>NC_091394.1:96660653-99095049 GCF_032191515.1 Phaenicophaeus curvirostris | reverse complement strand
CCAGGGCTGGTGGCCTGGCACGAGGCGGGGGGGGGTGGGGGGGTGGGGCTTGGGTTGTCCCCAAGGTCCCCGTGTCCCCAAGGTCCCCGTGTTCCAATGTCCGCAGTCCCCGTGTCCCCACTGTCCCCATGTTTCCCCTCCAGGGTCCCCCTGTCCCAGTGTCCCCAAGGTCCCCGCTGTCCCCACCCCCCCCCCTCCTGAGGTCCCCATGTCCCCATGTCCCAGTGTCCCCATGTTCCAGCCACCCCCCTACCTGGGGTCCCCATGTCCCTCTGTCCCCAGGGTCCCCAGGGTCCCCACTGTCCCCACCCCCCCTCCTGAGGTCCCTGTGTCCCCATGTCCCGGTGTCCCCACTGTCCCCCCCCCAGGGTCCCCGTGTCCCAGTGTCCCCGATGTTCCCAGGGTTCCCACTGTCCCCTTCACCCTCTTGAGGTCCCCATGTCCCTCTGTCCCCAGGGTCCCCAGGGTCCCCACTGTCCCCTTCACCCTCCTGAGATCCCCATGTCCCTCTGTCCCCAGGGTCCCCGCTGTCCCCACCCCCCTCCTGAGGTCCCCGTGTCCCTCTGTCCCCATGTCCCGGGGTCCTCACTGTCCCCCCCAGGGTCCCCATGTCCCAGTGTCCCCAATGTCCCCAGGGTCCCCGCTGTCCCCACCCCCCCCCGAGGTCCCCATGTCTGCATGTCCCCATGTCCCGGTGTCCCCACTGTCCCCCCCAGGGCCCCCATGTCCCAGTGTCCTCAGGGTCCCCACTGCCCCCCCCCATGTCCCCGTGTCCCCAGTGTCCCCAGGGTCCCCACTGTCCCCTTCACCCTCCTGAGGTCCCCATGTCCCAGTGTCCCCGGTGTCCCCACTGTCCCCGCCCAGGGTCCCCATGTCCCCATGTCCCCAGGGTCCCCACTGTCCCCTTCACCCTCCTGAGGTCCCCATGTCCCACTGTCCCCAGTGTCCCCAGGGTCCCCCGCAGTCCCCTTCACCTTCCTGAGGTCCCCATGTCCCTCTGTCCCCAGGGTCCCCAGGGTCCCCCCATGTCCCCTTCACCCTCCCCATGTCCCAATGTCCCCATGTCCCAGCCCTCTCCTCTGGGGTCCCCATGTCCCCTTGTCCCAGTGTCCCCAAGTCCCAGCCACCCGCTTTGGGGTTTCCATGTCCCCACTGTCCCCACGTCCCCATTGTCCCCACACCCAGCCAGACCCCAGGACAGGGGACACTGGGGTGATGCCACCGACGGTGACATCAGCGGTGACATTGCCGGCCAGATCCTGACCTCAGCTGTCCCCATCCTTGTCCCTGTCCCCATCTCTGTCCCCTGTCCCCACCCCTGCCCCCAATTCCTGTCCCCATCGTCATCCCAAACCTTGTCCTTGTCCCTGTCCCAACCTCTGATGCCGTCCCTGTCCCTGACCCTGTCCCCGTCCCTGTCCCTGTCCCCATCCCTGACCCTGTTTCTGTCCCCTGTCCCCATCCCTGTCCCCATCCCTGACCCTGTCCCTTGTCCCCATCCCTGTCACTGTCCCCATCCCTGCCCCTGTCCCGTGTCCCCACCCCACCCCTGTCCCCATCCCTGTCCCTGTGCCCTGTCCTCATCCTTGTCCCTGTCCCTGACCCTGTTTCTGTCCCTTGTCCCCATCCCTGTCCCTGTCCCCATCTCTGATTCCATCCTTGTTCCTGCCCCTTGTCCCCATCCCTGTCCCTGTCCCCATCATTGTCCCCATTCCTGACCCTGTTTCTGTCCCCTGTCCCCTTCCCTGTCACTGTCCCCCTCCCTGTTTCTGTCCCCTGTGCCCATCCCTGTCACTGTCCCTTGTCCCTGTCGCTGTCCCTGTCCCCATCTCTGATTCCGTCCCTGTCCCTGCCCCTTGTCCCCATCCCTGTCCCTGTTTCTGTCCCCTGTCCCCATCCGTGTCACTGTCCCTTGTCCCTATCGCTGTCCCTGTCCCCATCTCTGATTCCATCACTCTCCCTGTCCCTTGTCCCCATCCCTGTCCCCATCTCTGATTCCATCCCTGTCCTTGTCCCTTGTCCCCATCCCTGTCCCTGTCCCCATCTCTGATTCCATCCTTGTCCCTGTCCCTTGTCCCCATCCCTGTCCCCATCCCTGTCTCTGATTCCATCCCTGTCCTTGTCCCATCCCTGTCACTGTCCCCATCTCTGATTCCATTCCTGTCCCTTGTCCCCATCCCTGACCCCGTTTCTGTCCCCTGTCCCCATCCCTGTCACTGTCACCTGTCCCCATCCCTGTTCCCATCTCCGATTCCATCACTGTCCCTTGTCCCCACCCTTGTCCCCATCCCTGTCCCTGTCCCCATCTCTGATTCCATCCTTGTCCCTGCCCCTTGTCCCCATCCCTGTCCCCATCTCTGATTCCATCCCTGTCCCCGTCCCTTGTCCCCACCGCTGTCCCCATCCCTGCCCCTCTCCCCTGCCCTGTCCCCTGTCCCCACCCCCGATGTCCCCTCAGGGTGTCCCCAAGCCCTTCTCCGAGGTCATCAAGGCCAACATCGGCGATGCCCACGCCATGGGACAGAAACCCATCACCTTCCTCCGCCAGGTACCGGGGGGACACCAGGGGGAGTGGGGGTGACACCGTCTTGGTGACACCATCTTGGGGACACCGGGTGACCCCCGGGGGTGCTAACCGCGTGTCCCCAAGGTCACCGCGCTCTGCCTCTACCCGGAGCTCCTGTCCGAACCCTCCATCCCCGAGGACGCCAAGAGCCGCGCTCGACGCCTGCTGGACGCCTGCGCCGGTCACAGCGCCGGTGGGTGGGGACGTCACCCCTGTCCCCTTGGGGTCCCCTTGGGGTCCCCATGGTGTCCCCATGGTGTCCCCTTGGTGTCCCTGTAGTGTCCCAGTGCCCCCATCATCCCTGTCCCCTTGGTGTCCCCGTGATGTCCCCTTGATATCCCTGTAGTGTCCCAGTGACCCCATCATCTCTATCCCCTTGGTGTCCCCTTGGTGTCCCCATGGTGTCCCAGTGTCCCCATCCTCCCTGTCCCCTTGGTGTCCCCTTGGTGTCCCCTTGGTGTCCCCATGGTGACCCCATGGTGGCCCCATCCTCCCTGTCCCCTTGGTGTCCCCTTGGTGTCCCCATGGTGTCCCAGTGTCCCCATCCTCCCTGTCCCCTTGGTGTCCCCTTGGTGTCCCCTTGGTGTCCCCATGGTGACCCCATGGTGGCCCCATCCTCCCTGTCCCCTTGGTGTCCCCTTGGTGTCCCCATGGTGTCCCAGTGCCCCCATCCTCCCTGTCCCCTTGATGTCCCCTTGGTGTCCCCATGGTGTCCCCTTGGTGTCCCAGTGTCCCCATCTTCCCTGTCCCCTTGGTGTCCCCTTGGTGTCCCCATGGTGTCCCCATTGTGTCCCCTTAGCGTCCCAGTGCCCCCATCATCCCTGTCCCCATGGTGTCCCCATGCTGTCCCAGTGCTCCCATCATCCTTGTCCCCTTGGTGTCCCCTTGGTGTCCCCTTAGCGTCCCAGTGCCCCCATCATCCCTGTCCCCATGGTGTCCCCTTGGTGTCCCAGTGCCCCCATCCTCCCTATCCCCATGGTGTCCCCTTGATGTCCCCTTGATGTCCCTGTAGTGTCCCAGTGCCCCCATCATCCCTGTCCCCTTGGTGTCCCCTTTGGTGTCCCCATGGTGTCCCCATGGTGTCCCAGTGTCCCCATCATCTCTATCCCCTTGGTGTCCCCTTGGTGTCCCCATGGTGTCCCAGTGCCCCCATCATCCCTGTCCCCTTGGTGTCCCCTTGGTGTCCCCTTGGTGTCCCCATGGTGACCCCATGGTGGCCCCATCCTCCCTGTCCCCTTGGTGTCCCCATGGTGTCCCCATGGTGTCCCAGTGCCCCCATCATCCCTGTCCCCTTGGTGTCCCCTTGGTGTCCCAATGGTGTCCCCTTAGTGTCCCAGCGCCCCCATCCTCCCTGTCCCCTTGATGTCCCCTTGGTGTCCCCATGGTGTCCCCTTGGTGTCCCAGTGCCCCCATCCTCCCTGTCCCCTTGGTGTCCCCTTGGTGTCCCCATTGTGTCCCAGTGCCCCCATCCTCCCTGTCCCCTTGATGTCCCCTTGGTGTCCCCATGGTGTCCCCATTGTGTCCCCTTAGCGTCCCAGTGCCCCCATCATCCCTGTCCCCATGGTGTCCCCATGCTGTCCCAGTGCTCCCATCATCCCTGTCCCCTTGGTGTCCCCTTGGTGTCCCCTTGGTGTCCCAGTGCCCCCATCCTCCCTGTCCCCTTGGTGTCCCCATGGTGTCCCCTTGGTGTCCCAGTGCTCCCATCCTCCCTGTCCCCTTGGTGTCCCCATGCTGTCCCCTTAGTGTCCCAGTGCCCCCATCCTCCCTGTCCCCTTGGTGTCCCCATGGTTTCCCCATGGTGTCCCTGTGGTGTCCCCTTAGTGTCCCAGTGTCCCCATCCTCCCTATCCCCATGGTGTCCCCTTGATGTCCCCTTGGTGTCCCCTTGGTGTCCCAGTGCCCCCATCCTCCCTGTCCCCTTGGTGTCCCCTTGGTGTCCCCGTGGTGTCCCCATGATGTCCCCTTAGTGTCCCAGTGCCCCCATCCTCCCTATCCCCATGGTGTCCCCTTGATGTCCCCATGGTGTCCCAGCGCCCCCATCCTCCCTGTCCCCTTGTTGTCCCCTTGGCGTCCCCTTGGTGTCCCTTTCCTCTCCCTTCCATGTCCCCACGCCCTCCCCGGCGCCCCCACCGCCCGCTCCGTGTCCCCATAACCTCCCTCCGCACGGGATGGCACCGGGCCGGCCAGCCTCGTGTCCCCCCTCGTGCCCCGTGGTGTCACCCCCGTCGCTGTCCCCTCCACCAGGCGCCTACAGCGCCAGCCCCGGCATCGAGCTGGTTCGCCAGGACGTGGCTCGGTTCCTCCTCCGCCGCGACGGCCTCGACGCCGACCCCCGAGACATCTTCCTCTCCACCGGCGCCAGCGACGCCATCGTGGTACGAGGACATGGCGGGGGACATCATTTATGTGTGTCACCCCCCCCAATGTCACCTCCCTTGGGGCCCCTGCTGGCTCCTTCCCACGGCCGGTGACCACAAAGCCACCTTTGTGCCGCCGGCGTTGGCACCGGTGCCACCGCCGAGCTGCCAAGATGGAGGGGGTGGTGGCGGTGGCATCGGGGACGATGTGTCCCTGCTGTCCCCACGGCTCGGGGACAAGTGCCAGCCCCCAGCGGCACCGGGAACAGGCTCTTCCCTCGCTGGCCCCAGCCCCTTGGTGGCCCCATGGGGTCCCTGTGGTGGCCTTGTGGTGGCCCGGTGCCCCCATCATCCCTGTCCCCTTGGTGGCCCCATGGTGTCCCCATGCCATCCCGGTGGCCCCATGCTCCCTGTCCCCTTGGTGTCCCCATGGGGTCCCCATGGGGTCCCCGTGGTGGCCCCGTGGTGGCCTGGTGCCCCCATCCTCTCTGTCCCCTTGGTGTCCCCATGGTGTCCCAATGCCCCCATCCTCCCTGTCCCCTTGGTGTCCCCATGGTGTCCCAGTGCCCCCATCCTCCCTGTCCCCACCCTGTCCCCATGGTGTCCCCATGGTGTCCCCATCATCCCTGTCCCCACCCTGTCCCCGTGGTGTCCCCGTGGTGTCCCAATGCCCCCATCCTCCCTGTCCCCATGGTGTCCCCGTGGTGTCCCAATGCCCCCATCATCCCTGTCCCCATGGTGTCCCCTTGGTGTCCCCATGGTGTCCCCATGGTGTCCCCATGGTGTCCCCATCATCCCTGTCCCCACCCTGTCCCCATGGTGTCCCCGTGGTGTCCCAGTGCCCCCATCCTCCCCGTCCCCTTGGTGGCCCAATGGTGTCCCCACGGAGTCCCCTTGGTGTCCCCATGCTGTCCCAGTGCCCCCATCATCCCTGTCCTCAAGGTGTCCCAAGCCCCACCCTGTCCCCATGCTGTCCCCATGTTCTCCATCTCCACAACCCTGTTCCTCACCACCCCATGATCTCCACAACCCTGTTCCTCACCATCCCCACGTTCTCCATCTCCATAACCCTGTCCCTCACCATCCCCATGATCTCCATAACCCTGTTCCTCACCATCCCATGATCTCTATCTCCATCTCCATAACCCTGTTCCTCACCCTCCCATGTTCTCCATCTCCATAACCCTGTTCCTCACCATCCCGTGATCTCCATAACCCTGTTCCTCACCATCCCATGATCTCCATAACTCTGTTCCTCACCATCCCATGATCTCCACAACCCTGTTCCTCACCATCCCATGATCTCCACAACCCTGTTCCTCACCATCCCCATGATTTCTATAACCATGTTCTTCACCCTCCCATGTTCTCCATCTCCATAACCCTGTTCCTCACCCTCCCATGATCTCCATCTCCATAACCCTGTTCCTCACCCTCCCATGATCTCCACAACCCTGTTCCTCACCCTCCCACGTTCTCCATCTCCATAACCCTGTTCCTCACCCTCCCATGATCTCCATCTCCATAACCCTGTTCCTCACCCTCCCATGATCTCCACAATCCTGTTCCTCACCCTCCCACGTTCTCCATCTCCATAACCCTGTTCCTCACCATCCCATGATCTCCATCTCCATAACCCTGTTCCTCCCCCTCCCATGATCTCCATCTCCACCACCCCCTGTTCCTCACCGTCCTCTCTCCCCGCAGTCCATCCTGAAGCTGCTGGTGTCGGGCTCGGGGGGGACGCGCACGGGGGTGCTGATCCCCATCCCCCAGTACCCGCTCTACTCGGCCGCCATCGCCGAGCTCAGCGCCGTCCAGCTCAACTACTACCTGGACGAGGAGAAGTGCTGGGCCCTGGACGTGGCCGAGCTGCGCCGCGCGGTCACCGAGGGACGGAGACACTGCTGCCCCCGCGTCCTCTGCATCATCAACCCCGGAAACCCCACCGGTACGGCTGGGCTGGGACACCAGGACTGGGACCTCCTGGGCTGGGACACCAGGACTGGGACCTCCTGGGTTGGGTTGGGACACCAGGACTGGGACCTCCTGGGTTGGGCTGGGACACCAGGACTGGGACCTCCTGGGTTGGGTTGGGACACCAGGAATGGGACCTCCTGGGTTGGGACACCAGGAATGGGATCTCCTGGGTTGGGTTGGGACACCAGGACTGGGATCTCCTGGGTTGGGTTGGGACACCAGGAATGGGATCTCCTGGGTTGGGACACCAGGACTGGGATCTCCTGGGTTGGGCTGGGACACCAGGAATGGGATCTCCTGGGTTGGGTTGGGACACCAGGAATGGGATCTCCTGGGTTGGGACACCAGGAATGGGATCTCCTGGGTTGGGACACCAGGAATGGGATCTCCTGGGTTGGGCTGGGACACCAGGAATGGGATCTCCTGGGTTGGGACACCAGGAATGGGATCTCCTGGACTGGGCTGGGACACCAGGACTGGGACCTCCTGGGTTGGGCTGGGACACCAGGAATGGGATCTCCTGGGTTGGGTTGGGACACCAGGAATGGGATCTCCTGGGTTGGGACACCAGGACTGGGATCTCCTGGGTTGGGCTGGGACACCAGGAATGGGACCTCCTGGGTTGGGCTGGGACACCAGGAATGGGATCTCCTGGGTTGGGACACCAGGAATGGGACCTCCTGGGTTGGGTTGGGACACCAGGACTGGGACCTCCTGGGTTGGGCTGGGACACCAGGAATGGGATCTCCTGGGTTGGGTTGGGACACCAGGAATGAGATCTCCTGGGTTGGGCTGGGACACCAGGACTGGGATCTCCTGGGTTGGGCTGGGACACCAGGACTGGGACCTCCTGGGTTGGGTTGGGACACCAGGAATGGGATCTCCTGGGTTGGGACACCAGGACTGGGACCTCCTGGATTGGGTTGGGACACCAGGACTGGGACCTCCTGGGTTGGGCTGGGACACCAGGACTGGGACCTTCTGGGTTGGGCTGGGACACCAGGAATGGGACCTCCTGGGTTGGGCTGGGACACCAGGAATGGGACCTCCTGGGTTGGGCTGGGACACCAGGAATGGGATCTCCTGGGTTGGGTTGGGACACCAGGAATGGGACCTCCTGGGTTGGGACACCAGGAATGGGACCTCCTGGGTTGGGCTGGGACACCAGGAATGGGATCTCCTGGGTTGGGTTGGGACACCAGGAATGGGATCTCCTGGGTTGGGCTGGGACACCAGGAATGGGATCTCCTGGGTTGGGTTGGGACACCAGGAATGGGATCTCCTGGGTTGGGACACCAGGACTGGGACCTCCTGGGTTGGGCTGGGACACCAGGACTGGGACCTCCTGGGTTGGGTTGGGACACCAGGAATGGGATCTCCTGGGTTGGGTTGGGACACCAGGAATGGGATCTCCTGGGTTGGGACACCAGGAATGGGACCTCCTGGGTTGGGCTGGGACACCAGGACTGGGACCTCCTGGGTTGGGCTGGGACACCAGGAATGGGATCTCCTGGGTTGGGTTGGGACACCAGGAATGAGATCTCCTGGGTTGGGCTGGGACACCAGGACTGGGATCTCCTGGACTGGGCTGGGACACCAGGACTGGGACCTCCTGGGTTGGGCTGGGACACCAGGACTGGGACCTTCTGGGTTGGGCTGGGACACCAGGACTGGGATGTCCTGGACTGGGCAGGGACACCAGGACTGGGACCTTCTGGGTTGGGTTGGGACACCAGGACTGGGACCTCCTGGGTTGGGACACCAGGACTGGGACCTCCTGGGTTGGGCTGGGACACCAGGAATGGGACCTCCTGGGTTGGGTTGGGACACCAAGACTGGGACCTCCTGGACTGGGCTGGGACACCAGGACTGGGACCTCCTGGATTGGGCTGGGACACCAGGACTGGGACCTCCTGGGTTGGGACACCAGGAATGGGACCTCCTGGATTGGGCTGGGACACCAGGACTGGGACCTCCTGGATTGGGCTGGGACACCAGGACTGGGACCTCCTGGACTGGGCTGGGACACCAGGACTGGGACGTCCTGGACTGAGCTGGGACCCCAGGACTGGGCTTGGACTAGTGGGACCCCAAGACTGGACTAGGTCCCCAAGACTGGACTGGGACCTCTGGACTGGGCCCTCTGGGAGCTCCTCAACCCAACCCACCGCTGGGACCGTGATGTCCCCTCCCGCCGTGTCCCCCAGGGCAGGTCCAGAGCCGTCAGTGCATCGAGGACGTCATCAAGTTCGCCTTTGAGGAGAAGCTCTTCCTCATGGCCGACGAGGTCAGTGGGACCTGTGGGGTGGCCCCCAACCTTGGGAGAACCCCAACATCTGGCTGACCCCCCGCTGGCCACCCCTCAGGTCTACCAGGACAACGTCTACGCCGAGGGCTCGGCTTTCCACTCCTTCAAGAAGGTGCTGATGGAGATGGGGCCGCCCTACTCCGAGGCGGTGGAGCTGGCCTCCTTCCACTCCGTCTCCAAGGGCTTCATGGGAGAGTGAGTCCCACCACCCGGCTCCCCTCCAACCCCTGGTCACTGTCCCCCCTGTGGGTGGTCGTGGTCCCCTGGCTCCAAGGGATGTCACGGATTTGGGATGGGGACACGTGTCCAAGGGTAGAGATGGTGGTGCCACCATTCCATGGAGCTGCTGAGGTGGAGATGGAGATGCCACCACCCCATGGATCCCCTGAGGTGGAGATGGTGATGCCACCACCCCATGGATCCCCTGAGGTGGAGATGGTGATGCCACCACCCCGTGGATCCCCTGAGGTGGAGATGGTGATGCCACCACCCCGTGGATCCCCTGAGGTGGAGATGGTGATGCCACCGTCCCATGGATCCCCTGAGGTGGAGATGGTGATGCCACCACCCCGTGGATCCCCTGAGGTGGAGATGGTGATGCCACCACCCCATGGATCCCCTGAGGTGGAGATGGTGATGCCACCACCCCATGGATCCCCTGAGGTGGAGATGGTGATGCCACCACCCCCTGGATCCCCTGAGGTGGAGATGGAGATGCCACCACCCCGTGGGGTCCCTCTGGCTTCTCCCACCATGTCCTGGTGGGATCTGCCATGGGTCACGTCATTCCAGGTGCGGCTTCCGCAGCGGCTACGTGGAGGTGGTGAACATGGACCCTGAGGTGAAGCAGCAGTTGTCCAAGCTGGTGTCCGTGAGGCTGTGTCCACCCGTGCCCGGGCAGATCCTGCTGGACACGGTCATTAACCCTCCACAGCCTGGAGAACCTTCCTACGAGCTCTTCATGAAGGTGCGGGGTGGGATGGGGATGGAGGTGGGATGGGGATGGGGATGGAGATGGAGATGGAGATGGAGATGGAGATGGAGATGGGGATGGGGATGGAGATGGGGATGGGGATGGAGATGGAGATGGAGATGGGGATGGGGATGGGGATGGGGATGGAGATGGGGATGGGGATAAAGATGGGGATGGGGATGGAGATGGAGATGGGGATGGAGATGGAGATGGGGATGGAGATGGAGATGGGGATGGAGATGGAGATGGAGATGGAGATGGGGATGGGGATGGAGATGGAGATGGGGATGGAGATGGAGATGGGGATGGGGATGGAGATGGGGATGGGGATGGGGATGGGGATGGGGATGGGGATGGGGATGGAGATGGAGATGGAGATGGGGATGGGGATGGAGATTGGGATGAAGGTGGAGATGGGGATAAAGATGGGGATGGAGATGGAGATGGGAAGGGATGGAGACACATCCCCACCCCGTGTGTCCCCTCAGGAGAAGCAGGAGGTGCTCAGCGCCCTGGCCCACAGGGCCCGCCTCACCCAGGAGATCTTCAACCGCACGCCCGGCATCCGCTGCAACCCCGTGCAGGGCGCCATGTACTCCTTCCCCCGCATCCACCTCCCACCACGCGCCGTGGCCGCCGCCGAGGTCCTTGGTGGTCCAGGGGTCGGGTGGAGGGTGCTGAGGGGCTGGTTGAGGGGCAGGGATGGAGGTTTCAGGGGAAGGAAGGGATGAGGTTCCACCATGGGACCTTGAGAAGGTGGCAGGAGAAGGGGTTGAGGGGGTGGTGAGGGTCTTGTTGGGAGTCGGGGTGGGAGGAAGGGATGAGGTTCCACCACGGGACCTTGAGAAGGTGACAGGAGAAGGGGTTGATGGGCTGGGTGGAGGACAATGAGGATCTTGTTGGGGGTCAGGGTGGGAGGAAGGGATGAGTTTCCACCATGGGGCCTTGAGAAGATAGAAGGAGAAGGGGTCTTGGGTGGGTAATGGGTTGAGTGGAGGCTTGTTGGGGGTCAGGGTTGAAGGAAGGGATGAAGTTCCATCACAGGACCTTGAGAAGGTGGTAGGAGAAGGGGTCTTGGGTGGGTAATGGATTGAGTGGAGGCTTGTTGGGGGTCAGGGTTGAAGGAAGGGATGAAGTTCTATCACAGGACCTTGAGAAGGTGGTAGGAGAAGGGGTCTTGAGTGGTTGATGGGTTGTGTGGAGGCTTGTTGGGGGTCAGGGTGGGAGGAAGGGATGAAGTTCCATCACAGGACCTTGAGAAGGTGGCAGGAGAAGGGGTCTTGGGTGGTTTATGGGTTGGTTGGAGGACAATGAGGAGCTTGTTGGGGGTCAGAGATGGAGGTTTCAGGGGAAGGAAGGGATGAGGTTCCACCACGGGACCTTGAGAAGGTGGCAGGAGAAGGGGTTGAGGGGGTGGTGAGGGTCTTGTTGGGAGCCGGGGTGGGAGGAAGGGATGAGGTTCCACCACGGGACCTTGAGAAGGTGGCAGGAGAAGGGGTTGATGGGTTGGGTGGAGGACAATGAGGATCTTGTTGGGGGTCAGGGTGGGAGGAAGGGATGAGGTTCCACCATGGGGCCTTGAGAAGATAGAAGGAGAAGGGGTCTTGGGTGGGTAATGGGTTGAGTGGAGGCTTGTTGGGGGTCAGGGTTGAAGGAAGGGATGAGGTTCTATCACAGGACCTTGAGAAGGTGGTAGGAGAAGGGGTCTTGGGTGGTTGATGGGTTGAGTGGAGGCTTGTTGGGGGTCAGGGTGGGAGGAAGGGATGAAGTTCCATCACGGGACCTTGAGAAGGTGGCAGGAGAAGGGGTCTTGGGTGGGTAATGGGTTGAGTGGAGGCTTGTTGGGGATCAGGGTTGAAGGAAGGGATGAGGTTCCATCACAGGACCTTGAGAAGGTGGCAGGAGAAGGGGTCTTGGGTGGTTTATGGGTTGGTTGGAGGACAATGAGGAGCTTGTTGGGGGTCAGAGATGGAGGTTTCAGGGGAAGGAAGGGATGAGGTTCCACCACAGGACTGGATCCTTCACCCAAGACCCCTCTTCCCAGTTGTGGGGTGGTGGATGGAAGGAGAAGGGGTCTTAAGGAGGCTTGTTGAGGGTCAGGGTTGGAGGAAGGGATGAAGTTCCACCATGGGACCTTGAGAAGGTGGCAGGAGGAGGTGTCTTAGGCGGTTGATGGGTTGGGTGGAGGGCGCTGAGGGGCTTCTTGGGGGTCAGAGATGGGCTGTGGGTTCTTTGAGGTGTCCTCCAACCATCCACGGTCCCAGCGGTGTTTGAGGTGACCTGTGGGGCTGAGCCCTCGGGGTCGTGGTGCTGAGCCCCAGGGGTGTCTCCAGGCCCAGGGTCAGGCCCCAGACATGTTCTTCTGCATCAAACTCCTGGAGGAGACCGGGATCTGCGTGGTGCCCGGCAGTGGCTTCGGACAACGGCAAGGGACCTTCCACTTCCGGTGAGTCTTGGAGGTCCAGGGTGGGAGGAAGGGATGAGGTTCCACCACAGGACCTTGAGAAGGTGGCAGGAGAAAGGATCTTGGGTGGTTTATGGGTTGGTTGGAGGACATTGAGGGTCTGGTTGGGAGTCAGGGTTGGAGGAAGGGATGAGGTTCCACCACGGGACCTTGAGAAGGTGGCAGGAGGAAGGATCTTGGGTGGTTTATGGGTTGGTTGGAGGACAATGAGGGACTTGTTGGGGGTCAGGGTTGGAGGAAGGGATGAGGTTCCACCACGGGACCTTGAGAAGGTGGAAGGAGAAGGGATCTTGGGTTGGTGGAGGGTGGTGAGGGTCTTGTTGGGTGTCAGGGTTGGAGGAAAGGATGAGGTTCCACCACAAGACCTTGAGAAGGTGGCAAGAGAAGGGGTCTTGGGTGATTGATGGGTTGGTTGGAGGACATTGAGGGACTTGTTGGGGGTCAGGGTTGGAGGAAATGATGAGGTTCCACCACGGGACCTTGAGAAGATGGCAGGAGAAGGAGTCTTGGTTGGGTGGAGGGTGGTGGACGTCTTGTGGTGGGTCCAGAGGTGGGGTTTGGATGCTGTGGGGTGGCCCCACACCGCCCTCCCCGGTGCCAAGGTCCCCTCTCCACCCCAGGATGACCATCCTGCCTCCCACCGAGAAGCTTCAGCTCCTCCTGGAGAAGCTCAGCGCCTTCTACACCAAGTTCGTCCAGGATTACTCCTAACGCCGACGTCCCCCAACCCTGGGACCTCCCGGCACCAACCACCCCGCACTCCCCACCGGTCCCGGATGGTCTTGGTGGCCTCTCCTCCAAGTGCCTTCAACCTCTTGGTGCCTTCTCAAGGCGGGGACACAAGGGTTCCCAGTGTCCCGGGGCTGGTCCCCGTGTCCCTTGGTGGGGACGGCACCGCCATGGTGGGATGGGATGGTCCCCACCTTGGAGACCCCTCCAATAAAAGGGTAGTGACCAGCCAGGTGGAGACGCGTCCTCTCCGAGACCCACGGGGGCCACCACGGGTTGAGCTGGTGGACACGAAGCCCTCAGGGCTCCCCGTGGGGGGCAAGAAGAGACGTGGTGGCATCTAGGGGGGCTTTAATGAGGTTGGAAGAGGGACAGGGGTCCAGGGGGACCCCCACGTCAGGAGAAGTCGCGCAGGAAGGAGGAGTAGAAGCCGGTGAAGGTGAGGAGCACCCGCTCCAGCGTCGCGGCCGGAAGCAGGAGGGACAACCTGGAAGGGACGTGGTGGATCCCACCATCCAGGACGTCCCCGTTGGCCAAGTTCAACCCCTCAAAAGCTGGAGTTGCCCCCCATGACCAGGCCAGTTCGCAGCCCCAACCAGCCCTCGTTATCCAACCTTGATGATCCTCAACTCCAAACCCAAGGTCCCAACGCTGATGTCTCCACCTCGAGGAGATCCCGACCCCAGCCAGATCCCAACCTTCCAACCCGAACCAGCTCCTATTGCTGAATCCCAACCTTCCAACCCCAAGATCCCAACCCCAAGAAGATTCCAGCCCCAAGAAGATTCCAACCCCAAGAAGATCCCAACCCCAAGAAGATCCCAACCTCCCAACCTGAACCAGATCCCATTGTTCAACCTCAACCTCTCAACCCTGAGAAGATTCCAACCCCAGCCAGATCCCAACCTCCCAACCTGAACCATCTCCCATTGCTGAATCCCAACCTTCCAACCCCAAGATCCCAACCCCAAGAAGATTCCAACCCCAAGAAGATCCCAGCCCCAAGAAGATTCCAACCCCAAGAAGATTCCAACCCCAAGAAGATCCCAACCCCAAGAAGATTCCAACCTCCCAACCTCAACCTCTCAACCCCGAGAAGATCCCAACCCCAGCCAGATCCCAACCCAACCCAGCCCCCGTCACCCAACCCCAACCAGACCCACCACCAACCACCATCCAAGCCAACCACCCACCCAGCTCCTCTCGTGACCCTCCACCCTCCCCGTACCCCACGTGGTGGGTCCCCTCCGGTTGTCCAAACTCGCTCCCCGGGGCCAGCGCGATCCCGGTCGCCTCCAGCAGCTCCCGGCAGAAGAAGACATTGGGCTCCAGGCCCAGCTCCTGCGGGACAAGGGACGGGGGAGGTCCCCAGGGTGTCTCCAGGACCTCCAGGACAGCCCCACACGCTGTCCCGGCAAGGGCTCCTGCCCCACAGTTGCTCCAGGAGGTCCCGTGGTCCCTGGATGGTTGATGTCCCATCTCCCGTGGTGTCCCATGTCCCTCAGATGTCCCACGTCCCCAGGGTGCCCCATACTCTCATGGTGACCCACGTTCTCAGGAGGGCTCCTGTCCCACATCCCAGGGCATCCCATGTCCTCAAGATGTCCCATGTCCCCAGGTCAACCCATGTCCCCATGATGCCCCAAGTCCCAGGACACCCCATGTCCCCAAGATGTCCCATGTCCAAGGACACCTCAAGTCACCAGGACATCTCATGTCCCCAGGACGCCCCAAGTCCCAGGACACCCCATGTCCCAAGACACCTTATGGCCCCAGGACACCTCATGTCCCCAGGACATTAAGTGTCCCCAAGATGTCCCGTGTCCCCAAGATGTCCCATGTCCCCAGGACTCCCCGTGTCCCCAAGATGCCCCATGTCCAAGGACGCCCATGTCCCCAGGATGCCCCATGTCCCCAGGACACCCCATGTCCCCAGGATGCCCCATGTCCCCAGGATGTCCCATGTCCCCAGGACACTACAAGTCCCAGGACACTCCATGTCCCCTCATGTCCCCAAGATCCCCCATGTCTCAGGACACTCCATGTCCCCAAGATGCCCCATGTCCAAGGACACCCCGTGTCCCCAAGATGTCCCATGTCCCCATGACACCCCATGTCCCAGGACACCCAATGTCCCCAGGATGTTGCATGCCTAAGGACACTCCAAGTCACCAGGACATCCCACGTCCCCAAGATGTCCCATGTCCAAGGACACCCCATGTCCCAAGACACCTTATTTCCCCAGGACACCCCATGTCCCCAGGACGCCCCAGGTCCCCAAGATGTCCCATGTCCCCAGGACGCCCCATGTCCCAGGACACTCCATGTCTCCAAGATGCCTCGTGTCCCCAGGACTCCACATGTCCCCAAGATGTCCAATGTCCCCAGGACATCCGAAGTCCCAGGACATCCCATGTCCCCATGACACCCCCTGTCCCCAAGATGTCCTGTGTCCCCAGGATGCCCCATGTCCCAGGACACCCCATGTCTCCAAGACACCCCACGTCCCCATAACACCCCATGTCCCCAGGATGCCCCATGTCCCCAAGATGTCCCATGTCCCCACGACACTACAGGTCCCAGGACACTCCGTGTCCCCAAGACACCCCATGTCCCCTCATGTCCCCAGGATGCCCCATGTCCCAGGACACCCCTTATCCCCAGGACACCCCCTGTCCCCAAGATGCCCCACGGCCCCAGGGTTCCCCACCCTCCCTCGCTGTCCCACGTCCCCGGGTGGGCTCCTGTCCCCAGGACACCCCCCGTCCCAGGGTTCCCCACCCCGCGGTGTCCCCCGTGTCCCCCGCGGGGTCACCTGGGCCCGGCGCAGGGCGCGGGGCGGGAGCTGGATGCGGGGGAAGGCGCGGGAGCCGCCCTGCACGGGGTGGCAGCAGATGCCGGGCGCCCGGCCCAGGAGCTCCTGGAGCAGCCGGGAGTTGTGGGCCAGGGAGTGGAGAAGAACCTGGCGGTGCTGGGGGACACGGAGGTGGGAATGGGGGAGGCCGAGGGGGAGACGGGGATGGGGATGGTGGGGATGGAGATGGTGGGGATGGAGATGGTGGGGATGGAGATGGTGGGGATGGAGATGGTGGGGATGGAGATGGTGGGGATGGAGGTGGTGGGGATGGAGGTGGTGGGGATGGAGGTGGTGGGGATGGAGGTGGTGGGGATGGATGGAGATGGAGATGGGGATGGAGATGATGGGGATGGATGGAGATGGAGATGGGGATGGGGATGAGGGAGATGGAGATGGGGATGGGGATGATGGGGATGGAGATGATGGGGATGGAGATGGTGGGGATGGAGATGGTGGGGATGGAGATGGTGGGGATGGAGATGGTGGGGATGGAGATGGTGGGGATGGAGATGGTGGGGATGGAGATGGAGATGATGGGGATGATGGGGATGGATGGAGATGGAGATGGGGATGGGGATGGTGGGGATGGAGATGGTGGGGATGGAGATGGTGGGGATGGAGATGGTGGGGATGGAGATGGAGATGGGGGATGATTGATGGAGATGGGGGATGATGGAGATGGGGGATGATGGAGATGGGGGATGATGGAGATGGGGGATGATGGAGATGGGGGAGATGATGGGGATGGAGATGATGGAGATGGGGGATGATGAGGGAGATGGAGATGAGGGAGATGGAGATGAGGGAGATGGAGATGAGGGAGATGGAGATGAGGGAGATGATGGGGATGGAGATGATGGAGATGGGGGATGATGAGGGAGATGGAGATGAGGGAGATGGAGATGGAGATGAGGGAGATGATGGGGATGGAGATGGGGATGGAGATGGGGATGATGGAGATGGGGGATGATGGAGATGGGGGATGATGGAGATGGGGGATGATGGAGATGGGGGATGATGGAGGGAGATGGAGATGAGGGAGATGGAGATGAGGGAGATGATGGGGATGGAGATGATGGGGATGGAGATGATGGGGATGGAGATGATGGGGATGGGGGATGATGAGGGAGATGGAGATGAGGGAGATGGAGATGAGGGAGATGGAGATGAGGGAGATGGAGATGAGGGAGATGGAGATGAGGGAGATGGAGATGAGGGAGATGGAGATGGAGATGAGGGAGATGATGGGGATGGAGATGAGGGAGATGATGGGGATGGAGATGAGGGAGACGGGGTATGATGGAGGGAGATGGAGATGAGGGAGATGGAGATGAGGGAGATGGAGATGAGGGAGATGGAGATGAGGGAGATGGAGATGGTGGGGATGGAGATGGTGGGGATGGAGATGGTGGGGATGGAGATGGTGGGGATGGAGATGGAGATGGGGGATGAGGGAGATGGAGATGGAGATGGAGGAGATGAGGGAGATGAGGGAGATGAGGGATGATGGAGATGGGGGATGATGGAGGGAGATGGAGATGAGGGAGATGGAGATGGAGATGAGGGAGATGGAGATGGAGATGAGGGAGATGATGGGGATGGAGATGAGGGAGATGATGGGGATGGAGATGAGGGAGATGATGGGGATGGAGATGAGGGAGACGGGGTATGATGGAGGGAGATGGAGATGAGGGAGATGGAGATGAGGGAGATGGAGATGAGGGAGATGAGGGAGATGATGGGGATGGAGATGGTGGGGATGGAGATGGTGGGGATGGAGATGGAGATGGGGGATGAGGGAGATGGAGATGGAGATGGGGGATGAGGGAGATGGAGATGGAGATGGAGGAGATGAGGGAGATGAGGGAGATGAGGGATGATGGAGATGGGGGATGATGGAGGGAGATGGAGATGAGGGAGATGGAGATGGAGATGAGGGAGATGATGGGGATGGAGATGATGGAGATGGGGGAGATGGAGATGGAGATGAGGGAGATGATGGGGATGGAGATGATGGGGATGGAGATGATGGGGATGGAGGTGGGGGATGATGGAGGGAGATGGGGATGAGGGAGATGGGGATGAGGGAGATGGGGATGAGGGAGATGGAGATGAGGGAGATGGAGATGGAGATGGGGATGGAGATGGGCACATCCTCCCCGTGCCACCAGCAGGCCCAAGAGGTCCCGCAACCCCGGGCTGTGGGAAGGACACCCGGCACCACCCACCTCCTCCACGGCCTGGTAGGAGGGTTCGTGGGGCAAGGGGAGCTCCATGGCCGCATCCAGCATGGCCTGTCCCAGGATGGAGGGGTAGATGGACAACCCCCACGTGTAGAAGCACTTGAGGAGACTCGGCTCGATGTTCACCAGCTCCAAGAAACCTGCTCGGAAGCCTCCCCTGGGGGAGCAGCGGGGTGGAGGGGGCTGGAGAAGGGGGGGGGGACCTGGGGGTTCCAGGGGTGGCTACTCACCCCCCAAAGCTCTTGGAGAGGGAGTAGAGGGACACGAGCTGGACGGTGGAGACCAGCGGGGGGCCCATCTCCCACAGCACCCGCTTGAAGGAGAGGAAGGGGCGGTCGCGGAGGAAGGCTCGTTCCTGCTGCACCTACGGCACCGAGGGTTGAGGGGACACCAGCATGAGGGACACCAGCATGAGGGACACCAGCATGAGGGACACGGACCCACCAGCCCCACCCAGCACCCACCTCGTCCGCCAGCAGCAGGAGGTTCTCCTCGGCCACCAGCCGGATGATGCTCTCCATGCTCTCCCGGCTCAGCACGTGCCCTGCCCCGAGG
Source organism: Phaenicophaeus curvirostris (assembly GCF_032191515.1). Taxonomy (NCBI): domain Eukaryota; kingdom Metazoa; phylum Chordata; class Aves; order Cuculiformes; family Cuculidae; genus Phaenicophaeus; species Phaenicophaeus curvirostris. Next base: position 99,076,018 of record NC_091394.1, on the reverse strand, counting down.
AGACCACGCGTGTCCCACCAGGCCTGGAGGCACCACCCGCGTCTCCTCGGGAGGGGAAACTGAGTCCCGGCGGGTGTCGCGTGTCCCCCCCCCCCCCCCCCACTCCAACTCACCCGTGGGGTCCCCGGGGTTGACGACGCAGAGGACCTTGGGGTGGCCTCGCGCCCGCGCCTCCCGCAGCGCCCGCCGTACGGTGTCCCCGTCCACGTCCCAGCCGCGCTCCTCGGCCAGCGGGTACGGCACAACCGCGGCTCCCGCCAGCTCCGCCGCCGCCACCAGGAGACGGGGACCCGGCACCGGCACCAGCACGGCCGTCGGCAGAGCCGCCGTCTCATCCACCACCAGGGAGATCATGTCCTGGTGGGAAGAGCCACTGGGTTGGGTGACGGGGTCTGGTTGGGGTTGGGAGGTTGGGGCTGGGTTATGGGATCTAGGTTGGGTTGAGAAGTTGGGGTTGGGTGAAGGGATCTAGGTTGGGGTGGGAGGTTGACGTTAGATGATGAGGTCTGGGTTGGGTTGGGGTTGGATGTTGGGATCTGGTTGGGGTTGGGAGGTTGGGGTTGGGTGATGGGATCTGGTTGGGGTTGGGTTGATGGGGTTGGGAGGTTGGGATCTGGTTGGGTTGGGAGGTTGGGGCTGGGTGAGAGGATCTGGTTGGGGTGGGAGGTTGAGTTTAGATGATGAGGTCTGGGTTGGGTTGGGGTTGGATGTTGGGATCTGGTTGGGGTTGGGTGATGGAATCTAGTTGGGATTGGGAGGTTGGGGTTGGGTGATGGAATCTGGTTGGGATTGGGAGGTTGAGGTTGCATGATGGGATCTGTTTGGGGTTGGGTTGATGGGCTTGGGTGATGGAATCTGGTTGGGTTGGGAGGTTGGGGCTGGGTGAGGGGATCTGGTTGGGGTTGGGTTGATGGGGTTGGGAGGTTGAGATCTGGTTGGGGTTGGGAGGATGGGGTTGGGTGAAGGGATCTGGGGTTTGTTGATGGGGTTGGGAGGTTGGGGTTGGGTCAGGGGATCAAGGTTGAGTCGGGGTTGGGTGATGGGGTAGGTGGTGGGATCTAGATTGGGTTGGGAGGTTGAGGTTGGGTGAGGGGATCTAGGTTGGGTTGGGATGTTGGGGTTGGGTGATGAGGTCTGGGTTGGGTGATGGGATCTAGGTTGGGAGGTTGGGGTTGGGTGATGGGATCTGTTTGGGGTTGGTTGATGGGGTTGGGAGGTTGAGATCTGGTTGAGGTTGGGGTTGGATGTCGGGCTCTGGCTGGGGTTGGGAGATTGAGGTTGAGCGATAGGACCTGTTTGGGCTTGGTTGATGGGGTTGGGTGATGGAATTTGGTTGGGGTTGGTTGATGGGGTTGGGTGATGGAATTTGGTTGGGGTTGGGTGATGGGGTTGGGTTCTAGGTTGGGTTGGGAGGTCGGGGTTGGGTGATGGGATCTGGGTTGGGTTCAGAGGTTGGTGCTGGGTGATGGCATCTGGTTGGGGTTGGTTGATGGGGTCGGGCGATAGGATCGGGTTGGGACTTGGTGCTGGGATCAGCTTTGTGTTAACTGCAGCGTCCTCGATGTCCCCACGGCCGCAGAGATGCCACCACCGCTCCCCTGGCCGCACTCACCACCACGGCGGCCGCGGTGCCACTGACGGGGACGATGCAGCGGGCGTCGCTGGCGATGCCACCGTCCCTTCGCTCCAGGTACCGGGCCACCTTCTTGGTCACCGTGTTGGTCACGTACTCCAGGTTGTAGGCCCCTGGGGACACAAACGACGTCACCGAATCCACCCAACCCACCCAGGGGGAGGTCCACCCCCTGTCCATCGATCTCGTACCTGCGCTGCCACCATGAAGGACCTTCAGGATGCGGCCGGCGCGATCCTTGGCATCTGCTGGCATCTGCTCAGCATCCAGCAGCTCGGGGTAGGCGCAGATGGCTGCCACCTGCGGGGATCCAACCACCCCATGGTGACAACCCCTCCTACACTGACCACACACCACGGCCCCAGGGGGCTGAGGAGCTTGGACCCATCTGCAGCCCAACACCTGGTTTGGTGGTTGGGGGGTGGGATGACTGGGTTGGGTTGGGTGACGGGGTCTGGTTGGGGTTGGGTGACGGGGTCTGGTTGGAGTTGGTTGATGGGTCTGGTTGGGGTTGGGTGACGGGGTCTGGTTGGGGTTGGGTGACGGGGTCTGGTTGGAGTTGGTTGATGGGTCTGGTTGGGGTTGGGTGATGGGTCTGGTTGGGGTTGGTTAACGGGTCTGGTTGGGCTTGTTTGATGGGCTCTGGTTGGGGTTGGGTGATGGCATCTGGTTGGGGTTGGGTGATGGCATCTGGTTGGGGTTGGGTGGTGGGATCTGGTTGGGGTTGGGTGACGGGGTCTGGTTGGGGTTGGTTGATGGTTGATGGGTCTGGTTGGGGTTGGTTGATGGGTCTGGTTGGGGTTGGGTGATGGCATCTGGTTGGGGTTGGGTGACGGGGTCTGGTTGGGGTTGGTTGAAGGGTCTGGTTGGGGTTGGGCAACGGGGTCTGGTTGGGGTTGGGTGATGGGTCTGGTTGGGGTTGGGTGACGGGTCTGGTTGGGGTTGGGTGACGGGGTCTGGTTGGGGTTGGGTGACGGGGTCTGGTTGGGGTTGGGTGACGGGTCTGGTTGGGGTTGGGTGACGGGTCTGGTTGGGGTTGGGTGACGGGTCTGGTTGGGGTTGGTTGATGGGGTCTGGTTGGGGTTGGTTGATGGGGTCTGGTTGGGGTTGGTTGATGGGTCTGGTTGGGGTTGGGCGATGGGGTCTGGTTGGGTTGGTTGATTGGTCTGGTTGGGGTTGGTTGATGGGGTCTGGTTGGGGTTGGGTGATGGTTGATGGGTCTGGTTGGGGTTGGGTGACGGGGTCTGGTTGGGGTTGGGTGATGGGTCTGGTTGTGTTGGGTGATGGGGTCTGGTTGGGGTTGGGTGATGGGTCTGGTTGGGGTTCGGTGATGGGGTCTGGTTGGGGTTGGTTGATTGGTCTGGTTGGGGTTTGGTGATGGGATCTGGTTGGGGTTGGTTGACGGGGTCTGGTTGGGGTTGGGTGACAGGGTCTCCAGTCTTGGGGTTCCCCGTTACCTGGCGGAGGAATTTGAGGGGTTGGTGGCCGGCGGCAACGGCATCTCCCGTGTGGCCATGAGTGACCTCCGTGAAGGGCTTCTCCTCACCCTTAGGGACAGGAGGTGGCTCAGTGGGGCCACCATTCCGTGTTGTTCCCCTTCCCACGTCCCAGGGGACACGGACGGAGGGGTGGGAGAAGATGTGGGGACATGGATGGAGGGGTGGGAGAAGACGTGGGGACACGGAGCACCCCAGGGTGACCCAGGAGAGGGGGACACCCATGGTGGGATCCATCCCCTAGGGATGTGGGGCCATGGGGTGTGGTGGCTTTGGGGACCTGGGAGGTCGTGGGGACCCATGGGTGACCTGTGGGTCCCCATGGAGCTCCTGGTGGCCGTGGGGACCTGTGAGTGGCCCTGTTGGTCCCCATGGAGCTCCTGGTGGCCGTGGGGACCTGGGGGTTCCCTGTGGGTCCCCATGGAGCTGCTGGTGGCCGTGGGGACCTGGGGGCTCCCTGTGGGTCCCCACGGAGCTCCTGGTGGCCGAGGGGACCTGGGGGTTCCCTGTGGGTCCCCACAGAGCTCCTGGTGGCCGTGGGGACCTGGGGGTTCCCTGTGGGTCCCCACAGAGCTCCTGGTGGCCGTGGGGACCTGGGGGTTCCCTGTGGGTCCCCACGGAGCTCCTGGTGGCCGTGGGGACCTGGGGGTTCCCTGTGGGTCCCCACGGAGCTCCTGGTGGCCGTGGGGACCTGGGGGTTCCCTGTGGGTCCCCACGGAGCTCCTGGTGGCCGTGGGGACCTGGGGGTTCCCTGTTGGTCCCCACGGAGCTCCTGGTGGCCGTGGGGACCTGGGGGTTCCTTGTTGGTCCCCATGGAGCTCCTGGTGGCCGTGGGGACCTGGGGGTTCCCTGTGGGTCCCCACGGAGCTCCTGGTGGCCGTGGGGACCTGGGGGTTCCCTGTTGGTCCCCACGGAGCTCCTGGTGGCCGTGGGGACCTGGGGGTTCCCTGTGGGTCCCCACGGAGCTCCTGGTGGCCGTGGGGACCTGGGGGTTCCCTGTGGGTCCTCATGGAGCTCCTGGTGGCCGTGGGGACCTGGGGGTTCCCTGTGGGTCCCCACGGAGCTCCTGGTGGCCGTGGGGACCTGGGGGTTCCCTGTGGGTCCCCACGGAGCTCCTGGTGGCCGTGGGGACCTGGGGGTTCCCTGTGGGTCCCCATGGAGCTCCTGGTGGCCGTGGGGACCTGGGGGTTCCCTGTGGGTCCCCATGGAGCTCCTGATGGCTGTGGGGACCTGGGGGTTCCCTGTGGGTCCCCATGGAGCTCCTGGGTGCCTTGGGGACCTGGGAGTTCCCTGTTGGTCCCCATGGAGCTCCTGGTGGCCGTGGGGACCTGGGGGTTCCTTGTTGGTCCCCATGGAGCTCCTGGTGGCCGTGGGGACCTGGGGGTTCCCTGTGGGTCCCCATGGAGCTCCTGGTGTCCGTGGGGACCTGGGGGTTCCCTATGGCTCCCCATGGAGCTCCTGGTGGCCATGGGGACCTGGGGGCTCCTTGTTGGTCCCCACGGAGCTCCTGGTGGCCGTGGGGACCTGGGGGTCCCCCGGGGGTCCCTAGGTGGCCGCGGGGCTCTCACCTGGGCCAGCTGCCCCTCGATGGCACTAGCCCGCTCCAGCAGGCTCTCCAGTGGGGTGAGGTGGTCCCCGATCTCCACCATGGGGCAGGAAGGGCCCTGGTTAATGGTTACCAGCCCTGTGGCGCAGGGCATTAATTAATTAACCCGCCCTCTTAACCACATCGTTAACCAACCCCTGGGAACTACCCTGTGACCACCCCTATCAATTCATTACTGGCCCCCTTAACCACCCCATTAACCACCCCATTAACTAACCCGTTACCCACCCTGTTACTCATTGAACTGCCCCGTTACCCGCCCCATTAATGAACCCATTAACCCAATTACCCGCCCCGTTACCACCCCCTCACTCACCCAATCGCCTCAAGAACCCGCCCCGTTACCCATCCCATTAACCACCTCGGTACCTACCTCGTCACCTGCCTCGTTAACCGCACCCGTTACCCATCCCATCACCCACCCTGTTATTTAACCAGCTAACCACCCCGTTACCCACCTCGTTACCCATCCCCTTACCCGCCCTGGTTAATACCCTGTGACCAACCCCGTTACCCACCCCATTAACCACCCCATTACCTGCTCTGTTAACCAGTCCGGTGACCCACCCGGTTACCCACCCCATTACCTGTTGCCCATTCCATTAGCAGCCTCGTTACTCACCTCATTACCCGTTACCCATCCCATTATCCACCCCATCACCTTCACCATTAACCACCCCCTTAACCAGCCTGTTACCCATCCCATCACCAACCCCATTACCCGCCTTGCTCCTCAACCAGTTAACCACCCCATTAACCACCCCCTTAACCGCCCTGTTACTTATCCCATCACCAACCCCATTACCCACCTTGCTCTTCAACCAGTTAACCACCCCATTAACCACCCCCTTAACCAGCCTGTTACCCATCCCATCACCAACCCCATTACATGCTTTGCTCCTCAACCAGTTAACCACCCTGTTTAATGCCCTCTTAACCAACCCATCACTCACCCCGTCAACCAACCCATCACCCACCCTCTTAACCAACCCATCACCCACCCCATTCCCAGCCCCGTGGCCCAACTCGTTACCCACCCTGTTACTCCTTTAACTGCCTCGTTACCCGCCCCGTTACCCGCCTCCATTAACCAACCCGCTAACTCACCCACCCGCCCCTTCACCCGCCCCGTCGCCACCCCCTCCCTCACCCAATCGCCTCCCACCAACCCGCTTGGTTACTCCTCTCCTTAACCATCTCGTTACCTGGTTACCCGCCTGGTTAACCCCTGGTTAGCGGCCCCCATGGCCCAGGGGGCCTCGATGCCACCAGCTCGAGTTGTCCCCGAGGACGATGACGCTCAAGCCGTGGGGCACGAGCCGTGTGGCGTCCTCCGCCAGGTACCGCTGGGCCCCACGGCCTGCCCCATAGAGAGGGGGTGAACCCCAAAAAGAGGGGGCTCAGCCCCATAGAGAGGGGGTTCACCCCATAGAGGGGGGGGGGGCTCAGCCCCATAGAGAGGGGGCTCACCCCATAGAGGGGGGGCTCAGCCCCATACAGAGAGGGGGGGCTCAGCCCCATAGAGAGAGGGGGTTCAGCCCCATAGAGAGAGGGGGGGCTCAGCCCCATAGAGAGAGGGGTCTCAGCCCCGTAGAGAGAGGGGGTTCAGCCCCGTAGAGAGAGGGGGGTCTCAGCCCCATAGAGAGAGGGGGTCTCAGCCCCATAGAGAGAGAGGGGGCTCAGCCCCATAGGGAGAGGGGGGTCTCAGCCCCATAGAGAGAGGCGTCTCAGCCCCATAAAGAGAGGGGGGGCTCAGCCCCATAGAGAGAGGGGGCTCAACTCCATAGAGAGAGAGGGGGCTCAGCCCCATAGAGAGGGGGGGTCTCAGCCCCATAGAGAGAGGGGGTTCAGCCCCATAGAGAGAGGGGGGGCTCAGCCCCATAGAGATAGGTGGTTCAGCCCCATAGAGAGAGAGGGGGCTCAGCCCCATAGAGAGAGGGGGGGTTCACCCCATAGAGAGAGGGGGGGCTCAGCCCCATAGAGAAAGAGGTGGTTTAGCCCCATAGAGAGAGGGGGTTCAGCCTCATAGAGAGAGGGGGGGCCCAGCCCCATGGAGAGAGAGGGGGCTCAGCCCCATAGAGAGAGAGGGGGTCAGCCCCATAGAGAGAGGGGGGGCTCAGCCCCATAGAGAGAGGGGGGGTCAGCCCCATAGAGAGAGAGGGGGCTCAGCCCCATAGAGAGAGGGGGTTCAGCCCCATAGAGAGAGGGGTCTCAGCCCCATAGAGAGAGGGGGGTCTCAGCCCCATAGAGAGAGGGGGGGCTCAGCCCCATAGAGAGAGGGGGTTCAGCCCCATAGAGAGAGGGGTTCACCCCATAGACAGAGGGGGGGCTCAGCCCCATAGAGAGAGGGGTTTCTCAGCCCCATAGAGAGAGGGGGGTCTCAGCCCCATAGAGAGAGAGGGGGCTCAGCCCCATAGAGAGAGGGGGGGCTCAGCCCCATAGAGAGGGGGGGCTCAGCCCCATAGAGAGAGAGGGGGCTCAGCCCCATAGAGAGAGGGGGTTCACCCCATAGAGAGAGGGGGGGCTCAGCCCCATAGAGAGAGGGGGTTCACCCCATAGAGAGAGGGGGGGCTCAGCCCCATAGAGAGAGGGGGTTAACCCCATAGAGAGAGGGGGGGCTCAGCCCCATAGAGAGAGGGCGGGCTCAGCCCCATAGATAGAGGGGGTTCAGCCCCATAGAGAGAGGGGGGGCTCAGCCCCATAGAGAGAGGGGGCTCAGCCCCATAGAGAGAGGGGGGGTTCAGCCCCATAGAGAGAGGGGGTTCAGCCCCATAGAGAGAGGGGGGGCTCAGCCCCATAGAGAGAGAGGGGGTTCAGCCCCATAGAGAGAGGGGGGGCTCAGCCCCATAGAGAGAGGGGGGGTTCAGCCCCATAGAGAGAGGGGGGCTCAGCCCCATAGAGAGAGGGGGTTCAGCCCCATAGAGAGAGGGGGGCTCAGCCCCATAGAGAGACGGGGTTCACCCCATAGAGAGAGGGGGGGCTCAGCCCCATAGAGAGAGGGGGTTCAGCCCCATGGGGGGGGGGGCTCAGCCCCATAGAGGGGGGGTTCAGCCCCATAGAGAGAGGGGGCTCAGCCCCATAGAGAGAGGGGGGGCTCAGCCCCATAAAGAGAGGGGGGGCTCAGCCCCATAGAGAGAGGGGGCTCAACTCCATAGAGAGAGGGGGGGCTCAGCCCCATAGAAAGAGGGGGTCTCAGCCCCATAAAGAGAGGGGGGGCTCAGCCCCATAGAGGGAGAGGGGTCTCAGCCCCATAAAGAGAGGGGGGGCTCAGCCCCATAGAGAGAGAGGGGGTTCAGCCCCATAGAGAGAGGGGGTTCACCCCATAGAGAGAGGGGGGCTCAGCCCCATAGAGAGAGGGGGTTCACCCCATAGAGAGAGGGGGGGTTCAGCCCCATAGAGAGAGGGGGTTCAGCCCCATAGAGAGAGAGGGGGCTCAGCCCCATAGAGAGAGGGGGTTCAGCCCCATAGAGAGAGGGGGGGTTCAGCCCCATAGAGAGAGGGGTTCAGCCCCATAGAGAGAGAGGGGGCTCAGCCCCATAGAGAGAGGGGGGGCTCAGCCCCATAGAGAGAGGGGGCTCAGCCCCATAGAGAGAGGGGGGGTTCAGCCCCATAGAGAGAGGGGGTTCAGCCCCATAGAGAGAGGGGGCTCAGCCCCATAGAGAGAGGGGGGGTTCAGCCCCATAGAGAGAGGGGGTTCAGCCCCATAGAGAGAGGGGGTGAACCCCATAGAGAGAGGGGGCTCAGCCCCATAGAGAGAGGGGGGGCTCAGCCCCATAGGGAGACGGGGGGCTCAGCCCCATAGAGAGAGGGGGGGCTCAGCCCCATAGAGAGAGGGGGTTCAGCCCCATAGAGAGAGGGGGCTCAGCCCCATAGAGAGAGGGGGGGTTCAGCCCCATAGAGAGAGGGGGTTCAGCCCCATAGAGAGAGGGGGCTCAGCCCCATAGAGAGAGGGGGGGTTCAGCCCCATAGAGAGAGGGGGTTCAGCCCCATAGAGAGAGGGGGTGAACCCCATAGAGAGAGGGGGCTCAGCCCCATAGAGAGAGGGGGGGCTCAGCCCCATAGGGAGACGGGGGGCTCAGCCCCATAGAGAGAGGGGGGGCTCAGCCCCATAGAGAGAGGGGGTTCAGCCCCATAGAGAGAGGGGGGGCTCAGCCCCATAGAGAAAGGGGGTTCAGCCCCATGGAGAGAGGGGGGGTTCAGCCCCATAGAGAGAGGGGGGCTCAGCCCCATAGAGAGAGGGGGTTCAGCCCCATAGAGAGAGGGGGTTCACCCCATAGAGGGGGGGGGCTCAGCGCCATAGAGAGAGGGGGCTCAGCCCCATGGAGAGAGGGGGTTCAGTCCCATAGAGAGAGGGGGCTCAGCCCCATGGAGAGAGGGGGTTCAGTCCCATAGAGAGAGGGGGGCTCAGCCCTATAGAGAGAGAAGGGGGTTCGGCCCCATAGAGAGGGGGGGCTCAGCCCCATAGAGAGAGGGGGTTCAGCCCCATAGAGAGAGGGGTCTCAGCCCCATAGAGAGAGGGGGTTCAGCCCCATAGAGAGAGGGGGGCTCAGCCCCATGGAGAGAGGGGGGGCTCAGCCCCATAGAGAGAGGGGGTTCACCCCATAGAGAGAGGGGGCTCAGCCCCATAGAGAGAGGGCGGGCTCAGCCCCATAGAGAGAGGGGGGGCTCAGCCCCATAGAGAGAGGGGTCTCAGCCCCATAGAGAGAGGGGGGGCTCAGCCCCATAGAGAGAGGGGGTTCACCCCATAGAGAGAGGGGGGCTCAGCCCCATAGAGAGAGGGCGGGCTCAGCCCCATAGAGAGAGGGGGGGCTCAGCCCCATAGAGAGAGGGGGTTCAGCCCCATAGAGAGAGGGGGTGAACCCCATAGAGAGAGGGGGGGCTCAGCCTCATAGAGAGAGGGGGCTCAGCCCCATAGAGAGAGGGGGGGATCAGCCCCATAGAGAGAGAAGGGGGTTCAGCCCCATAGAGAGAGGGGGGGCTCAGCCCCATGGAGAGAGGGGGGGCTCAGCCCCATAGAGAGAGGGGGTTCAGCCCCATAGAGAGAGGGGGCTGAGCCCCATAGAGAGAGGGGGGGCTCAGCCCCATAGAGAGAGAGGGGGTTCAGCCCCATAGAGAGGGGGGGCTCAGCCCCATAGAGAGAGGGGGTCTCAGCCCAATACAGTAAGGGGGGGCTCAGCCCCATGGGGGAGGGCTCAGCCCCATAGAGAGAGGGGTTCAGCCCCATAGAGAGAGAGGGGGCTCAGCCCCATAGAGAGAGGGGGTTCGGCCCCATAGAGAGAGGGGGGGCTCAGCCCCATAGAGAGAGGGGGCTCAGCCCCATAGAGAGAGGGGGTTCGGCCCCATAGAGAGAGGGGGGGCTCAGCCCCATAGAGAGAGGGGGCTCAGCCCTATAGAGAGAGAGGGGGTGCTCAGCCCCATAGAGAGAGGGGGTTCACCCCCATAGAGAGAGGGGGGCTCAGCCCCATAGAGAGAGGGGTTCAGCCCCATAAAGAGGGGGGTGCTCAGCCCCATAGAGAAAGGGGGTTCAGCCCCATAGAGAGAGGGGGCTCAGCCCCATAGAGAGAGAGGGGGTGCTCAGCCCCATAGAGAGAGAGGGGGTCAGCCCCATAGAGAGAGGGGGTTCAGCCCCATAGAGAGCGGGGGGCTCAGCCCCATAGAGAGAGAGGGGGTTCAGCCCCATAGAGAGAGGTGGTCCAGCCCCATAGAGAGAGGGGGGTTTCAGCCCCATAGAGAGAGGGGGTTCAGCCCCATAGAGAGAGGGGGTTCAGCCCCATAGAGAGAGGGGGCTCAGCCCCATAGAGACAGAGGGCTCAGCCCCATAGAGAGTGGGGGGCTCAGCCCCACGTCCTGCGCCATAGAGAGAGGGGGCTGAGCTCCTCATCCTGCCCCATGGAGAGAGGGGGCTGAGCCCCTCGTCCTGCCCCATAGAGAGAGGGGCTGAGCCCCACGTCCTGCCCCATAGGTGGTGGCCGCCTGCGTCTACCCTGAGCTCCTGGGGGGCCTCGACCTCCCCGAGGGGGCTCAGCGCCGCGCCAGGAGGGTCCTGAGGGAGATGGATGCAGGAAACATCGGTATGGGGCGCAGGTGTGGGGTGCAGGTGTGGGGCGCAGGTGTGGGGTGGAGGGGTGGGGTGGAGGTTGTGGGGTGCCCCACGGCAGCGGGCAGGGTGGTGGTATCGCCCATAGAATGGATTAGGGGCTGCCTGGGGGGTGCAAAGAGTGAGGAGGGGGTAAGGAATCTAGGGTGCCCCAGAGAGACCATGGGGTCTCCAGGAAAGATCTATGGGGTGCCCAGACCCATAGGGGGCTCCAGGAAAGATCTATGGGGTTCCCAGACCCATAGGGAGCTCCAGGAAAGATCTATGGGGTGCTCAGACCCATAGGGGGCACCAGGAAAGATCTATGGGGTGCTCAGACCCATAGGGGGCTCCAGGAAAGATCTATGGGGTGCTCAGAGCCATAGGGAGCTCCAGGAAAGATCTATGGGGTTCCCAGACCCATAGGGGGCTCCAGGAAAGATCTATGGGGTGCTCAGACCCATAGGGTGCTCCAGGAAAGGTGTATGGGATGCCCAGGCCCATAGGATTCCCCATAGAGCCCATGGGGTCCTGCAGGATCTATGGGGTGCTCAGACCCATAGGGAGCTCCAGGAAAGATCTATGGAGTGCTCAGACCCATAGGGAGCTCCAGCAGAGATCTATGGGGTTTCCAGACCCATAGGGTGCCTCAACAGATCCCATGGGTGCCTATAGGATCTATGGGGTTCCCAGACCCATAGGATTCCCCATAGAGCCCATGGGGTCCTGCAGGATCTATGGGGTGCTCAGACCCATAGGGTGCTCCAGGAAAGATCTATGGGGTTCCCAGACCCATAGGATTCCCCATAGAACCCATGGGGTCCTGCAGGATCTATGGGGTGCTCAGACCCGTAGGGGGCTCCAGGAAAGATCTATGGGGTTCCCAGACCCATAGGGTGCCTCAACAGATCCCATAGGTGCCTATAGGATCTATGGGGTTCCCAGACCCATAGGGAACTCCAGGAAAGATCTATGGAGTGCTCAGACCCATAGGGTACCCCATAGAGCCCATGGGTGCCTACAGGGTCTATGGGGTACCCAGACCCGTAGGGTGCTCCAGGAAAGGTGTATGAGGTTCCCAGACCCCTAGGGTGCCCCCCAGAACCTGTAGGTGCCCCCATGATGCGTTGTGGGTCCATCCCTGCTCCCAGGTGGCTACAACCACGAGCACCGGTCGCTGCTTGTCCCGGCCAGGGTCGCCCGTTTCCTCGAGCGCCGCGATGGGGGCGTCCCCAGCGACCCCCGAAACATCATCGTGTGCAGCGGCACCGCCAGCATCCTCCCAGTGAGCAACATCCCATCCTCATCCTCCATCCTCCATCCCCATCCCCATCCTCCATCCTCATCCCCATCCCCATCCCCATCCCCATCCCCATAATCTCCATCCCCATCCCCCATCTTCCATCATCCTCCATCCCCATCCTCCATCTCCATCCCCATCCCCATCCCCATAATCTCCATCCCAATCCTCCATCCTCCATCCTCATCCTCCATCCTCCATCTTCCATCATCCTCCATCCTCATCCTCCATCTCCATCCCCATCCCCATCTCCATCCCAATCCTCCATCCTCAACCTCCATCCTCCATCTTCCATCATCCTCCATCCTCCATCCCCATCTCCATCCCCATCCCCACCCCCATGATCTCCATCTCCATCCCCATCTCCATCTCCATCCCCATCTCCATCTCCATCCCCATCCCCATCCCCATCTCCATCCCAATCCTCCATCCTCATCCTCCATCCTCCATCTTCCATCATCCTCCATCCCCATCCTCCATCTCCATCCCCATCTCCATCCCCATAATCTCCATCCCAATCCTCCATCCTCCATCCTCATCCTCCATCCTCCATCTTCCATCATCCTCCATCCCCATCCTCCATCGCCATCTCCATCCCCATCCACATCTCCATCCACATCTCCATCTCCATCCTCCATCTCCATCCTCCATCTCCATCCTCCATCTCCATCCTCCATCTCCATCCCCATCTCCATCCCCATCTCCATCTCCATCTCCATGATCTCCATCTCCATGATCTCCATCTCCATGATCTCCATCTCCGTGATCTCCATCTCCGCCCCAGTTCGTCTTCTCCCTGGTGGTGGATGAGTCGGCGGCTCTGCCGACGGCCGTGCTGGTGCCGGTGCCGGGTCCCCGTCTCCTGGTGGCGGCGGCGGAGCTGGCGGGAGCCGCGGTTGTGCCGTACCCGCTGGCCGAGGAGCGCGGCTGGGACGTGGACGGGGACACCGTACGGTGGGCGCTGCGGGAGGCGCGGGCGCGAGGCCACCCCAAGGTCCTCTGCGTCGTCAACCCCGGGGACCCCACGGGTGAGTTGGAGGTGCGGGGGGGGACACACGCGACACCCGCCGGGACTCAGTTTCCCCTCCCGAGGAGACGCGGGTGGTGCCTCCAGGCCTGGTGGGACACGCGTGGTCTCCTCGGGGCAGGGCACGTGCTGAGCCGGGAGAGCATGGAGAGCATCATCCGGCTGGTGGCCGAGGAGAACCTCCTGCTGCTGGCGGACGAGGTGGGTGCTGGGTGGGGCTGGTGGGTCCGTGTCCCTCATCCTGGTGTCCCTCATGCTGGTGTCCCTCATGCTGGTGTCCCCTCAACCCTCGGTGCCGTAGGTGCAGCAGGAACGAGCCTTCCTCCGCGACCGCCCCTTCCTCTCCTTCAAGCGGGTGCTGTGGGAGATGGGCCCCCCGCTGGTCTCCACCGTCCAGCTCGTGTCCTTCTACTCCCTCTCCAAGAGCGTTGCCGGCGAGTGAGTTCCCGTTGGGAGGTTGGGGCTGAGCCGGGGTGGGGGGCGTGGGGTCTCGGGAGGTTGAGGAGCAGCTCCGTGTCCCACCAGGAGCGGTTTCCGCGCGGGGTTCCTGGAGCTGGTGAACGTGGAGGAGGGCGTCGTGTTGCCTTTCCACGTGGCGCAGTCCATCCCCAGACCCTGCGTCCTGGGGCGCATCCTGCTCGACCTCCTCATGGACCCCCCGGAGGAGGGGGACCCCGTCCAGCAGGCGCTGGAGGAGGTGGGTGGTGGTCTATGAGTCCCATCCCCATCCCTCTGCCATCTCCATCTCATCCCTCTGTCATCTCCAGACTGTCTTGTCCCCATCCTTCTACCATCTCGATCTCCATCCCATCCCCATCTCTATCCGCATCCCACGCTGTTCCCTTCCCCGTGACCATCCCCATTCCCATCCAAATCTCCATCACGCATAAGGATCTCCACCCCATCCCACCCCATCCCACCCCATCCCACCCCATCCCATCCCATCCCATCCCATCCCATCCCATCCCATCCCATCCCATTCCATCACATCTCCATCCCATCCCATCCCCATTCCCATCATCTCCATTCCCATCTCCATCATCCCTGCCCTCTTTCCTTCTCCATCCCAATTATTCCCATCATCACCATGTCTATCGTCTCCATCTCCAACTCCTCTCTGTCCCCATCCCCATCTCCATCCCCATCCCCATCCCCATCCCCATCCCCATCTCCATCCCCATCTCCATCCCCATCATCCCCATCTTCCTCCATCATCCCCCACCTCCATCATCCCCCACCTCCATCATCCCCCATCCCCATCCCCACCATCCCCATCCCCACCATCCCCATCCCCACCATCCCCATCCCCACCATCTCCATCCCCACCATCTCCATCCCCACCATCTCCATCCCCACCCTCCCCATCCCCACCATCCCCATCCCCACCACCTCCATCCCCACCACCTCCATCCCCACCATCTCCATCCATCCCCACCATCTCCATCCATCCCCCCCATCTCCATCCATCCCCCCCATCTCCATCCCCCCCATCTCCATCCCCCCCATCTCCATCCCCATCATCTCCATCCCCATCATCTCCATCCCCATCATCTCCATCCCCATCATCTCCATCCCCACCATCCCCATCCCCATCCCCATCCCCACCATCCCCATCCCCACCATCCCCATCCCCACCATCTCCATCCCCACCATCTCCATCCCCACCATCTCCATCCCCACCATCTCCATCCCCACCATCCCCACCATCCCCATCCCCACCATCTCCATCCCCACCATCCCCATCCCCATCTCCATCCCCATCCCCACCATCTCCATCCCCACCATCCCCATCCCCACCATCTCCATCCCCACCATCCCCATCCCCATCTCCATCCCCATCCCCACCATCTCCATCCCCACCATCTCCATCCCCACCATCTCCATCCCCACCATCTCCATCCCCACCATCTCCATCCCCACCATCTCCATCCCCGTCTCCCCCTCGGCCTCCCCCATTCCCACCTCCGTGTCCCCCAGCACCGCCAGGTTCTTCTCCACTCCCTGGCCCACAACTCCCGGCTGCTCCAGGAGCTCCTGGGCCGGGCGCCCGGCATCTGCTGCCACCCCGTGCAGGGCGGCTCCCGCGCCTTCCCCCGCATCCAGCTCCCGCCCCGCGCCCTGCGCCGGGCCCAGGTGACCCCGCGGGGGACACGGGGGACACCGCGGGGTGGGGAACCCTGGGACGGGGGGTGTCCTGGGGACAGGAGCCCACCCGGGGACGTGGGACAGCGAGGGAGGGTGGGGACCCCTGGGGCCGTGGGGCATCTTGGGGACAGGGGGTGTCCCGGGACTTGGGGTGTCCTGGGGATAAGGGGTGTCCTGGGGATAAGGGGTGTCCTGGGACATGGGGCATCTTGGGGACATGAGGGGACATGGGGTGTCTTGGGGACATGGAGTGTCCTGGGACTTGTAGTGTCGTGGGGACATGGGACATCTTGGGGACATGGGGTGTTATGGGGACGTGGGGTGTTATGGGGACGTGGGGTATCTTGGAGACATGGGGTGTCCTTGGACATGGGGTGTCATGGGGACATGGGATGTCCTGGGACTTGGGGTGTCCTGGGGACACGGGACATCTTGGGGACATGTGGAGTCCTGGGGACACGAGGCATCTTGGAGACATGGAGTGTCCTGGGACATTGGGTGTCCTGGGGACATGGGACATCTTGGGGACATGGGACATCCTGGGGACATGGGGTGTCCTTGGACATGGGGCATCTTGGGGACATGGGGAGTCCTTGGACATGGGACATTTTGGGGACATGAGGTGTCCTGGGGCCATAAGGTGTCTTGGGACATGGGGTGTCCTTGGACTTCGGGCATCATGGGGACATGAGATGTCCTGGTGACTTGAGGTGTCCTTGGACATGGGACATCTTGGGGACATGGGGTGTCCTTGGACTTGGGGCATCATGGGGACATGGGTTTTCCTGGGGACATGGGACATCTTGAGGACATGGGATGCCCTGGGATGTGGGACACGAGCCCTCCTGAGAACGTGGGTCACCATGAGAGTGTGGGGCACCCTGGGGACATGGGACATCTGAGGGACATGGGACACCACGGGAGACGGGACATCAACCATCCAGGGACCACGGGACCTCCTGGAGCAACCGTGGGGCAGGAGCCCTTGCCGGAACAGTGTGTGGGGCTGTCCTGGAGGTCCTGGAGACACCCTGGGGACCTCCCCCGTCCCTTGTCCCGCAGGAGCTGGGCCTGGAGCCCGATGTCTTCTTCTGCCGGGAGCTGCTGGAGGCGACCGGGATCGCGCTGGCCCCGGGGAGCGAGTTTGGACAACCGGAGGGGACCCACCACGTGGGGTACGGGGAGGGTGGAGGGTCACGAGAGGAGCTGGGTGGGTGGTTGGCTTGGATGGTGGTTGGTGGTGGGTCTGGTTGGGGTTGGGTGACGGGAGCTGGGTTGGGTTGGGATCGGGCTGGGGTTGGGATCTTCTCGGGGTTGAGAGGTTGAGGTTGAGAGGTTGGAATCTTCTTGGGGTTGGGATCTTCTCGGGGTTAAGAGGTTGAGGTTGACTGATGGGATCTGGTTCAGGTTGCCTTGAGCTGCCCTGAGGTCCCCTTCCCCATCCCTGTCCTGTCCCATCCTTGTGCCTGTACAGATCTTATCCCTCTCTCCACCTTGTCTCCAACCTATCTCCAACCCCATCCATCCTGTTCCCAACCCCATCCCTATTCCATCCCATCTCCATCTCCATCTCCCATCCTCACCTCCACCCCATCCCATCTCCATCTCCATCCCCATCCCATCCTTATCTCCATCTCCATCTCCATCTCCATCTCCATCTCCATCTCCATCCCCATCCCCATCCCCATCCCATCTTCATCCCCATCTCCATCCTTTCCACATCCTCATCATCTCCCTCCTTCTTCCATCCCACCTCCCCCCTGTTCCCATCCATCTTCATCCCCACTCATCTTCATCCCTATCTCCATTTCCATCCTTTTCCCATCTTCATCCTCATCTCCATCCTTTCTCCATCCCCATCTCCATCCTTATTCCATCCCATCTCCACCCCTGTCCCCACCTCATCTTCACCCCCACCCATCTTCACCCCCACCCATCTTCACCCCCACCAATCTTCATCCCCACCTCATCTTCACCCCCACCTCATCTTCACCCCCACCTCATCTTCACCCCCACCCATCTTCACCCCCACCTCATCTTCACCCCCACCTCATCTTCACCCCCACCTCATCTTCATCCCCACCCATCTTCATCCCCATCCCATCTTCATCCCCATCTCCATTTCCATCCTTTCCCCATCTTCACCCCCACCCATCTTCACCCCCACCCATCTTCACCCCCACCCATCTTCATCCCCACCTCATCTTCATCCCCACCTCATCTTCACCCCCACCTCATCTTCATCCCCACCTCATCTTCATCCCCACCTCATCTTCACCCCCACCTCATCTTCATCCCCACCCCATCTTCATCCCCACCCCATCTTCATCCCCATCCCATCTTCATCCCCACCTCATCTTCACCCCCACCTCATCTTCATCCCCATCCCATCTTCATCCCCACCCATCTTCATCCCCACCTCATCTTCATCCCCACCTCATCTTCACCCCCACCTCATCTTCACCCCCACCTCATCTTCATCCCCATCCCATCTTCATCCCCATCTCCATTTCCATCCTTTCCCCATCTCCATCATCTCCATCCTTATTCCATCCCATCTCAACCCCTGTCCCCACCCATCTTCACCCCCATCCCATTTTCACTACCATCCTCATCTCTATCCTTATTCCATCCCATCTCCACCCCCACCCGTTCCATCTCACCCCCATGTGGTCCCACCAGGGATGGTGGCTCACGTCCTGCTCCCTCTTCCCCCCCAGGATCTCCTTGCTCCCACCGCCCGGAAAGCTGACCCAGATCCTCCTGGCCCTCACCCGCTTCCACGCCGCCTTCCTGCTCCGCTTCTCCTGATGTCCCTTCTCCACCGAGCTCCACTCCATGGAATGTGGGGTTTGGGGTGGACGTGGCCGAGCTGTGACCGCGGAACCCAAGGAAACGCAAATCCAGGAGCCGTGGAAGCATTTATTGAGATCCGGGGAGCTCCGAGGGGTGGCTGGTGCCACGGAGACTCCATCCCATGTGGAGAAGTCCCCCTCAGGTGGTCAGATCCTGCCCCATGGAGAAGGTCCATGGTGGAAAAGGTGATGGGAGGGGATGGAGGGAGCAGATGGAGCATGCTGGTGACGTGGGGCGGCTTTGGACCACATCCTTATCCCATGGGATGGGCCAAGGGCAGGGATCCTGTCCCCTAGGTGCTGGGGACACCCATGGGGACATCCACATGGACACTGGTGGGGCATCCATAGGGGGCATCTATAGGGGACATACATGAGACATCCATATGGATACTCATGGGACATCCATAGGGACACCCATGGGACATCCATAGGGACACTGATGGGACATCCATAGGGACACCCATGGGACATCCATAGGGACACTGATGGGACATCCATAGGGACACCCATGGGACATCCATAGGGACACTGATGGGACATCCATAGGGACACCCATGGGACATCCATAGGGACACTGATGGGACATCCATAGGAACACCCATGGGACATCTGTAGGGACATCCATGGGACACCCATGGGACATCCATAGGGACATTCACGGGACATCCATATGAATACTCATGGAACATCTATAGGGGACATTCATGGGACATCCATATGGACACTGATGGGACATCCATATGGATACTGATGGGACATCCATAGGAACACCCATGGGACATCTATAGGGGACGTTCATGGGACATCCCTATGGATACTCATGGGACATCCATATGGATACTCATGGGACATCCATATGGACAGCATGGGACATCTATAGGGGACATTCATGGGACGTCCATATGGATACTGATGGGACATCTGTAGGGACACCCATAGGAGACACCCATGGGACAATCATGAGGCATCCATATGGACACCCATGGGACATCCATAGGGACACTGATGGGACATCCATAGGAACACCCATGGACATCTGTAGGGGACACCGATGGGACATCCCTGTGGATACTCATGGGACATCCATATGGACACTGACGGGACATCCATATGGATACTCATGGAACATCCACAGGAACACCCATGGGACATCTATAGGGGACATTGATAGGACATCCATATGGACACTGATGGGACATCCCTAGGGGACACCCATCAGACATCTGTAGGGGACACTGATGGGACATCCCTATGGATATTCATGGACATCCATATGGATCCTGATGGGACATCTGTAGGGACACCCATAGGAGACACCCATGGAACAATCATGGAGCATCCATATGGACACCCATGGGACATCCATATGGACACTGGTGGGACATCCATGGGGGACATTCATGGGACATCCATATGGGACAACCATAGGGACACCCATGGGACATCTATAAGGGACATTCATGGGACATCCCTATGGATACTCATGGAACATCCATAGGGGACACCCGTGAGGACATCCATATGGACACCCATGGGACACCTATAATGGACATTCATGGGACATCCCTATGGATACTCATGGAACATCCATAGGGGACACCCATGAGGACATCCATATGGACACCCATGGGACACCTATAATGGACATTCATGGGACATCCATAAGGAACACCCATGGGACATCCATATGGACACTGATGGGACACCCATAGGACACTCATGGGACATCCACAGAGGACACCCATGGGACATTGATGGGACATCCATAGGGACATCCATGTAGACAACCCTACGGCTCCATCATGGGATGGGAGCAGGATCTGTGACGCCCCCCACCCATGGAGCTGGAGGAGGCTGTGGAGAAGCGACCAGATCCCATGGGATGATGCTGAGGCCCACGGTGGTGGCCCAGGGAGCAGCTCCACCCCCCGAGGACCTCTCAGAATTCCAGGCCGGTGCTGTAGACCTCGACCTCGCAGAGCGTCAGCTGCTCCTCCCGGTCAGGAATGGTGATGGAGACGTAGCGACCGGTCAACCCGTGGCAGCAGATGGTGCTGAGCGAGCCAGGACCCGCGTCGGTGATGACCCCGCAGCTGCCGGGAAGGAAGAGATGGAGATCAGGAGATGGTGGCACCAAACAGGGGTGGTGATGCCACCTCAGATCCCAAATCGCGGCTCACACGGCGTTCTCCTTGCCGCGCTCGGCCGGGGCGTCTCCGACGTGGACCTGGGCTCCTCGTAGCCGCTGCCAGCAGCAATCCTGACGGTTCTTGACCACCACGGCGGCCACGGCGCGACGTCCGCCCAGATCCACGTTCCACCAGGGCTCCCGCTCCCGCCGCGTGTGGCTGCAGGAGCCGTGGTGCCAGATGCCATCGCGGTTCCCGTCCACGGCCTTGGATGCGATGCCGGCGGCGGCAGAGGTGGAGGATTGAGTCGCCCGCTGGTCCCGAGCCACGTTGGGAGCTGAAAAAAACATGGAATGGGACCTCAAAGCCCATCCAGATCCAAGCTGGAACAGTCTGAGTTGGAAGGGACCTCAAAGCCCATCCAGATCCAAGCTGGAATGGGTTGGAAGGGACCTCAAAGCCCATCCAGATCCAAGCTGGAACGGTCCGAGTTGGAAGGGACCTCAAAGCCCATCCAGATCCAAGCTGGAATGAGTTGAGTTGGAAGGGACCTCAAAGCTCATCCAGATCCAAGCTGGAACGGTCTGAGTTGGAAGGGACCTCAAAGCCCATCCAGATCCAAGCTGGAATGCTTTGGGTGGAAGGGACCTCAAAGCCCATCCAGATCCAAGCTGGAATGGTTTGAGTTGGAAGGGACCTCAAAGCCCATCTAGATCCAAGCTGGAATGGGTTGGGTTGGAAGGGACCATCCCAACCCAGGGACCATCCCAACCCGGGTGTAGGACCTTGGCCTTGTAGAACCTCCTGAGGTTCTCCCAGCCCCACTTCTCCAGCTTGTCCAGGTCCCTCTGGACGCCATCCCATCCTTCTGGTGAAACAACTTCAACCCTCAACTTGGTGTCACCTCCAAACGTGCTGAGGGTGCCCTTGACCTCGTTGTCTGTGTCTTTGATGAAGATGCTAAACAGCTTTGGTCCCAGGATGGACCCCTGAGAGCCACCACTTGTCCTGGACCAGGATGGACCCTTGGGGGCCACCACTTTTCATGGATCCCTGAGGGCCACCACTTGTTCTAGACCAGGATGGATCCCTGGAGGCTACAACTTCTTCCAGATCTCCATGTGGACGTGGAGCCGTTGACGGCTACTCTCTGAATCCAACCATCCAACCATCCAACCAACTTCTTGTCCACCCAACAGTCCCGCTCATCACATCCGTCTCTCTCCAACTGAGAAAGATCAGGAGATGGTGGCACCAAGAGGGTGATGATGGTGGCACCAAGAGGGTGATGATGGTGGCACCAAGAGGGTGATGATGCCCTCAATCTCATTGTCTGTGTCTTTGATGAAGACGTTCGACAGCTCTGGTCCCAGGATGGATCCCTGAGGTCCACCACTTCTCCCACATCTCCATCTGACCACGGAAACCTCGATCCCTCCAACGATTCCCGGTTCCTCCGAGGGCTTTGCCGGCCTCTCACCTCCAGGCAGAGGAGCGCAGCCTTGCCGGATCACCTCCACCTCGCAGAGCGCCAGCGCGGCCTCCCGGTGGGCAACGACGATGGAGACGTAGCGACCGCGAAGGCCGTGGCAGCAGATGGTGCTGAGGGACCCAGGAGACGCGTCGGTGACGATGCCGCAGCTGCCAGGAGAGAGAGAGAGAGAAGAGGAGGATGAGCCGGTGGTGGCGTCGTCCCGGCGTCGGGGACGGTGACGGCTCCAGAGCTCACACGGGGTTGTGCCGACCGCGGTCAACCAAGGAGTCTCCGACGTGGATCTGGGCGCCCTTCAGGCTCTCCCAGCAGCAGTCGTGGCGGTTCTTGAGCACCACGGCGTAGACGGCGTGGCGGCGGCCCAGGTCCACGCGCCACCACGGCTCCGGCTCCTCCAGGGTGTGGGAGCAAGAGCCGCGTCGCCAGTCGCCGTCCCGATTGCCGTCGACGGCGTTGGAGGCGCCGCTGCCGGCGTCCAACAGCGAGGACTGAGCGGCCGGGCGGCCGAGGGCCACGTTCTGGGCTGGGGGGAGAGAATCAGAGGATCGTGGAATCACCAGGTTGGAAGAGACCCTCTGGATCATCAGGTCCAACCATTCCCATCAATCACTGACCCGTGTCCCTCAGCACCTCGTCCACCCGGCCCTTAAACCCCTCCAGGGAAGGGGACTCAACCCCCTCCCTGGAGCCTCTTCCAGTGCCCAATGACCCTTTCCATGAAGAAGTTCTTCCTGAGGTCTTCCTGACCCTCTCCTGGTGGAGCTTGAGGCCGTTCCCTCCTGTTCCTTGGGAGAAGAGCCCAGCTCCCTCCTCTCCACAACCTCCTCTCAGGGAGTTGGAGAGAGCAACGAGGTCTCCCCTCAGCCTCCTCTTCTCCAGGCTGAACACCCCCAGGTTCCTCACAGGCTCCTCGTGTTCTCCAGCCCCTTCCCCAGCTTGGTTGCTCTTCTCTGGACTCACTCCAGAGCCTCAAGGTCCTTCTTGGAGTGAGGAACCCACAACTGACCCCAGGATTCAAGGAGCGGCCTCCCCAGGGCCGAATCCAGAGGGAGAAGAACCTCCCTGACCTGCTGGTCACCCCATTTCTGCTCCAAGCCAAGATGCCCTTGGCCTTCTTGGCCACCTGGCCCCTGCTGGCTCATGTTCAACCAACCCCCCCAGGTCCTTCTCCTCCAGGGACCTTTCCAGCCAGACTTCTCCTAGTCTGGAGCTGCTCAGGGTTGAGATCCAAGAGCAGGACCCGGTGTTTGGCCTCGTTAAACCTCATCCCACCGCTCTCAGCCTGTCCAGATCCCTCTGGAGATCCTCAAACCCCTCCAGCAGCTCCACACTCAGCTTAGTGTCACCCCCAAATTTGCTCAGGGTGCCCTCGATGCCTTCATCCAGGTCATTGATGGAGACCTTGACCAGGGCTGGACCCAGCGCTGAGCCCTGGGAACCCCACTTGGAACTGGCCTCCAGCTGGATGGACGGGATGGAGATGCCACGGGGCCAAATTCCCATCCCGGCGTCCCGTTCCGGCTCCACTCACCCCCGGGTAGCACGGCACAACCGTGTTCCACCACCTCCACCTCACACAAGCTCAGCTTCTCCTCCCGGCCGGGAACGCTGATGGTGACGTAGCGACCACGGAGCCCTCGGCAGCAGATGGTGCTGGTGGAGCCGGGACTGGTGTCCGTGATGGTCCCGCAGCTACGGAATCCAAGAGGAGGATGAGGATAAACGAGGAGAAAAGCATCCGGAACACCACGAAGCCGGAATGGTGGTGCTCACATGGGGTTGGTGGTGCCGTGGCCGGCGAGGGAATCTCCGACGTGGACGCGGGCGCCTTTCAGGCGGTGCCAGCAGCAATCCAGACGGTTCCGAACCACCACGGCGGCCACGGCGCGAGGCCGACCGAGATCCACCGTCCACCACGGCTCCCGCTCCGTCTCCGTCTGGGAGCAGGAGCCGGAGCGCCAGTTGCCGTCCCTGTTTCCGTCCACGGCGCTGAGGGCGCCGCCGGAACGGGCGCTCGTGGACGATTGAGTCGCCGGGCGGCGCAGAGCCACGTTCTGGGCTTGGAAGACGCCAGGAGAACCGGAGAATCGTGGAATCACCAGGTTGGAAAAGACCCAGCGGATCATCGAGTCCAACCAGTCCCATCAAGCACTAACCCGCGTCCCTCAACATCTCATCCGCTCAGCCCTTAAACCCCTCCAGGGTTGGTGACTCAACCCCCTCCCTGGAGCCTCTTCCAGTGCCCAATGACCCTTTCCATGGAAAACGTCTTCCTGATGTCCAGCCTGACCCTCCCCAGTGGAGCTTGAGGCCGTTCCCTCCTGTCCCTTGGGAGAAGATCCCAGCTCCCTCCTCTCCACAACCTCCTTCCAGGTAGTTGTAGAGAGCAACGAGGTCTCCCCTCAGCCTCCTCTTCTCCAGGCTGAACCCCAGGAGGATGGTGTTGGTCACATTCCCTACTCTCCACAGGCACCGGATCACCTCCAGGTGGGCTTGGGGACACCAGCGTGTGCTGGTAGCCACCAAACCCACCTCGTGCCAACTCACCACTCGAGGGATCGTTCCGTCCTTACCACCAGGTGGGGGGACGCAGCTCTGCGTCGTCACCTCCACCTCGCAGAGAACCAGGAGGTCCTCCCGGCCCGGAATGACGATGGAGACGTAGCGCCCGGGAAGCCCGTTGCAGCAGACGGTGCTGGTGGAGCCGGGACCCGTGTCCAGGATGGAGCCGCAGCTGCCGGGAAGGAACGGTTACGGGTGCAGCCGGTGGAGAACCTCGTACCTTCTCCCTTGGGAGAAGAGCCCAGCTCCCTCCTCTCCACACCCTCCTTTCAAGGAGTTGGAGAGAGCAACGAGGTCTCCCCTCAGCCTCCTCTTCTCCAGGCTGAACACCCCCAGGTTCCTCACAGGCTCCTCGTGTTCTCCAGCCCCTTCCCCACCTTCGTTGCTCTTCTCTGGACTCGTTCCAGAGCCTCAACGTCCTTCTTGGAGCGAGGAACCCACAACTGACCCCAGGATTTGAGGAGCGGCCTCACCAGGGCCGAGTCCAGAGGGAGAAGAACCTCCCTGACCTGCTGGCCACGCCGTTTCTGCTCCAAGCCAAGATGCCCTTGGCCTTCTTGGCCACCTGGGCCCCTGCTGGCTCATGTTCAACCAACCCCCCCAGGTCCTTCTCCTCCAGGGACCTTTCCAGCCAGACTTCTCCTGCTCTGGAGCTGCTCAGGGTTGAGATCCAAGTGCAGGACCCGGCATTTGGCCTTGTTGAACCTCATCCCACCACTCTCAGCCTGTTCAGATCCCTCTGGAGAACCTCAAACCCCTCCAGTAGATCCACACTCAGCTTAGTGTCACTCGCAAACTCGCTAAGGGAGCCCTCGACGCCTTCATCCAGGTCATTGATGAAGACATTGAGCAAGACTGGCCCCACCAAGCCCTGGGGAACCCCACTTGGAACTGGCCTCCAGCTTCCACGGATCCAACTTACATGGGGTTGCGTTTGCCGTGGTCAACCAAGGAGTCTCCGACGTGGATTTGGGCTCCGCGGAGGCTCTCCCAGCAGCAATCGCGCCGGTTGGTGATGGTGACGGCGTAGACGACCTGTCGGTGGCCGAGATCCACGCGCCACCACGGCTCCGGCTCCTCCAAGGTGTGGGAACAGGAGCCGCGGAGCCAGTCGGCGTGGTGGTCCCCGTCCACGGCGTTGGCCGCCGCGCTGATGCCGTTGAAGGTCGAGGATTGGCTGACGGGGCGGCCGCGAGCCACGTTGGGAGCTGGAAGAGCCACGGGGAACGTGGTGGGTGGATTCCGGCTCCGGTTGAGGCCGCGTTGGCCTCCACCGCGAGCTCCTCGCTCACCTCCAGGCGGCGCCGGGCAGCCCTGCAGCGTCACCTCCACCTCGCAGAGCACCAGCGCGTCCACCCGGCCGGGAATGAGGACGGAGACGTAACGACCCGTCAACCCGTGGCAGCAGATGGTGCTGAGAGAGCCGGGCCCCGCGTCGGTGATGACCCCGCAGCTGCCGGGAAGGAAGAGATGGAGATCATGGAATGGGTTGGGTTGGAAGGGACCTCAAAGCCCATCCGGTTCCAGCACCATCCGCCAGAGCTGGTTGCTCCAAGCCTCAGCCAACCTGGCCTTCAACACCTCCAAGGGTGGAGCAGCCACAACGGCCCTGAGCAACCTCTTCCAGGACCTCTTCAACCTCAGGGTGAAGAAATTCCTCCTCGTGTCTAGTCTACGTCTGACCCTCTCCAGTTTGGAGCCATTTCTCCTGGTCCCATCACTCCAAGCCCTTGGATGAAGTCCCTCTCCAGCTTTCCTGGAGCCCCTTGACGTACTGGAAGCTCCTCTAAGGTCACCCTGGAGCCTTCTCCAGGCTGAACAACCCCAACTCTCAGCCTATCCTCGTATGGAAGATGCTCCAGCCCTCGCGTCATCCTTGTAGGCTCCTCTAGACCTGTTCCAACAGCTCCATCTCCTCCTTCCGTTGGGGATTCCAGAACTGGACACAGGATTCTACGTGAGGTCTCACCAGAGAGAAGCAGAGGTGGAGAATCACCTCCCTCCTTCTCCAGCACCCCAAGTCCTTCTCCTCAGGGCTGCTCCCAATCCCATCATCCTGTACTAAAACCATGGATCATCCCAAACCAAGTGTAGGACCTTGCCCTTGGCCTTGTAGAACATCCTGAGGTTCTCCCAGCCCCACTTCTCCAGCTTGTCCAGGTCCCTCTGGACACCATCCCATCCTTCTGGTGTGACAACCTCACCCCTCAGCTCGGTGTCACCTCCAAACATGCTCAGGGTGCCCTCGACCTCGCTGTCTGTGTCTTTGATGAAGACATTCAACAGCTTTGGTCCCAGGATGGACCCCTGAGGGCCACCACTTGTCCTGGACCAGGATGGATCCCTGGAGGCCACCACTTTTCATGGACCCCTGAGGGCTACCACTTGTTCTAGACCAGGGTGGATCCCTGGAGGCCACCACTTCTTCCAGATCTCCATCTGGATGTGGAGCCATTGACGGCTACTCTCTGAATCCAACCATCTAACGAACTTCTTGTCCACCCAACAGTCTGCTCGTCACATCCGTCTCTCTCCAACCGAGAAAGATCAGGAGATGGTGGCACCAAACAGGGGTGGTGATGCCACCTCAGGTCCCAAATCGTGGCTCACATGGCGTTCTCCTTGCCGCGCTCGGCCGGGGCGTCTCCGACGTGGACCTGGGCTCCTCGTAGCCGCTGCCAGCAGCAATCCTGACGGTTCTTGACCACCACGGCGGCCACGGCGCGACGTCCGCCCAGATCCACGTTCCACCAGGGCTCCCTCTCCGTCCGCGTCCGGGAGCAGGAACCGTGGAGCCAGACGCCGTCGCGGTTCCCGTCCACCGCGTTGGCCGCGATGCTGAGGTTTGAGAAGACGGACGATTGACCGGCCGGACGCCCCAAGGCCGCGTTGTAACCTGGAAGAAGAAGGGATCATAGAACCATAGAATCATAGAATAACCAGGTTGGAAGAGACCCACCGGATCACCGAGTCCAACCATTCCTACCAAACACTAAACCGTGTCCCTCAGCACCTCGTCCACCCGTGCCTTAAACACCTCCAGGGAAGGTGACTCAACCCCCTCCCTGGGCAGCCTGTTCCAGTGCCCAATGACCCTTTCCGTGAAGAATTATTTTCCTAATGTCCAGCCTGAACCTCCCCTGGTGGAGCTTGAGGCCATTCCCTCTTGTCCTGTCCCCTGTCACTTGGGAGAAGAGGCCAGCACCCTCCTCTCCACAACCTCCTTTCAGGTAGTTGGAGAGAGCAATGAGGTCTCCCCTCAGCCTCCTCTTCTCCAGGCTGAACACCCCCAGGTTGCTCACAGGCTCCTCGTGTTCTCCAGCCCCCTCACCAGCTTTGTTGCTCTTCTCTGGACTCTCTCCAGAGCCTCAACATCCTTCTTGTGGTGAGGGGCCCAGAACTGAACACAGGATTCGAGGAGCGGTCTCACCAGTGCCGAGTCCAGAGGGAGAAGAACCTCCCTGGACCTGCTGGTCACGCCGTTTCTGCTCCAAGCCAAGATGCCATTGGCCTTCTTGGCCACCTGGGCCCCTGCTGGCTCATGTTCAGTCGCTGTCAACCAACACCCCCAGGTCCCTCTCCCCCAGGGACCTTTCCAGCCAGACTTCTCCTAGTCTGGAGCTGCTCAGGGTTGAGATCCAAGTGCAGGACCCGGCACTTGGCCTTGTTAAACCTCCTGCCACCGGTCTCAGCCCAGCGGTCCAGCCTGTTCAGATCCCTCCAGTAGATCCACACTTAGCTTAGTGTCACCCCCAAACTTGCTCAGGGTGCCCTCGATGCCTTCATCCAGGTCATTGATGAAGACATTGAAGAGGGCTGGACCCACCAAGCCCTGGGGAACCCCACTTGGAACTGGCCTCCAGCTGGAGTTAACTCCATTTCCCACCACTCTCTGGGCCCTCCATCCAACCAGTTTTCCACCCAGGAGAATGTGCCCCTGTCCCATCCAGAGGTGACAGTTTCCGAAGCAGAATGCTGGGAGAAACTGTGTCAAAGGCTTTGCTGAAGTCCAGGATGTCCCGGAGAGGCTCGATCCCACCACCACGTGGCTCTGACCCGGCTCCACCAGCCACCGCCGCTCCTTCTCCGGTTGGAAGGAGGAGATGGAGCGATGGTTCCCAGCCCTGGAGACCCCATGGGATGGTGATGCCGGCTCCGGATGCTCATGGAGCTGGAGCTGGGAATCACCCTCCCAGTTGTCCCTGTAGCACAAGGTGCCACCAGCTCGGGGATGCAGGTGACATCGCCGTCCCCCACCCCACGGCCTCCACGTTCCCTGCTTTTCCAGAGGTCCCGGCTCATCTCCAGGTGGGCTCAGGGACACCACAACCCTCAGGACGTTCCCAGCGGTGGGGAAGGGTCGGGACTCACCGGCGGGTGGGAAGAGGCAGCTCTGAGCGGCCGCGTCCTGCGCCAGGAGCTCGGCGAGGAGAAGCAGAGCCCGGGGCAGGGACATGGCGCCTGCGGAGGAACGGGGGGACACGGCCCGTGGGAAGGGTCCCGCCGGGGGTCTGCACGTGGAGCTCCCTGGCCACGGATCTCCCCATCTCACGGATCTCGCCATCCATAGATCTCCCCATCCCATGGATCTCCTCATGGATCTCCCCATCCATGGTTATCCTGATGGATCTCCTCATCCATACATCTCCCCATCCCATGGATCTCCTCATCCATAGATCTCCCTATTTCACAGATCTCCCCATCCATGTTTATCCTGATGGATCTCCTCATCCATACATCTCCCCATCCCATGGATCTCCTCATGGACCTCCTCATCCACTGATCTCCCCATCTCATGGATCTCCCCATCCATAGATCTCCCCATCCATGGTTCACCTGATGGATCTCCCCATCCATGGTTCACCTGATGGATCTCCTCATCCATGGATCTCCCAATCCCATGGATCTCCTCGTGGATCTCCTCATCCACTGATCTCCCCATCTATAGATCTCCCCATCCATGGTTCACCTGATGGATCTCCTCATCCATGGATCTCCTCATCCATGGTTATCCTGATGGATCTCCTCATCCATACATCTCCCCATCCCATGGATCTCCTCATCCATAGATCTCCCTATTTCCCAGATCTCCCCATCCATAGATCTCCCCATCCATGGTTCTCCTGATGGATCTCCTCATCCATACATCTCCCCATCCCATGGAGCTCCTCATGGAGCTCCTCATCCACTGATCTACCCATCTCACAGATCTCCTCATCCATAGATCTCCCCATCCCTGGATCTCCTCATCCACTGCTTTCCCCATCCCACAGATCTCCTCATCCATAGATCTCCCCATCTCTGGATCTCCTCATCCACTGCTTTCCCCATCCCTGGATCCCCTCATCCACTCTCCCCCTCCCTAGATCTCATCCCTGGATCTCCTCACCCACCACTCTCCCCATCCCTGGATCTCCTCATCCACTTCTTTCCCCATCCATAGATCTCCCCATCCCTGGATCTCCTCACCCACAACTCTCCCCATCCCTGGATCCCCTCATCCACCTCTTTCCCCATCCCTGGATCTCCTCATCCCTGGACCTCCTCACCCCCCTCTTTCCCCAACCCTGGATCTCCTCATCCCTGGATCTCCTCACCCACCACTCTCCTCATCCCTGGATCTCCTCACCCACCTCTTTCTCCACCCCTGGATCTCCTCATCCATGAATCTCCTCACCCACCTCTTCCTCCATCCCTGGATCTCCTCACCCACCACTCTCCCCATCCCTGGATCTCCTCATCCCTGGATCTCCTCATCCATTAATCTCCTCACCCCCACTGCTCTCCTCATCCCTGGATCTCCTCATCCACCTCTTTCCCCATCCCTGGATCTCCTCCTCATCCATTAATCTCCTCACCTCCACTGCTCTCCTCATCCCTGGATCTCCTCATCCACCTCTTTCCCCATCCCTGGATCTCCTCACCCCCCTCTTTCCCCATCCCTGGATCTCCTCATCCCTGGATCTCCTCACCCACCACTCTCCTCATCCTTAGATCTCACCCCTGGATCTCCTCACCCACCTCTTTCCCCATCCCTGGATCTCCTCATCCCTGGATCTCCTCACCCACCACTCTCCCCCTCCCTAGATCTCATCCCTGGACCTCCTCACCCACGGCTCTTCCCACCAGCACTCACCCCGGATGCTCTTCCAAGTCCCTTCTCCGGCTTCTCCAGCCCCCGTCTCCCCCTCCCCACCTCCCAGCTCCACCACAACACCACGAAAACCTCCAGGACCGGAGGAGAAGAAGAAGAAGGAGGAGGAGGAGGTGCCGGTCGCCTTCGGAGCCGGCGCCCGACTCCGATTGTTAATATTTAATAGGATTTTGGCAACGGCGACCGGAGCTGCTCCGGCGGGAGCTTCCCGAGCCGGGAAGGACGGGGAAGCCCTGGGGCGTGAAGTTCTCCAGGTTGGGAAGGAGATTCCAAGCTTGGAAGGAAGGAGACGGGTTTTCCGAACGTTCCTGGGGGTCAAATCCGTCAGGGAGTGGGGGAGGGAAGGGATTTTGGATGGAAAAGGAGAAGGGAATGGGAAGGAAATGGGATTTGGGATGGAAAAGGAGTAGAGAATGGGAAGAACTCGGGATTTTGGATGGAAAAGGGGTTGGGAATGGGAAGATCGTGGGATTTGGGATGGAAAAAGAGGAAGGAATGGGAAGAAAATGGGATTTGGGATGGAAAAGGAGGAGGGAATGGGAAGAAAATGGGATTTTGGATGGAAAAGGGGTTGGGAATGGAAGAAAATGGGATTTTGGATGGAAAAGTGGAAGGGAATGGGAAGAAAATACAAGATTTTGGATGGAAAAGTGGAAGGAATGGGAAGAAAATGGGATTTTGGATGGAAAAGGAGGAGGGAATGGGAAGAAAATGGGATTTTGGATGGAAAAGGAGAAGGGAATGGGAAGAAAATGGGATTTTGGATGGAAAAGGGGGAGGGAATGGAAGAAAATGGGATTTTGGATGGAAAAGGAGGAGGGAATGGGAAGAACGCAGGATTTTGGATGGAAAAGGGGTTGGGAATGGAAGAAAATGGGATTTTGGATGGAAAAGTGGAAGGGAATGGGAAGAAAATACAAGATTTTGGATGGAAAAGTGGAAGGAATGGGAAGAAAATGGGATTTTGGATGGAAAAGGGGGTGGGAATGGGAAGAAAATGGGATTTGGGATGGAAAAGTGGAAGGAATGGGAAGAAAATGGGATTTTGGATGGAAAAGTGGAAAGAATGGGAAGAAAACACAAGATTTTGGATGGAAAAGAGGTTGGGAATGGGAAGAATGTGGGATTTTGGATGGAAAAGGAGTAGGGAATGAGAAGAACATGGGATTTTGGACGGAAAAGGAGAAGGGAATGAGAAGAAAATACAAGATTTTGGATGGAAAAGAGGTTGGGAATCGAAAGAAAATGGGATTTTGGATGGAAAAGGAAAAGGGAATGAGAAGAACACGGGATTTTGGATGGAAAAGTGGAAGGAATGGGAAGAAAATACAAGATTTTGGATGGAAAAGGGGTTGGGAATGTGAAGAAAATGGGATTTTGGACGGAAAAGGGGTTGGGAATGGGAAGAATGTGGGATTTTGGATGGAAAAGGAGGAGGGAATGGGAAGGAAATGGGATTTTGGATGGAAAAGTGGAAGGAATGGGAAGAACGTGGGATTTTGGATAGAAAAGGAGAAGGGAATGAGAAGAAAATACAAGATTTTGGATGGAAAAGAGGTTGGGAATCGAAAGAAAATGGGATTTTGGATGGAAAAGGAAAAGGGAATGAGAAGAACGTGGGATTTTGGATGGAAAAGGAGGAGGGAATGGGAAGAAAATACAAGATTTTGGATGGAAAAGTGGAAGGAATGGGAAGAACGTGGGATTTTGGATGGAAAAGTGGGAGGGAATGGGAAGAAAATGGGATTTTGGATGGAAAAAGGGGAGGGAATGGGAAGGGAGTGGGAAGAACACGGGATTTTGGCTGGAAAAGGGGTTGGGAATGGGAAGAATGCAGGATTTTGGATGGGAAAGTGGAAGGAATGGGAAGAAAATGGGATTTTGGATGGAAAAGTGGAAGGAATGGGAAGAAAACACAAGATTTTGTGTGGAAAAGGAGTAGGGAATGGGTAAGAAAATGGGATTTGGGATGGAAAAGTGGAAGGAATGGGAAGAAAATGGGATTTGGGATGGAAAAGGGATGGTGCCCAGAGCCCGGGCGCAAAGGTCTCCGCCTTTTATTAATTCCGTGATAAAATCCATATAAAAATTCCCTGTGGCGAGTGGGAACCACTTGGAGCAGGGACAAGCGCTAAACGAGGTCCTTGCTCGTTAAACCCCACGTCCCGGAGCCTCCTCAGCTCCCTCCAGGATGGGATTGGAAGCGGGGAAACAGGACTCGGAGAATTCTTGGAGCTCCAGGTGGCTCCGGGGCTTCACCGGGCGGCCAGGATCTCCTCCGTGGCCAAGCGGACCAGGCGGTGGAAGGGGAAGGAGAGATGTTTCCTCCAGAAACGGCGATCGCGGCCGTAGAGCTGAGCCGGGAAACAGGGGCTGCCTGCCGGGAGAGGCCAGGGAAGCTCCTGGTTAGGTCCATCCCACCCCACCCCATCCCAATCGGTGCCTCTCCCTTCTCCTACCGATGCCGTGAAAGATCCTGGCTACGGCCCGGCCGGAAAACTTCTCGTCCGGGCGGATGGCGAGGAAGTGGCGGATGTCGGAGCGGAGCTGGTTCTCCCACTCCAAGAGCTGCGGAGGAAAGGACACGGCAAGGAGAAGTCGTATTCCTACTCTTCCTCACTCTAAAAATCCATCCGTCCATCTAAATCTACCCATCTCCGAACCCAAAGCTCCAACCCATCATCTCAACCCATCTCTGAACCCAAATTCCAACTCGTCAACTCCAACCCATCATCTCCGAACCCAAAGCTCCAAGCCAGCATCTCAACCCATCTCCGAACCCAAACTCCAACCCATCATCTCCAACCCAAAGCTCTGACCCATCATCTCAACTCATCTCCGAACCCAAAGCTCCAACCCATCATCTCAACCCATCTCCGAACCCAAATTCCAACTCGCCAACTCCAACCCATCATCTCCAACCCATCATCTCAACCCATCTCCGAACCCAAACTCCAACCCATCATCTCCAACCCATCATCTCCGACCCAAAGCTCCAACCCATCTCCGAACCCAAAGCTCCAACCCATCATCTCAACCCATCTCCGAACCCAAACTCCAACCCATCATCTCAACCCATCTGCAAACCCAAACTCTAACCCATCGTCTCCAACCCATCATCTCCAAACCCAAAGCTCCAACCCATCATCTCAACCCATCTCTGAACCCAAACTCCAACCCACCATCTCAACCCATCTCCAAACCCAAACTCCAACCCATCATCTCAACCCATCTCCAAACCCAAACTCCAACCCATCATCTCCAACCCATCATCTCCGACCCAAAGCTCTGACCCATCATCTCAACCCATCTCTGAACCCAAAGCTCCAACCCATCATCTCCAGCCCATCATCTCCAACCCAAAGCTCCAACCCATCATCTCAACCCGTCTCCGAACCCAAACTCCAACCCATCATCTCCAACCCAAAGCTCCAACCCATCTCCGAACCCAAAGCTCCAACCCATCATCTCAACCCATCTCTGAAGCCAAACTCCAACCCATCAACTCCAACCCAAAGCTCCAAGCCATCATCTCAACCTAAATCCAACCTATCATCTTGACTCGAAAATCCAACCCACCTCAAACCAAAAATCCAACCCATCATCTCAACCCCAATCCAACCCATCATCTCAACCCTAATCCAACCCCTCATCTCAACCCAAATCCAACCCATCTCAAACCCATCATCTCAACCCATCATGTCAACCCAAATCCAACCCATCACCTCCGACCCATCATCTCCGACCCATCACCTCAACCCATCATCTCCAACCCAACGTCTCAACCCAAAAATCCAACCCACCTCCAACCCAAAAATCCACCTCCGACCCCCCCAAATCCACCTCCGACCCAAAAATCCATCTCCAACCCCCCCAAATCCACCTCCGACCCCCCCAAATCCACCTCCGACCCAAAAAACCATCTCCAACCCGAACGAATCCATCTCTGACCCCCCCAAATCCATCTCCAAGCCCCCAAATCCATCTCCAACCTGACCGATCCCATCTCTGACCCCCCCAAATCCATCTCCAAGCCCCCAAATCCATCTCCGACCTGACCGAATCCATCTCTGACCCGACCGAATCCATCCCCGACCCCCCCAAATCCATCCCCGACCCATCCAAGTCCACCTCCGACCCCCCCAAATCCACCTCCGACCCCCCCAAATCCACCTCCGACCCATCCAAATCCACCTCCGACCCCCCCAAATCCACCTCCGACCCCCCCAAATCCACCTCCGACCCCCCCAAATCCACCTCCGACCCATCCAAATCCACCTCTGACCCCCCCAAATCCACCTCCGATCCATCCAAATCCACCTCCGATCCATCCAAATCCACCTCCGACCCATCCAAGTCCACCTCCGACCCCCCCAAATCCACCTCCGACCCATCCAAATCCACCTCCGACCCCCCCAAATCCACCTCCGACCCCCCCAAATCCATCCCCGACCCATCCAAATCCATCTCCGACCCATCCAAATCCACCTCCGACCCCCCCAAATCCACCTCCGACCCCCCCAAATCCACCTCCGACCCATCCAAGTCCACCTCCGACCCCCCCAAATCCACCTCCGACCCATCCAAATCCACCTCCGACCCCCCCAAATCCACCTCCGACCCATCCAAATCCACCTCCGACCCCCCCAAATCCACCTCCGACCCATCCAAATCCACCTCCGACCCATCCAAATCCACCTCCGACCCCCCCAAATCCACCTCCGACCCATCCAAATCCACCTCCGGCCCCCCCAAATCCACCTCCGACCCCCCCAAATCCACCTCCGACCCATCCAAACCCAACCCAACTGGAGGTTCCTTGCACCAGGAACACCAGCCGATGGGCAAAGCCGGAAGCAACTCCCAATAAAATTCGATTTTCTCACTTTAGGAGCTCCGAGATCTTCCTCTTCTTCTTCGTGGCCACGTTCTCCGTTGGGTTCCTCCTGGAAGTAGGCTCCGAGCAGAGCCTTCAGCCGGGAACTCCGCTCCTCCTCCTCCTCCTCCGGGTGGGATCCGTAGCTCTGGAAAGCCACGCTGTGCTCCGCTGTCAACCTCCTCCCGTTCCCAAACCAAACTGGGAGACTGGGAAGCACGAGGCCACCACGGGGAGGAGGTTGAAGGACTTGGAAGGGGCTTTTCCACCCACGCTCACCTCTGGAAGGCCTGGAAGCAGGCACGGAGTTGACCAAGAGCCGCTTTCTCCCGGGCCACCACCCTCTGGTGGAGGAAGTCGCAGATGGAGTCCAGCTCCTGGTCGGAGAGGTCTCCGTAGGCGCGGAAGTGGAAGGACAAGTCTCCAAACTCCACCAGGATCCCGTTTTTCCTCTCGCCGTTCCCACCATCTGAAAGCCCCAAGAGCCAGGAGATCCGGAACCTACTGAGATCCGAGGATTTTCCTCCCTCGTCCCATGAAGCATCGGGGACGCTGGTACCTCCTCGGAGACGCGGATCCCACTGGAGCTGGCGCAGAGCGCGTTTCACCAGAGCCGCTTCCCAACCCATGGAATCGCTCAAGGAGACCACGTCGAATTCCACGGAGCTGCCGTGGCTCCGATCCCTCCCCGCCAGGCGTTCCTGGGCCAGGAAGACGGCGACGGGTGGAGAACTGAGGGTGAAGGAGACCACAAATCCGGTTGTTCCTCCTGCTCGGAGCTTGAAAATTCCTCCTCCGGCAGATCCCGGCGCCGCCAGGAGGTTCCCAACCACCGGGAACGAGGCCGGGGCTCCAGCTCTGACCTCCGCGCCGCAGCCCGGAGCTGCCGGGATCCTCCGTAGCAGACGAGGCGGCAGGAGGAGTAGGTGGGAGGAAGAAGCTCCAGCCAGCGCTGCGGGTGAAGCTCCAGGTAGCACAGGAGCGTCTCGATGCCTGCAGGACAAGAGCCCAGATCCCAGCCCTGATCCTCAGCTCCATCCCTCATCCCGGGCTCCATCCCCAACTCCCCTTTTCATCACGCCCCAAGGGCTCCATCCCTCATCCCGGGCTCCATCTCCAACATGCTCCAAGGGCTCCATCCCTCATCCCGGGCTCCATCCCCAGTTCCTGTTCTTGCTCCGAGGGCTCCATCCCTCATCCAGAGCTCCATTCCCAATTCCCGTTCTCATCATGCTCCAAGGGCTCCATCCCTCATCCCAGGTTCCATCCCCAATTCCCGTTCCCATCACGCTCCAAGGGCTCCATCCCTCATCCCAGGCTCCATTCCCAATTCCCGTTCTTGCTCCAAGGGCTCCATCCCTCATCCCAGGTTCCATCCCCAATTCCCCTTCTCATCATGCTCCAAGGGCTCCATCCCTCATCCCAGGCTCCATTCCCAATTCCCCTTCTCATCATGCTCCAAGGGCTCCATCCCTCATCCCGGGCTCCATCCTCAATTCCCATTCTTGATCCAAGGGCTCCATCCCTCATCCCAGGCTCCACCTTCAATTCCCGTTCTTGCTCCAAGTGCTCCAACCCTCATCCCAGGTTCCATTCCCAATTCCCATTCTCAACATGCTCCAAGGGCTCCATCCCTCATCAAGGGCTCCATCCCCAATTCCCGTTCTTGCTCCAAGGGCTCCATCCCTCATCCATGGCTCCATCCTCAATTCCCGTTCTCTTCACACTCCAAGGGCTCCATCCCCAATTCCCCTTCTCATCATGCTCCAAGGGCTCCATCCCTCATCCTGGTCTCCATCCCCAGTTCCCGTTCTCATCATGCTCCAAGGGCTCCATCCCTCATCCCGGACTCCACCCTCAATTCCCGTTCTTGCTCCAAGTGCTCCATCCCTCATCCTGGGCTCCATCTTCAATTCCCGTTCTTGCTCCAAGGGCTCCATCCCCAATTCCCCTTCTCATCATGCTGCAAGGGCTCCATCCCTCATCCCGAGCTCCATCCCCAATTCCCCTTCTTGTTCCAAGGGCTCCACCCCTCATCCAGGGTTCCATCCCCAATTCCCCTTCTTGTTCCAAGGGCTCCATCCCTCATCCCAGGCTCCATCCTCAATTCCCATTCTCAACATGCTCCAAGGGCTCCATCCCTCATCCAGGGCTCCATCCTCAATTCCTGTTCCCAACATGCTCCAAGGGCTCCATCCCTCATCCCAGGTTCCATCCCCAATTCCCGTTCTCATCATGCTCCAAGGGCTCCATCCCTCATCCCAGGTTCCATTCGCAATTCCCATTCTCATCGTGCTCCAAGGGCTCCATCCCTCATCCCAGGTTCCATCCCCAATTCCCGTTCCCAACATGCTCCAAGGGCTCCATCCCTCATCCCGGGCTCCATCCCCAATTCCCCTTCTCATCACGCTCCAAGGGCTCCATCCCTCATCCCAGGTTCCATTCCCAATTCCCGTTCTCATCACGCTCCAAGGGCTCCATCCCTCATCCCGGGCTCCATCCCCAATTCCCGTTCTTGCTCCAAGGGCTCCAACCCTCATCCCAGGTTCCATCCCTAATTCCCGTTCTCAACATGCTCCAAGGGCTCCATCCCTCATCCAGGGCTCCATCCTCAATTCCTGTTCTTGATCCAAGGGCTCCATCCCTCATCCCAGGCTCCATTCCCAATTCCCCTTCTCAACATGCTCCAAGGGCTCCATCCCTCATCCCAAGTTCCATTCCCAATTCCCGTTCTCACCAGGCTTCAAGGGCTCCATCCCCAACTCCCCTTCTCATCACGCTCCAAGGGCTCCATCCCTCATCCCGGGCTCCACCTCCAGTCCCTCATCCCGAGCTCAGTATGCTCCGAAGTCTCCAACCCCTCAACCCCTGGTCTCCATCCCTCACCCCTCTCCCCATCCCACTCCCCTGGTTGAAGGCTGCAGGAGAACGTGAAGCTGGGGTAGATCCCCACCTCCAGGATCTCCGTTTGGATCCGATTTCCCCCTCACCTTCCTCCCGGAGATCCAAGGACTCCACGGTTTCTTGGATGGGAACGGCTCGTTCGTGCTTGTAGCACACACGAGGTCCTCTCTGCCTCATCTCGCTGCCGTCCTCCTCCTCCTTCCCCTTCTTCTCCTCCTTCTCCTCCTCCTCCTCCAAGACCTCGGCCATCTCGGAGTCCTCCACCTCCCCATCCTGTGAGGAACCATAACGTCACGGATTAAAGGACGGACCAGCTCCCATCTTCCTCCTAGGACATCCCAGTCCTTCTCCTGGCCAGAACCTCCACCTCAGGGGTTCCAAGATGGAATTGAAGCTCCATGCTGGGACCATCCAGAACCTCCACCACGGGGGTTCCAAGATGGAATTGAAGCTCCATGCTGGGACCATCCAGAACTTCCACCACGGGGGTTCCCAGGATGGAATTGAAGCTCCATGCTGGGACCATCCAGAACCTCCACCACGGGGGTTCCAAGATGGAATTGAAGCTCCATGCTGGGACCAGAAGCTCCATGCTGGGACATCCCAGAACCTCCACCACGGGGCTTCCAAGATGGAATTGAAGCTCCATGCTGGGACCAGAAGCTCCATGCTGGGACATCCCAGAACCTCCACCACGGGGCTTCCAAGATGGAATTGAAGCTCCATGCAGGGACCAGAAGCTCCATGCTGGGACTATCCAGAACCTCCACCACGGGGGTTCCAAGATGGAATTGAAGCTCCATGCTGGGACCAGAAGCTCCATGCTGGGACCATCCAGAACCTCCACCACGGGGGTTCCAAGATGGAATTGAAGCTCCATGCAGGGACCAGAAGCTCCATGCTGGGACCACCCAGAACCTCCACCACAGGGGTTCCTGAGGTGGAATTGAAGCTCCATGCTGGGACCATTCAGAACCTCCACCATGGGGGTTCCAAGATGGAATTGAAGCTCCATGCTGGGACCAGAAGCTCCATCCTGGGACTATCCAGAACCTCCACCACAGGGGTTCCAAGATGGAATTGAAGCTCCATGCTGGGACCAGAAGCTCCATGCTGGGACCACCCAGAACCTCCACCACAGGGGTTCCTGAGGTGGAATTGAAGCTCCATGCTGGGACCATCCAGAACCTCCACCACAGGGGTTCCAAGATGGAATTGAAGCTCCATGCTGGGACCAGAAGCTCCATGCTGGGACATCCCAGAACCTCCACCCCAGGGGTTCCCAAGGTGGAATTGAAGCTCCATGCTGGGACCAGAAGCTCCATGCTGGAACCATCCAGAACCTCCACCACGGGGGTTCCAAGATGGAATTGAAGCTCCATGCAGGGACCAGAAGCTCCATGCTGGGACCACCCAGAACCTCCACCACAGGGGTTCCTGAGGTGGAATTGAAGCTCCATGCTGGGACCATCCAGAACCTCCACCACAGGGGTTCCAAGATAGAATTGAAGCTCCATGCTGGGACCAGAAGCTCCATCCTGGGACTATCCAGAACCTCCACCACGGGGGTTCCAAGATGGAATTGAAGCTCCATGCTGGGACCAGAAGCTCCATCCTGGGACTATCCAGAACCTCCACCACGGGGGTTCCAAGATGGAATTGAAGCTCCATGCTGGGACATCCCAGAACCTCAACCACGGGGGTTCCACGATTCTATGATTCTACCTCGTTATCTCATTCCTTAACGACTTAAGAAGGCGGGAAAGCTGCAGAAATGGGTTTTTCTCCTTACCTTGACCACATCCTGGTGTTTCCGATGAAGCTCCAGGCACCTGCAGGGCGAGAAAACCTTCTGGACCAACCTCTGGATGGTGAAGAAATCCACCGTGTCCCCATAAATGTGACGCCGCAGCTCGTGAAGATCCGCGCCCTGTGGAAACGATGAGGGACCTTAACGAAGAACCCAAGAAACAAGGAAGAAAATCCATCAGCCCCACCAAGAAGCGTCACCTCCGGGTCTAGGAAGAGGTGGCACTGAGCGGGTTGTCCATCTCGTCCCGCTCGGCCGATCTCCTGGACGTAACTCTCAAAGTTCTTGGGCATGTTGTAATGGACCACGCCGCGGACGTCGGGTTTGTCCAAGCCCATGCCGAAGGCCACCGTGGCCACCACCACGCGGAGTTGGCCGCTCATGAAATGGTTCTGGACGCGGCGGCGCTCGGAGGCGGAGAGGCCGGCGTGGTAGGCGTCCGCGATCCACTTCAACGGGTGGTGGACGCTCTTCGGTGCTGGAAGGAAGAGGAGAAAGAGGTAGGAAGGATCTACAGACCAAGCTGGATCCATGGGATGGATGGAAGGATCTACAGAGGGATCTGACTGATTGGATCCATGGGATGGATGGAAGGAAGGGTCTACAGAGTGATCTGACCAGGCTGGATCCATGGGATGGATGGAAGGAAGGGTCTACAGAGGGATCTGGCCAGGCTGGATCCATGGGATGGATGGAAGGAAGGGTCTGCAGAGGGATCTGACCAGGTTGGATCCATGGGATGGATGGAAGGAAGGGTCTGCAGAGGGATCTGACTGATTGGATCCATGGGATGGATGGAAGGAAGGGTCTGCAGAGGGATCTGGCCAGGTTGGATCCATGGGATGGATGGAAGGAAGGGTCTACAGAGGGATCTGACCAGGCTGGATCCATGGGATGGATGGAAGGAAGGGTCTCCAGAGGGATCTGACCAGGTTGGATCCATGGGATGGATGGAAGGAAGGGTCTGCAGAGGGATCTGACCAGGCTGGATCCATGGGATGGATGGAAGGAAGGGTCTCCAGAGGGATCTGACCAGGTTGGATCCATGGGATGGATGGAAGGAAGGGTCTGCAGAGGGATCTGACCAGGCTGGATCCATGGGATGGATGGAAGGAAGGGTCTACAGGCTTGATGATCCCAAAGTTCTTCTCCAGCCTCGGGATTCTATGATTAAATCAGGGATGGAAACAAGCAGCCAACTCTTCCTGGACCAGAGCTGCTGCTCCCCAGAGCTCCTCGTTAGGTGCCAGAAGTCGTCAAGCCCTGGT
Organism: Phaenicophaeus curvirostris; assembly: GCF_032191515.1. Taxonomy (NCBI): domain Eukaryota; kingdom Metazoa; phylum Chordata; class Aves; order Cuculiformes; family Cuculidae; genus Phaenicophaeus; species Phaenicophaeus curvirostris. The sequence goes on along the minus strand of NC_091394.1, from coordinate 99,034,682 downwards.
GGCTTTGGGAGCGAGGTGACCCGAGCTCTCCTGCCTTCGGCAAACAAAGGAGCTGAGGGCAACCATCCCGGGAACCGAAGGTTTCCAAGCTCTCACGAGACAGAGCTCGGCCACCCATCCATTTATGGATTTTGAGGGAGGATGAAGATTCCTAAAGTCCAACCTGGGAGGTTTGGAAGGGAAATCCCACCGATTTCTAGAGACTTGAGGGTCAGGAACCTTCTAGGAGCCACCAAAGCGTGGTTCATTCCCTAAGGATTCTCCATTCTGGAGTGGATTCTCCACATGGGATGTTTTGAGCTCCTTCTGGAGACCAAGATTGCGTCACCTACCCTTTGTCTTCTTCTTCTCGGCAGCTCCTGAGGCTCTGGGTGGATCCTTGAGGAGAACTCCTTGAAGACAAGTCCGGATGAGCGCGGCGATGCGAGTGGTCTCCTCGCGCCGCGTGCAGTAGACGATGATGGAATCCAAGCATCCGAAACGTTCTCCTCGCAGCAGGGAAATGAGGGCCTGGGGATGGAGAAAGGAGGGTCCTCAAAAAAGGGGTGGGAAACACCTTCCTTCCATCCATCCCATGGATCCGGCCTGGCCAGATCCCTCTGCAGACCCTTCCTTCCATCCATCCATGGATCCAGCCTGGTCAGATCCCTCTGCAGACCCTTCCTTCCATCCATCCATGGATCCAGCCTGGTCAGATCCCTCTGCAGACCCTTCCTTCCATCCATCCCATGGATCCAGCCTGGCCAGATCCCTCTGCAGACCCTTCCTTCCATCCATCCATGGATCCAGCCTGGTCAGATCCCTCTGCAGACCCTTCCTTCCATCCATCCCATGGATCCAGCCTGGTCAGATCCCTCTGCAGACCCTTCCTTCCATCCATCCCATGGATCCAACCTGGTCAGATCCCTCTGTAGACCCTTCCTTCCATCCATCCCATGGATCCAATCAGTCAGATCCCTCTGCAGACCCTTCCTTCCATCCATCCCATGGATCCAACCTGGCCAGATCCCTCTGCAGACCCTTCCTTCCATCCATCCCATGGATCCAGCCTGGTCAGATCCCTCTGCAGACCCTTCCTTCCATCCATCCCATGGGTCCAGCCTGGCCAGATCCCTCTGCAGACCCTTCCTTCCATCCATCCCATGGATCCAGCCTGGCCAGATCCCTCTGCAGACCCTTCCTTCCATCCATCCCATGGATCCAGCCTGGCCAGATCCCTCTGCAGACCCTTCCTTCCATCCATCCCATGGATCCAATCAGTCAGATCCCTCTGCAGACCCTTCCTTCCATCCATCCCATGGATCCAACCTGCTCAGATCCCTCTGCAGACCCTTCCTTCCATCCATCCCATGGATCCAACCTGGTCAGATCCCTCTGTAGACCCTTCCTTCCTTCCATCCCATGGATCCAGCCTGGTCAGATCCCTCTGCAGACCCTTCCTTCCATCCATCCCATGGATCCAATCAGTCAGATCCCTCTGCAGACCCTTCCATCCATCCATCCCATGGATCCAACCTGGTCAGATCCCTCTGCAGACCCTCCAGAAGATCCCCATCTCCTCCCAGCTTGGTGTCACCCACGGTGTCCCTCACCTCATCCCTCTCTCGGTCCATGGAGACGGTGAGGCAGAGGTTGGGGGGCACGGTGGCCGCTCGCACCGCGATCCCTTCCTCCGGTGGGATTCCGAGGTGCTGGGCCACGTCCCTCGCCGTGGCCAAGGTGGCCGTCGCCGTCAAGCCCAGGAAGCAGCGAACGCCCAGGTGATCCCGAAGAACCTGTGGAGAAGAAGAAGAAGAAGAAGAAGAACGAAGAGGAACTTGGTGTCCTTCGTGGTCATCATGGGTTCCCACCAGCCAGGACGGGGCTTTTCCCACCTTGCAGAGCCGCAGGTAGCAAGGACGGAAGTTGTGGGACCACTCGGAGACGCAATGAGCTTCGTCGATGCAGGCGAAGGCCACGGGGGGCAGGCGCTCAGGAGAAGACAAGCAGCTCCAGCCCAAGCCACCGCCGCCGCCGCCAACCAGGGCTTCGGGAGACAACAGGAGGACCTGCACCTCGCCCCGTCTCACCTACACCAGAAACATCAGAGCCGGGATGAGGGAGGAGAGCGATACGAGGGCTTCTTAACGAGGTTCTCCAAGTGGAACGGGCTGGTGCCACCATCAGGACATGAGTTCACGGGCCTGGTGGCCTTCACCGCTCTTTCCATGAAGATATTCTTCCTCAATGTCCAATCTAAACCTCCTCTGGTGCATCTCGAGGTCATTTCCTCGTCCCATCACTGGTTCCTCGGGAGAAAAGACCCACCACAACCTCCTTCCAGGCCGTTGGAGACCACGATGAGGTCTTCCCTTCAGCCTCCTCCAGGATGAAGAACCCCAGGTCCCACAGCTGCTCCTCACAACCTGGTTCTCCAGCTTCTCCACCAGCAGATTCCCTTCTCCAGACCCCTCAATGTCCTTCTTGGAGTGAGGGACCCAAAACTGAACCCAGAAGACCACAAGGATGGGATGAGATCCAGAGGGACCTGGACAAGGTGGAGAAGTGGGGCTGGAGGAACCTCAGGAGGTTCAACAAGGTCCTACGCTTGGGTTGGGATGATCCACGGTTTCAATCCAGGATGGGGGATGATTGAAAGGAGCCCCGAGGAGATGGAGCTGTTGGAACGGGTCCAGAGGAGGCCACGGAGATGATCCGAGGGCTGGAGAACCTCGGCTCTGAGGACGGGCTGAGAGTTGGGCTTGTTCAGCCTGGAGAAGGCTCCAAGGAGACCTTAGAGCAGCTTCCAGCACCTGAAGGAGCTCCAGGAAAGCTGGAGAGGGACCTTCTCCAAGAGCCTGAAGCGATGGGACGAGGAGGAACGGCTTGAAATTGGAAGAGGGAAGACTTAGATTGGACACGAGGAAGAAATTCTTCATGCTGAGGGTGGGGAGGGCCTGGAAGAGGTTGTCCCACCCCTGGAGGTGTTGAAGGCCACGGAGGATGAAGCTTGGAGCAACCTGATCCAGTGGGAGAACTGGGTGGGCTTTGAGGTCCATTCCAACCCCCGCCCCATTCCAGAATTCCATGATCTCCGTGTAGAGCTTGGAGCCCCCCATCTTCTCACCTTCTCCATCACCGCTTCCCGTTGGGTTTTGGTCATGTTGGAGTGGACACACGCGGCCTTCAAGCACGGTGGGAGCCCTGAGACCTGGAAATCAATCCCGGAATCACCGGTTGGACCTTCTCGGATACCAACTTCTCCGGTTCGGAGACGCGAGAAGCTTCAACGGCCGCGTCCAGCGGGATCTAAGCAGGGTTTGAGGTGGGAGAAGGTGGATGTGGGGGAGATACCTGGTCGTTCATCAGGGACACCAGAGGGGACACCACCAGGGTGATGCACTTGGAACGTTTGTGGTAGAGGAACGCGGGAAGCTGGTAGCACAGGGACTTCCCCATCCCCGTGGGCAACACCAGCAGCGTGGAGAGACCTGGAAGGACAAGGAGGGAGGGACATCGGTGAGGGACAATCCGGATGCTCCACGTGGAAGGGGATGGAGAAGAACCCAAAGCCCATGGAGGAGAATCCGGTTGCTCCATAGGGAAGAACCGAAACTCCATGGAGAACAATCCGGTTGCTCCATATGGAAGAACTGAAACTTCATGGAGGACAATCTGGTTGCTCCATATGTAAGAAGAACCCAAACTCCTGGAGGACAATCCGGTTGCTCCATATGGAAGAAGAACCCAAACTCCTGGAGGACAATCCGGTTGCTCCATATGGAAGAACCCAAAGCCCATGGAGGACAATCCGGATGCTCCATAGGGAAGAAGAACCCAAACCCCATGGAGGACAATCCAGTTGCTCCATATGGAAGAACTGAAACCCCATGGAGGACAATCTGGTTGCTCCATATGTAAGAAGAACCCAAACTCCTGGAGGACAATCCGGTTGCTCCATATGGAAGAACCCAAAGCCCATGGAGGACAATCCGGTTGCTCCATGTGGAAGAAGAACCCAAACCCCATGGAGGACAATCCGGTTGCTCCATATGGAAGAACCCAAAGCCCATGGAGGACAATCCGCTTGCTCCATATGGAAGAACCAAACCCCATAGAGGACAATCTGGTTGCTCCATATGGAAGAAGAACCCAAAGCCCATGGAGGACAATCCGGTTGCTCCATATGGAAGAACCCAAACCCCATGGAGGACAATCCGCTTGCTCCATATGGAAGAAGAACCTAAACCCCATGGAGGACAATCCGATTGCTCCATATGGAAGAACCCAAACTCCATGGAGGACAATCTGGTTGCTCCATAGGGAAGGTAGAAGAACCCAAACTCCATGGAGAAAAGAAGGTTGTGGAGGACACAAACCCACCGGAGAGGATCCGCATGACGGCCACCTCCTGGCCAGGCCGGAAGGAGCTGTATCCCAACATCTTCAGGGCTTCAAACACCTCCTCTGGGGTCTCTGCTGGGACGAGGGATGAGGTCAGGAAGGGAGCGATGGAGGTGGAACCACCCCTGGCATCGCTTTGGCTCCTACCTTGCACCTTCTCATCGGGTCCCAGGCTGTAGAGCGGCTCCACGGGTGGTGGAGGAGAAGGTGGCTCGTACGCCGGTCTCCACACATCCAGGAACGGCGGCGCCTCTGGAAGCTTCTCAGATGCTTCCTGCTCGCTGCTTCTGCTCCCTGAGGGAATAAAGCAGCAGGTGGGACCCACCAGCACCGGGCAAGGTGACACTTCCAGGAGAACAAGCTCAGGGAGGGGATTCTGCTCCTCTGCTCCGCTCTGGTGAGACCCTGGAGTCCTGGGTCCAGCTCTGGAGTCACCAAAAGAAGGAGATGGAACTATTAGAGGACACGGAGATGATCTGAGGGCTGGAGAACCTCCGCTACGAAGACAGGTTGAGAGAGTTGTCCACCCCGGAGAAGAGAAAGCTCCAGGGAGACCCGAGAGCAGCTTTCAGGACTTCAAGGGCCTCCAGGAAAGCCAAGGAGGGACTTTTTCCAAGGAGCTGGAGTGGTGGGACGAGGTGGGAACGGCTTTAGATCGGAAAGGGGAAGATTTAGGTGGGACATTAGGGAGAAATTCTTCACGAGGAGGGTGGGGAGGAACTGGAAGAGGTTCCTCAGAGAAGCTGCGGATGCTCCATCCCTGGAGGTGTTGAAGGCCACGTCGGATGGGGCTTGGAGCAACCTGAGCTGGTGGGAGGTGTCCCTGCCCACGGATCTAGGTGGGTTTTGAGGTCCCTTCCAACCCAACCCATTCCATGATTCTAAGGTTGTCCAAACCTTCAGGTCCTGGAGAACTCAAACTTCTCATGGGGAAAAAGGAAAGGATTTCATGGTTCCAGGAATCCATCTCAGAGCCCTGGGTCCTCACCAGAAAGCTCAGAGCAGATGGTGTTGGTCCGACGAGCCACCTCTTCCAGCGTGGGCAGCGGGGCCTCCTCCTCTTCTTCTTCCTCCTTGGAAAGGCCGTTCTCCTCCTCCGGTGGTGGAGCCGCCGCCTTCCCTACAGGTGGAAAACAAGCTTAAAGAAACCACCTTGCCATGAGGTATCATGGAATCGCCAGGGTGGAGAAGACCTCCTGGATCAGCGAGTCCAACCATTCCCATCAATCACTGACCCGTGTCCCTCAGCGCCTCGTCCACCCGTCTCCTAAACCCCTCCAGGGAAGGTGACTCAACCCCCTCCCTGGAGCCTCTTCCAGTGCCCAGTGACCCTTTCCGTGAAGAAGTTCTTCCTGAGGTCTTCTTCAACCTCTCCTGGTGGAGCTGGTTGTCCCTTGGGAGAAGAGCCCAGCTCCCTCCTCTCCACACCCTCCTCTCAGGGAGTTGGAGAGAGCAACGAGGTCTCCCCTCAGCCTCCTCTTCTCCAGGCTGAACACCCCCAGGTTCCTCACAGGCTCCTCGTGTTCTCCAGCCCCCTCACCAGCTTCGTTGCTCTTCTCTGGACTCGCTCCAGAGCCTCAACATCCTTCTTGGAGCGAGGAACCCACAACCGACCCCAGGATTCGAGGAGCGGCCTCACCAGGGCCGAGTCCAGAGGGAGAAGAACCTCCCTGACCTGCTGGTCACTCCATTTCTGCTCCAAGCCAAGATGCCCTTGGCCTTCTCAGCCACCTGGGCCCCTGCTGGCTCATGTTCAACCAACCCCGCCAGGTCCTTCTCCTCCAGGGACCTTTCCAGCCAGACTTCTCCTAGTCTGGAGCTGCTCAGGGTTGAGATCCAAGTGCAGGACCCGGCGTTTGGCCTCGTTAAACCTCATCCCACCGCTCTCAGCCTGTCCAGATCCCTCTGGAGACCCTCAAACCCCTCCAGCAGCTCCACACTCAGCTTAGCGTCATCCACAAACTCGCTAAGGGTGCCCTCAACGCCTTCATCCAGGTCATGGATGAAGACATTGAGCAAGATTGGCCCCACCAAGCCCTGGGGACACCACTTGGAACTGGCCTCCAGCTGGAGTTAACTCCATTTCCCACCACTCCGGACCCTCCATCCAAACATCTTCCAACCCAGCAGCCTGCGAAGTCCAGAAAGCGACAGTTTCCCAGCAGAGAAACCGTGCGGAAGTCAAAACTCATCCCAAAAAATCCTCAACCCAACGACGAGAAGGTGGGAAAAGCCCAACGGTTGCTTCCTGATCTCCAAGAAGATCCCACCCCGACCCGTTTTCCAACCTCGGCTCCAACACGCCGCCGCCCAATGTCCCATCGAGCCGCATCGGAAACAGGCGCCGGAGCTTCGGATTTGGGAAGATCCGCCACCTCCACTGAAGTTCTCGGCTTTCTTCTTCCACTTTTGCTTCCAAACCTGTGGAGCAACATCAATTCCCGTCACTTTTAGACTTTTTATTATTATATTTTCCGTATTTTCCTTATTTTTTTTCCTTCCTGAAGGTGTTTTTTGCTCTATCCGAACATTCCAAGCTTTAAAAAGAAAAAAATTCTCTTCTAGTTGATGCTCCTAGAGGATTTTGTGTTAATTAATAGGGAAAGATGAAAAAAATCCAAGTTTTTTGGCGCGGAGCCGAAGCGGAAAAGGGTGGGAAGGAAAAAAATACGGAAAAACGGAATAAAAAAAGGAAAATATTAAAATGGGAGGAAAAATCTGGAGATGAGGACGAGGAAAAATGTTTTAAATCCATCCTGGAATGGAGGAATTGGAATTGGGCTGGGAATGAGGTTGGTCTCCAGAGGTTTTTGGTGAGGTTGATGAGGCCAAGGTGGGATCTCACCTGCTTCCGAAGGCGACTTCCCCGCAGGGCGGAACCGCGGACGTGGGATTTTCTCTTGAGGTTGAGGCGGATGAAGTTGCCGCCTCCGTGCGGACGCGTCCTGAGGGAAAGAGGTGGGGTGGGATGGAGATAGAGGTGGGATGGGATGGAGAACGAGGTGGGGTGGGATGGAGAACGAGGTGGGATGGAGAACGAGGTGGGATGGAGAACGAGGTGGGGTGGGATGGAGAACGAGGTGGGGTGGGATGGAGAACGAGGTGGGATGGAGAACGAGGTGGGATGGGATGGAGAACGAGGTGGGATGGGATGGAGAACGAGGTGGGATGGAGAACAAGGTGGGATGGAGAACGAGGTGGGATGGAGAACGAGGTGGGATGGAGAACGAGGTGGGATGGAGAACGAGGTGGGATGGAGAACGAGGTGGGATGGGATGGAGAACGAGGTGGGATGGGATGGAGAACGAGGTGGGATGGGATGGAGAACGAGGTGGGATGGAGAACGAGGTGGGATGGGATGGAGAACGAGGTGGGATGGGATGGAGAACGAGGTGGGATGGGATGGAGAACGAGGTGGGATGGAGAACGAGGTGGGATGGGATGGAGAACGAGGTGGGATGGAGAACGAGGTGGGATGGAGAACGAGGTGGGATGGGATGGAGAACGAGGTGGGATGGAGAACGAGGTGGGATGGAGAACGAGGTGGGATGGGATGGAGAACGAGGTGGGATGGAGAACGAGGTGGGATGGAGAACGAGGTGGGACGGGACGGAGAACAAGGCGGAGAACGAGGTGGGATCAGGATGGGGAGCTTCACTCTACAACCCTACGACCCCCGTTGGATCGTACCTGGCAGCCACGGCTCTCCGGGTGGGTCTGGGCTTCTCCTCCTCCTCCAGGTCCCCCAGGACGTTTTCCAAAGGTTTCGACACCTTCCTTCTCTTCTTCGGGGCTGCCACGTGCTCTTCCTCCTTCTCCTCCTCCTCCTCACGCTGGTTCACGGCAGCTCCAAGAGCTCCCTTGGCCGAGCCTCGTCTGGGCTTGGCAGGAGCCTCCGTGGCATCTGCAGCTTCTCCTCCAGCTCCTCTTCCAGCTCCTCCTCTAGATTCTCCTCCAGCTCCTCTTCCAGCTTCTCCTCCAGCTCCTCCTCTAGATTCTCCTCCAGCTCCTCCATCTCCTCTTTCAGATTCTCCTCTTCCAGATTCTCCTCCATCTCCTCCTCCAGCTCCTTCTCCAGATTCTCTTCCAGCTCCTCTTCCAGCTTCTCCTCCAGCTCCTCTTCCAGCTTCTCCTCCAGCTCCTCTTCCAGCTTCTCCTCCAGCTCCTTCTCCAGATTCTCTTCCAGCTCTTCTTCCAGCTTCTCCTCCAGCTTCTCCTCTTCCAGCTTCTCCAGCTTCTCCTCCAGCTCCTCTTCCAGCTTCTCCTCCAGCTCCTTCTCCAGATTCTCTTCCAGCTCTTCTTCCAGCTTCTCCTCCAGCTTCTCCTCTTCCAGCTTCTCCAGCTTCTCCTCCAGCTCCTCTTCCAGCTTCTCCTCCAGCTCCTTCTCCAGATTCTCTTCCAGCTCTTCTTCCAGCTTCTCCTCCAGCTTCTCCTCTTCCAGCTTCTCCAGCTTCTCCTCCAGCTCCTCTTCCAGCTCCTCCTTGAGCTCCTCTTCCAGCTCCTCTTCCAGCTCCTCTTCCAGCTTCTCCTCCAGCTCCTCTTCCAGCTTCTCCTCCAGCTCCTCTTCCAGCTCCTCTTCCAGCTTCTCCTCCAGCTCCTCTTCCAGCTTTTCCTCCAGCTCCTCTTCCAGCTCCTCTTCCAGCTCCTCTTCCAGCTCCTCTTCCAGCTTCTCCTCCAGCTTCTCCTCCAGCTCCTCCTCCAAATTCTCCTCCAGCTCCTCTTCCAGCTTCTCCTCCAGCTCCTCTTCCAGCTTCTCCTCCAGCTCCTCTTCCAGCTTCTCCTCTAGCTTCTCCTCCAGCTCCTCCTCCACATTCTCCTCCAGCTCCTCTTCCAGCTTCTCCTCCAGCAGCTCCACCGGCTCCTCCACGTGGCCTTTTCCTCCTGGAATCTCCCCCCAACCTTCTCACCTCCGTGTCCAGCTCCAGGGAGGTTCCTCCACCCATCCCTTGCGGCCCATCCAGCCTTGTCCCTCCATCCTCAGGCACCTCCTGGCACCTCCGGAGCCAGGCGGGATCGAGCGATCCCATTCTCTTTGCCACCGTCATCCGGATCTTCTGGAATTTCTCGGGAAGCGGCGTCGCGGGGGGCTTGGAGCTGGCGGTGAGGATGACGGGGGCCAAGTTGGAGATGGAAGGAGGAAGGATGAGGGCTTCACGCTCGCTTCCAGCGCTCCACGAAGCCTCAACCGGTGGAGGCCACGAGGTTTCCTCTCCTGGATTGGTTGGAAGCTCGAAGGGAGTCGGAGTCTTCTTGGGAATCGGGGTTCTCTTAGGAGTTGGGGTCCACCTCGGCGTCAGGGGGGGCTCCTGGGGGTGGGAGGAGATGAGGGAGAAGGACACATGGACAGGAGGGGAAGGGGGGAGGGCGGCCTCGGGGACCTCTGAATCGAAAGGGACCTTTGGGAGGGTCTGGGGGGGGTTTGGGGGGGCATCTGGGGCGCCCATTGTCCTTCGCCATCCCTTTTGGGGGGCTCTGGGAGGAGGGGGGGGGGTTTGGGGGGCTCTGGGAGGAGGGGGCTGGGACTTAGGGGCTGAAATCTCAGAGGGTTCCAATTTTGGGGGGCTCTGGGAGGAGAGGGCTGGGATTTTGGGGGGCTCTGGCTCAAGGAAACTGGGATTTTGGGGGGCTCTGGGAGGAGGGAGGTGGGATTTGGGGGCTGAGATCTTGGAGGGCTCCGATTTTGGGGGGCTCTGTGAGGAGGGGGCTGGGATTTTGGGGGGCTCTGGTGGAGGGGGCTGGGATTTTGGGGGGCTGTGGTAGGAGGGGGGTGGGATTTGGGGGGGTTCTGGGAGGAGGGGGGTGGGATTTGGGGGCTGAGATCTTGGAGAGCTCTGATTTTGGGGGGCTCTGGTGGAGGGGGCTGGGATTTTGGGGGGCTCTGGTGGAGGGGGCTGGGATTTTGGGGGGCTGTGGTAGGAGGGGGGTGGGATTTGGGGGGCTCTGGCACAAGGGAGCTGGGATTTTGGGGGGTTCTGGGAGGAGTGAGCTGGGATTTGGGGGCTGAGATCTTGGAGAGCTCTGATTTTGGGGGGCTCTGGTGGAGGGAGCTGGGATTTTGGGGGGCTCTGGGAGGACGGGGTGGGATTTTGGGGGGCTCTGGTGGGAGGGGGCTGGGATTTAGGGGTGGAGATCTTGGAGAGCTCCGATTTTGGGGGGCTCTGGGAGGAGGGAGCTGGGATTTTGGGGGGCTCTGGTGGAACGGGTGGGATTTTGGGGGGCTCTGGTGGGAGAGGCTGGGATTTTGGGGGGCTCTGGTGGAGGAAGCAGGGATTTTGGGGGCTCTGGGAGGAGGGGGCTGGGACTTAGGGGCTGAAATCTCGGAGGGCTCCAATTTTGGGGGGCTCTGGGAGGAGAGGGCTGGGATTTTGGGGGGCTCTGGCTCAAGGAAACTGGGATTTTGGGGGGCTCTGGGAGGAGGGGGGTGGGATTTGGGGGCTGAGATCTTGGAGGGCTCCGATTTTTGGGGGCTCTTTGAGGAGGGGGGTGGGATTTTGGGGGGCTCTGGTGGAGGGGGCTGGGATTTTGGGGGGCTGTGGTAGGAGGGGGGTGGGATTTGGGGGGCTCTGGCACAAGGGAGCTGGGATTTTGGGGGGTTCTGGGAGGAGGGAGCTGGGATTTGGGGGCTGAGATCTTGGAGAGCTCTGATTTTGGGGGGCTCTGGTGGAGGGAGCTGGGATTTTGGGGGGCTCTGGGAGGAGGGGGTGGGATTTTGGGGGGCTCTGGTGGGAGGGGGCTGGGATTTAGGGGTGCAGATCTTGGAGAGCTCCGATTTTGGGGGGCTCTGGGAGGAGGGAGCTGGGATTTTGGGGGGCTCTGGTGGAACGGGTGGGATTTTGGGGGGCTCTGGTGGGAGAGGCTGGGATTTTGGGGGGCTCTGGTGGAGGAAGCAGGGATTTTGGGGGCTCTGGGAGGAGGGGGCTGGGACTTAGGGGCTGAAATCTCGGAGGGCTCCAATTTTGGGGGGCTCTGGGAGGAGAGGGCTGGGATTTTGGGGGGCTCTGGCTCAAGGAAACTGGGATTTTGGGGGGCTCTGGGAGGAGGGGGGTGGGATTTGGGGGCTGAGATCTTGGAGGGCTCCGATTTTGGGGGGCTCTGGGAGGAGGGGGGTGGGATTTTGGGGGGCTCTGGTAGGAGTGGGGTGGGATTTTGGGGCTGAGATCTTGGAGGGCTCCGATTTTGGGGGGCTCTGGGAGGAGGGAGCTGGGATTTTGGGGGGCTCTGGCACAAGGAAGCTGGGATTTTGGGGGGCTCTGGGAGGAGGGGGGTGGGATTTGGGGGCTGAGATCTTGGAAGGCTGCAATTTTGGGGGGCTCTGGCCCAAGGGAGCTGGGATTTTGGTTGGGGGGGGGCTGGGATTTTAGGGGGCTCTGCTGGGAAAGGGCTGCGATTTGGGGAGCTGGGATTTGGGGGGCTCAGGCAGGAGGGGGCTGGGATTTTGGGGGGGCTGCGATTTGGGGGTGTTGGGATTTTGGGGGGCTCTGACCTTGCCGGCCGCTCCCAGCTTGGCCCTCAGCCTCATCCCGTAGAGCTGTGCCGAGGGCTCGGGGCCGGCGCGGCTCGTTTTGGGGGGTCTCGGCTGCCGGTTGAGGTGGGAACCCCAACATCCGGAATCCGGCACCTGAGGAGACACCGGAGAATCCACCTCTGGAACCCCAAAAACCCACAAATCCCCCCAATATTTGAAGTCAAAAATTGCTCACCTAGGGGTTGGGGGGGGGGGTGTCCCTGGGATGGGGGAGGAGGGGTTGGGGGGGTCCCTGGGTTTGGGGGTGGTCTCTGAGATTGGGGGTCTGGGTTTGGGGGGGTCTCTGGGATGGGGGGGCTGAGTTGAGGGGGGTCCCTGGGATGGGGGGGCTGGGTTAGAGGGGGTCCCTGGGATTGGGGTCTGGGTTTGGGGGGGTCTCTGGGATGGGGGGGCTGGGTTTTGGGGGGGTCCCTGGGATTGGGGTCTGGGTTTTGGGGGGTCTCTGGGATTGGGGGGCTGGGTTTGGGGGGGTCCCTGGTACGGGGGGGCTGGGTTAGAGGGGGTCTCTGGGATGGGGGTCTGGGTTTTGGGGGGGGTCCCTGGGATTGGGGGGGCTGGGTTAAAGGGGGTCTCTGGGATTGGGGTCTGGGTTTGGGGGGGGTCTCTGGGATGGGGGATGAGGGGTTGGGGGGGTCCCTGGGATTGGGGTCTGGGTTTTGGGGGGGTCTCTGGGATGGGGGGGCTGGGTTTGGGGGGGGTCTCTGGGATTGGAGTCTGGGTTTGGGGGTGTCCCTGGGATTGGGGTCTGGGTTTGGGGGGGTCCCTGGGATGGGGGGGCTGGGTTAGAGGGGGTCCCTGGGATGGGGGGGCTGGGTTAGGGGGAAACTGGAGGGTCCCTGGGATGGGGGGGCTGGGTTACGGGGGGGCTGAGGGGTCCCTGGGATAGGGGTGATGGGTTGGGGTGGGTCCCTGGGATGGGGGGGGCTGGGTTTTGGGGGGTTCCTTGGATAGGGGGGCTGGGTTAGGGGGGGTCCCTGGGATGGGGGGTCCCTAGTATGGGCCCTGGGTTTTGGGGGGGGGGGGGTGTTTTGGGATGGGGGGGCTGGGTTAGGGGGGCTGAGGGGTCCCTGGGATGAGGAGGCTGGGTTTGGGGGGGTCTCTGGGATGGGGGTCTGGGTTTGGGGGGGTCCCTGGTACGGGGGGGCTGGGTTAAAGGGGGTCCCTGGTACGGGGGGGCTGGGTTAGAGGGGGTCTCTGGGATGGGGGTCTGGGTTTGGGGGGGTCCCTGGGATGGGGGGGCTGGGTTTGGGAGGGGTCCCTGGGATTGGGGTCTAGGTTTGGGGGGGTCTCTGGGATGGGGGGTCTGGGTTTTGGGGGGGTCTCTGGGATGGGGGGGCTGGGTTTGGGGGGGGTCTCTGGGATTGGGGTCTGGGTTTGGGGGTGTCCCTGGGATTGGGGTCTGGGTTTTGGGGGGGGTCTCTGGGATGGGGGGGCTGGGTTTGGGGGGGTCTCTGGGATTGGGGTCTGGGCTTGGGGGTGTCCCTGGGATTGGGGTCTGGGTTTGGGGGGGTCCCTGGGATTGGGGTCTAGGTTTGGGGGGGTCTCTGGGATGGGGGGGCTGGGTTTGGGGGGGTCCCTGGGATTGGGGTCTGGGTTTGGGGGGGGTCCCTGGGATGGGGGGGTTGAGTTGAGGGGGATCCCTGGGATGGGGGGGCTGGGTTAAAGGGGGTCTCTGGGATTGGGGTCTGGGTTTGGGGGGGGGTCCCTGGGATTGGGGTCTGGGTTTGGGGGGGTCTCTGGGATGAGGGGTTGGGTTTGGGGGGGTCTCTGGGATGGGGGGTCTGGGTTTGGGGGTGTCCCTGGGATTGGGGTTTGGGGGGATCTCTGGGATGGGTGGGTGACTTGGGAGGGTCCCTGCTATGGGGGGGCTGAGTTGGGGGGGTCTCTGGGATTGGGGTCTGGGTTTGGGGGGGTCTCTGGGATGGGGGGGCTGGGTTTGGGGGGGTCCCTGGTACGAGCGGGCTGGGTTTGGGGGGTCTCTGGGATTGGGGTCTGGGTTTGGGGGGGTCCCTGGGATGGGTGGGTGACTTGGGGGGGTCCCTGGGATGGGGTGGCTGGGTTAGAGGGGGTCTCTGGGATGGGGGGGCTGGGTTTGGGGGGGTCCCTGGTACGAGCGGGCTGGGTTTGGGGGGGTCTCTGGGATGGGGGAGCTGGGTTTGGGGGGGTCCCTGGTACCTGCTCCGCAGTCGGGGTCTCCACGGCCGCCGCGGGGCCGAGCTGGGCCGACTCCTGCTCCTCCTGGTGCCGTTTGAGCTCCCGGTATTCCCGGTAGAGCCCTGCGGGAGAGGCCGGGATTGGATTCCAACCACCCAGAACTTGGATGGACCCCCAGAACATCCTGAGCTGGAAGGACCCCAACAAGGACCATCGAGTCCAGCTCCCGGGGACTCCAACGTTCCCACCAGGAGGGAGTTGGACGAACTCTTCTGGAATATCGGCTCCAGGATTGCTTCCCATGGAGCCTCTTCCAGTGCTCCACCAGCCTCTGGGTGAACAACCTTCTCCTGGTGTTCAACCTCCAGATGTTCCCTTTGGATCCTTCTTGTCTCGGGGCTTCGGATGCTTCTCGTCTCGGAGCTTCGGAGGCTTCTGGTCTCGGAGCTTCGGATCCTTTTGATCTTGTGCCTTCAGATCTTCCTGGTCTTGTGGCTTCGGATCCTTCTGGTCTTGTGGCTTCGGATCCTTCTGGTCTCGGGGCTTTGGATCCTTCTGGTCTCGGGGCTTCGGATCCTTCTGGTCTCGCGCCTTTGGATCCTTCTCATCTTGGGGGCTTGGATCCTTCTCCTCTTGAGGCTTTGGATCCTTTTGATCTTGTGCCTTCGGATCCTTCTGGTCTCGCGCCTTCGGATCCTTCTGGTCTCGTGCCTTCGGATCCTTCTGGTTTCGGGGCCTCGGATCCTTCTCGTCTCTTGGCTTCGGATCCTTCGCGTCTCGGGGCTTCAGATCCTCCTCGTCTCGGGGCTTCGGATCCTCCTCGTCTCGGGGCTTCGGATCCTCCTCGTCTCGGGGCTTCGGATCCTCCTCGTCTCGGGGCTTCAGATCCTCCTCGTCTCGGGGCTTCAGATCCTCCTCGTCTCGCGCCTTCGGATCCTTCTCGTCTCGTGCCTTCGGATCCTTCTTGTCTCGGGGCTTCTGACCCCTCTCGTCTCGCGGCTTCCGAACCTTTTGATCTCGTGCCTTCAGATCCTTCTGGTCTCGTGGCTTCGGATCCTTCTCGTCTCGTGCCTTCGGATCCTTCTCGTCTTGCGCCTTCGGATCCTTCTCGTCTTGCGCCTTCGGATCCTTCTGGTCTCGGGGCTTCGGATCCTTCTGGTCTCGCGCCTTTGGATACTTCTCATCTCGGGGCTTCGGATGCTTCTCATCTCGGGGCTTCGGATGCTTCTCGTCTCGGGGCTGCGGATGCTTCTCGTCTCGGGGCTTCGGATACTTTTGATCTTGCGCCTTCAGATCCTTCTGGTCTTGTGGCTTCAGATCCTTCTCGTCTCGCGGCTTCGGATCCTTCTCGTCTCGCGGCTTCGGATCCTTCTCGTCTCGCGGCTTCGGATCCTTCTCGTCTCACGGCTTCGGATCCTTCTCGTCTCGGGGCTTCGGATCCTTCTCGTCTCGGGGCTTCGGATCCTTCTCGTCTCGGGGCTTCGGATCCTTCTCGTCTTGTGGCTTTGGATCCTTCTCGTCTCGTGGCTTTGGATCCTTCTTGTCTCGTGGCTTCGGATCCCTCTCGACTCGGGGCTTCGGATCCTTTTGATCTCGTGCCTTCAGATCCTTCTGGTCTTGTGGCTTTGGATCCTTCTGGTCTCGGGGCTTCGGATCCTTCTCGTCTTGGGGCTCCCAATCCTTCTTGTCTCGTGGCTTCGGATCCTTCTCATCTGGCGCCTTCCGATCCTTCTCGTCATGAGGCTTCCGATCCTTCTCGCCTCACGGCTTCCGAACCTTTTGATCTTGTGCCTTCAGATCCTTCTGGTCTCTTGGTTTTGGATGCTTCTGGTCTCGTGGCTTTGGATCCTTCTTCTGACTTCATGGCTTCGGATCCTCTCATCTCGTTGGATGAGGCTTGGAGCAACCACATCCAGTGGGAGGTGTCCCTGCCCATGGATCTGGGGGGGCTTTGAGATCCCTTCCAACCCATTTCATGGTTCCATGAAGATCGAGCTCAGGACTCTGGGTGTGAGTCCAGCTCGGGGATGACCCCCCCCACCCCAAACTCCCCCCCTCCAGCTCTGGGACCTTCATTGAGGCTCCCAAGACCCCCCAAAACCCCCCCTGGGAGGTGGGAGACGTGGTGGCCACTCACTCCTGGTCTCCTCCGGAGCCGCCTCCACGTCAGCCTGCAAAGCAAGGAGAGCGTCACTCCAGGCTGGGGCAGGGGGGTGGGCCTAATTATCACCCCCCAGTTAACGAGGGGAGAGGGGGGACTGGGTTGGGGGGGGCTGGAGGGGTCCCTGGGATGGAGGATGAGGAGTTAGGGGGGAATTGGGGGGTCCCTTGGATGGGGGTGACCGGGTTTGGGGGGGCTGAGGGGTCCCTGGGATGGAGGATGAGGAGTTAGGGGGGAATTGGGGGGTCCCTTGGATGGGGGTGACCGGGTTTGGGGGGGCTGAGGGGTCCCTGGGGTGGAGGATGAGGAGTTAGGGGGGAATTGGGGGGTCCCTTGGATGGGGGTGACCGGGTTTGGGGGGGCTGAGGGGTCCCTGGGATGGAGGATGAGGAGTTAGGGGGGAATTGGGGGGTCCCTTGGATGGGGGTGACCGGGTTTGGGGGGGCTGAGGGGTCCCTGGGGTGGAGGATGAGGAGTTAGGGGGGAATTGGGGGGTCCCTTGGATGGGGGTGACCGGGTTTGGGGGGGCTGCGGGGTCCCTGGGATGGAGGATGAGGAGTTGGGGGGGAATGGGGGGGGTCCCTTGGATGGGGGGACTGGGTTTGGGGGGGCTGAGGGGTCCCTGGGATGGAGGATGAGGAGTTAGGGGGGAATTGGGGGGTCCCTTGGATGGGGGTGACCGGGTTTGGGGGGCTGGAGGGGTCCCCTGTGATTGGGGGGGCTGGGTTAGGGGGTGCTGAGGGGTCCCTGTGATGGGGGGGGCTGGGTTAGGGGGTGCTGAGGGGTCCCTGTGATGGGGGGGGCTGGGTTAGGGGGCGCTAGGGGGGTGCCTGTGATGGGGGGGCTGGGTTAGGGGGTGCTGAGGGGGGTCCATGTGATGGGGGGGCTGGGTTGGGGGGTGCTGCGGGGTCCCTGTGATTCGTGGGGCTGGGTTAGGGGGCGCTAGGGGGGTCCCTGTGAAGGGGGGAGCTTGGATATGGGGTGCTAGATGGGGTCCCTGTGATGGGGGGGGCTGGGTTAGGGGGTGCTAGGGGGGGTCCCTGGGATGGGGGGGCCGGGTTAGGGGGTGCTGGGGGGTCCCTGTGATGGGGGGGCTGGGTTAGGGGGCGCTAGGGGGGTCCCTGTGATGGGGGGGGCTGGGTTAGGGGGTGCTAGGGGGGTCCCTGTGATGGGGGGGCTGGGTTAGGGGGTGCTGGGGGGGTCCATGTGATGGGGGGGCTGGGTTAGGGGGCACTAGGGGGGTCCCTGTGATGGGGGGGCTGGGTTGGGGGGCACTAGGGGGGTCCCTGTGATGGGGGGGCTGGGTTGGGGGGTGCTGGGGGGGTCCCTGTGAAGGGGGGAGCTGGGATATGGGGTGCTAGGGGGGTCCCTGTGATGGGGGGGCTGGGTTGGGGGGCGCTAGGGGGGTCCCTGTGATGGGGGGGGCTGGGTTAGGGGGTGCTGGGGGGGTCCCTGTGATGGGGGGGGCTGGGTTAGGGGGTGCTAGGGGGGGTCCCTGTGATGGGAGGGCTGGGTTGGGGGGGTGCTGCGGGGTCCCTGTGATTCGTGGGGCTGGCTTAGGGGGCGCTAGGGGGGTCCCTGTGAAGGGGGGAGCTTGGATATGGGGTGCTAGATGGGGTCCCTGTGATGGGGGGGCTGGGTTGGGGGGTGCTAGGGGGGTCCCTGTGATGGGGGGGCTGGGTTGGGGGGCGCTAGGGGGGTCCCTGTGATGGGGGGACTGGGTTAGGGGGTGCTAGGGGGGTCCCTGTGATGGGGGGGTGGGTTAGGGGGTGCTAGGGGGGTCCCTGTGATGGGGGGGCTAGGTTAGGGGGTGCTGAGGGGTCCCTGTGATGGGGGGGCTGGGTTAGGGGGTGCTAGGGGGGTCTCTGTGATGGGGGGGCTGGGTTGGGGGGTGCTGGGGGGTCCCTGTGATGGGGTGACTGGGTTAGGGGGTGCTAGGGGGGTCCTTGTGATGGGGGGGCTGGGTTAGGGGGTGCTAGGGGGGTCCTTGTGATGGGGGGGCTGGGTTGGGGGGCGCTAGGGGGGTCCCTGTGATGGGGGGGCTGGGTTGGGGGGCGCTAGGGGGGTCCCTGTGATGGGGGGGCTGGGATAGGGGGTGCTAGGGGGGTCCCTGTGATGGGGGGAGCTGGTTGGGGGGGGTCACAGTGATGGAGGGGGAATTAGGGGTCCCTCACGTCCTCACCTTCCCCGGTTTCCTCCTCCACTGCCTCAGGAACGCTTCCTCCCAGCCCTTGAGCATCGCCCTCAGCTCCCGCCGCCGCTCCATGGCCCCGAGGGGGTTCAGGGGGGACCCGGGTCGGGGGGGGGGTGCTGTAGGGGTTCAGGGGGGACCCGGGGTGGGGGGGGAGCTGTAGGACCCGGGGGAGGCCCCGGCGTGCGGGGCAGCGCGCGAAAACCCCGCTCCCGCCAAGCGGCGGCCAATGGGAGCGCGGGGCACGTGACTGACGGCGGGAAGAGCCAATCAAAGCGGGGGGCCGCGCGAGAAGCTCCCGCCCTCTCCGCGCCGCGACCAATGGGGAGCGCGGGACACGTGACTGACAGCCCGGGGAGCCAATGAGAGCGAGAGAGGCGGGGCCTGCAGGCGACAGAGACCAATGGGAGGAGAGAGAGGGCGGGGCCGTGGCTGTGACTGGCTGCGGGGAAGGCGGGTGGGAGGGGGGAGGCAGCGCGCGGACCCGGAAGCGCTGCGGGAGCGGAGAGGTTGGGGGGGTCCCTGGAAGTGGGGGGGGGGGGGGGGGGAGGGCTGGTTTGAGGGGCTGGGGATCCCTGGGATGGGGGGGGCTGGGTTGGGGGGTGTCCCTGGGATTGGGGGGGGTCTGGTTTGCGGGGACTGAGGAGTTCCTGGGATGGGGGGGGGTCCCTGAGATGGGGGAGGGGCTGGTTTAGGGGGGCTGGGGGGGGTCCCTGTGATGGGGGGGCTGGGTTAGGGGGCGCTAGGGGGGTCCCTGTGATGGGGGGGCTGGGTTAGGGGGTGCTAGGGGGTTCCCAGTGATGGGGGGGGCTCGGTTAGGGGGGGCTGTGGGGTCCTTGTGATGGGGGGGCTGAGTTTGGGGGTGCTGGGGGGGTCCTCGTGATGGGGGGTTTGAGTTTGGGGGTGCTGGGGGGGGTCCTTATGATAGTGGGTCTGGGTTGGGGGGGGTCTGGAGGGGTCCCTGTGATGGGGGGGCTGAGTTTGGGGGTGCTGGGGAGGGTCCTTCTGATGGGGGGGGCTGAGTTTGGGGGTGCTGGGGGGGGTCCTTGTGCTGGGGGGGCTGAGTTTGGGGGTGTTGGGGAGGGTCCCTGTGCTGGGGGGGCTGAGTTTGGGGGTGCTGGGGAGGGTCCTTGTGATAGTGGGTCTGGGTTGGGGGGGGTCTGGAGGGGTCCTTGTGATGGGGGGGCTGAGTTTGGGGGTGCTGGGGAGGGTCCTTGTGATGGGGGGGCTGAGTTTGGGGGTGCTGGGGAGGGTCCCTGTGATGGGGGGGCTGAGTTTGGGGGTGCTGGGGAGGGTCCTTGTGATGGGGGGGGCTGAGTTTGGGATTGCTGGGGAGGCTCCTTGTGCTGGGGGGGGCTGAGTTTGGGGGTGCTGGGGAGGGTCCTTGTGCTGGGGGGGCTGAGTTTGGGGGTGCTGGGGAGGCTCCTTGTGATGGGGGGAGCTGGGTTGAGGGGGTTCCCAGTGATGGGGGGGCTCGGTTAGGGGGGGCTGTGGGGTCCTTGTGTTGGGGGGGCTGAGTTTGGGGGTGCTGGGGAGGGTCCTTGTGATAGTGGGTCTGGGTTGGGGGGGGTCTGGAGGGGTCCCTGTGATGGGGGGGCTGAGTTTGGGGGTGCTGGGGGGGGTCCTTATGATAGTGGGTCTGGGTTGGGGGGGGTCTGGAGGGGTCCTTGTGATGGGAGGGTGAGTTTGGGGGTGCTGGGGGTGGTCCTTTTGATGGGGGGAGCTGGGTTGAGGGGGTTCCCAGTGCTGGGGGGGGGGGTCCCTGTGATGTGGGGGGGCTCTGAGCCCCCTCCCAACCTCCTTTCCCCCCCTCTCTCTCCGCAGCCCCCCCCCCCCCGCCATGCACTCCCTCCTCTTCCTCTGCGCCCGCCGCCTCGTCACCCTCTCCCCCGGCTCCCACCGCGTCCTCCGCGTCGTCCCCTCCGAGCTCTACCCCGTCCTCTTCCGCGCCGCCTTCCTGGACGGCCGCCTGCTGGCCCTCAGGGACCTGGTGGCCGCTTGGCCCTTCCCTGTCCTCAGCCTTCGGCGCCTCCTCGGCCGCCGGGGCCCTCACCGGTTGCCGCCCGACAGATCCAGCAAGTTCTGCGTCCAAGCCGTTCTCCTGGCCGTCGTGGCTCATCTCCGCAGGGAGCTGGAAGAGCCTCGGGGGGGGACAAGGTGGGTGCTGGGCTCCCAAGACCAGGATCGTAGAATGGTTTGGTTGGGAAAGACTTTGGAGATGGAATCCAACCATCCCTGTCCACTACTAAACCGTCCCTAGACCTTTGAGGTCAAACCCAACCATCCCTAGACCTTTGAGGTCGAATCCAACCATCCCTGTCCACTACTGAACCATCCCTAGACCTTTGAGATCGAATCCAACCATCCCTATCCACTACTAAACCATCCCTAGACCTTTGAGATGGAATCCAACCATCCCTGTCCAATACTAAACCATCCCTAGACCTTTGACATCTAACCCAACCATCCCTGTCCACTACTAAACCATCCCTAGACCTTTGAGGTCAAACTCAACCATCCCTAGACCTTTGAGATCGAATCCAACCATCCCTAGACCTTTGAGATGGAATCCAACCATCCCTGTCCACTACTAAACCGTCCCTAGACCTTTGAGATGGAATCCAACCATCCCTGTCCACTACTAAACCTTCTCTAGACCTTTGAGATCAAATCCAACTATCCCTGTCCACTATTGAACCATCCCTAGACCTTTGAGGTCAAATCCAACCATCCCTAGACCTTTGAGATCGAGTCCAACCGTCCCTAGACCTTTGAGGTCGAATCCAACCATCCTTAGACCTTTGAGGTCGAATCCAACCATCCCTGTCCACTACTAAACCATCCCTAGACCTTTGAGATCAAATCCAACCATCCCTAGACCTTTGAGATCCAATCCAACCATCCCTAGACCTTTGAGATCGAGTCCAACCATCCCTAGACCTTTGAGATCAAATCCAATCATCCCTGTCCACTACTGAACCATCCCTAGACCTTTGAGATCGAATCCAACCATCCCTAGACCTTTGAGGTCAAATCCAACCATCCCTAGACCTTTGAGGTCAAATCCAACCATCCCTAGACCTTTGAGATCAAATCCAACCATCCCTAGACCTTTGAGATCAAATCCAACCATCCCTAGACCTTTGAGATCAAATCCAACCATCCCTAGACCTTTGAGGTCAAATCCAACCATCCCTAGACCTTTGAGATCAAATCCAACCATCCCTGTCCATGAGGTCTCCTCTCAGCCTCCTCCAGGCTAAACGCCCCCAGGTCCCTCAGCCGTTTCTCATAATCCTTGTTCTCCAGCCCCTTCCCAGCTCCGTTCCCTTCTCCAGGTCCTGGTGCTCACCTCGGGAGCTCTGGACGTGGCAGAAGAAGACACTGATTGGTGCGAAAGTGACTTTTTTCTCTTCGTTGCTCCTCATTCTCCTCTTCCTCATCTCCTTCCAGCAGGAGCCGGTGCCGCCTCCGCGTGGTGGACCTGACGGATCTCCAGGATGCCACCACCGAGCGTGGCCTGGAAGGGATGAGCCTGTGGTCCGGGACGGTTGCGTTGGCCAAAGCCTGTTTGGAGGTCTCCAAATCCCAAAGCGAATTCCTCAAACGCGGCTCCAAGCGCCGCAAAGGCCCTTGCGGCACCTCGGCGGCTCCTCAGCTCCTCGGCGTGGAGATCCGCGCCGACCTCTTCGTCAACGGCACCTCCTTTGGGATCCTCCGCGACGCTCTTCAAACCGTTGGCCCCCTACGCCTCAAATGCCGCGATTTCCACGCCGAGGAGCTCTCGGCCGCCAGCACCGTGAGTTTGTTGGAGTCCTTGGAACCCACCGGCGTGCGACGCGTGGAGTTACGCTTCAACAACCTCGGCTTGGCCGGACTCGGCGCCGTCTTCCCTCATCTGGCGAGGTTCCCGCATCTTCTCAGCCTCAAACTTCCTTACAGCAACGTCGACGTCAGGCGCCTGGTCGGGGGGACGGAGCCCGGTTTCCGGAGCCTCGCGGCGCAGTTGGGGAATCTCCCAAGCCTCAAGGAGCTCAACTTGGGGTCTTCTCGGCTTTCAGGGCACCTGAGGCAACTCCTCGGGTGAGTTTGGTGGGGGGAGAATCGTGGGATGGGTTGGGTTGGAAGGGACCTCCAAGCCCATCCAGTTCCAAGCACCTCCTGCTGGATCAGGTTGCTCCAAGCCCCATCTTCAACACCTCCAGGGAGCCACCGTGTCCATAGGCACCTCTCCCAGTGTCTCTCCACCCTCCTCGTGAAGAATTTCCTCCTAATGGCCAGTCTAAATTGTCCCCTTTCCAATTTAAAGCCGTTCCCCCTCATCCCATCACTCCAGGTCCTTGGAAAAGGTCCTTCCCCACCTTTCCTGGAGCCCCTTCAGGTGCTGGAAGCTCCTCTAAGGTCTCCTTGGAGCCTCCTCCAGGTTGAACAACCCCAACTCTCATCCCGTCCTCAGAGCCGAGGGCTCCAGCCCTTGGATCATCGTATGGGAACGTGAAGCTTCTGGTGGTGGCTCCATCCCCATCTTGGAAGCTTCAAGGTTCTTCTCCTTCTGGCAGCGACCTACGGACTCCCCTGGAGAGCCTGGAGCTTCCCTTCTGCTCCCTCCTTCCCGGCGACTTCGCTTTCCTTTCCCGAAGCCTCCACGCTCCGGCGCTCAAGAAGCTGGATTTGAGCGGCCACGACTTCTCCGAGCACCTTCTCCAACCCCTCCAACATCTCCTGGAGGAGACCTCGCCCTCCCTTCTCCACCTGGACCTCATGGAATGCCGCTTGACGGACTCGCGCTTGGAGGTTCTCCTCCCGGCTCTTTGCCGCTGCTCCCACCTCCGCTGCCTTGGACTTTTCGGGAACTTCTTCTCCACGTCGGGACTCTGGACCTTGGTCCGGAAAACCCTGGTTCTTCGGGATTTACGCCTGGTGGTTTATCCTTATCCCACCGACTGCTACGTCCCGGAGGCACCCGGTGCCGTCGGCTTCTTCAACGAGGAGGTCTTGGATGAGGAACGTTTCGCTGCCGTCAGGACCGAGCTGGAGCAGAGGTTGGGGAGCTCCGGAAGAGCTGATGCCGTATGGACCACCAGCCTCTGCCGGCACGGAGCCCTCGACTGCTTCTCCTTGTAGATCGAGTCCTCCTTCCTCCCCAGATTCCATGTTTCCTCTAAAAATGTGATGATCTTCTCCAAATTTTGTGGTTCCTCCTCAGTATTCCAAGTTTCCTCCCCCAAATTCCAAGCTTCCTCCAACAAATCCCAAGTTTCCTCCTCTGAATTCCAAGTTTCCTCCCAAAACGTGGTGGTTCCTCCCCAAGATCGGGGGTTCCTGTCCCAAACTTTGGAAATTCCCCTCAAAATTCCATGTTTCCTCTAAAAATGGGATGATTCTCTCCAAATTCTGTGGTTCCTCTTCAGTATTCCAAGTTTCCTCCAACAAATTCCAAGTTTCTTGCCCCAAATCCCAAGTTTCCTCCTCTAAATTCCAAGTTTCCTTCCAAAACGTGGTGGTTCCTCCCCAAGATCGAGCGTTCCTATCCCAGACTTTGGAAATTCCCCTCAAAATTCCATGTTTCCTCTAAAAATGGGATGATTCTCTCCAAATTCTGTGGTTCCTCTTCAGTATTCCAAGTTTCCTCCAACAAATTCCAAGTTTCTTGCCCCAAATCCCAAGTTTCCTCCTCTAAATTCCAAGTTTCCTTCCAAAACGTGGTGGCTCCTCCCCAAGATCGAGCGTTCCTATCCCAGACTTTGGAAGTTCCCCTCAAAATTCCATGTTTCCTCTAAAAATGGGATGATTCTCTCCAAATTCTGTGGTTCCTCCTCAGTATTCCAAGTTTCCTCCCCTAAATTTGTCATTTCTTCCCAAAAATTCCATGTTTCCTTCCCAAAACTTGGCGTTTCCTCCCCAAACTCCATGCTTCCTCCCCCAAATTTGGTGTTTCTTCCCAAAAACCCGGTGTTCCTTCCCCCGGATTCCATGTTTTCTCCCTTATTTTTCTCTTTTCTCCCTAAAATTCAGTGTTTCTTCTCCAAAATCTGCCTTTTCCTCCCCCAAATCTGGTGTTTTCTCCCCAAATCCAGCATTTCCTTTTCAAATACCAACGTTTCCTCTCAAAATTCAGCATTTCCTTTCCAAAATTCATTGTTTCCTTCCCAAATTCTGTGTTTCCTCCCCCAAATTCTGTGTTTCCTCCCTTATTTTTTTCTTTTCTCTCTAAAATCCACTATTTCTTCTCCAAAACCCCCCGTTTCCTCCCCCAGATCTGGTGTTTTCTCCCAAAATTCAGCATTTCCTTCCCAAAACTTGGCGTTTCCTCCCAAAATTCTGTGTTTTCTCCCCCAAATTCCGTGTTTCTTCCCCAAATTCTGTGTCTCCTCCCTTGTTTTTCTCTTTTCTCGCTAAAATTTAACATTTCTACTGCAAAATCCACCATTTCCTCCCCCAAATCTGGTGTTTTCTCCTAAAATCCAGCATTTCCTTCCCAAAATTCATCATTTCCTTCCCAAATTCTGTGTTTCCTCCCTTATTTTTCTCTTTTCTCTCTAAAATTCAATGTTTCTACTCCAAAATCCACCGTTTCCTCCCCCAGATCTGGTGTTTTCTCCCAAAATTCAGCATTTCCTTCCCAAAATTCATCGTTTCCTTCCCAAATTCTGTGTTTCCTCCCCAAAATTCCCTGTTTCTTCCCAAAAATCCCGTGTTTCCTCCCTTATTTTTCTCTTTTCTCTCTAAAATCCACTATTTCTTCTCCAAAACCCCCCGTTTCCTCCCCCAGATCTGGTGTTTTCTCCCAAAATTCAGCATTTCCTTCCCAAAATTCCACATTTGCTTCCCAAAACTTGGCGTTTCCTCCCAAAATTCTGTGTTTTCTCCCCCAAATTCCGTGTTTCTTCCCCAAATTCTGTGTCTCCTCCCTTGTTTTTCTCTTTTCTCCCTAAAATTTAACATTTCTACTGCAAAATCCACCATTTCCTCCCCCAAATCTGGTGTTTTCTCCTAAAATCCAGCATTTCCTTCCCAAAATTCATCATTTCCTTCCCAAATTCTGTGTTTCCTCCCTTATTTTTCTCTTTTCTCTCTAAAATTCAATGTTTCTACTCCAAAATCCACCGTTTCCTCCCCCAGATCTGGTGTTTTCTCCCAAAATTCAGCACTTCCTTCCCAAAATTCATCGTTCCCTTCCCAAATTCTGTGTTTCCTCCCCCAAATTCCATGTTTCTTCCCAAAAATCCCTTATTTTTTTTCTTTTCTCTCTAAATCCCCCTTTTTCTCCCCAAATCCAGCGTTTCCTCCCCCAAATCCCCCTTTTTCTCCCCAAATCCAGCGTTTCCTCCCCCAAATCCCCCTTTTTCTCCCCAAATCCAGCGTTTCCTCCCCCAAATCCCCCTTTTTCCCCCCAAATCCAGTGTTTCCTCCCCCAAATCCCCCTTTTTCTCCCCAAATCCAGCGTTTCCTCCCCCAAATCCCCCTTTTTCCCCCCAAATCCAGCGTTTCCTCCCCCAAATCCCCCTTTTTCCCCCCAAATCCAGCGTTTCCTCCCCCAAATCCCCCTTTTTCTCCCCAAATCCAGCGTTTCCTCCCCCAAATCCCCCTTTTTCTCCCCAAATCCAGCGTTTCCTCCCCCAAATCCCCCTTTTTCCCCCCAAATCCAGCGTTTCCTCCCCCAAATCCCCCTTTTTCTCCCCTTCCTGCTGCTTTCCTGGCCCCGTTTCCCTTTCGAGCGTCCCCGGCATCACCCGCAGCCGAGAAATCCGGTGCCGCTGGTTGGGAATCCGATGCCGTGGCCACCCCCAGCCGCGCTCGGCATCGCCGGGACCACGTTCCCACCACCACGCGCACCAATTAATTACCACCAAGAGCCTAATTAACCAACCGAGGGAGCAGAATCCCGGCCGCCGCGCTCCCCGCAATCCCATTTCCCTCGGAATCACCACGGCACAACCGCGCGGTTCAACCTCTTTGTTGCTTCCCAAGGCGCCGGCGGAGACGCCGGCAACGTCCAGGACTCAACCTCGTCCCGCGGTGACATCCGGCGATTCCTCCTCGCCTCCCGCTTTTCCGGCGCGTAACAACGGCAGCAGCTCCTCGGTGAGCCGGTAACGCCGCCCTTCCCAACGGAAATGAGTCAGCTGTTGCGCCGCGTCTTCGCCGTAGTCGAAGCCGGAGCTCAACTCCGAAGCCAACGCCGAGCGCACCAACCCGACGCCGCCGGCTTTAGCCGGTGCCGGATGGTAGAGCCTCCCGTTTTCCGGCCTCACCACCAATTTTTCCGGTTGGAAAGGCACCACCA
Organism: Phaenicophaeus curvirostris; assembly: GCF_032191515.1. Taxonomy (NCBI): domain Eukaryota; kingdom Metazoa; phylum Chordata; class Aves; order Cuculiformes; family Cuculidae; genus Phaenicophaeus; species Phaenicophaeus curvirostris. Next base: position 99,007,981 of record NC_091394.1, on the reverse strand, counting down.
GGCGTTCGCCGGCGCCGCAGAAAGAAAGGAGACGGTTTTTTCCGGAGCCCGGAAGGAGGTGGGTGAAAACGATGGGGAGGTCGTCGCAACGGAGGAAATTCCGCTCCCGGCCGCACGGAGAAAGGAACGGGAATTCCGCCTCGTAGCGGCCGCTCCGGTTCCGTTCCAGCTGCTTGAAGAAGAAGGCGAGGAACGCGACGTCTGAAAGCAACGATGGATGGATGCTAATTAACATCAGGGGTTAATTATCCTTGGGCTCAGGGCTCTTGGTGAATGGATTCAGGAGTGGGATCCTTGGCGGATCCGGATTGGGTGGGAATTGCTGCGCCGGGAAGGGAAAATAGGAGCGATTAGTAGCGGGAGATGCTTAATTAAGAAGGAAAATGAATAATTAGGAAGGGAGATGCTTAATTAAGAAGGTCATTAAGATGCAAACAGCACTTGGTGGCAGCTTAAAGGTTCTGGAGTGGGAGGGGGTCTCCCAACCACACAAGAGGAACGGGAATTCCATCTCGGAGCTCCCGCTCCGGTTCCGTTCCAGCTGCTTGAAGAAGAAGGCGAGGAACGCGACGTCTGAAAGCAACGATGGATGGATGCTAATTAACACCAGGGATTAATTAGCCCCAGGGGTTAATTATCCTTGGGCTCGGGGCTCTTGGTGAATGGATTCAGGAGTGGGATCCTTGGCGGATCCGGATTGGGTGGGAATTGCTGCGCCGGGAAGTGCAAATAGGAGCGATTAGTAGCGGGAGATGCTTAATTAAGAAGGAAGATGAATAATTAGGAAGGGAGATGCTTAATTAAGAAGGTAATTAAGGTGCAAATAGCGCCTGGTGGCAGCTTAAAGGTTCTGGAGTGGGAGGGGGTCTCCCAACCACACAAGAGGAACGGGAATTCCATCTCGGAGCTCCCGCTCCGGTTCCGTTCCAGCTGCTTGAAGAAGAAGGCGAGGAACGCGACGTCTGAAAGCAACGATGGATGGATGCTAATTAACACCAGGGATTAATTAGTCCCAGGGGTTAATTATCCTTGGGCTCGGGGCTCTTGGTGAATGGATTCAGGAGTGGGATCCTTGGTGGATCCGGATTGGGTGGGAATTGCTGCGCCGGGAAGGGAAAATAGGAGCGATTAGTAGCGGGAGAAGCTTAATTAAGAAGGAAGATGCTCAATTAAGAAGGAAGATGCTTAATTAAGAAGGTAATTAAGATGCAAATAGTGCCTGGTGACAGGTTAAAGGTTCTGGAGAGCGAGGGGGTCTCCCAACCACACAAGAGGAACGGGAATTCCGTCTCGGAGCTCCCGCTCCGGTTCCGTTCCAGCTGCTTGAAGAAGAAGGCGAGGAACGCGACGTCTGAAAGCAACGATGGATGGATGCTAATTAACACCAGGGGTTAATTAGCCCCAGGGGTTAATTATCCTTGGGTTTGGGGCTCTTGGTGAATGGATTCAGGAGTGGGATCCTTGGATCCGGATTGGGTGGGAATTGCTGCGCCGGGAAGTGCAAATAGGAGCGATTAGTAGCGGGAGATGCTTAATTAAGAAGGGAGATGAATAATTAGGAAGGAAGATGCTTAATTAAGAAGGTAATTAAGATGCAAATAGTGCCTGGTGGCAGCTTAAAGGTGCTGGAGGGTCTCCCAACCACACAAGAGGAACGGGAATTCCATCTCGGAGCTCCCGCTCCGGTTCCATTCTTGAAGAAGAAGGTGAGGAACGCTGCTAGCAAGGATGGATGGATGCTAATTAACACCAGGGGTTAATTAGCCCCACGGGTTAATTAGCTGTGGGCTCAGGGCTTGTTGTGAATGGATTCAGGAGTGGGATCTATATGGGATCCATACGGAGGAGCCACTGGCTTGGTGGGAATTGCCGTGCTAGGAAGCTCGAGTGGAGTAATTAATAGCAGATGCTGATTAATTAATAAGGTAATTAATATGTAAATAGCGCCTGGTGGCACACACAAAAGCTCTGGAGGTGGGGGGTATCCCCCAACCTGTTCTAGATGAGACCCCATCAAGGATCAGCTCCTGATTAAGGATTAATTAAGGATGAGACTCCCGTTTAGGATCGGAATCCAATTAAGGATGAGAGCCCAATTAAGGACTGGATCCCAATTAAGGATCGGATCCTAATTAAGGGTGAGAACCCCGTTGAGGAGCAGCTCCTGATTAAGGATGGGATCCCAATTAAGGATCAGCACCTGATTAGGGGATGAGACCCCTGTTAAGGACTGGACCCCAATTAAGGATCGCATCCTAATTAATGATGAGACCCCCATTAAGGATCGGATTCCAATTAAGGATGAGACCCCAATTAAGGACTGGGGCCCAATTAAGGATGGTGGGGGACAGCTGAGCAGCCAAGGCTGGGATTTGAGGGAGATTTGGGGTTTTTGGTGGGATTTGTGGGGGTTTTTTGATGAAATTTTGGGTGGATTTGGGGAATTTTGGGAAATTTTGGGATGTTTTGGATGGATTTTGGGGAGATTTGGGTCAATTTTGGGGAGATTTGAGGAGTTTTGGGTTGGATTGGGTGGATTTTGAGGAGTTTGGGGTGGATTTTGAGGAGTTTTGGGTGGATTTTGAGGAGTTTTGGGCGGATTTGAGGAGTTTGGGGTGGATTTCGGGTGGGATTTGAGGAGTTTCGGGTGGGATTTGAGGAGTTTCGGGTGGGATTTGAGGAGTTTTGGGGAGATCTGGGTGGGTTTCGGTGGATTTGAGGAGTTTTGGGTTGGATTTGGCACATTTGACGAGTTTTAGGTTGGATTGGGTGTATTTTGAGGAGTTTTGGATTGGATTTTGAGGAGTTTTGGGGTGGATTTGGGATATTTGAGGAGTTTTGGGTTGGATTGGGTAGATTTTGAGGAGTTTTGGGGTGGATTTGAGGAGTTTTGGGTTGGATTGGGTAGATTTTGAGGAGTTTTGGGGGGGATTTTGAGGAGTTTTGGGGGGGATTTGGGTGGGATTTGAGGAGTTTTGGGTGGGATTTGAGGAGTTTTGGGGAGATCGGGGTGGGTTTCGGTGGATTTGAGGTGTTTTGGGTTGGATTGTGGGTATTTGAGGCATTTTGGGTTGTATTGGGTGGATTTTGAGGAGTTTTGGGTGGATTTTGAGGAGTTTTGGGTGGATTTGGGTGGGATTTGAGGAGTTTTGGGTGGGATTTGAGGAGTTTTGGGGAGATCAGGGTGGGTTTCGGTGGATTTGAGGAGTTTTGGGTTCAATTGGTTGGATTTTGAGGAGTTTTGGGGTGGATTTTGAGGAGTTTTGGGGTGGATTTTGAGGAGTTTTGGGGTGGATTTGGGTGGATTTGAGGAGTTTGGGGTGGGATTTGAGGAGTTTTGGGGAGATCAGGGTGGGTTTTGGTGGATTTTGAGGAGTTTTGGGGTGGATTTGGGTGGGATTTGAGGAGTTTGGGGTGGGATTTGAGGAGGTTTGGGGAGATCTGGGTGGGTTTCGGTGGATTTGAGGAGTTTTGGGTTGGATTTGCGATATTTGAGGAGCTTTGGGTTGGACTGGGAGGATTTCGGGGACGATTTGTGTGGATTCTGGGGAGGATTTGGGGCCGTGGTACCTTTGAAGCAGGTGATGAAGTTTTTAACCTTGGTGTCATCCAGGAAAAGCTGGGGAGAAGCAGGAAAAAAAAAACCTCTCAAAATCCCAAAGACTCCAGCGGATCCTGAGGATTTCTGGGATCTACCCGGGATCCATCCAAGGTCCATATGGGATTCCCGTCTGGATCCATGCAGGATCCGTGCCTCCTGTTCCCCTCCCCCCCGTTCCCAGTCCTCCCAGTTCCCCCAGTACTGTGGGTGCCCCCACCCCCCGTCTCTCCCCCTGTTCCCACTACTGGTTCCCCTCCAGTCCTCCCAGTCCCAGTCCTGGTTGTGTCCCCCCCCGTCCCGTTCCCACTCCCAGTATGAGTCCCGGTGCCTCTATTCTCCTCATCCCAGTCCCCGTCCTGCTCCCCCCGCCCTCCATACTGGTCCCAGCTCCCCCCAGGACTGGTGCTGCCCTCCCAGTCCCCACCTCCTGCTCTCTCCCAGTCCTCATACTGGTGCCCCCCTCATCCCATTCCCACCTCTGGTCCCAGAACCTGCGTCCCCCCCACCAGCTCCATTGTACCAGTTCCCTGTCCCACCCCCTCCCAGTTTTCCCAGTTTTCCCAGTACCGGTCCCCTGGATCCCCCGGCACCGATCCCATCCCCCCCAGTCCCGGTTCTCCCATCCTTCCCGGTACTGGTCCCAATCCCATTTCCCCCAGTACCGGTTTCCTCGCTACGGTCCCGGTTCTCCTGCCCCACCCCTCCCAGTCCCGGTACTGGTCCCAGTCCCATCTCTCCCTCCACATCCCTCCCAGTCCCTTCTTCCCTTCCTGGTTCTCCCGGTCCCGGTACCGATCCCATCCCCTCCCCAGCCCGCATCCCCCTCGGTCCTGGTCTCGGTTCTCCCTCCCCATCCCCACCCCGGTCCTGGTTCCTTCTTCTCTTCCCGGTTCCCCTGTTCCATCTCCCTCTCCCTGGTCCCCGTTCTCCCATCCTCCATCCCCATCCTCCATCCCCATCCTCCATCCCCATCCTCCATCCTCCATCCTCCATCCTCCATCCCCATCCTCCATCCTCCATCCTCCATCCTCCATTCTCCATCTCCATCCTCCATCTCCATCCTCCATCTCCATCCTCCATCTCCATCCTCCATCTCCATCCTCCATCTCCATCCTCCATCTCCATCCTCCATCTCCATCCTCCATCTCCATCCTCCATCTCCATCCTCCATCTCCATCCTCCATCTCCATCCTCCATCTCCATCCTCCATCTCCATCCTCCATCTCCATCCTCCATCTCCATCCTCCATCTCCATCCTCCATCTCCATCCTCCATCTCCATCCTCCATCTCCATCCCCATCTCCATCCCCATCTCCATCCCCATCTCCATCCCCATCCCCATCCCATCCCTCCTGCTCCCGGTTCCCCCCCCCCATCTCTCCCGATCCCATTCCCTCCATCTCCCTTGGTACCAGTTTCCCTGCTACGGTCCCAGTTCTCCCTCCCCAACCCCCTCGGTCCCGGTTCTCCCTCGGTCCCAGTTCTCCCATCCCATCCCATCCCCCTCGGTCCCAGTTCTCCCTCGGTCCCAGTTCTCCCATCCCATCCCATCTCATCCCCCTCCATCCCAGTTCTCCCTCCATCCCAGTTCTCCCTCCATCCCAGTTCTCCCTCCATCCCAGTTCTCCCTCCACCCCATCCCACCCCATCCCCCTCGGTCCCAGTTCTCCCTCGGTCCCAGTTCTCCCTCCCCATCCCTCCTGGTCCTGGTTCTCCCTCCCCATCTCCATCCCCATCTCCATCCCCATCTCCATCCCCATCTCCATCCCCATCTCCATCCCCATCTCCATCCCCATCTCCATCCCACCCCATCCCTCCCGGTCCCACCCCATCCCCCCTCAAGACCCCGGTACCAGTTTCCCCACTACGGTCCCGGTTCTCCTGCTCCATCGCTCCCAGTCCTGGTTCCCCATCCCCATCCCTCCCGGTCCTGATCCCGATCCCGATCCCATCCCCTCCAAGTCCCCTGGAGGTCCTGGTTTCCCCGCTACGGTCCCCTCCCCCCAGTCCCTTTCCCCCTGGTCCCGTTCCTAGAATCACCGAACCACCAGGTTGGAGAGGACCCACTGGATCATCGAGTCCAACCGTTCCCACCAACCACTGACCCGTGTCCCTCAGCGCCTCATCCACCCGTCTTTTCAGTTTTGGGTTCCTCGCTCCAGGAAGGACCTTGAGGCTCTGGAGCGAGTCCAGAGAAGAGCAACGAAGCTGGGGAAGGGGCTGGAGAACACGAGGAGCCTGTGAGGAACCTGGGGGTGTTCAGCCTGGAGAAGAGGAGGCTGAGGGGAGACTCGTTGGTCTCTCCAACTCCCTGAGAGGAGGGTGTGGAGAGGAGGGAGCTGGGCTCTTCTCCCAAGGGCCAGGAGGGAACGGCCTCAAGCTCCACCAGGAGAGGGTCAGGAAGACCTCAGGAAGAACTTCTTCATGGAAAGGGTCATTGGGCACTGGAAGAGGCTCCAGGGAGGGGGTTGAGTCCCGTTCCCTGGAGGGGTTTAAGGGCCGGGTGGCCGAGGTGCTGAGGGACACGGGTCAGTGATTGATGGGGATGGTTGGACTCGATGATCGGGTGGGTCCTTTCCAACCTGGTGACTCCACGATTCTAAGTGCAGGACCCGGCGTTTGGGCCTCGTTAAACCTCATCCCACGGCTCCAGCCTGTCGAGATCCCTCTGGAGCCCCTCAACCCCCTCCAGCAGCTCCACCCTCAGCTTCGCGTCCCCCCCAGACTCCCTCAGGGCGCCCCCGAGGCCTTCACCCCAGGTCCTCGATGGAGACGTTGAACGGGCCCCGCTCGGAACTGGACCCCCCCCCCCCCCACCTCCAACCCCTCCCGGTTCCCCGGTTCCCCCCCGGTACCTGCCCCTGGTGATCGAGGTAATAGAAATACTCCCGGGTCCGGGGCTCGGGCCGCTGGCCCTGCTGGTACCGGGCCCCCCCGGCCCCCCCCCGCCGCCCTCAGCGCCGCCGCCGCCACCCGCATCGCCGCCCCCCCCACCCCCGCCTCAAACAACAACAACACCGGGACCGGAACCGGAAATGCGGGAGCCGCCCGGGACGGTCCGACGGTTGCACCGCTCCGTGCGGAAGCTGAGGACGCGCCTGGAGGTGCCTAGGGAGCGCCCCTATAGGCCCTACGTAGACCCCCTATAGGTACCCCTATAGGCACTCTATGGACCCACTATAGGCACCCCTAGAGGCCCTCTAGAGATCCACTGTAAGCACCTCTATAAGTACTCTATGGACCCACTATAGGCGCCCCTATAGGCCCCACATAGACTCCCCATAGGCACCCCTATAGGCACCCCTAGAGACCCTCTATAGGCACCCCTATAGGCCCTACATAGACTCCCTATAGGCACTCTATGGGCCCACTATAGGCACTCCTATAGACCCTTTATAGGCACCCCTATAGGCTCTCTAGAGATCCACTTTAGGCACCCCTATGCACAGTATATAGACCAACTATACTCACCCCTAGAGACCCTCTAGAGATCCACTATAAGCACCCCTATAGGCACCCCTATAGGCCCTCTATAGGCACTCCTATAGGCCCTACATAGACTCCCTATAGGCACCCCTATAGACCCTCTATAGGCACCCCTATAGGCCCTACATAGATGCCCTATAGGCACCCCTATAGGCACTCTATGGACCCATTATAGGCACTCCTATAGACCCTCTATAGGCACCCCCAGAGACCCTCTGGAGATCCACTATAAGCACCCCTATAGGCACTCTATGGATCCACTATAGGCACCCCTAGAGACCCCCTATAGGCACCCCTATAGGCCCTACATAGACTCCTTATAGGCACCCCTATAGGCACTCTATGGGCCCACTATAGGCACCCCTACAGACTGTCTATAGACCCACTATACTCACCTCTATAGGCACCCCTAGAGACCCTCTATAGATCCACTATTGGCACCCCTATAGGCCCTCCACAGACCCACTATACACACCCATATAGGCACCCCTAAGGACCCTCTGTAGACCCTCTATAGGCACCCCTATGGACAGTCTATAGAACCCCTATAGGCACCTCTATAGACCCTCTATAGGCACCTCTATGGGCGCTCTATAGACCCACTATACGCACCCCTAGAGACCCCCCCTTAGACCCTCTATAGGCACCCCTATGGACAGTCCATGGAACCACTATACTCACCTCTATAGGCACCCCTAGAGACCGTCTATAGACCTACTATAGGCACCCTTATAAGACCTCAGTGGAACCACTATAGGCACCCCTATAGGCCCTCTACGGACCCACTATACACACCCCTAGAGACCCTCTATAGGCACCCCCAAGAATGGACTATAGACCCACTATAGGCACCCCTATAGACCCCGTATAGGCACCCCTATGGGCCATCTATAGACCCACTATACGCACCCCTATAGACCCTGTATAGGCACCCCTATGGGCCATCTATAGACCCACTATACGCACCCCGAGACCCTGTATAGGCACCCCTATGGGCCGTCTATAGACCCACTATACGCACCCCTATAAGCACCCCTAGAGACACTCTATAGGCACCCCTATAGGCCCTCCATAGACACCCCGGTGGGCCGTCTATAGACCCACCATACCCACCTCTATCCAGTCCTATAGACCCCCTATAGACCCTCTATAGACCCACCATACATACCCCTATGGGCACCCCTAGAGACCCCCTTATAGACACTCACGTAGAACCCCTATAGGCACCCCATAAACACCCTATAGATTCCCCATATAGACCCGTATAGATACCCTACAGACCGGCTATACACACACAGGCACCCCCTAAAAACAATATAAACCCCCCTATAGAAAACAGATACCCTATAGGTACCCTATAGGTACCCTATAGATACCCTATAGATACCCTATAGGCACCCCCCACAGCCATTGATCCGCTCCAGAGTGAACACCCCGCTCCAGCTGTTCCTTTATTCACACCAGGAAAGGGGGTGGCGCCCCCAAGGACAGAGTTTGGGGACCCCCCCCCCCCCAAAAAATCCACCGAGGGGGGGTGGGGTGGGAATTTTGTCCCTTTTTTTTCCTGTTTTTCCGCGTTTTCTGGGTTTTTTTTTTTTTGATAATAAATAAAAGCTAAAAAAACACAAAAAATGGGGGAAGAACTGAAAAAAAAAACCAAACAACCGACCCCAAAATCCATAAATTTGGGGGGGGGGCGGGAAGGAATTTCATGAGATTTTGGGGAGTGGGGGACCCCTCCCCACCCCCCGTGTCCCCCGTGTTTCCCGGCGCCTGGCAGTGAGCGGAGCTGGGAGGTGGCGCTGGGACCCCCCCCTTGGACCCTCCATAGTGACCCCCCAGCCTTGGGGACCCCTCAAGTTGAAGAACCCCCACTATGGGACCCCTCAATCCTTGGGGACCCCCATCCTGGTGACCCGTCAATCCTTGGTGACCTCCATCCTGGTGACCCCCACCCTTGGGGACCCCTCAAGTTGAAGAACCCCCACTATGGGACCCCTCAATCCTTGGTGACCCCCATCCTGGTGACTCCCATCCTTGATGACCTCTCCATCCTGGGGACCCCCATCCTTGGGGACCCCTCAAGTTGAAGAACCCTCTCCATGGTGACTCCCATCCTTGGTGACCACCATCCTTGGGGACCCCTGACCTTGGGGACCCCTCTATCCTGGAGATCCCCACCGTGGTGACCCCCAGACTTGGTGACCTCCACCCTTGGGGACCCCTCCATCCTGGAGATCCCCCCCCACTATGGTGACCCCCATCCTTGGGGACCCCTCCATCCTGGGGACCCCTCCCCCTTTGGTGACCCCTCAAATTGAAGAATCCCCACCCTGGGGACCTCTCCATCCTTGGGACCCCTCCATCCTGGTGACACCCCCATCCTTGGTGACCTCCATCCTGGTGACCCCCATCCTTGAGGACCCCTCAAGTTGAAGAACCCTCACCATGGGGACCCCTCCATCCTTGGTGACCCCCATCCTTGGTGACCCCTGACCTTGGGGACCCCTCTATCCTGGAGATCCCCACCGTGGTGACCCCCAGACTTGGTGACCTCCATCCTTGGGGACCCCCTCCATCCTTGGTGACCCCCATCCTTGGTGGCTCCAAATCCTTGGTGAGCTCCATCCTTGGGGATCCCCTCACCATGGTGACCCCCATCCTTGGTGACCTCCAGCCTTGGGGACCCCTCCAGCCTTGGGGACCCCTCAAATTGAGGAATCCCCACCCTGGGGACCTCTCCACCCTTGATGACCTCCATCCTTGGGGACCCCTCCATCCTGGTGACCCCCCCATCCTTGGTGAGCTCCATCCTTGGTGACCCCCCACCATGGTGACCCCCATCCTTGATGACCTCCATCCTGGGGACCCCCAGCCTTGGTGACCCCCACCATGGTGACCCCCACCATGGTGACTCCCATCCTTGGTGACCCCCATCCTTGGTGACCTCCATCTTGGGGTCCCCTCCATCCTGGTGACCCCACACTGTGGTGACCCCCAACTTGAGGACCTCCCCATCCTCGGTGACCCCCCAGACACTATGGTGACCTTCATCCTTGGGGACCCCCCATCCTGGCGACCCCAAACCTTGGAGACCCTTGACCCTGGGGACCTTCCACCCCCCATCCTGGTGGCCCCACACCATGGAGACCCCCATGGAGACCTTGGGAACCCCCCTATGTGGAGACCTCACATCATGGTGACCCCAATCCTTGGGGACCCCTCAACTTGAGGACCTCTCCACCATGGTGACCCCCAACTTGGTGACCCCACACCATGGGAACCCCAAACCATGGAGACCCCTGACCTTGAGGACACCCCAAATTGGGGACCATCCACTTGAGGACCTCCCCCACCCCTTGAGACTATTACATGGGGGTCACTAATTAGGGGGCTCTAATTAAGAGCTGGACATGCTGATGGGGACCCACCACCCCATCCCACCCCTGGGGTGACCCCCATGGTCCTGCTTCGCCCCACATGGAGCTGAAGGCACTTGGGGGGCCACCAAGGGGGTGAGGGTGCTGGGGGGTCCTGGAGGAGATGGTGGCACCAAGATGAGTTTGGGGAGGACCAGGAGGAGATAACAGGGACCAAGGTGGATGTAGGAGGAGAAGAAGCTGATGGGCACCAAGATGGATGTAGAAGGAGCTGATGGGCACCCAGATGGATGGAGAAGAAGAAGATGATGGGCACCAAGATGGATGGAGAAGAAGGAGCTGATGGGCACCAAGATGGATGGAGAAGAAAGAGAAGATGATGGGCACCAAGATGGATGGAGAAGAAGGAGAACATGATGGGCACCAAGATGGATGGAGAAGAAGGAGCTGATGGGCACCAAGATGGATGGAGAAGAAGGAGAAGATGATGGGCACCAAGATGGATGGAGAAGAAGGAGCTGATGGGCACCAAGATGGATGGAGAAGAAGGAGAAGATGATGGGCACCAAGATGGATGTAGGAGAAGGAGCTGATGGGCACCAAGATGGATGGAGAAGAAGGAGAAGATGATGGGCACCAAGATGGATGGAGAAGAAGGAGAAGATGATGGGCACCAAGAGGGATGTAGGAGAAGGAGCTGATGGGCACCAAGATGGATGGAGAAGAAGGAGAACATGATGGGCACCAAGATGGGTGGAGAAGGAGCTGATGGGCACCAAGATGGATGTCGGAGAAGGAGCTGATGGGCACCAAGATGGGTGTAGAAGAAGGAGCTGATGGGCACCAAGATGGATGGAGAAGAAGGAGCTGATGGGCACCAAGATGGATGGAGAAGAAGGAGCTGATGGCCACCAAGATGGATGTCGGAGAAGGAGCTGATGGGCACCAAGATGGATGGAGAAGAAGGAGAAGATGATGGGCACCAAGATGGGTGTAGAAGGAGCTGATGGGCACCAAGATGGATGGAGAAGAACATGATAGGTACCAAGATGGATGTAGGAGAGGAAGAAGATGATGGGCACCAAGATGGATGGAGAAGAAGGAGCTGATGGGCACCAAGATGTGTCCACCAGAGCCAAGCTGAGACAATGGGTGTGGAGAGGAGCTTGGTAGGACCATGAGAAGATCATGGGTGCCAAGATGTGTCCACCAGGGCCAAGGAGACACAGCGGGTGCCGACAGGTCCTTTGGGACCTGGTGGTGCTGACGTGTGGTGAGATGGGTCCAGGATGAGCCCCACGATGCGCGTGGGCACCAACCTTCTCCTCCAGCACCCTAGAGGTGGCCACAACGAGGTCCTCCTGGTCCCACAGGAGCTCCCAAAGGTTCCTCCACCTCCACCTGGCTTCCCTGTGAGATGCCCCTGGTCTCCTTCCCACCTCTCCTGGCACCGGGATGGTTGTCACTCTGGTTCTTGATGTTCTCCAGGTGCTCCAGGCCCGTCCAGCTCAGCCCCGGTGGCTTCTCCCAGCCCTGGAGGTCCTCTACGCCCCACAGATGCCCCCCAAGCTCTGCTCTCAGCCTCAGCCTGACCCAATCCCTACGGAGACGTGGTGGGAATCCATCTGACGTCCTCCACCCCTGCCCACCCCCCACCACGTTGGACCCCCAGATGGAGCCAGGATGCTCCTCGCCTTCTCCACGGGCTCTGAAGTCCTTGGAGAAGCCCAGAGCGGCCAAACCCTCCGGTTTGGTGAAGAGGAGGGCGGTGAGGTGGCCGGAAGGTGGAGATGGGGACACGGGGAACGGTCCCACAGCAGGAGGAGAAGAAGGGGACGGAGACGGAGAAGGTGCCACCAAGCGGCCTCCTTCGGCGGGGTCCAACTGGAGCTCCTGGGGTGAGCAGGGTTGGAAGGAAGGGGTCTCATCATGGTGGTGGTGGTGGTGGTGGTGGTGGTGGGACCTCAAGGGCGGCTGCTATAGGACGCCCTCCATGAAGCTGGTGTCGAGGTGCTGGATGAGGACGCGGAGGAAGGACATCTCCTTGCGGGTGTTCTCGAAGATGACGCGCGGGTCGTCCGACTGGCAGCGCAGGCAGTTGGGGGCCATCACCATGGCCAGGTTATTGACGTCCATCTTGGTGACGGCCACGTTGGCCGGCTGCACGAAGACCTGCGCGAGAAAGAAGGTGGTGGGACACGGAGGAGGAGAAGAACCGTGAGGAACCATCCCCCTTGGATCCATGGGTAGGAAGGATCCACAGAGGGATCTGGCCAGGCTGGATCCATGGGATGGATGGCAGGAAGGGTCTGCAGAGGGATCTGACCAGGTTGGATCCATGGATGGATGGAAGGAAGGGTCTGCAGAGGGATCTGAGCAGGTTGGATCCATGGGATGGATGGAAGGAAGGGTCTGCAGAGGGATCTGACTGATTGGATCCATGGGATGGATGGAAGGAAGGGTCTCCAGAGGGATCTGACTGATTGGATCCATGGGATAGATGGAAGGAAGGGTCTGCAGAGGGATCTGACCAGGTTGGATCCATGGGATGGATGGAAGGAAGGGTCTGCAGAGGGATCTGACCAGGCTGGATCCATGGGATGGATGGAAGGAAGGGTCTGCAGAGGGATCTGACCAGGCTGGATCCATGGGATGGATGGAAGGAAGGGTCTGCAGAGGGATCTGGCCAGGCTGGATCCATGGGATGGATGGAAGGAAGGGTCTCCAGAGGGATCTGAGCAGGTTGGATGCTCTTTGAGATCTTTTCCAACCTCAACAATTCCATGATTGATTCTAAGCCGGCTTGGAGGTGGCCCTGGTGGGACTCCAGCCGTACCTGCAGGAAGCGGATGAGGTAGCACAGCACCATTTTGTTGATCCTGGGCAAGGAGTGGACGACGGCGATGGCCGCCTCGGGGTTCTCGTAGTGGCTGATGCTCTGCTCGTAGAACTCGTGAGGGATCAACGGTTCCTCCAGCTCCCGGTACCAGAGCTTCAGCAGGGAGGCTGAGAAGAAAAAAAACGAGAAGATGTGACACCTGATGGATGGAGAACTTGGTTCTCCTTGATTCCACCCCAAGGTCCTACCGGGAACATGAGGATCCTCCAAGCCCGTGGGGATCTTCCACTGGTCCACCTGAAGCTTGAGAGCGTTGACCTCGTCGATGTCACCGGGGACTCTGCAAGGGGAAGAGACGGCGGTCACGGAGCAGGAGATGGAGATCCACCTGCCTGACACCTTCTCTGCTTTTTGAGGGCTGAAGGAAAGCCAAGAGGGGATGGAGATGGATGGAGATGGACCCATTGGTGGACCTGGTGGCTGCTCCTTGGGGACGTGTCACCCTGCTGCCACGCGGGGTTGGGCCGTGAAGACCTCAAGAACCCAACGTGACTCTGTTGGGCACCAGAAAACGGAGAAAGGAGGAACGAGGAGAAGTTGAGGAGCCGCTCTCTGCTCCATGGGAGGAGAAGGACACCCCAGAAGGACGTGGGGAGGGCGGCAGCTGCCCCAGAATGAGGTGACTCAATCTGGTTTCCCCCATCAGAAGGTCCCAGGTGCCACCATCCTTGCAGAAGAGGATCAGTAGCTGAACGCGAGCGGCCCAGGTGGCCCAGAAGGCCGAGGATCAGCCCTGGGGTGGCCACCGGGAGCAGGGAAGGGATGGTCCACCTGGTCTCGGTTCTGCTGAGGTCCCACCTCAAATTCCAGGTTCGGTTTCGGGTCCCTCGCTCCAAGAAAGACCCAGAGGGCATCTGGAGAAGAAGAGGGTTGGTGATGGGTCTGGAGCCCAGAGGTTCTGAAGGACCTGGGGCTGCTTAGCCTGGAAGCTCAAGGTGGGACCTCATCCTGGTCTACAACCACCTGGACGGAGGTTGTGGTGAGGCGGGACCTGGTCTCTTCTCCCAACGAAGAAGAGTTGGGACAAGAGGAAACGACCTCAAGATGCTCCAGGGGAGGGTTTGGTTGGACACGAGAGCAGTGGTGGCATCTCCAGAGGGTTTCAAAGAAGGCGGAGCCGTGCCACCTGGAGACACGGCGGATGGTCGGAGCGGAGGAGCTTGGAGGAGTTTTCCAAGCTTAAGGATTCCATCCTTCTCGGATCTACCTGAAGATGCCCTCGGTCTGGTCGCCGTTGAGGGCCAGGACCTCCTCGGAGAGGCGGGTCTGCACCCAGGGCAGCTGCCGCTCGGGGTACCGCTCCTTCTGCATGTTGATGATGTCCTGGAGGGAGCTGCCGAACATGGAAGGGTTGAAGACGGCGTTCTTGGCGTGACGGATCTCCTCGATGTTCGGCTTCTTCAGGCCCTGCGAGAGACAAGAGAAGCCACCAAGGCGGCCACAGGCCAGAAGCTCAAAACGCTGAGGGTGGGTAGATGCCTCCAGCCAACATCATGGTTCCTCCACCCAGCATGCTGGTTCCTCCAAACATCTTGGTTGCTCCAAATATCTTGGTTCCTCCACCCAACATCTTGGTTCCTCCACCCAACATCTTGGATCCTCCACCCACCATCTTGGTTCCTCCACCCACCATCTCAGTTCCTCCAAACATCTTGGTTCCTCCACCCACCATCTTGGTTCCTCCACCCACCACCTTGGTTCCTCCACCTACATCTTGGTTCCTCCTCCCACCATCTTGGTTCCTCCAAACATCTTGGTTCCTCCACCCACCATCTTGGTTCCTCCAAACATCTCGGTTCCTCCATCCAACATCTTGGTTCCTCCACCCACCATCTTGGTTCCTCCACCCACCATTTCGGTTCCTCCACTCAACATCTCGGTTCCTCCAAACATCTTGGTTGCTCCAAATATCTTGGTTCCTCCACCCAACATCTTGGTTCCTCCACCCACCATCTTGGTTCCTCCACCCGCCATCTTGGTTCCTCCAAACATCTTGGTTCCTCCACCCACCATCTTGGTTCCTCCACCTACATCTTGGTTCCTCCTCCCACCATCTTGGTTCCTCCTCCCACCATCTTGGTTCCTCCACTCTATATCTTGGTTCCTCCACTCTATATCTTGGTTCCTCCACCCACCATCTTGGTTCCTCCATACATCTTGGTTCCTCCACCCACCACCTTGGTTCCTCCACCCACCACCTTGGTTCCTCCACCCGCCACCTTGGATCCTCCACTAAACATCTTGGATCCTCCAAACATCTTGGTTCCTCCACCCACCATCTTGGTTCCTCCACCCACCATCTTGGTTCCTCCACCCACCATCACGGTTCCTCCAAACATCTTGGTTCCACCACCCACCACCTTGGTTCCTCCACCCACCACCTTGGTTCCTCCACCCACCACCTTGGGAAGGACCTCGTGGACTCCACAAGGTCCCCAGAAGCTCTCCAGAAGGTCCCCAGAAGCTCTCCAGAAGGGATGCAGGGACGGGTAGCTTTGGGAAGGCCCTGGAGCCATTTCCACCACTCTCCAGCTTCGTCCCTCCTCCAGACCCCATCCCAAGCCCTGGCAGCCCCCAACCTTGGAGAAGACCACCCTCCACCACCCTCCCCACCCCCAAGAGTTGGAAGGTACCTTCTTGGCGCCCGTCAACGCCGCCTTCTGGAGTTTGTTGTAGCAGTACTTGGCGTAAGTGCTTATGGCCACCCCTGCAAGAGAAGACACAGCCGGGGGGTCACCTCCAGCTGGTGGTGGCATCATGGAGGGGTTCCTGTCCCCTCCCGTGGAGACGTGAAGCTCATCCCAGCTCCACCAGGGCGTCAAGGTCACCTCCTTGAGATGTGGGGCAGGGCTGGTGCTGCTCCATCATCACATCCTGAGGTGGAGGTGGTGGAGGAGGATGTCCCCTCCCAGTCTAACACCTTGGAGAAGCCTCCCCAGAACTCAACCTGCTCCCCAAGAGCTTCAGACTTTGGAGAAGACACTTAACGTGGAGTCCTGGAGCCCACTTGGCTCCATCTTTTCCCTTTCTTCTCCTGATGCCACCGGGTCCACCTCATCCCTCTCTGCTCCATCCACCCTCTCCTGATGCCTCCGGATCCACCTCATCCCTCTCTGCTCCATCCATCCAACGAAGAGCTCTGGGGACCTGGTGGCACCTTCTAGACCATCCCAGAAGATACTGGCTCCCCCATAAACTTCCCCAAGAAGACACTTGGACACTTGCGATCATCTCCATCCTGGACATTGTTGCCTTCAAAGAGCTTCCCTGATGGGTTTGCAGCGCAGGAAAAGCTCTGGAGGGGCTCAAATGATGGGGCTTGGGGGATGTCCAGGAGCAGATGACCTCAAACCTGGTGGCCGTTCGTTGAATCATGGAATGGTTTGGGTTGGAAGCAACCTTGGAGGGTCATCAGGGTTGTCTCCAACTGGGTCAGGTTGCTCCTTTGGATAGTTGACAAAGATCTTAACCATCAGCCTTAATCAAGCTGTTCAAGCCATTCTTGGAGGTGTCTTCACCTCCCAGCTCGGCTCCATTGCTGGGGCTCCAGGTTGAGGTTCCTCACCTTGGTTCCTCACCGCTCTGGTTGGTGGCTCCAAGGGCTTCTGGAGAAATGGGACCATCCCACGTCCCCCACCCCACCTGGGGAGCTCGTGGCCACCACGGGGATGGCCACGAACACCGAGGAAGCCCAGCAGCACCATCCTAGAGGCTCCTCTCCGTGAAAACCCACCTCACCCTGCTGGTTCGTTAGGATTCAAGTCAATTCTTGATAAGAACCTGGTTCTTATCTCGAAGAATCGGAGAGAAATTCCATGGGGGGGGGAGAAATGATATGATATATGATATGATATATGATATGATATATGATATGATATGATATGATATATAGTTGGACTCCATGATCCAGTGGGTCCTTTCCAACCTAGTGATTCTATATGATAATTAACTACAAGTATAGAAATATTAGAGGAAATAATATTATTTCTAATAATATAGAAAAATCAATAAGATATATGATGTTATTTAAATAATGGGATATCATATATGATATATAATATTATAGGATGTTGTACGATATCACATATAATGTGCGTTCTATAGAATTATGGGAAATAGATGGTAAAAGAGGATAATAAGATATAAATAATGTTTAATTTATGAATAATATAATAAGATTAATATTATAGGTTAGTATGATATAATAGGACGCCATACAATATGGGATATGATATGATGTGATATGATATATCACGATATCATTATGTTATATATCATTATGTTATATATTATCATATCCTATTACATTATATGACATGATATCATGATATATCATAGATATATATCATATATCATGATATCATATCATATAATGTAATAGGATATGATAATATATAACATAATATCATATTGTACCTTCTCGTATCGTATAATATATTGAGTCATATTGAATCATATCATATCATATCGGCTCATATATCATATCATATCATATCATATATCATATCATACCATACCATGTCACATCATATAAAATATATAGAGATATAAATATTAGGAAAATATATATTATATATCTTTATATAGTATTAATTAACATTATATTATTTAAAGTAATATAGAGGCTAATTCACATTATATGTTATTCACAGATAATATATGCAGCTACAGTATATTATATGTGTAATATCAAATAAAATGATATTTAATATACATCATGTATATTACATATGTTGTGGTGTGTTATGTTATGTTATATATTATATTATATTATATTATATTATATTATATTATATTATATTATATTATATTATATTATATTATATTATATTATATTATATTATATTATATTATATTATATTATATTATGCCATGTCATGCCATGTTTTATCAATATATCATATCTCATATCATATCACGTTATACTATATCCTATGTAATGTTACACTGAATTACCTTATACGATATTATATTTTATTACATTAAATGATTTGATATTGCATTACATGACTTACATTATATAATACGATATAATGTGATAGAATATGACATGATATAATAAGATAAGGTACGTTATCATATAATATTGTATGATATGATGTGATTTATGACATGAAAACACAACATATAATGTCATATATCACACAATGTTATGTACATATAATATTATATCACATTATACATATATCATATAATATATAATATATCATATAAAGATATGATGCAATGTGATATGTTATTGTGTTTTCATATCATATAACATCATATCATATCACACAATGTTGTATATACAATATTAATTCATTCTATACATTATTACCTCATGTCATATTCTATTCTATTACATTATATCATTTTATATAATGTAATGTCATATCATGAGACCATGTTATATTCCATGGCATTAGATTGATTGTCTTCTACTCTGCTCTAGTAACGGATCCTATAAGCCTGTCGCTCTAGCTGGACCTATCCATGTCCCGTCCACCTCTCCTGGGATCCATGTCCCATCAACTTCTCTTGGTCCACGTCGCCTCCACCTCTCCTGGGATCCATGTCCCCTCCACTTCTCTTGGTCTGCATCCCATCCACCTCTCCTGGTCCATGTCTCCATCCACCTCTCCTGGGACCCATGACTCCTCCACGTCTCCTGGGATCCATGTCCCATCAACTTCTCTTGGTCCATGTCTCCGTCCACCTCTCCTGAGATCTATGTCCTGTCCACTTCTCCTGGTCCACGTCCCCTCCACCTCTCCTGGGATCCATGTCCTGCCCACTTCTCTTGGTCCACGACTCCTCCACCTCCCCCGAGATCCATGTCCCACTCACTTCTTCTGGTCCACGTCCCCTCCACCTCTTCTGGGATCCATGTCCCCTCCACTTCTCCTGGTCCACGTCCCCTCCACCTCTACTGGGATCCATGTCCCACTCACTTCTTCTGGTCCATGTCCCCTCCACCTCTCCTGGGATCCATGTCTCCTCCACTTCTCCTGGTCCACATCCCCTCCACCTCTCCTGGGATCCATATCTCCTCCACCTCTCCTGGGATCCATGTCCCACTCACTTTTCTGGTCCATGTCCCCTCCACCTCTCCTGAGATCCATGTCCAGTCCTCTTCTCCTGCTCTGTGTCCCGTCCACCTCTCCTGCTCTGCATCCCATCCATTCTCCTGGGCTCCACATCCCATCCATTCTCCTGGGCTCCACGTCCCATCCACACCTCCTGGGCTCCACGTCCCATCCACACCTCCTGGGCTCCATGTCCCCTCCACCTCTCGTGGTCCGTGTCCCACGCTCTCTGCCCACGCCCTCCCTCCTGCTCGGATCTCGAGGTGGTGAAGCTCTCAACCCCTTTGAGATGCGAGGCTGGCGCGGGGCCCCTACCCTGACGCTCCTCCACCGGGGGCTTGGGCTTCTTTCTCAGTTTGGGTTTCTTCTTGTGGGTCCTGGCCAGGAGCTCGGAGAGGTGCTGGGTCACTGGGGGACGGAGACGGACGCGGCGGCCGAGGGGTTAACGAGGGGCAACAAAGGGAAAACAGGGGAGATGAAAATGATAATGGGAATAAAGTACCTAAAAACCATAAAATAATATAAAATAACGTGGAAAAAAAAAAGAAATAAAGAAGAAAGGAGGAGGAGGAGGAAGAGGGAGAAAAGGAGGAGAAGGAGGACGAGGAGAAGGAGGACGAGGAGGAAGAGGACGAGGAGGAAGAGGACGAGGAGGAAGAGGACGAGGAGGAAGAGGACGAGGAGGAAGAGGACGAGGAGGAAGAGGACGAGGAGGACGAGGAGGACGAGGAGGACGAGGAGGAGGACGAGGATGCGGAGAAGGACAAGAGGAGGAAAAGAGGAGGAGGAGGAAAAGAGGAGGAGGAGGAAAAGAGGAGGAGGAGAGGAGGAGGAGGAGGAAAAGAGGAGGAGGAGGAGGAAAAGAGGAGGAGGAGGAGGAAAAGAGGAGGAGGAGGAGGAAAAGAGGAGGAGGAGAAAGGAGAAGGAGAGGGAAAAGGAGAAATAAGGAGAAAGAGAAATAAGGAAAAAGAGAAAGAGGAAGGAGAAAGAAGGAGAAGGATAAGGAGAAAGATGGCGAAGGAGAAGGAGATGGAGAAGAAGGAGGAGGAGGAGAAGGAGGAAGAGGGAGAAAAGGAGAAGGAGCAAAAGAGAAGGAGAAAAGGAGGAGGAGAAGGAGAAAAGGAGGAGGAGGAGAAAGGACCATGAAGGAGAGGGAGGAGGAGAGGGAGAAGGAGAAAGAAGGAAAAGGAGAAAGAAGGAGAGGGAGAAGAAGGAGAGGAAGGAGGAGGAGGAGAAGAAGGAAGGAGGAGAAAAGGAGGAGGAGGAGGAAGAGGGAGAAAAGGAGAAGGAGGAGGAGAAGAGAAGGAGAAGGATGAGGAGGAGGATGATGAGGAGGACGAGGACAAGGGCGAGGAGGAGGACGAGGATGATGATGAGGAGGACGAGGACAAGGAGCAGGAGGACGAGGACAAGGAGGATGAGGAAGAGGAGGAGGATGAGGACGAGGAGGACGAGGAGGAGGACGAGGAGGAGGAGGACAAGGAGGAGGAGGACAAGGAGGACGAGGACAAGGAGGACGAGGACGAGGAGGACGAGGAGGACGAGGACAAGGAGGACGAGGAGGATGAGGAGGAGGAGGAGGAGGAGGAGGAGGAGGAGGAGGAGGAGGAGGAGGAGGAGGAGGAGGAGGAGGACGAGGAGGACGAGGAGGACGAGGAGGACGAGGAGGACGAGGACGAGGAGCAGGACGAGGACAAGGAGCAGGAGGATGAGGACAAGGAGGATGAGGAAGAGGATGAGGAGGAGGACGACGAGGAGGAGGAGGAGGAAGAGGAGGAGGAGGAAGAGGAGAAGGGAAACAGTAATTATAATGAAAAGAAAACTAAAGAAATGAGATTGAAAACAAAAAAAATAAAATAGGAGTGAACATAAAACTGAAAGGAAAAATGAAATAAAAGAAAAATAAGTGAAAATTAAATGAAAAAATAAATGAAATTGATGTAAAAGTGAAAATAAAACTGGAAGGTGAAATAAAAATTAAAGGAAAACTCTAGGTGAAAATAAAAAATGAAATCGATATAAAAATAAAAAGATGAGAATAAAAATACGAGAGAAATAAATGGAAACGAAAAATAAAGGTTTAAATAAAATAGATATGAAAACGAAAATTAAATAGAAAAATAAATCTGAAAATATAAAGGAAAAAAATAGAAATGAGCATAAAATTAAATAAAATAGATGTGAAAATAAACCTGAAAGTAAAAATAAAATATAAGACGTGAAAATAGATGTAAAAATTTAAATAAAATAGACATGAAAATGAAAATAAACCTGAAAATGTAACATGTATAAGAAAGAAAATGAAAATAAATATGAAAAGACAATAAAAATGCAAATAAAATGAAACTAAAACTTAAATTAAATATTAATTAACAGAAAACGAACATAAAAACGGGAAATGAAAACGAAAATCAATGCAATTATGACAACGATTTAATGGAACCACGATGGCAACGAACCAACACGGAAACTGAAACTCAAGCTGGAGGTGGAACTGGAGATGATGGTTGGATCCCAGTGGGGCTGGAGCAGGGGCTGTGGGGAGAGGTTGGTGGGACCTTTCCTGGTGGAGCCTGGATGTTGACGGTCAAGGTGGGGTCTCCTACCCACCCACGTTCTCCGTCTGGTTCCCCGTCCTGTCCCACCACCCTCGGAGAAGCTCTTGTACATAAAGCTCTTGAGAATCTTTCTTGGTGGACACGTCCATTGGGTTCCTCTGGTTGCCAAGCTGGTGAGATCCACCATGGCTTCAGGGCTCCGGGACCTCATGGAAGGTCCCTACGGAGCCGACGGGCACCAGGAAACCAAGCGACTCCATCTCCCAAGGTGGCAAAGAGCCAGGATGTCCCTGAGATCCCTTATGTCCACCTCATCCCCCACCCATTGTGAGATGGAACCAACCCACGGGACGCCCAGGTCTCCAGGCAGGAGGTTGGAGGTAGGTTTGGGAAAGACCTGGTAGATCCTCATTGTACCATGAGACGTCACCAGTGGGGAAGCAGCAGGGATGGCCAAGCCTGGGGTTGGAGAGAAGGTCCTACAACTATTTGGGGTCAAATAGCTCGAATTTATCTCTCTTCTACCTGCCACAACCCGTAATCGGAGGGGTTCGAGGCCAAGCTGGATGAGGTTTTGAGCACCGTGACCCTATGGGAGGGGTGGAACTTCGAGGTTCTGAGGTCCCTCTCAACCCAAATCGTTCCACGATTCTATAAAATCCATTGCAGGAGCTGAGAAGCAAGCTGGCTCCCCTTCCACTGTGGCTTTTTTGGGGGGGTCCGAAGCTATTTGAGAAGCCAGAAACATCTGGAGACGGTGGAATTATGGAACGGGTTGGGTTGGAAGGGACCTCTAATGGTGTTCACGTAGGCCAGGAGAAGTTCTGAGACCTCTTGCTTAGGAAGCAAAGCTTGAAGTTTAGCTTGTGTTGGATTCCCACGCGCCAAGGAGGAAAGGATGAAGCCACCGTCGCGCTCATGGCACCTCTAGAAGGTCTCTTGGACGAGTTCCTTGTCCACCTTCCAACAAGGAGACTCCGGAACGCCAAGAGGAAAGGAACAAAGCAATAAAGTTGCGACATCAGCCTGGGCGAAAGCCACAGGGCGAGCGGTTTCCCTCTTACCTTTAGTATCATTCACGGGATCCATGTGCCTGTAGATGTAGCCTTCAAGGTAGGAATGGAATTTGGGAGTGGGTGGGAAGAAGGCCAAGCAAATGGCCATGAGCTCCCAGCCTCGGGCCAGGCTCTCGTATCGGAAGTTCTCGGTGGTTTGGCGGCACAGCTGGATGTAGAGCTCGTCTCGGAGACCCTGCATGCTCCACCCTTTGGTGGCGATCTCCAAAGCCACGTTGAGTTGGTCCGTCTTGGCCCGCCGGTCGCCCATGTACATCTGAATGAGTTTAAATATCTCGCACGCTTCCTTCTTGACGTTGCGGTCGTTGGTCATGATCATGGGTTTCTTGATGGATTCGCTGCTCCAGGCCAGCATGTTGGCGATGGAGACCTTCCTGCGGAAGAGCCCCTGCGTGTGCTTGTTGAAGTGCTTGGAGGCCCAGTTCTCAATGTCCGTCTCCGAGGAGGGCTTCCGCAGGTTGAAGGTGGGGAAGACGCAGCTGGCGCTGGGCATCATGTTCCTGCTCTGTCGGCTGTTCTCGAACTGGGCGCAGGCACCGAGGTCCTCGGACTAGGAGACAACGGCCCGGCGGGTCAAATGAGCAAGCAAGCAACCAAGAATCCCATCAACCAACCAACCAACCAAGAATCCCATCAACCAACCAACCAGCCAACCAAGAATCCCATCAACCAACCAACCAACCAACCAAGAATCCCATCAACCAACCAACCAGCCAACCAAGAATCCCATCAACCAACCAACCAGCCAACCAAGAATCCCATCAACCAACCAACCAACCAACCAAGAATCCCATCAACCAACCAACCAAGAATCCCATCAACCAACCAACCAACCAAGAATGCCATCAACCAACCAACCAGCCAACCAAGAATCCCATCAACCAACCAACCAACCAACCAAGAATCCCATCAACCAACCAACCAAGAATCCCATCAACCAACCAACCAACCAAGAATGCCATCAACCAACCAACCAGCCAACCAAGAATCCCATCAACCAACCAACCAACCAACCAAGAATCCCATCAACCAACCAACCAAGAATCCCATCAAGCAAGCAAGCAACCAGCCAACCAACCAAGAATCTCATCAACCAACCAACCAACCAAGAATCCCATCAACCAACCAACCAGCCAACTAAGAATCCCATCAACCAACCAACCAGACAACCAACCCACCAACAAATCAAATGACCAACCAACCAACAATCCAATCAACCAAACAACCCAGCAACAAACCAAATGACTAACCAACCAAGAATCCCATCAACCAACCAATCCAGCAACAAACCAAATGATCAACCAACCAAGAATCCCATCAACCAACCAAGAATCCCATCAACCAACCAACCAAGAATCCCATCAAGCAAGCAAGCAACCAGCCAACCAACCAAGAATCCCATCAACCAACCAACCAAGAATCCCATCAACCAACCAACCAACCAACCAAGAATCCCATCAACCAACCAACCAGCCAACTAAGAATCCCATCAACCCATCAACCAACCAAGAATCCCACTAACCAACCAACCAGCCAACCAACCCAGCAACAAACCAAATGACCAACCAACAAATCAACCAACTAATCAATCAACCAACCAAGAATCCCATCAACCAGCCAACCAGCCCAGCAACAAACCAAATGACTAACCAACAAACCAACCAACTAGTCAACCAACCAACCGTCAATCCAATCAACCAACCGACCAATCAACAAAACACCCAACCAACAAATCAGTCAATGAAACAACCATTTAATCAAACCAACCAACCATTCAACCAACCAACAAACCAATCAATTAAACCAACTAATCAACCAGTCAACCAATCAACAAACCAACCAACCAATTAATCAAACCAACCAGCCAACCAACCAATCAATCAAAAAATTAATCAACCATCCATATAACCAACCACACCGACCAGCCAACAGTCCAATCATCCAATGAACTAACTAGTCAACCAATCCACCATCCAACCAACCAACCAATCAACAAATCAACCCACAAACCAACCAACAACCCGATCAACTAATGAACAAGTCAACCAACAAACTAATCAACCAACCAACCAATCAACCCACCAACAAACGATCTGACCAACCACCAAATCAACCAACCAACCAATGAAAAAAACATCTAATCAACCAACCAAGATCCAATGAAAACATCTAATCAACCAACCAATCAATGAAAAAAACATCTAATCAACCAATCGACCAACCAACCAATGAACCAATCAACCCACCAACAAACCATCCGACCAACCACCAAATCAACCAACCAACAAATGAAAAAACCATGGAATCAACCAACCAAGAAACCAATGAAAACAACATCTAATCAACCAACAAACCAACCAACAATCCAATCAACCAGTGAACAACTCAATCAACCAGAGAACCAACCAACCAACTGCTCAACCACTCAAACATCCAGTGTTGCAGCATTAAGAGGTCTATCCAAGCCACATCCTCTCCAAGGAGCTGCTCCTCAAGTCCCATCATAGGTGAGTGGAGCTGACCTGGCACCAGCCACCAAAACCCACGTTCAAGCCTGGTTCTCGTGCCCAGGAGGAGGTTGGTGGCTCCTCCAAACAACCATCAAAATGGATGGAGAGGAACAGAAGCTGCCCAGGATCTCACCTCACCTGAAGAGCACCCAGAGGAAGGACCTCAGCAGACCAGCAACCTCCTACGACATGGTAGAAGATGACGCTGTCATCCCCACCACCTGCAAGGGCATCACGTTGGTGGCCACAAGTGGAGATGGTGCATAAGGTGACCTCAATGGCCTTGGGGCTGGGCTTTAGAGAGGGACTAACTCTGAGGGACCAGTTTTTGAGGGACCAGCTTGCTATGAAGCATCTTATTTGAGGGACCAGCTTGCTATGGAGACCCTTCTTTGAGGGACCAGGTTTTGAGGGACCAGCTTGCTATGAAGCATCTTATTTGAGGGACCAGCTTGCTATGGAGACCCTTCTTTGAGGGACCAGCTTGCTAAGGACCTTCTTTGAGGGACCAGCTTGCGATGAAGCATCTTATTTGAGGGACCAGCTTGCTATGAAGCTCCTTCTTTGAGGGACCAGCTTGCTAAGGACCAACTTCTTTGTCTGGTGGTGGGTTCAGCCACCACCTGGACGGCTGGAGCTGGGATGGTGGGTCAAGACCCCAACTCCAACGCGGAGCTGCCCATTCCTGCTCCCTGTGAAAGCCACTGAGCTCCAGCTCCTTGAATCTCTCCAGTTGGGAAGAACCCGAGAAGCAAACCCTCATTTCTAGCAGAAGACCTCGTTGAAAAGCAAAACAGGAGAAAAGGGGATGGTTTTCCCCATGCTCTCAAGCCGCTCTGGCCATCTCCACCTGCTCTGCAGAGAGGACATCCCTGCTCACGTGTCTTCTCCAAGCAGATGGGGACCAGATGAGGCATTTTGCTCAGAGCTGGGTCCAGTTCTGCTCAATATTGTCATCCACGACCTGGAGAAAGTCAGTTTGGAGATAAGACTAAGATGGGTGGAAGTGCTGATCTACTGGAGGGCAGAAGGTTCTACGGAGGGATCTGGCCAGGCTGGACCCATGGGTGGAGACCAACAAGGCCAAGTGGTGGGTCCTGCTCTTGGGTCACAACAACCCGAGCAGCTCCAGGCTTGGGAAAGGGCGGCTGGAGAGCTGCCCCATGGAGAAGGACCCGGGGGTGCTGGTTGACACCATCTGAACATGAGCCAGTGGCGGCCCAGGTGGCCAAGAAGGCCAAGAGCATCTTGGCTTGGATCAGCAGGAGAAGGGGAAGGGATTGTCCACCTGGACTCAGCCTTGGTGAAGCTCCATCTCGAATCCTGGGTTCAGTTTTGGGCCCCTCACTCTAAGAAGGACACTGAGGGGCTGGAGCGCGTCCAGAGAAGAGCAACCAAGCTGGTGAAAGATCTGGAGAACAACAGCTACGAGAGGTGGCTGAGAGGCCCTGGGGTGCAGGGCTGAGGCTGCCACAGAGCCGAGGTGCCCGTGCTGGGAACGAAGACCTGGGATTGCCCTGAGGACCATCTCGTTGGATCTAAACTGGCTTTACAAGAAGGATCTTGAATCAGGAGGGTGGTGGGGATCCAGTTCCAAGTGGGGTTCCCCAGGGCTCAGTGGTGGGTCCAGCCCTGTTCAATGTCTTTATCAATGACCTGGATGAAGGCATCGAGGGCACCCTGAGCAAGTTTGTGGGTGACTCTAAGCTAAGCGTGGATCTGCTGGAGGGGTCTGAGGTTCTTCAAAGGGACCTGAACAGGCTGGACCACTGGGCTGAGACCAACGGCCTGAGGTTCAACAAGGCCAAACGCCGGGTCCTGCACTTGGGGCACAACAACCCTGAGCAGCTCCAGACCAGAAGAAGTCTGGCTGGAAAGCTGCCTGGAGGAGAAGGACCTGGGGGGGTTGGTTGAACATGAGCCAGCAGGGGCCCAGGTGGCCAAGAAGGCCAAGGGCATCTTGGCTTGGAGCAGAAATGGAGTGACCAGTAGGCCCAGGGAGGTTCTTCTCCCTCTGGACTCGGCTCTGGTGAGACCGCTCCTCGAATCCTGGGGTCAGTTCTGGGTTTCTCGCTCCAAGAAGGACCTTGAGGGGCTGGAGCGAGTCCAGAGAAGAGCAACGAAGCCGGGGAAGGGGCTGGAGAACACGAGGAGCGTGTGAGGAACCTGGGGGTGTTCAGCCTGGAGAAGAGGAGGCTGAGGGGAGACCTCATTGCTCTCTCCAACTCCCTGAAAGGAGGTTGTGGAGAGGAGGGTGATGGCCTCTTCTCCCAAGGGACAGGAGGAGAGGGAATGGCCTCAAGCTCCACCAGGGGAGGTTCAGGCTGGACATCAGGAAGAACGTCTTCATGGAAAGGGTCATTGGGCACTGGAAGAGGCTCCAGGGAGGTGGTTGAATCACCTTCCCTGAAGATATTTAAGGGACAGGTGGACGAGGTGCTGAGGGACATGGTTTAGTGATTGATGGGAATGGTTGGACTCAATGATCCAGTGGGTCTCTTCCAACCTGGTGATTCTCTGATTCTACGACGCTTGTGCTGCCCCATGGTGGGACCTGCCCAGCCTGGCTTGGCACCTGAGGAGATGCCACCCTTGGTGGCACAGGGCACGCAGCGAAGCTCCCCGACGGTGGGGACGTCCCCGAGGACGTTACCTGAGATGGATGCAGGTAGGGCTCGGGGGAGGCCAGGTTGGTCTGCACCGAGACGCTCTTCTCCAGCAGGATCTGAGGGAAGCCCAGCTTCTCGAAGGTGTTCCTCTTCCAGTGCTTGTTCTCCTGCTGCGCCAACGCCTCATCCTCGCTGAAGGCTCGCACCACCGGGCCCGGCATGGGTAGAGGGAGGGCACCGTCGCTCTCGTAGCCCGACCCGTCCTTTTGGGAATCCCAACTGCTCCGTTGCTTCATGTGATAATGGGCTTGTTGGGCTTCCCAAGCCAGGCGGGCTTGGGCCAAGAAGGGCTCGGGGAAGCCCCGCGCCACCTCCGCTTCGGCCGCTTTGCTCTCCGTACGGTTCATGGGTGACCTGTTGGGTCCCGCAGCGGCTCGTTCCTCACCCAACATCTGCTCGCTCAACACCTCCCGGTCCCCGGAACCATCCGTGGAGGAGGCGTTGGGGTCGTGGCACACGGAAGGTTTCCGGCTTTTCCTCTTTCTGGTGGAGGGCGAGTAACCGGTAGAGGACAAGGTGTCCTGCTGGCTGGACCACGACATGGAGTCCTCTCCTTGGGCCACTTGGCCACCCGTCGAAGCAGGACAGAACTCGGGTCCCTCCATGCTGCTGTAGTCGCCCGATTTGATCTCCAAGCGCGTGTCCCGCACCAGGCACGGGCTGTGCTGCAGCGAGTAGGACCCCCCGATGGGATTGGGGGAATATTTGTGCCTCAAGGCCGTCTTCATCTTGGGGCTGGAGCCCGATTGCTCCACGTAGACCAGCTGCCGGACGTACTCCTTGCCGGCGGGGCTGTACTCCAAGCTCATGAAGCGGTCGGGACACTTCTGCTTGGTGAGGACCAGCTGCTGGTAGGGCGAATTAGAACCTTGCTTGGGCGACTGGAGGAAGGGGTGAGGTTTGCGGACGGGTGACTTCTGCGGCGAGCCGGCTTTGTAGCTCCCGCTGGCTTCGTACTGCATGTCCACGGGGGGTTCGTCGTAGATGGGCGCTTGGTATTCCATGGGAGGTTCCTCGTAGAGGGGGGGCTCGTAGGCGTAGCGGGGCGAGGAGGGTTGGGACTCGCTGGAGTGCTTGCGGTGTTGGGCTTGGAGAGGGGAGCAGAAGGAGTCGCCGCGGCCAAGCAGCGGCGAGCAGCTGCCCACGTGCTCGGCTCGCTTCAAGAAGGGCGATTGCTTCCTCTCCGGGAAGAAAACGGAGTTGTCGGCGTCGGAGGAGAAGGTCTGGAGGTTGGGCGACTGTTGGCCTCCCGAAGGGCGCCGCGAGCGGGAGCCCGGCTGGTTCTCGTGGCTGTAGCCGTTGCCTTGGTGCATGAGGAAGCTCGGCTCGCGGTCGGTCACCTTGATCAGCATCCGTTCCTTGGTGCCGGCGTTCCAGCGCAGGGAGGACGTCCTGTGGGGAGAAACAGAGAATCACCAGGTTGGAAGAGACCCACCGGATCATCGAGTCCAACCATTCCCATCAATCACTAAACCATGTCCCTCAGCGCCTCGTCCACCCGGCCCTTAAACCCCTCCAGGGAAGGTGACTCAACCCCCTCCCTGGAGCCTCTGCCAGTGCCCAATGACCCTTTCCGTGAAAAATTTTTTCCTAATGTCCAGCCTGAACCTCCCCTGGTGGAGCTTGAGGCCGTTCCCTCCTGTCCCTTGGGAGAAGAGCCCAGCTCCCTCCTCTCCACAACCTCCTCTCAGGGAGTTGGAGAGAGCAATGAGGTCTCCCCTCAGCCTCCTCTTCTCCAGGCTGAACACCTCCAGGTTCCTCACAGGCTCCTCGTGTTCTCCAGCCCCTTCCCCAGCTTCGTTGCTCTTCTCTGGACTCGTTCCACAGCCTCAACATCCTTCTTGTGGTGAGGGGACCAGAACTGAACACAGGATTCGAGGAGTGCTCTCACCAGGGCCAAGTCCAGAGGGAGAAGAACCTCCCTGACCTGCTGGCCACGCTGTTTCTGCTCCAAGCCAAGATGCCCTTGGCCTTCTTGGCCACCTGGGCCCCTGCTGGCTCACGTTGAACCAACCCCCTCAGGTCCATCTCCCCCAGGCACCTTTCCAGCCAGACTTCTCCTAGTCTGGAGCTGATCAGGGTTGTTGTGCCTCAAGTGCAGGACCCGGCGTTTGGCCTTGTTGAACCTCATCCCATTTGACTTGGAGCTCTTGGAGCTGAAAGGCGATGGAGGAGTGAGCAAAGCCACCTGGTGGGGGCAAGTCTTGAGGAAAACGGACATTTGAGATAGTTCATGGGTGTTTGGGTGCTCAATCCTTGCAGGAATCGGGGACAGAGCCCACCACGCTCCCCACCTGGGACTGGCCCCTCGCTGGGATCTCCCATCCCATGGTGAGGTGGGACGCAGAACCCATTCTGTCCCACCTCTTCTTGCTTCCCATTCCTTGCAGCACCCAGCATGAAGCCACCTCGTCTCCTCTGCTCAAGATGAACCCAGCTGGACCTGGGTCACATTAAAATGAGGAGAAATTATTGCCCCCAAGCATCATCGAAGGCAAAAACCTTGAAAACACAACCCCAGCCTGCATGGAGAAGACCCAGCTCCATGAAACTTGAACCTCCGTGTACCTCAAGCTACTTCTGGAGTACGGATACGCCTGGACAACGAGGGGAAGGATCTCTTAGCCAATCACCTAAACCCACATGGCGCATGGACACCTTGGTCTCCAGAAGGATGGAGCACAAGCTCCACAGGAGGTGAGAGCAGCAGCTGCCCTCAACACTGAAAGAACCTCCAGGACCAGCTCTGGATGGAATGAGGACCTCGGCAGGGCCGCAAGAATGCGTGTGATGCCCATGGAGAGGCAAGCGGTGGTGGTGGATGCTCACAGCTTCTTTTTCTGGATGCTCAAAGCTCATCATTGCATCCCTCAACCACGTTGCAACCCGTGTGATGACATCCCATGCGCTTCCACTGAACGTCTTTCAAGGTGGAACATCCTACAGCATCTTGAGGCTGAGGGACTCGCAAAGACCCCCAAACCCACGTGGCATCACGATGGAAATGCCCTGGTGGAGCTCATTTTTTCACCATGCATGATCGGACAAGCACCAAGGACCTTCTTAAATTGGAGATGTGAATAATCGCAGCCAAATGGCGACCCAACAGGCAACTTCTGCAGCAGCTCTGGTGTGAGTAGAGATGAAAGCTCAGCTGGGAGATGTTCTGAGCACACCACGAGCTCATCTCAGAAGGAGCCACTGGAGACCAACTCATCCACAAGTCAAAAAAGCTTGGAGCACGGGTGAAAGCTCAGCTGGGAGATGTTCTGAGCACACCACGAGCTCATCTCAGACGGGCTCAGTGGAGATCGACTCATCCACAAGTCAATAAAGCTTGGAGAAGTTCTTTACTGTCCACAGAAGTCATGGCTGCCCCCTACCTGGAGGTGTTGAAGGTGAGGTTGGATGGAGGTCTGAGCAACCTGATCCCGTGGGAGGTGTCCCTGCCCATGGGATTGGAACTGGATGAGCTTTAAGGTCCCTTCCAACCCAACCCATTCTGCGAGTCTGTGATCCTATAAATGATGACACGTGTCACAAAGCTGCGTCGTCCGTCACCGATGGTCCAGCAGCTTCTCCCCAATTCAACCCTAATTGCAATTTGAAATGAATCAAAGAGGTTTTTCTCTCTTAATTAATAATCCATGCCGAGTCCAGGGGCACAATCCCTGCCCTGGTCCTGCTGGCCACACCGTGGCTGATCCAAGCCAGGACGCTGTTGGCCTCCTTGACCACCTCAACCTCGTAAAGTCTACCCGGGACCATTGATCCAGCCTGTCCAGATCCCTCTGTAGGTACCACATGAATCAAGAACAAATGGCTCTGTGGAGCCACGGCTACACTGAGATCTTCTGCACCATGTCCTGAAGGTGGAAGGTGGCTCCTTGTTTCTTCAAGAAGGCAGCAGGACTAGCAGCTCTGGCCACCTCATGTTGCTTTCCCCACTTCTACCTCCTTCAGACCACAATTTGGTTTCCCTCTTTGCTATCCCTGTCGCTCTTCAGCTGTTTCCACCTTGTCCAAAAGATTTCACGGCTACTGGTGGTTGGGGGCCTGCAAGAAGAAGCTCTTCTGTCCTTGCACAACCCAGCACATTGAGGTGGCCCCATGCCAACCACCAGAGGGTTTTCATCCACTAAATCCATGTTTCAAGTCCTTGGGAGGTGCCATCCAGGCAAGGGAAGAGCAGAGGTGGGTTTTAAGGAGGTGACGGCGTCATCACAGGAGGGATCCAGAGCTTGCTGCCATCTCCAAAGCACAGAGAAGGACATTGTGTTATCGATTCCTCACCAAGTCCCACGCTGGCACCGTCAGCACCGTCTGGGAGCCCAGGCTGCTCTCCCAGCTCATTCCTCCCTCTGTTTTTTCACAGCCACTTGTCCTTTCTGCCCTTCAGAAGAAGGTGGATGAGTCCAATTAATGAGTTTTGAAGAAAAATCACCACAAAGAGGCATGTGAATTATCTCTCCGCACAAACCCCACCATCTCCAAGCACCCTGTGCGCCCACGACATTGTCCTCGCTCCAGGAGATGCGAGGAACATTTCTTCCCTCCTTTTGCAGAGCAGCCTCTGGAGGACTTGAGCCTCCTACCAGCTTCTTGCCATGGAATTTGGGTCCCTTCTAGTCCTTCCAAACTGGTTTTTTGGATCTCAGCCACTCAACAAGCCCTTCTGGACACCAAAACTTTCTCCACGACTCTAGGAACGTGACGTGAGCAGCACAAACTATCGGCACAGGGTGCTGGGGAAAGCCTTGGGAGGTCAGGAACATCAAGAACCTCTTGGCTGTGCTGCCCAGCACCAGCAGGTTTTAACGATGGGTGAGATGAGAAGATAGATCAGACATGGAGAGCACTGAGGACCCCAGTTTCTTCCCCCTCGGGCAGTGAGTCCGGTGGCAGCAAGAGGCCAGGGGGCAAGGAGGGACTAGAAACCACCGGCCAGTCCTTATTCATAGAGTCGTAGAATGGTTTGAGGTGGAAGGGACCTCAAAGCCCATCTAGTTCCATCCCCTTGCCCCGGGCAGCGACACCTCCCACTGGATCAGGTTGCTCAGAGCTCCATCCAACCTCACCTTCAACACCTCCAGGGATGGGGAAACCATCACCTCTCTGGGCAACCTGGGCCAGGGCTTCACCACCCTCATCGTGAAGAATTTCTTCCTAAGATCTCATCTCAACCTCCCCTCTTTCAGCTCAAACCCCTTCCCCTCATCCCATCCCTGCGCTCTGGGATTGAGAGTCCCACCTCAGCTTTCCTAGAGCCCCTTTCCCTACTGGAAGCTGCTCTAAGGTCTCCCTGGAACCTTCTCCAGGCTGAAGACGTTGCAGATGGAGACTACAATTCAGCGCCAGGATTAAATGAGGTTTCATTTTAATTGGAATGATTAATTAAAATGCATCGGTTCCCGCTATCCTGTGAACGCGCTGGTGTTTGTATCCACCAGAAAATCACGGCTCTCCACCACCATACGACCACACAACCAAGTCCAAGTCCATCCCCACCATCCCTGTTGCCCCTCACCTTCCTCCCCCGTCCATGGGAGCTGGACGCGTCTCCTCCCCGTGGCTCTTCCACCCTTTCTGGGGTTTAATTCCTTCACGTTCTCCTCCGCGGCGCCCAACTGGACCACGTTCCCTGAGGAAGGGGCTGAGGAATGCAACGCTCGCTCCCTCCTCTCCTCCTCCCAGCTGGGTTCCCACCGGCACAGCCGGCGACGGGCAAGCACCGCGCCGAGCGCATCCTGCTGGGAAGCTCGGGGTCGGTGAGGAGCAGGAGAACATCCTGTGCCCGGCACGGTGCCCAACACCGTGGTGGCAACACAAACCCCTCCCATCAAACATAAGCGAAGATGGGAAGCGTGGAAGAACCTGGGTTCAATTTTGAGTTCTTCACTCCAAGAAGGACATTGAGGGGCTGGAGAAGGGAACGGAGCTGGGGAAGGGGCTGGAGAACCAGGGAGGGAGCTGAGGGACTATTTAATCTGGAGAAGAAAAGGCTGAGGACAGACCTTATCACTCTCTACAGGAGGATGTGGGGAGGTGGGTGCTGGTCTCTTCTGCCAAGGAACAAATGGTAGGAGAAGAGGAGATGGCCTCAAGTTGTACCAGGACAAGTTCAGACTGGACATCAGGAACAATTTCTTTACTGGAAGAGTGTTGAAGCACTTCCCAGAGCAGTGGTGGAGTCACCATCCTTGGAGAGATTCAGAAAACATGTAGGTGCGGAACTCTGGGAGACGGTTTAGTGGGTGCAGTGGTTGAAGTTCGGACTGGATGACCTTAGAGGTCTTTTCTACCCTCAGTAGAACCGTGTCCTGACATCTGAGGAAGGCACAGGGCGCCTGGTGCCACACGGAGAGGACACGGACGCCTCTGAGAAGTGGAACACCAGGTGCCCAGGAGACAGTCAGAGCTGCTCGCCCCATCTCAGATGATTAAACCAACCACCCGAAACAGCCTCTTCTCTGAAACCCAAATGTCACTGCAAGAAGAGAAGGTTCTTCTGAGAAGGAGGAGAAGGGAGCACAGAGGAACCTTCATTGTCAGGAGGGATTAGCAGTGAAACAAAGAGACCAGGAGTGACATTTCCTTAAATAGCAGATCAAGAGGGGATGGGCTTCCTTGAAGCGTGACAATGTGTTCCTACCATGGTGATCTCTAGCTCTTGCCTATCTCGAGAAGGTTTCACACGCCCTGGAGTGAAGTTTGTGAAGCTGAAGCCACTCATCCTCTTGCAGTTTCCAACCTGAATCACTCAACCCTGCTAGGAACACCCCCAGGCTCAGTCTGCAGCCTGGTGCCACCTTCTCCAGCTCTCCAACCACCAGCAGATCTCTGCTGCCTCATTGACCAGGGTCTCAGGCACTTCCTTCAGCTCTACCCACCTCACCACAAAGTCCTTTCAGGCAGTTGTAAAGGGTGAGAAGGTCTTCTCTCAGCCTCCTCTTCTCCAGACTAAAGGATCTCCAACCCCTTCTGGCTCCAACCTCTGATTCCACCCAAGCTTCCTGAGGAAGCCCATACCCCGGGGTCATCTTGAGGACAGGAGCTCAGCATCTCTGGGCTGAGGTTCCCTTCACCGCTGGTGTTGATTTCAGCCAAGGCAGCTGCAAGACCCCATTCATTCCTCTTCCGACGATGCCAAAGATGCTCGGCTCACGTGGTCCCGCAGACACCTGCTGGCTGAGGAGACACCTGCCCAGCAGAAGGGGCGTGGTGGCTGTCCCAGCTGTCCCGGGCATGGACACGTGTTGCTGCCAGCTGCTCCATTTATCCACTGACTCCTTCTACTCAGGCTCCTTCATCTACGGCTGCGAATTAAGACCAGAGCTGAAGGCTCCAACGTGCCCTGGTACTTAAAGATAAATTCGTGACCTGGTACCAACGATTCCTTGGAGAACCAAGAGATTAAATCATGGGATCACAGAACCATGGAATGGGTTGGGTTGGAAGGGATCTTAAAGATGGTAGATTCATAGAATGATTTGGGTTGGAAGAGACTTTAAAGATCACGCAGTTCCAACCCACAGGTTGCTCCATCCCTGGAGGTGTTGAAGGCCAAGTTGGATGGGTCTTTGAGCATCTTGATCTGGTGGGAGGTGCCCCTGGCATGAGGAGTGTTGGAACTGGATGGTCTTTAAGGTCCCTTCCGACCCAAACCATTCTATGATTTGTCCCACAAGCAAACTTGACAAAAACAACCACAAAGTTCAACCTTCTCAAAGGAGGAACAAGGAGGACATTGGGCACCTGAGCTCCACGCGCCACCAAGCAGAAGGAATAAAGAGGAAGGGGTTAAGGATCGTTACTGTAATTGCCTGTCTTAACGGGATTTGGATGTGAGGCTTTCCAACAAATGCCTTCTAGACAGATGGAGCAAGACATCATCCTCTTAACGACCCCCGCTAATCTTCATTAGAGTTGAAAAGCTCTCCCAGCAATTGTTGGCCGGGAGCACCAAGCCAAGGAAGAGGAACCAAACTCTGCCTGTTCCTGAAGATGCTGCTGGAGCTCCTCGTGGGGAACCAAGGCAGCTGAACCTCAAAGCTGCGCTTGGGGAAGACGACGCCTTGGCGGTCTCCTAGCTGAACCCCTCAGGACTGTCCTCCACCGGCCAACCTCCTGCCTCTCCATAGTCAGCTTTGATGTGAGGGCAGCTGTCTCCTCACAAGCCACCCTGCTCCCACACTTTGTCCATACATGGAATCATGAACTTCCCTGATCCATATCTTGGCCACTTCAGACGTACCTCAAGGGTCTTCCTACTCCCTCCAGGGACCACACGTGCATTCTGACTCATCCAGGAGGAGATATGGGGCTTCAGACTCACCTCAAGGGTCTTCTCATTCCCACCAGGGACCATACATGCATTCTGAGTCATCCAAAGGGGAGATATTGAGCTTCAGAAATACCTCAAGGGTCTTCCTATTCCCACCAGAGACCACACGTGCATCCTGACTCATCTAGAGGGAGATATCAGGCCTCCAAGGAGCCTTCTTCAACCCATGGGAGGTGCCCATCATCATATCACCCAGCAATGCCCTTTGGGACCTTCTAGCCTTGGTTCATCCAAGGAAGAGCTTCTAACGATGCTCTGAAGATGAAGCTGAGACGTCTTTATGCAGGGTGATTCTCAGAACGTGCTGTGCATCCTTCTTCTTAAAATTCATAGAATCACGGAATGGTTTGGGTTGGAAGGGACCTCAAAGCCCATCCAGGTCCAATCCCACCACCATGGGCAGGGACGCTTCCTACTGGATCAGGTCGCTCATCCAAGCTGGCCTTGAGCACCTCCAGGGATGGGGCAGCCACGACTTCTCTGGGCAACCTGGGCCAAGGCCTCCTCACCCTCAGTGCGAAGAATTTCTTCATTATATAGGACCTAAATTTTCCCTCTTTCAACTTAGAACCATCCCAACTCTACACTCCTGGATCAAGAGCCCCTCTCCAGCTTTCCTGGAGCCCCTGGAGGTTCTGGAAGCTGCTCTACGGTCATCCTGGAGCCTTCTCCAGGCTGAAAAACCCCAACTCTCTCAGCCTGTCCTCATGCAGAAGGTGCTCCAGCCCATGGATCATCTCCATGGCCTCCTCTGGACCTGTTCCAATAGCTCCATGTCCTTGTTGAGGACTCCCATGAGGACCCAGGACTCCAGGTGGGGTCTCACCAGAGTAGAGCAGAGATGGAGAATCCCCTCCTTGCCCTGCTGGTCCCACCACTTTGGATGCAACCCAGGACACGGTTGGTTTCTGGGCTCCAAGCACACGTTGCCAGCTCACATGGAGCTTCTCCTTCATCAGCACCTTCAAGTCCTTCTCCTCAAGGCTGTTCCCAGTCCATCCTTCACCCAGCCTGGATTTGTGCTTGGGATTCACCTGATCCAGGTGGAGAACCTTGGCCTTGTTGAACCTCATGAGGTTCTCACAGATCCACCTCAATAAAAAACCATCTGAGGGCCAGTGGGGGTTGGAATTGGATGATCTCTAGGTGCCTTCCAACCCAACCCAACCCATTCTATGATTCCAGGATCCCGGCTGTGACACTGCAGGTCTGGGGAGCTTCGATTCCAGCTCTTAGGACACCAGAACCACATCCACGTGGCACGGACATGGTTAAAAAACCCACCCCAGGCTGTGCCAGCTCCAATCTCCATCTCAGCTCCTCTTTCCTTCTCGCTTGGCAGCCCTCAGACAGAGGGCACTTGAAACCAGGTCTTGCAGAAGGCCGTCTACTCTCAGCTAATTAAGCAAAGCTGCTAATTAGCTGCCTGGCTGGAAGGCACTGGGAGGAGGGCAGGAAGGGTTCTCCGTGGGGTTTTACGGGGGGGTGAAGTTGGGGTTGGAAAGATGGAGGCATCTCCTGCAGCAAAGCAGATGCTGATGCAACCAGGTCACGTGTGAGAATCGTGGTGAAACGACTTCTCTTCGTTGTTTGGGTGGTCGTGGGTGCTGAGTCCCCAAACCTGCATTGTCCCTTGTCACCATGGTGGCTCGTGTCTGGTGGGTCTCCATCACCACGTCCCCCTCGCCGCTCCGTGTCCCCATCACCGCTCCCTGTCCCTGTCCCCACTCCAGATCCCATCACTGCTCCATCTCCCCATCGCCCTCATCTGTGCCCCTGTCACCTCTCTGTGTCCCCATTCCATGTCAATGTCACCCCTCTGTGTCCCCATTCCACGTTCCGGTCACCATGCTGGGTCAACGTCACTGCGCCCTGTCCCCATCACTGCTCCATGTCTCCGTTAACCCTCTGTGTCCCTGTCACCACTCTGTGTTTCTATCTCCATGTCCCTGTCACCTGTGTCCCTGTCACCACTCCAGTTCCCCATCTCCACTCCGTGTCCCCGTCACCATGTCCCATCACGGCTCCATGTCCCTGTCACTGCTCTGTGTCCCTCTTCCATGTTCCCATCACCGTTCTGGGTCAATGTCACCGCTCCATGTCCTCATCACCGCTCCCCGTCCCCATCACTGCTCCATGTCCTCATCACCCCTCCATGTCCCCATCACCGCTTCGTGTCACTGTCACAGCTCCATGTCCCCGTTAACCCTCTGTGTCCCTGTCACCACTCTGTGTCCCCAACTCCATGTCCCATCACAGCTCCATCTCCCCATTAACTCTTTGTGTCCCTGTCACCACTCCAGTTCCCCATCTCCACTCTGTGTCCCCATCACCATGTCCCATCACAGCTCCATGTCCCTCTCACTGCTCCGTGTCCCTGCCACCACTCCCTGTCCCCATTAACTCTCCGTGTCCCTGTCACCACTATGGGTCCCCATCTCTGCTCCGTGTCCCCTCCACCTCTCCATCTTCCTGCAACTGCTCCGCGTCCCCATCACTACTCCATGTCCCCATCACCGCTCCACGTCCCCACCACCTCTCCATCTTCCCGTAACTGCTCCACGTCCCTGTCACCGCTCCGTGTCCCTTGGCTGTGTCCCTGGCTGCAGGCTCAGCTCCTGCTGCCAGTTCCAACCACGGCTCGCTTGGTGCTCAACTTGCAGGACACAAGAGGAGCCACTTTCGAACCCTGTTCTGAACCAAAAAGTGGATCCAACCCTTTGAAACCACACTCCAGGCCATCCTTCCTCCCTTCTCCTGCCTCCAGGAGAGCAGGGAATGCTCCTACGGATGGAGCAGAAGGGATGCTTGAAGCCCTCAGGAGAAGGACTTGGGGTGCTGGAGGAGAAGAAGCTCAAAATGAACCAGGAATGTTGCGTTCACAGCCCAGAAACCACCCCATGTCCTGGGCTGCATCCAAAGCAGCGTAGCCAGCAGGGTCAGCGAGGGGATTCTCCACCTCTGCTCCACTCTGGTGAGACCCCACCTGGAGTCCTGTGCCCAGTTCTGGGATCCCCAACAGGAGAAGGAGATGGAACTGTTGGAACAGGTCCAGGGGAGGCCATGGAGATGATCCAAGGGCTAGAGAACCTTCCGTACGAGGACAGGCTGAGAGAGTTGGGGTTGTTCAGCCTGGAGAAGGCTCTGGGATGACCTTAGAGCAGCTTCCACTACCTGAAGAGGCTCCAGGAAAGCTGGGGAGGGACTTACTTGTCACGGAGCAGCAGGGAAGGGAACGTAGATCATCCCAGTGAAGGGAATGTAGAACATCAAACCCTCGTGGTCTCTGCTACTGGTGCTGGGATGGAAAGTAAGCAAGACCTACAGGTGCTTCAACTCACCTGCATCTCCAGAAGAACACAGAAATTGGAGGTGTTCGTTGAAGACCAGAGCAACCAGGCAGGCATCAATTCCGAAAGCCCCCAGATCTGACCATGGTCTATAGACCTGGTGTCATAGAATCATGGAATCATCAAGGTTGGAAGAGACCTCCAAGCTCATCCAGTCCAACCACCAGACCAACACCACCGTGTCCACTAAACCATGTCCTGAAGGACCATGTCTACGTGGTTTTTAACCCCTTCAGCAATGGAGACTCCACCACTGTCCTAGGCAGCCTCTTCTAAGGCTTCACCACTCTTTCAGTAAAGAAATTTTTCCTACTCTCCCATCTAACCCTCCCCTGGTGCAACCTCAGGCCATCTCCTCTCATCCTGTCACGTGTTCCTTGGGAGAAGAGACCAACACCTACCTCACCACAACCTCCTTTCAGGGAGCTGCAGACAGCGATGAGGTCTCCTCTCAGCCTTCTCTTCTCCAGGCTAAACCACCCCAGATCCCTCAGCTGCTCCTCAGAACCCTTGTTCTCCAGACCCTTCCCCAGCTCTGTTCCCTTCTCTGGACTCGCTCCAGACCCTCCAGGTCTTTCTTGGAGTGAAGAGCCCAGAACCGAACCCAGGATTTGAGGTGTGGCCTCACCACTGCCTAGTCCAGGGGGATAATTCCATCCTTTCTCCTACCAGCCACACCGTATCTGATCCAAGCCAGGATGTTGTTGGCCACCTGGCCACCCTACTGGCTCAACACTCCCAGGTCCCATCTTAAAAGTAGGAATTGGGATGAAAATCTTGTTACAGAGAAAGCCTTTTGACTTCTGGAAGTCCCTCCTGTCCTGCTCCGCTTTCTGGTCATGGATAGGAGCCACTCAAACGAGGATGTTCATGTAAAGAGGATGGATGGTTCCTCTTGTCCTGATCCAGCTTCTGGTTATGGGTAGGAGCCCCTCAGATGAGGGCATCCAAGTAAAGAGGATGGATGGTTCCTCCTGTCCTCCTCGAATTTCTGGTCATGGGTAGGAGCCACTCAGATGAGGACACCCACGTAAAGAGGATGGATGGTTCCTGCTCCAAAGAACCATCAAAATACAGCTAGATGTCCATTTAAGGGTGGTAGTAAAGCTAAAACCCACGGCACGAAGGGAAGGGGATGGGGAGGAGGATCAGAAGACCACAAAGAAATAAACAGTGTTGCTCGCTGCCCCATCCCTGCAGGTCAGCTGGTGGCACAGGACCTGTCCCACGCGCCCACCTCGCCACCAAGGCCACGTTGTAGACCCCCAACCCCGATACTGGAGGGAAATGTTGGCTACCTGTAGTGGAGGAGTTGACCTTCCGCACTGTAATCCCGATAAATGTCATATTCTTTCTCAAAGACTCCGGAAGGCGACGAACTGCAACAAAGGAACAGGGGACAAGGAGTTACCAATGGTGACCTGTGACGCTCATGCCCTAATCAACGTCTCCCTCGCTTCAGGATTAATGAAGACGGGTTCTTGCTCCCTACCCGCCTGAGCTCTG
Organism: Phaenicophaeus curvirostris; assembly: GCF_032191515.1. NCBI lineage: Eukaryota > Metazoa > Chordata > Aves > Cuculiformes > Cuculidae > Phaenicophaeus > Phaenicophaeus curvirostris. The sequence continues at coordinate 98,966,534 of NC_091394.1, read as the reverse complement.
CACTTAGGACCTACTCCCACCATCTCCCACCAGGCTTTGAGTCCTTAATCGGTTGTTTAGGAGATGACAACCAAGCCCTCCATGGTGGTCGTCTTCTGCTTCATTCCAAACACCACGTTCTCCTTCAAAACGTGCTTGTTTGTGAAGAACGGCTGCAGACGTGCCTGGACTCTAAACATCTCATAGCTTTGTCCCACCAACGGTCCCTTTCCCGTGCCTTGAGCATCGCTCTTGCTCCTTGCTCATCTCAGATGGTCTGAGATCATCAACCGCAGGAAAAAAACTCTTTTTGGCACATTTTCATCTACCACATCGCAGTTAATTATATCTAAGCCCTCATTTCCAGAAGATGGAGATGGTCACCAACAGGTACCGAGCTGCTCCAGGAGCCACCTTACCTGAGAGCTCTCGCTGGAGAAACATGGAAAGAAGCACCTGAGATGCAGGTTGGTCTTTCCACGTTGCTATTTTGACCATCACCAGCTTGAAGATCATGGAATCGTTAAGGTTGGAAAAGACCAACCACCAGCCCAATCCCACCATCATGCACTTAGGAGGTTCCCAGTCACTCCCAGTATACTCTAGCTTGCCCTCAGGTGCTCCCAGTTACCCTCAGCACTGTTCTGGGTTGCCCTTAGGGGTTCCCAGTCACTCCCAGTATACTCCAGTTTGCTCTCAGGTGTTTCCAGTTACTCTCAGTTACTCCCCGTACAGGTCTGCATTGCCCTCTGGTGTTCCCAGTTAATCCCAGTACAGCCAGTGTTGCCTTCAGATGCTCCCAGTTGCTCCCAGTACAGTTCTAGGTTGCCCTTAAGTATTCCCAGTTACTCCCAGTACACCTAGGCTTGCTCTCAGGTGTTCCCAGTTACCCCCAGTTACTCCCAGTACAGGTCTACTTTGCCCTCAGGTGTTCCCAGTCACTCCCAGTACACTCTGGGTTGCCTTCAGGTGCTCCCAGTTACTCCCAGCACCATTCTGGGTTGCCCTCAGGCATTCCCAGTTACCCCCAGTTACTCCCAGTACAGGTCTGCATTGCCCTCAGGTGTTCCCAGTCACTCCCAGTACAGTCAGTGTTGCCTTCAGGCGTTCCCAGTCACTCCCAGTACAGTTCTGGCTTGCCCTTAGGCATTCCCAGTCACTCCCAGTACACCCCAGCTTGCCCTCACGCGTTCCCAGTTGCCCCCAGTTCAGCTCTGGCTTCCATTGCTTTTATCTATAAAGGAAGGGAAAGCGACTCCCGGAATAGAAACGCAATCCCGGCTCCTAATCCCCCGCCCTCGTTAGCCTGCACGGAGCCCAGCTCTTAATTAGAGCCCTGGCCCCAGATCAAACCTAAACGATGGCTTCTTCGTCGTTATGTAAATGACGTTTTGGGTTGCTCAACGTCAGCACTTGGTCACGTTGGATGAAGCTCCATCAAATCCCAAGGGTGGCTTTGGAGGGGAGAAGGCAAGGAATTCAAGGAAAAGGATGAAGATTTCATCCTTGATCTCCTCAAGTCATGGAATGGGGTGGGTTGGAAGGGACTTCAAAGCCTGTCCAGTTCCATCCATGGGCAGAGGACAATTCCCACTGGATCCGGTTGGTCCAAGCCCCATCCAAGCTGCATCCAAAGAAGCGGGACCAGCAGGATGCAGGAGAGGACAACCCCGTGAGGTTGGATGGGGCCCCGAGCGACCTGATCTGGTTGGAGATGCCTCTACTCATTGCAGGGGACTGATCTGGATGGACTTCAAAGGTCCTTTCCAACGCAAATCAATCTGTGATCCTGCAATTCCATGAAGTTCTCCAGACCCCTGGCCAGAGGAGCCAATAGGGACCATGAAGGCCACCCAGAAGCAGTTCAGTACTTGAGTTTCTCTTAACAAGGTGAGAAGCATCCATGAAACCATGAGATCTTCTCTCGACACTTAAGAGAAGACGGCAACTGTTGGTGACATACAGCAGGTGATCACAAGAGGTCACTCATCCCACATCCACCCAGCAGCAGAAATATGGCTTCACCCGGACTGATCCTCATGATCTTCTTGGAGGTGCTGTGAGACACGTCAATAAAGGCAAGAAAAGAACCATGGAACGGTTTGCGAGAGAAGGGACCTTAAAGATCATCCAGTTCCAACCCCATTGAATAGATTGGAATGGTTCTGTTGGAAGGTGTTGACAACAATCATCGAAGCCAACTGAGCTACCTACTCTTTGGTCATCAACCCATGGTGATGCCAAGCACCAGCAGATAAGGATCTCACGTGGCTTTTGTCATGTTATGGGTGGGAATGACCAATAACAGGGACAAAATGAGATAATAAGACCTTGGAAGACTGTGAATTTAGGAGCTCGGCTCCATGTGAAGGCTCCATGTGAGGAATTTAGGAGCTCAGATCCATGTGGAGGCTCCATGTGATGAGGAATTTAGGAGCTCAGATCCATGTGGAGGCTCCATGTGATGATGAATTAAGGAGCTCGGCTCCATGTGGAGGCTCCATGTGATGATGAATTTAGGAGCTTGGCTCCATGTGATGATGAATTTAGGAGCTCAGATCCACGTGGAGGCTCCATGTGATGATGAATTTAGGAGCTCGGCTCCATGTGGAGGCTCCATGTGAGGAATTTAGGAGCTCAGATCCATGTGGAGGCTCCATGTGAGGAATTTAGGAGCTCAGATCCATGTGGAGGCTCCATGTGATGATGAATTTAGGAGCTTGGCTCCATGTGGAGGCTCCATGTGAGGAATTTAGGAGCTCAGATCCATGTGGAGGCTCCATGTGAGGAATTTAGGAGCTCAGATCCATGTGGAGGCTCCATGTGATGATGAATTTAGGAGCTTGGCTCCATGTGGAGGCTCCATGTGATGATGAATTTAGGAGCTCAGATCCACGTGGAGGCTCCATGTGAGGAATTTAGGAGCTCAGATCCATGTGGAGGCTCCATGTGAGGAATTTAGGAGCTTGGCTCCATGTGAAGATGAATTTAGGAGCTTGGCTCCATGTGGAGGCTCCATGTGATGATGAATTTAGGAGCTCAGATCCACGTGGAGGCTCCATGTGATGATGAATTTAGGAGCTCGGCTCCATGTGGAGGCTCCATGTGAGGAATTTAGGAGCTCAGATCCACGTGGAGGCTCCATGTGAGGAATTTAGGAGCTCAGATCCATGTGGAGGCTCCATGTGAGGAATTTAGGAGCTTGGCTCCATGTGAAGATGAATTTAGGAGCTTGGCTCCATGTGGAGGCTCCATGTGATGATGAATTTAGGAGCTCAGATCCACGTGGAGGCTCCATGTGATGATGAATTTAGGAGCTCGGCTCCATGTGGAGGCTCCATGTGAGGAATTTAGGAGCTCAGATCCATGTGGAGGCTCCATGTGAGGAATTTAGGAGCTCAGATCCATGTGGAGGCTCCATGTGATGATGAATTTCGGAGCTTGGCTCCATGTGGAGGCTCCATGTGATGATGAATTTAGGAGCTCAGATCCACGTGGAGGCTCCATGTGAGGAATTTAGGAGCTCAGATCCATGTGGAGGCTCCATGTGAGGAATTTAGGAGCTTGGCTCCATGTGAAGATGAATTTAGGAGCTTGGCTCCATGTGGAGGCTCCATGTGATGATGAATTTAGGAGCTCAGATCCATGTGGAGGCTCCATGTGATGATGAATTTAGGAGCTCGGCTCCATGTGAAGGCTCCATGTGATGAATTTAGGAGCTCAGATCCATGTGGAGGCTCCATGTGAGGAATTTAGGAGCTCAGATCCATGTGGAGGCTCCATGTGAGGAATTTAGGAGCTCGGCTCCATGTGGAGGCTCCATGTGATGTGCAATCTCCTGGTGGCAATGGGGAAACACACGTGACCTGGAAAGTGATTTCCTGATGAGAGCTCCTGGCTTTAATTACAGCCTGGAAGCTCATTCCTCCCACATTGCACATGAAGCTTCTTGGCTCCTCCTGACCCTGATGGTTCCAATTCGCGTGGTTTGTGAACTTTAGGGTCTCCTGGAAGCAGAAGGTCGTGAAGCCAAGAGGCTGCCTGGTGATCATTAAACCAAAACCTTTCAAAACATCTCAGCTGTGGTGGATTCGAGTGTTCGAAATGGGCTACATGGTAGTAGAAAGGGGTTTGAGACCCATCTCACTTGGATGGTGGATTATCCCAGCTCCCGAGGACATGAATCCTTTCATAAGACAGAGATGATCCAAGGGCTGAAGAACCTTCCATATGAGGACAGGCTGAGAGAGTTGGGGTTGTTCAGCCTGGAGGAGAGGAGGCTCTAGGGAGACCTTAGAGCAGCTTCCAGTACTGAAAGGGCCTCCAGGAAAGCTGGAGAGGGGCTCTTCATCAGGATGTTCAGGGATAGGATGAGGGGGAAGGGTTTTTATCTCCAAGAGGGAAGATTGAGATGAGATCTTGGGAAGAAATTCTTCCCTGTAAGGGTGGAGAGGCCCTGGCCTAGGTTGCCCAGATGGATGTCCCATCCCTGGAGATGTTCAAGGCCAGGCTGGATGAGGCTTGGAGCAACCCGATCCAGTAGAAGGCATCCCTACCCATGTCAGGGGGTTGGGACTAGATGAACTTTGAGGTCTCTTCCAACCCAAACCATTCCACGATTCTGTGATTCCAAAGAAGGGGAAGACTCTCCATGGACCAATAACCACAGACACTTCCAGGCTGTCCAGAAAAAGCCAACGACCCAACCCAAACCCTAGGAGTTCACCAGCTCCAGCCTACTTGGAGGTTTCATAGCTATCATGTCATGCTTGGTAGAAGAGGCACCACTTAAAGACAAGCAAGACAGCCCGAGCAAGACCTTCCTGCTCAGATGGACTCTACCTTTGGTGACCACCAAGACCAACCTGTCATTGAGATCCTGAAGATGCCCAGACTCACAGAGTTGAGGTGACACGGCCGTGCTTCCAACTATTTAATCACTCAGCTGCCCGCGCTACGCTGGCGCGACACTGATGTTTCTGCTTCTTCCATCCACCTCGTACCTACTGGAAGTGGTGCACCTCCCAGGCTCAACCGTGTCTTCCATGCTCAACCTCATCTCTCAGGTTCAACAACATCTCTCAGGTTCAGCCCCAACTCCCAGGGGATCAGCTCCAACTCCCAGGGCCAACTCCATCTTCCAGGGTCAACTCCATCTCCTAAGCTCAACCCCACCTCCCAGACTGAAGTCCATCTACGAGGCTCAACCTTGTCTCCTAGGTTCAACCACGTCTCCCAGGCTCCACCTCATCTCCCAGACTTGGTCCCATCTCCCAGTCTCAACCCTATCTCCCAGGGGCTCGACCCCATCTCCCAGGCTCAACCCCATCTCCCAGGCTCAACCTCCATCTCCCAGGTTCAACCCCATCTTCAGTCTCAACCTCGTCTCCCAGGCTCAACTTCACCTCCTAGGCTCAACTGGAACCTTGTGACCTTGAGGCACCACCAAAGCTTTCCAGGCTTTCCAGCATGCCCAGTCATGGATGAAGATGACACGGGGATCAAGGGACTCTAGGGTGCTTCCACCAGAATGAGATGTTGCCCTGGTTTAGCTGAGCTGTAGGGACAACGCTGTTGTGTCACCTCCAGGTGGAAGCTGTCCATGGAGCAAGAAGATCTCCTCCCTCTAGTGGCATGTGGGTTTTATTTTTCAAGCCAGGAGAACTGGTACCTGCTCTTGCTTGCTGGACTTGGCAATGACACAACCGTGGATTTCATAGAACCATGGAATGAGTTGGGTTGGAAGGGACCTTAAAGCTCATCCAGTTTCAACTCCCTGCCAAGGGCATGGAGTCCTCCCACTGGATCAGGTTGCTCAGAGCTCCATCCAACCTCACCTTGAACACCTCCAGGGGATGGGGCATCCACAACTTCTCCGGGCAACCCCTGCCAGTGTCTCATCGCCCTCATTCCTGGGGCTGAAAGGACAGAGGAACCCTCCTGAGCAAATCCAAGCCATGGCTGGCTTGGTCTTCTCCACTGGCAGAAGGTTTCCACGGATTAAGCCTTTCTATTTGGTGCCATCCTCCTTCCTCCCACCCTACCCAGCAGCTTTGCATCCCATAATACTCTTGCCCAAGCACTCGAAAAGGAGAGAGAACATGTGGGTGGAGGACACAGAGGGTTAGTGACCTGTAGCATCCACACTGGCTGCTGTGGTGGAGCATGAATGGACCTTCTCCTGGGAAGCCACTGATCCAGCAGCAAAGCCCAAGGAGATTCAAACCCACCCACTCCACTCTTGTTAACCCTTCCCACCGCTTGAGGAACAAGCTCCTCCTTCACCAACCACGTCTCGGGCTGAGTCCCAAGCAACGTGGCCAGCAGGGTGAAGAAAGAGGTTCTGCCCCCCTACTCTGCTCTGGTGAGACCCTCGTGTCCAGTTCTGGAGTCCTCGGCACAGGAAGGACATGGATCCGTTGGGGTGAGTCCAGAGGAGGCCACCAAGACGATCCAAGGGCTGGAGAACCTCCCATATGAGGACAGGTTGAGGGAATTTGGGTTGTCCAGCTTGGAGAAGAAGAGGCTGTGGGGAGAACTTGTGTCCTTCCAATATAGAAATGGGGTTGATGAGAAAGACAGGGATGAACTTTTCAGCAGGACCTGGAGCGACAGGATAAGGAGGGAACGGTTTCAAACTGGAAGACGGGAGATCCAGGCCGGATAGAAAGAAGGAATTGCTAAGGCTGAGGGTGGTGGGACACTGTCCCAGGTTGCCCAGAGAGGTTCTGGATGCCCCATCCTTGGAGATGTTCAAGGCCAGGTTGCACAGGGCTCTGAGCACCCTGATCCAGCTGGAGATGTTCCTGCTGGAACATCTGGAGGGGTTGGACTGGACAGGATTTAAAGGTCCTTTCCCATCCAAACCATTTGATGATTCACAAAGCTCTGGAGGCGGGTGCAATGGGAGTGCTGAGGACCAAGGGTTTCACCAACCTCCAGATTCCTCCTGGAGTTGCTGTGAGGTCTGGAGAAGACTTAGTGATGGGGAGTTTGAAAAAAGAGAGAGAAAACCATGTTCCCATGGGCTCCTGGGACCAGTTCAGCCCAAGAACTGGGATCCGGTCCCTGCTCGGACGTATCCAACAACTCGTTTACCAGCTGTGAGATGAGCTGTTGGTTGTCCCCACGGGTGAGAGGTGGAAAGTCCATCCCAGGTTCTCAGTGCATGAAAAACAGAGCTGCAGGAGTAAATAGTGAGAAGAAATGGAGTCCCTGAACCCAGCCAGCTGCAACGTGTTCTCCTCAGTGGAGCACGTTATGAAACAGCAACTTCATGGCTAGAAACAAACCCCAAGGATTCTGGTCTACACACCCCAAAATAGGTTCCAAGAGTGGTCGCCCCAGTTCCCTGTGCCCAGGATGACTTCCCATGCCCCTTCAAACTCAAGCATGGGAGATGGGATCCCTCCAGGAGAGGAGAAGTGCTGGGAATCCCTCTGGGCATGATGCAGGGAGCATCTTGTGGTGCTCAGCATCATCTGCAAGGCTTGTGGTGGGACAGGGCACATGCAGGAAGGCAGTGAAGACCCTGCAGCTCAGCAGCATTGAGCTGGATGGAAGAAGAAGCCAGTCAACCTGGAGGGTGGTGGGAAGGTGAGACGGGTGGAGGCGTTGGGCGGTATTAAAGATCTGGGCAAGGAAAGCATTTGGTGTTGGGAGGGAGGAGATGGGAGAGACAGAAGATCTTGAGATCATAGAACCACAGACTGGTTTGGGTTGGAAGAGACTTTGGAGATGAGCAATCAAAGATTGGATGAAACAGCCATGAGCATTCCCTGAACAGACCCAACTGGACGTGGCCACCACGAGCAGATGTGTCTACACACAGCACCCAATGGATGGGTTGTTGACACTGGAAGAGGCACCGATGAAGAGAATCCAAACATATGAAGTAACGAACAACCTGATTGGAATTTGGAATCTATTTGGAACGGATTGGGAGCAGCCCTGAGAAGAAGGACTTGATGATGTTGGTGGACAAGAAGGTCAAGATGAGCTCACAACGTGTTCAGAAAGCCAGCTGTGTCCTGGGCTGCATCCAAAGTGGTGGGACCTGCAGGGCGAGGAAGCAGATTCTCCCTCTCTACTCTGCTCTGGTGAGACCTCATCTGGAGTCCTGTGTCCAGCTCCGGAGTCCTCAGCCCAGGAAGGACATGAAGCTGTTGGAGCAAGTCCAGAGGAGGCCACGGAGATGATCCAAGGGCTGGAGCCCCTCCCACATGACGACAGGCTAAGAGAGTTGGGGTTGTTCAGCCTGGAGAAGAGAAAGCTCCAGGGAGACCTTAGAACGGACTTCCAGTACGGAAAGAAGCTCCAGAGAAGCCAGGGAGGGACTCTTCATCAGGGAGTGCAGGGAGAGGACAAGGGGAACGGTTTGAAGCTGAAAGAGGGGAGATTGAGATGAGATCTTAGGAAGAAATTCTTCATGATGACGGTGGGGAAGCCCTGGCCCAGGTTGCCCAGAGAAGTCGTGGCTGCCCCATCCCTAGAGATACTGAAGGCCAGGTTGGATGAGGTTTTGAGCAACCTGATCCAGTGGGAGGTGTCTCTGCCCATGGCGGGGCTTGGAACTGGATGGGCTTTAAGGTTCCTTCTGACCCAAACCTTTCCACTCACTGTCACACTTCTCCTTTATGAACGAAACCATCTTTCCTGGGAGGTCTGCAGTGGGACAACCCATGGCTGCAACATGGTAGATCTCATCCAGGTCAATCACCTAAACCCACAACACTCCCTAAAACCATTTATTTCAGAGGACAAGAAATTATTTCTCCCAGGTACTTTTCCAGAAGGAACATCTAAGTTCCTAACAAGGAGAACCACCTTTCCCAGGTGCTTGCATCTCTTCCTCCTGTGACTGTTTTACAGAGGAGCAAACGCACTTTCGAAGACTTGGTGCGCATGAGCTGGAGGAGTCATCCATGAAACACCTCCACACAATGGAAAGAAAGAGCTGCAGGACAAGGGTTCTGCTCTCTGCTCTTCCACAGCGCTGGAAGAGCACCAGGGCATCCCAAGGGTTCTACTCTTCCACAGTGCTGGAAGAGCACCAGGGCATTCCAAGGGTTCTACTCTTCACAGAATCACAGAATCACAGAATAACCAGGTTGGAAGAGACCCACAGGATCACCGAGTCCAACCGTTCCTACCAAACACTAAACCATATCCCTCAGCACCTTGTCCACCCGTGCCTTAAACACCTCCAGGGAAGGGGACTCAACCACCTCCCTGGGCAGCCTCTGCCAGTGCCCAATGACCCTTTCTGTAAAGAATTTTTTCCTAATGTCCAGCCTAAACCTCCCCTGTCGGAGCTTGAGGCCATTCCCTCTTGTCCTGTCCCCTGTCACTTGGGAGAAGAGGCCAGCACTCTCCTCTCTACAACCTCCTCTCAGGTAGTTGTAGAGAGCAACGAGGTCACCCCTCAGCCTCCTCTTCTCCAGGCTAAACACCCCCAGCTCTCTCAGCCGTTCCTCATAAGGCCTGTTCTCCAGCCCCTTCACCAGCTTTGTTGCTCTTCTCTGGACTCTCTCCAGAGCCTCAACATCCTTCTTGTGGTGAGGGGCCCAGAACTGAACACAGGATTCGAGGAGCGGTCTCACCAGTGCCGAGTACAGAGGGAGGATAACCTCCCTGGACCTGCTGGTCACGCCGTTTCTGATCCAAGCCAAGATGCCATTGGCCTTCTTGGCCACCTGGGCCACTGCTGGCTCATGTTCAGTCACTGTCAACCAACACCCCCAGGTCCCTCTCCTCCAGGCAGCTTTCTAGACAGACCTCTCCCAGTCTGTAGCTCTGCATAGGGTTGTTGTGCCCCAAGTGCAGGACCCGGCATTTGGCCTTGTTAAACCTCATGCCATTGGACTCTGCCCAGCGGTCCAGCCTGTTCAGATCCCTTTGCAGAGCCTCCCGACCCTCCAGCAGATCGACACTTCCACCCAGCTTAGTGTCATCCGCAAACTTGCTCAGGGTGCACTCGATGCCTTCATCCAGATCATTGATGAAGACATTGAACAGGGCTGGACCCAGCACTGAGCCCTGGGGAACCCCACTTGTCACTGGCAACAGCCAGTGACAAGCCCTGGAAGAGCACCAAGACATCCCAAGGTTTCTACTCTTCCACAGCCCTGGAAGAGCACCAAGACATCCCAAGGGTTCTACTCTTCCACAGTGCTGGAAGAGCACCAAGACATCCCAAGGGTTCTACTCTTCCACAGCGCTGGAAGAGCACCAGGACATCCCAAGGTTTCTACTCTTCCACAGTGCTGGAAGAGCACCAGGACATCCAAAGGGCTCTGCTCTTCTACAGCACTTGAAGAACACCAGGTCAACCCAAGGGCTCTTCCACAGTGCTGGGTGAGCACCAGGACATCCCAAGGGTTCTACTCTTCCACAGCACTGGAAGAGCACCAGGACATCCAAAGGACTCTGCTCTTCCACAGCACTTGAAGAACACTAGGATACCTGAAGGGCTCTGCTCTTCCACAGCCCAGGAAGAGCACCAGGACATCCCAAGGGTTCTACTCTTCCACAGCCCTGGAAGAGCACCAGGCCATCCCAAGGGCTCTGCTCTTCCACAGCACTTGAAGAACACCAGGTCACCCGAAGGGCTCTGCTCTTCCACCACTCTGGAAGAGCACCAGGACATAAGACCTCGCAATTTCATTTCACCAACCCACCCGCATGTGCCAGCCTTGCTTTTACCTTTCCGTTTCTTCCTTCACGACCGCGTACTGGGACGACTGCCGGCTCATCCTCTGCTCCTGAACCTTCTCGCTGCCCTCCAGCTCCTGCTCCAAGGAGGAGCTGGTGCTGCCCTCCCTGCTGACATTGCTGCTCCTCCCAGGGCTGTTTTCCGTGGAAGCCCTCGGTGATTCCGTGTTCTGCTTCAGGGTCTGCAGCTTGGCCAGGGGGATGATATCGCAGTTCTGTGGCCGGTGCCACACCGTCCTCTGCGTGGTGGCATTGTAGTAGTAGAAACGGGAGGTGTTGGGGTCAAAGAGCTCCCACCACTGGTTTTCGTTGGTCCGTTTGATCCGCACCCCGGCCGGAGGGTCCCACACGCACTCCCCCGTGATGAGGTTGGCGTACATGCGCTCCCGGGTTCGAGGCTCGATGATTTCCACCCATTCCAGCCTGGAGAACAAAGAGAGAGAGAGACAGACGTCAACTGGATGGTCTTTAAAGGTCCCATCCAACCCAAACCATCTCAGGATTCCATGATTTAAGGCTCGCAGCAAGCGCTGGGGGAGGCAGGATAGAGAAGAAGGGTGGCTTGGGTGAGGACAACAACCCTTTCTTCTTTCCTCATTGGTGCTGGGTCCAGCAGCACTATCTGCACTAAATATTGCATGTCCAAAGGTCCATGAAGATCTTCAGCTCCCAGGGGAACTCACTGAATCATGGAATGGTTGGAAAAGACCTCTAAGCTCATCCAGTCCAACCACCAGCCCAGCAGCACCGTGTCTACTAAATCATGTCTCAAAGTGCCACAACCACAGACTTTTTGAGCTCCTCCAAGGACGAGGACTCCACCACTGCCCTGGGCAGCTTCTTCCAATGTTCCACCACTCTCCCAGGAAAGAAATTTTCCCAATATCCAGTCTAAACCTCCTGTGATGCAACTTGAGGCCACTTCCTCTCATCCTATCACTTGTTCCTTGGGAGAGGAGAGAAGATGGAGGAGAAGAGAAGAGAAGAGAAGAGAAGAGAAGAGAAGAGAAGAGAAGAGAAGAGAAGAGAAGAGAAGAGAAGAGAAGAGAAGAGAAGAGAAGAGAAGAGAAGAGAAGAGAAGAGAAGAGAAGAGAAGAGAAGAGAAGAGAAGAGAAGAGAAGAGAAGAGAAGAGAAGAGAAGAGAAGAGAAGAGAAGAGAAGAGAAGAGAAGAGAAGAGAAGAGAAGAGCCCAGCCAGATCCTGCTTGATGCCTGCCCACGTACATTTGCTGAATTAGGGGATGGTTTCACGTTGGTTTCTGGATAGAGTATGGACCTCATCACTGGAACCGGCTGCCCAGGGAGGTGGTGGAGTCACCTCCCCTGGAGGTGTTTAAGGGACGGGTGGACAAGACGCTGAGGGACATGGTTTAGTGATTGATAGAAACGGTTGGACTTAATGATCCGGTGGGTCTTTCCAACCTGGTGATTCTACGATTCTACGAAGATATAGAGCAAAAAATGAGGTTTAACCTTCCTCCTGTTGCCTCATCCCTGCTCAGCCCAGGACCAGGCACCATCAGCCCATCCCAGCCCCCTCAGAAACACAGCAAAGGGGGTTCTCATCATAAAATCATGGAATGGTTTGGGTGTGAAGGCACCTTAAAGCCCATCCAGTTCCAATCCCCTGCTGTGGGCAGGGACACCTCCCACTGGATCAGGTTGCTCAAAGCCCCATCCAACCTGGCCTTGAACATCTCCAGGGATGGGGCAGCCACAGGTTCTCTGGGTAACCTCTTCCAGTGCCTCCCTACGCTCCCACTAAAGGTTATGATTGAAATAATAAAGCAGCAACTGGAGATTAGAAAAGCAAAAGAGGATTAAAAGAAGTTGTAATCCCAACGAACAGACAATTGAACTGCTTTTTCAGATTATCCCGAACGCTGCAGGTACCACCTTTTCCCTAATCCTGGAGGCTTAGAGGCAGCTGCATTTTATTCAAACGCTTCATTTTTGTGGGGGCTTATATTAAAAAAAAAAAAAAGAAAAAAGGATACAAGGGATGTTCGTATTAACTGAAATGTCTTGGAATTTGTCCTCGTCTGCATTTACAAGCCTGTTAAGGAAGGGATAGAAATAGAGAAGGAATAAAACAGCCCCCGGCGTGCCGAGCGGAGCGGATCCAACCAGGCGGCATTTAAAGCCGACACATCCACGGAGTCAGACAAGCGACAGATCACATCTTGCAGCCTTGGACTGGGGAGCGAGTCCCCTGGGGGCTTTGCAGAAATGACCAATTTGCTCAAGCACTTGAGGAACAAAGACCTGGGGGGGGAGGGGGGGGCAGTTAACCTGCCCCCGGCAAGTGGAGATGCTGACAGCCCCGACCCAAGCCCTTTGGCGGGTCCAGAGCGTCTTCCAACTCGATTGAAACCACTGGATTGGAAACAAGAGGGATTTTTGGGGGTGCCAGAGGCTCACAGTTGAATAAGGTCTTGCCATGCCTTGTCTTCCCTTCCCCACGTCTTCTAGGCACAGAGAGATACGGTTAAGCCTCATCTTTCAGAACCGAGACTAAAAGCTCTTGGAGAAGTGGAGATAATAGAATCATGGAATGGGTTGGGGCTGGAAGGGACCTCAAAGCTCATCCAGTTCCACGAAGAGCGACACCTCCCACTGGATCAGGTTGCTCAAAGCCTCATCCAACATAGCCTTGAACACCTCCAGCGGTGGGATCTGGGGGTTCTGGTTGACAGCAGGTTAGAATCATGGAATCATGGAACAGTTTGTGTTGAAAGGGACTTCAAAGCTCATCCAGGTCCAACCCCCTCCCATGGAGAGGGACACCTCCCACTGGATCAGGTTGCTCCAAGCCCCATCCAACCTAATGTCCAGTCTGAATCTTCCCTTCTCCAATTTAACGCCAACCCCCCTCATCCTCTCACTCCAAACCTTTGTAAGAAGTCCCTCCCCAGCTTTCTTGTAGCCCCCTTCATGTACTAGAAGGTTGCTTTAAGGTCTCCTTGGAGCTTTCTCTTCTCCAGCCTGAACAACCCCAACTCTCTCAGCCTGTCCTCCCATGGAAGGTGCTCCAGCCCTCGGATCATCCTTGTAGCCCTCCTCTGGACCTGTTCCAACAGCTCCTTGGCCATGTTGAACCTCAGGAGGTTCTCACAGCCTCATTTCTCCAGCCTGTCCAGGTCCCTCGGGATGCGACCAGGTCCCTCTGTTTATTTCTGCCACTGCCTGGTGCTATGACTGTTCCATCGCCTCTCATCTTCACCTCCTCAGCCTCGTAACCTTCTCCTGACATTGCAAAGCAAGTCAGATCCCTTCTCCATCAAAGCAACGCGGCGTGAACACACGCGGCCGACGGCTCTTCCCTGCCAGAGCAGCATTTCCCCTTTTTTTTTTTTTTTAATCCTACTTGAAAGGCTTGAGCAAAGACTCTGACCGACGTACGACTGATTCGCTTTGATAGAAGAGTTTATTATTTCCTAAGGTGGCTTCAGAGTTCACGCTCTGCGTTGTCAGCAATTTCTTCGATGCTGGAATCGCTGCGGATCCACATCAGGATGGAGCAGAGGTCGTTTCTTCCTGAAATAGCATCGCCTGGCAGGGGATGCAGAGCTGCTGGCACTCATGGCCTGGATTTCCTTCCGAATCCTGACAAGCTGCAAGGTTTGGGGTATTTATGTAGTTACGGGTCAAGGCCAGGGGCTGCTGGAGTATCCTCAGCTCTGATTTTGCGTGACATTCCCCTCTTCTCCTCGTGGAGATAGATGAAAAATAGGACATCAGCCAGCATAGAATCTATGATTCTATGATTCAATGTGAGCTTAAAGCCTGGAAATCCAACCGTATCCCAGGATGCATCCCAAGCAGTGTGGCCAGTAGGGCAAGAGAAGGGATTCTGCCCCTCTACTCTGCTCTGGTGAGACCTCACCTGGAGCCCTGGGTCCAGTTCTGGAGTCCTCAGCGCAGGAAGGACCTGGATCTGTTGGAGCAACATCAGAGGAGGGCATGGAAATGGCCCGAGGGTTGGGACGGTTCGGCTGTGAGGACAGGCTGAGAGAGTTGAGGTTGTTCAGTCTGGAGAAGAGAAGGCTCCAAGAGACCTTATTTTCGTCTTTCGATACTTAAAATACTTAGAGGAAAGATGGAGATGGACTTTTTAGCATGGCCTGGAGTGACAGGACAGGGGGAAATGGTTTTAATCTGGAAGAGGGGAGGCTCAGGCTGGATCGAAGGAAGGAATTTTTCATGCTAAGGGTGGTGAAAGCCTGGACCAGGTTGCCCAGAGAGGTGGGAGATGCTCCAAACCTGGAAACATGCAAGGCCTGGGTGGATGAAGCTCTTAAGCTGGTCCAGGTGGAGGCAGTTGGGCTGGATGGGCTTTAAAGACCCCTTCCAACCCATTTGATGGTTCCCTGGGCAGACTAAGACATGTTTGATGTATCCAGAGCTCCTCACCTGTTCAGAAGGCAGCAGCACAACCCACAGGCTGAAGTCTGATGAGATGCAGGAGCGGTGGGAAGTGCTGCTGGCGCTGATGATCTCACCTGACCTGCTTTACGCATCGAATGAGACCAAAAGCCACGCGCATTGGAATAAGTGGAATCAAGCCACTGCTTTAGAGGTCTGATTTATGTTTTAAACCTATCAATTATATAGAAACTGATTCCTAAACTTACAGCCTTGGCACCCTGGAGATGACCCTCAAAGAACCAAAGTCACTTTTTCACATCAATGTTCTGAATGTGGAATCATGGAATGGTTTAGGTTGGAAAGGACCTTAAAGACCATCCAATTTCAACCCCCATGGCAGGGATACCTCCCACTGGATCAGGTTCCTCAAAGCCCCATCCAACCTGGCCTTCAGCACCTCCAGGGATGGGGCAACTATGACTTCTCAGGGCAACCAGGGCACAAGGAAGGATTTTTTTTTTCAGATCCCATCTCAATCTCCCTTCTTTCAGCTTAAAACAATTCCCCTTGTCTAGTCCCCGCGCTCTCCGATCAAAAGCCCCTCCCCAGCTTTCCTGGAGCCCCTTTCCATACCGGAAGGCTGCTCTAAGTTCTCCATAATCAGTAAATCTCAAAATCTCTTTTCATCCACTGCCAAGTCTTCAAGCTTTACTGACCTCTTACACCTTCTCTGGGTTCATTCTTTTCCTTGGAAATCCATTTTTTAGTTATCTGAGCAGGCAGGATGGAAAGGAACCATGGGAAAAAGAGGCCAGGTTGGTTGGAGCTTGAAGCAATCTGATCCAGCAGAAGGGTCCCTGCCCATGGCAGGAGGTGGAACTGGGTGGGATTCAAGGTCTCTTCCAACCCAACCCAGTCCATGATTCTACGATTCTATTTTTCCAAGTTAGATATAAACTACACTGGGCACCCGACGTGTCCTGAAATATTTAATTACTGGATTCTCCGAGAAGCTCTGGCTCTCCAGGGCATCATGCTCTTCCACTGGAATTGTCCTCTTCAGTCTCCCAACCACCGCACCCAAACTACCCAAAATTCTTTGTTGCCTTTGGAAGGGCTCCAGGATTTATACCAAGAAACCCCTCTGCACGCACACCCTCCACTTCAGGAGAAGCAATTAGTGCCACCACAGCAGCTCGTTAACGAACGTGACGCAGCAAGTCCCCATCCCACCTACAGGGTTTGGGGATTGTTTGCATGGAGACCGCGTTCCTTGAGCAGCAGGAAGCCACGGATAACATCGCTTCGCGTGCCAACCTCCACAACCCCCAGATCTCCTACGTCGCAAACCCCTGCTGAAAAATGACTGTCCTCGAAGCTATTTTTGAGTCCAAAGTCAGAATGATCAATGTCTTGGAAAGACGCGAAAGAGAAGAAGAAACTCTTGCCTCCAGGGTTTTAAGGCTGATTCGGTACCTCCAGCTTTTTGTGTCTGGTAATATAGTGAACAAAAAAAAACCCCACGATGAAATGGAGCTGCTGTTCTCCTCCCACGGCCGCGCTGGAGGAGAAAAGCTCCCTGCGAGATAGAGACAGAGGACTGAAATGTATAAATAACTTCTCCGAGATGCACAAAACCCACCTACTCCATCCAGAAATGTAAAAAAAAATAGGGGGAAAAGCTCTTTTTTTCCCACCGTGGCCACGTGATTGCAGCCGCACCAGGGAAAGGAGTGGGAAAAGGAGTATAAATCAGTGATCCTGGCAAGACTGGGCTTTGTCTCCTTCGTGGTCTCCAGCACCGTGAGCAGCTCCAGGGCTGGAAAGAAGGGAGGCATAAAATCATAGAATCATGAAGGTTGGAAAAGACCTCTAAGATCATCAAGTCCAACCATCAACACAACTAAACCATGTCCCGAAGCGCCACAGCTACACATTTTCTGAATCCCTGCAGGGATGAGGACTCCACCACTGCCCTGGGCAGCCTCTTCCAGGGCTTCACCACTCTTCCAGTAAAGAATTTTTCCTAATATCCAGTCTAAACCTCCCCTGGCACAACTTGAGGACATTTCCTCTCATCCTATCACTTGTTTGTTGGGAGAAGAGACCAACACCCACCTCACTACAACCTCCTTTCAGGGAGTTGTAGAGAGCAATAAGGTCAATCCTTGGCCTCCTCAACTCCAGGCTAAATAGCCCCAGGTCCCTCAGCTGCTCCTCAAGGGACTTGTGCTCCAGACCCTTCACCAGCTTCATTGTCCTCCTCTGGACACACTTCAACAGCATCTTGCGTAGAGTTAAGAGCCCAAGTGAAGGGAGAAGATGAGATACGACCACGGAAGCAAGACTGGAAAAGTGATTTTCAGTTTAACGGCACCGGATCCCTGTTTCATAGAATCATAGAATGGTTTGGGTTGGAAGGGACCTCAACGCTCTGACAGTTCCAACCCTTCTGCCTGGGCAGGGACACCTCCCACCAGATCAGGTTGCTCCAAACTCCATCCAACCTGGCCTTCAACACCTCCAGGGATGGGGCAGCCATCTCGATGATCCAGTGGGTCTTTTCCAACCTGGTGAGTCTACGATTCTATGATCATCCCCCAGCCGGTATCGAATGCGAGATATGAACGTGAGATTTACAACCGTGGAGTAATTCGCAATGGAAATTACAGACACAAAGTCATTCCCGGCCCCAGTTAAACTGGGACAACGCGTATTCAGATCCCCGCAAGCAGTTCTCTTGGAAGGTTTCCTGAGAAAGCTCCCGGGCCACTTGCTCCTGGGTAACCAAGCTCTTCCTCAGCACTTCTGGAAGCCAAACCACGGAGGAGTAAGTTTTGCATAAGGCTCAGCCCTCCAGCTCTTGACAGCTCCTTTCTTTTCGGAAGGAAGAGATTCCTGGATAACCTGGAATGTCGCATTTAATTATTAATATTATAATCGCTATGGGAACTGTGGAGACCTTGCATAATCGTTTGCTTCTTAGCCAAGGTCTCAAGTAAGAAAGGATGAGGAAAAATGTGATGTGCCTCCCCTAATCGTTCCCTAATTCAGCACAGGAAAGATATGGATCTGTTGGGACGGGTCCAGAGGAAGCCATGGAGATGACCCCAAAGCAGTGGGACCAGCAGGGCTCTGTTCTGCTCTGGTGAGACCTCACCTGGAGCCCTGTGTCCAGTTCTTGGATCCTCAGGAGAGGAAGGAGATGGAGCTCTTGGAGCAAGGCAAGAGGAGGCCATGGAGATGATCCAAAGGCTGGAGCACCTCTCATACAAGGACAGGCTGAGAGAGTTGGGATAGTTCAGCCTGGAGAAGACTGTGGAAAGACCTTAGAGCGGCCTTCCAGTATGGAAAGGGCTCCAAGAAAGCTGGGGAGGGGCTCTTGATCAGGGAGTGCAGGGATAGGACGAGGAGGAACAATTTTAAGCTGAAAGAGGGGAGACTGAGATGAGATCTTAGGAAGAAATGTTTTCCATTGAGGTTGAGGAGGCCCTGCTACACGTTCCTCAGAGAAGCTGTGGATGCTCCATCCCTGGAGGTGTTCAAGGCCATGTTGGATGAGGCTTTGAGCGACCTGATGCAGTGGGAGGTGGGTTCCATGGCATTGGGTTGGAACTGGATGGGCTTCGAGGTCCCTTCCAGCCCAAACCATTCCATGATTCTATGATCATGTGCAAGCAGGGAGAGAAACCTCGTGGTTGCTCAAAGCTTCATCCAATGTGGCCTTCAACACCTCCAGGGATGGGGCAGCCACCACTTCTCCGGGCAGCTCCCACGGAGGTTTTCCAGACGTTTTTGCCTCCGAGTGTGGACAAAGGAGCACAAAACCCACAGCTTGATCTCACCCCACCGCTCGCTTGCACAAGGAGCTGTTGGATGAAGCCAAGTAGTCTCGTGAACCTCAGCCTCTCACAGCTGGAGGTACAAAACAGGCATCCCAGTAGGAAGACGCGAGTGGGAAGTTTCCATTTCCATCTTTGTCTCCGTTCCCATAGAAACTCAACTGAAATGGAGACGGCAAAAGAAAATTAAAGCGTCAATAAAGGAATCTACAAGGAACTGGCATGGTCCAACGGTGTAGATAAGCAAGGAGAGAAAAGGAACCAAAAATAAAGCCAGAGAAGGAAGATTGAATTCAAATACGAGGGGAGCTTTCACACTGAAGTCTTTCTTATTTGAGGATAAAACCGTATGAATAAACGATGTCATACGGAGATGTCACAAATGAAACGAACCGTAACGAGACGATGTCTGGTCATGGGTCTGGGGTCTCCACGCCTCAGTGGTGGAAGACGGGGCTGAGGGCCAGCAGGGATCCCAGGGGGATCCAGAAGAGCTGTCATGTGTCATCTTCCCTATCCTGGCTGTCAGGAGCTACTGGGAAGGATTAAACAGGAGAGAGACCACATAGAATCATGGAATGGATTGGGTTGGAAGGGACCTTAAAGAACATCTAGTTCCACCCCCCTGCTGTGGGAAGGGAGACCCTCCACTGGACCAGGCTGCTCAAAGCCTCACCCAACTTGGCCTTCCACACTTCCAGGGATGGAGCAGCCACAACATCTCTGGGCAACCTGGGCCAGGGCCTCCTGACCCTCACAGGGAAGAATTTCCTCCTAAGATCTCATCTCAACCTCCCCTCTTTCAGCTGAAATTCATTCTGCCTTGTCCAGTCCCTTCACTCCCTGATCAAGAGCCACTCCCCAGCCTTCCTGGAGACCTTTTCCATACTGGAAGCTGCTCTAAGGTCTCCCCTGAGCCTCCAGGGTGAACAACTCCAACTCTCTCAGCTTGTCCTCAAGAGCAGAGGTGCTCCAGCCCTCAGAGCACCTCTGCGACGTCCTCTGGACTTGCTCCAACAGCTCCATGTCCTTCAGACGATGAGGATTCCAGAACTGAGCACAGGGCTCCAGGTGGGGTCTCACCAGAGCAGAGTTGAGTGGCACAATCCCCTCCCTTGCCCTGCTGGCCGCGCTGATTTTGATGCCGCCCACATCACCAGGTCTACCAAGAAGCGCTCACATCTCGCATTGAGTTGTAGTAATGAAAAATCCATATATAAGGGTAGCCAAGAAAATCTGGAACGCAACGGTCCCAAAAGAGCCTAAAACACACTCGAAGATTATTTTAGATCAGCAGAGACGTTGCTGAAAATCCAGTTTCACCTTATACCTAAAAAGCAACGAGGAGAAGATGACTGGGAAACGATGACTCACGTTTTTCAGGATGTGTTTAACCGGTTGCTCCGCAGTAGGTTTCAACGGGAGCCAAAGGAAATTACTTTTCCTAGCACATAATTATGTTGTGGAATGCGTTCAGCAATGGAGCCAAAGCCCATAAATCGGTTCAAAGGAGAATTAAGATGAGTTCAAGGAGGACAAACCCATCGGTAGCTATGAAATCCGATGTTACGAGGTTGGGGAATCGCCAGAAGCAGCAAATTACTGGATGGGGAAGGATCACCTCGCTCTGCCCCAGACATTTTTCCTCTTTCTAAGGAAATCTCTGCACGGAGAGCGGAGTTGAAGCTGTGCAAACTCACGGATGTCCCATCCCTGGAGGTGCTGAAGGCCAGGTTGAGTGGGGCTTTGAGCAATCTGATCCAGTGGGAGGTGTCCTCGCCCATGGCAGCAGTTTGGAACTGGATATCTTTAAGGTTCCTTCCAACCCAAACCATTCGATGAAGCTTTTCCACCCGTGCAGCAAGAGCAGGGTTGAGGGGGCCTAAGGGAAAGCTGGAGAAGGTCTCTTGATCATGGAGATAGGACAATGGGGAACAGGTTTAAGCTGAAATATAGGAAACGGAGATGAGAACTTAGGAAGAAATTCTTCCCTATGAGGGTGGGGAGGCACTGGAATAGGTTGCCCAGAGAACCTCTGGCTGTCCCAACCCTGGAGGGGTCAAGGCCAGCTTGGATGAGGCTTTGAACACCCCGATCCAGTGGGAGGTGTCCCTGTCCGTGGCAGAATGGTTGGAACTGGATGAGTTTGGAGGTCCCTTCCAACTCAAACCAGTCTATGATTCAGTTCTCCCTGTCCTTGCTGTCTTTTCACTCCTCCAAAAAGGCACTGAGATATTGGAACAGGTTGCCCAGAGAAGCTCTGGCTGTCCCAGCCCTGGAGGTGTTCAAGGCCAGGCTGGAGGAGGCTTTGAGCACCCTGATCCAGTGGGAGGTGACCACGGCAGTGAGGTTGGAACTGGATGATCTTTAAGGTCCCTTCCAACCCAAACCATTCTACGAAGCTTTTTCACCCGTCCCGTTGTCCAACGTCCCAGTTTGCACGGATGACTTTGGTATCATTGCCTCCCTTCTGGCCTAGAGGACACTGGGATAAGAAGACACCAGCTTGCAGAGATAAATCCCCACAGCTTCAAAGGACGGCTCAGAAACAGGAGAGGATGAAGCCGGTGCCTTCTTATCGGAGCAAGTTCGACTGCTTTCTGGTGGGTAGCAACACTTCCAATCCAAGCTTCACAGCGTTGAGCGTCAGCTCCGCATGATCTCCTTTCAACTCTCAAAATAAAGGAGTCTCGGAAGCTGCCAGAGAGGAGATAACACAAACAGGCGGAGATGAATCAAGGATCTGCATGAAAGCAGCAAATTCACCAGGCTGACCTCAAGCTTCTCAAAGCAGCTCCAGCATTTTTAGCCGGAGGCTTCTGTGATCCCGTATCTCTCCATACACCAACTAATAACTCTCTTAGCTCCTTGCCAATTTAGGGAGGTCAAGGTCTTGAGGAGATCAGCCTCTAAGAAGTTTTGTTTCGAAGGAAAAGAGGATGATTGAGGACAGAAGGACACAAATGGTGCTTTTGCTGAAGACCAGAGAGCTCAGCCCAAGAGAATCATAGAATCATAGACTCACCAGGTTGGAAAAGACCCACGGGATCATCAAGTCCAACCATTCCCATCAAATACTAAACTGAGCCAGCTGAGTCGTTGCTGCCCTTGTCTCTACAAAAAGGGTGGTAGAGAGGGATGGAGGCTACCACGGGATGGACCAGGGAGGGGAACAGCAAGCACAGTTCTCAGAGAAGGGGTGAGACCTCACCTGGACCCCTGTGTCCAGTTCTGGAATCTTCAGCATCGGAAGGAGAGGGATCTGTTAGAACGAGTCCAGAAGAGGCCATGGAGATGATCCAAGGGCTGGAGCACCTCCCATACGAGGAAAGGCTGAGAGAGTTGGGGTTGATCAGCCTGGAGAAGACTGTGGGAAGACCTTAGAGCAGCTTCCAGTATGAAAAGGGGCTCCGGGAAAGCTCGGGAGGGGCTCTGGATCAGGGAGTGCAGGGACAGGACAAAGGGGATGGTTTGAAGCTGAAAGAAGGGAGATTGAGATGAGATCTCAGGAAGGAATTCTTTATTGTGAGGGTGGTGAGGCCTTGGCACAGGTCTCTCAGAGAAATCGTGGCTGCCCCATTCTGGAGGTGCTGAAGGCCACGTTGGACGAGGCTTTGAGCAACCTGATCCAGTGGGAGGTGTCCCTCTCATGGCAGGGGGTGGAACTGGACTTAAGGTCCCTTCCAACCCAAACCGTTCTAGGATTCTATGATTCTGTGAAGGTAGCAGATGGTTTCCACCTTGAAGATGGATCATTTTGGATGGTGGCTTCATCTGTGCTGGCACTCGAAGAAGACGCCATATGTGTCTCCCCAAATCAGGTCTAGACGCGAGCACAACTTCAGTGTCAGTGTTGTAGTCACAAACCCAAATTCCCAGCGCTGAAGCTTCCAAAAGCCAGCCTGAAGATCACCGGAGCGCTGCGAGGTGCCAACACCAACTCTAAAGCTTCTTTAAAAAGAAAGAAAGCTTATTTTGCTTTTCCAACCAAAACCTTCAGAAGAAAGATGATTAAAGAGCTATTAATAGTAACGATCTCCGTGGAATATTGGAAGTGTGAAATAGCGAGTGGAACGCTTTGAAATTTAAGTCATTTTCCCAAAGCCTATGAACAACCTGGAGCAACTCAAGAAAAATCAGGAATGACTGGAATTCAAGGCAGAAAATTATTCCCCCTCAAAAAAAAAAAGACCTTCTGCAAAAAGGAATTCTGCAAATTTGGTGGATGAGAAGCTCAACATGAGCTGGCAACGGGTGCTCACAGGCCAGAAAGCCAACGGTGTCCTGGGTGGCATCCAAAGAATTGTGACCACCAGGATGAGCGAGTGGATTCTCTGCCTCTACTCCGCTCTACGTTAGACTCCACCCGGAGTCCTGTCTCCAGTTCTGGAGTTCTCAACAGAGGAAGGACATGGAGCTGCTGGAGCAAGTCCAGAGGAGGCCACGGAGATGATCCAAGGGCTGGAGCACCTCCCACATGAAGACAGGCTGAGGGAATTCGGGTTGTTCAGTCTGGAGAATAGAAGGCTCCAAGGAGATCTTAGAGCAGCTTCCAAGTATCTGAAGGGGCTTCAGGAAAGCTGGGAAGGGACTTTTTCCAAGGGTGTGGAGTGATGGGATGAGGGGGTAACGGCTTTAAGGTCCTTTCCAACCCAACCCATTCCATGATTCTATTTCCATGATTCGTTGACTTTGAAACGTCCCTTCCAATCCGAACCATTCCATGATCCTTGAGCACAGATGCTGGTGGCAGCTCTGGGGACAGAAGGATCCACATCCCTCAGGGCGGAGGCTGATCATATTTGAGGGCAACCAAAGCCAAATTGGGGGAAGTAGATGAGGTCCCGCCTGGCAACGAGAGCGAGGAGCATTCCAGCAGGGTCGGCAGCTGCTGAATCCCAACCCTCCCCACCACGTGTCCTTGGAGCTCCTGCCGAGGACTATGAATTCGTTAACTCCCTGCAGAAGGAAAAATTCATGTGGCTGCAGCTAGGAGTTGAGTTTGACCCAATCCTGAGGGAGAAAGATGAAAGGAGAGGAAAAAGGAGAGGAGAAGGGAGAGGAAAAAGGAGAGAAAAGGAGAGAAAAGGAGAGGAAAGGAGAGGGAAAAGGAGAATAAAAAAGAGAGGAAAAAGGAGAAGAAAGAAGAGAGGAAAAAGGAGAGTAAAGGAGAGAAAGGGAGAAGAAAAAGGAGAACAAAGGAGAGGAAAAAGGAGAGGAAAGGAGAGGGAAAAGGAGGAGACGAAGGAGAGGAAAAAGGAGAGAAATTAGCGGAAAAAGGAGAGGAAAGGAGAGGAAAAAGGAGAGAAAAAAGAGGGGAAGAAGGAGAAGAAAAAGGAGAGAAAAAAGGAGGGGAAGAAGGAGAGGAAAAGGAGAGGAACGAAGAGGAAAAAGGAGAGGAAAGGAGAGGAAAAAGGAGATAAAAAGGAGAGGAAAAAGGAGAGGAAAGGAGAGGAAAAAGGAGAGGAAAAAGGAGATAAAAAGGAGAGGAAAAAGGAGAGGAAAGGAGAGGAAAAAGGAGAGGAAAAAGGAGAGGAATAAGGAGAGAAAAAAGGAGAGGAAAAAGGAGAGGAAAGAAGAGGAAAAAGGAGAGGAAAGGAGAGGAAAAGGGAGAGTAAAGGAGAGGAAAAAGGAGAGGAAAAAGGAGAGGAAAAGGGAGAGAAAAAAGGAGGGGAAGAAGGAGAGGAAAAAGGAGAGGAACAAAGAGGAAAAAGGAGAGGAAAGGAGAGGAAAAAGGAGATAAAAAGGAGAGGAAAAAGGAGAGAAAAAAGGAGAGGAAAAAGGAGAGGAAAGGAGAGGAAAAAGAAGGGGAAAAAGGAGAGGGAAGAAGAGGAAAAAGGAGAGTAAAGGAGAGGAAAAAGGAGAGGAAAAAGGAGAGGAAAAAGAGGGAAAAGGAGAGGAAGAAGGAGAGGGAAAAGAAGAGGAAAAAGGAGACAAAAGGAGAGAAGGGGAGGAAAAAGGAGACAAAAGGAGAGAAGGAGAGGGAAAAGGAGAGGGAAAAGGAGAGGGAAAAGGAGAGGGAAGGGAAGGGAAGGGAAGGGAAGGGAAGGGAAGGGAAGGGAAGGGAAGGGAAGGGAAGGGAAGGGAAGGGAAGGGAAGGGAAGGGAAGGGAAGGGAAGGGAAGGGAAGGGAAGGGAAGGGAAGGGAAGGGAAGGGAAGGGAAGGGAAGGGAAGGGAAGGGAAGGGAAGGGAAGGAAGGGAAGGGAAGGGAAGGGAAGGGAAGGGAAGGGAAGGGAAGGGAAGAATATCCAAGCCCTTAAATCCGCAGGGAATTTATCTCCGTGAGCTGCCTGGCGCTGTAAAGCCTCACTGCAAACTCACGGGGGGGCTGAAGGCAGCAGGAAAAGAATGAAAATTCCACCAAAGCTGTAAAATTTGCCACTTTCCCTTTGTGAACTCAAGCGGTATCGGAGCAGGGGAGGTTAATATCGTTCACCAGATGGAACACGGGGAACTTAAAGCAGTTTACAGCATAGGATTGTAAACACACCCACCCTGACGTATTTAACTCCCAGCTGGGGTCTCCCA
Organism: Phaenicophaeus curvirostris; assembly: GCF_032191515.1. NCBI lineage: Eukaryota > Metazoa > Chordata > Aves > Cuculiformes > Cuculidae > Phaenicophaeus > Phaenicophaeus curvirostris. Next base: position 98,941,105 of record NC_091394.1, on the reverse strand, counting down.
GGTAGGTCCCTGGTGCCAAGCCTGTCCTGGGAGGAAAAGGAGATTTGACAGTGCCAGAGAAGGCGAAAAAACCCATAATAAATTAATTTTATCGTTGGCATTGCAGGGTTGTCCGGAAAAGGTTGTTTTCATGGATTTGCTTGTTGTGGAAAGTGAGTCTGAAAGCACGCCCTGTGCTTCTGAACTGGGATATATTGAAGAAGCAAGAAGTCCGCGACAAATGGACTTTGGGGAACGACAGACACCGGATCTGACATCCGGAGAAAAATATGCGTCCTTGCTGTGGGCTTGCCAGAAAGAGATTAAACATCGGCACGGCTCGGCTGGGGTCAAGCGCCTGCCTCGCAAATCCCAAGCAGGGTCTTTGGGGTGTTTCTGTGGAGGGCAAAGCAGAAGGACCTACAGGAAAGCTGGGGAGAGGCTCTTGAGCTGAGATCTTTGAGGTCCCTTCCAACCCAAACCATTCTATGAGATGCCTTGAAGAACCCCCCATTCAGCAGGACAAAGGATCACAAAGCTCTTTAAATGTACGGCTGGTGTTGAAAAGGAACAGATTCTGCTTGTTTAAAGGTTTAAACTGGAAGAGGGTGAGTTCAGACTGGATATAAGGAAGGAATTTGGTACGATGAGGGTGGCCTGATCCAGGTTGCACAGAGAGGTGGTGGTTGCCCCAGCCCTGGAGGTGTTCAAGGTCATGGTTGATGAGGCTCTGAACGAGCTGATCCAGTGGGAGGTGTCCCTGCTCACGGCAAGAGGTTGGAATTGGATGGGCTTTGAGGTCCCTTCCAACTCAAACCATTCTATAATTCTGTGTCAGATGACTTTCAAAGGTCCCTTCCAACCCAAATTTTGAGGTGCTGAGGGGCAGGGTTTAGTATTTGATAGGAACGGTTGGATAGGACCTGATGACCCGGTGGGTCTTTTCCAACCTGGTGATTCTATGATTCTAGGATTCTGTGATTCTAGGATTCAAATCATTCCACGATTGGATGACCTTGTCCCAGCTCCTGCACGAGCCTCCCCAGCGTCGGAGCAGGGTTGGAAGCAGCAGCTGCCAAGAGAACAGGTGATTGGCCCCCGTTTTGGGGCCAAAAAGAAGCCACTTGTCACAGTCTTGACGTGGTTTGATTTCCCGTCGCGGCTGGGCTGTGGGACAACAGGGGGAATTGGAGGCAAGGACCATGACTTGGGATGCAAACAAGGAATTCCTTGTTCCCAGGACGGGAATTTAACCGTTGCAGTTGCCGCATCCCGTAAAGGCAGAGTTCAACCCTACAAATCCCTGCGATGACTGGAGCAATTAGAGCCTGTAAGACAAGATGACCTTTCCGAACCACGCGGCAGAGAGATTGTCAGCAGGAGCCTGCTCCCTCCAAAATATCAGATAACCTTCTCGGTCCTACGCTGATAGGAGGAAAGCACTCAGAAGCGGCGCTCCCCCTCTTCCCGACAGCGACGCCGTGATATTTATAGGATGAGGAGATAACGCTGGAAAACACAAAGTGCTCGGCGCTTCCAAGCAGCAAGACAGCAAATCTCATTTAGCAAAAGAAACCTCCCCCACCAGCAGCAAAGCGGGGAGAAGCTTTTGGAACACAGCCTCAAAGAATCGTAGAATGGGTTGGGTTGGAAGCGACCTTAAAGATCATCCAGTTCCAACCCCCCTGCCACGGGCAGGGACACGTCCCACTGGATCAGGTTGCTCAGAGCCCGGATCAGGTTGCTCGGAGCCCCATCAGGTTCCAACTCCCCTGCCGTGGTCAGAGACACCTCCCTGTGGATCAGGATGCTCAAAGCCTCATCCAACGTGGCCATCAACACCTCCAGGGATGAGGCAGCCACCACTTATCTAGGCAACCTGAGCCAGGGCCTCATCACCCTCATCGTGAAGAATTTCTTCCTAAGATGTTGTCTAAATCTCACCTCTTTTAGCTTAAAATCATTCCCCCTCATCATATCCCAGCACTCCCTCATCAAGAGCCCCTCCCCAGCTTCCCCGGAGCCCCTTTCCATATTGGAAGTTGCTCTAAGATCTCTCCAGAACCTTCTCTTCTCCAGGCTGAACAATCCAAACTCTCTCAGCCTGTCCTCAAAGCAGCGATGCTCCAGCCCTTGGATCATCTCTGTGACCTCCTCTGGACTTGCTCCAACAGCTCCATGTCCTTCCTGTGTTGAGGACTCCAGAACTGGACACGGGGCTCCAGGTGGGGTCTCACCAGAGCCGAGCAGAGGGGCAGAACCCCCTCTCTCACCCTACTGGTCCCACTGCTTTGGGTGAAACGCAGGACACGGGTGGTTTCTAGTCTGCAAGCACACGTTGCCAGCTCATGTTGAGCACCTCACCCCCCCAACACCCCCAAGTCCTTCTCCTCAGGGCTGCTCCTAATCCCTCTGTCCTCAGCGGAAAGGCAGGAGCCAATTTATAATCGTGCACTGGATCTGCGTGACAGCTGGTGCCCCTGCTCCTCGCCATCCTAAGCCCTTTCCCTACCCTCCACGCACCGTGTTTCGCTACTAGAGGAAACAAAAAGCCTCCATCACTCCTTCAAATACCAAGGTGGACAAAAAGTAGAGGGAAAACGGAAGGGAAACGCCTGCTTCCCGCACAGAAACCTGGCCATATGTTCCGCTGTTATAAATCACGTCCGGGCGCACAATCCAATCACAGTTGGTGTGAAATCTGTCATTCGGGCTGCCAGGATGATTTAAAAGGGAGGTAGAAAAGCAGGTTGCTCCCCACGTCCTCCTTCCTCCAAACCTTCTCCCTGTCTAGGAGAAAAACGAGTCTGCACCTTCCTGGGGGAGCCTGAGCATCCAACCACGATTTCCCCTCCTCCAGCTCCATTCCTGCTCCTGAGGGGATGTCCTTGCACTTCAGGAGTTTAATTTAAAGTTCTCCTGGTGGTTGCAGACATTTCGTGACCTCTTGGAGACACCTCAGGAGATCGGCTTGTCCTCCAGGCCATCATTATGCCACTTGGAATTAATGCAGCAGCATAAGGGCACCTCAAAATCGAGGAGATCCATGCTACACAAGGCAGAAAAGCCCAGATGGCAAGAAGAAAGACATCTCTGATGGTCGTGGAGGCATGAGAGGAACACAGCAGACCCAACACAGAATCATAGAATGATGGAATCATTAAGGTTGGAAAAGACCTCGAAGCTCATCCAGTCCATCCATCAGCCCAACACCACTGTGCCCACTAAACCATGTCCCAAGGAAACTATTTTATTGCTTATACAACAAGCAGAAAAGCTGGAATCCTCTTCTACACCGTGTTTCTCAAGCTTCTACCCTTTTCTGTCTACACCTTGTGCAGTCACTAGGCTTTTATATAGAATCATGGAATGGGTTGGGTTGGAAGAGACCTTAAAGACCATAGAATCATGGAATGGGTTGGGTTGGAAGAGACCTTAAAGGTCATAGAATCATGGAATGGGTTGGGTTGGAAGGGACCTTAAAGATCATAGAATCATGGAACGGGTTGGGTTGGAAGAGACTTTAGAGATCACAGAAAAATAGAATCATGGAACGGCTTGGGTTGGAATGGACCTTAAAGATCACAGAACCATCGAATCATGGAATGGTTTGGATGGGAAGGGACCTCAAAGCCCATCCAGTTCCAACAGGGACACCTCCCACTGGATCAGGTTGTTCAAAGCCTCATCCAACGTGGCCTTCAACATCTCCAGGGATGGAGCATCCACGACTTCTCTGGGCAACCTGGGCCAGGGCCTCACCACCCCCACAGGGAAAAGTATGACGTAAACTACTCCAAAAAAAGTCCCAGAGCAAAGCAGAGCAGGGACTTTTCACAAATGCTCTTAGATGAGATGACAAAGACAATTTTTACGATGCGTATGCAGCAAAAACACATTCTTTTTTCTCTCTCTTGGGGGAAAAAAACCAGCTGACCTTAAGGACAAATTGAAAAACTGCAGTAAAAGCCTGGATAACCTTGAAATGGAAAAAAAAGATGCCAAGAATACATTTATTTTTCTGGTTCATGGAGTAAAGGTTGGATGTTTTACTTAAAGAAACAAATCGGGGATGTCAAGAAATACGATTTCACCTAAAAATAGGATCAGCGCTGGTTAATATTTTCATTGATGATAACGGCAGAGAGATCGAGGGCACCCTCAGCAAGTTTACAGGTGACACCAAGCTGAGTGGTGCAGTTGTCACACCAGAAGAATGGGATGGTGTCCAGAGGGACCTGGACAAGCCGGAGAAGTGGGGCTGGGTGAATCTCATGAGGTTCAACAAGGGCAAGGACAAGGTCCTACACCTGGGACTCGGGCAATCATCGGTTTCGATACAGGTTGGGGGATGATGTGGGAGGGTTGAGCTTGCTCAGCCTGGAGAAGAGGAGGCTCCGGGGAGACCTTAGAGCAGCTTCTGGTACCTGAAGGGGCTCCAGGAAAGCTGGAAAGGGACTTTTTCCAAGGACATGGAGTGATGGGATGAGGGGGGAGCGGCTTTAAATTGGAAGGGGAAGATTCAGACTGGACATTAGGAAGAAATTCTTCATGATGAGGGTGGTGAGGCCCTGGTCCAGGTTGTCCAAGGAAACTGTGTCTGACGGCCCCAGGGGAGATGTTCAAGGCCAGGTTGGATGAGGCTTGGAGCAACCTGATCCAGTGGGAGGTGCCCCTGCTGACAGCAGTGGGACTGGAACTGGATGATCTTTAAGGTCCCTTCCAAACCAAACCTTTCTATGATTCCAAACCAGAGACTTTTAGACACGAATCACATTAAATGGATGCAATGAAATGAGATGCTTTCATGTTTCCCACTCTTTGGAACCAAGATCATCCCAACCAGAAAAACCCACCACGAGAGAATGACTTGGCAGGTGTGAGAGCATTTGCTGTTTGCTCGAGACTCTTCTGGCAGAGGCAGAGGACTCCTGCGGCTCACGCCCTTTGGTGAACATGACCACTACAGGATGGACCTCAAAACTTGGCCTGGATGGTCTTCCAGGATGAGGAACGCTGCTCCCCACCATCAGTCTAAGGCACTCACATTACAGGAGCTTCCCAGAGGTCCCTACATACAAGAGAAAAGGAAACCTTTGTGCCTCACCTGGAGCAGAAGAAGAGGAGGATGAAACTGAAGATGAGAATGAAGCAAGTTCTCTGGAACTAGGGAAAACCACATGTAGCTTCCCAAACAACCCCAAAATAAAACCCCCAGAGCAGCCCCCCGACTTCTCAAGGTCTCAGTAATAGAATCGTGGAATCATTAAGGGTGGAAAACACCTCCAAGCTCATTCAGTTCAACCATCAGCCCAACACCACCGTGCCGACTAAACCATGTCCTGAAGTGCCACATCTACATGTTTTCCAAACACCTTCATGGATGGGGACTCCATCGCAGCTCAGAGCCTCTTGAGGTGACCACTCTGAGATTTGTCACGGCCTCTCTAGATGACCACACTTGTGTGAAGACCTTGCAGTTGACAAAATTGAGAGCCCTCCAGCTGTGCATCACCTCCCACCTTTCCCCCGTATGCCATCCATGGAAGACTCAGCTTCCATCTTCCCTATCACCTCATCCGGCAGATGAAGGTGACAGTTGGATCTCCTCAGCCTCCTCTCCAGGCTGAAGAAGCCCAGCTCTCATTAAACTCTCCTACCAACACAACACCCTCTATGACGTGGCAGCAGATCCATCTGCTCCTCAGCGAGGAAGAAGATGTTCCCCCACATTGATTATCCAATAGTTGGGATGACATTCATGGAATGATCGGGCTGTGGCACCATCTGTTCGGAACCAGACATGGTGGAGGGGTAAAGCTCCGCTTGCGCATGACAATGCTTTCCAGTGGAAGCCAGAAGATCTCAAAGACCTCATTGGTTTTCTCTTCCAAGGACCACAGGAACCTTTCTGCTCTATATTTGTTAAGAACCAGTAGGACCACAAAGGACTCTGCTATCCGAAGACATCCATATGGACTGACTTTGTCCCATCCCACCCCGGCAGAGAGAGAAGGAAGGAAAAACCAGCACTTCACTTGGAAAGCAACCGGATTGCACAACGCGTGGTGTGGCACAGGAAGCCTGATCAAACACACAAATACCTCCAGCACCCTTCACACTCTTGGTTTCATGGAATCATGGAATGGTTTGGGTTGGAAGGGACCTCAAAGCCCACCCACTTCCAAGCTCCTGCCATGAGCACGGACACCTCCCACTGGATCAGGTTGACCCAAGTCCCATCCAGCCTCCAGGGATGGGTCATCCATGACTTCTCCGGGCAAGCTGGTCCAGTGCTTCACCACCTTCACAGTGAAGAATTTCTTCACAATATCTGACCTAAATCTCCCCTCTTTCCACTTAAAACCATCCCCCCAGCCTGTCCCTGCACCTCCTGATCAAGAGCCCCTCCCCAGCTTTCCTGAAGCCCCTTTCATAGAATCATAGAATCATAGAATAACCAGGTTGGAAGAGACCCACCGGATCATTGAGTCCAACCATTCCTATCAAACACTAAACGATATCCCTCAGCACCTCGTCCACCCGTGCCTTAAACACCTCCAGGGAAGGGGACTCAACCACCTCCCTGGGCAGCCTGTTCCAGTGCCCAATGACCCTTTCTGTAAAGAATTTTTTCCTAACGTCCAGCCTAAACCTCCCCTGGCGGAGCTTGAGGCCATTCCCTCTTGTCCTGTCCCCTGTCACTTGGGAGAAGAGTCCAGCACCTTCCTCTCCACAACCTCCTTTCAGGTAGTTGTAGAGAGCAATGAGGTCTCCCCTCAGCCTCCTCTTCTCCAGGCTGAACACCCCCAGCTCTCTCAGCCGCTTCTCGTAAGACCTGCTCTCCAGCCCCTTCACCAGCTTCGTTGCTCTTCTCTGGACTCGTTCCAGAGCCTCAACATCCTTCTTGTGGTGAGGGGCCCAGAACTGAACACAGGATTCGAGGAGCGGCCTCACCAGTGCCGAGTACAGAGGGAGGATAACCTCCCTGGACCTACTGGTCACGCCGTTTCTGATCCAAGCCAAGATGCCATTGGCCTTCTTGGCCACCTGGGCCACTGCTGGCTCATGTTCAGTCGCTGTCAACCAACACCCCCAGGTCCCTCTCCTCCAGGCAGCTTTCTAGACAGACTTCTCCTAGTCTGTAGCACTGCACAGGGTTGTTGTGCCCCAAGTGCAGGACCCGGCACTTGGCCTTGTTAAACCTCATGCCACTGGTCTCTGCCCAGCGGTCCAGCCTGTTCAGATCCCTTTGCAGAGCCTCCCGACCCTCCAGCAGATCGACACTTCCACCCAGCTTAGTGTCATCCCCAAACTTGCTAAGGGTGCACTCGATGCCTTCATCCAGGTCGTTGATAAAGACATTGAACAGGGCTGGACCCAGCACTGAGCCCTGGGGAACCCCACTTCTAACTTTCAGTACTAGAAGGCTGTTAGAAGGTCTCCTTGGAGCCCAAGGCCCAAGGAGATGCCTGCAGCCTCCTTGGGTAAGCACAGAAGAAGGTGTTTCACAAGAACTGTGCCCTCAACGCCAGCCGTTGATGCCATTTATGGAGATTTTGTGTTCATCCCAATAAAAAGGGTCGTCTGAATCGCCAGGGCACGTAAAACATTTAGCATTTGACAGCTCCAAGGATCAGAATTCTACAGAGGACTCACCGAGCGAATTTCAACGGGGGGAAAGCACCGAAACCTGCCATTAAATCCCATTCTCTGGGGTCGGAAGGTGGGCTGTGGATTACCATAACTACATGCCTAGTTGACAACAGCCACATACTGCTTTCCAAATGATATATTCCTCTCAGCTCACTTTTGTTCCTCCTCCTCCCCCAAATTCTAGAGGCGTTCCAGTCGTGCCTAGAAATAAAAGAGCACCGTTTGCTAATTCGGTACTAAAACAAAAGGCAAAAATAATAGAGGAGTCTCAAACCTCCCAGCGTTTTCATTCAGCTTGATCTGTTCAAGGGTTTCAGCACGCTGGGCACCCTTGGAGAACAGCCCTGCTCATGTTCTACCAAGCAAAATTGATGCCTACATCCCCACGGCCCTGAAAATTAGCGCTCTGGCTCTCTGTGAATGGTGTGGGAGAACATCTTCCCATGCTATCACATCTCCTGGTGGAACTCCTGCCCCTGTCCTGGCTGCACAAGAACTGCTCCTGGTTTTCTTAGAATCACAGGATCGTTAAGGTTGGAAAAGACCTCTAAGATCTTAGAATCGTTTGGTTGGAAAGGATCTGTGAGATCATTGAGTCCAACCACACCTGTCCACTACCAAACCAGATCTCTGAGCACCTCATCTACCGTTATTTTAAATCCCTCCAGGGATGGAGACTCAACCATTTCCCTCAGCAGCCTGTCTCAAGAAGTCCAAGTCCAGCCATCAACACAACACCCCAGCGCCTCCTAAAACATGTCCCTGAGCACCACTTATATATGTGTTTTGAACCCCAGCAGCAATGGAGACTCCACCACTGCCCTGGGCAGCGTCTTCCAATGCTTCACCGCTCTGTCAATAAAGGAATTTTTCCTAATATCCGATCTAAGCCATCCCTGAGGCCATTTCCTCTTGTCCTATCACTTGTTACTCGGGAGAAGAGACCAACATCCAACTGTAGACAGTGACAAGTTCTCCTCTCAGCCTCAACAACCCCAATTCTCTCAGCCACTCTTCATAAGACTTGTTCTCCAGCCCCTTCACCAGTTTTGTTGTCCATCCATCCATCTTGTCATAACTGGATTGGGTTGGAAGGGCTTCGAAGTCCCTTCCAACCCAAACTATTCCATGATTCTATGACTCTATGCTATGAAATTATTGTCGTCTACTCCTCATCTCCTCAAGTCTATGACATCTCACCATCACTTGGTGAACCACGTTCACCCAAAGTGTGCAAAACCACTACGAAGTCCTGAATCCGTGCTACAACATTAAAGCCAAGTACTTCTGGAGTAGAAAACCTGGAGATTTATTCCTTCTGTCGCACAAAATGGCTTAAAAACTGTGTCACAAAGCCTCTACAATGATAATCATCATCTTTGGTGAGCCCTGATTTGTTACAGTGAGGTCACAGATAAGAAGAGCCCTGTGGCAGGACACGTTATCAGGCGAGCTATTAATTATGACAGTGTTTAATTACCTTAATCCATTTAATAACACATTTTGCTAAAATTAGCAAGATAAATTGCTCCGATAGCACTGTAAGAGCTGAATTATGCTCATATTCCTGGTATTTAATCCATTTCTCCGAGTATTTGGATACAGAGCACAGCTCTTTGGGGTGGGAACGTGGAAGAATGCTTCTTCTGCAGCTTCTGCAGAGAATCATAGAATCATGGAATCATTAAGGTTGGAAAAGACCTCTAAGCTCATCCAGTCCATCTATCAGCCCAACACAACCGTGCCCACTAAACCATGTCCTGAAGTGCCACACCTACATGTTTTTTAAACCTCTCCAGAGATGGGGACTCCACCACTGCCCTGGGCAGCCTCTTCCTGTGCTTCACCACTCTTTTAGCAAAGCAAATTTTCCAAATATCCAATCTAAACCTCTCCTGGTGCAACTGGAGTCCTGTTCCTCTCATCGAATCGAGGACGTCAAGTGAGGAGATGATCAACACGACAAGATCTGGCTGAACACCCGCTCTCGGTCACCGTGAGAAGAGCCAGAGCTCCCGAAGCTCTGGATGTTCCCAACCTCCGGAGCTATTTGCAGCCAGGCACAGCTCCCGGCATGAGCTCAGCCCGTGCCCAGCAGGCAGGTGGTCCAAGGAGCTTGAAACATGGTGTCCTACTGCCTGTTCCCAGCATCTCGTAGCGAGTCATTCAGCTTCCCCCACAATTTATGCACGCTCTTTGCCACCACGTCAAAGCTGCGCTCTTCCAGTTCTTTTCAACGCTTTAGGAATCCCATGGTTGAGTGTGGGAGCAGGGATGCAGCTGCCTTTTGGATGGGTCTTTCCGGCAAAGCAACATGAAATGTTGAGACCCAAAGCGTTTTCCCTCAGATTCTCTCTAGACAGCCCAGGCCAGGGTTTCACCATCCTCAGAGTGAATAATTCCTTCTTTCTACCCAGTCCAAATCTGAGCACACCACATTTAGGAAGTTGTTGGAAGGGGACACGAGCCACCACACAGGACAACAGGAGATCCCGGCAGCACCTGGAGGTGACGACAATGTTCTAGCAGGAAGGGTTGAGGGCAAGGAATTGGAGAACCATAGAATGGTTTGGGTTGGAAGGGATCTCAAAGATCATCTAGTCCAAGCCATGGGCAGGGACGTCTCCCACTGGATCAGGTTGCTCCAAGCCCCATCCAACCTGGCCTTCAACACCTCCAGGGATGGGGTAGCCACAATTTCTCTGGGAAACATGGTCCAGAAGAAGGTATGATCTGTCTCTAGGAAGGAGCCTCTGAACTGGAAGTGTTGAGTGCTACGACACGCTATAGTGTGTTACGGTAACCAGTGTTACCAGAACAATTTCTAGAGCCTTTGGATTATAGGAACCCTTGGAAACTCCCAGATCTCTCAGTGTTCTTTAATCCCTAATCCTCTCCAGGTTCATTGTGCAACCACATGCAAAACACTTCCTTTCTGCCTCCGTTTCCTTCTCCTTTTTGTGGTTTAGCCATTCCAGAAGAAGGCAGGAAGCGTAGTGAAGACCTGATCCAGCTCCTTCCCCGCTATCTGTCAGCTCCATGGCCATGGAAAGTCACTTCTTGGTCAAGCCCAGGTATAAGATACATCCTCCCGCATTAAATCACGGAATCATTAAAGTTGGAAAAGACCTCTACGATCACAGAGTCCAACCATCAGCCTAGCACCACCATGCTGACTAAATCATGTCCTGAAGTGACACGGACATATATTTTCTGAACTCTTACAGGGATGGGGACTCCACCACTGCCCCAGGAAGCTTCTTCCAAGGCTTCACCACTCTTTCGGTAAAGATATTTTTCCCAATATCTAATTTAAACCTCCCTTGGTGCAACTTGAGACCATTTCCTCTCATCCGAAAGAAGCTGCTACCAGGAAAATTGAGTCCTTGCTGTAACTCAGAAGAGCCAATACCTGTTCTTCGCTTCTCTCCATTAGTGGGATGACGTCCATTAGCGCAGAACTATACTTCGGAGGAGACCTATTAAAGGATCTCAGCATGCCTTAAGGCACCACTTCCCGTTCCCATGTAGCTTTCCTGCTTCGTTTAATTGTGTTTGACGCTGCTTGAGGTTCTCAGGGCACTTTCATTGAATCGTGGAATGGTTTGGGTTGGAAGGGACCTCAAAGCTCATCCAGTTCCAACTCCCCTGCAATGGGCAGGGACACCTCCCCCTGGATGAAAACGCTTAAAGCCTCATCCAACCTGGTCTTCAACACTTCCAGGGATGGGACAGTCATGACTGTTCTGAGCAACCTAGGCCAGGGCTTCACCACCCTCACGCGAAACAATCTCCTCCTAAGTTCTCATCTCAACCTCCCCTCTTTTACCTCAAACGCATTTCCCTTCTCCTATCCCTGCATTCTCTGATCAAGACACCCTCCCCAGCTTTTCTGGAGTCCCTTTAAGTACTGGAAGCTGCTGTAAGGTCCCCCAAAAGCCTTCTCTCCCTCATCCTGTCCTCATATGGGAAGTGCTCCAGCCCTCAGATCATCTCTGTGGCCTCCTCTGGACTTGCTCCAACAGCTCCATGTTCTACCAGTGCTGAGGCCACGTCAACAAGAGTATTTTTTAAGCTTTAAGCTGAAAGATGGGAGATTGAGATGAGATCTTAGGAAAAAACTCATTCCTGTGAGAGTGGTGAGGCTCTGGCTCAGGTTGCCCAGAGAAGTTGTGGCTGCCCCATCCCTCTAGGTGTTCAAGGCCAAGTTGGATGAGGCTTTGAGCAACCTGATCCAGTGGGAGGTGTCCCTGCCCGTGGCAGGGGGGGTTGGAACTGGATGGGCTTTGAGATCCCTTCCAACCCAAACCACTCCATGATTCTCTGATCTCCTCTGCTCTATCTAAACAGACTAAAACCACCGTGTCTGCACAGCACCAAGCATGGCAGAGGTCCAGGCTCAAGCCATGAACCTCAGATGCTGTGAGGCAGGAGACGTCGCAGCCAAATTTAGATCTAGTGCAGGAACCAGTGAGCTGAGGAGAGACACAGTGGCAGCAGCATGTACATCTCCTGTTCCCCTGGTTCCCTTCCATGATTTCTCACCAGTCCTGTAAGGAAGCCCCAACACCACATGTCGCAGCAACGTGCCCGGTACCAGCCTGACGTTTATCTCATTACTGCAGACACTGCAGGAGGAGAAACTGGGTTAACCAGATCTCAAAGGAAAAGAGCGAGCAGCTGCTGGGGAAATGAATCGTTTGAAAGAAGAGTCATCTCACGTGGCATAACCGGAAAAATGTAAAACCTATTTCTCTGACCTTTCGGATATCTTAGGTTGTCAAATTAGTGACCAGCAGGTTGAAGGAGGGGATTCTGACCCTCTACTCTGCTCCTGTGGACCTCACCTGGAGCCCTGTGTCCAGCTCTCGAGTCCTCAGCACAAGAAGGGCCTGGATCTGTTGGAGTGCGGCCAGAGGAGACCACAGAGATGATCTGAGGGCTGGGGCACCTCCCGTATGAGGACAGGCTGAGAGAGTTGGGGTTGTTCAGCCTGGAGGAGAGGAGGCTCCGTGGAGACCTCAGAGCAGCTTCCAGTACTTAAATGGGGCTCCGGGAAAGCTGGGGAGGTGACCTTAGAGCCCATCCAGTTCCAAACCCACTGCCATGGGCAGGGACACCTCCCATTGGATCTGGTTGCTCCAAGCCCTGTCCAACCTGGCCTTGAACACCTCCAGGGATGGGGCAACCACGACTCCTCTGAGCAACCTCCTCCACCCTCACAGTAAAGCATTTCTTCTTCATCTCATCTCAATCTCCCCTCTTTCAGCTTAAAACCATTCCCTCTCATCCTATCCCTGCACTCCCTGATCAAAATTCCCTCCCCAGCTTTCCTGGAGCCCCTTTCAGGACCAGAAGCTGCTCTAAGGTCTCCCTGCAGCCTGCTCCTCTCCAGGCTGAACAACTCCAACCCTCTCAGATTGTCCTCGTACGGGAGGTGCTCCAGCCCTCAGATCATCTCCGTGGCCTCCTCTGGACTTGCTCCAACAGCTCCATGTCCTTCCTGGGCTGAGGACGCAGAACTGGATGCAGAAATCCAGGCGAGGTCTCACCAGAGAGGAGCAGAATCCCTTTCCTGGCTCTGCTTTGGATGCAGCCCAGGACACGGTTGATTTTCCGGGCTGCAAGCACAGCTTTTCCGACAAGACCATCCCTTGGATCGAATATCAATCACATACAACTGTGAAGACCAAGTTCTCCACGCGCAGTCAGGCCACATCGCCGGCTCTTCAGCACTAATTTCTCCCTTGGCCATTTTCATCTTCTGACTCAGTACGTAAGAGATAAATCTGCCCTATCATTTTTTCCCATCTTCCTGACCGCTACATAATTAACACGGCTCTTTTCCTTCTTCTTTTTTCAGGGTGGTTTTTTTTTTTTTCTGTCGCAGCCTTGTCTTTTAAAGATTTAAACCCATTTTTCTGCTCCAACTGTCACAGTCGCCCAACCGAAACCCAACCTGCTGCCTGTTGGCCTTGTTTACAAAATACTGAGCCCAGCATGTTGAGGGAGGTGATTCTGCCCCTCTACTCCACTCTTCTGAGACCCCACCCGGAGCCCTCACCCAGTTCTGGAATCCCCAACAGAAGAAGGACATGGAACTGTTGGAATGGTTGGACTCGATGATCCGGTGGGTCTCTTCCAACCTGGTTATTCTATGATTCTATGATTCTATGAATAGGTCCAGAGGTGGCCATGGAGATGATTTGAGGGCTGGAGCACCTCTGGTATGAGGACAGCTTGAGAAAGTTGGGGTTGTTCAGCCTGGAGAAGGCTCCAAGGAGATCTTAGAGCAGCTGCCACAACCTGAAGTAGCTCCAGGAAAGCTGGGGAGGGACTTTTTTCAAGGGCGTGGAGTGATAGGATGAAGGGGAACAGCTTTAAATTGGAGAGGGGGAGATTTAGATTGGACATTAGGAAGAAATTCTTCATGCTGAGGGTGATGAGGCTCTGGCCCACGCTGCCCAGAGAAGTTGTGGCTGCCCCATCCCTCTAGGTGTTCAAGGCCAGGTTGGATGGCGCCTTGAGGAACCTGATCCAGTGGGAGGTGGCCCTGGCCATGGCAGAAGGGTTGGAACTGGATGGGCTTTGAGGTCCCTTCCAACCCAAACCATTCCACGATTCTGTGAAACACCCAAGTAGCTCTGGGTCACTGGCACCCAAGCAACTACTCATTAACTGATCGGTTCCTGCCTCATTATCCAGCCAGAGGAAGTCTTACAGGATTCCCAGGGACACATTTAGCTCTAATTTAGATATTCGAAGGATAACAAGATGCATTTTGGCACATCCTTGGGGATGTGGCAATAGAAGACATTTGCCTGCATGCTCTGGATAGGACAGGTTTCTTCCAAGGCTCCGAATCCCACAGAAGACTGAGAAGTAAACACTTCGTTAGGACACTTGCCCATCTATAGATTAACTCGGATTAACCAAACCCCTTCCCAACATTTGCTACAAGTCATATTTAAGCATGAAGGTGATTCAAAGGCTGGAGCACCTCCCATATGAGGACAGGCTGAGAGAGTTGGGGTTGTTCAGCCCAGAGAAGAGAAGGCTCTGAGATCTTAGTGCAGCCTTCCAGTCCTGAAAGGGGCTCCAGGAAAGCTGGGGAGGGGCTCTTGATTGGGGAGTGCAGGGATACAATAAGGGGGAACAGTTTTGAGCTGAAAGAGAGATTTAGATGAGATCTTAGGAAGATATTCTTCTCTATGAGGGTGGTGAAGCCCAGGTTGCCCAGAGACATCACGGGTGTCCCATCCCTGGAGGTGTTGAAGGCCAGGTGGGATGGGGCTTGGAGCAACCTGATCCGGTGGGAGGTGTCCCCGCCCATAGCAAGTGGGCTGGAACTAGATGGGCTTTGACGTCCCTTCCAACCCAAACCCATCCACGTTTCTAAATTTACTCTTGCAATTCAAGCAGCAATCGCTGCCCTCAGGGAACGATGGCGGAGACTCAAACTCGTTTGGCAAAACCAGCTCCTAAAGAAAGTTCTGCCCAACCGCTGAAAGTGCTTTGGTCGATTTTGGTTTGTTTTGGAAGAAGGAGGTTGAGGGATGCCCTTCCTCCCCCAACAAGGGTTGCCGTCTCCATGCTTAGCTCAGCATCCCGCTCTCATGGGGGGTGAGGATGAGACTCACCTAAACTTCCATGGGGAACATGGGTGGAGGCAGCATTTTTCTGGCTCCCCAGTCTCACCCACAGGGGCTAATTAATATTCCTTAAGTGCCGCACCCCTAATTACAATAGACTAAGCGAGCGCAAAAGTGCTTTGGTCTCGAAAGTTGGACTTGTGTTTTTCCCGTGAATTTACATTCCGCAGAATGCCCATTCATTAAGTCCGTGTTTTTAATTACGGCATCAAACCCCGTTGATTAGAGTACAAAACCCCATCGACTCTGAAATTAGAGCACAAAAAAGCTCATTCCTCGAGTCCTGAAGCAGAGCAGTTCACTGAGAAAACATTTCTATCTGAAGCGAAGGATGCCTGGTCCCAGATGATGACATACGCTCAGCCCTGGCAGAGATGGGATATGAGACAAAAGCTCGCCTCGTTAGGATAAATTAGCAGATTTAGCAGTGCCGTGGAGGACCTGGGGCAGCTCTGGATGGTGCAGGCTGCGCTACAATAGCTGGACAGAGCTGTAAAGCCCTTTTGAGAAGATCACGTGTGACGGGCTTCCGTGGCACAACGCCTCCAGGACCGTCCCGAATGCCCCGCGCCTGCATAGACCACGGCCCTTGACCGCATCCGCCGTCTACGCAGGACACGGGATGGAAACAGAGCAGGCAGTGTTTTGCCGAGCCCTTTTGAGGGCAGTCGCAGCAAGTGAGGATGGAAAAAAGCACTAAAGGGCAAGGCTGTCCCGCTGCCAGGGAATGCTCGCTCCCAATAGACCATAACGACTCCTGAAGCTGTCGACAGCGACCGTACAGAGGAGGTGACCACATCAACGCGAGTATTTTTTAAGCTTTAAGCTGAAAGAGGGGAGATTGAGAGGAGATCTTAGGAAGAAATGTTCTCTTGTGAGGGTGGTGAGGCACAGGACCAGGTTGCTCAAGAAGACGTGGCTGCCCCATCCCTAGAGGTGTTGAAGGCCAGGTTGGATGGGGCTTCGAGCAACATGATCAAGTAGGAGGTGTCCCTGCCCATGGCAGGAGGGAACTGGATGAGCTTTAAGATCCCTTCCAACCCAAACCTTTCTATGATTCAGCTTTCTCTCTATCTGCTGTCATTTCATTCCTTCAAAAAGGCATCCAGAAACCATCCCAGGCTGCCCAGAGAAGTTGTGGCTGCCCCATCTCTGGAGGTGTTCAAAGCCAGGCTGGATGAGGCTTTGAGCAACCTGATCCAGCAGAAGGTGCCCCTGCCCATGTCAGGGAG
This sequence comes from Phaenicophaeus curvirostris, assembly GCF_032191515.1. NCBI lineage: Eukaryota > Metazoa > Chordata > Aves > Cuculiformes > Cuculidae > Phaenicophaeus > Phaenicophaeus curvirostris. Next base: position 98,924,586 of record NC_091394.1, on the reverse strand, counting down.
TTGGAACTGGATAAATTTAAGATCCCTTCCAACTCAAATCACTCTATCATTCTATTTAATGAGCAGCAAGGTGTTTGGAGGAGAATGTGATGTTGTGTTACATCCCTTTAAGCACAAATGCCTAAAGAAAACACTGAAACCCCCACGCAAGGCAAAGAATCAGCAACAGCAGGCGACTTCTGCTCTGCAAGAGTTTAAGCTCTGCAGCAAAGCTCAGTCCAGAAGTCTATCAGCCTCCACTGTCAAAAATGCTGTGAGATCTTCATCTGCCTGGAAAAAGAGGCTCCGGACATCCCCTCACTCCATCGTCGCTGCTCTCCCCAGGGCTTTAGTGCTCGGTTGTTGACAGCTTCACAGAGGGAAGCTGGTGAATCATAGAATCATGGAATGGTTTGCGTTGGAAGGGATCTTAAAGTTCATCCGGTTCCAACCCCCATGCCCGAGGCAGGGACACCTTTCACTAGATCTGGTTGCTCCAAGCCCCATCAACCTGACTTCAACACCTCCAGGGATGGGGCAGCCACGATTTCCCTGGGCAACCTGGGCCAGCGCCTCCCCCCGTCACAGGAAAACATTTCTTCCTAAAATCTCATCTCAATCTCCCCTCTTTCAGCTTAAAACCACTCCCCCCCATCCTACCACTGATAGGATCCCCTCAGCTTTCCTGTAGGCCCCTCAACCTGCTCTTGCTGCAAGCAGCGTGGCACCAAGTAGCCTTTGGGACAGCATGAAGCCAAGAGAAGATGAGTTTCAGGAGGATATTTTATTACCTACGTTTTCGCATCCAGAATTGTGACCGAACCCAGTGAAGCAAAGTCACCTCCACGAACCGCGTTCAATCCAAACCTGCTATTAGAGCCACCAGCGACGTAAAAGCCGTCGTATCCATAAGCCCCGTGCCCACCTCCTTCCACAAGGACGTCCCGTCATCCCCTCATCTGCCATCTCGCTGCATCCCTCCAGGCTGTTCAAGAGACGAGGCTTCAGGGCCACCTCCTTCTTCTTTTTGGTTGAGGACACATCCACCCAAAGGGGTCTAATTTGGGGTGCTTCTCCAACAAGGCTGCGAAAGCGAGTCGTTACGTGCCTCCTCGAGGAGAGCGAGCGGGCTGGTGAGCTCCAGAGGGCTTGGCAGAGCGCCCTCCCCTCCCAAGCCGTGTGGGTGACGGCACTGCCCTTCCAACCCAGCCTCCCCCGGGGTTTTGCAACAGAAAAGAACCACAGAGGAGCTGTCTGCTGGAGCCAGACGGCTCTTTCAGAAGAGCTTAATTAGTTGGGCTCCTAAAGACGTGACGGGAAACAAGGGGTTGCTTTTTTTTTTTTTGCTTTTTTTTTCAGTTTGGGCATTTCTTGTTTCAGAAAGTTGGCAACCAACCTACTTCAGAGCCCATTCATGATAATTCGGCTGCTCCGAGAACTCGAATGAAGCGATTATAAACAGGAGGAGCCTGCCCAGCAGCCCTACGAGTTGTTTATCAGGGAGTGCAGGGAGAGGACGAAGGGGAATGGGTTTGAGCTGGAAGAGAGGAGATTGAGATGAGATCTTAGGAAGAAACTCTTTCCTGTGAGGGTGATGACCCACTGGCACAGGTTGCACAGAGTAGTTGTGGATACCCATCCCTGGAGGTGTTCAAAGCCAGGCTGGATGAGGCTTTGAGCAACCTGATCCAGTGGGAGGTGTTGGATCCATGGCAGGGGGGTTGGAACTGGATGAGCTTTGAGGTCCCTTCCAACCCAAACCATTCCGCGATTCTATTTATACCAACCCTGAGGGAACGCAAGGGTCAATCCTCCTGGGATACGTGACGCGTATGGGATGGAATATTCTGTTAGTCAGTTTTGGGTCCCCTGTCCTGGCCGCTCCTTCCTGCAGGTGCCAACCTTTTCCACCTCTTTTACTTACAACGTTCCATCAACTTGATGTTGACCTTCACCTCCAGAAGGACAAATGCAACCAGTGGCCTTTCTGCATTCCAATGCCTCGTTACTTTGGTAATAATCATAAATTTTAAGCGTTATCATTTCTAGCAACAGACACTGACACAGGGAGTCCCAGGACAGGACGAGGGGGAAGGGTTTGAAGCTGAAAGATGGGAGATTGAGATGAGATCTTAGGGAGAAAGGTTTTCCTGTCAGGGTATTGAGGCACTGGATGACGTTGCCCAGAGAACTGGGTGTTGGTCTCTTTGCTCAAGTAAATAGGTGATAGGAGGAGAGGAAATTGTCTCAAGCTGAGCCAGTAGAGGTTCAGATGGGACATCAGGAAAAACTTCTTCACTGAAAGGGTTATCAAGAACTGGAAGAGCTGCCCAGGCTGGAGTCTCCATCCCTGGAGGTGTTTAAAAGATGGGTAGACCAGGTTGCCCAGAGCAATTGTGGCTACCCCATCCCTGGAGGTGTTCAAGGCCAGATTGGATGAAGCTTTGAGCAACCTGATCCAGTGGGAGGTGCCCCTGCCCATAGCAGGGGGGTGGAACTGCTTTAAGGTCCCTTCCAACCCAACCCATTCCATGATTCTATGATTTCCCTAATCCGGATGCTTTAGGACAACAGGGCTGGCCTCAGATCTGCTGCATTCTTTGAAAAAAAGGGGAATTTAAATAAAATAAAGCAGCCTGACCTCACCACCCATTAGTTTTGACCTCGCAGCTGCAGCAGATGGCTTGCAAAGGGGATGAACAATGGTCCTCGAGTATAAAAGGAAGAGAAAAAGAGACCCGACGCAGGAAGAGTTCCTTCTCTCAAGCCAGAAGCTGAACTCTGGACAAGACCGAACCCCGTTTTGCCCAGGCAGAAGCAGCTCGGAGGAGACCTAAACAGCCTGAGATGCTGTAATCAGCACAAGATCTGAGCTTTAAATCCTACATATTTAATGTCTCGGGCAAGCAGTCCAGAAATGACACTGTATAATCCATTTTTAATGCTCTTGAGTCTTCTCCCTGATGTCATTTTCTGCCTAAAATGTTTCCTGAGCAACAATTTATCCTGAGTAGTTTATTACCGAAGTAAAACAGAGGAGGAGTTCAGAGTGAAATGATTCTCCCAGCTAGAAGTGCCCATTCCATAAATGAGATATCTTCTCCTGATGGCTTTGGGGCTGCTGAAAGAGGTTCTTTTCTCCTCTCGAGGCAGACGCATGAAGATATAAGGAATGAATTCTTCACACTGAAGGTGGTGGGACACTGGCCCAGGTTGCCCAGAGAGGTGTGAGATGCCCCATCCCTGGAAACCCTCAAGGTCAGGTGGAGGTAGAACTGGGCTCTGAGCACCCTGATCCGGTTGGAGATGTTCCTTCCCATGGCAAGGCAGTTGGAATTGATGGGCTTTAAAGGTCCTTTCCAACCGAGATGATTCCATGATTCTATCTTGTCCTACCCTGTGAAGGATTCTATGATCTCCACGCACCATCAATCCATAATTTAACTCTGTAGACAGCAGTTTATCAACTCTTGAGTCTAAAGTTGGAGATCACAGTGATACCATGGGAATACTCCCGACTTGCTGTGTTTTCCACTGTGATCAGACAAAAAACCTGCAACCCAGCACTGGTGGGACAACCACTATGGCTTTTTGGCTTATTTTCTCCTATGGGAAGAATCAGGTGGCTTTTTGACCAGCTTGAAAAGCATGGAAGTCAGTTTGTCTCATTTCAGGTAGCACCAATTGTCCATCTTTACTTAGAATAATGGAATTATAGAATCACGGAATCACTGGAGTTGGAAAAGACCTCTAAGTTCATCCAGTCCAACCATCAGCCCAACACCACTGTGATTACAAAGCGTGTCCTAAAGTGTCTACATGTTTTTTGAACCTTTCCAGGGATGGGGACTCCACCACTGACCTGGGCAGCCTCTTCCAATGCTTCACCACCTTTCCAGTAAAGACATTTTTCCTACTCTCCAACCTAGACTTTCCCTGGCACAACTGGGGGCCACTTTCTCTCATCCCATCACTTGTTCCTTGGGAGAAGAACCCAATACCCACCTTCCTACAACCTCCTTTCATGGAGTTGTAGAGGGCAATGAGGTCTCCCCTCACCCCCTCTTCTCTAGGACTTCCTTAGGACCACGCTTCAGCTCCCACAGCTTCTCCAGCACCTCAGAATTCAAGAATCTCCCATTTATTTTGCCAGGTTTCACCAAGATTTATTTGAACCGGGCTCTGATGAGGCCAAATGACTCATTATCACTCAAAGACGCGTCTTGAACCAACGCCGGAACCCACTATTGTGGTTCTAATTGTCTTCAGCTTGGAGAAAGTCACTCTGAATAATGTCTTCATTTCCCAAACTGTACAACTGGGAAAACCCTGACCTACTTGGCAACAGTGTGAAGAGCCAGTGCTTTTTTTCCCCCCTTTTTTAATGATTTAAGACAACTCAAACGCGAGGCACTGGAGAGGAGGGAACTCCACAAAGTCATTAACAGAGCACCAGAGGGACAGCTTGAAAGCTACTTATCAGAATTTTCCCTGTAAGCCAAAATCTCTCTATTAATTTGCCCAAAAGCCAAATCAAACAAACTTTACATCGTGCTTTGATGGTTGCCAAAATGAGCTTTGCCAACAAGGAGAAGGCTCTGAAGGAAAGAGGCTCCTACTGCAACCTGTAGGAGAAAGAAGATGAGGATTTACCAGCCAACGTGGCCCAAAAGTAGAAGAAAGTGGTTGTTTTTTTCAGATGAAGGTCACAGATCCTGAATTGAACCATGTTGGGAAATGGAGGTGGACCCTCACGCCTCTCCTCTCCTCACAGAATCATCGAATGATTTGGGTTGGGAGGGGCCTTAAAGATCATCTAGATGGTGTTTCTACACGTAAAAATAGTTGAAGCATCCAGACAACCTTCAAGTGCCCTAAATAAGGAGCTGCCATGAAGAGGGCGTGAGCACAGCAGACCATCTCAGGGTAAGAAAAGTCCAACTGTCAGCCCAACAACACCGTGCTAAATGAACCATGTCCTAAAATGTCACATCTACACATTTTCTGAACCCCTCCAGGGATGGGGACTCCGCCACAGCCCTGGGCAGCCTCTTTCAGTGCTTCACCGCCCTTTCAGGAAAGAAATTTTTCCCAATATCCAATCTAACCCTCCCCTGGCACAACTTGAGGCAATTTCCTCTCATCCTGCTGCTTGTTCCTTGGAAGAAGAGACTGACGCCAACCTTGCTCCACACTCCTTTCAGGGACTAGTAGAGTGGGATGAGGTCTCCTCTCAGTCTCCTCCGGACTAAACAGCTCCAAGCCCCTCAGCTGCTCTTCGTAAGACTTGTGCTCCAGACACCTCATTTGGTTGGAAAGGATCTTTAAAGTCCATCCAGTCCAACTCTCCTGCCGTGAGCAGGGACATCTCCAACCGGATCAGGTTGTTCAGAGACCCATTCATCCTGCCCTTGAGTGTTTCCAGGGATGGGTATCTCCCACCTCTCTGGGTAACCTGGGCCAGGGTTTCACCATCCTCATCATGAACTTCCTTCTACCCAGCCTGAATCTCCCCTCTTCCAGTTTAAAACCATCCCCCTTTGTCCTGTTACTCCAGGCTACGCTGAGAATTTCATCTCCACCTTTCTTATCAGCCTCCTTTGGGCACTGAAAGGACCCAGTCAGGTCTCCCTGGAGCCTTTTCTTCTCTAGGTTGAATAAGTCCAACTCTCTCACTTTTTCCTCACAGAAGAGCAGTTCCAGCCCTTGGACCATTTCTGTGCCCTCCTCTAGCCCTGCCCCAACAGGTCCATGTCTTTCCTGTGCTGAGGAGTCCAAAGCTTTTCATCACAGGCTATGATGAAGAGCTTGTCCTCATCTCTCTTACCAGCCTCCATTAAGTATTGAAAGTAGGGATGGGATGGGATGGGATGGGATGGGATGGGATGGGATGGGATGGGATGGGATGGGATGGGATGGGATGGGATGGGATGGGACGGGATGGGACGGGACATTTTCAGTTGAAAGTGACCTACAAGGATCACCAGTCCAAACCAATCACAACTAACGATCAGAAATGAATTTGTGCTCAATAAAACCCTGGTCCTACAACAGTGTAGGACTTCATGAGGTCCTTCATGAGGAGTGGCTGAGAGCGCTGGGGTTGTTTAGCCTGGAGAAGAGGAGGCGGAGGGGAGACCTCATTGCTCTCTACAACTACCTGAAAGGAGGGAGCTGGGCTCTTCTCCCAAGTGACAGGGGACAGGATGAGAGGGAATGGCCTCAAGCTCGTCTAGGGGAGGTTCAGGCTTGACATCAGGAACAAATATTTCACGGAAAGGGTCATTGGTCACTGGAACAGGCTGCCCGGGGAGGTGGTTGAGTCACCATCCCTGAAGGTGTTTAAAGGATGGGTGGATGCTGTGCTGAGGGACATGGTTTAGTGTTTGATAGGAATGGTTGGACTCGATGATCCAGTGGGTCTTTTCCAACCTAGTCATTCTGTGTTTCTGCTCATTTCTCAAGAGCGGAACTGAGCCTGCTCGCACACTGCACTGAGATTGAGTTTTGCTCCATCTCCTCCACCACCCAGGGCAGTGGCTGAGGCTTGCAGCTCGCTATCGCTACCTCTCCTCCTTGTCCCACACGCTGGATGGCTGAGCCCTCCACTGTCCACACTGGGAAGGCGTCTCTCCCTCTGGAAAAAGGGCTGATTGTTCCCACGTAACGATGGCGTTCGGTTTCAGGGCTGGACCTTCTCCACAGAGACAAAGGCTGAGCCAAAGCCGCCGGCTCGTCACTGGTGCCCACGTAATGATGTTACAGACTGACCTCGCTCTAGGGAACGGTGGCAAGTGCACGTTCTCGTGACTTGGAAAGTTCACTGCGCTGAACATCTGCCCAGCGTCTGCTGACAAATCCATGGGGCGGGGGGAAAAGGTTCCAAACAAGAGGGAAGATTTGAGGCATCCTGTTTCAACTTGCATTCATAGAATCATAAAATGATGGAATGGTTTGGTTTGGAAGACACCTTAAAGCCCATCCAGTTCCAACGACCCTTCCATGGGCAGGGACACCTCCCACTGGATCGTGTTACTCAAGGCCTCATCCAACCTGGCCTTCAACACCTCTAGGGATGGGGCATCCACCACGCCTCTGGCAACCTAGGCCAGGCTTTTACCACCCTCACAGGAAAGAATTTCTTCCCAAGATCTCATCTAAATTTCCCCTGTTTCAGCCCAAAACCATTCTCTCTCATCCTATTCCTGCACTCCCTGATCCCTCCCCAGCTTTCCTGGAGCCCCTTTCCATACTGGAAGCTGCTCCCAGGTCTCCCCAGAGCCTTCTCTTCTCCAAGCTGAAGAAGCTCAACTCCCAGCACAGCTGCTCCACCCCTCAGACCATTTCCATGCTCTCCTCTAGCCTCATCCCAACAGCTTCACGTCTTTCCTGTGCTGAGGACCCCAGATTTGGACGTAAGGCTCCAGGAGGGGTCTCAAATACACCTGGTAGATTCCACCCACCTTTACAGAGCCTGTGATGAGCCACAGTGTCAGCACTGGAGACTTCAAGGATGGGTAACGATTCTGCTCTTGACCAGGGAAGTGGCCACTAGCTGATCATGGAGCTCTTGCCAAGCTGGGCACTTGCTGCCTTGAAGCTCCTTGACCTACTGCTCACCCTTCCACCACCCGCTGTCCCTTCATAATTCCCTCAGCAGCTTCCGGCACAGCCACCGGAATAAAATCACGGGCCAGAACCCCAGAAATCCTTGTTCTTTGAGAGATTGTTCTTTGTTTTCAATAGAGACAATTGCTTCGCCAAGCAATGTTCTACCACCTTAAATTCAGCTGACAAATCCAAACCTCCCTGACATCTCTGTAATTAGCTGCAGGCAGCTGACTTTCCCTTTGACGAACAGGGCTATATTTGCTCGCAACGGCTGCTTTCCGCATCGCTCTTTTGTGTTATTCAGTCTGAAGCATCATCCTTCACCCTCAGAAGCTCAAACCATGAGGACACCAAAAGGATTCTGCACTGCAAGATGGGGTCAGCGCTTTGTAATTTCCTGAGCTTTTATTGCAGCTCCCTGAGCACATGCGAGCGAGAGATAACGGGATTAAATCTCTCCCAACTGTTCACCGTTCTCCAGTCAAGGACTGGATGGCATGAACAGTTTACTGGAGGACGCCAGGATCTCAGTAGGTCCTGAGATCTCATCTGGAGCTCTGCATCCAGTTCTGGAGTCCTCAGCAGAGCATGGACACGGTTTGAGAGCAGCCCTGAGGAGAAGGACTTAGGGTGCTGGGGGAGGAGAAGCTCAACATGAGCTGTCAACACATGCTCACAGCCCAGAAAGTCAACTGTGTCCTGGGCTGCATCCAAAGCAGCGTGGCCAGCAGGGCCAGAGGGGAAATCTGTCCCTCTACTCCACTCTCATGAGACCTCATTTGAAGTCCTGCGTTCAGTTGTGGAGTCCTCAACACAGAAAGGATCTGGTAGAGCAAGCCCAGAGGAGGCCATGAAGATGATGTGAGGGCTGGAGCACCTTCTATATGAGGACAGGCTGAGAGAGTTGCGGTTGTTCAGCCTGGAGGAGAGAAGGCTCCAGGGAGACCTTAGAGCAGGTTCCAGTACTGAAAGGGTCTCCAGAAAAGCTGGGGAGGGGCTCTTGATCATAGGGCACAGGGATAGGACGAGGGGGAAGGGTTTTGAGCTGAAAGAGGGGAAATTTAGATGGGATCTTGGGAAGAAATTCTTCACTGCGATGGTGGTGAAACCCTGGCCCAGGTTTCCCAAAAGGCTGGTAGATGCCCCATCCCTGGAGGTGTTCAAGGCCAGGTTGGATGGGGCTTGGAGCAACCTGATCCAGTGGGAGGAGTCTCTGCCCTTGGCAAGGGGGTTGGAACTGGATGAGCTTTGAGGTTCCTTCCAACCCCAATATTTCCATGATTCCATGTAGAAACTCAAACCTGTCTCTGTTTCTCCATTTAAATGGTCAACCTCCAACCCTGTACCTAATTAACTGAGTCAAAGATGCTTATCCTCGCTCCTGCTGGTATTGTCTCCTAAATGAGCCAACTAAGAGGGTTCTGACATTCAATTGCTGCTAAGTCCTCTTCTACCTTTGGTTTTAATTTGAAGGGCTGGACCATTTTTGTTTCCAACTGGACCTTCTCTCTGAAACATGGTGGGAAGGTGGGTGGCATTGGTCTACAGGTGAGGAACTGAGCGTGAAGCAGTGAGCGAGTGCCTGGAGTGCATCCAAAGGTGACGACAAAGCCTTGGATGGAAGCCCAGCACGAGACCTGGACTTGGCTGTGAAACTCGTCCTGTTTCTGAATAATGAGATCAAAGAATCATAGAATTATGGAATTATTAAGGTTGGAAAAGACTTCTAAGATCACTCAGTCCAACCGTCAGCCCAACATCACTGCGCCAACTAAAGCATGTCCTGAAGCGCCATGTAGACACATTTTTTGAACCCCTCCAGGGATGAGGATGCCACCACTGATGTGGGCAGTGTTTCACCACTCTTTCAGGAAAGAAATTTTTCCCAATATCCAATCTAACCCTCCCCTGGCACAACTTGAGGTCATTTCCTCTCATCCTATCACTTGTTCCTTGGGAGAAGAGACCAACACTCACCTTGCTCCAACCTCCTTTCAGGGAACTGTAGAAGGTGATGAAGTCTCCTCTCAGCCTCCTATTCTCCAGCCCAAACAACCCCAGGTCCCACAGCCACTCCAAGAAGCTCTGTGCTCCAGACCCTTCCCCAGCTCCGTTCCCTTCTCGGGATGCACTCCAGCCCCTCCATGTCTTTCTTAGGATGAGGGGCTCAAAACTGAATCCAGGATTTGAGGTGTCACCTCACTAGTGCCAGGTACAGATTTTGGCCTCCCTGACACTAAGCCCATTGTGATCTGGAAGTCTTAGTTCAATGAGAAATTCATAGAATCACAGAATGGTTGGGGTTGGAAGGGACCTCAAAGCCCATCCAGTTCCAACGCCCCATCCATGGGCACCAATACCTTCCACTGGATCAGGTTGCTCCAAGCTCCATCCAACTTGGCCTTCAACACCTCCAGGGATGGGGCATCTACAACCTCTCTGGGCAACCTGGGCCAGTGCCTCCCCACCCTCACAGGGAAGAATTTCTTCCTTAGTTCTCATCTCAATCTCCTGCATTTCAGCTTAAAACTGCTACCCCTTGTCCTATCTCCGTGATAAAGAGACCTTCTCCAGCTTTCCTGTAGGCCCCTTCTCAGTACTGGAAGGTTGTTCTAAGGTCTCCCTGGTTTGGACTGGTTTGAGGGAACAGTTTCTAGATAGTGGCTCATGGAGTTGAAACTGTGTTTTCCAGCTTTTCATTTCCTGAGATGAATTCATTAGTGGAGATCTTCTCTGTGCACTCTTTCCAACGTCAGATCCCTGGCGGGGATCTCTTGTATAAATAGACTTCGCCTAGTTATTACTGGAGCTTCCAGTTCCCACGCTGATTCTTATCAAAGCAGATTAGTTCCCAGCCAAAGTTGTTTTTTCTTTCATTCAAGGGATTTATCGCATCAAAACAAGTCTGCGGCTTTACTGCAGCACCAGAACTGCCGCTCTTCTGGACCTGGATTGGTAATGAATGACCTGCTGAGCCACTAGAAAATGGGACGGGGTTGTTTTAGACCTCCCTGCCTCCTCACCAGGACTGGAACCAGCAGTTAGTTCCTGTCTGGCAGCTTTGGGTTTGATAATCACCTCCCGAAAGAGAGATTGAGACGATGTGATGACACCTCCAGTTCGTTGTCCTGACATCAGTTCACCTTGAATACCTGATAGCTTGATGGCATCAGCTTGGTTCTTTTTTTTTTTATGGAGCGCTTTTGCTGGCATAATGAGATATGACCAGCTCCTCCACTGGCTGTCATCACAAAGAGCTCTTTTTGAGCTCCTCACCAGGCCCTGCAAGAAGCTAAACCTGGAGTCGCGTTCATGTAACCACCGTAGAATCACTAAGGTTGGAAAAGACCTTGAAGCTCAGCCAGTCCAACCATCAGCTCAACACCACTGTGTCTCCTAAACCATGTCCAAAAGTGCCATGGCCACACATTTTCTGAACCCCTCCAGGGATGGGGACTCCACTACTCAACTGGGCAGCCTCTTCCAATGCTTCACCACTCTTTCAGAGAAAATATTTTTCCTAATATCCAACCTAAACCTCACCTGGCACAACTTGAAGCCACTTCCTCTCATCCTAACATGTGTAAATTGGGAGAAGAGACAAACACCTGCCTCTCTAACCTCTTTTCACGGAGATGTAGCATGCAATGAGGTCTCCTCTCAGCTTTCTCTTCTCCAGACTAAAAGATCCCAGGTCCCTCAGCCACACTCACAACACTTGTGCTCCAGAGCTGGAGAAAGTACGGTTGAGCTTGATGATCTTGGAAGACTTTTCCAATTAAATGATTCTAGGAAAGAAATCAGGATCGCCAAACCCTCTGTAGATATTTCAATCCCAGATAGCACCAGGACCTGCTGGAATAGCAGAGCAGCTGCCATTCACAACTGGAGGTACCTTGAAGTCCATGAAGTCCAACCATACCTGTCCACTACTAAGCTGTCCCTGAGCACCTCATCCACCTGTCTATGTCCCTCTAAGGATGGGGACTCAACCATCTACTGGAACAGCCTCTGTCAGGAGCATGGCTGGAATGATTTTCTACCTCTTCATGTCCCTCAATGAAGCTGGAGCTCCCTTAGGATGCAGAAGAAAGTTGGGGTTCCTCAGGCCTAGTGCTTAGTTACTGCTTTAATTCCTCTAAAACCTGCTTCCTATCAACATTTTGTCTTTCTAATTCATAGAGAATGTGTTTAATTCTCGTTTCTAAATTGGAAATAGGGTTATGAAACCGGTAAACTCTGCCATGGAGAAGCCAAACCCCTGTGGTGTTTGAGTATGAGGCATTTTTGCATATTAAAACTTAAAAGATGTGCTCAGTGATGCTGAGATGGGTGTTAATAAAAGATTGATTTCCTCAGGGGCTGCGTCATCTGTGAATACAGTTCTTCCTCAGAACTTCTGCAGGGAAAGATGCTCCACAACCACCAAAGACTGAAGTGCGTCATGCTTCAGCAGGGGGGCTGGACTGGGTGATCCCCAGAGGCCCCTTCCAAGACCCACCATTCTGAAAAAAGGCACAGAATCATGGAATCACGGAATGGTTTGGATTGGAAAGGACCTCAAAGCCCATCCAGTTCCACCACTGTTCCACGGACTGGGACATTTTCCATTGGATCAGGGGCTCTAAGCTCCATCCAACCTGGCCTTGAACATCTCCAGGGATGGGGCAGCCACAACTTCCCTGGGCAACCTGGTCCAGTGCCTCACCACCCTCATAGTGAATAATTTCTGACTAAGATCTCATTTAAATCTCCCCTCTTTCACCTTAAAACCATTCCCTCTCATGCCATCCCTGCACTCCCTGATAAAGAGCCCCTCCCCAGCTTTCCTGGAGGTCCCTATATGAAGTAGTTGGGAGCTTGCTACCAAAAGTTGGATTTTTGCTGTGACCATCGAGCTGGAACAAAAAAAAAAAACAAAACATAGAAACCATGGAATCATTTAATTTGGAGAAAACCTTTAAGATCATCAAAATCTTAAAATCTTGAACAGCTTTCTACCCAGCACAACCTTAAGGGCCACGATCCTGCATGTTTCCAACTCCAGTTATGGTTTTATCCTCCTGTATCTTCCATAGCATCACCTCCATTCCCAGCGCACGCCACCTCCACCCACACACAGCGCTGCTGTCCCACACTATCACAGAGCTCTCGGAAAAGAGAGAAGCCACCCAGAAACTCCAGCCGGTTGGACCAGCCACAAGAACTGCATTGAGAGTCTTGCCTTTGGCTTTAGAGAGCCGACTGCTGCTTTGAATACGCTTCCTCTACCCACACTAAACCCTCTCTCCCATCATTTCCTCTTCCTTCAGGTAGATTTATTAAGACAAATATTCTTTATCCAGAGCGCTACGTCCAGTTCTGGAGTCCTCAGCACAGGAAGGTCATGGATCTGTTGGAGCAAGTCCAGAGGAGGCCACGAAAATGATCTGAGGGCTGGAGAACCTCCTGTATGAGGACAGAATAAGACCTCGCCTGGAGCTCTGTGTCCAGTTCTGGAGCCCTCAGCACTGATAGAACATGGATCTGTTAAAGCAAGTCCTGAGGAGGCCATGGAGATGATCTGAGGGCTGCTATGAGGCTGAGAGAATTGGCTGGAGAAGAGAAGGCTCCAGCGAGACCTTAGAGCAGCTTCCAGTACTGAAAGGGGCTCCAGGAAAGCTAAGGAGGGGCTCTTGATCAGGGAGTGAGGAGACAGGACAAAGGGGAATGGTTTGAAGTTGAAAGAGGGGAGATTTAGGTCAGATGTAATGACGAAATTATTCCCTGTGAGGGTGGTGACACATTGGACCAGGTTGCCCAGAGGTGTTGTGGCTGCCCCATCCCTCAAGGTGTTCAAGGCCAGGTTGGATGAGGCTTAGAGCAACGTGATCTAGAGGGAGGAGTCCCTGCCCATGGCAGGGGGTTGGAACTGGGTGGGCTTTGCGGTCCTTTCCAATCCAAACCATTCCATGATTCTGTGATTCTATGACCTGGGTGATGTTTAAGGTCCCTTCCAACCCAATCCATTCAACAATTCTACAAGGTGAGCATCCCAGAAAACACAATAACTGCAATTTTGCTTAGTTTATCCCCACTTTCTTGACCCTCTCCATTCAAGCAGCCGGTTCTTCAGAGCAGGATGCATCAGTTGCTCTACAAAATTGTACACGCTCCACTGCCAGACACATCCTTCGCTGACACAGTTAACATCAAACGCCTTCCCCTGCAGCTCCTTGAATGCTATGAATAAGAATTCAGATCAATCCCGAGGTAGACAAGGATATTCCGGCTCTACCACCTGCAGCTCCACAACGCATTTCATCCGGAACTCAAAACATCACCAGCCTCCAAGCCAATTACTTTATTGTCAGCGTTACCTTCAAATCCCTGCTTGGAGCTTGAAGGAAATACTCAAATGGTTCTCAGGAGAACATTCAAATAGATCCTCAGCATTGTTCTTTTCCCTTTTGGAAGCAGATCTCGCCAAAGATACCGGATGGGATGAGATGGAGTCACCTACTGAAGACTTGGGAGAGTTAGGGTTGTTCAGCCTTGAGAAGAGAAGGCTCCAGGGAGACCTTAGAGTAGCTTCCAGTACCTGAAGGGGCTCCAGGAAAGCTGAGGAGGGACTTTTTCCAAGGCCATGGAGTGATAGGATGAGGCGGAATGGCTTTAAATTGGAAGGGAGAAGATTTAGAAGGGGCATTAGAAAGAAATTCTTCACGATGACGGTGGGGAGGCCCTGGCCCAGTTGCCCAGAGAAGCTGTGGCTGCCCCATCCCTCAAGGTGTTGAAGGCCAGGCTGGAAGGGACTTGAGCCACATGATCCAGTGGGAGGCGTCCCTGCCCATGGAAGGGGTTTGGAACTAGATGGGCTTTAAGGTCCCTTCCAGCCTAAACCATTCCATGATTCTAAACCTTCCACGTGTTTCTCCACCGATGGATAACACGGATGAGGATTATGTAACTCCATATCTGCAACCTTAAGCTTTAAAGTGCCCGTAACAGCTTCACAGAGACCTTCAAGACAAGTTTTTTAGGTTTCTGGGAAGGAGATCATAGAATCATAGAATAACCAGGTTGGAAGAGACCCACCGGATCATCACGTCCAACCATTCCTATCAAACACTAAACCATGTCCCTTAGCACCTCGTCCACCCGTGCCTTAAACACCTCCACGTGTAGCACTTTAACAGGTGTAGATCTCCAAAAGCTGGACCAAATTTATGACATCAATTTAACTAAAAAAACCCAAGACCAGGCTTGGTACGAAGCATTTGATACAAACATCAAATTTAAGGGTCTCAGAATTCCAACCCATGGAGCATTTCCCCTCGAGCCCCCAGAGATAACAAGTCAGAACTGTCTTTCCTTTCTTCTCATCTCCACTTTGCATTTGTGACAGATCCAGGATGCCGTTTCCCCCTTCCAGAGTGGTTCCATAGTTCAGAAACAGCCTCTGTCCACCTTCTTTTATCCTTTCCTGGGACATTCCCTCCACTGACAAACCTCTCGTCCCAGATGGCAGCAACACCTACCACAATAAACCTCCCTCCTGGCAAAGCCACAGTGGATTTTGACAGGATCTCAGGCGTAGGAAATGAAAGACCTATTGTGAAGGACCCTGAAAACATCTGGCTGGGCACCCACTCCTTCAATAACCCCCTTGTTTCACCCGCCACATCATGCTCTGCGGTCCAGGCTGCATGACGAGCCATTCCAAGGGGGTGAGGCAATACCGTAGAGGTTCCTCGGTCGCAGTGTCCTTCAGCCCCGCTGCCTCTCATCTCAGAAAGGCGTCTAAGCTTTCATTTCACAAGACGCGAGATATATTTGGAGACGCTCGCTCCAGCGAGCTCACAGCTAACATTTCAGCTGCAGATTTTAACCTTTCCACAGTGCCTCCCAGAGGGCTGGAGAAGCTCTCAAGTATTGCAGCTGGAGCAAGTCCTGAAAAGAGCAGCTGAGATGGGGAAGGGTCTGGAGCACAAGGGTTATGGGGAGCAGCTGAGGGACCTGGGGTTCTTTTGCCTGGAGAAAAGGAGGCTGAGGGGAGACCTCACCACTCTCCACAACTCCTGGAAAGGAGGTTGTGGGGAGGTGGGTTTTCATCTCTTCTCCCAAGTAATAAGTGATAAGATGAGAGAAAACGGCCTCTAGTTGTGCCAGGGGAGGTTTAGATTGGATATTGGGAAAGCTTCTTCACTGAAAGAGTAGAGAAGCATTGGAAGAAGCTGCCCAGGTGAGTGGTGAAGTCCCCATCTCTGGAGGGGTTCAGAAAATGTGTGGCCATGGCACCTCTGGACATGGTTTAGGAGGCACAGTGGTGTTGGGCTGATGGTTGGACTGGCTGAGCTTAGAGGTCTTTCTCAACCTTCACAATTCTGTGATTCTATTTGGTTTTGATCTCCACCTAACCTTTCAGTTTAAAGGACGAGGAATCAAATATCCAGGAGGGCCTTTTGTCTCCTCCCTCCTGTCACCGTGTGCTGTTAATCATCACCACACGGGTAAAAGAAGCCAGTGTGGTGTCTTCTCTCCACCAGCTGGAAAATACCCGTTCCATGAAAGGAGAGCCGCACCGTGGGCACACGGGGGCTGGAGTTACCACTGCTGCTTGACACCACCTCTTTGTTTTGAGATAAACTCATTTAGACCTTTGTTTGGACACATTGATGGGTGGAATTTAAGCGGCATGGTGCTCTCCAATTTCACCCACCTCCAGCAGCAGTGAGAATATCCTTCCAAATTCATAGAATCATGGAATCACTACGGTTGGAAATGACCTCGCAGCTCATCCAGTCGTACCGTCACCTCAACACCACCGTGTCAGCTAAATCATGTCCTGAAGTGCCAACCCTACGCATTTTTTGAACCTCTAGGGATGGGGACTCCACCACTGCCCTCAGAAGCCTCTTCCAGTGCTTCTCCACTGTAAGGTCTCCCTGCAGCCTTCTTTTCTCCAGGTTGAACAACCCCAAGCGTGTCCTCATATGGGAGGTGCTCCAGCATTTGGATCATCTTTGTGGCATCCCCTGGACCTGTTCCAACAGATCCATGTCCTTCCTGTGCTGAGGACTCCAGAACTGGACACGGGGCTCCAGGGGAGGTCTCACCAAAGTGGAGAAGAGGGGCAGAATCCCTTCCCTCACCTTGCTGGCCACATTTCTTTAGAACCTAGGATGCAGGGATCATTAGTTAGGACATCTGTTCAATTCCTTTCCATTTCTACTATATCCGAGAGCCGCAGAACACGCCCGCACGCCGTAAATACCCAAGAGTGAGGCTTAGTCACTAAACCCAAGGTCAAACTGCATTGCGTGTCCTTGGGCCAGGGATCTGGAGCAGCAGGGTTTAGCGATGCCAGGGCCGAGCACAAGTCACCACTTGAGAGGTCTCCTCGTCTCTCCAAAGGATTCCTCTCTCCTTCCAGCTTGCTGACTCTAAATACCAGCTGCCTCGCACCGTGACATCATCTTGGCAGATCACTGGTGAAGCACCCGGGCTCCATCCAGCAAGCAGCGCTCCCACACCACTTTAGAGCACCGAGGTGGAACAGGAAGGATAATAATAAACCCACATGGGATGGTTTCTGCTATTCCACACCACAACCAGGACCACCTTGGAGCTCCACAGCACGCCAGGAGCAAGGAGAGGACAAATAAGGCAAATCAATCTGTTCACAAGAGCAGGTTTTGGCTTTCAAGAACAATTAATTTCAACACCAAAAGAGTGAGATGAGGCTACGTCACTGAGAAATCCATGAACCCTCTACCACTACCGATCCTCAGGATTTACCTGGGCTCATTCAACAAGGTCCTTGACACTGAGCATCATTGCAAGCCAGCAAGGGTGGAAAGAAGGTTCATAGAATCATAGAATCACAGAATTGTTAAAGTTGGAAGAGACGTCTTAGCTCATTCAGTACAACTATCAACACAACACCACCATGCTTACTATACCACGTCCCAAAATACCACTTCTACACGTTTTCTGAGCTCGTCCATGGATGAAGACTCCTCCACTTTCCTGGGAAGCCTCTTCCAATGATTCTACACTCTTCCAGTAAAGAATTTTTTCCTAATATCCAATCAAAACCTCCCATGGCTCAACTTGAGGTCATTTCCTCTCATCCTATCACTTGTTACTTGAGAGCAGAGACCAACACCCACCCCACTCCAACCTCCTTTCAGGGAGCTGTAGAGACTGATGAGGTCTTCCTTTGGCCTGCTCTTCTCCAGACTATAAAACCCCAGGGCCCTTGGCTGCTCCCCACAATACTCGTGCTCCAGCCCCTTCCATAGCTCCGTTCCCCTACCCTGGACATGCTCCAGCCCCTCCAGGTCTTTCTTGGAGTGAAGGACTGGGGAAGGACTCTTTATTACAGAGTGCAGGAACAGGATGAGGAGGAATGTTTTAAGCTGAAAGAAGAGCGATTGAGATGAGATCTTAGGAAGGAATTCGTCCCTGGGAGGCTGGGGAGGTCCTGGCACAGGTTGTCCAGAGAAGTTGTGGATGCCCCACCTCTGGAGGTGTTCAAGGCCAGGTTAGATGGGGCTTTGAGCAACCTGATCCAGTGGGAAGTGTCCCTGCCCATGACAGGAGGGTTGGAACTGGATGGGCTTTAAGGTCTCTTCCAACCCAACCCATTCCATGACGCTATGACAAATCCTCTTCCAAACATGTTCCTGCCTGGCTCCTCATGATGCCAACGATGAGAGTT
The DNA here is from genome assembly GCF_032191515.1 of Phaenicophaeus curvirostris. Lineage (NCBI taxonomy): Eukaryota > Metazoa > Chordata > Aves > Cuculiformes > Cuculidae > Phaenicophaeus > Phaenicophaeus curvirostris. The sequence goes on along the minus strand of NC_091394.1, from coordinate 98,906,291 downwards.
TAACCATGCAAGTACCACATACAGGGAAGCGTGCTCGTATTTTTAGAAAGCACGAGGACATCAAGACTTCTTTGAAACTCTATTTTAAACTTTAGTTGACCCAGCTGGAGGCACAGCTAAGAGATGCTGCTCCACAGAAGGCTGTGTGCACGCAGCGTGGCATGGGCGGGTTGTGAAAGCATCACTGCAAGCACCACAGATTTACAGCATTACTCACAAAGGACACAAACCCGAGTGATTCACGCTCATCCTTCTAGAAAGGCAACTTAAGTTTCCTTCCTGTTCTCGCATGTCTAGGACAACATGTTCATGAAGATCTCATTGCTTAATTCTTCCTACGGTGCTTGTCAGAACTACCAAGATGTTGGACTGTACTTTATCATGGAAATACGCTCTTCAAAGAATCAGTCTCTAAAACATATAGAATCACAGAATCACCAGGTTGTGAAAGACCCACCAGATCACCAAATCCAACCATTCCTATCAAACACTAATCAGATGCTACAGAAGAATAAGGACATGTACTCCAGGGCATGGATCTGTTAGCGTGAGTCCAGAGGAGGCCATGAAGCACTGAGTGGGTTTGAGGAGAAAGGTTCCTCCTGAGGAGAAAGGTTCCTCCTGGGTCAGGGCAACCTCAAGCACAAATACAGACTGGACAGAAATTGAGTGCAACCTTGAAGAGAAGGCCTTGGGGTGCTGGAGGATGAGAAGCTCAACATGAGCCAGCAACGTGTGCTCGCAGCCCACAAAGCCAAACTTGTCCTGGGCTGCAGTCAAAGATGGAGACCAGCAGGGCCAGGAAGGGCATTCTGCCTCTTTGCTCTGCTCTGGGGAGACCTCACCTGGAGCCCTGAGTCCGGTTCTGGAGCCCTCGGCACTGCTACAACATGGATCTGTTAAAGCGAGTCCAGAGGAGGCCATGGAGATGATCTGAGGGCTGGAGAACCTCTGCTATGAGGATTGAGAGAGTTAGGGTTGTTCAGCCTGGAGAAGAGAAATCTCTGAGAAGACTTTATAACAACCTTTCAGTATTAAATGGAGCTCCAGGAAAGCTGGGGAGGGGCTCTTGATCAAGGAGTGGTGGGATAGGACGAGGGGGAACAGTTTTAAGCTGAAAGAGGGGAAATTGAGATGAGATACTAGGAAGAAATTATTTACTGTGAGGGTGAAAGAGGTTGCCCAGAGAGGTCATGGATGCTCCGTCCCTAGAGATGTTGAAGGCCAGGTTGGACAGGGCTTTGAGCAACCTGATGCAGTGGAAGGTGTCCCTTTCCACCACAGAGGGTTGGAACTGGATGGGCTTTGAGGTTCCTTCCAGCACAACTATTCCATGATTCTATGCTAACCGGCAATCACACCACAAGAGCACTCTCAGATTCCCGTTGTCCTTCAAAGCCTCTCACCTTCACATCTCGGCTTGTATCAAAAACATCTCAACTCACCATTTATCAGAAACAGCACGGCCAGCAGGACCAGGGAAGTGATTCTGCCTCTGTACCCAGCCCTGGTGTGGCCGCACCTTGAATCCTGGGTTGAGTTTTGGGCTCCTCACTCTAAGAAGGACATTGAGGTCATGGAGTGCATCCAGAGAATGGAAACAAAGCTGATGAAGGGGCTGGAGAACAAGTCTTGTGAGGAGCAGCTGAGGGAACAGGGGTTGTTTGGCCTGGAGAAGAGGAGGCTGAGGGGAGACCTCATTGCTCTCTACAACTACCTGAAAGGAGGTTGTAGAGAGGTGGGTACTGGTCTCTTTGCCCAAGTGACAAGTGATAGGACAAGAGGGAATGGCCTCAAGTTGTACCAGGGGAGGTTCAGAATGGATATTAAGACATATTGAATCATAGAATCATAGAATAACCAGGTTGGAAGAGACCCACCAGATCATCGAGTCCAATCATTCCTATCAAACACTAAACCATGCCCCTTAGCACCTCATTCACCCGCACCTTAAACACCTCCAGGGAAGGTGACTCAACCACCTCCCTGGGTAGCCTGTCCCAGTGCCCAATGACCCTTTCTGTGAAGAATTTTTTCCTAATGTCCAGCCTAAACCGCCCCTGGCGGAGCTTGAGGCCATTCCCTCTCATCCTGTCCCCTGTCACTGGGGAGAAGAGGCCAGCTCCCTCCTCTCCACAACCTCCTCTCAGGGAGTTGGAGAGAGCAATGAGGTCTCCCCTCAGCCTCCTCTTCTCCAGGCTGAACACCCCCAGGTTCCTCACACACTCCTCTTGTTCTCCAGCCCCTTCCCCATCTTCGTTGCTCTTCTCTGGACTCGCTCCAGAGCCTCAACATCCTTCTTGTGGTGAGGGGCCCACAACTGACCCCAGGATTCGAGGAGCGGTCTCACCAGTGCCAAGTCCAGAAGGAGAAGAACCTCCCTGGACCTGCTGGTCACGCCGTTTCTGATCAAAGCCAAGATGCCATTGGCCTTCTTGGCCACCCGGGCCCCTGCTGGTTCCACTGCTGTGAAACTCCCCACCGTTGTTCTCAACTTCACAATGTTGGTTGGCTACCCTGTAGCATTTAATCTTCTCCGATATCGCCCTGTGGGGTGGATGTCACAGGGTAAGAAAGATGGCACAACAAAGAGAATATTCATCTCTGTAGGTTGACAGGGCAGGAAACCCACTTCTCCGGTTGATTCTGGGAAAGCGTAGGACAGCAGGGAAAAGGTTAAAGTTTACATTCATGACTTTCACATTCAAAGCCTGCTCCTTCCACAACAATAACAGCCTGTTGGGTCGCTTTTTGATGTTCACTGACCACTTCTCCGATGACGCGAGTGAATTAATCTGAGTGAAGGTGGTGATTTCAGGTTGGGAAAGTGCCATTGACTTCACCTACAGCAAAAAAAAAATAGGCGACTCAAAAAAGCCAAACCAAAATATTTAACTAAGAAGTCATAGAATCATAGAATGGTTTGGGTTGGAAGGGACCTTAAATCACCAAGTTCCAACCCCCTGTCATAGGCAGGGACACCTCCCACTGGATCAGGTTGCTCAAAGCCTCATCCAACCAGGCCTTCAACACCTAAAGGGATGGAGCAACTTCTCTGGGCAACCTGGGCCAGGACCTCATCATCCTCAGCATGAAGAATTTCTTCCTAATGTCTAATCTAAATCTTCCCCCTTCCAACTGAAAGACATTCCTCCTCATCCTATCATTCCATGGCCTTGGAAAGGGTCCCTTCCCAGCTTTCCTGGAGCCCCTTCAGGTACTGGAAGCTGCTCTAAGGTTTCCTCAAAGCCTAATCTTCTCCAGGCTGAGGAACCTCAACTCTCTCAGCCTGTCTTCATAGCAGAGGTACTCCAGCCCTCGAATCATCTCTGTGGCCTCCTCCGGTCCCACTCCAACAGATCCACCTCCTTTTTCTGTTGGGGATTCCAGAACTGGACACAGGACTCCAGGTGGAGTCATACGAGCACGGAGTAGAGGGGCAGAACCCCCTCCCTCACCCCGCTGGCCGCGCTTCTTTTGATGCATCCCAGGATATGGTTGACCTTCTGGACTATGAGCACACGTTGCTGGCTCATATCGAGCTTCTCATCAACCAGCACCCCAACAGTCAACAGAAGATTACCCGACCACGCTCCCCCAGCCTGTTTCTTGGTCATCCTCTGGGAGGGACAGCTTGGTAAGTAAACCCTTAGTCAGAAAGAGACACAAACGCTTCACAAAACAGAATTACAAAAGCCATGTTACAAAACCACCCAAAAACCAGGGACACCACGACTTCACTTACTCCAAGAGATTATTGCAAACCTTTCTTAATTAGGATTTCACTCTGCTAATTCTATTTAATAAAATCAGTTTATATTTGCTCCTCTACCTCATAAAAAGGGTACTGGGAGATGTTCTTTCCATTTGTGTTGGATAAAAATGGAAATGCAACTTCTTGGACCAAAGGGCTGAGGCCACCAGCCATCCAGGTGTTTTGTGCACAGACCTGGCTTCAGTAGTTGAGTTTCCAAGGCAATGGAGATGGGGGAGGGTCTGGAGCACAGGGGTTATGGAAGCAGCTGAGGGACCTCGGGGTGTTTAGCCTGGAGAAGAGGAGGCTGAGAAGAGACCTTATTGCTCTCCACAGCTCCCTGAAAGGAAGCCGGAGACAGGTGGGTGTTGGTCTCCTCTCCCAAGAACCAAGTGATAGGACGAGAGGAAATGGCCTCAAATTGTGCCAGGGAAGGTTTAGATTGGATATTGGGAAAAAATTCTTCACTGAAAGAGTGGTCAAGCATTGGAAGAGGCTGCTCAGGGCAGTGGTGGAGTCCTCATCCTTGGAGGTGCTCAAAAAATATGTAGTTGGCACGGTGCTGTTGGGCTGACAGTTGGACTTGGTGATCTTCTCCATCCCTTATGATTGTATGATTCACCTTACAGTCCATAACAAAGACCTCTGCCCTTGCCAGAAGAATCAACGAAGGCCTCCTCAATCATTCCTTCAGCATTGTCAGAAGAGGCTTTACCCAGCCATGAGAGCTACCATGTCACCTGGTCACCTCAAGGCAACAGAAGAGCAGCCTAATGATTGTCACCTCCCTCCTCGTATTCTCTTCATCACCAGGAGCCCTTTCTGACCTCATCTCACTTGGAAATTCACAGCTACTGTCTGTTGATTTTGTCTGATGGTCTCCAGGAAAGCCAGGGAGGAGCTCTGGATCAGGGAGTGGAGAGACACGCAAATGGGGAATGGTTTTAAGCTGAAAAAGGGGAGATTGAGATGAGATCTAAGGAAGAACTTCTTCCTTGTGAGGGTGGTGAGGCACTGGCCAAGGTTGCCCAGAGAAGCAGTGTCTTGCTATCCTTGCAGGTGTTCAAGGTCAAGTTGGATGGGGCTTGGAGCAACCTGACCCAGTGAGAGGTGTCCCTGCTCATGGCACAGGGGTTGGAACTGGATGGGCTTTGAGGTCCCTTCCAAGCCAAACTGTGTTTCAAGGAGTGAACAAATGCAAGGGATGATCACAAGCTGCTGAAGAGCAATTTTAATTATCTCCTAGTAATCCATTACGACAGCTGAACAACCCCCTCTCCTCTCAGGGCCACCTGGAGTCCTGTAAGTTCAAGAAAAGCTCCGACAACCCAGACCAGGCTTCTTCTCCCAAGCTTCAAACCAAAGAGACACTCATTTGCCCAAGGCAGAAACCCATCATCCACCCACCTTAAATATGAGCTCGGAAGCATCCTGACCTTTATGGTTGCCATGGCAGCTCTGCTTGGAGAGTTAGGTCATATGCCACGATGGGGACAGTTGCTAGGAATAGTTGAACATCCCCATTATGCCGGATGCCTACTGCAGCTCTTCTGCTTTGCTTGGCATGAAGGAGCTTGTCATCTCGTGGTGGCCCTGGCCATGGACCGCTTTTTAAATATAAGAAAGGTCGTGCAGTTGTTCAGATGTCCTCAAGGCCATCCTTGCACAAGACCAATATGGATCTGTTGGAGTGAGACCAGAAGAGGCCACAGAGATGACCTGAGGGCTGGAGCACCTCCTGTATGAGGACAGGCTGAGAGAGTTGGGGTTGTTCAGCCTGGAGAAGAGAAAGCTCTGGGGAGACCTTAGAGCAGCTTCCAGTACTGAAAGGGCCTCCAGGAAAGCTGGGGAGGGGCTCTCGATCAGGGAGTGCAGGGGCAGGACGAGGAGGAATGGTTTTAAGCTGAAAGAGGGAAGATTGAAACGAGATCTTAGGAAGAAATGTTTTCTTCTGAGGGTGGGGACGCCCTGGCCCAGGTCGCCCAGAGGAGTTGTGGCTGCCCCATCCCTGCGGGTCTTCAAGGCCAAGTTGGATGGGACTTTGAGGAACCTGATCCAGTGGAAAGTGTTGGTGCCCATGGCAGGAGGGTTGGAACTGCTTTAAGGTCCCTTCCAAACCAAACCATTCCATGATTCTATAAAGAAGGACAATCTGGGGTTTGCCCCAATTTTTTTTTTTTTTTTTATTACCTAGGACAATTGCTTAAGAAACCAAGTTGAGAACCAGTGGAGGACCTAAATACCTGTTCCCAATGGCATGAATTATCTTTGCGTTTCTCTAAATGCTGTATTACACAAGACGACTTCTTGAAGAGCACCTCAACTCCTCCGGTTGCTGCGTACAGCTGGAACAACAACAACATTGCACCATTCGCTGTGACACAGGGTCACCTTTCTAAGAAGACACGCAAACATGAATTGGGATATTACGTGCGGACAGAACCTATTCCGCATCACGTGCAACAGCAGGAGAGCCAGAAATAAAGGTCCACTGATCCAGAAAGAAGTCCATCTCCAAAATAAGTGCTACCCAGTCCACCATAAGTCTTGTTTTCCATCTTCATTCTTTAAGGTTGGATTTGCAATAGGCTAGGAGGAACGAAGAGAAGGCACCACACCAAATGATGACATTTAGGTCATCGAGGTCCTGCCCCTGGGTCAGGTGAATCCCATGCACAACTACAGGCTGGGTGGAGAATGGATTGAGAGCAGCCCTGAGGAGAAGGTCTTGGGATGAGAAATTCAACGTGAGCCAGCAATCTGTGCTCATAGCCCAGAAAGCAAACCATGTCCTGGGCTACACCCAAAGCAGCAGGACCAGCAAGGAGATGATTCTCCTCCTCTACTCCACTTTGGTGAGACCCCATCTGGAGCCCTGCATTCAGTTCTGGAGGCCGCAGCACATAGATCTGTTCGAGTGAGCCCAAAGGAGATGATCTGAGGGCTGGAGCGCCTCCTGTACAAAGACAGGCTGAGGAAGTTCAGCCTTGAGAAGAGAAGGCTCCAGGGAGACCTTAGAGAAGCCTTGCAGTACTTCAAGGGGGCTCCAAGAAAGCCAGGAAGGGTTCTTCATCAGGGAGTGCAGGGATAGGATGGGAGGGGATGGTTTTAAGCTGAAAGAGGGGAGATTTAGCTTCAATATAATGATGAAATTCTTTATTGTGGGGGTGGTGAGGCACTGGCCCAGGTTACCCAGAGAAGTCATGGCTGTCCCTTCCCTGGAGATGTTCCAGGCCAGGTTGGATGGGGCTTTGAGCAACTGGATCCAGTGGGAGGTGTCCCAGTCCATGTCAGGGGGGTTGGAATTGGATGGGCTTTGAGGTCCCTTCCAACCCAAATCATTCCATGACTTCATGATTTGCAACAGGCTAGGAGGAAGGAAGAGGAAGGAGAAAAAGCAGAGGTAAGCACTCAAAAATTTGGACCGTGGAGATGCAGTTGAATACGGGACATGAAAAAAAAAAACCACAGCAGCGTGTAAAAGATGATGGCAGAGGAAACCATTTAGACACCACTATGGATGGTTGATTGATGGCAGCTACCCATCCCTATGGTGATGGTGCTGGAGATGCGGGTGAACTGCCCTTCACTGACAAGGTCAAGGGAGTTATGCTCAGCCAACCACGCTCTGCACATCATCTCAGAAGAGCCTGAACCCATATCTACTGTGCAGACCTGCAGGGGTAACACAACCACTTGAACCTTTAACATCAGCGTGACCATGCAGACCTCCACACAACTGGCTACATCCAAAGCGGAGGACGTAGTGATAAGGACGAGGGGGAATGGCTTTAAATTCGAAGGAGGAAGATTTAGACTAGACATTAGAAAGAAATTCCTCACGATGAGGGCGGTGAGACATTGGAACAGGTTGCCCAGGGAAGTTGTGGCTGCCTCCTCCCTGGAGGCGTTCAAGGCCAGGTTGGATGGGGCCTTGAGCAGCCTGATCTAGTGGGAGGTGTCCCTGCTGATGGTAGAGGGGTTAGAACTGGATGATCTTTAAGATCCCTTGCAACCCAAACCATTCTGTGATGCTACAATGGCCATCTCCTACCACTTCAAGTCAGCAGGAAGCTTCCTGGCTGATGACAACCCAAAAAGATGCTGAGATCCCGCCAAGTCAAACCAAACAGGGTTGCTTAGAAACCTTTGAAAACAACATTAACAATTCAGATTTGGATGAAGAACATGACAGGAAAACAAGCAGAAGTTTTTTTTGCTTTAAATCAGGGTTTCTCAGAGCCAAGCACACAGTCTTCCCGTTCCCTTGTCCTCCTGCTGCTTTGCAGGTCACCTTTGGGCTTGAACGCCCCGAGGTTTTCCCAAGCTCAGCAGCAAGACAGCAACTGGGTTCCTCCCTGCAGCACTGAGTCTTTCTAGATGGTCAAAATCACCCAGCAGATTGATATATTTCAATAAAAAAGGGGGGATATAAGAGGAAAAGGAAAAGAATGGAGTTACTGCAGCACAGCGCAGCGCTGGCATCGGATCAGGGAGACAGATGAAGGCAGCAATCTGTCTCCTTCGGATATGCACATTGTATTTCTTTTTATTGCTGCATAACTGGGTTTGAAGATGCTCGTGAAATGGCTGCAGCGTGAGGGAGCTGCACCAAAAGCCTCCCTCTGCAATCCCCAGGGAGGACACTTCATCATTAGCGGTGTTTAATTGCCACAACGCTCCCTAAGATCCATTATCAGCTTCGTAACGTACCTATGGAGTGGGAGCATAAACCAGGTTTTGCTTCCGAGCCGAAAATCCCGCTAGAGCGGTCGCCGAGGGTGAGTTCAGGTCACCTCAAAACGCTCCGCGTGGATCTGTCACTGTGCATGGTTTGTGGTCTCCCTGAAACGCAGGACCGTGTGGGATCACAAGCACGATCCCATTTTGGCCCATGACATGGAAGGTGGAACTGGATGAGCTTTAAGGTCCCTTCCAACCCAACCCCACTCTATGATCCTAAGACTTTGGCACCAAATCTTTCCTCTTGGCGTGCAGTTCCATTATCAATCATCAACCTGCTGATTGATGAGAAGGTCAACAGGAGCTGGTATTGTATGGTCACAACCCAGCAGGCCAACCATGTCCTGGGCTCCATCAAAAGAAGCACGACTAACAGAGTGAGGTTCTCCCCCTCTATTCCACTCTCATGGAGTCCTGTGTCCAGTTCCAGAATCCCCAACAGAAGAAGGATATGGAACTGTTGGAACGGGTCCAGGGGAGGCCACAAAGATGATCCGAGGGCTGGAGCCCCTCTGCTATGAGGACAAGCCGAGAGTTGGGGTTGTTCAGCCTGGAGAAAAAAAGGCTCCAGGGAGACCTTAGAGGAGCTTTCAGCACCTGAAGAGGCTCCGGGAAAGCTGGGGAGGGACCTTTCCCAAGGGCATGGAATGATGGGACGAGGGGGAATGGTTAAATTGGAAGGGGAAAGATTTAGATTAGACATTAAGAAGAAATTCTTCACAATGAGTGTGGCGAGACACTGGAAGAGGTCACCCAGGGATGTTCTGGCTGCCCCATCCCTGGAGGTGTTCAAGGCCAAGTTGGAAGGCGTTCCTGATCCAGTGGGAGGTGTCCCTGCCCATGGCAGCGGGGTTAGAACCAGATGATCTTTAAGGTCCCTTGCAACTCACACCATTCCATGACTCCATGATACTGAAGAATCCCACCAAAAAAAGAGAGCAGGTAGCACTGCAAAAGAACGATGCCCATCAACACCCCCCGAGCAAACAGGCCACTCGTCTTCAGCTTCAGCAGAAGAAGCCAGGTTAAAGTCCTCCTACCTTCAAGGCTCAAAGCAACTCCACAGCAGCTCACTCTGGTCTTTGCTCCCTACCACGTCAAAATCTGCCTCTTCCAACTCCATACTATTTATTTGGAGTTTCCAGTTGGGATGGGCTTCAACAAGGTCACATGCTGGGTCCTGCTCTTGTGTCATAACAACCCCATCCAGCGCTCCACAGCTGGGGAAGAGCGGTTGGAAAGCTGCCTGGAGGAGAAGGATCTCGGGCTGTTGGTCAACAGCAGCTAAACATGAGCCAGCAGTGACTCAGGTGGCCAAGAAGGCCAACAGCATCATGGCTTGGATCAGAGATGGTGAGGTCAGCAGGACCAGGGCAAGGTTTGTGTCCCTGAACCGGGCACTGGTGAGGCCACACTTTGAATCCTGGGTTCAGTTTTGGGCTCCTCACTCTAAGAAGGACCTTGAGGGGCTGGAGCACGTCCGGAGAAGGGATTGGAGCTGGGGAAGGGTCTGGAGCACAATTCTTAGCAGAGCAGCTGAGGGAATTGGGGGTGTTTAGCCTAGAGAAAAGGAGGCTGAGGACAGATCTCATCACTGCCTACAACCACCTGAAAGAGGTTGCGGTGAGGTGGCCTCTGGTCTCTTCTTCCAAGGAACCAGCGATAGGATGAGAGGAAATGGCCTCCAGTTGTGCCAGGGGAGGTTTAGATTGGACATGAGGACAAATTTCTTTACTGAAAGAGTGGTGAAGCCCTGGAAAAGGCTGCCCAGGGCTGTGGTGGAGTCCTCATCCTTCAAAGCAGGTTGGACGTAGCTTTGAGCAACCTTCTTCAGAAGAAGGCATCCCTGCCCATGATAGGGGAGTTGGATCTGGATGACTTTGAAGGTCACTTCCAACCCAAACCATTCCATGATTCTACGATGGTTAATTCCCACTGGGATACAGCAGAGCTACAGCAACAAGCCACCACCTGAAAGACACAGTGAGGTACCAGCAGAACAAGGATGTAAATAGGTTTGCGTATGCGAACATCAAAGATTTCATGGGTCCTGAAGTGTGAAAACATCTTTTCCCTACAAGATATTGAAGGAACGGCAGCGAGGCCAGCAGAGGTGGGAGGACAGGAGAAAAGAAAGAAGGAATAAAGACAAAAAGTGTGAGCGTAGCAGCAGCTCAACAGTCAGGGACAAATCAAGTGAAGAGAACAGTAGAAATGGCAACGTGGGTAGAAGACAGCAGTACCGCCAAGAGCATCATGAAGAACGACGTGCAGGCATCTGCAGCAGGATGCAAGACAGAGAATGAACAAAAAATGATGGGAAGGAAAACGAACGCTGGTTGTTCCCAAGGGAGCGGGGCAGAGGACCTCGAGCCGCATAAGCTTCATGAAGCCCTTCATCAGCCTCAATGAGGTTCAACAAGGCCAAGGGCAAGGTCTTGCAACTGGCTTGGGGCAATCACAAGCACAAATCCAGGCTGGGTGGAGAATGGATTCAGCTTGCGCTCACAGCCCAGAAAGTCAACTGTGTCCTGGGCTGCATCCAAAGCAGCGTGGCCAGCAGGGCCAGGGGAGAATTCTGTCCCTCTACTCAACTCTCATGAGACCTCATTTGAAGTCCTGTGTTCAGTTGTGGAGTCCTCAACATAGGAAGGACATGGATCTGGTAAAGCAAAGCCAGAGGAGACCATGAAGATGATCTGAGAGCTGGAGCACCTCTCATATGAGGACAGGCTGAGAGAGTTGGAGTTGTTCAGCCTGGAGGAGAGAAGGCTCCAGGGAGATCTTAGAGCAGCTTCCAGTATGGAAAGGGGCTCCAGGAAAGCTGGGGAGGGGCTCTTGATCAGGGAGTGCAGGGATGGGATGAGGGGGGACGGTTTTAAGCTGAAAGAGGGGAGATTGAGAAGAGATCTTAGGGAGAAATTCTTCATGATGAGGGTGGTGAGGCCCAGGTTGCCCAGGGGCATCGTGGATGTCCCATCCCTGGAGGTGTTCAAGACCAGGCTGGATGAGGCTTTGAGGGGTTGGAACTACACGTGCTTTCATGTCCCTTCCAACTCAAACCATTCCATGTTTCTACGATTATGCCCTCTCCACAGCTGGAGACTTGATGTTTGACAGGAACCAATTCCATCAGTCTACGACTTTATGATCTGCAGACCAAGTTCCCCCCCCTCCACGTGCCACTGGACTCCAGCAGATGCAGAAAAACCAGCCAGAAGGTGTTATTTTATTGCTGTTTCTGTAGCTTTCTGCCAGAATCCCACATCTCTCAACCCAGAGATGAAAACACTTGAGATGTTTCTGCTTGAGCTGAGAAGGACGATGAAAAGGTGTGAAAATGCAAGCGAGTAGAAATGGAGCGGAAGAAAGAAGTGAGAAATAAAGCAGAAAGGGGTAAATTTTCCAGCAAAGCCTATGAGGCTGCCCAGGAGGTTTCTCAAAGCTCACTGGGTTGTCGGAACCACAGGGACAATCCAGTAAATCCCAGCTTAGTGGTCACATACCAGCAGGGAGGAGAGGTGGAACGGAATGCTGGATGCTAAAGTCTCCGAAGGAGTGAGATGAAGAGGGAAAAAACAAACCTAGTGAGGCAGAACAAGGTCTCCAGGGAGAAAGAGTCCAGCAATGGTAAGGAGTTTAAGAGAAATGTATCATGGGTGGCATTTGTGATACCTCCTGATGGAGCAAGGCTGAGCCAACCACCACCAGAAACTCGTATCCCTAAGAGGGCAACCCTACACGGCAGCCAGATGCGACATCAGAGATTTTCCACACCTTGTTGATGTTGATGAGTGACCTGTTCCACAGCCTCAGGTCCTTCAGCTGCTCCTCACAATCCTGTGGTCCAGACCCTTTGCCATGTCCATTGCACATCTCTGGACGCATTCCAGCCTCACAGTGTCCTTCTTGGAGTGAGGGGCCTAAAACTGAACCCAGGATTTGAGATGCAGCCTCACCAGCGCCAAGTCCAGGGGCACAATCATTTCCCTGGTCCTGCTGGTCACACCATTTCTGATCCAAGCCAAGATGGAGTTGGCCTTCTTGGCCACCTGGGCCTCTGCTGGCTCATGTTCAGCCACTTCTGACCAACACCAACAGGTTGTTTTCCTCCAGGCAGCTTTCCAGCCACTCCTCCCCAAGCCTGGAGCTGCACGGGGTTGTTGTGACCTAGGAGAAGGAGCTGGCACTCATCCTTGTTGAGCCCCATCCTGTTGGCCTTGTCCCATGGATCCAGCCTGGCCAGATCCCTCTGCAGACCCTTCCTGCCCTCCAGCCCATGGATCCAGCCTGGCCAGATCCCTCTGCAGACCCTTCCTGCCCTCAAGCAGATCAACACTCCCACCTGACTAGGTGTCATCTCTAAACTGACTGAGTGAGCACTCAATACCCTCATCCAGATCATGAATAAAGACAATAAATGATGTTAAAATGCATGTAGACGGGGCACTTTGGGACACAGTTTAGTCAGCACGGTGGGGTTGGTCCGATGGTTGGACTGGATGAGCTTAGAGGACTTTTCCAACCTGAATGATTTCATGATTCTATGATACCTGGAGGTGTTCAGCCTGGAGAAGAGAAAGATCTGGTGAGACCTTCCGGTACTGATAGGGAGCTATGGAGAAGCTAGGGAGGGACTCTTGATCAAGGAGTGCAGGGATAGGATGGGGCGGTGTGGGGATGGTTTTAAGGTGAAAGAGGGGAGATTGAGATGAGATCTTAGAGAGAAATTCTTTCCTGTGAGGCCCTGGCACACGTTGCCCAGAGAAGTCGTGGCTGTTCCATCCCTGGAGGTGTTGAAGGCCAGGCTGGATGGGGCTTTGAGCAACTTGATCCAGTGGGAGGTGTCCCTGCCCATGGCAGGAGGGGTGGAATTGGGTCTTTAAGGCCCCTTCCAACCCAACCCATTCCATGGTTCTACGATTCTACACTACAGCAACAGGAAAAACACATGGATTAGACAGAAGTAGAGTACATGGACAAGAAAGGAAAGGTGGAAGAGCAGCCAACCGGCTGACGGTTTAATAAGATCCGGTCTTATTTCATTTACGAGTAGGTGCCCTGGAAGCCATTGCAGAGCTGTCAGGATGAGTAATTCCTGTTTGTTCAGTGCCAGAGTGGGTAACGATCACCGCTGGCAAGTGGGGAAGCCAAGCGAAGAGGAGTCATGGCGGGGAGAAATGTTCTGGAGCTGCTGGAGATGAGGAGCTGACTCAAGACTTTGGGATTTGTGGTTGGAAGCTAGACTGCTGTGGGATAACCAAGCTGTGGAGCAAGGCAAAGTAGTCATTGAAATACCAGCAGTACCAGTCAAGCCAGGAACCTGGTTTTGCATAAGGAATATGTAAATAGGTATTTTTAAGACTTCAGGCTTCGAAGCAGATTTTAAGGTGGCTCATCAGAGCAGAAAATCGAGTTGGACCAACAGAGAGCAAAGTCAAGACAGCATCAACACTGGTGGTTGGGTTTTAGAAGGAAGACCAGGCCAACACAGAAGCTGGAGGTGCTCATAAAGAAGATCCAATAGATAAAACACTTTTAGTAAACCAGGTGGTGGTGAGCTACTCCACAGCAAAGCAATAAGGTTTCTACAGAGACCACCTCCCCACCCATCAGCTTCCTACAGAGCCAACTTGTTCACCGATGAGCTTCCTACAGAGCCCACCTCCCTCGCCCTTGCGCCATTTAACATGGAGTTACTCCCAACCCAAAAGCCAGCAGCTTGATTTTAAGGAAAAGTCATTCCTGGCATGTTTCTCCAGGTTCTCAGAAGGTCTAAAGTCCCGAAATAAACGCTCAAAGATGCAAAAGTTCCACGACTCCAGAGAGCAAACACAGAGAGGAGCCACTGTTGAACTGAAAGACTCCCACCCATCGCCCACATCTATGAAGATATGGAGCTCTGGACTAGAGAAACAGAGAAGTTATTGTTACGGAAATGATTAATGTTCTCTACTCTCATTTTTGGAATTTTGGGGCCTACAGGAAAGATAAGGAGGGGTTGTTTAACAGGGGCTGCGGGGACAAGACAAAGGGAATGGTTTTAAGCTGAAAAAGGAGAGATTGAGTTGGGATCTTAGGGAGAAATTCTTCCCTGTGAGGGTGGTGAGGCACTGGGACAGGTTGCCAAGAGAAGTCATGGATGCTCCATCCCTGGAGGTGTTCAAGGCCAGGCTGGATGAGGCTTGGAGCAACCTGATCCAGTGGAAGGTGCCCCTGCTCATGGTAGGGGGGGTCAGAAGAGGATGGGTTTTGAGGACCCTTCCAACCCAAACCATCCCATGATTCTATGAACTGAATGATCTTTAAGGTCCCTTCCAAGCCAACCCGTTCCATGATTCTATGAATGACAGCATCGAAAATTGTTAACCAGTACAGCAATCCTGGTACAACACGGCCAAGGACTGCTAGAAATTAGGATTCATTTTCACTCCGTAGGATGGACAAACGACCTGAGTTCCAGCTCCCACATGGCGAGAAAGCAAAGACTACGGGCTTCCAAATCCTTCTGAACATGCTACTTTCTTATTCAAACCTTCCTAGCTCTTTGTAAGAGTCCTCAGCAACTTAAAGCATCCTCTTCCTCCAATAACAGATGCCTGGAACAAAGGATTGGAAGGGATGGATTACACAAGCGATGCTTTACATGAAGAAATCAGACTCCTTTCTCTCTGGAAGAGCAATAGTTTCTCTTCTATCCGTGTCATCTTTGCAAAAGACATGGCCAAGGAAAACTGGCCAAGCTGGCTGCCACCAGGCAGTGGGGGAGTCACAAGGCCTTCTCCATGAAAAGGCTCTTAGCCTACCAAGAAGGCCAATGGCATCTTGGCTTGGATCAGAAACGGCGTGACCAGCAGGTCCAGGGAGGTTATTCTCCCTCTGGACTCAGCACTGGTGAGACCGCTCCTCGAATCCTGGGGTCAGTTCTGGGCCCCTCACCACAAGAAGGATGTTGAGGCTCTGGAACGAGTCCAGAGAAGAGCAACGAAGCTGGGGAAGGGGCTGGAGAGCAGGTCTTATGAGGAACGGCTGAGAGAGCTGGGGTTGTTTAGCCTGGAGAAGAGGAGGCTGAGGGGAGACCTCATTGCTCTCTACAACTACCTGAAAGGAGGTTGTAGAGAGGAGGGAGCTGGCCTCTTCAACCAAGTGACAGGGGAGAGGATGAGAGGGAATGGCCTCAAGCTCCGCCAGGGGAGGTTTAGGCTGAACATTAGGAAAAAATTTTTCAGGGAAAGAGTCATTGGTCACTGGAACAGGCTGCCCAGGGAGGTGGTTGAGTCACCTTCCCTGGAGGTGTTTAAGGGACGGGTGGACGAGGCGCTGAGGGGCATGGTTTAGTGTTTGATAGGAATGGTTGGACTCGATGATCTGGTGGGTCTCTTCCAACCTGGTGATTCTATGATTCTACTGCACCACCGTGGTGATGCAATGAGCCCAACAAGCTTCCTGCAGCTAAACAACGTCGCAGTGCTCCGCCGTCAGAAATCCCGCGTTCACGCTGCTGCAGAGCAGCTTTTACGGAGCAGCGACTTAAACCGGCAGCTATTGTGTGCACCAGCCTCACAGGAAAGCCTTTAATCCACCCAAAAAGAAGTTTGGGAGCTTGCTTTACAATGACAAAGCCAAACAGGTCCCTTGAACCCCAAGGGCAAGACAGTGAGATAAGGGCATGGGCTGCAGGATCAGCCAGACCTGCAATTTGCTCGCTGATGAGATTCCCTCAAGCAGGGCGCTGCGGCAGGAAAAGCAGTCAAAACATCTCCCAGACACTTGGAGATGAAACCCTGGCTGTTTGCTGCCTTTCAGGATGATACTATCATGTTTTCTGGTGCATGGAATTATGCAGTCATGGAATCATAGAATCCTGGAATGGTTTGGGTTGGAAAGAACTTGAAAGATCATCCAGTTCATTGAATCATAGAAGGGTTTGGGTTGGAAGGGACCTCAAAGCCCGTCCAGTTCCAAAACCCTGCCATGGGCAGAGACCTCCCATTGGATCAGGGCGTTCGAAGCCCTGTCCAACCTGGTTTTCAACACCTCCAGGGATGGGGCAGACATGACTTCTCTGGGTAACCTGGGCCAGAGCCTCACCACCCTCATCATGAAGATTTTCTTCCTAACGTCTAATGCAAATCTCCCCTCTTTCAGCTTAAAAACATCCCCTCTCATCCTATCCCTGCAGTCCCTGAGGAAAAGTCCCTCCCCAGCTTTCCTAGAGCCCCTTTAGGTACTGGAAGCTGCTCTGAGGTCTCCCCAGAGCCTTCACTTCTCCAGGCTGAACAATCCCAACTCTCTCAGCCTGCCCTTGCACGGGAGGTGCTGCAGCCCTGGGGTCATGTTTGTGGCCTCCTCTGGACTCCCTCTAACAAATCCATGTTCTTCCTGTGCCGAGGTCTCCAGAGACGGACACAGAGCTCCAGGTAGGGTCTCACCAGAGCAGAGTAGAGGGGGAGAATCCCCTTCCTTACCCTGCCAGTCCCACTTCTTTGCTTGCAGCCCAGGAAATAGTTGCGAGTCCACTTTGTTGGCTCATATCGAGCTTCTCACCCCCAAGTCCTTCTCCTCAGGGGCTGATCCCAATCCATTCTCCACCCACCTTGGATTTATGCATGGGATTGCGCCGACCCAGACACAGAACCTTACTCTTGAGGGACAACAGTTGTTATTTAGGCATGAACAAGACATTGTCATCTTCAGAACTCGCTTTGCCTGTCTCGCACACTGCTCACAACCCACAATCTGAAAGTTCTCTTTGCATTCACCCCTCACACAGCTCAGCAGAAACATTTACCCACTAGAAACCAGCGGTACTTCCAACGTCTGAACTGCTCTGGATGTCCTCCAAGTCAGTAAAGCAAGATTTGAAGTGTCTCTGGAGAAGGTCAGCTTGCATTGGCCACGCAAAGGCCACAGTTTCGGTTCTGAGATGTTTGAGAGGAAGTTTATCTCATGCGGAGGCAATCAAAGAACACACAGCTTAGAAAAACAATCAAATGAAAAATCTGCTGCCGCTTGCCAACACTGAAAAGCAAAGAGCTTGACTCTGTAGATCTAAAAGGCTCTTCTGGAAAAAATCCAGCTAAAAACCCTTTGAAGTCATGACAGAGTGAAAAGTCCCTTCTGCTCTGGTGCGTTTTCTTTCAAGTCCTGGACCTCCTGGGCCTTCAGGTCAGCCCCTCAGCTCCTGTTATTGACTCGGTTCTCCACACATACAAGGGCTGATCACAACAAATGGGACTACAAGTCACTCTCTAATTGGAAAGGAGGTTGAGGTGAGGTGGGTTTTCATGTCTTCTCCTGAGGAACTAGTGATAGGATGAGAAGAAATGGCCTCCAGTCATGCCAGCAAAGGTTTAGATTGGACATTAGGAAAAATGTCTTTACTCAAAGAGTGGTGAAGCATTGGAAGAGGCTGCCCAGAGCAGTGGTGGAGGCCCCATCCCTGGAGGGGTTAAAAAAAACATGTAGATGGGGCGCTTGGGGACACGGTTTAGTTGGCATGGTGGGGTTGGGCTGACAGTTGGACTGGATGAGCTTAGAGGTCTTTTCCAACCTTCATGATTCCATGATTCTATGATTAAACTGAGCATTGAGTTCAGAGCAAACCTTGTTATCTGCTCTTCACCCGCAGCCCAAGCGTCATCAACAGGCTGACAACACACAAGTTCTAAAGAAGTGGCAGCAGCCAGAGACAAAAACCTGCAGAAACTGGGGAATTTGATGGTAGAGTTCCATGCCCAGGACATTTCATCAGGGTCTGGAGTGACAGGACAAAGGGGGATTCAGGCTGGATAGAAGGAAGGAATTGTTCATACTGAAGGTGAGGAAATATTGGATGAGGTTTCCTAGAGAGGTGGGAGATGCTTCATCCCTGGAAACATTCCAAGCCGTGTTGGACGGGGCTCTGAGCATCCTGATCCCTTTGGAGATGTCCCTGCTCATGGCAGGGGAGTTGGACTGGGTGGGCTTTAAAGGTGCCTTCCAACCCAAAGCGTTCAATGATTCTACGACCCAAAAGCTGGTGAGGAGCCAGAAGCAGGAGCATTCCCAGACCTGATGGGAGATTTGGCCTGGTTGTGGTGGCTCTGCTGCCCCAGACAGATCAATGTCAATCAATGAAGAGCCTTTCCATTGGTTCAAGGGATTGGCTCTGTGTTGGGCGATGAGAGTTTCCCTTTGGCCTCATCGACATAGCGCGGATGTCGGCAGCTGCCAGGATGGATGCCAGGATACGGCTCAGACCGCGATCCAAGGGATGCTCTCGTTACAGGTCGCCCTCCAAGAGTCATCCTTCCAAAGAAAGCTCTGCCACCAGTTATCATAGAATGGTTTGAGCTGGAAGAGACCATAAAGATCATCTAATTCCAACCCCACTGCCACGGTCTGGTCTTTTCCACTGGATCAGGCTGCTCGAGGCCCCACTCAATCTGGTCTTGAACACTTCTAGGGATGGGGCATCCACAACTTGCCTGGGCACCCTCATTGTGGAGAATTTCCTCCTAAGGTCTAGTCTAAATCACCTCCTCTCCAATTTAAAGCCATTCCCTCTCATCCTATCACTCCAAGCCTTTGTGAAAAGTCCCTCCCCAGCTTTCTTGTAGGCCACCTTCAAGTACTGGAAGGTCACTCTAGGGTCTCCTCGAAGCTTTCTCTTCTCCAGGCTGAACAAGCCCAACTCTTTCAGCCTCTGTCTGCCTCTGCCTACAAAGAGAGAGATGCCTTGGCTGGATTTAGGAGAGAAAAAGCTTCCCCAAACACAACTTTTATGCTCCCACCATCACATCTTAACACCAAACACGTGCCCTGAAAAAGGGGAAAATGGCATTTTATCTGCAACCCCAAAAAGAAAGGCAACGAAAGACAATTCTGCTCTTGTGAGACCTCGCTTGGAACCCTGCGTTCAGTTCTGGAGTCCTCAGCACAGGATCTGTTGGAGCAAGTCCAGAGGAGGCAATGGAGATGATCTGAGGGCTGGAGCACCTCCTGTAGGAGGACAAGCTGAGAAAGTTGTGGTTGTTCAGCCTGGAGAAGAGAATGCTCTGGGGAGACCTTCTAGCAGCCTTCCAGTACTGAAAGGGGCCTACAGAAAAGCTGGAGAAGGTCTCTTTATCACAGGGATAGGATGAGAGGGAATGGGTTTAAGCTGAAAGGAGGGAGACCAAGATGAGATCTTAGGAGGATATTGTTCATGATGAGGGTGGCGAGGCACTGGCATGGGTTACCCAGAGAGGTTATGGATGTCCCATTCCTAGAGGTGTTCAAGGTCAGGTTGGATAGGGCTTTGAGCAACCTGATGCAGTGGGAGGTGTCCCTGGCCATGGCAGGATGGGCTTTAAAATCCCTTTCAACCAAACCATTCTATGAATCTACGAAAGCTTCACAGCTCAGCTACTGGGTGGCATGGGCCTTCAGAAGCTGGACACCTCAGACCTTGCACCTTTGCTAAACAACAGCACAGATGGCTCTGGTGGTCTTCTACAAGCACGTTGGACATTTTGCTTGGACCCTCTACCCCACGGAATATATGGACTCGAAATTCCAACACAATCCACGCTTTTGAGGGGAAGGAAAACTAATCCTGACCCTCAACACCATCACAAGCAAGATACCATAAATGCTTTGGCTGAAAAGAGTCAAAACCCATCAAGAACCAGGCAAGTCCCTGCTCAGATTGGTGGATTTGAAGCACATGGAAGAGCTCTGTCTAAAGATGGATACCCCAGGAATTGGAATTCCACTGAAGATCAGTTTTGAGACCTGAGGAAAGGCTATTCCAGCTGGCTGGGCAACAAGGGTGTGATAGGAAGTTCCCGACACGCTTGAAATGGGTTGAAGGCAACTACCACACAGCCAAAGCCCACTCGGTATCTGCGAACGCTTCACCCAACGCGCCCGATCTTCTCAATTCAGCCTTTCCAGACACCAACTGCTCGAAGCAACATCAGAGCTGGAAGCGAGCCTGCCTGCCAATCTAAAAGTCAATGACCCGCACTCTTAAAAGCCAGAGTCACACAGGCCAAATTGTAGCTAAAAATGAGATGAGATCATGAAAACAGAAAGAAAACCTCCTAAACATCAAGGTTTGTTTCTGGTCCATTTATAATTTATCGCTACGTAGGCTGATAAATGACACCAGCACCAAGTGCTGTAACCAGAAGTGAGTGTGAGACCCGGGTTTTGGATAAAACAAGCTCGTTCACCGCAAGGAAGGCTGGAATGGCTTGGGAGCAGCCCTGAAGAAAAGGACTTGCGATGCTGGTGGATGAGAAGCTCAACATGAGCCAGCAACGTGTGCTCACAGCCCACAAAGCCAACCAGAACGTAGGCTGCAACCAAAGCAGTGGGACCAGCAGCGCGAGGGAGGGAATTCTGCCCCTCTACTCTGCTCTGGTGAGACCCACCTGGAGTCCTGGGTCCAGTTCTGGAGGCCTCAGCACAGGAAGGATATGGAACCGTTGGAGAGAGTCTAAAGGAGGCCATGAAGATGATCCAAGGGCTGGACCTTGTGCTGCAAAATGGGAAGCTTCATGAAGCCCTTCATCAGCGTAATGAGGTTCAACATGGCCAAAGGCAAAGTCCTGCACCTGGGTTGGTGCAACCGCAAGCACAAGTAGAGGCTGGATGGAGAATGGATTGAGGGCAGCTCTGAGGAGAAGGATGTAGGGGGCTGGTGGATGAGAAGCTCAGCGTGAGCCAGCAATGTGTGCTTGCAGCCAGCTGTCCCCTGGACTGCATCCAAAGCAGTGGGAATAGCAGGGTGAGGGTGAGGATTCTGCTCCTATATTCCGCTCTGGTGAGACCCCACCTGGAGTCCTGTGTCCTGTTCTGGAATCCCCAACATAAGAAGGAGATGAAAATGTTGGAGCGGGTCCAGACGGAGCCACGGAGATGATCCAAGGGCTGGAGCAACTCCTACTGAAGGACAGCCTGAGAGAGTTGGCTTTGTTCAGCCTGGAGAAGAGAAGGCTCTGGGGAAACCATAGAGCAGCTTCCAGTACAGAAATGGACTCCAGGAAAGCTGGGAGGGTCTCTTTATCAGGGAGTGCAGAGATAGGACTAAGGGAATGATTTTAAGCTGAAAGAGGGGAGATTGAGATGAGATCTTAGGAAGAAATTCTTCCCTGTGAGGGTGGTGAGGCACTGGTGCAAGGTGCCCAGAGAACTCATCCCTGCCCCATCCCTGGAGGTGTTGAAGGCCAAGTTAGATGGGGCTTGGAGCAACCTGATCCAGTGGAAGATTTCCCTTTCCATGGCAGAAGGTTGGAACTGGATGGGCTTTGAGGTCTCTTCCAACCCAAACTATTCTGTGATTCTATGATTCAGGCAGTAATCCACTGAGACTATGGTTGTCCAACCAACCAACGATGGTTGGACTCGATGATCCAGTGGGTCTTTTCCAACCTAGTGATTCTGTGATTCTGTGAGACAAACCCTAAATCAGGAGCCCCAAGGAGATCCTGCCCACTCCTGCACTTGAACCATGAAAACTTAAGACCTGTGGTGGTTCTAAACAGGAATATAATTTACACACCATTAACACGATGTAAGAGCAAACGGGCAATGCTACAATCGTCCAGCCCTTTCTTTGAATGCCCTCTGTGTCCTCAGAAATGTATTTATAAAGCATTTTCTTCTTCCTCCCTCCTCCTATGACAGACAGAGAGCACAGCAGACTTTAAATCACGAATCAATACAGAGAGCTCTAAAACCCAAATCATATTACAGAGGCATTAGAGATTTTCTTGGACTGCGGCTCATGAAATATTGAACATTTTCAATTCTTTCTCCGTCTCCGGCTGACATACAAGATCCTGAGTTGGATGTAAAAAATTATCTCCAAACATTTTTACCCGATGAAGCAGTTTCATAGAATCATAGAATGGGTTGGAAGGGACCTTAAAGCCCATCCAGTTCCAACTCCCCTGTCACGGGCAGGGACACCTCCCACTAGGCCAGGTTGCTCAAAGCCTCATTCAACCTGGATCATGAGGATCAAACCTTCTTCTTTGATGACCAGAGTCAAATATGGATCTTGCCTGTCCTATTGCCCCTGATCCAGGATCCACACTTGCCTGAATCCAGTTCCTGAGTCCAGGAACTGGATTGGACTGGGTGAGCTCCAGAGGTCCCTTCCCATCCCTCCGCTCCTGGATTCTGGGATTCCAAAGATTGTCCAGTCCACTCTAGTCACAGAATCATAGAATAGAAGAGAACTGCTTGGTTGGAAAAGACCTTTGAGATCATTGATTTCAACAGTACCTGTCCACCACTAAACCACATCCATGAGCACCTCACCTACCCATCTAAAATCCCTAAAGGGATGGAGACTCCACCACCTCCCTGGGCAGCCTCTGCCAGCACCCAATAACCCTTTTGGTGAAGAAATGCCTCCTAATATCCAATCTAAACCTTCCCTGGTGCAACTTGAGGCCATTTCACTTGTTCCTCGGGAGAAGAGACCAACATCCACCTCTCTGCAAACCCCTTTTAGGTAGTTGGAGACAGTGATAAGGTCTCCCTTCAGCTTCCTCTTCTCCAGGCTAAACAAAAACAGGTCCCTCAGCTGCCTCTCAGAACCCTTGTTCTTCAGCCCCTTCACCAGCTTCATTGCCTTTCTCTGGACACGCTCCAGGACCTCAATGTCCTTCTTGGAGTGAAAGTCCCAACTACTTCAGGCAAATCTCCAGGGTAGCAATCCTTAAGCTCATCTATTTCCACACTGCCAACTGAATACCTAAATGTAGGACTTTCCAGGACAACGTTGGCTAAAAAACCCCAGAAGAGACATTCACTCTCCCTGAATTAAGGTTGATGGAATATTTTTACGTTCCCTGCTTTTGCTCTTTTGCCCAAATGGTTTCTCTCCAGGTTTCTCTCCAGGTTGCCCAACAGAGGCAAAGACAAGGCACTAAATACCAGAATCATTTAGGAACCCAGCAGTCACTTCAGAGCTGAAGTGCTGTCCACATCCTCATCGCGACTACCTTGAACGTCACCGTGATCCCCGAGCCCGCACTCCACTTCATTCCCTAAGCACTGTCAAAAAGCCTCCATGTCCCTCTCGTTTCACACAACTCTGACGTGTAGCCTGGAGCGTCCTCTCCCTCCTTCACATCCTTTTTTCTGCTCGGTAGTTTACGTCCCTCAGGATTAACACCACGGTTGTGCTGGTTTTCCTCCCACACTTCCACTTTGTCAATCAACCCAGTCTCTCTGCGCACCACCTTGTCCCTACTTATTACCTACACAGGGCTCAGAATCATTAGAGCCACAAAGATGCTCCAAGGGCTGGAGCATCTCCCGTATGAGGACAGGCTGGGATGGTTGGGGCTGTTCAGCCGGGAGAAGACTTCGAGGAGACCTTAGAGCAGCTTCCAATACAGAAAGGGGCTCCAGGAAAGCTGGGGAGGGTCTCTTGATCAGGGATAGGATGAGGGGGAAGGGTTTTAAGCTGGAAGAGGGGAGATTGAGATGAGATCTTAGGGAGAAATTCTTCCCTGTGATGGTGGTGAGGCCCTGGCACACGTTGCCCTGAGAAGTCATGGATGCTCCATCCCTGGAGGTGTTCGAGGCCAGGTTGGATGAGGCTTTGAGCAACCTGATCCAGTGGAAGGTGTCCCTGCTTCCATCGGGGGGCTTGAATTGGATGAGTTTTGAGGACTCCAGAACGGAACACAGGGCTCCAAGTGAGGTTTCACCAGAATCATAGAATCACTAGGCTGGAAAAGACCTTTGAGATCATGAAGCCCAACCATAAGAGCAGAGTAGAGCATGATAATCCCCTCCCAGTGAAGAGTCTGGAGAACAGGTCTTATGAGGAGCAGCTGAGGCAACTGGGGTTGCTTAGCCTGGAGAAGAGGAGGCTGAGGGGAGACCTTATTGCTCTCCACAACTATCTAAAAGAAGGTTGTAGAGGGATGGGTATTGATCTCTTCTCCCAAGTGAGAGGTGATAGGACAAGAGAGAATGGCCTCAAGCTGCATCAGGGAAACTTTAGATTGGACACTAGGGAAAATTTCTTCACAGAAAGGGTTCTCGGGCACTGGCAGAGGCTGCGCAGGGAGGTGGTGGAGTCCCCATACATGGAGGTATTTAAGAGATGAGGAGATGAAGTCCTTAGGGATAAGGAGTGGGTAGGTACAGTTGGAATTGATGATCTCAAAGGTCTTTTCCCACCTAACGATTCTACGATTCTAGGTTTCCCACCACTTTGGGATAAATCCTGTGCTGGTATTGAGAACCGTAGATCAGCGCTTTGAGTGTTAATTTGTCAATATAGTGAGGAATCAAGGGGAAAAAAAGCAATATTCTAGAGCTGAGAGAGAATTTGTTATAAAAGAAGATTCTGCTGCTAGGCAAGATCCCCGCAGCCACACGAAATTGGGTTGAGTGACTGGAGACAAGATGAAAGTAGTTACGTGGCAGCTGCTTTCCTGCCATGGAGACGCTAAAGCCCAAGGCCTCACTTGGGATGGGAGTAGAACACACTGCAGTGATAACAGAATCATGGAGTCCTTAAGGTTGGAAGAGACCTCTAAGATCATGCCGTTCAACCATCAGCCCAACATCACCATGCTCCCAAAATGCTACGGTTACACGTTTCCTGAGCACCTCTAGGGATGGAGACTCTACCACTGCCCTGGGCAGCCTCTTCCAGGGCTTCACCACTCTTTCCAGGAAGGATTTTTTCCTGATATCCAACCTAAACATCCCCTGGCACAACTTGAAGCCATTTCCTCCCATCCTAATCCTTGTTACTTGGGAGAAGAAACCAACATCCATCTTGCTACAACCTCCTTTCAGGGAGCTGTAGAGGGCAATGAGGTCTCCCCTCAGCCTCCTCTTCTCCAGGCTCAACCACCCCAAGTCCCTCAGCCGTTCCCCATAACCCCTGTGCTCCAGACCGTTCCCCACGTCTGTTCCCCTTCTCTGGATGAGTTCTAGCCCCCCCGAGGTGTTTCTTGGAGTGAGGGGTCCAAAACTGAATCCAAGATTCATGGTGCGGCCTTACCGATACCAAGTCTAAGGGGACAATCGCTTCTGTGGTCCTGCTGGCCACACCATGGCTGATCCAAGCCTGGATGCTGTTGGCCTTTTTGGCCACCTGGGCTACTGCTGGCTCACATTCAGCTGTTGTTAACCAACATCGCCAGGTTCTTCTCCATCTTTCCCAAGCCTGGAGCTGCACGGGGTTGTTGTGACCCAGGTGCAGGACCCAGCATGTGGTCTTGTTGAACTCCACCCCACTGGCCCCATCCCATAGGTCCAGCCTGGCCAGATCCCTCTGCAGACCCTTCCTGCCCTCCAGCCCGTGGATCCAGCCTGGAAGATCCCTCTGCAGACCCTTCCTGCCCTCCAGCCCATGGATCCAACCTGGCAGATTCCTCTGCAGAACCTCAAGCCCATCAACACTCCCACACAATTTGTTGTCATCTACAAACTCCCTGAAGGAGCACTCGATCCCCTCGTCCAGATCATTGATAAAGATACTAAAAAGAACCAACTCCACCACTGAGCCCCACCTGGGGAAGACCACTTGTGATTTCATAATGGCTACAAATTGAAGAGGAGAAGATTTAGACCAGATATTAGGAAAAAATTCTTCACCATGAGGGTGGTGAAACACTGGAACAGGGTACCCCAAGAAGCTGGAGGTGCTGAAGGCCAGGTTGGATGAGGCTTTGAGCAACCTGATCCAGCGGGAGGTGTCCCTGCACATGGAAGCAGGTTGGAACTGGATGATCTTTAAGGTCCCTTCCAACCCAAACCATTCTATGAATCCATGACGAGATGCCCACTGGATTTAACTCTATGCACAACAACACTTTGTGCTTGGTCATCCAGCCAGTTTTGAACCCAGCGATGAGTACACCTGTCCAAGCCAGGAGCAGCCAGAAGAGCTGGTTTGTTTGGAGCCTTGCTTCAGCTTGGAAGTCCATCGCATGGTAACAACCAGGAGCGGTGGAGAATACCAGCCATGGTGATCCAGAGGTGCAAGGATTTACCAAGAAATCATTTTAAAAGCCATAAGGGTCAAGTGGTTGAATTCTTAGGATGGATTCTGAGTCAGGAATTGCATCTCCTCAAGCCAAGTGGCTTTAGAAGTCCACTTAGAGCATGTGTGTGCTTACAGAGCTCATTCCCACCTCTGTTTCTAATAGAAAGCCCTATCCATGCATCTTCTCCCTTCCAGCTGAAGAAGAACAGAGTGCTGTTTCAGCAAGAGCTCAGGTCTGACAGGGAAATAATCACTGCAGAGGCACTCGTCAGGGTTTGGAGCTCCGGGCACGTTATTTACCTTGAATAAAAACCTAGAGAGCTTCCTATTAAAAAAAAAAAATAGAAGTCTAAGCCAGAAAACGTGCTGAGGGTCTCTAAACCTCTAAGTTTTTACAAAAGGGGGTGTTTTTTGAGCACATTCTCCACCAACTTCCACAAATCCTGCACTGAAAGAGCCACCGCACGTGCAGATTCCTCAAGGTGACATTTAAGGAGACGCTGGAGATGCAGAACTAGAAGGGGAAAAGAAAAAGCTTCCGAAGGAAAGCAGCGCTGATGGAGTGATTCGCAATTATTTCTTGCAGCAGCACTGCCGGGAGCTCGGAGAGCTCCAGCGACATCTGAAAAACGGCACGGAAGGTGGGAGTAGGGAACTGAATGCTCCCTGCAGCCCTGGGGGGGGTGGAGGGGGGCTGCATGTAATAAAAACCCTTTTAATCCAAAATTCAGAAGCCTCCTGCCTGGTCTTGCTCGATTCCACCAAGCCAAGCTTAATTAGGGACACACTCATGATGGAAGCTGCTCCACTCCTGCATCATCCACATGGAAGACTGCAAGTCAGCAATGCTAGACCTCCACCCCAGCTGTGGCTCAGCAAGCAGAGTTTCTCGCACGTGCACAGCACAGGCAGCATCAGGAAGGTCTGTCCAGGTCCAGCACCTCCTCATCGGTGCTGCAAGACTCCTATAGCAGAGCTGAAGCATCATTGAAGCAGCTCAGAGCACAAGGAGAGCGAATATCTGCTTGTAGCCTTCTCCAGGGGCAGATCTGGAGCTTCTCAGGCAGTCCCAGTGCACAACCGGAGGTGGAGAACCTTCAGCAGTTAAAGGGGGCTGATTAGGAAGATGGGGATGGACTTTTCAGCAGGGCCTGGAGAGACAGGACGAGGGGGAACGGTTTTAAACGGGAAGAGGGGAGATTCAGGCTGGATAGAAGGAAGGAATTTTTCATGCTGAGGGTGGTGAACCCCTGGCCCAGAGAGGTGGGAGATGCCCCACCCCTGGAAACACTCAAGGTCAGGTTAGACAGGGCTCTGAGCAACCTGAGCTGGTTGGAGATGTCCCTCCTCGTGGCCGGGAGTTGGACTGGACGGGCTTGAAAGGTCCCTTCTCACCCAAACCACTTCATCATTCTACATAACAAGTCCCAGTGTAATTCTGGAGGGAGATCCTTCCAAGGGGCAAGACCTGCACAGCGGAAGCAAAGCAGTGTTCTCCTGCTCTCCCCAAAGGCAGGCAGAAGCCAAAACCAGAGAGCTCTCCCTGGCCCAGTGCTCCAATCCTGGCTGTAGCCCGGCATCTTGCATCATGCCTGCTCTTATTTCCCAGAGCAGGCCCTACGTAGAGGTCAAGAAGTTGAAGGGAAGGTTTCTTAGGAACTGGAGAGGTCGAGGAAGCATCCATCGCCTTCAAAGAGGCATTGTGGCACTGGGGCATATTGCCAGAGAACTCATGGATGTCCCATCCCTGGAGGTGTTCAGGGCCAGGTTGGAGGAGGCTTTGAGCAGCCTGATCCAGGTTGAGGTGTCCCGGCCCGTGGCAGGGGCTTGGAACTGGATGGGATTCAAGGTCCCTTCCAACCCAACCCATTCCATGATTCCATAGATCGCTGTGAAGAGGAGAGGCAGGAAACCCAACAGGGGTGTTGCAAAAAGGATGAGTTTCCTATCACCCAGACCTCAGTTTCCTTCCCACCCCGGAAAGGAAAACTGCACTGGCAGTGGGAAGGGTCCCTTCAGGTGTCCAGCCACCAGCACTGCCCACAGCCCCGAGGACAACCCCCAGGAGCCTGAGGTAGCTACTGCGGCTCGAGCAACCTCTTCTCCATGCCCATGTTCCCCTTCTGGCTGCCAGGAACCTGCTCCCTTCTCCGCGCAGCAACTGGATTGAACTCCAGTGCGGGCTGAAACATGATCCCAACTCCTAAACTGCAAGCAGCAGAGGTCACGCTCAGCCAAGCAGATGCAAAGCAGGGAATCAGAGCCCAGCAGCCTCGGTAAAAAAACCTCCTCTGTGCTTGCTTCACCCAAATCCCTTTGGATTGGGAAGCAGAAGAAAACCACAAGCCTCGCCGAGAGCCTGCTGATCCGGTCAGAGATGCGGACGCGCAAATCCCTCAACTCTTCACTCCAAACAGTGAGTTTCCTAATTCATCCCAAATGTTCCTGACCACATTAAAGGTTTT
This sequence comes from Phaenicophaeus curvirostris, assembly GCF_032191515.1. Classification (NCBI taxonomy): domain Eukaryota; kingdom Metazoa; phylum Chordata; class Aves; order Cuculiformes; family Cuculidae; genus Phaenicophaeus; species Phaenicophaeus curvirostris. The sequence goes on along the minus strand of NC_091394.1, from coordinate 98,877,331 downwards.
CGGAGGAAGAGTTGTTTGTGTTTTTGTTACATTGGGGTTTTTTAAGGCCTCAGCCACCACCGCGCACCCGGCACGCGGAGAAGGCTCCGCAGGATTCCGCCTTTGAGGGGACGCGGATTCACAGATGCACACGTTAGATTAAAGGGAGCAAAGCAGCTTAGGAAGCAGAAACAACAGCATGCAGCGAGCTGACTTCCAACAGGATTCAGAAAGCACTTAAGAGATAGTTTAATTACTAATAAAAACAGGGATACATCCATGTATCCTCCAAAGCCTTGTGCGTGTTCTCTTGGTTGGCTTGAGACGCCGTCTTCAATGTGAGTAATTTAAGAGGGACACCAAAAAACCCGACCCAAAAAGAAGCAAGAACAGCTCTTTGGAAGCAGTTTTTTCCCTTTCGAGTCCACGTGTAGCTCCACATCTCAGCATGCTGCCTAGGACACGGTTTAATTTGAAGTCTTTTAAAGGATTTGGACTTCCAAAGAGGGACTAAACACCCTAGACAGACCGTGGGTTCACTCTTGTAACCTGAATTCCACTCTACGGTCAATCCTTCTCTTCCAGAAAGGCACCTGCCACTTCGCAGTCGATAAGCGATTGCACTTTTCCATCTAATGTGATCATCTCTCCCAGTGACAAGCGAAGAGCTCTTCAGCTTGGAAGAAACGCTATGGAAAGATCAATAAAAATCATAATCCTACGGCTTCGATTCGCAGAGTAAGTAACGGTTTTGGATAGTAAAAAGCTTGGGTTTCCAAACATGTCGCCCGTGGAAGTCATTTACATTCAAGCAGGGCGAGGAGCAGAGAGGGAAGATCAATAAAAACGCAACGAGGCAGACAGAGAAATGTCAGCACCTCGGGAAGAGGCAGCCCAGGGACCGCATGCCTCTGACTAGAGTCCAAATGGGCCAGACACGTGTGTGTTTCACAGAATCATAGAACAGTTCAGGTTGGAAGGGACCTTAAAGACCCAAAACTCTGCGATGGGCAGGGACACATCTCACTAGATAAGGTTGGCCAAGGCCTCATCCATCCTGGCCTTGAACACCCCCAAGGACGGGGCAGCCCCAGTTTCCCTGGGCAACCTGCCCCAGTGCCTCACCACTCTCATAGTGAAGAAATTCCTCCTTATGTCTAGTCTAAATCTGCTGCTCTCCAGGATATAACCATTCCCCCTTGTCCCATCACTCCATGCCTTTGTGAAATGCCCCTCCACAGCTTTCTTGTAGCCCCCTTCAGGTACTGGAAGGTCTCTATAAGGTCTCCTCAAAGCCTTCTCTTCTCCAGGCTGGTGTGCTGGAGGAGCTATACGATAAGGAAGAACCCAGTGGTAGCCTGGTGATCTTCCTACCCCTCTTGGTCATGAGGAAGAAGGAGACCCCACAGCCACAATCAAACCCCGAGAGCAGTGATCCCTGTCTCCAGGAATATTTTATTGCACCACAACAAGGTCTTTTCTCTTCCCATCTGTAGAATGGGGACAATGTTGCGAGTGTTTGGCCCAGAGAAGAGAAGGCTCCAGGGAGACCATAGAGCAGCTTCCAGTATGGAAAGGGGCTCCAGGAAAGCTGGGAAGGGGCTCTTGATCAGGGAATATAGAGACAGGTTGAGGGGGAACGGTTTTAAGCTGAAAGAAGGGGGATTCAGATCAGATATTAGCAAGAAATTCTTCCCCGTGAAGGTGGGAAACCACTGGCACAGGTTGCCCAGAGAAGTCGGGGCTGCCCCGTTCCTGGAAGGGTTCAAGGCCGAGTTGGATGGGGCTTTGAGCAACCTGACCCAGTGAGAGGTGACCCTGCCCATGGCCACCAGAGCAGCCTGCGAGACTCCGCTAGGCCAAGTATCAATCAATCCATGGCTGGAGAAGCCACCAGCAGCTGGAACACCGGCAAGCCACCCGCACTCATCCTTTATAGAATCAGAAAATAGAATCACAGAATCACTAGGTTAGAAAAGATGTTTGAGATCACAAGCCCAACCGTACCTGTCCACTACTATATCGTACCCCTAAGCGCTTCATCTCCCCATCTTTTAAATACTCCCGGGGTGGGGACTCTACCACCTCCCAGAGCAGCTTCTGTCAGTGCCTGAGAACCCTTACGGTGATGAAATGCCTCCTAATATCCAATCTAAACCTTCCCTAGTGCAACGTGAGACCATCCCCTCTCGTCCTATCACCTATCACTTGGGAGAAGAGACCAGCACCCCTCCTCTCTACAATCTCCTTTCAGGCAGTTGTAGACAGTGATGAGGTCTCCCCTCAGCCTCCTTTTCTCCAGGCTAAACAAACCCAGGTCCCTCAGCCACCTCTCAGAACCCTTGTTCTCCAGCCCCTTCACCAGCTTCGTTGCTCTTCTCTGGAACCACTCCAGGACCTCAATGTCCTATGCCACATTCAAGCCAAGATACCACCCCCTCCATCCTTTCCACCCCTCATTCCCATCCAACAGGGGCTTACTTCCCCCTTAAACCATTTTTAATATCAGCAGTAAAGAACAAATTTCAACATTAACCCGGAGGCAAAAAGCTCTGCTCTGTCCCAGAAACACAACTTCCAATCCACGTCCAATCAAGGAACAAAACCTGCTAGGATCCCGCTGTCCATAAAACACGAGCGAATCCTTCTCCCTCTGACAGTCTATTTCAGGGCTCATTTGCTATGAGTTTTATGAGATGTTAATCAACGATCAAAAATTTCCACATCTTTCCCTGCAGTAATTGTGGTTCCTGCTCTCCAAATTGCACCCTTGGGTTCCTCCACGTCACAGTTAACAAGCCCCCCTCTGCCCATTTCCATCTCCTCCCCATTTCTTGTTTTAAAATACTTGAAAAAAAAAAATTTTGGTTTATGTTTGTGGGGAGGCATTGGAAGAGGTTGCTCAGAGAAGCTGTGGATGCCCCATACCTGGAGCTGTTCAAAACCAGGTTGGATGAGGCTTTGAGCAACCTGATCTAGCGGAAGGTGCCCTTTCCCATGGCAGGAGGTTGGAACTGGATGGGCTTTAAGGTCCCTTTTAATGAGGAGGAATGATTTTAAGCTGAAAGAGGAGAGATTTTGGTCAGCTACAACGAAAAAATTGTTTTCCTGGGAGGGTGGGGAGTCACTGGCACAGGTTGCCCTGAGAAGTTGAGGCTGCCCCATCTCTAGAGGTGCTCAAGACCAGGTTGGATGAGGCTTTGAGCAACCTGATCTAGCAGAAGATGGCCCTGCCCATAGCAGTGGGGTTGGAACTGGATGGGCTTTGAGGTCCCCTCCAACCCAAACTCAGTGATGGATTTACCACAGTAACACACTTGAGGAACAGAACAATGGTGCCTGTGGTGGTGCACGAGCAAGAGCTGATGGAAAATTAATCCATATTCCGGTAAGACCAAGCAAGAGAGTTTATGACAGCACGGCACCCCAAATGGTAGCACTGCCCCTAAAATCCAGTCAGTCCTTTCCACCGTGTTTCTGGACCTCTAACCATCTCTGATTCATGTTGTCCAGAGGAGTCCTTGATACCCCAAAAGCTGGAGACGTTCAAGGTCGGGTGGGATGGGGCTTTCAGCAATCTGATTCATTGGAAGAGGAGTTGGAACTGCATAAGCTTTAAGGTCCTTTCTGACTCAAAGCATTCCATGAATCTCTGATCATCTGAGAGCATGGAGATGAGGTTATCCATTGCCTGCCAACCATCTGGGACAACACCAATAGCCCGAGTGATGCATTTGGCTCCTTACAAACAGGTGTCCATGAGGACCGCCTCTCACGGAGCTGCTTCTGGGAATGCCTGAAGGGCAGGAGCAACCCCAGCAGCCAGAGGAGCAAAATAAATCTAATTATCAGATCTACTAAGGCTGGAGAAACAGTGAGGGATGAAGAATGTGGGAAACAAGGCACCTCCCATTGTAACAGCACAATGTGGTTCTTTCACTGCTAGCCAGGAGCTGGTAAACCGAGAAAACCAGCGCTGGGGGTTCCTGTGAAGAATTCAAAGGGTAAGGACTAATTCCAAGGGCACAGCACAGATGCTGTCGAGGGAGAGCTCCGCTTCTTCCCTCTCAACACCTGGAGCGCATTTATTCTTCGCTCGCTTCTTGGCAACTGGAATTAAAAATAGCCAGCCTGGATTAGGTGTAAAGTGAAGGGAGCATCGCGGCAGGAGTGTTTATTTTGGAGATGGAGAGGGAAGAGGGAAGGTCTGGGTTCAATGCGCTATCTGGAGCATGTAAGGAAATAACCAGTGAAGCAAAAAGCAGGAGGGAGAGCACGGCAAGGGACAAGGAATCGGTTTGTAAAGGTAAAACCACTGCTGTGCAGCGAGAGTGGTGACAGCCCAGCCTAAACCTCCTACCTCCAGTGCAGCCCTGGAGCTGGGCTCCTCAGGGTCCCCTCAGCCCGGATGGATCATCCACAAACTCCTCTCCTGGAGTCAGCCCAGGCCCTAGAGACGTCATGGTTGTGGTTAGTGATCTCGTTCCCACACCTATTTCCAAGCTACTAGAGTGGAGCTGCTAAGCCTTTCACCCTCCAGAAGGGGAACACCACACCACAAGTCTTCGGTCTTAAAATGGTTCGAGGAGAAGTCGTGGCTGCCCCATCCCTGGAGGTGTTTGAGGCCAGGTTGGGTGGCACTTTGAACAACCTGATCCAGTGCAAGTTGTCCCTTCCCATGACAAGGGGGTGGGAACTGGATAAGCTTTAAGGTCCCTTCCAACCCAACCCATTCCGTGATTCTACGATTTGAGCCTGGCCTGAACCAAGACACCTACTCCCAAGACACGATGTCTGCTGCCTTGATTACAACGTACATAGAAACCTGCCTGGAAAAACCAGACCTGGATTTCTGACTTCTCCAACCTAAATGCAGGTTGAACAGTCAGAGCAGCCTGACCCAGGAGAAACAACGGTCAGGGCAGTTGGACTGATGAAGGAGAAGCCCCAACAGGCTGGGAGAGTTGGAGTTGTTCAGCTTGGAGAAGAAAAGGCTCCATGATGTCTTTAAAGCAGCCTCCTAGTGCTTAAAGGGAGCCTACAGGAAAGCTGGGGAGGGGCCCTTGATCAGAGAGCACAGAGATAGCATGAGGGGGAATGGTTTTAAGCTGAAAGAGGGGAAATTTGGATGAGACATTAGGAAGAAGTTCTCCCCTGTGAAGGTGGTGAGGCCCTGGCCCAGGTTGCCCAGAGAAGTCGTGGAAGCCCCGTCCCTGGAGGTTTTCAAGGCCAGGTTGGATGGGGCTTGGAGCAACCTGATCCAGTGGGAGGTGGCCCTGCCCATGGCAAGGGGTTGGAACCACATGAGCTTTGAGGTCCCTTCCAACCCAAACCACCATGGGATTCCATGATCCTGCCAGGACTGGCTTAAGGATCTTGGAGACTCAGATCCTACCAGGGTTTCGGTATGGAAGAGATGGAGGAGCAGCTCTGCAAAGCAGCCGGTCAGACAATGCCGTGTTACCACTCTACAGTTTTAACCCACAATCATCAGTCCAAAATGCCCAATGTAGGCTCAGAAGAACGAGACGGAAGGGTCTGACCTCTAAACCAGACTGAAAAGCCTTCACTCAACCTGTAGCACCTCACGGCTCTCCTGTTGCCATGTTCATTAGCACAACCTATTAATCTTCTTCAAGAGCAAGCCCAGCACAGCTGCTTAACTCCAGAGCTGCAGCAGCCCTCTGGGACCAGCCATAAAACCACTTTGTGGGTAGAAAGTGGCTCCTGTCCCACCAGGACAGCAGCAGCCAAGGAAAATTCCCAACCCAAACCACACATGCCCACCAGCCCCACGCTCGGTGCTGCTGGCTATCGGGAAAACCCTCCATGAAACACAACGGTGGGATTTGGAAAACCTTCAGCCAACTCCCTCTCCTGCCAACCTTGTCAGATTGGACTTGATGACCCTAAGGGTCTTTTTCCAACCTAAACGATTCTCTGACCCCTTCCTTGCTCCAACCAGCCCAGCCTGGAGGGAAGTCCCACAGGACGCAGTGGTGGGAGCCCCCATCCTGGATTTAGCCACGTTTATCCTCCTGATTTGCCCACTTTGGACTCAGCTGCGAAGCTCCGGGCTCTTGGCCAACCGACTGCACCTTGGAGCTGCAGGTTACAGGAAACTGGCATTTCTGCTCCTCTTATTAGGACACTTAACGACCTAATTTAAGCCATACTATATATAACTAGGAATGACAGCTCCTCAAATCACAGAAACCCAGCTGCGAGCCCTTTTCCAGCACCTCGACATCAGTAAATATTCATTTTACCAGGACAGCAAGTTTCCTCCCTCTCCTCCTTTTAAGCTGAATCCTGATGCCTTGCTAGCAACCTCCTTTGGAAAGGTCCTCTAGACCAACTCCAGTTCCTTTGGAAGGGAGCTATGTGAAGACCTGTCTGGCTCACAGACATCCCAGATCTTGCTTTCGGCTTGATTTGTAGCAGGGAGAACACAGAAACCATGGATTTACCCTGCCCATGGCAAGGGGGTTGGAACTGGATGATCTTTAAGGTCCTTTCCAGCCCAAAACCATTCCATGATTCCCTGATTTACCCTGGCAGTGGCTCCCTCAGCAGCAGAGCAAAAGCTTCCCTAGAAACCAAGGGCCTCACCCCCTGCTTTTCTTCCCAAAGGAAGAGCACTGGAATTGCCTTTCTAAAGGGTATTTGCATAACACAAGTCCTTGGGATTAACATTAAAGAGTCATTTGGACTTGAAAGCCACCCCAGGTAGAAATGAGGGGGTGGAATGGTGGATCTCAGTGAGTCCCACTCCAGGAGAGCTTGATTAACCCAAATGCTTGGCTGTGAAGACACCCAGAGACACTGGAGGAAGCCACCAGCGGGCAAAGATCTAAGAAACCCCATGGGAGATGGGGATGGGGAATGGGGATGGGGAAAGAACACAGAGCTTCTCCCTTGCCCCAAAAAAGAGGAACACGGCATGGAATGATACTTGGGAAGAGAACTATGAGAGAGATTTGTCGGCCAACCGAAGATCGCATCGTGCTAGAGCATCCAGACTAATTCAGATCCGTGAGGACCAAATCCCATGCACCACCAGCCTCCCTCTTCTCCTCCCCAGAGCCAGTCGCTTTGGAATCCGGAATCGCCAGGGTGTTGGTTCCCCCTAGCACCGCAGAAACCCATCCTCAACGCGACAGATTTTCCAGCGAGGTGCAATCACGCCGGATTTTAACCGGCGCGGGGTGCATTAACATTCAGCCGCAGCTCCCGCTCCATGCAGGAGATCAACCAACCATCCAGGGATGGCAACAGCACGGCCACCGATGGATGCTGGCCCGGTGGCACGAACATCTCCCTTACGCCGCGTCCAGATCCACCCGAACGCAAGGCACAGCCCTGCCCAAGACACCTGCTGCTTGCAGGTACCCGACACCTCCTGCCACGCTCCCAAAATGCCATTAATTTTAGTCTTAAAAGCCTTTTTCTTTTTTTTTCCCTTTAGCCCCACCGTCTTCGTGTGCCAAAGTGGAGCGGCTGCGGGTTTCTCCGCAGAGGTCACCCAAGGGTTGATTAAACTGCGATCGCCAAGGAAGGAGGGGGGGGAAAACCTCCCATCCTGCAGGTTTTTTTGCAGCTGGAGAATGCAGGGTTGGGAAAACGCAGGAGGGGGAAGAAAACCCAACCGGTGGCTCCACATCCATCGCAGATGCGGAATAAATACATCCGAGTCCAGCATCGACACCACAGCTCGGCCCTTTCGTCCCCCTCCCTCCAATATCTCCAACATCAGCGCATCCCCCCCCTCCACGCTGCAGCCTCTCCAGCCCGAATCCCAACCCGCATCCCTGCATCCACACCCACTCGCACGCCACCCTGTCCCCCCCTTTCGCTGTGCCACACCTCACACCTCCATCAAAATACCTTCCCTGGCTGCATCCCAAGGGGAAGGGATCCATCCCGAGCCATAATCTCCCGCACAGCATTCACAGGGAGCTGGATGGGGTGGGATCCAGCCCCTTCGTAGCCACACGAGGCAGCAGGGTGGGATCCAGCCCCTCCAAAACCCCCCTCAGGGGGAGCAGGGTGGGATCCAGCCCTTCCAGGGGCAGCAGGGTGGGATCCAGACCCTCCAAAACCCCCCTCAGGGGGAGCAGGGTGGGATCCAGCCCTTCCAGGGGCAGCAGGGTGGGATCCAGCCCCTCCAAAACCCCCCTCAGAGGGAGCAGGGTGGGATCCAGCCCTTCCAGGGGCAGCAGGGTGGGATCCAGCCCCTCCAAAACCCCCCTCAGGGGGAGAGGATGGGATCCAGCCCTTCCAGGGGCAGCAGGGTGGGATCCAGACCCTCCAAAACCCCCCTCAGGGGGAGCAGGGTGGGATCCAGCCTATCCAAACCCCCCACCATGGGCAACAAGGTGGGATCCAGCTCTTCCATGAGGAGCAGGGTGGGATCCAGCCCTTCCAGGGGGAGTTTGGTGGGATCCAGCCCTTCCAAAACCCTCCATCATGGGCAACAGGGTGGGATCTAGCCCCTCCAAAACCCCCTTAAGGGAGAGCAGGGTGGGATCCAGCCCTTCTAAAACCTCCCTCAGGGGGAGCAGAGAGGGATCCAGCCCTTCCATGGGGAGCAGGGTGACATCCAGTCCTCCTAAACCCCACTCCATGGGGAGCAGGGAGGCATCCAGCCGCCCCTCAGCCCCCACCGGGAGCAGGGTCGGATCCAGACACTCCAGGGGGGGCAGGGAAGGATCCAGTCTCTCCATCATGGGGAGCAGGGAGGGATCCAGCCCTTCCAAACCCCACTCTATGGGGAGCAGGGAGGGATCCAGCCCTTCCAGGGGGACCAGGGAGGGATCCAGTCCTTCCAAACCCCACTCTGTGGGGAGCAGGGAGGGATCCAGCCCTTCCAGGGGGACCAGGGAGGGATCCAGCCCTTCCAAACCCCTCTCCATGGGGTGCACGGTAAGATCCAGCCCTTCCACAAGCATCAGCGAGGGATCCAGCCCCTCCACACGGACCAGGGCTCGATCCAGCCCTTCCAGGGGGGGAGCAGGGAGGGATCCAGCCCCTCCGAAGGCGAAGAGGACGGGATCCACCGCCCCCTCCGCCTTTCCCATCGCCCCCCCCCGCTAACCAGGGTGGGGACCCCTCCCCCCCCTCCCCAAGAGGGGTTGGGGGGGAATAAACGAGGACCCAGACCTCCCTCATGTCCTGAGAGGGGTCTGGGCCGCTTAAAACAGGGGGAGCATCCCCCCCTCAGCCCCCCCCCCCCCCCCGCGGGGCCGGCTCTCACCTCTCCGCCATGTTCCCGGCGGGTCCCCTCACCGCTGGGGAGCGGCGCCGGTCCCGGTTCGGCCTCCCATGGCTCCTCCGGTGACCGAAAAAAAAAAAAAAAACCCTTCCCCCTCCCCTCCGCCTTTTCTGCTTCGCTTCGAGCTCCCCCCACCTCCTTCTCCTCCTCCTCCTCCTCCTCCCGCCGCCGCCTCCTCCACCCCCGGCTGCGAGCGGAGCGATCGCTCGCGCGCGGCGCCGCCGCGTCCGCCGTCACCAGCGACAACGGCCAATGGGGGCCGAGGGGGCGGGGACAGGGGAGGCCACGCCCACCCGGGCGGGAGGCCACGCCCCCTCCCCGCCAGGGGACACCGAGGGCTCGTCTGCATGGACACGCCCCCCGACGGCGGCCACGGCGGGCGAGGGCGCGCGGGGGATGATGGGAGTTGTAGTTCTGAGGGGGGGCGAGGGGCACGCGCAAGGCACACCCGATGCACGCCCAATGCACGCCCAATGCACGCATAATGCACACCCAATGCACACCCGGTGCACACCCAATGCACAACCAATGCACACGCGGTGCACACCCATTGAACACACAATGCACGCACAATGCACACGTAGTGCACACCCAATGCACGCGCAAGGCACACCCAATACACACCAAATGCACACGCGGTGCAGACCCAATGCACGCGCGATGTACACTTGGTGCACACCCAATGCACACCCATTGCACGCGTAATGCACACGTGGTGCACAAGCAATGCAAAAAAATGCACACGCAATGCACACGCGATGAACACCCTATGCACACCCAATGCACACGTGTTGCACACCCAATACACACGCGATGCACACCCAATACACACGTGGTGCACACCCAATGCACATTCATTGCACGTGTAATGCATGCGTGGTGCACGAGCAATGCAAAAAAATGCACATCCAATGTACACGCAGTGCAAGAGCAGTGCACGAGCCCAATGCACCAGCAATGCACGAGCGATGCACACGTGGTGCACAGGCAATGAACGCGCAATGCACGCGCAGTGCACACGCAGTGCACACCCTGTGCACACCCAATGCACACCCAATGCACAGCCAGTGCACACCCAATGCACGTGCAATGCACACGCGGTGCACAACCAATCCACACCCAATGCAGACCCAATGCAGACCCCATGCACGTGCAATGCACACGCGGTGCACACCCAATGCATGCGCAATGCACACCCAATGCACTGTTAGTGCACACCCAATGCACACACGGTGCACACGCAGTGCACACCCAATTCACACCCAATGCACGCTCAGTGCACACGCAGTGCACACCCTATGCACACGCAATGCACACGCAATGCACGCGCAAATCACACGCGGTGCACACCCAACGCACGTGCAATGCACACCCAATGCACGCATAATGCACACACGGTGCACGCCCAATGCACACCCAATGCACGTGCAATGTATACCTAATGCACACCCAATGCACTAGTAGTGCACACCCAATGCACGCGCAATGCACACCCAATGCACTATTAGTGCACACCCAATGCACTCGCGGTGCACACGCAATGCACGTGCAATGTGCACCCAATGCACGCGCAATGCTCACGCGTTGCACACCCAATGCACGCGCAAATCACACGCGGTGCACACCCAACGCACGTGCAATGCACACCCGGTGCACGCCCAATGCACACCCAATGCACGTGCAATGCATACCTAATGCACACCCAATGCACAAGTAGTGCACACCCAATGCACACACGGTGTACATGCATTGCACACCCTATGCACACGCAATGCACACCCAATGCACGCGCAAATCACACGCGGTGCACACCCAACGCACGCGCAATGCATGCATAATGCTCACGCAATGCAAATCAATGCACACGCAGTGGACGCATGATGCACATGGAATGCACACGCAGAGCACACGCAGTGCACGCACGATGCAAATCAATGCACATGCAATGCACACACGTTGAACACCCAAGGCACTCGCAATGCACACAGAATGCACACCTAATGAACATACAATGCACATGTGGTGCACACCAAATGCAAACCCAATGCACACGCAGTGCGCACCCAAAGCACACGCAATGCACTCGCAAGGCACACGCGTTGCACGCACACTGCACATGCGGTGCACACACAATGCACGCGCGGTGCACATCCAATGCACACCAAATCCACGCCCAATGCACGAGCAATGCACACGCCATGCACGAGCAATGCACACGCGGTGCAAAACCTATGCACGTGCAATGCACACCCTATGCACGTGCAATGCACATGCGGTCCACACACAATGCACACGCGGTGCACACCCAATGCACACCCAATGCACGTGCAATGCACACGTGGTGCACACCCTATGCACATGCAATGCACACGTGGTCCACACCCAATGCATGCGCAGTGCACACGTGCTGCACACCCAATGTACGCGCCGTGCACGCGCAATGCACTCGCAGTGCACACCCAATGCACGCACAATGCACGCGCAATGCACATCCAACGCACACCCAATGAACGCACAATGCACACGCGGTGTACACGCAATGCACATGCAATGCAAATCAATGCACACGCAGTGCAAATCAATGCACGTGCAACGCACACATGATGAACACCCAAAGCACGTGTGGTGAAAACGCGATGTGCGTGCAATGTGCATGCGGTTCACGTGTGATGCACGCGCAACATACATGTGATGCACGCGTGATGTATGTGCAATGCACACGCGATGCACACGCGATGCAAATCAATGCACACGCAGTGCACGTGCGATGCACACACACATACGGCACAAGCAGCGCCCACACAGTGCATGCACGGTGCACACGTGATTCACGTGCAATGCACACGCGGTGTACACTCTATGCACAGGCGGTGCAAGTGTGGAGCAAAAGCACAACTGGTGCACGTGCAATGCACTCTCAATGCAGACGCAATGCAAATCAATGCCCATGCGGTGCACATGGTGCACACGTACATGCAAGGCACGAGCGGTGCACGCACAATGCACGCACGGTGTACACGCGGTGCACGTGCATTGCACACGTGGGGCACAGGAAACGCAGATGCAGTGCACGCACGGTGCACACTCGATGTACACGCAATGCAAACCCAAGCACACGCGGTGCACATGCAATGTACGTGCAATGCGAGTGTGATGCACGCACAATGCATACATGGTGCACACGCAATGCACACACAATGCATGTGTGATGCAGGCGTGATGCTCGTGCAATGCACACACAGTGCACGTGCAATGCACACGCGATGCAAATCAATGCTCATGTAATGCACACACGATGCATGCACAATCCAAACCGATGCACACGCAGTGCACACACGATGCACACACAGTGCACACGTGGTAAACACTCAAGGCAGGTGCAATGCACATGCAGTGCACGCGCTATGCACATTCAGTGCACGCCGGTTGCACAAGCAGTGCACACACAATGCAAATCAATTCACACGTGGTGCACGTGCAGTGCACACGCAATGAACAGGCGGTGCACACGCAATGCAAATCAATCCATGTGCGATGCACACGTGATGAACACGGCAGGTGCCCAACACGCGCACGCAACACATGCAGCGCAGGCAATTCACGCACGACACACGCGTGATGCACCCGCTGCGCAAAATCAATGACGACACGATGGACGCACGACGCTCACGGAGCGCACATGATGAACACTGGATCATCAGGTCGAACCGTTCTCATCAGTCACTAACCCATGTCCCTCAGCATCACATCCACCCGGCCCCTTAAACCCCTCCAGGGAAGGTGACTCAACCCCCTCCCTGGGCAGCCTGTTCCAGTGCCCAATGACCCTTTCTGTAAAGAATTTTTTCCTAATGTCCAGCCTAAATCTCCCCTGGCGGAGCTTGAGGCCATTCCCTCTCGTCCTGTCCCCTGTCACTTGGGAGAAGAGGCCAGCTCCCTCCTCTCTACAACCTCCTTTCAGGTAGTTGGAGAGAGCAATGAGGTCTCCCCTCAGCCTCCTCTTCTCCAGGCTCAACACCCCCAGGTTCCTCACATGCTCCTGGTGTTCTCCAGCCCCCTCACCAGCTTCGTTGCTCTTCTCTGGACTCTCTCCAGAGCCTCAACATCCTTCTTGTGGTGAGGGACCCAGAACTGAACACAGGATTCGAGGAGCGGTCTCACCAGTGCCGAGTCCAGAGGGAGAAGAACCTTCCTGGACCTGCTGGCCACGCCGGGTCTGCTCTAAGCCAAGATGCCCTTGGCCTTCTTGGCCACCTGGGCCCCTGCTGGCTCCTGTTCAACCAACCCCCCACGTCCTTCTCCTCCAGGCAGTTTCCAGCCAGACTTCCCCTGCTCTGGAGCTGCTCAGGGTTGTTGATCCCCAAGTGCAGGACCCGGTGTTTGGCCCCGTTAACCTCAGCCATTGGTCTCAACACATCTCACACGTGCATCTCATCCACACAGCATGTGCATCGCACGGGCAGTGTGCGTGCCCTGTGTGTTAAATGTGTGTGCACCCCATGTGCACGGGATGTGCATCGCGTGTTCGCTGTGTGCACACAGCATTGTGCATTGTGTGTGCGGGGCGTGTTCATCGTGTGCGCTCCGTGAGCGTCGTGCGTGCGTCGTGCGTGCATCGCATCATCATGGATTTTGCGCAGCGGGTGCATCACACGTGCGTCGTGCGTGAATTGCCTGCGCTGCATGCATCGCGTGTGCATGTCGTGTACCTGCCGTGTTCATCGTGTGTGCATCGCACATGGATTGATTTGCATTGCTTGTGCACCGCCTGTTCATTGCGTGCGCACTGCACGTGCACCACATGTGAATTGATTTGCATTGCATGTGCATTGCTTGTGCAACCAGCGTGCACCACATGTGCGTTGCGTGTGCACTGCATGTGCATTGCACCCGCCTTGCGTGTTCACCACGTGTGCACTGTGTGTGCATCATGTGTGCACTGCGTGTGCATCGGTTTGGATTGTGCATGCATCGTGTGTGCGTTACACGAACATTGATTTGCATCGCGTGTGCATTGCACGTGCACTGTGTGTGCATTGCATGAGCATCACACCTGCATCACACATGCATTGTGTGTGCATTGCGTGTGCACCATGTATGCATTGTGCGTGCATCACACTCGCATTGCACGTACATTGCATGTGCACCGTGTGTGCTTGGGTTTGCATTGCGTGTACATCGAGTGTGCACCGTGCGTGCACTGCGTCTGTGTTTCCTGTGCCCCACGTGTGCAATGCACGTGCACTGCATGTACACCGTGCGTGCATTGTGCGTGCACCGCTCGTGCCTTGCATGTACGTGTGCACCATGTGCACCGCATGTGCATTGATTTGCATTGCGTCTGCATTGAGAGTGCATTGCACGAGCACCACTTGTGCTTTTGCTCCACACTTGCACCGCCTGTGCATAGAGTGCACACCGCGTGGCATTGCACGTGAATCACGTGTGCACCGTGCATGCACTGTGTGGGCGCTGCTTGTGCTGTATGTGTGCGTGTGTATCGCACGTGCACTGCGTGTGCATTGATTTGCATCGCGTGTGCATTGCGTGTGCATTGCACATACATCACGCATGCATCACATGTATGTTGCACGTGCATCACACGTGAACCGCATGCACATTGCACGCACATCGCGTTTTCACCACATGTGCTTTGGGTGTTCATTGCGTGTGCATTGCACGTGCATTGATTTGCACTGCGTGTGCATTGATTTGCATTGCATGTGCATTGCGTGTACACCGCGTGTGCATTGTGCGTTCATTGGGTGTGCGTTGGATGTGCATTGCGCGTGCATTGTGCGTGCATTGCGTGTGCACCGCGAGTGCATTGCGTGTGCACGGCACATACATTGGGTGTGCAGCACGTGCGCACTGCGCATGCATTGGGTGTGGACCACGTGCATTGCGTGTGCACTGTGCGTGCATTGCATGTGCATAGGGTGTGCACTGTGTGTGCATTGAACGTGCATTGGGTGTGCATTGGGTGTGCACCGCGTGCGTATTGCGCGTGCATTGGGTGTGCATTGGGTGTGCACTGCGTGTGCATTGAGCGTGCATTGGGTGCGCATTGCGCGTGCATTATGTGTGCATTGGGTGTGCATTGGGTGTGCATTGTGCGTGCTTTGGGTGTGCACCGCATGTGCGTCTCGCATGCATTGTGTGTGCATAGGGTGTGCACTGCGTGTGCATTGGGTGTGCATTGGATGTGCACTACTTGTGCATTGGGTGTGCATTAGGTATGCATTGCACGTGCATTGGGTGTGCATTGGGCGTGCACCGTGTGTTCATAATGCGTGCATTGGGTGTGGATTGCACGTGCGTTGGGTGTGCACCGTGTGTGATTTGCACATGCATTGCGTGTGCACTGCGTGTGCATTGCATGTGCATAGGGTGTGCACCGCGTGCGCACTGAGCGTGCATTGGGTGTGCACTGCGTGTGCATTGCACATGCATTTTGTGTGCATTGGGTGTGCACTGCGTGTGCACCACGTGTGCATTGGGTGTGCACTAACAGTGCATTAGGTGTGCATTAGGTATGCATTGGGTGTGCATTGGGTGTGCGTTGCGTGTGCGTTGTGTGTGCATTGCGCATGCATTGGGTGTGCGCCACGTGTGCATTGGGTGTGCACCGCGTGTGCATTGCGCGTGCATGGGGTCTGCATTGGGTCTGCATTGGGTGTGGATTGGTTGTGCACCGCGTGTGCATTGCGCGTGCATTGCATGTGCACTGGCTGTGCATTGGGTGTGCATTGGGTCTGCATTGGGTGTGCACAGGGTGTGCACAGGGTGTGCACTGCGTGTGCATTGCGCGTTCATTGTGTGTGCACCACGTGTGCATTGCTGGTGCATTGGGCTCGTGCACTGCTCTTGCACTGTGTGTACATTGGATGTGCATTTTCTTGCATTGTTCGTGCAGCACGCGTGCATTACACGTGTAATGGGTTGCATTGGGTGTGCACCACGAGTGTATTGGGTGTACAATGCGTGTGCATTGGGTGTGCATTTTTTTGCATTGCTTGTGCACCACGTGTGCATTACGCGTGCAATGGGTGTGCATTGGGTGTGCACCAAGTGTACATTGCGCGTGCATTGGGTCTGCACCGCGTGTGCATTTGGTGTGTATTGGGTGTGCCTTGCGCGTGCATTGGGTGTGCACTACGTGTGCATTGTGTGTGCATTGTGTGTTCAATGGGTGTGCACCGCGTGTGCATTGGTTGTGCATTGGGTGTGCACCGGGTGTGCATTGGGTGTGCATTATGCTTGCATTGTGCGTGCATTGTGTGTGCATTGTGTGTGCATTGCGCGTGCATCGGGTGTGCCTTGCGCGTGCCCCTCTCGGCCCCCCCCTTCCCCTCTCTCCCCTCCTCCCTCTCCCCCCTCAGAACTACAACTCCCATCATCCCCCGCGCGCCCTCGCCCGCCGTGGCCGCCGTCGGGGGGCGTGTCCATGCAGACGAGCCCTCGGTCTCCCCTGGCGGGGAGGGGGCGTGGCCTCCCGCCCCGGGTGGGCGTGGCCTCCCCTGTCCCCGCCCCCTCGGCCCCCATTGGCCGTTGTCGCTGGTGACGGCGGACGCGGCGGGAGGAGGAGGAGGAGGAGGAGGAGGAGAAGGAGCGGGGGGAGCTCGAAGCGAAGCAGAAAAGGCGGAGGGGAGGGGGAAGGGGTTTTTGTTTTTTTTTTCGGTCAGCGGAGGAGCCATGGGAGGCCGAACCGGGACCGGCGCCGCTCCCCAGCGGTGAGGGGACCCGCCGGGAACATGGCGGAGAGGTGAGAGCCGGCCCCGCGGGGGGGGAGGGTGTTTAGGGTGAGGGGGGGGCTGAGGGGGGGATGCTCCCCCTCTTTTAAGCGGCCCAGACCCCTCTCAGGACATGAGGGAGGTCTGGGTCCTCGTTTATTCCCCCCCAACGCCTCTTCGGAAGGGGGGGGAGGGGTCCCCACCCTGGTTAGCGGGGGGGGCGCGATGGGAAAGGCGGAGGGGGCGGTGGATCCCGTCCTCTTCGCCTTCGGAGGGGCTGGATCCCTCCCTGCTCCCCCCCTGGAAGGGCTGGATCGAGCCCTGGTCCGTGTGGAGGGGCTGGATCCCTCGCTGATGCTTGTGGAAGGGCTGGATCTTACCGTGCACCCCATGGAGAGGGGTTTGGAAGGGCTGGATCCCTCCCTGGTCCCCCTGGAAGGGCTGGATCCCTCCCTGCTCCCCACAGAGTGGGGTTTGGAAGGACTGGATCCCTCCCTGCTCCTCCTGGAAGGGCTGGATCCCTCCCTGCTCCTCCTGGCAGGGCTGGATCCCTCCCTGCTCCCCATAGAGTGGGGTTTGGAAGGGCTGTATCCCTCCCTGCTCCTCCTGGAAGGGCTGGATCCCTCCCTGCTCCCCATAATGTAGGGGCTGGATCCTTCCCTGCTCCCCCTGGAAGGTCTGGATCCGACCCTGCTCCCGGTGGGGGCTGAGAGGCGGCTGGATGCCTCCCTGCTCCCCAGGGAGTGGGGTTTAGAAGGGCTGGATCCCTCCCTGCTCCCCCTGGAAGGGCTGGATCCCTCCCTGCTCCCCCTGAGGGGGGGGTTAGAAGGGCTGGATCCCACCCTGCTCTCCCTTAGGGGGGTTTTGGAGGGGCTGGATCCCACCCTGCTGCCTCGTGTGGCTACGAAGGGGCTGGATCCCACCCCATCCAGCTCCCTGTGAATGCTGTGCGGGAGATTATGGCTCGGGATGGATCCCTTCCCCTTGGGATGCAGCCAGGGAAGGTATTTTGATGGAGGTGTGAGGTGTGGCACAGCGAAAGGGGGGGACAGGGTGGCGTGCGAGTGGGTGTGGATGCAGGGATGCGGGTTGGGATTCGGGCTGGAGAGGCTGCAGCGTGGAGGGGGGGGATGCGCTGATGTTGGAGATATTGGAGGGAGGGGGACGAAAGGGCCGAGCTGTGGTGTCGATGCTGGACTCGGATTTATTTATTCCGCATCTGCGATGGATGTGGAGCCACCGGTTGGGTTTTCTTCCCCCTCCTGCGTTTTCCCAACCCTGCATTCTCCAGCTGCAAAAAAACCTGCAGGATGGGAGGTTTTCCCCCCCCTCCTTCCTTGGCGATCGCAGTTTAATCAACCCTTGGGTGACCTCTGCGGAGAAACCCGCAGCCGCTCCACTTTGGCACACGAAGACGGTGGGGCTACAGGGGAAAAAAAAAAAAAAGGCTTTTAAGACTAAAATTAATGGCATTTTGGGAGCGTGGCAGGAGGTGTCGGGTACCTGCAAGCAGCAGGTGTCTTGGGCAGGGCTGTGCCTTGCGTTCGGGTGGATCTGGACGCGGCGTAAGGGAGATGTTCGTGCCACCGGGCCAGCATCCATCGGTGGCCGTGCTGTTGCCATCCCTGGATGGTTGGTTGATCTCCTGCATGGAGCGGGAGCTGCGGCTGAATGTTAATGCACCCCGCGCCGGTTAAAATCCGGCGTGATTGCACCTCGCTGGAAAATCTGTCGCGTTGAGGATGGGTTTCTGCGGTGCTAGGGGGAACCAACACCCTGGCGATTCCGGATTCCAAAGCGACTGGCTCTGGGGAGGAGAAGAGGGAGGCTGGTGGTGCATGGGATTTGGTCCTCACGGATCTGAATTAGTCTGGATGCTCTAGCACGATGCGATCTTCGGTTGGCCGACAAATCTCTCTCGTAGTTCTCTTCCCAAGTATCATTCCATGCCGTGTTCCTCTGTTTTGGGGCAAGGGAGAAGCTCTGTGTTCTTTCCCCATCCCCATTCCCCATCCCCATCTCCCATGGGGTTTCTTAGATCTTTGCCCGCTGGTGGCTTCCTCCAGTGTCTCTGGGTGTCTTCACAGCCAAGATTTGGGTTAATCAAGCTCTCCTGGAGTGGGAATCACTGAGATCCACCATTCCACCCCCTCATTTCTAGCTGGGGTGGCTTTCAAGTCCAAATGACTCTTTAATGTTAATCCCAACGACTTGTGTTATGCAAATACCCTTTAGAAAGGCAATTCCAGTGCTCTTCCTTTGGGAAGAAAAGCAGGGGGTGAGGCCCTTGGTTTCTAGGGAAGCTTTTGCTCTGCTGCTGAGGGAGCCGCTGCCAGGGTAAATCAGGGAATCATGGAATGGTTTTGGGCTGGAAAGGACCTTAAAGATCATCCAGTCCCAACCCCCTTGCCATGGGCAGGGTAAATCCATGGTTTCTGTGTTCTCCCTGCTACAAATCAAGCCGAAAGCAAGATCTGGGATGTCTGTGAGCCAGACAGGTCTTCACAAAGCTCCCTTCCAAAGGAACTGGAGTTGGTCTGGAGGGCCTTTCCAAAAGAGGTTGCTAGCAAGGCATCAGGGTTCAGCTTAAAAAGAGGAGAGGGAGGAAACTTGTTGTCCTGGTAAAATGAATATTTACTGATGTCGAGGTGCTGGAAAAGGGCTCACAGCTGGGTTTCTGTGATTTGAGGAGCTGTCATTCCTAGTTATATATAGTATGGCTTAAATTAGGTCGTTAAGTGTCCTAATAAGAGGAGCAGAAATGCCAGTTTCCTGTAACCTGCAGCTCCAAGGTGCAGTCGGTTGGCCAAGAGCCCGGAGCTTCGCAGCTGAGTCCAAAGTGGGCAAATCAGGAGGATAAACGTGGCTAAATCCAGGATGGGGGCTCCCACCACTGCGTCCTGTGGGACTTCCCTCCAGGCTGGGCTGGTTGGAGCAGGGAAGGGGTCAGAGAATCGTTTAGGTTGGAAAAAGACCCTTAGGGTCATCAAGTCCAATCTGACAAGGTTGGCAGGAGAGGGAGTTGGCTGAAGGTTTTCCAAATCCCACCGTTGTGTTTCATGGAGGGTTTTCCCGATAGCCAGCAGCACCGAGCGTGGGGCTGGGGGGCATGTGTGGTTTGGTGTGGGAATTTTCCTTGGCTGCTGCTGTCCTGGTGGGACAGGAGCCACTTTCTACCCACAAAGTGGTTTTATGGCTGGTCCCAGAGGGCTGCTGCAGCTCTGGAGTTAAGCAGCTGTGCTGGGCTTGCTCTTGAAGAAGATTAATAGGTTGTGCTAATGAACATGGCAACAGGAGAGCCGTGAGGTGCAACAGGTTGAGCGAAGGCTTTTCAGTCTGGTTTAGAGGTCAGACCCTTCCGTCTCGTTCTTCTGAGCCTACATTGGGCATTTTGGACTGGTGATTGTGGGTTAAAACTGTAGAGTGGTAACACGGCATTGTCTGACCGGCTGCTTTGCAGAGCTGCTCCTCCATCTCTTCCATACCGAAACCCTGGTAGGATCTGGGACTCTGAGTCTCCAAGATCCTTAAGCCAGTCCTGGCAGGATCATGGAATCCCATGGTGGTTTGGGGTTGGAAGGGACCTCAAAGCTCATGTGGTTCCAACCCCTTGCCATGGGCAGGGCCACCTCCCACTGGATCAGGTTGCTCCAAGCCCCATCCAACCTGGCCTTGAAAACCTCCAGGACGGGGCTTCCACGACTTCTCTGGGCAACCTGGGCCAGGGCCTCATCACCCTCACAGGGGAGAACTTCTTCCTAATGTCTCATCCAAATTTCCCCTCTTTCAGCTTAAAACCATTCCCCCTCATGCTATCTCTGTGCTCTCTGATCAAGGGCCCCTCCCCAGCTTTCCTGTAGGCTCCCTGTAAGCACTAGGAGACTGCTTTAAAGACATCATGGAGCCTTTTCTTCTCCAAGCTGAACAACTCCAACTCTCCCAGCCTGTTGGGGCTTCTCCTTCATCAGTCCAACTGCCCTGACCGTTGTTTCTCCTGCGTCAGGCTGCTCTGACTGTTCAACCTGCATTTAGGTTGGAGAAGTCAGAAATCCAGGTCTGGTTTTTCCAGGCAGGTTTCTATGTACGTTGTAATCAAGGCAGCAGACATCGTGTCTTGGGAGTAGGTGTCTTGGTTCAGGCCAGGCTCAAATCGTAGAATCACGGAATGGGTTGGGTTGGAAGGGACCTTAAAGCTTATCCAGTTCCCACCCCCTTGTCATGGGAAGGGCCAACTTGCACTGGATCAGGTTGTTCAAAGTGCCACCCAACCTGGCCTCAAACACCTCCAGGGATGGGGCAGCCACGACTTCTCCTCGAACCATTTTAAGACCGAAGACTTGTGGTGTGGTGTTCCCCTTCTGGAGGGTGAAAGGCTTAGCAGCTCCACTCTAGTAACTTGGAAATACGTGTGGGAGCGAGATCACTAACCACAACCATGAAGTCTCTAGGGCCTGGGCTGACTCCAGGAGAGGAGTTTGTGGATGATCCATCCGGGCTGAGGGGACCCTGAGGAGCCCAGCTCCAGGGCTGCACTGGAGGTAGGAGGTTTAGGCTGGGCTGTCACCACTCTCGCTGCACAGCAGTGGTTTTACCTTTACAAACCGATTCCTTGTCCCTTGCCGTGCTCTCCCTCCTGCTTTTTGCTTCACTGGTTATTTCCTTACATGCTCCAGATAGCGCATTGAACCCAGACCTTTCCTCTTCCCTCTCCATCTCCAAAATAAACACTCCTGCCGCGATGCTCCCTTCACTTTACACCTAATCCAGGCTGGCTATTTTTAATTCCAGTTGCCAAGAAGCGAGCGAAGAATAAATGCGCTCCAGGTGTTGAGAGGGAAGAAGCGGAGCTCTCCCTCGACAGCATCTGTGCTGTGCCCTTGGAATTAGTCCTTACCCTTTGAATTCTTCACAGGAACCCCCAGCGCTGGTTTTCTCGGTTTACCAGCTCCTGGCTAGCAGTGAAAGAACCACATTGTGCTGTTACAATGGGAGGTGCCTTGTTTCCCACATTCTTCATCCCTCACTGTTTCTCCAGCCTTAGTAGATCTGATAATTAGATTTATTTTGCTCCTCTGGCTGCTGGGGTTGCTCCTGCCCTTCAGGCATTCCCAGAAGCAGCTCCGTGAGAGGCGGTCCTCATGGACACCTGTTTGTAAGGAGCCAAATGCATCACTCGGGCTATTGGTGTTGTCCCAGATGGTTGGCAGGCAATGGATAACCTCATCTCCATGCTCTCAGATGATCAGAGATTCATGGAATGCTTTGAGTCAGAAAGCACCTTAAAGCTTATCCAGTTCCAACTCCTCTTCCAATGAATCAGATTGCTGAAAGCCCCATCCCACCCGACCTTGAACGTCTCCAGGTTTGGGGTATCAAGGACTCCTCTGGACAACATAAATCAGAGATGGTTAGAGGTCCAGAAACACGGTGGAAAGGACTGACTGGATTTTAGGGGCAGTGCTACCATTTGGGGTGCCGTGCTGTCATAAACTCTCTTGCTTGGTCTTACCGGAATATGGATTAGTTTTCCATCAGCTCTTGCTCGTGCACCACCACAGGCATCATGGGTCTGTTCCTCAAGTGTGTTACTCTGGTAAATCCATCACTGAGTTTGGGTTGGAGGGGACCTCAAAGCCCATCCAGTTCCAACCCCACTGCTATGGGCAGGGCCACCTTCCGCTAGATCGGGTTGCTCAAAGCCTCATCCAACCTGGTCTTGAGCACCTCTAGAGATAGGGCAGCCTCAACTTCTCAGGGCAACCTGTGCCAGTGACTCCCCACCCTCCCAGGAAAACAATGTGGCATAGGACATTGAGGTCCTGGAGTGGTTCCAGAAAAGAGCAACAAAGCTGGTGAAGGGGCTGGAGAACAAGGGTTCTGAGAGGTGACTGAGGGACCTGGGTTTGTTTAGCCTGGCGAAAAGGAGGCTGAGGGGAGACCTCATCACTGTCTACAACTGCCTGAAAGGAGGTTGTAGAGAGGAGGGGTGCTGGTCTCTTCTCCCAAGTGGTAGGTGATAGGACGAGAGGGGATGGGCTCACATTGCACCACGGAAGGTTTAAATTGGGTATTAGGAGGCATTTCATCACCATAAGGGTTCTCAGGCTGCCTCTTCCCAAGGTGCTGACATTTCTCTGTCTGCCTCGTTGCGTTTTTATTGATCTTCCCTCTCTGCTCCTCGCCCTGCTTGAATGTAAATGACTTCCATGGGCGACATGTTTGGAAACCCAAGCTTTTTACTATCCAAAACCGTTACTTACTCTGCGAATCGAAGCCGTAGGATTATGATTTTTATTGATCTTTCCATAGCGTTTCTTCCAAGCTGAAGAGCTCTTCGCTTGTCGCTGGGAGAGATGATCGCATTAGATGGAGAAGTGCAATCGCTTATCGACTGCGAAGTGGCAGGTTCCTTTCTGGAAGAGAAGGATTGACCGTAGAGTGGAATTCAGGTTACGAGAGTGAACCCACGGTCTGTCTAGGGTGTTTAGTCCCTCTTTGGAAGTCCAAATCCTTTAAAAGACTTCAAATTAAACCGTGTCCTAGGCAGCATGCTGAGATGTGGAGCTACACGTGGACTCGAAAGGGAAAAAACTGCTTCCAAAGAGCTGTTCTTGCTTCTTTTTGGGTCGGGTTTTTTGTTGTCCCTCTTAAATTACTCACATTGAAGACGGCGTCTCAAGCCAACCAAGAGAACACGCACAAGGCTTTGGAGGATACATGGATGTATCCCTGTTTTTATTAGTAATTAAACTATCTCTTAAGTGCTTTCTGAATCCTGTTGGAAGTCAGCTCGCTGCATGCTGTTGTTTCTGCTTCCTAAGCTGCTTTGCTCCCTTTAATCTAACGTGTGCATCTGTGAATCCGCGTCCCCTCAAAGGCGGAATCCTGCGGAGCCTTCTCCGCGTGCCGGGTGTGCGGTGGTGGCTGAGGCTTTAAAAAACCCCAATGTAACAAAAACACAAACAACTCTTCCTCCGAAAACCTTTAATGTGGTCAGGAACATTTGGGATGAATTAGGAAACTCACTGTTTGGAGTGAAGAGTTGAGGGATTTGCGCGTCCGCATCTCTGACCGGATCAGCAGGCTCTCGGCGAGGCTTGTGGTTTTCTTCTGCTTCCCAATCCAAAGGGATTTGGGTGAAGCAAGCACAGAGGAGGTTTTTTTACCGAGGCTGCTGGGCTCTGATTCCCTGCTTTGCATCTGCTTGGCTGAGCGTGACCTCTGCTGCTTGCAGTTTAGGAGTTGGGATCATGTTTCAGCCCGCACTGGAGTTCAATCCAGTTGCTGCGCGGAGAAGGGAGCAGGTTCCTGGCAGCCAGAAGGGGAACATGGGCATGGAGAAGAGGTTGCTCGAGCCGCAGTAGCTACCTCAGGCTCCTGGGGGTTGTCCTCGGGTCTGTGGGCAGTGCTGGTGGCTGGACACCTGAAGGGACCCTTCCCACTGCCAGTGCAGTTTTCCTTTCCAGGGTGGGAAGGGAACTGAGGTCTGGGTGATAGGAAACTCATCCTTTTTGCAACACCCCTGTTGGGTTTCCTGCCTCTCCTCTTCACAGCGATCTATGGAATCATGGAATGGGTTGGGTTGGAAGGGACCTTGAATCCCATCCAGTTCCAACCCCCTGCCATGGGCCGGGACACCTCAACCTGGATCAGGCTGCTCAGAGCCTCCTCCAACCTGGCCCTGAACACCTCCAGGGATGGGACATCCATGAGTTCTCTGGCAATATGCCCCAGTGCCACAATGCCTCTTTGAAGGCGATGGATGCTTCCTCGACCTCTCCAGTTCCTAAGAAACCTTCCCTTCAACTTCTTGACCTCTACGTAGGGCCTGCTCTGGGAAATAAGAGCAGGCATGATGCGAGATGCCGGGCTACAGCCAGGATTGGAGCACTGGGCCGGGGAGAGCTCTCTGGTTTTGGCTTCTGCCTGCCTTTGGGGAGAGCAGGAGAACACTGCTTTGCTTCCGCTGTGCAGGTCTTGCCCCTTGGAAGGATCTCCTTCCAGAATTACACTGGGACTTGTTATGTAGAATGATGAAGTGGTTTGGGTGAGAAGGGACCTTTCAAGCCCGTCCTGTCCAACTCCCGGCCACGAGGAGGGACATCTCCAACCAGCTCAGGTTGCTCAGAGCCCTGTCTAACCTGACCTTGAGTGTTTCCAGAGGTGGGGCATCTCCCACCTCTCTGGGCCAGGGTTTCACCACCCTCAGCATGAAAAATTCCTTCCTTCTATCTAGCCTGAATCTCCCCTCTTCCAGTTTAAAACTGTTCCCCCTCATCGTGTCTCTCCAGGTGCTGCTGAAAAGTCCATCCCCATCTTCCTAATCAGCCCCCTTTAACTGCTGAAGGTTCTCCACCTCCGGTTGTGCACTGGGACTGCCTGAGAAGCTCCAGATCTGCCCCTGGAGAAGGCTACAAGCAGATATTCGCTCTCCTTGTGCTCTGAGCTGCTTCAATGATGCTTCAGCTCTGCTATAGGAGTCTTGCAGCACCGATGAGGAGGTGCTGGACCTGGACAGACCTTCCTGATGCTGCCTGTGCTGTGCACGTGCGAGAAACTCTGCTTGCTGAGCCACAGCTGGGGTGGAGGTCTAGCATTGCTGACTTGCAGTCTTCCATGTGGATGATGCAGGAGTGGAGCAGCTTCCATCATGAGTGTGTCCCTAATTAAGCTTGGCTTGATGGAATCGAGTGGTGGGGTAACAAAACCAGCCAGGAGGCTTCTGAATTTTGGATTAAAAGGGTTTTTATTACATGCAGCCCCCCACCCAGGGCTGCAGGGAGCTTTTTTCCCTTTGATTCCTCACTATATTGACAAATTAACACTCAAAGCGCTGATCTACGGTTCTCAATACCAGCACGGGATTTATCCCAAAGTGGTGGGAAACCTAGAATCGTAGAATCGTTAGGTTAGAAAAGACCTTTGAGATTATCAATTCCAACTGTACCTGCCCACTCCTAAATCTTATCCCTAAGGACGTCATCTCCTCATGTCTTAAATACCTCCATGTATGGGGACTCCACCACCTCCCTGTGCAGCCTCTGCCAGTGCCCGAGAACCCTTTCTGTGAAGAAGTTTTCCCTAGTGTCCAATCTAAAGTTTCCCTGATGCAGCTTGAGGCCATTCCCTCTTGTCCTATCACCTCTCACTTGGGAGAAGAGATCAATGCCCATTCCTCTACAACCTTCTTTTAGGTAGTTGTGGAGAGCAATACGGTCTCCCCTCAGCCTCCTCTTCTCCAGGCTAAACAACCCCAGTTGCCTCAGCTGCTCCTCATAAGACTTGTTCTCCAACCCCTTCACCAGTTTTGTCACTGGGAGGGGATTATCATACTCCTCTCTGCTCTTATGGTTGGGCTTCATGATCTCAAAGGTCTTTTCCAGCCTAGTGATTCTGTGATTCTGGTGAAACCTCACTTGGAGCCCTGTGTTCCGTTCTGGAGTCCTCAAAACTCATCCAATTCAAGCCCCCCCGATGGAAGCAGGGACACCTTCCACTGGATCAGGTTGCTCAAAGCCTCATCCAACCTGGCCTCGAACACCTCCAGGGATGGAGCAGCCACGACTTCTCAGGGCAACGTGTGCCAGGGCCTCACCACCATCACAGGGAAGAATTTCTCCCTAAGATCTCATCTCAATCTCCCCTCTTTCAGCTTAAAACCCTTCCCCCTCATCCTATCCCTGATCAAGAGACCCTCCCCAGCTTTCCTGGAGCCCCTTTCTGTATTGGAAGCTGCTCTAAGGTCTCCCTGGAGCCTTCTCTTCTCCTAGCTGAACAGCCCCAACCATCTCAGCCTGTCCTCATACGGGAGATGCTCCAGCCCTTGGATCATTTACATGGCCTTCTCTGACCCTGCTCCAACAGATCCGTATCCCTCCGGTGTTGAGGACTCCAGAACTGGACACAGGACTTCAGGTGAGGTCTCACCAGAGCGGAGCAGAGGGGCAGAAACCCCTCCCTGGCCCTGCTGGTCCTGCTTTGGATGCAGCCCAGGACATGGTTGGCTTTATGGCCTGCGAGCACACATTGTTGGCTCATACTGAGTTTCTTATCCCTCAGCACGTCCACCTCTTGTTTCCAGTGTGACACCCCCCCGTCCTCCTTGGGGAACCCAGTTTCTCAGGCTGGATGTGGTCTGTGGGCTGGGTGGCATCAGCAGAAGGTGACTCTGGCCTTTCTCTACCAGGATGTCTCACGGAGCACAATCAATCTCCTGCCTTGCGTGGTTGCTCTGCAAACACGCAGCAAGTCCAGACAGCAGAGTTTGCTGCAGGGCTTTGGACCTGCTCCAGCACTGGGAGCTGCAGCAGTGTTGGTGTGCAGGGTGCAGAATGACCTCGGCTGCAGGCTGGCCCACTTCTACGGCTTTGCGAACCATAGAATTGTGGAATCATTAAAGTTGGAAAAGACCTCTAAGTTCATCCAGTCCAACCATCAGCCCAACACCACCGTGCTGACTAAACCATGTCCCAAAGTGCCACATCTACACATTTTTTTGAACCCCTCCAGGGATGGAGACTCCATCACTGCCTTGAGCAGCATCTTCCAGTGCTTCACTGTTCTTTCAGGAAAGAAACGATTCCTAATATTCAATCTCAAACTCCCGTGGTGCAAGTTGAGGCCGTTTCCTCTTGTCCTATCACTTGTTCCTTGGGAGAAGAGACCAACACCCGCCTCACCACAAACTCCTTTCAGGTTGCTGTGGAGTGTGATGAGGTCTCCTCTCAGCCTCCTCTTCTCCAGACTAAATCCCAGGTCCCTCAGCTGCTCCCAGAACCCCTGCGCTCCTGAACCTTCACCCTGGGCTCCATTGTGCTTCTCTGCATGTGCTCCATCCCCTCAATGGCTTTCTTGGAGTGAGGGGCCCAAAAATGAACCCAGAATTTGAGAGGTGACCTCACCAGCACCAAGTCCAGGGGGACAATCCCTTCCCTACTCTTGCTGGCCACACCATTTCTGATAGAAGCCAGGGTGCTGTTGGCCTTCTTGGCCACCAGGGCACACTGCTGGCTCATGTTCAGCTGCTGTTGGCCATCACCCCCGGGTCCCTTTGGTCACTCTTTCCCAAGCCTGGTACATTGCAAGAATTGCAATGATCTGGATGATGGAGCAGAGCTTACCCTCAGCAAGTATCCAGATGACACCAAGCTGGGAAGCGTGGTTGATATGCCAGAGGGTTGTGCTGCCATCCAGTGGGATGAATCAGTTGATGGGAACCTCATGATGTTCAACAAAGGGAATTGCAAAGTCCGGTTCCTGGGAAGGAGGCACCCGACGTGTTGAGGGACACCCAGCAGGAAGGCAGCTCTGTAGAAAAGGCCCTGGGGCTCCTGGTGAACACCAGGTGGAACACGAGGCAGCAATGTGTCCCTCCAGAAAAGAAAGCCAAGGGTGCCCTGGGCTGCGTCCTGCTGGAGAAGTGTTACCAGCAGGTGAGGGAGGGGATCCTTCCCCTCTATTCATCACTGGTGAGACCCCACATGGAAGATGTTGTCCAGTGATGAGCTCCCCAGTGCAAGAGAGACATGGACAAACTGGAGAAGGTCCAGGGTTGGGCTGTAAGAATGATGAAGGGACTGGAGCATCTGTTGTCTGAGGAGAGGCTGAGGGAGCTGTGACTCTTTAGCCTGGAGATGAGAAGGTTCAAGGGGATCTCACCAATGCCTGTAAGTACCTGAAGGGTGGGTGCAAAGAAGATCGAGCCAGGGTCCTGTGGTATCCATTGCCAGGGCCAGAGGTTGTGGGTCATCAGTGCATGGGTTGAGGTGATGGGAGCAAAAGAGCTCTTGGGAAGGAGAAAGATGGCATTTTAGAAAGGGCTGACCTGAGGTGCCTGTAGTCAAAAGTGCAGAGAGCTTGGAGAGTCAGGACGAGGAGCCAGAGCTCTGTGCCATGGGATAGAACCATGGCACCATGGGACAACCTGAGACTGGTGGGACACGTGGCTGGACTGCTGTGATAGATGTCTGTGGGCTCTGCAGGAGAGAGATGCAAGGGGCTGGCTGCTGTGTGATGCAGCAGCTCATCTGCTTGGAGATGTTCAGTGGGACAAGTGGTTTGTGGTCTGCCTGAATGCAGCTCATGTGGATGTGCTGGGGCTTGTTCCCAGGTGAACAGGGCTCGTTTGTGCTAGGACTCCTGTCCGTGCTCTCCTACCTGAGCATCACTGTGGCCATGAGGTTTCCTGCACACCCTCCTTCTTGCTGCATGGAGTCAATGATGATCCGGTGGGTCTCTTCCAACCTGGTGATTCTATGATTAGCAAAGAAGGACTTGTCAAAGCATGGTGTGAACTTGAGGGGCTGTAGTTCAGGCTCTGTGGAGCCTTCTGTGTGAGGCAACGAGAAGAAGAGTGTGTTCTGTTTTCTCCAGGATTCCCTCGCTGGGGGCTGCAGAGTCGTCTTCTTCAAAGAAATATGTGGGAGCCCTAAAGGCTAGTGCAGATGACAGTTGTGGAGTAGGAGAGAGGTTGGACCAGGGATGATTCTTTCTGCAGCCTCTTCTTTGCCTTTGCCTCTGTACAGTCCGCGGGAAGAGCCTTGGGCAGTGATGGTCCCTGTGGGGAAGGTAGCTGAGCCCTTTTGGTCAGTGCCCTTCAGGTTGTGGAATGGGGACACGGTGGCCAGTGCTGAACCCCTGATAGGAAGTCACACGTTGTCCCTCCTCCTTGATTCCTCCATCCTTTACTCATTCTTTTGCATCTTTCATTATGTTTGCATATCCCAGCTTTTCCTTCTACTCCATGGACACCGTGCCACATTAGGACTGGAGAGTGGTGCTGAGGAAGAGACTTGGTTAAGGGCGTGCTGGCGAGCAGAGATGGCATCAGAAGCGCAGCCAGATGAGCATAACTGGGCAACATATTTCCCAGGAGAGATCATAGAATCATAGAAGGATTCAGGTTGAAAGGGACCTTAAAACCCATCTACTTCCAACCCCATTTCTATGGGCGTGGACACCTCCCACTAGACCAGGCTGCTTAAGGCCCCATCCAACCTGTCCTTGAATACCTCCAGAGATGGGGCAGCCACAGCTTCTCTGGGCAACCTCTTCCATTGCCTCACCACCTTCATTGTGAAGAATTTCTCCTGAATGTCTAGTCTAAATCTTCCCCATTCCGACTTAAAGTCAACCGCCTTCATCCAACACTCCATGCCCTTGGATAAAGTCCCTCCCCAGCTTTCATGTAGCCCCTTCAGGTACAGGAAGGCTGCTATAAAGTCTCGCTGGAGCCTTCTCCATGCTGAACAACCGCAGTTCTCTCAGCCTGTCATGTTGGTGACAGATCTTGGCACGTTGGGGCACTCATCCACAGTTGTCTCCGACGATCCCTGTATTTGTATTGCAATGGCATCACTTCACTAGATGTGGAAGAGACAGACACTGGACCAATGTGCAACCCTGCTGGTGGCCACTTGACACCTGGCTTGAAGCTGCGTGAGGTTGGAAGAGCCTTGGGAGAAGAAACGAAGAGGAGGTGTCTGAGGCTGGAATGCAGGAGAACTTTATTGAGGGGGAAAAAAAAAAAAGCAAGAAGGCAGGAGTGCCAAGTGGAAAGCACCCAATCTGAGGTGCAAGTAGAGTGATCATCATCTGAAGAACCTTGCATGAGACAAATCTCACTAGAGCACAAATATTTACTTGCACGGCAGGGAGAGCAACAGCCTGGATGTATTGAAATTGTGAGGATTTGTTGTTGCATCATAGAGCATTGGGCATAGCAGAATGAGAGATATAAAGAAGAAAGTGCGAGAAGAGGACGTACATGGGCAATGTTTCCAGGCAAACTGATCTGGCCCCTTCCCTTCTTCTTTGCTTGTTGCCTAGAGAGGAAATGTGGAAGGTGACCTGATGTGCCACCAATGGCCTGGAGTTGTTGGAACCTTTTACAGAGAACAAGGCCTGGATGCTGCAACACTGAACAACTCTAACAAGGCCTTGAAACAGAGAGCTAGAAGATAAACAAATGCCAGCTGAAAGGAATACAACAGCTAGTTCAGTGGGAACGAGTACCAGCTGAAAGAAAAACAATTAAAGAGAACTATCAACATAGTTAATTTTAGTGTAACTTGGTTTCTTAGCATGTGCAGTAGTTTAGCCAATAATATGTTAGTGATAGCTTTATGGACAGCTACCTTTAACCAGGAATACACTGTGGATACCCTCGTGGGCACCCAGTTATGTAACCGAAAAGGGTTTATAAAGAAACAGCTAAGCTCAATAAATGGAACACTCGCTGATCATATTGATCTTTGTGTTTGATTCCGTGATGCTCCCGTCAACAAGTGGCGCCCGAACAGGGACCCTCGGATTACGTGCCGAAGTTGCTCTGAACGACTGAAGACGCAGTAGAGGGTGGAAGGACCGGCCGAAAACTTTCCAGCACTGACCTGGTGCTGAAGATTTTTCCGGCACTGCTGAAGATTTTCTGACACTGCTGATGGCTTTCCAGCACTGCTGAAGACTGGAGTAAGACACGCATCCAGATAAAGAAGACTCCGGAGTCAAAGATCCACTACAGGCAAGTAGCAGTGGTTGAGGGAGGGGATGGGTTCCACACTTTCGAAAGACGAACAAGCAGTGGTGAAACTCCTCCAACATATCCTCTCCAAGAGAGGGATTAAGTATGACAACGATTGTCTAATTGAACTATTCAAATCAGCTACTAAGTTGCTTGGTCCCTGGCGGAAAGTTTTTGAAGCGTTAAAGGGGCATGTCGGCTCTAAAAAGCAGAGCGATAATTCTGAGCCGACTGCAGGATTGTCAACAACTGCACTAACCCCCCACCCCCCTAAAGTGGCTGCACTTGCCTCTGCACCCCCCGATGGGAGGGGCGACAATCCCTTTGATCCAGGTCTGATAGACACCGATAAGGAGCCCAATCCACCTCCACCCCGTCCCTCAGACCGAGGGGCACAAGCCAGGGGGGACGCCCAGCGCCATGGGGAAGTTGAAATATTGCAAGTTTTGCCTGTGATCTATGTGCGGGACGGTGGCCCGTGCTGGGAGCTAATTAGTGACGAAGCGATAAAGGAGATTCCAAAAGCTGCAGAAGAGAACGTACTAACTGCTCCGGAGCCGAGCCGCCCGGCCAAGGGGTTCCATGCCACCCACCTCTCCAGCTCCCACGGCCCCAACTAGAGCAGCTGCGGCAGCCTCGGGGGATTTACAGCACCCACAGGACGGTCCTTTGGGACTGAAGGGCTGTGAGAATCAGAAAGTACTAACTTCTCCACTACCGACGCGCGGGGGGCCACTGTCCTGGGCTTGAGGCGGGGGCTGCCTGCCACTGCCACCGCGAAACCCAAGCAGTTTCAGCATTACAGAAGGGACTGTTAACAGATACGATAAGAAATGGCTCGATTAAACAACGTTGCTAGCAGTTCAAGAATCAAGACAGTTGAAATAATGCAATTTTACAACAGATGCAGCTTTTTGTTTTATCAAACACTTATAAAGATACTGGATGTTGGAACGAAAATAGCCTCAAGCTCCACCAGGGGAGATTTAGGCTGGACATTAGGGAAAAATTCTTCACAGAAAGGGTCATTGGGCACTGGAACAGGCTGCCCAGGGAAGTGGTTGAGTCCCCTTCCCTGGAGGTGTTTAAGGCATGGGTGGACGAGGTGCTAAGGGGCATCGTTTAGTGTTTGATAGGAATGGTTGGACTCGATGATCCAGTGGGTCTCTTCCAACCTGGTTATTCTATGATTCTATGAAAGTTGAAACAGGCATGACCCGTATATGGTGTTTATAGATAGATCGAAGGATGCGCTTGACAAGCAGGTAGACAACTGAGCAGTTACAGAAGCCTTAATTTTGCAATCTGCGACAAAAATCCTAATGATGAACGTAGAAAGATATGGTGCAGTCTGAAAACTCCTAGAACAACAGCTGGGATCATTTACCTTTCAAGCACAGCTGGTAGCTGCTGCCCTGACTGTAATCTGGGACAGAAAGGCGTTTTGTTAGAGACGCAGCAAGGAGAGACATTTTAAACGAGACTGCCACACGCAACGCCAGGAGAGAGGGCCTAAAATCTGCCCTCGGTGTGGAAAGGACAAACATTTTACCGGTTGGTGTAGATCAAAATGGGATAAGAATCGTCCGCACTTCACTCAATACCATGAAACGTAAAAGGACCATTGGAGGGTGGCTTCACTGCCTTGTAATTAGAATGATTATCAATAATTCAGTTGGGAATCTTTGTTTTACCTGGGGTCATTGATGCAGGCTGTACTGGAATAATTCAAGCAAGGGTATGGATGCTGTCTCCACTAGCGTTATGAACACCATTTCCACTAGTATTAATACCAAAGGATAGCCAGATAGTGTATTTAATTTTGTTCAAAGCAGCTGTGTTCCGAGCTGACTCTGTAGAGCATGGCTCACAAGGATTTGAGTCCATAAGAATCCCTGAAATACATTTGGCTTAGTCCCTATAAACTCAGCATCTTATGTAAAAGTGAACATTAAGGGTTAAATCTGGAAAATGGCATTATTTACACGACTTTTCTAGACAAACTACAAGAGACCTTAAATAAGCAGGCAGACAATATCGTGGCTAGATAAGTGTTGCTTAAACACTTAGCCTTAGGGAATGCAAAAATGGACATAGCGCACCGTTAATTGCATGATCACCTCTTACAACGATTGCTTGTTTTACCGGAACTGACTGATGCCGACTTTATGAGAGTGATGCAAGTAATAGCTTGGATGCCTATGCCTCCTGACTTTATATCAAAGGGCACTAGAATCACTCAGCTGATTTGTTTTTCAGCAGTTGTACCCCATGAAGAGACAGAGGCTGTGGTTCAACTGACCAGTCCGTGATTCTATCAACACAGAAACTACAAAAAAAAAAAAAAAGATTACCATAAATGAAATATTTATTAGACAATCGATATAAGCCTTATTAGATAATGCATGTACATATTTTAAGTGTTGTATGTTCCTGGTACCGTGTGTAGTTTAAATATCTGTAAAATGGAAAAATTATGGATCCAATATGATAACCAACATTGTATGAATGTATTTGGCTAGCTGAGAAATGAGTGGTCGTGTGTGTGTGTGTTTGAAGTACTTCAAACGTTTGTAATACTTACAAATTGGTTTTGATTAATCATAGAAATAGATCTCTGTGACCTTTCAATCTCAAATGTCCACTAAGCCGGTAGATTTACCTGGGGATCTTTGGAATGAAAGGCTTCAGAAGGAAAAGTTTTAAAATGCCTAGCAAAACATGCAGCTGTATGTGTGTGAGTGCCCCCCCCAATCCCCTGCCCTCCGCCCTTCTCCTTCCTTTCTAAGTTTTTTTTTTTTTTCTTTCAGCTTTGAAGAAGTCCAGAGGAGTTAAGGGTGTTATCTCTCTAGGGGAATGCCAATTTGTGAGAACACTCTGCATTCCAGTGTCACTCATCAGCAACTGCTGCGTCCTAGTGCAGACAAACTTTAGGGATAATTGAGCCAATGATAGAGGAAAATTCAAATGATTCATTACAAATTATTGAGTGGGTATTTTACCACATAAACCTGAAAAAAAAAAAAGCAAAAAAAAAAAAGCATTGATATCCATTTACCAGGTCATGTCATTATTGCACATACCCATCAAGAAGTAAAAACATTCTTAGCAAAACAAAAAAGGGGGGAATCAGGAGAGACACCAACAGATTGATGAAGGTGCAATATGTAATGAATTTTTTGCGATTAGCAGGAGATGATCAAATTGTGCCGATGTTGAAGCATGTACAAACCACGTTGTCAAAATTAGAACAAGTACAAGACAATGTGAAAGTGCTATCGAAAACCAGTTATTATGGGCAATGGACAGGTCTATATAAGCTATTAACGTGGGGACGAGGTTCTGCTTGTGTTTTAACAGATACAGGACCAGTTTGGGCACCTGCGAGGTGGATCAAGCCCACGTTGCTGTGTGACAACTGTTAAGCCCCAAACCCGAAAGCAGTCAACAAGAATGAGGAGGAATGTTATTTTTAATGGTGCTAATTGCTTTCACAATTATCCTGTGTGTTACAGTGTATGCAACATCAAGTCAATCATATGTTTCACCTGAACGCTTTAGTCATTGAAAAACAAAAAGGGGGAATTGTTGGAACATTTTACAGAGAACAAGGTCTGGATGCTGCAACACTGAACAACTCTAACAAGGCCTTGAAACAGAGAGCCAAAAGATAAACAAATGCCAGCTGAAAGGAATACAACAGCTAGTTCAGTGGGAACGAGTACCAGCTGAAAGAAAAACAATTAAAGAGAACTATCAACATAGTTAATTTTAGTGTAACTTGGTTTCTTAGCATGTGCAGTAGTTTAGCCAATAATGTGTTAGTGATAGCTTTATGGACAGCTACGTTTAACCAGGAATACACTGTAGATACCCTCGTGGGCACCCAGTTATGTAACCGAAAAGGGTTTATAAAGAAACAGCTAAGCTCAATAAATGGAACACTCGCTGATCATATTGATCTCTGCGTTTGATTCCATGATGCTCCCGTCAACATGGAGTTGCGTGCTGAATACATGGTGTGGCTTCCAGAGTGTGGGTGGATGGAGTCAGCGGTGGTGGAGAGGATCCTTAGCAGGGGTAGCAGCCTCTCCTGCCACCATAGCAGCCCAGACCTCTGCCACCATAGCAGCCCAGGCCTCCCAAGCCGTAGCCGTAGAGAAGGAGTCAAGAGGATGGGGCCAGACATTTCTTAGTGGACCCTAGCTACTGGACAAGGGAAAATGGGCACAAATTGGAGCACAGGAAGTTCCACGTGAACATGAGCAAAGCCTGATTTACTGTATGGGTGACAGAGCACTGGCCAGCCCATTCTGGAGATACTGAAATCCAATCTGGATGCCTTCCTGTACAGCCTGATTGATGTGACACTGCTGTAGCAGGGGGCTAGCGACGATCATCTCCAGAGATGCCTTCCAACCCAATCATTCTGCGCTTCTGCTTGCTGTGGTGGCCAGAGAGTCGTCCTGGGGAAGAGTCAAGAGTTTGTTACCTAGGGGAGCTGACATCGGAGGTCTGGATAGCGGTGAGCTAGCATGGGCATGATTTGCCTGGGCAAGCAAAGGGCTGTGTCATGTTGTGGAAGTGTCTCTGCCCTGCTCTGTATTGTTGTTGTGGCTGGGGATATAAACCATATGAGGAGATTGCAACATCTTTCCAGCCACCAAAAAGGCCACTGTAGCCTTGGTGTTGTGCTGGGTGATGTTGGAGGAACCTTAAAAGAGAAGAAGAGAGGAGGCGTCTGAATCTTGAATGCAGGAGAACTTTATTGAGGGGGGGAGAAACTGAGAAGGCAGGAGCGATTAGTGGAAGGGATGAGGTCTGAGGTGCAAGGCGGTGCATCCTAAACCCATGGTGTGGCTTCCAGGATATGGATGGTCGGTGTCCGGGGTGATGGTGACGACCTTTAGCAGGTGTAGCAGCCGCTCCTGCCACCGAACCAGCCCAGACCTCTGCCACCATAGCAGCCCAGGCCTCCCAAGCCATAGCTGTAGCCGTAGCTGAAGGCCCCGTTGGAGACGGGCACTCCCTGGTAGCTGAGTTCGCTGCCCACGGCAGCCGATGCAGAGGACCCGACGGCGGTGCTCTGGGGGAAGGAGGTGAGGATGGGTCCTGGCAGGGTGACCTGCACGGTGGGAGGCTGGATGACGACGGAGGAGTCCTGGCACTGCCTGACGCAGGGCTCATTGCAGCTGTTGGCCAGCGGGGCGGGTGCGCAGGGGCGGCAGAGGTCGTTGCAGGCCATGGGTGTGGTGTGGAGGGTCCCTGGAAGAGAGGGGGTTGAGCAAGGGTCAGGAGGTTGGTTTGCGAGGGGTAAAGTGTCAGGAGGGCAGAGGAGTGGGGAGGCGTGGGTGGGTCTGTGGGGTTCGTGGTGGTGGGGAGGCGTGTGGGCTGGTGAGGCTGGGACAGAGCGTGGTGGAAGAGAGGGAGGAGGTTGGACAGGAGAAGGATGCTCAGGGAGTTAAGTCTCACCTTGTTGATGGCAGAGGAGAAAGTGTGTGGAGAAGGTTGTGAGGGAGAGAGGCACTGGACCAGCTTTTATGGTGGTGCACGAGGGGCGGGACACGCTTTGCGCGTGAGTGCATTTTGCAGGCAGCAGCTGTGTCCTGGCCCAGCGTGGCGAGTCATGAGGTGGGGTGTGTTTTCCTTGCCCCAGTTCTTCAATGTCATGTCCTCCTCTTGAGGACGTGTCCACTTGGTGCTGGCGGCATCTTTGAAGCGAGACTCTTAGAGGTAAAAGGCTTGGTGCTGATGGTGCATGCCAGGGCAAGCACAAGAGGAGACCAAAGCATTGGAGAGGTGTTATGTTGTCAGTCAGGTCATCACCTGGCACATTTCTTGTGTGGTTTGTGGGTGTTTTGTGATGATCTGACCCCATTTCCTGGCAGCCCGACCCAGCTCAGCCAGAATCAGGACAGGCAGGAAGGTCATCAACGTGTCATGTCATCTTCTTGGCCCTGGAGGCAGCTTTTAAGGCAAAGGTTTGGAGGTCAATTCATGGTGGTGATGGTGAATGTCAGGGTGGGCAGAAGAGGCAACCATTGCAGAGTTGGGATGTTGTCAGTGAGGTCATCGTGTGGCACCCATGTGGTGTGGTTTGTGGTTACATTGGGAAGAAGGCACCTCATGCAGGCAGACCCAGAGCTGTCAGACACAGAACAGACAAAAATGTTGTGGGTAGTCCTGAGCATGTCGTATCAAAGGGGACGTTGTGTTTGACGAGCATCTGTGTCTTCTACATGAAGGTGGCAAGGTTTGTAGATAAGGAAAGGACCAAGGCTGGTGTTTGCCTTGAGTTTTGAGTAAAGCATTTGATGATTTCTCACCTGTAATGCTCCTACACAAGATAAAAATGTATGTGTTGCCTAAGTGACCAGTGATGTGGACTGCAAAGTGGTTGAATATTTGAGACCATAGGCTTGAGATAAGTGTCAAGAAATCCCACTGGAGGGAAGTCTCAAGTGGTGTAGCCCAAGACGGGATCGGTGGGTTCCACCCTGTTCCATATCCTCCTCCATGACCTGAGCAGTGCGGTAGAGTGAAGCCACATCAAGGTGGCAGATAATAACCTTCATTTGAAAGAGGACAAAAAGGGAGACCCAAGCCACCTACCAGCCTGTCAGTGTCACCTCTGTTCCTGGCAGGGTCACGAATCCTGGCGGATCCTGCTGGATATTATGTCAAGGAGGATGGAAATTCTGGAGGCGACAGCAGAAAGGCAAGAGGGCTTCGCAAAGTCAAATTGTTCCTGACAAGTATTGAGGCTTTGTGCAATGGGGCTACAGCACTGGGGGAGAAGGGAAGAGCAAGTCATCCCATCTACCTGGCCTTGCGCAAAGCATGTGATACTGTTGCACACAGCGCCCTTGTCTGTATCATGGAGAGATGTGGATTTGATGGGTGGATGTCTTGGTGAGTAAGGAATATGCAGGAGCGTTCCACTGAAAATGTTGCGGTCAATGCCTTGATGTCCAGGTGGAGACCAGTGATGTGCGGGGTCCATCTGGTGTCTTTAGGGGGTCGGGGATGCTTTACTGTCTTTGTCAGGAACAAGGAGAGAGGGCTTGAGTGCAGACTTAGTGAGTTTTCAGATGACACCAAGCTGGGTGTTGTGATAGATACCCAAGGGGAAAGGTGTGCCAGCCAGAGGGGCATTGACAGGCTAGCGACACAAACCTGTGCGTACATCATGACACTCCACAAGATCAAGTGTCGAGTTCTTCACCTGGATGGAAGAACTCCTAAAGAAGGATACGGGCTCATTGTTGAATGGATTGTGAGTTGTCCTGTGGAGAAGGACGTGTGCGTAGTGGTGGATGAAAAAATGAACGTGAGCCAGCAACGAGCCCTTGTGGCCAAGGACACCAAGAGTAACCTGGGGAGAATGAAGTAATTTGTAGCAAGCAGGTCAGGGGAGATTCTCCTCCCTGTCTGCTCTGCTGTAGTGAGGCTGCATCTGGGGCCTTGTATCCAGTTCTGGCTCCCCAACTCAAGACAGATAAGGAATGATTGGAGAAATTGCAGCAGAGGCCAAGGCGATGAGGGTACTGGAATTCGTGTCTTATGAGGAGAGGCTGAGAGACGTGGGTGTGTTTACCCTGGAGAAGAGAAGGACGAGGGGCTCCTATCACTGCTTATGACTATCGCCAGGGCCTAGGCCAACAGGAGGGGCCCAGATCATTTTCAGTGTTTCCCTACGACAGGACAAGGGGCATCAGGTACAAAATTGAACTTGTGATGTTCTGGGTGAACATCTGGAAATGCTGTTCTTGTGAGAGTGATGGTGCACTGGAATTGGCTGCCCAGAGGGAGTGGAGTCTTGATCCCTGGAGATACTGAAATCCAATCTGGATGCATTCCTGTAGAGCCTGATCGAGGTGACCCTGCTTTAGCAGGGGGGTTGGACTGGGAGATCTCCAGAGACCTCTTCCAACCCAACCCAACCATTCTGTGATTCTGCAATTCTGTGATTTTGCTTCTGAGGTGGGGAGAGAGTCGTCCTGGGGAAGAGAGTCAAGTGTCTGCTTTCCTGGGGAGCTGGCATCAGAGGTCTGGATAGTGGTGCATGAGCAGGGTCAAGCTTTGTCTGGGCAAGTGAAGGGCTTGTGTCATGTTCTGGAAGTGTCCCTGTGCTGCTCTGTGTTGTTGTTGTGGTGGGGGATGTAGAGCCTGGGAGGAGCTTGTAATCTCTTTCTACCCACCCCAATGGCCACTGTAGCCCTGGCTTTGTGCTGGGTGGGGTTGGAAGAAGGTTGGGAGAAGAAAGAAGAGGAGGCTTCTCAGGCTGGGATGCAGGAAAACTTTATTGGTGGTTGCGGAAATAGAGAAGACAGAAGCGTCAAGTGGAAGGGAGCAAGTTCGAGGTGCAAGGAGGTGCATCTTCAACCCATGGTGTGGCTTCCAGGGGGTGGGTGGTTAGGGTCAAGGGTGGTGGAGAGGACCCTTAGCATGGGTAGCAGCCTCTCCTGCCACCGAACCAGCCGAGACCTCTGCCACCATAGCAGCCCAGGCCTCCCAAGCCGTAGCTGTAGCCGTAGCTGAAGGCCCCGTTGGAGACGGGCACTCCCTGGTAGCTGAGTTCGCTGCCCACGGCAGCCGATGCGGAGGACCCGACGGCGGTGCTCTGGGGGAAGGAGGTGAGGATGGGTCCTGGCAGGGTGACCAGCACGGTGGAAGGCTGGATGACGACGGAGGAGTCCTGGCACTGCCTGACGCAGGGCTCGTTGCAGCTGTTGGCCAGCGGGGCGGGTGCGCAGGGGCGGCAGAGGTCGTTGCAGGCCATGGGTGTGGTGTGGAGGGTCCCTGGAAGAGAGGGTGTTGAGCAAGGGTCAGGATGTTGGTTTGCGAGGAGGACAAGGGAATGGGGAGGCGTTGGGTGGGTCTTTGGGGTTCGTGGTGGTGGGGAGGCCTGTGGGCTGGTGGGTCTGGGAAAGAGCATGGTGGAAGAGAGGGAGGAGATGGGTTAGGAGGAGGAGGCTCAGGGAGTTGAGACTCACCTTGTTGAGGGCAGAGGTGTAGGTGTGTGGAGAAGGTTGTCCTCCTCTTGAGGACGTGTCCACTCGGTGCTGGCGGCATCTTTGAAGTGAGAGTGTTAGAGGCCAAGCACTTGATGTTGATGGCATGTGTCAGGACAAGCACAAGAGGTGACCAAAGCATTAGAGAGGGTGGGTGTTGCCTGTGAGGTCATCACATGGCACACATGTTGTGTGGTTTGCGGCTGCACGATGAAGACGTAACAACAACTGCTGGTAGCCACATAAACCACTGCTCAATCCTGGTCTGAAAAGTTGATGAGGAGGTGTAGACAAGGATGTATGAGGGGAATATCATGCTTGACCAAGCTCTGTGTCTTCTATATTAAGGTGACTAGGTCTGTAGAGGGGGAAAGAACAAAGGCTTGTGTTTACCCTTAATTTTTAGTGAAGCCTTTGATGTTTTCTCTCCTTGCATCCTCCTAGAAAAGACCAAAATGCATGCTTTGCATATATGACCAGCGTGTTGGACTGCCAAGTGGTTGAATGGTTGGGGCCAGAGGCTTGTGATGGGCGGCAGGAAGTCCTGATGGAGGGAAAACTCAATTAATGAAGCCCAGAACTGGATCTTAGGGACCAACCCTGTTCAGCATCCTTCTCAGTGACATGAGCAGTGGGAGTGAGTGAACCCTCAGCCAGGTGCCAGATGGTAACTCTCATTTTAAAGATGCAAAAGGGAGACCCAGGTCAAGTACCAGCCTTTCAGTGTCACGTCTGGGCCTGACATGGTCATGGATCCTGGCAGATCCTCCTGGAAACTATGCCAAGGTGTGTGGAAATAAAGGAGGCGATTGCTGAAAGCCAAGATGCCTTCCCAAAAGGCAAATTGTTTGTGAGAAATTCGGAGGCTTTTTGCGATGGGTCTACAGTGCAGGTGGAGAAGGGAAGAGGAACGGGACTCAGCTACCTGGCCTTGTGCAAAGCATTTGACAGTGTCTCATGCAACATCCTTGTGTAAATGGAGAGATGTGGATTTTAGGTGCGGACGTCTTGGTGGAGAAGGAATATGCTGGATTCTCCTCCCCATCTACTCTGCCCTAGTGAGGCCGCATAGAATCGTAGAATAGGTGAGGTTGGAAGGGACCTTAAAGATCATCTAGTTCCACCCCTCTGCCAGGGGCAGGGACATCCCACTAGATCAGGTAACCCGAGGCCCCATCCAACCTGGCCTTAAACAGCTCGAGGGATCGGGCATCCACAACTTCCCTTGGCAACCTGTTCCAGTGTCTGACCAGCTCATATCCATTCCCCCTTGTCCTATCACCACAAGCTTTTATGAATAGTCCCTCTCCAGCTTTCTTGCCGTCTCCTTTCAGGTACTGGAAGAACCTTTGTGCGTGAGTGCATTTTGCAGGCAGCAGCTGTGTCCTGGCCCGGCCTGGCGAGTCGTGAGGTGGGGTGTGTTTTCCTCGCCCCAGTTCTTCAATGCCATGTCCTCCTCTTGAGGACATATCCACTCAGCTGCTTCCTTTGCACAGAGTTCCCAGCTTTAGGAAAGCTCTGGGGACGGAGCAGGCAAGCCGTGTGGGCTGAAGTGTCACTGCAGGGAGCAAAGGAGTCATCGTGTCACCTGATGGGGCTGGGAGCTGACGCAGACACCTATGAGTAGGTGTTTGCCTGGTGGTTCCTGGCCTGCCACCACTGGCACCAGGAACCTGCCACCACTGCCACTGGGGAACTGTGACCCATGCCACTGTGGAGCTGCCATCCCTGTCATCAGGGTGCTGCCACCGCTGACAGGGGCTGCCACCACTGTCACTACGGAGCTGCCATCTCTGCCACAGGGCAGCTGCCACCAGAGGAACCAGAGGATCTTCCTGTACTAAGTGCCTCCTGCTGGACCTGCTCCTTCCCACGGATCCTGGGGACGCACCTGGCCCAGGGTTCTGCTGCCTGCACTGTGCCCTGGGGTGGTCTGGTACGCACGGCGTCTCTCCTCGCTCCAGCTTGCAGATGATATCTGGCTTGACAGGGGGCCAGCCTGTCCGGGGCACAGAAAGAAGCACCATCTACCACACCGCCCGTATGCCAGCATCAGCCACCAACAGGCCAGGAACCAGCCGGCAAACACCTACTCATGGGTGTCTGCGTCAGCCCCCAGCCCCATCAGGTGAC
This sequence comes from Phaenicophaeus curvirostris, assembly GCF_032191515.1. Classification (NCBI taxonomy): domain Eukaryota; kingdom Metazoa; phylum Chordata; class Aves; order Cuculiformes; family Cuculidae; genus Phaenicophaeus; species Phaenicophaeus curvirostris. Next base: position 98,834,677 of record NC_091394.1, on the reverse strand, counting down.
ACGATGACTCCTTTGCTCCCTGCAGTGACACTTCAGCCCACACGGCTTGCCTGCTCCGTCCCCAGAGCTTTCCTAAAGCTGGGAACTCTGTGCAAAGGAAGCAGTGTCAGCAGTCAGCGCGATGGTTTCTGTTTCATTGGTGCCACCAAGGGAGGTGGCTAGATACAGTTTCATTGAGTTTAAAACCGTTCTTCCTTGTCCTATCACCACACTCCTTGTTCATGATTCCCTCTTTCAAATAAAGGTGAACATCTGCATCCCACAACCCTGGTCGTTGAGGAGGACGTTGACCAGGCTTCGCCCCATGGATCCCTGTCCTGGGCTACATGACCTGAGACTTCCCTGCATCAGGACTTTGTCCCACTCATCCCAAGCCTCTGGGCACAGCCATTCAACCAGTTTGCAGTCCATCTCACTCTCTGCCTACTCAACACATACTTTCTTGGCCAGTTTAGGAGCATGCAAGGGGAGAAAGCTTCTGAGTTTTTACTCAAAACTCAAGGGAAACAGCAGCTTCGGCTCATCAAGGATGACGTCCCCTTTGTCAATACATGCTGATGATTACTCATCACTTTCTTCTCCCTCCTGGTTCCGGAGTGCTGAGTCTGGTGGCCAGGAAACCGCGTCCCCTTTTCACAAGGCACCTGCAAACCACAGCACACAAGTGCCAAGCGACGGCCTCGCTGACAACACCACACCTCTCCCACGCTTTGGTCCCCTCTTGTGCCTGCAATGACACGTGCCATCAACAACAAGCCCTGGGCCTCTAACACTCTCACTTCAAAGCTGCCGCAGGGGCTAAGTGGACATGTCCTCAAGAGGAGGACATGGCATTGAAGAACTGGGGCGAGGAAAACACACCCCACCTCACGACTCGCCAGGCCGGGCCAGGACACAGCTGCTGCCTGCAAAATGCACTCATGCACAAAGGTTCTTCCAGTACCTGAAAGGAGACGGCAAGAAAGCTGGAGAGGGACTATTCATAAAAGCTTGTGGTGATAGGACAAGGGGGAATGGATATGAGCTGGTCAGACACTGGAACAGGTTGCCACGGGAAGTTGCGGATGCCCGATCCCTCGAGCTGTTTAAGGCCAGGTTGGATGGGGCCTCGGGTAACCTGATCTAGTGGGATGTCCCTGCCCCTGGCAGAGGGGTGGAACTAGATGATCTTTAAGGTCCCTTCCAACCTCACCTATTCTACGATTCTATGCGGCCTCACTAGGGCAGAGTAGATGGGGAGAAGAATCCAGCATATTCCTTCTCCACCAAGACGTCCGCACCTAAAAATCCACATCTCTCCATTTACACAAGGATGTTGCATGAGACACTGTCAAATGCTTTGCACAAGGCCAGGTAGCTGAGTCCCGTTCCTCTTCCCTTCTCCACCTGCACTGTAGACCCATTGCAAAAAGCCTCCGAATTTCTCAGAAACAATTTGCCTTTTGGGAAGGCATCTTGGCTTTCAGCAATCGCCTCCTTTATTTCCACACACCTTGGCATAGTTTCCAGGAGGATCTGCCAGGATCCATGACCATGTCAGGCACAGAGGTGACACTGAAAGGCTGGTACTTGACCTGGGTCTCCCTTTTGCATCTTTAAAATGAGAGTTAGCATCTTGGCACCTGGCTGAGGGTTCACTCGCTCCCACTGCTCATGTCACTGAGAAGGATGCTGAACAGGGTTGGTCCCAAAGATCCAGTTCTGGGCTTCATTAATTGAGATTTCCCTCCATCAGGACTTCCTGCCACCCATCAGAAGCCTCTGGCCCCAACTATTCAACCACTTGGCAGTCCAACACACTGGTCATATATGCAAAGCATGCATTTTGGTCTTTTCTAGGAGGATGCAAGGAGAGAAAACATCAAAGGCTTCACTCAAATTTCAAGGTAAACACAAACATTTGTTCTTTCCCCCTCTACAGACCCTGTCACCTTAATTTAGAAGACACAGAGCTTGGTCAAGAATGATATTCCCCTCATACATCCTTGTCTACACCTCCTCATCAACTTTTCAGACCAGGGTTGAGCAGTGGTTTATGTGGCTACCAGCAGTTGTCGTTACGTCTTCATCGTGCAGCCGCAAACCACACAACATGTGTGCCACGTGATGACCTCACAGGCAACACCCACCCTCTCTAATGCTTTGGTCACCTCTTGTGCATGTCCTCACTCGTGCCATCAACATCAAGTCTTTGGCCTCTAAAACTCTCACTTCAAAGATGCCGCCAGCAGCAAGTGGACACGTCCTCAAGAGGAGGACATGACATTGGAGAACTGGGGCAAGGAAAACACACCCCACCTCATGACTCGCCACGCTGGGCCAGGACACAGCTGCTGCCTGCAAAATGCACTCACACACAAAGCCTGTCCCGCCCCTCGCGCACCACCATAAAAGCTGGTCCAGCACCTCTCTCCCTCACAACCTTCTCTGTACACCTTCTCCTCCACGCTCAACAAGGTGAGCCTCAAACTCTGAGCCTCCTCCTCCTGACCCACCTCTTCCCCCTCTTCCACCATGCTCCGTCCCAGCTACCGCATCCCACATGCCTCCCCACCACAACGAACCCCACAGACCCAACCCACACCCTGCCCTCCTCACACTCCACACCTCGAAACCCCCATGCCCCACTGCTTGCTCAACCCCCTCTCTTCCAGGGACCCTCCACACCACACCCATGGCCTGCAACGACCTCTGCCGCCCCTGCGCACCCGCCCCACTGGCCAACAGCTGCAACGAGCCCTGCGTCAGGCAGTGCCAGGACTCCTCCGTCGTCATCCAGCCTCCCGCCGTGCAGGTCACCCTGCCAGGACCCATCCTCACCTCCTTCCCCCAGAGCACCGCTGTCGGATCCTCTGCATCGGCCGCCGTGGGCAGTGAACTCAGCTACCAGGGAGTGCCCATCTCCAACGGGGCCTTCGGCTACGGCTACGGCTTGGGAGGCCTGGGCTGCTATGGTGGCAGAGGTCTCAGCTGGTTCGGTGGCAGGAGCGGCTGCTACCCATGCTAAGGGTCCTCTCCACCACCCCTGAGACTAGCGACATACACCTTGGAAGACACAGCATGCACTGAGGATTCGCCTCCTTGCACCTCAGACTTGCTCCCTTCCACTTGGTGCTCCTGCCTTCTCAATTTCACTCCCCCTCAATAAAGTTCTCCTGCATCCCAGCCTGAAGGCCACCTCTCTTCTTTTCCTTCAATGTTCCTCCAGTCTCTCCCTGCAAAACACAGAGTCTACAGTGGCCGTTTGGGTGGTTGGAACAATGTTGTAATATCCTCGCATGGTTTGTGTCCCCAGCTACAACAATGCAGAGCAGCGCAGAGACACTTCCAGAACATGACACAAAACCTTCGCTTGCCCAGACAAATCATGCCCATGCTCATGCACCACTATCCAGACCTCGGATGTCAGCTCCTCTTGGTAACAAACACTTGACTCTTTCTCAGGACGACTCTCTGGTCACCGTAGCAAGTAGAATTGCAGAATGCTTGGGTTGGAAGGCATCTCTGGAGATCATCCAAGCTAACCCCCTACTAAAGCAGGGTCACCTCGATCAGGCTGTACAGGAAGGCATCCTGATTGGACTTAAGTATATCTGGGGAAGGCGACTCCACTCCCTCCCTGGGCAGCCAATACCAGTGCACCCTCACTCTTACAAGAAAAGCTTTCCGAGATGTTCATGTGGAACTTCCTAAGATCCGGTTTGTTCCTATTGGCTCTTGTCCTGTCGCTGGGCACCACTTGAAATGATCTGGGCCCATCCTGTTGGCCGAGGCCCTGGTGATATCCATGAGCATTGATAGGAGCCCCTCGTCCTTCTCTTCTCCAGGGTAAACACACCCACGTCTCTCAGCCTCTCCTCATAAGACACAAATTCCAGTACCCACATTGCCTTGGCCTCTGCTACAATTTCTCCAATCTTTCCTTTTCTTTCGGAGACAGGGAGACCAGAACTGGATACAAGACTCCAGATGCAGCCTCACTGCGACAGACTAGAGGGGAAGAGATTCTCCCTTGACCTGCTTGCTACACATTACTTCATGCTCCCCAGGATACCGTTGGTCTCCTTGGCCACAAGGGCTCGTTGCTGGCTCACGTTCAGTTTTTCATCCACCACTATGCACACGACCTTCTCCACAGGACCACTCACAATCCATTCAACAGTGAGCCTATACCCTTCATTAGGAGTTCCACAATCCAGTTGAAGAAGTTGACACTTAATCTTGTGGAATTTCATGATGTAAACACAGGCCTGTGTCCCTAGCCTCTCAATGTCCCTCTAGCTGGCACCCCTTTCCTCTTGGGTATCCATCACAACACCCAGCTTGGTGTCATCTGCTAACTCACTAAGTCGCACTCAAGCCCACTCTCCCTGTGCCTGACAAAGACGGTAAATAATCCTGGTCCCACTGCAGAAACCAGATGGACACTGCGCATTACTGGTCTGCACCTGAACATTGAGGTATTGACTGCAACACTTGGAGTGGAAAACTCCTGCATATTCCTTACTCACCAAGATATCCACCCATCAAATCCAGATCTCTCCATTAGAGTAACAAGGGTGCTGTGTGCAATAGAATCAGGTACTTGGCGCAAGGCCACAGAGATGAGATCTGTTCATCTTCCGTTCTCCATCAACGCTGTAGTCCCATTGCAGAAAGCCTTAATACTTGTCAGGAACAACTTGCCTTTTGTGAAGCCCTCTTGGCTTTCAGCTGTCGCCTCCAGATTTTCCATCTTCCTTCACGTAATTTCTAGCAGGATCTGCCAGGATTCGTGACCACGGCAGGCACAGAGGTGACACTGACAGGCTGGTACTTGACCTGGGTCTCCCTTCGGCATCTTTAAAATGAGAGTTACCACCTGCCGCCTTGCTGAGGGTTCACTCCATCCCACTGCTCATGTCATTGCGAAGGATGCTGAACAGATTTGTTCCCAAAGATCCAGTTCCTGCGCTACATTAATGGAGATTTCCCTCCATCAGGGCTTCCTGCCACCCGTCACAAGCCCCTGGGCCCAACCATTCAACCACTCTGCAGTTAACCAAGTCGCTGGTCACTTATGCAAAGCATGCATTTTGGTCTTTTCTAGGATGATGCAAGGGGAGAAAACACTAAAGGCTTCACTCAAAATTCAAGGTAAACACAAGCCTTTGTTCTTTCCCCCTCTACAGACCTACTCACTTTAATGCAGAAGACACATAGCTTGGTCAAGCTTGATGTTCCCTTCAGAAATCCATATTCATACCTCCTCATCAACTTTTCTGACCAGGGTCAATCAGTGGTTTGCGTGGCTACCAGCAATTGTTATTTCTTCTCACAATGCACCCACAAACCACACGACAAAAGTGCTAAGCAATGGCCTCACTGACACCATTACACCTCTCCTACGCTTCGGTCACCTCTTGCGCCTGCCCTGACACACGTCAGCAGCACCAAGTCTTCATCCTCTAACACTCTCACTTCAAAGATGCCGCCTCACCAAGTGAACACGTCCTCAAGAGGAGGACATGACATTGAAGAACTGGGGAAGGGAAACACACCCCACCTCAGGACTCGCCACGCTGGGCCAGGACACAGCTGCTGTCTGCAAAATGCACTCACGCACAAAGCCCGTCCCGCCCCTCGCGCACCACCATAAAAGCTGGTCCAGCACCTCTCTCCCTCACAACCTTCTCTGCACACCTTCTCCACGCACAACAAGGTGAGCCTGAAACCCCTGAGCCTCCTCCTCCTGACCCACCTCCTCCCTCTCTTCCACCACGCTCTTTCCCTGCCTCACCAACCCACACTCCTCCCCACCGCCATGCTCCCCACAGACCCATCCCACACCTTCCCACTCCCCTGCCCTCCTCACACTCCACACCTCGAAACCCCCATGCCCCACTGCTTGCTCAACCCCCTCTCTTCCAGGGACCCTCCACACCACACCCATGGCCTGCAACGACCTCTGCCGCCCCTGCGCACCCGCCCCGCTGGCCAACAGCTGCAACGAGCCCTATGTCAGGCAGTGCCAGGACTCCTCCGTCGTCATCCAGCCTCCCACCGTGCTGGTCACCCTGCCAGGACCCATCCTCACCTCCTTCCCCCAGAGCACCGCCGTCGGGTCCTCCGCATCGGCCGCCGTGGGCAGCGAACTCAGCTACCAGGGAGTGCCCGTCTCCAACGGGGCCTTCGGCTACGGCTACGGCTTGGGAGGCCTGGGCTGCTATGGTGGCAGAGGTCTGGGCTGGTTCGGTGGCAGGAGAGGCTGCTACCCATGCTAAGGGTCCTCTCCACCACCCTTGACACCAACCACTCACACCCTGGAAGCCACACCATGGGATGAAGATGCACCTCCTTGCGCCTCGAACTTGCTCCCTTCCACTTGACGCTTCTGTCTTCTCTATTTCCGCAACCACTCAATAAAGTTTTCCTGCATCCCAGCCTGAGAAGCCTCCTCTTCTTTCTTCTCCCAAGCTTCTTCCAACCCCACCCAGCACAAAGCCAGGGCTACAGTGGCCATTGGGGTGGCTAGAAAGAGATTACAAGCTCCTCCTAGGCTCTACGTCCCAAGCCACAACAACAACACAGAGCAGCACGGGGACACTTCCAGAACATGACACAAGCCCTTCGCTTGCCCAGACAAAGCTTGTCCCTGCTCATGCACCACTATCCAGACCTCTGACGCCAGCTCCCCAGGAATGCAGACACTTGACTCTCTTCCCCAGGACGACTCTCTCCCCACCACAGAAGCAAAATCACAGAACTGCAGAATCACAGAATGGTTGGGTTGGGTTGGAAGAGGTCTCTGGAGATCTCCCAGTCCAACCCCCCTGCTAAAGCAGGGTCACCTCGATCAGGCTGTACAGGAATGCATCCAGACTGGATTTCGGTATCTCCAGGGAACAAGACTCCACTCCCTCTGGGCAGCCAATTCCAGTGCACCATCACTCTCACAAGAACAGCATTTCCAGATGTTCACCCAGAACATCACAAGTTCAATTTTGTACCTGATGCCCCTTGTCCTGTCGTAGGGAAACACTGAAAATGATCTGGGCCCCTCCTGTTGGCCGAGGCCCTGACGATAGTCATAAGCAGTGATAGGAGCCCCTCGTCCTTCTCTTCTCCAGGATAAACACACCCACGTCTCTCAGCCTCTCCTCATAAGACACGAATTCCAGTACCCTCATCGCCTTGGCCTCTGCTGCAATTTCTCCAATCATTCCTTATCTGTCTTGAGTTGGGGAGCCAGAACTGGATACAAGGCCCCAGATGCAGCCTCACTACAGCAGAGCAGACAGGGAGGAGAATCTCCCCTGACCTGCTTGCTACAAATTCCTTCATTCTCCCTAGGTTACTCTTGGTGTCCTTGGCCACAAGGGCTCATTGCTGGCTCACGTTCATTTTTCATCCACCACTACGCACACGTCCTTCTCCACAGGACAACTCACAATCCATTCAACAATGAGCCCGTATCCTTCTTTAGGAGTTCTTCCATCCAGGTGAAGAACTCGACACTTGATCTTGTGGAGTGTCATGATGTACGCACAGGTTTGTGTCGCTAGCCTGTCAATGCCCCTCTGGCTGGCACACCTTTCCCCTTGGGTATCTATCACAACACCCAGCTTGGTGTCATCTGAAAACTCACTAAGTCTGCACTCAAGCCCTCTCTCCTTGTTCCTGACAAAGACAGTAAAGCATCCCCGACCCCCTAAAGACACCAGATGGACCCCGCACATCACTGGTCTCCACCTGGACATCAAGGCATTGACCGCAACATTTTCAGTGGAAGGCTCCTGCATATTCCTTACTCACCAAGACATCCACCCATCAAATCCACATCTCTCTATGATACAGACAAGGGCGCTGTGTGCAACAGTATGAAACGCTTTGCACAAGGCCAGGTAGATGGGATGACTTGCTCTTCCCTTCTCCCCCAGTGCTGTAGCCCCATTGCACAAAGCCTCAATACTTGTCAGGAACAATTTTCCTTTTGGGAAGCCCTCTTGCCTTTCTGCTGTCGCCTCCAGAATTTCCATCCTCCTTGACATAATATCCAGCAGGATCCGCCAAGATTCGTGACCATGCCAGGAACAGAGGTGACACTGACAGGCTGGTAGGTGGCTTGGGTCTCCCTTTTTGTCCTCTTTCAAATGAAAGTTACTATCTGCCACCTTGATGTGGCTTCACTCTACCGCACTGCTCAGGTCATGGAGGAGGATATGGAACAGGGTGGAACCCACCGATCCCGTCTTGGGCTACACCACTTGAGACTTCCCTCCAGTGGGATTTCTTGACACTTATCTCAAGCCTATGGTCTCAAATATTCAACCACTTTGCAGTCCACCTCACTGGTCACTTAGGCAACACATACATTTTTATCTTGTGTAGGAGCATTACAGGTGAGAAATCATCAAAGGCTTTACTCAAAACTCAAGGCAAACACCAGCCTTGGTCCTTTCCTTATCTACAAACCTTGCCACCTTCATGTAGAAGACACAGATGCTCGTCAAACACAACGTCCCCTTTGATACGACATGCTCAGGACTACCCACAACATTTTTGTCTGTTCTGTGTCTGACAGCTCTGGGTCTGCCTGCATGAGGTGCCTTCTTCCCAATGTAACCACAAACCACACCACATGAGTGCCACACGATGACCTCACTGACAACATCCCAACTCTGCAATGGTTGCCTCTTCTGCCCACCCTGACTTTCAGCATCACCACCACGAATTGACCTCCAAACCTTTGCCTTAAAAGCTGCCTCCAGGGCCAAGAAGATGACATGACATGTTGATGACCTTCCTGCCTGTCCTGATTCTGGCTGAGCTGGGTCGGGCTGCCAGGAAATGGGCTCAGATCATCACAAAACACCCACAAACCACACAAGAAATGTGCCAGGTGATGACCTGACTGACAACATAACACCTCTCCAATGCTTTGGTCTCCTCTTGTGCTTGCCCTGGCATGCACCATCAGCACCAAGCCTTTTACCTCTAAGAGTCTCGCTTCAAAGATGCCGCCAGCACCAAGTGGACACGTCCTCAAGAGGAGGACATGACATTGAAGAACTGGGGCAAGGAAAACACACGCCACCTCATGACTCGCCACGCTGGGCCAGGACACAGCTGCTGCCTGCAAAATGCACTCATGCACAAAGCCCGTCCCGCCCCTCGCGCACCACCATAAAAGCTGGTCCAGCACCTCTCTCCCTCATAGCCTTCTTCACACACCTTCTCCTCTGCCATCAACAAGGTGAGACTTAACTCCCTGAGCATCCTTCTCCTGTCCAACCTCCTCCCTCTCTTCCACCATGCTCTGTCCCAGACTCACCTGCCCACATGCCTCCCCACCACCATGAACCCCACAGACACACCCTACGTCTCCCCACTCCTTTGCAATCCTCACACATATCACCCCTCGCAAACAAACATCCTAACCCTTACTCAACCCCCTCTCTTCCAGGGACCCTCCACACCACACCCATGGCCTGCAACGACCTCTGCCGCCCCTGCGCACCCGCCCCGCTGGCCAACAGCTGCAACGAGCCCTGCGTCAGGCAGTGCCAGGACTCCTCCGTCGTCATCCAGCCTCCCACCGTGCAGGTCACCCTGCCAGGACCCATCCTCACCTCCTTTCCCCAGAGCACCGCCGTCGGATCCTCTGCATCGGCTGCCGTGGGCAGTGAACTCAGCTACCAGGGAGTGCCCGTCTCCAACGGGGCCTTCGGCTATGGCTACGGCTACGGCTTGGGAGGTCTGGGCTGCTATGGTGGCAGAGGTCTGGGCTGGTTTGGTGGCAGGAGCGGCTGCTACACCTGCTAAAGGTCGTCACCATCACCCCTGACACTGACCACCCACACCCTGGAAGCCACACCATGGGTTGAGGATGCACCTCCTTGCGCCTCAGACCTAATCCCTTCCTCTTGGCGCTCCTGCCTTCTCAATTTCTCCCCCCCTCAATAAATTTCTCCTGCATTCAAGATTCAGATGCCTCCTCTCTTCTTCTCTTTTAAGGTTCCTCCAACATCACCCAGCACAACACCAAGGCTACAGTGGCCTTTTTGGTGGCTGGAAAGATGTTGCAATCTCCTCATATGGTTTATATCCCCAGCCACAACAACAATACAGAGCAGGGCAGAGACACTTCCAGAACATGACACGAGCCCTTTGCTTGCCCAGGCAAATCATGCCCATGCTAGCTCACCGCTATCCAGACCTCCGATGTCAGCTCCCCTAGGTAACAAACTCTTGACTCTTCCTCAGGACGACTCTCTGGCCACCACAGCAAGCAGAAGCGCAGAATGATTGGGTTGGAAGGCATCTCTGGAGATCATCGTCGCTAGCCCCCTGCTACAGCAGTGTCACATCAATCAGGCTGTACAGAAAGGCATCCAGATTGGATTTCAGTATCTCCAGAACGGGCTGCCCAGTGCTCAGTCACCCATACAGTAAATCAGGCTTTGCTCATGTTCACGTGGAACTTCCTGTGCTCCAATTTGTGCCCGTTGCCCCTTGTCTTGTACCTAGGGCCCTCTAAGAAATGTCTGGCCTCATCCTCTTGGCTCCTTTTCTTTGCATATTTATCTTCTTTGATGATTTCTCTTCTCAATCTTCTCTTCTCCAAGTAAAAGTGTCCAAGGTCTCTCAGCATTTCCACATCAGAGAGAAGCTCTAGCCCTTTTAATCACCTCCATGGCCTCCACTGGACTCTCTCCAATAGTTCCTTGTGTTTCTGGAGCTGGGGATGCTCCACCCGTGGACGTGTTTAAGGCCAGATTGGATAGGGGCTTGGGTAACCTCATCTAGTGAGATGTCCTTCCCCATGGCAAGGGGATGGAACTAGATGAGCTTTAAGATCCCTTCCAACCCCAACTATTCTAGGATTCTATGCGGCCTCTCTAGGGCAGAGTAGATGGGGAGGTGCATCTCATTCACACTCTTGCTACACTCTTCGTGACGCACTCCAGAATACCCTCAGTCTTAAGCAGGAGTGCACATTGCCGGCTCATAGTCAGTATGTCATCCACCACTAGCCCCAAGTCCTTCTCCACAGGACTGCTCAAAATCCACACATTGCCCAGCCTGTATACTTTTCTAGGAGTTCCTCAAACAAGGACAAGGACCTGGCACTGGGACTTGTGGAACTTGCAGATTTCCACGGGCTCGTGTCCCTAGCAAGGCTGCTCAGGCTGGCAACCATTTCCTCTGGAGAGTCCACAACATCATTCACCTTGGTGTCATCTGCAAACTGGCAGAGGGTGCACTCAATGCCATTGTTTGCGGCCCTGGCAAAGACGGTAAATAATACTGGTCCCAATATGGACTCCTGACGACACCACTCGTGACTGGTCTCTACCGTAACAACAAACTATTGACCACAATCCTTCGGCATCCAGATGATTCCTTATCAACCAAGCAATCCACTCATCAGATCCACATCTCTCCATTTAGACAAGGAGACCTTTCCTCTTGGGTATCCATCATACCACTCAGCTTGGTGTCTTCTTCAGACTCACTGAGGGTGCACTCACTCCCACTCTCTATGTCCCTGACAAAGACAGTGAATAATCCTTGTCCCAGGACAGACACTAGGTGGGCACCACTAGTCACTGATCTCCACCTGTACATCGAGACCTTGACCCCAACACTTTGAGTGGAACAATCCTGCTTATTTCTTACAAACCAAGAGGTCCACCCACCAAATCCACATCTTTCAATGTCAGAGACAAGGGTGCTGTGAGTGGCAGTATCAAACACATTACACAAGGCCAGGTAGATGAGGTCAGTTCCTCTTCCCTTCTCCACCAACGCTGTAGCCCCTCTGCACGCAGCCTCCATTTAGACAAGGATGTTGCGTGAGACACTTCCACATGCTTTGCAGAAGGCCAGGTAGGTGAGTTCTGTTCCTCTTCCCTTCTCCACCTATATTATCGCTCCATTGCACAAAGACTCCAGATTTCTCAGGAACAATTTGGCTTTTGGGAAGCCCGCTTGGCTTTCAGCAATCTCCTCCTTAATTTCCACAAGCCTTGGCATAGTTTCCAGGAGGATCTGCCAGGATCCGTGACATTGGCAGGCACAGAGGTGACACTGACAGGCTGGTAGTTGACCTGGGTCTCCCTTTTGCATCTTTAAAACCAGAGTTACCACCCGCTGCCTTGTGGAGAGTTCACTCCATCCCACTGCTCGTCATTGCGAAGGATGATGAACAGATTTGTTCCCAAAGATCCAGTTCCTGGGCTTCATTAATTGAGATTTCCCTCCATCAGGACTTCCTGCCACCCATCACAAGCCCCTGGGCCCAACCATTCAACCACTTTGCATTGCAACTCGCTGGTCACTTATGCAAAGCATGCATTTTGGTCTTTTCTATGAGGATGCAAGGGGAGAAAACATCAAAGGCTTCACTCAAAATTCAAGGTAAACACAAGCCTTTGTTCTTTCCCCCTCTACAGACCTAGACACTTTAATGCAGAAGACACGTAGCTTGGTCAAGCATGATGTCCCCTTCAGAAATCCATATTCATACCTCCTCACCAACTTCTCTGACCAGCGTCGATCAGTGGTTTGCGTGGCTACCAGCAATTGTCGTTTCCTCTTCACAATGCACCCACAAACCACACGACAAAAGTGCTAAGCAATGGCCTCACTGACACCATTACACCTCTCCTACGCTTCGGTCACCTCTTGCGCCTGCCCTGACACACGTCAGCAGCACCAAGTCTTTGGCCTCTAACACTCTCACTTCAAAGATGCCGCAAATACCAAGTGGACACGTCCTCAAGAGGAGGACATGACATTGAAGAACTGGGGCAAGGAAAACACACCCCACCTCATGACTCGCCACGCTGGGCCAGGACACAGCTGCTGCCTGCAAAATGCACTGACGCGCAAAGCGTGTCCCGCCCCTCGTGCACCACCATAAAAGCTGGTCCAGCACCTCTCTCCCTCACAACCTTCTCCACACACCTACACCTCTGCCCTCAACAAGGTGAGTCTCAACTCCCTGAGCCTCCTCCTCCTAACCCACCTCCTCCCTCTCTTCCACCACGCTCTTTCCCAGACCCACCAGCCCACAGGCCTCCCCACAACCACGAACCCCAAAGACCCACCCAACGCCTCCCCATTCCCTTGTCCTCCTCACAAACCAACCTCCTGACCCTTGCTCAACCCCCTCTCTTCCAGGGACCCTCCACACCACACCCATGGCCTGCAACGACCTCTGCCGCCCCTGCGCACCCGCCCCGCTGGCCAACAGCTGCAACGAGCCCTGTGTCAGGCAGTGCCAGGACTCCTCCGTCGTCATCCAGCCTCCCACCGTGCAGGTCACCCTGCCAGGACCCATCCTCACCTCCTTCCCCCAGAGCACCGCCGTCGGGTCCTCCGCATCGGCCGCTGTGGGCAGCGAACTCAGCTACCAGGGAGTGCCCGTCTCCAACGGGGCCTTCGGCTACGGCTACGGCTTGGGAGGCCTGGGCTGCTATGGTGGCAGAGGTCTGGGCTGGTTCGGTGGCAGGAGAGGCTGCTACCCATGCTAAGGGTCCTCTCCACCACCCTTGACACCAACCACCCACACCCTGGAAGCCACACCATGGGATGAAGATGCACCTCCTTGCGCCTCGAACTTGCTCCCTTCCAATTGACGCTTCTGTCTTCTCTATTTCCGCAACCACTCAATAAAGTTTTCCTGCATCCCAGCCTGAGAAGCCTCCTCTTCTTTCTTCTCCCAAGCTTCTTCCAGCCCCACCCAGCACAAAGCCAGGGCTACAGTGGCCATTGGGGTGGGTAGAAAGAGATTACAAGCTCCTCCTAGGCTCTACGTCCCCAGCCACAACAACAACACAGAGCAGCACAGGGACACTTCCAGAACATGACATAAGCCCTTCACTTGCCAAGACCAAAGGTTGTCCCTGCTCATGCACCACTATCCAGACCTCTGATGCCAGCTCCCCAGGAAAGCAGACACTTGACTCTCTTCCCCAGGACGACTCTCTCCCCACCACAGAAGCAAAATCACAGAATTGCAGAATCACAGAATGGTTGGGTTGGGTTGGAAGAGGTCTCTGGAGATCTCCCAGTCCAACCCCCCTGCTAAAGCAGGGTCACCTCGATCAGGCTTTACAGGAATGCATCCAGACTGGATTTCGGTATCTCCAGGGAACAAGACTCCACTCCCTCTGGGCAGCCAGTTCCAGTGCACCATCACTCTCACAAGAACAGCATTTCCAGATGTTCACCCAGAACATCACAAGTTCAATTTTGTACCTGATGCCCCTTGTCCTGTCGTAGGGAAACACTGAAAATGATCTGGGCCCCTCCTGTTGGCCGAGGCCCTGGCGATAGTCATAAGCAGTGATAGGAGCCCCTCGTCCTTCTCTTCTCCAGGATAAACACACCCACGTCTCTCAGCCTCTCCTCATAAGACATGAATTCCAGTACCCTCATCGCCTTGGCCTCTGCTGCAATTTCTCCAATCATTCCTTATCTGTCTTGAGTTGGGGAGCCAGAACTGGATACAAGGCCCCAGATGCAGCCTCACTACAGCAGAGCAGACAGGGAGGAGAATCTCCCCTGACCTGCTTGCTACAAATTACTTCATTCTCCCTAGGTTACTCTTGGTGTCCTTGGCCACAAGGGCTTGTTGCTGGCTCATGTTCAGTTTTTCATCCACCACTACGCACACGTCCTTCTCCACAGGACAACTCACAATCCATTCAACAATGAGCCCGTATCCTTCTTTAGGAGTTCTTCCATCCAGGTGAAGAACTCGACACTTGATCTTGTGGAGTGTCATGATGTACGCACAGGTTTGTGTCACTCGCCTGTCAATGCCCCTCTGGCTGGCACACCTTTCCCCTTGGGTATCTATCACAACACCCAGCTTGGTGTCATCTGAAAACTCACTAAGTCTGCACTCAAGCCCTCTCTCCTTGTTCCTGACAAAGACAGTAAAGCATCCCCGACCCCCTAAAGACACCAGATGGACCCCGCACATCTCTGGTCTCCACCTGGACATCAAGGCATTGACCGCAACATTTTCAGTGGAACGCTCCTGCATATTCCTTACTCACCAAGACATCCACCCATCAAATCCACATCTCTCCATGATACAGACAAGGGTGCTGTGTGCAACAGTATCACATGCTTTGCGCAAGGCCAGGTAGATGGGATGACTTGCTCTTCCCTTCTCCCCCAGTGCTGTAGCCCCATTGCACAAAGCCTCAATACTTGTCAGGAACAATTTGACTTTGCGAAGCCCTCTTGCCTTTCTGCTGTCGCCTCCAGAATTTCCATCCTCCTTGACATAATATCCAGCAGGATCCGCCAGGATTCGTGACCCTGCCAGGAACAGAGGTGACACTGACAGGCTGGTAGTTGGCTTGGGTCTCCCTTTTTGTCCTCTTTCAAATGAAGGTTACTATCTGCCACCTTGATGTGGCTTCACTCTACCGCACTGCTCAGGTCATGGAGGAGGATATGGAACAGGGTGGAACCCACCGATCCCATCTTGGGCTACACCACTTGAGACTTCCCTCCAGTGGGATTTCTTGACACTTATCTCAAGCCTATGGTCTCAAATATTCAACCACTTTGCAGTCCACATCACTGGTCACTTAGGCAACACATACATTTTTATCTTGTGTAGGAGCATTACAGGTGAGAAATCATCAAAGGCTTTACTCAAAACTCAAGGCAAACACCAGCCTTGGTCCTTTCCTTATCTACAAACCTTGCCACCTTCATGTAGAAGACACAGATGCGTGTCAAACACAACGTCCCCTTTGATACGACATGCTCAGGACTACCCACAACATTTTTGTCTGTTCTGTGTCTGACAGCTCTGGGTCTGCCTGCATGAGGTGCCTTCTTCCCAATGTAACCACAAACCACACCACATGGGTGCCACACGATGACCTCACTGACAACATCCCAACTCTGCAATGGTTGCCTCTTCTGCCCACCCTGACTTTCAGCATCACCACCATGAATTGACCTCCAAACCTTTGCCTTAAAAGCTGCCTCCAGGGCCAAGAAGATGAAATGACATGTTGATGACCTTCCTGCCTGTCCTGATTCTGGCTGAGCTGGGTCGGGCTGCCAGGAAATGGGCTCAGATCATCACAAAACACCCACAAACCACACAAGAAATGTGCCAGGTGATGACCTGACTGACAACATAACACCTCTCCAATGCTTTGGTATCCTCTTGTGCTTGCCCTGGCATGCACCATCAGCACCAAGCCTTTTACCTCTAAGAGTCTCGCTTCAAAGATGCCGCCAGCACCAAGTGGACATGTCCTCAAGAGGAGGACATGACATTGAAGAACTGGGGCAAGGAAAACACACCCCACCTCATGACTCGCCACGCTGGGCCAGGACACAGCTGCTGCCTGCAAAATGCACTCATGCACAAAGCCCGTCCCGCCCCTCGCGCACCACCATAAAAGCTGGTCCAGTGCCTCTCTCCCTCACAACCTTCTCCGCACACCTTCTCCTCCACACTAAACAAGGTGAGCCTCAACACCCTGAGCCTCCTCCTCCTGACCCACCTCCTCCCTCTCTTCCACCATGCTCTTTCCCTGCCTCACCAACCCACACTCCTCCCCACCGTCATGCTCCCCACAGACCCATCCCACGCCTTCCCACTCCCCTGCCCTCCTCACACATATCACCCCTCGCACACCCATACCCCACTGCTTGCTCAACCCCCTCTCTTCCAGGGACCCTCCACACCACACCCATGGCCTGCAACGACCTCTGCCGCCCCTGCGCACCCGCCCCGCTGGCCAACAGCTGCAACGAGCCCTGCGTCAGGCAGTGCCAGGACTCCTCCGTCGTCATCCAGCCTCCCACCGTGCTGGTCACCCTGCCAGGACCCATCCTCACCTCCTTCCCCCAGAGCACCGCCATCGGGTCCTCCGCATCGGCTGCTGTAGGCAGCGAACTCAGCTACCAGGGAGTGCCCGTCTCCAACGGGGCCTTCGGCTATGGCTATGGCTTGGGAGGTCTGGGCTGCTATGGTGGCAGAGGTCTGGGCTGGTTCGGTGGCAGGAGCGGCTGCTACACCTGCTAAAGGTCGTCACCATCACCCCTGACACTGACCACCGTCACCCTGGAAGACACACCATGGGTTGAGGATGCACCTCCTTGCGCCTCAGACCTCATCCCTTCCACTAATCGCTCCTGCCTTCTCAATTTCTATCCCCCTCAATAAAGTTCTCCTGCATTCAAGATTCAGACGCCTCCTCTCTTCTTTTCTTTTGAAGTTCCTCCAACCTCACCCAGCACAACACCAAGGCTACAGTGGCCGTTGGGGTGGTTGGAAAGATGTTGCAATCTCCTCATATGGTTTATATCCCCAGCCACAACAACAATACAGAGCAGGGCAGAGACACTTCCAGAACATGACACAAGTCCTTTGCTTGCCCAGACGAATCATGCCTATGCTAGCTCACCGCTATCCAGACCTCCGATGTCAGCTCCCCTAGGTAACAAACTCTTGACTCTTCCCCAGGACGACTCTCTGGCCACCACAGCAAGCAGAATCGCAGAATGGTTGGGCAATAAGGCATCTCTGTAGATCATCGATGCTAGCCCCCTGCTACAGCAGTGTCACATCAATCAGGCTGTACAGGAAGACATCCAGATGATTTCTCTTCTCAATCTTCTCTTCTCCAAGCAAAAGCAACCGAGGTCTCTCAGCCTTTCCACGTCAGAGAGAAGCTCCAGCCCTTTTAATCACCTCCATGGCCTCCACTGGACTCTCTCCAATAGTTCCTTGTGTTTCTGGAGCTGGGGATGCTCCACCCCAGGACGTGTTTAAGGCCAGATTGGATAGGGGCTTGGGTAACCTCATCTAGTGAGATGTCCTTCCCCATGGCAAGGGGGTGGAACTAGATGATCTTTAACATCCCTTCTAACCCCAACTCTTCTAGGATTCTATACGGCCTCTCTAGGGCAGAGTAGATGGGGAGGAGCATCTCATTCAACCCTCTTGCTACACTCTTCGTGACACACTCCAGAATACCCTCAGTCTTCGCCACGAGTGCACATTGCCGGCTCATAGTCAGTATGTCATCCACCACGAGCCCCAAGTCCTTCTCCACAGGACTGCTCAAAATCCACACATTGCCCAGCCTATAAACTTTTCTAGGAGTTCCTCAAACAAGGACAAGGACCTGGCACTTGGCACCTTGCTGAGGGTGCACTCAATCCCACTCTCTGCATCCCTGGCAGAGATGGCAAATAAGACTGCTCTGTCAGTCTGACCTCAGTGCCAGGGAAAGTCATGGAACAGGTGATCTTGAGTGCTATCATCAAGCACGTGCAAGAGAACCGAGTGATCAGGCCCAGTCAACACGGGTCCACGAAGGGCAGGTCTTGCCAAACTAACCTGATCGCCTTCTTTGAAAAAGAGACTCTCCTCCTGGACGAGGGAAAGGCTCTGGACATAGTTATCTTGGACTACAGTACAGCCTTTGACACAGTTTCTCACAGCATTCTGCTTCGGAAACTGTCAGCCTCTGGACGGGACGGGTGCACACTCTCCTGGGTGGAAAACTGGTTGGATGGCTGGGCCCAGAGAGTGCTGGTAAATGGAGTTAACTCCAGCTGGAGGCCAGTTCCAAGTGGGGTTCCCCAGGGATCAGTGCTGGGCCCAGCCCTCTTCAATGTCTTTATCAATGGCCTGGATGAAGGCATCGAGTGCACCCTTAGCAAGTTTGCGGATGACACTAAGCAGGGTGGAAGTGTGGATCTGCTGGAGGGATCTGAACAGGCTGGACCGCTGGGCTGAGACCGGTGGCAGGAGGTTTAACAAGGCCAAGTGCCGGGTCCTGCACTTGGGGCACAACAACCCTGTGCAGCTCCAGACTAGAAGGCTGGCTAGAAAGCTGCCTGGAGGAGAGGGACCTGGGGGTGTTGGTTGACAGCGACTGAACATGAGCCAGCAGGGGCCCAGGTGGCAAGAAGGCCAATGGCATCTTGGCTTGGATCAGAAACAGCGTGACCAGCAGCCACAGGGAGGTTTCTCTGCCTTTCTACTCAGCACTGGTGAGACCGCTCCTTGAATCCTGTGTTCAGTTCTGGGCCCCTCACCACAAGAAGGATGTTGAGGCTCTCAAACGAGTCCAACGAAGAGCGACAAAGCTGGTGAAGGGCCTGGAGAACAAGTCTTATGAGGAGCGGCTGAGAGAGCTGGGGTTGTTTAGCCTGGCGAAGAGGAGGCTGAGGGGAGACCTCATTGCTCTCTACAACTACCTGAAAGCAGGTTGTGGAAAGGAGGGAGCTGGTCTCTTCTCCTAAGTGATTAGAGACACGATAATAGGGTAGGGCCTCAAGCTGCACCAGGAGAGGTTCAGTCTTGAAATCAGGAAAAAACATTTCATGGAAAGGGTCGTTGGGCACTGGAACAGGCTGCCCAGGGAGGTGGTTGAGTCACCTTCTCTGGAGGTGTTTAAAAGACTGGTGGATGAGCTGCTGAGGGCCATGGTTTAGTGACTGATAAGAAACGTTGGACTTGATGATCTACTGGGTCTTTTCCAACCGAGTCATTCTGTGATTCTATAAAAACTGAAAGGAATCCTAAGAACTCCCTGGATAAGAACCAAGAGAAAGAGTAATCCGCTCATCAAAAGGCCATCTCAATTTCATAATTTTATGAGATTCCTCAGCAGAAATGGAAATCAAAACTAATGACACTGCAGACGCCCTCACAGCTATTCAAGCTGAAGTGACATCACTGAGCAAAGCGGTCTTACAAAATCAAATGGGTTTAGAGATATTAACGGTGCAAATGGGAGGAGTATGTACCTTAATAAACACAAGTTGCTGCACCTACACTAACCAATCCGGAATGGTGACAGAAGCCATAGATGACATTGGGAAACAAACCAAGGTTTTACACGAAGCAGCACAAGACAGTAATTCTTTTGCTTTTACTGAACTGTGGGAAAAGCTCACCTCTTGGTTACCTAACTTTCTTTGCCTTAGACAATTGTTTGCTTTGATAGTTGCTTTAATGATTTTAGGGCTTTTATTGCATTTTATAGCTAAATGTTTAATAACTTGTACTGAAGGGGCTATTAATGATTACAAACAATGGAAAAACATCAACTTTGCCAGGAGACAGAATTGAGAAAATAAGAAGAGCGTCAATACAGAAAGGAGCCTTTAAATAAGTAGAAGAATTTACTAACAGGCTAGACAAAGGTGGGAATTGAAACAAGGCATTCTTCAAAACAAGGCATCCTTCCAAACAAGAAAGTGTTATCAGGAGCACCGGGTGCTCAAGCCAGAGCTGTGCGGTAGTGCTTCAGTGAGCAAGGAGACCGTCCAAGGAGTAAGTAGCTGCTTGTTACAGAATACGGTGTGCAAGCTAGGAGGAGAACCCCCTTGCACCCCAGCACTGCTAATAAAACACACCTCCTTTATAACTCTCCCGAGTTGATAAGTTCGATTCCGCGTCTCAGCCAGACGCTGAGCAGCAGATTCGGGGGTCACTGAGCTACGGAGGCAGCTGCAGGCTGGGAGTGCTGGGGGTGCACTCATGAGCCACCATGGGCCCCTCGTCCTTTAACTGCTCCTTGCAGCTGCCGCACTGCAAGGACCTGGCCTCTGTCCACCCCCTCGCCTGAGAAGGACTATCCTCCTCCTGTCTGTCGCCCTCAGCACCACTCGCAGGCCCTGCTGCACCCATGGTTGTTTATTCACATTCTAATTCTGGCTGTAGGTCTTGTCACACTCGCCACACTTCCAGGGCTTCTTCCTTGCGTGGATGCACTGGTGGTTGACTACAGCTTGCGTCCCTCAGAAGTGGAGGTTGCAGTGGCTCAGGCCAAGGGACGCTCACTGGTGTGGATATGCTGGTGCCTCATCAGAGAGGCCTTCCTGCTGAAGCTCTCGCCACAGTCGGTGCAGGTGAATGGGCGCTCGCCAGTGTGGATGCGCAGATGGCTGTTCAAGTGGCCCTTTTGGACAAAGCCCCTGTTGCATTCAGTGCAGGCAAAGGGGCGCTCACCCGTGTGGATGCGCTGATGAGCGATCAGGGAGCTCTTCGCTCTGAAGCCCTTTCCGCACTCAGCACAGGTGAAGGGGCATGTGCCAGTATGGATGAGCTGGTGCTTGGTCAGGGAATTCTGGTGGCAGAAGCTCTTTCCGCAGTCAGCACAGGCAAAGGGGCGCTGGCCCGTGGGGATGCGCTGGTGACTGATCAGGTGGCTCTTCTCTCTGAAGCTCTTTCCGCAGTCAGCACAGGCAAAGGGCCTCTCACCCGTGTGGATGCGCTGGTGTTCTATCAGGATGCTCTTCTTTGTGAAGCTCCTGTTGCAGTCAGCACAGATGAAGGGCCGCTCACCGGTGTGGATGCGCTGGTGTTCTATCAGGTTGCTCTTCTTTCTGAAGCGCCTGTTGCAGTCAGTACAGGCAAAGGGCCGCTCGCCAGTGTGGATGAGCTGGTGAGTTAGGAGGTTGGCCCTTTTTTTGAACCTCTTTTCACAATGGGCACAGGCAAAGGGCCGCTCGCCAGTGTGGATGCGTTGGTGTTCGGTCAGGATGGCCTTGTGTCTGAAGCTCTTCCCGCAGTCAGCACAGGTAAAGGGCCGCTCGCCCCTGTAGCTCCACTTCTGGATGGCCAGGGCTGTCCGGCTTCTGAAGTTCTTGTTGGACTTGGAAGGGTTCTTCTCCAGCTGCTGAGGGTCCAGCACATCGTGGAGGTGAGGGTGCACTGATATATCCCCCCGACTCCCACTCAGCTCCCATTCAGGTGAGCAACCATTGTGCCTGCTGCTTGACCTGCTCCTTCCCACGGACGCCTGGGACACGCCTGGCACAGGGCTCCGGTGCCTCTGCAGCGCCCCAGGGGGGTCTGGCACACATGGCGTCTGCCCTCGCTCCAGCTTGCAGATGATATCTGGCTTGATGGTGACCCAGCCTGTTGGGGAACAGACAGAAGCACCCTGTGTCACGCTGCCCAGAAAGTAGCATGAACCCCCAGCACCCACAACCCCAACAGTCACAGCCCAAACGTCTCCTCCCACTCCGCTCCTCCCTCACCATTCAACCCGGCTACCATTCATCCTCCCTTCCCTTCCCTGCGCTACAGCCTCCCCTCGCATCACCCTCGTCACCTTCGCTGCTCTCCTGCACACAGGACGCCAACAAAGGGCTCAAAGTGGCAAAAGGAGAGGTTAAGACCAGACTCGGGGAAGCATTTCTTCCCAGAGGGGGCTCAAACCCTAAAACAAGCTTCCCGGAGACCTGCTTGATGCCCTAAGCCTGTCGGGATTCGAGAGGCATTTGGACTATGTCCATAATCCCATGATTTAACAGCTGCTCATCCCTGAAGGGCTCAGGCACTTGGACCCAGGAAGCCTCGTAGGTCCCTTTCCACTGAAAATGGATCCCATCCCATCCCACCCCATCCCATCCCACCCCATCCCACCCCATCGAACTCCATCCCCTCCCATCCCACCCCACCCCATTCCATCCCATCCCCTCCCATCCCATCCCGTCCCATCCCCTCCCCTCCCATCCCATCCCATCCCACCCCACCCCATCGCATCCCATCCCATCCCACCCCATCGCATCCCATCCCACCCCATCGAACCCCATCCCCTCCCATCCCATCCCATCCCATCCCATTCCATCCCCTCCCCTCCCATCCCATCCCATCCCATCCCATCCCATCCCATCCCATCCCATCCCATCCCATCCCATCCCATCCCATCCTCTCTACCACGACCGCTCTGCACACGAGGCTGCCTGCCAGGGGAAAACCTGCAGTCCCAACCCCAACATCAGCACTCAGGCAGCAATGCCCACAGCTGCATGTTCCCTCCCAAGGCCTCCAGCTCAGGTCCACGTGGCAATTCTGCCTCCAGCCCAGCCCAGCAGAGCCGCAGAGAGTCCTCACCCAGCGAGGCGACCATCTCGTAGGTGTCCAGCATCACCTCCCGGTAGAGCCGCCGCTGCCAGCCCGTCAGCTCTGCCCACTCCTCGCGGCACAAGTAGATGGCCACCTCCTCGAACGGCCCCGCCATCTGCAGCAAGAAGCACGCCCGGCTCAGCACGCCCCGCTGTGCCTTGCCTGGAACCCTCTGCCCAAACCCTGACACTGCCACACTGAGAACCGGCAGCCCAGGGGGATCGAGCTCAGCTGAACCCCGGCAATTCCCCACTCGTGCCCAAATCACACCCCTTTCCACTCCAGCCCCATCGTTCTTTCTGGCTGTGACATCAATCCAGAGATCTCCACATACATCTTCTACCCTGAGACCATGTCTTTCCCTCTCCAGTGCCCACTGAGAGAAGATATCCCGAAGCTGGGATGCTGGGTCCCTGCCCAGCCCCATGCTGGGATGCTGGGTCCCAGCTCCCCCTGGAGAGGCGCAGCAGGGACACGGGCACAGCTGGCACCCTTCGAGGCAGCTCTCCCCGGCCCCAGCCCCCTTAGGGACCCCCGCCAGAGCAGCGGGGGCTGCGCCCTCTCCCTCCCCCGCGCTGGAAGCCGCAGCCCCTGCGCCGCCTGCCCTTGACCCCCCCTTGCCGGAGCAGCCTGGACCCCGCGCCGCTGCCTCTCGCCGGGGAGACGGAGCCTCGCCCCGAGATCGCTCCGGCCAGAGGCAGCGGGGACGCTCCGGATGCCGCCCCACACGCCTGCCGAAAAGCACCTCGAGCCCTGCTGCTCGCACGAGAAGGAAGGGGGGCCCAGAAAGACTCCCCGCCTCGCCTCCCCGCCACCCCCCTCTGCCTGCAGCTCCAGCGCCGGAAAGAACCGACTGGAGGCGAAGCGTTTCCGTCGCACAATTGGTCTCTCCCCACGGGTTCCGCCTCTTCCTGGCGGGCTGGGACCGAGCCTCGCTAGTGCTGAGCCGGGCGTGCTTCTTGCTGCAGATGGCGGGGCCGTTCGAGGAGGTGGCCATCTACTTGTGCCGCGAGGAGTGGGCAGAGCTGACGGGCTGGCAGCGGCGGCTCTACCGGGAGGTGATGCTGGACACCTACGAGATGGTCGCCTCGCTGGGTGAGGACTCTCTGCGGCTCTGCTGGGCTGGAGGGATGGGGTGGGGTGGGATGGGATGGGGTGGGATGGGATGGGGTGGGGTGAGATGGGATGGGGTGGGGTGGGATGGGATCCATTTTCAGTAGAAAGGCATCTACGGGGCTTCCTGGGTCCAAGTGCCTGAGCCCTTCAGGGATGAGCAGCTGTTAAATCACGGGATTATGGACATTGTCCAAATGCCTCTCCAAGCCTTACGGCCGTAGGGCCTTGAGCGGGTCTCTGGGAAGCTTGTTTTAGGGTTTGAGCCCCCTCTGGGAAGAAATGCTTCCCCGAGTCTGGTCTTAACCTCTCCTTTTGCCACTTTGAGCCCTTTGTTGGCGTCCTGTGTGCAGGAGAGCAGCGAAGGTGACGAGGGTGATGCGAGGGGAGGCTGTAGGCGCAGGGAAGGGAAGGGAGGATGAATGGTAGCCGGGTTGAATGGTGAGGGAGGAGTGGAGTGGGAGGAGACGTTTGGGCTGTGGCTGTTGGGGTTGTGGGTGCTGGGGGTTCATGCTACTTTCTGGGCAGCGTGACACAGGGTGCTTCTGTCTGTTCCCCAACAGGCTGGGTCACCATCAAGCCAGATATCATCTGCAAGCTGGAGCGAGGGCAGACGCCATGTGTGCCAGACCCCCCTGGGGCGCTGCAGAGGCACCGGAGCCCTGTGCCAGGCGTGTCCCAGGCGTCCGTGGGAAGGAGCAGGTCAAGCAGCAGGCACGGTGCGGGCTCACCTGAATGGGAGCTGAGTGGGAGTCGGGGGGACATATCAGTGCACCCTCACCTCCACGATGTGCTGGACCCTCAGCAGCTGGAGAAGAACCCTTCCAAGTGCAACAAGAACTTGAGGGGCCGGACAGCCCTGGCCATGCAGAAGAGGAGCCAGAGGGGGAAGCAGCCCTTTAGCTGTACAGACTGCGGGAAGAGCTTCAGACGCAAGGCCAAGCTGACCGAACACCAACGCATCCATACTGGCGAGCGGCCCTTTGCCTGTGCCCATTGTGACAAGAGGTTCAGATACAAGGCCAGCCTCCTAACTCACCAGCGCATCCACACTGGCGAGCGGCCCTTTGCCTGTGCTGACTGCGGCAAGAGCTTCAGAGAGAAGAGCTCCCTGATCAGTCACCAGCGTATCCACACTGCCGAGCAGCCCTTTGCCTGTGCTGACTGCGGGAAGAGCTTCAGACAGAAGCGCTCCCTGATCAGTCACCAGCGCATCCACACCGGTGAGCGGCCCTTTGCCTGCACCGACTGTGGCGAGAGCTTCAGCAGGAAGGGCTCTCTGATCAGGCACCAGCACATCCACACCAGTGAGCGTCCCTTGGCCTGAGCCACTGCAACCTCCACTTCTGAGGGACGCAAGCTGTAGTCAACCACCAGTGCATCCACGCAAGGAAGAAGCCCTGGGAGTGTGGCGAGTGTGACAAGACCTACAGCCAGAATTAGAACGTGAATAAACAACCATGGGTGCAGCAGGGCCTGCGAGTGGTGCTGAGGGCGACAGACAGGAGGAGGATAGTCCTTCTCAGGCGAGGGGGTGGACAGAGGCCAGGTCCCTGCAGTGCGGCAGCTGCAAGGAGCAGTTAAAGGACGAGGGGCCCATGGTGGCTCGTGAGTGCACCCCCAGCACTCCCAGCCTGCAGCTGCCTCCGTAGCTCAGTGCCCCCCGAATCTGCTGCTCAGCGTCTGGCTGAGACACAGAATCAAACTTAACAACTCAGGAGAGTTATAAAGGAGGTGTGTTTTATTAGCAGTGCTGGGGTGCAAGGGGGTTCTCCTCCTAGCTTGCACACCGTATTCTGTAACAAGCAGCTACTTACTCCTTGGACGGTCTCCTTGCTCACTGGAGCACTACCGCACAGCTCTGGCTTGAGCACCCGGTGCTCCTGATAACACTTTCTTATTTGGAAGGATGCCTTGTTTGAAGAATGCCTTGTTTCATTTCCCACCTTTGTCTAGCCTGTTAGTAAAGTCTTTTACTTATTTAAAGGCTGCTTTCCGTATTGACCCTCTTCTTAAAGTGTTTTCTTGATTCTGTCTTCTGGCAAAGTTGATGTTTTTTCCATTGTTTGTAATCATTAATAACCCCTCCAGTACAACATACATTTAATAAATACAACATTTAACTATAAAATGCAATAAAAGCCCTAAAATCATTAAAGGAACTATCAAAGCAAACAATTGTCTAAGGCAAAGAAAGTTAGGTAACCAAGAGGTGAGCTTTTCCCATAGTTCAGTAACACCAGAATAGTTACTGTCTTGTGCTGCTTTGTGTAAAACCTTGGTTTGTTTCCGGATTTCATCTATGGCTTTTGTCACCTTTCCGGATAGGTTAGTGTAGGTGCAGCAACTTGTGTTTATTAAGGTACATACTCCTCCCATTTGCACCGTTAATATCTCTAAACCCATTTGGTTTTGTAAGACCGCTTTGCTCAGTGATGTCACTTCAGCTTGAATAGCTGTGAGGGCGTCTGCAGTGTCATTAGTTTTGATTTCCATTTCTGCTGAGATATTGCCTCTTGCCTTTTCAAGGTGATCCATCTCATTAAACTATGAAATGGAGATGGCCTTTAAATGAGAGGATTTCTCTTTCTCTCGGTTCTTTTCCAGGGAGTTCTTAGGATTCCTTTCATTTTTTATAGAATCACAGAATGACTCGGTTGGAAAAGACCCAGTAGATCATCAAGTCCAACCTTTCCTATCAGTCACTAAACCATGCCCCTCAGCACCTCATCCACTCGTCTTTTAAACACCTCCAGAGAAGGTGACTCAACCACCTCCCTGGGCAGCCTGTTCCAGTGCCCAATGACCCTTTCCATGAAATGTTTTTTCCTGATTTCAAGACTGAACCTCTCCTGGTGCAGCTTGAGGCCATTCCCTCTTATCCTGTCCCCTGTCACTTGGGAGAAGAGGCCAGCTCCCTCCTTTCCACAACCTGCTTTCAGGTAGTTGTAGAGAGCAATGAGGTCTCCCCTCAGCCTCGTCTTCGACAGGCTAAACAACCCCAGCTCTCTCAGCTGCTCCTCATAAGACTTGTTCTCCAGGCCCTTCACCAGCTTTGTCGCTCTTCGTTGGACTCGTTTGAGAGCCTCAACATCCTTCTTGTGGTGAGGGGCCCAGAACTGAACACAGGATTCAAGGAGCGGTCTCACCAGTGCTGAGTAGAAAGGCAGAGAAACCTCCCTGTGGCTGCTGGTCACGCTGTTTCTGATCCAAGCCAAGATGCCATTGGCCTTCTTGCCACCTGGGCCCCTGCTGGCTCATGTTCAGTCGCTGTCAACCAACACCTCCAGGTCCTTCTCCTCCAGGCAGCTTTCTAGCCAGCCTTCTAGTCTGGAGCTGCACAGGGTTGTTGTGCCCCAAGTGCAGGACCCGGCACTTGGCCTTGTTAAACCTCCTGCCACCGGTCTCAGCCCAGTGGTCCAGCCTGTTCAGATCCCTCCAGCAGATCGACACTTCCACCCTGCTTAGTGTCATCCGCAAACTTGCTAAGGGTGCACTCGATGCCTTCATCCAGGCCATTGATAAAGACATTGAAGAGGGCTGGGCCCAGCACTGATCCCTGGGGAACCCCACTTGGAACTGGCCTCCAGCTGGAGTTAACTCCATTTACCAGCACTCTCTGGGCCCAGCCATCCAACCAGTTTTCCACCCAGGAGAATGTGCACCCGTCCCGTCCAGAGGCTGACAGTTTCCGAAGCAGAATGCTGTGAGAAACTGTGTCAAAGGCTGTACTGTAGTCCAAGATAACTATGTCCAGAGCCTTTCCCTCGTCCAGGAGGAGAGTCTCTTTTTCATAGAAGACTATCAGGTTAGTTTGGCAAGACCTGCCCTTCGTGGACCCGTGTTGACTGGGCCTGATCACTCGGTTCTCTTGCATGTGCTTGATGATAGCACTCAAGATCACCTGTTCCATGACTTTCCCTGGCACTGAGGTCAGACTGACAGAGCAGTCTTATTTGCCATCTCTGCCAGGGATGCAGAGAGTGGGATTGAGTGCACCCTCAGCAAGGTGCCAAGTGCCAGGTCCTTGTCCTTGTTTGAGGAACTCCTAGATGACATACTGACTATGAGCCGGCAATGTGCACTCGTGGCGAAGACTGAGGGTATTCTGGAGTGTGTCACGAAGAGTGTAGCAAGAGGGTTGAATGAGATGCTCCTCCCCATCTACTCTGCCCTAGAGAGGCCGCATAGGATCCTAGAAGAGCTGGGGTTAGAAGGGATGTTAAAGATCATCTAGTTCCATCCCCTTGCCATGGGGAAGGACATCTCACTAGATGAGGTTACCCAAGCCCCTATCCAATCTGGCCTTAAACACGTCCTGGGGTGGAGCATCCCCAGCTCCAGAAACACAAGGAACTATTGGAGAGAGTCCAGTGGAGGCCATGGAGGTGATTAAAAGGGCTGGAGCTTCTCTCTGACGTGGAAAGGCTGAGAGACCTCGGTTGCTTTTGCTTGGAGAAGAGAAGATTGAGAAGAGAAATCATCTGGATGCCTTCCTGTACAGCCTGTTTGATGTGACACTGCTGTAGCAGGGGGCTAGCATCGATGATCTACAGAGATGCCTTATTGCCAAACCAATCTGTGATTCTGCTTGCTGTGGTGGCCAGAGAGTCGTCCTGGGGAAGAGTCAAGAGTTTGTTACCTAGGGGAGCTGACATCGGAGGTCTGGATAGTGGTGAGCTAGCATGGGCATGATTTGTCTGGGCAAGCAAAGGGCTTGTGTCATGTTCTGGAAGTGTCTCTGCCCTGCTCTGTATTGTTGTTGTGGCTGGGGATATAAACCATATGAGGAGATTGCAACATCTTTCCAACCACCCCAACGGCCACTGTAGCCTTGTTGTGCTGGGTGAGGTTGGAGGAACTTCAAAAGAAAAGAAGAGAGGAGGTGTCTGAATCTTGAATGCAGGAGAACTTTATTGAGGGGGATAGAAATTGAGAAGGCAGGAGCGATTAGTGGAAGGGATGAGGTCTGAGGCGCAAGGAGGTGCATCCTCAACCCATGGTGTGTCTTCCAGGGTGTGGGTGGTCAGTGTCAGGGGTGATGGTGACGACCTTTAGCAGGTGTAGCAGCCGCTCCTGCCACCAAACCAGCCCAGACCTCTGCCACCATAGCAGCCCAGACCTCCCAAGCCATAGCCATAGCCGAAGGCCCCGTTGGAGACGGGCACTCCCTGGTAGCTGAGTTCGCTGCCCACGGCAGCCGATGCGGAGGATCCGACGGCGGTGCTCTGGGGGAAGGAGGTGAGGATGGGTCCTGGCAGGGTGACCAGCACGGTGGGAGGCTGGATGACGACGGAGGAGTCCTGGCACTGCCTGACGCAGGGCTCGTTGCAGCTGTTGGCCAGCGGGGCGGGTGCGCAGGGGCGGCAGAGGTCGTTGCAGGCCATGGGTGTGGTGTGGAGGGTCCCTGGAAGAGAGGGTGTTGAGCAAGGGTCAGGAGGTTGGTTTGCGAGGGGTAAAGTGTCAGGAGGGCAGAGGAGTGGGGAGGCGTAGGGTGTGTCTGTGGGGTTCGTGGTGGTGGGGAGGCGTGTGGGCTGGTGAGGCTGGGACAGAGCGTGGTGGAAGAGAGGGAGGAGGTGGGACAGGAGAAGGATGCTCAGGGAGTTGAGACTCACCTTGTTGAGGGCAGAGGAGAAGGTGTGCAGAGAAGGTTGTGAGGGAGAGAGGTGCTGGACCAGCTTTTATGGTGGTGCACGAGGGGCGGGACACGCTTTGTGCGTGAGTGCATTTTGCAGGCAGCAGCTGTGTCCTGGCCCAGCGTGGCGAGTCATGAGGTGGGGTGTGTTTTCCTTGCCCCAGTTCTTCAATGTCATGTCCTCCTCTTGAGGACGTGTCCACTTGGTGCTGGCGGCATCTTTGAAGCGAGACTCTTAGAGGTAAAAGGCTTGGTGCTGATGGTGCATGCCAGGGCAAGCACAAGAGGAGACCAAAGCATTGGAGAGGTGTTATGTTGTCAGTCAGGTCATCACCTGGCACATTTCTTGTGTGGTTTGTGGGTGTTTTGTGATGATCTGACCCCATTTCCTGGCAGCCCGACCCAGCTCAGCCAGAATCAGGACAGGCAGGAAGGTCATCAACATGTCATGTCATCTTCTTGGCCCTGGAGGCAGCTTTTAAGGCAAAGGTTTGGAGGTCAAATTCTTCGTGGTGATGGTGAATGTCTGGGTGGGAAGATGAGGCAATGAAAGCATCGCAGAGTTGGGATGTTGTCAGTGAGGACATCGTGTGGCACTCATGTGGTGTGGTTTGTGGTTACATTGGGAAGAAGGCACCTCATGCAGGCAGACCCAGAGCTGTCAGACACAGAACAGACAAAAAGGTTGTGGGTAGTCCTGAGCGTGTCGTATCAAAGGGGACGTTGTGTTTGACACGCATCTGTGTCTTCTACATGAAGGTGGCAAGGTTTGTAGATAAGGAAAGGACCAAGGCTGGTGTTTGCCTTGAGTTTTGAGTAAAGCATTTGATGATTTCTCACCTGTAATGCTCCTACACAAGATAAAAATGTATGTGTTGCCTAAGTGACCAGTGAGGTGGACTGCAAAGTGGTTGAATATTTGAGACCATAGGCTTGAGATAAGTGTCAAGAAATCCCACTGGAGGGAAGTCTCAAGTGGTGTAGCCCAAGACGGGATCGGTGGGTTCCACCCTGTTCCATATCCTCCTCCATGACCTGAGCAGTGCGGTAGAGTGAAGCCACATCAAGGTGGCAGATAGTAACTTTCATTTGAAAGAGGACAAAAAGGGAGACCCAAGCCACCTACCAGCCTGTCAGTGTCACCTCTGTTCCTGGCATGGTCACGAATCCTGGCGGATCCTGCTGGATATTATGTCAAGGAGGATGGAAATTCTGGAGGCGACAGCAGAAAGGCAAGAGGGCTTCGCAAAGTCAAATTGTTCCTGACAAGTATTGAGGCTTTGTGCAATGGGGCTACAGCACTGGGGGAGAAGGGAAGAGCAAGTCATCCCATCTACCTGGCCTTGCGCAAAGCATGTGATACTGTTGCACACAGCACCCTTGTCTGTATCATGGAGAGATGTGGATTTGATGGGTGGATGTCTTGGTGAGTAAGGAATATGCAGGAGCGTTCCACTGAAAATGTTGCGGTCAATGCCTTGATGTCCAGGTGGAGACCAGTGATGTGCGGGGTCCATCTGGTGTCTTTAGGGGGTCGGGGATGCTTTACTGTCTTTGTCAGGAACAAGGAGAGAGGGCTTGAGTGCAGACTTAGTGAGTTTTCAGATGACACCAAGCTGGGTGTTGTGATAGATACCCAAGGGGAAAGGTGTGCCAGCCAGAGGGGCATTGACAGGCTAGCGACACAAACCTGTGCGTACATCATGACACTCCACAAGATCAAGTGTCGAGTTCTTCACCTGGATGGAAGAACTCCTAAAGAAGGATACGGGCTCATTGTTGAATGGATTGTGAGTTGTCCTGTGGAGAAGGACGTGTGCGTAGTGGTGGATGAAAAAATGAACGTGAGCCAGCAATGAGCCCTTGTGGCCAAGGACACCAAGAGTAACCTAGGGAGAATGAAGGAATTTGTAGCAAGCAGGTCAGGGGAGATTCTCCTCCCTGTCTGCTCTGCTGTAGTGAGGCTGCATCTGGGGCCTTGTATCCAGTTCTGGCTCCCCAACTCAAGACAGATAAGGAATGATTGGAGAAATTGCAGCAGAGGCCAAGGCGATGAGGGTACTGGAATTCGTGTCTTATGAGGAGAGGCTGAGAGACGTGGGTGTGTTTATCCTGGAGAAGAGAAGGACGAGGGGCTCCTATCACTGCTTATGACTATCGCCAGGGCCTAGGCCAACAGGAGGGGCCCAGATCATTTTCAGTGTTTCCCTACGACAGGACAAGGGGCATCAGGTACAAAATTGAACTTGTGATGTTCTGGGTGAACATCTGGAAATGCTGTTCTTGTGAGAGTGATGGTGCACTGGAATTGGCTGCCCAGAGGGAGTGGAGTCTTGTTCCCTGGAGATACCGAAATCCAGTCTGGATGCATTCCTGTAGAGCCTGATCGAGGTGACCCTGCTTTAGCAGGGGGGTTGGACTGGGAGATCTCCAGAGACCTCTTCCAACCCAACCCAACCATTCTGTGATTCTGCAATTCTGTGATTTTGCTTCTGAGGTGGGGAGAGAGTCGTCCTGGGGAAGAGAGTCAAGTGTCTGCTTTCCTGGGGAGCTGGCATCAGAGGTCTGGATCGTGGTGCATGAGCAGGGTCAAGCTTTGTCTGGGCAAGTGAAGGGCTTGTGTCATGTTCTGGAAGTGTCCCTGTGCTGCTCTGTGTTGTTGTTGTGGTGGGGGATGTAGAGCCTGGGAGGAGCTTGTAATCTCTTTCTACCCACCCCAATGGCCACTGTAGCCCTGGCTTTGTGCTGGGTGGGGTTGGAAGAAGGTTGGGAGAAGAAAGAAGAGGAGGCTTCTCAGGCTGGGATGCAGGAAAACTTTATTGGTGGTTGTGGAAATAGAGAAGACAGAAGCGTCAAGTGGAAGGGAGCAAGTTCGAGGTGCAAGGAGGTGCATCTTCAACCCATGGTGTGGCTTCCAGGGGGTGGGTGGTTAGGGTCAAGGGTGGTGGAGAGGACCCTTAGCATGGGTAGCAGCCTCTCCTGCCACCGAACCAGCCGAGACCTCTGCCACCATAGCAGCCCAGACCTCCCAAGCCGTAGCCGTAGCTGAAGGCCCCGTTGGAGACGGGCACTCCCTGGTAGCTGAGTTCGCTGCCCACGGCAGCTGATGCGGAGGACCCGACGGCGGTGCTCTGGGGGAAGGAGGTGAGGATGGGTCCTGGCAGGGTGACCAGCGCGGTGGAAGGCTGGATGACGACGGAGGAGTCCTGGCACTGCCTGACGCAGGGCTCGTTGCAGCTGTTGGCCAGCGGGGCGGGTGCGCAGGGGCGGCAGAGGTCGTTGCAGGCCATAGGTGTGGTGTGGAGGGTCCCTGGAAGAGAGGGTGTTGAGCAAGGGTCAGGATGTTGGTTTGCGAGGAGGACAAGGGAATGGGGAGGCGTTGGGTGGGTCTTTGGGGTTCGTGGTGGTGGGGAGGCCTGTGGGCTGGTGGGTCTGGGAAAGAGCATGGTGGAAGAGAGGGAGGAGATGGGTTAGGAGGAGGAGGCTCAGGGAGTTGAGACTCACCTTGTTGAGGGCAGAGGTGTAGGTGTGTGGAGAAGGTTGTCCTCCTCTTGAGGACGTGTCCACTCGGTGCTGGCGGCATCTTTGAAGTGAGAGTGTTAGAGGCCAAGCACTTGATGTTGATGGCATGTGTCAGGACAAGCACAAGAGGTGACCAAAGCATTAGAGAGGGTGGGTGTTGCCTGTGAGGTCATCACATGGCACACATGTTGTGTGGTTTGCGGCTGCACGATGAAGACGTAACGACAACTGCTGGTAGCCACATAAACCACTGCTCAATCCTGGTCTGAAAAGTTGATGAGGAGGTGTAGACAAGGATGTATGAGGGGAATATCATGCTTGACCAAGCTCTGTGTCTTCTATATTAAGGTGACAGGGTCTGTAGAGGGGGAAAGAACAAAGGTTTGTGTTTATCTTGAATTGTGAGTGAAGCCTTTGATGTTTTCTCTCCTTGCATCCTCCTAGAAAAGACCAAAATGCATGCTTTGCATATATGACCAGCGTGTTGGACTGCCAAGTGGTTGAATGGTTGGGGCCAGAGGCTTGTGATGGGTGGCAGGAAGTCCTGATGGAGGGAAAACTCAATTAATGAAGCCCAGAACTGGATCTTAGGGACCAACCCTGTTCAGCATCCTTCTCAGTGACATGAGCAGTGGGAGTGAGTGAACCCTCAGCCAGGTGCCAGATGGTAACTCTCATTTTAAAGATGCAAAAGGGAGACCCAGGTCAAGTACCAGCCTTTCAGTGTCACGTCTGGGCCTGACATGGTCATGGATCCTGGCAGATCCTCCTGGAAACTATGCCAAGGTGTGTGGAAATAAAGGAGGCGATTGCTGAAAGCCAAGATGCCTTCCCAAAAGGCAAATTGTTTCTGAGAAATTCGGAGGCTTTTTGCGATGGGTCTACAGTGCAGGTGGAGAAGGGAAGAGGAACGGGACTCAGCTACCTGGCCTTGTGCAAAGCATGTGACAGTGTCTCATGCAACATCCTTGTGTAAATGGAGAGATGTGGATTTTAGGTGCGGACGTCTTGGTGGAGAAGGAATATGCTGGATTCTCCTCCCCATCTACTCTGCCCTAGTGAGGCCGCATAGAATCGTAGAATAGGTGAGGTTGGAAGGGACCTTAAAGATCATCTAGTTCCACCCCTCTGCCAGGGGCAGGGACATCCCACTAGGTCAGGTTACCCGAGGCCCCATCCAACCTGGCCTTAAACAGCTCGAGGGATCGGGCATCCGCAACTTCCCGTGGCAACCTGTTCCAGTGTCTGACCAGCTCATATCCATTCCCCCTTGTCCTATCACCACAAGCTTTTATGAATAGTCCCTCTCCAGCTTTCTTGCAGTCTCCTTTCAGGTACTGGAAGAACCTTTGTGCATGAGTGCGTTTTGCAGGCAGCAGCTGTGTCCTGGCCCGGCCTGGCGAGTCGTGAGGTGGGGTGTGTTTTCCTTGCCCCAGTTCCTCAATGCCATGTCCTCCTCTTGAGGACATATCCACTCAGCTGCTTCCTTTGCACAGAGTTCCCAGCTTTAGGAAAGCTCTGGGGACGGAGCAGGCAAGCCGTGTGGGCTGAAGTGTCACTGCAGGGAGCAAAGGAGTCATCGTGTCACCTGATGGGGCTGGGGGCTGACGCAGACACCTATGAGTAGGTGTTTGCCTGGTGGTTCCTGGCCTGCCACCACTGGCACCAGGAACCTGCCACCACTGCCACTGGGGAACTGTGACCCATGCCACTGTGGAGCTGCCATCCCTGTCATCAGGGTGCTGCCACCGCTGACAGGGGCTGCCACCACTGTCACTACGGAGCTGCCATCTCTGCCACAGGGCAGCTGCCACCAGAGGAACCAGAGGATCTTCCTGTACTAAGTGCCTCCTGCTGGACCTGCTCCTTCCCGCGGATCCTGGGGACGCACCTGGCCCAGGGTTCTGCTGCCTGCACTGTGCCCTGGGGTGGTCTGGTACGCACGGCGTCTCTCCTCGCTCCAGCTTGCAGATGATATCTGGCTTGACAGGGGGCCAGCCTGTCCGGGGCACAGAAAGAAGCACCATCTACCACACCGCCCGTATGCCAGCATCAGCCACCAACAGGCCAGGAACCAGCAGGCAAACACCTACTCATGGGTGTCTGCGTCAGCCCCCAGCCCCATCAGGTGACACGATGACTCCTTTGCTCCCTGCAGTGACACTTCAGCCCACACGGCTTGCCTGCTCCGTCCCCAGAGCTTTCCTAAAGCTGGGAACTCTGTGCAAAGGAAGCAGTGTCAGCAGTCAGCGCGATGCTTTCTGTTTCATTGGTGCCACCAAGGGAGGTGGCTAGATATAGTTTCGTTGAGTTTAAAACCGTTCCTCCTTGTCCTATCACCACACTCCTTGTTCATGATTCCCTCTTTCAAATAAAGGTGAACATCTGCATCCCACAACCCTGGTCGTTGAGGAGGATGTTGACCAGGCTTCGCCCCATGGATCCCTGTCCTGGGCTACATGACCTGAGACTTCCCTGCATCAGGACTTTGTCCCGCTCATCCCAAGCCTCTGGGCAAAGCCATTCAACCAGTTTGCAGTCCATCTCACTCTCTGCCTACTCAACACATAGTTTCTTGGCCAGTTTAGGAGCATGCAAGGGGAGAAAGCTTCAAAGCTTTTACTCAAAACTCAAGGGAAACACCAGCTTCTGCTCATCAAGGACGACGTCCCCTTTGTCAATACATGCTGATGATTACTCATCACTTTCTTCTCCCTCCTGGTTCCGGAGGGCTGAGTCTGGTGGCCAGGAAACCGCGTCCCCTTTTCACAAGGCACCTGCAAACCACAGCACACAAGTGCCAAGCGCCGGCCTCGCTGACAACACCACACCTCTCCCACG
Source organism: Phaenicophaeus curvirostris (assembly GCF_032191515.1). Classification (NCBI taxonomy): domain Eukaryota; kingdom Metazoa; phylum Chordata; class Aves; order Cuculiformes; family Cuculidae; genus Phaenicophaeus; species Phaenicophaeus curvirostris. The sequence continues at coordinate 98,798,660 of NC_091394.1, read as the reverse complement.
CTTTGGTCCCCTCTTGTGCCTGCAATGACACGTGCCATCAACAACAAGCCCTGGGCCTCTAACACTCTCACTTCAAAGCTGCCGCAGGGGCTAAGTGGATGTGTCCTCAAGAGGAGGACATGGCATTGAAGAACTGGGGCGAGGAAAACACACCCCACCTCACGACTCGCCAGGCCGGGCCAGGACACAGCTGCTGCCTGCAAAATGCACTCATGCACAAAGGTTCTTCCAGTACCTGAAAGGAGACGGCAAGAAAGCTGGAGAGGGACTATTCATAAAAGCTTGTGGTGATAGGACAAGGGGGAATGGATATGAGGTGGTCAGACACTGGAACAGGTTGCCAAGGGAAGTTGTGGATGCCCGGTCCCTCGAGGTGTTTAAGGCCAGGTTGGATGGGGCCTCGGGTTACCTGATCTAGTGGGATGTCCCTGCCCCTGGCAGAGGGGTGGAACTAGATGATCTTTAAGGTCTCTTCCAACCCCACCTATTGTACGATTCTATGCGGCCTCACTAGGGCAGAGTAGATGGGGAGGAGAATCCAGCATATTCCTTCTCCACCAAGACGTCCGCTTCTAAAATCCACATCTCTCCATTTACACAAGGATGTTGCATGAGACACTGTCAAATGCTTTGCACAAGGCCAGGTAGCTGAGTCCCGTTCCTCTTCCCTTCTCCACCTGCACTGTAGACCCATCGCAAAAAGCCTCCGAATTTCTCAGAAACAATTTGCCTTTTGGGAAGGCATCTTGGCTTTCAGCAATCGCCTCCTTTATTTCCACACACCTTGGCATAGTTTCCAGGAGGATCTGCCAGGATCCATGACCATGTCAGGCACAGAGGTGACACTGAAAGGCTGGTACTTGACCTGGGTCTCCCTTTTGCATCTTTAAAATAAGAGCTACCATCTGGCACCTGGCTGAGGGTTCACTCACTCCCACTGCTCATGTCACTGAGAAGGATGCTGAACAGGGTTGGTCCCAAAGATCCAGTTCTGGGCTTCATTAATTGAGATTTCCCTCCATCAGGACTTCCTGCCACCCATCACAAGCCTCTGGCCCCAACCATTCAACCACTTGGCAGTCCAACACGCTGGTCATATATGCAAAGCATGCATTTTGGTCTTTTCTAGGAGGATGCAAGGAGAGAAAACATCAAAGGCTTCACTCAAAATTAAGGGTAAACACAAACCTTTGTTCTTTCCCCCTCTACAGACCTAGTCACCTTAATTTAGAAGACACAGAGTTTGGTCAAGCATGATATTCCCCTCATACATCCTTGTCTACACCTCCTCATCAGCTTTTCAGACCAGGGTTGAGCAGTGGTTTATGTGGCTACCAGCAGTTGTCGTTACGTCTTCATCGTGCAGCCGCAAACCACACAACCTGTGTGCCACGTGATGACCTCACAGGCAACACCCACCCTCTCTAATGCTTTGGTCACCTCCTGTGCTTGTCCTCACTCGTGCCATCAACATCAAGTGCTTGGCCTCTAACACTCTCACTTCAAAGATGCTGCCACCACCGAGTGGACACGTCCTCAAGAGGAGGACATGACATTGAAGAACTGGGGCAAGGAAAACACACCCCACCTCATGACTCGCCACGCTGGGCCAGGACACAGCTGCTGCCTGCAAAATGCACTCATGCACAAAGCGTGTCCCGCCCCTCGCGCACCACCATAAAAGCTGGTCCAGCACCTCTCTCCCTCACAACCTTCTCTGTACACCTTCTCCTCCACGCTCAACAAGGTGAGCCTCAAACCCTGAGCCTCCTCCTCCTGACCCACCTCCTCCCTCTCTTCCACCATGCTCTGTCCCACCTACCACATCCCACATGCCTCCCCACCAAAACGAACCCCACAGACCCCACCCACGCCCTGCCCTCGTCACACTCCACACCTCGAAACCCCCATGCCCCACCGCTTGCTCAACCCCCTCTCTTCCAGGGACCCTCCACACCACACCCATGGCCTGCAACGACCTCTGCCGCCCCTGCGCACCCGCCCCGCTGGCCAACAGCTGCAACGAGCCCTGCGTCAGGCAGTGCCAGGACTCCTCCGTCGTCATCCAGCCTCCCACCGTGCAGGTCACCCTGCCAGGACCCATCCTCACCTCCTTCCCCCAGAGCACCGCCGTCGGGTCCTCCGCATCGGCTGCCGTGGGCAGTGAACTCAGCTACCAGGGAGTGCCCGTCTCCAACGGGGCCTTCGGCTATGGCTACGGCTACGGCTTGGGAGGCCTGGGCTGCTATGGTGGCAGAGGTCTCGGCTGGTTCGGTGGCAGGAGCGGCTGCTACCCATGCTAAGGGTCCTCTCCACCACCCCTGAGACTAGCGACATACACGTTGGAAGACACAGCATGCACTGAGGATTCGCCTCCTTGCACCTCAGACTTGCTCCCTTCCACTTGGTGCTCCTGCCTTCTCAATTTCACTCCCCCTCAATAAAGTTCTCCTGCATCCCAGCCTGAAGGCCTCCTCTCTTCTTTTCATTCAATGTTCCTCCAATCTCACCCTGCAAAACACAGAGTCTACAGTGGCCGTTTGGGTGGTTGGAACAATGTTGTAATATCCTCGCATGGTTTGTGTCCCCAGCTGCAACAATGCAGAGCAGCGCAGAGACACTTCCAGAACATGACACAAAACCTTCGCTTGCCCAGGCAAATCATGCCCATGCTCATGCACCACTATCCAGACCTCGGATGTCAGCTCCTCTTGGTAACAAACACTTGACTCTTTCTCAGGACGACTCTCTGGTCACCATAGCAAGTAGAATTGCAGAATGCTTGGGTTGGAAGGCATCTCTGGAGATCATCCAAGCTAACCCCCTGCTAAAGCAGGGTCACCTCGATCAGGCTGTACAGGAAGGCATCCTGATTGGACTTAAGTATATCTGGGGAAGGCGACTCCACTCCCTCCCTGGGCAGCCAATACCAGTGCACCCTCACTCTTACAAGAAAAGCTTTCCGAGATGTTCATGTGGAACTTCCTAAGATCCGGTTTGTTCCTATTGGCTCTTGTCCTGTCGCTGGGCACCACTTGAAATGATCTGGGCCCATCCTGTTGGCCGAGGCCCTGGCGATATCCATGAGCATTGATAGGAGCCCCTCGTCCTTCTCTTCTCCAGGATAAACACACCCATGTCTCTCAGCCAATCCTTATAAGACACAAATTCCAGTACCCTCATCGCCTTGGCCTCTGCTACAATTTCTCCAATCTTTCCTTTTCTTTCGGAGACAGGGAGACCAGAACTGGATACAAGACTCCAGATGCAGCCTCACTGCGACAGACTAGAGGGGAAGAGAATCTCCCTTGACCTGCTTGCTACACATTACTTCATGCTCCCCAGGAATCCGTTGGTCTCCTTGGCCACAAGGGCTCGTTGCTGGCTCACGTTCAGTTTTTCATCCACCACTACGCACATGTCCTTCTCCACAGGACAACTCACAATCCATTCAACAATGAGCCCATATCCTTCTTTACGAGTTCTTCCATCCAGGTGAAGAACTCGACACTTAATCTTGTGGAATTTCGTGATGCAAACACAGGCCTGTGTCCCTAGCCTCTCAATGCCCCTCTAGCTGCCACACCTTTCCTCTTGGGTATCCATCACAACACCCAGCTTGGTGTCATCTGCTAACTCACTAAGTCGCACTCAAGCCCACTCTCCCTGTGCCTGACAAAGACGGTAAATAATCCTGGTCCCACTGCAGAAACCAGATGGACACTGCGCATTACTGGTCTGCACCTGAACATTGAGGTATTGACTGCAACACTTGGAGTGGAAAACTCCTGCATATTCCTTACTCACCAAGACATCCACCCATCAAATCCAGATCTCTCCATTAGAGAGACAAGGGTGCTGTGTGCAACAGAATCAGGTACTTGGCGCAAGGCCACAGAGATGAGATCTGTTCATCTTCCGTTCTCCATCAACGCTGTAGTCCCATTGCAGAAAGCCTTAATACTTGTCAGGAACAATTTGCCTTTTGTGAAGCCCTCTTGCCTTTCAGCTGTCGCCTCCAGATTTTCCATCTTCCTTCACGTAATTTCTAGCAGGATCTGCCAGGATTCATGACCACGGCAGGCACAGAGGTGACACTGACAGGCTGGTAGTTGACCTGGGTCTCCCTTCGGCATCTTTAAAATGAGAGTTACCACCTGCCACCTTGCTGAGGGTTCACTCCATCCCACCGCTCATGTCATTGCGAAGGATGCTGAACAGATTTCTTCCCAAAGATCCAGTTCCTGCGCTACATTAATGGAGATTTCCCTCCATCAGGATGTCCTGCCACCCATCACAAGCCCCTGGGCCCAACCATTCAACCACTTTGCAGTTCAACTCGCTGGTCACTTATGCAAAGCATGCATTTCGGTCTTTTCTAGGAGGATGCAAGGGGAAAAAACACCAAAGGTTTCACTCAAAATTCAAGGTAAACACAAGCCTTTGTTCTTTCCCCCTCTACAGACCTACTCACTTAAATGCAGAAGACACGTAGCTTGGTCAAGCATGATGTCCCCTTCAGAAATCCATATTCATACCTCCTCACCAACTTCTCTGACCAGCGTCGATCAGTGGTTTGCGTGGCTACCAGCAATTGTCATTTCCTCTTCACAATGCACCCACAAACCACACGACAAAAGTGCTAAGCAATGGCCTCACTGACACCATTACACCTCTCCTACGCTTCGGTCACCTCTTGCGCCTGCCCTGACACACGTCAGCAGCACCAAGTCTTCAGCCTCTAACACTCTCACTTCAAAGATGCCGCAAATACCAAGTGGTCACGTCCTCAAGAGGAGGACATGACATTGAAGAACTGGGGCAAGGAAAACACACCCCACCTCATGACTCGCCACGCTGGGCCAGGACACAGCTGCTGCCTGCAAAATGCACTCATGCACAAAGCCCGTCCCGCCCCTCGCGCACCACCATAAAAGCTGGTCCAGCACCTCTCTCCCTCACAACCTTCTCCACACACCTACACCTCTGCCCTCAACAAGGTGAGTCTCAACTCCCTGAGCCTCCTCCTCCTAACCCACCTCCTCCCTCTCTTCCACCACGCTCTTTCCCAGACCCACCAGCCCACAGGCCTCCCCACAACCACGAACCCCAAAGACCCACCCAACGCCTCCCCATTCCCTTGTCCTCCTCACAAACCAACCTCCTGACCCTTGCTCAACCCCCTCTCTTCCAGGGACCCTCCACACCACACCCATGGCCTGCAATGACCTCTGCCGCCCCTGCGCACCCGCCCCGCTGGCCAACAGCTGCAACGAGCCCTGTGTCAGGCAGTGCCAGGACTCCTCCGTCGTCATCCAGCCTCCCACCGTGCAGGTCACCCTGCCAGGACCCATCCTCACCTCCTTCCCCCAGAGCACCGCCGTCGGGTCCTCCGCATCGGCCGCCGTGGGCAGTGAACTCAGCTACCAGGGAGTGCCCGTCTCCAACGCGGCCTTCGGCTACGGCTACGGCTACGGCTTGGGAGGCCTGGGCTGCTATGGTGGCAGAGGTCTCGGCTGGTTCGGTGGCAGGAGAGGCTGCTACCCATGCTAAGGGTCCTCTCCACCACCCTTGACACCAACCACTCACACCCTGGAAGCCACACCATGGGATGAAGATGCACGTCCTTGCGCCTCGAACTTGCTCCCTTCCACTTGACGCTTCTGTCTTCTCTATTTCCGCAACCACTCAATAAAGTTTTCCTGCATCCCAGCCTGAGAAGCCTCCTCTTCTTTCTTCTCCCAAGCTTCTTCCAGCCCCACCCAGCACAAAGCCAGGGCTACAGTGGCCATTGGGGTGGCTAGAAAGAGATTACAAGCTCCTCCCAGGCTCTACGTCCCAAGCCACAAGAACAACACAGAGCAGCACGGGGACACTTCCAGAACATGACATAAGCCCTTCGCTTGCCCAGACAAAGCTTGTCCCTGCTCATGCACCACTATCCAGACCTCTGACGCCAGCTCCCCAGGAAAGCAGACACTTGACTCTCTTCCCCAGGACGACTCTCTCCCCACCACAGAAGCAAAATCACAGAACTGCAGAATCACAGAATGGTTGGGTTGGGTTGGAAGAGGTCTCTGGAGATCTCCCAGTCCAACCCCCCTGCTAAAGCAGGGTCACCTCGATCAGGCTATACAGGAATGCATCCAGACTGGATTTCGGTATCTCCAGGGAACAAGACTCCACTCCCTCTGGGCAGCCAATTCCAGTGCACCATCACTCTCACAAGAACAGCATTTCCAGATGTTCACCCAGAACATCACAAGTTCAATTTTGTACCTGATGCCCCTTGTCCTGTCGTAGGGAAACACTGAAAATGATCTGGGCCCCTCCTGTTGGCCGAGGCCCTGGCGATAGTCATAAGCAGTGATAGGAGCCCCTCGTCCTTCTCTTCTCCAGGGTAAACACACCCACGTCTCTCAGCCTCTCCTCATAAGACACAAATTCCAGTACCCTCATCGCCTTGGCCTCTGCTGCAATTTCTCCAATCATTCCTTATCTGTCTTGAGTTGGGGAGCCAGAACTGGATACAAGGCCCCAGATGCAGCCTCACTACAGCAGAGCAGACAGGGAGGAGAATCTCCCCTGACCTGCTTGCTACAAATTACTTCATTCTCCCCAGGTTACTCTTGGTGTCCTTGGCCACAAGGGCTCATTGCTGGCTCACGTTCATTTTTTCATCCACCACTACGCACACGTCCTTCTCCACAGGACAACTCACAATCCATTCAACAATGAGCCCGTATCCTTCTTTAGGAGTTCTTCCATCCAGGTGAAGAACTCGACACTTGATCTTGTGGAGTGTCATGATGTACGCACAGGTTTGTGTCGCTAGCCTGTCAATGCCCCTCTGGCTGGCACACCTTTCCCCTTGGGTATCTATCACAACACCCAGCTTGGTGTCATCTGAAAACTCACTAAGTCTGCACTCAAGCCCTCTCTCCTTGTTCCTGACAAAGACAGTAAAGCATCCCCGACCCCCTAAAGACACCAGATGGACCCCGCACATCTCTGGTCTCCACCTGGACATCAAGGCATTGACCGCAACATTTTCAGTGGAACGCTCCTGCATATTCCTTACTCACCAAGACATCCACCCATCAAATCCACATCTCTCCATGATATAGACAAGGGCGCTATGTTCAACAGTATCACATGCTTTGCGCAAGGCCAGGTAGATGGGATGACTTGCTCTTCCCTTCTCCCCCAGTGCTGTAGCCCCATTGCACAAAGCCTCAATACTTGTCAGGAACAATTTGACTTTGCGAAGCCCTCTTGCCTTTCTGCTGTCGCCTCCAGAATTTCCATCCTCCTTGACATAATATCCAGCAGGATCCGCCAGGATTCGTGACCATGCCAGGAACAGAGGTGACACTGACAGGCTGGTAGTTGGCTTGGGTCTCCCTTTTTGGCCTCTTTCAAATGAAGGTTATTATCTGCCACCTTGATGTGGCTTCACTCTACCGCACTGCTCAGGTCATGGAGGAGGATATGGAACAGGGTGGAACCCACCGATCCCGTCTTGGGCTACACCACTTGAGACTTCCCTCCAGTGGGATTTCTTGACACTTATCTCAAGCCTATGGTCTCAAATATTCAACCACTTTGCAGTCCACCTCACTGGTCACTTAGGCAACACATACATTTTTATCTTGTGTAGGAGCATTACAGGTGAGAAATCATCAAAGGCTTTACTCAAAACTCAAGGCAAACACCAGCCTTGGTCCTTTCCTTATCTACAAACCTTGCCACCTTCATGTAGAAGACACAGATGCGTGTCAAACACAACGTCCCCTTTGATACGACATGCTCAGGACTACCCACAACATTTTTGTCTGTTCTGTATCTGACAGCTCTGGGTCTGCCTGCATGAGGTGCCTTCTTCCCAATGTAACCACAAACCACACCACATGAGTGCCACACGATGTCCTCACTGACAACATCCCAACTCTGCGATGCTTTCATTGCCTCATCTTCCCACCCAGACATTCACCATCACCACGAAGAATTTGACCTCAAAACCTTTGCCTTAAAAGCTGCCTCCAGGGCCAAGAAGATGACATGACATGTTGATGACCTTCCTGCCTGTCCTGATTCTGGCTGAGCTGGGTCGGGCTGCCAGGAAATGGGGTCAGATCATCACAAAACACCCACAAACCACACAAGAAATGTGCCAGGTGATGACCTGACTGACAACATAACACCTCTCCAATGCTTTGGTCTCCTCTTGTGCTTGCCCTGGCATGCACCATCAGCACCAAGCCATTTACCTCTAAGAGTCTCGCTTCAAAGATGCCGCCAGCACCAAGTGGACACGTCCTCAAGAGGAGGACATGACATTGAAGAACTGGGGCAAGGAAAACACACCCCACCTCATGACTCGCCACGCTGGGCCAGGACACAGCTGCTGCCTGCAAAATGCACTCACGCACAAAGCGTGTCCCGCCCCTCGTGCACCACCATAAAAGCTGGTCCAGCACCTCTCTCCCTCACAACCTTCTCCACACACCTTCTCCTCCACACTAAACAAGGTGAGCCTCAACACCCTGAGCCTCCTCCTCCTGACCCACCTCCTCCCTCTCTTCCACCATGCTCTTTCCCTGCCTCACCAACCCACACTCCTCCCCACCGTCATGCTCCCCACAGACCCATCCCACGCCTTCCCACTCCCCTGCCCTCCTCACACATATCACCCCTCGCACACCCATACCCCACTGCTTGCTCAACCCCCTCTCTTCCAGGGACCCTCCACACAACACCCATGGCCTGCAACGACCTCTGCCGCCCCTGCGCACCCGCCCCGCTGGCCAACAGCTGCAACGAGCCCTGTGTCAGGCAGTGCCAGGACTCCTCCGTCGTCATCCAGCCTCCCACCGTGCTGGTCACCCTGCCAGGACCCATCCTCACCTCCTTCCCTCAGAGCACCGCCATCGGATCCTCTGCATCGGCTGCCGTGGGCAGTGAACTCAGCTACCAGGGAGTGCCTGTCTCCAACGGGGCCTTCGGCTATGGCTATGGCTTGGGAGGTCTGGGCTGCTATGGTGGCAGAGGTCTGGGCTGGTTCGGTGGCAGGAGCGGCTGCTACACCTGCTAAAGGTCGTCACCATCACCCCTGACACTGACCACCGTCACCCTGGAAGACACACCATGGGTTGAGGATGCACCTCCTTGCGCCTCAGACCTCATCCCTTCCACTAATCGCTCCTGCCTTCTCAATTTCTATCCCCCTCAATAAAGTTCTCCTGCATTCAAGATTCAGACGCCTCCTCTCTTCTTTTCTTTTGAAGTTCCTCCAACCTCACCCAGCACAACACCAAGGCTACAGTGGCCGTTGGGGTGGTTGGAAAGATGTTGCAATCTCCTCATATGGTTTATATCCCCAGCCACAACAACAATACAGAGCAGGGGAGAGACACTTCCAGAACATGACACGAGCCCTTTGCTTGCCCAGACGAATCATGCCCATGCTAGCTCACCGCTATCCAGACCTCCGATGTCAGCTCCCCTAGGTAACAAACTCTTGACTCTTCCCCAGGACGACTCTCTGGCCACCACAGCAAGCAGAATCGCAGAATGGTTGGGCAATAAGGCATCTCTGTAGATCATCGATGCTAGCCCCCTGCTACAGCAGTGTCACATCAATCAGGCTGTACAGGAAGACATCCAGATGATTTCTCTTCTCAATCTTCTCTTCTCCAAGCAAAAGCAACCGAGGTCTCTCAGCCTTTCCACGTCAGAGAGAAGCTCCAGCCCTTTTAATCACCTCCATGGCCTCCACTGGACTCTCTCCAATAGTTCCTTGTGTTTCTGGAGCTGGGGATGCTCCACCCCAGGACGTGTTTAAGGCCAGATTGGATAGGGGCTTGGGTAACCTCATCTAGTGGGATGTCCTTCCCCATGGCAAGGGGATGGAACTAGATGATCTTTAACATCCCTTCTAACCCCAACTCTTCTAGGATTCTATGCGGCCTCTCTAGGGCAGAGTAGATGGGGAGGAGCATCTCATTCAACCCTCTTGCTACACTCTTCGTGACACACTCCAGAATACCCTCAGTCTTCGCCACGAGTGCACATTGCCAGCTCATAGTCAGTATGTCATCCACCACGAGCCCCAAGTCCTTCTCCACAGGACTGCTCAAAATCCACACATTGCCCAGCCTATAAACTTTTCTAGGAGTTCCTCAAACAAGGACAAGGACCTGGCACTTGGCACCTTGCTGAGGGTGCACTCAATCCCACTCTCTGCATCCCTGGCAGAGATGGCAAATAAGACTGCTCTGTCAGTCTGACCTCAGTGCCAGGGAAAGTCATGGAACAGGTGATCTTGAGTGCTATCATCAAGCACGTGCAAGAGAACCGAGTGATCAGGCCCAGTCAACACGGGTCCACGAAAGGCAGGTCTTGCCAAACTAACCTGATGGTCTTCTATGAAAAAGAGACTCTCCTCCTGGACGAGGGAAAGGCTCTGGACGTAGTTATCTTGGACTACAGTACAGCCTTTGACACAGCTTCTCACAGCATTCTGCTTCGGAAACTGTCAGCCTCTGGACGGGACGGGTGCACATTCTCCTGGGTGGAAAACTGGTTGGATGGCCGGGCCCAGAGAGTGCTGGTAAATGGAGTTAACTCCAGCTGGAGGCCAGTTCCAAGTGGGGTTCCCCAGGGATCAGTGCTGGGCCCAGCCCTCTTCAATGTCTTTATCAATGACCTGGATGAAGGCATCGAGTGCACCCTTAGCAAGTTTGCAGATGACACTAAGCAGGGTGGAAGTGTCGATCTGCTGGAGGGATCTGAACAGGCTGGACCGCTGGGCTGAGACCGGTGGCAGGAGGTTTAACAAGGCCAAGTGCCGGGTCCTGCACTTGGGGCACAACAACCCTGTGCAGCTCCAGACTAGAAGGCTGGCTAGAAAGCTGCCTGGAGGAGAGGGACCTGGGGGTGTTGGTTGACAGCGACTGAACATGAGCCAGCAGGGGCCCAGGTGGCCAAGAAGGCCAATGGCATCTTGGCTTGGATCAGAAACAGCGTGACCAGCAGCCACAGGGAGGTTTCTCTGCCTTTCTACTCAGCACTGGTGAGACCGCTCCTTGAATCCTGTGTTCAGTTCTGGGCCCCTCACCACAAGAAGGATGTTGAGGCTCTCAAACGAGTCCAACGAAGAGCGACAAAGCTGGTGAAGGGCCTGGAGAACAAGTCTTACGAGGAGCGGCTAAGAGAGCTGGGGTTGTTTAGCCTGGCGAAGAGGAGGCTGAGGGGAGACCTCATTGCTCTCTACAACTACCTGAAAGCAGGTTGTGGAAAGGAGGGAGCTGGTCTCTTCTCCTAAGTGATTAGAGACACGATAATAGGGTAGGGCCTCAAGCTGCACCAGGAGAGGTTCAGTCTTGAAATCAGGAAAAAACATTTCATGGAAAGGGTCGTTGGGCACTGGAACAGGCTGCCCAGGGAGGTGGTTGAGTCACCTTCCCTGGATGAGCTGCTGAGGGCCATGGTTTAGTGACTGATAAGAAACGTTGGACTTGATGATCTACTGGGTCTTTTCCAACCTAGTCATTCTGTGATTCTATAAAAACTGAAAGGAATCCTAAGAACTCCCTGGATAAGAACCAAGAGAAAGAGTAATCCGCTCATCAAAAGGCCATCTCAATTTCATAATTTTATGAGATTCCTCAGCAGAAATGGAAATCAAAACTAATGACACTGCAGACGCCCTCACAGCTATTCAAGCTGAAGTGACATCACTGAGCAAAGCGGTCTTACAAAATCAAATGGGTTTAGAGATATTAACGGTGCAAATGGGAGGAGTATGTACCTTAATAAACACAAGTTGCTGCACCTACACTAACCAATCCGGAAAGGTGACAAAAGCCATAGATGACATTGGGAAACAAACCAAGGTTTTACACGAAGCAGCACAAGACAGTAATTCTTTTGCTTTTACTGAACTGTGGGAAAAGCTCACCTCTTGGTTACCTAACTTTCTTTGCCTCAGACAATTGTTTGCTTTGATAGTTGCTTTAATGATTTTAGGGCTTTTATTGCATTTTATAGCTAAATGTTTAATAACTTGTACTGAAGGGGCTATTAATGATTACAAACAATGGAAAAAACATCAACTTTGCCAGGAGACAGAATTGAGAAAATAAGAAGAGCGTCAATACAGAAAGGAGCCTTTAAATAAGTAGAAGACTTTACTAACAGGCTAGACAAAGGTGGGAAATGAAACAAGGCATTCTTCAAAACAAGGCATCCTTCCAAACAAGAAAGTGTTATCAGGAGCACCGGGTGCTCAAGCCAGAGCTGTGCGGTAGTGCTTCAGTGAGCAAGGAGACCGTCCAAGGAGTAAGTAGCTGCTTGTTACAGAATACGGTGTGCAAGCTAGGAGGAGAACCCCCTTGCACCCCAGCACTGCTAATAAAACAAACCTGCTTTATAACTCTCCCGAGTTGATAAGTTCGATTCCGCGTCTCAGCCAGACGCTGAGCAGCACATTCGGGGGTCACTGAGCTATGGAGGCAGCTGCAGGCTGGGAGTGCTGGGGGTGCACTCATGAGCCACCATGGGCCCCTCGTCCTTTAACTGCTCCTTGCAGCTGCCGCACTGCAAGGACCTGGCCTCTGTCCACCCCCTCGCCTGAGAAGGACTATCCTCCTCCTGTCTGTCGCCCTCAGCACCACTCGCAGGCCCTGCTGCACCCATGGTTGTTTATTCACGTTCTAATTCTGGCTGTAGGTCTTGTCACACTCGCCACACTCCCAGGGCTTCTTCCTAGTGTGGATGCACTGGTGGTTGACTACAGCTTGCGTCCCTCAGAAGTGGAGGTTGCAGTGGCTCAGGCCAAGGGACGCTCACTGGTGTGGATGTGCTGGTGCCTGATCAGAGAGCCCTTCCTGCTGAAGCTCTCGCCACAGTCGGTGCAGGTGAATGGGCGCTCGCCAGTGTGGATGCGCAGATGGACGTTTAAGGTGCCCTTCCTGCTGAAGCTCTCGCCACAGTCGGTGCAGGCAAAGGGGCGCTCGCCAGTGTGGATGCGCAGATGGCTGTTCAAGTGGCCCTTTTGGACAAAGCTTCTGTTGCATTCAGTGCAGGCAAAGGGGCGCTCACCCGTGTGGATGCGCTGATGAGTGATCAGGGAGCTCTTCGCTCTGAAGCCATTTCCGCACTCAGCACAGGTGAAGGGGCATGTGCCTGTATGGATGAGCTGGTGCTTGGTCAGGGAATTCTGGTGGCAGAAGCTCTTTCTGCAGTCAGCACAGGCAAAGGGGCGCTGGCCCGTGGGGATGTGCTGGTGACTGATCAGGTGACTCTTGACCCTGAAGGTCTTGTTGCACTCTGTGCAGGAAAACGGGCGCTCACCCGTGTGGATGCGCTGGTGCTTGATCAGGGCGCTCTGGTGCCTGAAGCTCTTTCGGCAGTCAGTACAGGCAAACGGCCGCTGGGCCTTGTGAATGCGCTGGTGACTGATCAGGTCACTCTTGCGCCTGAAGGTATTGTTGCACTCCGTGCAGGTAAAGGGCCGCTCACCGGTGTGGATGCGCTGGTGAGTTAGGAGGTTGGCCCTTTTTTTGAACCTCTTTTCACAATGGGCACAGGCAAAGGGGCGCTCGCCAGTGTGGATGCGTTGGTGTTCGGTCAGGTTGCCCTTGCGTCTGAAGCTCTTCCCGCAGTCAGCACAGGTAAAGGGGCACTCGCCCCTGTAGCTCCACTTCTGCATGGCCAGGGCTGTCCGGCTTCTGAAGTTCTTGTTGGACTTGGAAGGGTTGTTCTCCAGCTGCTGAGGGTCCAGCACATCGTGGAGGTGAGCGTGCACTGATATGTCCCCCCGACTCCCACTCAGCTCCCATTCAGGTGAGCCCGCACCGTGCCTGCTGCTTGACCTGCTCCTTCCCACGGACGCCTGGGACACGCCTGGCACAGGGCTCCAGTGCCTCTGCAGCGCCCCAGGGGGGTCTGGCACACATGGCGTCTGCCCTCGCTCCAGCTTGCAGATGATATCTGGCTTGATGGTGACCCAGCCTGTTGGGGAACAGACAGAAGCACCCTGTGTCACGCTGCCCAGAAAGTAGCATGAACCCCCAGCACCCACAACCCCAACAGCCACAGCCCAAACGTCTCCTCCCACTCCACTCCTCCCTCAACATTCAACCCGGCTACCATTCATCCTCCCTTCCCTTCCCTGCGCCTACAGCCTCCCCTCGCATCACCCTCGTCACCTTCGCTGCTCTCCTGCACACAGGACGCCAACAAAGGGCTCAAAGTGGCAAAAGGAGAGGTTAAGACCAGACTCGGGGAAGCATTTCTTCCCAGAGGGGGCTCAAACCCTAAAACAAGCTTCCCAGAGACCCGCTCAAGGCCCTACGGCCGTCAGGCTTGGAGAGGCATTTGGACAATGTCCATAATCCCGTGATTTAACAGCTGCTCATCCCTGAAGGGCTCAGGCACTTGGACCCAGGAAGCCCCGTAGGTGCCTTTCTACTGAAAATGGATCCCATCCCATCCCATCCCATCCCACCCCACCCCATCCCAACTCACCCCACCCCATCCCTCCAGCCCAGCAGAGCCGCAGAGAGTCCTCACCCAGCGAGGCGACCATCTCGTAGGTGTCCAGCAGCACCTCCCGGTAGAGCCGCCGCTGCCAGCCCGTCAGCTCTGCCCACTCCTCGCGGCACAAGTAGATGGCCACCTCCTCGAACGGCCCCGCCATCTGCAGCAAGAAGCACGCCCGGCTCAGCACTAGCGAGGCTCGGTCCCAGCCCGCCAGGAAGAGGCGGAACCCGTGGGGAGAGACCAATTGTGCGACGGAAACGCTTCGCCTCCAGTCGGTTCTTTCCGGCGCTGGAGCTGCAGGCAGAGGGGGTGGCGGGGAGGCGAGGCGGGGAGTCTTTCTGGGCCCCCTTCCTTCTCGTGCGAGCAGCAGGGCTCGAGGTGCTTTTCGGCAGGCGTGTGGGGCGGCATCCGGAGCGTCCCCGCTGCCTCTGGCCGGAGCGATCTCGGGGCGAGGCTCCGTCTCCCCGGCGAGAGGCAGCGGCGCGGGGTCCAGGCTGCTCCGGCAAGGGGGGGTCAAGGGCAGGCGGCGCAGGGGCTGCGGCTTCCAGCGCGGGGGAGGGAGAGGGCGCAGCCCCCGCTGCTCTGGCGGGGGTCCCTAAGGGGGCTGGGGCCGGGGAGAGCTGCCTCTGTTAGCAGAATGACAAACACATAACCACACTAGGAGGTTATATGTGGTGCTTTATTTCGAGGCCCCGGGAACCAGGGGTACGCACCCAAATCTGGTTCCAAAGACCGTCACATCGCGTTCGCTTTTTATTCTCTAAAAGTTTCGCAATCTATTGTATATTCAACAGGTTACTTCATTATCTAATACATATGCATAGGTAGGTTACTTCATCGCCTTATTGCGACATCAGTCTCTATTGCGCCTGCGTAGCCCCCTCTGGTGGTCGTCCTGATGAAGTAAGTAGTCTTCCTCAGATGAAGTAAGTAGTCTTCCTCGCATTGTCTTTATTACATCTTGTTCTTTTGGCAAACTCGTCGGTTTTTCTTGGCTGGACCCGCACTTATCTCCACTTGACCGCTCAGGTATATCTTTCTTGCCTCCTGAAACCTATTCTTCTGTCCTTCACAAGATTTATGATGGTCTTTTGGCTGCTGCAGGTGTATGTTCTACTTGGGTAGGGTAGCTAGTACGTACTTTTCCTAAGCATACCTGGATCCTATTTGTTACATGAGGTCCTTTGAGCAAGCACCTCGGGTCTGTTGCTAGGATACGTTAAGAATCAACAGAATCATGAAATTTTACATTCAGTCTTAGTTCCTGATTAGTCGATGATCAGTATTTTATTCTACTTTAAGTGTAACTTTCCTAGCATTTCCCCCCTTTGAAAATACTTCATCTTAGCAAGTATTTTCATTTTATGTAACTGTTTCTTGGTAAGTTGATGGGGGTATTGGGTGCTGTGGATATTCTCGTGTCACTGCTCCAATAATTTTGTGTGTCCAGTTTTGTTTGCGAGTAATTTCTCTCTGGATACACAAATATACCAGATAGATTGTAAGGAATATAAGCAAAAGTGTGAATAACGTTTGAATGAGAGAGTGTATCCAGCCAGTAAGATGGATGCCTAATCTATCAAATAATGCCCCAACCCAATTTTGACCAATTTCTTCTTTCTCTTTTTCAGCTTCTTCTTCTATTTTTCCCAATTGCGAGATATCATATTCCACATCGGCTGTGACATTAGGTATATGCACACAGCAGTGATCAGTTCGATCTTTGAGATATCCACAGACACCATGTTCTTTTAACAAGAGCATGTCTAATGCCATTCTGTTCTGCAAAGTCATTTTCGTTGTCGTCTGTAGTTGCAAGTTTAAATCTCGAAATCCCTTCTTTGTTATTTTTGCCAATCTTTCAGTTTGTCCAATTAGTTTGTAAATCATTTCTCTATTACGATACGTTGCTATTTGGGCAAAAAGGGATTCTAATGCCCATCCCACTTTAACTCCTGTCTCAGGCTCCTGCCAAGTGTCATCTATGTCTCTAATATCATTTTCTATGTCTCTTTTAGCACGAATTTGTAAAGTTTCCAATTTACCTCTGAAGGGGGATCGCTTCCAAATTGGGCACAGGGTAGGCAACCCCAGAGTTATTTCTTTAACTGGACCCTCCATTGATAAATGTGTAGTCCAAATTCCATTATTAGATGCCCAAACAAAATTACCCATACTGTGTACTGTCGAATATTTACAGTCTATTCCATTAACTGGTACTTGTATTACCTTTCCCCCGACCTTAAATCCCCGACAGGCACACCCCACTATTAGAGCCATTTTAACTGGAGGTATGGTGATCTCTTCAGGGTCTAGGTCACAATCTAAAATTTTAGAACAATTCTACCATGGAACGCTATCAATAGGATCTCTACTGATCCGGCCATTTACTGGTAATTTGTCACTACTTTGTTTTCCTGTCCATTTAAAACACCAAGATGTTTCTCCTCCGTATTGGAATTTTTGTAAAATACTTGTTGACCAAACTGTGTCCCAATTTTGTTCTGTATCATTTCTTTTCTGGCACACCCATTCCATTGTATTTCTTTCCCTCATTATTTCTTTTATTTCATTATATGAACACCATCCTACATCTTTAAATCGTCCGATACGTGTGAACTTATAGTTTGGTAATTTTTCACAATCGCTTCGACTTCCTGCAGTTCTCCACTCCCTTCTTATACTTATTTTCTGTTTTTCCTGTATGGGTGTTATTATTTGTTTACATTCGGTTTTATTTTCTTTTACCTCTGGGAGTGGGAAAGTTAATATTCCCCAGCTTATCGGTTTTCCAGCCGTTTTTGGTAAAGGCAAGCATGCTGTAATCTTACTTGTATTTTGCATTCTAGCAAAATCCTTGATTAACCCAATCATCAAATTTTCTTCAGCATCTTTCTTTTGAACATAAATCTCCTGGGGTGCCTGGGTCAGTTCTATGGCTCGTTTCACTCTGGATTCAGTAATATTGATTTTGCTATATCCAAAGGTAGTAGCATTTTGATACTGGCATCTGTAAGTTCCCAAGTCGGATCTTTTTATCCCTTTAATAATCTGGACTAATATTCCTCCCAGTCTCAATTCTATTGAGTGTCTTTTATCACTTAGAACTGCTTTTCCTTCCTTTATCCATCTAAATTTCTCAGGCTGGGGGTCCTCTAGGAGGCAGTAAATAAGTGCCTCACTACCCAGAGGAGCCGGATAATGTGTATGCCCTGCTTTTATTCCATGGTCTTGAAGGGGATCTATTATCAGTGTTCTTTCTCCATAGTCTACATTACTTCCTGCTCCCACAAAACACCTATATTTTCCTTGGTCAGTCAAAGTTAAATTCGTCAGCTCCAGTTTTGTCTCACCTCGTATGGGATTTCGCGGATAAAACTTGTTCGATACTTTCCCTTTAAGTTTCCATGTCCCTTGTAGTTCTTGTTTGTAACCATCTAACCCCGAATTTTTGCTATCATAGATTGTTTCAGGTGCTCCACAAGTTCCAGACACCTTTTCCCAAAAAAATCTGAATTAATTTCCTTTTCATTGGGACATGACTTTGAAACCTGCAAGACAGAATGGCATTTTGTCCAATGGTATACTTGCTTGTTTCTCTCCTATATGGGATTTTTAGAGATGTGACACCTATTATAGGTATCAAGGACTAAACTATAATCAAAGTCCCGTACTCGAAGTACGACATTTTACTTGCTTTTCAACTTCAGTCTCGTTGGTCCGACTACTTCGACTCTCCAGTCCTTGGGTGCCTTCTTCATTCGTGTGTAGTGGATCCAAGAGTCTATTCCTTTTACCTTTACCGCAGTGAAAGTTGTTAGCAGCACCAGGTACGGTCCATTCCACCGTTCCTTCAGTGGTTCTTCACTCCAATCGCGGACGTAGACCTGGTCTCCCGGTTCAATTTCATGTACTGAATTCTCTAATGACACCGGACGGTTCCAGATCAAGGCCCTTCGTAGCTGTGTCAAAGTTCTACCAAGAGATAACACATAGTTGTACACATCTTGGTGTCCTTTAATATGCATGTTTGGGTTTGGTTGTGGTGACTCATATGGTTTCCCAAAGAGGATTTCATAAGGACTCAGTCCCATCCCACTCCTAGGCTTTATCCTTATTCTTAGAAGGGCTATTGGTAATGCATGGGGCCATTGAATTTTAGCTTCTTGGCATATTTTACTGACCTGTCTTTTTATCGTCTGATTCATCTTTTCTACTTGTCCACTAGATTGTGGTCTCCATGGGGTATGGAGACTCCAGGAAATTCCTAATGCCTTACTTACTTCTTGTACAATTGTGGCTACAAAGTGTGGGCCCCTATCAGACGATAGACCTAAGGGAACCCCAAACCTAGGGATAATTTCCCTCAACAACCATTTCACTGTTTCTTTGGCTTGATTGGTGCGACAGGGAAAGGCTTCTGGCCATCCAGAAAAAGTGTCGACCCCAACTAACAAATATTTGTACCCTTGAGCTTTAGGTAATTCTACAAAGTCTATTTGCCAATAATCTCCTGGTTCCATGCCTACTCTGATGTGTCCCATTTCTACTCTCCTCCTAACCACAGGATTATTCCTCAAGCAAAGTTCACATTTTGAATTTACAGATTTTGCCATTGTTAACATCTGTGCCGAAATTATGCTTCGTTTCAGATAAGTCACTAATGCTTCTGCTCCTCAATGGCACTTTTGATGTTCTGCCTGTAGAATTGCCCGCATAATGACAGGAGGTACAATTATTTGTCCAGTTGTAGTTACGTACCATCCTTCAGAATTTAGGTTTGCCTTCATTAAATTGGCCAATTTCTTGTCCTCTTCCGAGTATTTCGGTTTCTGTGTCAGGTAATCTTGTAAAGGGCTTACCTTGGTAGGTATCAAGGCCATCATCGTCTGTACCTGTCGTGCTATCCGTTGAGCTGTTCGATCTGCCAATGCGTTTCCTTCGGCCACCTTAGAGTCTCCTCCTTGATGTGCCTTGCAATGCATGATCGCTACCTGCTCCGGTAATTGCACAGCAGATATCAAGTTTAAAATTTCTTTTTGGTATTTTATATTGGTTCCCTGCGAGGATAATAATCCTCGTTCTTTCCATAAAGCTCCGTGTACATGAACTACTCCAAAGGCATATTTTGAATCTGTCCATATGTTTACTCGTTTATCTTTGCCTAATTCTAATGCCTTTGTGAGGGCTATTATTTCTGCCCGTTGTGCTGAGGTCCCCACCGGTAGGGCCTGTGCTTCTATTACCATGCTCTGTGTGGTCACGGCATATCCTGCATACCGCGTTCCATTCTCCACGAAGCTACTCCCGTCTGTGAAGAGCTCTTGATCAGGCTGTTCGATTGGAGTATCTTTCAAGTCCGCTCTCGTTGCATATGTGTGTTCTATGACTTCTATGCAATCATGTTCCAAAGGACCATCTTCTGTTGCTGCACCTAAAAAGGCTGCTGGGTTTAACAGGTTAGTTGTTTTCAAACTTACATCATCTTGTTCAGTGAGTATGGCTTGGAACTTCATCATTCGGCTAGGGGAAAGCCAATGCCCCCCTTTTTGTTCTAAGACTGTTAACACCATGTGAGGTATATAAACTTCAATGTTTTTTCCTAGAGTCAATTTTCTGGCTTCTTGTATCAGAATTACAGTTGCTGCTACGGCTCTCAGGCAGGATGGCCAACCTGCACTAACGGGGTCCAACTGTTTAGAGAAGTATCCCACTGGTCGTTTCCAGCTTCCTAATTTCTGTGTTAAGACACCCAGTGCTAATCGTTGTCTTTCGTGAACAAACAACTGGAAAGTCTTTGTTAAATCCGGTAAGCCCAATGCTGGTGCCTTAGTCAAGGCCTCTTTTAGTTTCCTAAAGGCCTCCTTTTGAGGTCCCTCCCAAATGAGATTAGGCAATTTTTGTGCCTCATACAGAGGTTTTGCTATAAGTCCATAGTCCATTATCCACAGCCTACACCACCCTGCCATTCCCAAGAATGTCCTCAGTTCATGCAAGTTCCGGGGTTCTGGAATTGCACAAATTGCTCTAACACGATCCGTTCCTAACCTTCGTTGTCCCTGTGTTATCTCACATCCAAGATACAATACAGTTGTGCATGCAATTTGAGCTTTTTCTCTTGAAACCTTGTATCCATTTAGGCCCAGTTGGTTTAAAATCTCAATAGTCACTTGTATGCATAATGATTCTTGTTCTGTTGCAAGGAATATGTCATCTACATATTGTAACAAAAGATACTGTGTTCTTGGTACCTGAATTTTTCCTTGCGTAGTCTATATCTCCAATTCTTTCGCCAGTTGGTTTCCAAAAAGAGTTGGGCTATTCTTGAATCCTTGTGGGAGCCTCGTCCACGTGAGTTGCGTTTTTCGTCCATTATATGGGTTTTCCCACTCAAAAGCAAAAAGTTTCCTACTATCTTTGTCAAGGGGAATGCAGAAGAAGGCATCTTTTAAATCAATTACTGTAAACCATTTATATTTTTCCTTCACAGATGTCAACAATGTATATGGGTTAGCTACGACTGGATGTATATCTTTCGTAATATTGTTGATGGCCCTCAGATCTTGTACTAACCTATACTCCCCATTTGGTTTCTTTACTGGAAAGATCGGAGTATTATATTCTGACTCACATTCCTCCAATATTCCAAATTTTAAAAATTTTTCAATGATTTCTACTATTCCGTATCGAGCTTCCATTTTTATGGGATACTGTTTTATTCGTACTGGCCTTGCTCCCTCTTTTAACTCCACTATTACCGATTGAGCAGTTTTTGATTTTCCTGGTATACTTGTTTCCCAAACTGTAGGGATTACTGCCTCTTCTACCTTCTTGGGTATCTGAGGTTTGGGATTTTCCTTCACTACTAAAATCTTTCCTACGTTCGATTCTGGGACTTGCATAATCAATTCTCCATTTTCAAAGCTGATTTTTGCATTTAGTTTAGATAACAAATCCCGTCCCAGAAGAGGAACCGGGCAGTCGGGTACATATAAGAATTCATGTGTTAATTCCTTTCCCCCAAATCGTAACTCTAAGGGTCGCATGAATGGCCGTATTTCCTCTTTCCCTGTGGCCCCCACTATTGTAGTAGTTTTGTTTCCTATTTTTCCATATAAATCATTTAAAACTGAATATGTTGCGCCAGTATCCACCAAAAATTGCACCTCTTCCCCTCCTAATTTTATTTTCACTAGGGGTTCACTGCTTTCTAAATCTAGTCAGCTTTGGTTTCCATAATTTCCCAGAACCATCATTTTTGCTGCCTCTGCATTTCTAAATGAACTCCCTGTCTGTCTTATGCTTTGTGGACATTCATTTTTCCAGTGTCCTTCCTGCTTGCAGTACGCGCACTGGTTGAGCCCTAATCTG
Organism: Phaenicophaeus curvirostris; assembly: GCF_032191515.1. NCBI lineage: Eukaryota > Metazoa > Chordata > Aves > Cuculiformes > Cuculidae > Phaenicophaeus > Phaenicophaeus curvirostris. The sequence continues at coordinate 98,776,742 of NC_091394.1, read as the reverse complement.
GCCGGATAATTGAGCCCAAATCCTCTTCCCCGTCCGCGCACCATTCCTCTTCCCCTACCTCGGTTCCCAAATTCATTCTGACCTCTACTTTGCATCACCGCCAATAGGTGCCGTTGCTGCCTTTGTGCACTATCTTTTTCACGATTGTTGTACACCTTCCAGGCAACTTCCAGCAATCTATCTAAGTCTCGCAACTCCGCACCCTCTAATTTTTGCAGTTTCTTTCTAATATCATCTTGCGACTGTCCTAAGAAAATCAAAGCTAACTGGGCTTTAGCCTGTTCTGTCTCCACGTCCAAATCAGTGAATTTCCTAGCCACTTCTTTCAACCGCTCTAAAAATGCAGAGGGAGACTCCGTCTTCTCCTGTTTAACACTATACAGCTTTGACCAATTAATTGTTTTGGGCATAGCATTCTGTATTCCAACAACTACCCATTCCTGGTACCTTCTCAAATTCCTCATTCCTCCCATAGTATTATAATCCCACATGGGATCTTCAAGAGGAAAGTTCTGATCAACCGTCCCAGTGACAACACCCTGTCTAATATCTTCCCTGACCCGCTCACGGGCAGTTCTCAACACCATCTCCTTTTCTGTAGAATCCATCAAAGTGTCCAATAACACCTGAATATCATTTCAATTAGGATTTTGAGTCTTTAGAATCATTTTTACTACCCTTGCTACCTTATCTGGGTTTTCTCGATAAACTCCAGCAGACTGTTTCCAAAGCATCAAATCTCCTGGCGTAAAAGGCACTTTAACATATACTGGACCCTCCGCTCCAACCCCCTGACGCAGTGGTGCTAGTAATGCCTTAGATGGCTGACGTCCAGCCTCCCTCCCCTGGATTTCTCTTTGCCGCGTTCGATGAGAGATCGGAGTACCTGGATAAATTTGTTCCTCCTCATATTCGCATTTTCTATCCTCCCCCTTTCTGTCCCTCCCCTCATTACCCGATCCCCCCTCCCTGGGGTCTGGGGCTGAGGGGGTTATCAATAAATCAAAATCATCATCTTGCTGATGTCGTGAAGCATTTTCTACTGCTAAACATTTTATGCACTTTTTCTCAGCCACACAACCATCACATTGCCCATTTGATTTTACACTGACAACCATTAGTCCGCATGCTCTTTTCCATTCATCATTCCGCCTTAAAATAAAAAACAGTTCTACATATGGTACTTCATCTCATTTTCCCTCTCGTCTACAAAACAACATTAACTGAAAAATCGTATTATAATCTAGAGTCCCATTTTCTGGCCAATGAACCTGGTCTTCTAATTCATATTGTGTCCACCAGACATTACAATATTCAATCAACTTTCCTTTTTGCATATCCTGCCCAAATCCTCCCTCCTTCCAGTGACTCAAAATACATCCTAATGGAGATGACTTAGGTATTGACATTGTGGTTGAGGTTTTGTTTTTTCTTTTTTTTTTTTTTTTTTTTTTTTGCTGGTTTTTTAGTTTTTTTTTTTCTTCCTTTTTCTCTTTTTTTTTTCTCTTTTTACCACAAACAGCTTAGAATGGATTAACTAGACAGGAAAGTATAAATTACTGAGAGCAGAACAAAACTACAAAGTACCAGAAATACCAGAATTCCGGAATTACCAGACCAGACTACTGATGCCGAACCTGCAGAGCTTTCGCCGCTGTCTTACGGACGGCGCCTAGGCTTCCCGTCGGAGCTCCTGAGCCCAACCAAGCGCAGCTTTCGCCGCGTCTAACAGGCAGGCTTTACCAGACCCTTGAGCCTAACCAAGCGCAGCTTTCGCCGCGTCTGACAGGCAGGCTTTACCAGACCCTTGAGCCCAACCAAGCGCAGCTTTCGCCACGTCTGACAGGCAGGCTTTACCAAACCCCAAATGGTACCATTCCAGATAAAGCACCGTGTCTTACCAATATCCCTGGTCCGTCGGGAGCAGCGGAGGTCGGTCGCGGTCGATGGCTCCCCGAGAATCACTCGGTGCCGGCTGGAGCAGAATCGATGCGCGAGCCGCCTCAACAATGCCCGCGAGGTCCCACCTGGGTCGCCAAAAACTGTTAGCAGAATGACAAACACATAACCACACTAGGAGGTTATATGTGGTGCTTTATTTCGAGGCCCCGGGAACCAGGGGTACGCACCCAAATCTGGTTCCAAAGACCGTCACATCGCGTTCGCTTTTTATTCTCTAAAAGTTTCGCAATCTATTGTATATTCAACAGGTTACTTCATTATCTAATACATATGCATAGGTAGGTTACTTCATCGCCTTATTGCGACATCAGTCTCTATTGCGCCTGCGTAGCCCCCTCTGGTGGTCGTCCTGATGAAGTAAGTAGTCTTCCTCAGATGAAGTAAGTAGTCTTCCTCGCATTGTCTTTATTACATCTTGTTCTTTTGGCAAACTCGTCGGTTTTTCTTGGCTGGACCCGCACTTATCTCCACTTGACCGCTCAGGTATATCTTTCTTGCCTCCTGAAACCTATTCTTCTGTCCTTCACAAGATTTATGATGGTCTTTTGGCTGCTGCAGGTGTATGTTCTACTTGGGTAGGGTAGCTAGTACGTACTTTTCCTAAGCATACCTGGATCCTATTTGTTACATGAGGTCCTTTGAGCAAGCACCTCGGGTCTGTTGCTAGGATACGTTAAGAATCAACAGAATCATGAAATTTTACATTCAGTCTTAGTTCCTGATTAGTCGATGATCAGTATTTTATTCTACTTTAAGTGTAACTTTCCTAGCACCTCGAAGGGTGCCAGCTGTGCCCGTGTCCCTGCTGCGCCTCTCCAGGGGGAGCTGGGACCCAGCATCCCAGCATGGGGCTGGGCAGGGACCCAGCATCCCAGCGCCGGGACTGGGCAGGGACCCAGCATCCCAGCTTCGGGATATCTTCTCTCAGTGGGCACTGGAGAGGGAAAGACATGGTCTCAGGGTAGAAGATGTATGTGGAGATCTCTGGATTGATGTCACAGCCAGAAAGAACGATGGGGCTGGAGTGGAAAGGGTGTGATTTGGGCACGAGTGGGGAATTGCCGGGGTTCAGCTGAGCTCGATCCCCCTGGGCTGCCGGTTCTCAGTGTGGCAGTGTCAGGGTTTGGGCAGAGGGTTCCAGGCAAGGCACAGCGGGGCGTGCTGAGCCGGGCGTGCTTCTTGCTGCAGATGGCGGGGCCGTTCGAGGAGGTGGCCATCTACTTGTGCCGCGAGGAGTGGGCAGAGCTGACGGGCTGGCAGCGGCGGCTCTACCGGGAGGTGATGCTGGACACCTACGAGATGGTCGCCTCGCTGGGTGAGGACTCTCTGCGGCTCTGCTGGGCTGGAGGGATGGGGTGGGGTGAGATGGGATGGGAGGGGATGGGATGGGATGGCGTGGGATGGGATGGGGTCGGATGGCGTGGGATGGGATGGGGTGGGATGGGATGGGATGGGATCCATTTTCAGTGGAAAGGGACCTACGAGGCTTCCTGGGTCCAAGTGCCTGAGCCCTTCAGGGATGAGCAGCTGTTAAATCATGGGATTATGGACATTGTCCAAATGCCTCTCCAAGCCTGATGGCCGTAGGGCATCGAGTGGGTCTCCGGGAAGCTTGTTTTAGGGTTTGAGCCCCCTCTGGGAAGAAATGCTTCCCCGAGTCTGGTCTTAACCTCTCCTTTTGCCACTTTGAGCCCTTTGTTGGCGTCCTGTGTGCAGGAGAGCAGCCAAGGTGACGAGTGTGATGCGAGGGGAGGCTGTAGGCGCAGGGAAGGGAAGGGAGGATGAATGGTAGCCGGGTTGAATGGTGAGGGAGGAGTGGAGTGGGAGGAGACGTTTGGGCTGTGGCTGTTGGGGTTGTGGGTGCTGGGGGTTCATGCTACTTTCTGGGCAGCGTGACACAGGGTGCTTCTGTCTGTTCCCCAACAGGCTGGGTCACCATCAAGCCAGATATCATCTGCAAGCTGGAGCGAGGGCAGACGCCATGTGTGCCAGACCCCCCTGGGGCGCTGCAGAGGCACTGGAGCCCTGTGCCAGGCGTGTCCCAGGCGTCCGTGGGAAGGAGCAGGTCAAGCAGCAGGCACGGTGCGGGCTCACCTGAATGGGAGCTGAGTGGGAGTCGGGGGGACATATCAGTGCACCCTCACCTCCACGATGTGCTGGACCCTCAGCAGCTGGAGAAGAACCCTTCCAAGTGCAACAAGAACTTGAGGGGCCGGACAGCCCTGGCCATCCAGAAGAGGAGCCAGAGGGGGAAGCAGCCCTTTAGCTGTACAGACTGCGGGAAGAGCTTCAGACGCAAGGCCAAGCTGACTGAACACCAACGCATCCATACTGGCGAGCGGCCCTTTGCCTGTGCCCATTGTGACAAGAGGTTCAGATACAAGGCCAACCTCCTAACTCACCAGCGCATCCACACTGGCGAGCGCCCCTTTGCCTGTGCTGACTGCGGCAAGAGCTTCAGAGAGAAGAGCTCCCTGATCAGTCACCAGCGTATCCACACTGCCGAGCAGCCCTTTGCCTGTGCTGACTGCGGGAAGAGCTTCAGACAGAAGCGCTCCCTGATCAGTCACCAGCGCATCCACACCGGTGAGCGGCCCTTTGCCTGTGCCAGTTGTGACAAGAGGTTCAGACAAACGGCCAACCTCATAACTCACCAGCGCATCCACACGGGTGAGCGCCCCTTTGCCTGTGCCCGTTGTGACAAGAGGTTCAGAAAAAGGGCCAACCTCCTAACTCACCAGCGCATCCACACGGGTGAGCGCCCCTTTGCCTGTGCTGACTGCAGCAAGAGCTTCAGACATAAGAGCTCCCTGATCACTCATCAGCGCATCCACACGGGTGAGCGCCCCTTTGCCTGCACCGACTGTGGCGAGAGCTTCAGCAGGAAGGGCACCTTAAACGTCCATCTGCGCATCCACACTGGCGAGCGCCCATTCACCTGCACCGACTGTGGCGAGAGCTTCAGCAGGAAGGGCTCTCTGATCAGGCACCAGCACATCCACACCAGTGAGCGTCCCTTGGCCTGAGCCACTGCAACCTCCACTTCTGAGGGACGCAAGCTGTAGTCAACCACCAGTGCATCCACACTAGGAAGAAGCCCTGGAAGTGTGGCGAGTGTGACAAGACCTACAGCCAGAATTAGAATCATAGAATCATAGAATCATAGAAAAAGTAGGTTGGAAAAGACCCACTGGATCATCAAGTCCAACCATTCCTATCAATCACTAAACCATGCCCTCAGCACCTCATCCACCCGTCCTTTAAACACCTCCAGGGAAAGGGACTCAACCACCTCCCTTGGCAGCCTCTGCCAGTGCCCAATGGCCCTTTCTGTGAAAATTTTTTTCCTAATGTCCAGTTTGAACCTCCCCTGGTGGAGCTTGAGGCCATTCCCTCTTGTCCTGCCCCTGTCATAAATGTTCCATTTTTTTTTTAAATTACTTTCTTACTTCACTTAGCCTCCAGCAGCCAACAAACCACAGGCTTATATATAGTGTATTCTAACTTATCAGAAACGTCTCATTCACTTGATAAAAGAAAAGAGAAAGGTGACTAGGAAAACCAAATCAGAGTTTGAATTTAATGTAGCATTATATCCGGGCCCCTCGCTTCTTTCTCACCTTGAAAACTAAAAAATGTGTTTCACCATCAGGAGAAACAGAGTTACTCTGACTAGATGAAACGAGTTCTCTATTCTAACATGTACTCACCTCTTTAAGTAAGTTTTGTAAGAGGAATGTTGTTTAACCTCACTCTTTCCCCTCTTTTTTGAATATGCATGACATTTAACATGTATAACATCTGGAAATGTTACGGCAGGGCTAAGGGGCATTTTGATGGCTAGGATAGGGTTGCATGATGCACCAGTCAATCTGCTCACTGTATTAGAAAACTGGAAAGTTACCTTAGGCATTTTAAAATAAATTTAAAAAAATTACTTAATTGTTCCTTATTTATATTTATCACTGAAATCCACTGCTTCTGAAGCTATTTCGATAACACCGCATTCTCCCAAAGGGCCCAATCCAACTCCCATTCAAATAAACAGCCTTCAATGGAGCCTATTTGTTGCTAGCCAACAAGATTGAATTCTGCTGCAGAGCAGTCCCTGAAGCGTTTGTCACAGCTCTTTACAAATATTGCTCCAGTAAGAGCAGGTCTAAATTAGAACGTGAATAAACAACCATGGGTGCAGCAGGGCCTGCGAGTGGTGCTGAGGGCGACAGACAGGAGGAGGATAGTCCTTCTCAGGCGAGGGGGTGGACAGAGGCCAGGTCCTTGCAGTGCGGCAGCTGCAAGGAGCAGTTAAAGGACGAGGGGCCCATGGTGGCTCATGAGTGCACCCCCAGCACTCCCAGCCTGCAGCTGCCTGCGTAGCTCAGTGCCCCCCGAATCTGCTGCTCAGCGTCTGGCTGAGACACAGAATCAAACTTATCAACTCCGGAGAGTTATAAAGGAGGTGTGTTTTATTAGCAGTGCTGGGGTGCAAGGGGGTTCTCCTCCTAGCTTGCACACCGTATTCTGTAACAAGCAGCTACTTACTCCTTGGACGGTCTCCTTGCTCACTGAAGCACTACCGCACAGCTCTGGCTTGAGCACCCGGTGCTCCTGATAACACTTTCTTGTTTGGAAGGATGCCTTGTTTTGAAGAATGCCTTGTTTCATTTCCCACCTTTGTCTAGCCTGTTAGTAAAGTCTTTTACTTATTTAAAGGCTTCTTTCTGTATTGATGCTCTTCTTATTTTCTCAATTCTGTCTTCTGGCAAAGTTGATGTTTTTTCCATTGTTTGTAATCATTAATAACCCCTCCAGTACAACATATTAAACATTTAGCTATAAAATGCAATAAAAGCCCTAAAATCATTAAAGCAACTATCAAAGCAAACAATTGTCTAAGGCAAAGAAAGTTAGGAAACCAAGAGGTGAGCTTTTCCTACAGTTCAGTAATACCAGAATAGTTAGTGTCTTGTGCTGCTTTGTGTAAAAGCTTGGTTTGTTTCCCGATTTCATCTATAGCTTTTGTCACCTTTCCGGATCGGTTAGTGTAGGTGCAGCAACTTGTGTTTATTAAGGTACATACTCCTCCCATTTGCACCGTTAATATCTCTAAACCCATTTGGTTTTGTAAGACCGCTTTGCTCAGTGATGTCACTTCAGCTTGAATAGCTGTGAGGGCGTCTGCAGTGTCATTAGTTTTGATTTCCGTTTCTGCTGAGAATTCTCATAAAATTATGAAATTGAGATGGCCTTTTGATGAGCGGATTACTCTTTCTCTTGGTTCTTATCCAGGGAGTTCTTAGGATTCCTTTCAGTTTTTATAGAATCACAGAATGACTCGGTTGGAAAAGACCCAGTAGATCATCAAGTCCAACGTTTCTTATCAGTCACTAAACCATGGCCCTCAGCAGCTCATCCACCAGTCTTTTAAACACCTCCAGGGAAGGTGACTCAACCACCTCCCTGGGCAGCCTGTTCCAGTGCCCAACGACCCTTTCCATGAAATGTTTTTTCCTGATTTCAAGACTGAACCTCTCCTGGTGCAGCTTGAGGCCATTCCCTCTTATCCTGTCCCCTGTCACTTGGGAGAAAAGGCCAGCTCCCTCCTCTCCACAACCTGCTTTCAGGTAGTTGTAGAGAGCAATGAGGTCCCCTCAGCCTCCTCTTCTCCAGGCTAAACAACCCCAGCTCTCTCAGCCGCTCCTCGTAAGACTTGTTCTCCAGGCCCTTCACCAGCTTTGTTGCTCCTTGTTGGACTCGTTTGAGAGCCTCAACATCCTTCTTGTGGTGAGGGGCCCAGAACTGAACACAGGATTCAAGGAGCGGTCTCACCAGTGCTGAGTAGAAAGGCAGAAAACCCTCCCTGTGGCTGCTGGTCACGCTGTTTCTGATCCAAGCCAAGATGCCATTGGCCTTCTTGCCACCTGGGCCCCTGCTGGCTCATGTTCAGTCGCTGTCAACCAACACCCCCAGGTCCCTCTCCTCCAGGCAGCTTTCTAGCCAGCCTTCTAGTCTGGAGCTGCACAGGGTTGTTGTGCCCCAAGTGCAGGACCCGGCACTTGGCCTTGTTAAACCTCCTGCCACCGGTCTCAGCCCAGCGGTCCAGCCTGTTCAGATCCCTCCAGCAGATCGACACTTCCACCCTGCTTAGTGTCATCCGCAAACTTGCTAAGGGTGCACTCGATGCCTTCATCCAGGTCATTGATAAAGACATTGAAGAGGACTGGGCCCAGCACTGATCCCTGGGGAACCCCACTTGGAACTGGCCTCCAGCTGGAGTTAACTCCATTTACCAGCACTCTCTGGGCCCGGCCATCCAACCAGTTTTCCACCCAGGAGAATGTGCACCCGTCCCGTCCAGAGGCTGACAGTTTCCGAAGCAGAATGCTGTGAGAAGCTGTGTCAAAGGCTGTACTGTAGTCCAAGATAACTACGTCCAGAGCCTTTCCCTCGTCCAGGAGGAGAGTCTCTTTTTCATAGAAGACCATCAGGTTAGTTTGGCAAGACCTGCCTTTCGTGGACCCGTGTTGACTGGGCCTGATCACTCGGTTCTCTTGCACGTGCTTGATGATAGCACTCAAGATCACCTGTTCCATGACTTTCCCTGGCACTGAGGTCAGACTGACAGAGCAGTCTTATTTGCCATCTCTGCCAGGGATGCAGAGAGTGGGATTGAGTGCACCCTCAGCAAGGTGCCAAGTGCCAGGTCCTTGTCCTTGTTTGAGGAACTCCTAGAAAAGTTTATAGGCTGGGCAATGTGTGGATTTTGAGCAGTCCTGTGGAGAAGGACTTGGGGCTCGTGGTGGATGACATACTGACTATGGGCTGGCAATGTGCACTCGTGGCGAAGACTGAGGGTATTCTGGAGTGTGTCACGAAGAGTGTAGCAAGAGGGTTGAATGAGATTCTCCTCCCCATCTACTCTGCCCTAGAGAGGCCGCATAGAATCCTAGAAGAGTTGGGGTTAGAAGGGATGTTAAAGATCATCTAGTTCCATCCCCTTGCCATGGGGAAGGACATCCCACTAGATGAGGTTACCCAAGCCCCTATCCAATCTGGCCTTAAACACGTCCTGGGGTGGAGCATCCCCAGCTCCAGAAACACAAGGAACTATTGGAGAGAGTCCAGTGGAGGCCATGGAGGTGATTAAAAGGGCTGGAGCTTCTCTCTGATGTGGAAAGGCTGAGAGACCTCGGTTGCTTTTGCTTGGAGAAGAGAAGATTGAGAAGAGAAATCATCTGGATGTCTTCCTGTACAGCCTGTTTGATGTGACACTGCTGTAGCAGGGGGCTAGCATCGATGATCTACAGAGATGCCTTATTGCCCAACCATTCTGCGATTCTGCTTGCTGTGGTGGCCAGAGAGTCGTCCTCGGGAAGAGTCAAGAGTTTGTTACCTAGGGGAGCTGACATCGGAGGTCTGGATAGCGGTGAGCTAGCATAGGCATGATTCGTCTGGGCAAGCAAAGGACTTGTGTCATGTTCTGGAAGTGTCTCTGCCCTGCTCTGTATTGTTGTTGTGGCTGGGGATATAAACCATATGAGGAGATTGCAACATCTTTCCAACCACCCCAACGGCCACTGTAGCCTTGGTGTTGTGCTGGGTGAGGTTGGAGGAACTTCAAAAGAAAAGAAGAGAGGAGGCGTCTGAATCTTGAATGCAGGAGAACTTTATTGAGGGGGATAGAAATTGAGAAGGCAGGAGCGATTAGTGGAAGGGATGAGGTCTGAGGCGCAAGGAGGTGCATCCTCAACCCATGGTGTGTCTTCCAGGGTGACGGTGGTCAGTGTCAGGGGTGATGGTGACGACCTTTAGCAGGTGTAGCAGCCGCTCCTGCCACCGAACCAGCCCAGACCTCTGCCACCATAGCAGCCCAGACCTCCCAAGCCATAGCCATAGCCGAAGGCCCCGTTGGAGACGGGCACTCCCTGGTAGCTGAGTTCACTGCCCACGGCAGCCGATGCAGAGGATCCGATGGCGGTGCTCTGAGGGAAGGAGGTGAGGATGGGTCCTGGCAGGGTGACCAGCACGGTGGGAGGCTGGATGACGACGGAGGAGTCCTGGCACTGCCTGACGCAGGGCTCGTTGCAGCTGTTGGCCAGCGGGGCGGGTGCGCAGGGGCGGCAGAGGTCGTTGCAGGCCATGGGTGTGGTGTGGAGGGTCCCTGGAAGAGAGGGGGTTGAGCAAGGGTCAGGAGGTTGGTTTGTGAGGAGGACAAGGGAATGGGGAGGCGTTGGGTGGGTCTGTGGGGTTTGTGGTGGTGGGGAGGCCTGTGGGCTGGTGGGTCTGGGAAAGAGCGTGGTGGAAGAGAGGGAGGAGGTGGGTTAGGAGGAGGAGGCTCAGGGAGTTGAGACTCACCTTGTTGAGGGCAGAGGTGTAGGTGTGTGGAGAAGGTTGTGAGGGAGAGAGGTGCTGGACCAGCTTTTATGGTGGTGCGCGAGGGGCGGGACAGGCTTTGTGTTTGAGTGCATTTTGCGGGCAGCAGCTGTGTCCTGGCCCAGCGTGGCGAGTCATGAGGTGGGGTGTGTTTTCCTTGCCCCAGTTCTTCAATGTCATGTCCTCCTCTTGAGGACGTGTCCACTTGGTATTTGCGGCATCTTTGAATTGAGAGTGTTAGAGGCCAAAGACTTGGTGCTGCTGACGTGTGTCAGGGCAGGCGCAAGAGGTGACCGAAGCGTAGGAGAGGTGTAATGGTGTCAGTGAGGCCATTGCTTAGCACTTTTGTCGTGTGGTTTGTGGGTGCATTGTGAAGAGGAAACGACAATTGCTAGTAGCCACGCAAACCACTGCTCGACCCTGGTCAGAAAAGTTGGTGAGGAGGTATGAATATGGATTTCTGAAGGGGACATCATGCTTGACCAAGCTACGTGTCTTCTGCATTAAAGTGAGTAGGTCTGTAGAGGGGGAAAGAACAAAGGCTTGTGTTTACCTTGAATTTTGAGTGAAGCCTTTGATGTTTTCTCCCCTTGCATCCTCCTAGAAAAGACTGAAATGCATGCTTTGCATAAGTGACCAGCGAGTTGAACTGCAAAGTGGTTGAATGGTTGGGCCCAGGGGCTTGTGATGAGTGGCAGGAAGTCCTGATGGAGGGAAATCTCCATTAATGTAGCGCAGGAACTGGATCTTTGGGAAGAAATCTGTTCATCATCCTTCGCAATGACATGAGCAGTGGGATGGAGTGAACCCTCAGCAAGGCAGCGGGTGGTAACTCTGGTTTTAAAGATGCAAAAGGGAGACCCAGGTCAACTACCAGCCTGTCAGTGTCACCTCTGTGCCTGCCAATGTCACGGATCCTGGCAGATCCTCCTGGAAACTATGCCAAGGCTTGTGGAAATTAAGGAGGAGATTGCTGAAAGCCAAGCGGGCTTCCCAAAAGCCAAATTGTTCCTGAGAAATCTGGAGTCTTTGTGCTATGGAGCGATAATGTAGGTGGAGAAGGGAAGAGGAACAGAATTCACCTACCTGGCCTTCTGCAAAGCATGTGGAAGTGTCTCACGCAACATCCTTGTCTAAATGGAGGCTGCGTGCAGAGAGGCTACAGCGTTGGTGGAGAAGGGAAGAGGAACTGACCTCATCTACCTGGCCTTGTGTAATGTATTTGATACTGCCACTCACAGCACCCTTGTCTCTGACATTGAAAGATGTGGATTTGGTGGGTGGACCTCTTGGTTTGTAAGAAATAAGCAGGATTGTTCCACTCAAAGTGTTGGGGTCGAGGTCTCGATGTACAGGTGGAGATCAGTGACTAGTGGTGTCCACCTAGTGTCTGTCCTGGGACAAGGATTATTCACTGTCTTTGTCAGGGACATAGAGAGTGGGAGTGAGTGCACCCTCAGGGAGTCTGAAGAAGACACCAAGCTGAGTGGTATGATGGATACCCAAGAGGAAAGGTCTCCTTGTCTAAATGGAGAGATGTGGATCTGATGAGTGGATTGCTTGGTTGATAAGGAATCGTCTGGATGCCGAAGGATTGTGGTCAATAGTTTGTTGTTACGGTAGAGACCAGTCACGATTGGTGTCGTCAGGAGTCCATATTGGGACCAGTATTATTTACCGTCTTTGCCAGGGCCGCAAACAATGGCATTGAGTGCACCCTCTGCCAGTTTGCAGATGACACCAAGGTGAATGATGATGTGGACTCTCCAGAGGAAAGGGTTGCCAGCCTGAGCAGCCTTGCTAGGGACACGAGCCCGTGGAAATCTGCAAGTTCCACAAGTCCCAATGCCAGGTCCTTGTCCTTGTTTGAGGAACTCCTAGAAAAGTATACAGGCTGGGCAATGTGTGGATTTTGAGCAGTCCTGTGGAGAAGGACTTGGGGCTAGTGGTGGATGACATACTGACTATGAGCCGGCAATGTGCACTCCTGCTTAAGACTGAGGGTATTCTGGAGTGTGTCAAGAAGAGTGTAGCAAGAGTGTGAATGAGATGCACCTCCCCATCTACTCTGTCCTAGAGAGGCCGCATAGAATCCTAGAATAGTTGGGGTTGGAAGGGATCTTAAAGCTCATCTAGTTCCATCCCCTTGCCATGGGGAAGGACATCCCACTAGATGAGGTTACCCGAGGCCCCTATCCAATCTGGCCTTAAACACGTCCACGGGTGGAGCATCCCCAGCTCCAGAAACACGAGGAACTATTGGAGAGAGTCCAGTGGAGGCCATGGAGGTGATTAAAAGGGCTGGAGCTTCTCTCTGATGTGGAAATGCTGAGAGACCTTGGACACTTTTACTTGGAGAAGAGAAGATTGAGAAGAGAAATCATCAAAGAAGATAAATATGCAAAGAAAAGGAGCCAAGAGGATGAGGCCAGACATTTCTTAGAGGGCCCTAGGTACAGGACAAGGGGCAACGGGCACAAATTGGAGCACAGGAAGTTCCACGTGAACATGAGGAAAGCCTGATTTACTGTATGGGTGACTGAGCACTGGGCAGCCCGTTCTGGAGATACTGAAATCCAATCTGGATGCCTTCCTGTACAGCCTGATTGATGTGACACTGCTGTAGCAGGGGGCTAGCGACGATGATCTCCAGAGATCTCTTCCAGACCCAATCATTCTGCGCTTCTGCTTGCTGTGGTGGCCAGAGAGTCGTCCTGAGGAAGAGTCAAGAGTTTGTTACCTAGGGGACCTGATATCGGAGGTCTGGATAGCGGTGAGCTAGCATGGGCATGATTTGCCTGGGCAAGCAAAGGGCTCGTGTCGTGTTCTGGAAGTGACACTGCCCTACTCTGTATTGTTGTTGTGGCTGGGGATATAAACCATATGAGGAGATTGCAACATCTTTCCAGCCACCGAAAAGGCCACTGTAGCCTTGGTGTTGTGCTGGGTGATGTTGGAGGAACCTTAAAAGAGAAGAAGAGAGGAGGCATCTGAATCTTGAATGCAGGAGAAATTTATTGAGGGGGGGAGAAATTGAGAAGGCAGGAGCGCCAAGAGGAAGGGATTAGGTCTGAGGCGCAAGGAGGTGCATCCTGAACCCATGGTGTGTCTTCCAGGGGGTGGGTGTCCGGTGTCCGGGGGGATGATGATGAGATTCAGCAGGTGTAGCAGCCTCTCCTGCCACCGAACCAGCCCAGACCTCTGCCACCATAGCAGCCCAGGCCTCCCAAGCCGTAGCCGTAGCCGTAGCCGAAGGCCCCGTTGGAGACGGGCACTCCCTGGTAGCTGAGTTCACTGCCCACGGCAGCCGATGCGGAGGATCCGACGGCGGTGCTCTGGGGGAAGGAGGTGAGGATGGGTCCTGGCAGGGTGACCAGCACGGTGGGAGGCTGGATGATGACAGAGGAGTCCTGGCACTGCCTGACGCAGGGCTCGTTGCAGCTGTTGGCCAGCGGGGCGGGTGCGCAGGGGCGGCAGAGGTCGTTGCAGGCCATGGGTGTGGTGTGGAGGGTCCCTGGAAGAGAAGGTATTGAGCAAGGGTCAGGATGTTTGTTTGCGAGGGGTGATATGTGTGAGGAGAGCAAAGGAGTGGGGAGACGTAGGGTGTGTCTGTGGGGTTTGTGGTGGTGGGGAGGCGTGTGGGCAGGTGAGTCTGGGACAGAGCATGGTGGAAGAGAGGGAGGAGGTTGGACAGGAGAAGGATGCTCAGGGAGTTAAGTCTCACCTTGTTGATGGCAGAGGAGAAGGTGTGTGAAGAAGGCTATGAGGGAGAGAGGCACTGGACCAGCTTTTATGGTGGTGCGCGAGGGGCGGGACGGGCTTTGTGCATGAGTGCATTTTGCAGGCAGCAGCTGTGTCCTGGCCCAGCGTGGCGAGTCATGCGGTGGGGTGTGTTTTCCTTGCCCCAGTTCTTCAATGTCATGTCCTCCTCTTGAGGACGTGTCCACTTGGTGCTGGCGGCATCTTTGAAGCGAGACTCTTAGAGGTAAAAGGCTTGGTGCTGATGGTGCATGCCAGGGCAAGCACAAGAGGAGACCAAAGCATTGGAGAGGTATTATGTTGCATTTACAGGCACATTTCTTGTGTGGTTTGTGGGTGTTTTGTGATGATCTGACCCCATTTCCTGGCAGCCCGACCCAGCTCAGCCAGAATCAGGACAGGCAGGAAGGTCATCAACATGTCATGTCATCTTCTTGGCCCTGGAGGCAGCTTTTAAGGCAAAGGTTTGGAGGTCAATTCGTGGTGGTGATGCTGAAAGTCAGGGTGGGCAGAAGAGGCAACCATTGCAGAGTTGGGATGTTGTCAGTGAGGTCATCGTGTGGCACTCGTGTGGTGTGGTTTGTGGTTACATTGGGAAGAAGGCACCTCATGCAGGCAGACCCAGAGCTGTCAGACACAGAACAGACAAAAATGTTGTGGGTAGTCCTGAGCCTGTCGTATCAAAGGGGACGTTGTGTTTGACACGCATCTGTGTCTTCTACATGAAGGTGGCAAGGTTTGTAGATAAGGAAAGGACCAAAGCTGGTGTTTGCCTTGAGTTTTGAGTAAAGCATTTGATGATTTCTCACCTGTAATGCTCCTACACAAGATAAAAATGTATGTGTTGCCTAAGTGACCAGTGAGGTGGACTGCAAAGTGGTTGAATATTTGAGACCATAGGCTTGAGATAAGTGTCAAGAAATCCCACTGGAGGGAAGTCTCAAGTGGTGTAGCCCAAGACGGGATCGGTGGGTTCCACCCTGTTCCATATCCTCCTCCATGACCTGAGCAGTGCGGTAGAGTGAAGCCACATCAAGGTGGCAGATAGTAACTTTCATTTGAAAGAGGACAAAAAGGGAGACCCAAGCCACCTACCAGCCTGTCAGTGTCACCTCTGTTCCTGGCATGGTCACGAATCTTGGCGGATCCTGCTGGATATTATGTCAAGGAGGATGGAAATTCTGGAGGCGACAGCAGAAAGGCAAGAGGGCTTCCCAAAAGGAAAATTGTTCCTGACAAGTATTGAGGCTTTGTGCAATGGGGCTACAGCACTGGGGGAGAAGGGAAGAGCAAGTCATCCCATCTACCCGGCCTTGCGCAAAGCATTTGATACTGTTGAACACAGCACCCTTGTCTGTATCATGGAGAGATGTGGATTTGATGGGTGGATGTCTTGGTGAGTAAGGAATATGCAGGAGCGTTCCACTGAAAATGTTGCGGTCAATGCCTTGATGTCCAGGTGGAGACCAGTGATGTGCGGGGTCCATCTGGTGTCTTTAGGGGGTCGGGGATGCTTTACTGTCTTTGTCAGGAACAAGGAGAGAGGGCTTGAGTGCAGACTTAGTGAGTTTTCAGATGACACCAAGCTGGGTGTTGTGATAGATACCCAAGGGGAAAGGTGTGCCAGCCAGAGGGGCATTGACAGGCTAGCGACACAAACCTGTGCGTACATCATGACACTCCACAAGATCAAGTGTCGAGTTCTTCACCTGGATGGAAGAACTCCTAAAGAAGGATACGGGCTCATTGTTGAATGGATTGTGAGTTGTCCTGTGGAGAAGGACGTGTGTGTAGTGGTGGATGAAAAACTGAACATGAGCCAGCAACGAGCCCTTGTGGCCAAGGACACCAAGAGTAACCTGGGGAGAATGAAGTAATTTGTAGAAAGCAGGTCAGGGGAGATTCTCCTCCCTGTCTGCTCTGCTGTAGTGAGGCTGCATCTGGGGCCTTGTATCCAGTTCTGGCTCCCCGACTCAAGACAGAAAAGGAACCAGTGGAGAAATTGCAGCAGAGGCCAAGGCGATGAGGGTACTGGAATTCGTGTCTTATGAGGAGAGGCTGAGAGACGTCGGTGTGTTTAGCCTGGAGAAGAGAAGGACGAGGGGCTCCTATCACTGCTTATGACTATTGCCAGGGCCTCGGCCAACAGGATGGGCCCAGATCATTTTCAGTGTTTCCCTACGACAAGACAAGGGGCATCGGGTACAAAATTGAACTTGCCATGTTCTGCGTGAACATCTGGAAATGCTGTTCTTGTGAGAGTGATGGTGCACTGGAATTGGCTGCCCAGAGGGAGTGGAGTCTTGTTCCCTGGAGATACCGAAATCCAGTCTGGATGCATTCCTGTACAGCCTGATCGAGGTGACCCTGCTTTAGCAGGGGGGTTGGACTGGGAGATCTCCAGAGATCTCTTCCAACCCAACCCAACCATTCTGTGATTCTGCAGTTCTGTGATTTTGCTTCTGTGGTGGGGAGAGAGCCGTCCTGGGGAAGAGAGTCAAGTGTCTGCTTTCCTGGGGAGCTGGCATCAGAGGTCTGGATAGTGGTGCATGAGCAGGGACAAGCTTTGTCTGGGCAAGCGAAGGGCTTGTGTCATGTTCTGGAAGTGTCCCTGTGCTGCTCTGTGTTGTTGTTGTGGCTGGGGACATAGAGCCTAGGAGGAGCTTGTAATCTCTTTCTACCCACCCCAATGGCCACTGTAGCCCTGGCTTTGTGCTGGGTGGGGCTGGAAGAAGCTTGGGAGAAGAAAGAAGACGAGGCTTCTCAGGCTGGGATGCAGGAGAACTTTATTGGCTGGTTGCGGAAATAGAGAAGACAGAAGCGTCAATTGGAAGGGAGCAAGTTCGAGGTGCAAGGACGTGCATCTTCATCCCATGGTGTGGCTTCCAGGGGGTGGGTGGTTGGGGTCAAGGGTGGTGGAGAGGACCCTTAGCAAGGGTAGCAGCCTCTCCTGCCACCGAACCAGCCCAGACCTCTGCCACCATAGCAGCCCAGGCCTCCCAAGCCGTAGCCGTAGCCGAAGGCCCCGTTGGAGACGGGCACTCCCTGGTAGCTGAGTTCACTGCCCACGGCAGCCGATGCAGAGGATCCGACGGCGGTGCTCTGAGGGAAGGAGGTGAGGATGGGTCCTGGCAGGGTGACCAGCACGGTGGGAGGCTGGATGACGACGGAGGAGTCCTGGCACTGCCTGACGCAGGGCTCGTTGCAGCTGTTGGCCAGCGGGGCGGGTGTGCAGGGGCGGCAGAGGTCGTTGCAGGCCATGGGTGTGGTGTGGAGGGTCCCTGGAAGAGAGGGGGTTGAGCAAGGGTCAGGAGGTTGGTTTGTGAGGAGGACAAGGGAATGGGGAGGCGTTGGGTGGGTCTGTGGTGTTCGTGGTGGTGGGGAGGCCTGTGGGCTGGTGGGTCTGGGAAAGAGCGTGGTGGAAGAGAGGGAGGAGGTGGGTTAGGAGGAGGAGGCTCAGGGAGTTGAGACTCACCTTGTTGAGGGCAGAGGTGTAGGTGTGTGGAGAAGGTTGTGAGGGAGAGAGGTGCTGGACCAGCTTTTATGGTGGTGCGCGAGGGGCGGGACAGGCTTTGTGTTTGAGTGCATTTTGCGGGCAGCAGCTGTGTCCTGGCCCAGCGTGGCGAGTCATGAGGTGGGGTGTGTTTTCCTTGCCCCAGTTCTTCAATGTCATGTCCTCCTCTTGAGGACGTGTCCACTTGGTATTTGCGGCATCTTTGAAGTTAGAGGCTGAAGACTTGGTGCTGCTGACGTGTGTCAGGGCAGGCGCAAGAGGTGACCGAAGCGTAGGAGAGGTGTAATGGTGTCAGTGAGGCCATTGCTTAGCACTTTTGTCGTGTGGTTTGTGGGTGCATTGTGAAGAGGAAACGACAATTGCTGGTAGACACGCAAACCACTGCTCGACCCTGGTCAGAAAAGTTGATGAGGAGGTATGAATATGGATTTCTGAAGGGGACATCATGCTTGACCAAGCTACGTGTCTTCTGCATTTAAGTGAGTAGGTCTGTAGAGGGGGAAAGAACAAAGGCTTGTGTTTACCTAAATTTTGAGTGAAACCTTTGGTGTTTTTTCCCCTTGCATCCTCCTAGAAAAGACCAAAATGCATGCTTTGCATAAGTGACCAGCGAGTTGAAATGCAAAGTGGTTGAATGGTTGGGCCCAGGGGCTTGTGATGAGTGGCAGGAAGCCCTGATGGAGGGAAATCTCCATTAATGTAGCGCAGGAACTGGATCTTTGGGAAGAAATCTGTTCAGCATCCTTCGCAATGACATGAGCGGTGGGATGGAGTGAACCCTCAGCAAGGTGGCAGGTGGTAACTCTCATTTTAAAGATGCCGAAGGGAGACCCAGGTCAACTACCAGCCTGTCAGTGTCACCTCTGTGCCTGCCGTGGTCATGAATCCTGGCAGATCCTGCTAGAAATTACGTGAAGGAAGATGGAAAATCTGGAGGCGACAGCTGGAAGGCAAGAGGGCTTCACAAAAGGCAAATTGTTCCTGACAAGTATTAAGGCTTTCTGCAATGGGTCTACAGCGTTGATGGAGAACGGAAGATGAACACATCTCATCTCTGTGGCCCTGCGCCAAGTACCTGATTCTATTGCACACAGCACCCTTGTCTCTCTAATGGAGAGATCTGGATTTGATGGGTGGATATCTTGGTGAGTAAGGAATATGCAGGAGTTTTCCACTCCAAGTGTTGCAGTCAATACCTCAATGTTCAGGTGCAGACCAGTAATGCGCAGTGTCCATCTGGTTTCTGCAGTGGGACCAGGATTATTTACCGTCTTTGTCAGGCACAGGGAGAGTGGGCTTGAGTGCGACTTAGTGAGTTAGCAGATGACACCAAGCTGGGTGGTGTGATGGATACCCAAGAGGAAAGGTGTGGCAGCTAGAGGGGCATTGAGAGGCTAGGGACACAGGCCTGTGTTTGCATCATGAAATTCCACAAGATTAAGTGTCGAGTTCTTCACCTGGATGGAAGAACTCGTAAAGAAGGATATGGGCTCATTGTTGAATGGATTGTGAGTTGTCCTGTGGAGAAGGACATGTGCGTAGTGGTGGATGAAAAACTGAACGTGAGCCAGCAACGAGCCCTTGTGGCCAAGGAGACCAACGGTATCCTGGGGAGCATGAAGTAATGTGTAGCAAGCAGGTCAGGGGAGATTCTCTTCCCCTCTAGTCTGTCGCAGTGAGGCTGCATCTGGAGTCTTGTATCCAGTTTTGGTCTCCCTGTCTCCGAAAGAAAAGGAAAGATTGGAGAAATTGTAGCAGAGGCCAAGGCGATGAGGGTACTGGAATTTGTGTCTTATAAGGATTGGCTGAGAGACGTGGGTGTGTTTACCCTGGAGAAGAGAAGGACGAGGGGCTCCTATCAATGCTCATGGATATCGCCAGGGCCTCGGCCAACAGGATGGGCCCAGATCATTTCAAGTGGTGCCCAGCGACAGGACAAGAGCCAATAGGAACAAACCGGATCTTAGGAAGTTCCACATGAACATCTCGGAAAGCTTTTCTTGTAAGAGTGAGGGTGCACTGGTATTGGCTGCCCAGGGAGGGAGTGGAGTCGCCTTCCCCAGATATACTTAAATCCAATCAGGATGCCTTCCTGTACAGCCTGATCGAGGTGACCCTGCTTTAGTAGGGGGTTAGCTTGGATGATCTCCAGAGATGCCTTCCAACCCAAGCATTCTGCAATTCTACTTGCTATGGTGACCAGAGAGTCGTCCTGCGGAAGAGTCAAGTGTTTGTTACCAAGAGGAGCTGACATCCGAGGTCTGGATAGTGGTGCATGAGCATGGGCATGATTTGTCTGGGCAAGCGAAGGTTTTGTGTCATGTTCTGGAAGTGTCTCTGCGCTGCTCTGCATTGTTGCAGCTGGGGACACAAACCATGCGAGGATATTACAACATTGTTCCAACCAACCAAACGGCCACTGTAGACTCTGTGTTTTGCAGGGTGAGATTGGAGGAACATTGAAGGAAAAGAAGAGAGGAGGCCTTCAGGCTGGGATGCAGGAGAACTTTATTGAGGGGGAGTGAAATTGAGAAGGCAGGAGCACCAAGTGGAAGGGAGCAAGTCTGAGGTGCAAGGAGGCGAATCCTCAGTGCATGCTGTGTCTTCCAAGGTGTATGTCGCTAGTCTCAGGGGTGGTGGAGAGGACCCTTAGCATGGGTAGCAGCCTCTCCTGCCACCGAACCAGCCCAGACCTCTGCCACCATAGCAGCCCAGGCCTCCCAAGCCGTAGCCGTAGCCGAAGGCCCCGTTGGAGACGGGCACTCCCTGGTAGCTGAGTTCACTGCCCACGGCAGCCGATGCAGAGGATCCGACGGCGGTGCTCTGGGGGAAGGAGGTGAGGATGGGTCCTGGCAGGGTGACCAGCACAGTGGGAGGCTGGATGACGACGGAGGAGTCCTGGCACTGCCTGACGCAGGGCTCGTTGCAGCTGTTGGCCAGCGGGGCGGGTGCGCAGGGGCGGCAGAGGTCGTTGCAGGCCATGGGTGTGGTGTGGAGGGTCCCTGGAAGAGAGGGTGTTGAGCAAGCGGTGGGGCATGGGGGTTTCGAGGTGTGGAGTGTGAGGAGGGCAGGGGAGTGGGAAGGCGTGGGGTGGGTCTGTGAGGTTTGTGGTGGTGGGGAGGCGTGTGGGATGCGGAACTTGGTATAGAGCGTGGTGGAAGAGAGGGAGGAGGTGGGTTAGGAGAAGGAGGCTCAGGGAGTTGAGACTCACCTTGTTGAGTGTGGAGGAGAAGGTGTGCAGAGAAGGTTGTGAGGGAGAGAGGTGCTGGACCAGCTTTTATGGTGGTGCGCGAGGGCCGGGACACGCTTTGTGTGTGAGTGCATTTTGCAGGCAGCAGCTGTGTCCTGGCCTAGCGTGGCGAGTCATGAGGTGGGGTGTGTTTTCCTTGCCCCAGTTCTTCAATGTCATGTCCTCCTCTTGAGGACGTGTCCACTCGGTGCTGGCGGCATCTTTGAAGTGAGAATGTTAGAGGCCAAGCACTTGATGTTGATGGCATGTGTCAGGACAAGCACAAGAGGTGACCAAGGCATTAGAGAGGGTGGGTGTTGCCTGTGAGGTCATCACATGGCACACATGTTGTGTGGTTTGCGGCTGCACGATGAAGACGTAACGACAACTGCTGGTAGCCACATAAACCACTGCTCAACCCTGGTCTGAAAAGCTGATGAGGAGGTGTAGACAAGGATGTATGAGGGGAATATCATGCTTGACCAAGCTCTGTGTCTTCTATATTAAGGTGATTATGTCTGTAGAGGGGGAAAGAATGAAGGTTTGTGTTTACCTTGAATTGTGAGTGAAGCCTTTGATGTTTTCTCTCCTTGCATCCTCCTAGAAAAGACCAAAATGCATGCTTTGCATATATGACCAGTGTGTTGGACTGCCAAGTGGTTGAATGGTTTGGGCCAGAGGCTTGTGATGGGTGGCAGGAAGTCCTGATGGAGGGAAATCTCAATTAATGAAGCCCAGAACTGGATCTTTGGGACCAACCCTGTTCAGCATCCTTCTCAGTGACATGAGCAGTGGGAGTGAGTGAACCCTCAGCCAGGTGCCAGATGGTAACTCACATTTCACGGGTGGACGAGGTGCTAAGGGGCATGGTTTAGTGTTTGACAGGAATGGTTGGACTCGATGATCCGGTGGGTCTCTTCCAACCTGGTTATTCTGTCATTCTATGATTCTATGATTTTAAAGATGCAAAAGGGAGACCCAGGTCAAGTACCAGCCTTTCAGTGTCACCTCTGTGCCTGACATGGTCATGGATCCTGGCAGATCCTCCTGGAAACTATGCCAAGGTGTGTGGAAATAAAGGAGGCGACTGCTGAAAGCCAAGATGCCTTCCCAAAAGGCAAATTGTGAGAAATTCGGAGGCTTTTTGTGATGGGTCTACAGTGCAGGTGGAGAAGGGAAGAGGAACGGGACTCAGCTACCTGGCCTTGTGCAAAGCATTTGACAGTGTCTTATGCAACATCCTTGTGTAAATGGAGAGATGTGGATTTTAGGTGCGGACGTCTTGGTGGAGAAGGAATATGCTGGATTCTTCTCCCCATCTACTCTGCCCTAGTGAGGCCGCATAGAATCGTACAATAGGTGGGGTTGGAAGAGACCTTAAAGATCATCTAGTTCCACCCCTCTGCCAGGGGCAGGGACATCCCACTAGATCAGGTAACCCGAGGCCCCATCCAACCTGGCCTTAAACAGCTCGAGGGATCGGGCATCCACAACTTCCCTTGGCAACCTGTTCCAGTGTCTGACCAGCTCATATCCATTCCCCCTTGTCCTTTCACCACAAGCTTTTATGAATAGTCCCTCTCCAGCTTTCTTGCCGTCTCCTTTCAGGTACTGGAAGAACCTTTGTGCATGAGTGCATTTTGCAGGCAGCAGCTGTGTCCTGGCCCGGCCTGGCGAGTCGTGAGGTGGGGTGTGTTTTCCTTGCCCCAGTTCCTCAATGCCATGTCCTCCTCTTGAGGACATGTCCACTTAGCCCCTGCGGCAGCTTTGAAGTGAGAGTGTTAGAGGCCCAAGGCTTGTTGTTGATGGCACGTGTCATTGCAGGCACAGGAGGGGACCAAAGCATGGGAGAGGTGTGGTGGTGTCAGCGAGGCCGGCGCTTGGCACTTGTGTGCTGTGGTTTGCAGGTGCCTTGTGAAAAGGGGACGCGGTTTCCTGGCCACCAGACTCAGCACTCCGGAACCAGGAGGGAGAAGAAAGTGATGAGTAATCATCAGCGTGTATTGACAAAGGGGACGTCGTCCTTGATGAGCCGAAGCTGCTGTTTCCCTTGAGTTTTGAGTAAAAACTCAGAAGCTTTCTCCCCTTGCATGCTCCTAAACTGGCCAAGAAAGTATGTGTTGAGTAGGCAGAGAGTGAGATGGACTGCAAACTGGTTGAATGGCTGTGCCCAGAGGCTTGGGATGAGCGGGACAAAGTCCTGATGCAGGGAAGTCTCAGGTCATGTAGCCCAGGACAGGGATCCATGGGGCGAAGCCTGGTCAACGTCCTCCTCAACGACCAGGGTTGTGGGATGCAGATGTTCACCTTTATTTGAAAGAGGGAATCATGAACAAGGAGTGTGGTGATAGGACAAGGAAGAACGGTTTTAAACTCAATGAAACTATATCTAGCCACCTCCCTTGGTGGCACTGATGAAACAGAATGCATCGCGCTGACTGCTGACACTGCTTCCTTTGCACAGAGTTCCCAGCTTTAGGAAAGCTCTGGGGACGGAGCAGGCAAGCCGTGTGGGCTGAAGTGTCACTGCAGGGAGCAAAGGAGTCATCGTGTCACCTGATGGGGCTGGGGGCTGACGCAGACACCCATGAGTAGGTGTTTGCCTGCTGGTTCCTGGCCTGTTGGTGGCTGATGCTGGCATACGGGCAGTGTGGTAGATGGTGCTTCTTTCTGTGCCCCGGACAGGCTGGCCCCCTGTCAAGCCAGATATCATCTGCAAGCTGGAGCGAGGAGAGACGCCGTGCGTACCAGACCACCCCAGGGCACAGTGCAGGCAGCAGAACCCTGGGCCAGGTGCGTCCCCAGGATCCGCGGGAAGGAGCAGGTCCAGCAGGAGGCACTTGGTGCACTCCCTGGTTAGCGAGCCACGCCAGGGGGACCCGTCAAGGTCCCCTCGCCTCCATGACGTGCTGGCCTCTAAGCTGCTGGAGAAGAACCCATCCACGTGTTCCGAGTGCAACAAGAGCTTCAGGAGCCGGACAGCCCTGGCCATCCAGAAATGGAGCCACAGGGGCGAGCGGCCCTTCACCTGCACAGACTGCGGGAAGATCTTCAGACGCAAGGCCAACCTGACCGAACACCAACGCATCCACACTGGCGAGCGCCCCTTTGCCTGCACTGACTGTGGCAAGAGCTTCAGCCGGAAGCAAAACCTGATCAGCCTCCAGCGCATCCACACCAGGGAGAGGATCTTCACCTGCTCTGACTGCAGCAAGAGCTTCAGCTGGAACGTTGCCCTGATGAGGCACAAGCTCATCCACACAGGCAAGCGCCCCTTTGCCAGCAGGGAGTACGACAAGACCTTCAGTCGGAAGCAACATCTGATTAGGCACAAGCACATCCACCCTGGTGAGAAGCACTTTTCCTGTGCTGACTGTGGCAAGAGCTTCAGACAGAAGAGCTCCCTGATCAGCCACCAGAATATCCACACAGGGCTCTTTGTGTGCACCGACTGTGGCAAGAACTTCACCGGGGAGCGACACCTGATCAGACATCAGCGTTTCCACACCACTGAGGAAACCTACAAGTGTGGCAACTGTGGCAAGACCTACAGCCACAAGTGTGCCCTGAAGAGACACCAGCGGGTGCATTGAAACCACCAGGTCACACCACAGGGTGAGTGGCAGGAGGAAGGATGTCTCTCCTGAAACAAGGCATCCTTCAAAACAAGATATTCTTCAAAAGAAGAACGCGTTATCAGGAACACGGGGTGCTCAAGCCAGAGCTGTGCAGCTGTGCTTCAGTGAGAAAGAAGACTGTCCAAGGATAACAGTAAGTAGCTTTACCCCACAAGGTACCCATAAAACTGGATATGCATTAACTACCAGGAACAGGGTAGAATCCCAGCCATTACCTGCAGGGACTTCAGCTCAGAAGGCTGAAAACATTGCCTTAACTAGAGCCTTAGGACTGGTATAAAGGAAAAAGATAAATCTTGTACAGACTCTAAATCATAGAATCGTAGAATCACCAGGTTGGAAAAGACCCATCAGATCATCAAGTCCAACCATTCCTATCAAACACTAAACCACGCTCCTCAGCGCCTCGTCCACCCGTCCTTTAAACCCCACCAGGGAAGGTGACTCAACCACCTCCCTGGGCAGCCTGTTCCAGTGCCCAATGACCCTTTCCATGAAAATTCTTTTCCTCATGTTCAGCCTAAACCTCCCCTGGCGGAGCTTGAGGCCATTCCCTCTTGTCCTGTCCCCTGTCACTTGGGAGAAGAGGCCAGCTCCCTCCTCTCCACAACCTCCTTTCAGGTAGTTGTAGAGAGCAATGAGGTCTCCCCTCAGCCTCCTCTTCTCCAGGCTCAACAACCCCAGCACTCTCAGCTGCTCCTCGTAACACTTGTTCTCCAGCCCCCTCACCAGCTTTGGAGCTCTTCTCTGGAGAGATATGCCTTTTGAGTTGTTCATACTCACAGAGCGATCTGGAAGGAACAAGGGTTATTGATGGCACAAAGAAAACAGATTGAACATGCTGAAGAAACACTTTGCTTATTAGAAGCAGTACAATTACCAACCAAAGCAGCCATCGTGCACTGTCAACGACACCTGAGAGGTAACACTGACCAGGAAACAGATAATAGATGGGCTGATTATGAGGCTAAATGGGCGGCAGAAATAATGCAGGAAGAGCAAACATGAGCTCTAATCCTAGATAATAAAGACGAAAATTTAGAAAATCAGAATGGTATTAGATACTCCAAGTTCGATGGGATATGAATACAAGAACTTGGAGGACAAATCCTTTCCCAGAAGTGGGCACAATTAAAAGACAGCAGAACTATTGCACCTGCCAGCTCGATCTGGGAACTTGCAACATGATAAAACCCACTGTGAACCACAGAATCACAGAATAACCAGGTTGGAAGAGACCCACCGGATCATCGAGTCCAACCGTTCCTATCAAACACTAACCAGGCCCTTTATACAAAATCCTAAAGCAGAAATGGATACGGAGGAATTTTACATACTACGGTCCAGACTCAACAGTGCGAAATATGTTAAATCGAATACAATTTGGCATAGTTAGGTTAGGAAACGTGGGGACCAGAGGTGTGGATAACTCCAACAGGAGGAGATCACTCTAAACTTGGAAGTCATGGTTGGAAAAGGGACAAAATTTCATTTCATAGCATTAGAACATAAACTAACTCCTGTTGTAGAACAAAAGAGTAGAGGAGAAAATGTAGGCTTTAGGAATATTAGTGGAATGGGTTGCAGTTGGACTTTTGATAGTCCAGGACAATTATCCGGTATCAATTATACACGGGCACAAGGAGAAAATCGTAATTCATTAAAGCCTGAGCGACTTGGTCTTGTGGGTGCAGGATTAGCCCTGCAAACTCAGTCATGTTACAAATTACCCACTGGTATTGGTGGCTGTGTGGAGATGGATATGCTAGAAAAACTTTACTGGCACTTGTATAGCAGGTTATCTAACTCCACAAAACACTATCTATAAAAAACTGAAAGGAATCCTAAGAACACCTTGGGTACGAACGAAGAGAAATACTAATCCTCTCATCAAAAGGCCATCTCCACTTCATAATTTTATGAGATGGATTTTTCCTCTGTTAGGACTTAGTGGACTTGAAAAGCCAATAGTCAATATCTCAGCAGAAATGGAAATCAAAACTAATGACATTGCAGACGCCCTCACAGCTATTCAAGCTGAAGTGACATCACTGAGCAAAGCGGTCTTACAAAACCAAATGGGTTTAGAGATATTAACGGTGCAAATGGGAGGAGTATGTACCTTAATAAACACAAGTTGCTGCACCTACACTAAGCAATCCGGAAAGGTAACAAAAGCCATAGATGAAATCGGGAAACAAACCAAGGTTTTACACGAAGCAGCACAAGACAGTAACTCTTTTGCCATTACTGAACTGTGGGAAAAGCTCACCTCTTGGTTACCTAACTTTCTTTGCCTTAGACAATTGTTTGCTTTGATAGTTGCTTTAATGATTTTGGGGCTTTTATTGCATTTTATAGTTAAATGTTGTATTTATTAAATGTATGTTGTACTGGAGGGGTTATTAATGATTACAAACAATGGAAAAAACATCAACTTTGCCAAAAGACAGAATCAAGAAAACACTTTAAGAAGAGGGTCAATACGGAAAGCAGCCTTTAAATAAGTAAAAGACTTTACTAACAGGCTAGACAAAGGTGGGAAATGAAACAAGGCATTCTTCAAAACAAGGCATCCTTCCAAACAAGAAAGTGTTATCAGGAGCACCGGGTGCTCAAGCCAGAGCTGTGCGGTAGTGCTTCAGTGAGCAAGGAGACCGTCCAAGGAGTAAGTAGCTGCTTGTTACAGAATACGGTGTGCAAGCTAGGAGGAGAACCCCCTTGCACCCCAGCTCTGCTAATAAAACACACCTCCTTTATAACTCTCCTGAGTTGTTAAGTTTGATTCTGTGTCTCAGCCAGACGCTGAGCAGCAGATTCGGGGGGCACTGAGCTACGGAGGCAGCTGCACGCTGGGAGTGCTGGGGGTGCACTCATGAGCCACCATGGGCCCCTCGTCCTTTAACTGCTCCTTGCAGCTGCCACACTGCAAGGACCTGGCCTCTGTCCACCCCCTCGCCTGAGAAGGACTATCCTCCTCCTGTCTGTCGCCCTCAGCACCACTCGCAGGCCCTGCTGCACCCATGGTTGTTTATTCACGTTCTAATTCTGGCTGTAGGTCTTGTCACACTCGCCACACTTCCAGGGCTTCTTCCTAGCGTGGATGCACTGGTGGTTGACTACAGCTTGCGTCCCTCAGAAGTGGAGGTTGCAGTGGCTCAGGCCAAGGGACGCTCACTGGTGTGGATGTGCTGGTGCCTGATCAGAGAGCCCTTCCTGCTGAAGCTCTCGCCACAGTCGGTGCAGGTGAATGGGCGCTCGCCAGTGTGGGTGCGCAGATGGACGTTTAAGGTGCCCTTCCGGATGAAGCTCCAGTTGCATTCGGTGCAGGCAAAGGGGCGCTCACCCGTGTGGATGCGCTGGTGAGTTAGGAGGTTGGCTGTTTGTCTGAACCTCTTGTCACAACTGGCACAGGCAAAGGGCCGCTCACCGGTGTGGATGCGCTGGTGACTGATCAGGGAGCGCTTCTCTCTGAAGCTCTTTCCGCAGTCAGCACAGTCAAAGGGCCGCTCGCCAGTGTGGATGTGCTGGTGCCTGATCAGAGAGCCCTTCCTGCTGAAGCTCTCGCCACAGTCGGTGCAGCTGAATGGGCGCTCGCCAGTGTGGATGCGCAGATGTCTGTTCAGGTTGCCCTTACTGATGAAGCTCCAGTTGCATTCAGCACAGGCAAAGGGCCGCTGGCCCTTGTGAATGCGCTGGTGCCTGATCAAGGAGCTCTTGCGCCTGAAGGTATTGTTGCACTCCATGCAGGTAAAGGGCCGCTCGCCAGTGTGGATGCGCTGGTGTTCTATCAGGATGCTCTTCTTTGTGAAGCTCCTGTTGCAGTCAGCACAGGTGAAGGGGCGCTCACCAGTGTGGATGCGCTGGTGACTGATCAGGGAGCGCTTCTCTCCGAAGCTCTTGCTGCATTCAGCACAGGAAAAGGGCCGCTCGCCACTGTGGATGCGCTGGTGCCTGATCAGGGAGCTCTGGTCCCTGAAGCTCTTGCCGCAGTCAGCACAGGCAAAGGGGCGCTCGCCAGCGTGGATGCGTTGGTGTTCGGTCAGCTTGGCCTTGCGTCTGAAGCTCTTCCCGCAGTCTGTACAGCTAAAGGGCTGCTTCCCCCTCTGGCTCCTCTTCTGCATGGCCAGGGCTGTCCGGCCCCTCAAGTTCTTGTTGCACTTGGAAGGGCTCTTCTCCAGCTGCTGAGGGTCCAGCACATTGTGGAGGTGAGGGTGCACTGACATATCCCCCTGACTCCCACTCAGCTCCCATTCAGGTGAGCCCGCACCGTGCCTGCTGCTTGACCTGCTCCTTCCCACGGACGCCTGGGACACGCCTGGCACAGGGCTCCGGTGCCTCTGCAGCGCCCCAGGGGGGTCTGGCACACATGGCGTCTGCCCTCGCTCCAGCTTGCAGATGATATCTGGCTTGATGGTGACCCAGCCTGTTGGGGAACAGACAGAAGCACCCTGTGTCACGCTGCCCAGAAAGTAGCATGAACCCCCAGCACCCACAACCCCAACAGCCACAGCCCAAACGTCTCCTCCCACTCCACTCCTCCCTCACCATTCAACCCGGCTACCATTCATCCTCCCTTCCCTTCCCTGCGCCTACAGCCTCCCCTCGCATCACCCTCGTCACCTTGGCTGCTCTCCTGCACACAGGACGCCAACAAAGGGCTCAAAGTGGCAAAAGGAGAGGTTAAGACCAGACTCGGGGAAGCATTTCTTCCCAGAGGGGGCTCAAACCCTAAAACAAGCTTCCCGGAGACCCGCTCGGTGCCCTAAGCCTGTCAGGCTTGGAGAGGCATTTGGACCATGTCCATAATCCCGTGATTTAACAGCTGCTCATCCCTGAGGGGCTCAGGCACTTGGACCCAGGAAGCCCCGTAGATGCCTTTCTACTGAAAATGGATCCCATCCCACCCCACCCCACCCCACCCCATCCCACCCCACCCCATCCCTCCAGCCCAGCAGAGCCGCAGAGAGTCCTCACCCAGCGAGGCGACCATCTCGTAGGTGTCCAGCAGCACCTCCCGGTAGAGCCGCCGCTGCCAGCCCGTCAGCTCTGCCCACTCCTCGCGGCACAAGTAGATGGCCACCTCCTCGAACGGCCCCGCCATCTGCAGCAAGAAGCACGCCCGGCTCAGCACTAGCGAGGCTCGGTCCCAGCCCGCCAGGAAGAGGCGGAACCCGTGGGGAGAGACCAATTGTGCGACGGAAACGCTTCGCCTCCAGTCGGTTCTTTCCGGCGCTGGAGCTGCAGGCAGAGGGGGTGGCGGGGAGGCGAGGCGGGGAGTCTTTCTGGGCCCCCTTCCTTCTCGTGCGAGCAGCAGGGCTCGAGGTGCTTTTCGGCAGGCGTGTGGGGCGGCATCCGGAGCGTCCCCGCTGCCTCTGGCCGGAGCGATCTCGGGGCGAGGCTCCGTCTCCCCGGCGAGAGGCAGCGGCGCGGGGTCCAGGCTGCTCCGGCAAGGGGGGGTCAAGGGCAGGCGGCGCAGGGGCTGCGGCTTCCAGCGCGGGGGAGGGAGAGGGCGCAGCCCCCGCTGCTCTGGCGGGGGTCCCTAAGGGGGCTGGGGCCGGGGAGAGCTGCCTCGAAGGGTGCCAGCTGTGCCCGTGTCCCTGCTGCGCCTCTCCAGGGGGAGCTGGGACCCAGCATCCCAGCATGGGGCTGGGCAGGGACCCAGCATCCCAGCATGGGGCTGGGCAGGGACCCAGCATCCCAGCTTCGGGATATCTTCTCTCAGTGGGCACTGGAGAGGGAAAGACATGGTCTCAGGGTTGAAGATGTATGTGGAGATCTCTGGATTGATGTCACAGCCAGAAAGAACGATGGGGCTGGAGTGGAAAGGGTGTGATTTGGGCACGAGTGGGGAATTGCCGGGGTTCAGCTGAGCTCGATCCCCCTGGGCTGCCGGTTCTCAGTGTGGCAGTGTCAGGGTTTGGGCAGAGGGTTCCAGGCAAGGCACAGCGGGGCGTGCTGAGCCGGGCGTGCTTCTTGCTGCAGATGGCGGGGCCGTTCGAGGAGGTGGCCATCTACTTGTGCCGCGAGGAGTGGGCAGAGCTGACGGGCTGGCAGCGGCGGCTCTACCGGGAGGTGATGCTGGACACCTACGAGATGGTCGCCTCGCTGGGTGAGGACTCTCTGCGGCTCTGCTGGGCTGGAGGGATGGGGTGGGGTGAGATGAGATGGGGTGGGGTGGGATGGGATGTGATGGGATGGGGTGGGATGGGGTGGGATGGGATGGGATGGGAGGGGATGGGGTTCGATGGCATGGGATGGCGTGGGGTGGGATGGGGTGGAATGGAGTGGGATGGGATGGGATGGGAGGGGATGGGGTGGGGTGGGATGGGGTGGGATGGGATGGGATGGGATCCATTTCCAGTGGAAAGGTACCTACGGGGCTTCCTGGATCCAAGTGCCTGAGCCCTTCAGGGATGAGCAGCTGTTAAATCACAGGATTATGGACATTGTCCAAATGCCTCTCCAAGCCTGACGGGCGTAGGGCATCGAGCGGGTCTCCGGGAAGCTTGTTTTAGGGTTTGAGCAGCCTCTGGGAAGAAATGCTTCCCCGAGTCTGGTCTCGGGAAGGGAGGATGAATGGTAGCCGGGTTGAATGTTGAGGGAGGAGTGGAATGGGAGGAGACGTTTGGGCTGTGGCTGTTGGGGTTGTGGGTGCTGGGGGTTCATGCTACTTTCTGGGCAGCGTGACACAGGGTGCTTCTGTCTGTTCCCCAACAGGCTGGGTCACCATCAAGCCAGATATCATCTGCAAGCTGGAGCGAGGGCAGACGCCATGTGTGCCAGACCCCCCTGGGGCGCTGCAGAGGCACCGGAGCCCTGTGCCAGGCGTGTCCCAGGCGTCCGTGGAAAGGAGCAGGTCAAGCAGCAGGCACGGTGCGGGCTCACCTGAATGGGAGCTGAGTGGGAGTCGGGGGGACATATCAGTGCACCCTCACCTCCACGATGTGCTGGACCCTCAGCAGCTGGAGAAGAACCCTTCCAAGTGCAACAAGAATTTGAGGGGCCGGGCAGCCCTGGCCATGCAGAAGAGGAGCCAGAGGGGGAAGCAGCCCTTTAGCTGTACAGACTGCGGGAAGAGCTTCAGACGCAAGGCCAAGCTGACCGAACACCAACGCATCCATACTGGCGAGCGGCCCTTTGCCTGTGCCCATTGTGACAAGAGGTTCAGATACAAGGCCAACCTCCTAACTCACCAGCGCATCCACACTGGCGAGCGCCCCTTTGCCTGTGCTGACTGCGGCAAGAGCTTCAGAGAGAAGAGCTCCCTGATCAGTCACCAGCGTATCCACACTGCCGAGCAGCCCTTTGCCTGTGCTGACTGCGGGAAGAGCTTCAGAGAGAAGAGCTCCCTGATCAGTCACCAGCGTATCCACACTGCCGAGCAGCCCTTTGCCTGTGCTGACTGCGGGAAGAGCTTCAGACAGAAGCGCTCCCTGATCAGTCACCAGCGCATCCACACCGGTGAGCGGCCCTTTGCCTGTGCCAGTTGTGACAAGAGGTTCAGACAAACGGCCAACCTCATAACTCACCAGCGCATCCACACCGGTGAGCGGCCCTTTGCCTGTGCCAGTTGTGACAAGAGGTTCAGACAAACAGCCAACCTCCTAACTCACCAGCGCATCCACACGGGTGAGCGCCCCTTTGCCTGCACCGAATGCAACTGGAGCTTCATCCGGAAGGGCACCTTAAACGTCCATCTGCGCACCCACACTGGCGAGCGCCCATTCACCTGCACCGACTGTGGCGAGAGCTTCAGCAGGAAGGGCTCTCTGATCAGGCACCAGCACATCCACACCAGTGAGCGTCCCTTGGCCTGAGCCACTGCAACCTCCACTTCTGAGGGACGCAAGCTGTAGTCAACCACCAGTGCATCCACGCTAGGAAGAAGCCCTGGAAGTGTGGCCAGTGTGACAAGACCTACAGCCAGAATTAGAATCATAGAATCATAGAAAAACTCGGTTGGAAAAGACCCACTGGATCATCAAGTCCAACCATTCCTATCAATCACTAAACCATGCCCTCAGCACCTCATCCACCCGTCCTTTAAACACCTCCAGGGAAAGGGACTCAACCACCTCCCTTGGCAGCCTCTGCCAGTGCCCAATGGCCCTTTCTGTGAAAATTTTTTTCCTAATGTCCAGTTTGAACCTCCCCTGGTGGAGCTTGAGGCCATTCCCTCTTGTCCTGCCCCTGTCATAAATGTTCCATTTTTTTTTTAAATTACTTTCTTACTTCACTTAGCCTCCAGCAGCCAACAAACCACAGGCTTATATATAGTGTATTCTAACTTATCAGAAACGTCTCATTCACTTGATAAAAGAAAAGAGAAAGGTGACTAGGAAAACCAAATCAGAGTTTGAATTTAATGTAGCATTATATCCGGGCCCCTCGCTTCTTTCTCACCTTGAAAACTAAAAAATGTGTTTCACCATCAGGAGAAACAGAGTTACTCTGACTAGATGAAACGAGTTCTCTATTCTAACATGTACTCACCTCTTTAAGTAAGTTTTGTAAGAGGAATGTTGTTTAACCTCACTCTTTCCCCTCTTTTTTGAATATGCATGACATTTAACATGTATAACATCTGGAAATGTTACGGCAGGGCTAAGGGGCATTTTGATGGCTAGGATAGGGTTGCATGATGCACCAGTCAATCTGCTCACTGTATTAGAAAACTGGAAAGTTACCTTAGGCATTTTAAAATAAATTTAAAAAAATTACTTAATTGTTCCTTATTTATATTTATCACTGAAATCCACTGCTTCTGAAGCTATTTCGATAACACCGCATTCTCCCAAAGGGCCCAATCCAACTCCCATTCAAATAAACAGCCTTCAATGGAGCCTATTTGTTGCTAGCCAACAAGATTGAATTCTGCTGCAGAGCAGTCCCTGAAGCGTTTGTCACAGCTCTTTACAAATATTGCTCCAGTAAGAGCAGGTCTAAATTAGAACGTGAATAAACAACCATGGGTGCAGCAGGGCCTGCGAGTGGTGCTGAGGGCGACAGACAGGAGGAGGATAGTCCTTCTCAGGCGAGGGGGTGGACAGAGGCCAGGTCCTTGCAGTGCGGCAGCTGCAAGGAGCAGTTAAAGGACGAGGGGCCCATGGTGGCTCGTGAGTGCACCCCCAGCACTCCCAGCCTGCAGCTGCCTCCGTAGCTCAGTGCCCCCCAAATCTGCTGCTCAGCGTCTGGCTGAGACACAGAATCAAACTTATCAACTCCGGAGAGTTATAAAGGAGGTGTGTTTTATTAGCAGTGCTGGGGTGCAAGGGGGTTCTCCTCCTAGCTTGCACACCGTATTCTGTAACAAGCAGCTACTTACTCCTTGGACGGTCTCCTTGCTCACTGAAGCACTACCGCACAGCTCTGGCTTGAGCACCCGGTGCTCCTGATAACACTTTCTTGTTTGGAAGGATGCCTTGTTTTGAAGAATGCCTTGTTTCAATTCCCCTGTTGTCTAGCCTGTTAGTAAATTCTTCTACTTATTTAAAGGCTGCTTTCTGTATTGACGCTCTTCTTATTTTCTCAATTCTGTCTTCTGGCAAAGTTGATGTTTTTTCCATTGTTTGTAATCATTAATAACCCCTCCAGTACAACATATTAAACATTTAACTATAAAATGCAATAAAAGCCCTAAAATCATTAAAGGAACTATCAAAGCAAACAATTGTCTAAGGCAAAGAAAGTTAGGTAACCAAGAGGTGAGCTTTTCCTACAGTTCAGTAATACCAGAATAGTTAGTGTCTTGTGCTGCTTTGTGTAAAACCTTGGTTTGTTTCCCGATTTCATCTATGGCTTTTGTCACCTTTCCGGATTGGTTAGTGTAGGTGCAGCAACTTGTGTTTATTAAGGTACATACTCCTCCCATTTGCACCGTTAATATCTCTAAACCCATTTGGTTTTGTAAGACCGCTTTGCTCAGTGATGTCACTTCAGCTTGAATAGCTGTGAGGGCGTCTGCAGTGTCATTAGTTTTGATTTCCGTTTCTGCTGAGAATTCTCATAAAATTATGAAATTGAGATGGCCTTTTGATGAGCGGATTACTCTTTCTCTTGGTTCTTATCCAGGGAGTTCTTAGGATTCCTTTCAGTTTTTATAGAATCACAGAATGACTCGGTTGGAAAAGACCCAGTAGATCATCAAGTCCAACGTTTCTTATCAGTCACTAAACCATGGCCCTCAGCAGCTCATCCACCAGTCTTTTAAACACCTCCAGGGAAGGTGACTCAACCACCTCCCTGGGCAGCCTGTTCCAGTGCCCAACGACCCTTTCCATGAAATGTTTTTTCCTGATTTCAAGACTGAACCTCTCCTGGTGCATCTTGAGGCCATTCTCTCTTATCCTGTCCCCTGTCACTTGGGAGAATAGGCCAGCTCCCTCCTCTCCACAACCTGCTTTCAGGTAGTTGTAGAGAGCAATGAGGTCTCCCCTCAGCCTCCTCTTCTCCAGGCTAAACAACCCCAGCTCTCTCAGATGCTCCTTGTAAGTCTTGTTCTCCAGGCCCTTCACCAGCTTTGTCGCTCTTATTTGGACTCATTTGAGAGCCTCAACACCCTTCTTGTGGCGAGGGGCCCAGAACTGAACACAGGATTCAAGGAGCGGTCTCACCAGTGCTGAGTAGAAAGGCAGAACAACCTCCCTGTGGCTGCTGGTCACGCTGTTTCTGATCCAAGCCAAGATGCCATTGGCCTTCTTGCCACCTGGGCCCCTGCTGGCTCATGTTCAGTCGCTGTCAACCAACACCTCCAGGTCCTTCTCCTCCAGGCAGCTTTCTAGCCAGCCTTCTAGTCTGGAGCTGCACAGGGTTGTTGTGCCCCAAGTGCAGGACCCGGCACTTGGCCTTGTTAAACCTCCTGCCACCGGTCTCAGCCCAGCGGTCCAGCCTGTTCAGATCCCTCCAGCAGATCCACACTTCCACCCAGCTTAGTGTCATCCGCAAACTTGCTAAGGGTGCACTCGATGCCTTCATCCAGGTCATTGATAAAGACATTGAAGAGGGCTGGGCCCAGCACTGATCCCTGGGGAACCCCACTTGGAACTGGCCTCCAGCTGGAGGAGATTGCAACATCTTTCCAACCACCAAAACGGCCACTGACGCCTTGTTGTTGTGCTGGGTGAGGTTGGAGGAACTTTAAAAGAAAAGAAGAGAGGAGGCGTCTGAATCTTGAATGCAGGAGAACTTTATTGAGGGGGATAGAAATTGAGAAGGCAGGAGCGATTAGTGGAAGGGATCAGGTCTGAGGTGCAAGGAGGTGCATCCTCCACCATGGTGTGGCTTCCAGGGGGTGGGTGGTCAGTGTCAGGGAGGATGGTGATGACCTTTAGCAGGTGTAGCAGCCGCTCCTGCCACCGAACCAGCCCAGACCTCTGCCACCATAGCAGCCCAGGCCTCCCAAGCCGTAGCCATAGCCGAAGGCCCCGTTGGAGACGGGCACTCCCTGGTAGCTGAGTTCGCTGCCCACGGCAGCCGATGCGGAGGATCCGACGGCGGTGCTCTGGGGGAAGGAGGTGAGGATGGGTCCTGGCAGGGTGACCAGCACGGTGGGAGGCTGGATGACGACAGAGGAGTCCTGGCACTGCCTGATGCAGGGCTCGTTGCAGCTGTTGGCCAGCGGGGCGGGTGCGCAGGGGCGGCAGAGGTCGTTGCAGGCCATGGGTGTGGTGTGGAGGGTCCCTGGAAGAGAGGGGGTTGAGCAAGCGGTGGGGCATGGGGGTTTCGAGGTGTGGATTGTGAGGAGGGCAAGGCGTGGGTGGGGTCTGTGGGGTTCGTTGTGGTGGGGAGGCATGTGGGATGTGGTAGCTGGGACAGAGCGTGGTGGAAGAGAGGGAGGAGGTGGGTCAGGAGAAGGAGGCTCAGGGAGTTGAGACTCACCTTGTTGAGTGTGGAGGAGAAGGTGTGCAGAGAAGGTTGTGAGGGAGAGAGGTGCTGGACCAGCTTTTATGGTGGTGCACGAGGGGTGGGACAGGCTTTGTGTTTGAGTGCACTTTGCGGGCAGCAGCTGTGTCCTGGCCCAGCGTGGCGAGTCATGAGGTGGGGTGTGTTTTCCTTGCCCCAGTTCTTCAATGTCATGTCCTCCTCTTGAGGACGTGTCCACTCGGTGGTGGCGGCATCTTTGAAGTGAGAGTGTTAGAGGCCAAAGACTTGGTGCTGCTGACGTGTGTCAGGGCAGGCGCAAGAGGTGACTGAAGCGTAGGAGAGGTGTAATGGTGTCAGTGAGGCCATTGCTTAGCACTTTTGTCGTGCGGTCTGTGGGTGCATTGTGAAGAGGAAACGACAATTGCTGGTAGCCACGCAAACCACTGCTCGACCCTGGTCAGAGAAGTTGGTGAGGAGGTATGAATATGGATTTCTGAAGGGGACATCATGCTTGACCAAGCTACGTGTCTTCTGCATTAAAGTGAGTAGGTCTGTAGAGGGGGAAAGAACAAAGGCTTGTGTTTACCTTGAAGTTTGAGTGAAGCCTTGGAGGTTTTCTCCCCTTGCATCCTCCTAGAAAAGACCAAAATGCATGCTTTGCATAAGTGACCAGCGAGTTGAACTGCAAAGTGGTTGAATGGTTGGGCCCAGGGGCTTGTGATGAGTGGCAGGAAGTCCTGATGGAGGGAAATCTCCATTAATGTAGCGCAGGAACTGGATCTTTGGGAAGAAATCTGTTCAGCATCCTTCGCAATGACATGAGCAGTGGGATGGAGTGAACCCTCAGCAAGGCAGCGGGTACTAACTCTGGTTTTAAAGATGCAAAAGGGAGACCCAGGTCAACTACCAGCCTGTCAGTGTCACCTCTGTGCCTGCCAATGTCACGGATCCTGGCAGATCCTCCTGGAAACTATGCCAAGGCTTGTGGAAATTAAGGAGGGGATTGCTGAAAGCCAAGCGGGCTTCCCAAAAGCCAAATTGTTCCTGAGAAATCTGGAGTCTTTGTGCAATGGAGCGATAATGTAGGTGGAGAAGGGAAGAGGAACAGAACTCACCTACCTGGCCTTCTGCAAAGCATGTGGAAGTGTCTCACGCAACATCCTTGTCTAAATGGAGGCTGCGTGCAGTGAGGCTACAGCGTTGGTGGAGAAGGGAAGAGGAACTGGCCTCATCTACTTGGCCTTGTGTAATGTATTTGATACTGCCACTCACAGCACCCTTGTCTCTGACATTGAAAGATGTGGATTTGGTGGGTGGACCTCTTGGTTTGTAAGAAATAAGCAGGATTGTTCCACTCAAAGTGTTGGGGTCGAGGTCTCGATGTACAGGTGGAGATCAGTGACTAGCGGTGTCCACCTAGTGTCTGTCCTGGGGCAACGATTATTCACTGTCTTTGTCAGGGACATAGAGAGTGGGAGTGAGTGCACCCTCAGGGAGTCTGAAGAAGACACCAAGCTGAGTGGTATGATGGATACCCAAGAGGAAAGGTCTCCTTGTCTAAATGGAGAGATGTGGATCTGATGAGTGGATCGCTTGGTTGATAAGGAATCGTCTGGATGCCGAAGTATTGTGGTCAATAGTTTGTTGTCTGGGTAGAGACCAGTCACGATTGGTGTCGTCAGGAGTCCATATTGGGACCAGTATTATTTACTGTCTTTGCCAGGGCCACAAACAATGGCATTGAGTGCACCCTCTGCCAGTTTGCAGATGACACCAAGGTGAATGATGATGTGGACACTCCAGAGGAAAGGGTTGCCAGCCTGAGCAGACTTGCTAGGGACACGAGCCCATGGAAATCTGCAAGTTCCGTAAGTCACAGAATCACAGAATCACAGAATAACCAGGTTGGAAGAGACCCACCGGATCGCCGAGTCCAACCGTTCCTACCAAACACTAACCCATGTCCCTCAGTACCTCGTCCACCCGTGCCTTAAACACCTCCAGGGAAGGTGACTCAACCACCTCCCTGGGCAGCCTGTTCCAGTGCCCAATGACCCTTTCTGTAAAGAATTTTTTCCTAACGTCTAGCCTAAACCTCCCCTGGCGGAGCTTGAGGCCATTCCCTCTTGTCCTGTCCCCTGTCACTTGGGAGAAGAGGCCAGCACCCTCCTCTCTACAACGTCCTTTCAGGTAGTTGTAGAGAGCAATGAGTCAGAGTCCCAGTGCCAGGTCCTTGTCCTTGTTTGAGGAACTCCTAGAAAAGTATACAGGCTGGGCAATGTGTGGATTTTGAGCAGTCCTGTGGAGAAGGACTTGGGGCTCGTGGTGGATGACATACTGACTATGGGCTGGCAATGTGCACTCGTGGCGAAGACTGAGGGTATTCTGGAGTGCGTCACGAAGAGTGTAGCAAGAGTGTGAATGAGATGCACCTCCCCATCTACACTGCCCTAGAGAGGCCGCATAGAATCCTAGAATAGTTGGGGTTGGAATGGATCTTAAAGATCATCTAGTTCCATCCCCTTGCCATGGGGAAGGACATCCCACTAGATGAGGTTACCCGAGGCCCCTATCCAATCTGGCCTTAAACACGTCCACGGGTGGAGCATCCCCAGCTCCAGAAACACAAGGAACTATTGGAGAGAGTCCAGTGGAGGCCATGGAGGTGATTAAAAGGGCTGGAGCTTCTCTCTGATGTGGAAATGCTGAGAGACCTTGGACACTTTTACTTGGAGAAGAGAAGATTGAGAAGAGAAATCATCAAAGAAGATAAATATGCAAAGAAAAGGAGCCAAGAGGATGAGGCCAGACATTTCTTAGAGGGCCCTAGGTACAGGACAAGGGGCAACGGGCACAAATTGGAGCACAGGAAGTTCCACGTGAACATGAGCAAAGCCTGATTTACTGTATGGGTGACTGAGCACTGGGCAGCCCGTTCTGGAGATACTGAAATCCAATCTGGATGCCTTCCTGTACAGCCTGATTGATGTGACACTGCTGTAGCAGGGGGCTAGCGACGATGATCTCCAGAGATCTCTTCCAGACCCAATCATTCTGTGCTTCTGCTTGCTGTGGTGGCCAGAGAGTCGTCCTGAGGAAGAGTCAAGAGTTTGTTACCTAGGGGAGCTGACATCGGAGGTCTGGATAGCGGTGAGCTAGCATGGGCATGATTTGCCTGGGCAAGCAAAGGGCTCGTGTCGTGTTCTGGAAGTGTCTCTGCCCTGCTCTGTATTGTTGTTGTGGCTGGGGATATAAACCATATGAGGAGATTGCAACATCTTTCCAGCCACCGAAAAGGCCACTGTAGCCTTGGTGTTGTGCTGGGTGATGTTGGAGGAACCTTAAAAGAGAAGAAGAGAGGAGGCATCTGAATCTTGAATGCAGGAGAAATTTATTGAGGGGGGGAGAAATTGAGAAGGCAGGAGCGCCAAGAGGAAGGGATTAGGTCTGAGGCGCAAGGAGGTGCATCCTGAACCCATGGTGTGTCTTCCAGGGGGTGGGTGTCCGGTGTCCGGGGGGATGATGATGAGATTCAGCAGGTGTAGCAGCCTCTCCTGCCACCGAACCAGCCCAGACCTCTGCCACCATAGCAGCCCAGGCCTCCCAAGCCGTAGCCGTAGCCATAGCCGAAGGCCCCGTTGGAGACAGGCACTCCCTGGTAGCTGAGTTCACTGCCCACGGCAGCCGATGCGGAGGATCCGACGGCGGTGCTCTGGGGGAAGGAGGTGAGGATGGGTCCTGGCAGGGTGACCAGCACGGTGGGAGGCTGGATGACGACGGAGGAGTCCTGGCACTGCCTGACGCAGGGCTCGTTGCAGCTGTTGGCCAGCGGGGCGGGTGCGCAGGGGCGGCAGAGGTCGTTGCAGGCCATGGGTGTGGTGTGGAGGGTCCCTGGAAGAGAGGGGGTTGAGCAAGGGTCAGGATGTTTGTTTGCGAGGGGTGATATGTGTGAGGAGAGCAAAGGAGTGGGGAGACGTAGGGTGTGTCTGTGGGGTTCATGGTGGTGGGGAGGCGTGTGGGCAGGTGAGTCTGGGACAGAGCATGGTGGAAGAGAGGGAGGAGGTTGGACAGGAGAAGGATGCTCAGGGAGTTAAGTCTCACCTTGTTGATGGCAGAGGAGAAGGTGTGTGAAGAAGGCTATGAGGGAGAGAGGCACTGGACCAGCTTTTATGGTGGTGCACGAGGGGCGGGACTTTGTGCGTGAGTGCATTTTGCAGGCAGCAGCTGTGTCCTGGCCCAGCGTGGCGAGTCATGAGGTGGGGTGTGTTTTCCTTGCCCCAGTTCTTCAATGTCATGTCCTCCTCTTGAGGACGTGTCCACTTGGTGCTGGCGGCATCTTTGAAGCGAGACTCTTAGAGGTAAAAGGCTTGGTGCTGATGGTGCATGCCAGGGCAAGCACAAGAGGAGACCAAAGCATTGGAGAGGTATTATGTTGTCAGTCAGGTCATTTACAGGCACATTTCTTGTGTGGTTTGTGGGTGTTTTGTGATGATCTGAGCCCATTTCCTGGCAGCCCGACCCAGCTCAGCCAGAATCAGGACAGGCAGGAAGGTCATCAACATGTCATGTCATCTTCTTGGCCCTGGAGGCAGCTTTTAAGGCAAAGGTTTGGAGGTCAATTCTTGGTGGTGATGCTGAAAGTCAGGGTGGGCAGAAGAGGCAACCATTGCAGAGTTGGGATGTTGTCAGTGAGGACATCGTGTGGCACTCATGTGGTGTGGTTTGTGGTTACATTGGGAAGAAGGCACCTCATGCAGGCAGACCCAGAGCTGTCAGACACAGAACAGACAAAAAGGTTGTGGGTAGTCCTGAGCGTGTCGTATCAAAGGGGACGTTGTGTTTGACACGCATCTGTGTCTTCTACATGAAGGTAGCAAGGTTTGTAGATAAGGAAAGGACCAAGGCTGGTGTTTGCCTTGAGTTTTGAGTAAAGCATTTGATGATTTCTCACCTGTAATGCTCCTACACAAGATAAAAATGTATGTGTTGCCTAAGTGACCAGTGAGGTGGACTGCAAAGTGGTTGAATATTTGAGACCATAGGCTTGAGATAAGTGTCAAGAAATCCCACTGGAGGGAAGTCTCAAGTGGTGTAGCCCAAGACGGGATCGGTGGCTTCCACCCTGTTCCATATCCTCCTCCATGACCTGAGCAGTGCGGTAGAGTGAAGCCACATCAAGGTGGCAGATAGTAACTTTCATTTGAAAGAGGCCAAAAAGGGAGACCCAAGCCAACTACCAGCCTGTCAGTGTCACCTCTGTTCCTGGCAGGGTCACAAATCTTGGCGGATCCTGCTGGATATTATGTCAAGGAGGATGGAAATACTGGAGGCAACAGCTGAAAGGCAAGAGGGCTTCCCAAAAGGAAAATTGTTCCTGACAAGTATTGAGGCTTTGTGCAATGGGGCTACAGCACTGGGGGAGAAGGGAAGAGCAAGTCATCCCATCTACCTGGCCTTGCGCAAAGCATGTGATACTGTTGCACACAGCGCCCTTGTCTGTATCATGGAGAGATGTGGATTTGATGGGTGGATGTCTTGGTGAGTAAGGAATATGCAGGAGCGTTCCACTGAAAATGTTGCGGTCAATGCCTTGATGTCCAGGTGGAGACCAGTGATGTGCGGGGTCCATCTGGTGTCTTTAGGGGGTCGGGGATGCTTTACTGTCTTTGTCAGGAACAAGGAGAGAGGGTTTGAGTGCAGACTTAGTGAGTTTTCAGATGACACCAAGCTGGGTGTTGTGATAGATACCCAAGGGGAAAGGTGTGCCAGCTAGAGGGGCATTGACAGGCTAGCGACACAAACCTGTGTGTACATCATGACACTCCACAAGATCAAGTGTCGAGTTCTTCACCTGGATGGAAGAACTCCTAAAGAAGGATATGGGCTCATTGTTGAATGGATTGTGAGTTGTCCTGTGGAGAAGGACGTGTGCGTAGTGGTGGATGAAAAAATGAACGTGAGCCAGCAACGAGCCCTTGTGGCCAAGGACACCAAGAGTAACCTAGGGAGAATGAAGTAATTTGTAGAAAGCAGGTCAGGGGAGATTCTCCTCCCTGTCTGCTCTGCTGTAGTGAGGCTGCATCTGGGGCCTTGTATCCAGTTCTGGCTCCCCGACTCAAGACAGAAAAGGAACCAGTGGAGAAATTGCAGCAGAGGCCAAGGCGATGACGGTACTGGAATTTGTGTCTTATGAGGAGAGGCTGAGAGACGTGGGTGTGTTTACCCTGGAGAAGAGAAGGACGAGGGGCTCCTATCACTGCTTATGACTATCGCCAGGGCCTAGGCCAACTGGATGGGCCCAGATCATTTTCAGTGTTTCCCTACGACAGGACAAGGGGCATCAGGTACAAAATTGAACTTGTGATGTTCTGCGTGAATATCTGGAAAGCTGTTCTTGTGAGAGTGATGGTGCACTGGAATTGGCTGCCCAGAGGGAGTGGAGTCTTGTTCCCTGGAGATACCGAAATCCAGTCTGGATGCATTCCTGTACAGCCTGATCGAGGTGACCCTGCTTTAGCAGGGGGGTTGGACTGGGAGATCTCCAGAGATCTCTTCCAACCCAACCCAACCACTCTGTGATTCTGCAGTTCTGTGATTTTGCTTCTGTGGTGGGGAGAGAGCCGTCCTGGGGAAGAGAGTCAAGTGTCTGCTTTCCTGGGGAGCTGGCATCAGAGGTCTGGATAGTGGTGCATGAGCAGGGACAAGCTTTGTCTGGGCAAGTGA
This sequence comes from Phaenicophaeus curvirostris, assembly GCF_032191515.1. Taxonomy (NCBI): domain Eukaryota; kingdom Metazoa; phylum Chordata; class Aves; order Cuculiformes; family Cuculidae; genus Phaenicophaeus; species Phaenicophaeus curvirostris. The sequence continues at coordinate 98,733,679 of NC_091394.1, read as the reverse complement.
AGGGCTTGTGTCATGTTCTGGAAGTGTCCCTGTGCTGCTCTGTGTTGTTGTTGTGGCTGGGGACATAGAGCCTAGGAGGAGCTTGTAATCTCTTTCTACCCACCCCAATGGCCACTGTAGCCCTGGCTTTGTGCTGGGTGGGGCTGGAAGAAGCTTGGGAGAAGAAAGAAGAGGAGGCTTCTCAGGCTGGGATGCAGGAGAACTTTATTGGCTGGTTGCGGAAATAGAGAAGATAGAAGCGTCAATTGGAAGGGAGCAAGTTCGACGTGCAAGGACGTGCATCTTCAACCCATGGTGTGGCTTCCAGGGTGCGGGTGGTTGGGGTCAAGAGTGGTGGAGAGGACCCTTAGCAAGGGTAGCAGCCTCTCCTGCCACCGAACCAGCCCAGACCTCTGCCACCATAGCAGCCCAGGCCTCCCAAGCCGTAGCCGTAGCCGAAGGCCCCGTTGGAGACGGGCACTCCCTGGTAGCTGAGTTCACTGCCCACGGCAGCCGATGCAGAGGATCCGACGGCGGTGCTCTGGGGGAAGGAGGTGAGGATGGGTCCTGGCAGGGTGACCAGCACGGTGGGAGGCTGGATGACGACGGAGGAGTCCTGGCACTGCCTGACGCAGGGCTCGTTGCAGCTGTTGGCCAGCGGGGCGGGTGCGCAGGGGCGGCAGAGGTCGTTGCAGGCCATGGGTGTGGTGTGGAGGGTCCCTGGAAGAGAGGGTGTTGAGCAAGGGTCAGGAGGTTGGTTTGCGAGGGGTAAAGTGTCAGGAGGGCAGAGGAGTGGGGAGGCGTAGGGTGTGTCTGTGGGGTTCGTGGTGGTGGGGAGGCGTGTGGGCTGGTGAGGCTGGGACAGAGCGTGGTGGAAGAGAGGGAGGAGGTGGGACAGGAGAAGGATGCTCAGGGAGTTGAGACTCACCTTGTTGAGCGCAGAGGAGAAGGTGTGCAGAGAAGGTTGTGAGGGAGAGAGGTGCTGGACCAGCTTTTATGGTGGTGCATGAGGGGCGGGACTTTGTGCATGAGTGCATTTTGCAGGCAGCAGCTGTGTCCTGGCCCAGCGTGGCGAGTCATGAGGTGGGGTGTGTTTTCCTTGCCCCAGTTCTTCAATGTCATGTCCTCCTCTTGAGGACGTGTCCACTTGGTGCTGGCGGCATCTTTGAAGCGAGACTCTTAGAGGTAAAAGGCTTGGTGCTGATGGTGCATGCCAGGGCAAGCACAAGAGGAGACCAAAGCATTGGAGAGGTGTTATGTTGTCAGTCAGGTCATCACCTGGCACATTTCTTGTGTGGTTTGTGGGTGTTTTGTGATGATCTGACCCCATTTCCTGGCAGCCCGACCCAGCTCAGCCAGAATCAGGACAGGCAGGAAGGTCATCAACATGTCATGTCATCTTCTTGGCCCTGGAGGCAGCTTTTAAGGCAAAGGTTTGGAGGTCAAATTCTTCGTGGTGATGGTGAATGTCTGGGTGGGAAGATGAGGCAATGAAAGCATCGCAGAGTTGGGATGTTGTCAGTGAGGACATCGTGTGGCACTCATGTGGTGTGGTTTGTGGTTACATTGGGAAGAAGGCACCTCATGCAGGCAGACCCAGAGCTGTCAGACACAGAACAGACAAAAAGGTTGTGGGTAGTCCTGAGCATGTCGTATCAAAGGGGACGTTGTGTTTGACAAGCATCTGTGTCTTCTACATGAAGGTGGCAAGGTTTGTAGATAAGGAAAGGACCAAGGCTGGTGTTTGCCTTGAGTTTTGAGTAAAGCATTTGATGATTTCTCACCTGTAATGCTCCTACACAAGATAAAAATGTATGTGTTGCCTAAGTGACCAGTGAGGTGGACTGCAAAGTGGTTGAATATTTGAGACCATAGGCTTGAGATAAGTGTCAAGAAATCCCACTGGAGGGAAGTCTCAAGTGGTGTAGCCCAAGACGGGATCGGTGGGTTCCACCCTGTTCCATATCCTCCTCCATGACCTGAGCAGTGCGGTAGAGTGAAGCCACATCAAGGTGGCAGATAGTAACTTTCATTTGAAAGAGGACAAAAAGGGAGACCCAAGCCAACTACCAGCCTGTCAGTGTCACCTCTGTTCCTGGCATGGTCACGAATCCTGGCGGATCCTGCTGGATATTATGTCAAGGAGGATGGAAATTCTGGAGGCGACAGCAGAAAGGCAAGAGGGCTTCGCAAAGTCAAATTGTTCCTGACAAGTATTGAGGCTTTGTGCAATGGGGCTACAGCACTGGGGGAGAAGGGAAGAGCAAGTCATCCCATCTACCTGGCCTTGCGCAAAGCATGTGATACTGTTGCACACAGCGCCCTTGTCTGTATCATGGAGAGATGTGGATTTGATGGGTGGATGTCTTGGTGAGTAAGGAATATGCAGGAGCGTTCCACTGAAAATGTTGCGGTCAATGCCTTGATGTCCAGGTGGAGACCAGTGATGTGCGGGGTCCATCTGGTGTCTTTAGGGGGTCGGGGATGCTTTACTGTCTTTGTCAGGAACAAGGAGAGAGGGCTTGAGTGCAGACTTAGTGAGTTTTCAGATGACACCAAGCTGGGTGTTGTGATAGATACCCAAGGGGAAAGGTGTGCCAGCCAGAGGGGCATTGACAGGCTAGCGACACAAACCTGTGCGTACATCATGACACTCCACAAGATCAAGTGTCGAGTTCTTCACCTGGATGGAAGAACTCCTAAAGAAGGATACGGGCTCATTGTTGAATGGATTGTGAGTTGTCCTGTGGAGAAGGACGTGTGCGTAGTGGTGGATGAAAAAATGAACGTGAGCCAGCAACAAGCCCTTGTGGCCAAGGACACCAAGAGTAACCTGGGGAGAATGAAGTAATTTGTAGCAAGCAGGTCAGGGGAGATTCTCCTCCCTGTCTGCTCTGCTGTAGTGAGGCTGCATCTGGGGCCTTGTATCCAGTTCTGGCTCCCCGACTCAAGACAGATAAGGAATGATTGGAGAAATTGCAGCAGAGGCCAAGGCGATGAGGGTACTGGAATTCGTGTCTTATGAGGAGAGGCTGAGAGACGTGGGTGTGTTTACCCTGGAGAAGAGAAGGACGAGGGGCTCCTATCACTGCTTATGACTATTGCCAGGGCCTAGGCCAACAGGAGGGGCCCAGATCATTTTCAGTGTTTCCCTACGACAGGACAAGGGGCATCAGGTACAAAATTGAACTTGTGATGTTCTGGGTGAACATCTGGAAATGCTGTTCTTGTGAGAGTGATGGTGCACTGGAATTGGCTGCCCAGAGGGAGTGGAGTCTTTTTCCCTGGAGATACCGAAATCCAGTCTGGATGCATTCCTGTACAGCCTGATCAAGGTGACCCTGCTTTAGCAGGGGGGTTGGACTGGGAGATCTCCAGAGACCTCTTCCAACCCAACCCAACCATTCTGTGATTCTGCAGTTCTGTGATTTTGCTTCTGTGGTGGGGAGAGAGTCGTCCTGGGGAAGAGAGTCAAGTGTCTGCTTTCCTGGGGAGCTGGCATCAGAGGTCTGGATAGTGGTGCATGAGCAGGGTCAAGCTTTGTCTGGGCAAGCGAAGGGCTTGTGTCATGTTCTGGAGTTCTGTGTCATGTTCTGGAGTTGTGTCATGTTCATGGAGCTCCCGGCTTTTCTTGGGAGTTCAGAAAAATAAATTTGCTAACCCTTTCTAGGCACGTTTCCTGACCTAACTATGCCAAATTGTATTCGATTTAACATATTTCACACTGTTGAGTCTGGACTGTAGTATGTAAAATTCCTCCGTATCCATTTCTGCTTTAGGATTTTGTATAAAGTGCCTGGTTAGTGTTTGATAGGAACGGTTGGACTCGATGATCCGGTGGGTCTCTTCCAACCTGGTTATTCTGTGATTCTGTGGTTCACAGTGGGTTTTATAATGTCGCAAGTTCCCAGATCGAGCTGGCAGGTGCAATAGTTCTGCTGTCTTTTAATTGTGCCCACTTCTGGGAAAGGATTTGTCCTCCAAGTTCTTGTATTCATATCCCATCGAACTTGGAGTATCTAATACCATTCTGATTTTCTAAATTTTCATCTTTATTATCTAGGATTAGAGCTCATGTTTGCTCTTCCTGCATTATTTCTGCCGCCCATTTAGCCTCATAATCAGCCCATCTATTATCTGTTTCCTGGTCAGTGTTACCTCTCAGGTGTCGTTGACAGTGCACGATGGCTGCTTTGGTTGGTAATTGTACTGCTTCTAATAAGCAAAGTGTTTCTTCAGCATGTTCAATCTGTTTTCTTTGTGCCATCAATAACCCTTGGTCCTTCCAGATCGCTCTGTGAGTATGAACAACTCAAAGGGCATATCTCTCCAGAGAAGAGCTCCAAAGCTGGGGAGGGGGCTGGAGAACACGTGTTACGAGGAGCAGCTGAGAGTGCTGGGGTTGTTGAGCCTGGAGAAGAGGAGGCTGAGGGGAGACCTCATTGCTCTCTACAACTACCTGAAAGGAGGTTGTGGAGAGGAGGGAGCTGGCCTCTTCTCCCAAGTGACAGGGGACAGGATGAGAGGGAATGGCCTCAAGCTCCGCCAGGGGAGGTTTAGGCTGAACATGAGGAAAAGAATTTTCATGGAAAGGGTCATTGGGCACTGGAACAGGCTGCCCAGGGAGGTGGTTGAGTCACCTTCCCTGGTGGGGTTTAAAGGACGGGTGGACGAGGCGCTGAGGAGCGTGATTTAGTGTTTGATAGGAATGGTTGGACTTGATGATCTGGTGGTTCTTTTCCAACCTGGTGATTCTACGATTCTATGATTTAGAGTCTGTCCAAGATTTATCTTTTTCCTTTATACCAGTCCTAAGGCTCTAGTTAAGGCAATGATTTCAGCCTTCTGAGCTGAAGTCCCTGCAGGTAATGGCTGGGATTCTACCCTGTTCCTGGTAGTGAATGCATATCCAGTTTTATGGGTACCTTGTGGGGTAAAGCTACTTACTGTTATAATTGGACAGTCTTCTTTCTCACTGAAGCACAGCTGCACAACTCTGGCTTGAGCACCCCGTGTTCCTGATAACGTGTTCTTATTTTGAAGAATATCTTGTTTTGAAGGATGCCTTGTTTCAGGAGAGACATCCCTCCTCCTGCCACTCACCCTGTGGTGCGACCCGGTGGCTTCAATGCACCTGCTGGTGTCTCTTCAGGGCACACTTGTGACTGTAGGTCTTGCCACACTTGCCACACTTGTAGGTTTCCTCAGTGGTGTGGAAACGCTGATGTCTGATCAGGTGTCGCTCCCCGGTGAAGTTCTTGCCGCAGTCGGTGCACACAAAGAGCCCTGTGTGGATATTCTGGTGGCTGATCAGGGAGCTCTTCTGTCTGAAGCTCTTGCCACAGTCAGCACAGGAAAAGTGCTTCTCACCAGCGTGGATGTGCTTGTGCCTAATCAGATGTTGCTTCCGACTGAAGGTCTTGTGGTACTCCCTGCTGGCAAAGGGGCGCTTGCCTGTGTGGATGAGCTTGTGCCTCATCAGGGCACCGTTCCAGCTGAAGCTCTTGCTGCAGTCAGAGCAGGTGAAGATCCTCTCCCTGGTGTGGATGCGCTGGAGGCTGATCAGGTTTTGCTTCCGGCTGAAGCTCTTGCCACAGTCAGTGCAGGCAAAGGGGCGCTCGCCAGTGTGGATGCGTTGGTGTTCGGTCAGGTTGGCCTTGCCTCTGAAGATCTTCCCACACCAAGTGCCTCCTGCTGGACCTGCTCCTTCCCACGGATCCTGGGGACGCACCTGGCCCAGGGTTCTGCTGCCTGCACTGTGCCCTGGGGTGGTCTGGTACGCACGGCGTCTCTCCTCGCTCCAGCTTGCAGATGATATCTGGCTTGACAGGGGGCCAGCCTGTCCGGGGCACAGAAAGAAGCACCATCTACCACACTGCCCGTATGCCAGCATCAGCCACCAACAGGCCAGGAACCAGCAGGCAAACACCTACTCATGGGTGTCTGCGTCAGCCCCCAGCCCCATCAGGTGACACGATGACTCCTTTGCTCCCTGCAGTGACACTTCAGCCCACACGGCTTGCCTGCTCCGTCCCCAGAGCTTTCCTAAAGCTGGGAACTCTGTGCAAAGGAAGCAGTGTCAGCAGTCAGTGCGATGCTTTCTGTTTCATCAGTGCCACCAAGGGAGGTGGCTAGATATAGTTTCGTTGAGTTTAAAACCGTTCTTCCTTGTCCTATCACCACACTCCTTGTTCATGATTCCCTCTTTCAAATAAAGGTGAACATCTGCATCCCACAACCCTGGTCGTTGAGGAGGATGTTGACCAGGCTTCGCCCCATGGATCCCTGTCCTGGGCTACATGACCTGAGACTTCCCTGCATCAGGACTTTGTCCCGCTCATCCCAAGCCTCTGGGCACAGCCATTCAACCAGTTTGCACTCCATCTCACTCTCTGCCTACTCAACACGTACTTTCTTGGCCAGTTTAGGAGCATGCAAGGGGAGAAAGCTTCTGAGTTTTTACTCCCCTCTTGTGCCTGCAATGACACGTGCCATCAACAACAAGCCTTGGGCCTCTAACACTCTCACTTCAAAGCTGCCGCAGGGGCTAAGTGGATATGTCCTCAAGAGGAGGACATGGCATTGAAGAACTGGGGCGAGGAAAACACACCCCACCTCACGACTCGCCAGGCCGGGCCAGGACACAGCTGCTCCCTGCAAAATGCACTCATGCACAAAGGTTCTTCCAGTACCTGAAAGGAGACTGCAAGAAAGCTGGAGAGGGACTATTCATAAAAGCTTGTGGTGATAGGACAAGGGGGAATGGATATGAGCTGGTCAGACACTGGAACAGGTTGCCAAGGGAAGTTGTGGATGCCCGATCCCTCGAGCTGTTTAAGGCCAGGTTGGATGGGGCCTCGGGTTACCTGATCTAGTGGGATGTCCCTGCCCCTGGCAGAGGGGTGGAACTAGATGATCTTTAAGGTCCCTTCCAACCCCACCTATTGTACGATTTTATGCAGCCTCACTGGGGCAGAGTAGATGGGGAGGAGAATCCAGCATATTCCTTCTCCACCAAGACGTCCACTTCTAAAATCCACATCTCTCCATTTACACAACGATGTTGCATGAGACACTGTCAAATGCTTTGCACAAGGCCAGGTAGCTGAGTCCCGTTCCTCTTCCCTTCTCCACCTGCACTGTAGACCCATTGCAAAAAGCCTCCGAATTTCTCAGAAACAATTTGCCTTTTGGGAAGGCATCTTGGCTTTCAGCAATCGCCTCCTTTATTTCCACACACCTTGGCATAGTTTCCAGGAGGATCTGCCAGGATCCATGACCATGTCAGGCACAGAGGTGACACTGAAAGGCTGGTACTTGAACTGGGTCTCCCTTTTGCATCTTTAAAATGAGAGTTAGCATCTTGGCACCTGGCTGAGGGTTCACTCGCTCCCACTGCTCATGTCACTGAGAAGGATGCTGAACAGGGTTGGTCCCAAAGATCCAGTTCTGGGCTTCATTAATTGAGATTTCCCTCCATCAGGACTTCCTGCCACCCATCACAAGCCTCTGGCCCCAACTATTCAACCACTTGGCAGTCCAACACGCTGGTCATATATGCAAAGCATGCATTTTGGTCTTTTCTAGGAGGATGCAAGGAGAGAAAACATCAAAGGCTTCACTCAAATTTCAAGGTAAACACAAACATTTGTTCTTTCCCCCTCTACAGACCCTGTCACCTTAATTTAGAAGACACAGAGCTTGGTCAAGAATGATATTCCCCTCATACATCCTTGTCTACACCTCCTCATCAACTTTTCAGACCAGGGTTGAGCAGTGGTTTATGTGGCTACCAGCAGTTGTCGTTACGTCTTCATAGTGCAGCCGCAAACCACACAACATGTGTGCCACGTGATGACCTCACAGGCAACACCCACCCTCTCTAATGCTTTGGTCACCTCTTGTGCATGTCCTCACTCGTGCCATCAACATCAAGTCTTTGGCCTCTAAAACTCTCACTTCAAAGATGCCGCCAGCAGCAAGTGGACACATCCTCAAGAGGAGGACATGACATTGGAGAACTGGGGCAAGGAAAACACACCCCACCTCATGACTCGCCACGCTGGGCCAGGACACAGCTGCTGCCTGCAAAATGCACTCACACACAAAGCCTGTCCCGCCCCTCGCGCACCACCATAAAAGCTGGTCCAGCACCTCTCTCCCTCACAACCTTCTCTGCACACCTTCTCCTCCACGCTCAACAAGGTGAGCCTCAAACTCTGAGCCTCCTCCTCCTGACCCACCTCCTCCCCCTCTTCCACCATGCTCCGTCCCAGCTACCGCATCCCACATGCCTCCCCACCACAACGAACCCCACAGACCCAACCCACGCCCTGCCCTCCTCACACTCCACACCTCGAAACCCCCATGCCCCACCGCTTGCTCAACACCTTCTCTTCCAGGGACCCTCCACACCACACCCATGGCCTGCAACGACCTCTGCCGCCCCTGCGCACCCGCCCCACTGGCCAACAGCTGCAACGAGCCCTGTGTCAGGCAGTGCCAGGACTCCTCCGTCGTCATCCAGCCTCCCACCGTGCAGGTCACCCTGCCAGGACCCATCCTCACCTCCTTCCCCCAGAGCACCGCCGTCGGATCCTCCGCATCGGCTGCCGTGGGCAGTGAACTCAGCTACCAGGGAGTGCCCATCTCCAACGGGGCCTTCGGCTACGGCTACGGCTTGGGAGGCCTGGGCTGCTATGGTGGCAGAGGTCTTGGCTGGTTCGGTGGCAGGAGCGGCTGCTACCCATGCTAAGGGTCCTCTCCACCACCCCTGAGATTAGCGACATACACCTTGGAAGACACAGCATGCACTGAGGATTCGCCTCCTTGCACCTCAGACTTGCTCCCTTCCACTTGGTGCTCCTGCCTTCTCAATTTCACTCCCCCTCAATAAAGTTCTCCTGCATCCCAGCCTGAAGGCTTCCTCTCTTCTTTTCCTTCAATGTTCCTCCAATCTCTCCCTGCAAAACACAGAGTCTACAGTGGCCGTTTGGGTGGTTGGAACAATGTTGTAATATCCTCGCATGGTTTGTGTCCCCAGCTACAACAATGCAGAGCAGCACAGAGACACTTCCAGAACATGACACAAAACCTTCGCTTGCCCAGACAAATCATGCCCATGCTCATGCACCACTATCCAGACCTCGGATGTCAGCTCCTCTTGGTAACAAACACTTGACTCTTTCTCAGGACGACTCTCTGGTCACCATAGCAAGTAGAATTGCAGAATGCTTGGGTTGGAAGGCATCTCTGGAGATCATCCAAGCTAACCCCCTACTAAAGCAGGGTCACCTCGATCAGGCTGTACAGGAAGGCATCCTGATTGGACTTAAGTATATCTGGGGAAGGCGACTCCACTCCCTCCCTGGGCAGCCAATACCAGTGCACCCTCACTCTTACAAGAAAAGCTTTCCGAGATGTTCATGTGGAACTTCCTAAGATCCGGTTTGTTCCTATTGGCTCTTGTCCTGTCGCTGGGCACCACTTGAAATGATCTGAGCCCATCCTGTTGGCCGAGGCCCTGGCGATATCCATGAGCATTGATAGGAGCCCCTCGTCCTTCTCTTCTCCAGGATAAACACACCCATGTCTCTCAGCCAATCCTTATAAGACACAAATTCCAGTACCCTCATCGCCTTGGCCTCTGCTACAATTTCTCCAATCTTTCCTTTTCTTTCGGAGACAGGGAGACCAAAACTGGATACAAGACTCCAGATGCAGCCTCACTGCGACAGACTAGAGGGGAAGAGAATCTCCCTTGACCTGCTTGCTACACATTACTTCATGCTCCCCAGGATACCGTTGGTCTCCTTGGCCAGAAGGGCTCGTTGCTGGCTCACGTTCAGTTTTTCATCCACCACTATGCACACGACCTTCTCCACAGGACCACTCACAATCCATTCAACAGTGAGCCTATACCCTTCATTAGGAGTTCCACAATCCAGTTGAAGAAGTTGACACTTAATCTTGTGGAATTTCATGATGTAAACACAGGCCTGTGTCCCTAGCCTCTCAATGTCCCTCTAGCTGGCACCCCTTTCCTCTTGGGTATCCATCACAACACCCAGCTTGGTGTCATCTGCTAACTCACTAAGTCGCACTCAAGCCCACTCTCCCTGTGCCTGACAAAGACGGTAAATAATCCTGGTCCCACTGCAGAAACCAGATGGACACTGCGCATTACTGGTCTGCACCTGAACATTGAGGTATTGACTGCAACACTTGGAGTGGAAAACTCCTGCATATTCCTTACTCACCAAGAGATACACCCATCAAATCCAGATCTCTCCATTAGAGAGACAAGGGTGCTGTGTGCAATAGAATCAGGTACTTGGCGCAAGGCCACAGAGATGAGGTCAGTTCATCTTCCGTTCTCCATCAACGCTGTAGTCCCATTGCAGAAAGCCTTAATACTTGTCAGGAACAACTTGCCTTTTGTGAAGCCCTCTTGGCTTTCAGCTGTCGCCTCCAGATTTTCCATCTTCCTTCACGTAATTTCTAGCAGGATCTGTCAGGATTCGTGACCACGGCAGGCACAGAGGTGACACTGACAGGCTGGTACTTGACCTGGGTCTCCCTTCGGCATCTTTAAAATGAGAGTTACCACCTGCCGCCTTGCTGAGGGTTCACTCCATCCCACTGCTCATGTCATTGCGAAGGATGCTGAACAGATTTGTTCCCAAAGATCCAGTTCCTGTGCTACATTAATGGAGATTTCCCTCCATCAGGACTTCCTGCCACCCGTCACAAGCCCCTGGGCCCAACCATTCAACCACTCTGCAGTTAACCAACTCGCTGGTCACTTATGCAAAGCATGCATTTTGGTCTTTTCTAGGATGATGCAAGGGGAGAAAACACCAAAGGTTTCACTCAAAATTCAAGGTAAACACAAGCCTTTGTTCTTTCCCCCTCTACAGACCTACTCACTTTAATGCAGAAGACACATAGCTTGGTCAAGCTTGATGTTCCCTTCAGAAATCCATATTCATACCTCCTCATCAACTTTTCTGACCAGGGTCAATCAGTGGTTTGCGTGGCTACCAGCAATTGTTATTTCTTCTCACAATGCACCCACAAACCACACGACAAAAGTGCTAAGCAATGGCCTCACTGACACCATTACACCTCTCCTACGCTTCGGTCACCTCTTGCGCCTGCCCTGACACACGTCAGCAGCACCAAGTCTTCATCCTCTAACACTCTCACTTCAAAGATGCTGCCAGCACTGAGTGGACACGTCCTCAAGACGAGGACATGACATTGAAGAACTGGGGCAAGGAAAACACACCCCACCTCATGACTCGCCACGCTGGGCCAGGACACAGCTGCTGCCTTCAAAATGCACTCAAACACAAAGCCTGTCCCGCCCCTCGCGCACCACCATAAAAGCTGGCCCAGTACCTCTCTCCCTCACAACCTTCTCTGCACACCTTCTCCACACACAACAAGGTGAGCCTCAAACCCCTGAGCCTCCTCCTCCTGACCCACCTCCTCCCTCTCTTCCACCATGCTCTTTCCCTGCCTCACCAACCCACACTCCTCCCCACCGCCATGCTCCCCACAGACCCATCCCACACCTTCCCACTCCCCTGCCCTCCTCACACATATCACGCCTCGCACACCCATGCCCCACCGCATGCTCAACCCCCTCTCTTCCAGGGACCCTCCACACCACACCCATGGCCTGCAACGACCTCTGCCGCCCCTGCGCACCCGCCCCGCTGGCCAACAGCTGCAACGAGCCCTGCGTCAGGCAGTGCCAGGTCTCCTCGGTCGTCATCCAGCCTCCCACCGTGCAGGTCACCCTGCCAGGACCCATCCTCACCTCCTTCCCCCAGAGCACCGCCGTCGGGTCCTCCGCATCGGCTGCCGTGGGCAGTGAACTCAGCTACCAGGGAGTGCCCGTCTCCAATGGGGCCTTCGGCTACGGCTACGGCTACGGCTTGGGAGGCCTGGGCTGCTATGGTGGCAGAGGTCTGGGCTGGTTCGGTGGCAGGAGAGGCTGCTACACCTGCTAAAGGTCATCACCATCCCCCCTGACACTGACCACCCACACCCTGGAAGCAACACCATGGGTTCAGGATTCACCTCCTTGCGCCTCAGACCTGATCCCTTCCTCTTGGCGCTCCTGCCTTCTCAATTTCTCCCCCCCTCAATAAATTTCTCCTGCATCCCAGCCTGAAGGCCTCCTCTCTTCTTTTCTTTTGAAGTTCATCCAACCCCACCCAGCACAACACCAAGGCTACAGTGGCCGTTGGGGTGGTTGGAAAGATGTTGCAATCTCCTCATATGGTTTATATCCCCAGCCACAACAACAATACAGAGCAGGGCAGAGACTCTTCCACAACATGACACAAGCCCTTTGCTTGCCCAGGCAAATCATGCCCATGCTAGCTCACCGCTATCCAGACCTCCGATATCAGGTCCCCTAGGTAACAAACTCTTGACTCTTCCCCAGGACGACTCTCTGGCCACCACAGCAAGCAGAATCGCAGAATGGTTGGGTTGGAAGGCATCTCTGGAGATCATCGATGCTAGCCCCCTGCTACAGCAGTGTCACATCAATCAGGCTGTACAGGAAGGCATCCAGATTGTATTTCAGTATCTCCAGAACAGGCTGCCCAGTGCTCAGTCACCCATACAGTAAATCAGGCTTTGCTCATGTTCACGTGGAACTTCCTGTGCTCCAATTTGTGCCCGTTGCCCCTTGTCCTGTACCTAGGGCCCTCTAAGAAATGTCTGGCCTCATCCTCTTGGCTCCTTTTCTTTGCATATTTATCTTCTTTGATGATTTCTCTTCTCAATCTTCTCTTCTCCAAGCAAAAGCAACCGAGGTCTCTCAGCCTTTCCACGTCAGAGAGAAGCTCCAGCCCTTTTAATCACCTCCATGGCCCCCACTGGCTTCTCTCCAATAGTTCCTTGTGTTTCTGGAGCTGGGGATGCTCCACCCGTGGACGTGTTTAAGGCCAGATTGGATAGGGGCTTGGGTAACCTCATCTAGTGGGATGTCCTTCCCCATGGCAAGGGGGTGGAACTAGATGATCTTTAAGATCCCTTCTAACCCCAACCCTTCTAGGATTCTACGCAGCCTCAATAGGGCAGAGTAGATGGGGAGGAGAATCTCATTCAACCCTCTTGCTACACTCTTCTTGACACACTCCAGAATACCCTCAGTCTTAAGCATGAGTGCACATTTCCAGCTCATAGTCAGTATGTCATCCACCACTAGCCCCAAGTCCTTCTCCACAGGACTGCTCAAAATCCACACATTGCCCAGCCTATAAACTTTTCTAGGAGTTCCTCAAACAAGGACAAGGACCTGGCACTTGGCACCTTGCTGAGGGTGCACTCAATCCCACTGTCTGCATCCCTGGCAGAGATGGAAAATAAGACTGGTCTGTCAGTCTGACCTCAGAGCCAGGGAAAGTCATGGAACAGGTGATCTTGAGTGCTATCATCAAGCACGTGCAAGAGAACCGAGTGATCAGGCCCAGTCAACACGGGTCCACGAAGGGCAGGTCTTGCCAAACTAACCTGATGGTCTTCTATGAAAAAGAGACTCTCCTCCTGGACGAGGGAAAGGCTCTGGACATAGTTATCTTGGACTACAGTAAAGCCTTTGACACAGTTTCTCACAGCATTCTGCTTCGGAAACTGTCAGCCTCTGGACGGGACGGGCCCACATTCTCCTGGGTGGAAAACTGGTTGGATGGCCGGGCCAGTTCTGGGCCCCGCACCACAAGAAGGATGTTGAGGCTCTCAAACGAGTCCAACGAAGAGCGACAAAGCTGGTGAAGGGCCTGGAGAACAAGTCTTACGAGGAGCAGCTGAGAGAGCTGGGGTTGTTTAGCCTGGCGAAGACGAGGCTGAGGGGAGACCTCATTGCTCTCTACAACTACCTGAAAGCAGGTTGTGGAGAGGAGGGAGCTGGCCTTTTCTTCTAAGTGACTAGAGACACGATAAGAGGGAATGGCCTCAAGCTGCACCAGGAGAGGTTCAGTCTTGAAATCAGGAAAAAACATTTCATGGAAAGGGTCATTGGGCACTGGAACAGGCTGCCCAGGGAGGTGGTTGAGTCACCTTCCCTGGAGGTGTTTAAAAGACGGGTGGATGAGGTGCTGAGGGGCATGGTTTAGTGACTGATAGGAAAGGTTGGACTTGATGATCTACTGGGTCTTTTCCAACTGAGTCATTCTGTGATTCTATAAAAAATGAAAGGAATCCTAAGAACTCCCTGGAAAAGAACCGAGAGAAAGAGAAATCCTCTCATTTAAAGGCCATCTCCATTTCATAGTTTAATGAGATGGATCGCCTTGAAAAGGCAAGAGGCAATATCTCAGCAGAAATGGAAATCAAAACTAATGACACTGCAGACGCCCTCACAGCTATTCAAGCTGAAGTGACATCACTGAGCAAAGCGGTCTTACAAAATCAAATGGGTTTAGAGATATTAACGGTGCAAATGGGAGGAGTATGTACCTTAATAAACACAAGTTGCTGCACCTACACTAACCTATCCGGAAAGGTGACAGAAGCCATAGATGAAATCCGGAAACAAACCAAAGTTTTACACGAAGCAGCACAAGACAGTAACTCTTATGCTATTACTGAACTGTGGGAAAAGCTCACCTCTTGGTTACCTAACTTTCTTTGCCTTAGAAAATTGTTTGCTTTGATAGTTGCTTTAATGATTTTGGGGCTTTTATTGCATTTTATAGTTAAATGTTGTATTTATTAAATGTATGTTGTACTGGAGGGGTTATTAATGATTACAAACAATGGAAAAAACATCAACTTTGCCAGAAGACAGAATCAAGAAAACACTTTAAGAAGAGGGTCAATACGGAAAGCAGCCTTTAAATAAGTAAAAGACTTTACTAACAGGCTAGACAAAGGTGGGAAATGAAACAAGGCATTCTTCAAAACAAGGCATCCTTCCAAACAAGAAAGTGTTATCAGGAACATCGGGTGCTCAAGCCAGAGCTGTGCGGTAGTGCTTCAGTGAGCAAGGAGACCGTCCAAGGAGTAAGTAGCTGCTTGTTACAGAATACAGTGTGCAAGCTAGGAGGAGAACCCCCTTGCACCCCAGCACTGCTAATAAAACAAACCTGCTTTATAACTCTCCTGAGTTGTTAAGTTTGATTCTGTGTCTCAGCCAGACGCTGAGCAGCAGATTCGGAGGGCACTGAGCTATGGAGGCAGCTGCAGGCTGGGAGCGCTGGGGGTGCACTCATGAGCCACCATGGGCCCCTCGTCCTTTAACTGCTCCTTGCAGCTGACGCACTGCAAGGACCTGGCCTCTGTCCACCCACTCGCCTGAGAAGGACTATCCTCCTCCTGTCTGTCGCCCTCAGCACCACTCGCAGGCCCTGCTGCACCCATGGTTGTTTATTCACGTTCTAATTCTGGCTGTAGGTCTTGTCACACTCGCCACACTTCCAGGGCTTCTTCCTAGCGTGGATGCACTGGTGGTTGACTACAGCTTGCGTCCCTCAGAAGTGGAGGTTGCAGTGGCTCAGGCCAAGGGACGCTCACTGGTGTGGATGTGCTGGTGCCTGATCAGAGAGCCCTTCCTGCTGAAGCTCTCGCCACAGTCGGTGCAGGTGAATGGGCGCTCGCCAGTGTGGATGCGCAGATGGATGTTTAAGGTGCCCTTCCGGATGAAGCTCTCGCCACAGTCGGTGCAGGCAAAGGGGCGCTCACCCGTGTGGATGCGCTGATGAGTGATCAGGGAGCTCTTATGTCTGAAGCTCTTGCTGCAGTGAGCACAGGCAAAGGGGCGCTCACCCGTGTGGATGCGCTGGTGAGTTAGGAGGTTGGCCCTTTTTCTGAACCTCTTGTCACAACGGGCACAGGCAAAGTGGCGCTCGCCAGTGTGGATGCGCTGGTGACTGATCAGGGAGCTCTTCTCTCTGAAGCTCTTGCCGCAGTCAGCACAGGCAAAGGGCCGCTCGCCAGTGTGGATGCGTTGGTGTTCGGTCAGCTTGGCCTTGCGTCTGAAGCTCTTCTCGCAGTCTGTACAGCTAAAGGGCTGCTTCCCCCTCTGGCTCCTCTTCTGGATGGCCAGGGCTGTCCGGCCCCTGAAGTTCTTGTTGCGCTTGGAAGGGCTTTTCTCCAGCTGCTGAGGGTCCAGCACATCGTGGAGGTGAGGGTGCACTGATATGTCCCCCCGACTCCCACTCAGCTCCCATTCAGGTGAGCCCGCACCGTGCCTGCTGCTTGACCTGCTCCTTCCCACGGACGCCTGGGACACGCCTGGCACAGGGCTCCGGTGCCTCTGCAGCGCCCCAGGGGGGTCTGGCACACATGGCGTCTGCCCTCGCTCCAGCTTGCAGATGATATCTGGCTTGATGGTGACCCAGCCTGTTGGGGAACAGACAGAAGCACCCTGTGTCACGCTGCCCAGAAAGTAGCATGAACCCCCAGCACCCACAACCCCAACAGCCACAGCCCAAACGTCTCCTCCCACTCCACTCCTCCCTCACCATTCAACCCGGCTACCATTCATCCTCCCTTCCCTTCCCTGCGCCTACAGCCTCCCCTCGCATCACCCTCGTCACCTTGGCTGCTCTCCTGCACACAGGACGCCAACAAAGGGCTCAAAGTGGCAAAAGGAGAGGTTAAGACCAGACTCGGGGAAGCATTTCTTCCCAGAGGGTGCTCAAACCCTAAAACAAGCTTCCCGGAGACCCACTCGATGCCCTAAGCCCGTCAGGCTTGGAGAGGCATTTGGACAATGTCCATAATCCCGTGATTTAACAGCTGCTCATCCCTGAAGGGCTCAGGCACTTGGATCCAGGAAGCCTCGTAGGTACCTTTCCACTGAAAAAGGATCCCATCCCATCCCACCCCATCCCATCCCTCCAGCCCAGCAGAGCCGCAGAGAGTCCTCACCCAGCGAGGCGACCATCTCGTAGGTGTCCAGCATCACCTCCCGGTAGAGCCGCCGCTGCCAGCCCGTCAGCTCTGCCCACTCCTCGCGGCACAAGTAGATGGCCACCTCCTCGAACGGCCCCGCCATCTGCAGCAAGAAGCACGCCCGGCTCAGCACTAGCGAGGCTCGGTCCCAGCCCGCCAGGAAGAGGCGGAACCCGTGGGGAGAGACCAATTGTGCGACGGAAACGCTTCGCCTCCAGTCGGTTCTTTCCGGCGCTGGAGCTGCAGGCAGAGGGGGTGGCGGGGAGGCGAGGCGGGGAGTCTTTGTGGGCCCCCTTCCTTCTCGTGCGAGCAGCAGGGCTCGAGGTGCTTTTCGGCAGGCGTGTGGGGCGGCATCCGGAGCGTCCCCGCTGCCTCTGGCCGGAGCGATCTCGGGGCGAGGCTCCGTCTCCCCGGCGAGAGGCAGCGGCGCGGGGTCCAGACTGCTCCGGCAAGGGGGGGTCAAGGGCAGGCGGCGCAGGGGCTGCGGCTTCCAGCGCGGGGGAGGGAGAGGGCGCAGCCCCCGCTGCTCTGGCGGGGGTCCCTAAGGGGGCTGGGGCCGGGGAGAGCTGCCTCGAAGGGTGCCAGCTGTGCCCGTGTCCCTGCTGCGCCTCTCCAGGGGGAGCTGGGACCCAGCATCCCAGCATGGGGCTGGGCAGGGACCCAGCATCCCAGCATGGGGCTGGGCAGGGCCCCAGCATCCCAGCTTCGGGATATCTTCTCTCAGTGGGCACTGGAGAGGGAAAGACGTGGTCTCAGGGTAGAAGATGTATGTGGAGATCTCTGGATTGATGTCACAGCCAGAAAGAACGATGGGGCTGGAGTGGAAAGGGTGTGATTTGGGCACGAGTGGGGAATTGCCGGGGTTCAGCTGAGCTCGATCCCCCTGGGCTGCCGGTTCTCAGTGTGGCAGTGTCAGGGTTTGGGCAGAGGGTTCCAGGCAAGGCACAGCGGGGCGTGCTGAGCCGGGCGTGCTTCTTGCTGCAGATGGCGGGGCCGTTCGAGGAGGTGGCCATCTACTTGTGCCGCGAGGAGTGGGCAGAGCTGACGGGCTGGCAGCGGCGGCTCTACCGGGAGGTGATGCTGGACACCTACGAGATGGTCGCCTCGCTGGGTGAGGACTCTCTGCGGCTCTGCTGGGCTGGAGGGATGGGGTGGGGTGAGATGGGATGGGAGGGGATGGGATGGGATGGCGTGGGATGGGATGGGGTCGGATGGCGTGGGATGGGATGGGGTGGGATGGGATGGGATGGGATCCATTTTCAGTGGAAAGGGACCTACGAGGCTTCCTGGGTCCAAGTGCCTGAGCCCTTCAGGGATGAGCAGCTGTTAAATCACGGGATTATGGACATTGTCCAAATGCCTCTCCAAGCCTGACGGCCGTAGGGCCTTGACTGGGTCTCTGGGAAGCTTGTTTTAGGGTTTGAGCCCCCTCTGGGAAGAAATGCTTCCCCGAGTCTGGTCTTAACCTCTCCTTTTGCCACTTTGAGCCCTTTGTTGGCGTCCTGTGTGCAGGAGAGCAGCGAAGCTGACGAGGGTGATGCGAGGGGAGGCTGTAGGCGCAGGGAAGGGAAGGGAGGATGAATGGTAGCCGGGTTGAATGTTGAGGGAGGAGTGGAGTGGGAGGAGACGTTTGGGCTGTGGCTGTTGGGGTTGTGGGTGCTGGGGGTTCATGCTACTTTCTGGGCAGCGTGACACAGGGTGCTTCTGTCTGTTCCCCAACAGGCTGGGTCACCATCAAGCCAGATATCATCTGCAAGCTGGAGCGAGGGCAGACGCCATGTGTGCCAGACCCCCCTGGGGCGCTGCAGAGGCACCGGAGCCCTGTGCCAGGCGTGTCCCAGGCGTCCGTGGGAAGGAGCAGGTCAAGCAGCAGGCACGGTGCGGGCTCACCTGATAGGGAGCTGAGTGGGAGTCGGGGGGACATATCAGTGCACCCTCACCTCCACGATGTGCTGGACCCTCAGCAGCTGGAGAAGAACCCTTCCAAGTGCAACAAGAACTTGAGGGGCCGGACAGCCCTGGCCATCCAGAAGAGGAGCCAGAGGGGGAAGCAGCCCTTTAGCTGTACAGACTGCGAGAAGAGCTTCAGACGCAAGGCCAAGCTGACCGAACACCAACGCATCCATACTGGCGAGCGGCCCTTTGCCTGTGCCCATTGTGACAAGAGGTTCAGATACAAGGCCAACCTCCTAACTCACCAGCGCATCCACACTGGCGAGCGCCCCTTTGCCTGTGCTGACTGCGGCAAGAGCTTCAGAGAGAAGAGCTCCCTGATCAGTCACCAGCGTATCCACACTGCCGAGCAGCCCTTTGCCTGTGCTGACTGCGGGAAGAGCTTCAGACAGAAGCGCTCCCTGATCAGTCACCAGCGCATCCACACCGGTGAGCGGCCCTTTGCCTGTGCCAGTTGTGACAAGAGGTTCAGACAAACGGCCAACCTCATAACTCACCAGCGCATCCACACTGGCGAGCGCCCCTTTGCCTGTGCCCGTTGTGACAAGAGGTTCAGAAAAAGGGCCAACCTCCTAACTCACCAGCGCATCCACACGGGTGAGCGCCCCTTTGCCTGTGCTCACTGCAGCAAGAGCTTCAGACATAAGAGCTCCCTGATCACTCATCAGCGCATCCACACGGGTGAGCGCCCCTTTGCCTGCACCGACTGTGGCGAGAGCTTCAGCAGGAAGGGCACCTTAAACGTCCATCTGCGCATCCACACTGGCGAGCGCCCATTCACCTGCACCGACTGTGGCGAGAGCTTCAGCAGGAAGGGCTCTCTGATCAGGCACCAGCACATCCACACCAGTGAGCGTCCCTTGGCCTGAGCCACTGCAACCTCCACTTCTGAGGGACGCAAGCTGTAGTCAACCACCAGTGCATCCACACTAGGAAGAAGCCCTGGAAGTGTGGCGAGTGTGACAAGACCTACAGCCAGAATTAGAATCATAGAATCATAGAATCATAGAAAAAGTAGGTTGGAAAAGACCCACTGGATCATCAAGTCCAACCATTCCTATCAATCACTAAACCATGCCCTCAGCACCTCATCCACCCGTCCTTTAAACACCTCCAGGGAAAGGGACTCAACCACCTCCCTTGGCAGCCTCTGCCAGTGCCCAATGGCCCTTTCTGTGAAAATTTTTTTCCTGATGTCCAGTTTGAACCTCCCCTGGTGGAGCTTGAGGCCATCCCTCTTGTCTTGCCCCTGTCATAAATGTTCCATTTTTTTTTAAATTACTTTCTTACTTCACTTAGCCTCCAGCAGCCAACAAACCACAGGCTTATATATAGTGTATTCTAACTTATCAGAAACGTCTCATTCACTTGATAAAAGAAAAGAGAAAGGTGACTAGGAAAACCAAATCAGAGTTTGAATTTAATGTAGCATTATATCCGGGCCCCTCGCTTCTTTCTCACCTTGAAAACTAAAAAATGTGTTTCACCATCAGGAGAAACAGAGTTACTCTGACTAGATGAAACGAGTTCTCTATTCTAACATGTACTCACCTCTTTAAGTAAGTTTTGTAAGAGGAATGTTGTTTAACCTCACTCTTTCCCCTCTTTTTTGAATATGCATGACATTTAACATGTATAACATCTGGAAATGTTACGGCAGGGCTAAGGGGCATTTTGATGGCTAGGATAGGGTTGCATGATGCACCAGTCAATCTGCTCACTGTATTAGAAAACTGGAAAGTTACCTTAGGCATTTTAAAATAAATTTAAAAAAATTACTTAATTGTTCCTTATTTATATTTATCACTGAAATCCACTGCTTCTGAAGCTATTTCGATAACACCGCATTCTCCCAAAGGGCCCAATCCAACTCCCATTCAAATAAACAGCCTTCAATGGAGCCTATTTGTTGCTAGCCAACAAGATTGAATTCTGCTGCAGAGCAGTCCCTGAAGCGTTTGTCACAGCTCTTTACAAATATTGCTCCAGTAAGAGCAGGTCTAAATTAGAACGTGAATAAACAACCATGGGTGCAGCAGGGCCTGCGAGTGGTGCTGAGGGCGACAGACAGGAGGAGGATAGTCCTTCTCAGGCGAGGGGGTGGACAGAGGCCAGGTCCTTGCAGTGCGGCAGCTGCAAGGAGCAGTTAAAGGACGAGGGGCCCATGGTGGCTCGTGAGTGCACCCCCAGCACTCCCAGCCTGCAGCTGCCTGCGTAGCTCAGTGCCCTCCGAATCTGCTGCTCAGCGTCTGGCTGAGACACAGAATCAAACTTATCAACTCGGGAGAGTTATAAAGGAGGTGTGTTTTATTAGCAGTGCTGGGGTGCAAGGGGGTTCTCCTCCTAGCTTGCACACCGTATTCTGTAACAAGCAGCTACTTACTCCTTGGACGGTCTCCTTGCTCACTGAAGCACTACCGCACAGCTCTGGCTTGAGCACCCGGTGCTCCTGATAACACTTTCTTGTTTGGAAGGATGCCTTGTTTTGAAGAATGCCTTGTTTCATTTCCCACCTTTGTCTAGCCTGTTAGTAAAGTCTTTTACTTATTTAAAGGCTGCTTTCCATATTGACCCTCTTCTTAAAGTGTTTTCTTGATTCTGTCATCTGGCAAAGTTGATGTTTTTTCCATTGTTTGTAATCATTAATAGCCCCTCCAGTACAACATATTAAACATTTAACTATAAAATGCAATAAAAGCCCTAAAATCATTAAAGGAACTATCAAAGCAAACAATTGTCTAAGGCAAAGAAAGTTAGGAAACCAAGAGGTGAGCTTTTCCTACAGTTCAGTAATACCAGAATAGTTACTGTCTTGTGCTGCTTTGTGTAAAAGCTTGGTTTGTTTCCCGATTTCATCTATGGCTTTTGTCACCTTTCCGGATTGGTTAGTGTAGGTGCAGCAACTTGTGTTTATTAAGGTACATAGTCCTCCCATTTGCACCGTTAATATCTCTAAACCCATTTGGTTTTGTAAGACCGCTTTGCTCAGTGATGTCACTTCAGCTTGAATAGCTGTGAGGGCGTCTGCAGTGTCATTAGTTTTGATTTCCGTTTCTGCTGAGAATTCTCATAAAATTATGAAATTGAGATGGCCTTTTGATGAGCGGATTACTCTTTCTCTTGGTTCTTATCCAGGGAGTTCTTAGGATTCCTTTCAGTTTTTATAGAATCACAGAATGACTCGGTTGGAAAAGACCCAGTAGATCATCAAGTCCAACGTTTCTTATCAGTCACTAAACCATGGCCCTCAGCAGCTCATCCACCAGTCTTTTAAACACCTCCAGGGAAGGTGACTCAACCACCTCCCTGGGCAGCCTGTTCCAGTGCCCAACGACCCTTTCCATGAAATGTTTTTTCCTGATTTCAAGACTGAACCTCTCCTGGTGCAGCTTGAGGCCATTCCCTCTTATCCTGTCCCCTGTCACTTGGGAGAAAAGGCCAGCTCCCTCCTCTCCACAACCTGCTTTCAGGTAGTTGTAGAGAGCAATGAGGTCCCCTCAGCCTCCTCTTCTCCAGGCTAAACAACCCCAGCTCTCTCAGCCGCTCCTCATAAGACTTGTTCTCCAGGCCCTTCACCAGCTTTGTTGCTCTTTGTTGGACTCATTTGAGAGCCTCAACATCCTTCTTGTGGTGAGGGGCCCAGAACTGAACACAGGATTCAAGGAGCGGTCTCACCAGTGCTGAGTAGAAAGGCAGAAAACCCTCCCTGTGGCTGCTGGTCACGCTGTTTCTGATCCAAGCCAAGATGCCATTGGCCTTCTTGCCACCTGGGCCCCTGCTGGCTCATGTTCAGTCGCTGTCAACCAACACCCCCAGGTCCCTCTCCTCCAGGCAGCTTTCTAGCCAGCCTTCTAGTCTGGAGCTGCACAGGGTTGTTGTGCCCCAAGTGCAGGACCCGGCACTTGGCCTTGTTAAACCTCCTGCCACCGGTCTCAGCCCAGCGGTCCAGCCTGTTCAGATCCCTCCAGCAGATCCACACTTCCACCCTGCTTAGTGTCATCCGCAAACTTGCTAAGGGTGCACTCGATGCCTTCATCCAGGCCATTGATAAAGACATTGAAGAGGGCTGGGCCCAGCACTGATCCCTGGGGAACCCCACTTGGAACTGGCCTCCAGCTGGAGTTAACTCCATTTACCAGCACTCTCTGGGCCTGGCCATCCAACCAGTTTTCCACCCAGGAGAGTGTGCGCCTGTCCCGTCCAGAGGCTGACAGTTTCCGAAGCAGAATGCTGTGAGAAACTGTGTCAAAGGCTGTACTGTAGTCCAAGATAACTATGTCCAGAGCCTTTCCCTCGTCCAGGAGGAGAGTCTCTTTTTCATAGAAGACTATCAGGTTAGTTTGGCAAGACCTGCCTTTCGTGGACCCGTGTTGACTGGGCCTGATCACTCGGTTCTCTTGCACGTGCTTGATGATAGCACTCAAGATCACCTGTTCCATGACTTTCCCTGGCACTGAGGTCAGACTGACAGACCAGTCTTATTTGCCATCTCTGCCAGGGATGCAGAGAGTGGGATTGAGTGCACCCTCAGCAAGGTGCCAAGTGCCAGGTCCTTGTCCTTGTTTGAGGAACTCCTAGAAAAGTTTATAGGCTGGGCAATGTGTGGATTTTGAGCAGTCCTGTGGAGAAGGACTTGGGGCTCGTGGTGGATGACATACTGACTATGAGCCGGCAATGTGCACTCGTGGCGAAGACTGAGGGTATTCTGGAGTGTGTCACGAAGAGTGTAGCAAGAGGGTTGAATGAGATTCTCCTCCCCATCTACTCTGCCCTAGAGAGGCCGCATAGAATCCTAGAAGAGTTGGGATTAGAAGGGATCTTAAAGATCATCTAGTTCCACCACCTTGCCATGGGGAAGGACATCCCACTAGATGAGGTTACCCAAGCCCCTATCCAATCTGGCCTTAAACACGTCCACGGGTGGAGCATCCCCAGCTCCAGAAACACAAGGAACTATTGGAGAGAGTCCAGTGGAGGCCATGGAGGTGATTAAAAGGGCTGGAGCTTCTCTCTGACGTGGAAAGGCTGAGAGACCTCGGTTGCTTTTGCTTGGAGAAGAGAAGATTGAGAAGAGAAATCATCTGGATGCCTTCCTGTACAGCCTGATTGATGTGACACTGCTGTAGCAGGGGGCTAGCATCGATGATCTACAGAGATGCCTTATTGCCCAACCATTCTGTGATTCTGCTTGCTGTGGTGGCCAGAGAGTCGTCCTGGGGAAGAGTCAAGAGTTTGTTACCTAGGGGAGCTGACATCGGAGGTCTGGATAGCGGTGAGCTAGCATAGGCATGATTCGTCTGGGCAAGCAAAGGGCTTGTGTCATGTTCTGGAAGTGTCTCTGCCCTGCTCTGTATTGTTGTTGTGGCTGGGGATATAAACCATATGAGGAGATTGCAACATCTTTCCAACCACCCCAACGGCCACTGTAGCCTTGTTGTTGTGCTGGGTGAGGTTGGAGGAACTTCAAAAGAAAAGAAGAGAGGAGGCGTCTGAATCTTGAATGCAGGAGAACTTTATTGAGGGGGATAGAAATTGAGAAGGCAGGAGCGATTAGTGGAATGGATGAGGTCTGAGGTGCAAGGAGGTGCATCCTCCACCATGGTGTGCCTTCCAGGGTGTGGGTGGTCAGTGTTAGGGGGGATGGTGACGACCTTTAGCAGATGTAGCAGCCGCTCCTGCCACCGAACCAGCCCAGACCTCTGCCACCATAGCAGCCCAGACCTCCCAAGCCGAAGCCGTAGCCGTAGCCGAAGGCCCCGTTGGAGACGGGCACTCCCTGGTAGCTGAGTTCGCTGCCTACGGCAGCCGATGCGGAGGATCCGACGGTGGTGCTCTGGGGGAAGGAGGTGAGGATGGGTCCTGGCAGGGTGACCAGCACGGTGGGAGGCTGGATGACGACGGAGGAGTCCTGGCACTGCCTGACACAGGGCTCGTTGCAGCTGTTGGCCAGCGGGGCGGGTGCGCAGGGGCGGCAGAGGTCGTTGCAGGCCATGGGTGTGGTGTGGAGGGTCCCTGGAAGAGAGGGGGTTGAGCAAGCGGTGGGGCATGGGGGTTTCGAGGTTTGGAGTGTGAGGAGGGCAGGGGAGTGCGAAGGTGTGGGATGGGTCTGTGGGGAGCATGGCGGTGGGGAGGAGTGTGGGTTGGTGAGGCAGGGAAAGAGCATGGTGGAAGAGAGGGAGGAGGTGGGTCAGGAGGAGGAGGCTCAGGGTGTTGAGGCTCACCTTGTTTAGCGTGGAGGAGAAGGTGTACAGAGAAGGTTGTGAGGGAGAGAGGTGCTGGACCAGCCTTTATGGTGGTGCGCAAGGGGCGGGACAGGCTTTGTGCGTGAGTGCATTTTGCAGGCAGCAGCTGTGTCCTGGCCCAGCGTGGCGAGTCATGAGGTGGGGTGTGTTTTCCTTGCCCCAGTTCTTCAATGTCATGTCCTCCTCTCGAGGACATATACACTTGGTGAGGCGGCATCTTTGGAGTGAGAGTGTTAGAGGCCAAAGACTTGGTGCTGCTGACGTGTGTCAGGGCAGGCGCAAGAGGTGACCGAAGCGTAGGAGAGGTGTAATGGTGTCAGTGAGGCCATTGCTTAGCAATTCTGTCGTGTGGTTTGTGGGTGCATTGTGAAGAGGAAACGACAATTGCTGGTAGCCACGCAAACCACAGCTCAACCCTGCTCAGAAAAGTTGATGAGGACGTATGAATATGGATTTCTGAAGGGGACATCATGCTTAACCAAGCTATGCGTCTTCTGCATTGAAGTGAGTAGGTCTGTAGAGGGGGAAAGAACAAAGGCTTGTGTTTACCTAAATTTTGAGTGAAGCCTTTGATGTTTTCTCCCCTTGCATCCTCCTAGAAGGATATTACAACAGCTATTCAAGCTGAAGTGACATCACTGAGCAAAGCGGTCTTACAAAATCAAATGGGTTTAGAGATAATAACGGTGCAAATGGGAGGAGTATGTACCTTAATAAACACAAGCTGCTGCACCTACACTAACCAATCCGGAAAGGTGACAAAAGCCATAGATGACATTGGGAAACAAACCAAGGTTTTACACAAAGCAGCACAAGACAGTAACTCTTTTGCTTTTACTGAACTGTGGGAAAAGCTCACCTCTTGGTTACCTAACTTTCTTTGCCTTAGACAATTGTTTGCTTTGATAGTTGCTTTAATGATTTTAGGGCTTTTATTGAATTTTATAGTTAAATGTTTAATATCTTGTACTGGAGGGGCTATTAATGATTACAAACAGTGGAAAAAACATCAACTTTGCCAGGAGACAGAATTGAGAAAATAAGAAGAGCGTCAATACAGAAAGCAGCCTTTAAATAAGTAAGAGAATTTACTAACAGGCTAGACAAAGGTGGGAAATGAAACAAGGCATTCTTCAAAACAAGGCATCCTTCCAAACAAGAAAGTGTTATCAGGAGCACCGGGTGCTCAAGCCAGAGCTGTGCGGTAGTGCTTCAGTGAGCAAGGAGACCGTCCAAGGAGTAAGTAGCTGCTTGTTACAGAATACGGTGTGCAAGCTAGGAGGAGAACCCCCTTGCACCCCAGCACTGCTAATAAAACACACCTCCTTTATAACTCTCCGGAGTTGATAAGTTTGATTGTGTGTCTCAGCCAGACACTGAGCAGCACATTCGGGGGGCACTGAGCTATGGAGGCAGCTGCAGGCTGGGAGCGCTGGGGGTGCACTCATGAGCCACCATGGGCCCCTCGTCCTTTAACTGCTCCTTGCAGCTGCCGCACTGCAAGGACCTGGCCTCTGTCCACCCCCTCGCCTGAGAAGGACTATCCTCCTCCTGTCTGTCGCCCTCAGCACCACTCGCAGGCCCTGCTGCACCCATGGTTGTTTATTCACGTTCTAATTCTGGCTGTAGGTCTTGTCACACTCGCCACACTCCCAGGGCTTCTTCCTAGTGTGGATGCACTGGTGGTTGACTACAGCTTGCGTCCCTCAGAAGTGGAGGTTGCAGTGGCTCAGGCCAAGGGAGCTCACTGGTGTGGATGTGCTGGTGCCTGATCAGAGAGCCCTTCCTGCTGAAGCTCTCGCCACAGTCGGTGCAGGTGAATGGGCGCTCGCCAGTGTGGATGCGCAGATGGACGTTTAAGGTGCCCTTCCTGCTGAAGCTCTCGCCACAGTCGGTGCAGGTGAATGGGCGCTCGCCAGTGTGGATGCGCAGATGGCTGTTCAAGTGGCCCTTTTGGACAAAGCTTCTGTTGCATTCAGTGCAGGCAAAGGGGCGCTCACCCGTGTGGATGCGCTGATGAGTGATCAGGGAGCTCTTCGCTCTGAAGCCATTTCCGCACTCAGCACAGGTGAAGGGGCATGTGCCAGTATGGATGAGCTGGTGCTTGGTCAGGGAATTCTGGTGGCAGAAGCTCTTTCTGCAGTCAGCACAGGCAAAGGGGCGCTGGCCCGTGTGGATGTGCTGGTGACTGATCAGGTGACTCTTGACCCTGAAGGTCTTGTTGCACTCTGTGCAGGAAAACGGGCGCTCACCCGTGTGGATGCGCTGGTGCTTGATCAGGGCGCTCTGGTGCCTGAAGCTCTTTCGGCAGTCAGTACAGGCAAACGGCCGCTGGCCCTTGTGAATGCGCTGGTGACTGATCAGGTCACTCTTGCGCCTGAAGGTATTGTTGCACTCCGTGCAGGTAAAGGGCCGCTCACCGGTGTGGATGCGCTGGTGTTCTATCAGGTTGCTCTTCTTTCTGAAGCTCCTGTTGCAGTCAGTACAGGCAAAGGGCCGCTCGCCAGTGTGGATGCGCTGGTGAGTTAGGAGGTTGGCCCTTTTTTTGAACCTCTTTTCACAATGGGCACAGGCAAAGGGGCGCTCGCCAGTGTGGATGCGTTGGTGTTCGGTCAGGTTGCCCTTGCGTCTGAAGCTCTTCCCGCAGTCAGCACAGGTAAAGGGGCACTCGCCCCTGTAGTTCCACTTCTGGATGGCGAGGGCTGTCCGGCTTCTGAAGTTCTTGTTGGACTTGGAAGGGTTCTTCTCCAGCTGCTGAGGGTCCAGCACATCGTGGAGGTGAGCGTGCACTGATATGTCCCCCCGACTCCCACTCAGCTCCCATTCAGGTGAGCCCGCACCGTGCCTGCTGCTTGACCTGCTCCTTCCCACGGACGCCTGGGACACGCCTGGCACAGGGCTCCGGTGCCTCTGCAGCGCCCCAGGGGGGTCTGGCACACATGGCGTCTGCCCTCGCTCCAGCTTGCAGATGATATCTGGCTTGATGGTGACCCAGCCTGTTGGGGAACAGACAGAAGCACCCTGTGTCACGCTGCCCAGAAAGTAGCATGAACCCCCAGCACCCACAACCCCAAGAGCCACAGCCCAAACGTCTCCTCCCACTCCACTCCTCCCTCACCATTCAACCCGGCTACCATTCATCCTCCCTTCCCTTCCCTGCGCCTACAGCCTCCCCTCGCATCACCCTCGTCAGCTTCGCTGCTCTCCTGCACACAGGACGCCAACAAAGGGCTCAAAGTGGCAAAAGGAGAGGTTAAGACCAGACTAAGGGAAGCATTTCTTCCCAGAGGGTGCTCAAACCCTAAAACAAGCTTCCCGGAGACCTGCTTGATGCCCTAAGCCTGTCAGGCTTGGAGAGGCATTTGGACAATGTCCATAATCCCGTGATTTAACAGCTGCTCATCCCTGAAGGGCTCAGGCACTTGGACCCAGGAAGCCCCGTAGGTCCCTTTCCACTGAAAAAGGATCCCATCCCATCCCACCCCATCCCATCCCACCCCATCCCATCCCACCCCACCCCATCCCTCCAGCCCAGCAGAGCCGCAGAGAGTCCTCACCCAGCGAGGCGACCATCTCGTAGGTGTCCAGCATCACCTCCCGGTAGAGCCGCCGCTGCCAGCCCGTCAGCTCTGCCCACTCCTCGCGGCACAAGTAGATGGCCACCTCCTCGAACGGCCCCGCCATCTGCAGCAAGAAGCACGCCCGGCTCAGCACTAGCGAGGCTCGGTCCCAGCCCGCCAGGAAGAGGCGGAACCCGTGGGGAGAGACCAATTGTGCGACGGAAACGCTTCGCCTCCAGTCGGTTCTTTCCGGCGCTGGAGCTGCAGGCAGAGGGGGGTGGCGGGGAGGCGAGGCGGGGAGTCTTTCTGGGCCCCCTTCCTTCTCGTGCGAGCAGCAGGGCTCGAGGTGCTTTTCGGCAGGCGTGTGGGGCGGCATCCGGAGCGTCCCCGCTGCCTCTGGCCGGAGCGATCTCGGGGCGAGGCTCCGTCTCCCCGGCGAGAGGCAGCGGCGCGGGGTCCAGGCTGCTCCGGCAAGGGGGGGTCAAGGGCAGGCGGCGCAGGGGCTGCGGCTTCCAGCGCGGGGGAGGGAGAGGGCGCAGCCCCCGCTGCTCTGGCGGGGGTCCCTAAGGGGGCTGGGGCCGGGGAGAGCTGCCTCGAAGGGTGCCAGCTGTGCCCGTGTCCCTGCTGCGCCTCTCCAGGGGGAGCTGGGACCCAGCATCCCAGCATGGGGCTGGGCAGGGACCCAGCATCCCAGCATGGGGCTGGGCAGGGACCCAGCGTCCCAGCTTCGGGATATCTTCTCTCAGTGGGCACTGGAGAGGGAAAGACATGGTCTCAGGGTTGAAGATCCCCCTGGGCTGCCGGTTCTCAGTGTGGCAGTGTCAGGGTTTGGGCAGAGGGTTCCAGGCAAGGCACAGCGGGGCGTGCTGAGCCGGGCGTGCTTCTTGCTGCAGATGGCGGGGCCGTTCGAGGAGGTGGCCATCTACTTGTGCCGCGAGGAGTGGGCAGAGCTGACGGGCTGGCAGCGGCGGCTCTACCGGGAGGTGATGCTGGACACCTACGAGATGGTCGCCTCGCTGGGTGAGGACTCTCTGCGGCTCTGCTGGGCTGGGCTGGAGGCAGAATTGCCACGTGGACCTGAGCTGGAGGCCTTGGGAGGGAACATGCAGCTGTGGGCATTGCTGCCTGAGTGCTGATGTTGGGGTTGGGACTGCAGGTTTTCCCCTGGCAGGCAGCCTCGTGTGCAGAGCGGTCGTGGTAGAGAGGATGGGATGGGATGGGATGGGATGGGATGGGATGGGGTGGGATGGGATGGGATGGGATGGGGTGGGATGGGATGGGATGGGATGGGATGGGGTGGGGTTGGATGGGGTGGGATGTGAAGGGATGGGATGGGATGGGGTGGGATGGGATGGGAGGGGATGGGATGGGATGGGGTGGGGTGGGGTGAGGTTGGGTTGGATGGGGTGGGATGTGAAGGGATGGGATGGGATGGGGTTGGATGGGGATGGGGATAGGGATAGGGATAGGGATAGGGATAGGCATAGGGATAGGGATGGAGATGGGGATGGGGATGGCGTGGGGTAGGATGGGATGGGGTGGGATGGGATGGGATGGGGTGGGATGGGAGGGGAGGGGATGGGATGGAATGGGATGGGGTGGGATGGGGTGGGGTGGGGTGGGATGGGATCCATTTTCAGTGGAAAGGGACCTATAGGGCTTCCTGGGTCCAAGTGCCTGAGCCCCTCAGGGATGAGCAGCTGTTGAATCATGGGATTATGGACATTGTCCAAATGCCTCTCCAAGCCTGACGGGCGCAGGGCATTGAGTGGGTCTCCGGGAAGCTTGTTTTAGGGTTTGAGCCCCCTCTGGGAAGAAATGCTTCCCTGAGTCTGGTCTTAACCTCTCCTTTTGCCACTTTGAGCCCTTTGTTGGCGTCCTGTGTGCAGGAGAGCAGCCAAGGTGACGAGGGTGATGCGAGGGGAGGCTGTAGGCACAGAGAAAGGAAGGGAGAATGAATGGTAGCCGGGTTGAATGGTGAGGGAGGAGTGGAGTGGGAGGAGACGTTTGGGCTGTGGCTGTTGGGGTTGTGGGTGCTGGGGGTTCATGCTACTTTCTGGGCAGCGTGACACAGGGTGCTTCTGTCTGTTCCCCAACAGGCTGGGTCACCGTCAAGCCAGATATCATCTGCAAGCTGGAGCGAGGGCAGACGCCATGTGTGCCAGACCCCCCTGGGGCGCTGCAGAGGCACCGGAGCCCTGTGCCAGGCGTGTCCCAGGCGTCCGTGGGAAGGAGCAGGTCAAGCAGCAGGCACGGTGGGGACTCACCTGATAGCGACAAGAACTTCAGAAGCCAGACAGCCCTGGCCATCCAGAAGAGGAGCCACAAGGGCGAGCGCCCCTTTGCCTGTGCTGACTGTGGGAAGAGCTTCAGACACAAGGCCAACCTGACCGAACACCAACGCATCCACACTGGCGAGCGCCCCTTTACCTGTGCTGACTGCGGGAAGAGCTTCAGACGCAAGGCCATCCTGACCGAACACCAACGCATCCACACTGGCGATTGCCCCTTTGCCTGTGCCCATTGTGACAAGAGGTTCAGATACAAGGGCAACCTCCTAACTCACCAGCGCATCCACACGGGTGAGCGCCCCTTTCCCTGTACTGACTGCGGCAAGAGCTTCAGAGAGAAGAGATCCCTGATCAGTCACCAGCACATCCACACTGGTGAGCGCCCCTTTGCCTGTGCTGACTGCAGCAAGAGCTTCAGAGAGAAGAGCTCCCTGGTCAGTCACCAGCGCATCCACACCGGTGAGCGGCTCTTTGCCTGTGCTGACTGCGGCAAGAGCTTCAGACAGAAGAGCTCCCTGATCAGTCACCAGCGCATCCATACGGGCACATGCCCCTTCACCTGTGGTGACTGCAGCAAGAGCTTCAGACAGAAGAGCCACCTGATAGAACACCAGCGCATCCACATGGGCCAGCGCCCCTTTGCCTGCACGGAGTGCAACAAGACCTTCAGGCGCAAGAGTGACCTGATCACTCACCAGCGCATCCACACGGGTGAGCGGCCCTTTGCCTGTGCTGACTGCGGAAAGAGCTTCTGCCACAAGAGGTCCCTGATCACTCACCAGCGCATCCATACCAGCACATGCCACTTCACCTGTGCTGACTGCAGCAAGAGATTCAGACAGGAGAGCCACCTGATACAACACCAGCGCGTCCACACGGGCCAGCGCCCCTTTGCCTGTGCTGACTGCGGAAAGAGCTTCTGCCACCAGAATTCCCTGACCAAGCATGAGCGCATCCATATGGGCATGTGCCCCTTCACCTGTGCTGACTGCAACAAGAGATTCAGAGACAAGAGCAACCTGATACAACACCAGCGCATCCACACGGGTGAGCGCCCCTTTGCCTGCACCGACTGTGGCGAGAGCTTCATCAGTAAGGGCAACCTGAACAGACATCTGCGCATCCACACTGGCATTTCACCTGCACCGACTGTGGCGAGAGCTTCAGCAGGAAGGGCTCTCTGATCAGGCACCAGCACATCCACACCAGTGAGCGTCCCTTGGCCTGAGCCACTGCAACCTCCACTTCTGAGGGACGCAAGCTGTAGTCAACCACCAGTGCATCCACGCTAGGAAGAAGCCCTGGGAGTGTGGCGAGTGTGACAAGACCTACAGCCAGAATTAGAACGTGAATAAACAACCATGGGTGCAGCAGGGCCTGCGAGTGGTGCTGAGGGCAACAGACAGGAGGAGGATAGTCCTTCTCAGGCGAGGGGGTGGACAGAGGCCAGGTCCTTGCAGTGCGTCAGCTGCAAGGAGCAGTTAAAGGACGAGGGGCCCATGGTGGCTCATGAGTGCACCCCCAGCACTCCCAGCGTGCAGCTGCCTCCATAGCTCAGTGCCCTCCGAATCTGCTGCTCAGCGTCTGGCTGAGACGCGGAATCGAACTTATCAACTCGGGAGAGTTATAAAGGAGGTGTGTTTTATTAGCAGTGCTGGGGTGCAAGGGGGTTCTCCTCCTAGCTTGCACACCGTATTCTGTAACAAGCAGCTACTTACTCCTTGGACGGTCTCCTTGCTCACTGAAGCACTACCGCACAGCTCTGGCTTGAGCACCCGGTGCTCCTGATAACACTTTCTTGTTTGGAAGGATGCCTTGTTTTGAAGAATGCCATGTTTCAATTCCCCTGTTGTCTAGCCTGTTAGTAAATTCTTTTACTTATTTAAAGGCTGCTTTCTGTATTGACGCTCTTATTTTCTCAATTCTGTCTCCTGGCAAAGTTGATGTTTTTTCCATTGTTTGTAATTATTAGTAGCCCCTCCAGTACAAGATATTAAACATTTAAATATAAAATGCAATAAAAGCCCTAAAATCATTAAAGCAACTATCAAAGCAAACAGTTGTCTAAGGCAAAGAAAGTTAGGTAACCAAGAGGTGAGCTTTTCCCACAGTTCAGTAATAGCAAAAGAGTTACTGTCTTGTGCTGCTTTGTGTAAAACCTTGGTTTGTTTCCCGATTTCATCTATGGCTTTTGTCACCTTTCCGGATAGCCTAGTGTAGGTGCAGTAGGACCTCATCCACCCGTCTTTTAAACACCTCCAGGGAAGGTGACTCAACCACCTCCCTGGGCAGCCTGTTCCAGTGCCCAACGACCCTTTCCATGAAATGTTTTTTCCTGATTTCAAGACTGAACCTCTCCTGGTGCAGCTTGAGGCCTTACCCTCTTATCGTGTCTCCTGTCACTTAGGAGAAGAGGCCAGCTCCCTCCTCTCCACAACCTCCTTTCAGGTAGTTGGAGAGAGCAATGAGGTCTCCCCTCAGCCTCCTCTTCTCCAGGCTAAACAACCCCAGCTCTCTCAGCCGCTCCTCATAAGACTTGTTCTTGGGACCCTTCACCAGCTTTGTCGCTCTTTGTTGGACTCGTTTGAGAGCCTCAACATCCTTCTTGTGGTGAGGGGCCCAGAACTGAACACAGGATTCAAGGAGCGGTCTCACCAGTGCTGAGTAGAAAGGCAGAGAAACCTCCCTGTGGCTGCTGGTCACGCTGTTTCTGATCCAAGCCAAGATGCCATTGGCCTTCTTGGCCACCTGGGCCCCTGCTGGCTCATGTTCAGTCGCTGTCAACCAACACCCCCAGGTCCCTCTCCTCCAGGCAGCTTTCTAGCCAGCCTTCTAGTCTGGAGCTGCACAGGGTTGTTGTGCCCCAAGTGCAGGACCCGGCACTTGGCCTTGTTAAACCTCCTGCCACCGGTCTCAGCCCAGCGGTCCAGCCTGTTCAGATCCCTCCAGCAGATCCACACTTCCACCCAGCTTAGTGTCATCCGCAAACTTGCTAAGGGTGCACTCGATGCCTTCATCCAGGTCATTGATAAAGACATTGAAGAGGGCTGGGCCCAGCACTGATCCCTGGGGAACCCCACTTGGAACTGGCCTCCAGCTGGAGTTAACTCCATTTACCAGCACTCTCTGGGCCCGGCCATCCAACCAGTTTTCCACCCAGGAGAATGTGCACCCGTCCTGTCCAGAGGGTGACAGTTTCCGAGGCAGAATGCTGTGAGAAACTGTGTCAAAGGCTTTACTGTAGTCCAAGATAACTATGTCCAGAGCCTTTCCCTCGTCCAGGAGGAGAGTCTCTTTTTCATAGAAGATGATCAGGTTAGTTTGGCAAGACCTGCCCTTCGTGGACCCGTGTTGACTGGGCCTGATCACTCGGTTCTCTTGCACGTGCTTGATGATAGCACTCAAGATCACCTGTTCCATGACTTTCCCTGGCACTGAGGTCAGACTGACAGAGCAGTCTTATTTGCCATCTCTGCCAGGGATGCAGAGAGTGGGATTGAGTGCACCCTCAGCAAGGTGCCAAGTGCCAGGTCCTTGTCCTTGTTTGAGGAACTCCTAGAAAAGTTTATAGGCTGGGCAATGTGTGGGTTTTGAGCAGTCCTGTGGAGAAGGACTTGGGGCTAGTGGTGGATGACATACTGACTATGAGCCGGCAATGTGCACTCGTGGCAAAGACTGAGGGTATTCTGGAGTGTGTCACGAAGAGTGTAGCAAGAGGGTTGAATGAGATGATCCTCCCCATCTACTCTGCCCTAGAGAGGCCGCATAGGATCCTAGAAGAGTTGGGGTTAGAAGGGATGTTAAAGATCATCTAGTTCCATCCCCTTGCCATGGGGAAGGACATCCCACTAGATGAGGTTACCCAAGCCCCTATCCAATCTGGCCTTAAACACGTCCTGGGGTGGAGCATCCCCGGCTCGAGAAACACAAGGAACTATTGGAGAGAACCCAGTGGAGGCCATGGAGGTGATTAAAAGGGCTGGAGCTTCTCTCTGACGTGGAAAGGCTGAGAGACCTCGGTTGCTTTTGCTTGGAGAAGAGAAGATTGAGAAGAGAAATCATCTGGATGCCTTCCTGTACAGCCTGATTGATGTGACACTGCTGTAGCAGGGGGCTAGCATCGATGATCTACAGAGATGCCTTCCAACCCAACCATTCTGCGATTCTGCTTGCTGTGGTGGCCAGAGAGTCGTCCTGGGGAAGAGTCAAGAGTTTGTTACCTAGGGGAGCTGACATCGGAGGTCTGGATAGTGGTGAACTACCACAGGCATGATTTGTCTGGGCAAGCAAAGGGCTTGTGTCATGTTCTGGAAGTGTCTCTGCCCTGCTCTGTATTGTTGTTGTGGCTGGGGATATAAACCATATGAGGAGATTGCAACATCTTTCCAGCCACCAAAAAGGCCACTGTAGCCTTGGTGTTGTGCTGGGTGATGTTGGAGGAACCTTAAAAGAGAAGAAGAGAGGAGGCATCTGAATCTTGAATGCAGGAGAACTTTATTGAGGGGGGGAGAAATTGAGAAGGCAGGAGCGCCAAGAGGAAGGGATTAGGTCTGAGGCGCAAGGAGGTGCATCCTCAACCCATGGTGTGTCTTCCAGGGGGTGGGTGTCCGGTGTCCGGGGGGTGATGATGAGATTCAGCAGGTGTAGCAGCCTCTCCTGCCACCGAACCAGCCCAGACCTCTGCCACCATAGCAGCCCAGGCCTCCCAAGCCGTAGCCGTAGCCGAAGGCCCCGTTGGAGACGGGCACTCCCTGGTAGCTGAGTTCACTGCCCACGGCAGCCGATGCGGAGGATCCGACGGCGGTGCTCTGGGGGAAGGAGGTGAGGATGGGTCCTGGCAGGGTGACCAGCACGGTGGGAGGCTGGATGACGACGGAGGAGTCCTGGCACTGCCTGACACAGGGCTCGTTGCAGCTGTTGGCCAGCGGGGCGGGTGCGCAGGGGCGGCAGAGGTCGTTGCAGGCCATGGGTGTGGTGTGGAGGGTCCCTGGAAGAGAGGGTGTTGAGCAAGCAGTGGGGCATGGGGGTTTCGAGGTGTGGAGTGTGAGGAGGGCAGGGGAGTGGGAAGGTGTGGGATGGGTCTGTGGGGTTCGTGGTGGTGGGGAGGCGTGTGGGCTGGTGAGGCTGGGGTAGAGCGTGGTGGAATACAGTTTGGAACTGTGTCAGGAGAAGGATGCTCAGGGAGTTGAGACTCACCTTGTTGAGCGTGGAGGAGAAGGTGTACAGAGAAGGTTGTGAGGGAGAGAGGTGCTGGACCAGCTTTTATGGTGGTGCGCGAGGGGTGGGACCGGCTTTGTGCGTGAGTGCATTTTGCAGGCAGCAGCTGTGTCCTGGCCCAGCATGGCGAGTCATGAGGTGGGGTGTGTTTTCCTTGCCCCAGTTCTTCAATGTCATGTCCTCCTATTGAGGACGTGTCCACTCCGTGCTGGCGGCATCTTTGAAGTGAGAGTGTTAGAGGCCAAGCGCTTGATGTTGATGGCATGTGTCAGGACAAGCACAAGAGGTGACCAAAGCATTAGAGAGGGTGGGTGTTGCCTGTGAGGTCATCACATGGCACACATGTTGTGTGGTTTGCGGCTGCACTATGAAGACGTAACGACAACTGCTGGTAGCCACATAAACCACTGCTCAACCCTGGTCTGAAAAGTTGATGAGGAGGTGCAGACAAGGATGTATGAGGGGAATATCATGCTTGACCAAGCTCTGTGTCTTCTAAATTAAGGTGACTAGGTCTGTAGAGGGGGAAAGAACAAAGGTTTGTGTTTATCTTGAATTGTGAGTGAAGCCTTTGATGTTTTCTCTCCATGCATCCTCCTAGAAAAGACCAAAATGCATGCTTTGCATATATGACCAGCGTGTTTGACTGCCAAGTGGTTGAATGGTTGGGGCCAGAGGCTTGTGATGGGTGGCAGGAAGTCCTGATGGAGGGAAATCTCAATTAATGAAGCCCAGAACTGGATCTTTGGGACCAACCCTGTTCAGCATCCTTCTCAGTGACATGAGCAGTGGGAGTGAGTGAACCCTCAGCCAGGTGCCAGATGGTAACTCTCATTTTAAAGATGCAAAAGGGAGACCCAGGTCAAGTACCAGCCTTTCAGTGTCACCTCTGTGCCTGACATGGTCACGGATTCTGGCAGATCCTCCTGGAAACTATGCCAAGGTGTGTGGAAATAAAGGAGGTGATTGCTGAAAGCCAAGATGCCTTCCCAAAAGGCAAATTGTTTCTGAGAAATTCGGAGGCTTTTTGCGATGGGTCTACAGTGCAGGTGGAGAAGGGAAGAGGAACGGGTCCCAGCTACCTGGCCTTGTGCAAAGCATTTGACAGTGTCTCATGCAACATCGTTGTGTAAATGGAGAGATGTGGATTTTAGGTGCGGACGTCTTGGTGGAGAAGGAATATGCTGGATTCTCCTCTCCATCTACTCTGCCCTAGTCAGGCCGCATAGAATCGTACAATAGGTGGGGTTGGAAGGGACTTTAAAGATCATCTAGTTTCACCCCTCTGCCAGGGGCAGGGACATCCCACTAGATCAGGTTACCCGAGGCCCCATCCAACCTGGCCTTAAACAGCTCGAGTGATCGGGCATCCGCAACTTCCCGTGGCAACCTGTTCCAGTGTCTGACCAGCTCATATCCATTCCCCCTTGTCCTATCACCACAAGCTTTTATGAATAGTCCCTCTCCAGCTTTCTTGCCGTCTCCTTTCAGGTACTGGAAGAACCTTTGTGCATGAGTGCATTTTGCAGGCAGCAGCTGTGTCCTGGCCCGGCCTGGCGAGTCGTGAGGTGGGGTGTGTTTTCCTTGCCCCAGTTCTTCAATGCCATGTCCTCCTCTTGAGGACACATCCACTTAGCCCCTGCGGCAGCTTTGAAGTGAGAGTGTTAGAGGCCCAGGGCTTGTTGTTGATGGCACGTGTCATTGCAGGCACAAGAGGGGACCAAAGCGTGGGAGAGGTGTGGTGTTGTCAGTGAGGCCGGCGCTTGGCACTTGTGTGCTGTGGTTTGCAGGTGCCTTGTGAAAAGGGGACGCGGTTTCCTGGCCACCAGACTCAGCCCTCCGGAACCAGGAGGGAGAAGAAAGTGATGAGTAATCATCAGCGTGTATTGACAAAGGGGACGTCGTCCTTGATGAGCCGAAGCTGGTGTTTCCCTTGAGTTTTGAGTAAAAACTTTGAAGCTTTCTCCCCTTGCATGCTCCTAAACTGGCCAAGAAAGTATGTGTTGAGTAGGCAGAGAGTGAGATGGACTGCAAACTGGTTGAATGGCTTTGCCCAGAGGCTTGGGATGAGCGGGACAAAGTCCTGATGCAGGGAAGTCTCAGGTCATGTAGCCCAGGACAGGGATCCATGGGGCGAAGCCTGGTCAACATCCTCCTCAACGACCAGGGTTGTGGGATGCAGATGTTCACCTTTATTTGAAAGAGGGAATCATGAACAAGGAGTGTGGTGATAGGACAAGGAGGAACGGTTTTAAACTCAACGAAACTATATCTAGCCACCTCCCTTGGTGGCACCAATGAAACAGAAAGCATCGCGCTGACTGCTGACACTGCTTCCTTTGCACAGAGTTCCCAGCTTTAGGAAAGCTCTGAGGACGGAGCAGGCAAGCCGTGTGGGCTGAAGTGTCACTGCAGGGAGCAAAGGAGTCATCGTGTCACCTGATGGGGCTGGGGGCTGACGCAGACACCCATGAGTAGGTGTTTGCCTGCTGGTTCCTGGCCTGTTGGTGGCTGATGCTGGCATACGGGCGGTGTGGTAGATGGTGCTTCTTTCTGTGCCCCGGACAGGCTGGCCCCCTGTCAAGCCAGATATCATCTGCAAGCTGGAGCGAGGAGAGACGCCGTGCGTACCAGACCACCCCAGGGCACAGTGCAGGCAGCAGAACCCTGGGCCAGGTGCGTCCCCAGGATCCGTGGGAAGGAGCAGGTCCAGGAGGAGGCACTTGGCGTGGGAAGATCTTCAGACGCAAGGCCAACCTGACCGAACACCAACGCATCCACACTGGCGAGCGCCCCTTTGCCTGCACTGACTGTGGCAAGAGCTTCAGCCGGAAGCAAAACCTGATCAGCCTCCAGCGCATCCACACCAGGGAGAGGATCTTCACCTGCTCTGACTGCAGCAAGAGCTTCAGCTGGAACGGTGCCCTGATGAGGCACAAGCTCATCCACACAGGCAAGCGCCCCTTTGCCAGCAGGGAGTACGACAAGACCTTCAGTCGGAAGCAACATCTGATTAGGCACAAGCACATCCACGCTGGTGAGAAGCACTTTTCCTGTGCTGACTGTGGCAAGAGCTTCAGACAGAAGAGCTCCCTGATCAGCCACCAGAATATCCACACAGGGCTCTTCGTGTGCACCGACTGCAGCAAGAACTTCACCGGGGAGCGACACCTGATCAGACATCAGCGTTTCCACACCACTGAGGAAACCTACAAGTGTGGCAAGTGTGGCAAGACCTACAGCCACAAGTGTGCCCTGAAGAGACACCAGCAGGTGCATTGAAGCCACCGGGTCGCACCACAGGGTGAGTGGCAGGAGGAGGGATGTCTCTCCTGAAACAAGGCATCCTTCAAAACAAGATATTCTTCAAAAGAAGAACGCGTTATCAGGAACACGGGGTGCTCAAGCCAGAGCTGTGCAGCTGTGCTTCAGTGAGAAAGAAGACTGTCCAAGGATAACAGTAAGTAGCTTTATCCCACAAGGTACCCATAAAACTGGATATGCATTCACTACCAGGAACAGGGTAGAATCCCAGCCATTACCTGCAGGGACTTCAGCTCAGAAGGCTGCAATCATTGCCTTAACTAGAGCCTTAGGACTGGTATAAAGGAAAAAGATAAATCTTGGACAGACTCTAAATCATAGAATCGTAGAATCACCAGGTTGGAAAAGACCCACCAGATCATCAAGTCCAACCATTCCTATCAAACACTAAACCACGCTCCTCAGCGCCTCATCCACCCGTCCCTTAAACACCTCCAGGGAAGGTGACTCAACCACCTCCCTGGGCAGCCTGTTCCAGTGCCCAATGACCCTTTCCATGAAAATTCTTTTCCTCATGTTCAGCCTAAACCTCCCCTGGCGGAGCTTGAGGCCATTCCCTCTCATCCTGTCCCCTGTGACCTGGGAGAAGAGGCCAGCTCCCTCCTCTCTACAACCTCCTTTCAGGTAGTTGTAGAGAGCAATGAGGTCTCCCCTCAGCCTCCTCTTCTCCAGGCTAAACAACCCCAGCACTCTCAGCTGCTCCTCGTAACACTTGTTCTCCAGCCCCCTCACCAGCTTTGGAGCTCTTCTCTGGAGAGATATGCCCTTTGAGTTGTTCATACTCACAGAGCGATCTGGAAGGAACAAGGGTTACTGATGGCACAAAGAAAACAGATTGAACATGCTGAAGAAACACTTTGCTTATTAGAAGCAGTACAATTACCAACCAAAGCAGCCATCGTGCACTATCAACGACACCTGAGAGGTAACACTGACCAGGAAACAGATAATAGATGGGCTGATTATGAGGCTAAATGGGCGGCAGAAATAATGCAGGAAGAGCAAACATTAGCTCTAATCCTTGATAATAAAGATGAAAATTTAGAAAATCAGAAAGGTATTAGATACTCCAAGTTCGATTGGGTATGAATACAAGAACTTGAAGGACAAATCCTTTCCCAGAAGTGGGCACAATTAAAAGACAGCAGAACTATTGCACCTGCCAGCTCGATCTGGGAACTTGCAACATGATAAAACCCACTGTGAATCAGGCCCTTTATACAAAATCCTAAAGCAGAAATGGATACGGAGGAATATTACATACTACGGTCCAGACTCAACAGTGCAAAATATGTTAAATCGAATACAATTTGGCATAGTTAGGTCAGGAAACGTGCCGAGAAAGCGTTAGCAAATTTATTTTTCTGAACTCCCAAGAAAAGCCGGGTATAGATACTTGTTAATATTCAGAGATATCTTTTCTGGATAGACAGAGACCTTTAGCAAACATCGTGGATACACTACACCAGAATTAAAACGGCCCCTAAGCCACGAAAAGGATGAATATTGATTACATTTATTAACGTACTGTTATGTACAGGAACAGTAAAGTCTTGGGACCAAAATGCGTATTTGCAACTGACCACAAACATATCCAAAACCTTTCACCTGTCAAATTCTTGGTGAGGTCCAGCTCCTCCCAGAGGTAATAAGGAAATGCCCATGTTTGGGTTGGCATCTACAAATGGGACGTGGGGACCAGAGGTGTGGATAACTCCAACAGGAGGAGATCACTCTAAACTTGAAAGTCACGGTTGGAAAAGGGACAAAATTTCATTTCATAGCATTAGAACATAAACTAACTCCTGTTGTAGAACAAAAGAGTACAGGAGAAAATGTAGGGTTTAGGAATATTAGTGGAATGGGTTGCAGTTGGACTTTTGATAGTCCAGGACAATTATCCGGTATCAATTATACACGGGCACAAGGAGAAAATCGTAATTCATTAAAGCCTGAGCGACTTGGTCTTGTGGGTGCAGGATTAGCCCTGCAACCTCAGTCATATTGCAAATTACCCACTGGTATTGGTGGCTGTGTGGAGATGGATATGCTAGAAAAACTTTACTGGCACTTGTATAGCAGGTTATCTAACTCCACAAAACACTATCTATAAAAAACTGAAAGGAATCCTAAGAACACCTTGGGTACGAACGAAGAGAAATACTAATCCTCTCATCAAAAGGCCATCTCCACTTCATAATTTTATGAGATGGATTTTTCCTCTGTTAGGACTTAGTGGACTTGAAAAGGCAATAGTCAATATCTGAGCAGAAATGGAAATCAAAACTAATGACACTGCAGACGCCCTCACAGCTATTCAAGCTGAAGTGACATCACTGAGCAAAGCGGTCTTACAAAACCAAATGGGTTTAGAGATATTAACGGTGCAAATGGGAGGAGTATGTACCTTAATAAACACAAGTTGCTGCACCTACACTAACCAATCCGGAAAGGTGACAAAAGCCATAGATGAAATCCGGAAACAAACCAAGGTTTTACACAAAGCAGCACAAGACAGTAACTCTTTTGCTATTACTGAACTGTGGGAAAAGCTCACCTCTTGGTTACCTAACTTTCTTTGCCTTAGACAATTGTTTGCTTTGATAGTTGCTTTAATGATTTTAGGGCTTTTATTGCATTTTATAGCTAAATGTTTAATATGTTGTACTGGAGGGGCTATTAATGATTACAAACAATGGAAAAAACATCAACTTTGCCAGAAGACAGAATTGAGAAAATAAGAAGAGCGTCAATACAGAAAGCAGCCTTTAAATAAGTAAAAGACTTTACTAACAGGCTAGACAAAGGTGGGAAATTAAACAAGGCATTCTTCAAAACAAGGCATCCTTCCAAACAAGAAAGTGTTATCAGGAGCACCGGGTGCTCAAGCCAGAGCTGTGCGGTAGTGCTTCAGTGAGCAAGGAGACCGTCCAAGGAGTAAGTAGCTGCTTGTTACAGAATACGGTGTGCAAGCTAGGAGGAGAACCCCCTTGCACCCCAGCACTGCTAATAAAACACACCTCCTTTATAACTCTCCCGAGTTGATAAGTTCGATTCCGCGTCTCAGCCAGACGCTGAGCAGCAGATTCGGGGGGCACTGAGCTACGGAGGCAGCTGCACGCTGGGAGTGCTGGGGGTGCACTCATGAGCCACCATGGGCCCCTCGTCCTTTAACTGCTCCTTGCAGCTGCCACACTGCAAGGACCTGGCCTCTGTCCACCCCCTCGCCTGAGAAGGACTATCCTCCTCCTGTCTGTCGCCCTCAGCACCACTCGCAGGCCCTGCTGCACCCATGGTTGTTTATTCACGTTCTAATTCTGGCTGTAGGTCTTGTCACACTCGCCACACTTCCAGGGCTTCTTCCTAGCGTGGATGCACTGGTGGTTGACTACAGCTTGCATCCATCAGAGGTGGAGGTTGCAGTGACTCAGGCCAAGGGACGCTCACTGGTGTGGATGTGCTGGTGCCTGATCAGAGAGCCCTTCCTGCTGAAGCTCTCGCCACAGTCGGTGCAGGTGAATGGGCGCTCGCCAGTGTGGATGCGCAGATGGCTGTTCAGGTGGGCCTTTTGGACAAAGCTTCTGTTGCATTCAGTGCAGGCAAAGGGGCGCTCACCTGTGTGGATGCGCTGGTGTTTTATCAGGTGGCTCTTCTCTCTGAATCTCTTGCTGCAGTCAGCACAGGTAAAAGGCCATGTGCCTGTATGGATGCGCTGGTGACTGGTCAGGGAATTCTGGTGGCAGAAGATCTTTCCGCAGTCAATACAGGCAAAGGGGCGCTGGCCCGTCTGGATGCGCTGCTGTTCTATCAGGTGGCTCTTCTGTCTGAATCTCTTGCTACAGTCAGTACAGGTGAAGGGGCGCTCACCGGTGTGGATGCGCTGGTGACTGATCAGGAAGCTTTTCCTTCTGAAGCTCTTTCCGCAGTCAGCACAGGTAAAGGGCCGCTCACCAGTGTGGATGCGCTGGTGACTGATCAGGGACCTCTGCTGCCTGAAGCTCTTGCCGCACTCAGTACAGGCAAAGGGCCGCTTGCCAGTGTGGATGCGCTGGTGTTCTATCAGGTTGTTCTTCTTTCTGAAGCTCCTGTTGCAGTCAGTACAGGTGAAGGGGCGCTCACCAGTGTGGATGCGCTGGTGACTGATCAGGGAGCTCTTCTCTCTGAAGCTCTTCCCGCAGTCAGCACAGGCAAAGGGCCGCTCGCCAGTGTGGATGAGCTGGTGAGATAGGAGGTTGGCCCTTCTTTTGAACCTCTTTTCACAATGGGCACAGGCAAAGGGGCATTCGCCAGTGTGGATGCGTTGGTGTTTGGTCAGGTTGGCCTTGCGTCTGAAGCTCTTCCCGCAGTCAGCACAGGTAAAGGGGCACTTGCCCCTGTAGCTCCACTTCTGCATGGCCAGGGCTGTCCGGCTCCTGAAGTTCTTGTTACACTTGGAAGGGTTCTTCTCCAGCTGCTGAGGGTCCAGCACATCATGGAGGTGAGGATGCACTGACATGTCCCCCCGACTCCCACTCAGCTCCCTATCAGGTGAGCCACCATTGTGCCTGCTGCTTGACCTGCTCCTTCCCACGGACGCCTGGGACACGCCTGGCACAGGGCTCCGGTGCCTCTGCAGCGCCCCAGGGGGGTCTGGCACACATGGCGTCTGCCCTCGCTCCAGCTTGCAGATGATATCTGGCTTGACGGTGACCCAGCCTGTTGGGGAACAGACAGAAGCACCCTGTGTCACGCTGCCCAGAAAGTAGCATGAACCCCCAGCACCCACAACCCCAACAGCCACAGCCCAAACGTCTCCTCCCACTCCACTCCTCCCTCACCATTCAACCCGGC
The DNA here is from genome assembly GCF_032191515.1 of Phaenicophaeus curvirostris. NCBI lineage: Eukaryota > Metazoa > Chordata > Aves > Cuculiformes > Cuculidae > Phaenicophaeus > Phaenicophaeus curvirostris. The sequence goes on along the minus strand of NC_091394.1, from coordinate 98,689,363 downwards.
TACCATTCATCCTCCCTTCCCTTCCCTGCGCCTACAGCCTCCCCTCGCATCACCCTCGTCAGCTTCGCTGCTCTCCTGCACACAGGACGCCAACAAAGGGCTCAAAGTGGAAAAAGGAGAGGTTAAGACCAGACTAAGGGAAGCATTTCTTCCCAGAGGGGGCTCAAACCCTAAAACAAGCTTCCCGGAGACCTGCTTGATGCCCTAAGCCTGTCAGGCTTGGAGAGGCATTTGGACAATGTCCATAATCCCATGATTTAACAGCTGCTCATCCCTGAAGGGCTCAGGCACTTGGACCCAGGAAGCCTCGTAGGTCCCTTTCCACTGAAAATGGATCCCATCCCATCCCACCCCATCCCACCCCATCCCTCCAGCCCAGCAGAGCCGCAGAGAGTCCTCACCCAGCGAGGCGACCATCTCGTAGGTGTCCAGCAGCACCTCCCGGTAGAGCCGCCGCTGCCAGCCCGTCAGCTCTGCCCACTCCTCGCGGCACAAGTAGATGGCCACCTCCTCGAACGGCCCCGCCATCTGCAGCAAGAAGCACGCCCGGCTCAGCACTAGCGAGGCTCGGTCCCAGCCCGCCAGGAAGAGGCGGAACCCGTGGGGAGAGACCAATTGTGCGACGGAAACGCTTCGCCTCCAGTCGGTTCTTTCCGGCGCTGGAGCTGCAGGCAGAGGGGGTGGCGGGGAGGCGAGGCGGGGAGTCTTTCTGGGCCCCCTTCCTTCTCGTGCGAGCAGCAGGGCTCGAGGTGCTTTTCGGCAGGCGTGTGGGGCGGCATCCGGAGCGTCCCCGCTGCCTCTGGCCGGAGCGATCTCGGGGCGAGGCTCCGTCTCCCCGGCGAGAGGCAGCGGCGCGGGGTCCAGGCTGCTCCGGCAAGGGGGGGTCAAGGGCAGGCGGCGCAGGGGCTGCGGCTTCCAGCGCGGGGGAGGGAGAGGGCGCAGCCCCCGCTGCTCTGGCGGGGGTCCCTAAGGGGGCTGGGGCCGGGGAGAGCTGCCTCGAAGGGTGCCAGCTGTGCCCGTGTCCCTGCTGCGCCTCTCCAGGGGGAGCTGGGACCCAGCATCCCAGCATGGGGCTGGGCAGGGACCCAGCATCCCAGCATGGGGCTGGGCAGGGACCCAGCATCCCAGCTTCGGGATATCTTCCCTCAGTGGGCACTGGAGAGGGAAAGACATGGTCTCAGGGTAGAAGATGTATGTGGAGATCTCTGGATTGATGTCACAGCCAGAAAGAACGATGGGGCTGGAGTGGAAAGGGTGTGATTTGGGCACGAGTGGGGAATTGCCGGGGTTCAGCTGAGCTCGATCCCCCTGGGCTGCCGGTTCTCAGTGTGGCAGTGTCAGGGTTTGGGCAGAGGGTTCCAGGCAAGGCACAGCGGGGCGTGCTGAGCCGGGCGTGCTTCTTGCTGCAGATGGCGGGGCCGTTCGAGGAGGTGGCCATCTACTTGTGCCGCGAGGAGTGGGCAGAGCTGACGGGCTGGCAGCGGCGGCTCTACCGGGAGGTGATGCTGGACACCTACGAGATGGTCGCCTCGCTGGGTGAGGACTCTCTGCGGCTCTGCTGGGCTGGGCTGGAGGCAGAATTGCCACGTGGACCTGAGCTGGAGGCCTTGGGAGGGAACATGCAGCTGTGGGCATTGCTGCCTGAGTGCTGATGTTGGGGTTGGGACTGCAGGTTTTCCCCTGGCAGGCAGCCTCGTGTGCAGAGCGGTCGTGGTAGAGGGGATGGGATGGGATGGGATGGGATGGGATGGGGTGGGATGGGATGGGATGGGATGGGGTGGGATGGGATGGGATGGGGTGGGGTTGGATGGGGTGGGATGTGACGGGATGGGATGGGATGGGGTGGGATGGGATGGGAGGGGATGGGATGGGGTGGGGTGGGGTGAGGTTGGGTTGGATGGGGTGGGATGTGAAGGGATGGGATGGGATGGGGTTGGATGGGGATGGGGATAGGGATAGGGATAGGGATAGGCATAGGGATAGGGATGGAGATGGGGATGGGGATGGTGTGGGGTAGGATGGGATGGGGTGGGATGGGATGGGATGGGGTGGGATGGGAGGGGAGGGGATGGGATGGAATGGGATGGGGTGGGATGGGGTGGGGTGGGGTGGGATGGGATCCATTTTCAGTGGAAAGGGACCTATAGGGCTTCCTGGGTCCAAGTGCCTGAGCCCCTCAGGGATGAGCAGCTGTTGAATCATGGGATTATGGACATTGTCCAAATGCCTCTCCAAGCCTGACGGGCGCAGGGCATTGAGTGGGTCTCCGGGAAGCTTGTTTTAGGGTTTGAGCCCCCTCTGGGAAGAAATGCTTCCCCGAGTCTGGTCTTAACCTCTCCTTTTGCCACTTTGAGCCCTTTCTTGGCGTCCTGTGTGCAGGAGAGCAGCCAAGGTGACGAGGGTGATGCGAGGGGAGGCTGTAGGCACAGAGAAAGGAAGGGAGAATGAATGGTAGCCGGGTTGAATGGTGAGGGAGGAGTGGAGTGGGAGGAGACGTTTGGGCTGTGGCTGTTGGGGTTGTGGGTGCTGGGGGTTCATGCTACTTTCTGGGCAGCGTGACACAGGGTGCTTCTGTCTGTTCCCCAACAGGCTGGGTCACCATCAAGCCAGATATCATCTGCAAGCTGGAGCGAGGGCAGACGCCATGTGTGCCAGACCCCCCTGGGGCGCTGCAGAGGCACCGGAGCCCTGTGCCAGGCGTGTCCCAGGCGTCCGTGGGAAGGAGCAGGTCAAGCAGCAGGCACGGTGGGGACTCACCTGATAGCGACAAGAACTTCAGAAGCCAGACAGCCCTGGCCATCCAGAAGAGGAGCCACAAGGGCGAGCGCCCCTTTGCCTGTGCTGACTGTGGGAAGAGCTTCAGACACAAGGCCAACCTGACCGAACACCAACGCATCCACACTGGCGAGCGCCCCTTTACCTGTGCTGACTGCGGGAAGAGCTTCAGACGCAAGGCCATCCTGACCGAACACCAACGCATCCACACTGGCGATTGCCCCTTTGCCTGTGCCCATTGTGACAAGAGGTTCAGATACAAGGGCAACCTCCTAACTCACCAGCGCATCCACACGGGTGAGCGCCCCTTTCCCTGTACTGACTGCGGCAAGAGCTTCAGAGAGAAGAGATCCCTGATCAGTCACCAGCACATCCACACTGGTGAGCGCCCCTTTGCCTGTGCTGACTGCAGCAAGAGCTTCAGAGAGAAGAGCTCCCTGGTCAGTCACCAGCGCATCCACACCGGTGAGCGGCTCTTTGCCTGTGCTGACTGCGGCAAGAGCTTCAGACAGAAGAGCTCCCTGATCAGTCACCAGCGCATCCATACGGGCACATGCCCCTTCACCTGTGGTGACTGCAGCAAGAGCTTCAGACAGAAGAGCCACCTGATAGAACACCAGCGCATCCACATGGGCCAGCGCCCCTTTGCCTGCACGGAGTGCAACAAGACCTTCAGGCGCAAGAGTGACCTGATCACTCACCAGCGCATCCACACCGGTGAGCGGCCCTTTGCCTGTGCTGACTGCGGAAAGAGCTTCTGCCACAAGAGGTCCCTGATCACTCACCAGCGCATCCATACCAGCACATGCCACTTCACCTGTGCTGACTGCAGCAAGAGATTCAGACAGGAGAGCCACCTGATACAACACCAGCGCGTCCACACGGGCCAGCGCCCCTTTGCCTGTGCTGACTGCGGAAAGAGCTTCTGCCACCAGAATTCCCTGACCAAGCATGAGCGCATCCATATGGGCATGTGCCCCTTCACCTGTGCTGACTGCAACAAGAGATTCAGAGACAAGAGCAACCTGATACAACACCAGCGCATCCACACGGGTGAGCGCCCCTTTGCCTGCACCGACTGTGGCGAGAGCTTCATCAGTAAGGGCAACCTGAACAGACATCTGCGCATCCACACTGGCATTTCACCTGCACCGACTGTGGCGAGAGCTTCAGCAGGAAGGGCTCTCTGATCAGGCACCAGCACATCCACACCAGTGAGCGTCCCTTGGCCTGAGCCACTGCAACCTCCACTTCTGAGGGACGCAAGCTGTAGTCAACCACCAGTGCATCCACGCTAGGAAGAAGCCCTGGAAGTGTGGCGAGTGTGACAAGACCTACAGCCAGAATTAGAACGTGAATAAACAACCATGGGTGCAGCAGGGCCTGCGAGTGGTGCTGAGGGCGACAGACAGGAGGAGGATAGTCCTTCTCAGGCGAGGGGGTGGACAGAGGCCAGGTCCTTGCAGTGCGGCAGCTGCAAGGAGCAGTTAAAGGACGAGGGGCCCATGGTGGCTCATGAGTGCACCCCCAGCACTCCCAGCGTGCAGCTGCCTCCATAGCTCAGTGCCCCCCGAATCTGCTGCTCAGCGTCTGGCTGAGACGCGGAATCGAACTTATCAACTCGGGAGAGTTATAAAGGAGGTGTGTTTTATTAGCAGTGCTGGGGTGCAAGGGGGTTCTCCTCCTAGCTTGCACACCGTATTCTGTAACAAGCAGCTACTTACTCCTTGGACGGTCTCCTTGCTCACTGAAGCACTACCGCACAGCTCTGGCTTGAGCACCCTGTGCTCCTGATAACACTTTCTTGTTTGGAAGGATGCCTTGTTTTGAAGAATGCCTTGTTTCATTTCCCACCTTTGTCTAGCCTGTTAGTAAAGTCTTTTACTTATTTAAAGGCTGCTTTCTGTATTGACGCTCTTCTTATTTTCTCAATTCTGTCTCCTGGCAAAGTTGATGTTTTTTCCATTGTTTGTAATTATTAGTAGCCCCTCCAGTACAAGATATTAAACATTTAAATATAAAATGCAATAAAAGCCCTAAAATCATTAAAGCAACTATCAAAGCAAACAGTTGTCTAAGGCAAAGAAAGTTAGGTAACCAAGAGGTGAGCTTTTCCCACAGTTCAGTAATAGCAAAAGAGTTACTGTCTTGTGCTGCTTTGTGTAAAACCTTGGTTTGTTTCCCGATTTCATCTATGGCTTTTGTCACCTTTCCGGATAGCCTAGTGTAGGTGCAGTAGGACCTCATCCACCCGTCTTTTAAACACCTCCAGGGAAGGTGACTCAACCACCTCCCTGGGCAGCCTGTTCCAGTGCCCAACGACCCTTTCCATGAAATGTTTTTTCCTGATTTCAAGACTGAACCTCTCCTGGTGCAGCTTGAGGCCTTACCCTCTTATCGTGTCTCCTGTCACTTAGGAGAAGAGGCCAGCTCCCTCCTCTCCACAACCTGCTTTCAGGTAGTTGTAGAGAGCAATGAGGTCTCCCCTCAGCCTCCTCTTCTCCAGGCTAAACAACCCCAGCTCTCTCAGCCGCTCCTCATAAGACTTGTTCTTGGGACCCTTCACCAGCTTTGTCGCTCTTTGTTGGACTCATTTGAGAGCCTCAACATCCTTCTTGTGGTGAGGGGCCCAGAACTGAACACAGGATTCAAGGAGCGGTCTCACCAGTGCTGAGTAGAAAGGCAGAAAACCCTCCCTGTGGCTGCTGGTCACGCTGTTTCTGATCCAAGCCAAGATGCCATTGGCCTTCTTGGCCACCTGGGCCCCTGCTGGCTCATGTTCAGTCGCTGTCAACCAACACCCCCAGGTCCCTCTCCTCCAGGCAGCTTTCTAGCCAGCCTTCTAGTCTGGAGCTGCACAGGGTTGTTGTGCCCCAAGTGCAGGACCCGGCACTTGGCCTTGTTAAACCTCCTGCCACCGGTCTCAGCCCAGCGGTCCAGCCTGTTCAGATCCCTCCAGCAGATCCACACTTCCACCCTGCTTAGTGTCATCCGCAAACTTGCTAAGGGTGCACTCGATGCCTTCATCCAGGCCATTGATAAAGACATTGAAGAGGGCTGGGCCCAGCACTGATCCCTGGGGAACCCCACTTGGAACTGGCCTCCAGCTGGAGTTAACTCCATTTACCAGCACTCTCTGGGCCCGGCCATCCAACCAGTTTTCCACCCAGGAGAGTGTGCGCCTGTCCCGTCCAGAGGGTGACAGTTTCCGAGGCAGAATGCTGTGAGAAACTGTGTCAAAGGCTGTACTGTAGTCCAAGATAACTACGTCCAGAGCCTTTCCCTCGTCCAGGAGGAGAGTCTCGTTTTCATAGAAGATGATCAGGTTAGTTTGGCAAGACCTGCCCTTCGTGGTCCCGTGTTGACTGGGCCTGATCACTCGGTTCTCTTGCACGTGCTTGATGATAGCACTCAAGATCACCTGTTCCATGACTTTCCCTGGCACTGAGGTCAGACTGACAGAGCAGTCTTATTTGCCATCTCTGCCAGGGATGCAGACAGTGGGATTGAGTGCACCCTCAGCAAGGTGCCAAGTGCCAGGTCCTTGTCCTTGTTTGAGGAACTCCTAGAAAAGTTTATAGGCTGGGCAATGTGTGGGTTTTGAGCAGTCCTGTGGAGAAGGACTTGGGGCTAGTGGTGGATGACATACTGACTATGAGCCGGCAATGTGCACTCGTGGCGAAGACTGAGGGTATTCTGGAGTGTGTCACGAAGAGTGTAGCAAGAGGGTTGAATGAGATGCACCTCCCCATCTACTCTGCCCTAGAGAGGCCGCATAGAATCCTAGAAGAGTTGGGGTTAGAAGGGATCTTAAAGATCATCTAGTTCCACCCCCTTGCCATGGGGAAGGACATCCCACTAGATGAGGTTACCCGAGGCCCCTATCCAATCTGGCCTTAAACACGTCCACGGGTGGAGCATCGCCAGCTCCAGAAACACAAGGAACTATTGGAGAGAAGCCAGTGGAGGCCATGGAGGTGATTAAAAGGGCTAGAGCTTCTCTCTGACGTGGAAATGCTGAGAGACCTTGGACACTTTTACTTGGAGAAGAGAAGATTGAGAAGAGAAATCATCAAAGAAGATAAATATGAAAAGAAAAGGAGCCAAAAGGATGAGGCCAGACATTTCTTAGAGGGCCCTAGGTACAGGACAAGGGGCAACGGGCACAAATTGGAGCACAGGAAGTTCCACGTGAACATGAGGAAAGCCTGATTTACTGTATGGATGACTGAGCACTGGGCAGCCTGTTCTGGAGATACTGAAATCCAATCTGGATGCCTTCCTGTACAGCCTGATTGATGTGACACTGCTGTAGCAGGGGGCTACTACGATGATCTCCAGAGATCTCTTCCAGACCCAATCATTCTGCGCTTCTGCTTGCTGTGGTGGCCAGAGAGTCGTCCTGAGGAAGAGTCAAGAGTTTGTTACCTAGGGGAGCTGACATCGGAGGTCTGGATAGCGGTGAGCTAGCATGGGCATGATTTGCCTGGGCAAGCAAAGGGCTGTGTCATGTTCTGGAAGTGTCTCTGCCCTGCTCTGTATTGTTGTTGTGGCTGGGGATATAAACCATATGAGGAGATTGCAACATCTTTCCAGCCACCGAAAAGGCCACTGTAGCCTTGGTGTTGTGCTGGGTGATGTTGGAGGAACCTTAAAAGAGAAGAAGAGAGGAGGCATCTGAATCTTGAATGCAGGAGAAATTTATTGAGGGGGGGAGAAATTGAGAAGGCAGGAGCGCCAAGAGGAAGGGATTAGGTCTGAGGCGCAAGGAGGTGCATCCTCAACCCATGGTGTGTCTTCCAGGGGGTGGGTGTCCGGTGTCCGGGGGGATGATGATGAGATTCAGCAGGTGTAGCAGCCTCTCCTGCCACCGAACCAGCCGAGACCTCTGCCACCATAGCAGCCCAGGCCTCCCAAACCGTAGCCGTAGCCATAGCCGAAGGCCCCGTTGGAGACGGGCACTCCCTGGTAGCTGAGTTCACTGCCCACGGCAGCCGATGCGGAGGATCCGACGGCGGTGCTCTGGGGGAAGGAGGTGAGGATGGGTCCTGGCAGGGTGACCAGCATGGTGGGAGGCTGGATGACGACGGAGGAGTCCTGGCACTGCCTGATGCAGGGCTCGTTGCAGCTGTTGGCCAGCGGGGCGGGTGCGCAGGGGCGGCAGAGGTCGTTGCAGGCCATGGGTGTGGTGTGGAGGGTCCCTGGAAGAGAGGGTGTTGAGCAAGCAGTGGGGCATGGGGGTTTCGAGGTGTGGAGTGTGAGGAGGGCAGGGGAGTGGGAAGGTGTGGGATGGGTCTGTGGGGTTCGTGGTGGTGGGGAGGCGTGTGGGCTGGTGAGGCTGGGGTAGAGCGTGGTGGAATACAGTTTGGAACTGTGTCAGGAGAAGGATGCTCAGGGAGTTGAGACTCACCTTGTTGAGCGTGGAGGAGAAGGTGTACAGAGAAGGTTGTGAGGGAGAGAGGTGCTGGACCAGCTTTTATGGTGGTGCGCGAGGGGTGGGACCGGCTTTGTGCGTGAGTGCATTTTGCAGGCAGCAGCTGTGTCCTGGCCCAGCATGGCGAGTCATGAGGTGGGGTGTGTTTTCCTTGCCCCAGTTCTTCAATGTCATGTCCTCCTATTGAGGACGTGTCCACTCCGTGCTGGCGGCATCTTTGAAGTGAGAGTGTTAGAGGCCAAGCGCTTGATGTTGATGGCATGTGTCAGGACAAGCACAAGAGGTGACCAAAGCATTAGAGAGGGTGGGTGTTGCCTGTGAGGTCATCACATGGCACACATGTTGTGTGGTTTGCGGCTGCACTATGAAGACGTAACGACAACTGCTGGTAGCCACATAAACCACTGCTCAACCCTGGTCTGAAAAGTTGATGAGGAGGTGCAGACAAGGATGTATGAGGGGAATATCATGCTTGACCAAGCTCTGTGTCTTCTAAATTAAGGTGACTAGGTCTGTAGAGGGGGAAAGAACAAAGGTTTGTGTTTATCTTGAATTGTGAGTGAAGCCTTTGATGTTTTCTCTCCATGCATCCTCCTAGAAAAGACCAAAATGCATGCTTTGCATATATGACCAGCGTGTTTGACTGCCAAGTGGTTGAATGGTTGGGGCCAGAGGCTTGTGATGGGTGGCAGGAAGTCCTGATGGAGGGAAATCTCAATTAATGAAGCCCAGAACTGGATCTTTGGGACCAACCCTGTTCAGCATCCTTCTCAGTGACATGAGCAGTGGGAGTGAGTGAACCCTCAGCCAGGTGCCAGATGGTAACTCTCATTTTAAAGATGCAAAAGGGAGACCCAGGTCAAGTACCAGCCTTTCAGTGTCACCTCTGTGCCTGACATGGTCACGGATTCTGGCAGATCCTCCTGGAAACTATGCCAAGGTGTGTGGAAATAAAGGAGGTGATTGCTGAAAGCCAAGATGCCTTCCCAAAAGGCAAATTGTTTCTGAGAAATTCGGAGGCTTTTTGCGATGGGTCTACAGTGCAGGTGGAGAAGGGAAGAGGAACGGGTCCCAGCTACCTGGCCTTGTGCAAAGCATTTGACAGTGTCTCATGCAACATCGTTGTGTAAATGGAGAGATGTGGATTTTAGAAGCGGACGTCTTGGTGGAGAAGGAATATGCTGGATTCTCCTCTCCATCTACTCTGCCCTAGTCAGGCCGCATAGAATCGTACAATAGGTGGGGTTGGAAGGGACTTTAAAGATCATCTAGTTTCACCCCTCTGCCAGGGGCAGGGACATCCCACTAGATCAGGTTACCCGAGGCCCCATCCAACCTGGCCTTAAACAGCTCGAGGGATCGGGCATCCGCAACTTCCCGTGGCAACCTGTTCCAGTGTCTGACCAGCTCATATCCATTCCCCCTTGTCCTATCACCACAAGCTTTTATGAATAGTCCCTCTCCAGCTTTCTTGCCGTCTCCTTTCAGGTACTGGAAGAACCTTTGTGCATGAGTGCATTTTGCAGGCAGCAGCTGTGTCCTGGCCCGGCCTGGCGAGTCGTGAGGTGGGGTGTGTTTTCCTTGCCCCAGTTCTTCAATGCCATGTCCTCCTCTTGAGGACATATCCACTTAGCCCCTGCGGCAGCTTTGAAGTGAGAGTGTTAGAGGCCCAGGGCTTGTTGTTGATGGCACGTGTCATTGCAGGCACAAGAGGGGACCAAAGCGTGGGAGAGGTGTGGTGTTGTCAGTGAGGCCGGCGCTTGGCACTTGTGTGCTGTGGTTTGCAGGTGCCTTGTGAAAAGGGGACGCGGTTTCCTGGCCACCAGACTCAGCCCTCCGGAACCAGGAGGGAGAAGAAAGTGATGAGTAATCATCAGCATGTATTGACAAAGGGGACGTCGTCCTTGATGAGCCGAAGCTGCTGTTTCCCTTGAGTTTTGAGTAAAAACTTTGAAGCTTTCTCCCCTTGCATGCTCCTAAACTGGCCAAGAAAGTATGTGTTGAGTAGGCAGAGAGTGAGATGGACTGCAAACTGGTTGAATGGCTGTGCCCAGAGGCTTGGGATGAGCGGGACAAAGTCCTGATGCAGGGAAGTCTCAGGTCATGTAGCCCAGGACAGGGATCCATGGGGCGAAGCCTGGTCAACATCCTCCTCAACGACCAGGGTTGTGGGATGCAGATGTTCACCTTTATTTGAAAGAGGGAATCATGAACAAGGAGTGTGGTGATAGGACAAGGAAGAACGGTTTTAAACTCAACGAAACTATATCTAGCCACCTCCCTTGGAGGCACTGATGAAACAGAAAGCATCGCGCTGACTGCTGACACTGCTTCCTTTGCACAGAGTTCCCAGCTTTAGGAAAGCTCTGAGGACGGAGCAGGCAAGCCGTGTGGGCTGAAGTGTCACTGCAGGGAGCAAAGGAGTCATCGTGTCACCTGATGGGGCTGGGGGCTGACGCAGACACCCATGAGTAGGTGTTTGCCTGCTGGTTCCTGGCCTGTTGGTGGCTGATGCTGGCATACGGGCGGTGTGGTAGATGGTGCTTCTTTCTGTGCCCCGGACAGGCTGGCCCCCTGTCAAGCCAGATATCATCTGCAAGCTGGAGCGAGGAGAGACGCCGTGCGTACCAGACCACCCCAGGGCACAGTGCAGGCAGCAGAACCCTGGGCCAGGTGCGTCCCCAGGATCCGTGGGAAGGAGCAGGTCCAGGAGGAGGCACTTGGCGTGGGAAGATCTTCAGACGCAAGGCCAACCTGACCGAACACCAACGCATCCACACTGGCGAGCACCCCTTTGCCTGCACTGACTGTGGCAAGAGCTTCAGCCGGAAGCAAAACCTGATCAGCCTCCAGCGCATCCACACCAGGGAGAGGATCTTCACCTGCTCTGACTGCAGCAAGAGCTTCAGCTGGAACGGTGCCCTGATGAGGCACAAGCTCATCCACACAGGCAAGCGCCCCTTTGCCAGCAGGGAGTACCACAAGACCTTCAGTCGGAAGCAACATCTGATTAGGCACAAGCACATCCACCCTGGTGAGAAGCACTTTTCCTGTGCTGACTGTGGCAAGAGCTTCAGACAGAAGAGCTCCCTGATCAGCCACCAGAATATCCACACAGGGCTCTTTGTGTGCACCGACTGCAGCAAGAACTTCACCGGGGAGCGACACCTGATCAGACATCAGCGTTTCCACACCACTGAGGAAACCTACAAGTGTGGCAAGTGTGGCAAGACCTACAGTCACAAGTGTGCCCTGAAGAGACACCAGCAGGTGCATTGAAGCCACCGGGTCGCACCACAGGGTGAGTGGCAGGAGGAGGGATGTCTCTCCTGAAACAAGGCATCCTTCAAAACAAGATATTCTTCAAAAGAAGAACGCGTTATCAGGAACACGGGGTGCTCAAGCCAGAGCTGTGCAGCTGTGCTTCAGTGAGAAAGAAGACTGTCCAAGGATAACAGTAAGTAGCTTTATCCCACAAGGTACCCATAAAACTGGATATGCATTCACTACCAGGAACAGGGTAGAATCCCAGCCATTACCTGCAGGGACTTCAGCTCAGAAGGCTGCAATCATTGCCTTAACTAGAGCCTTAGGACTGGTATAAAGGAAAAAGATAAATACTTGGACAGACTCTAAATCATAGAATCGTAGAATCACCAGGTTGGAAAAGACCCACCAGATCATCAAGTCCAACCATTCCTATCAAACACTAAACCACGCTCCTCAGCGCCTCGTCCACCCGTCCTTTAAACCCCACCAGGGAAGGTGACTCAACCACCTCCCTGGGCAGCCTGTTCCAGTGCCCAATGACCCTTTCCATGAAAATTCTTTTCCTCATGTTCAGCCTAAACCTCCCCTGGCGGAGCTTGAGGCCATTCCCTCTCATCCTGTCCCCTGTCACTTGGGAGAAGAGGCCAGCTCCCTCCTCTCCACAACCTCCTTTCAGGTAGTTGTAGAGAGCAATGAGGTCTCCCCTCAGCCTCCTCTTCTCCAGGCTAAACAACCCCAGCACTCTCAGCTGCTCCTCGTAACACTTGTTCTCCAGCCCCCTCACCAGCTTTGGAGCTCTTCTCTGGAGAGATATGCCCTTTGAGTTGTTCATACTCACAGAGCGATCTGGAAGGAACAAGGGTTACTGATGGCACAAAGAAAACAGATTGAACATGCTGAAGAAACACTTTGCTTATTAGAAGCAGTACAATTACCAACCAAAGCAGCCATCGTGCACTGTCAACGACACCTGAGAGGTAACACTGACCAGGAAACAGATAATAGATGGGCTGATTATGAGGCTAAATGGGCGGCAGAAATAATGCAGGAAGAGCAAACATTAGCTCTAATCCTTGATAATAAAGATGAAAATTTAGAAAATCAGAAAGGTATTAGATACTCCAAGTTCGATTGGGTATGAATACAAGAACTTGGAGGACAAATCCTTTCCCAGAAGTGGGCACAATTAAAAGACAGCAGAACTATTGCACCTGCCAGCTCGATCTGGGAACTTGCAACATGATAAAACCCACTGTGAACCAGGCCCTTTATACAAAATCCTAAAGCAGAAATGGATACGGAGGAATTTTACATACTACGGTCCAGACTCAACAGTGCAAAATATGTTAAATCGAATACAATTTGGCATAGTTAGGTCAGGAAACGTGCCGAGAAAGCGTTAGCAAATTTATTTTTCTGAACTCCCAAGAAAAGCCGGGTATAGATACTTGTTAATATTCAGAGATATCTTTTCTGGATAGACAGAGACCTTTAGCAAACATCGTGGATACACTACACCAGAATTAAAACGGCCCCTAAGCCACGAAAAGGATGAATATTGATTACATTTATTAACGTACTGTTATGTACAGGAACAGTAAAGTCTTGGGACCAAAATGCGTATTTGCAACTGACCACAAACATATCCAAAACCTTTCACCTGTCAAATTCTTGGTGAGGTACAGCTCCTCCCAGAGGTAATAAGGAAATGCCCATGTTTGGGTTGGCATCTACAAATGGGACGTGGGGACCAGAGGTGTGGATAACTCCAACAGGAGGAGATCACTCTAAACTTGAAAGTCACGGTTGGAAAAGGGACAAAATTTCATTTCATAGCATTAGAACATAAACTAACTCCTGTTGTAGAACAAAAGAGTACAGGAGAAAATGTAGGGTTTAGGAATATTAGTGGAATGGGTTGCAGTTGGACTTTTGATAGTCCAGGACAATTATCCGGTATCAATTATACACGGGCACAAGGAGAAAATCGTAATTCATTAAAGCCTGAGCGACTTGGTCTTGTGGGTGCAGGATTAGCCCTGCAAACTCAGTCATATTGCAAATTACCCACTGGTATTGGTGGCTGTGTGGAGATGGATATGCTAGAAAAACTTTACTGGCACTTGTATAGCAGGTTATCTAACTCCACAAAACACTATCTATAAAAAACTGAAAGGAATCCTAAGAACACCTTGGGTACGAACGAAGAGAAGTACTAATCCTCTCATCAAAAGGCCATCTCCACTTCATAATTTTATGAGATGGATTTTTCCTCTGTTAGGACTTAGTGGACTTGAAAAGGCAATAGTCAATATCTCAGCAGAAATGGAAATCAAAACTAATGACACTGCAGACGCCCTCACAGCTATTCAAGCTGAAGTGACATCACTGAGCAAAGCGGTCTTACAAAACCAAATGGGTTTAGAGATATTAACGGTGCAAATGGGAGGAGTATGTACCTTAATAAACACAAGTTGCTGCACCTACACTAACCAATCCGGAAAGGTGACAAAAGCCATAGATGAAATCCGGAAACAAACCAAGGTTTTACACAAAGCAGCACAAGACAGTAACTCTTTTGCTATTACTGAACTGTGGGAAAAGCTCACCTCTTGGTTACCTAACTTTCTTTGCCTTAGACAATTGTTTGCTTTGATAGTTGCTTTAATGATTTTAGGGCTTTTATTGCATTTTATAGTTAAATGTTTAATATCTTGTACTGGAGGGGCTATTAATGATTACAAACAATGGAAAAAACATCAACTTTGCCAGAAGACAGAATTGAGAAAATAAGAAGAGCGTCAATACAGAAAGCAGCCTTTAAATAAGTAAAAGAATTTACTAACAGGCTAGACAACAGGGGAATTGAAACAAGGCATTCTTCAAAACAAGGCATCCTTCCAAACAAGAAAGTGTTATCAGGAGCACCGGGTGCTCAAGCCAGAGCTGTGCGGTAGTGCTTCAGTGAGCAAGGAGACCGTCCAAGGAGTAAGTAGCTGCTTGTTACAGAATACGGTGTGCAAGCTAGGAGGAGAACCCTCTTGCACCCCAGCACTGCTAATAAAACACACCTCCTTTATAACTCTCCCGAGTTGATAAGTTCGATTCCGCGTCTCAGCCAGACGCTGAGCAGCAGATTCGGGGGGCACTGAGCTACGGAGGCAGCTGCAGGCTGGGAGTGCTGGGGGTGCACTCATGAGCCACCATGGGCCCCTCGTCCTTTAACTGCTCCTTGCAGCTGCCACACTGCAAGGACCTGGCCTCTGTCCACCCCCTCGCCTGAGAAGGACTATCCTCCTCCTGTCTGTCGCCCTCAGCACCACTCGCAGGCCCTGCTGCACCCATGGTTGTTTATTCACGTTCTAATTCTGGCTGTAGGTCTTGTCACACTCGCCACACTTCCAGGGCTTCTTCCTAGCGTGGATGCACTGGTGGTTGACTACAGCTTGCATCCATCAGAGGTGGAGGTTGCAGTGACTCAGGCCAAGGGACGCTCACTGGTGTGGATGTGCTGGTGCCTGATCAGAGAGCCCTTCCTGCTGAAGCTCTCGCCACAGTCGGTGCAGGTGAATGGGCGCTCGCCAGTGTGGATGCGCAGATGGCTGTTCAGGTGGGCCTTTTGGACAAAGCTTCTGTTGCATTCAGTGCAGGCAAAGGGGCGCTCACCCGTGTGGATGCGCTGGTGTTTTATCAGGTGGCTCTTCTCTCTGAATCTCTTGCTGCAGTCAGCACAGGTAAAAGGCCATGTGCCTGTATGGATGCGCTGGTGACTGGTCAGGGAATTCTGGTGGCAGAAGATCTTTCCGCAGTCAATACAGGCAAAGGGGCGCTGGCCCGTCTGGATGCGCTGCTGTTCTATCAGGTGGCTCTTCTGTCTGAATCTCTTGCTACAGTCAGTACAGGTGAAGGGGCGCTCACCGGTGTGGATGCGCTGGTGACTGATCAGGGAGCTCTTGCCGCTGAAGGTCTTGTTGCACTCCGTGCAGGCAAAGGGGCAGCCACCCGTGTGGATGTGCTGGTGACTGATCAGGGACCTCTGCTGCCTGAAGCTCTTGCCGCACTCAGTACAGGCAAAGGGCCGCTTGCCAGTGTGGATGCGCTGGTGTTCTATCAGGTTGTTCTTCTTTCTGAAGCTCCTGTTGCAGTCAGTACAGGTGAAGCGGCGCTCACCAGTGTGGATGCGCTGGTGACTGATCAGGGAGCTCTTCTCTCTGAAGCTCTTCCCGCAGTCAGCACAGGCAAAGGGCCGCTCGCCAGTGTGGATGAGCTGGTGAGATAGGAGGTTGGCCCTTCTTTTGAACCTCTTGTCACAATGGGCACAGGCAAAGGGGCGCTCGCCAGTGTGGATGCGTTGGTGTTTGGTCAGGTTGGCCTTGCGTCTGAAGCTCTTCCCGCAGTCAGCACAGGTAAAGGGGCACTTGCCCCTGTAGCTCCACTTCTGCATGGCCAGGGCTGTCCGGCTCCTGAAATTCTTGTTACACTTGGAAGGGTTCTTCTCCAGCTGCTGAGGGTCCAGCACATCATGGAGGTGAGGGTGCACTGATATGTCCCCCCGACTCCCACTCAGCTCCCTATCAGGTGAGCCACCATTGTGCCTGCTGCTTGACCTGCTCCTTCCCACGGACGCCTGGGACACGCCTGGCACAGGGCTCCGGTGCCTCTGCAGCGCCCCAGGGGGGTCTGGCACACATGGCGTCTCCCCTCGCTCCAGCTTGCAGATGATATCTGGCTTGATGGTGACCCAGCCTGTTGGGGAACAGACAGAAGCACCCTGTGTCACGCTGCCCAGAAAGTAGCATGAACCCCCAGCACCCACAACCCCAACAGCCACAGCCCAAACGTCTCCTCCCACTCCACTCCTCCCTCACCATTCAACCCGGCTACCATTCATCCTCCCTTCCCTTCCCTGCGCCTACAGCCTCCCCTCGCATCACCCTCGTCAGCTTCGCTGCTCTCCTGCACACAGGACGCCAACAAAGGGCTCAAAGTGGCAAAAGGAGAGGTTAAGACCAGACTCGGGGAAGCATTTCTTCCCAGAGGGGGCTCAAACCCTAAAACAAGCTTCCCAGAGACCCGCTCAAGGCCCTACGGCCGTCAGGCTTGGAGAGGCATTTGGACAATGTCCATAATCCCGTGATTTAACAGCTGCTCATCCCTGAAGGGCTCAGGCACTTGGACCCAGGAAGCCTCGTAGGTCCCTTTCCACTGAAAATGGATCCCATCCCATCCCACCCCATCCCACCCCACCCCATCCCTCCAGCCCAGCAGAGCCGCAGAGAGTCCTCACCCAGCGAGGCGACCATCTCGTAGGTGTCCAGCAGCACCTCCCGGTAGAGCCGCCGCTGCCAGCCCGTCAGCTCTGCCCACTCCTCGCGGCACAAGTAGATGGCCACCTCCTCGAACGGCCCCGCCATCTGCAGCAAGAAGCACGCCCGGCTCAGCACTAGCGAGGCTCGGTCCCAGCCCGCCAGGAAGAGGCGGAACCCGTGGGGAGAGACCAATTGTGCGACGGAAACGCTTCGCCTCCAGTCGGTTCTTTCCGGCGCTGGAGCTGCAGGCAGAGGGGGTGGCGGGGAGGCGAGGCGGGGAGTCTTTCTGGGCCCCCTTCCTTCTCGTGCGAGCAGCAGGGCTCGAGGTGCTTTTCGGCAGGCGTGTGGGGCGGCATCCGGAGCGTCCCCGCTGCCTCTGGCCGGAGCGATCTCGGGGCGAGGCTCCGTCTCCCCGGCGAGAGGCAGCGGCGCGGGGTCCAGGCTGCTCCGGCAAGGGGGGGTCAAGGGCAGGCGGCGCAGGGGCTGCGGCTTCCAGCGCGGGGGAGGGAGAGGGCGCAGCCCCCGCTGCTCTGGCGGGGGTCCCTAAGGGGGCTGGGGCCGGGGAGAGCTGCCTCGAAGGGTGCCAGCTGTGCCCGTGTCCCTGCTGCGCCTCTCCAGGGGGAGCTGGGACCCAGCATCCCAGCATGGGGCTGGGCAGGGACCCAGCATCCCAGCATGGGGCTGGGCAGGGACCCAGCATCCCAGCGCCGGGACTGGGCAGGGACCCAGCATCCCAGCTTCGGGATATCTTCTCTCAGTGGGCACTGGAGAGGGAAAGACATGGTCTCAGGGTAGAAGATGTATGTGGAGATCTCTGGATTGATGTCACAGCCAGAAAGAACGATGGGGCTGGAGTGGAAAGGGTGTGATTTGGGCACGAGTGGGGAATTGCCGGGGTTCAGCTGAGCTCGATCCCCCTGGGCTGCCGGTTCTCAGTGTGGCAGTGTCAGGGTTTGGGCAGAGGGTTCCAGGCAAGGCACAGCGGGGCGTGCTGAGCCGGGCGTGCTTCTTGCTGCAGATGGCGGGGCCGTTCGAGGAGGTGGCCATCTACTTGTGCCGCGAGGAGTGGGCAGAGCTGACGGGCTGGCAGCGGCGGCTCTACCGGGAGGTGATGCTGGACACCTACGAGATGGTCGCCTCGCTGGGTGAGGACTCTCTGCGGCTCTGCTGGGCTGGGCTGGAGGCAGAATTGCCACGTGGACCTGAGCTGGAGGCCTTGGGAGGAAACATGCAGCTGTGGGCATTGCTGCCTGAGTGCTGATGTTGGGGTTGGGACTGCAGGTTTTCCCCTGGCAGGCAGCCTCGTGTGCAGAGCGGTCGTGGTAGAGAGGATGGGATGGGATGGGATGGGGTGGGATGGGATGGAATTGGATGGGATGGGATCCATTTTCAGTGGAAAGGGACCTACGAAGCTTCCTGGGTCCAGGTGCCTGAGCGCTTCAGGGATGAGCAGCTGTTAAAGCATGGGATTATGGGCATTGTCCAAATGCCTCTCCAAGCCTGACAGACTCAAGGCGTCGTGCAGGTCTCCAGGAAGTCTGTTTTGAGTTATGAGTACCGTCGGTAAAGAAATGCTTCCTTGTGTCTGTGCTAAACCTCGCCTTTTGCCACTTTGAGCCCTTTGTTGGCGTCCTGTCTGCAGGAGAGCAGCGAAGGTGATGAGGGTGATGCAAGGGGAGGCTGTAGGCACAGGGAAGGGAAGGGAGGATGAATGGTAGCCGGGTTGAATGGTGAGGGAGGAGTGGAGTGGGAGGAGACGTTTGGGCTGTGGCTGTTGGGGTTGTGGGTGCTGGGGGTTCATGCTACTTTCTGGGCAGCGTGACACAGGGTGCTTCTGTCTGTTCCCCAACAGGCTGGGTCACCATCAAGCCAGATATCATCTGCAAGCTGGAGCGAGGGCAGACGCCATGTGTGCCAGACCCCCCTGGGGCGCTGCAGAGGCACCAGAGCCCTGTGCCAGGCGTGTCCCAGGCGTCCGTGGGAAGGAGCAGGTCAAGCAGCCGGCACGGTGGGGGCTCACCTGATAGCGAGCTGAGTGGGAGTTTGGGAGACATGTCAGTGCACCCTCACCTCCACGATGTGCTGGACCCTCAGCGGCTGGAGAACCCTTCCGCGTGTTCCGAGTGCAACGAGAGCTTTAGGAGCCGGACAGCCCTGGCCATGCAGAAGTGGAGCTACAGGGTCGAGTGCCCCTTTACCTGTGCTGACTGCGGGAAGAGCTTCAGACGCAAGGCCAACCTGACCAGCCACCAGCGCATCCACACTGGCGAGCGACCCTTTGCCTGTGCTAATTGTGACAAGAGGTTCAGACACAGGTCCAACCTCATCAGTCACCTGTGCATCCACACAGGTGAGCGGCCCTTCACCTGTGCTGACTGCGGCAAGAGCTTCAGCTGGAAGCGCAACATGATCAGCCATCAGCGCATCCACACCAGCGTGCGCCCTTTTTTCTGTGCAGACTGTGGGAAGAGCTTCAGAGAGAAGAGCCACTTGATAAGTCACCAGCGCATCCACACGGGTGAGCTCCCCTTTTCCTGTACTGGCTGTGGCAAGAGCTTCAGGCACCAGAGCTCCCTGAGTAAGCACCAGCGCATCCACACGGGCGAGCGGCCCTTTGCCTGTGCTGAGTGCGGCAAGAGCTTCAGAGAGAAGGGCCACCTGATCAGGCACCAGCACATCCACACAGATGAGCAGCCCCTCACCTGTGCTGACTGCGGCAAGAGCTTCCGAGAGAAGAGGTTCCTGAGCAGTCACCAGCGCATCCACACAGAGGAGCAGCCCTTCACCTGTGCTGAGTGCGGCAAGAGCTTCAGAGAGAAGGGCCACCTGATCTGTCACCAGCGCATCCACATCAGTGAGCGCCCCTTCACCTGTGCTGACTGCGGAAAGAGCTTCAGACAGAAGTGCTACCTGATAGGTCACCAGCGCATCCACATCAGTGAGCGCCCCTTTGCTTGTGCTGAGTGCGGAAAGAGCTTCAGAGAGAAGAGCTCCCTGATCACTCATCAGCGCATCCACACGGGTGAGCGCCCCTTTGCCTGCACTGAATGCAACAGAAGCTTTGTCCATAAGGGCCACCTGAAGAGACATCTGCGCATCCACACTGGCGAGTGCCCATTCACCTGCACCGACTGTGGCGAGAGCTTCAGCAGGAAGGGCTCTCTGAGCACCAGCACATCCACACCAGTGAGCGTCCCTTGGCCTGAGCCACTGCAACCTCCGCTTCTGAGGGACGCAAGCTGTAGTCAACCACCAGTGCATCCACGCTAGGAAGAAGCCCTGGAAGTGTGGCGAGTGTGACAAGACCTACAGCCAGAATTAGAACGTGAATAAACAACCATGGGTGCCGCAGCGGGAGGAACCATGCGGTCAAATCAATATGATTGATAAAGCAAGGTCAATTTTATTCAAAAGAAGTTAGGTTATATACTTTCCTTATACTCGATTACATCATCGTATTACAATTCCATTGGTTAGTAACAGCATGCAAATACATATTCATTAGCTATATTCATATTGCCCCCATGTTAATATTCATTAACTATTACGTACTGTTTTGCTTCTAACATCCTGCTACAGTTTCTTTGTTAAAGGACACAACGCCCTGTTTTAATTAAAATGTTCTAAACTATGTGCTGACTTATCTTAAGAGTAAGGCTTAATTTTATCAAAAAGAATTGCTTGTACAGCCACCTACTCTTAGCTCATCATTTAACAGCAAGATTGTTTATACAGCTCCTTCAAGGGCCTTGTTCACTTAACCATTTCCCAACAAATTCCCCCTCTTTTTCTTGTACAAGCAATACTTTTTGTGACAACATTGATGCTTGTTTCGTTATGCATCTATACGCCAAACGAACTACAACTATGATTAACAATAAAATTTCAAGCCAACGTAAAACTTCTTTCATGCACGATACCAGCCATGGAGAGAGATTGTCAAACACTGATGTTAGCCATTTGTCAAATGTCAGAGAGATTAAAACAACACATTCCCTCAAAATCTTCACAACCATGGCCTTGTGCTAACAATAAAAAATCTATGGCTGCCCGGTTCTGTAACGTGGCATGTCGCATGGAGTCTACATCAAGCAACAGTTCAGACAGCGCTTTGGATGTAGCATTTGTTTGTTTGGAGAGCTAGCATCTTAGTTGATTTAGTTGGGCCAGGGTTCTGGCAGCTGCTACTCCTGGAGCTAAAATTGAGACTGCTATGATTGTTTCTGGGTTCCAAAACTTGACCATATCTTTGCAGCTAGTAGAAAATGCATGGGTCATTCTCTTCATGTTCTTCCTGATTTATAGTAGAGCTGGTCTTTTCTGCTCTACTAACACAGGTCCATTTGCTGGGTACCCATAACGGTCTTGTTTCCGCGTTGAGTGTCTGGTGAGACCAATGTCCATTATGTTCCCAAGTGATTGCTGCTCGGTGAGATCGTTTACCGGCATCAGTAAAGACAGTCAATGCCCCTTGTATGGGTCTTTCTTTACAGCAAGGAATAGAAATCCATTGATAATTCCTTAGAAGGTGTCCAATCTTTTCCACCGGCATGTCCGTGGATACGTGTCTACTATATCCCAGTAACGCAAGTTGTAAAGGTATAGAATGTCTCGTGCATCATTCTCAATCGGCCACTATCATTGGAATATGGATGCTGTCGGGCTCATTCCCACTTAATGCCAGTGTTCGTGATCGTCCCTTTCTGATTACTTCTCCGACAGCCACAAGTCGCGGTTGGATACTTGTCTTTGGTTGACTAGGCAGGAATAAACAAAGCTAAAGCAGTAAAAGCTGAAGTAGACCAAAATGTATTTCATCTACGCAGGAAGCATAATATTCTTTAAGCTCCCTTTTTGTTTTTTGACTAAAGCGTTCAGTTGAAACATATGATCGACTTGACGTTGTATACGCTGTAACACACAGGATAATTGTCAAAGCAATCAACACCAATAAAAACAACATTCCTCCTTTGACCAAGAGTTCTCATACCCATCTTGTTATCCACCCATTCTTTCGAGAATCGCTCACCCAGGGACATCCTTTAACTACCACCCATAAGATTAAGAGCATCCATAATGTTAACGTCCTCCTCATTCTTGTTGACTGCTTTTGTGGTTGGGGCTTAACAGTTGTCATACAGCAACGTGGGCTTGATCCACCTCGCAGGTGCCCAGAGTGGTCCTTTATCTGTTAAAACACAAGCATAACCTCGTCCCCATGTTAGTAGCTTATACAGACCTGTCCATTGCCCATAATAGCTGTTTTTCAATAGCACTTTCACATTGTCTTATATTTGCTCTGATTTTGACGACATGGTTTGTACATGCTTCAGCTTTAGCACAATTTGATCATCTCCTGCTAATTGCAAAAAATTTCATGACATATTGCACCTTTATCAATCTGTTTTGCAGTGTCTCTCCTGATTCTCCCCCCCCTTTTTTTTTCTTTTTTTTTTTTCTTTGTTTTGCTAACTGTTTTTACTACTTGATGGGTATGTTCAATAATGGCATGACTTGGTAAATGGATATTAATACTTTCTGGATAATCTATTAGATCTACTTGTAAATTCAAAATATTTGCCATGCACCACTTAGCATATTCTTTTGTCATTGGGATATAAATGATTGTTGAGTCTTGGCCTAATAACTGAACACTTCTTTTTCTTCCCTCGGTGATTATCATTGTAATCATTTCAAATTTAGTGACTATGGTTTTTGGGGTTAGTGTGGTAAAATATCCACTCAATAATTCGTAATGAATCTTTTGAATTTTCCTCTGTCATTGCCTTAATTATCCCTAAAGGTTGTCCGCACTAGGACCCAGCAATTGCTGACGAGTGACATTGGAATGCAGAGTGTTCTCACAACATTCCCCTAGAAAGATAACACCCTTAACTCCTCTGGACTTCTGCAAAGCTGAAAGAAAAAAAACTTAGAAAGGAAGGAGAAGGAAGCGGGGGGTGGGTGTGTGTGCACTCACACACATACAGCTGCATGTTTTGCTAGGTATTTTAAAACTTTTCCTTCTGAAGCCTTTCATTCCAAAGATCCCCAGGTAAACCTACCTGTTTGCCGGCTTAGTGGACATTTGAGATTGAAAGGTCCCAGAGATATATTTTCAAGATTAATCAAAACCAATTTCTAAGTCCTACAAACGTTTGAAGCGCTTCAAACACACACACATACAACCACTCATTTCTCAGCTAGCCGAATACATTCATATGATGCTGGTTATCACTATTGGATCCACAATTTTCCCATGCTACAGATATTTAAACTACACATGGTACTGGGAACATACAACACTTAAAATATGTACATGCATTATCTAATAAGGCTTATATCGATTGTCTAATAAATATTTCACTTATGGTAGTCGTTAGTAGTTTCTGTATTGATAGAATCACGGACTGGTCAGTTGAACCACAGCCTCTGTCTCTTCATGGGGTACAATTGCTGAAAAACAAATCAGCTGAGTGATTCTAGTGCCCTTTGATACAAAGTCAGGAGGCATAGGCATCCAAGCTATTACTTGCATCGCTCTTGTAAAGTCAGCATCAGTCAATTCTGGTAAAATAAACAATCTTTGTAACAGGTGATCATGCAATTAACAGTGCACTAAGTCCATCTTTGCGTTCTTTAAGACTAATTGTTTAAGCAACACTTATCTAGCGGCCATATTGTCTGCCTGCTTATTTAAGGCCTCTTGTAGTTTGTCTAGAAAAGTCATGTAAATAACGCCATTTTCCAGATTTCTTTTTTATCACAAATACAGGTGCATTCCAAGGACTATTAAATGGGACTGTATGCCCATGATCTATTTGCTCCTCCACTAAGTTTTGAAATGTACCCAATTTTTCACTCGTTCATAATTCCAATGTCTATTCCCATTGCATTTAACACATCTCTCCCCAACAAGATTAGTGAATTACACTAATTTATTAGGATTAGGGTTACACTACACTTCAACATAAGAGGCTGAGTTTGTAGGGACTAAGCCAAATGTATTTCAGGGATCCTTATGGACTCAAATCCTTGTGAGCCATGCTCTACAGTGTCAGCTCAGAACACAGCTGCTTTGAACAAAATTAAATACACTATCCGGCTATCCTTTGGTATTAATACTAGTGGAAATGGTGTTCATAACACTAGTGGAGACAGCCTCCATACCCTTGCTTGAATTATTCCAGTACAGCCTGCATCAATGACCCCAGGTAAAACAAAGATTCCCAATCGAATTATTGACAATCATTCTAATTACAAGTTAGTAAAGCCACCCTCCAATGGTCCTTTTACGTTCCATGGTATTGTGTGAAGTGCAGAGGATTGCAGCACAACTACGATGGTGGTGATCACATCTATCTCAGTGATGCCTCTGGTTCTTGCTCTGAGGTGAGAGCTGCTGCTCCCTGCAGAGGCATCTGTATTGGTACATGCCTCTGAACCATGCTTTGCTCCTGGTTTTCTGACAATACTGCCCCGTTCTTATCCCATTTTGATTTACACTAACTGGTAAAATGTTTGCCCTTTCCACACTGAGGGCAGATTTTAGGCCCTCTCTCCTGGTGTTGCGTGTGGCAGTCTCTTTTAAAATGTCTCTCTTTCCTGCATCTCTGACAGAACTTATTTCTGTCCCAGATTACAGTCAGGGCAGCAGCTATCAGCTGTGCTTAATAGGTAAATGATCCCAGCTGTTGTAGGAGTTTTCAGACTGCATCATATCTTTCTACATTAATCATTAGGATTTTTTGTCACTGATTGCAAAACTAAGGCTTCTGTAACTGCTCGGTTGTCTTACTTGCTTGTCAAGCACATCCTTTGATGTATCTATAAACACCATATATGGGTCATGGCTGTTTCAACTTTCCAACATTCAGTATCTTTATAAGTGTTTGATAAACCAAAAAGCCGCATCTGTTGTAAAGTTGTATTATTCAAACTGTCTTGATTCTTGAACTGCTACCAACATTGTTTAATCAAGCCATTTCTTATCGTATCTGTTAACAGTCCCTTCTGCAATGCTGAAACTGCTTGGGTTTCGCAGCAGTAGCAGGCGGGCGGCCCCCTCTCAGCCCAGGGCAGTGCCCCCCCCGCGGCGGTAGCAGAGCAGTTAGTACTTTCTCTGCAGGTTTTTGAGTCTCCAGCCTCCCGCAAACAATTCCCAGGAAAAGTTTGTAGCTGTTTAGGGTCACTGCACCTCCGCTGATGAAAATAAATCAAAGTTCTCTCAGAGGCTGCTGGCCCTGGATCAAAGGGACCATCAGCAGGTGCTGATGGTTGACTACGTAGCACAGTTTCGACTAAGTTCTGTGCAGTCCTGCATGTGGACGCAGACATTCCACGTACTGGATTAGCCTGTCTTACTCCGAAAAAGGTAGCTAGTTTTTCTTGTCTTTTCTGCGGGGGATTATCTGAGTGCAGTGCTGAGATTGCTGCTGCAAGAATCAATTTTGCTAAGTTACATATGTCCGTCGGAATGAGGGTATGTGATTTAGAGATGTACTGTATTAGCGATGTCGTAACTTGTGATTTAAGGCCATACTGGATCACGGCAGCTTTGAGTTTCTTGGGGTTTATCAGACAGCTTTTCGTCTGTCTCTGTCTGGTGATATAATGCTTTTGGCATCTCTCTTACTAAAATTTTGTTAGATGCAGCCACAGGGGCGGTGAGCACTCTGCCAACAGCACCAGATACATTAAATGGGCTAGATTCTAGTGTGGCCCGTTGTGGGATGTTTAACATGTGGGAGAAGAGTGAGGTTGCTGGGAAAGCCTATGGAGCTGTGCCAAGCGATACGGGAGCCCTGGGCGCTCCGAGTACCGCTGTAGCCACTGCAGCTGCTGATCTCTCTCCTTTCATTGTCCGCAGCACCTCCACTATTTCCCTCCACACCGGTCCGAATCTGGCTGCTTCTTTTGCCTCCTTGCCTCCTTCGGCCACTGCATCCCATAATACATGACCTATTGCTTCCCAGGTAGGAATTTCGAATGCGACTTGTGCTCCTGGGATTAGTTTATGGCGCCAGACCCAGTTCAAAAATGCTTTAATAACGGAGGCATCATATTTTTTCCCTCTCTTAGAGAGGATATGTTGGAGGAGTTTTAGGACACCTTCTTTCTCGTAATCGTCCAACCCCATCTCCTCCCTGACTGCTCACCTTTTGATAGCGAGATCCTATTTCACACCAGCAGAGCACTCCGCTCTAAAGTAATCTCTTCTTGCCGGGGCAGTGAGGATGGTTTTGGCCGGCCTCTCTGCATCCCTTCTGTTCAGCCGCTCCAGTCTCCAATTCGCTACGAATTAATCTGTCGTGGTATCACATCGGGCTCCTTGTCGGTGTCTATATCTTGTAACTTTCGCTTTTCTAAAAAGCGTTGCAATAAATCGAGGGCTACTTGCTTTTCCATGGTTACCGGTAACTCTAACACAGAAATGGTGCAGCCTCACACTCGCAGTAGCCCTCCTTGGACGGCGAACCCCTTCTATAAGGTCGGTTCAGGCACGGATTGAGTTCTTCTGTTCCAGCCAGGCGTCGATCTTTTGCCCTCCGGTCGCTGCTACCGGTGCTCTCCCGAGCTCCTGCCATTCCTGGTCCAGTTTAGCAGCCAGGACCCGGTCCAGTCAATCTGCCTGGGTCCCTGTTCGGGTGCCACTGCTGCAGCGGGAGGAACCATGCGGTCAAATCAATATGATTGATAAAGCAAGGTCAACTTTATTCAAAAGAAGTTAGGTTATATACTTTCCTTATACTCGATTACATCATCGTATTACAATTCCATTGGTTAGTAACAGCATGCAAATACATATTCATTAGCTATATTCATATTGCCCCCATGTTAATATTCATTAACTATTACGTACTATTTTGCTTCTAACATCCTGCTACAGTTTCTATGTTCAAGGACACAATGCCCTGTTTTAATTAAAATGTTCTGAACTATGTGCTGACTTATCTTAGAGTAAGGCTTAATGTTATCAAAAAGAATTGCTTGTACAGCCACCTACTCTTAGCTCATCATTTAACAGCGAGATTGTTTATACAGCTCCTTCAAGGGCCTTGTTCACTTAACCATTTCCCAACACATGGGTGCAGCAGGGCCTGCGAGTGGTGCTGAGGGCGACAGACAGGAGGAGGATAGTCCTTCTCAGGCGAGGGGGTGGACAGAGGCCAGGTCCTTGCAGTGCAGCAGCTGCAAGGAGCAGTTAAAGGACGAGGGGCCCATGGTGGCTCATGAGTGCACCCCCAGCACTCCCAGCCTGCAGCTGCCTCCACAGCCCGGTGCTCCTGAAATCTGCTGCTGAGAGTCCCACGGGCGCTGGGTGCTGCTGCAGGGGTGCTGTGGTCTAACAGCCTTGCTGGGCCCTGTGGGTGGCAAACACTAACCTCGTGGTGAGTTTGGAAAGGGGACTTTGTTTTTGCAAAAGAAAGCGTTTGGCCAGAGGGAGCTGTTGGAATGGAAGATTTCACCGCCATGTACATGCAGGATAATGCGGCCAATATCCTCGTGCTCGTTGGCAAGAAACCGTGGGCAAGCTAATCGGGAGGAGAGAATGCAGAGCTGAGATAACTGCAAAGGAACTTTTGGGACTTTTGGTTGCTAGACGAGAGAAACGTTTGTAGCAACTAGAGTTACGCTGAATCACTGTAACCATGAGAGTGAATCGCTGTACTGTGAGACTTTAGTGTGGGAAATCACTGGGGTAGCTGGCTAAGGAGGCAGATAAGGGTATGTAAAGCTTTGCTTGTGCATATGAAACTGATTTCGTTACTGCACCGGAACGGAGTCTGTGCCTCAGTCACTACAGGGAGCAACACTGGCCAATGCATCTGGTAAACCAGATCAATTGGCTGGCGGTCTAACCCTCACATCGGCTGAGTGATCCCTGGAATGGGACGGAGGCCTTACAGTCACTTCAGTTCAGAGCAGAAACACCCCTAAAAGTTCAGGCTGAGCTCCTTTCCTCGCAGGCACGGCGTTCCCACTTCTGACGACAGAAGGGGCCTTGCCAAGGCTGATCAATACTCACTGATGGACTCACTCTCACCTTGCCAGGAGGCACCCAAACGGTTTCAAAAGGTGTGAAATTGATACCTGAAAACCCTTTAATTGAGGGGGCAGGCTGAAAAAATGCCCTGCTTACCCAACAGGACTGCACCTCTATTCCTCCACCTAGAAGAAATGTCTTTTTGGCAGGAATTGCATGCCTGTGACTCTGTCAGATGTTTTTCCCATGAAAATAGCTGCTAACTCAAATTTTATTGTTCCTTGTTAAGGGAAATGAGGAAATACGATAAATATGTCCTTGTAGGACGTAGATGTTATTGATAGTTAATTGTGATAAATAGAGTATTGTATTAATCGTAGAATCATAGAATAGTTAGGATTGGAAGGGACCTTAAAGATCATCTATTTCCAATGCCCCTGCCATGGGCTAGGACATCCCACTAGATCAGTCTGCCCAAGGCCCCATCCACCCTTTCCTTGAACACCTCCAGGGATGGGGCATCCAGAACTTGTTCCAGTGGCAACCTGTTCCAGTGTCTCACCACTCTCACGGTGAAGAAATTCTTCCTTATATCAAGCCTAATTCTGCCCCTCTCCAGTTTATACCCATTCCCCCTTGCCCTATTGCCGCAAGCCTTTATGAATAGTCCCTCTCCAGCTTTTTTGTAGCCCCTTTCAGGTACTGGAAGGTCACTCTAAGATCTCCTTGGAGCCTTCTCCAGGCTGAACAAGCCCAACTCTCTCAGTTTGTCCTCATATGGAAGTTGCTCCAGCCCTCGGATCATCTTTGTGGCCTCCTCTGGATCCATTCCAACAGTTCCATCTCCTTCTTCTGTTGAGAATTCCAGAACTGGACGAAGTACTCCAGATGAGGTCTCACAAGAGAGGAATCGAGGGGCAGAATCACCTCCCTCGACCACACTTCTTTTGATGCAGCCCAGGATACAGTTGGCCTTCTAGAGTGTGAGCGCACATTGCCAGCTCATGTCGACCTTCTCATCGACCAGCCCCCCGAAGTCCTTCTCTGCAGGGCAGCTCTCAATCACGTCATCCCCCATCGTGTACTGAACTCGGGGATTGCCCCAGTCCAGGTGTAGGACCTTGCACTTGGCCCTGTTGAACCTCATGAGGTTCTCACAGGCCCACTTCTCCAGCCAAAGAATAGAATAAGATCAGGTGTTGGAAATGAATCTTTACGACAATTACAAGAATATTGCTCAGTTGTCCCATGTGCAGACCCAGTCCAGCTGAGTCAAGAGATTGTGTAGGAAATGTCAGACTTAGATTATAGGGATTAGATTTGATGAGAACTGATGATTAAAAGGTCCACTTGTGTTTAAGTGTAGGCATAGACTAGCTATAGGTATAAGTTAATGGAACAGCTTGAGTTTTTCCTTTAAAGTTTAAAGGTGAATAGATGTGTCTCAAGAAAGAAGAGAAGTGACTTTTATGACTAGAGGACGAATGCGACCTGTTGAAGCATCACTTCTGAGGGAGAACTGAAATGAGATATTGGAGATGAACTATGGTGGACTTTGGAGATAACGAAGAATAAAGAACGAGGAGCACATGGAGAAACACCAAGAACTTTTCAAAGAAAATACCTATTGTATAATGCTATGTCAAAATATATAAATATCTGATGATTTTGTTTGGGCCTTTGCCACTCCCTGAGGTGATGGCCCAGCTCTGAGTTGTGAATAAAGCAAGCCTAGAGTCACCCACTATCTGGTGAAAATCCTTTAACATCCTTGTTCTCTATATCTCTTCCTGCTCATTGTTAGCCCATTAGAAGTGTTTAATCACTAATGCAGTCAGCATTTATCAGCAGCAATTCTTAATTTGTTTTAATCTGTTACTTGGATAAAATTCCTGCCTTCGGGCTTGGGAGATTGTTTCTCTGACCAGCACTGGCCCATCAGGCTGCGAGTGTCACGTGTTAACACCATGTGTCCCAGTCTCTAAGAAGACTCTCACAGGTGACCGGATTCTGACCTGTGGCACAAACATGGATAAGCACACACACGTCATCCTTTAGTCATAAACCATCAACCCCTCTGGGACTGGAAATGGATTCAGCTGCCCCTGAGCTTCTCTCTGAGGGGAGGCTTAAAATGCATCCATGACTATTTTGGGAAAACTCTTGCACTGTTTCTCCACCCTCACGGTAAAGAATTACTTCCTAATATGTAACTTGGAGGTCTCCAGCTCTCTGATCACCTTTGTAGCCTCCCGCGAGTCTCTTTCAGTTCAAAATCACAGTCCCTTGTCGTATCACCACCACTCTCCCTGTTAATATTTCTCTCTTTCAAATGAGGGTTAACATCTGCCAGCATGCTGAAGGGACACCGCATCCCACAGCCCTGATCATTGAGGAAGATGTTGAACAGGGTTCACCCCACAGGTCCCAGTCCTGAGCTACATGCCCTCAGACTTGCCTCCATCAGGACTTCATGCCACTCATCACAAGCCTCTGGGCCCAGCCCTCAAACCACTTTGCAGTCCATCTCACTCTCCACACACGCACTAACACACACACACACTTTTTGGGCCAGTTTAGGAGCATGCAAGGAGAGAAAGCTTCAAAGGTTTTACTCCAAACTCAAGGTAAACACCACCCTCAGCTCTCTCCTCAGCCATCTGTGTAGAAGGCACAGAGGCTAATCAAGGATGATGTCCCCTTTGAAAACACACACTGGGGACAAAGCGATCACGAGATGACAGGATTTTCAGTTGTAGGTGAGGTGAAGAGGGGGATTAGCAGAACAGTCACATTAAACTTCCAGACTTTGGACTGTTCAGAGGCTGGTTGGCCAAGTCCCAAGGGAGATAGTCCTTAAGGACAAGGGAGCCCACGAGGGCTGGGCACTTGGCAAAAAGGAAATCCTGTCTTGAAGAGGAATGTCTATGAACTTTGGAAGAAGGGAAAAGAGTCTTGGGTAGACTACAGGGAGTAAGTGATATCGTGCAGGGAAAATATCGTAAGGGCCAAGGCCCAACTAGAAATCAGATTGGCCAAGTATGTGAAAGATAACAAAAGATCTTTCTATAAGTACATTAACAATAACAGGAAGACCAGGGAAAATACACAGTCTCTGTTGGATGCAGAAGGAACTGCAGCGACTGGGGATGAGGACAAGGCTGAGGAACTTAATGCCTTCTTGGCCTCAGTCTTTAATAGTAAGGAAAGTTGTTCCCTCTGTGTACAAACCCAGGAGTTAGAGGAGCAGAATGAGGCTCCCATGACCCAAGAGGAGGTGGTTAGAGACTTGCTTGCCCAACTAGACACCCACAAGTCGATGAAGCTGGATGGGATCCACCTAAGAGTATTGAAGGAGCTGGCGGATGTGCTGGCCAAACCCCTTTCCATCATCTTCCAGCAGTCCTGG
Source organism: Phaenicophaeus curvirostris (assembly GCF_032191515.1). NCBI lineage: Eukaryota > Metazoa > Chordata > Aves > Cuculiformes > Cuculidae > Phaenicophaeus > Phaenicophaeus curvirostris. Next base: position 98,658,179 of record NC_091394.1, on the reverse strand, counting down.
CTGACTGGGGAAGTTCCACTGGACTGGAGGCTGATGTTGTGCCCATCTACAAGAAGGGTCGCAGGGAGGACCCAGGGAACTACAGGCCTGTCAGTCTGACCTCAGGTGGAACAGGTGATCTTGAGTGCCATAATGAAGAATGTGGAAGAGAACTGGGTGATCAGGCCCAGTCAACAGGGATCCACGAAGGGCAGGTCTTGCCAAACTAACCAGATGGTCTTCTATGAAAAAGAGACTCTCCTCCTGGACGAGGGAAAGGCTCTGGACATAGTTATCTTGGACTACAGTAAAGCCTTTGACACAGTTTCTCACAGCATTCTGCTTCGGAAACTGTCAGCCTCTGGACGGGACAGGGGCACACTCTCCTGGGTGGAAAACTGGTTGGATGGCCGGGCCCAGAGAGTGCTGGGAAATGGAGTTAACTCCAGCTGGAGGCCAGTTCCAAGTGGGGTTCCCCAGGGATCAGTGCTGGGTCCAGCCCTGTTCGACGTCTTTATCAATGACCTGGATGAAGGCATCGAGTGCACCCTTAGCAAGTTTGCGGATGACACTAAGCTGGGTGGAAGTGTGGATCTGCTGGAGGGATCTGAACAGGCTGGACCGCTGGGCTGAGACCAGTGGCATGAGGTTTAACAAGGCCAAGTGCCGGGTCCTGCACTTGGGGCACAACAACCCTGTGCAGCTGCAGACTAGAAGGCTGCCTAGAAAGCTGCCTGGAGGAGAAGGACCTGGAGGTGTTGGTTGACAGCGACTGAACATGAGCCAGCAGGGGCCCAGGTGGCAAGAAGGCCAATGGCATCTTGGCTTGGATCAGAAATAGCGTGACCAGCAGCCACAGGGAGGTTTTTCTCCCTCTGTACTCAGCACTGGTGAGATCGCTCCTTGAATCCTGTGTTCAGTTCTGGGCCCCTCACCACAAGAAGGATGTTGAGGCTCTCAAACGAGTCCAACGAAGAGTGACAAAGCTGGTGAAGGGCCTGGAGAACGGATCTTATGAGGAACAGCTGAGAGAGCTGGGGTTGTTTAGCCTGTCGAAGACGAGGCTGAGGGGAGACCTCATTGTTCTCTACAACTACCTGAAAGGCGGTTGTGGAGAGGAGGGAAGTGACAAAAGTCTCCCAAGTGACAAAACAAGAGGGAATGGCCTCAAGCTCCGCCAGGAGAGGATTAGGCGGGACATTACAAAGACATTTTTCACAGAAGGGGTCATTGGGCATTGGCAGAGGCTGCCCAGGGAGGTGGTTCAGTTACCATACCCAGAGGTATTTAAGAGATGGCTGGATGAGATGCTGAAGGGCATGGTTTAGTGATCGACAGGAATGGTTGGCCTCAATGATCCTGTGGGTCTTTTCCAACCTAATGATTTTATGATTCTGTGATTCTGGGAGATGACTCCACATCCCTCTGGCTCTCTTGAGATGCATATAGTAACGGCACAAATGCGAGGAGTATATACATTAATAAATACAAGTTTCTGCACCTACACTAACCAATCCGGAAAGGTGACAAAAGACATAGATGAAACTGGGAAACAAACCAAGGTTTTACACAAAGCAGCACAAGACAGTAACTCTTTTGCTGTTACTGAACTGTGGGAAAAGCTCACCTCTTGGTTACCTAACTTGCTCTGGCTTAGACAATTGTTTGCTTTGATAGTTGCTTTAATGATTTTAGGGCTTTTATTGCATTTTATAGTTAAATGTTTAATATCTTGTACTGGAGGGGCTATTAATGATTACAAACAATGGAAAAAACATCAACTTTGCCAGAAGACAGAATCGAGAAAATAAGAAGAGCGTCAATACAGAAAGCAGCCTTTAAATAAGTAAAAGAATTTACTAATAGGCTAGACAACGGGGGAATGGAAACAAGGCATTCTTCAAAACAAGGCATCCTTCCAAACAAGAAAGTGTTATCAGGAGCACAGGGTGCTCAAGCCAGAGCTGTGCAGCTGTGCTTCAGTGAGAAAAGAGAGTCTCTAGAGGAGTAAGTAGGTGCTAGTTACAGAATATGGTGTGCAAGCTAGGAGGAGAACCCCCTTGCACCTCAGCACTGCTAATAAAAAATACCTGTTTTATAACGCTCCTGGGTTGTTAAGTTCAATTTCATGTCTCAGCCACATCCTGAGAAGTGGAGGTTGCAGTGGCTCAGGCCAAGGGACGCTCACTGGTGTGGATGTGCTGGTGCTCGATCAGAGAGCGCTTCCTGCTGAAGCTCTTGTCACAGTTCGTGCAGGTGAATGGGTGCTCGCCAGTGTGGATGCGCAGATGGCTGTTCAGGTTGCCCTTTTGGACTAAGCTTCTGTGGCATTCGGTGCAGGCAAAGGGGCGCTCACCTGTGTGGATGCGCTGATGAGTAATCAGGGAGCTCTGTTCTCTGAAGCTCTTTCTGCACTCAGCACAGGTGAAGGGGCATGTGCCTGTATGGATGCGCTGCTGCTTGGTCAAAGACCTCCGGTGGCAGAAGCTCTTTCTGCAGTCAGCACAGGCAAAGGGGCGCTGGCCCGAGTCAGGTCACTCTTACGGCTGAAGGTCTTGTTGCACTCCGTGCAGGCAAAGGGGTGCTCACCTGTGTGGATGCACTGGTGCCTGAACAGGGAGGTCTGGTGCCTGAAGCTCTTGCCACAGTCAGCACAGGCAAAGGGCCACTTGCCAGTGCGGATGCGCTGGTGAGTTATAAGGCTGGTGCTATGTCTGAACCTCTTGTCACAATGGGCACAGGCAAAGGGGTGCTCGCAAGTGTGGATGCGTTGGTGGTCAGTCAGGGTGGCCTTGCGTCTGAAGCTCTTCCCACAGTCTGCATAGAAAAAAGGGCGCACGCTGGTGTGGATGCGCTGATGGCTGATCATGTTGCGCTTCCAGCTGAAGCTCTTGCCGCAGTCAGCACAGGTGAAGGGCCGCTCACCTGTGTGGATGCACAGGTGACTGATGAGGTTGGACCTGTGTCTGAACCTCCTGTCACAATTAGCACAGGCAAAGGGTCGCTCGCCAGTGTGGATGCGTTGGTGGCTGGTCAGGTTGGCCTTGCGTCTGAAGCTCTTCCCGCAGTCTGTACAGGAAAAGGGCCACTCGACCCTGTAGCTGCATTTCTGGATGGCCAGGGCTGTCCAGCTCCTAAAGCTCTCGTTGCACTCGGAACACGCAGAAGGCTTCTTCTCCAGCCACTGAGGGTCCAGCACATGGTGGAAGTGAGGGTGCACTGACATGTCCCCCCGACTCCCACTCAGATCGCTATTAGGTGAGCCCCCACCTGCTGCTTGACCTGCTCCTTCCCACGGACGCCTGGGACACGCCTGGCACAGGGCTCCAGTGCCTCTGCAGCGACCCAGGGGGGTCTGGCACACATGGCGTCTGCCCTCGTTCCAGCTTGCAGATGATATCTGGCTTGATGGTGACCCAGCCTGTTGGGGAACAGACAGAAGCACCCTGTGTCACGCTGTCCAGAAAGCAGCATGAACCCCCAGCACCCACAACCCCAACAGCCACAGCCCAAACGTCTCCTCCCACTCCACTCCTCTTTCGTCCCTCAACGTGGCTACCATTCATCCTCCCTTCCCTGCGCCTACAGCCTCCCCTCGCATCACCCTCGTCACCTTGGCTGCTCTCCTGCACACAGGACGCCAACAAAGGGCTCAAAGTGGAAAAAGGAGAGGTTAAGGCCAGACTCGGGGAAGCATTTCTTCCCAGAGGGTGCTCAAACCCTAAAACAAGCTTCCCGGAGACCTCATTGATGCCCTAAGCCTGTCAGGCTTGGAGAGGCATTTGGACAATGTCCATAATCCCGTGATTTAACAGCTGCTCATCCCTGAAGCGCTCAGGCACTTGGACCCAGGAAGCCTCGTAGGTCCCTTTCCACTGAAAATGGATCCCATCCCATCCCATCCCATCCCATCCCATCCCATCCTCTCTACCACGACCGCTCTGCACACAAGGCTGCCTGCCAGGGGAAAACCTGCAGTCCCAACCCCAACATCAGCACTCAGGCAGCAATGCCCACAGCTGCATGTTCCCTCCCAAGGCCTCCAGCTCAGGTCCATGTGGCAATTCTGCCTCCAGCCCAGCCCAGCAGAGCCGCAGAGAGTCCTCACCCAGTGAGGCAACCATCTCGTAGGTGTCCAGCATCACCTCCCGGTAGAGCCGCCGCTGCCAGCCCGTCAGCTCTGCCCACTCCTCGCAGCACAAGTAGATGGCCACCTCCTCGAACGGCCCCGCCATCTGCAGCAAGAAGCACGCCCGGCTCAGCACGCCCCGCTGTGCCTTGCCTGGAACCCTCTGCCCAAACCCTGACACTGCCAGACTGAGAACCGGCAGCCCAGGGGGATCGAGCTCAGCTGAACCCCGGCAATTCCCCACTCGTGCCCAAATCACACCCTTTCCACTCCAGCCCCATCGTTCTTTCTGGCTGTGACATCAATCCAGAGATCTCCACATACATCTTCAACCCTGAGACCATGCCTTTCCCTCTCCAGTGCCCACTGAGAGGAGACATCCCGTTGCTGCGATGCTGGGTCCCTGCCCAGTCCCAGTGCTGGGATGCTGGATCCCTGCCCAGTCCCGATGCTGGGTTGATGGGTCCCTGCCCAGTCCTGGTGCTGGAATACTGGGTCCCTGCCCAGTACTGATGCTGGGATGCTGGGTCCCTGCCTAGTCTCGATACCGGGATGCTGGGTCACTGCGCAGTTCCGATGCTGGGATGCTGGGATGCTGGGTGTCTGCCTAGTCCCGGTGTTGGCATGCTGGTTGTCTGCCCAGCCCCATGCTGGGATGCTGGGTCCCAGCTCCCCCTGGAGAGGTGCAGCAGGGACATGGGCACAGCTGGCACCCTTCGAGGCAGCTCTCCCCGGCCCCCTTAGGGACCCCCGCCAGAGCAGACTTAGTGCATTTTCAGATGACACCAAGCTGGGTGTTTTGATGGATACCCAAGGGGAAAGGTGTGCCAGCCAGAGGGGCATTGACAGGCTAGCGACACAAACCTGTGCGTACATCATGACACTCCACAAGATCAAGTGTCGAGTTCTTCACCTGGATGGAAGAACTCCTAAAGAAGGATATGGGCTCTTTGTTGAATGGATTGTGAGTTGTCCTGTGGAGAAGAACGTGTGCGTAGTGGTGGATGACAAACTGAACATTAGGCAGCAACGAGCCCTTGTGGCCAAGGAGACCAACAGTATCCTGGGGTGCATGAAGTAATGTGTATCAAGAAGATCAGGGGAGATTCTCCTCCCTGTCTGCTCTGCTGTAGTGAGGCTTCATCTAGAGTCTTGTGTCCCGTTCCGTACTCCCCAACTCAAGACAGAAAAGGAACCAGTGGAGAAATGGCTGCAGAGACCAAGGTGATGAGAGTACTGAAATTTGTGTCTTATGAGGAGAGACTGGGAGACGTGGGTGTGTTTACCCTGGAGAAGAGAAGGACGAGGGGCTCCTATCACTGCTTATGACTATCGTCAGGGCCTAGGCCAACAGGATGGGCCCACATCATTTTCAGTGTTTCCCTACGACAGGACAAGGGGCATCAGGTACAAAATTGAACTTGTGATGTTCTGCGTGAACATCTCGAAATGCTGTTCTTGTGAGAGTGATGGTGCACTGGAACTGGCTGCCCAGGGAGGGTGTGCAGTCTTGTTCCCTGGAGATACTGAAATCCAATCTGGATGCATTCCTGTACAGCCTGATTGAGGTGACCCTGCTTTAGCAGGAGGTTTGGACTGGGAGATCTCCAGAGATCTCTTCCAACCCAACTCAACCATTCTGTGATTCTGCAGTTCTGTGACTTTGCCTCTGTGGTGGGGAGAGAGTCATCCTGGGGAAGAGAGTCAAGTGTCTGCTTTCCTGGGGAGCTGGCATCAGAGGTCTGGAGAGTGGTGCATGAGCAGGGACAACCTTTGTCTGGGCAAGCGAAGGGCTTGTGTCATGTTCTGGAAGTGTCCCTGTGCTGCTCTGTGTTGTTGTTGTGGTGGGGGACGTAGAGCCTAGGAGGAGCTTGTAATCTCTTTCTACCCACCCCAATGGCCACTGTAGCCCTGGCTTTGTGCTGGGTGGGGTTGGAAGAAGCTTGGGAGAAGAAAGAAGAGGAGGCTTCTCAGGCTGGGATGCAGGAAAACTTTATTGGGTGGGTGCGGAAATAGAGAAGACAGAAGCGTCAAGTGGAAGGGAGCAAGTTCAAGGCATGAGGACGTGCATCTTCAAGCCATGGTGTGGCTTCCAGGGTGTGGGTGGTTGGTGTCAAGGGTGGTGGAGAGGACCCTTAGCATGGGTAGCAGCCTCTCCTGCCACCGAACCAGCCGAGACCTCTGCCACCATAGCAGCCCAGACCTCCCAAGCCGTAGCCGTAGCCATAGCCGAAGGCCCCATTGGAGACGGGCACTCCCTGGTAGCTGAGTTCACTGCCCACGGCAGCCGATGCGGAGGACCCGACGGCGGTGCTCTGGGGGAAGGAGGTGAGGATGGGTCCTGGCAGGGTGACCTGCACGGTGGAAGGCTGGATGACGACGGAGGAGTCCTGGCACTGCCTGATGCAGGGCTCATTGCAGCTGTTGGCCAGTGGGGCGGGTGCGCAGGGGCGGCAGAGGTCGTTGCAGGCCATGGGTGTGGTGTGGAGGGTCCCTGGAAGAGAGGGTGTTCAGTACACGGTTGGCGCATGCGGGTTTCGAGGTGTGGAGTGTGAGGAGGGCAGGGGAGTGGGGAGGCGTGGGGTGGGTCTGTGGGGTTCGTGGTGGTGGGGAGGCATTTGGGATGCGGTAGCTGGGACAGAGCATGGTGGAAGAGAGGGAAGAGGTGGGTCAGGAGGAGGAGGCTCAGGGTTTGAGGCTCACCTTGTTGAGTGCAGAGGAGACGGTGTGCAGAGAAGGTTGTGAGGGAGAGAGGTGCTGGACCAGCTTTTATGGTGGTGCGTGAGGGGTGGGACAGGCTTTGTGCGTGAGTGCATTTTGCAGGCAGCAGCCGTGTCCTGGCCCAGCATGGCGAGTCATGAGGTGGGGTGTGTTTTCCTTGCCCCAGTTCTCCAATGTCATGTCCTCCTCTTGAGGACATGTCCACTCGGTGCTGGCGGCATCTTTGAAGTGAGAGTGTTAGAGGCCAAGCACTTGATGTTGATGGCATGTGTCAGGACAAGCACAAGAGGTGACCAAAGCATTAGAGAGGGTGGGTGTTGCCTGTGAGGTCATCACATGGCACACATGTTGTGTGGTTTGCGGCTGCACTATGAAGACGTAACGACAACTGCTGGTAGCCACATAAACCACTGCTCAACCCTGGTCTGAAAAGTTGATGAGGAGGTGTAGACAAGGATGTATGAGGGGAATATCATGCTTGACCAAGCTGTGTGTCTTCTATATTAAGGTGACTAGGTCTGTAGAGGGGGAAAGAACAAAGGCTTGTGTTTATCTTGAATTGTGAGTGAAGCCTTTGATGTTTTCTCCCCTTGCATCCTCATAGAAAAGACCAAAATGCATGTTTTGCATATATGACCAGCGTGTTGGACTGCCAAGTGGTTGAATGGTTTGGGCCAGAGGCTTGTGATGGGTGGCAGGAAGTCCTAATGGAGGGAAATCTCAATTAATGAAGCCCAGAACTGGATCTTAGGGACCAACACTGTTCAGCATCCTTCTCAGTGACATGAGCAGTGGGATGGAGTGAACCCTCAGACAGGTGCCAGACGGTAACTCTCATTTTAAAGATGCAAAAGGGAGACCCAGTTCAAGTACCAGCCTTTCAGTGTCACCTCTGTGCCTGACATGGTCATGGATCCTGGCAGATCCTCCTGGAAACTGTGCCAAGGTGTGTGGAAATAAAGGAGGCAATTGCTGAAAGCCAAGATGCCTTCCCAAAAGGCAAATTGTTTGTGAGAAATTCGGAGGCTTTTTGCGATGGGTCTACAGTGCAGGTGGAGAAGGGAAGAGGAACGGAACTCAGCTACCTGGCCTTGTGCAAAGCATTTGACAGTGTCTCATGCAACATCCTTGTGTAAATGGAGACATATGGATTTTAGAAGCAGACGTCTTGAGACACCCATGAGTAGGTGTTTGCCTGCTGGTTCCTGGCCTGCCACCACTGGCACCAGGAACCTGCCACCACTGCCACTGGGGAACTGTGACCCATGCCACTGTGGAGCTGCCATCCCTGTCATCAGGGTGCTGCCACCGCTGACAGGGGCTGCCACCACTGTCACTACGGAGCTGCCATCTCTGCCACAGGGCAGCTGCCACCAGAGCTTAGAGATCTCAGGGCAAGCCATGTGTGGCTTGGGAAAAGCTCCCGTTGTATTGGGAACTCCCCTTGCGCTGCTCTCTGGGTGCCAAGTGCCACAAGCGCTGCGGGGCACTCCCTGCCCACACCCGGGACATGCCTGATTTCACGAGGTTCCACAATTGTTCGTTGGTGAATGCCAGCAAGTTTAGTCATTGATGAAATTAATGAAAAGGGAAGTTTTAATCGTAAGCTCACCACCTTCGCATGCCTGAAGCCAAACCTGAGAGCTGGGCTTTGACTTATACGGCCACCAACTTCAGCTCCAGCCTCTCTCTGGGACACAGAGGGAGATTCTGGGCACGGGTGAAGTTGTGCTCCTGTGCTGAATGACCCAACACTGTAAAACCCGAGGGGAAGAGCAGGTGGTTCCAGGGAGCTCCAGTGGCCCCAACATGGGTGGCAGCTCTCTGAGAGGAGCCCATGGCCCTCTGGCTCTCTTGGGATGCTGCTTCACCCTCATCCTCTCACAAGTCCCAGGGCCGATGCCAGCCTCTCACAGTTGTGAGAGTTGATTGATGGGTTTTGCTGCAGCTGGTTTGTATGCGTGATTGTTTTGTGATGTGAATCTGTCTCGTGTCAAGGGGTGCTGTGCGGAGAGTCTCCAGACACGGTTGGATAACCTGGATAAATATTTTTGAGGATTTATACTCTTCTGTGTCTAAAACTAGTATATATACTGAAGACAAATCTTTACCAGCTTGTAGTAACAAAGGATTGTAACAGGAGTTTAGCTTGTTTACTAGTTGAAACAAGGACAGTCCCCCAGCAGGCACTGCCCAGCCTGGTACTGGGATGCTGGGTCCCTGCCCAGTCCTGACGCTGGGATGCTGTTCCCTGCCAATTCCCGATGCTGGGATGCTGGGTCCCTGCCCAGTCCCGGTGCTGGAATGCTGGGTCCCTGCCCAGTCCCAATGCTGGGACGCTGGGTCCCTGCCCAGCCCCATGCTGGGATGCTGGGTCCCTGCCCAGCCCCATGCTGGGATGCTGGGTCCCTGCCCAGTCCCAAAGCTGGGATGCTGGGTCCCTGCCCAGTCCCAAAGCTGGGATGCTGGGTCCCTGCCCAGTCCCGATGCTGGGATGCTGAGTCCCTGCCCAGTCCCGAAGCTGGGATGCTGGGTCCCTGCCCAGCCCGATACTGGGATGCTGGGTCCCTGCCAATTCCCGATGCTGGGATGCTGGGTCCCTGCCAATTCCCGATACTGGGATGCTGGGTCCCTGCCAATTCCCGGCGCTGGGATGCTGGGTCCCTGCCCAGCCCCATGCTGGGATGCTGGGTCCCAGCTCCCCCTGGAGAGGCGCAGCAGGGACACGGGCACAGCTGGCACCCTTCGAGGCAGCTCTCCCCGGCCCCAGCCCCCTTAGGGACCCCCGCCAGAGCAGCGGGGGCTGCGCCCTCTCCCTCCCCCGCGCTGGAAGCCGCAGCCCCTGCGCCGCCTGCCCTTGACCCCCCCTTGCCGGAGCAGCCTGGACCCCGCGCCGCTGCCTCTCGCCGGGGAGACGGAGCCTCGCCCCGAGATCGCTCCGGCCAGAGGCAGCGGGGACGCTCCGGATGCCGCCCCACACGCCTGCCGAAAAGCACCTCGAGCCCTGCTGCTCGCACGAGAAGGAAGGGGGCCCAGAAAGACTCCCCGCCTCGCCTCCCCGCCACCCCCTCTGCCTGCAGCTCCAGCGCCGGAAAGAACCGACTGGAGGCGAAGCGTTTCCGTCGCACAATTGGTCTCTCCCCACGGGTTCCGCCTCTTCCTGGCGGGCTGGGACCGAGCATCGGGACTGGGCAGGGACCCAGCATCCCAGTATCGGGCTGGGCAGTTCCTGCTAGGGGACTGTCCTTGTTTCAACTAGTAAACAAGCTAAACTCCTGTTACAATCACATCCTTTGTTACTACAAGCTGGCAAAGATTTGCCTTCAGTATATATAGGAACGGTTGGACTCGATGATCCGGTGGGTCTCTTCCAACCTGGTTATTCTGTGATTCTGTGATATATACTAGTTTTAGACAAAGAAGAGTATAAATCCTCAAAAATATTTATCCAGGTTATCCAACCGTGTCTTGAGACTCTTTGCGCAGCACCCCTTGACGGGAGACAGATCCACATCACAAAACAATCACGCATACAAACCAGCTGCAGCAAAACCCATCAATTAACTCTCACAACTGTGAGAGGCTGGCATCGGCCCTGAGACTTGTGAGAGGATGAGGGTGAAGCAGCACGTGGTGGCCCTGTGGACCCCGCAGTCCCTGCTGGCCCAGCGCTCGTGCCTGCAGCAGCTCAACAGGCGAGGAGGTGCAGGGTGGTGCTGGGTCCCTGCTGAATTAGATGCCGGGATGCTGAGTCCCTGGCCAGCTGGAATGCTGGGATGCTGGGTATTGCTGTTCTGCAATGTGCAGAGTACCTTGAGAGGTGCTGGGTGCTGCAGTCCCACCTTGGCTGGGATGCTGGGACCCTTCCCAGGCTGGGGACCCTCCCTGGCTGGGATGCTGGGCACTGCAGTCCCTGCTGAGCTGGGATAGTGGTGTGCTGCTCTCTTCCTGGCTAGGATGCTGGGATAGTGGGCTACCCTATGGCTGGGATTCTGGGATGCTCAGATGCTGGTGCCCTCTCTGCTGGGATGCTGAGATTCTTTTGCTGTCCTTGAAGGGATACTGTGATCCTGGTGCCCTCCGTGACTGGATACTGGGATGCTGGTGCCCTCCCTGCTGGCATGCTTGGTTGCTGGCCCCCTCCCTGGCTGGGATGCTTGGCCCTTGCTGGTCTGGGGTTCCAGATGGTGCCTGTGGCCCAGATGCCTTTGCAGGTCCCCAGGGCTTTTCCAGCACCCCGGGATTCATGCTTAAGCTGGACTAATCAAGGTGAATCTATGATTAAAATTTCCCTTTTCATTTATTTCATCAATGACTCAACTTGAAGTGCTGGCATTTGCCAACGGACAGTTGTGGAACCTCGTGAAATGAGGCATGTGAGTCCTCGCAAAACCTACCCTGAGTGGTGTCTCAGGGACCAAGAGTGCTCAAAGGGTCTATCTTTGGATTAGTCCTTCCAGGATCTGCAGATGATTGGCTTTGGTCACTATTTCCCTTTCTGGCCCATTCCCTGCTGGGTTCTTCTTGGACATGGTTGAGGCTGCAGATCTCCCAGGTGTGGGCAGGGAGTGCCCTACAGCGCTTGTGGTGGCCCTTGGCACCCAGAGAGCAGCGCAAGGGGAGTTCCCAACACAACGGGAGCTTTTCCCAAGCCACACATGGCTTGCCCTGAGATCTCTGAGCTTGCCCCAAGGAGCAGGGCCAGGCTGCTTTCCTGGGCCAGGGGCTGGCCCTGCTCCCACTGGGGTTTATGTCCTTGCATCCCGGGAATCTGGCAGAGCCTGGCTCGCTATCTATGTTGCTGGGAGAGGGAGGGTAGCCGTGGCCAGAACCTCCCTGTACCCCTGCATCCCCGGGAACCTCAGACCCCACAGGGCACCCCAAGTGCCATTAAATCCCCAGGCGAGGGCAACTGAACAGTGTGGAATCTCCCTGGTGGCTCCAATGGCAGCTCCCCTGTGGCAGTGGTGGCAGGTTCCTGGTGCCAGTGGTGGCAGGCCAGGAACCACCAGGCAAACACCTACTCATGGGTGTCTGCGTCAGCCCCCAGCCCCATCAGGTGACACGATGACTCCTTTGCTCCCTGCAGTGACACTTCAGCCCACACGGCTTGCCTGCTCCATCCCCAATGCTTTCCTAAAGCTGGGAACTCTGTGCAAAGGAAGCAGTGTCAGCAGTCAGTGCGATGCTTTCTGTTTCATCGGTGCCTCCAAGGGAGGTGGCTAGATATAGTTTCGTTGAGTTTAAAACCGTTCTTCCTTGTCCTATCACCACACTCCTTGTTCATGATTCCCTCTTTCAAATAAAGGTGAACATCTGCATCCCACAACCCTGGTCGTTGAGGAGGATGTTGACCAGGCTTCGCCCCATGGATCCCTGTCCTGGGCTACATGACCTGAGACTTCCCTGCATCAGGACTTTGTCCCACTCATCCCAAGCCTCTGGGTACAGCCATTCAACCAGTTTGCAGTCCATCTCACTCTCTGCCTACTCAACACATACTTTCTTGGCCAGTTTAGGAGCATGCAAGGGGAGAAAGCTTCTGAGTTTTAACTCAAAACTCAAGGGAAACACCAGCTTCGGCTCATCAAGGATGACGTCCCCTTTGTCAATACATGCTGATGATTACTCATCACTTTCTTCTCCCTCCTGGTTCCGGAGTGCTGAGTCTGGTGGCCAGGAAACCGCGTCCCCTTTTCACAAGGCACCTGCAAACCACAGCACACAAGTGCCAAGCGCCGGCCTCGCTGACAACACCACACCTCTCCCACGCTTTGGTCCCCTCTTGTGCCTGCAATGACACGTGCCATCAACAACAAGCCTTTGGCCTCTAACACTCTCACTTCAAAGCTGCCGCAGGGGCTAAGTGGACATGTCCTCAAGAGGAGGACATGGCATTGAAGAACTGGGGCAAGGAAAACACACCCCACCTCACGACTCGCCAGGCCGGGCCAGGACACAGCTGCTGCCTGCAAGATGCACTCATGCACAGAGGTTCTTCCAGTACCTGAAAGGAGACTGCAAGAAAGCTGGAGAGGGACTATTCATAAAAGCTTGTGGTGATAGGACAAGGGGGAATGGATATGAGCTGGTCAGACACTGGAACAGGTTGCCAAGGGAAGTTGCGGATGCCTGGTCCCTCAATGTGTGTAAGGCCAGGTTGGATGGGGCCTCGGATAACCTGATTTAGTGGGATGTCCCTGCCCCTGGCAGAGGGTGGAACTAGATGATCTTTAAAGTCCCTTCCAATCCCACCTATTCTACAATTCTATGCGGCCTGACTAGATGGGGAGGAGAATCCAGCATATTCCTTCTCCACCAAGACGTCCGCTTCTAAAATCCGCATCTCTCCATTTACACAAGGTTGTTGCATGAGACACTGTCAAATGCTTTGCACAAGGCCAGGTAGCTGAGTCCCGTTCCTCTTCCCTTCTCCACCTGCACTGTAGACCCATCGCAAAAAGCCTCCGAATTTCTCACAAACAATTTGCCTTTTGGGAAGGCATCTTGGCTTTCAGCAATCGTCTCCTTTATTTCCACACACCTTGGCACAGTTTCCAGGAGGATCTGCCAGGATCCATGACCATGTCAGGCACAGAGGTGACACTGAAAGGCTGGTACTTGACCTGGGTCTCCCTTTTGCATCTTTAAAATGAGAGTTACCATCTGGCACCTGGCTGAGGGTTCACTCGCTCCCACTGCTCATGTCACTGAGAAGGATGCTGAACAGGGTTGGTCCCAATAATCCAGTTCTGAGCTTCATTAATTGAGATTTCCCTCCATCAGGACTTCCTGCCACCCATCACAAGCCTCTGGCCCCAACCATTCAACCACTTGGCAGTTCAACTCACTGGTCACTTATGCAAAGCATGCATTTTGGTCTTTTCTATGAGGATGCATGGAGAGAAAACATCAAAGGCTTCACTCACAATTCAAGGTAAACACAAGCCTTTGTTCTTTCCCCCTCTACAGACCTACTCACTTTAATGCAGAGGACGCATAGCTTAGTCAAGCATGATGTCCCCTTCAGAAATCCATATTCATACCTCCTCATCAACTTCTCTGACCAGGGTTGAGCAGTGGTTTGTGTGGCTACCAGCAATTGTCATTTCCTCTTCACAATGCACCCACAAACCACACAACAAAACTGCTAAGCAGTGGCCTCACTGACACCATTACACCTCTCCTACGCTTTGGTCTCTTCTTGCGCCTGCCCTGACACACGTCAGCAGCACCAAGTCTTTGGCCTCTAACACTCACACTTCAAAGATGCCGCCACCACCAAGTGGACACGTCCTCAAGAGGAGGACATGACATTGAAGAACTGGGGCAAGGAAAACACACCCCACCTCATGACTCGCCACGCTGGGCCAGGACACAGCTGCTGCCTGCAAAATGCACTCACGCACAAAGCCCGTCCCGCCCCTCGCGCACCACCATAAAAGCTGGCCCAGCACCTCTCTCCCTCACAACCTTCCCTGCACACCATCTCCTCCACGCTCAACAAGGTGAGTCTCAAAACCCTGAGGCTCCTTCTCCTGTCCAACCTCCTCCCTCTCTTCCACCATGCTCTACCCCAGCCTCAACAGCCCACACGCCTCCCCACCACCACGAACCTCACAGACCCACCCACGCCTCCCCATTCCCCTGCCCTCCTCACACTTTGCCCCTCGCAAACCAACATCCTGACCCTTGCTCAACACCTTCTCTTCCAGGGACCCTCCACACCACACCCATGGCCTGCAACGACCTCTGCCGCCCCTGCGCACCCGCCCCGCTGGCCAACAGCTGCAACGAGCCCTGTGTCAGGCAGTGCCAGGACTCCTCCGTCGTCATCCAGCCTTCCACCGTGCTGGTCACCCTGCCAGGACCCATCCTCACCTCCTTCCCCCAGAGCACCGCCGTCGGGTCCTCCGCATCGGCTGCCGTGGGCAGTGAACTCAGCTACCAGGGAGTGCCTGTCTCCAACGGGGCCTTCGGCTATGGCTACGGCTACGGCTTGGGAGGCCTGGGCTGCTATGGTGGCAGAGGTCTCGGCTGGTTCGGTGGCAGGAGAGGCTGCTACCCTTGCTAAGGGTCCTCTCCACCACCCTTGACACCAACCACTCACACCCTGGAAGCCACACCATGGGTTGAAGATGCACGTCCTTGCACCTCGAACTTGCTCCCTTCCACTTGACGCTTCTGTCTTCTCTATTTCCGCACCCACCCAATAAAGTTTTCCTGCATCCCAGCCTGAGAAGCCTCCTCTTCTTTCTTCTCCCAAGCTTCTTCCAACCCCACCCAGCACAAAGCCAGGGCTACAGTGGCCATTGGGGTGGGTAGAAAGAGATTACAAGCTCCTCCTAGGCTCTACGTCCCCCGCCACAACAACAACACAGAGCAGCACAGGGACACTTCCAGAACATGACACAAGCCCTTCACTTGCCAAGACCAAAGGTTGTCCCTGCTCATGCACCACTATCCAGACCTCTGATGCCAGCTCCCCAGGAAAGCAGACACTTGACTCTCTTCCCCAGGACGACTCTCTCCCCACCACAGAAGCAAATTCACAGAACTGCAGAATCACAGAATGGTTGGGTTATTTTGGAAGAGATCTCTGGAGATCTCCAAGTCCAAACCTACTGCTAAAGCAGGGACACCTCAATCAGGCTCTACAGGAATGCATCCAGACTGGATTTCGGGAACTCTGGAGAAGTAGACTGCACTCCCTTCCTGGGCCACCAATTCCAGCGCACCATCACTCTCACAAGAATAACATTTTGAGATGTTTGCTTGGGAAACGCAAGTTCCATTTTGTACCTGATGCCCCTTGTCCTGTATGCCTGCTAAAGGTCATCACCATCACCCCTGACACTGACCACCCACACCCTGGAAGCCACACCATGGGTTGAGGATGCACCTCCTTGCACCTCGGACATGATCCCTTCCTCTTGGCACTCCTGCCTTCTCAATTTCTCTCCCCCTCAATAAAGTTCTCCTGCATTCAAGCTTGAGTCACCTCCTCTCTTCTTTTAAGGTTTCTCCAACCGCAACCAGCACAACACCAAGGCTACAGTGGCCATTGAGGTGGCTGGAAAGACGTTGCAATCTCCACGTATGGTTTATATCCCCAGCCACAACAACTATAGAGAGCAGAGCAGAGACACTTCCAGAACATGACAAAAGCCCTTCGCTTGCCCAGGCAAATCATGCCCATGCTAGTTCACCACTATCCAGACCTCCGATGTCAGCTCCCCTAGGTAACAAACTCTTGACTCTTCCCCAGGACAACTCTCTGGCCACCACAGCAAGCAAAATTACAGAACTACAGAACCACAGAATGGTTGGGTTGGGTTGGGTTGGAAGAGATCTCTGGAGATCTCCCAGTCCAAACCTCCTGCTAAAGCAGGGTCACCTCAATCAGGCTGTACAGGAAGGCATCCAGATTGGATTTCAGTATCTCCAGAACCGGCTGCCCAGTGCTCCATCACCCTTACAATAAATCAGGCTTTGCTCATGCTCACGTTCAACTTCCTGTGCTACTATTTGCGCCTTTTGCTCCTTGTCCAGTAGCTAGCGTCTACTTAGAGGAGTCTAGCCCCATCCTCTTGACTCCTTCTCTTTGCATATTGATCTTCTTTGACGATTTCTCTTCTCAATCTTTTCTTCTCCAAGCAAAAGCAACCAGGGTCTTTCAACCTTTCAAAGTCAGAGAGAAGCTCTAGGACTTTTAAGCACCTCCATGGCCTCCACTGGACTCTCTCCAATAGTTCCTTGAGTTTCTGGAGCTGGCGATGCTCCACCCCAGGACTTGTTTAAGGCCAGATTGGATAGGGGCTAGGGTAACCTCATCTAGTGGGATGTCCTTCCCCATGGCAAGGGGATGGAACTAGATGATCTTTAAGATCCCTTCCAACCCCAACTATTCTAGGATTCTATGCGGCCTCTCTAGGGCAGAGTAGATGGGGAGGTGCATCTCATTCAACCCTCTTGCTACACTCTTCTTGACACACTCCAGAATACCCTCAGTCTTCACCACCAGTGCACATTGCTGACTCATATCAAGGACAAGGACCTGGCATTTGGCCTTGTCGAACTCGCAGATTTGCATGGGCTCGTGTCCCTAGCTGGTCAAGGCTGCTCTGGCTAGCAACCCTTTCCTCTGGAGAGTCCACAACATCATTCAGCTTGGTGTCATCTGCAAACTGGCAGAGGGTGCACTCAATGCCATTGTCTGCGGCCCTGGCAAAGACCGTAAATAATACTGGTCCCAATATGGACTCCTGACGACACCACTCGTGACTGGTCTCTACCCGGACAACAAGCTATTGACCACAATCCTTCGGCATCCAGATGATTCCTTATCAACCAAGCAATCCACTCATCAGATCCACATCTCTCCATTTAGACAAGGACAGACCTTTCCTCTTGGGTATCCATCATACCACTCAGCTTGGTGTCTTCTTCAGACTCACTGAGGGTGCACTCACTCCCACTCTCTATGTCCCTGACAAAGACAGTGAATAATCGTTGTCCCAGGACAGACACTAGGTGGACACCGCTAGTCACTGATCTCCACCTGTACATCGAGACCTCGACCCCAACACTTTGAGTGGAACAATCCCGCATAATTCTTACAAACCAAGAGGTCCACCCATCAAATCCACATCTTTCAATGTCAGAGACAAGGGTGCTGTGAGTGGCGGTATCAAATACATTACACAAGGCCAAGTAGATGAGGCCAGTTCCTCTTCCCTTCTCCACCAACACTGTAGCCTCACTGCACGCAGCCTCCATTTAGAAAAGGATGACGCGTGAGACACTTTCATATGATTTGCAGAGGGCCAGGTAAGTGAGTTCTGTTCCTCTTCCCTTCCCCACCAACATTGTAGACCCATTGCACAAAGACTCCAAATTTCTAAGGAACAATTTGCCTTTTGGGAAGGCATCTTGTCTTTCAGCAATCTCCTCCTTAATTTCCACACGCCTTGGCATAGTTTCCAGGAGGATCTGCCACAATCCGTGACATTGGCAGGCACAGAGGTGACACTGACAGGCTGATAGTTGACCTGGGTCTCCCTTTTGCGTCTTTAAAATGAGAGTTACCATCTGCTGCCTTGCTGAGGGTTCACTCCATCCCACTGCTCATGTCATTGCGAAGGATGCTGAACAGATTTGTTCCCAAAGATCCACTTCCTGGGCTACATTAATTGAGATTTCTTTCCATCAGGACACCCTGCCACCCATCACAAGCCTCTGGCCCCAACCATTCAACCACTTGGCAGTTCAACTCGCTGGTCACTTATGCAAAGCATGCATTTTGGTCTTTTCTAGGAGGATGCAAGGAGAGAAAACATAAAAAGCTTCACGCAAAATTCAAGGTAAACACAAGCCTTTGTTCTTTCCCCCACTACAGACCTACTCACTTTAATGCAGAAGACGCATAGCTTGGTCAAGCATGATGTCCTCTTCAGAAATCCATATTCATACATCCTCATCAACTTTTCTGACCAGGGTTGAGCAGTGGTTTGTGTGGCTACAAGCAATTGTCATTTCCTCCTCACAATGCACCCACAAACCACACAACAAAAGTGGTAAGCAATGGCCTCACTGACACCATTACACCTCTCCTACGCTTTGGTCACCTCTTGCGCCTGCCCTGACACACTTCAGCAGCACCAAGTCTTTGGCCTCTAACACTCTCACTTCAAAGATGCCGCCACCACCAAGTGGACACGTCCTCAAGAGGAGGACATGACATTGAAGAACTGGGGCAAGGAAAACACACCCCACCTCATGACTCGCCACGCTGGGCCAGGACACAGCTGCTGCCTGCAAAATGCACTCATGCACAAAGCCCGTCCCGCCCCTCGCGCACCACCATAAAAGCTGGCCCAGCAACTCTCTCCCTCACAACCTTCTCTGCACACCTTCTCCTCTGCACTCAACAAGGTGAGTCTCAAAACCCTGAGCCTCCTCCTCCTGACCCACCTCCTCCCTCTCTTCCACCACGCTCTGCCCCAGCCTCTCCTGCCGACATTCCTCCCCACCGCCACACTCCCCACAGAACCACCCCAACCTCCCAACTTCCCTGCCCTCCTCACACTCCACACTTCAAAACCCCCATGCGCCACCACTTGCTCAACACCTTCTCTTCCAGGGACCCTCCACACCACACCCATGGCCTGCAACGACCTCTGCCGCCCCTGCGCACCCGCCCCGCTGGCCAACAGCTGCAACGAGCCCTGTGTCAGGCAGTGCCAGGACTCCTCCGTCGTCATCCAGCCTCCCACCGTGCAGGTCACCCTGCCAGGACCCATCCTCACCTCCTTCCCCCAGAGCACCGCCGTCGGGTCCTCCGCATCGGCTGCCGTAGGCAGCGAACTCAGCTACCAGGGAGTGCCCGTCTCCAACGGGGCCTTCGGCTATGGCTACGGCTTGGGAGGTCTGGGCTGCTATGGTGGCAGAGGTCTCGGCTGGTTCGGTGGCAGGAGAGGCTGCTACCCTTGCTAAGGGTCCTCTCCACCACCCTTGACACCAACCACTCACACCCTGGAAGCCACACCATGGCTTGAAGATGCACGTCCTTGCACCTCGAACTTGCTCCCTTCCACTTGACGCTTCTGTCTTCTCTATTTCCGCACCCACCCAATAAAGTTTTCCTGCATCCCAGCCTGAGAAGCCTCCTCTTCTTTCTTCTCCCAAGCTTCTTCCAACCCCACCCAGCACAAAGCCAGGGCTACAGTGGCCATTGGGGTGGGTAGAAAGAGATTACAAGCTCCTCCTAGGCTCTACGTCCCCCGCCACAACAACAACACAGAGCAGCACAGGGACACTTCCAGAACATGACACAAGCCCTTCACTTGCCAAGACCAAAGGTTGTCCCTGCTCATGCACCACTCTCCAGACCTCTGACGCCAGCTCCCCAGGAAAGCAGACACTTGACTCTCTTCCCCAGGACGACTCTCTCCCCACCACAGAAGCAAAATCACAGAACTGCAGAATCACAGAATGGTTGGGTTATTTTGGAAGAGATCTCTGGAGATCGCCAAGTCCAAACCTACTGCTAAAGCAGGGTCACCTCAATCAGGCTCTACACGAATGCATCCAGACTGGATTTCGGGAACTCCGGAGAAGTAGACTGCACTCCCTCCCTGGGCCACCAATTCTAGCGCACCATCACTCTCACAAGAATAACATTTTGAGATGTTTGCTTGGGAAACGCAAGTTCCATTTTGTACTTGATGCCCCTTGTCCTGTATGCCTGCTAAAGGTCATCACCATCACCCCTGACACTGACCACCCACACCCTGGAAGCCACACCATGGGTTGAGGATGCACCTCCTTGCACCTCGGACATGATCCCTTCCTCTTTGCTCTCCTGCCTTCTCAATTTCTCTCCCCCTCAATAAAGTTCTCCTGCATTCAAGCTTGAGTCGCCTCCTCTCTTCTTTTAAGGTTCTTCCAACCGCACCCAGCACAACACCAAGGCTACAGTGCCCATTGAGGTGGCTGGAAAGATGTTGCAATCTCCACGTATGGTTTATATCCCCAGCCACAACAACTATAGAGAGCAGAGCAGAGACACTTCCAGAACATGACAAAAGCCCTTCGCTTGCCCAGGCAAATCATGCCCATGCTAGTTCACCACTATCCAGACCTCCGATGTCAGCTCCCCTAGGTAACAAACTCTTGACTCTTCCCCAGGACAACTCTCTGGCCACCACAGCAAGCAAAATTACAGAACTACAGAACCACAGAATGGTTGGGTTGGGTTGGGTTGGAAGAGATCTCTGGAGATCTCCCAGTCCAAACCTCCTGCTAAAGCAGGGTCACCTCAATCAGGCTGTACAGGAAGGCATCCAGATTGGATTTCAGTATCTCCAGAACCGGCTGCCCAGTGCTCCATCACCCTTACAATAAATCAGGCTTTGCTCATGCTCACGTTCAACTTCCTGTGCTACTATTTGCGCCTTTTGCTCCTTGTCCAGTAGCTAGCGTCTACTTAGAAGAGTCTAGCCCCATCCTCTTGACTCCTTCTCTTTGCATATTGATCTTCTTTGATGATTTCTCTTCTCAATCTTTTCTTCTCCAAGCAAAAGCAACCAGGGTCTTTCAACCTTTCAAAGTCAGAGAGAAGCTCTAGGCCTTTTAAGCACCTCCATGGCCTCCACTGGACTCTCTCCAATAGTTCCTTGAGTTTCTGGAGCTGGCGATGCTCCACCCCAGGACTTGTTTAAGGCCAGATTGGATAGGGGCTAGGGTAACCTCATCTAGTGGGATGTCCTTCCCCATGGCAAGGGGATGGAACTAGATGATCTTTAACATCCCTTCCAACCCCAACTATTCTAGGATTCTATGCGGCCTCTCTAGGGCAGAGTAGATGGGGAGGAGCATCTCATTCAACCCTCTTGCTACACTCTTCTTGACACACTCCAGAATACCCTCAGTCTTCACCACCAGTGCACATTGCTGACTCATATCAAGGACAAGGACCTGGCATTTGGCCTTGTCGAACTCGCAGATTTGCATGGGCTCGTGTCCCTAGCTGGTCAAGGCTGCTCTGGCTAGCAACCCTTTCCTCTGGAGAGTCCACAACATCATTCAGCTTGGTGTCATCTGCAAACTGGCAGAGGGTGCACTCAATGCCATTGTCTGCGGCCCTGGCAAAGACCGTAAATAATACTGGTCCCAATATGGACTCCTGACGACACCACTCGTGACTGGTCTCTACCGGGACAACAAGCTATTGACCACAATCCTTCGGCATCCAGATGATTCCTTATCAACCAAGCAATCCACTCATCAGATCCACATCTCTCCATTTAGACAAGGACAGACCTTTCCTCTTGGGTATTCATCATACCACTCAGCTTGGTGTCTTCTTCAGACTCACTGAGGGTGCACTCACTCCCACTCTCTATGTCCCTGACAAAGACAGTGAATAATCGTTGTCCCAGGACAGACACTAGGTGGACACCGCTAGTCACTGATCTCCACCTGTACATCGAGACCTTGACCCCAGCACTCTGAGTGGAACAATCCCGCATAATTCTTACAAACCAAGAGGTCCACCCATCAAATCCACATCTTTCAATGTCAGAGACAAGGGTGCTGTGAGTGGCAGTATCAAATACATTACACAAGGCCAAGTAGATGAGGCCAGTTCCTCTTCCCTTCTCCACCAACACTGTAGCCTCACTGCACGCAGCCTCCATTTAGAAAAGGATGATGCGTGAGACACTTTCATATGCTTTGCAGAGGGCCAGGTAGGTGAGTTCTGTTCCTCTTCCCTTCCCCACCAACATTGTAGACCCATCGCACAAAGACTCCAAATTTCTAAGGAACAATTTGCCTTTTGGGAAGGCATCTTGTCTTTCAGCAATCTCCTCCTTAATTTCCACACGCCTTGGCATAGTTTCCAGGAGGATCTGCCACAATCCGTGACATTGGCAGGCACAGAGGTGACACTGACAGGCTGATAGTTGACCTGGGTCTCCCTTTTGCGTCTTTAAAATGAGAGTTACCATCTGCTGCCTTGCTGAGGGTTCACTCCATCCCACTGCTCATGTCATTGCGAAGGATGCTGAACAGATTTGTTCCCAAAGATCCACTTCCTGGGCTACATTAATTGAGATTTCTTTCCATCAGGACACCCTGCCACCCATCACAAGCCTCTGGCCCCAACCATTCAACCACTTGGCAGTTCAACTCACTGGTCACTTATGCAAAGCATGCATTTTGGTCTTTTCTAGGAGGATGCAAGGAGAGAAAACATAAAAAGCTTCACGCAAAATTCAAGGTAAACACAAGCCTTTGTTCTTTCCCCCTCTACAGACCTACTCACTTTAATGCAGAAGATGCATAGCTTGGTCAAGCATGATGTCCTCTTCAGAAATCCATATTCATACGTCCTCATCAACTTTTCTGACCAGGGTTGAGCAGTGGTTTGTGTGGCTACCAGCAATTGCCATTTCCTCCTCACAATGCACCCACAAACCACACAACAAAAGTGGTAAGCAATGGCCTCACTGACACCATTACACCTCTCCTACGCTTTGGTCACCTCTTGCGCCTGCCCTGACACACTTCAGCAGCACCAAGTCTTTGGCCTCTAACACTCACACTTCAAAGATGCCGCCACCACCAAGTGGACACGTCCTCAAGAGGAGGACATGACATTGAAGAACTGGGGCAAGGAAAACACACCCCACCTCATGACTCGCCACGCTGGGCCAGGACACAGCTGCTGCCTGCAAAATGCACTCACGCACAAAGCCCGTCCCGCCCCTCGCGCACCACCATAAAAGCTGGCCCAGCACCTCTCTCCCTCACAACCTTCTCTGCACACCTTCTCCTCTGCACTCAACAAGGTGAGTCTCAAAACCCTGAGCCTCCTCCTCCTGTCCAACCTCCTCCCTCTCTTCCACCACGCTCTGCCCCAGCCTCTCCCGCCGACATTCCTCCCCACCGCCACACTCACCACAGAACCACTCCAACCTCCCAACATCCCTGCCCTCCTCACACTCCACACTTCAAAACCCCCATGCGCCACCACTTGCTCAACACCTTCTCTTCCAGGGACCCTCCACACCACACCCATGGCCTGCAACGACCTCTGCCGCCCCTGCGCACCCGCCCCGCTGGCCAACAGCTGCAACGAGCCCTGTGTCAGGCAGTGCCAGGACTCCTCCGTCGTCATCCAGCCTTCCACCGTGCTGGTCACCCTGCCAGGACCCATCCTCACCTCCTTCCCCCAGAGCACCACCGTCGGATCCTCTGCATCGGCTGCCGTGGGCAGCGAACTCAGCTACCAGGGAGTGCCAGTCTCCAACGGGGCCTTCGGCTACGGCTACGGCTACGGCTTGGGAGGTCTGGGCTGCTATGGTGGCAGAGGTCTCGGCTGGTTCGGTGGCAGGAGAGGCTGCTACCCTTGCTAAGGGTCCTCTCCACCACCCTTGACTCCAAGCACTCACACCCTGGAAGCCACACCATGGCTTGAAGATGCACGTCCTTGCACCTCGAACTTGCTCCCTTCCACTTGACGCTTCTGTCTTCTCTATTTCCGCACCCACCCAATAAAGTTTTCCTGCATCCCAGCCTGAGAAGCCTCCTCTTCTTTCTTCTCCCAAGCTTCTTCCAACACCACCCAGCACAAAGCCAAGGTTACAGTGGCCATTGGGGTGGGTAGAAAGAGATTACAAGCTCCTCCTAGGCTCTACGTCCCCAGCCACAACAACAACACAGAGCAGCACAGGGACACTTCCAGAACATGACACAAGCCCTTCACTTGCCAAGACCAAAGGTTGTCCCTGCTCATGCACCACTATCCAGACCTCTGATGCCAGCTCCCCAGGAAAGCAGACACTTGACTCTCTTCCCCAGGACGACTCTCTCCCCACCACAGAAGCAAAATCACAGAACTGCAGAATCACAGAATGGTTGGGTTATTTTGGAAGAGATCTCTGGAGATCTCCAAGTCCAAACCTTCTGCTAAAGCAGGGTCACCTCAATCAGGCTCTACACGAATGCATCCAGACTGGATTTCGGGAACTCCGGAGAAGTAGACTGCACTCCCTCCCTGGGCAGCCAATTCCAGTGCACCATCACTCTCACAAGAATAACATTTTGAGATGTTTGCTTGGGAAACGCAAGTTCCATTTTGTACCTGATGCCCCTTGTCCTGTAGCTGGGCACCACTCAAAATGATCTGGGCCCATCCTGTTGGCCTAGGCCCTGGTGATATTCATAAGCAGTGATAGGAGCCCCTCGTCCTTCTCTTCTCCAGGATAAACACACCCACGTCTCTGCCTCTCCTTAGGAGACACAAATTCCAGTCCAAACATCATCTTGTACTCTACTGCAGTTTCTCCACTGGTACCTTTTCTGTCTTGAGTTGAGGAGCATGGAACGGGACACAAGACTCCAGATGCAGCCTCACTACCGCAGAGTAGGCAGGGAGGAGCATCTCCCCTGACCTGTTTATTACACACTTCTTCATGCAGCCCAGGATACTACTGGCCTCCTTGGCCAGAAGGGCACATTGCTGGCTCACGTTCAGCTTGGTGTCACATACAAACTCGCTAAGGGTGCACTCAATCCCTGTCTCCGTGTGTCTGGCAAAGGCAGTAAATTGTCCTGGTTCCCCTAAGGACACCAGATGAACACCACACATTACTGGTCTCCACCTGGACATCAAGGCATTAACCGCAACGCTTTGAGTGCACTTGGACTCCTGCATATTCCTTACTCACCGAAACATCCACCCATCAAATCCACATCTCTCTATCATAGAGACAAGTCTGTTGTGTGCAATAGAATCAAATGATTTGCACAAGGCCAGGTGGATGAGGTAGCTCATCCTCCATTATCCATCAACGCTGTAGTCCCATTGAAGAAAACCTCAAAACTTGTGAGGCACAATTTGCCTTTTGTGAAGCCCTCTTGCCTTTCAGCTATGGCCTCCAGAATTTCCATCTTCCTTGACATAATATCCAGCAGGATCCACCAGGATTCGTGACCATGCCAGGAATAGAGGTAACACTGACAGGCTGGTTGTTGATTTGGGTTTCCCTTTTGCAGTCCATCTCGCAGGTCACTTCTGCAACACATATATTTTTGTCTTGTCTAGGAGCACGTGAGGCGAGAAATCATCAAAACTCAAGGAAAACACCAGCCTTGATTCTTTACTTTTATACAAACCTAGCCACTTTGATGTAGAAGACACAGATGCTTGTCAAACACAATGTCCCCTTTGAAACGACACGCTCGGGACTACCCACAACCTTTTTGTCTGTTCTGTGTCTGACAGCTCTGGGTCTCCCTGCTTGGGGTGCCTTCTTCCCAATGTACCCACGAACCACGCCACACGAGTGCCACATGACGACCTCACGGACAACATCCCAACTCTGCGATGCTTTGGTTGCCTCTTCGGCCCACCCTGACATTCACCATCACCACCAAGATTTAGACTTCCAGACCTTTGCCTTGAAAGCTGCCACCAGGGCCAAGTAGATGGCATGACATGTTGATGACCTTCTTGCCTCTCCTAATTCGGGCTGAGCTGGGTCAGGCTGCCAGGAAATGGGCTCCCATCATCACAACGCACTCACAAACCACACAAGAAATATACCATGCGATTACCTCACTGACACCATTACACCTCTCCTACGCTTCGGTCACCTCTTGCGCCTGCCCTGGCACCCAACATCGACACCAAGCCTTTTACCTCTAAGATCCTCACTTCAAAGCAGCCGCCACCACATAGTGGACACGTCCTCAAGAGGAGGACATGACATTGAAGAACTGGGGCAAGGAAAACACACCCCACCTCATGACTCGCCACGCTGGGCCAGGACACAGCTGCTGCCTGCAAAATGCACTCACGCACAAAGACCGTCCCGCCCCTCGCGCACCACCATAAAAGCTGGCCCAGCACCTCTCTCCCTCACAACCTTCCCTGCACACCGTCTCCTCCACGCTCAACAAGGTGAGTCTCAAAACCCTGAGGCTCCTTCTCCTGTCCAACCTCCTCCCTCTCTTCCACCATGCTCTACCCCAGCCTCAACAGCCCACATGCCTCCCCACCACCACAAACCTCACAGACCCACCCACGCCTCCCCATTCTCCTGCCTACCTCACACTTTGCCCCTCGCAAACCAACATCCTGACCCTTGCTCAACACCTTCTCTTCCAGGGACCCTCCACACCACACCCATGGCCTGCAACGACCTCTGCCGCCCCTGCGCACCCGCCCCGCTGGCCAACAGCTGCAACGAGCCCTGCATCAGGCAGTGCCAGGACTCCTCCGTCGTCATCCAGCCTCCTGCCGTGCTGGTCACCCTGCCAGGACCCATCCTCACCTCCTACCCCCAGAGTACCGCCGTCGGATCCTCCGCATCGGCTGCCGTGGGCAGCGAACTCAGCTACCAGGGAGTGCCTGTCTCCAACGGGGCCTTCGGCTATGGCTACGGCTACGGCTTGGGAGGCCTGGGCTGCTATGGTGGCAGAGGTCTCGGCTGGTTCGGTGGCAGGAGAGGCTGCTACACCTGCTAAAGGTCGTCACCATCACCTCTGACACTGACCACCCACCCCCTGGAAGCCACACCATGGGTTGAGGATGCACCTCCTTGCACCTCAGATCTGCTCTCTTCCTCTTGGCGCTCCTGCCTTCTCAATTTCTCTCCATTCAATAAAGTTCTCCTGCATTCAAGCTTGAGTCGCCTCCTCTCTTCTTTTAAAGTTCCTCCAACCTCACCCAGCACAACACCAAGGCTACACTGGCCATTGAGGTCGTTGGAAAGATGTTGCAATCTCCACGTATGGTTTATGTCCCCAGCCACAACAACAATAGAGAGCAGGGCAGAGACACTTCCAGAACATGACAAAAGCCCTTCGCTTGCCCAGGCAAATCATGCCCATGCTAGTTCACCGCTATCCAGACCTCCGATGTCAGCTCCCCTGGTTAACAAACTCTTGATTCTTCCCCAGGATGACTCTCTGGCCACCACAGCAAGCAAAATCACAGAACTACAGAACCACAGAATGGTTGGGTTGCATTGGAAGAGATCTCTGGAGATCTCCCAGTCCAAACCTCCTGCTAAAGCAGGGTCACCTCAATCAGGCTGTACAGGAATGCATCAGATTGGATTTCAGTTTTTCCAGAACTGGCTGCCCAGTGCTCTATCACCCTTACAATAAATCAGGCTTTGCTCATGTTCACGTTCAACTTCCTGTGCTACTATTTGTGCCCGTTGCTCCTTGTCCAGTAGCTAGCGTCTACTTAGAAAAGTCTGGCCCCATCCTCTTGAATCCTTCTCTTTGCATATTGATCTTCTTTGATGATTTCTCTTCTCAATCTTCTCTTCTCCAAGCAAAAGCAACCAGGGTCTTTCAACCTTTCAAAGTCAGAGAGAAGCTCTAGGCCTTTTAAGCACCTCCATGGCCTCCACTGGACTCTCTCCAATAGTTCCTTGAGTTTCTGGAGCTGGCGATGCTCCACCCCAGGACTTGTTTAAGGCCAGATTGGATAGGGGCTAGGGTAACCTCATCTAGTGGGATGTCCTTCCCCATGGCAAGGGGATGGAACTAGATGATCTTTAAGATCCCTTCCAACCCCAACTATTCTAGGATTCTATGCGGCCTCTCTAGGGCAGAGTAGATGGGGAGGAGCATCTCATTCAACCCTCTTGCTACACTCTTCTTGACACACTCCAGAATACCCTCAGTCTTCACCACCAGTGCACATTGCTGACTCATATCAAGGACAAGGACCTGGCATTTGGCCTTGTCGAACTCGCAGATTTGCATGGGCTCGTGTCCCTAGCTGGTCAAGGCTGCTCTGGCTAGCAACCCTTTCCTCTGGAGAGTCCACAACATCATTCAGCTTGGTGTCATCTGCAAACTGGCAGAGGGTGCACTCAATGCCATTGTCTGCGGCCCTGGCAAAGACCGTAAATAATACTGGTCCCAATATGGACTCCTGACGACACCACTCGTGACTGGTCTCTACCGGGACAACAAGCTATTGACCACAATCCTTCGGCATCCAGATGATTCCTTATCAACCAAGCAATCCACTCATCAGATCCACATCTCTCCATTTAGACAAGGACAGACCTTTCCTCTTGGGTATTCATCATACCACTCAGCTTGGTGTCTTCTTCAGACTCACTGAGGGTGCACTCACTCCCACTCTCTATGTCCCTGACAAAGACAGTGAATAATCGTTGTCCCAGGACAGACACTAGGTGGACACCGCTAGTCACTGATCTCCACCTGTACATCGAGACCTTGACCCCAGCACTCTGAGTGGAACAATCCCGCATAATTCTTACAAACCAAGAGGTCCACCCATCAAATGCACATCTTTCAATGTCAGAGACAAGGGTGCTGTGAGTGGCAGTATCAAATACATTACACAAGGCCAAGTAGATGAGGCCAGTTCCTCTTCCCTTCTCCACCAACACTGTAGCCTCACTGCACGCAGCCTCCATTTAGAAAAGGATGATGCGTGAGACACTTTCATATGATTTGCAGAGGGCCAGGTAGGTGAGTTCTGTTCCTCTTCCCTTCCCCACCAACATTGTAGACCCATCGCACAAAGACTCCAAATTTCTAAGGAACAATTTGCCTTTTGGGAAGGCATCTTGTCTTTCAGCAATCTCCTCCTTAATTTCCACACGCCTTGGCATAGTTTCCAGGAGGATCTGCCACAATCCGTGACATTGGCAGGCACAGAGGTGACACTGACAGGCTGATAGTTGACCTGGGTCTCCCTTTTGCGTCTTTAAAATGAGAGTTACCATCTGCTGCCTTGCTGAGGGTTCACTCCATCCCACTGCTCATGTCATTGCGAAGGATGCTGAACAGATTTGTTCCCAAAGATCCACTTCCTGGGCTACATTAATTGAGATTTCTTTCCATCAGGACACCCTGCCACCCATCACAAGCCTCTGGCCCCAACCATTCAACCACTTGGCAGTTCAACTCACTGGTCACTTATGCAAAGCATGCATTTTGGTCTTTTCTAGGAGGATGCAAGGAGAGAAAACATAAAAAGCTTCACGCAAAATTCAAGGTAAACACAAGCCTTTGTTCTTTCCCCCTCTACAGACCTACTCACTTTAATGCAGAAGATGCATAGCTTGGTCAAGCATGATGTCCTCTTCAGAAATCCATATTCATACGTCCTCATCAACTTTTCTGACCAGGATTGAGCAGTGGTTTGTGTGGCTACCAGCAATTGCCATTTCCTCCTCACAATGCACCCACAAACCACACAACAAAAGTGGTAAGCAATGGCCTCACTGACACCATTACACCTCTCCTACGCTTTGGTCACCTCTTGCGCCTGCCCTGACACACTTCAGCAGCACCAAGTCTTTGGCCTCTAACACTCACACTTCAAAGATGCCGCCACCACCAAGTGGACACGTCCTCAAGAGGAGGACATGACATTGAAGAACTGGGGCAAGGAAAACACACCCCACCTCATGACTCGCCACGCTGGGCCAGGACACAGCTGCTGCCTGCAAAATGCACTCACGCACAAAGCCCGTCCCGCCCCTCGCGCACCACCATAAAAGCTGGCCCAGCACCTGTCTCCCTCACAACCTTCTCTGCACACCTTCTCCTCTGCACTCAACAAGGTGAGTCTCAAAACCCTGAGCCTCCTCCTCCTGTCCAACCTCCTCCCTCTCTTCCACCACGCTCTGCCCCAGCCTCTCCCGCCGACATTCCTCCCCACCGCCACACTCGCCACAGAACCACCCCAACCTCCCAACATCCCTGCCCTCCTCACACTCCACACTTCAAAACCCCATGCGCCACCACTTGCTCAACACCTTCTCTTCCAGGGACCCTCCACACCACACCCATGGCCTGCAACGACCTCTGCCGCCCCTGCGCACCCGCCCCGCTGGCCAACAGCTGCAACGAGCCCTGTGTCAGGCAGTGCCAGGACTCCTCCGTCGTCATCCAGCCTTCCACCGTGCAGGTCACCCTGCCAGGACCCATCCTCACCTCCTTCCCCCAGAGCACCACCGTCGGGTCCTCCGCATCGGCTGCCGTGGGCAGCGAACTCAGCTACCAGGGAGTGCCTGTCTCCAACGGGGCCTTCGGCTACGGCTACGGCTACGGCTTGGGAGGTCTGGGCTGCTATGGTGGCAGAGGTCTCGGCTGGTTCGGTGGCAGGAGAGGCTGCTACCCTTGCTAAGGGTCCTCTCCACCACCCTTGACACCAACCACTCACACCCTGGAAGCCACACCATGGCTTGAAGATGCACGTCCTTGCACCTCGAACTTGCTCCCTTCCACTTGACGCTTCTGTCTTCTCTATTTCCGCACCCACCCAATAAAGTTTTCCTGCATCCCAGCCTGAGAAGCCTCCTCTTCTTTCTTCTCCCAAGCTTCTTCCAACCCCACCCAGCACAAAGCCAGGGCTACAGTGGCCATTGGGGTGGGTAGAAAGAGATTACAAGCTCCTCCTAGGCTCTACGTCCCCCGCCACAACAACAACACAGAGCAGCACAGGGACACTTCCAGAACATGACACAAGCCCTTCACTTGCCAAGACAAAAATTGCCCCTGCTCATGCACCACTATCCAGACCTCTGATGCCAGCTCCCCAGGAAAGCAGACACTTGACTCTCTTCCCCAGGACGACTCTCTCCCCACCACAGAAGCAAAATCACAGAACTGCAGAATCACAGAATGGTTGGGTTATTTTGGAAGAGATCTCTGGAGATCGCCAAGTCCAAACCTACTGCTAAAGCAGGGTCACCTCAATCAGGCTCTACACGAATGCATCCAGACTGGATTTCGGGAACTCCGGAGAAGTAGACTGCACTCCCTCCCTGGGCAGCCAATTCCAGTGCACCATCACTCTCACAAGAATAACATTTTGAGATGTTTGCTTGGGAAACGCAAGTTCCATTTTGTACCTGATGCCCCTTGTCCTGTAGCTGGGCACCACTCAAAATGATCTGGGCCCATCCTGTTGGCCTAGGCCCTGGTGATATTCATAAGCAGTGACAGGAGCCCCTCGTCCTTCTCTTCTCCAGGATAAACACACCCACATCTCTGCCTCTCCTTAGGAGACACAAATTCCAGTCCAAACATCATCTTGTACTCTACTGCAGTTTCTCCACTGGTACCTTTTCTGTCTTGAGTTGAGGAGCATGGAACGGGACACAAGACTCCAGATGCAGCCTCACTACCGCAGAGTAGGCAGGGAGGAGCATCTCCCCTGACCTGTTTATTACACACTTCTTCATGCAGCCCAGGATACTACTGGCCTCCTTGGCCAGAAGGGCACATTGCTGGCTCACGTTCAGCTTGGTGTCACATACAAACTCGCTAAGGGTGCACTCAATCCCTGTCTCCGTGTGTCTGGCAAAGGCAGTAAATTGTCCTGGTTCCCCTAAGGACACCAGATGAACACCACACATTACTGGTCTCCACCTGGACATCAAGGCATTAACCGCAACGCTTTGAGTGCACTTGGACTCCTGCATATTCCTTACTCACCGAAACATCCACCCATCAAATCCACATCTCTCTATCGTAGAGACAAGTCTGTTGTGTGCAATAGAATCAAATGATTTGCACAAGGCCAGGTGGATGAGGTAGTTCATCCTCCATTATCCATCAACGCTGTAGTCCCATTGAAGAAAACCTCAAAACTTGTGAGGCACAATTTGCCTTTTGTGAAGCCCTCTTGCCTTTCAGCTATGGCCTCCAGAATTTCCATCTTCCTTGACATAATATCCAGCAGGATCCACCAGGATTCGTGACCATGCCAGGAATAGAGGTAACACTGACAGGCTGGTTGTTGATTTGGGTTTCCCTTTTGCAGTCCATCTCGCAGGTCACTTCTGACACACGTACATTTTTGTCTTGTCTAGGAGCATGTGAGGCGAGAAATCATCAAAACTCAAGGAAAACACCAGCCTTGATTCTTTACTTTTATACAAACCTAGCCACTTTGATGTAGAAGACACAGATGCTTGTCAAACACAATGTCCCCTTTGAAACGACACGCTCGGGACTACCCACAACCTTTTTGTCTGTTCTGTGTCTGACAGCTCTGGGTCTCCCTGCTTGGGGTGCCTTCTTCCCAATGTACCCACGAACCACGCCACACGAGTGCCACATGACGACCTCACGGACAACATCCCAACTCTGCGATGCTTTGGTTGCCTCTTTGGCCCACCCTGACATTCACCATCACCACCAAGACTTAGATTTCCAAACCTTTGCCTTGAAAGCTGCCACCAGGGCCAAGTAGATGGCATGACATGTTGATGACCTTCTTGCCTCTCCTAATTCGGGCTGAGCTGGGTCAGGCTGCCAGGAAATGGGCTCCCATCATCACAACGCACTCACAAACCACACAAGAAATGTACCATGCGATTACCTCACTGACACCATTACACCTCTCCTACGCTTCGGTCACCTCTTGCGCCTGCCCTGGCACCCAACATCGACACCAAGCCTTTTACCTCTAAGATCCTCACTTCAAAGCAGCCGCCACCACATAGTGGACACGTCCTCAAGAGGAGGACATGACATTGAAGAACTGGGGCAAGGAAAACACACCCCACCTCATGACTCGCCACGCTGGGCCAGGACACAGCTGCTGCCTGCAAAATGCACTCATGCACAAAGCCCGTCCCGCCCCTCGCGCACCACCATAAAAGCTGGCCCAGCACCTCTCTCCCTCACAACCTTCTCTGCACACCTTCTCCTCCACGCTCAACAAGGTGAGTCTCAAAACCCTGAGGCTCCTTCTCCTGTCCAACCTCCTCCCTCTCTTCCACCATGCTCTACCCCAGCCTCAACAGCCCACATGCCTCCCCACCACCACAAACCTCACAGACCCACCCACGCCTCCCCATTCTCCTGCCCTCCTCACACTTTGCCCCTCGCAAACCAACATCCTGACCCTTGCTCAACACCTTCTCTTCCAGGGACCCTCCACACCACACCCATGGCCTGCAACGACCTCTGCCGCCCCTGCGCACCCGCCCCGCTGGCCAACAGCTGCAACGAGCCCTGTGTCAGGCAGTGCCAGGACTCCTCCGTCGTCATCCAGCCTCCCACCGTGCTGGTCACCCTGCCAGGACCCATCCTCACCTCCTTCCCCCAGAGCACCACCGTCGGATCCTCCGCATCGGCTGCCGTGGGCAGCGAACTCAGCTACCAGGGAGTGCCTGTCTCCAACGGGGCCTTCGGCTATGGCTACGGCTACGGCTTGGGAGGCCTGGGCTGCTATGGTGGCAGAGGTCTCGGCTGGTTCGGTGGCAGGAGAGGCTGCTACCCTTGCTAAGGGTCCTCTCCACCACCCTTGACACCAACCACTCACACCCTGGAAGCCACACCATGGCTTGAAGATGCACGTCCTTGCACCTCGAACTTGCTCCCTTCCACTTGACGCTTCTGTCTTCTCTATTTCCGCACCCACCCAATAAAGTTTTCCTGCATCCCAGCCTGAGAAGCCTCCTCTTCTTTCTTCTCCCAAGCTTCTTCCAACCCCACCCAGCACAAAGCCAGGGCTACAGTGGCCATTGGGGTGGGTAGAAAGAGATTACAAGCTCCTCCTAGGCTCTACGTCCCCTGCCACAACAACAACACAGAGCAGCACAGGGACACTTCCAGAACATGACACAAGCCCTTCACTTGCCAAGACAAAAATTGCCCCTGCTCATGCACCACTATCCAGACCTCTGATGCCAGCTCCCCAGGAAAGCAGACACTTGACTCTCTTCCCCAGGACGACTCTCTCCCCACCACAGAAGCAAAATCACAGAACTGCAGAATCACAGAATGGTTGGGTTATTTTGGAAGAGATCTCTGGAGATCTCCAAGTCCAAACCTTCTGCTAAAGCAGGGTCACCTCAATCAGGCTCTACACGAATGCATCCAGACTGGATTTCGGGAACTCCGGAGAAGTAGACTGCACTCCCTCCCTGGGCAGCCAATTCCAGTGCACCATCACTCTCACAAGAATAACATTTTGAGATGTTTGCTTGGGAAACGCAAGTTCCATTTTGTACCTGATGCCCCTTGTCCTGTAGCTGGGCACCACTCAAAATGATCTGGGCCCATCCTGTTGGCCTAGGCCCTGGTGATATTCATAAGCAGTGATAGGAGCCCCTCGTCCTTCTCTTCTCCAGGATAAACACACCCACGTCTCTGCCTCTCCTTAGGAGACACAAATTCCAGTCCAAACATCATCTTGTACTCTACTGCAGTTTCTCCACTGGTACCTTTTCTGTCTTGAGTTGAGGAGCATGGAACGGGACACAAGACTCCAGATGCAGCCTCACTACCGCAGAGTAGGCAGGGAGGAGCATCTCCCCTGACCTGTTTATTACACACTTCTTCATGCAGCCCAGGATACTACTGGTCTCCTTGGCCAGAAAGGCACATTGCTGGCTCACGTTCAGCTTGGTGTCACATACAAACTCGCTAAGGGTGCACTCAATCCCTGTCTCCGTGTGCCTGGCAAAGGCAGTAAATTGTCCTGGTTCCCCTAAGGACACCAGATGAACACCACACATTACTGGTCTCCACCTGGACATCAAGGCATTAACCGCAACACTTTGAGTGCACTTGGACTCCTGCATATTCCTTACTCACCGAAACATCCACCCATCAAATCCACATCTCTCTATCGTAGAGACAAGTCTGTTGTGTGCAATAGAATCAAATGCTTTGCACAAGGCCAGGTGGATGAGGTAGCTCATCCTCCATTATCCATCAACGCTGTAGTGCCATTGAAGAAAACCTCAAAACTTGTGAGGCACAATTTGCCTTTTGTGAAGCCCTCTTGCCTTTCAGCTATCGCCTCCAGAATTTCCATCTTCCTTGACATAATATCCAGCAGGATCCACCAGGATTCGTGACCATGCCAGGAATAGAGGTAACACTGACAGGCTGGTTGTTGATTTGGGTTTCCCTTTTGCAGTCCATCTCGCAGGTCATTTATGCATCACATATATTTTTGTCTTGTCTAGGAGCACGTGAGGCGAGAAATCATCAAAACTCAAGGAAAACACCAGCCTTGATTCTTTACTTTTATACAAACCTAGCCACTTTGATGTGGAAGACACAGATGCTTGTCAAACACAATGTCCCCTTTGAAACGACACGCTCGGGACTACCCACAACATTCTTGTCTGTTCTGTGTCCAACAGCTCTGGGTCTCCCTGCTTGGGGTGCCTTCTTCCCAATGTACCCACGAACCACGCCACACGAGTGCCACATGACGACCTCACGGACAACATCCCAACTCTGCGATGCTTTGGTTGCCTCTTCGGCCCACCCTGACATTCACCATCACCACCAAGATTTAGACTTCCAGACCTTTGCCTTGAAAGCTGCCACCAGGGCCAAGTAGATGGCATGACATGTTGATGACCTTCTTG
Organism: Phaenicophaeus curvirostris; assembly: GCF_032191515.1. Lineage (NCBI taxonomy): Eukaryota > Metazoa > Chordata > Aves > Cuculiformes > Cuculidae > Phaenicophaeus > Phaenicophaeus curvirostris. The sequence continues at coordinate 98,622,437 of NC_091394.1, read as the reverse complement.
CCTCTCCTAATTCGGGCTGAGCTGGGTCAGGCTGCCAGGAAATGGGCTCCCATCATCACAACGCACTCACAAACCACACAAGAAATGTACCATGTGATTACCTCACTGACACCATTACACCTGTCCTACGCTTCGGTCACCTCTTGCGCCTGCCCTGGCACCCAACATCGACACCAAGCCTTTTACCTCTAAGATCCTCACTTCAAAGCAGCCGCCACCACATAGTGGACACGTCCTCAAGAGGAGGACATGACATTGAAGAACTGGGGCAAGGAAAACACACCCCACCTCATGACTCGCCACGCTGGGCCAGGACACAGCTGCTGCCTGCAAAATGCACTCATGCACAAAGCCCGTCCCGCCCCTCGCGCACCACCATAAAAGCTGGCCCAGCACCTCTCTCCCTCACAACCTTCCCTGCACACCGTCTCCTCCACGCTCAACAAGGTGAGTCTCAAAACCCTGAGGCTCCTTCTCCTGTCCAACCTCCTCCCTCTCTTCCACCATGCTCTACCCCAGCCTCAACAGCCCACATGCCTCCCCACCACCACAAACCTCACAGACCCACCCACGCCTCCCCATTCTCCTGCCTACCTCACACTTTGCCCCTCGCAAACCAACATCCTGACCCTTGCTCAACACCTTCTCTTCCAGGGACCCTCCACACCACACCCATGGCCTGCAACGACCTCTGCTGCCCCTGCGCACCCGCCCCGCTGGCCAACAGCTGCAACGAGCCCTGCATCAGGCAGTGCCAGGACTCCTCCGTCGTCATCCAGCCTCCTGCCGTGCTGGTCACCCTGCCAGGACCCATCCTCACCTCCTACCCCCAGAGTACCGCCGTCGGATCCTCCGCATCGGCTGCCGTGGGCAGCGAACTCAGCTACCAGGGAGTGCCTGTCTCCAACGAGGCCTTCGGCTATGGCTACGGCTACGGCTTGGGAGGCCTGGGCTGCTATGGTGGCAGAGGTCTCGGCTGGTTCGGTGGCAGGAGAGGCTGCTACACCTGCTAAAGGTCGTCACCATCACCTCTGACACTGACCACCCACCCCCTGGAAGCCACACCATGGGTTGAGGATGCACCTCCTTGCACCTCAGATCTGCTCTCTTCCTCTTGGCGCTCCTGCCTTCTCAATTTCTCTCCATTCAATAAAGTTCTCCTGCATTCAAGCTTGAGTCGCCTCCTCTCTTCTTTTAAAGTTCCTCCAACCTCACCCAGCACAACACCAAGGCTACACTGGCCATTGAGGTCGTTGGAAAGATGTTGCAATCTCCACGTATGGTTTATGTCCCCAGCCACAACAACAATAGAGAGCAGGGCAGAGACACTTCCAGAACATGACAAAAGCCCTTCGCTTGCCCAGGCAAATCATGCCCATGCTAGTTCACCGCTATCCAGACCTCCGATGTCAGCTCCCCTGGTTAACAAACTCTTGATTCTTCCCCAGGATGACTCTCTGGCCACCACAGCAAGCAAAATCACAGAACTACAGAACCACAGAATGGTTGGGTTGCATTGGAAGAGATCTCTGGAGATCTCCCAGTCCAAACCTCCTGCTAAAGCAGGGTCACCTCAATCAGGCTGTACAGGAATGCATCAGATTGGATTTCAGTTTTTCCAGAACTGGCTGCCCAGTGCTCTATCACCCTTACAATAAATCAGGCTTTGCTCATGTTCACGTTCAACTTCCTGTGCTACTATTTGTGCCCGTTGCTCCTTGTCCAGTAGCTAGCGTCTACTTAGAAAAGTCTGGCCCCATCCTCTTGAATCCTTCTCTTTGCCTATTGATCTTCTTTGATGATTTCTCTTCTCAATCTTCTCTTCTCCAAGCAAAAGCAACCAGGGTCTTTCAACCTTTCAAAGTCAGAGAGAAGCTCTAGGCCTTTTAAGCACCTCCATGGCCTCCACTGGACTCTCTCCAATAGTTCCTTGAGTTTCTGGAGCTGGCGATGCTCCACCCCAGGACTTGTTTAAGGCCAGATTGGATAGGGGCTAGGGTAACCTCATCTAGTGGGATGTCCTTCCCCATGGCAAGGGGATGGAACTAGATGATCTTTAAGATCCCTTCCAACCCCAACTATTCTAGGATTCTATGCGGCCTCTCTAGGGCAGAGTAGATGGGGAGGAGCATCTCATTCAACCCTCTTGCTACACTCTTCTTGACACACTCCAGAATACCCTCAGTCTTCACCACCAGTGCACATTGCTGACTCATATCAAGGACAAGGACCTGGCATTTGGCCTTGTCGAACTCGCAGATTTGCATGGGCTCGTGTCCCTAGCTGGTCAAGGCTGCTCTGGCTAGCAACCCTTTCCTCTGGAGAGTCCACAACATCATTCAGCTTGGTGTCATCTGCAAACTGGCAGAGGGTGCACTCAATGCCATTGTCTGCGGCCCTGGCAAAGACCGTAAATAATACTGGTCCCAATATGGACTCCTGACGACACCACTCGTGACTGGTCTCTACCGGGACAACAAGCTATTGACCACAATCCTTCGGCATCCAGATGATTCCTTATCAACCAAGCAATCCACTCATCAGATCCACATCTCTCCATTTAGACAAGGACAGACCTTTCCTCTTGGGTATTCATCATACCACTCAGCTTGGTGTCTTCTTCAGACTCACTGAGGGTGCACTCACTCCCACTCTCTATGTCCCTGACAAAGACAGTGAATAATCGTTGTCCCAGGACAGACACTAGGTGGACACCGCTAGTCACTGATCTCCACCTGTACATCGAGACCTTGACCCCAGCACTCTGAGTGGAACAATCCCGCATAATTCTTACAAACCAAGAGGTCCACCCATCAAATGCACATCTTTCAATGTCAGAGACAAGGGTGCTGTGAGTGGCAGTATCAAATACATTACACAAGGCCAAGTAGATGAGGCCAGTTCCTCTTCCCTTCTCCACCAACACTGTAGCCTCACTGCACGCAGCCTCCATTTAGAAAAGGATGATGCGTGAGACACTTTCATATGCTTTGCAGAGGGCCAGGTAGGTGAGTTCTGTTCCTCTTCCCTTCCCCACCAACATTGTAGACCCATCGCACAAAGACTCCAAATTTCTAAGGAACAATTTGCCTTTTGGGAAGGCATCTTGTCTTTCAGCAATCTCCTCCTTAATTTCCACACGCCTTGGCATAGTTTCCAGGAGGATCTGCCACAATCCGTGACATTGGCAGGCACAGAGGTGACACTGACCGGCTGATAGTTGACCTGGGTCTCCCTTTTGCGTCTTTAAAATGAGAGTTACCATCTGCTGCCTTGCTGAGGGTTCACTCCATCCCACTGCTCATGTCATTGCGAAGGATGCTGAACAGATTTGTTCCCAAAGATCCACTTCCTGGGCTACATTAATTGAGATTTCTTTCCATCAGGACACCCTGCCACCCATCACAAGCCTCTGGCCCCAACCATTCAACCACTTGGCAGTTCAACTCACTGGTCACTTATGCAAAGCATGCATTTTGGTCTTTTCTAGGAGGATGCAAGGAGAGAAAACATAAAAAGCTTCACGCAAAATTCAAGGTAAACACAAGCCTTTGTTCTTTCCCCCTCTACAGACCTACTCACTTTAATGCAGAAGATGCATAGCTTGGTCAAGCATGATGTCCTCTTCAGAAATCCATATTCATACGTCCTCATCAACTATTCTGACCAGGATTGAGCAGTGGTTTGTGTGGCTACCAGCAATTGCCATTTCCTCCTCACAATGCACCCACAAACCACACAACAAAAGTGGTAAGCAATGGCCTCACTGACACCATTACACCTCTCCTACGCTTTGGTCACCTCTTGCGCCTGCCCTGACACACATCAGCAGCACCAAGTCTTTGGCCTCTAACACTCACACTTCAAAGATGCCGCCACCACCAAGTGGACACGTCCTCAAGAGGAGGACATGACATTGAAGAACTGGGGCAAGGAAAACACACCCCACCTCATGACTCGCCATGCTGGGCCAGGACACAGCTGCTGCCTGCAAAATGCACTCACGCACAAAGCCCGTCCCGCCCCTCGCGCACCACCATAAAAGCTGGCCCAGCACCTGTCTCCCTCACAACCTTCTCTGCACACCTTCTCCTCTGCACTCAACAAGGTGAGTCTCAAAACCCTGAGCCTCCTCCTCCTGTCCAACCTCCTCCCTCTCTTCCACCACGCTCTGCCCCAGCCTCTCCCGCCGACATTCCTCCCCACCGCCACACTCGCCACAGAACCACCCCAACCTCCCAACATCCCTGCCCTCCTCACACTCCACACTTCAAAACCCCCATGCGCCACCACTTGCTCAACACCTTCTCTTCCAGGGACCCTCCACACCACACCCATGGCCTGCAACGACCTCTGCCGCCCCTGCGCACCCGCCCCGCTGGCCAACAGCTGCAACGAGCCCTGTGTCAGGCAGTGCCAGGACTCCTCCGTCGTCATCCAGCCTTCCACCGTGCTGGTCACCCTGCCAGGACCCATCCTCACCTCCTTCCCCCAGAGCACCACCGTCGGATCCTCTGCATCGGCTGCCGTGGGCAGCGAACTCAGCTACCAGGGAGTGCCAGTCTCCAACGGGGCCTTCGGCTATGGCTACGGCTACGGATTGGGAGGTCTGGGCTGCTATGGTGGCAGAGGTCTCGGCTGGTTCGGTGGCAGGAGAGGCTGCTACCCTTGCTAAGGGTCCTCTCCACCACCCTTGACTCCAAGCACTCACACCCTGGAAGCCACACCATGGCTTGAAGATGCACGTCCTTGCACCTCGAACTTGCTCCCTTCCACTTGACGCTTCTGTCTTCTCTATTTCCGCACCCACCCAATAAAGTTTTCCTGCATCCCAGCCTGAGAAGCCTCCTCTTCTTTCTTCTCCCAAGCTTCTTCCAACACCACCCAGCACAAAGCCAAGGTTACAGTGGCCATTGGGGTGGGTAGAAAGAGATTACAAGCTCCTCCTAGGCTCTACGTCCCCAGCCACAACAACAACACAGAGCAGCACAGGGACACTTCCAGAACATGACACAAGCCCTTCACTTGCCAAGACCAAAGGTTGTCCCTGCTCATGCACCACTATCCAGACCTCTGATGCCAGCTCCCCAGGAAAGCAGACACTTGACTCTCTTCCCCAGGACGACTCTCTCCCCACCACAGAAGCAAAATCACAGAACTGCAGAATCACAGAATGGTTGGGTTATTTTGGAAGAGATCTCTGGAGATCTCCAAGTCCAAACCTTCTGCTAAAGCAGGGTCACCTCAATCAGGCTCTACACGAATGCATCCAGACTGGATTTCGGGAACTCCGGAGAAGTAGACTGCACTCCCTCCCTGGGCAGCCAATTCCAGTGCACCATCACTCTCACAAGAATAACATTTTGAGATGTTTGCTTGGGAAACGCAAGTTCCATTTTGTACCTGATGCCCCTTGTCCTGTAGCTGGGCACCACTCAAAATGATCTGGGCCCATCCTGTTGGCCTAGGCCCTGGTGATATTCATAAGCAGTGATAGGAGCCCCTCGTCCTTCTCTTCTCCAGGATAAACACACCCACGTCTCTGCCTCTCCTTAGGAGACACAAATTCCAGTCCAAACATCATCTTGTACTCTACTGCAGTTTCTCCACTGGTACCTTTTCTGTCTTGAGTTGAGGAGCATGGAACGGGACACAAGACTCCAGATGCAGCCTCACTACCGCAGAGTAGGCAGGGAGGAGCATCTCCCCTGACCTGTTTATTACACACTTCTTCATGCAGCCCAGGATACTACTGGCCTCCTTGGCCAGAAGGGCACATTGCTGGCTCACGTTCAGCTTGGTGTCACATACAAACTCGCTAAGGGTGCACTCAATCCCTGTCTCCGTGTGCCTGGCAAAGGCAGTAAATTGTCCTGGTTCCCCTAAGGACACCAGATGAACACCACACATTACTGGTCTCCACCTGGACATCAAGGCATTAACCGCAACGCTTTGAGTGCACTTGGACTCCTGCATATTCCTTACTCACCGAAACATCCACCCATCAAATCCACATCTCTCTATCGTAGAGACAAGTCTGTTGTGTGCAATAGAATCAAATGATTTGCACAAGGCCAGGTGGATGAGGTAGTTCATCCTCCATTATCCATCAACGCTGTAGTCCCATTGAAGAAAACCTCAAAACTTGTGAGGCACAATTTGCCTTTTGTGAAGCCCTCTTGCCTTTCAGCTATGGCCTCCAGAATTTCCATCTTCCTTGACATAATATCCAGCAGGATCCACCAGGATTCGTGACCATGCCAGGAATAGAGGTAACACTGACAGGCTGGTTGTTGATTTGGGTTTCCCTTTTGCAGTCCATCTCGCAGGTCACTTCTGACACACGTACATTTTTGTCTTGTCTAGGAGCATGTGAGGCGAGAAATCATCAAAACTCAAGGAAAACCCCAGCCTTGATTCTTTACTTTTATACAAACCTAGCCACTTTGATGTAGAAGACACAGATGCTTGTCAAACACAATGTTCCCTTTGAAACGACACGCTCGGGACTACCCACAACCTTTTTGTCTGTTCTGTGTCTGACAGCTCTGGGTCTCCCTGCTTGGGGTGCCTTCTTCCCAATGTACCCACGAACCACGCCACACGAGTGCCACATGACGACCTCACGGACAACATCCCAACTCTGCGATGCTTTGGTTGCCTCTTCGGCCCACCCTGACATTCACCATCACCACCAAGATTTAGACTTCCAGACCTTTGCCTTGAAAGCTGCCACCAGGGCCAAGTAGATGGCATGACATGTTGATGACCTTCTTGCCTCTCCTAATTCGGGCTGAGCTGGGTCAGGCTGCCAGGAAATGGGCTCCCATCATCACAACGCACTCACAAACCACACAAGAAATATACCATGCGATTACCTCACTGACACCATTACACCTCTCCTACGCTTCGGTCACCTCTTGCGCCTGCCCTGGCACCCAACATCGACACCAAGCCTTTTACCTCTAAGATCCTCACTTCAAAGCAGCCGCCACCACATAGTGGACACGTCCTCAAGAGGAGGATATGACATTGAAGAACTGGGGCAAGGAAAACACACCCCACCTCATGACTCGCCACGCTGGGCCAGGACACAGCTGCTGCCTGCAAAATGCACTCATGCACAAAGCCCGTCCCGCCCCTCGCGCACCACCATAAAAGCTGGCCCAGCACCTCTCTCCCTCACAACCTTCCCTGCACACCATCTCCTCCACGCTCAACAAGGTGAGTCTCAAAACCCTGAGGCTCCTTCTCCTGTCCGACCTCCTCCCTCTCTTCCACCATGCTCTACCCCAGCCTCAACAGCCCACACGCCTCCCCACCACCACAAACCTCACAGACCCACCCACGCCTCCCCATTCCCCTGCCCTCCTCACACTTTGCCCCTCGCAAACCAACATCCTGACCCTTGCTCTACACCTTCTCTTCCAGGGACCCTCCACACCACACCCATGGCCTGCAACGACCTCTGCCGCCCCTGCGCACCCGCCCCGCTGGCCAACAGCTGCAACGAGCCCTGCGTCAGGCAGTGCCAGGACTCCTCCGTCGTCATCCAGCCTTCCACCGTGCTGGTCACCCTGCCAGGACCCATCCTCACCTCCTTCCCCCAGAGCACCACCGTCGGATCCTCCGCATCGGCTGCCGTGGGCAGCGAACTCAGCTACCAGGGAGTGCCTGTCTCCAACGGGGCCTTCGGCTACGGCTACGGCTACGGCTTGGGAGGCCTGGGCTGCTATGGTGGCAGAGGTCTCGGCTGGTTCGGTGGCAGGAGAGGCTGCTACCCTTGCTAAGGGTCCTCTCCACCACCCTTGACACCAACCACTCATACCCTGGAAGCCACACCATGGCTTGAAGATGCACGTCCTTGCACCTCGAACTTGCTCCCTTCCACTTGACACTTCTGTCTTCTCTATTTCCGCACCCACCCAATAAAGTTTTCCTGCATCCCAGCCTGAGAAGCCTCCTCTTCTTTCTTCTCCCAAGCTTCTTCCAACCCCACCCAGCACAAAGCCAGGGCTACAGTGGCCATTGGGGTGGGTAGAAAGAGATTACAAGCTCCTCCTAGGCTTTACGTCCCCCGTCACAACAACAACACAGAGCAGCACAGGGACACTTCCAGAACATGACACAAGCCCTTCACTTGCCAAGACAAAAATTGCCCCTGCTCATGCACCACTATCCAGACCTCTGATGCCAGCTCCCCAGGAAAGCAGACACTTGACTCTCTTCCCCAGGACGACTCTCTCCCCACCACAGAAGCAAAATCACAGAACTGCAGAATCACAGAATGGTTGGGTTATTTTGGAAGAGATCTCTGGAGATCGCCAAGTCCAAACCTACTGCTAAAGCAGGGTCACCTCAATCAGGCTCTACACGAATGCATCCAGACTGGATTTCGGGAACTCCGGAGAAGTAGACTGCACTCCCTCCCTGGGCAGCCAATTCCAGTGCACCATCACTCTCACAAGAATAACATTTTGAGATGTTTGCTTGGGAAACGCAAGTTCCATTTTGTACCTGATGCCCCTTGTCCTGTAGCTGGGCACCACTCAAAATGATCTGGGCCCATCCTGTTGGCCTAGGCCCTGGTGATATTCATAAGCAGTGATAGGAGCCCCTCGTCCTTCTCTTCTCCAGGATAAACACACCCACATCTCTGCCTCTCCTTAGGAGACACAAATTCCAGTCCAAACATCATCTTGTACTCTACTGCAGTTTCTCCACTGGTACCTTTTCTGTCTTGAGTTGAGGAGCATGGAACGGGACACAAGACTCCAGATGCAGCCTCACTACCGCAGAGTAGGCAGGGAGGAGCATCTCCCCTGACCTGTTTATTACACACTTCTTCATGCAGCCCAGGATACTACTGGCCTCCTTGGCCAGAAGGGCACATTGCTGGCTCACGTTCAGCTTGGTGTCACATACAAACTCGCTAAGGGTGCACTCAATCCCTGTCTCCGTGTGTCTGGCAAAGGCAGTAAATTGTCCTGGTTCCCCTAAGGACACCAGATGAACACCACACATTACTGGTCTCCACCTGGACATCAAGGCATTAACCGCAACGCTTTGAGTGCACTTGGACTCCTGCATATTCCTTACTCACCGAAACATCCACCCATCAAATCCACATCTCTCTATCGTAGAGACAAGTCTGTTGTGTGCAATAGAATCAAATGATTTGCACAAGGCCAGGTGGATGAGGTAGTTCATCCTCCATTATCCATCAACGCTGTAGTCCCATTGAAGAAAACCTCAAAACTTGTGAGGCACAATTTGCCTTTTGTGAAGCCCTCTTGCCTTTCAGCTATGGCCTCCAGAATTTCCATCTTCCTTGACATAATATCCAGCAGGATCCACCAGGATTCGTGACCATGCCAGGAATAGAGGTAACACTGACAGGCTGGTTGTTGATTTGGGTTTCCCTTTTGCAGTCCATCTCGCAGGTCACTTCTGACACACGTACATTTTTGTCTTGTCTAGGAGCATGTGAGGCGAGAAATCATCAAAACTCAAGGAAAACACCAGCCTTGATTCTTTACTTTTATACAAACCTAGCCACTTTGATGTAGAAGACACAGATGCTTGTCAAACACAATGTTCCCTTTGAAACGACACGCTCGGGACTACCCACAACCTTTTTGTCTGTTCTGTGTCTGACAGCTCTGGGTCTCCCTGCTTGGGGTGCCTTCTTCCCAATGTACCCACGAACCACGCCACACGAGTGCCACATGATGACCTCACGGACAACATCCCAACTCTGCGATGCTTTGGTTGCCTCTTCGGCCCACCCTGACATTCACCATCACCACCAAGATTTAGACTTCCAGACCTTTGCCTTGAAAGCTGCCACCAGGGCCAAGTAGATGGCATGACATGTTGATGACCTTCTTGCCTCTCCTAATTTGGGCTGAGCTGGGTCAGGCTGCCAGGAAATGGGGTCAGATCATCACAACGCACTCACAAACCACACAAGAAATGTACCATGCGATTACCTCACTGACACAATTACACCTCTCCTACGCTTTGGTCACCACTTGCGCCTGCCCTGACCCACTTCAGCAGCACCAAGACTTTGGCCTCTAACACTCTCACATCAAAGCAGCCGCCACCACATAGTGGACACGTCCTCAAGAGGAGGACATGACATTGAAGAACTGGGGCAAGGAAAACACACCCCACCTCATGACTCGCCACGCTGGGCCAGGACACAGCTGCTGCCTGCAAAATGCACTCACGCACAAAGCCCGTCCCGCCCCTCGCGCACCACCATAAAAGCTGGCCCAGCACCTCTCTCCCTCACAACCTTCCCTGCACACCGTCTCCTCCACGCTCAACAAGGTGAGTCTCAAAACCCTGAGGCTCCTTCTCCTGTCCGACCTCCTCCCTCTCTTCCACCATGCTCTACCCCAGCCTCAACAGCCCACACGCCTCCCCACCACCACGAACCTCACAGACCCACCCACGCCTCCCAATTCCCCTGCGCTTCTCACACTTTGCCCCTCGCAAACCAACATCCTGACCCTTGCTCAACACCTTCTCTTCCAGGGACCCTCCACACCACACCCATGGCCTGCAACGACCTCTGCCGCCCCTGCGCACCCGCCCCGCTGGCCAACAGCTGCAACGAGCCCTGTGTCAGGCAGTGCCAGGACTCCTCCGTGGTCATCCAGCCTTCCACCGTGCTGGTCACCCTGCCAGGACCCATCCTCACCTCCTTCCCCCAGAGCACCGCCATCGGGTCCTCCGCATCGGCTGCCGTGGGCAGTGAACTCAGCTACCAGGGAGTGCCTGTCTCCAACGGGGCCTTCGGCTACGGCTACGGCTTGGGAGGCCTGGGCTGCTATGGTGGCAGAGGTCTCGGCTGGTTCGGTGGCAGGAGAGGCTGCTACCCTTGCTAAGGGTCCTCTCCACCACACTTGACACCAACCACTCACACCCTGGAAGCCACACCATGGCTTGAAGATGCACGTCCTTGCACCTCGAACTTGCTCCCTTCCACTTGACGCTTCTGTCTTCTCTATTTCCGCACCCACCCAATAAAGTTTTCCTGCATCCCAGCCTGAGAAGCCTCCTCTTCTTTCTTCTCCCAAGCTTCTTCCAACCCCACCCAGCACAAAGCCAGGGCTACAGTGGCCATTGTGGTGGGTAGAAAGAGATTACAAGCTCCTCCTAGGCTCTACGTCCCCCGCCACAACAACAACACAGAGCAGCACAGGGACACTTCCAGAACATGACACAAGCCCTTCACTTGCCAAGACAAAAATTGCCCCTGCTCATGCACCACTATCCAGACCTCTGATGCCAGCTCCCCAGGAAAGTAGACACTTGACTCTCTTCCCCAGGATGACTCTCTCCCCACCACAGAAGCAAAATCACAGAACTGCAGAATCACAGAATGGTTGGGTTATTTTGGAAGAGATCTCTGGAGATCTCCAAGTCCAAACCTACTGCTAAAGCAGGGTCACCTTGATCAGGCTCTACACGAATGCATCCAGACTGGATTTCGGGAACTCCGGAGAAGTAGACTGCACTCCCTCCCTGGGCAGCCAATTCCAGCGCACCATCACTCTCACAAGAATAACAGTTCGATATGCTTGCTTGGGAAATGCAAGTTCCATTTTGTACCTGATGCCCCTTGTCCTGTAGCTGGGCACCACTCAAAATGATCTGGGCCCATCCTGTTGGCCAAGGCCCTGGTGATATTCATAAGCAGTGATAGGAGCCCCTCGTCCTTCTCTTCTCCAGGATAAACACACCCACATCTCTGCCTCTCCTTAGGAGACACAAATTCCAGTCCAAACATCATCTTGTACTCTACTGCAGTTTCTCCACTGGTACCTTTTCTGTCTTGAGTTGAGGAGCATGGAACGGGACACAAGACTCCAGATGCAGCCTCACTACCGCAGAGTAGGCAGGGAGGAGCATCTCCCCTGACCTGTTTATTACACACTTCTTCATGCAGCCCAGGATACTACTGGTCTCCTTGGCCAGAAGGGCACATTGCTGGCTCACGTTCAGCTTGGTGTCACATACAAACTCGCTAAGGGTGCACTCAATCCCTGTCTCCGTGTGTCTGGCAAAGGCAGTAAATTGTCCTGGTTCCCCTAAGGACACCAGATGAACACCACACATTACTGGTCTCCACCTGGACATCAAGGCATTAACCGCAACGCTTTGAGTGCACTTGGACTCCTGCATATTCCTTACTCACCGAAACATCCACCCATCAAATCCACATCTCTCTATCGTAGAGACAAGTCTGTTGTGTGCAATAGAATCAAATGATTTGCACAAGGCCAGGTGGATGAGGTAGTTCATCCTCCATTATCCATCAACGCTGTAGTCCCATTGAAGAAAACCTCAAAACTTGTGAGGCACAATTTGCCTTTTGTGAAGCCCTCTTGCCTTTCAGCTATGGCCTCCAGAATTTCCATCTTCCTTGACATAATATCCAGCAGGATCCACCAGGATTCGTGACCATGCCAGGAATAGAGGTAACACTGACAGGCTGGTTGTTGATTTGGGTTTCCCTTTTGCAGTCCATCTCGCAGGTCACTTCTGACACACGTACATTTTTGTCTTGTCTAGGAGCATGTGAGGCGAGAAATCATCAAAACTCAAGGAAAACACCAGCCTTGATTCTTTACTTTTATACAAACCTAGCCACTTTGATGTAGAAGACACAGATGCTTGTCAAACACAATGTTCCCTTTGAAACGACACGCTCGGGACTACCCACAACCTTTTTGTCTGTTCTGTGTCTGACAGCTCTGGGTCTCCCTGCTTGGGGTGCCTTCTTCCCAATGTACCCACGAACCACGCCACACGAGTGCCACATGACGACCTCACGGACAACATCCCAACTCTGCGATGCTTTGGTTGCCTCTTCGGCCCACCCTGACATTCACCATCACCACCAAGATTTAGACTTCCAGACCTTTGCCTTGAAAGCTGCCACCAGGGCCAAGTAGATGGCATGACATGTTGATGACCTTCTTGCCTCTCCTAATTCGGGCTGAGCTGGGTCAGGCTGCCAGGAAATGGGCTCCCATCATCACAACGCACTCACAAACCACACAAGAAATATACCATGCGATTACCTCACTGACACCATTACACCTCTCCTACGCTTTGGTCACCTCTTGCGCCTGCCCTGGCACCCAACATCGACACCAAGCCTTTTACCTCTAAGATTCTCACTTCAAAGCAGCCGCCACCACATAGTGGACACGTCCTCAAGAGGAGGACATGACATTGAAGAACTGGGGCAAGGAAAACACACCCCACCTCATGACTCGCCACGCTGGGCCAGGACACAGCTGCTGCCTGCAAAATGCACTCACACACAAAGCCCGTCCCGCCCCTCGCGCACCACCATAAAAGCTGGCCCAGCACCTCTCTCCCTCACAACCTTCCCTGCACACCGTCTCCTCCACGCTCAACAAGGTGAGTCTCAAAACCCTGAGGCTCCTTCTCCTGTCCGACCTGCTCCCTCTCTTCCACCATGCTCTACCCCAGCCTCAACAGCCCACACGCCTCCCCACCACCACGAACCTCACAGACCCACCCACGCCTCCCTATTCCCCTACCCTCCTCACACTTTGCCCCTCGCAAACCAACATCCTGACTCTTGCTCAACACCTTCTCTTCCAGGGACCCTCCACACCACACCCATGGCCTGCAACGACCTCTGCCGCCCCTGCGCACCCGCCCCGCTGGCCAACAGCTGCAACGAGCCCTGCGTCAGGCAGTGCCAGGACTCCTCCGTCGTCATCCAGCCTTCCACCGTGCTGGTCACCCTGCCAGGACCCATCCTCACCTCCTTCCCCCAGAGCACCACCGTCGGGTCCTCCGCATCGGCTGCCGTGGGCAGCGAACTCAGCTACCAGGGAGTGCCAGTCTCCAACGGGGCCTTCGGCTACGGCTACGGCTACGGCTTGGGAGGTCTGGGCTGCTATGGTGGCAGAGGTCTCGGCTGGTTCGGTGGCAGGAGAGGCTGCTACCCTTGCTAAGGGTCCTCTCCACCACCCTTGACACCAACCACTCACACCCTGGAAGCCACACCATGGCTTGAAGATGCACGTCCTTGCACCTCGAACTTGCTCCCTTCCACTTGACGCTTCTGTCTTCTCTATTTCCGCACCCACCCAATAAAGTTTTCCTGCATCCCAGCCTGAGAAGCCTCCTCTTCTTTCTTCTCCCAAGCTTCTTCCAACCCCACCCAGCACAAAGCCAGGGCTACAGTGGCCATTGGGGTGGGTAGAAAGAGATTACAAGCTCCTCCTAGGCTCTACGTCCCCCGCCACAACAACAACACAGAGCAGCACAGGGACACTTCCAGAACATGACACAAGCCCTTCACTTGCCAAGACAAAAATTGCCCCTGCTCATGCACCACTATCCAGACCTCTGATGCCAGCTCCCCAGGAAAGCAGACACTTGACTCTCTTCCCCAGGACGACTCTCTCCCCACCACAGAAGCAAAATCACAGAACTGCAGAATCACAGAATGGTTGGGTTATTTTGGAAGAGATCTCTGGAGATCGCCAAGTCCAAACCTACTGCTAAAGCAGGGTCACCTCAATCAGGCTCTACACGAATGCATCCAGACTGGATTTCGGGAACTCCGGAGAAGTAGACTGCACTCCCTCCCTGGGCAGCCAATTCCAGTGCACCATCACTCTCACAAGAATAACATTTTGAGATGTTTGCTTGGGAAACGCAAGTTCCATTTTGTACCTGATGCCCCTTGTCCTGTAGCTGGGCACCACTCAAAATGATCTGGGCCCATCCTGTTGGCCTAGGCCCTGGTGATATTCATAAGCAGTGATAGGAGCCCCTCGTCCTTCTCTTCTCCAGGATAAACACACCCACATCTCTGCCTCTCCTTAGGAGACACAAATTCCAGTCCAAACATCATCTTGTACTCTACTGCAGTTTCTCCACTGGTACCTTTTCTGTCTTGAGTTGAGGAGCATGGAACGGGACACAAGACTCCAGATGCAGCCTCACTACCGCAGAGTAGGCAGGGAGGAGCATCTCCCCTGACCTGTTTATTACACACTTCTTCATGCAGCCCAGGATACTACTGGCCTCCTTGGCCAGAAGGGCACATTGCTGGCTCACGTTCAGCTTGGTGTCACATACAAACTCGCTAAGGGTGCACTCAATCCCTGTCTCCGTGTGTCTGGCAAAGGCAGTAAATTGTCCTGGTTCCCCTAAGGACACCAGATGAACACCACACATTACTGGTCTCCACCTGGACATCAAGGCATTAACCGCAACGCTTTGAGTGCACTTGGACTCCTGCATATTCCTTACTCACCGAAACATCCACCCATCAAATCCACATCTCTCTATCGTAGAGACAAGTCTGTTGTGTGCAATAGAATCAAATGATTTGCACAAGGCCAGGTGGATGAGGTAGTTCATCCTCCATTATCCATCAACGCTGTAGTGCCATTGAAGAAAACCTCAAAACTTGTGAGGCACAATTTGCCTTTTGTGAAGCCCTCTTGCCTTTCAGCTATGGCCTCCAGAATTTCCATCTTCCTTGACATAATATCCAGCAGGATCCACCAGGATTCGTGACCATGCCAGGAATAGAGGTAACACTGACAGGCTGGTTGTTGATTTGGGTTTCCCTTTTGCAGTCCATCTCGCAGGTCACTTCTGACACACGTACATTTTTGTCTTGTCTAGGAGCATGTGAGGCGAGAAATCATCAAAACTCAAGGAAAACACCAGCCTTGATTCTTTACTTTTATACAAACCTAGCCACTTTGATGTAGAAGACACAGATGCTTGTCAAACACAATGTTCCCTTTGAAACGACACGCTCGGGACTACCCACAACATTTTTGTCTGTTCTGTGTCTGACAGCTCTGGGTCTCCCTGCTTGGGGTGCCTTCTTCCCAATGTACCCACGAACCACGCCACACGAGTGCCACATGACGACCTCACGGACAACATCCCAACTCTGCGATGCTTTGGTTGCCTCTTCGGCCCACCCTGACATTCACCATCACCACCAAGATTTAGACTTCCAGACCTTTGCCTTGAAAGCTGCCACCAGGGCCAAGTAGATGGCATGACATGTTGATGACCTTCTTGCCTCTCCTAATTCGGGCTGAGCTGGGTCAGGCTGCCAGGAAATGGGCTCCCATCATCACAACGCACTCACAAACCACACAAGAAATATACCATGCGATTACCTCACTGACACCATTACACCTCTCCTACGCTTCGGTCACCTCTTGCGCCTGCCCTGGCACCCAACATCGACACCAAGCCTTTTACCTCTAAGATTCTCACTTCAAAGCAGCCGCCACCACATAGTGGACACGTCCTCAAGAGGAGGACATGACATTGAAGAACTGGGGCAAGGAAAACACACCCCACCTCATGACTCGCCACGCTGGGCCAGGACACAGCTGCTGCCTGCAAAATGCACTCACACACAAAGCCCGTCCCGCCCCTCGCGCACCACCATAAAAGCTGGCCCAGCACCTCTCTCCCTCACAACCTTCCCTGCACACCGTCTCCTCCACGCTCAACAAGGTGAGTCTCAAAACCCTGAGGCTCCTTCTCCTGTCCGACCTGCTCCCTCTCTTCCACCATGCTCTACCCCAGCCTCAACAGCCCACACGCCTCCCCACCACCACGAACCTCACAGACCCACCCACGCCTCCCTATTCCCCTACCCTCCTCACACTTTGCCCCTCGCAAACCAACATCCTGACTCTTGCTCAACACCTTCTCTTCCAGGGACCCTCCACACCACACCCATGGCCTGCAACGACCTCTGCCGCCCCTGCGCACCCGCCCCGCTGGCCAACAGCTGCAACGAGCCCTGCGTCAGGCAGTGCCAGGACTCCTCCGTCGTCATCCAGCCTTCCACCGTGCTGGTCACCCTGCCAGGACCCATCCTCACCTCCTTCCCCCAGAGCACCACCGTCGGGTCCTCCGCATCGGCTGCCGTGGGCAGCGAACTCAGCTACCAGGGAGTGCCAGTCTCCAACGGGGCCTTCGGCTACGGCTACGGCTACGGCTTGGGAGGTCTGGGCTGCTATGGTGGCAGAGGTCTCGGCTGGTTCGGTGGCAGGAGAGGCTGCTACCCTTGCTAAGGGTCCTCTCCACCACCCTTGACACCAACCACTCACACCCTGGAAGCCACACCATGGCTTGAAGATGCACGTCCTTGCACCTCGAACTTGCTCCCTTCCACTTGACGCTTCTGTCTTCTCTATTTCCGCACCCACCCAATAAAGTTTTCCTGCATCCCAGCCTGAGAAGCCTCCTCTTCTTTCTTCTCCCAAGCTTCTTCCAACCCCACCCAGCACAAAGCCAGGGCTACAGTGGCCATTGGGGTGGGTAGAAAGAGATTACAAGCTCCTCCTAGGCTCTACGTCCCCCGCCACAACAACAACACAGAGCAGCACAGGGACACTTCCAGAACATGACACAAGCCCTTCACTTGCCAAGACAAAAATTGCCCCTGCTCATGCACCACTATCCAGACCTCTGATGCCAGCTCCCCAGGAAAGCAGACACTTGACTCTCTTCCCCAGGACGACTCTCTCCCCACCACAGAAGCAAAATCACAGAACTGCAGAATCACAGAATGGTTGGGTTATTTTGGAAGAGATCTCTGGAGATCGCCAAGTCCAAACCTACTGCTAAAGCAGGGTCACCTCAATCAGGCTCTACACGAATGCATCCAGACTGGATTTCGGGAACTCCGGAGAAGTAGACTGCACTCCCTCCCTGGGCAGCCAATTCCAGTGCACCATCACTCTCACAAGAATAACATTTTGAGATGTTTGCTTGGGAAACGCAAGTTCCATTTTGTACCTGATGCCCCTTGTCCTGTAGCTGGGCACCACTCAAAATGATCTGGGCCCATCCTGTTGGCCTAGGCCCTGGTGATATTCATAAGCAGTGATAGGAGCCCCTCGTCCTTCTCTTCTCCAGGATAAACACACCCACATCTCTGCCTCTCCTTAGGAGACACAAATTCCAGTCCAAACATCATCTTGTACTCTACTGCAGTTTCTCCACTGGTACCTTTTCTGTCTTGAGTTGAGGAGCATGGAACGGGACACAAGACTCCAGATGCAGCCTCACTACCGCAGAGTAGGCAGGGAGGAGCATCTCCCCTGACCTGTTTATTACACACTTCTTCATGCAGCCCAGGATACTACTGGCCTCCTTGGCCAGAAGGGCACATTGCTGGCTCACGTTCAGCTTGGTGTCACATACAAACTCGCTAAGGGTGCACTCAATCCCTGTCTCTGTGTGTCTGGCAAAGGCAGTAAATTGTCCTGGTTCCCCTAAGGACACCAGATGAACACCACACATTACTGGTCTCCACCTGGACATCAAGGCATTAACCGCAACGCTTTGAGTGCACTTGGACTCCTGCATATTCCTTACTCACCGAAACATCCACCCATCAAATCCACATCTCTCTATCGTAGGGACAAGTCTGTTGTGTGCAATAGAATCAAATGCTTTGCACAAGGCCAGGTGGATGAGGTAGCTCATCCTCCATTATCCATCAACGCTGTAGTGCCATTGAAGAAAACCTCAAAACTTGTGAGGCACAATTTGCCTTTTGTGAAGCCCTCTTGCCTTTCAGCTATCGCCTCCAGAATTTCCATCTTCCTTGACATAATATCCAGCAGGATCCACCAGGATTCGTGACCGTGCCAGGAACAGAGGTAACACTGACAGGCTGGTTGTCGATTTGGGTTTCCCTTTTGCAGTCCATCTCGCAGGTCACTTCTGACACACGTACATTTTTGTCTTGTCTAGGAGCATGTGAGGCGAGAAATCATCAAAACTCAAGGAAAACACCAGCCTTGATTCTTTACTTTTATACAAACCTAGCCACTTTGATGTAGAAGACACAGATGCTTGTCAAACACAATGTTCCCTTTGAAACGACACGCTCGGGACTACCCACCACCTTTTTGTCTGTTCTGTGTCTGACAGCTCTGGGTCTCCCTGCTTGGGGTGCCTTCTTCCCAATGTACCCACGAACCACGCCACACGAGTGCCACATGACGACCTCACGGACAACATCCCAACTCTGCGATGCTTTGGTTGCCTCTTCGGCCCACCCTGACATTCACCATCACCACCAAGACTTAGACTTCCAAACCTTTGCCTTGAAAGCTGCCACCAGGGCCAAGTAGATGGCATGACATGTTGATGACCTCCTTGCCTCTCCTAATTCGGGCTGAGCTGGGTCAGGCTGCCAGGAAATGGGGTCAGATCATCACAACGCACTCACAAACCACACAAGAAATGTACCATGCGATTACCTCACTGACACCATTACACCTCTCCTACGCTTCGGTCACCTCTTGCGCCTGCCCTGGCACCCAACATCGACACCAAGCCTTTTACCTCTAAGATCCTCACTTCAAAGCAGCCGCCACCACATAGTGGACACGTCCTCAAGAGGAGGACATGACATTGAAGAACTGGGGCAAGGAAAACACACCCCACCTCATGACTCGCCACGCTGGGCCAGGACACAGCTGCTGCCTGCAAAATGCACTCACGCACAAAGCCCGTCCCGCCCCTCGCGCACCACCATAAAAGCTGGCCCAGCACCTCTCTCCCTCACAACCTTCTCCGCACACCTTCTCCTCCACGCTCAACAAGGTGAGTCTCAAAACCCTGAGGCTCCTTCTCCTGTCCGACCTGCTCCCTCTCTTCCACCATGCTCTACCCCAGCCTCAACAGCCCACACGCCTCCCCACCACCACGAACCTCACAGACCCACCCACGCCTCCCCATTCCCCTACCCTCCTCACACTTTGCCCCTCGCAAACCAACATCCTGACCCTTGCTCAACACCTTCTCTTCCAGGGACCCTCCACACCACACCCATGGCCTGCAACGACCTCTGCCGCCCCTGCGCACCCGCCCCGCTGGCCAACAGCTGCAACGAGCCCTGTGTCAGGCAGTGCCAGGACTCCTCCGTCGTCATCCAGCCTTCCACCGTGCTGGTCACCCTGCCAGGACCCATCCTCACCTCCTTCCCCCAGAGCACCACCGTCGGATCCTCTGCATCGGCTGCCGTGGGCAGCGAACTCAGCTACCAGGGAGTGCCTGTCTCCAACGGGGCCTTCGGCTATGGCTACGGCTACGGCTTGGGAGGCCTGGGCTGCTATGGTGGCAGAGGTCTCGGCTGGTTCGGTGGCAGGAGAGGCTGCTACCCTTGCTAAGGGTCCTCTCCACCACCCTTGACTCCAAGCACTCACACCCTGGAAGCCACACCATGGCTTGAAGATGCACGTCCTTGCACCTCGAACTTGCTCCCTTCCACTTGACGCTTCTGTCTTCTCTATTTCCGCACCCACCCAATAAAGTTTTCCTGCATCCCAGCCTGTGAAGCCTCCTCTTCTTTCTTCTCCCAAGCTTCTTCCAACCCCACCCAGCACAAAGCCAGGGCTACAGTGGCCATTGGGGTGGGTAGAAAGAGATTACAAGCTCCTCCTAGGCTCTACGTCCCCCGCCACAACAACAACACAGAGCAGCACAGGGACACTTCCAGAACATGACACAAGCCCTTCACTTGCCAAGACAAAAATTGCCCCTGCTCATGCACCACTATCCAGACCTCTGATGCCAGCTCCCCTGGAAAGCAGACACTTGACTCTCTTCCCCAGGATGACTCTCTCCCCACCACAGAAGCAAAATCACAGAACTGCAGAATCACAGAATGGTTGGGTTATTTTGGAAGAGATCTCTGGAGATCTCCAAGTCCAAACCTACTGCTAAAGCAGGGTCACCTCGATCAGGCTCTACACGAATGCATCCAGACTGGATTTCGGGAACTCCGGAGAAGTAGACTGCACTCCCTCCCTGGGCAGCCAATTCCAGCGCACCATCACTCTCACAAGAATAACATTTTGAGATGTTTGCTTGGGAAACGCAAGTTCCATTTTGTACCTGATGCCCCTTGTCCTGTAGCTGGGCACCACTCAAAATGATCTGGGCCCATCCTGTTGGCCTAGGCCCTGGTGATATTCATAAGCGGTGATAGGAGCCCCTCGTCCTTCTCTTCTCCAGGATAAACACACCCACGTCTCTGCCTTTCCTTAGGAGACACAAATTCCAGTCCAAACATCATCTTGTACTCTACTGCAGTTTCTCCACTGGTACCTTTTCTGTCTTGAGTTGAGGAGCATGGAACGGGACACAAGACTCCAGATGCAGCCTCACTACCGCAGAATAGGCAGGGAGGAGCATCTCCCCTGACCTGTTTATTACACACTTCTTCATGCAGCCTAGGATACTACTGGTCTCCTTGGCCAGAAAGGCACATTGCTGGCTCACGTTCAGCTTGGTGTCATATACAAACTCGCTAAGGGTGCACTCAATCCCTGTCTCCGTGTGCCTGGCAAAGGCAGTAAATTGTCCTGGTTCCCCTAAGGACACCAGATGAACACCACCCATTACTGGTCTCCACCTGGACATCAAGGCATTAACCGCAACGCTTTGAGTGCACTTGGACTCCTGCATATTCCTTACTCACCGAAACATCCACCCATCAAATCCACATCTCTCTATCGTAGGGACAAGTCTGTTGTGTGCAATAGAATCAAATGCTTTGCACAAGGCCAGGTGGATGAGGTAGCTCATCCTCCATTATCCATCAACGCTGTAGTGCCATTGAAGAAAACCTCAAAACTTGTGAGGCACAATTTGCCTTTTGTGAAGCCCTCTTGCCTTTCAGCTATCGCCTCCAGAATTTCCATCTTCCTTGACATAATATCCAGCAGGATCCACCAGGATTCGTGACCATGCCAGGAATAGAGGTAACACTGACAGGCTGGTTGTTGATTTGGGTTTCCCTTTTGCAGTCCATCTCGCAGGTCATTTATGCATCACATATATTTTTGTCTTGTCTAGGAGCACGTGAGGCGAGAAATCATCAAAACTCAAGGAAAACACCAGCCTTGATTCTTTACTTTTATACAAACCTAGCCACTTTGATGTAGAAGACACAGATGCTTGTCAAACACAATGTTCCCTTTGAAACGACACGCTCGGGACTACCCACCACCTTTTTGTCTGTTCTGTGTCTGACAGCTCTGGGTCTCCCTGCTTGGGGTGCCTTCTTCCCAATGTACCCACGAACCACGCCACACGAGTGCCACATGACGACCTCACGGACAACATCCCAACTCTGCGATGCTTTGGTTGCCTCTTTGGCCCACCCTGACATTCACCATCACCACCAAGACTTAGATTTCCAAACCTTTGCCTTGAAAGCTGCCACCAGGGCCAAGTAGATGGCATGACATGTTGATGACCTCCTTGCCTCTCCTAATTCGGGCTGAGCTGGGTCAGGCTGCCAGGAAATGGGCTCCCATCATCACAACGCACTCACAAACCACACAAGAAATGTACCATGCGATTACCTCACTGACACCATTACACCTCTCCTACGCTTCGGTCACCTCTTGCGCCTGCCCTGGCACCCAACATCGACACCAAGCCTTTTACCTCTAAGATCCTCACTTCAAAGCAGCCACCACCACATAGTGGACACGTCCTCAATAGGAGGACATGACATTGAAGAACTGGGGCAAGGAAAACACACCCCACCTCATGACTCGCCACGCTGGGCCAGGACACAGCTGCTGCCTGCAAAATGCACTCATGCACAAAGCCCGTCCCGCCCCTCGCGCACCACCATAAAAGCTGGCCCAGCACCTCTCTCCCTCACAACCTTCCCTGCACACCATCTCCTCCACGCTCAACAAGGTGAGTCTCAAAACCCTGAGGCTCCTTCTCCTGTCCAACCTCCTCCCTCTCTTCCACCATGCTCTACCCCAGCCTCAACAGCCCACATGCCTCCCCACCACCACAAACCTCACAGACCCACCCACGCCTCCCCATTCTCCTGCCCTCCTCACACTTTGCCCCTCGCAAACCAACATCCTGACCCTTGCTCAACACCTTCTCTTCCAGGGACCCTCCACACCACACCCATGGCCTGCAACGACCTCTGCCGCCCCTGCGCACCCGCCCCGCTGGCCAACAGCTGCAACGAGCCCTGCATCAGGCAGTGCCAGGACTCCTCCGTCGTCATCCAGCCTCCTGCCGTGCTGGTCACCCTGCCAGGACCCATCCTCACCTCCTTCCCCCAGAGCACCACCGTCGGATCCTCCGCATCGGCTGCCGTGGGCAGCGAACTCAGCTACCAGGGAGTGCCCGTCTCCAACGGGGCCTTCGGCTATGGCTACGGCTACGGCTTGGGAGGCCTGGGCTGCTATGGTGGCAGAGGTCTCGGCTGGTTCGGTGGCAGGAGCGTCTGCTACCCATGCTAAGGGTCCTCTCCACCACCCCTGAGACTAGCGACATACACCTTGGAAGACACAGCATGCACTGAGGATTCGCCTCCTTGCACCTCAGACTTGCTCCCTTCCACTTGGTGCTCCTTCCTTCTCAATTTCACTCCCCCTCAATAAAGTTCTCCTGCATTCAAGCTTGAGTCGCCTCCTCTCTTCTTTTAAAGTTCATCCAACCTCTCCCAGCACAACACCAAGGCTACAGTGGCCATTGAGGTGGTTGGAAAGATGTTGCAATCTCCACGTATGGTTTATGTCCCCAGCCACAACAACAATAGAGAGCAGGGCAGAGACACTTCCAGAACATGACAAAAGCCCTTCGCTTGCCCAGGCAAATCATGCCCATGCTAGTTCACCGCTATCCAGACCTCCGATGTCAGCTCCCCTGGTTAACAAACTCTTGATTCTTCCCCAGGATGACTCTCTGGCCACCACAGCAAGCAAAATCACAGAACTACAGAACCACAGAATGGTTGGGTTGCATTGGAAGAGATCTCTGGAGATCTCCCAGTCCAAACCTCCTGCTAAAGCAGGGTCACCTCAATCAGGCTGTACAGGAATGCATCAGATTGGATTTCAGTTTTTCCAGAACTGGCTGCCCAGTGCTCTATCACCCTTACAATAAATCAGGCTTTGCTCATGTTCACGTTCAACTTCCTGTGCTACTATTTGCGCCTTTTGCTCCTTGTCCAGTAGCTAGCGTCTACTTAGAAAAGTCTGGCCCCATCCTCTTGAATCCTTCTCTTTGCATATTGATCTTCTTTGATGATTTCTCTTCTCAATCTTCTCTTCTCCAAGCAAAAGCAACCAGGGTCTTTCAACCTTTCAAAGTCAGAGAGAAGCTCTAGGCCTTTTAAGCACCTCCATGGCCTCCACTGGACTCTCTCCAATAGTTCCTTGAGTTTCTGGAGCTGGCGATGCTCCACCCCAGGACTTGTTTAAGGCCAGATTGGATAGGGGCTTGGGTAACCTCATCTAGTGGGATGTCCTTCCCCATGGCAAGGGGATGGAACTAGATGATCTTTAAGATCCCTTCCAACCCCAACTATTCTAGGATTCTATGCGGCCTCTCTAGGGCAGAGTAGATGGGGAGGAGCATCTCATTCAACCCTCTTGCTACACTCTTCTTGACACACTCCAGAATACCCTCAGTCTTCACCACCAGTGCACATTGCTGACTCATATCAAGGACAAGGACCTGGCATTTGGCCTTGTCGAACTCGCAGATTTGCATGGGCTCGTGTCCCTAGCTGGTCAAGGCTGCTCTGGCTAGCAACCCTTTCCTCTGGAGAGTCCACAACATCATTCAGCTTGGTGTCATCTGCAAACTGGCAGAGGGTGCACTCAATGCCATTGTCTGCGGCCCTGGCAAAGACCGTAAATAATACTGGTCCCAATATGGACTCCTGACGACACCACTCGTGACTGGTCTCTACCGGGACAACAAGCTATTGACCACAATCCTTCGGCATCCAGATGATTCCTTATCAACCAAGCAATCCACTCATCAGATCCACATCTCTCCATTTAGACAAGGACAGACCTTTCCTCTTGGGTATTCATCATACCACTCAGCTTGGTGTCTTCTTCAGACTCCCTGAGGGTGCACTCACTCCCACTCTCTATGTCCCTGACAAAGACAGTGAATAATCGTTGTCCCAGGACAGACACTAGGTGGACACCGCTAGTCACTGATCTCCACCTGTACATCGAGACCTTGACCCCAGCACTCTGAGTGGAACAATCCCGCATAATTCTTACAAACCAAGAGGTCCACCCATCAAATCCACATCTTTCAATGTCAGAGACAAGGGTGCTGTGAGTGGCGGTATCAAATACATTACACAAGGCCAAGTAGATGAGGCCAGTTCCTCTTCCCTTCTCCACCAACACTGTAGCCTCACTGCACGCAGCCTCCATTTAGAAAAGGATGATGCGTGAGACACTTCCATATGATTTGCAGAGGGCCAGGTAGGTGAGTTCTGTTCCTCTTCCCTTCCCCACCAACATTGTAGACCCATCGCACAAAGACTCCAAATTTCTAAGGAACAATTTGCCTTTTGGGAAGGCATCTTGTCTTTCAGCAATCTCCTCCTTAATTTCCACACGCCTTGGCATAGTTTCCAGGAGGATCTGCCACAATCCGTGACATTGGCAGGCACAGAGGTGACACTGACAGGCTGATAGTTGACCTGGGTCTCCCTTTTGCGTCTTTAAAATGAGAGTTACCATCTGCTGCCTTGCTGAGGGTTCACTCCATCCCACTGCTCATGTCATTGCGAAGGATGCTGAACAGATTTGTTCCCAAAGATCCACATCCTGGGCTACATTAATTGAGATTTCTTTCCATCAGGACACCCTGCCACCCATCACAAGCCTCTGGCCCCAACCATTCAACCACTTGGCAGTTCAACTCGCTGGTCACTTATGCAAAGCATGCATTTTGGTCTTTTCTAGGAGGATGCAAGGAGAGAAAACATAAAAAGCTTCACGCAAAATTCAAGGTAAACACAAGCCTTTGTTCTTTCCCCCTCTACAGACCTACTCACTTTAATGCAGAAGATGCATAGCTTGGTCAAGCATGATGTCCTCTTCAGAAATCCATATTCATACGTCCTCATCAACTTTTCTGACCAGGGTTGAGCAGTGGTTTGTGTGGCTACCAGCAATTGCCATTTCCTCCTCACAATGCACCCACAAACCACACAACAAAAGTGGTAAGCAATGGCCTCACTGACACCATTACACCTCTCCTACGCTTTGGTCACCTCTTGCGCCTGCCCTGACACACTTCAGCAGCACCAAGTCTTTGGCCTCTAACACTCACACTTCAAAGATGCCGCCACCACCAATTGGACACGTCCTCAAGAGGAGGACATGACATTGAAGAACGGGGGCAAGGAAAACACACCCCACCTCATGACTCGCCACGCTGGGCCAGGACACAGCTGCTGCCTGCAAAATGCACTCATGCACAAAGCCTGTCCCGCCCCTCGCGCACCACCATAAAAGCTGGCCCAGCACCTCTCTCCCTCACAACCTTCTCTGCACACCTTCTCCTCTGCACTCAACAAGGTGAGTCTCAAAACCCTGAGCCTCCTCCTCCTGTCCAACCTCCTCCCTCTCTTCCACCACGCTCTGCCCCAGCCTCTCCCGCCGACATTCCTCCCCACCGCCACACTCCCCACAGAACCACCCCAACCTCCCAACATCCCTTCCCTCCTCACACTCCACATTTCAAAACCCCCATGCGCCACCACTTGCTCAACACCTTCTCTTCCAGGGACCCTCCACACCACACCCATGGCCTGCAACGACCTCTGCCGCCCCTGCGCACCCGCCCCGCTGGCCAACAGCTGCAACGAGCCCTGTGTCAGGCAGTGCCAGGACTCCTCCGTCGTCATCCAGCCTTCCACCGTGCTGGTCACCCTGCCAGGACCCATCCTCACCTCCTTCCCCCAGAGCACCACCGTCGGATCCTCTGCATCGGCTGCCGTGGGCAGCGAACTCAGCTACCAGGGAGTGCCTGTCTCCAACGGGGCCTTCGGCTATGGCTACGGCTACGGCTTGGGAGGCCTGGGCTGCTATGGTGGCAGAGGTCTCGGCTGGTTCGGTGGCAGGAGAGGCTGCTACCCTTGCTAAGGGTCCTCTCCACCACCCTTGACACCAACCACTCACACCCTGGAAGCCACACCATGGCTTGAAGATGCACGTCCTTGCACCTCGAACTTGCTCCCTTCCACTTGACGCTTCTGTCTTCTCTATTTCCGCACCCACCCAATAAAGTTTTCCTGCATCCCAGCCTGAGAAGCCTCCTCTTCTTTCTTCTCCCAAGCTTCTTCCAACCCCACCCAGCACAAAGCCAGGGCTACAGTGGCCATTGGGGTGGC
The DNA here is from genome assembly GCF_032191515.1 of Phaenicophaeus curvirostris. Taxonomy (NCBI): domain Eukaryota; kingdom Metazoa; phylum Chordata; class Aves; order Cuculiformes; family Cuculidae; genus Phaenicophaeus; species Phaenicophaeus curvirostris. Next base: position 98,595,172 of record NC_091394.1, on the reverse strand, counting down.
TAGAAAGAGATTACAAGCTCCGCCTAGGCTTTACGTCCCCCGCCACAACAACAACACAGAGCAGCACAGGGACACTTCCAGAACATGACACAAGCCCTTCACTTGCCAAGACAAAAATTGCCCCTGCTCATGCACCACTATCCAGACCTCTGATGCCAGCTCCCCAGGAAAGCAGACACTTGACTCTCTTCCCCAGGACGACTCTCTCCCCACCACAGAAGCAAAATCACAGAACTGCAGAATCACAGAATGGTTGGGTTATTTTGGAAGAGATCTCTGGAGATCTCCAAGTCCAAACCTCCTGCTAAAGCAGGGTCACCTCGATCAGGCTCTACAGGAATGCATCCAGACTGGATTTCGGGAGCTCCGGAGAAGTAGACTGCACTCCCTCCCTGGGCAGCCAATTCCAGCGCACCATCACTCTCACAAGAATAACAGTTCGAGATGTTTGCTTGGGAAACGCAAGTTCCATTTTGTACCTGATGCCCCTTGTCCTGTAGCTGGGCACCACTCAAAATGATCTGGGCCCATCCTGTTGGCCAAGGCCCTGGTGATACTCATAAGCAGTGATAGGAGCCCCTCGTCCTTCTCTTCTCCAGGATAAACACACCCACGTCTCTGCCTCTCCTTAGGAGACACAAATTCCAGTCCAAACATCATCTTGTACTCTACTGCAGTTTCTCCACTGGTACCTTTTCTGTCTTGAGTTGAGGAGCATGGAACGGGACACAAGACTCCAGATGCAGCCTCACTACCGCAGAGTAGGCAGGGAGGAGCATCTCCCCAGACCTGTTTATTACACACTTCTTCATGCAGCCCAGGATACTACTGGTCTCCTTGGCCAGAAGGGCACATTGCTGGCTCACGTTCAGCTTGGTGTCACATACAAACTCGCTAAGGGTGCACTCAATCCCTGTCTCCGTGTGTCTGGCAAAGGCAGTAAATTGTCCTGGTTCCCCTAAGGACACCAGATGAACACCACACATTACTGGTCTCCACCTGGACATCAAGGCATTAACCGCAACGCTTTGAGTGCACTTGGACTCCTGCATATTCCTTACTCACCGAAACATCCACCCATCAAATCCACATCTCTCTATCGTAGGGACAAGTCTGTTGTGTGCAATAGAATCAAATGATTTGCACAAGGCCAGGTGGATGAGGTAGCTCATCCTCCATTATCCATCAACGCTGTAGTGCCATTGAAGAAAACCTCAAAACTTGTGAGGCACAATTTGCCTTTTGTGAAGCCCTCTTGCCTTTCAGCTATCGCCTCCAGAATTTCCATCTTCCTTGACATAATATCCAGCAGGATCCACCAGGATTCGTGACCATGCCAGGAACAGAGGTAACACTGACAGGCTGGTTGTCGATTTGGGTTTCCCTTTTGCAGTCCATCTCGCAGGTCACTTCTGACACACGTACATTTTTGTCTTGTCTAGGAGCATGTGAGGCGAGAAATCATCAAAACTCAAGGAAAACACCAGCCTTGATTCTTTACTTTTATACAAACCTAGCCACTTTGATGTAGAAGACACAGATGCTTGTCAAACACAATGTCCCCTTTGAAACGACACGCTCGGGACTACCCACCACCTTTTTGTCTGTTCTGTGTCTGACAGCTCTGGGTCTCCCTGCTTGGGGTGCCTTCTTCCCAATGTACCCACGAACCACGCCACACGAGTGCCACATGACGACCTCACGGACAACATCCCAACTCTGCGATGCTTTGGTTGCCTCTTCGGCCCACCCTGACATTCACCATCACCACCAAGACTTAGACTTCCAAACCTTTGCCTTGAAAGCTGCCACCAGGGCCAAGTAGATGGCATGACATGTTGATGACCTCCTTGCCTCTCCTAATTCGGGCTGAGCTGGGTCAGGCTGCCAGGAAATGGGCTCCCATCATCACAACGCTCTCACAAACCACACAAGAAATGTACCATGCGATTACCTCACTGACACCATTACACCTCTCCTACGCTTCGGTCACCTCTTGCGCCTGCCCTGGCACCCAACATCGACACCAAGCCTTTTACCTCTAAGATCCTCACTTCAAAGCAGCCGCCACCACATAGTGGACACGTCCTCAAGAGGAGGACATGACATTGAAGAACTGGGGCAAGGAAAACACACCCCACCTCATGACTCGCCACGCTGGGCCAGGACACAGCTGCTGCCTGCAAAATGCACTCACGCACAAAGCCCGTCCCGCCCCTCGCGCACCACCATAAAAGCTGGCCCAGCACCTCTCTCCCTCACAACCTTCTCCGCACACCTTCTCCTCCACGCTCAACAAGGTGAGTCTCAAAACCCTGAGGCTCCTTCTCCTGTCCGACCTGCTCCCTCTCTTCCACCATGCTCTACCCCAGCCTCAACAGCCCACACGCCTCCCCACCACCACGAACCTCACAGACCCACCCACGCCTCCCCATTCCCCTACCCTCCTCACACTTTGCCCCTCGCAAACCAACATCCTGACCCTTGCTCAACACCTTCTCTTCCAGGGACCCTCCACACCACACCCATGGCCTGCAACGACCTCTGCCGCCCCTGCGCACCCGCCCCGCTGGCCAACAGCTGCAACGAGCCCTGCGTCAGGCAGTGCCAGGACTCCTCCGTCGTCATCCAGCCTTCCACCGTGCTGGTCACCCTGCCAGGACCCATCCTCACCTCCTTCCCCCAGAGCACCACCGTCGGGTCCTCCGCATCGGCTGCCGTGGGCAGCGAACTCAGCTACCAGGGAGTGCCAGTCTCCAACGGGGCCTTCGGCTACGGCTACGGCTACGGCTTGGGAGGTCTGGGCTGCTATGGTGGCAGAGGTCTCGGCTGGTTCGGTGGCAGGAGAGGCTGCTACCCTTGCTAAGGGTCCTCTCCACCACCCTTGACACCAACCACTCACACCCTGGAAGCCACACCATGGCTTGAAGATGCACGTCCTTGCACCTCGAACTTGCTCCCTTCCACTTGACGCTTCTGTCTTCTCTATTTCCGCACCCACCCAATAAAGTTTTCCTGCATCCCAGCCTGAGAAGCCTCCTCTTCTTTCTTCTCCCAAGCTTCTTCCAACCCCACCCAGCACAAAGCCAGGGCTACAGTGGCCATTGGGGTGGGTAGAAAGAGATTACAAGCTCCTCCTAGGCTCTACGTCCCCCGCCACAACAACAACACAGAGCAGCACAGGGACACTTCCAGAACATGACACAAGCCCTTCACTTGCCAAGACAAAAATTGCCCCTGCTCATGCACCACTATCCAGACCTCTGATGCCAGCTCCCCAGGAAAGCAGACACTTGACTCTCTTCCCCAGGACGACTCTCTCCCCACCACAGAAGCAAAATCACAGAACTGCAGAATCACAGAATGGTTGGGTTATTTTGGAAGAGATCTCTGGAGATCGCCAAGTCCAAACCTACTGCTAAAGCAGGGTCACCTCAATCAGGCTCTACACGAATGCATCCAGACTGGATTTCGGGAACTCCGGAGAAGTAGACTGCACTCCCTCCCTGGGCAGCCAATTCCAGTGCACCATCACTCTCACAAGAATAACATTTTGAGATGTTTGCTTGGGAAACGCAAGTTCCATTTTGTACCTGATGCCCCTTGTCCTGTAGCTGGGCACCACTCAAAATGATCTGGGCCCATCCTGTTGGCCTAGGCCCTGGTGATATTCATAAGCAGTGATAGGAGCCCCTCGTCCTTCTCTTCTCCAGGATAAACACACCCACATCTCTGCCTCTCCTTAGGAGACACAAATTCCAGTCCAAACATCATCTTGTACTCTACTGCAGTTTCTCCACTGGTACCTTTTCTGTCTTGAGTTGAGGAGCATGGAACGGGACACAAGACTCCAGATGCAGCCTCACTACCGCAGAGTAGGCAGGGAGGAGCATCTCCCCTGACCTGTTTATTACACACTTCTTCATGCAGCCCAGGATACTACTGGCCTCCTTGGCCAGAAGGGCACATTGCTGGCTCACGTTCAGCTTGGTGTCACATACAAACTCGCTAAGGGTGCACTCAATCCCTGTCTCCGTGTGTCTGGCAAAGGCAGTAAATTGTCCTGGTTCCCCTAAGGACACCAGATGAACACCACACATTACTGGTCTCCACCTGGACATCAAGGCATTAACCGCAACGCTTTGAGTGCACTTGGACTCCTGCATATTCCTTACTCACCGAAACATCCACCCATCAAATCCACATCTCTCTATCGTAGAGACAAGTCTGTTGTGTGCAATAGAATCAAATGATTTGCACAAGGCCAGGTGGATGAGGTAGTTCATCCTCCATTATCCATCAACGCTGTAGTGCCATTGAAGAAAACCTCAAAACTTGTGAGGCACAATTTGCCTTTTGTGAAGCCCTCTTGCCTTTCAGCTATGGCCTCCAGAATTTCCATCTTCCTTGACATAATATCCAGCAGGATCCACCAGGATTCGTGACCATGCCAGGAATAGAGGTAACACTGACAGGCTGGTTGTTGATTTGGGTTTCCCTTTTGCAGTCCATCTCGCAGGTCACTTCTGACACACGTACATTTTTGTCTTGTCTAGGAGCATGTGAGGCGAGAAATCATCAAAACTCAAGGAAAACACCAGCCTTGATTCTTTACTTTTATACAAACCTAGCCACTTTGATGTAGAAGACACAGATGCTTGTCAAACACAATGTTCCCTTTGAAACGACACGCTCGGGACTACCCACAACATTTTTGTCTGTTCTGTGTCTGACAGCTCTGGGTCTCCCTGCTTGGGGTGCCTTCTTCCCAATGTACCCACGAACCACGCCACACGAGTGCCACATGACGACCTCACGGACAACATCCCAACTCTGCGATGCTTTGGTTGCCTCTTCGGCCCACCCTGACATTCACCATCACCACCAAGATTTAGACTTCCAGACCTTTGCCTTGAAAGCTGCCACCAGGGCCAAGTAGATGGCATGACATGTTGATGACCTTCTTGCCTCTCCTAATTCGGGCTGAGCTGGGTCAGGCTGCCAGGAAATGGGCTCCCATCATCACAACGCACTCACAAACCACACAAGAAATATACCATGCGATTACCTCACTGACACCATTACACCTCTCCTACGCTTCGGTCACCTCTTGCGCCTGCCCTGGCACCCAACATCGACACCAAGCCTTTTACCTCTAAGATTCTCACTTCAAAGCAGCCGCCACCACATAGTGGACACGTCCTCAAGAGGAGGACATGACATTGAAGAACTGGGGCAAGGAAAACACACCCCACCTCATGACTCGCCACGCTGGGCCAGGACACAGCTGCTGCCTGCAAAATGCACTCACACACAAAGCCCGTCCCGCCCCTCGCGCACCACCATAAAAGCTGGCCCAGCACCTCTCTCCCTCACAACCTTCCCTGCACACCGTCTCCTCCACGCTCAACAAGGTGAGTCTCAAAACCCTGAGGCTCCTTCTCCTGTCCGACCTGCTCCCTCTCTTCCACCATGCTCTACCCCAGCCTCAACAGCCCACACGCCTCCCCACCACCACGAACCTCACAGACCCACCCACGCCTCCCTATTCCCCTACCCTCCTCACACTTTGCCCCTCGCAAACCAACATCCTGACTCTTGCTCAACACCTTCTCTTCCAGGGACCCTCCACACCACACCCATGGCCTGCAACGACCTCTGCCGCCCCTGCGCACCCGCCCCGCTGGCCAACAGCTGCAACGAGCCCTGCGTCAGGCAGTGCCAGGACTCCTCCGTCGTCATCCAGCCTTCCACCGTGCTGGTCACCCTGCCAGGACCCATCCTCACCTCCTTCCCCCAGAGCACCACCGTCGGGTCCTCCGCATCGGCTGCCGTGGGCAGCGAACTCAGCTACCAGGGAGTGCCAGTCTCCAACGGGGCCTTCGGCTACGGCTACGGCTACGGCTTGGGAGGTCTGGGCTGCTATGGTGGCAGAGGTCTCGGCTGGTTCGGTGGCAGGAGAGGCTGCTACCCTTGCTAAGGGTCCTCTCCACCACCCTTGACACCAACCACTCACACCCTGGAAGCCACACCATGGCTTGAAGATGCACGTCCTTGCACCTCGAACTTGCTCCCTTCCACTTGACGCTTCTGTCTTCTCTATTTCCGCACCCACCCAATAAAGTTTTCCTGCATCCCAGCCTGAGAAGCCTCCTCTTCTTTCTTCTCCCAAGCTTCTTCCAACCCCACCCAGCACAAAGCCAGGGCTACAGTGGCCATTGGGGTGGGTAGAAAGAGATTACAAGCTCCTCCTAGGCTCTACGTCCCCCGCCACAACAACAACACAGAGCAGCACAGGGACACTTCCAGAACATGACACAAGCCCTTCACTTGCCAAGACAAAAATTGCCCCTGCTCATGCACCACTATCCAGACCTCTGATGCCAGCTCCCCAGGAAAGCAGACACTTGACTCTCTTCCCCAGGACGACTCTCTCCCCACCACAGAAGCAAAATCACAGAACTGCAGAATCACAGAATGGTTGGGTTATTTTGGAAGAGATCTCTGGAGATCGCCAAGTCCAAACCTACTGCTAAAGCAGGGTCACCTCAATCAGGCTCTACACGAATGCATCCAGACTGGATTTCGGGAACTCCGGAGAAGTAGACTGCACTCCCTCCCTGGGCAGCCAATTCCAGTGCACCATCACTCTCACAAGAATAACATTTTGAGATGTTTGCTTGGGAAACGCAAGTTCCATTTTGTACCTGATGCCCCTTGTCCTGTAGCTGGGCACCACTCAAAATGATCTGGGCCCATCCTGTTGGCCTAGGCCCTGGTGATATTCATAAGCAGTGATAGGAGCCCCTCGTCCTTCTCTTCTCCAGGATAAACACACCCACATCTCTGCCTCTCCTTAGGAGACACAAATTCCAGTCCAAACATCATCTTGTACTCTACTGCAGTTTCTCCACTGGTACCTTTTCTGTCTTGAGTTGAGGAGCATGGAACGGGACACAAGACTCCAGATGCAGCCTCACTACCGCAGAGTAGGCAGGGAGGAGCATCTCCCCTGACCTGTTTATTACACACTTCTTCATGCAGCCCAGGATACTACTGGCCTCCTTGGCCAGAAGGGCACATTGCTGGCTCACGTTCAGCTTGGTGTCACATACAAACTCGCTAAGGGTGCACTCAATCCCTGTCTCTGTGTGTCTGGCAAAGGCAGTAAATTGTCCTGGTTCCCCTAAGGACACCAGATGAACACCACACATTACTGGTCTCCACCTGGACATCAAGGCATTAACCGCAACGCTTTGAGTGCACTTGGACTCCTGCATATTCCTTACTCACCGAAACATCCACCCATCAAATCCACATCTCTCTATCGTAGGGACAAGTCTGTTGTGTGCAATAGAATCAAATGCTTTGCACAAGGCCAGGTGGATGAGGTAGCTCATCCTCCATTATCCATCAACGCTGTAGTGCCATTGAAGAAAACCTCAAAACTTGTGAGGCACAATTTGCCTTTTGTGAAGCCCTCTTGCCTTTCAGCTATCGCCTCCAGAATTTCCATCTTCCTTGACATAATATCCAGCAGGATCCACCAGGATTCGTGACCGTGCCAGGAACAGAGGTAACACTGACAGGCTGGTTGTCGATTTGGGTTTCCCTTTTGCAGTCCATCTCGCAGGTCACTTCTGACACACGTACATTTTTGTCTTGTCTAGGAGCATGTGAGGCGAGAAATCATCAAAACTCAAGGAAAACACCAGCCTTGATTCTTTACTTTTATACAAACCTAGCCACTTTGATGTAGAAGACACAGATGCTTGTCAAACACAATGTTCCCTTTGAAACGACACGCTCGGGACTACCCACCACCTTTTTGTCTGTTCTGTGTCTGACAGCTCTGGGTCTCCCTGCTTGGGGTGCCTTCTTCCCAATGTACCCACGAACCACGCCACACGAGTGCCACATGACGACCTCACGGACAACATCCCAACTCTGCGATGCTTTGGTTGCCTCTTCGGCCCACCCTGACATTCACCATCACCACCAAGACTTAGACTTCCAAACCTTTGCCTTGAAAGCTGCCACCAGGGCCAAGTAGATGGCATGACATGTTGATGACCTCCTTGCCTCTCCTAATTCGGGCTGAGCTGGGTCAGGCTGCCAGGAAATGGGGTCAGATCATCACAACGCACTCACAAACCACACAAGAAATGTACCATGCGATTACCTCACTGACACCATTACACCTCTCCTACGCTTCGGTCACCTCTTGCGCCTGCCCTGGCACCCAACATCGACACCAAGCCTTTTACCTCTAAGATCCTCACTTCAAAGCAGCCGCCACCACATAGTGGACACGTCCTCAAGAGGAGGACATGACATTGAAGAACTGGGGCAAGGAAAACACACCCCACCTCATGACTCGCCACGCTGGGCCAGGACACAGCTGCTGCCTGCAAAATGCACTCACGCACAAAGCCCGTCCCGCCCCTCGCGCACCACCATAAAAGCTGGCCCAGCACCTCTCTCCCTCACAACCTTCTCCGCACACCTTCTCCTCCACGCTCAACAAGGTGAGTCTCAAAACCCTGAGGCTCCTTCTCCTGTCCGACCTGCTCCCTCTCTTCCACCATGCTCTACCCCAGCCTCAACAGCCCACACGCCTCCCCACCACCACGAACCTCACAGACCCACCCACGCCTCCCCATTCCCCTACCCTCCTCACACTTTGCCCCTCGCAAACCAACATCCTGACCCTTGCTCAACACCTTCTCTTCCAGGGACCCTCCACACCACACCCATGGCCTGCAACGACCTCTGCCGCCCCTGCGCACCCGCCCCGCTGGCCAACAGCTGCAACGAGCCCTGTGTCAGGCAGTGCCAGGACTCCTCCGTCGTCATCCAGCCTTCCACCGTGCTGGTCACCCTGCCAGGACCCATCCTCACCTCCTTCCCCCAGAGCACCACCGTCGGATCCTCTGCATCGGCTGCCGTGGGCAGCGAACTCAGCTACCAGGGAGTGCCTGTCTCCAACGGGGCCTTCGGCTATGGCTACGGCTACGGCTTGGGAGGCCTGGGCTGCTATGGTGGCAGAGGTCTCGGCTGGTTCGGTGGCAGGAGAGGCTGCTACCCTTGCTAAGGGTCCTCTCCACCACCCTTGACTCCAAGCACTCACACCCTGGAAGCCACACCATGGCTTGAAGATGCACGTCCTTGCACCTCGAACTTGCTCCCTTCCACTTGACGCTTCTGTCTTCTCTATTTCCGCACCCACCCAATAAAGTTTTCCTGCATCCCAGCCTGTGAAGCCTCCTCTTCTTTCTTCTCCCAAGCTTCTTCCAACCCCACCCAGCACAAAGCCAGGGCTACAGTGGCCATTGGGGTGGGTAGAAAGAGATTACAAGCTCCTCCTAGGCTCTACGTCCCCCGCCACAACAACAACACAGAGCAGCACAGGGACACTTCCAGAACATGACACAAGCCCTTCACTTGCCAAGACAAAAATTGCCCCTGCTCATGCACCACTATCCAGACCTCTGATGCCAGCTCCCCTGGAAAGCAGACACTTGACTCTCTTCCCCAGGATGACTCTCTCCCCACCACAGAAGCAAAATCACAGAACTGCAGAATCACAGAATGGTTGGGTTATTTTGGAAGAGATCTCTGGAGATCTCCAAGTCCAAACCTACTGCTAAAGCAGGGTCACCTCGATCAGGCTCTACACGAATGCATCCAGACTGGATTTCGGGAACTCCGGAGAAGTAGACTGCACTCCCTCCCTGGGCAGCCAATTCCAGCGCACCATCACTCTCACAAGAATAACATTTTGAGATGTTTGCTTGGGAAACGCAAGTTCCATTTTGTACCTGATGCCCCTTGTCCTGTAGCTGGGCACCACTCAAAATGATCTGGGCCCATCCTGTTGGCCTAGGCCCTGGTGATATTCATAAGCGGTGATAGGAGCCCCTCGTCCTTCTCTTCTCCAGGATAAACACACCCACGTCTCTGCCTTTCCTTAGGAGACACAAATTCCAGTCCAAACATCATCTTGTACTCTACTGCAGTTTCTCCACTGGTACCTTTTCTGTCTTGAGTTGAGGAGCATGGAACGGGACACAAGACTCCAGATGCAGCCTCACTACCGCAGAATAGGCAGGGAGGAGCATCTCCCCTGACCTGTTTATTACACACTTCTTCATGCAGCCTAGGATACTACTGGTCTCCTTGGCCAGAAAGGCACATTGCTGGCTCACGTTCAGCTTGGTGTCATATACAAACTCGCTAAGGGTGCACTCAATCCCTGTCTCCGTGTGCCTGGCAAAGGCAGTAAATTGTCCTGGTTCCCCTAAGGACACCAGATGAACACCACCCATTACTGGTCTCCACCTGGACATCAAGGCATTAACCGCAACGCTTTGAGTGCACTTGGACTCCTGCATATTCCTTACTCACCGAAACATCCACCCATCAAATCCACATCTCTCTATCGTAGGGACAAGTCTGTTGTGTGCAATAGAATCAAATGCTTTGCACAAGGCCAGGTGGATGAGGTAGCTCATCCTCCATTATCCATCAACGCTGTAGTGCCATTGAAGAAAACCTCAAAACTTGTGAGGCACAATTTGCCTTTTGTGAAGCCCTCTTGCCTTTCAGCTATCGCCTCCAGAATTTCCATCTTCCTTGACATAATATCCAGCAGGATCCACCAGGATTCGTGACCATGCCAGGAATAGAGGTAACACTGACAGGCTGGTTGTTGATTTGGGTTTCCCTTTTGCAGTCCATCTCGCAGGTCATTTATGCATCACATATATTTTTGTCTTGTCTAGGAGCACGTGAGGCGAGAAATCATCAAAACTCAAGGAAAACACCAGCCTTGATTCTTTACTTTTATACAAACCTAGCCACTTTGATGTAGAAGACACAGATGCTTGTCAAACACAATGTTCCCTTTGAAACGACACGCTCGGGACTACCCACCACCTTTTTGTCTGTTCTGTGTCTGACAGCTCTGGGTCTCCCTGCTTGGGGTGCCTTCTTCCCAATGTACCCACGAACCACGCCACACGAGTGCCACATGACGACCTCACGGACAACATCCCAACTCTGCGATGCTTTGGTTGCCTCTTTGGCCCACCCTGACATTCACCATCACCACCAAGACTTAGATTTCCAAACCTTTGCCTTGAAAGCTGCCACCAGGGCCAAGTAGATGGCATGACATGTTGATGACCTCCTTGCCTCTCCTAATTCGGGCTGAGCTGGGTCAGGCTGCCAGGAAATGGGCTCCCATCATCACAACGCACTCACAAACCACACAAGAAATGTACCATGCGATTACCTCACTGACACCATTACACCTCTCCTACGCTTCGGTCACCTCTTGCGCCTGCCCTGGCACCCAACATCGACACCAAGCCTTTTACCTCTAAGATCCTCACTTCAAAGCAGCCACCACCACATAGTGGACACGTCCTCAATAGGAGGACATGACATTGAAGAACTGGGGCAAGGAAAACACACCCCACCTCATGACTCGCCACGCTGGGCCAGGACACAGCTGCTGCCTGCAAAATGCACTCATGCACAAAGCCCGTCCCGCCCCTCGCGCACCACCATAAAAGCTGGCCCAGCACCTCTCTCCCTCACAACCTTCCCTGCACACCATCTCCTCCACGCTCAACAAGGTGAGTCTCAAAACCCTGAGGCTCCTTCTCCTGTCCAACCTCCTCCCTCTCTTCCACCATGCTCTACCCCAGCCTCAACAGCCCACATGCCTCCCCACCACCACAAACCTCACAGACCCACCCACGCCTCCCCATTCTCCTGCCCTCCTCACACTTTGCCCCTCGCAAACCAACATCCTGACCCTTGCTCAACACCTTCTCTTCCAGGGACCCTCCACACCACACCCATGGCCTGCAACGACCTCTGCCGCCCCTGCGCACCCGCCCCGCTGGCCAACAGCTGCAACGAGCCCTGCATCAGGCAGTGCCAGGACTCCTCCGTCGTCATCCAGCCTCCTGCCGTGCTGGTCACCCTGCCAGGACCCATCCTCACCTCCTTCCCCCAGAGCACCACCGTCGGATCCTCCGCATCGGCTGCCGTGGGCAGCGAACTCAGCTACCAGGGAGTGCCCGTCTCCAACGGGGCCTTCGGCTATGGCTACGGCTACGGCTTGGGAGGCCTGGGCTGCTATGGTGGCAGAGGTCTCGGCTGGTTCGGTGGCAGGAGCGTCTGCTACCCATGCTAAGGGTCCTCTCCACCACCCCTGAGACTAGCGACATACACCTTGGAAGACACAGCATGCACTGAGGATTCGCCTCCTTGCACCTCAGACTTGCTCCCTTCCACTTGGTGCTCCTTCCTTCTCAATTTCACTCCCCCTCAATAAAGTTCTCCTGCATTCAAGCTTGAGTCGCCTCCTCTCTTCTTTTAAAGTTCATCCAACCTCTCCCAGCACAACACCAAGGCTACAGTGGCCATTGAGGTGGTTGGAAAGATGTTGCAATCTCCACGTATGGTTTATGTCCCCAGCCACAACAACAATAGAGAGCAGGGCAGAGACACTTCCAGAACATGACAAAAGCCCTTCGCTTGCCCAGGCAAATCATGCCCATGCTAGTTCACCGCTATCCAGACCTCCGATGTCAGCTCCCCTGGTTAACAAACTCTTGATTCTTCCCCAGGATGACTCTCTGGCCACCACAGCAAGCAAAATCACAGAACTACAGAACCACAGAATGGTTGGGTTGCATTGGAAGAGATCTCTGGAGATCTCCCAGTCCAAACCTCCTGCTAAAGCAGGGTCACCTCAATCAGGCTGTACAGGAATGCATCAGATTGGATTTCAGTTTTTCCAGAACTGGCTGCCCAGTGCTCTATCACCCTTACAATAAATCAGGCTTTGCTCATGTTCACGTTCAACTTCCTGTGCTACTATTTGCGCCTTTTGCTCCTTGTCCAGTAGCTAGCGTCTACTTAGAAAAGTCTGGCCCCATCCTCTTGAATCCTTCTCTTTGCATATTGATCTTCTTTGATGATTTCTCTTCTCAATCTTCTCTTCTCCAAGCAAAAGCAACCAGGGTCTTTCAACCTTTCAAAGTCAGAGAGAAGCTCTAGGCCTTTTAAGCACCTCCATGGCCTCCACTGGACTCTCTCCAATAGTTCCTTGAGTTTCTGGAGCTGGCGATGCTCCACCCCAGGACTTGTTTAAGGCCAGATTGGATAGGGGCTTGGGTAACCTCATCTAGTGGGATGTCCTTCCCCATGGCAAGGGGATGGAACTAGATGATCTTTAAGATCCCTTCCAACCCCAACTATTCTAGGATTCTATGCGGCCTCTCTAGGGCAGAGTAGATGGGGAGGAGCATCTCATTCAACCCTCTTGCTACACTCTTCTTGACACACTCCAGAATACCCTCAGTCTTCACCACCAGTGCACATTGCTGACTCATATCAAGGACAAGGACCTGGCATTTGGCCTTGTCGAACTCGCAGATTTGCATGGGCTCGTGTCCCTAGCTGGTCAAGGCTGCTCTGGCTAGCAACCCTTTCCTCTGGAGAGTCCACAACATCATTCAGCTTGGTGTCATCTGCAAACTGGCAGAGGGTGCACTCAATGCCATTGTCTGCGGCCCTGGCAAAGACCGTAAATAATACTGGTCCCAATATGGACTCCTGACGACACCACTCGTGACTGGTCTCTACCGGGACAACAAGCTATTGACCACAATCCTTCGGCATCCAGATGATTCCTTATCAACCAAGCAATCCACTCATCAGATCCACATCTCTCCATTTAGACAAGGACAGACCTTTCCTCTTGGGTATTCATCATACCACTCAGCTTGGTGTCTTCTTCAGACTCCCTGAGGGTGCACTCACTCCCACTCTCTATGTCCCTGACAAAGACAGTGAATAATCGTTGTCCCAGGACAGACACTAGGTGGACACCGCTAGTCACTGATCTCCACCTGTACATCGAGACCTTGACCCCAGCACTCTGAGTGGAACAATCCCGCATAATTCTTACAAACCAAGAGGTCCACCCATCAAATCCACATCTTTCAATGTCAGAGACAAGGGTGCTGTGAGTGGCGGTATCAAATACATTACACAAGGCCAAGTAGATGAGGCCAGTTCCTCTTCCCTTCTCCACCAACACTGTAGCCTCACTGCACGCAGCCTCCATTTAGAAAAGGATGATGCGTGAGACACTTCCATATGATTTGCAGAGGGCCAGGTAGGTGAGTTCTGTTCCTCTTCCCTTCCCCACCAACATTGTAGACCCATCGCACAAAGACTCCAAATTTCTAAGGAACAATTTGCCTTTTGGGAAGGCATCTTGTCTTTCAGCAATCTCCTCCTTAATTTCCACACGCCTTGGCATAGTTTCCAGGAGGATCTGCCACAATCCGTGACATTGGCAGGCACAGAGGTGACACTGACAGGCTGATAGTTGACCTGGGTCTCCCTTTTGCGTCTTTAAAATGAGAGTTACCATCTGCTGCCTTGCTGAGGGTTCACTCCATCCCACTGCTCATGTCATTGCGAAGGATGCTGAACAGATTTGTTCCCAAAGATCCACATCCTGGGCTACATTAATTGAGATTTCTTTCCATCAGGACACCCTGCCACCCATCACAAGCCTCTGGCCCCAACCATTCAACCACTTGGCAGTTCAACTCGCTGGTCACTTATGCAAAGCATGCATTTTGGTCTTTTCTAGGAGGATGCAAGGAGAGAAAACATAAAAAGCTTCACGCAAAATTCAAGGTAAACACAAGCCTTTGTTCTTTCCCCCTCTACAGACCTACTCACTTTAATGCAGAAGATGCATAGCTTGGTCAAGCATGATGTCCTCTTCAGAAATCCATATTCATACGTCCTCATCAACTTTTCTGACCAGGGTTGAGCAGTGGTTTGTGTGGCTACCAGCAATTGCCATTTCCTCCTCACAATGCACCCACAAACCACACAACAAAAGTGGTAAGCAATGGCCTCACTGACACCATTACACCTCTCCTACGCTTTGGTCACCTCTTGCGCCTGCCCTGACACACTTCAGCAGCACCAAGTCTTTGGCCTCTAACACTCACACTTCAAAGATGCCGCCACCACCAATTGGACACGTCCTCAAGAGGAGGACATGACATTGAAGAACGGGGGCAAGGAAAACACACCCCACCTCATGACTCGCCACGCTGGGCCAGGACACAGCTGCTGCCTGCAAAATGCACTCATGCACAAAGCCTGTCCCGCCCCTCGCGCACCACCATAAAAGCTGGCCCAGCACCTCTCTCCCTCACAACCTTCTCTGCACACCTTCTCCTCTGCACTCAACAAGGTGAGTCTCAAAACCCTGAGCCTCCTCCTCCTGTCCAACCTCCTCCCTCTCTTCCACCACGCTCTGCCCCAGCCTCTCCCGCCGACATTCCTCCCCACCGCCACACTCCCCACAGAACCACCCCAACCTCCCAACATCCCTTCCCTCCTCACACTCCACATTTCAAAACCCCCATGCGCCACCACTTGCTCAACACCTTCTCTTCCAGGGACCCTCCACACCACACCCATGGCCTGCAACGACCTCTGCCGCCCCTGCGCACCCGCCCCGCTGGCCAACAGCTGCAACGAGCCCTGTGTCAGGCAGTGCCAGGACTCCTCCGTCGTCATCCAGCCTTCCACCGTGCTGGTCACCCTGCCAGGACCCATCCTCACCTCCTTCCCCCAGAGCACCACCGTCGGATCCTCTGCATCGGCTGCCGTGGGCAGCGAACTCAGCTACCAGGGAGTGCCTGTCTCCAACGGGGCCTTCGGCTATGGCTACGGCTACGGCTTGGGAGGCCTGGGCTGCTATGGTGGCAGAGGTCTCGGCTGGTTCGGTGGCAGGAGAGGCTGCTACCCTTGCTAAGGGTCCTCTCCACCACCCTTGACACCAACCACTCACACCCTGGAAGCCACACCATGGCTTGAAGATGCACGTCCTTGCACCTCGAACTTGCTCCCTTCCACTTGACGCTTCTGTCTTCTCTATTTCCGCACCCACCCAATAAAGTTTTCCTGCATCCCAGCCTGAGAAGCCTCCTCTTCTTTCTTCTCCCAAGCTTCTTCCAACCCCACCCAGCACAAAGCCAGGGCTACAGTGGCCATTGGGGTGGCTAGAAAGAGATTACAAGCTCCGCCTAGGCTTTACGTCCCCCGCCACAACAACAACACAGAGCAGCACAGGGACACTTCCAGAACATGACACAAGCCCTTCACTTGCCAAGACAAAAATTGCCCCTGCTCATGCACCACTATCCAGACCTCTGATGCCAGCTCCCCAGGAAAGCAGACACTTGACTCTCTTCCCCAGGACGACTCTCTCCCCACCACAGAAGCAAAATCACAGAACTGCAGAATCACAGAATGGTTGGGTTATTTTGGAAGAGATCTCTGGAGATCTCCAAGTCCAAACCTCCTGCTAAAGCAGGGTCACCTCGATCAGGCTCTACAGGAATGCATCCAGACTGGATTTCGGGAGCTCCGGAGAAGTAGACTGCACTCCCTCCCTGGGCAGCCAATTCCAGCGCACCATCACTCTCACAAGAATAACAGTTCGAGATGTTTGCTTGGGAAACGCAAGTTCCATTTTGTACCTGATGCCCCTTGTCCTGTAGCTGGGCACCACTCAAAATGATCTGGGCCCATCCTGTTGGCCAAGGCCCTGGTGATACTCATAAGCAGTGATAGGAGCCCCTCGTCCTTCTCTTCTCCAGGATAAACACACCCACGTCTCTGCCTCTCCTTAGGAGACACAAATTCCAGTCCAAACATCATCTTGTACTCTACTGCAGTTTCTCCACTGGTACCTTTTCTGTCTTGAGTTGAGGAGCATGGAACGGGACACAAGACTCCAGATGCAGCCTCACTACCGCAGAGTAGGCAGGGAGGAGCATCTCCCCAGACCTGTTTATTACACACTTCTTCATGCAGCCCAGGATACTACTGGTCTCCTTGGCCAGAAGGGCACATTGCTGGCTCACGTTCAGCTTGGTGTCACATACAAACTCGCTAAGGGTGCACTCAATCCCTGTCTCCGTGTGTCTGGCAAAGGCAGTAAATTGTCCTGGTTCCCCTAAGGACACCAGATGAACACCACACATTACTGGTCTCCACCTGGACATCAAGGCATTAACCGCAACGCTTTGAGTGCACTTGGACTCCTGCATATTCCTTACTCACCGAAACATCCACCCATCAAATCCACATCTCTCTATCGTAGGGACAAGTCTGTTGTGTGCAATAGAATCAAATGATTTGCACAAGGCCAGGTGGATGAGGTAGCTCATCCTCCATTATCCATCAACGCTGTAGTGCCATTGAAGAAAACCTCAAAACTTGTGAGGCACAATTTGCCTTTTGTGAAGCCCTCTTGCCTTTCAGCTATCGCCTCCAGAATTTCCATCTTCCTTGACATAATAT
Source organism: Phaenicophaeus curvirostris (assembly GCF_032191515.1). Taxonomy (NCBI): domain Eukaryota; kingdom Metazoa; phylum Chordata; class Aves; order Cuculiformes; family Cuculidae; genus Phaenicophaeus; species Phaenicophaeus curvirostris. Next base: position 98,577,748 of record NC_091394.1, on the reverse strand, counting down.
CCAGCAGGATCCACCAGGATTCGTGACCATGCCAGGAACAGAGGTAACACTGACAGGCTGGTTGTCGATTTGGGTTTCCCTTTTGCAGTCCATCTCGCAGGTCACTTCTGACACACGTACATTTTTGTCTTGTCTAGGAGCATGTGAGGCGAGAAATCATCAAAACTCAAGGAAAACACCAGCCTTGATTCTTTACTTTTATACAAACCTAGCCACTTTGATGTAGAAGACACAGATGCTTGTCAAACACAATGTCCCCTTTGAAACGACACGCTCGGGACTACCCACCACCTTTTTGTCTGTTCTGTGTCTGACAGCTCTGGGTCTCCCTGCTTGGGGTGCCTTCTTCCCAATGTACCCACGAACCACGCCACACGAGTGCCACATGACGACCTCACGGACAACATCCCAACTCTGCGATGCTTTGGTTGCCTCTTCGGCCCACCCTGACATTCACCATCACCACCAAGACTTAGACTTCCAAACCTTTGCCTTGAAAGCTGCCACCAGGGCCAAGTAGATGGCATGACATGTTGATGACCTCCTTGCCTCTCCTAATTCGGGCTGAGCTGGGTCAGGCTGCCAGGAAATGGGCTCCCATCATCACAACGCTCTCACAAACCACACAAGAAATGTACCATGCGATTACCTCACTGACACCATTACACCTCTCCTACGCTTCGGTCACCTCTTGCGCCTGCCCTGGCACCCAACATCGACACCAAGCCTTTTACCTCTAAGATCCTCACTTCAAAGCAGCCGCCACCACATAGTGGACACGTCCTCAAGAGGAGGACATGACATTGAAGAACTGGGGCAAGGAAAACACACCCCACCTCATGACTCGCCACGCTGGGCCAGGACACAGCTGCTGCCTGCAAAATGCACTCACGCACAAAGCCCGTCCCGCCCCTCGCGCACCACCATAAAAGCTGGCCCAGCACCTCTCTCCCTCACAACCTTCTCCGCACACCTTCTCCTCCACGCTCAACAAGGTGAGTCTCAAAACCCTGAGGCTCCTTCTCCTGTCCGACCTGCTCCCTCTCTTCCACCATGCTCTACCCCAGCCTCAACAGCCCACACGCCTCCCCACCACCACGAACCTCACAGACCCACCCACGCCTCCCCATTCCCCTACCCTCCTCACACTTTGCCCCTCGCAAACCAACATCCTGACCCTTGCTCAACACCTTCTCTTCCAGGGACCCTCCACACCACACCCATGGCCTGCAACGACCTCTGCCGCCCCTGCGCACCCGCCCCGCTGGCCAACAGCTGCAACGAGCCCTGTGTCAGGCAGTGCCAGGACTCCTCCGTCGTCATCCAGCCTTCCACCGTGCTGGTCACCCTGCCAGGACCCATCCTCACCTCCTTCCCCCAGAGCACCACCGTCGGATCCTCTGCATCGGCTGCCGTGGGCAGCGAACTCAGCTACCAGGGAGTGCCTGTCTCCAACGGGGCCTTCGGCTACGGCTACGGCTACGGCTTGGGAGGCCTGGGCTGCTATGGTGGCAGAGGTCTCGGCTGGTTCGGTGGCAGGAGAGGCTGCTACCCTTGCTAAGGGTCCTCTCCACCACCCTTGACTCCAAGCACTCACACCCTGGAAGCCACACCATGGCTTGAAGATGCACGTCCTTGCACCTCGAACTTGCTCCCTTCCACTTGACGCTTCTGTCTTCTCTATTTCCGCACCCACCCAATAAAGTTTTCCTGCATCCCAGCCTGTGAAGCCTCCTCTTCTTTCTTCTCCCAAGCTTCTTCCAACCCCACCCAGCACAAAGCCAGGGCTACAGTGGCCATTGGGGTGGGTAGAAAGAGATTACAAGCTCCTCCTAGGCTCTACGTCCCCCGCCACAACAACAACACAGAGCAGCACAGGGACACTTCCAGAACATGACACAAGCCCTTCACTTGCCAAGACAAAAATTGCCCCTGCTCATGCACCACTATCCAGACCTCTGATGCCAGCTCCCCTGGAAAGCAGACACTTGACTCTCTTCCCCAGGATGACTCTCTCCCCACCACAGAAGCAAAATCACAGAACTGCAGAATCACAGAATGGTTGGGTTATTTTGGAAGAGATCTCTGGAGATCTCCAAGTCCAAACCTACTGCTAAAGCAGGGTCACCTCGATCAGGCTCTACACGAATGCATCCAGACTGGATTTCGGGAACTCCGGAGAAGTAGACTGCACTCCCTCCCTGGGCAGCCAATTCCAGCGCACCATCACTCTCACAAGAATAACATTTTGAGATGTTTGCTTGGGAAACGCAAGTTCCATTTTGTACCTGATGCCCCTTGTCCTGTAGCTGGGCACCACTCAAAATGATCTGGGCCCATCCTGTTGGCCTAGGCCCTGGTGATATTCATAAGCGGTGATAGGAGCCCCTCGTCCTTCTCTTCTCCAGGATAAACACACCCACGTCTCTGCCTTTCCTTAGGAGAAACAAATTCCAGTCCAAACATCATCTTGTACTCTACTGCAGTTTCTCCACTGGTACCTTTTCTGTCTTGAGTTGAGGAGCATGGAACGGGACACAAGACTCCAGATGCAGCCTCACTACCGCAGAATAGGCAGGGAGGAGCATCTCCCCTGACCTGTTTATTACACACTTCTTCATGCAGCCTAGGATACTACTGGTCTCCTTGGCCAGAAAGGCACATTGCTGGCTCACGTTCAGCTTGGTGTCATATACAAACTCGCTAAGGGTGCACTCAATCCCTGTCTCCGTGTGCCTGGCAAAGGCAGTAAATTGTCCTGGTTCCCCTAAGGACACCAGATGAACACCACCCATTACTGGTCTCCACCTGGACATCAAGGCATTAACCGCAACGCTTTGAGTGCACTTGGACTCCTGCATATTCCTTACTCACCGAAACATCCACCCATCAAATCCACATCTCTCTATCGTAGGGACAAGTCTGTTGTGTGCAATAGAATCAAATGCTTTGCACAAGGCCAGGTGGATGAGGTAGCTCATCCTCCATTATCCATCAACGCTGTAGTGCCATTGAAGAAAACCTCAAAACTTGTGAGGCACAATTTGCCTTTTGTGAAGCCCTCTTGCCTTTCAGCTATCGCCTCCAGAATTTCCATCTTCCTTGACATAATATCCAGCAGGATCCACCAGGATTCGTGACCATGCCAGGAATAGAGGTAACACTGACAGGCTGGTTGTTGATTTGGGTTTCCCTTTTGCAGTCCATCTCGCAGGTCATTTATGCATCACATATATTTTTGTCTTGTCTAGGAGCACGTGAGGCGAGAAATCATCAAAACTCAAGGAAAACACCAGCCTTGATTCTTTACTTTTATACAAACCTAGCCACTTTGATGTAGAAGACACAGATGCTTGTCAAACACAATGTTCCCTTTGAAACGACACGCTCGGGACTACCCACCACCTTTTAGTCTGTTCTGTGTCTGACAGCTCTGGGTCTCCCTGCTTGGGGTGCCTTCTTCCCAATGTACCCACGAACCACGCCACACGAGTGCCACATGACGACCTCACGGACAACATCCCAACTCTGCGATGCTTTGGTTGCCTCTTTGGCCCACCCTGACATTCACCATCACCACCAAGACTTAGATTTCCAAACCTTTGCCTTGAAAGCTGCCACCAGGGCCAAGTAGATGGCATGACATGTTGATGACCTCCTTGCCTCTCCTAATTCGGGCTGAGCTGGGTCAGGCTGCCAGGAAATGGGCTCCCATCATCACAACGCACTCACAAACCACACAAGAAATGTACCATGTGATTACCTCACTGACACCATTACACCTCTCCTACGCTTCGGTCACCTCTTGCGCCTGCCCTGGCACCCAACATTGACACCAAGCCTTTTACCTCTAAGATCCTCACTTCAAAGCAGCCGCCACCACATAGTGGACACGTCCTCAATAGGAGGACATGACATTGAAGAACTGGGGCAAGGAAAACACACCCCACCTCATGACTCGCCACGCTGGGCCAGGACACAGCTGCTGCCTGCAAAATGCACTCATGCACAAAGCCCGTCCCGCCCCTCGCGCACCACCATAAAAGCTGGCCCAGCACCTCTCTCCCTCACAACCTTCCCTGCACACCATCTCCTCCACGCTCAACAAGGTGAGTCTCAAAACCCTGAGGCTCCTTCTCCTGTCCAACCTCCTCCCTCTCTTCCACCATGCTCTACCCCAGCCTCAACAGCCCACATGCCTCCCCACCACCACAAACCTCACAGACCCACCCACGCCTCCCCATTCTCCTGCCCTCCTCACACTTTGCCCCTCGCAAACCAACATCCTGACCCTTGCTCAACACCTTCTCTTCCAGGGACCCTCCACACCACACCCATGGCCTGCAACGACCTCTGCCGCCCCTGCGCACCCGCCCCGCTGGCCAACAGCTGCAACGAGCCCTGCATCAGGCAGTGCCAGGACTCCTCCGTCGTCATCCAGCCTCCTGCCGTGCTGGTCACCCTGCCAGGACCCATCCTCACCTCCTTCCCCCAGAGCACCACCGTCGGATCCTCCGCATCGGCTGCCGTGGGCAGCGAACTCAGCTACCAGGGAGTGCCCGTCTCCAACGGGGCCTTCGGCTATGGCTACGGCTACGGCTTGGGAGGCCTGGGCTGCTATGGTGGCAGAGGTCTCGGCTGGTTCGGTGGCAGGAGCGTCTGCTACCCATGCTAAGGGTCCTCTCCACCACCCCTGAGACTAGCGACATACACCTTGGAAGACACAGCATGCACTGAGGATTCGCCTCCTTGCACCTCAGACTTGCTCCCTTCCACTTGGTGCTCCTTCCTTCTCAATTTCACTCCCCCTCAATAAAGTTCTCCTGCATTCAAGCTTGAGTCGCCTCCTCTCTTCTTTTAAAGTTCATCCAACCTCTCCCAGCACAACACCAAGGCTACAGTGGCCATTGAGGTGGTTGGAAAGATGTTGCAATCTCCACGTATGGTTTATGTCCCCAGCCACAACAACAATAGAGAGCAGGGCAGAGACACTTCCAGAACATGACAAAAGCCCTTCGCTTGCCCAGGCAAATCATGCCCATGCTAGTTCACCGCTATCCAGACCTCCGATGTCAGCTCCCCTGGTTAACAAACTCTTGATTCTTCCCCAGGATGACTCTCTGGCCACCACAGCAAGCAAAATCACAGAACTACAGAACCACAGAATGGTTGGGTTGCATTGGAAGAGATCTCTGGAGATCTCCCAGTCCAAACCTCCTGCTAAAGCAGGGTCACCTCAATCAGGCTGTACAGGAATGCATCAGATTGGATTTCAGTTTTTCCAGAACTGGCTGCCCAGTGCTCTATCACCCTTACAATAAATCAGGCTTTGCTCATGTTCACGTTCAACTTCCTGTGCTACTATTTGCGCCTTTTGCTCCTTGTCCAGTAGCTAGCGTCTACTTAGAAAAGTCTGGCCCCATCCTCTTGAATCCTTCTCTTTGCATATTGATCTTCTTTGATGATTTCTCTTCTCAATCTTCTCTTCTCCAAGCAAAAGCAACCAGGGTCTTTCAACCTTTCAAAGTCAGAGAGAAGCTCTAGGCCTTTTAAGCACCTCCATGGCCTCCACTGGACTCTCTCCAATAGTTCCTTGAGTTTCTGGAGCTGGCGATGCTCCACCCCAGGACTTGTTTAAGGCCAGATTGGATAGGGGCTTGGGTAACCTCATCTAGTGGGATGTCCTTCCCCATGGCAAGGGGATGGAACTAGATGATCTTTAAGATCCCTTCCAACCCCAACTATTCTAGGATTCTATGCGGCCTCTCTAGGGCAGAGTAGATGGGGAGGAGCATCTCATTCAACCCTCTTGCTACACTCTTCTTGACACACTCCAGAATACCCTCAGTCTTCACCACCAGTGCACATTGCTGACTCATATCAAGGACAAGGACCTGGCATTTGGCCTTGTCGAACTCGCAGATTTGCATGGGCTCGTGTCCCTAGCTGGTCAAGGCTGCTCTGGCTAGCAACCCTTTCCTCTGGAGAGTCCACAACATCATTCAGCTTGGTGTCATCTGCAAACTGGCAGAGGGTGCACTCAATGCCATTGTCTGCGGCCCTGGAAAAGACCGTAAATAATACCGGTCCCAATATGGACTCCTGACGACACCACTCGTGACTGGTCTCTACCGGGACAACAAGCTATTGACCACAATCCTTCGGCATCCAGATGATTCCTTATCAACCAAGCAATCCACTCATCAGATCCACATCTCTCCATTTAGACAAGGACAGACCTTTCCTCTTGGGTATTCATCATACCACTCAGCTTGGTGTCTTCTTCAGACTCACTGAGGGTGCACTCACTCCCACTCTCTATGTCCCTGACAAAGACAGTGAATAATCGTTGTCCCAGGACAGACACTAGGTGGACACCGCTAGTCACTGATCTCCACCTGTACATCGAGACCTTGACCCCAGCACTCTGAGTGGAACAATCCCGCATAATTCTTACAAACCAAGAGGTCCTCTTCTCCCAAGTGACAGGGGACAGGACAAGAGGGAATGGCCTCAAGCTCCGACAGGGGAGGTTTAGGCTAGACGTTAGGAAAAAATTCTTTACAGAAAGGGTCATTGGGCACTGGAACAGGCTGCCCAGGGAGGTGGTTGAGTCACCTTCCCTGGAGGTGTTTAAGGCACGGGTGGACGAGGTGCTGAGGGATATGGTTTAGTGTTTGGTAGGAACGGTTGGACTCGGTGATCCGGTGGGTCTCTTCCAACCTGGTTATTCTGTGATTCTGTGATTCTGTGTGATTCTGTCCACCCATCAAATCCACATCTTTCAATGTCAGAGACAAGGGTGCTGTGAGTGGCGGTATCAAATACATTACACAAGGCCAAGTAGATCAGGCCAGTTCCTCTTCCCTTCTCCACCAACACTGTAGCCTCACTGCACGCAGCCTCCATTTAGAAAAGGATGATGCGTGAGACACTTTCATATGATTTGCAGAGGGCCAGGTAGGTGAGTTCTGTTCCTCTTCCCTTCCCCACCAACATTGTAGACCCATCGCACAAAGACTCCAAATTTCTAAGGAACAATTTGCCTTTTGGGAAGGCATCTTGTCTTTCAGCAATCTCCTCCTTAATTTCCACACGCCTTGGCATAGTTTCCAGGAGGATCTGCCACAATCCGTGACATTGGCAGGCACAGAGGTGACACTGACAGGCTGATAGTTGACCTGGGTCTCCCTTTTGCGTCTTTAAAATGAGAGTTACCATCTGCTGCCTTGCTGAGGGTTCACTCCATCCCACTGCTCATGTCATTGCGAAGGATGCTGAACAGATTTGTTCCCAAAGATCCACTTCCTGGGCTACATTAATTGAGATTTCTTTCCATCAGGACACCCTGCCACCCATCACAAGCCTCTGGCCCCAACCATTCAACCACTTGGCAGTTCAACTCGCTGGTCACTTATGCAAAGCATGCATTTTGGTCTTTTCTAGGAGGATGCAAGGAGAGAAAACATAAAAAGCTTCACGCAAAATTCAAGGTAAACACAAGCCTTTGTTCTTTCCCCCTCTACAGACCTACTCACTTTAATGCAGAAGATGCATAGCTTGGTCAAGCATGATGTCCTCTTCAGAAATCCATATTCATACGTCCTCATCAACTCTTCTGACCAGGGTTGAGCAGTGGTTTGTGTGGCTACCAGCAATTGCCATTTCCTCCTCACAATGCACCCACAAACCACACAACAAAAGTGGTAAGCAATGGCCTCACTGACACCATTACACCTCTCCTACGCTTTGGTCACCTCTTGCGCCTGCCCTGACACACTTCAGCAGCACCAAGTCTTTGGCCTCTAACACTCACACTTCAAAGATGCCGCCACCACCAAGTGGACACGTCCTCAAGAGGAGGACATGACATTGAAGAACGGGGGCAAGGAAAACACACCCCACCTCATGACTCGCCACGCTGGGCCAGGACACAGCTGCTGCCTGCAAAATGCACTCATGCACAAAGCCTGTCCCGCCCCTCACGCACCACCATAAAAGCTGGCCCAGCACCTCTCTCCCTCACAACCTTCTCTGCACACCTTCTCCTCTGCACTCAACAAGGTGAGTCTCAAAACCCTGAGCCTCCTCCTCCTGTCCAACCTCCTCCCTCTCTTCCACCACGCTCTGCCCCAGCCTCTCCTGCCGACATTCCTCCCCACCGCCACACTCCCCACAGAACCACCCCAACCTCCCAACATCCCTTCCCTCCTCACACTCCACATTTCAAAACCCCCATGCGCCACCACTTGCTCAACACCTTCTCTTCCAGGGACCCTCCACACCACACCCATGGCCTGCAACGACCTCTGCCGCCCCTGCGCACCCGCCCCGCTGGCCAACAGCTGCAACGAGCCCTGTGTCAGGCAGTGCCAGGACTCCTCCGTCGTCATCCAGCCTTCCACCGTGCTGGTCACCCTGCCAGGACCCATCCTCACCTCCTTCCCCCAGAGCACCACCGTCGGATCCTCCGCATCGGCTGCCGTGGGCAGCGAACTCAGCTACCAGGGAGTGCCTGTCTCCAACGGGGCCTTCGGCTATGGCTACGGCTACGGCTTGGGAGGCCTGGGCTGCTATGGTGGCAGAGGTCTCGGCTGGTTCGGTGGCAGGAGAGGCTGCTACCCTTGCTAAGGGTCCTCTCCACCTCCCTTGACACCAACCACTCACACCCTGGAAGCCACACCATGGGTTGAAGATGCACGTCCTTGCACCTCGAACTTGCTCCCTTCCACTTGACGCTTCTGTCTTCTCTATTTCCGCACCCACCCAATAAAGTTTTCCTGCATCCCAGCCTGAGAAGCCTCCTCTTCTTTCTTCTCCCAAGCTTCTTCCAACCCCACCCAGCACAAAGCCAAGGTTACAGGGGCCATTGAGGTGGGTAGAAAGAGATTACAAGCTCCTCCCAGGCTCTACGTCCCCAGCCACAACAACAACACAGAGCAGCACAGGGACACTTCCAGAACATGACACAAGCCCTTCACTTGCCAAGACAAAAATTGCCCCTGCTCATGCACCACTATCCAGACCTCTGATGCCAGCTCCCCAGGAAAGCAGACACTTGACTCTCTTCCCCAGGATGACTCTCTCCCCACCACAGAAGCAAAATCACAGAACTGCAGAATCACAGAATGGTTGGGTTATTTTGGAAGAGATCTCTGGAGATCTCCAAGTCCAAACCTCCTGCTAAAGCAGGGTCACCTCGATCAGGCTCTACACGAATGCATCCAGACTGGATTTTGGGAACTCTGGAGAAGTAGACTGCACTCCCTCCCTGGGCAGCCAATTCCAGCGCACCATCACTCTCACAAGAATAACAGTTCGAGATGTTTGCTTGGGAAACACAAGTTCCATTTTGTACCTGATGCCCCTTGTCCTGTAGCTGGGCACCACTCAAAATGATCTGGGCCCATCCTGTTGGCCAAGGCCCTGGTGATATTCATAAGCAGTGATAGGAGCCCCTCGTCCTTCTCTTCTCCAGGATAAACACACCCACGTCTCTGCCTCTCCATAGGAGACACAAATTCCAGTCCAAACATCATCTTGTACTCTACTGCAGTTTCTCCACTGGTACCTTTTCTGTCTTGAGTTGAGGAGCATGGAACGGGACACAAGACTCCAGATGCAGCCTCACTACCGCAGAGTAGGCAGGGAGGAGCATCTCCCCTGACCTGTTTATTACACACTTCTTCATGCAGCCCAGGATACTACTGGTCTCCTTGGCCAGAAGGGCACATTGCTGGCTCACGTTCAGCTTGGTGTCACATACAAACTCGCTAAGGGTGCACTCAATCCCTGTCTCCGTGTGCCTGGCAAAGGCAGTAAATTGTCCTGGTTCCCCTAAGGACACCAGATGAACACCACACATTACTGGTCTCCACCTGGACATCAAGGCATTAACCGCAACGCTTTGAGTGCACTTGGACTCCTGCATATTCCTTACTCACCGAAACATCCACCCATCAAATCCACATCTCTCTATCGTAGAGACAAGTCTGTTGTGTGCAATAGAATCAAATGATTTGCACAAGGCCAGGTGGATGAGGTAGCTCATCCTCCATTATCCATCAACGCTGTAGTGCCATTGAAGAAAACCTCAAAACTTGTGAGGCACAATTTGCCTTTTGTGAAGCCCTCTTGCCTTTCAGCTATCGCCTCCAGAATTTCCATCTTCCTTGACATAATATCCAGCAGGATCCACCAGGATTCGTGACCATGCCAGGAACAGAGGTAACACTGACAGGCTGGTTGTCGATTTGGGTTTCCCTTTTGCAGTCCATCTCGCAGGTCACTTCTGACACACGTACATTTTTGTCTTGTCTAGGAGCATGTGAGGCGAGAAATCATCAAAACTCAAGGAAAACACCAGCCTTGATTCTTTACTTTTATACAAACTTAGCCACTTTGATGTAGAAGACACAGATGCTTGTCAAACACAATGTTCCCTTTGAAACAACACGCTCGGGACTACCCATAACCTTTTTGTCTGTTCTGTGTCTGACAGCTCTGGGTCTCCCTGCTTGGGGTGCCTTCTTCCCAATGTACCCACGAACCACGCCACACGAGTGCCACATGACGACCTCACGGACAACATCCCAACTCTGCGATGCTTTGGTTGCCTCTTCGGCCCACCCTGACATTCACCATTACCACCAAGACTTAGACTTCCAAACCTTTGCCTTGAAAGCTGCCACCAGGGCCAAGTAGATGGCATGACATGTTGATGACCTCCTTGCCTCTCCTAATTCGGGCTGAGCTGGGTCAGGCTGCCAGGAAATGGGGTCAGATCATCACAACGCACTCACAAACCACACAAGAAATGTACCATGCGATTACCTCACTGACACCATTACACCTCTCCTACGCTTCGGTGACCTCTTGCGCCTGCCCTGGCACCCAACATCGACACCAAGCCTTTTACCTCTAAGATTCTCACTTCAAAGCAGCCGCCACCACATAGTGGACACGTCCTCAAGAGGAGGACATGACATTGAAGAACTGGGGCAAGGAAAACACACCCCATCTCATGACTCGCCACGCTGGGCCAGGACACAGCTGCTGCCTGCAAAATGCACTCACGCACAAAGCCCGTCCCGCCCCTCGCGCAACACCATAAAAGCTGCCCCAGCACCTCTCTCCCTCACAACCTTCCCTGCACACCGTCTCCTCCACGCTCAACAAGGTGAGTCTCAAAACCCTGAGGCTCCTTCTCCTGTCCGACCTCCTCCCTCTCTTCCACCATGCTCTACCCCAGCCTCAACAGCCCACATGCCTCCCCACCACCACGAACCTCACAGACCCACCCACGCCTCCCCATTCCCCTGCCCTCCTCACACTTTGCCCCTCGCAAACCAACATCCTGACCCTTGCTCAACACCTTCTCTTCCAGGGACCCTGACACCACACCCATGGCCTGCAACGACCTCTGCCGCCCCTGCGCACCCGCCCCGCTGGCCAACAGCTGCAACGAGCCCTGTGTCAGGCAGTGCCAGGACTCCTCCGTCGTCATCCAGCCTTCCACCGTGCTGGTCACCCTGCCAGGACCCATCCTCACCTCCTTCCCCCAGAGCACCACCGTCGGATCCTCCGCATCGGCTGCCGTGGGCAGCGAACTCAGCTACCAGGGAGTGCCTGTCTCCAACGGGGCCTTCGGCTATGGCTACGGCTACGGCTTGGGAGGCCTGGGCTGCTATGGTGGCAGAGGTCTCGGCTGGTTCGGTGGCAGGAGAGGCTGCTACCCTTGCTAAGGGTCCTCTCCACCTCCCTTGACACCAACCACTCACACCCTGGAAGCCACACCATGGGTTGAAGATGCACGTCCTTGCACCTCGAACTTGCTCCCTTCCACTTGACGCTTCTGTCTTCTCTATTTCCGCACCCACCCAATAAAGTTTTCCTGCATCCCAGCCTGAGAAGCCTCCTCTTCTTTCTTCTCCCAAGCTTCTTCCAACCCCACCCAGCACAAAGCCAAGGTTACAGGGGCCATTGAGGTGGGTAGAAAGAGATTACAAGCTCCTCCCAGGCTCTACGTCCCCAGCCACAACAACAACACAGAGCAGCACAGGGACACTTCCAGAACATGACACAAGCCCTTCACTTGCCAAGACAAAAATTGCCCCTGCTCATGCACCACTATCCAGACCTCTGATGCCAGCTCCCCAGGAAAGCAGACACTTGACTCTCTTCCCCAGGATGACTCTCTCCCCACCACAGAAGCAAAATCACAGAACTGCAGAATCACAGAATGGTTGGGTTATTTTGGAAGAGATCTCTGGAGATCTCCAAGTCCAAACCTCCTGCTAAAGCAGGGTCACCTCGATCAGGCTCTACAGGAATGCATCCAGACTGGATTTTGGGAACTCTGGAGAAGTAGACTGCACTCCCTCCCTGGGCAGCCAATTCCAGCGCACCATCACTCTCACAAGAATAACAGTTCGAGATGTTTGCTTGGGAAACACAAGTTCCATTTTGTACCTGATGCCCCTTGTCCTGTAGCTGGGCACCACTCAAAATGATCTGGGCCCATCCTGTTGGCCAAGGCCCTGGTGATATTCATAAGCAGTGATAGGAGCCCCTCGTCCTTCTCTTCTCCAGGATAAACACACCCACGTCTCTGCCTCTCCATAGGAGACACAAATTCCAGTCCAAACATCATCTTGTACTCTACTGCAGTTTCTCCACTGGTACCTTTTCTGTCTTGAGTTGAGGAGCATGGAACGGGACACAAGACTCCAGATGCAGCCTCACTACCGCAGAGTAGGCAGGGAGGAGCATCTCCCCTGACCTGTTTATTACACACTTCTTCATGCAGCCCAGGATACTACTGGTCTCCTTGGCCAGAAGGGCACATTGCTGGCTCACGTTCAGCTTGGTGTCACATACAAACTCGCTAAGGGTGCACTCAATCCCTGTCTCCGTGTGCCTGGCAAAGGCAGTAAATTGTCCTGGTTCCCCTAAGGACACCAGATGAACACCACACATTACTGGTCTCCACCTGGACATCAAGGCATTAACCGCAACGCTTTGAGTGCACTTGGACTCCTGCATATTCCTTACTCACCGAAACATCCACCCATCAAATCCACATCTCTCTATCGTAGAGACAAGTCTGTTGTGTGCAATAGAATCAAATGATTTGCACAAGGCCAGGTGGATGAGGTAGCTCATCCTCCATTATCCATCAACGCTGTAGTGCCATTGAAGAAAACCTCAAAACTTGTGAGGCACAATTTGCCTTTTGTGAAGCCCTCTTGCCTTTCAGCTATCGCCTCCAGAATTTCCATCTTCCTTGACATAATATCCAGCAGGATCCACCAGGATTCGTGACCATGCCAGGAACAGAGGTAACACTGACAGGCTGGTTGTCGATTTGGGTTTCCCTTTTGCAGTCCATCTCGCAGGTCACTTCTGACACACGTACATTTTTGTCTTGTCTAGGAGCATGTGAGGCGAGAAATCATCAAAACTCAAGGAAAACACCAGCCTTGATTCTTTACTTTTATACAAACTTAGCCACTTTGATGTAGAAGACACAGATGCTTGTCAAACACAATGTTCCCTTTGAAACAACACGCTCGGGACTACCCATAACCTTTTTGTCTGTTCTGTGTCTGACAGCTCTGGGTCTCCCTGCTTGGGGTGCCTTCTTCCCAATGTACCCACGAACCACGCCACACGAGTGCCACATGACGACCTCACGGACAACATCCCAACTCTGCGATGCTTTGGTTGCCTCTTCGGCCCACCCTGACATTCACCATTACCACCAAGACTTAGACTTCCAAACCTTTGCCTTGAAAGCTGCCACCAGGGCCAAGTAGATGGCATGACATGTTGATGACCTCCTTGCCTCTCCTAATTCGGGCTGAGCTGGGTCAGGCTGCCAGGAAATGGGGTCAGATCATCACAACGCACTCACAAACCACACAAGAAATGTACCATGCGATTACCTCACTGACACCATTACACCTCTCCTACGCTTCGGTGACCTCTTGCGCCTGCCCTGGCACCCAACATCGACACCAAGCCTTTTACCTCTAAGATTCTCACTTCAAAGCAGCCGCCACCACATAGTGGACACGTCCTCAAGAGGAGGACATGACATTGAAGAACTGGGGCAAGGAAAACACACCCCATCTCATGACTCGCCACGCTGGGCCAGGACACAGCTGCTGCCTGCAAAATGCACTCACGCACAAAGCCCGTCCCGCCCCTCGCGCAACACCATAAAAGCTGCCCCAGCACCTCTCTCCCTCACAACCTTCCCTGCACACCGTCTCCTCCACGCTCAACAAGGTGAGTCTCAAAACCCTGAGGCTCCTTCTCCTGTCCGACCTCCTCCCTCTCTTCCACCATGCTCTACCCCAGCCTCAACAGCCCACATGCCTCCCCACCACCACGAACCTCACAGACCCACCCACGCCTCCCCATTCCCCTGCCCTCCTCACACTTTGCCCCTCGCAAACCAACATCCTGACCCTTGCTCAACACCTTCTCTTCCAGGGACCCTGACACCACACCCATGGCCTGCAACGACCTCTGCCGCCCCTGCGCACCCGCCCCGCTGGCCAACAGCTGCAACGAGCCCTGTGTCAGGCAGTGCCAGGACTCCTCCGTCGTCATCCAGCCTTCCACCGTGCTGGTCACCCTGCCAGGACCCATCCTCACCTCCTTCCCCCAGAGCACCACCGTCGGATCCTCCGCATCGGCTGCCGTGGGCAGCGAACTCAGCTACCAGGGAGTGCCTGTCTCCAACGGGGCCTTCGGCTATGGCTACGGCTACGGCTTGGGAGGCCTGGGCTGCTATGGTGGCAGAGGTCTCGGCTGGTTCGGTGGCAGGAGAGGCTGCTACCCTTGCTAAGGGTCCTCTCCACCTCCCTTGACACCAACCACTCACACCCTGGAAGCCACACCATGGGTTGAAGATGCACGTCCTTGCACCTCGAACTTGCTCCCTTCCACTTGACGCTTCTGTCTTCTCTATTTCCGCACCCACCCAATAAAGTTTTCCTGCATCCCAGCCTGAGAAGCCTCCTCTTCTTTCTTCTCCCAAGCTTCTTCCAACCCCACCCAGCACAAAGCCAAGGTTACAGGGGCCATTGAGGTGGGTAGAAAGAGATTACAAGCTCCTCCCAGGCTCTACGTCCCCAGCCACAACAACAACACAGAGCAGCACAGGGACACTTCCAGAACATGACACAAGCCCTTCACTTGCCAAGACAAAAATTGCCCCTGCTCATGCACCACTATCCAGACCTCTGATGCCAGCTCCCCAGGAAAGCAGACACTTGACTCTCTTCCCCAGGATGACTCTCTCCCCACCACAGAAGCAAAATCACAGAACTGCAGAATCACAGAATGGTTGGGTTATTTTGGAAGAGATCTCTGGAGATCTCCAAGTCCAAACCTCCTGCTAAAGCAGGGTCACCTCGATCAGGCTCTACAGGAATGCATCCAGACTGGATTTTGGGAACTCTGGAGAAGTAGACTGCACTCCCTCCCTGGGCAGCCAATTCCAGCGCACCATCACTCTCACAAGAATAACAGTTCGAGATGTTTGCTTGGGAAACACAAGTTCCATTTTGTACCTGATGCCCCTTGTCCTGTAGCTGGGCACCACTCAAAATGATCTGGGCCCATCCTGTTGGCCAAGGCCCTGGTGATATTCATAAGCAGTGATAGGAGCCCCTCGTCCTTCTCTTCTCCAGGATAAACACACCCACGTCTCTGCCTCTCCATAGGAGACACAAATTCCAGTCCAAACATCATCTTGTACTCTACTGCAGTTTCTCCACTGGTACCTTTTCTGTCTTGAGTTGAGGAGCATGGAACGGGACACAAGACTCCAGATGCAGCCTCACTACCGCAGAGTAGGCAGGGAGGAGCATCTCCCCTGACCTGTTTATTACACACTTCTTCATGCAGCCCAGGATACTACTGGTCTCCTTGGCCAGAAGGGCACATTGCTGGCTCACGTTCAGCTTGGTGTCACATACAAACTCGCTAAGGGTGCACTCAATCCCTGTCTCCGTGTGCCTGGCAAAGGCAGTAAATTGTCCTGGTTCCCCTAAGGACACCAGATGAACACCACACATTACTGGTCTCCACCTGGACATCAAGGCATTAACCGCAACGCTTTGAGTGCACTTGGACTCCTGCATATTCCTTACTCACCGAAACATCCATCCATCAAATCCACATCTCTCTATCATAGAGACAAGTCTGTTGTGTGCAATAGAATCAAATGCTTTGCACAAGGCCAGGTGGATGAGGTAGCTCATCCTCCATTATCCATCAACGCTGTAGTCCCATTGAAGAAAACCTCAAAACTTGTGAGGCACAATTTGCCTTTTGTGAAGCCCTCTTGCCTTTCAGCTATCGCCTCCAGAATTTCCATCTTCCTTGACATAATATCCAGCAGGATCCACCAGGATTCGTGACCATGCCAGGAACAGAGGTAACACTGACAGGCTGGTTGTTGATTTGGGTTTCCCTTTTGCAGTCCATCTCGCAGGTCACTTCTGCAACACATACATTTTTGTCTTCTCTAGGAGCATGTGAGGCGAGAAATCATCAAAACTCAAGGAAAACACCAGCCTTGATTCTTTACTTTTATACAAACCTAGCCACTTTGATGTGGAAGACACAGATGCTTGTCAAACACAATGTCCCCTTTGAAACGACACGCTCGGGACTACCCACAACCTTTTTGTCTGTTCTGTGTCTGACAGCTCTGGGTCTCCCTGCTTGGGGTGCCTTCTTCCCAATGTACCCATGAACCACGCCACACGAGTGCCACATGACGACCTCATGGACAACATCCCAACTCTGTGATGCTTTGGTTGCCTCTTCGGCCCACCCTGACATGCACCATCACCACCAAGACTTAGACTTCCAGACCTTTGCCTTGAAAGCTGCCACCAGGGCCAAGTAGATGGCATGACATGTTGATGACCTTCTTGCCTCTCCTAATTCGGGCTGAGCTGGGTCAGGCTGCCAGGAAATGGGCTCCCATCATCACAACGCACTCACAAACCACACTAGAAATGTACCATGCGATTACCTCACTGACACCATTACACCTCTCCTACGCTTCGGTCACCTCTTGTGCCTGCCCTGACACCCAACATCGACACCAAGCCTTTTACCTCTAAGATTCTCACTTCAAAGCAGCCGCCACCACATAGTGGACACGTCCTCAAGAGGAGGACATGACATTGAAGAACTGGGGCAAGGAAAACACACCCCACCTCATGACTCGCCACGCTGGGCCAGGACACAGCTGCTGCCTGCAAAATGCACTCACGCACAAAGCCCGTCCCGCCCCTCACGCACCACCATAAAAGCTGGCCCAGCACCTCTCTCCCTCACAACCTTCCCTGCACACCGTCTCCTCCACGCTCAACAAGGTGAGTCTCAAAACCCTGAGGCTCCTTCTCCTGTCCAAACTCCTCCCTCTCTTCCACCATGCTCTGTCCCAGCCTCAACAGCCCACACGCCTCCCCACCACCACGAACCTCACAGACCCACCCACGCCTCCCCATTCCCCTGCCCTCCTCACACTTTGCCCCTCGCAAACCAACATCCTGACCCTTGCTCAACACCTTCTCTTCCAGGGACCCTCCACACCACACCCATGGCCTGCAACGACCTCTGCCGCCCCTGTGCACCCGCCCCGCTGGCCAACAGCTGCAACGAGCCCTGTGTCAGGCAGTGCCAGGACTCCTCCGTCGTCATCCAGCCTTCCACCGTGCTGGTCACCCTGCCAGGACCCATCCTCACCTCCTTTCCCCAGAGCACCACCGTCGGATCCTCTGCATCGGCTGCCGTGGGCAGCGAACTCAGCTACCAGGGAGTGCCTGTCTCCAACGGGGCCTTCGGCTATGGCTACGGCTACGGCTTGGGAGGTCTGGGCTGCTATGGTGGCAGAGGTCTCGGCTGGTTCGGTGGCAGGAGAGGCTGCTACCCATGCTAAGGGTCCTCTCCACCACCCTTGACACCAACCACTCACACCCTGGAAGCCACACCATGGGTTGAAGATGCACGTCCTTGCGCCTCGAACTTGCTCCCTTCCACTTGACGCTTCTGTCTTCTCTATTTCCACACCCACCCAATAAAGTTTTCCTGCATCCCAGCCTGAGAAGCCTCCTCTTCTTTCTTCTCCCAAGCTTCTTCCAACCCCACCCAGCACAAAGCCAAGGTTACAGTGGCCATTGGGGTGGGTAGAAAGAGATTACAAGCTCCTCCTAGGCTCTACATCCCCAGCCACAACAACAACACAGAGCAGCACAGGGACACTTCCAGAACATGACACAAGCCTTTCACTTTCCAACACATAAATTGCCCCTGCTCATGCACCACTATCCAGACCTCTGATGCCAGCTCCCCAGGAAAGCAGACACTTGACTCTCTTCCCCAGGACGACTCTCTCCCCACTACCGAAGGAAAATCACAGAACTGCAGAATCACAGAATGGTTGGGTTATTTTGGAAGAGATCTCTGGAGATCTCCAAGTCCAAACCTACTGCTAAAGCAGGGTCACCTCGATCAGGCTCTACACGAATGCATCCAGACTGGATTTCGGGAACTCCGGAGAAGTAGACTGCACTCCCTCCCTGGGCAGCCAATTCCAGTGCACCATCACTCTCACAAGAATAACATTTCGAGATGTTTGCTTGGGAAACGCAAGTTCCATTTTGTACCTGATGCCCCTTGTCCTGTAGCTGGGCACCACTCAAAATGATCTGGGCCCATCCTGTTGGCCAAGGCCCTGGTGATATTCATAAGCAGTGATAGGAGCCCCTCGTCCTTCTCTTCTCCAGGATAAACACACCCACATCTCTGCCTCTCCTT
This sequence comes from Phaenicophaeus curvirostris, assembly GCF_032191515.1. NCBI lineage: Eukaryota > Metazoa > Chordata > Aves > Cuculiformes > Cuculidae > Phaenicophaeus > Phaenicophaeus curvirostris. The sequence continues at coordinate 98,558,899 of NC_091394.1, read as the reverse complement.
AGGAGACACAAATTCCAGTCCAAACATCATCTTGTACTCTACTGCAGTTTCTCCACTGGTACCTTTTCTGTCTTGAGTTGAGGAGCATGGAACGGGACACAAGACTCCAGATGCAGCCTCACTACTGCAGAGTAGGCAGGGAGGAGCATCTCCCCTGACCTGTTTATTACACACTTCTTCATGCAGCCCAGGATACTACTGGTCTCCTTGGCCAGAAGGGCACATTGCTGGCTCACGTTCAGCTTGGTGTCACATACAAACTCACTAAGGGTGCACTCAATCCCTGTCTCCATGTGCCTGGCAAAGGCAGTATATTGTCCTAGTTCCCCTAAGGACACCAGATGAACACCACACATTACTGGTGTCCACCTGGACATCAAGGCATTAACCGTAATGCTTTGAGTGCCTCTGGTACTGGCCCCACTCGTGAAAGCTGCGCTCGAGTAGGGGAACTCCTTCACATGGTGAAGGAGCTAAGAGAGGAGGTGAAGAGGCTGAGGACCATCAGGGAGTGTGAGAGGGAGATTGACCAGTGGAGCAGGGCCCTCTCACTAACTCAGCAGCCTGCTCGAGCTAGTGTGTCCGAACATCATCCACCTGCAAACTGCACGGTTTGGGGGAACAAGAGATGGGGAGTGGCAGCAAGTTCCTGCCAGAGGAAGGAAACCTGCTCCCCTCACCCAGACAGCAAAGCCCCAGATCCCCCTGGCGAACAAGTACCAGGTGCTGCAGGTGGAATCCAGCCCTGAGGATGAGGATGGTGTCTCCCACAGCCTAGAATCCTTCCCTAGGCTGCACCATTCTCAGAAATAGATAAAAACATCCTCCATCAAGAAGAGGAGGAGGGTGATTGTTGTAGGGGACTCCCTCCTAAAAGGAACAGAGGGACCCATTTGCAGACCGGACCCCCTCCACAGAGAGGTCTGCTGCTTACTGGGTGCATCAGGGAAGGAGGTAGCTAGAAAACTTCCTTCCCTGGTTCACGAGACAGACTACTATCCTCTGATAGTAGTCCAAACTGGTAATGACAACCTAACAAACAAAAAGGCCAAAGCCATCAAGAATGGCTTCAGGGCAATTGGGAGAATGATGGAGGGCTCTGGGGCACAAGTAGTATTCTGCTCCATCCCAATGCTAAATAGAGAGGAGCGGGAAGCCAGGATGAAGAATTCGATTAATACCTGGCTCCGAGCCTGGTGCGAGGAGAGGGGCTTTGGCTTTTTTGATCATGGCGGGGCTTACGCACCCCCAGGCTTTCTCGCTAAGGGCAGGACACATGCGTCTCCTAGCGGGGCTAAAGCCCTTGCTAGAAACCTAGCCAAGCTCATAAATCGAGCTTAAACTAGATGTGAAGGGGGAGGGGGTTGAGCCCAGGCTAGACAGGAACGAGCCTGGATGTGGGGAATTGGTGATTGGGAGAGGGTGCGCGGGTGAGGACCACCAGTACCTCACCGCACAAAAAGTGGGGGAGAACACACCTCGGGGTGCTAAGGAAGATGCAGGCACTCTGGTGTTAACTACTCCAGTTACCAGGCAGTTGGGAACGAACCCTGTTCCCTCTAGGAGGGCTGAAGGCTCGGCAGCTCAGCTGAAGTGCATTTACACCAATGCATGCAGCATGGGAAATAAGAAGGAAGAGCTGGAAGCTGTCGTAGGGCAAGGGGCCTATGATGTCGTTGCCATCACGGAAACGTGGTGGGACGACTCATATAACTGGAGTACGGCTATGGTGGGGTATAAGCTTTTCAGGCGGGACAGGAAGGGTAGGAGAGGAGGCGGGGTAGCCCTCTTTGTAAGGGAGGACTTGGACATCACTGAGATGGATTGTGGCGATCAGGAGGTTGAGTGCCTGTGGGTCAAAATCAGAGGAGCCCACCAGAAGGTAGATTTTGTGATGGGAGTCTGTTACAGACCACCCAACCAAGGAGAAGCAGCTGATGAGCTCTTCTATAAACAGCTGCGGTCAATCTCTAGATCGATGCCTCTCGTTCTGGTGGGAGACTTCAATCTGCCTGATATCTGCTGGGTGTACAACACGGCAGAAAGGAAGCAGTCTAGGAGGTTCCTGGAGTGCGTGGGAGACAACTTCCTCGCACAGTTGGTGAATGAACCAACCAGGGAAGGTGCCCTCCTGGACCTGCTGTTGGTGAACAGAGAAGGCCTTGTAGGGGATGTGGCGGTAGGTGGACGCCTAGGACTAAGCGACCATGAGATGATAAAATTTTCTGTTCTAGGTGAAGTGAAGAGGGTGGTTAGCAAGACGGTAACATTAAATTTCCAGAGGGCAGACTTTGATCTCTTCAGCAGGCTGGTTGGTGAAGTCTCATGGGAGACAGTACTCAAGGGCAAGGGAGCCCAGGAGGGCTGGGAGCTCTTCAAAAGGGTGGTCCTACCAGCTCAGGAGAAAGCCATCCCCGTGGTCCGGAAAAAAAGCCGGCAGGGGAGAAAGCCAGCTTGGTTGAATAGAGAGATCTTGAGGGATATCAAGAAGAAGAGAAATGTTTATGGCCTCTGGAAGAAGGGACAGGCCTCTTGGGTGGACTACAGGAGGGAAGTGAGATTGTGTAGGGAAAAAATCAGAAGGGCTAAGGCTCAGCTAGAAATTGGATTGGCCAAGTCAGTGAAAGATAACAAAAAATCTTTCTACAAATATATAAATAATAAAAGGCGGACTAGGGAGACCATACAGTCCCTGTTGGACACAGAAGGAACAACAGTAACAGGGGATGAGGAAAACGCTGAGGTACTTAATGCCTTCTTTGCCTCAGTCTTTAGTCATAAGGAGGGTCGTTCCGTCTGTGTACTAACCCAGGAGCTAGAGGAGCATAATGAGGCTCCCATGATCCAAGAGGAGGTGGTCAGAGACTTGCTAGCCCGACTGGACAGTCACAAGTCTATGGGGCCGGACGGGATTCACCCTAGGGTACTGAAGGAGCTGGCGGATGTGCTGGCCAAACCCCTTTCCATCATCTTCCAACAGTCCTGGAAGACTGGGGAAGTCCCACTGGACTGGAGGCTGGCTGATGTTGTGCCCATCTACAAAAAGGGCCGCAGGGAGGACCCAGGGAACTACAGGCCTGTCAGTCTGACCTCAGTGCCAGGGAAAGTCATGGAGCAGGTGATCTTGAGTGCTATCATGAAGCACATGCAAGAGAACCGGGTAATCAGGCCCAGTCAACATGGGTTCACAAAAGGCAGCTCTTGCCAGACTAACCTGATCGCCTTCTATGACAAAGTGACTCGGCTGCTGGATGAGGGAAAGGCTGTGGATGTGGTCTTCCTGGACTTCAGCAAAGCCTTTGACACAGTTTCTTACAGTGTTCTGCTTGAGAAACTGTCAGCCTCTGGCCTGGACAGGCGCACACTCTCCTGGGTGGAAAACTGGTTGGATGGCCAGGCCCAGAGAGTGGTGGTAAATGGTGTGAAATCCAGCTGGAGGCCAGGGACAAGTGGGGTTCCCCAGGGCTCAGTGCTGGGTCCAGCCCTCTTCAATGTCTTCATCAATGATCTGGATGAAGGCATCGAGTGCACCCTTAGCAAGTTTGTGGACGACACTAAGCTGGGTGGAAGTGTCGATCTGCTGGAGGGTCGGGAGGCTCTGCAAAGGGATCTGAACAGGCTGGACCGCTGGGCAGAGTCCAATGGCATGAGGTTTAACAAGGCCAAATGCCAGGTCCTGCACTTGGGGCACAACAACCCTGTGCAGTGCTACAGACTAGGAGAAGTCTGTCTAGAAAGCTGCCTGGAGGAGAGGGACCTGGGTGTGTTGGTTGACAACCGACTGAATATGAGCCAGCAGTGTGCCCAGGTGGCCAAGAAGGCCAATGGCATCTTGGCTTGTATCAGAAACGGCGTGACCAGCAGGTCCAGGGAGGTTATCCTCCCTCTGTACTCGGCACTGGTGAGACCGCTCCTCGAATCCTGTGTTCAGTTCTGGGCCCCTCACCACAGGAAGGATGTTGAGGCTCTGGAGAGAGTCCAGAGAAGAGCAACAAAGCTGGTGAAAGGGCTGGAGAACAGGCCTTATGAGGAGCGGCTGAGAGAGCTGGGGTTGTTTAGCCTGGAGAAGAGGAGGCTGAGGGGTGACCTCATTGCTCTCTATAACTACCTGAAAGGAGGTTGTAGAGAGGAGGGTGCTGGCCTTTCTCCCAAGTGTCAGGGGACAGGACAAGAGGGAATGGCCTCAAGCTCCGCCAGGGGAGGTTTAGGCTGGACATTAGGAAAAAATTCTTCACAGGAAACGTCATTGGGCACTGGAACAGGCTGCCCAGGGAGGTGGTTGAGTCACCTTCCCTGGAGGTGTTTAAGGCACAGATGGAAGAGGAGCTAAGGGGCATGGATTAGTGTTTGATAGGAATGGTTGGACTCGATGATCCGGTGGGTCTCTTCCAACCTGGTTATTCTGTGATTCTGTGATTCTGAGTGCACTTGGACTCCTGCATATTCCTTACTCACCGAAACATCCACCCATCAAATCCACATCTCTCTATCGTAGAGACAAGTCTGTTGTGTGCAATAGAATCAAATGCTTTGCACAAGGCCAGGTGGATGAGGTAGTTCATCCTCCATTATCCATCAACGCTGTAGTCCCATTGAAGAAAACCTCAAAACTTGTGAGGCACAATTTGCCTTTTGTGAAGCCCTCTTGCCTTTCAGCTATCACCTCCAGAATTTCCATCTTCCTTGACATAATATCCAGCAGGATCCACCAGGATTCGTGACCATGCCAGGAACAGAGGTAACACTGACAGGCTGGTTGTTGATTTGGGTTTCCCTTTTGCAGTCCATCTCGCAGGTCACTTCTGACACACATACATTTTTGTCTTGTCTAGGAGCATGTGAGGCGAGAAATCATCAAAACTCAAGGAAAACACCAGCCTTGATTCTTTACTTTTATACAAACCTAGCCACTTTGATGTAGAAGACACAGATGCTTGTCAAACACAATGTCCCCTTTGAAACGACACGCTTGGGACTACCCACAACCTTCTTGTCTGTTCTGTGTCTGACAGCTCTGGGTCTCCCTGCTTGGGGTATCTTCTTCCCAATGTACCCACGAACCACGCCACACAAGTGCCACATGACGACCTCACGGACAACATCCCAACTCTGTGATGCTTTGGTTGCCTCTTCGGCCCACCCTGACATTCACCATCACCACCAAGACATAGACTTCCAAACCTTTGCCTTGAAAGCTGCCACCAGGGCCAAGTAGGTGGCATGACATGTTGATGACCTTCTTGCCTCTCCCAATTCGGGCTGAGCTGGGTCAGGCTGCCAGGAAATGGGCTCCCATCATCACAACGCACTCACAAACCACACAAGAAATGTACCATGTGATTACCTCACTGACAACATAACACCTCTCCTACGCTTCGGTCACCTCTTGCGCCTGCCCTGACACACTTCAGCAGCACCAAGAATTTGGCCTCTAACACTCTCACTTCAAAGATGCCGCCAGCACCGAGTGGACACGTCCTCAAGAGGAGGACATGACATTGAAGAACGGGGGCAAGGAAAACACACCCCACCTCATGACTCGCCACGCTGGGCCAGGACACAGCTGCTGCCTGCAAAATGCACTCACACACAAAGCCCGTCCCGCCCCTCACGCACCACCATAAAAGCTGGCCCAGCACCTCTCTCCCTCACAACCTTCTCTGCACACCGTCTCCTCCACGCTCAACAAGGTGAGTCTCAAAACCCTGAGGCTCCTTCTCCTGTCCAACCTCCTCCCTCTCTTCCACCATGCTCTACCCCATCCTCAACAGCCCACACGCCTCCCCACCACCACGAGCCTCACAGACCCACCCACGCCTCCCCATTCCCCTGCCCTCCTCACACTTTGCCCCTCGCAAACCAACATCCTGACCCTTGCTCAACACCTTCTCTTCCAGGGACCCTCCACACCACACCCATGGCCTGCAATGACCTCTGCCGCCCCTGCGCACCCGCCCCGCTGGCCAACAGCTGCAACGAGCCCTGTGTCAGGCAGTGCCAGGACTCCTCCGTCGTCATCCAGCCTTCCACCGTGCTGGTCACCCTGCCAGGACCCATCCTCACCTCCTTCCCCCAGAGCACCACCGTCGGATCCTCCGCATCGGCTGCCGTGGGCAGCGAACTCAGCTACCAGGGAGTGCCCGTCTCCAACGGGGCCTTCGGCTATGGCTACGGCTACGGCTTGGGAGGCCTGGGCTGCTATGGTGGCAGAGGTCTCGGCTGGTTCGGTGGCAGGAGAGGCTGCTACCCTTGCTAAGGGTCCTCTCCACCACCCTTGACACCAACCACTCACACCCTGGAAGCCACACCATGGGTTGAAGATGCACGTCCTTGCGCCTCGAACTTGATCCCTTCCACTTGACACTTCTGTCTTCTCTATTTCCACACCCACCCAATAAAGTTTTCCTGCATCCCAGCCTGAGAAGCCTCCTCTTCTTTCTTCTCCCAAGCTTCTTCCAACCCCACCCAGCACAAAGCCAGGGCTACAGTGGCCATTGGGTTGGGTAGAAAGAGATTACAAGCTCCTCCCAGGCTCTACGTCCCCAGCCACAACAACAACACAGAGCAGCATAGGGACACTTCCAGAACATGACACAAGCCCTTCACTTGCCAAGACAAAAATTGTCCCTGCTCATGCACCACTATCCAGACCTCTGATGCCAACTCCCCAGGAAAGCAGACACTTGACTCTCTTCCCCAGGACGACTCTCTCCCCACCACAGAAGCAAAATCACAGAACTGCAGAATCACAGAATGGTTGGGTTATTTTGGAAGAGATCTCTGGAGATCACCAAGTCCAAACCTACTGCTAAAGCAGGGACACCTCAATCAGGCTCTACAGGAATGCATCCAGACTGGATTTCGGGAACTCCGGAGAAGTAGACTGCACTCCCTCCCTGGGCCACCAATTCCAGCGCACCATCACTCTCACAAGAATAACATTTTGAGATGTTTGCTTGGGAAACGCAAGTTCCATTTTGTACCTGATGCCCCTTGTCCTGTATGCCTGCTAGAGGTCATCACCATCACCCCTGACACTGACCACCCACACCCTGGAAGCCACACCATGGGTTGAGGATGCACCTCCTTGCACCTCGGACATGATCCCTTCCTCTGGCACTCCTGCCTTCTCAATTTTTTTCCCCCTCAATGAAGTTCTCCTGCATTCAAGCTTGAGTCGCCTCCTCTCTTCTTTTAAGGTTCTTCCAACCGCACCCAGCACAACACCAAGGCTACAGTGGCCATTGAGGTGGTTGGAAAGATGTTGCAATCTCCACGTATGGTTTATATGCCCAGCCACAACAACTATAGAGAGCAGAGCAGAGACACTTCCAGAACATGACAAAAGCCCTTCGCTTGCCCAGGCAAATCATGCCCATGCTAGTTCACCACTATCCAGACCTCCGATGTCAGCTCCCCTAGGTAACAAACTCTTGACTCTTCCCCAGGACAACACTCTGGCCACCACAGCAAGCAAAATTACAGAACTACAGAACCACAGAATGGTTGGGTTGGATTGGGTTGGGTTGGAAGAGATCTCTGGAGATCTCCCAGTCCAAACCTCCTGCTAAAGCAGGGTCACCTCAATCAGGCTGTACAGGAAGGCATCCAGATTGGATTTCAGTATCTCCAGAACCGGCTGCCCAGTGCTCCATCACCCTTACAATAAATCAGGCTTTGCTCATGTTCACGTTCAACTTCCTGTGCTACTATTTGCGCCCGTTGCTCCTTGTCCAGTAGCTAGCGTCTACTTAGAAGAGTCTGGCCCCATCCTCTTGACTCCTTCTCTTTGCATATTGATCTTCTTTGACGATTTCTCTTCTCAATCTTTTCTTCTCCAAGCAAAAGCAACCAGGGTCTTTCAGCCTTTCAAAGTCAGAGAGAAGCTCTAGGACTTTTAAGCACCTCCATGGCCTCCACTGGACTCTCTCCAATAGTTCCTTGTGTTTCTGGAGCTGGCGATGCTCCACCCCAGGACTTGTTTAAGGCCAGATTGGATAGGGGCTTGGGTAACCTCATCTAGTGGGATGTCCTTCCCCATGGCAAGGGGATGGAACTAGATGATCTTTAAGATCCCTTCCAACCCCAACTATTCTAGGATTCTATGTGGCCTCTCTAGGGCAGAGTAGATGGGGAGGAGCATCTCATTCAACCCTCTTGCTACACTCTTCTTGACACACTCCAGAATACCCTCAGTCTTCACCACCAGTGCACATTGCTGACTCATATCAAGGACAAGGACCTGGCATTTGGCCTTGTCGAACTCGCAGATTTGCATGGGCTCGTGTCCCTAGCTGGTCAAGGCTGCTCAGGCTGGCAACCCTTTCCTCTGGAGAGTCCACAACATCATTCAGCTTGGTGTCATCTGCAAACTGGCAGAGGGTGCACTCAATGCCATTGTCTGCGGCCCTGGCAAAGACCGTAAATAATACTGGTCTCAATATGGACTCCTGACGACACCAATCGTGACTGGTCTCTACCCGGACAACAAGCTATTGACCACAATCCTTCGGCATCCAGATGATTCCTTATCGACCAAGCGATCCACTCATCAGATCCACATCTCTCCATTTAGACAAGGACAGACCTTTCCTCTTGGGTATTCATCATACCACTCAGCTTGGTGTCTTCTTCAGACTCACTGAGGGTGCACTCACTCCCACTCTCTATGTCCCTGACAAAGACAGTGAATAATCGTTGTCCCAGGACAGACACTAGGTGGACACCGCTAGTCACTGATCTCCACCTGTACATCGAGACCTTGACCCCAGCACTCTGAGTGGAACAATCCTGCATAATTCTTACAAACCAAGAGGTCCACCCATCAAATCCACATCTTTCAATGTCAGAGACAAGGGTGCTGTGAGTGGCAGTATCAAATACATTACACAAGGCCAAGTAGATGAGGCCAGTTCCTCTTCCCTTCTCCACCAACACTGTAGCCTCACTGCACGCAGCCTCCATTTAGAAAAGGATGATGCGTGAGACACTTCCATATGATTTGCAGAAGGCCAGGTAGGTGAGTTCTGTTCCTCTTCCCTTCCCCACCAACATTGTAGACCCATCGCACAAAGACTCCAAATTTCTAAGGAACAATTTGCCTTTTGGGAAGGCATCTTGTCTTTCAGCAATCTCCTCCTTAATTTCCACACGCCTTGGCATAGTTTCCAGGAGGATCTGCCACAATCCGTGACATTGGCAGGCACAGAGGTGACATTGACAGGCTGAGAGTTGACCTGGGTCTCCATTTTACGTCTTTAAAATGAGAGTTACCATCTGCTGCCTTGCTGAGGGTTCACTCCATCCCACTGCTCATGTCATTGCGAAGGATGCTGAACAGATTTGTTCCCAAAGATCCACTTCCTGGGCTACATTAATTGAGATTTCCCTCCATCAGGACGTCCTGCCACCCATCACAAGCCTCTGGCCCCAACCATTCAACCACTTGGCAGTTCAACTCGCTGGTCACTTATGCAAAGCATGCATTTTGGTCTTTTCTAGGAGGATGCAAGGAGAGAAAACATAAAAGGCTTCACACAAAATTCAAGGTAAACACAAGCCTTTGTTCTTTCCCCCTCTACAGACCTACTCACTTTAATGCAGAAGATGCATAGCTTGGTCAAGCATGATGTCCTCTTCAGAAATCCATATTCATACGTCCTCATCAACTTTTCTGACCAGGGTTGAGCAGTGGTTTGTGTGGCTACCAGCAATTGCCATTTCCTCCTCACAATGCACCCACAAACCACACGACAAAAGTGCTAAGCAATGGCCTCACTGACACCATTACACCTCTCCTACGCTTTAGTCACCTCTTGCGCCTGCCCTGACACACGTCAGCAGCACCAAGTCTTTGGCCTCTAACACTCACACTTCAAAGATGCCGCCACCACCAAGTGGACACGTCCTCAAGAGGAGGACATGACATTGAAGAACTGGGGCAAGGAAAACACACCCCACCTCATGACTCGCCACGCTGGGCCAGGACACAGCTGCTGCCTGCAAAATGCACTCATGCACAAAGCCCGTCCCGCCCCTCGCGCACCACCATAAAAGCTGGTCCAGCACCTCTCTCCCTCACAACCTTCTCTGCACACCTTCTCCTCTGCACTCAACAAGGTGAGTCTCAAAACCCTGAGCCTCCTCCTCCTGTCCAACCTCCTCCCTCTCTTCCACTACGCTCTGCCCCAGCCTCTCCCGCCGACATTCCTCCCCACCGCCACACTCGCCACAGAACCACCCCAACCTCCCAACAACCCTGCCCTCCTCACACTCCACACTTCAAAACCCCCATGCGCCACCACTTGCTCAACACCCTCTCTTCCAGGGACCCTCCACACCACACCCATGGCCTGCAACGACCTCTGCCGCCCCTGCGCACCCGCCCCGCTGGCCAACAGCTGCAACGAGCCCTGTGTCAGGCAGTGCCAGGACTCCTCCGTGGTCATCCAGCCTTCCACCGTGCTGGTCACCCTGCCAGGACCCATCCTCACCTCCTTCCCCCAGAGCACCACCGTCGGATCCTCTGCATCGGCTGCCGTGGGCAGCGAACTCAGCTACCAGGGAGTGCCTGTCTCCAACGGGGCCTTCGGCTATGGCTACGGCTACGGCTTGGGAGGCCTGGGCTGCTATGGTGGCAGAGGTCTCGGCTGGTTCGGTGGCAGGAGAGGCTGCTACCCTTGCTAAGGGTCCTCTCCACCACCCTTGACACCAACCACTCATACCCTGGAAGCCACACCATGGCTTGAAGATGCACGTCCTTGCACCTCGAACTTGCTCCCTTCCACTTGACGCTTCTGTCTTCTCTATTTCCGCACCCACCCAATAAAGTTTTCCTGCATCCCAGCCTGAGAAGCCTCCTCTTCTTTCTTCTCCCAAGCTTCTTCCAACCCCACCCAGCACAAAGCCAGGGCTACAGTGGCCATTGGGGTGGGTAGAAAGAGATTACAAGCTCCTCCTAGGCTCTACGTCCCCCGCCACAACAACAACACAGAGAAGCACAGGGACACTTCCAGAACATGACACAAGCCCTTCACTTGCCAAGACAAAAATTGCCCCTGCTCATGCACCACTATCCAGACCTCTGATGCCAGCTCCCCAGGAAAGCAGACACTTGACTCTCTTCCCCAGGATGACTCTCTCCCCACCACAGAAGCAAAATCACAGAACTGCAGAATCACAGAATGGTTGGGTTATTTTGGAAGAGATCTCTGGAGATCTCCAAGTCCAAACCTACTGCTAAAGCAGGGTCACCTCGATCAGGCTCTACACGAATGCATCCAGACTGGATTTCGGGAACTCCGGAGAAGTAGACTGCACTCCCTCCCTGGGCAGCCAATTCCAGCGCACCATCACTCTCACAAGAATAACAGTTCGAGATGTTTGCTTGGGAAACGCAAGTTCCATTTTGTACCTGATGCCCCTTGTCCTGTAGCTGGGCACCACTCAAAATGATCTGGGCCCATCCTGTTGGCCTAGGCCCTGGTGATATTCATAAGCGGTGATAGGAGCCCCTCGTCCTTCTCTTCTCCAGGATAAACACACCCACGTCTCTGCCTTTCCTTAGGAGACACAAATTCCAGTCCAAACATCATCTTGTACTCTACTGCAGTTTCTCCACTGGTACCTTTTCTGTCTTGAGTTGAGGAGCATGGAACGGGACACAAGACTCCAGATGCAGCCTCACTACCGCAGAGTAGGCAGGGAGGAGCATCTCCCCTGACCTGTTTATTACACACTTCTTCATGCAGCCCAGGATACTACTGGTCTCCTTGGCCAGAAAGGCACATTGCTGGCTCACGTTCAGCTTGGTGTCATATACAAACTCGCTAAGGGTGCACTCAATCCCTGTCTCCGTGTGCCTGGCAAAGGCAGTAAATTGTCCTGGTTCCCCTAAGGACACCAGATGAACACCACACATTACTGGTCTCCACCTGGACATCAAGGCATTAACCGCAACGCTTTGAGTGCACTTGGACTCCTGCATATTCCTTACTCACCGAAACATCCACCCATCAAATCCACATCTCTCTATCGTAGAGACAAGTCTGTTGTGTGCAATAGAATCAAATGCTTTGCACAAGGCCAGGTGGATGAGGTAGCTCATCCTCCATTATCCATCAACGCTGTAGTGCCATTGAAGAAAACCTCAAAACTTGTGAGGCACAATTTGCCTTTTGTGAAGCCCTCTTGCCTTTCAGCTATGGCCTCCAGAATTTCCATCTTCCTTGACATAATATCCAGCAGGATCCACCAGGATTCGTGACCATGCCAGGAATAGAGGTAACACTGACAGGCTGGTTGTTGATTTGGGTTTCCCTTTTGCAGTCCATCTCGCAGGTCATTTATGCATCACATATATTTTTGTCTTGTCTAGGAGCACGTGAGGTGAGAAATCATCAAAACTCAAGGAAAACACAAGCCTTGATTCTTTACTTTTATACAAACCTAGCCACTTTGATGTAGAAGACACAGATGCTTGTCAAACACAATGTTCCCTTTGAAACGACACGCTCGGGACTACCCACAACCTTTTTGTCTGTTCTGTGTCTGACAGCTCTGGGTCTCCCTGCTTGGGGTGCCTTCTTCCCAATGTACCCACGAACCACGCCACACGAGTGCCACATGACGACCTCACGGACAACATCCCAACTCTGCGATGCTTTGGTTGCCTCTTCGGCCCACCCTGACATTCACCATCACCACCAAGACTTAGATTTCCAAACCTTTACCTTGAAAGCTGCCACCAGGGCCAAGTAGATGGCATGACATGTTGATGACCTCCTTGCCTCTCCTAATTCGGGCTGAGCTGGGTCAGGCTGCCAGGAAATGGGCTCCCATCATCACAACGCACTCACAAACCACACAAGAAATGTACCATGTGATTACCTCACTGACACCATTACACCTCTCCTACGCTTCGGTCACCTCTTGCGCCTGCCCTGGCACCCAACATCGACACCAAGCCTTTTACCTCTAAGATCCTCACTTCAAAGCAGCCGCCACCACATAGTGGACACGTCCTCAAGAGGAGGACATGACATTGAAGAACTGGGGCAAGGAAAACACACCCCACCTCATGACTCGCCACGCTGGGCCAGGACACAGCTGCTGCCTGCAAAATGCACTCATGCACAAAGCCCGTCCCGCCCCTCGCGCACCACCATAAAAGCTGGCCCAGCACCTCTCTCCCTCACAACCTTCCCTGCACACCATCTCCTCCACGCTCAACAAGGTGAGTCTCAAAACCCTGAGGCTCCTTCTCCTGTCCAACCTCCTCCCTCTCTTCCACCATGCTCTACCCCAGCCTCAACAGCCCACATGCCTCCCCACCACCACGAACCCCACAGACCCACCCACGCCTCCCCATTCCCCTGCCCTCCTCACACTTTGCCCCTCGCAAACCAACATCCTGACCCTTGCTCAACACCTTCTCTTCCAGGGACCCTCCACACCACACCCATGGCCTGCAACGACCTCTGCCGCCCCTGCGCACCCGCCCCGCTGGCCAACAGCTGCAACGAGCCCTGTGTCAGGCAGTGCCAGGACTCCTCCGTCGTCATCCAGCCTCCTGCCGTGCTGGTCACCCTGCCAGGACCCATCCTCACCTCCTTCCCCCAGAGCACCGCCGTCGGATCCTCCGCATCGGCTGCCGTGGGCAGCGAACTCAGCTACCAGGGAGTGCCCGTCTCCAACGGGGCCTTCGGCTATGGCTACGGCTACGGCTTGGGAGGCCTGGGCTGCTATGGTGGCAGAGGTCTCGGCTGGTTCGGTGGCAGGAGAGGCTGCTACACCTGCTAAAGGTCGTCACCATCACCCCTGACACTGACCACCCACCCCCTGGAAGCCACACCATGGGTTGAGGATGCACCTCCTTGCACCTCAGATCTGCTCTCTTCCTCTTGGCGCTCCTGCCTTCTCAATTTCTCTCCATTCAATTAAGTTCTCCTGCATTCAAGCTTGAGTCGCCTCCTCTCTTCTTTTAAAGTTCATCCAACCTCTCCCAGCACAACACCAAGGCTACAGTGGCCATTGAGGTGGTTGGAAAGATGTTGCAATCTCCACGTATGGTTTATGTCCCCAGCCACAAGAACAATACAGAGCAGGGCAGAGACACTTCCAGAACATGACAAAAGCCCTTCGCTTGCCCAGGCAAATCATGCCCATGCTAGTTCACCGCTATCCAGACCTCCGATGTCAGCTCCCCTGGTTAACAAACTCTTGATTCTTCCCCAGGATGACTCTCTGGCCACCACAGCAAGCAAAATCACAGAACTACAGAACCACAGAATGGTTGGGTTGCATTGGAAGAGATCTCTGGAGATCTCCCAGTCCAAACCTCCTGCTAAAGCAGGGTCACCTCAATCAGGCTGTACAGGAATGCATCAGATTGGATTTCAGTTTTTCCAGAACTGGCTGCCCAGTGCTCTATCACCCTTACAATAAATCAGGCTTTGCTCATGTTCACGTTTAACTTCCTGTGCTACTATTTGCGCCCGTTGCTCCTTGTCCAGTAGCTAGCGTCTACTTAGAAAAGTCTGGCCCCATCCTCTTGAATCCTTCTCTTTGCATATTGATCTTCTTTGATGATTTCTCTTCTCAATCTTCTCTTCTCCAAGCAAAAGCAACCAGGGTCTTTCAACCTTTCAAAGTCAGAGAGAAGCTCTAGGCCTTTTAAGCACCTCCATGGCCTCCACTGGACTCTCTCCAATAGTTCCTTGAGTTTCTGGAGCTGGCGATGCTCCACCCCAGGACTTGTTTAAGGCCAGATTGGATAGGGGCTTGGGTAACCTCATCTAGTGGGATGTCCTTCCCCATGGCAAGGGGATGGAACTAGATGATCTTTAAGATCCCTTCCAACCCCAACTATTCTAGGATTCTATGCGGCCTCTCTAGGGCAGAGTAGATGGGGAGGAGCATCTCATTCAACCCTCTTGCTACACTCTTCTTGACACACTCCAGAATACCCTCAGTCTTCACCACCAGTGCACATTGCTGACTCATATCAAGGACAAGGACCTGGCATTTGGCCTTGTCGAACTCGCAGATTTGCATGGGCTCGTGTCCCTAGCTGGTCAAGGCTGCTCTGGCTAGCAACCCTTTCCTCTGGAGAGTCCACAACATCATTCAGCTTGGTGTCATCTGCAAACTGGCAGAGGGTGCACTCAATGCCATTGTCTGCGGCCCTGGAAAAGACCGTAAATAATACCGGTCCCAATATGGACTCCTGACGACACCACTCGTGACTGGTCTCTACCGGGACAACAAGCTATTGACCACAATCCTTCGGCATCCAGATGATTCCTTATCAACCAAGCAATCCACTCATCAGATCCACATCTCTCCATTTAGACAAGGACAGACCTTTCCTCTTGGGTATTCATCATACCACTCAGCTTGGTGTCTTCTTCAGACTCACTGAGGGTGCACTCACTCCCACTCTCTATGTCCCTGACAAAGACAGTGAATAATCGTTGTCCCAGGACAGACACTAGGTGGACACCGCTAGTCACTGATCTCCACCTGTACATCGAGACCTTGACCCCAGCACTCTGAGTGGAACAATCCCGCATAACTCTTACAAACCAAGAGGTCCACCCATCAAATCCACATCTTTCAATGTCAGAGACAAGGGTGCTGTGAGTGGCAGTATCAAATACATTACACAAGGCCAAGTAGATGAGGCCAGTTCCTCTTCCCTTCTCCACCAACACTGTAGCCTCACTGCACGCAGCCTCCATTTAGAAAAGGATGATGCGTGAGACACTTTCATATGATTTGCAGAGGGCCAGGTAGGTGAGTTCTGTTCCTCTTCCCTTCCCCACCAACATTGTAGACCCATCGCACAAAGACTCCAAATTTCTAAGGAACAATTTGCCTTTTGGGAAGGCATCTTGTCTTTCAGCAATCTCCTCCTTAATTTCCACACGCCTTGGCATAGTTTCCAGGAGGATCTGCCACAATCCGTGACATTGGCAGGCACAGAGGTGACACTGACAGGCTGATAGTTGACCTGGGTCTCCCTTTTGCGTCTTTAAAATGAGAGTTACCATCTGCTGCCTTGCTGAGGGTTCACTCCATCCCACTGCTCATGTCATTGCGAAGGATGCTGAACAGATTTGTTCCCAAAGATCCACTTCCTGGGCTACATTAATTGAGATTTCTTTCCATCAGGACACCCTGCCACCCATCACAAGCCTCTGGCCCCAACCATTCAACCACTTGGCAGTTCAACTCGCTGGTCACTTATGCAAAGCATGCATTTTGGTCTTTTCTAGGAGGATGCAAGGAGAGAAAACATAAAAAGCTTCACGCAAAATTCAAGGTAAACACAAGCCTTTGTTCTTTCCCCCTCTACAGACCTACTCACTTTAATGCAGAAGATGCATAGCTTGGTCAAGCATGATGTCCTCTTCAGAAATCCATATTCATACGTCCTCATCAACCTTTCTGACCAGGGTTGAGCAGTGGTTTGTGTGGCTACCAGCAATTGCCATTTCCTCCTCACAATGCACCCACAAACCACACAACAAAAGTGGTAAGCAATGGCCTCACTGACACCATTACACCTCCCCTACGCTTTGGTCACCTCTTGCGCCTGCCCTGACACACTTCAGCAGCACCAAGTCTTTGGCCTCTAACACTCACACTTCAAAGATGCCGCCACCACCAAGTGGACACGTCCTCAAGAGGAGGACATGACATTGAAGAACGGGGGCAAGGAAAACACACCCCACCTCATGACTCGCCACGCTGGGCCAGGACACAGCTGCTGCCTGCAAAATGCACTCACGCACAAAGCCCGTCCCGCCCCTCGCGCACCACCATAAAAGCTGGCCCAGCACCTCTCTCCCTCACAACCTTCTCTGCACACCTTCTCCTCTGCACTCAACAAGGTGAGTCTCAAAACCCTGAGCCTCCTCCTCCTGTCCAACCTCCTCCCTCTCTTCCACCACGCTCTGCCCCAGCCTCTCCCGCCGACATTCCTCCCCACCGCCACACTCGCCACAGAACCACCCCAACCTCCCAACATCCCTGCCCTCCTCACACTCCACACTTCAAAACCCCATGCGCCACCACTTGCTCAACACCTTCTCTTCCAGGGACCCTCCACACCACACCATGGCCTGCAACGACCTCTGCCGCCCCTGCGCACCCGCCCCGCTGGCCAACAGCTGCAACGAGCCCTGCGTCAGGCAGTGCCAGGACTCCTCCGTCGTCATCCAGCCTTCCACCGTGCTGGTCACCCTGCCAGGACCCATCCTCACCTCCTTCCCCCAGAGCACCACCGTCGGATCCTCCGCATCGGCTGCCGTGGGCAGCGAACTCAGCTACCAGGGAGTGCCCGTCTCCAACGGGGCCTTCGGCTACGGCTACGGCTACGGCTTGGGAGGCCTGGGCTGCTATGGTGGCAGAGGTCTCGGCTGGTTCGGTGGCAGGAGAGGCTGCTACCCTTGCTAAGGGTCCTCTCCACCACCCTTGACACCAACCACTCATACCCTGGAAGCCACACCATGGCTTGAAGATGCACGTCCTTGCACCTCGAACTTGCTCCCTTCCACTTGACGCTTCTGTCTTCTCTATTTCCGCACCCACCCAATAAAGTTTTCCTGCATCCCAGCCTGAGAAGCCTCCTCTTCTTTCTTCTCCCAAGCTTCTTCCAACCCCACCCAGCACAAAGCCAGGGCTACAGTGGCCATTGGGGTGGCTAGAAAGAGATTACAAGCTCCTCCTAGGCTTTACGTCCCCCGTCACAACAACAACACAGAGCAGCACAGGGACACTTCCAGAACATGACACAAGCCCTTCACTTGCCAAGACAAATATTGCCCCTGCTCATGCACCACTATCCAGACTTCTGATGCCAGCTCCCCAGGAAAGCAGACACTTGACTCTCTTCCCCAGGACGACTCTCTCCCCACCACAGAATCAAAATCACAGAACTGCAGAATCACAGAATGGTTGGGTTATTGTAGAAGAGATCTCTGGAGATCTCCAAGTCCAAACCTTCTGCTAAAGCAGGGTCACCTCAATCAGGCTCTACACGAATGCATCCAGACTGGATTTCGGGAACTCCGGAGAAGTAGACTGCACTCCCTCCCTGGGCAGCCAATTCCAGCGCACCATCACTCTCACAAGAATAACATTTTGAGATGTTTGCTTGGGAAACGCAAGTTCCATTTTGTACCTGATGCCCCTTGTCCTGTAGCTGGGCACCACTCAAAATGATCTGGGCCCATCCTGTTGGCCAAGGCCCTGGTGATATTCATAAGCAGTGATAGGAGCCCCTCGTCCTTCTCTTCTCCAGGATAAACACACCCACGTCTCTGCCTCTCCTTAGGAGACACAAATTCCAGTCCAAACATCATCTTGTACTCTACTGCAGTTTCTCCACAGGTACCTTTTCTGTCTTGAGTTGAGGAGCATGGAACGGGACACAAGACTCCAGATGCAGCCTCACTACCGCAGAGTAGGCAGGGAGGAGCATCTCCCCTGACCTGTTTATTACACACTTCTTCATGCAGCCCAGGATACTACTGGTCTCCTTGGCCAGAAGGGCACATTGCTGGCTCACGTTCAGCTTGGTGTCACATACAAACTCGCTAAGGGTGCACTCAATCCCTGTCTCCGTGTGTCTGGCAAAGGCAGTAAATTGTCCTGGTTCCCCTAAGGACACCAGATGAACACCACACATTACTGGTCTCCACCTGGACATCAAGGCATTAACCGCAACGCTTTGAGTGCACTTGGACTCCTGCATATTCCTTACTCACCGAAACATCCACCCATCAAATCCACATCTCTCTATCGTAGGGACAAGTCTGTTGTGTGCAATAGAATCAAATGCTTTGCACAAGGCCAGGTGGATGAGGTAGTTCATCCTCCATTATCCATCAACGCTGTAGTGCCATTGAAGAAAACCTCAAAACTTGTGAGGCACAATTTGCCTTTTGTGAAGCCCTCTTGCCTTTCAGCTATGGCCTCCAGAATTTCCATCTTCCTTGACATAATATCCAGCAGGATCCACCAGGATTCGTGACCGTGCCAGGAACAGAGGTAACACTGACAGGCTGGTTGTTGATTTGGGTTTCCCTTTTGCAGTCCATCTCGCAGGTCACTTCTGACACACGTACATTTTTGTCTTGTCTAGGAGCATGTGAGGCGAGAAATCATCAAAACTCAAGGAAAACACCAGCCTTGATTCTTTACTTTTATACAAACCTAGCCACTTTGATGTAGAAGACACAGATGCTTGTCAAACACAATGTTCCCTTTGAAACGACACGCTCGGGACTACCCACAACCTTTTTGTCTGTTCTGTGTCTGACAGCTCTGGGTCTCCCTGCTTGGGGTGCCTTCTTCCCAATGTACCCACGAACCACGCCACACGAGTGCCACATGACGTCCTCACAGACAACATCCCAACTCTGCGATTCTTTGGTTGCCTCTTCGGCCCACCCTGACATTCACCATCACCACCAAGATTTAGACTTCCAGACCTTTGCCTTGAAAGCTGCCACCAGGGCCAAGTAGATGGCATGACATGTTGATGACCTCCTTGCCTCTCCTAATTCGGGCTGAGCTGGGTCAGGCTGCCAGGAAATGGGGTCAGATCATCACAACGCACTCACAAACCACACAAGAAATATACCATGCGATTACCTCACTGACACCATTACACCTCTCCTACGCTTTGGTCACCTCTTGCGCCTGCCCTGACCCACTTCAGCAGCACCAAGACTTTGGCCTCTAACACTCTCACATCAAAGCAGCCGCCACCACATAGTGGACACGTCCTCAAGAGGAGGACATGACATTGAAGAACTGGGGCAAGGAAAACACACCCCACCTCATGACTCGCCACGCTGGGCCAGGACACAGCTGCTGCCTGCAAAATGCACTCATGCACAAAGCCCGTCCCGCCCCTCGCGCACCACCATAAAAGCTGGCCCAGCACCTCTCTCCCTCACAACCTTCCCTGCACACCGTCTCCTCCACGCTCAACAAGGTGAGTCTCAAAACCCTGAGGCTCCTTCTCCTGTCCAACCTCCTCCCTCTCTTCCACCATGCTCTACCCCAGCCTCAACAGCCCACATGCCTCCCCACCACCACAAACCTCACAGACCCACCCACGCCTCCCCATTCTCCTGCCCTCCTCACACTTTGCCCCTTGCAAACCAACATCCTGACCCTTGCTCAACACCTTCTCTTCCAGGGACCCTCCACACCACACCCATGGCCTGCAACGACCTCTGTCGCCCCTGCGCACCCGCCCCGCTGGCCAACAGCTGCAACGAGCCCTGTGTCAGGCAGTGCCAGGACTCCTCCGTCGTCATCCAGCCTCCTGCCGTGCTGGTCACCCTGCCAGGACCCATCCTCACCTCCTTCCCCCAGAGCACCACCGTCGGATCCTCCGCATCGGCTGCCGTGGGCAGCGAACTCAGCTACCAGGGAGTGCCTGTCTCCAACGGGGCCTTCGGCTATGGCTACGGCTACGGCTTGGGAGGCCTGGGCTGCTATGGTGGCAGAGGTCTCGGCTGGTACGGTGGCAGGAGAGGCTGCTACACCTGCTAAAGGTCGTCACCATCACCCCTGACACTGACCACCCACCCCCTGGAAGCCACACCATGGGTTGAGGATGCACCTCCTTGCACCTCAGATCTGCTCTCTTCCTCTTGGCGCTCCTGCCTTCTCAATTTCTCTCCATTCAATAAAGTTCTCCTGCATTCAAGCTTGAGTCGCCTCCTCTCTTCTTTTAAAGTTCCTCCAACCTCACCCAGCACAACACCAAGGCTACACTGGCCATTGAGGTGGTTGGAAAGATGTTGCAATCTCCACGTATGGTTTATATCCCCAGCCACAACAACAATAGAGAGCAGGGCAGAGACACTTCCAGAACATGACAAAAGCCCTTCGCTTGCCCAGGCAAATCATGCCCATGCTAGTTCACCGCTATCCAGACCTCCGATGTCAGCTCCCCTGGTTAACAAACTCTTGACTCTTCCCCAGGATGACTCTCTGGCCACCACAGCAAGCAAAATCACAGAACTACAGAACCACAGAATGGTTGGGTTGCATTGGAAGAGATCTCTGGAGATCTCCCAGTCCAAACCTCCTGCTAAAGCAGGGTCACCTCAATCAGGCTGTACAGGAATGCATCAGATTGGATTTCAGTATCTCCAGAACTGGCTGCCCAGTGCTCTATCACCCTTACAATAAATCAGGCTTTGCTCATGCTCACGTTTAACTTCCTGTGCTACTATTTGCGCCCGTTGCTCCTTGTCCAGTAGCTAGCGTCTACTTAGAAAAGTCTGGCCCCATCCTCTTGAATCCTTCTCTTTGCATATTAATCTTCTTTGATGATTTCTCTTCTCAATCTTCTCTTCTCCAAGCAAAAGCAACCAGGGTCTTTCAACCTTTCAAAGTCAGAGAGAAGCTCTAGGCCTTTTAAGCACCTCCATGGCCTCCACTGGACTCTCTCCAATAGTTCCTTGAGTTTCTGGAGCTGGCGATGCTCCACCCCAGGACTTGTTTAAGGCCAGATTGGATAGGGGCTTGGGTAACCTCATCTAGTGGGATGTCCTTCCCCATGGCAAGGGGATGGAACTAGATGATCTTTAAGATCCCTTCCAACCCCAACTATTCTAGGATTCTATGCAGCCTCCCTAGGGCAGAGTAGATGGGGAGGAGCATTTCATTCAACCCTCCTGCTACACTCTTCTTGACACACTCCAGAATACCCTCAGTCTTCACCACCAGTGCACATTGCTGACTCATATCAAGGACAAGGACCTGGCATTTGGCCTTGTCGAACTCGCAGATTTGCATAGGCTCATGTCCCTAGCTGGTCAAGGCTGCTCTGGCTGGCAACCTTTTCCTCTGGAGAGTCCACAACATCATTCAGCTTGGTGTCATCTGCAAACTGGCAGAGGGTGCACTCAATGCCATTGTCTGCGGCCCTGGCAAAGACCGTAAATAATACTGGTCTCAATATGGACTCCTGACGACACCAATCGTGACTGGTCTCTACCCGGACAACAAGCTATTGACCACAATACTTCGGCATCCAGATGATTCCTTATCAACCAAGCGATCCACTCATCAGATCCACATCTCTCCATTTAGACAAGGACAGACCTTTCCTCTTGGGTATCCATCATACCACTCAGCTTGGTGTCTTCTTCAGACTCCCTGAGGGTGCACTCACTCCCACTCTCTATGTCCCTGACAAAGACAGTGAATAATCGTTGTCCCAGGACAGACACTAGGTGGACACCGCTAGTCACTGATCTCCACCTGTACATCGAGACCTTGACCCCAGCACTCTGAGTGGAACAATCCCGCATAATTCTTACAAACCAAGAGGTCCACCCACCAAATCCACATCTTT
Organism: Phaenicophaeus curvirostris; assembly: GCF_032191515.1. Taxonomy (NCBI): domain Eukaryota; kingdom Metazoa; phylum Chordata; class Aves; order Cuculiformes; family Cuculidae; genus Phaenicophaeus; species Phaenicophaeus curvirostris. The sequence goes on along the minus strand of NC_091394.1, from coordinate 98,536,509 downwards.
CAATGTCAGAGACAAGGGTGCTGTGAGTGGCAGTATCAAATACATTACACAAGGCCAAGTAGATGAGGCCAGTTCCTCTTCCCTTCTCCACCAACACTGTAGCCTCACTGCACGCAGCCTCCATTTAGAAAAGGATGATGCGTGAGACACTTCCATGTGATTTGCAGAAGGCCAGGTAGGTGAGTTCTGTTCCTCTTCCCTTCCCCACCAACATTGTAGACCCATCGCACAAAGACTCCAAATTTCTAAGGAACAATTTGCCTTTTGGGAAGGCATCTTGTCTTTCAGCAATCTCCTCCTTAATTTCCACATGCCTTGGCATAGTTTCCAGGAGGATCTGCCACAATCCGTGACATTGGCAGGCACAGAGGTGACACTGACAGGCTGATAGTTGACCTGGGTCTCCATTTTACGTCTTTAAAATGAGAGTTACCATCTGCCGCCTTGCTGAGGGTTCACTCCATCCCACTGCTCATGTCATTGCGAAGGATGCTGAACAGATTTGTTCCCAAAGATCCACTTCCTGGGCTACATTAATTGAGATTTCTTTCCATCAGGACACCCTGCCACCCATCACAAGCCTCTGGCCCCAACCATTCAACCACTTGGCAGTTCAACTTGCTGGTCACTTATGCAAAGCATGCATTTTGGTCTTTTCTAGGAGGATGCAAGGAGAGAAAACATAAAAGGCTTCATGCAAAATTCAAGGTAAACACAAGCCTTTGTTCTTTCCCCCTCTACAGACCTACTCACTTTAATGCAGAAGATGCATAGCTTGGTCAAGCATGATGTCCTCTTCAGAAATCCATATTCATACCTCGTCATCAACTCTTCTGACCAGGGTTGAGCAGTGGTTTGCGTGGCTACCAGCAATTGTCATTTCCTCTTCACAATGCACCCACAAACTACACGACAAAAGTGCTAAGCAATGGCCTCACTGACACCATTACACCTCTCCTACGCTTTGGTCACCTCTTGCGCCTGCCCTGACACACTTCAGCAGCACCAAGTCTTCGGCCTCTAACACTTACACTTCAAAGATGCTGCCACCACATAGTGGACACGTCCTCAAGAGGAGGACATGACATTGAAGAACTGGGGCAAGGAAAACACACCCCACCTCATGACTCGCCACGCTGGGCCAGGACACAGCTGCTGCCTGCAAAATGCACTCATGCACAAAGCGTGTCCCGCCCCTCGCGCACCACCATAAAAGCTGGCCCAGCACCTCTCTCCCTCACAACCTTCTCTGCACACCTTCTCCTCTGCACTCAACAAGGTGAGTCTCAAAACCCTGAGCCTCCTCCTCCTGTCCAACCTCCTCCCTCTCTTCCACCACGCTCTGCCCCAGCCTCTCCCGCCGACATTCCTCCCCACCGCCACACTCGCCACAGAACCACCCCAACCTCCCAACATCCCTGCCCTCCTCACACTCCACACTTCAAAACCCCCATGCGCCACCACTTGCTCAACACCTTCTCTTCCAGGGACCCTCCACACCACACCCATGGCCTGCAACGACCTCTGCCGCCCCTGCGCACCCGCCCCGCTGGCCAACAGCTGCAACGAGCCCTGTGTCAGGCAGTGCCAGGACTCCTCCGTCGTCATCCAGCCTTCCACCGTGCTGGTCACCCTGCCAGGACCCATCCTCACCTCCTTCCCCCAGAGCACCGCCGTCGGATCCTCCGCATCGGCTGCCGTGGGCAGCGAACTCAGCTACCAGGGAGTGCCAGTCTCCAACGGGGCCTTCGGCTACGGCTACGGCTACGGCTTGGGAGGTCTGGGCTGCTATGGTGGCAGAGGTCTCGGCTGGTTCGGTGGCAGGAGAGGCTGCTACCCTTGCTAAGGGTCCTCTCCACCACCCTTGACACCAACCACTCACACCCTGGAAGCCACACCATGGCTTGAAGATGCACGTCCTTGCACCTTGAACTTGCTCCCTTCCACTTGACGCTTCTGTCTTCTCTATTTCCGCACCCACCCAATAAAGTTTTCCTGCATCCCAGCCTGAGAAGCCTCCTCTTCTTTCTTCTCCCAAGCTTCTTCCAACCCCACCCAGCACAAAGCCAAGGTTACAGTGGCCGTTGGTGTGGGTAGAAAGAGATTACAAGCTCCTCCTAGGCTCTACGTCCCCAGCCACAACAACAACACAGAGCAGCACAGGGACACTTCCAGAACATGACACAAGCCCTTCACTTGCCAAGACAAAAATTGCCCCTGCTCATGCACCACTATCCAGACCTCTGATGCCAGCTCCCCAGGAAAGCAGACACTTGACTCTCTTCCCCAGGACGACTCTCTCCCCACCACAGAAGCAAAATCACAGAACTGCAGAATCACAGAATGGTTGGGTTATTTTGGAAGAGATCTCTGGAGATCTCCAAGTCCAAACCTTCTGCTAAAGCAGGGTCACCTCAATCAGGCTCTACACGAATGCATCCAGACTGGATTTCGGGAACTCCGGAGAAGTAGACTGCACTCCCTCCCTGGGCAGCCAATTCCAGTGCACCATCACTCTCACAAGAATAACAGTTCGATATGCTTGCTTGGGAAACGCAAGTTCCATTTTGTACCTGATGCCCCTTGTCCTGTAGCTGGGCACCACTCAAAATGATCTGGGCCCATCCTGTTGGCCAAGGCCCTGGTGATATTCATAAGCAGTGATAGGAGCCCCTCGTCCTTCTCTTCTCCAGGATAAACACACCCACGTCTCTGCCTCTCCATAGGAGACACAAATTCCAGTCCAAACATCATCTTGTACTCTACTGCAGTTTCTCCACTGGTACCTTTTCTGTCTTGAGTTGAGGAGCATGGAACGGGACACAAGACTCCAGATGCAGCCTCACTACCGCAGAGTAGGCAGGGAGGAGCATCTCCCCTGACCTGTTTATTACACACTTCTTCATGCAGCCCAGGATACTACTGGTCTCCTTGGCCAGAAGGGCACATTGCTGGCTCACGTTCAGCTTGGTGTCACATACAAACTCGCTAAGGGTGCACTCAATCCCTGTCTCCGTGTGCCTGGCAAAGGCAGTAAATTGTCCTGGTTCCCCTAAGGACACCAGATGAACACCACACATTACTGGTCTCCACCTGGACATCAAGGCATTAACCGCAACGCTTTGAGTGCACTTGGACTCCTGCATATTCCTTACTCACCGAAACATCCACCCATCAAATCCACATCTCTCTATCGTAGAGACAAGTCTGTTGTGTGCAATAGAATCAAATGATTTGCACAAGGCCAGGTGGATGAGGTAGCTCATCCTCCATTATCCATCAACGCTGTAGTGCCATTGAAGAAAACCTCAAAACTTGTGAGGCACAATTTGCCTTTTGTGAAGCCCTCTTGCCTTTCAGCTATCGCCTCCAGAATTTCCATCTTCCTTGACATAATATCCAGCAGGATCCACCAGGATTCGTGACCATGCCAGGAACAGAGGTAACACTGACAGGCTGGTTGTCGATTTGGGTTTCCCTTTTGCAGTCCATCTCGCAGGTCACTTCTGACACACGTACATTTTTGTCTTGTCTAGGAGCATGTGAGGCGAGAAATCATCAAAACTCAAGGAAAACACCAGCCTTGATTCTTTACTTTTATACAAACTTAGCCACTTTGATGTAGAAGACACAGATGCTTGTCAAACACAATGTTCCCTTTGAAACAACACGCTCGGGACTACCCATAACCTTTTTGTCTGTTCTGTGTCTGACAGCTCTGGGTCTCCCTGCTTGGGGTGCCTTCTTCCCAATGTACCCACGAACCACGCCACACGAGTGCCACATGACGACCTCACGGACAACATCCCAACTCTGCGATGCTTTGGTTGCCTCTTCGGCCCACCCTGACATTCACCATTACCACCAAGACTTAGACTTCCAAACCTTTGCCTTGAAAGCTGCCACCAGGGCCAAGTAGATGGCATGACATGTTGATGACCTCCTTGCCTCTCCTAATTCGGGCTGAGCTGGGTCAGGCTGCCAGGAAATGGGGTCAGATCATCACAACGCACTCACAAACCACACAAGAAATGTACCATGCGATTACCTCACTGACACCATTACACCTCTCCTACGCTTCGGTGACCTCTTGCGCCTGCCCTGGCACCCAACATCGACACCAAGCCTTTTACCTCTAAGATTCTCACTTCAAAGCAGCCGCCACCACATAGTGGACACGTCCTCAAGAGGAGGACATGACATTGAAGAACTGGGGCAAGGAAAACACACCCCATCTCATGACTCGCCACGCTGGGCCAGGACACAGCTGCTGCCTGCAAAATGCACTCACGCACAAAGCCCGTCCCGCCCCTCGCGCAACACCATAAAAGCTGCCCCAGCACCTCTCTCCCTCACAACCTTCCCTGCACACCGTCTCCTCCACGCTCAACAAGGTGAGTCTCAAAACCCTGAGGCTCCTTCTCCTGTCCGACCTCCTCCCTCTCTTCCACCATGCTCTACCCCAGCCTCAACAGCCCACATGCCTCCCCACCACCACGAACCTCACAGACCCACCCACGCCTCCCCATTCCCCTGCCCTCCTCACACTTTGCCCCTCGCAAACCAACATCCTGACCCTTGCTCAACACCTTCTCTTCCAGGGACCCTGACACCACACCCATGGCCTGCAACGACCTCTGCCGCCCCTGCGCACCCGCCCCGCTGGCCAACAGCTGCAACGAGCCCTGTGTCAGGCAGTGCCAGGACTCCTCCGTCGTCATCCAGCCTTCCACCGTGCTGGTCACCCTGCCAGGACCCATCCTCACCTCCTTCCCCCAGAGCACCACCGTCGGATCCTCCGCATCGGCTGCCGTGGGCAGCGAACTCAGCTACCAGGGAGTGCCTGTCTCCAACGGGGCCTTCGGCTATGGCTACGGCTACGGCTTGGGAGGCCTGGGCTGCTATGGTGGCAGAGGTCTCGGCTGGTTCGGTGGCAGGAGAGGCTGCTACCCTTGCTAAGGGTCCTCTCCACCTCCCTTGACACCAACCACTCACACCCTGGAAGCCACACCATGGGTTGAAGATGCACGTCCTTGCACCTCGAACTTGCTCCCTTCCACTTGACGCTTCTGTCTTCTCTATTTCCGCACCCACCCAATAAAGTTTTCCTGCATCCCAGCCTGAGAAGCCTCCTCTTCTTTCTTCTCCCAAGCTTCTTCCAACCCCACCCAGCACAAAGCCAAGGTTACAGGGGCCATTGAGGTGGGTAGAAAGAGATTACAAGCTCCTCCCAGGCTCTACGTCCCCAGCCACAACAACAACACAGAGCAGCACAGGGACACTTCCAGAACATGACACAAGCCCTTCACTTGCCAAGACAAAAATTGCCCCTGCTCATGCACCACTATCCAGACCTCTGATGCCAGCTCCCCAGGAAAGCAGACACTTGACTCTCTTCCCCAGGATGACTCTCTCCCCACCACAGAAGCAAAATCACAGAACTGCAGAATCACAGAATGGTTGGGTTATTTTGGAAGAGATCTCTGGAGATCTCCAAGTCCAAACCTCCTGCTAAAGCAGGGTCACCTCGATCAGGCTCTACAGGAATGCATCCAGACTGGATTTTGGGAACTCTGGAGAAGTAGACTGCACTCCCTCCCTGGGCAGCCAATTCCAGCGCACCATCACTCTCACAAGAATAACAGTTCGAGATGTTTGCTTGGGAAACACAAGTTCCATTTTGTACCTGATGCCCCTTGTCCTGTAGCTGGGCACCACTCAAAATGATCTGGGCCCATCCTGTTGGCCAAGGCCCTGGTGATATTCATAAGCAGTGATAGGAGCCCCTCGTCCTTCTCTTCTCCAGGATAAACACACCCACGTCTCTGCCTCTCCATAGGAGACACAAATTCCAGTCCAAACATCATCTTGTACTCTACTGCAGTTTCTCCACTGGTACCTTTTCTGTCTTGAGTTGAGGAGCATGGAACGGGACACAAGACTCCAGATGCAGCCTCACTACCGCAGAGTAGGCAGGGAGGAGCATCTCCCCTGACCTGTTTATTACACACTTCTTCATGCAGCCCAGGATACTACTGGTCTCCTTGGCCAGAAGGGCACATTGCTGGCTCACGTTCAGCTTGGTGTCACATACAGACTCGCTAAGGGTGCACTCAATCCCTGTCTCCGTGTGCCTGGCAAAGGCAGTAAATTGTCCTGGTTCCCCTAAGGACACCAGATGAACACCACACATTACTGGTCTCCACCTGGACATCAAGGCATTAACCGCAACGCTTTGAGTGCACTTGGACTCCTGCATATTCCTTACTCACCGAAACATCCATCCATCAAATCCACATCTCTCTATCATAGAGACAAGTCTGTTGTGTGCAATAGAATCAAATGCTTTGCACAAGGCCAGGTGGATGAGGTAGCTCATCCTCCATTATCCATCAACGCTGTAGTGCCATTGAAGAAAACCTCAAAACTTGTGAGGCACAATTTGCCTTTTGTGAAGCCCTCTTGCCTTTCAGCTATCGCCTCCAGAATTTCCATCTTCCTTGACATAATATCCAGCAGGATCCACCAGGATTCGTGACCATGCCAGGAACAGAGGTAACACTGACAGGCTGGTTGTTGATTTGGGTTTCCCTTTTGCAGTCCATCTCGCAGGTCACTTCTGCAACACATACATTTTTGTCTTCTCTAGGAGCATGTGAGGCGAGAAATCATCAAAACTCAAGGAAAACACCAGCCTTGATTCTTTACTTTTATACAAACCTAGCCACTTTGATGTGGAAGACACAGATGCTTGTCAAACACAATGTCCCCTTTGAAACGACACGCTCGGGACTACCCACAACCTTTTTGTCTGTTCTGTGTCTGACAGCTCTGGGTCTCCCTGCTTGGGGTGCCTTCTTCCCAATGTACCCATGAACCACGCCACACGAGTGCCACATGACGACCTCATGGACAACATCCCAACTCTGTGATGCTTTGGTTGCCTCTTCGGCCCACCCTGACATGCACCATCACCACCAAGACTTAGACTTCCAGACCTTTGCCTTGAAAGCTGCCACCAGGGCCAAGTAGATGGCATGACATGTTGATGACCTTCTTGCCTCTCCCAATTCGGGCTGAGCTGGGTCAGGCTGCCAGGAAATGGGCTCCCATCATCACAACGCACTCACAAACCACACTAGAAATGTACCATGCGATTACCTCACTGACACCATTACACCTCTCCTACGCTTCGGTCACCTCTTGTGCCTGCCCTGACACCCAACATCGACACCAAGCCTTTTACCTCTAAGATTCTCACTTCAAAGCAGCCGCCACCACATAGTGGACACGTCCTCAAGAGGAGGACATGACATTGAAGAACTGGGGCAAGGAAAACACACCCCACCTCATGACTCGCCACGCTGGGCCAGGACACAGCTGCTGCCTGCAAAATGCACTCACGCACAAAGCCCGTCCCGCCCCTCACGCACCACCATAAAAGCTGGCCCAGCACCTCTCTCCCTCACAACCTTCCCTGCACACCGTCTCCTCCACGCTCAACAAGGTGAGTCTCAAAACCCTGAGGCTCCTTCTCCTGTCCAAACTCCTCCCTCTCTTCCACCATGCTCTGTCCCAGCCTCAACAGCCCACACGCCTCCCCACCACCACGAACCTCACAGACCCACCCACGCCTCCCCATTCCCCTGCCCTCCTCACACTTTGCCCCTCGCAAACCAACATCCTGACCCTTGCTCAACACCTTCTCTTCCAGGGACCCTCCACACCACACCCATGGCCTGCAACGACCTCTGCCGCCCCTGTGCACCCGCCCCGCTGGCCAACAGCTGCAACGAGCCCTGTGTCAGGCAGTGCCAGGACTCCTCCGTCGTCATCCAGCCTTCCACCGTGCTGGTCACCCTGCCAGGACCCATCCTCACCTCCTTTCCCCAGAGCACCACCGTCGGATCCTCTGCATCGGCTGCCGTGGGCAGCGAACTCAGCTACCAGGGAGTGCCTGTCTCCAACGGGGCCTTCGGCTATGGCTACGGCTACGGCTTGGGAGGTCTGGGCTGCTATGGTGGCAGAGGTCTCGGCTGGTTCGGTGGCAGGAGAGGCTGCTACCCATGCTAAGGGTCCTCTCCACCACCCTTGACACCAACCACTCACACCCTGGAAGCCACACCATGGGTTGAAGATGCACGTCCTTGCGCCTCGAACTTGCTCCCTTCCACTTGACGCTTCTGTCTTCTCTATTTCCACACCCACCCAATAAAGTTTTCCTGCATCCCAGCCTGAGAAGCCTCCTCTTCTTTCTTCTCCCAAGCTTCTTCCAACCCCACCCAGCACAAAGCCAAGGTTACAGTGGCCATTGGGGTGGGTAGAAAGAGATTACAAGCTCCTCCTAGGCTCTACATCCCCAGCCACAACAACAACACAGAGCAGCACAGGGACACTTCCAGAACATGACACAAGCCTTTCACTTTCCAACACATAAATTGCCCCTGCTCATGCACCACTATCCAGACCTCTGATGCCAGCTCCCCAGGAAAGCAGACACTTGACTCTCTTCCCCAGGACGACTCTCTCCCCACTACCGAAGGAAAATCACAGAACTGCAGAATCACAGAATGGTTGGGTTATTTTGGAAGAGATCTCTGGAGATCTCCAAGTCCAAACCTACTGCTAAAGCAGGGTCACCTCGATCAGGCTCTACACGAATGCATCCAGACTGGATTTCGGGAACTCCGGAGAAGTAGACTGCACTCCCTCCCTGGGCAGCCAATTCCAGCGCACCATCACTCTCACAAGAATAACAGTTCGATATGCTTGCTTGGGAAATGCAAGTTCCATTTTGTACCTGATGCCCCTTGTCCTGTAGCTGGGCACCACTCAAAATGATCTGGGCCCATCCTGTTGGCCAAGGCCCTGGTGATATTCATAAGCAGTGATAGGAGCCCCTCGTCCTTCTCTTCTCCAGGATAAACACACCCACGTCTCTGCCTCTCCTTAGGAGACACAAATTCCAGTCCAAACATCATCTTGTACTCTACTGCAGTTTCTCCACGGGTACCTTTTCTGTCTTGAGTTGAGGAGCATGGAACGGGACACAAGACTCCAGATGCAGCCTCACTACCGCAGAGTAGGCAGGGAGGAGCATCTCCCCTGACCTGTTTATTACACACTTCTTCATGCAGCCCTGGATACTACTGGTCTCCTTGGCCAGAAGGGCACATTGCTGGCTCACGTTCAGCTTGGTGTCACATACAAACTCGCTAAGGGTGCACTCAATCCCTGTCTCCGTGTGTCTGGCAAAGGCAGTAAATTGTCCTGGTTCCCCTAAGGACACCAGATGAACACCACACATTACTGGTCTCCACCTGGACATCAAGGCATTAACCGCAACGCTTTGAGTGCACTTGGACTCCTGCATATTCCTTACTCACTGAAACATCCACCCATCAAATCCACATCTCTCTATCGTAGAGACAAGTCTGTTGTGTGCAATAGAATCAAATGCTTTGCACAAGGCCAGGTGGATGAGGTAGCTCATCCTCTATTATCCATCAACGCTGTAGTCCCATTGAAGAAAACCTCAAAACTTGTGAGGCACAATTTGCCTTTTGTGAAGCCCTCTTGCCTTTCAGCTATGGCCTCCAGAATTTCCATCTTCCTTGACATAATATCCAGCAGGATCCACCAGGATTCGTGACCATGCCAGGAATAGAGGTAACACTGACAGGCTGGTTGTTGATTTGGGTTTCCCTTTTGCAGTCCATCTCGCAGGTCATTTATGCATCACATATATTTTTGTCTTGTCTAGGAGCACGTGAGGCGAGAAATCATCAAAATCAAGGAAAACACCAGCCTTGATTCTTTACTTTTATACAAACCTAGCCACTTTGATGTAGAAGACACAGATGCTTGTCAAACACAATGTTCCCTTTGAAACGACACGCTCGGGACTACCCACAACCTTCTTGTCTGTTCTGTGTCCGACAGCTCTGGGTCTCCCTGCTTGGGGTGCCTTCTTCCCAATGCACTCACGAACCACGCCACACGAGTGCCACATGACGACCTCACGGACAACATCCCAACTCTGCGATGCTTTGGTTGCCTCTTTGGCCCACCCTGACATTCACCATCACCACCAAGACTTAGATTTCCAAACCTTTGCCTTGAAAGCTGCCACCAGGGCCAAGTAGATGGCATGACATGTTGATGACCTCCTTGCCTCTCCTAATTCGGGCTGAGCTGGGTCAGGCTGCCAGGAAATGGGCTCCCATCATCACAACGCACTCACAAACCGCACAAGAAATGTACCATGCGATTACCTCACTGACACCATTACACCTCTCCTACGCTTCGGTCACCTCTTGCGCCTGCCCTGGCACCCAACATCGACACCAAGCCTTTTACCTATAAGATTCTCACTTCAAAGCAGCCGCCACCACATAGTGGACACGTCCTCAAGAGGAGGACATGACATTGAAGAACTGGGGCAAGGAAAACACACCCCACCTCATGACTCGCCACGCTGGGCCAGGACACAGCTGCTGCCTGCAAAATGCACTCACGCACAAAGCCCGTCCCGCCCCTCGCGCACCACCATAAAAGCTGGCCCAGCACCTCTCTCCCTCACAACCTTCCCTGCACACCGTCTCCTCCACGCTCAACAAGGTGAGTCTCAAAACCCTGAGGCTCCTTCTCCTGTCCGACCTGCTCCCTCTCTTCCACCATGCTCTACCCCAGCCTCAACAGCCCACACGCCTCCCCACCACCACGAACCACACAGACCCACCCACGCCTCCCCATTCTCCTGCCCTCCTCACACTTTGCCCCTCGCAAACCAACATCCTGACTCTTGCTCAACACCTTCTCTTCCAGGGACCCTCCACACCACACCCATGGCCTGCAACGACCTCTGCCGCCCCTGCGCACCCGCCCCGCTGGCCAACAGCTGCAACGAGCCCTGTGTCAGGCAGTGCCAGGACTCCTACGTCGTCATCCAGCCTTCCACCGTGCAGGTCACCCTGCCAGGACCCATCCTCACCTCCTTCCCCCAGAGCACCACCGTCGGGTCCTCCGCATCGGCTGCCGTGGGCAGCGAACTCAGCTACCAGGGAGTGCCTGTCTCCAACGGGGCCTTCGGCTACGGCTACGGCTACGGCTTGGGAGGTCTGGGCTGCTATGGTGGCAGAGGTCTCGGCTGGTTCGGTGGCAGGAGAGGCTGCTACCCTTGCTAAGGGTCCTCTCCACCACCCTTGACACCAACCACTCACACCCTGGAAGCCACACCATGGCTTGAAGATGCACGTCCTTGCACCTCGAACTTGCTCCCTTCCACTTGACGCTTCTGTCTTCTCTATTTCCGCACCCACCCAATAAAGTTTTCCTGCATCCCAGCCTGAGAAGCCTCCTCTTCTTTCTTCTCCCAAGCTTCTTCCAACCCCACCCAGCACAAAGCCAGGGCTACAGTGGCCATTGGGGTGGGTAGAAAGAGATTACAAGCTCCTCCTAGGCTCTACGTCCCCCGCCACAACAACAACACAGAGCAGCACAGGGACACTTCCAGAACATGACACAAGCCCTTCACTTGCCAAGACAAAAATTGTCCCTGCTCATGCACCACTATCCAGACCTCTGATGCCAGCTCCCCAGGAAAGCAGACACTTGACTCTCTTCCCCAGGACGACTCTCTCCCCACCACAGAAGCAAAATCACAGAACTGCAGAATCACAGAATGGTTGGGTTATTTTGGAAGAGATCTCTGGAGATCTCCAAGTCCAAACCTTCTGCTAAAGCAGGGTCACCTCAATCAGGCTCTACAGGAATGCATCCAGACTGGATTTCGGGAACTCCGGAGAAGTAGACTGCACTCCTTCCCTGGGCCACCAATTCTAGCGCACCATCACTCTCACAAGAATAACATTTTGAGATGTTTGCTTGGGAAACGCAAGTTCCATTTTGTACCTGATGCCCCTTGTCCTGTATGCCTGCTAAAGGTCATCGCCATCACCCCTGACACTGACCACCCACACCCTGGAAGCCACACCATGGGTTGAGGATGCACCTCCTTGCACCTCGGACATGATCCCTTCCTCTTGGCACTCCTGCCTTCTCAATTTCTCTCCCCCTCAATAAAGTTCTCCTGCATTCAAGCTTGAGTCGCCTCCTCTCTTCTTTTAAGGTTCTTCCAACCGCAACCAGCACAACACCAAGGCTACAGTGGCCATTGAGGTGGTTGGAAAGACGTTGCAATCTCCACGTATGGTTTATATCCCCAGCCACAACAACTATAGAGAGCAGAGCAGAGACACTTCCAGAACATGACAAAAGCCCTTCGCTTGCCCAGGCAAATCATGCCCATGCTAGTTCACCACTATCCAGACCTCCGATGTCAGCTCCCCTAGGTAACAAACTCTTGACTCTTCCCCAGGACAACTCTCTGGCCACCACAGCAAGCAAAATTACAGAACTACAGAACCACAGAATGGTTGGGTTGGGTTGGGTTGGAAGAGATCTCTGGAGATCTCCCAGTCCAAACCTCCTGCTAAAGCAGGGTCACCTCAATCAGGCTGTACAGGAAGGCATCCAGATTGGATTTCAGTATCTCCAGAACCGGCTGCCCAGTGCTCCATCACCCTTACAATAAATCAGGCTTTGCTCATGCTCACGTTCAACTTCCTGTGCTACTATTTGCGCCTTTTGCTCCTTGTCCAGTAGCTAGCGTCTACTTAGAAGAGTCTAGCCCCATCCTCTTGACTCCTTCTCTTTGCATATTGATCTTCTTTGACGATTTCTCTTCTCAATCTTTTCTTCTCCAAGCAAAAGCAACCAGGGTCTTTCAGCCTTTCAAAGTCAGAGAGAAGCTCTAGGCCTTTTAAGCACCTCCATGGCCTCCACTGGACTCTCTCCAATAGTTCCTTGAGTTTCTGGAGCTGGCGATGCTCCACCCCAGGACTTGTTTAAGGCCAGATTGGATAGGGGCTAGGGTAACCTCATCTAGTGGGATGTCCTTCCCCATGGCAAGGGGATGGAACTAGATGATCTTTAAGATCCCTTCCAACCCCAACTATTCTAGGATTCTATGCGGCCTCTCTAGGGCAGAGTAGATGGGGAGGAGCATCTCATTCAACCCTCTTGCTACACTCTTCTTGACACACTCCAGAATACCCTCAGTCTTCACCACCAGTGCACATTGCTGACTCATATCAAGGACAAGGACCTGGCATTTGGCCTTGTCGAACTCGCAGATTTGCATGGGCTCGTGTCCCTAGCTGGTCAAGGCTGCTCTGGCTAGCAACCCTTTCCTCTGGAGAGTCCACAACATCATTCAGCTTGGTGTCATCTGCAAACTGGCAGAGGGTGCACTCAATGCCATTGTCTGCGGCCCTGGCAAAGACCGTAAATAATACTGGTCCCAATATGGACTCCTGACGACACCACTCGTGACTGGTCTCTACCGGGACAACAAGCTATTGACCACAATCCTTCGGCATCCAGACGATTCCTTATCAACCAAGCAATCCACTCATCAGATCCACATCTCTCCATTTAGACAAGGACAGACCTTTCCTCTTGGGTATTCATCATACCACTCAGCTTGGTGTCTTCTTCAGACTCACTGAGGGTGCACTCACTCCCACTCTCTATGTCCCTGACAAAGACAGTGAATAATCGTTGTCCCAGGACAGACACTAGGTGGACACCGCTAGTCACTGATCTCCACCTGTACATCGAGACCTTGACCCCAGCACTCTGAGTGGAACAATCCCGCATAATTCTTACAAACCAAGAGGTCCACCCATCAAATCCACATCTTTCAATGTCAGAGACAAGGGTGCTGTGAGTGGCAGTATCAAATACATTACACAAGGCCAAGTAGATGAGGCCAGTTCCTCTTCCCTTCTCCACCAACACTGTAGCCTCACTGCACGCAGCCTCCATTTAGAAAAGGATGATGCGTGAGACTCTTTCATATGATTTGCAGAGGGCCAGGTAGGTGAGTTCTGTTCCTCTTCCCTTCCCCACCAACATTGTAGACCCATCGCACAAAGACTCCAAATTTCTAAGGAACAATTTGCCTTTTGGGAAGGCATCTTGTCTTTCAGCAATCTCCTCCTTAATTTCCACACGCCTTGGCATAGTTTCCAGGAGGATCTGCCACAATCCGTGACATTGGCAGGCACAGAGGTGACACTGACCGGCTGATAGTTGACCTGGGTCTCCCTTTTGCGTCTTTAAAATGAGAGTTACCATCTGCTGCCTTGCTGAGGGTTCACTCCATCCCACTGCTCATGTCATTGCGAAGGATGCTGAACAGATTTGTTCCCAAAGATCCACATCCTGGGCTACATTAATTGAGATTTCTTTCCATCAGGACACCCTGCCACCCATCACAAGCCTCTGGCCCCAACCATTCAACCACTTGGCAGTTCAACTCGCTGGTCACTTATGCAAAGCATGCATTTTGGTCTTTTCTAGGAGGATGCAAGGAGAGAAAACATAAAAAGCTTCACGCAAAATTCAAGGTAAACACAAGCCTTTGTTCTTTCCCCCTCTACAGACCTACTCACTTTAATGCAGAAGATGCATAGCTTGGTCAAGCATGATGTCCTCTTCAGAAATCCATATTCATACGTCCTCATCAACTTTTCTGACCAGGGTTGAGCAGTGGTTTGTGTGGCTACCAGCAATTGCCATTTCCTCCTCACAATGCACCCACAAACCACACGACAAAAGTGGTAAGCAATGGCCTCACTGACACCATTACACCTCTCCTACGCTTTGGTCACCTCTTGCGCCTGCCCTGACACACTTCAGCAGCACCAAGTCTTTGGCCTCTAACACTCACACTTCAAAGATGCCGCCACCACCAAGTGGACACGTCCTCAAGAGGAGGACATGACATTGAAGAACGGGGGCAAGGAAAACACACCCCACCTCATGACTCGCCACGCTGGGCCAGGACACAGCTGCTGCCTGCAAAATGCACTCATGCACAAAGCCTGTCCCGCCCCTCGCGCACCACCATAAAAGCTGGCCCAGCACCTCTCTCCCTCACAACCTTCTCTGCACACCTTCTCCTCTGCACTCAACAAGGTGAGTCTCAAAGCCCTGAGCCTCCTCCTCCTGTCCAACCTCCTCCCTCTCTTCCACCACGCTCTGCCCCAGCCTCTCCCGCCGACATTCCTCCCCACCGCCACACTCCCCACAGAACCACCCCAACCTCCCAACATCCCTTCCCTCCTCACACTCCACATTTCAAAACCCCCATGCGCCACCACTTGCTCAACACCTTCTCTTCCAGGGACCCTCCACACCACACCCATGGCCTGCAACGACCTCTGCCGCCCCTGCGCACCCGCCCCGCTGGCCAACAGCTGCAACGAGCCCTGTGTCAGGCAGTGCCAGGACTCCTACGTCGTCATCCAGCCTTCCACCGTGCTGGTCACCCTGCCAGGACCCATCCTCACCTCCTTCCCCCAGAGCACCACCGTCGGATCCTCTGCATCGGCTGCCGTGGGCAGCGAACTCAGCTACCAGGGAGTGCCTGTCTCCAACGGGGCCTTCGGCTATGGCTACGGCTACGGCTTGGGAGGCCTGGGCTGCTATGGTGGCAGAGGTCTCGGCTGGTTCGGTGGCAGGAGAGGCTGCTACCCTTGCTAAGGGTCCTCTCCACCACCCTTGACACCAACCACTCACACCCTGGAAGCCACACCATGGCTTGAAGATGCACGTCCTTGCACCTCGAACTTGCTCCCTTCCACTTGACGCTTCTGTCTTCTCTATTTCCGCACCCACCCAATAAAGTTTTCCTGCATCCCAGCCTGTGAAGCCTCCTCTTCTTTCTTCTCCCAAGCTTCTTCCAACCCCACCCAGCACAAGCGCCAGGGCTACAGTGGCCATTGGGGTGGGTAGAAAGAGATTACAAGCTCCTCCTAGGCTCTACGTCCCCCGCCACAACAACAACACAGAGCAGCACAGGGACACTTCCAGAACATGACACAAGCCCTTCACTTGCCAAGACAAAAATTGCCCCTGCTCATGCACCACTATCCAGACCTCTGATGCCAGCTCCCCTGGAAAGCAGACACTTGACTCTCTTCCCCAGGATGACTCTCTCCCCACCACAGAAGCAAAATCACAGAACTGCAGAATCACAGAATGGTTGGGTTATTTTGGAAGAGATCTCTGGAGATCTCCAAGTCCAAACCTACTGCTAAAGCAGGGTCACCTCGATCAGGCTCTACAGGAATGCATCCAGACTGGATTTCGGGAACTCCGGAGAAGTAGACTGCACTCCCTCCCTGGGCAGCCAATTCCAGTGCACCATCACTCTCACAAGAATAACATTTTGAGATGTTTGCTTGGGAAACGCAAGTTCCATTTTGTACCTGATGCCCCTTGTCCTGTAGCTGGGCACCACTCAAAATGATCTGGGCCCATCCTGTTGGCCTAGGCCCTGGTGATATTCATAAGCGGTGATAGGAGCCCCTCGTCCTTCTCTTCTCCAGGATAAACACACCCACGTCTCTGCCTCTCCTTAGGAGACACAAATTCCAGTCCAAACATCATCTTGTACTCTACTGCAGTTTCTCCACAGGTACCTTTTCTGTCTTGAGTTGAGGAGCATGGAACGGGACACAAGACTCCAGATGCAGCCTCACTACCGCAGAGTAGGCAGGGAGGAGCATCTCCCCTGACCTGTTTATTACACACTTCTTCATGCAGCCTAGGATACTACTGGTCTCCTTGGCCAGAAAGGCACATTGCTGGCTCACGTTCAGCTTGGTGTCATATACAAACTCGCTAAGGGTGCACTCAGTCCCTGTCTCCGTGTGCCTGGCAAAGGCAGTAAATTGTCCTGGTTCCCCTAAGGACACCAGATGAACACCACCCATTACTGGTCTCCACCTGGACATCAAGGCATTAACCGCAACGCTTTGAGTGCACTTGGACTCCTGCATATTCCTTACTCACCGAAACATCCACCCATCAAATCCACATCTCTCTATCGTAGGGACAAGTCTGTTGTGTGCAATAGAATCAAATGCTTTGCACAAGGCCAGGTGGATGAGGTAGCTCATCCTCCATTATCCATCAACGCTGTAGTCCCATTGAAGAAAACCTCAAAACTTGTGAGGCACAATTTGCCTTTTGTGAAGCCCTCTTGCCTTTCAGCTATGGCCTCCAGAATTTCCATCTTCCTTGACATAATATCCAGCAGGATCCACCAGGATTCGTGACCATGCCAGGAATAGAGGTAACACTGACAGGCTGGTTGTTGATTTGGGTTTCCCTTTTGCAGTCCATCTCGCAGGTCATTTATGCATCACATATATTTTTGTCTTGTCTAGGAGCACGTGAGGCGAGAAATGATCAAAACTCAAGGAAAACACCAGCCTTGATTCTTTACTTTTATACAAACCTAGCCACTTTGATGTAGAAGACACAGATGCTTGTCAAACACAATGTTCCCTTTGAAACGACACGCTCGGGACTACCCACCACCTTTTTGTCTGTTCTGTGTCTGACAGCTCTGGGTCTCCCTGCTTGGGGTGCCTTCTTCCCAATGTACCCACGAACCACGCCACACGAGTGCCACATGACGACCTCACGGACAACATCCCAACTCTGCGATGCTTTGGTTGCCTCTTTGGCCCACCCTGACATTCACCATCACCACCAAGACTTAGATTTCCAAACCTTTGCCTTGAAAGCTGCCACCAGGGCCAAGTAGATGGCATGACATGTTGATGACCTTCTTGCCTCTCCTAATTCGGGCTGAGCTGGGTCAGGCTGCCAGGAAATGGGCTCCCATCATCACAACGCACTCACAAACCACACAAGAAATGTACCATGCGATTACCTCACTGACACCATTACACCTCTCCTACGCTTCGGTCACCTCTTGCGCCTGCCCTGGCACCCAACATCGACACCAAGCCTTTTACCTCTAAGATCCTCACTTCAAAGCAGCCGCCACCACATAGTGGACACGTCCTCAATAGGAGGACATGACATTGAAGAACTGGGGCAAGGAAAACACACCCCACCTCATGACTCGCCACGCTGGGCCAGGACACAGCTGCTGCCTGCAAAATGCACTCATGCACAAAGCCCGTCCCGCCCCTCGCGCACCACCATAAAAGCTGGCCCAGCACCTCTCTCCCTCACAACCTTCCCTGCACACCATCTCCTCCACGCTCAACAAGGTGAGTCTCAAAACCCTGAGGCTCCTTCTCCTGTCCAACCTCCTCCCTCTCTTCCACCATGCTCTACCCCAGCCTCAACAGCCCACATGCCTCCCCACCACCACAAACCTCACAGACCCACCCACGCCTCCCCATTCTCCTGCCCTCCTCACACTTTGCCCCTCGCAAACCAACATCCTGACCCTTGCTCAACACCTTCTCTTCCAGGGACCCTCCACACCACACCCATGGCCTGCAACGACCTCTGCCGCCCCTGCGCACCCGCCCCGCTGGCCAACAGCTGCAACGAGCCCTGCGTCAGGCAGTGCCAGGACTCCTCCGTCGTCATCCAGCCTCCTGCCGTGCTGGTCACCCTGCCAGGACCCATCCTCACCTCCTTCCCCCAGAGCACCGCCGTCGGATCCTCCGCATCGGCTGCCGTGGGCAGCGAACTCAGCTACCAGGGAGTGCCCGTCTCCAACGGGGCCTTCGGCTATGGCTACGGCTACGGCTTGGGAGGCCTGGGCTGCTATGGTGGCAGAGGTCTCGGCTGGTTCGGTGGCAGGAGCGGCTGCTACCCATGCTAAGGGTCCTCTCCACCACCCCTGAGACTAGCGACATACACCTTGGAAGACACAGCATGCACTGAGGATTCGCCTCCTTGCACCTCAGACTTGCTCCCTTCCACTTGGTGCTCCTTCCTTCTCAATTTCACTCCCCCTCAATAAAGTTCTCCTGCATTCAAGCTTGAGTCGCCTCCTCTCTTCTTTTAAAGTTCATCCAACCTCTCCCAGCACAACACCAAGGCTACACTGGCCATTGAGGTCGTTGGAAAGATGTTGCAATCTCCACGTATGGTTTATGTCCCCAGCCACAACAACAATAGAGAGCAGGGCAGAGACACTTCCAGAACATGACAAAAGCCCTTCGCTTGCCCAGGCAAATCATGCCCATGCTAGTTCACCGCTATCCAGACCTCCGATGTCAGCTCCCCTGGTTAACAAACTCTTGATTCTTCCCCAGGATGACTCTCTGGCCACCACAGCAAGCAAAATCACAGAACTACAGAACCACAGAATGGTTGGGTTGCATTGGAAGAGATCTCTGGAGATCTCCCAGTCCAAACCTCCTGCTAAAGCAGGGTCACCTCAATCTGGCTGTACAGGAATGCATCAGATTGGATTTCAGTTTTTCCAGAACTGGCTGCCCAGTGCTCTATCACCCTTACAATAAATCAGGCTTTGCTCATGTTCACGTTCAACTTCCTGTGCTACTATTTGCGCCCGTTGCTCCTTGTCCAGTAGCTAGCGTCTACTTAGAAAAGTCTGGCCCCATCCTCTTGAATCCTTCTCTTTGCCTATTGATCTTCTTTGATGATTTCTCTTCTCAATCTTCTCTTCTCCAAGCAAAAGCAACCAGGGTCTTTCAACCTTTCAAAGTCAGAGAGAAGCTCTAGGCCTTTTAAGCACCTCCATGGCCTCCACTGGACTCTCTCCAATAGTTCCTTGAGTTTCTGGAGCTGGCGATGCTCCACCCCAGGACTTGTTTAAGGCCAGATTGGATAGGGGCTTGGGTAACCTCATCTAGTGGGATGTCCTCCCCCATGGCAAGGGGATGGAACTAGATGATCTTTAAGATCCCTTCCAACCCCAACTATTCTAGGATTCTATGCGGCCTCTCTAGGGCAGAGTAGATGGGGAGGAGCATCTCATTCAACCCTCTTGCTACACTCTTCTTGACACACTCCAGAATACCCTCAGTCTTCACCACCAGTGCACATTGCTGACTCATATCAAGGACAAGGACCTGGCATTTGGCCTTGTCGAACTCGCAGATTTGCATGGGCTCGTGTCCCTAGCTGGTCAAGGCTGCTCTGGCTAGCAACCCTTTCCTCTGGAGAGTCCACAACATCATTCAGCTTGGTGTCATCTGCAAACTGGCAGAGGGTGCACTCAATGCCATTGTCTGCGGCCCTGGCAAAGACCGTAAATAATACTGGTCCCAATATGGACTCCTGACGACACCACTCGTGACTGGTCTCTACCGGGACAACAAGCTATTGACCACAATCCTTCGGCATCCAGATGATTCCTTATCAACCAAGCAATCCACTCATCAGATCCACATCTCTCCATTTAGACAAGGACAGACCTTTCCTCTTGGGTATCCATCATACCACTCAGCTTGGTGTCTTCTTCAGACTCACTGAGGGTGCACTCACTCCCACTCTCTATGTCCCTGACAAAGACAGTGAATAATCGTTGTCCCAGGACAGACACTAGGTGGACACCGCTAGTCACTGATCTCCACCTGTACATCGAGACCTTGACCCCAGCACTCTGAGTGGAACAATCCCGCATAATTCTTACAAACCAAGAGGTCCACCCACCAAATCCACATCTTTCAATGTCAGAGACAAGGGTGCTGTGAGTGGCAGTATCAAATACATTACACAAGGCCAAGTAGATGAGGCCAGTTCCTCTTCCCTTCTCCACCAACACTGTAGCCTCACTGCACGCAGCCTCCATTTAGAAAAGGATGATGCGTGAGACACTTTCATATGATTTGCAGAGGGCCAGGTAGGTGAGTTCTGTTCCTCTTCCCTTCCCCACCAACATTGTAGACCCATCGCACAAAGACTCCAAATTTCTAAGGAACAATTTGCCTTTTGGGAAGGCATCTTGTCTTTCAGCAATCTCCTCCTTAATTTCCACACGCCTTGGCATAGTTTCCAGGAGGATCTGCCACAATCCGTGACATTGGCAGGCACAGAGGTGACACTGACCGGCTGATAGTTGACCTGGGTCTCCCTTTTGCGTCTTTAAAATGAGAGTTACCATCTGCTGCCTTGCTGAGGGTTCACTCCATCCCACTGCTCATGTCATTGCGAAGGATGCTGAACAGATTTGTTCCCAAAGATCCACTTCCTGGGCTACATTAATTGAGATTTCTTTCCATCAGGACACCCTGCCACCCATCACAAGCCTCTGGCCCCAACCATTCAACCACTTGGCAGTTCAACTCGCTGGTCACTTATGCAAAGCATGCATTTTGGTCTTTTCTAGGAGGATGCAAGGAGAGAAAACATAAAAAGCTTCACGCAAAATTCAAGGTAAACACAAGCCTTTGTTCTTTCCCCCTCTACAGACCTACTCACTTTAATGCAGAAGATGCATAGCTTGGTCAAGCATGATGTCCTCTTCAGAAATCCATATTCATACGTCCTCATCAACTTTTCTGACCAGGGTTGAGCAGTGGTTTGTGTGGCTACCAGCAATTGCCATTTCCTCCTCACAATGCACCCACAAACCACACAACAAAAGTGGTAAGCAATGGCCTCACTGACACCATTACACCTCTCCTACGCTTTGGTCACCTCTTGCGCCTGCCCTGACACACTTCAGCAGCACCAAGTCTTTGGCCTCTAACACTCACACTTCAAAGATGCCGCCACCACCAAGTGGACACGTCCTCAAGAGGAGGACATGACATTGAAGAACTGGGGCAAGGAAAACACACCCACCTCATGACTCGCCACGCTGGGCCAGGACACAGCTGCTGCCTGCAAAATGCACTCATGCACAAAGCCCGTCCCGCCCCTCGCGCACCACCATAAAAGCTGGCCCAGCACCTCTCTCCCTCACAACCTTCTCTGCACACCTTCTCCTCTGCACTCAACAAGGTGAGTCTCAAAACCCTGAGCCTCCTCCTCCTGACCCACCTCCTCCCTCTCTTCCACCACGCTCTGCCCCAGCCTCTCCCGCCGACATTCCTCCCCACCGCCACACTCCCCACAGAACCACCCAAACCTCCCAACATCCCTGCCCTCCTCACACTCCACACTTCAAAACCCCCATGCGCCACCACTTGCTCAACACCTTCTCTTCCAGGGACCCTCCACACCACACCATGGCCTGCAACGACCTCTGCCGCCCCTGCGCACCCGCCCCGCTGGCCAACAGCTGCAACGAGCCCTGCATCAGGCAGTGCCAGGACTCCTCCGTCGTCATCCAGCCTCCTGCCGTGCTGGTCACCCTGCCAGGACCCATCCTCACCTCCTTCCCCCAGAGCACCGCCGTCGGATCCTCCGCATCGGCTGCCGTGGGCAGCGAACTCAGCTACCAGGGAGTGCCTGTCTCCAACGGGGCCTTCGGCTATGGCTACGGCTACGGCTTGGGAGGCCTGGGCTGCTATGGTGGCAGAGGTCTCGGCTGGTTCGGTGGCAGGAGAGGCTGCTACACCTGCTAAAGGTCGTCACCATCACCTCTGACACTGACCACCCACCCCCTGGAAGCCACACCATGGGTTGAGGATGCACCTCCTTGCACCTCAGATCTGCTCTCTTCCTCTTGGCGCTCCTGCCTTCTCAATTTCTCTCCATTCAATAAAGTTCTCCTGCATTCAAGCTTGAGTCGCCTCCTCTCTTCTTTTAAAGTTCCTCCAACCTCACCCAGCACAACACCAAGGCTACACTGGCCATTGAGGTCGTTGGAAAGATGTTGCAATCTCCACGTATGGTTTATGTCCCCAGCCACAACAACAATAGAGAGCAGGGCAGAGACACTTCCAGAACATGACAAAAGCCCTTCGCTTGCCCAGGCAAATCATGCCCATGCTAGTTCACCGCTATCCAGACCTCCGATGTCAGCTCCCCTGGTTAACAAACTCTTGATTCTTCCCCAGGATGACTCTCTGGCCACCACAGCAAGCAAAATCACAGAACTACAGAACCACAGAATGGTTGGGTTGCATTGGAAGAGATCTCTGGAGATCTCCCAGTCCAAACCTCCTGCTAAAGCAGGGTCACCTCAATCAGGCTGTACAGGAATGCATCAGATTGGATTTCAGTTTTTCCAGAACTGGCTGCCCAGTGCTCTATCACCCTTACAATAAATCAGGCTTTGCTCATGTTCACGTTCAACTTCCTGTGCTACTATTTGCGCCCGTTGCTCCTTGTCCAGTAGCTAGCGTCTACTTAGAAAAGTCTGGCCCCATCCTCTTGAATCCTTCTCTTTGCCTATTGATCTTCTTTGATGATTTCTCTTCTCAATCTTCTCTTCTCCAAGCAAAAGCAACCAGGGTCTTTCAACCTTTCAAAGTCAGAGAGAAGCTCTAGGCCTTTTAAGCACCTCCATGGCCTCCACTGGACTCTCTCCAATAGTTCCTTGAGTTTCTGGAGCTGGCGATGCTCCACCCCAGGACTTGTTTAAGGCCAGATTGGATAGGGGCTAGGGTAACCTCATCTAGTGGGATGTCCTTCCCCATGGCAAGGGGATGGAACTAGATGATCTTTAAGATCCCTTCCAACCCCAACTATTCTAGGATTCTATGCGGCCTCTCTAGGGCAGAGTAGATGGGGAGGAGCATCTCATTCAACCCTCTTGCTACACTCTTCTTGACACACTCCAGAATACCCTCAGTCTTCACCACCAGTGCACATTGCTGACTCATATCAAGGACAAGGACCTGGCATTTGGCCTTGTCGAACTCGCAGATTTGCATGGGCTCGTGTCCCTAGCTGGTCAAGGCTGCTCTGGCTAGCAACCCTTTCCTCTGGAGAGTCCACAACATCATTCAGCTTGGTGTCATCTGCAAACTGGCAGAGGGTGCACTCAATGCCATTGTCTGCGGCCCTGGCAAAGACCGTAAATAATACTGGTCCCAATATGGACTCCTGACGACACCACTCGTGACTGGTCTCTACCGGGACAACAAGCTATTGACCACAATCCTTCGGCATCCAGATGATTCCTTATCAACCAAGCAATCCACTCATCAGATCCACATCTCTCCATTTAGACAAGGACAGACCTTTCCTCTTGGGTATTCATCATACCACTCAGCTTGGTGTCTTCTTCAGACTCACTGAGGGTGCACTCACTCCCACTCTCTATGTCCCTGACAAAGACAGTGAATAATCGTTGTCCCAGGACAGACACTAGGTGGACACCGCTAGTCACTGATCTCCACCTGTACATCGAGACCTTGACCCCAGCACTCTGAGTGGAACAATCCCGCATAATTCTTACAAACCAAGAGGTCCACCCATCAAATCCACATCTTTCAATGTCAGAGACAAGGGTGCTGTGAGTGGCGGTATCAAATACATTACACAAGGCCAAGTAGATGAGGCCAGTTCCTCTTCCCTTCTCCACCAACACTGTAGCCTCACTGCACGCAGCCTCCATTTAGAAAAGGATGATGCGTGAGACACTTTCATATGATTTGCAGAGGGCCAGGTAGGTGAGTTCTGTTCCTCTTCCCTTCCCCACCAACATTGTAGACCCATCGCACAAAGACTCCAAATTTCTAAGGAACAATTTGCCTTTTGGGAAGGCATCTTGTCTTTCAGCAATCTCCTCCTTAATTTCCACATGCCTTGGCATAGTTTCCAGGAGGATCTGCCACAATCCGTGACATTGGCAGGCACAGAGGTGACACTGACAGGCTGATAGTTGACCTGGGTCTCCCTTTTGCGTCTTTAAAATGAGAGTTACCATCTGCTGCCTTGCTGAGGGTTCACTCCATCCCACTGCTCATGTCATTGCGAAGGATGCTGAACAGATTTGTTCCCAAAGATCCACTTCCTGGGCTACATTAATTGAGATTTCTTTCCATCAGGACACCCTGCCACCCATCACAAGCCTCTGGCCCCAACCATTCAACCACTTGGCAGTTCAACTCACTGGTCACTTATGCAAAGCATGCATTTTGGTCTTTTCTAGGAGGATGCAAGGAGAGAAAACATAAAAAGCTTCACGCAAAATTCAAGGTAAACACAAGCCTTTGTTCTTTCCCCCTCTACAGACCTACTCACTTTAATGCAGAAGATGCATAGCTTGGTCAAGCATGATGTCCTCTTCAGAAATCCATATTCATACGTCCTCATCAACTTTTCTGACCAGGATTGAGCAGTGGTTTGTGTGGCTACCAGCAATTGCCATTTCCTCCTCACAATGCACCCACAAACCACACAACAAAAGTGGTAAGCAATGGCCTCACTGACACCATTACACCTCTCCTACGCTTTGGTCACCTCTTGCGCCTGCCCTGACACACATCAGCAGCACCAAGTCTTTGGCCTCTAACACTCACACTTCAAAGATGCCGCCACCACCAAGTGGACACGTCCTCAAGAGGAGGACATGACATTGAAGAACTGGGGCAAGGAAAACACACCCCACCTCATGACTCGCCACGCTGGGCCAGGACACAGCTGCTGCCTGCAAAATGCACTCACGCACAAAGCCCGTCCCGCCCCTCGCGCACCACCATAAAAGCTGGTCCAGCACCTCTCTCCCTCACAACCTTCTCTGCACACCTTCTCCTCTGCACTCAACAAGGTGAGTCTCAAAACCCTGAGCCTCCTCCTCCTGTCCAACCTCCTCCCTCTCTTCCACCACGCTCTGCCCCAGCCTCTCCCGCCGACATTCCTCCCCACCGCCACACTCCCCACAGAACCACCCCAACCTCCCAACATCCCTGCCCTCCTCACACTCCACACTTCAAAACCCCCATGCGCCACCACTTGCTCAACACCTTCTCTTCCAGGGACCCTCCACACCACACCCATGGCCTGCAACGACCTCTGCCGCCCCTGCGCACCCGCCCCGCTGGCCAACAGCTGCAACGAGCCCTGTGTCAGGCAGTGCCAGGACTCCTCCGTCGTCATCCAGCCTTCCACCGTGCTGGTCACCCTGCCAGGACCCATCCTCACCTCCTTCCCCCAGAGCACCGCCGTCGGATCCTCCGCATCGGCTGCCGTGGGCAGCGAACTCAGCTACCAGGGAGTGCCAGTCTCCAACGGGGCCTTCGGCTACGGCTACGGCTACGGCTTGGGAGGTCTGGGCTGCTATGGTGGCAGAGGTCTCGGCTGGTTCGGTGGCAGGAGAGGCTGCTACCCTTGCTAAGGGTCCTCTCCACCACCCTTGACACCAACCACTCACACCCTGGAAGCCACACCATGGCTTGAAGATGCACGTCCTTGCACCTTGAACTTGCTCCCTTCCACTTGACGCTTCTGTCTTCTCTATTTCCGCACCCACCCAATAAAGTTTTCCTGCATCCCAGCCTGAGAAGCCTCCTCTTCTTTCTTCTCCCAAGCTTCTTCCAACCCCACCCAGCACAAAGCCAAGGTTACAGTGGCCATTGGGGTGGGTAGAAAGAGATTACAAGCTCCTCCTAGGCTCTACGTCCCCAGCCACAACAACAACACAGAGCAGCACAGGGACACTTCCAGAACATGACACAAGCCCTTCACTTGCCAAGACAAAAATTGCCCCTGCTCATGCACCACTATCCAGACCTCTGATGCCAGCTCCCCAGGAAAGCAGACACTTGACTCTCTTCCCCAGGACGACTCTCTCCCCACCACAGAAGCAAAATCACAGAACTGCAGAATCACAGAATGGTTGGGTTATTTTGGAAGAGATCTCTGGAGATCTCCAAGTCCAAACCTTCTGCTAAAGCAGGGTCACCTCAATCAGGCTCTACACGAATGCATCCAGACTGGATTTCGGGAACTCTGGAGAAGTAGACTGCACTCCCTCCCTGGGCAGCCAATTCCAGTGCACCATCACTCTCACAAGAATAACATTTTGAGATGTTTGCTTGGGAAACGCAAGTTCCATTTTGTACCTGATGCCCCTTGTCCTGTAGCTGGGCACCACTCAAAATGATCTGGGCCCATCCTGTTGGCCTAGGCCCTGGTGATATTCATAAGCAGTGATAGGAGCCCCTCGTCCTTCTCTTCTCCAGGATAAACACACCCACGTTTCTGCCTCTCCTTAGGAGACACAAATTCCAGTCCAAACATCATCTTGTACTCTACTGCAGTTTCTCCACTGGTACCTTTTCTGTCTTGAGTTGAGGAGCATGGAACGGGACACAAGACTCCAGATGCAGCCTCACTACCGCAGAGTAGGCAGGGAGGAGCATCTCCCCTGACCTGTTTATTACACACTTCTTCATGCAGCCCAGGATACTACTGGTCTCCTTGGCCAGAAGGGCACATTGCTGGCTCACGTTCAGCTTGGTGTCACATACAAACTCGCTAAGGGTGCACTCAATCCCTGTCTCCGTGTGCCTGGCAAAGGCAGTAAATTGTCCTGGTTCCCCTAAGGACACCAGATGAACACCACACATTACTGGTCTCCACCTGGACATCAAGGCATTAACCGCAACGCTTTGAGTGCACTTGGACTCCTGCATATTCCTTACTCACCGAAACATCCACCCATCAAATCCACATCTCTCTATCATAGAGACAAGTCTGTTGTGTGCAATAGAATCAAATGCTTTGCACAAGGCCAGGTGGATGAGGTAGCTCATCCTCCATTATCCATCAACGCTGTAGTGCCATTGAAGAAAACCTCAAAACTTGTGAGGCACAATTTGCCTTTTGTGAAGCCCTCTTGCCTTTCAGCTATGGCCTCCAGAATTTCCATCTTCCTTGACATAATATCCAGCAGGATCCACCAGGATTCGTGACCATGCCAGGAACAGAGGTAACACTGACAGGCTGGTTGTTGATTTGGGTTTCCCTTTTGCAGTCCATCTCGCAGGTCACTTCTGACACACGTACATTTTTGTCTTGTCTAGGAGCATGTGAGGCGAGAAATCATCAAAACTCAAGGAAAACACCAGCCTTGATTCTTTACTTTTATACAAACCTAGCCACTTTGATGTAGAAGACACAGATGCTTGTCAAACACAATGTTCCCTTTGAAACGACACGCTCGGGACTACCCACCACCTTTTTGTCTGTTCTGTGTCTGACAGCTCTGGGTCTCCCTGCTTGGGGTGCCTTCTTCCCAATGTACCCACGAACCACGCCACACGAGTGCCACATGACGTCCTCACGGACAACATCCCAACTCTGCGATGCTTTGGTTGCCTCTTCGGCCCACCCTGACATTCACCATCACCACCAAGACTTAGATTTCCAAACCTTTGCCTTGAAAGCTGCCACCAGGGCCAAGTAGATGGCATGACATGTTGATGACCTTCTTGCCTCTCCTAATTCGGGCTGAGCTGGGTCAGGCTGCCAGGAAATGGGCTCCCATCATCACAACGCACTCACAAACCACACAAGAAATGTACCATGTGATTACCTCACTGACACCATTACACCTCTCCTACGCTTCGGTCACCTCTTGCGCCTGCCCTGGCACCCAACATCGACACCAAGCCTTTTACCTCTAAGATCCTCACTTCAAAGCAGCCGCCACCACATAGTGGACACGTCCTCAAGAGGAGGACATGACATTGAAGAACTGGGGCAAGGAAAACACACCCCACCTCATGACTCGCCACGCTGGGCCAGGACACAGCTGCTGCCTGCAAAATGCACTCACGCACAAAGCCCGTCCCGCCCCTCGCGCACCACCATAAAAGCTGGCCCAGCACCTCTCTCCCTCACAACCTTCCCTGCACACCGTCTCCTCCACGCTCAACAAGGTGAGTCTCAAAACCCTGAGGCTCCTTCTCCTGTCCAACCTCCTCCCTCTCTTCCACCATGCTCTACCCCAGCCTCAACAGCCCACATGCCTCCCCACCACCACGAACCTCACAGACCCACCCACGCCTCCCCATTCTCCTGCCCTCCTCACACTTTGCCCCTTGCAAACCAACATCCTGACCCTTGCTCAACACCTTCTCTTCCAGGGACCCTCCACACCACACCCATGGCCTGCAACGACCTCTGCCGCCCCTGCGCACCCGCCCCGCTGGCCAACAGCTGCAACGAGCCCTGCATCAGGCAGTGCCAGGACTCCTCCGTCGTCATCCAGCCTCCTGCCGTGCTGGTCACCCTGCCAGGACCCATCCTCACCTCCTTCCCCCAGAGCACCGCCGTCGGATCCTCCGCATCGGCTGCCGTGGGCAGCGAACTCAGCTACCAGGGAGTGCCTGTCTCCAACGGGGCCTTCGGCTATGGCTACGGCTACGGCTTGGGAGGCCTGGGCTGCTATGGTGGCAGAGGTCTCGGCTGGTTCGGTGGCAGGAGAGGCTGCTACACCTGCTAAAGGTCGTCACCATCACCCCTGACACTGACCACCCACCCCCTGGAAGCCACACCATGGGTTGAGGATGCACCTCCTTGCACCTCAGATCTGCTCTCTTCCTCTTGGCGCTCCTGCCTTCTCAATTTCTCTCCATTCAATAAAGTTCTCCTGCATTCAAGCTTGAGTCGCCTCCTCTCTTCTTTTAAAGTTCATCCAACCTCACCCAGCACAACACCAAGGCTACAGTGGCCATTGAGGTGGTTGGAAAGATGTTGCAATCTCCACGTATGGTTTATGTCCCCAGCCACAACAACAATAGAGAGCAGGGCAGAGACACTTCCAGAACATGACAAAAGCCCTTCGCTTGCCCAGGCAAATCATGCCCATGCTAGTTCACCGCTATCCAGACCTCCGATGTCAGCTCCCCTGGTTAACAAACTCTTGATTCTTCCCCAGGATGACTCTCTGGCCACCACAGCAAGCAAAATCACAGAACTACAGAACCACAGAATGGTTGGGTTGCATTGGAAGAGATCTCTGGAGATCTCCCAGTCCAAACCTCCTGCTAAAGCAGGGTCATCTCAATCAGGCTGTACAGGAATGCATCAGATTGGATTTCAGTTTTTCCAGAACTGGCTGCCCAGTGCTCTATCACCCTTACAATAAATCAGGCTTTGCTCATGTTCACGTTCAACTTCCTGTGCTACTATTTGCGCCCGTTGCTCCTTGTCCAGTAGCTAGCGTCTACTTAGAAAAGTCTGGCCCCATCCTCTTGAATCCTTCTCTTTGCATATTGATCTTCTTTGATGATTTCTCTTCTCAATCTTCTCTTCTCCAAGCAAAAGCAACCAGGGTCTTTCAACCTTTCAAAGTCAGAGAGAAGCTCTAGGCCTTTTAAGCACCTCCATGGCCTCCACTGGACTCTCTCCAATAGTTCCTTGAGTTTCTGGAGCTGGCGATGCTCCACCCCAGGACATGTTTAAGGCCAGATTGGATAGGGGCTAGGGTAACCTCATCTAGTGGGATGTCCTTCCCCATGGCAAGGGGATGGAACTAGATGATCTTTAACATCCCTTCCAACCCCAACTATTCTAGGATTCTATGCGGCCTCTCTAGGGCAGAGTAGATGGGGAGGAGCATCTCATTCAACCCTCTTGCTACACTCTTCTTGACACACTCCAGAATACCCTCAGTCTTCACCACCAGTGCACATTGCTGACTCATATCAAGGACAAGGACCTGGCATTTGGCCTTGTCGAACTCGCAGATTTGCATGGGCTCGTGTCCCTAGCTGGTCAAGGCTGCTCTGGCTAGCAACCCTTTCCTCTGGAGAGTCCACAACATCATTCAGCTTGGTGTCATCTGCAAACTGGCAGAGGGTGCACTCAATGCCATTGTCTGCGGCCCTGGAAAAGACCGTAAATAATACTGGTCCCAATATGGACTCCTGACGACACCACTCGTGACTGGTCTCTACCGGGACAACAAGCTATTGACCACAATCCTTCGGCATCCAGATGATTCCTTATCAACCAAGCAATCCACTCATCAGATCCACATCTCTCCATTTAGACAAGGACAGACCTTTCCTCTTGGGTATTCATCATACCACTCAGCTTGGTGTCTTCTTCAGACTCACTGAGGGTGCACTCACTCCCACTCTCTATGTCCCTGACAAAGACAGTGAATAATCGTTGTCCCAGGACAGACACTAGGTGGACACCGCTAGTCACTGATCTCCACCTGTACATCGAGACCTTGACCCCAGCACTCTGAGTGGAACAATCCCGCATAATTCTTACAAACCAAGAGGTCCACCCATCAAATCCACATCTTTCAATGTCAGAGACAAGGGTGCTGTGAGTGGCAGTATCAAATACATTACACAAGGCCAAGTAGATGAGGCCAGTTCCTCTTCCCTTCTCCACCAACACTGTAGCCTCACTGCACGCAGCCTCCATTTAGAAAAGGATGATGCGTGAGACACTTTCATATGATTTGCAGAGGGCCAGGTAGGTGAGTTCTGTTCCTCTTCCCTTCCCCACCAACATTGTAGACCCATCGCACAAAGACTCCAAATTTCTAAGGAACAATTTGCCTTTTGGGAAGGCATCTTGTCTTTCAGCAATCTCCTCCTTAATTTCCACACGCCTTGGCATAGTTTCCAGGAGGATCTGCCACAATCCGTGACATTGGCAGGCACAGAGGTGACACTGACAGGCTGATAGTTGACCTAGGTCTCCCTTTTGCGTCTTTAAAATGAGAGTTACCATCTGCTGCCTTGCTGAGGGTTCACTCCATCCCACTGCTCATGTCATTGCGAAGGATGCTGAACAGATTTGTTCCCAAAGATCCACTTCCTGGGCTACATTAATTGAGATTTCTTTCCATCAGGACACCCTGCCACCCATCACAAGCCTCTGGCCCCAACCATTCAACCACTTGGCAGTTCAACTCGCTGGTCACTTATGCAAAGCATGCATTTTGGTCTTTTCTAGGAGGATGCAAGGAGAGAAAACATAAAAAGCTTCACGCAAAATTCAAGGTAAACACAAGCCTTTGTTCTTTCCCCCTCTACAGACCTACTCACTTTAATGCAGAAGATGCATAGCTTGGTCAAGCATGATGTCCTCTTCAGAAATCCATATTCATACGTCCTCATCAACTTTTCTGACCAGGGTTGAGCAGTGGTTTGTGTGGCTACCAGCAATTGCCATTTCCTCCTCACAATGCACCCACAAACCACACAACAAAAGTGGTAAGCAATGGCCTCACTGACACCATTACACCTCTCCTACGCTTTGGTCACCTCTTGCGCCTGCCCTGACACACTTCAGCAGCACCAAGTCTTTGGCCTCTAACACTCACACTTCAAAGATGCCGCCACCACCAAGTGGACACGTCCTCAAGAGGAGGACATGACATTGAAGAACTGGGGCAAGGAAAACACACCCCACCTCATGACTCGCCACGCTGGGCCAGGACACAGCTGCTGCCTGCAAAATGCACTCACGCACAAAGCCTGTCCCGCCCCTCGTGCACCACTATAAAAGCTGGCCCAGCACCTCTCTCCCTCACAACCTTCTCTGCACACCTTCTCCTCTGCACTCAACAAGGTGAGTCTCAAAACCCTGAGCCTCCTCCTCCTGTCCAACCTCCTCCCTCTCTTCCACCATGCTCTGCCCCAGCCTCTCCCGCCGACATTCCTCCCCACCGCCACACTCCCCACAGAACCACCCCAACCTCCCAACATCCCTGCCCTCCTCACACTCCACACTTCAAAACCCCCATGCGCCACCACTTGCTCAACACCTTCTCTTCCAGGGACCCTCCACACCACACCCATGGCCTGCAACGACCTCTGCCGCCCCTGCGCACCCGCCCCGCTGGCCAACAGCTGCAACGAGCCCTGTGTCAGGCAGTGCCAGGACTCCTCCGTCGTCATCCAGCCTTCCACCGTGCTGGTCACCCTGCCAGGACCCATCCTCACCTCCTTCCCCCAGAGCACCACCGTCGGATCCTCTGCATCGGCTGCCGTGGGCAGCGAACTCAGCTACCAGGGAGTGCCAGTCTCCAACGGGGCCTTCGGCTATGGCTACGGCTTGGGAGGTCTGGGCTGCTATGGTGGCAGAGGTCTCGGCTGGTTCGGTGGCAGGAGAGGCTGCTACCCTTGCTAAGGGTCCTCTCCACCACCCTTGACTCCAAGCACTCACACCCTGGAAGCCACACCATGGCTTGAAGATGCACGTCCTTGCACCTCGAACTTGCTCCCTTCCACTTGACGCTTCTGTCTTCTCTATTTCCGCACCCACCCAATAAAGTTTTCCTGCATCCCAGCCTGAGAAGCCTCCTCTTCTTTCTTCTCCCAAGCTTCTTCCAACCCCACCCAGCACAAAGCCAAGGTTACAGTGGCCATTGGGGTGGGTAGAAAGAGATTACAAGCTCCTCCTAGGCTCTACGTCCCCAGCCAAAACAACAACACAGAGCAGCACAGGGACACTTCCAGAACATGACACAAGCCCTTCACTTGCCAAGACAAAAATTGCCCCTGCTCATGCACCACTATCCAGACCTCTGATGCCAGCTCCCCAGGAAAGCAGACACTTGACTCTCTTCCCCAGGATGACTCTCTCCCCACCACAGAAGCAAAATCACAGAACTGCAGAATCACAGAATGGTTGGGTTATTTTGGAAGAGATCTCTGGAGATCTCCAAGTCCAAACCTACTGCTAAAGCAGGGTCACCTCGATCAGGCTCTACAGGAATGCATCCAGACTGGATTTCGGGAGCTCCGGAGAAGTAGACTGCACTCCCTCCCTGGGCAGCCAATTCCAGCGCACCATCACTCTCACAAGAATAACATTTTGAGATGTTTGCTTGGGAAACGCAAGTTCCATTTTGTACCTGATGCCCCTTGTCCTGTAGCTGGGCACCACTCAAAATGATCTGGGCCCATCCTGTTGGCCAAGGCCCTGGTGATACTCATAAGCAGTGATAGGAGCCCCTCGTCCTTCTCTTCTCCAGGATAAACACACCTACGTCTCTGCCTCTCCATAGGAGACACAAATTCCAGTCCAAACATCATCTTGTACTCTACTGCAGTTTCTCCACTGGTACCTTTTCTGTCTTGAATTGAGGAGCATGGAACGGGACACAAGACTCCAGATGCAGCCTCACTACCGCAGAGTAGGAAGGGAGGAGCATCTCCCCAGACCTGTTTATTACACACTTCTTCATGCAGCCCAGGATACTACTGGTCTCCTTGGCCAGAAGGGCACATTGCTGGCTCACGTTCAGCTTGGTGTCACATACAAACTCGCTAAGGGTGCACTCAATCCCTGTCTCCGTGTGTCTGGCAAAGGCAGTAAATTGTCCTGGTTCCCCTAAGGACACCAGATGAACACCACACATTACTGGTCTCCACCTGGACATCAAGGCATTAACTGCAATGCTTTGAGTGCACTTGGACTCCTGCATATTCCTTACTCACCGAAACATCCACCCATCAAATCCACATCTCTCTATCGTAGGGACAAGTCTGTTGTGTGCAATAGAATCAAATGCTTTGCACAAGGCCAGGTGGATGAGGTAGCTCATCCTCCATTATCCATCAACGCTGTAGTGCCATTGAAGAAAACCTCAAAACTTGTGAGGCACAATTTGCCTTTTGTGAAGCCCTCTTGCCTTTCAGCTATCGCCTCCAGAATTTCCATCTTCCTTGACATAATATCCAGCAGGATCCACCAGGATTCGTGACCGTGCCAGGAACAGAGGTAACACTGACAGGCTGGTTGTTGATTTGGGTTTCCCTTTTGCAGTCCATCTCGCAGGTCACTTCTGACACACGTACATTTTTGTCTTGTCTAGGAGCATGTGAGGCGAGAAATCATCAAAACTCAAGGAAAACACCAGCCTTGATTCTTTACTTTTATACAAACCTAGCCACTTTGATGTAGAAGACACAGATGCTTGTCAAACACAATGTTCCCTTTGAAACGACACGCTCGGGACTACCCACAACCTTTTTGTCTGTTCTGTGTCTGACAGCTCTGGGTCTCCCTGCTTGGGG
The DNA here is from genome assembly GCF_032191515.1 of Phaenicophaeus curvirostris. NCBI lineage: Eukaryota > Metazoa > Chordata > Aves > Cuculiformes > Cuculidae > Phaenicophaeus > Phaenicophaeus curvirostris. Next base: position 98,501,797 of record NC_091394.1, on the reverse strand, counting down.
TGCCTTCTTCCCAATGTACCCACGAACCACGCCACACGAGTGCCACATGACGACCTCACGGACAACATCCCAACTCTGCGATGCTTTGGTTGCCTCTTCGGCCCACCCTGACATTCACCATCACCACCAAGACTTAGACTTCCAAATCTTTGCCTTGAAAGCTGCCACCAGGGCCAAGTAGATGGCATGACATGTTGATGACCTCCTTGCCTCTCCTAATTCGGGCTGAGCTGGGTCAGGCTGCCAGGAAATGGGGTCAGATCATCACAACGCACTCACAAACCGCACAAGAAATGTACCATGCGATTACCTCACTGACACCATTACACCTCTCCTACGCTTCGGTCACCTCTTGCGCCTGCCCTGGCACCCAACATCGACACCAAGCCTTTTACCTCTAAGATTCTCACTTCAAAGCAGCCGCCACCACATAGTGGACACGTCCTCAAGAGGAGGACATGACATTGAAGAACTGGGGCAAGGAAAACACACCCCACCTCATGACTCGCCACGCTGGGCCAGGACACAGCTGCTGCCTGCAAAATGCACTCATGCACAAAGCCCGTCCCGCCCCTCGCGCACCACCATAAAAGCTGGCCCAGCACCTCTCTCCCTCACAACCTTCTCCGCACACCTTCTCCTCCACGCTCAACAAGGTGAGTCTCAAAACCCTGAGGCTCCTTCTCCTGTCCGACCTGCTCCCTCTCTTCCACCATGCTCTACCCCAGCCTCAACAGCCCACACGCCTCCCCACCACCACGAACCTCACAGACCCACCCACGCCTCCCCATTCCCCTACCCTCCTCACACTTTGCCCCTCGCAAACCAACATCCTGACCCTTGCTCAACACCTTCTCTTCCAGGGACCCTCCACACCACACCCATGGCCTGCAACGACCTCTGCCGCCCCTGCGCACCCGCCCCGCTGGCCAACAGCTGCAACGAGCCCTGTGTCAGGCAGTGCCAGGACTCCTCCGTCGTCATCCAGCCTTCCACCGTGCTGGTCACCCTGCCAGGACCCATCCTCACCTCCTTCCCCCAGAGCACCACCGTCGGATCCTCTGCATCGGCTGCCGTGGGCAGCGAACTCAGCTACCAGGGAGTGCCTGTCTCCAACGGGGCCTTCGGCTATGGCTACGGCTACGGCTTGGGAGGCCTGGGCTGCTATGGTGGCAGAGGTCTCGGCTGGTTCGGTGGCAGGAGAGGCTGCTACCCTTGCTAAGGGTCCTCTCCACCACCCTTGACTCCAAGCACTCACACCCTGGAAGCCACACCATGGCTTGAAGATGCACGTCCTTGCACCTCGAACTTGCTCCCTTCCACTTGACGCTTCTGTCTTCTCTATTTCCGCACCCACCCAATAAAGTTTTCCTGCATCCCAGCCTGTGAAGCCTCCTCTTCTTTCTTCTCCCAAGCTTCTTCCAACCCCACCCAGCACAAAGCCAGGGCTACAGTGGCCATTGGGGTGGGTAGAAAGAGATTACAAGCTCCTCCTAGGCTCTACGTCCCCCGCCACAACAACAACACAGAGCAGCACAGGGACACTTCCAGAACATGACACAAGCCCTTCACTTGCCAAGACAAAAATTGCCCCTGCTCATGCACCACTATCCAGACCTCTGATGCCAGCTCCCCAGGAAAGCAGACACTTGACTCTCTTCCCCAGGATGACTCTCTCCCCACCACAGAAGCAAAATCACAGAACTGCAGAATCACAGAATGGTTGGGTTATTTTGGAAGAGATCTCTGGAGATCTCCAAGTCCAAACCTACTGCTAAAGCAGGGTCACCTCGATCAGGCTCTACACGAATGCATCCAGACTGGATTTCGGGAACTCCGGAGAAGTAGACTGCACTCCCTCCCTGGGCAGCCAATTCCAGCGCACCATCACTCTCACAAGAATAACATTTTGAGATGTTTGCTTGGGAAACGCAAGTTCCATTTTGTACCTGATGCCCCTTGTCCTGTAGCTGGGCACCACTCAAAATGATCTGGGCCCATCCTGTTGGCCTAGGCCCTGGTGATATTCATAAGCGGTGATAGGAGCCCCTCGTCCTTCTCTTCTCCAGGATAAACACACCCACGTCTCTGCCTTTCCTTAGGAGACACAAATTCCAGTCCAAACATCATCTTGTACTCTACTGCAGTTTCTCCACTGGTACCTTTTCTGTCTTGAGTTGAGGAGCATGGAACGGGACACAAGACTCCAGATGCAGCCTCACTACTGCAGAGTAGGCAGGGAGGAGCATCTCCCCTGACCTGTTTATTACACACTTCTTCATGCAGCCTAGGATACTACTGGTCTCCTTGGCCAGAAAGGCACATTGCTGGCTCACGTTCAGCTTGGTGTCATATACAAACTCGCTAAGGGTGCACTCAATCCCTGTCTCCGTGTGCCTGGCAAAGGCAGTAAATTGTCCTGGTTCCCCTAAGGACACCAGATGAACACCACCCATTACTGGTCTCCACCTGGACATCAAGGCATTAACCGCAACGCTTTGAGTGCACTTGGACTCCTGCATATTCCTTACTCACCGAAACATCCACCCATCAAATCCACATCTCTCTATCGTAGGGACAAGTCTGTTGTGTGCAATAGAATCAAATGCTTTGCACAAGGCCAGGTGGATGAGGTAGCTCATCCTCCATTATCCATCAACGCTGTAGTGCCATTGAAGAAAACCTCAAAACTTGTGAGGCACAATTTGCCTTTTGTGAAGCCCTCTTGCCTTTCAGCTATCGCCTCCAGAATTTCCATCTTCCTTGACATAATATCCAGCAGGATCCACCAGGATTCGTGACCATGCCAGGAATAGAGGTAACACTGACAGGCTGGTTGTTGATTTGGGTTTCCCTTTTGCAGTCCATCTCGCAGGTCATTTATGCATCACATATATTTTTGTCTTGTCTAGGAGCACGTGAGGCGAGAAATCATCAAAACTCAAGGAAAACACCAGCCTTGATTCTTTACTTTTATACAAACCTAGCCACTTTGATGTAGAAGACACAGATGCTTGTCAAACACAATGTTCCCTTTGAAACGACACGCTCGGGACTACCCACCACCTTTTTGTCTGTTCTGTGTCTGACAGCTCTGGGTCTCCCTGCTTGGGGTGCCTTCTTCCCAATGTACCCACGAACCACGCCACACGAGTGCCACATGACGACCTCACGGACAACATCCCAACTCTGCGATGCTTTGGTTGCCTCTTTGGCCCACCCTGACATTCACCATCACCACCAAGACTTAGATTTCCAAACCTTTGCCTTGAAAGCTGCCACCAGGGCCAAGTAGATGGCATGACATGTTGATGACCTCCTTGCCTCTCCTAATTCGGGCTGAGCTGGGTCAGGCTGCCAGGAAATGGGCTCCCATCATCACAACGCACTCACAAACCACACAAGAAATGTACCATGTGATTACCTCACTGACACCATTACACCTCTCCTACGCTTTGGTCACCTCTTGCGCCTGCCCTGGCACCCAACATCGACACCAAGCCTTTTACCTCTAAGATCCTCACTTCAAAGCAGCCGCCACCACATAGTGGACACGTCCTCAATAGGAGGACATGACATTGAAGAACTGGGGCAAGGAAAACACACCCCACCTCATGACTCGCCACGCTGGGCCAGGACACAGCTGCTGCCTGCAAAATGCACTCATGCACAAAGCCCGTCCCGCCCCTCGCGCACCACCATAAAAGCTGGCCCAGCACCTCTCTCCCTCACAACCTTCCCTGCACACCATCTCCTCCACGCTCAACAAGGTGAGTCTCAAAACCCTGAGGCTCCTTCTCCTGTCCAACCTCCTCCCTCTCTTCCACCATGCTCTACCCCAGCCTCAACAGCCCACATGCCTCCCCACCACCACAAACCTCACAGACCCACCCACGCCTCCCCATTCTCCTGCCCTCCTCACACTTTGCCCCTCGCAAACCAACATCCTGACCCTTGCTCAACACCTTCTCTTCCAGGGACCCTCCACACCACACCCATGGCCTGCAACGACCTCTGCCGCCCCTGCGCACCCGCCCCGCTGGCCAACAGCTGCAACGAGCCCTGCATCAGGCAGTGCCAGGACTCCTCCGTCGTCATCCAGCCTCCTGCCGTGCTGGTCACCCTGCCAGGACCCATCCTCACCTCCTTCCCCCAGAGCACCACCGTCGGATCCTCCGCATCGGCTGCCGTGGGCAGCGAACTCAGCTACCAGGGAGTGCCCGTCTCCAACGGGGCCTTCGGCTATGGCTACGGCTACGGCTTGGGAGGCCTGGGCTGCTATGGTGGCAGAGGTCTCGGCTGGTTCGGTGGCAGGAGCGGCTGCTACCCATGCTAAGGGTCCTCTCCACCACCCCTGAGACTAGCGACATACACCTTGGAAGACACAGCATGCACTGAGGATTCGCCTCCTTGCACCTCAGACTTGCTCCCTTCCACTTGGTGCTCCTTCCTTCTCAATTTCACTCCCCCTCAATAAAGTTCTCCTGCATTCAAGCTTGAGTCGCCTCCTCTCTTCTTTTAAAGTTCATCCAACCTCTCCCAGCACAACACCAAGGCTACAGTGGCCATTGAGGTGGTTGGAAAGATGTTGCAATCTCCACGTATGGTTTATGTCCCCAGCCACAACAACAATAGAGAGCAGGGCAGAGACACTTCCAGAACATGACAAAAGCCCTTCGCTTGCCCAGGCAAATCATGCTCATGCTAGTTCACCGCTATCCAGACCTCCGATGTCAGCTCCCCTGGTTAACAAACTCTTGATTCTTCCCCAGGATGACTCTCTGGCCACCACAGCAAGCAAAATCACAGAACTACAGAACCACAGAATGGTTGGGTTGCATTGGAAGAGATCTCTGGAGATCTCCCAGTCCAAACCTCCTGCTAAAGCAGGGTCACCTCAATCAGGCTGTACAGGAATGCATCAGATTGGATTTCAGTTTTTCCAGAACTGGCTGCCCAGTGCTCTATCACCCTTACAATAAATCAGGCTTTGCTCATGTTCACGTTCAACTTCCTGTGCTACTATTTGCGCCCGTTGCTCCTTGTCCAGTAGCTAGCGTCTACTTAGAAAAGTCTGGCCCCATCCTCTTGAATCCTTCTCTTTGCATATTGATCTTCTTTGATGATTTCTCTTCTCAATCTTCTCTTCTCCAAGCAAAAGCAACCAGGGTCTTTCAACCTTTCAAAGTCAGAGAGAAGCTCTAGGCCTTTTAAGCACCTCCATGGCCTCCACTGGACTCTCTCCAATAGTTCCTTGAGTTTCTGGAGCTGGCGATGCTCCACCCCAGGACTTGTTTAAGGCCAGATTGGATAGGGGCTAGGGTAACCTCATCTAGTGGGATGTCCTTCCCCATGGCAAGGGGATGGAACTAGATGATCTTTAAGATCCCTTCCAACCCCAACTATTCTAGGATTCTATGCGGCCTCTCTAGGGCAGAGTAGATGGGGAGGAGCATCTCATTCAACCCTCTTGCTACACTCTTCTTGACACACTCCAGAATACCCTCAGTCTTCACCACCAGTGCACATTGCTGACTCATATCAAGGACAAGGACCTGGCATTTGGCCTTGTCGAACTCGCAGATTTGCATGGGCTCGTGTCCCTAGCTGGTCAAGGCTGCTCTGGCTAGCAACCCTTTCCTCTGGAGAGTCCACAACATCATTCAGCTTGGTGTCATCTGCAAACTGGCAGAGGGTGCACTCAATGCCATTGTCTGCGGCCCTGGCAAAGACCGTAAATAATACTGGTCCCAATATGGACTCCTGACGACACCACTCGTGACTGGTCTCTACCGGGACAACAAGCTATTGACCACAATCCTTCGGCATCCAGATGATTCCTTATCAACCAAGCAATCCACTCATCAGATCCACATCTCTCCATTTAGACAAGGACAGACCTTTCCTCTTGGGTATTCATCATACCACTCAGCTTGGTGTCTTCTTCAGACTCACTGAGGGTGCACTCACTCCCACTCTCTATGTCCCTGACAAAGACAGTGAATAATCGTTGTCCCAGGACAGACACTAGGTGGACACCGCTAGTCACTGATCTCCACCTGTACATCGAGACCTTGACCCCAGCACTCTGAGTGGAACAATCCCGCATAATTCTTACAAACCAAGAGGTCCACCCATCAAATCCACATCTTTCAATGTCAGAGACAAGGGTGCTGTGAGTGGCAGTATCAAATACATTACACAAGGCCAAGTAGATGAGGCCAGTTCCTCTTCCCTTCTCCACCAACACTGTAGCCTCACTGCACGCAGCCTCCATTTAGAAAAGGATGATGCGTGAGACACTTTCATATGATTTGCAGAGGGCCAGGTAGGTGAGTTCTGTTCCTCTTCCCTTCCCCACCAACATTGTAGACCCATCGCACAAAGACTCCAAATTTCTAAGGAACAATTTGCCTTTTGGGAAGGCATCTTGTCTTTCAGCAATCTCCTCCTTAATTTCCACACGCCTTGGCATAGTTTCCAGGAGGATCTGCCACAATCCGTGACATTGGCAGGCACAGAGGTGACACTGACAGGCTGATAGTTGACCTGGGTCTCCCTTTTGCGTCTTTAAAATGAGAGTTACCATCTGCTGCCTTGCTGAGGGTTCACTCCATCCCACTGCTCATGTCATTGCGAAGGATGCTGAACAGATTTGTTCCCAAAGATCCACTTCCTGGGCTACATTAATTGAGATTTCTTTCCATCAGGACACCCTGCCACCCATCACAAGCCTCTGGCCCCAACCATTCAACCACTTGGCAGTTCAACTCGCTGGTCACTTATGCAAAGCATGCATTTTGGTCTTTTCTAGGAGGATGCAAGGAGAGAAAACATAAAAAGCTTCACGCAAAATTCAAGGTAAACACAAGCCTTTGTTCTTTCCCCCTCTACAGACCTACTCACTTTAATGCAGAAGATGCATAGCTTGGTCAAGCATGATGTCCTCTTCAGAAATCCATATTCATACGTCCTCATCAACTTTTCTGACCAGGATTGAGCAGTGGTTTGTGTGGCTACCAGCAATTGCCATTTCCTCCTCACAATGCACCCACAAACCACACAACAAAAGTGGTAAGCAATGGCCTCACTGACACCATTACACCTCTCCTACGCTTTGGTCACCTCTTGCGCCTGCCCTGACACACTTCAGCAGCACCAAGTCTTTGGCCTCTAACACTCACACTTCAAAGATGCCGCCACCACCAAGTGGACACGTCCTCAAGAGGAGGACATGACATTGAAGAACTGGGGCAAGGAAAACACACCCCACCTCATGACTCGCCACGCTGGGCCAGGACACAGCTGCTGCCTGCAAAATGCACTCACGCACAAAGCCCGTCCCGCCCCTCGCGCACCACCATAAAAGCTGGCCCAGCACCTGTCTCCCTCACAACCTTCTCTGCACACCTTCTCCTCTGCACTCAACAAGGTGAGTCTCAAAACCCTGAGCCTCCTCCTCCTGTCCAACCTCCTCCCTCTCTTCCACCACGCTCTGCCCCAGCCTCTCCCGCCGACATTCCTCCCCACCGCCACACTCGCCACAGAACCACCCCAACCTCCCAACATCCCTGCCCTCCTCACACTCCACACTTCAAAACCCCATGCGCCACCACTTGCTCAACACCTTCTCTTCCAGGGACCCTCCACACCACACCCATGGCCTGCAACGACCTCTGCCGCCCCTGCGCACCCACCCCGCTGGCCAACAGCTGCAACGAGCCCTGTGTCAGGCAGTGCCAGGACTCCTCCGTCGTCATCCAGCCTTCCACCGTGCTGGTCACCCTGCCAGGACCCATCCTCACCTCCTTCCCCCAGAGCACCACCGTCGGATCCTCCACATCGGCTGCCGTGGGCAGCGAACTCAGCTACCAGGGAGTGCCTGTCTCCAACGGGGCCTTCGGCTATGGCTACGGCTACGGCTTGGGAGGCCTGGGCTGCTATGGTGGCAGAGGTCTCGGCTGGTTCGGTGGCAGGAGAGGCTGCTACCCTTGCTAAGGGTCCTCTCCACCACACTTGACACCAACCACTCACACCCTGGAAGCCACACCATGGCTTGAAGATGCACGTCCTTGCACCTCGAACTTGCTCCCTTCCACTTGACGCTTCTGTCTTCTCTATTTCCGCACCCACCCAATAAAGTTTTCCTGCATCCCAGCCTGAGAAGCCTCCTCTTCTTTCTTCTCCCAAGCTTCTTCCAACCCCACCCAGCACAAAGCCAGGGCTACAGTGGCCATTGGGGTGGGTAGAAAGAGATTACAAGCTCCTCCTAGGCTTTACGTCCCCCGCCACAACAACAACACAGAGCAGCACAGGGACACTTCCAGAACATGACACAAGCCCTTCACTTGCCAAGACAAAAATTGCCCCTGCTCATGCACCACTATCCAGACCTCTGATGCCAGCTCCCCAGGAAAGTAGACACTTGACTCTCTTCCCCAGGATGACTCTCTCCCCACCACAGAAGCAAAATCACAGAACTGCAGAATCACAGAATGGTTGGGTTATTTTGGAAGAGATCTCTGGAGATCTCCAAGTCCAAACCTACTGCTAAAGCAGGGTCACCTCGATCAGGCTCTACACGAATGCATCCAGACTGGATTTCGGGAACTCCGGAGAAGTAGACTGCACTCCCTCCCTGGGCAGCCAATTCCAGCGCACCATCACTCTCACAAGAATAACAGTTCGATATGCTTGCTTGGGAAATGCAAGTTCCATTTTGTACCTGATGCCCCTTGTCCTGTAGCTGGGCACCACTCAAAATGATCTGGGCCCATCCTGTTGGCCAAGGCCCTGGTGATATTCATAAGCAGTGATAGGAGCCCCTCGTCCTTCTCTTCTCCAGGATAAACACACCTACGTCTCTGCCTCTCCTTAGGAGACACAAATTCCAGTCCAAACATCATCTTGTACTCTACTGCAGTTTCTCCACTGGTACCTTTTCTGTCTTGAATTGAGGAGCATGGAACGGGACACAAGACTCCAGATGCAGCCTCACTACCGCAGAGTAGGAAGGGAGGAGCATCTCCCCAGACCTGTTTATTACACACTTCTTCATGCAGCCCAGGATACTACTGGTCTCCTTGGCCAGAAGGGCACATTGCTGGCTCACGTTCAGCTTGGTGTCACATACAAACTCGCTAAGGGTGCACTCAATCCCTGTCTCCGTGTGTCTGGCAAAGGCAGTAAATTGTCCTGGTTCCCCTAAGGACACCAGATGAACACCACACATTACTGGTCTCCACCTGGACATCAAGGCATTAACCGCAACGCTTTGAGTGCACTTGGACTCCTGCATATTCCTTACTCACTGAAACATCCACCCATCAAATCCACATCTCTCTATCGTAGAGACAAGTCTGTTGTGTGCAATAGAATCAAATGCTTTGCACAAGGCCAGGTGGATGAGGTAGTTCATCTTCCATTATCCATCAACGCTGTAGTGCCATTGAAGAAAACCTCAAAACTTGTGAGGCACAATTTGCCTTTTGTGAAGCCCTCTTGCCTTTCAGCTATGGCCTCCAGAATTTCCATCTTCCTTGACATAATATCCAGCAGGATCCACCAGGATTCGTGACCCTGCCAGGAATAGAGGTAACACTGACAGGCTGGTTGTTGATTTGGGTTTCCCTTTTGCAGTCCATCTCGCAGGTCACTTCTGACACACGTACATTTTTGTCTTGTCTAGGAGCATGTGAGGCGAGAAATCATCAAAACTCAAGGAAAACACCAGCCTTGATTCTTTACTTTTATACAAACCTAGCCACTTTGATGTAGAAGACACAGATGCTTGTCAAACACAATGTTCCCTTTGAAACGACACGCTCGGGACTACCCACAACCTTTTTGTCTGTTCTGTGTCTGACAGCTCTGGGTCTCCCTGCTTGGGGTGCCTTCTTCCCAATGTACCCACGAACCACGCCACACGAGTGCCACATGACGACCTCACGGACAACATCCCAACTCTGCGATGCTTTGGTTGCCTCTTCGGCCCACCCTGACATTCACCATCACCACCAAGATTTAGATTTCCAGACCTTTGCCTTGAAAGCTGCCACCAGGGCCAAGTAGATGGCATGACATGTTGATGACCTTCTTGCCTCTCCTAATTCGGGCTGAGCTGGGTCAGGCTGCCAGGAAATGGGGTCAGATCATCACAACGCACTCACAAACCGCACAAGAAATGTACCATGCGATAACCTCACTGACACCATTACACCTCTCCTACGCTTCGGTCACCTCTTGCGCCTGCCCTGGCACCCAACATCGACACCAAGCCTTTTACCTCTAAGATTCTCACTTCAAAGCAGCCGCCACCACATAGTGGACACGTCCTCAAGAGGAGGACATGACATTGAAGAACTGGGGCAAGGAAAACACACCCCACCTCATGACTCGCCACGCTGGGCCAGGACACAGCTGCTGCCTGCAAAATGCACTCACACACAAAGCCCGTCCCGCCCCTCGCGCACCACCATAAAAGCTGGCCCAGCACCTCTCTCCCTCACAACCTTCCCTGCACACCGTCTCCTCCACGCTCAACAAGGTGAGTCTCAAAACCCTGAGGCTCCTTCTCCTGTCTGACCTGCTCCCTCTCTTCCACCATGCTCTACCCCAGCCTCAACAGCCCACACGCCTCCCCACCACCACGAACCTCACAGACCCACCCACGCCTCCCCATTCCCCTACCCTCCTCACACTTTGCCCCTCGCAAACCAACATCCTGACTCTTGCTCAACACCTTCTCTTCCAGGGACCCTCCACACCACACCCATGGCCTGCAACAACCTCTGCCGCCCCTGCGCACCCGCCCCGCTGGCCAACAGCTGCAACGAGCCCTGCGTCAGGCAGTGCCAGGACTCCTCCGTCGTCATCCAGCCTTCCACCGTGCAGGTCACCCTGCCAGGACCCATCCTCACCTCCTTCCCCCAGAGCACCACCGTCGGGTCCTCCGCATCGGCTGCCGTGGGCAGCGAACTCAGCTACCAGGGAGTGCCTGTCTCCAATGGGGCCTTCGGCTACGGCTACGGCTACGGCTTGGGAGGTCTGGGCTGCTATGGTGGCAGAGGTCTCGGCTGGTTCGGTGGCAGGAGAGGCTGCTACCCTTGCTAAGGGTCCTCTCCACCACCCTTGACACCAACCACTCACACCCTGGAAGCCACACCATGGCTTGAAGATGCACGTCCTTGCACCTCGAACTTGCTCCCTTCCACTTGACGCTTCTGTCTTCTCTATTTCTGCACCCACCCAATAAAGTTTTCCTGCATCCCAGCCTGAGAAGCCTCCTCTTCTTTCTTCTCCCAAGCTTCTTCCAACCCCACCCAGCACAAAGCCAGGGCTACAGTGGCCATTGGGGTGGGTAGAAAGAGATTACAAGCTCCTCCTAGGCTCTACGTCCCCCGCCACAACAACAACACAGAGCAGCACAGGGACACTTCCAGAACATGACACAAGCCCTTCACTTGCCAAGACAAAAATTGCCCCTGCTCATGCACCACTATCCAGACCTCTGATGCCAGCTCCCCAGGAAAGCAGACACTTGACTCTCTTCCCCAGGACGACTCTCTCCCCACCACAGAAGCAAAATCACAGAACTGCAGAATCACAGAATGGTTGGGTTATTTTGGAAGAGATCTCTGGAGATCGCCAAGTCCAAACCTACTGCTAAAGCAGGGTCACCTCAATCAGGCTCTACACGAATGCATCCAGACTGGATTTCGGGAACTCCGGAGAAGTAGACTGCACTCCCTCCCTGGGCAGCCAATTCCAGTGCACCATCACTCTCACAAGAATAACATTTTGAGATGTTTGCTTGGGAAACGCAAGTTCCATTTTGTACCTGATGCCCCTTGTCCTGTAGCTGGGCACCACTCAAAATGATCTGGGCCCATCCTGTTGGCCTAGGCCCTGGTGATATTCATAAGCAGTGATAGGAGCCCCTCGTCCTTCTCTTCTCCAGGATAAACACACCCACGTCTCTGCCTCTCCTTAGGAGACACAAATTCCAGTCCAAACATCATCTTGTACTCTACTGCAGTTTCTCCACTGGTACCTTTTCTGTCTTGAGTTGAGGAGCATGGAACGGGACACAAGACTCCAGATGCAGCCTCACTACCGCAGAGTAGGCAGGGAGGAGCATCTCCCCTGACCTGTTTATTACACACTTCTTCATGCAGCCCAGGATACTACTGGCCTCCTTGGCCAGAAGGGCACATTGCTGGCTCACGTTCAGCTTGGTGTCACATACAAACTCGCTAAGGGTGCACTCAATCCCTGTCTCCGTGTGTCTGGCAAAGGCAGTAAATTGTCCTGGTTCCCCTAAGGACACCAGATGAACACCACACATTACTGGTCTCCACCTGGACATCAAGGCATTAACCGCAACGCTTTGAGTGCACTTGGACTCCTGCATATTCCTTACTCACCGAAACATCCACCCATCAAATCCACATCTCTCTATCGTAGAGACAAGTCTGTTGTGTGCAATAGAATCAAATGATTTGCACAAGGCCAGGTGGATGAGGTAGTTCATCCTCCATTATCCATCAACGCTGTAGTCCCATTGAAGAAAACCTCAAAACTTGTGAGGCACAATTTGCCTTTTGTGAAGCCCTCTTGCCTTTCAGCTATGGCCTCCAGAATTTCCATCTTCCTTGACATAATATCCAGCAGGATCCACCAGGATTCGTGACCATGCCAGGAATAGAGGTAACACTGACAGGCTGGTTGTTGATTTGGGTTTCCCTTTTGCAGTCCATCTCGCAGGTCACTTCTGACACACGTACATTTTTGTCTTGTCTAGGAGCATGTGAGGCGAGAAATCATCAAAACTCAAGGAAAACACCAGCCTTGATTCTTTACTTTTATACAAACCTAGCCACTTTGATGTAGAAGACACAGATGCTTGTCAAACACAATGTTCCCTTTGAAACGACACGCTCGGGACTACCCACAACCTTTTTGTCTGTTCTGTGTCTGACAGCTCTGGGTCTCCCTGCTTGGGGTGCCTTCTTCCCAATGTACCCACGAACCACGCCACACGAGTGCCACATGACGTCCTCACAGACAACATCCCAACTCTGCGATGCTTTGGTTGCCTCTTCGGCCCACCCTGACATTCACCATCACCACCAAGATTTAGACTTCCAGACCTTTGCCTTGAAAGCTGCCACCAGGGCCAAGTAGATGGCATGACATGTTGATGACCTTCTTGCCTCTCCTAATTCGGGCTGAGCCGGGTCAGGCTGCCAGGAAATGGGGTCAGATCATCACAACGCACTCACAAACCGCACAAGAAATGTACCATGCGATAACCTCACTGACACCATTACACCTCTCCTACGCTTCGGTCACCTCTTGCGCCTGCCCTGGCACCCAACATCGACACCAAGCCTTTTACCTCTAAGATTCTCACTTCAAAGCAGCCGCCACCACATAGTGGACACGTCCTCAAGAGGAGGACATGACATTGAAGAACTGGGGCAAGGAAAACACACCCCACCTCATGACTCGCCACGCTGGGCCAGGACACAGCTGCTGCCTGCAAAATGCACTCATGCACAAAGCGTGTCCCGCCCCTCGCGCACCACCATAAAAGCTGGCCCAGCACCTCTCTCCCTCACAACCTTCCCTGCACACCGTCTCCTCCACGCTCAACAAGGTGAGTCTCAAAACCCTGAGGCTCCTTCTCCTGTCCGACCTCCTCCCTCTCTTCCACCATGCTCTACCCCAGCCTCAACAGCCCACACGCCTCCCCACCACCACAAACCTCACAGACCCACCCACGCCTCCCCATTCCCCTGCCCTCCTCACACTTTGCCCCTCGCAAACCAACATCCTGACCCTTGCTCAACACCTTCTCTTCCAGGGACCCTCCACACCACACCCATGGCCTGCAACGACCTCTGCCGCCCCTGCGCACCCGCCCCGCTGGCCAACAGCTGCAACGAGCCCTGTGTCAGGCAGTGCCAGGACTCCTCCGTCGTCATCCAGCCTTCCACCGTGCTGGTCACCCTGCCAGGACCCATCCTCACCTCCTTCCCCCAGAGCACCACCGTCGGATCCTCCGCATCGGCTGCCGTGGGCAGCGAACTCAGCTACCAGGGAGTGCCAGTCTCCAACGGGGCCTTCGGCTACGGCTACGGCTACGGCTTGGGAGGTCTGGGCTGCTATGGTGGCAGAGGTCTCGGCTGGTTCGGTGGCAGGAGAGGCTGCTACCCTTGCTAAGGGTCCTCTCCACCACCCTTGACACCAACCACTCACACCCTGGAAGCCACACCATGGCTTGAAGATGCACGTCCTTGCACCTCGAACTTGCTCCCTTCCACTTGACGCTTCTGTCTTCTCTATTTCCGCACCCACCCAATAAAGTTTTCCTGCATCCCAGCCTGAGAAGCCTCCTCTTCTTTCTTCTCCCAAGCTTCTTCCAACCCCACCCAGCACAAAGCCAGGGCTACAGTGGCCATTGGGGTGGGTAGAAAGAGATTACAAGCTCCTCCTAGGCTCTACGTCCCCCGCCACAACAACAACACAGAGCAGCACAGGGACACTTCCAGAACATGACACAAGCCCTTCACTTGCCAAGACAAAAATTGCCCCTGCTCATGCACCACTATCCAGACTTCTGATGCCAGCTCCCCAGGAAAGCAGACACTTGACTCTCTTCCCCAGGACGACTCTCTCCCCACCACAGAAGCAAAATCACAGAACTGCAGAATCACAGAATGGTTGGATTATTGTAGAAGAGATCTCTGGAGATCTCCAAGTCCAAACCTTCTGCTAAAGCAGGGTCACCTCAATCAGGCTCTACACGAATGCATCCAGACTGGATTTCGGGAACTCCGGAGAAGTAGACTGCACTCCCTCCCTGGGCAGCCAATTCCAGCGCACCATCACTCTCACAAGAATAACATTTTGAGATGTTTGCTTGGGAAACGCAAGTTCCATTTTGTACCTGATGCCCCTTGTCCTGTAGCTGGGCACCACTCAAAATGATCTGGGCCCATCCTGTTGGCCAAGGCCCTGGTGATACTCATAAGCAGTGATAGGAGCCCCTCGTCCTTCTCTTCTCCAGGATAAACACACCCACGTCTCTGCCTCTCCTTAGGAGACACAAATTCCAGTCCAAACATCATCTTGTACTCTACTGCAGTTTCTCCACTGGTACCTTTTCTGTCTTGAGTTGAGGAGCATGGAACGGGACACAAGACTCCAGATGCAGCCTCACTACCGCAGAGTAGGCAGGGAGGAGCATCTCCCCTGACCTGTTTATTACACACTTCTTCATGCAGCCCTGGATACTACTGGTCTCCTTGGCCAGAAGGGCACATTGCTGGCTCACGTTCAGCTTGGTGTCACATACAAACTCGCTAAGGGTGCACTCAATCCCTGTCTCCGTGTGCCTGGCAAAGGCAGTAAATTGTCCTGGTTCCCCTAAGGACACCAGATGAACACCACACATTACTGGTCTCCACCTGGACATCAAGGCATTAACCGCAACGCTTTGAGTGCACTTGGACTCCTGCATATTCCTTACTCACCGAAACATCCACCCATCAAATCCACATCTCTCTATCGTAGAGACAAGTCTGTTGTGTGCAATAGAATCAAATGCTTTGCACAAGGCCAGGTGGATGAGGTAGCTCATCCTCCATTATCCATCAACGCTGTAGTGCCATTGAAGAAAACCTCAAAACTTGTGAGGCACAATTTGCCTTTTGTGAAGCCCTCTTGCCTTTCAGCTATGGCCTCCAGAATTTCCATCTTCCTTGACATAATATCCAGCAGGATCCACCAGGATTCGTGACCATGCCAGGAATAGAGGTAACACTGACAGGCTGGTTGTTGATTTGGGTTTCCCTTTTGCAGTCCATCTCGCAGGTCATTTATGCATCACATATATTTTTGTCTTGTCTAGGAGCATGTGAGGCGAGAAATCATCAAAACTCAAGGAAAACACCAGCCTTGATTCTTTACTTTTATACAAACCTAGCCACTTCGATGTAGAAGACACAGATGCTTGTCAAACACAATGTTCCCTTTGAAACGACACGCTCGGGACTACCCACAACCTTTTTGTCTGTTCTGTGTCTGACAGCTCTGGGTCTCCCTGCTTGGGGTGCCTTCTTCCCAATGTACCCACGAACCACGCCACACGAGTGCCACATGACGACCTCACGGACAACATCCCAACTCTGCGATGCTTTGGTTGCCTCTTCGGCCCACCCTGACATTCACCATCACCACCAAGATTTAGACTTCCAGACCTTTGCCTTGAAAGCTGCCACCAGGGCCAAGTAGATGGCATGACATGTTGATGACCTTCTTGCCTCTCCTAATTCGGGCTGAGCTGGGTCAGGCTGCCAGGAAATGGGGTCAGATCATCACAACGCACTCACAAACCGCACAAGAAATGTACCATGCGATAACCTCACTGACACCATTACACCTCTCCTACGCTTCGGTCACCTCTTGCGCCTGCCCTGGCACCCAACATCGACACCAAGCCTTTTACCTCTAAGATTCTCACTTCAAAGCAGCCGCCACCACATAGTGGACACGTCCTCAAGAGGAGGACATGACATTGAAGAACTGGGGCAAGGAAAACACACCCCACCTCATGACTCGCCACGCTGGGCCAGGACACAGCTGCTGCCTGCAAAATGCACTCACACACAAAGCCCGTCCCGCCCCTCGCGCACCACCATAAAAGCTGGCCCAGCACCTCTCTCCCTCACAACCTTCCCTGCACACCGTCTCCTCCACGCTCAACAAGGTGAGTCTCAAAACCCTGAGGCTCCTTCTCCTGTCCGACCTGCTCCCTCTCTTCCACCATGCTCTACCCCAGCCTCAACAGCCCACACGCCTCCCCACCACCACGAACCTCACAGACCCACCCACGCCTCCCCATTCCCCTACCCTCCTCACACTTTGCCCCTCGCAAACCAACATCCTGACTCTTGCTCAACACCTTCTCTTCCAGGGACCCTCCACACCACACCCATGGCCTGCAACAACCTCTGCCGCCCCTGCGCACCCGCCCCGCTGGCCAACAGCTGCAACGAGCCCTGCGTCAGGCAGTGCCAGGACTCCTCTGTCGTCATCCAGCCTTCCACCGTGCAGGTCACCCTGCCAGGACCCATCCTCACCTCCTTCCCCCAGAGCACCACCGTCGGGTCCTCCGCATCGGCTGCCGTGGGCAGCGAACTCAGCTACCAGGGAGTGCCTGTCTCCAACGGGGCCTTCGGCTACGGCTACGGCTACGGCTTGGGAGGTCTGGGCTGCTATGGTGGCAGAGGTCTCGGCTGGTTCGGTGGCAGGAGAGGCTGCTACCCTTGCTAAGGGTCCTCTCCACCACCCTTGACACCAACCACTCACACCCTGGAAGCCACACCATGGCTTGAAGATGCACGTCCTTGCACCTCGAACTTGCTCCCTTCCACTTGACGCTTCTGTCTTCTCTATTTCCGCACCCACCCAATAAAGTTTTCCTGCATCCCAGCCTGAGAAGCCTCCTCTTCTTTCTTCTCCCAAGCTTCTTCCAACCCCACCCAGCACAAAGCCAGGGCTACAGTGGCCATTGGGGTGGGTAGAAAGAGATTACAAGCTCCTCCTAGGCTCTACGTCCCCCGCCACAACAACAACACAGAGCAGCACAGGGACACTTCCAGAACATGACACAAGCCCTTCACTTGCCAAGACAAAAATTGCCCCTGCTCATGCACCACTATCCAGACCTCTGATGCCAGCTCCCCAGGAAAGCAGACACTTGACTCTCTTCCCCAGGACGACTCTCTCCCCACCACAGAAGCAAAATCACAGAACTGCAGAATCACAGAATGGTTGGGTTATTTTGGAAGAGATCTCTGGAGATCGCCAAGTCCAAACCTACTGCTAAAGCAGGGTCACCTCAATCAGGCTCTACACGAATGCATCCAGACTGGATTTCGGGAACTCCGGAGAAGTAGACTGCACTCCCTCCCTGGGCAGCCAATTCCAGTGCACCATCACTCTCACAAGAATAACATTTTGAGATGTTTGCTTGGGAAACGCAAGTTCCATTTTGTACCTGATGCCCCTTGTCCTGTAGCTGGGCACCACTCAAAATGATCTGGGCCCATCCTGTTGGCCTAGGCCCTGGTGATATTCATAAGCAGTGATAGGAGCCCCTCGTCCTTCTCTTCTCCAGGATAAACACACCCACGTCTCTGCCTCTCCTTAGGAGACACAAATTCCAGTCCAAACATCATCTTGTACTCTACTGCAGTTTCTCCACTGGTACCTTTTCTGTCTTGAGTTGAGGAGCATGGAACGGGACACAAGACTCCAGATGCAGCCTCACTACCGCAGAGTAGGCAGGGAGGAGCATCTCCCCTGACCTGTTTATTACACACTTCTTCATGCAGCCCAGGATACTACTGGCCTCCTTGGCCAGAAGGGCACATTGCTGGCTCACGTTCAGCTTGGTGTCACATACAAACTCGCTAAGGGTGCACTCAATCCCTGTCTCCGTGTGTCTGGCAAAGGCAGTAAATTGTCCTGGTTCCCCTAAGGACACCAGATGAACACCACACATTACTGGTCTCCACCTGGACATCAAGGCATTAACCGCAACGCTTTGAGTGCACTTGGACTCCTGCATATTCCTTACTCACCGAAACATCCACCCATCAAATCCACATCTCTCTATCGTAGAGACAAGTCTGTTGTGTGCAATAGAATCAAATGCTTTGCACAAGGCCAGGTGGATGAGGTAGTTCATCCTCCATTATCCATCAACGCTGTAGTCCCATTGAAGAAAACCTCAAAACTTGTGAGGCACAATTTGCCTTTTGTGAAGCCCTCTTGCCTTTCAGCTATGGCCTCCAGAATTTCCATCTTCCTTGACATAATATCCAGCAGGATCCACCAGGATTCGTGACCATGCCAGGAATAGAGGTAACACTGACAGGCTGGTTGTTGATTTGGGTTTCCCTTTTGCAGTCCATCTCGCAGGTCACTTCTGACACACGTACATTTTTGTCTTGTCTAGGAGCATGTGAGGCGAGAAATCATCAAAACTCAAGGAAAACACCAGCCTTGATTCTTTACTTTTATACAAACCTAGCCACTTTGATGTAGAAGACACAGATGCTTGTCAAACACAATGTTCCCTTTGAAACGACACGCTCGGGACTACCCACAACCTTTTTGTCTGTTCTGTGTCTGACAGCTCTGGGTCTCCCTGCTTGGGGTGCCTTCTTCCCAATGTACCCACGAACCACGCCACACGAGTGCCACATGACGTCCTCACGGACAACATCCCAACTCTGCGATGCTTTGGTTGCCTCTTCGGCCCACCCTGACATTCACCATCACCACCAAGATTTAGACTTCCAGACCTTTGCCTTGAAAGCTGCCACCAGGGCCAAGTAGATGGCATGACATGTTGATGACCTTCTTGCCTCTCCTAATTCGGGCTGAGCTGGGTCGGGCTGCCAGGAAATGGGCTCCCATCATCACAACGCACTCACAAACCACACAAGAAATATACCATGTGATTACCTCACTGACACCATTACACCTCTCCTACGCTTCGGTCACCTCTTGCGCCTGCCCTGGCACCCAACATCGACACCAAGCCTTTTACCTCTAAGATTCTCACTTCAAAGCAGCCGCCACCACATAGTGGACACGTCCTCAAGAGGAGGACATGACATTGAAGAACTGGGGCAAGGAAAACACACCCCACCTCATGACTCGCCACGCTGGGCCAGGACACAGCTGCTGCCTGCAAAATGCACTCATGCACAAAGCCCGTCCCGCCCCTCGCGCACCACCATAAAAGCTGGCCCAGCACCTCTCTCCCTCACAACCTTCCCTGCACACCGTCTCCTCCACGCTCAACAAGGTGAGTCTCAAAACCCTGAGGCTCCTTCTCCTGTCCGACCTCCTCCCTCTCTTCCACCATGCTCTACCCCAGCCTCAACAGCCCACACGCCTCCCCACCACCACAAACCTCACAGACCCACCCACGCCTCCCCATTCCCCTGCCCTCCTCACACTTTGCCCCTCGCAAACCAACATCCTGACCCTTGCTCAACACCTTCTCTTCCAGGGACCCTCCACACCACACCCATGGCCTGTAACGACCTCTGCCGCCCCTGCGCACCCGCCCCGCTGGCCAACAGCTGCAACGAGCCCTGCGTCAGGCAGTGCCAGGACTCCTCCGTCGTCATCCAGCCTTCCACCGTGCAGGTCACCCTGCCAGGACCCATCCTCACCTCCTTCCCCCAGAGCACCACCGTCGGGTCCTCCGCATCGGCTGCCGTGGGCAGCGAACTCAGCTACCAGGGAGTGCCTGTCTCCAACGGGGCCTTCGGCTACGGCTACGGCTACGGCTTGGGAGGCCTGGGCTGCTATGGTGGCAGAGGTCTCGGCTGGTTCGGTGGCAGGAGAGGCTGCTACCCTTGCTAAGGGTCCTCTCCACCACACTTGACACCAACCACTCACACCCTGGAAGCCACACCATGGCTTGAAGATGCACGTCCTTGCACCTCGAACTTGCTCCCTTCCACTTGACGCTTCTGTCTTCTCTATTTCCGCACCCACCCAATAAAGTTTTCCTGCATCCCAGCCTGAGAAGCCTCCTCTTCTTTCTTCTCCCAAGCTTCTTCCAACCCCACCCAGCACAAAGCCAGGGCTACAGTGGCCATTGGGGTGGCTAGAAAGAGATTACAAGCTCCTCCTAGGCTCTACGTCCCCCGCCACAACAACAACACAGAGCAGCACAGGGACACTTCCAGAACATGACACAAGCCCTTCACTTGCCAAGACAAAAATTGCCCCTGCTCATGCACCACTATCCAGACCTCTGATGCCAGCTCCCCAGGAAAGCAGACACTTGACTCTCTTCCCCAGGACGACTCTCTCCCCACCACAGAAGCAAAATCACAGAACTGCAGAATCACAGAATGGTTGGGTTATTTTGGAAGAGATCTCTGGAGATCGCCAAGTCCAAACCTACTGCTAAAGCAGGGTCACCTCAATCAGGCTCTACACGAATGCATCCAGACTGGATTTCGGGAACTCCGGAGAAGTAGACTGCACTCCCTCCCTGGGCAGCCAATTCCAGTGCACCATCACTCTCACAAGAATAACATTTTGAGATGTTTGCTTGGGAAACGCAAGTTCCATTTTGTACCTGATGCCCCTTGTCCTGTAGCTGGGCACCACTCAAAATGATCTGGGCCCATCCTGTTGGCCTAGGCCCTGGTGATATTCATAAGCAGTGATAGGAGCCCCTCGTCCTTCTCTTCTCCAGGATAAACACACCCACTTCTCTGCCTCTCCTTAGGAGACACAAATTCCAGTCCAAACATCATCTTGTACTCTACTGCAGTTTCTCCACTGGTACCTTTTCTGTCTTGAGTTGAGGAGCATGGAACGGGACACAAGACTCCAGATGCAGCCTCACTACCGCAGAGTAGGCAGGGAGGAGCATCTCCCCTGACCTGTTTATTACACACTTCTTCACGCAGCCCAGGATACTACTGGCCTCCTTGGCCAGAAGGGCACATTGCTGGCTCACGTTCAGCTTGGTGTCACATACAAACTCGCTAAGGGTGCACTCAATCCCTGTCTCCGTGTGCCTGGCAAAGGCAGTAAATTGTCCTGGTTCCCCTAAGGACACCAGATGAACACCACACATTACTGGTCTCCACCTGGACATCAAGGCATTAACCGCAACGCTTTGAGTGCACTTGGACTCCTGCATATTCCTTACTCACCGAAACATCCACCCATCAAATCCACATCTCTCTATCGTAGAGACAAGTCTGTTGTGTGCAATAGAATCAAATGATTTGCACAAGGCCAGGTGGATGAGGTAGTTCATCCTCCATTATCCATCAACGCTGTAGTCCCATTGAAGAAAACCTCAAAACTTGTGAGGCACAATTTGCCTTTTGTGAAGCCCTCTTGCCTTTCAGCTATCGCCTCCAGAATTTCCATCTTCCTTGACATAATATCCAGCAGGATCCACCAGGATTCGTGACCATGCCAGGAATAGAGGTAACACTGACAGGCTGGTTGTTGATTTGGGTTTCCCTTTTGCAGTCCATCTCGCAGGTCACTTCTGACACACGTACATTTTTGTCTTGTCTAGGAGCATGTGAGGCGAGAAATCATCAAAACTCAAGGAAAACACCAGCCTTGATTCTTTACTTTTATACAAACCTAGCCACTTTGATGTAGAAGACACAGATGCTTGTCAAACACAATGTTCCCTTTGAAACGACACGCTCGGGACTACCCACAACCTTTTTGTCTGTTCTGTGTCTGACAGCTCTGGGTCTCCCTGCTTGGGGTGCCTTCTTCCCAATGTACCCACGAACCACGCCACACGAGTGCCACATGACGTCCTCACGGACAACATCCCAACTCTGCGATGCTTTGGTTGCCTCTTCGGCCCACCCTGACATTCACCATCACCACCAAGATTTAGACTTCCAGACCTTTGCCTTGAAAGCTGCCACCAGGGCCAAGTAGATGGCATGACATGTTGATGACCTTCTTGCCTCTCCTAATTCGGGCTGAGCTGGGTCGGGCTGCCAGGAAATGGGCTCCCATCATCACAACGCACTCACAAACCACACAAGAAATATACCATGCGATTACCTCACTGACACCATTACACCTCTCCTACGCTTCGGTCACCTCTTGCGCCTGCCCTGGCACCCAACATCGACACCAAGCCTTTTACCTCTAAGATTCTCACTTCAAAGCAGCCGCCACCACATAGTGGACACGTCCTCAAGAGGAGGACATGACATTGAAGAACTGGGGCAAGGAAAACACACCCCACCTCATGACTCGCCACGCTGGGCCAGGACACAGCTGCTGCCTGCAAAATGCACTCATGCACAAAGCCCGTCCCGCCCCTCGCGCACCACCATAAAAGCTGGCCCAGCACCTCTCTCCCTCACAACCTTCCCTGCACACCGTCTCCTCCACGCTCAACAAGGTGAGTCTCAAAACCCTGAGGCTCCTTCTCCTGTCCGACCTCCTCCCTCTCTTCCACCATGCTCTACCCCAGCCTCAACAGCCCACACGCCTCCCCACCACCACAAACCTCACAGACCCACCCACGCCTCCCCATTCCCCTGCCCTCCTCACACTTTGCCCCTCGCAAACCAACATCCTGACCCTTGCTCAACACCTTCTCTTCCAGGGACCCTCCACACCACACCCATGGCCTGTAATGACCTCTGCCGCCCCTGCGCACCCGCCCCGCTGGCCAACAGCTGCAACGAGCCCTGCGTCAGGCAGTGCCAGGACTCCTCCGTCGTCATCCAGCCTTCCACCGTGCTGGTCACCCTGCCAGGACCCATCCTCACCTCCTTCCCCCAGAGCACCACCGTCGGATCCTCCGCATCGGCTGCCGTGGGCAGCGAACTCAGCTACCAGGGAGTGCCTGTCTCCAACGGGGCCTTCGGCTACGGCTACGGCTACGGCTTGGGAGGCCTGGGCTGCTATGGTGGCAGAGGTCTCGGCTGGTTCGGTGGCAGGAGAGGCTGCTACCCTTGCTAAGGGTCCTCTCCACCACACTTGACACCAACCACTCACACCCTGGAAGCCACACCATGGCTTGAAGATGCACGTCCTTGCACCTCGAACTTGCTCCCTTCCACTTGACGCTTTTGTCTTCTCTATTTCCGCACCCACCCAATAAAGTTTTCCTGCATCCCAGCCTGAGAAGCCTCCTCTTCTTTCTTCTCCCAAGCTTCTTCCAACCCCACCCAGCACAAAGCCAGGGCTACAGTGGCCATTGGGGTGGGTAGAAAGAGATTACAAGCTCCTCCTAGGCTCTACGTCCCCCGCCACAACAACAACACAGAGCAGCACAGGGACACTTCCAGAACATGACACAAGCCCTTCACTTGCCAAGACAAAAATTGCCCCTGCTCATGCACCACTATCCAGACCTCTGATGCCAGCTCCCCAGGAAAGCAGACACTTGACTCTCTTCCCCTGGACGACTCTCTCCCCACCACAGAAGCAAAATCACAGAACTGCAGAATCACAGAATGGTTGGGTTATTTTGGAAGAGATCTCTGGAGATCGCCAAGTCCAAACCTACTGCTAAAGCAGGGTCACCTCAATCAGGCTCTACAGGAATGCATCCAGACTGGATTTCGGGAACTCCGGAGAAGTAGACTGCACTCCCTCCCTGGGCCACCAATTCTAGCGCACCATCACTCTCACAAGAATAACATTTTGAGATGTTTGCTTGGGAAACGCAAGTTCCATTTTGTACTTGATGCCCCTTGTCCTGTATGCCTGCTAAAGGTCATCACCATCACCCCTGACACTGACCACCCACACCCTGGAAGCCACACCATGGGTTGAGGATGCACCTCCTTGCACCTCGGACATGATCCCTTCCTCTTGGCACTCCTGCCTTCTCAATTTCTCTCCCCCTCAATAAAGTTCTCCTGCATTCAAGCTTGAGTCGCCTCCTCTCTTCTTTTAAGGTTCTTCCAACCGCACCCAGCACAACACCAAGGCTACACTGGCCATTGAGGTGGCTGGAAAGATGTTGCAATCTCCACGTATGGTTTATGTCCCCAGCCACAACAACTATAGAGAGCAGAGCAGAGACACTTCCAGAACATGACAAAAGCCCTTCGCTTGCCCAGGCAAATCATGCCCATGCTAGTTCACCACTATCCAGACCTCCGATGTCAGCTCCCCTAGGTAACAAACTCTTGACTCTTCCCCAGGACAACTCTCTGGCCACCACAGCAAGCAAAATTACAGAACTACAGAACCACAGAATGGTTGGGTTGGGTTGGGTTGGAAGAGATCTCTGGAGATCTCCCAGTCCAAACCTCCTGCTAAAGCAGGGTCACCTCAATCAGGCTGTACAGGAAGGCATCCAGATTGGATTTCAGTATCTCCAGAACCGGCTGCCCAGTGCTCCATCACCCTTACAATAAATCAGGCTTTGCTCATGCTCACGTTCAACTTCCTGTGCTACTATTTGCGCCTTTTGCTCCTTGTCCAGTAGCTAGCGTCTACTTAGAAGAGTCTAGCCCCATCCTCTTGACTCCTTCTCTTTGCATATTGATCTTCTTTGATGATTTCTCTTCTCAATCTTCTCTTCTCCAAGCAAAAGCAACCAGGGTCTTTCAACCTTTCAAAGTCAGAGAGAAGCTCTAGGCCTTTTAAGCACCTCCATGGCCTCCACTGGACTCTCTCCAATAGTTCCTTGAGTTTCTGGAGCTGGCGATGCTCCACCCCAGGACTTGTTTAAGGCCAGATTGGATAGGGGCTAGGGTAACCTCATCTAGTGGGATGTCCTTCCCCATGGCAAGGGGATGGAACTAGATGATCTTTAAGATCCCTTCCAACCCCAACTATTCTAGGATTCTATGCGGCCTCTCTAGGGCAGAGTAGATGGGGAGGAGCATCTCATTCAACCCTCTTGCTACACTCTTCTTGACACACTCCAGAATACCCTCAGTCTTCACCACCAGTGCACATTGCTGACTCATATCAAGGACAAGGACCTGGCATTTGGCCTTGTCGAACTCGCAGATTTGCATGGGCTCGTGTCCCTAGCTGGTCAAGGCTGCTCTGGCTGGCAACCCTTTCCTCTGGAGAGTCCACAACATCATTCAGCTTGGTGTCATCTGCAAACTGGCAGAGGGTGCACTCAATGCCATTGTCTGCGGCCCTGGAAAAGACCGTAAATAATACTGGTCCCAATATGGACTCCTGACGACACCACTCGTGACTGGTCTCTACCGGGACAACAAGCTATTGACCACAATCCTTCGGCATCCAGATGATTCCTTATCAACCAAGCAATCCACTCATCAGATCCACATCTCTCCATTTAGACAAGGACAGACCTTTCCTCTTGGGTATCCATCATACCACTCAGCTTGGTGTCTTCTTCAGACTCACTGAGGGTGCACTCACTCCCACTCTCTATGTCCCTGACAAAGACAGTGAATAATCGTTGTCCCAGGACAGACACTAGGTGGACACCGCTAGTCACTGATCTCCACCTGTACATCGAGACCTTGACCCCAGCACTCTGAGTGGAACAATCCCGCATAATTCTTACAAACCAAGAGGTCCACCCATCAAATCCACATCTTTCAATGTCAGAGACAAGGGTGCTATGAGTGGCAGTATCAAATACATTACACAAGGCCAAGTAGATGAGGCCAGTTCCTCTTCCCTTCTCCACCAACACTGTAGCCTCACTGCACGCAGCCTCCATTTAGAAAAGGATGATGCGTGAGACACTTTCATATGCTTTGCAGAGGGCCAGGTAGGTGAGTTCTGTTCCTCTTCCCTTCCCCACCAACATTGTAGACCCATCGCACAAAGACTCCAAATTTCTAAGGAACAATTTGCCTTTTGGGAAGGCATCTTGTCTTTCAGCAATCTCCTCCTTAATTTCCACACGCCTTGGCATAGTTTCCAGGAGGATCTGCCACAATCCGTGACATTGGCAGGCACAGAGGTGACACTGACCGGCTGATAGTTGACCTGGGTCTCCCTTTTGCGTCTTTAAAATGAGAGTTACCATCTGCTGCCTTGCTGAGGGTTCACTCCATCCCACTGCTCATGTCATTGCGAAGGATGCTGAACAGATTTGTTCCCAAAGATCCACTTCCTGGGCTACATTAATTGAGATTTCTTTCCATCAGGACACCCTGCCACCCATCACAAGCCTCTGGCCCCAACCATTCAACCACTTGGCAGTTCAACTCGCTGGTCACTTATGCAAAGCATGCATTTTGGTCTTTTCTAGGAGGATGCAAGGAGAGAAAACATAAAAAGCTTCACGCAAAATTCAAGGTAAACACAAGCCTTTGTTCTTTCCCCCTCTACAGACCTACTCACTTTAATGCAGAAGATGCATAGCTTGGTCAAGCATGATGTCCTCTTCAGAAATCCATATTCATACGTCCTCATCAACTTTTCTGACCAGGGTTGAGCAGTGGTTTGTGTGGCTACCAGCAATTGCCATTTCCTCCTCACAATGCACCCACAAACCACACAACAAAAGTGGTAAGCAATGGCCTCACTGACACCATTACACCTCTCCTACGCTTTGGTCACCTCTTGCGCTTGCCCAGACACACTTCAGCAGCACCAAGTCTTTGGCCTCTAACACTCACACTTCAAAGATGCCGCCACCACCAAGTGGACACGTCCTCAAGAGGAGGACATGACATTGAAGAACTGGGGCAAGGAAAACACACCCCACCTCATGACTCGCCACGCTGGGCCAGGACACAGCTGCTGCCTGCAAAATGCACTCATGCACAAAGCCCGTCCCGCCCCTCACACACCACCATAAAAGCTGGTCCAGCACCTCTCTCCCTCACAACCTTCTCTGCACACCTTCTCCTCTGCACTCAACAAGGTGAGTCTCAAAACCCTGAGCCTCCTCCTCCTGTCCAACCTCCTCCCTCTCTTCCACCACGCTCTGCCCCAGCCTCTCCCGCCGACATTCCTCCCCACCGCCACACTCCCCACAGAACCACCCCAACCTCCCAACATCCCTGCCCTCCTCACACTCCACACTTCAAAACCCCCATGCGCCACCACTTGCTCAACACCTTCTCTTCCAGGGACCCTCCACACCACACCCATGGCCTGCAACGACCTCTGCCGCCCCTGCGCACCCGCCCCGCTGGCCAACAGCTGCAACGAGCCCTGTGTCAGGCAGTGCCAGGACTCCTCCGTCGTCATCCAGCCTTCCACCGTGCTGGTCACCCTGCCAGGACCCATCCTCACCTCCTTCCCCCAGAGCACCACCGTCGGATCCTCCGCATCGGCTGCCGTGGGCAGCGAACTCAGCTACCAGGGAGTGCCAGTCTCCAACGGGGCCTTCGGCTACGGCTACGGCTACGGCTTGGGAGGTCTGGGCTGCTATGGTGGCAGAGGTCTCGGCTGGTTCGGTGGCAGGAGAGGCTGCTACCCTTGCTAAGGGTCCTCTCCACCACCCTTGACTCCAACCACTCACACCCTGGAAGCCACACCATGGCTTGAAGATGCACGTCCTTGCACCTCGAACTTGCTCCCTTCCACTTGACGCTTCTGTCTTCTCTATTTCCGCACCCACCCAATAAAGTTTTCCTGCATCCCAGCCTGAGAAGCCTCCTCTTCTTTCTTCTCCCAAGCTTCTTCCAACCCCACCCAGCACAAAGCCAAGGTTACAGTGGCCATTGGGGTGGGTAGAAAGAGATTACAAGCTCCTCCTAGGCTCTACGTCCCCAGCCACAACAACAACACAGAGCAGCACAGGGACACTTCCAGAACATGACACAAGCCCTTCACTTGCCAAGACAAAAATTGCCCCTGCTCATGCACCACTATCCAGACCTCTGATGCCAGCTCCCCAGGAAAGCAGACACTTGACTCTCTTCCCCAGGACGACTCTCTCCCCACCACAGAAGCAAAATCACAGAACTGCAGAATCACAGAATGGTTGGGTTATTTTGGAAGAGATCTCTGGAGATCTCCAAGTCCAAACCTTCTGCTAAAGCAGGGTCACCTCAATCAGGCTCTACACGAATGCATCCAGACTGGATTTCGGGAACTCCGGAGAAGTAGACTGCACTCCCTCCCTGGGCAGCCAATTCCAGTGCACCATCACTCTCACAAGAATAACATTTTGAGATGTTTGCTTGGGAAACGCAAGTTCCATTTTGTACCTGATGCCCCTTGTCCTGTAGCTGGGCACCACTCAAAATGATCTGGGCCCATCCTGTTGGCCTAGGCCCTGGTGATATTCATAAGCAGTGATAGGAGCCCCTCGTCCTTCTCTTCTCCAGGATAAACACACCCACTTCTCTGCCTCTCCTTAGGAGACACAAATTCCAGTCCAAACATCATCTTGTACTCTACTGCAGTTTCTCCACAGGTACCTTTTCTGTCTTGAGTTGAGGAGCATGGAACGGGACACAAGACTCCAGATGCAGCCTCACTACCGCAGAGTAGGCAGGGAGGAGCATCTCCCCTGACCTGTTTATTACACACTTCTTCATGCAGCCCAGGATACTACTGGTCTCCTTGGCCAGAAGGGCACATTGCTGGCTCACGTTCAGCTTGGTGTCACATACAAACTCGCTAAGGGTGCACTCAATCCCTGTCTCCGTGTGCCTGGCAAAGGCAGTAAATTGTCCTGGTTCCCCTAAGGACACCAGATGAACACCACACATTACTGGTCTCCACCTGGACATCAAGGCATTAACCGCAACGCTTTGAGTGCACTTGGACTCCTGCATATTCCTTACTCACCGAAACATCCACCCATCAAATCCACATCTCTCTATCATAGAGACAAGTCTGTTGTGTGCAATAGAATCAAATGCTTTGCACAAGGCCAGGTGGATGAGGTAGCTCATCCTCCATTATCCATCAACGCTGTAGTGCCATTGAAGAAAACCTCAAAACTTGTGAGGCACAATTTGCCTTTTGTGAAGCCCTCTTGCCTTTCAGCTATGGCCTCCAGAATTTCCATCTTCCTTGACATAATATCCAGCAGGATCCACCAGGATTCGTGACCATGCCAGGAACAGAGGTAACACTGACAGGCTGGTTGTTGATTTGGGTTTCCCTTTTGCAGTCCATCTCGCAGGTCACTTCTGACACACGTACATTTTTGTCTTGTCTAGGAGCATGTGAGGCGAGAAATCATCAAAACTCAAGGAAAACACCAGCCTTGATTCTTTACTTTTATACAAACCTAGCCACTTTGATGTAGAAGACACAGATGCTTGTCAAACACAATGTTCCCTTTGAAACGACACGCTCGGGACTACCCACAACCTTTTTGTCTGTTCTGTGTCTGACAGCTCTGGGTCTCCCTGCTTGGGGTGCCTTCTTCCCAATGTACCCACGAACCACGCCACACGAGTGCCACATGACGACCTCACGGACAACATCCCAACTCTGCGATGCTTTGGTTGCCTCTTCGGCCCACCCTGACATTCACCATCACCAGCAAGACTTAGATTTCCAAACCTTTGCCTTGAAAGCTGCCACCAGGGCCAAGTAGATGGCATGACATGTTGATGACCTTCTTGCCTCTCCTAATTCGGGCTGAGCTGGGTCAGGCTGCCAGGAAATGGGCTCCCATCATCACAACGCACTCACAAACCACACAAGAAATGTACCATGTGATTACCTCACTGACACCATTACACCTCTCCTACGCTTCGGTCACCTCTTGCGCCTGCCCTGGCACCCAACATCGACACCAAGCCTTTTACCTCTAAGATCCTCACTTCAAAGCAGCCGCCACCACATAGTGGACACGTCCTCAAGAGGAGGACATGACATTGAAGAACTGGGGCAAGGAAAACACACCCCACCTCATGACTCGCCACGCTGGGCCAGGACACAGCTGCTGCCTGCAAAATGCACTCATGCACAAAGCCCGTCCCGCCCCTCGCGCACCACCATAAAAGCTGGCCCAGCACCTCTCTCCCTCACAACCTTCCCTGCACACCGTCTCCTCCACGCTCAACAAGGTGAGTCTCAAAACCCTGAGGCTCCTTCTCCTGTCCAACCTCCTCCCTCTCTTCCACCATGCTCTACCCCAGCCTCAACAGCCCACATGCCTCCCCACCACCACAAACCTCACAGACCCACCCACGCCTCCCCATTCTCCTGCCCTCCTCACACTTTGCCCCTTGCAAACCAACATCCTGACCCTTGCTCAACACCTTCTCTTCCAGGGACCCTCCACACCACACCCATGGCCTGCAACGACCTCTGCCGCCCCTGCGCACCCGCCCCGCTGGCCAACAGCTGCAACGAGCCCTGCATCAGGCAGTGCCAGGACTCCTCCGTCGTCATCCAGCCTCCTGCCGTGCTGGTCACCCTGCCAGGACCCATCCTCACCTCCTTCCCCCAGAGCACCGCCGTCGGATCCTCCGCATCGGCTGCCGTGGGCAGCGAACTCAGCTACCAGGGAGTGCCTGTCTCCAACGGGGCCTTCGGCTATGGCTACGGCTACGGCTTGGGAGGCCTGGGCTGCTATGGTGGCAGAGGTCTCGGCTGGTTCGGTGGCAGGAGAGGCTGCTACACCTGCTAAAGGTCGTCACCATCACCCCTGACACTGACCACCCACCCCCTGGAAGCCACACCATGGGTTGAGGATGCACCTCCTTGCACCTCAGATCTGCTCTCTTCCTCTTGGCGCTCCTGCCTTCTCAATTTCTCTCCATTCAATAAAGTTCTCCTGCATTCAAGCTTGAGTCGCCTCCTCTCTTCTTTTAAAGTTCATCCAACCTCACCCAGCACAACACCAAGGCTACACTGGCCATTGAGGTCGTTGGAAAGATGTTGCAATCTCCACGTATGGTTTATGTCCCCAGCCACAACAACAATAGAGAGCAGGGCAGAGACACTTCCAGAACATGACAAAAGCCCTTCGCTTGCCCAGGCAAATCATGCCCATGCTAGTTCACCGCTATCCAGACCTCCGATGTCAGCTCCCCTGGTTAACAAACTCTTGATTCTTCCCCAGGATGACTCTCTGGCCACCACAGCAAGCAAAATCACAGAACTACAGAACCACAGAATGGTTGGGTTGCATTGGAAGAGATCTCTGGAGATCTCCCAGTCCAAACCTCCTGCTAAAGCAGGGTCACCTCAATCAGGCTGTACAGGAATGCATCAGATTGGATTTCAGTTTTTCCAGAACTGGCTGCCCAGTGCTCTATCACCCTTACAATAAATCAGGCTTTGCTCATGTTCACGTTCAACTTCCTGTGCTACTATTTGCGCCCGTTGCTCCTTGTCCAGTAGCTAGCGTCTACTTAGAAAAGTCTGGCCCCATCCTCTTGAATCCTTCTCTTTGCATATTGATCTTCTTTGATGATTTCTCTTCTCAATCTTCTCTTCTCCAAGCAAAAGCAACCAGGGTCTTTCAACCTTTCAAAGTCAGAGAGAAGCTCTAGGCCTTTTAAGCACCTCCATGGCCTCCACTGGACTCTCTCCAATAGATTCTTGAGTTTCTGGAGCTGGCGATGCTCCACCCCAGGACTTGTTTAAGGCCAGATTGGATAGGGGCTTGGGTAACCTCATCTAGTGGGATGTCCTTCCCCATGGCAAGGGGATGGAACTAGATGATCTTTAAGATCCCTTCCAACCCCAACTATTCTAGGATTCTATGCGGCCTCTCTAGGGCAGAGTAGATGGGGAGGAGCATCTCATTCAACCCTCTTGCTACACTCTTCTTGACACACTCCAGAATACCCTCAGTCTTCACCACCAGTGCACATTGCTGACTCATATCAAGGACAAGGACCTGGCATTTGGCCTTGTCGAACTCGCAGATTTGCATGGGCTCGTGTCCCTAGCTGGTCAAGGCTGCTCTGGCTGGCAACCCTTTCCTCTGGAGAGTCCACAACATCATTCACCTTGGTGTCATCTGCAAACTGGCAGAGGGTGCACTCAATGCCATTGTCTGCGGCCCTGGAAAAGACCGTAAATAATACTGGTCCCAATATGGACTCCTGACGACACCACTCGTGACTGGTCTCTACCGGGACAACAAGCTATTGACCACAATCCTTCGGCATCCAGATGATTCCTTATCAACCAAGCAATCCACTCATCAGATCCACATCTCTCCATTTAGACAAGGACAGACCTTTCCTCTTGGGTATCCATCATACCACTCAGCTTGGTGTCTTCTTCAGACTCACTGAGGGTGCACTCACTCCCACTCTCTATGTCCCTGACAAAGACAGTGAATAATCGTTGTCCCAGGACAGACACTAGGTGGACACCGCTAGTCACTGATCTCCACCTGTACATCGAGACCTTGACCCCAGCACTCTGAGTGGAACAATCCCGCATAATTCTTACAAACCAAGAGGTCCACCCATCAAATCCACATCTTTCAATGTCAGAGACAAGGGTGCTGTGAGTGGCAGTATCAAATACATTACACAAGGCCAAGTAGATGAGGCCAGTTCCTCTTCCCTTCTCCACCAACACTGTAGCCTCACTGCACGCAGCCTCCATTTAGAAAAGGATGATGCGTGAGACACTTTCATATGATTTGCAGAGGGCCAGGTAGGTGAGTTCTGTTCCTCTTCCCTTCCCCACCAACATTGTAGACCCATCGCACAAAGACTCCAAATTTCTAAGGAACAATTTGCCTTTTGGGAAGGCATCTTGTCTTTCAGCAATCTCCTCCTTAATTTCCACACGCCTTGGCATAGTTTCCAGGAGGATCTGCCACAATCCGTGACATTGGCAGGCACAGAGGTGACACTGACCGGCTGATAGTTGACCTGGGTCTCCCTTTTGCGTCTTTAAAATGAGAGTTACCATCTGCTGCCTTGCTGAGGGTTCACTCCATCCCACTGCTCATGTCATTGCGAAGGATGCTGAACAGATTTGTTCCCAAAGATCCACTTCCTGGGCTACATTAATTGAGATTTCTTTCCATCAGGACACCCTGCCACCCATCACAAGCCTCTGGCCCCAACCATTCAACCACTTGGCAGTTCAACTCGCTGGTCACTTATGCAAAGCATGCATTTTGGTCTTTTCTAGGAGGATGCAAGGAGAGAAAACATAAAAAGCTTCACGCAAAATTCAAGGTAAACACAAGCCTTTGTTCTTTCCCCCTCTACAGACCTACTCACTTTAATGCAGAAGATGCATAGCTTGGTCAAGCATGATGTCCTCTTCAGAAATCCATATTCATACGTCCTCATCAACTTTTCTGACCAGGGTTGAGCAGTGGTTTGTGTGGCTACCAGCAATTGCCATTTCCTCCTCACAATGCACCCACAAACCACACAACAAAAGTGCTAAGCAATGGCCTCACTGACACCATTACACCTCTCCTACGCTTTGGTCACCTCTTGCGCCTGCCCTGACACACATCAGCAGCAGCAAGTCTTCAGCCTCTAACACTCACACTTCAAAGATGCTGCCACCACATAGTGGACACGTCCTCAAGAGGAGGACATGACATTGAAGAACTGGGGCAAGGAAAACACACCCCACCTCATGACTCGCCACGCTGGGCCAGGACACAGCTGCTGCCTGCAAAATGCACTCATGCACAAAGCCCGTCCCGCCCCTCGTGCACCACTATAAAAGCTGGCCCAGCACCTCTCTCCCTCACAACCTTCTCTGCACACCTTCTCCTCTGCACTCAACAAGGTGAGTCTCAAAACCCTGAGCCTCCTCCTCCTGTCCAACCTCCTCCCTCTCTTCCACCACGCTCTGCCCCAGCCTCTCCCGCCGACATTCCTCCCCACCGCCACACTCCCCACAGAACCACCCCAACCTCCCAACATCCCTGCCCTCCTCACACTCCACACTTCAAAACCCCCATGCGCCACCACTTGCTCAACACCTTCTCTTCCAGGGACCCTCCACACCACACCATGGCCTGCAACGACCTCTGCCGCCCCTGCGCACCCGCCCCGCTGGCCAACAGCTGCAACGAGCCCTGTGTCAGGCAGTGCCAGGACTCCTCCGTCGTCATCCAGCCTTCCACCGTGCTGGTCACCCTGCCAGGACCCATCCTCACCTCCTTCCCCCAGAGCACCACCGTCGGATCCTCCGCATCGGCTGCCGTGGGCAGCGAACTCAGCTACCAGGGAGTGCCTGTCTCCAACGGGGCCTTCGGCTATGGCTACGGCTACGGCTTGGGAGGCCTGGGCTGCTATGGTGGCAGAGGTCTCGGCTGGTTCGGTGGCAGGAGAGGCTGCTACCCTTGCTAAGGGTCCTCTCCACCACCCTTGACACCAACCACTCACACCCTGGAAGCCACACCATGGGTTGAAGATGCACGTCCTTGCACCTCGAACTTGCTCCCTTCCACTTGACGCTTCTGTCTTCTCTATTTCCGCACCCACCCAATAAAGTTTTCCTGCATCCCAGCCTGAGAAGCCTCCTCTTCTTTCTTCTCCCAAGCTTCTTCCAACCCCACCCAGCACAAAGCCAAGGTTACAGTGGCCATTGGGGTGGGTAGAAAGAGATTACAAGCTCCTCCTAGGCTCTACGTCCCCAGCCACAACAACAACACAGAGCAGCACAGGGACACTTCCAGAACATGACACAAGCCCTTCACTTGCCAAGACAAAAATTGCCCCTGCTCATGCACCACTATCCAGACCTCTGATGCCAGCTCCCCAGGAAAGCAGACACTTGACTCTCTTCCCCAGGACGACTCTCTCCCCACCACAGAAGCAAAATCACAGAACTGCAGAATCACAGAATGGTTGGGTTATTTTGGAAGAGATCTCTGGAGATCTCCAAGTCCAAACCTTCTGCTAAAGCAGGGTCACCTCAATCAGGCTCTACACGAATGCATCCAGACTGGATTTCAGGAACTCCGGAGAAGTAGACTGCACTCCCTCCCTGGGCAGCCAATTCCAGTGCACCATCACTCTCACAAGAATAACATTTTGAGATGTTTGCTTGGGAAACGCAAGTTCCATTTTGTACCTGATGCCCCTTGTCCTGTAGCTGGGCACCACTCAAAATGATCTGGGCCCATCCTGTTGGCCTAGGCCCTGGTGATATTCATAAGCAGTGATAGGAGCCCCTCGTCCTTCTCTTCTCCAGGATAAACACACCCACATCTCTGCCTCTCCTTAGGAGACACAAATTCCAGTCCAAACATCATCTTGTACTCTACTGCAGTTTCTCCACTGGTACCTTTTCTGTCTTGAGTTGAGGAGCATGGAACGGGACACAAGACTCCAGATGCAGCCTCACTACCGCAGAGTAGGCAGGGAGGAGCATCTCCCCTGACCTGTTTATTACACACTTCTTCACGCAGCCCAGGATACTACTGGCCTCCTTGGCCAGAAGGGCACATTGCTGGCTCACGTTCAGCTTGGTGTCACATACAAACTCGCTAAGGGTGCACTCAATCCCTGTCTCCGTGTGCCTGGCAAAGGCAGTAAATTGTCCTGGTTCCCCTAAGGACACCAGATGAACACCACACATTACTGGTCTCCACCTGGACATCAAGGCATTAACCGCAACGCTTTGAGTGCACTTGGACTCCTGCATATTCCTTACTCACCGAAACATCCACCCATCAAATCCACATCTCTCTATCGTAGAGACAAGTCTGTTGTGTGCAATAGAATCAAATGATTTGCACAAGGCCAGGTGGATGAGGTAGTTCATCCTCCATTATCCATCAACGCTGTAGTCCCATTGAAGAAAACCTCAAAACTTGTGAGGCACAATTTGCCTTTTGTGAAGCCCTCTTGCCTTTCAGCTATCGCCTCCAGAATTTCCATCTTCCTTGACATAATATCCAGCAGGATCCACCAGGATTCGTGACCATGCCAGGAATAGAGGTAACACTGACAGGCTGGTTGTTGATTTGGGTTTCCCTTTTGCAGTCCATCTCGCAGGTCACTTCTGACACACGTACATTTTTGTCTTGTCTAGGAGCATGTGAGGCGAGAAATCATCAAAACTCAAGGAAAACACCAGCCTTGATTCTTTACTTTTATACAAACCTAGCCACTTTGATGTGGAAGACACAGATGCTTGTCAAACACAATGTCCCCTTTGAAACAACACGCTCGGGACTTCCCACAACCTTCTTGTCTGTTCTGTGTCCAACAGCTCTGGGTCTCCTTGCTTGGGGTGCCTTCTTCCCAATGTACCCACGAACCACGCCACACGAGTGCCACATGACGACCTCACGGACAACATCCCAACTCTGCGATGCTTTGGTTGCCTCTTCGGCCCACCCTGACATTCACCATCACCACCAAGACTTAGACTTCAAAACCTTTGCCTTGAAAGCTGCCACCAGGGCCAAGTAGATGGCATGACATGTTGATGACCTCCTTGCCTCTCCTAATTCGGGCTGAGCTGGGTCAGGCTGCCAGGAAATGGGCTCCCATCATCAGAACACACTCACAAACCACACAAGAAATGTGCCAGGTAATGACCTCACTGACACCATTACACCTCTCCTACGCTTCGGTCACCTCTTGCGCCTGCCCTGGCACCCAACATCGACACCAAGCCTTTTACCTCTAAGATCCTCACTTCAAAGCAGCCGCCACCACATAGTGGACACGTCCTCAAGAGGAGGACATGACATTGAAGAACTGGGGCAAGGAAAACACACCCCACCTCATGACTCGCCACGCTGAGCCAGGACACAGCTGCTGCCTGCAAAATGCACTCATGCACAAAGCCTGTCCCACCCCTCGCGCACCACCATAAAAGCTGGCCCAGCACCTCTCTCCCTCACAACCTTCCCTGCACACCGTCTCCTCCACGCTCAACAAGGTGAGTCTCAAAACCCTGAGGCTCCTTCTCCTGTCCAACCTCCTCCCTCTCTTCCACCATGCTCTACCCCAGCCTCAACAGCCCACATGCCTCCCCACCACCACAAACCTCACAGACCCACCCACGCCTCCCCATTCTCCTGCCCTCCTCACACTTTGCCCCTTGCAAACCAACATCCTGACCCTTGCTCAACACCTTCTCTTCCAGGGACCCTCCACACCACACCCATGGCCTGCAACGACCTCTGCCGCCCCTGCGCACCCGCCCCGCTGGCCAACAGCTGCAACGAGCCCTGCATCAGGCAGTGCCAGGACTCCTCCGTCGTCATCCAGCCTCCTGCCGTGCTGGTCACCCTGCCAGGACCCATCCTCACCTCCTTCCCCCAGAGCACCGCCGTCGGATCCTCCGCATCGGCTGCCGTGGGCAGCGAACTCAGCTACCAGGGAGTGCCTGTCTCCAACGGGGCCTTCGGCTATGGCTACGGCTACGGCTTGGGAGGCCTGGGCTGCTATGGTGGCAGAGGTCTCGGCTGGTTCGGTGGCAGGAGAGGCTGCTACACCTGCTAAAGGTCGTCACCATCACCCCTGACACTGACCACCCACCCCCTGGAAGCCACACCATGGGTTGAGGATGCACCTCCTTGCACCTCAGATCTGCTCTCTTCCTCTTGGCGCTCCTGCCTTCTCAATTTCTCTCCATTCAATAAAGTTCTCCTGCATTCAAGCTTGAGTCGCCTCCTCTCTTCTTTTAAAGTTCCTCCAACCTCACCCAGCACAACACCAAGGCTACACTGGCCATTGAGGTGGTTGGAAAGATGTTGCAATCTCCACGTATGGTTTATGTCCCCAGCCACAACAACAATAGAGAGCAGGGCAGAGACACTTCCAGAACATGACAAAAGCCCTTCGCTTGCCCAGGCAAATCATGCCCATGCTAGTTCACCGCTATCCAGACCTCCGATGTCAGCTCCCCTGGTTAACAAACTCTTGACTCTTCCCCAGGATGACTCTCTGGCCACCACAGCAAGCAAAATCACAGAACTACAGAACCACAGAATGGTTGGGTTGCATTGGAAGAGATCTCTGGAGATCTCCCAGTCCAAACCTCCTGCTAAAGCAGGGTCACCTCAATCAGGCTGTACAGGAATGCATCAGATTGGATTTCAGTTTTTCCAGAACTGGCTGCCCAGTGCTCTATCACCCTTACAATAAATCAGGCTTTGCTCATGCTCACGTTTAACTTCCTGTGCTACTATTTGCGCCCGTTGCTCCTTGTCCAGTAGCTAGCGTCTACTTAGAAAAGTCTGGCCCCATCCTCTTGAATCCTTCTCTTTGCATATTGATCTTCTTTGATGATTTCTCTTCTCAATCTTCTCTTCTCCAAGCAAAAGCAACCAGGGTCTTTCAACCTTTCAAAGTCAGAGAGAAGCTCTAGGCCTTTTAAGCACCTCCATGGCCTCCACTGGACTCTCTCCAATAGATTCTTGAGTTTCTGGAGCTGGCGATGCTCCACCCCAGGACTTGTTTAAGGCCAGATTGGATAGGGGCTTGGGTAACCTCATCTAGTGGGATGTCCTTCCCCATGGCAAGGGGATGGAACTAGATGATCTTTAAGATCCCTTCCAACCCCAACTATTCTAGGATTCTATGCGGCCTCTCTAGGGCAGAGTAGATGGGGAGGAGCATCTCATTCAACCCTCTTGCTACACTCTTCTTGACACACTCCAGAATACCCTCAGTCTTCACCACCAGTGCACATTGCTGACTCATATCAAGGACAAGGACCTGGCATTTGGCCTT
This sequence comes from Phaenicophaeus curvirostris, assembly GCF_032191515.1. Lineage (NCBI taxonomy): Eukaryota > Metazoa > Chordata > Aves > Cuculiformes > Cuculidae > Phaenicophaeus > Phaenicophaeus curvirostris. The sequence goes on along the minus strand of NC_091394.1, from coordinate 98,462,681 downwards.
GTCGAACTCGCAGATTTGCATGGGCTCGTGTCCCTAGCTGGTCAAGGCTGCTCTGGCTGGCAACCCTTTCCTCTGGAGAGTCCACAACATCATTCACCTTGGTGTCATCTGCAAACTGGCAGAGGGTGCACTCAATGCCATTGTCTGCGGCCCTGGAAAAGACCGTAAATAATACTGGTCCCAATATGGACTCCTGACGACACCACTCGTGACTGGTCTCTACCGGGACAACAAGCTATTGACCACAATCCTTCGGCATCCAGATGATTCCTTATCAACCAAGCAATCCACTCATCAGATCCACATCTCTCCATTTAGACAAGGACAGACCTTTCCTCTTGGGTATCCATCATACCACTCAGCTTGGTGTCTTCTTCAGACTCACTGAGGGTGCACTCACTCCCACTCTCTATGTCCCTGACAAAGACAGTGAATAATCGTTGTCCCAGGACAGACACTAGGTGGACACCGCTAGTCACTGATCTCCACCTGTACATCGAGACCTTGACCCCAGCACTCTGAGTGGAACAATCCCGCATAATTCTTACAAACCAAGAGGTCCACCCATCAAATCCACATCTTTCAATGTCAGAGACAAGGGTGCTGTGAGTGGCAGTATCAAATACATTACACAAGGCCAAGTAGATGAGGCCAGTTCCTCTTCCCTTCTCCACCAACACTGTAGCCTCACTGCACGCAGCCTCCATTTAGAAAAGGATGATGCGTGAGACACTTTCATATGATTTGCAGAGGGCCAGGTAGGTGAGTTCTGTTCCTCTTCCCTTCCCCACCAACATTGTAGACCCATCGCACAAAGACTCCAAATTTCTAAGGAACAATTTGCCTTTTGGGAAGGCATCTTGTCTTTCAGCAATCTCCTCCTTAATTTCCACACGCCTTGGCATAGTTTCCAGGAGGATCTGCCACAATCCGTGACATTGGCAGGCACAGAGGTGACACTGACCGGCTGATAGTTGACCTGGGTCTCCCTTTTGCGTCTTTAAAATGAGAGTTACCATCTGCTGCCTTGCTGAGGGTTCACTCCATCCCACTGCTCATGTCATTGCGAAGGATGCTGAACAGATTTGTTCCCAAAGATCCACTTCCTGGGCTACATTAATTGAGATTTCTTTCCATCAGGACACCCTGCCACCCATCACAAGCCTCTGGCCCCAACCATTCAACCACTTGGCAGTTCAACTCGCTGGTCACTTATGCAAAGCATGCATTTTGGTCTTTTCTAGGAGGATGCAAGGAGAGAAAACATAAAAAGCTTCACGCAAAATTCAAGGTAAACACAAGCCTTTGTTCTTTCCCCCTCTACAGACCTACTCACTTTAATGCAGAAGATGCATAGCTTGGTCAAGCATGATGTCCTCTTCAGAAATCCATATTCATACGTCCTCATCAACTTTTCTGACCAGGGTTGAGCAGTGGTTTGTGTGGCTACCAGCAATTGCCATTTCCTCCTCACAATGCACCCACAAACCACACAACAAAAGTGCTAAGCAATGGCCTCACTGACACCATTACACCTCTCCTACGCTTTGGTCACCTCTTGCGCCTGCCCTGACACACATCAGCAGCAGCAAGTCTTCAGCCTCTAACACTCACACTTCAAAGATGCTGCCACCACATAGTGGACACGTCCTCAAGAGGAGGACATGACATTGAAGAACTGGGGCAAGGAAAACACACCCCACCTCATGACTCGCCACGCTGGGCCAGGACACAGCTGCTGCCTGCAAAATGCACTCATGCACAAAGCCCGTCCCGCCCCTCGTGCACCACTATAAAAGCTGGCCCAGCACCTCTCTCCCTCACAACCTTCTCTGCACACCTTCTCCTCTGCACTCAACAAGGTGAGTCTCAAAACCCTGAGCCTCCTCCTCCTGTCCAACCTCCTCCCTCTCTTCCACCACGCTCTGCCCCAGCCTCTCCCGCCGACATTCCTCCCCACCGCCACACTCCCCACAGAACCACCCCAACCTCCCAACATCCCTGCCCTCCTCACACTCCACACTTCAAAACCCCCATGCGCCACCACTTGCTCAACACCTTCTCTTCCAGGGACCCTCCACACCACACCATGGCCTGCAACGACCTCTGCCGCCCCTGCGCACCCGCCCCGCTGGCCAACAGCTGCAACGAGCCCTGTGTCAGGCAGTGCCAGGACTCCTCCGTCGTCATCCAGCCTTCCACCGTGCTGGTCACCCTGCCAGGACCCATCCTCACCTCCTTCCCCCAGAGCACCACCGTCGGATCCTCCGCATCGGCTGCCGTGGGCAGCGAACTCAGCTACCAGGGAGTGCCTGTCTCCAACGGGGCCTTCGGCTATGGCTACGGCTACGGCTTGGGAGGTCTGGGCTGCTATGGTGGCAGAGGTCTCGGCTGGTTCGGTGGCAGGAGAGGCTGCTACCCTTGCTAAGGGTCCTCTCCACCACCCTTGACACCAACCACTCACACCCTGGAAGCCACACCATGGCTTGAAGATGCACGTCCTTGCACCTCGAACTTGCTCCCTTCCACTTGACGCTTCTGTCTTCTCTATTTCCGCACCCACCCAATAAAGTTTTCCTGCATCCCAGCCTGAGAAGCCTCCTCTTCTTTCTTCTCCCAAGCTTCTTCCAACCCCACCCAGCACAAAGCCAAGGTTACAGTGGCCATTGGGGTGGGTAGAAAGAGATTACAAGCTCCTCCTAGGCTCTACGTCCCCAGCCACAACAACAACACAGAGCAGCACAGGGACACTTCCAGAACATGACACAAGCCCTTCACTTGCCAAGACAAAAATTGCCCCTGCTCATGCACCACTATCCAGACCTCTGATGCCAGCTCCCCAGGAAAGCAGACACTTGACTCTCTTCCCCAGGACGACTCTCTCCCCACCACAGAAGCAAAATCACAGAACTGCAGAATCACAGAATGGTTGGGTTATTTTGGAAGAGATCTCTGGAGATCTCCAAGTCCAAACCTTCTGCTAAAGCAGGGTCACCTCAATCAGGCTCTACACGAATGCATCCAGACTGGATTTCAGGAACTCCGGAGAAGTAGACTGCACTCCCTCCCTGGGCAGCCAATTCCAGTGCACCATCACTCTCACAAGAATAACATTTTGAGATGTTTGCTTGGGAAACGCAAGTTCCATTTTGTACCTGATGCCCCTTGTCCTGTAGCTGGGCACCACTCAAAATGATCTGGGCCCATCCTGTTGGCCTAGGCCCTGGTGATATTCATAAGCAGTGATAGGAGCCCCTCGTCCTTCTCTTCTCCAGGATAAACACACCCACATCTCTGCCTCTCCTTAGGAGACACAAATTCCAGTCCAAACATCATCTTGTACTCTACTGCAGTTTCTCCACTGGTACCTTTTCTGTCTTGAGTTGAGGAGCATGGAACGGGACACAAGACTCCAGATGCAGCCTCACTACCGCAGAGTAGGCAGGGAGGAGCATCTCCCCTGACCTGTTTATTACACACTTCTTCACGCAGCCCAGGATACTACTGGCCTCCTTGGCCAGAAGGGCACATTGCTGGCTCACGTTCAGCTTGGTGTCACATACAAACTCGCTAAGGGTGCACTCAATCCCTGTCTCCGTGTGCCTGGCAAAGGCAGTAAATTGTCCTGGTTCCCCTAAGGACACCAGATGAACACCACACATTACTGGTCTCCACCTGGACATCAAGGCATTAACCGCAACGCTTTGAGTGCACTTGGACTCCTGCATATTCCTTACTCACCGAAACATCCACCCATCAAATCCACATCTCTCTATCGTAGAGACAAGTCTGTTGTGTGCAATAGAATCAAATGATTTGCACAAGGCCAGGTGGATGAGGTAGTTCATCCTCCATTATCCATCAACGCTGTAGTCCCATTGAAGAAAACCTCAAAACTTGTGAGGCACAATTTGCCTTTTGTGAAGCCCTCTTGCCTTTCAGCTATCGCCTCCAGAATTTCCATCTTCCTTGACATAATATCCAGCAGGATCCACCAGGATTCGTGACCATGCCAGGAATAGAGGTAACACTGACAGGCTGGTTGTTGATTTGGGTTTCCCTTTTGCAGTCCATCTCGCAGGTCACTTCTGACACACGTACATTTTTGTCTTGTCTAGGAGCATGTGAGGCGAGAAATCATCAAAACTCAAGGAAAACACCAGCCTTGATTCTTTACTTTTATACAAACCTAGCCACTTTGATGTAGAAGACACAGATGCTTGTCAAACACAATGTTCCCTTTGAAACGACACGCTCGGGACTACCCACAACCTTTTTGTCTGTTCTGTGTCTGACAGCTCTGGGTCTCCCTGCTTGGGGTGCCTTCTTCCCAATGTACCCACGAACCACGCCACACGAGTGCCACATGACGACCTCACGGACAACATCCCAACTCTGCGATGCTTTGGTTGCCTCTTCGGCCCACCCTGACATTCACCATCACCACCAAGATTTAGACTTCCAGACCTTTGCCTTGAAAGCTGCCACCAGGGCCAAGTAGATGGCATGACATGTTGATGACCTTCTTGCCTCTCCTAATTCGGGCTGAGCTGGGTCAGGCTGCCAGGAAATGGGCTCCCATCATCACAACGCACTCACAAACCACACAAGAAATATACCATGCGATTACCTCACTGACACCATTACACCTCTCCTACGCTTTGGTCACCTCTTGCGCCTGCCCTGACCCACTTCAGCAGCACCAAGACTTTGGCCTCTAACACTCTCACATCAAAGCAGCCGCCAGCACCAAGTGGACACGTCCTCAAGAGGAGGACATGACATTGAAGAACTGGGGCAAGGAAAACACACCCCACCTCATGACTCGCCACGCTGGGCCAATACCCAGCTGCTGCCTGCAAAATGCACTCACGCACAAAGCCCGTCCCGCCCCTCGCGCACCACCATAAAAGCTGGCCCAGCACCTCTCTCCCTCACAACCTTCCCTGCACACCGTCTCCTCCACGCTCAACAAGGTGAGTCTCAAAACCCTGAGGCTCCTTCTCCTGTCCGACCTCCTCCCTCTCTTCCACCATGCTCTACCCCATCCTCAACAGCCCACACGCCTCCCCACCACCACGAACCTCACAGACCCACCCACGCCTCCCAATTCCCCTGCGCTTCTCACACTTTGCCCCTCGCAAACCAACATCCTGACCCTTGCTCAACACCTTCTCTTCCAGGGACCCTCCACACCACACCCATGGCCTGCAACGACCTCTGCCGCCCCTGCGCACCCGCCCCGCTGGCCAACAGCTGCAACGAGCCCTGTGTCAGGCAGTGCCAGGACTCCTCCGTCGTCATCCAGCCTTCCACCGTGCTGGTCACCCTGCCAGGACCCATCCTCACCTCCTTCCCCCAGAGCACCACCGTCGGATCCTCTGCATCGGCTGCCGTGGGCAGCGAACTCAGCTACCAGGGAGTGCCAGTCTCCAACGGGGCCTTCGGCTACGGCTACGGCTACGGCTTGGGAGGTCTGGGCTGCTATGGTGGCAGAGGTCTCAGCTGGTTCGGTGGCAGGAGAGGCTGCTACCCTTGCTAAGGGTCCTCTCCACCACCCTTGACTCCAACCACTCACACCCTGGAAGCCACACCATGGCTTGAAGATGCACGTCCTTGCACCTCGAACTTGCTCCCTTCCACTTGACGCTTCTGTCTTCTCTATTTCCGCACCCACCCAATAAAGTTTTCCTGCATCCCAGCCTGAGAAGCCTCCTCTTCTTTCTTCTCCCAAGCTTCTTCCAACCCCACCCAGCACAAAGCCAAGGTTACAGTGGCCATTGGGGTGGGTAGAAAGAGATTACAAGCTCCTCCTAGGCTCTACGTCCCCAGCCACAACAACAACACAGAGCAGCACAGGGACACTTCCAGAACATGACACAAGCCCTTCACTTGCCAAGACAAAAATTGCCCCTGCTCATGCACCACTATCCAGACCTCTGATGCCAGCTCCCCAGGAAAGCAGACACTTGACTCTCTTCCCCAGGACGACTCTCTCCCCACCACAGAAGCAAAATCACAGAACTGCAGAATCACAGAATGGTTGGGTTATTTTGGAAGAGATCTCTGGAGATCTCCAAGTCCAAACCTTCTGCTAAAGCAGGGTCACCTCAATCAGGCTCTACACGAATGCATCCAGACTGGATTTCGGGAACTCCGGAGAAGTAGACTGCACTCCCTCCCTGGGCAGCCAATTCCAGTGCACCATCACTCTCACAAGAATAACATTTTGAGATGTTTGCTTGGGAAACGCAAGTTCCATTTTGTACCTGATGCCCCTTGTCCTGTAGCTGGGCACCACTCAAAATGATCTGGGCCCATCCTGTTGGCCTAGGCCCTGGTGATATTCATAAGCAGTGATAGGAGCCCCTCGTCCTTCTCTTCTCCAGGATAAACACACCCACGTCTCTGCCTCTCCTTAGGAGACACAAATTCCAGTCCAAACATCATCTTGTACTCTACTGCAGTTTCTCCACTGGTACCTTTTCTGTCTTGAGTTGAGGAGCATGGAACGGGACACAAGACTCCAGATGCAGCCTCACTACCGCAGAGTAGGCAGGGAGGAGCATCTCCCCTGACCTGTTTATTACACACTTCTTCATGCAGCCCAGGATACTACTGGTCTCCTTGGCCAGAAGGGCACATTGCTGGCTCACGTTCAGCTTGGTGTCACATACAAACTCGCTAAGGGTGCACTCAATCCCTGTCTCCGTGTGCCTGGCAAAGGCAGTAAATTGTCCTGGTTCCCCTAAGGACACCAGATGAACACCACACATTACTGGTCTCCACCTGGACATCAAGGCATTAACCGCAACGCTTTGAGTGCACTTGGACTCCTGCATATTCCTTACTCACCGAAACATCCACCCATCAAATCCACATCTCTCTATCATAGAGACAAGTCTGTTGTGTGCAATAGAATCAAATGCTTTGCACAAGGCCAGGTGGATGAGGTAGCTCATCCTCCATTATCCATCAACGCTGTAGTGCCATTGAAGAAAACCTCAAAACTTGTGAGGCACAATTTGCCTTTTGTGAAGCCCTCTTGCCTTTCAGCTATGGCCTCCAGAATTTCCATCTTCCTTGACATAATATCCAGCAGGATCCACCAGGATTCGTGACCATGCCAGGAACAGAGGTAACACTGACAGGCTGGTTGTTGATTTGGGTTTCCCTTTTGCAGTCCATCTCGCAGGTCACTTCTGACACACGTACATTTTTGTCTTGTCTAGGAGCATGTGAGGCGAGAAATCATCAAAACTCAAGGAAAACACCAGCCTTGATTCTTTACTTTTATACAAACCTAGCCACTTTGATGTAGAAGACACAGATGCTTGTCAAACACAATGTTCCCTTTGAAACGACACGCTCGGGACTACCCACCACCTTTTTGTCTGTTCTGTGTCTGACAGCTCTGGGTCTCCCTGCTTGGGGTGCCTTCTTCCCAATGTACCCACGAACCACGCCACACGAGTGCCAAAAGACGACCTCACGGACAACATCCCAACTCTGCGATGCTTTGGTTGCCTCTTTGGCCCACCCTGACATTCACCATCACCACCAAGACTTAGATTTCCAAACCTTTGCCTTGAAAGCTGCCACCAGGGCCAAGTAGATGGCATGACATGTTGATGACCTTCTTGCCTCTCCTAATTCGGGCTGAGCTGGGTCAGGCTGCCAGGAAATGGGCTCCCATCATCACAACGCACTCACAAACCACACAAGAAATGTACCATGTGATTACCTCACTGACACCATTACACCTCTCCTACGCTTCGGTCACCTCTTGCGCCTGCCCTGGCACCCAACATCGACACCAAGCCTTTTACCTCTAAGATCCTCACATCAAAGCAGCCGCCACCACATAGTGGACACGTCCTCAAGAGGAGGACATGACATTGAAGAACTGGGGCAAGGAAAACACACCCCACCTCATGACTCGCCACGCTAGGCCAGGACACAGCTGCTGCCTGCAAAATGCACTCATGCACAAAGCCCGTCCCGCCCCTCGCGCACCACCATAAAAGCTGGCCCAGCACCTCTCTCCCTCACAACCTTCCCTGCACACCATCTCCTCCACGCTCAACAAGGTGAGTCTCAAAACCCTGAGGCTCCTTCTCCTGTCCAACCTCCTCCCTCTCTTCCACCATGCTCTACCCCAGCCTCAACAGCCCACATGCCTCCCCACCACCACAAACCTCACAGACCCACCCACGCCTCCCCATTCTCCTGCCCTCCTCACACTTTGCCCCTTGCAAACCAACATCCTGACCCTTGCTCAACACCTTCTCTTCCAGGGACCCTCCACACCACACCCATGGCCTGCAACGACCTCTGCCGCCCCTGCGCACCCGCCCCGCTGGCCAACAGCTGCAACGAGCCCTGCATCAGGCAGTGCCAGGACTCCTCCGTCGTCATCCAGCCTCCTGCCGTGCTGGTCACCCTGCCAGGACCCATCCTCACCTCCTACCCCCAGAGTACCGCCGTCGGATCCTCCGCATCGGCTGCCGTGGGCAGCGAACTCAGCTACCAGGGAGTGCCCGTCTCCAACGGGGCCTTCGGCTATGGCTACGGCTTGGGAGGCTTGGGCTGCTATGGTGGCAGAGGTCTCGGCTGGTTCAGTGGCAGGAGAGGCTGCTACACCTGCTAAAGGTCGTCACCATCACCCCTGACACTGACCACCCACCCCCTGGAAGCCACACCATGGGTTGAGGATGCACCTCCTTGCACCTCAGATCTGCTCTCTTCCTCTTGGCGCTCCTGCCTTCTCAATTTCTCTCCATTCAATAAAGTTCTCCTGCATTCAAGCTTGAGTCGCCTCCTCTCTTCTTTTAAAGTTCCTCCAACCTCACCCAGCACAACACCAAGGCTACACTGGCCATTGAGGTGGTTGGAAAGATGTTGCAATCTCCACGTATGGTTTATATCCCCAGCCACAACAACAATAGAGAGCAGGGCAGAGACACTTCCAGAACATGACAAAAGCCCTTCGCTTGCCCAGGCAAATCATGCCCATGCTAGTTCACCGCTATCCAGACCTCCGATGTCAGCTCCCCTGGTTAACAAACTCTTGACTCTTCCCCAGGATGACTCTCTGGCCACCACAGCAAGCAAAATCACAGAACTACAGAACCACAGAATGGTTGGGTTGCATTGGAAGAGATCTCTGGAGATCTCCCAGTCCAAACCTCCTGCTAAAGCAGGGTCACCTCAATCAGGCTGTACAGGAATGCATCAGATTGGATTTCAGTTTTTCCAGAACTGGCTGCCCAGTGCTCTATCACCCTTACAATAAATCAGGCTTTGCTCATGTTCACGTTTAACTTCCTGTGCTACTATTTGCGCCCGTTGCTCCTTGTCCAGTAGCTAGCGTCTACTTAGAAAAGTCTGGCCCCATCCTCTTGAATCCTTCTCTTTGCATATTGATCTTCTTTGATGATTTCTCTTCTCAATCTTCTCTTCTCCAAGCAAAAGCAACCAGGGTCTTTCAACCTTTCAAAGTCAGAGAGAAGCTCTAGGCCTTTTAAGCACCTCCATGGCCTCCACTGGACTCTCTCCAATAGTTCCTTGAGTTTCTGGAGCTGGCGATGCTCCACCCCAGGACTTGTTTAAGGCCAGATTGGATAGGGGCTTGGGTAACCTCATCTAGTGGGATGTCCTTCCCCATGGCAAGGGGATGGAACTAGATGATCTTTAAGATCCCTTCCAACCCCAACTATTCTAGGATTCTATGCAGCCTCCCTAGGGCAGAGTAGATGGGGAGGAGCATTTCATTCAACCCTCCTGCTACACTCTTCGTGACACACTCCAGAATACCCTCAGTCTTCACCACCAGTGCACATTGCTGACTCATATCAAGGACAAGGACCTGGCATTTGGCCTTGTCGAACTCGCAGATTTGCATAGGCTCATGTCCCTAGCTGGTCAAGGCTGCTCTGGCTGGCAACCTTTTCCTCTGGAGAGTCCACAACATCATTCAGCTTGGTGTCATCTGCAAACTGGCAGAGGGTGCACTCAATGCCATTGTCTGCGGCCCTGGCAAAGACCGTAAATAATACTGGTCTCAATATGGACTCCTGACGACACCAATCGTGACTGGTCTCTACCCGGACAACAAGCTATTGACCACAATACTTCGGCATCCAGACGATTCCTTATCGACCAAGCGATCCACTCATCAGATCCACATCTCTCCATTTAGACAAGGACAGACCTTTCCTCTTGGGTATCCATCATACCACTCAGCTTGGTGTCTTCTTCAGACTCCCTGAGGGTGCACTCACTCCCACTCTGTATGTCCCTGACAAAGACAGTGAATAATCCTTGTCCCAGGACAGACACTAGGTGGACACCGCTAGTCACTGATCTCCACCTGTACATCGAGACCTTGACCCCAGCACTCTGAGTGGAAAAATCCTGCATAATTCTTACAAACCAAGAGGTCCACCCACCAAATCCACATCTTTCAATGTCAGAGACAAGGGTGCTGTGAGTGGCAGTATCAAATACATTACACAAGGCCAAGTAGATGAGGCCAGTTCCTCTTCCCTTCTCCACCAACACTGTAGCCTCACTGCACGCAGCCTCCATTTAGAAAAGGATGATGCGTGAGACACTTCCATATGATTTGCAGAAGGCCAGGTAGGTGAGTTCTGTTCCTCTTCCCTTCCCCACCAACATTGTAGACCCATCGCACAAAGACTCCAAATTTCTAAGGAACAATTTGCCTTTTGGGAAGGCATCTTGTCTTTCAGCAATCTCCTCCTTAATTTCCACACGCCTTGGCATAGTTTCCAGGAGGATCTGCCACAATCCGTGACATTGGCAGGCACAGAGGTGACACTGACAGGCTGATAGTTGACCTGGGTCTCCCTTTTGCGTCTTTAAAATGAGAGTTACCATCTGCCGCCTTGCTGAGGGTTCACTCCATCCCACTGCTCATGTCATTGCGAAGGATGCTGAACAGATTTGTTCCCAAAGATCCACTTCCTGGGCTACATTAATTGAGATTTCTTTCCATCAGGACACCCTGCCACCCATCACAAGCCTCTGGCCCCAACCATTCAACCACTTGGCAGTTCAACTTGCTGGTCACTTATGCAAAGCATGCATTTTGGTCTTTTCTAGGAGGATGCAAGGAGAGAAAACATAAAAGGCTTCATGCAAAATTCAAGGTAAACACAAGCCTTTGTTCTTTCCCCCTCTACAGACCTACTCACTTTAATGCAGAAGATGCATAGCTTGGTCAAGCATGATGTCCTCTTCAGAAATCCATATTCATACCTCGTCATCAACTTTTCTGACCAGGGTTGAGCAGTGGTTTGCGTGGCTACCAGCAATTGCCATTTCCTCCTCACAATGCACCCAAAAACCACACAACAAAAGTGCTAAGCAATGGCCTCACTGACACCATTACACCTCTCCTACGCTTTGGTCACCTCTTGCGCCTGCCCTGACACACATCAGCAGCAGCAAGTCTTCAGCCTCTAACACTCACACTTCAAAGATGCTGCCACCACATAGTGGACACGTCCTCAAGAGGAGGACATGACATTGAAGAACTGGGGCAAGGAAAACACACCCCACCTCATGACTCGCCACGCTGGGCCAGGACACAGCTGCTGCCTGCAAAATGCACTCATCCACAAAGCCCGTCCCGCCCCTCGCGCACCACCATAAAAGCTGGCCCAGCACCTCTCTCCCTCACAACCTTCTCTGCACACCTTCTCCTCTGCACTCAACAAGGTGAGTCTCAAAACCCTGAGCCTCCTCCTCCTGACCCACCTCCTCCCTCTCTTCCACCACGCTCTGCCCCAGCCTCTCCCGCCGACATTCCTCCCCACCGCCACATTCCCCACAGAACCACCCCAACCTCCCAACTTCCCTGCCCTCCTCACACTCCACACCTCAAAACCCCCATGCCCCACCGCTTGCTCAACACCTTCTCTTCCAGGGACCCTCCACACCACACCCATGGCCTGCAACGACCTCTGCCGCCCCTGCGCACCCGCCCCGCTGGCCAACAGCTGCAACGAGCCCTGCGTCAGGCAGTGCCAGGACTCCTCCGTCGTCATCCAGCCTCCTGCCGTGCTGGTCACCCTGCCAGGACCCATCCTCACCTCCTTCCCCCAGAGCACCGCCGTCGGATCCTCCGCATCGGCTGCCGTGGGCAGTGAACTCAGCTACCAGGGAGTGCCCATCTCCAATGGGGCCTTCGGCTATGGCTACGGCTACGGCTTGGGAGGCCTGGGCTGCTATGGTGGCAGGAGAGGCTGCTACCCATGCTAAGGGTCCTCTCCACCACCCCTGACAACAACCACCCACAACCTGGAACCCACACCAGGGTTTGAGGATGCAATTCCTTACGCCTCAGACCGCCTCCTTACCTCTTGACACTTTTTTCTTCTCTATTTCCGCACCCACCCAATAAAGTTTTCCTGCATCCCAGCCTGAGAAGCCTCCTCTTCTTTCTTCTCCAAGGTTCTTCCAACCCCACCCAGCACAAAGCCAGGGCTACAGTGGCCATTGGGGTGGGCAGAAAGAGATTACAAGCTCCTCCTAGGCTCTACGTCCCCCGCCACAACAACAACACAGAGCAGCACAGGGACACTTCCAGAACATGACACAACCCCTTCACTTGCCAAGACAAAAATTGCCCCTGCTCATGCACCACTATCCAGACCTCTGATGCCAGCTTCCCAGGAAAGCAGACACTTGACTCTCTTCCCCAGGATGACTCTCTCCCCACCACAGAAGCAAAATCACAGAACTGCAGAATCACAGAATGGTTGGGTTGGGTTGGAAGAGATCTCTGGAGATCTCCAAGTCCAAACCTCCTGCTAAAGCAGGGACACCTCAATCAGGCTGTATAGGAATGCATCCAGATTGGATTTCACTGTCTCCAGGGAACAAGACTCCACTCCCTCTCTGGGCAGCCAATTCCAGTGCACCATCACTCTCACAAGAACAGCATTTTGAGATGTTCACGCAGAACGTGGCAAGTTCAATTTTGTACCTGATGCCCCTTGTCCTGTCGTAGGGAAACACTGAAAATGATCTGGACCCATCCTGTTGGCCTAGGCCCTGGTGATATTCATAAGCATGTATACGAGGCCCTCATCCTTCTCTTCTCCATTGTAAACACACCCACGTCTCTCAGCATCTCCTCATAGACGGGGAGTAGAATCTCCCCTGACCTGCTTGCTACACTCTACTTCATGCTCCCCAGGATACTGTTGATCTTTTTGGCCACAAGGGCACATTGCTGGCTTATGTTCAGTTTGTCATCCACCACTATGCACACATCCTTCTCCACGGGACAACTCACAATCCATTTAACAATGAGCCTGTATCCTTCTTTAGGAGTTCCTCCACCCAGGTGAAGAATTAGACGCTTGATCTTGTGGAGTGTCGTGATGTACGCACGGGGTCCGTGTCGCTAGCCTGTCAATGCCCCTCTGGCTGGCACACCTTTCCCCCCTTGGGTATCTATCGCAACACCCAGCATGGTGTTATCTGCAAACTCGCTAAGGGTGCACTCAAGCCCACTATCCTCGTGCCTGGCAAAGACAGTAAATATTCCTGGCCCCACTGCAGACACCAGATGGACACCGCACATTACTGGTCTCCACGTGGGCATCAAGGCATTGACCGCAACATTTTCAGTGGAACGCTCCTGCATATTCCTTACTCACCAAGATGTCCACCCATCAAATCCACATCTCTCCATGATACAGACAAGGGCGCTGTGTGCAACAGTATCACATGCTTTGCACAAGGCCAGGTGGATGAGATCACTTGCTCTTCCCTTCTCCCCCACTGCTGTAGCCCCATTGCAGAAAGCCTCAATACTTGTCAGAAACAATTTGACTTTGGGAAGCCCTCTTGCCTTTCAGCTATCGCCTCCAGAATTTCCATCTTCCTTGACATAATATCCAGCAGGATCCACCAGGATTCGTGACCATGCCAGGAACAGAGGTGACACTGACAGGCTGGTAGTTGACTTTGGTCTCCCTTTTGCAGTCCATCTCACAGGTCACTTATGCAACACAAAAATTTTGTCTTGTCTAAAGCATGCGAGGTGAGAAATCATCAAAGGCTTTACTCAAATCTCACAGAAAACACCAGCCTTGGTTCTTTACTTCTCTACAAACCTAGCCACCTTCATGTACAAGAAACGTATTCTTATCAAACACAATGTCCCCTTTGATACGACACGCTTAGGATTACCCACAACCTTCTTGTCTGTTCTGTCTGAGCTGTCTGACAGCTCTGGGTCTCCCTGCTTGGGGTGCCTTCTTCCCAATGTACCCACGAACCACGACACACGAGTGCCACATGACGACCTCACGGAAAACATCCCAACTCTGCGATGCTTTGGTTGCCTCTTCGGCCCACCCTGACATTCACCATCACCACCACGACTTCGACTTCCAAACCTTTGCCTTAAAAGCTGCCTCCAGGGCCAAGAAGATGACATGACATGTTGATGACCTTCTTGCCTGTCCTGATTCTGGCTGAGCTGGGTCAGGCTGCCAGGAAATGGGCTCCCATCATCACAAACCACACAAGAAATATGCCAGGTAATGACCTAACTGACAACACAACACCTCTAGAATGCTTTGGTCTCCTCTTCTGCCTGCCAAGAAAAACGTCATTAACACCAATGTTTTGGCCTCTAACACTCTCTCTTCATACCTGCTGCTGGGACAAAATGGAACATGCCAGGAATAGAGGGGACACTGAAGGGATGGTAGATTACTTGAGTCTCCCTTTTTGGCCTCTTTAAAAATGAGGGTTATCATCTGTCACCTTCCTGAGTCTTCACTCCGTCCCACTGAGCAGTGGGTCATTGAGGAGGAGGATGTACAACAGTGTTGGTCCCATCAACACAAGTCCTGGGCTACATCACTTGAGACTACCCTCCAGTGGCATTTCTCAACACTCATCTCAAGCCTCTGGGACCAACCATTAAAACTCTTTGCAGTCCACCTCACTGGCCACTTACTCAAACCGTGTATTTTGGCCTTGTCCATAAGGATGCATTGGGAGAAATCATCAAAGTCTTTACTCAAAACTCAAGGTAAACACCAGCCTAAGTTATTTTGTCACTCACAGACCTAGTCACTTTCATGTAGAAAACACAGTGCTTAGTCATGCACGATGTTTAACTCTTCTGAATCCATGCTGACACTGCATCAAATTTTTCAGCAGGGTCTACCAGCACCTGCTGTGGCTGTGAGGAAGTTTGGTTTCCTCTTCACAGCACACCCATAAACTACAGCACGAGTGCCATGTGATGATACCACTGACAAAACTCCAAATCTGCAATGCTTTGGTCTCCTCTTCTCCTTGCCATGACACATGCCATAATCACCAAGCCTTTGGTCTCTAACGCTCTCACTTCAAAGATGCCGCCACCACCAAGTGGACACGTCCTCAAGAGGAGGACATGACATTGAAGAACTGGGGCAAGGAAAACACACCCCACCTCATGACTCGCCACGCTGGGCCAGGACACAGCTGCTGCCTGCAAAATGCACTCACGCACCAAGCCTGTCCCGCCCCTCGCGCACCACCATAAAAGCTGGCCCAGCACCTCTCTCCCTCACACTCGTATCTGGACGCTTTCTCCTCCACTCTCACAAAGGTGAGTCTCAACCCCCTGAGCCTCCTCCTGTTCCATCTGAACCCTCTCTTCCACCACGCTCTGCCCCAGCTTCTCCATCCCGCACACCTCCCCACTGTCACCCTCCTCACAGACCTACCCCACGCCTCCCCACTCCATTGCCCTCCTCACACTCCACACCTCAAAACCCCCATGCCCCACCGCTTGCTCAACACCCTCTCTTCCAGGGACCCTCCACACCACACCCATGGCCTGCAACGACCTCTGCCGCCCCTGCGCACCCGCCCCACTGGCCAACAGCTGCAACGAGCCCTGCGTCAGGCAGTGCCAGGACTCCTCCGTCATCATCCAGCCTCCCGCCGTGCTGGTCACCCTGCCAGGACCCATCCTCACCTCCTTCCCCCAGAGCACCGCCGTCGGGTCCTCTGCATCGGCTGCCGTGGGCAGCGAACTCAGCTACCAGGGAGTGCCCATCTCCAATGGGGCCTTCGGCTATGGCTACGGCTACGGCTTGGGAGGCCTGGGCTGCTTTGGTGGCAGGAGAGGCTGCTACCCCTGCTAAGGGTCCTCTCCAACACCCTTGACACAAACCACCCACACCCTGGAAGCCACACCATGGACTGAGGATGCACCTCCAGGCCATTGCTGGCATGTGTGTTCACCTTCCTCTCCTCATCCTCTAAAGGCAACAAGCAGGGAAGGAAGGAAGTGGTCACAACAGGTACCTGAAAACATGGACCATCTAATTCCTCCTCTTCTCCTGCTTCCTTCTGAGCATCTCTCCTTCTGCTGTATCCTTTACTCTCCGCTGCCACAACAAATTTTCACAATATAAAGACAGCCAGGAAGACCCAGTGGTCTCCACCCACCACAGTGCAGGAACATCTCAGTGCTCTGAACAAAACTACTGCACGCAAGTGATCTCGGCTGATGGTTGCCATTCTTTCCCCTCAGACTAGCGCCCTTCCACTTGGTGTTTTTGCCTTTTTACTCTTTGGCTTTAATAAAGTTCTCTTGCATCCCAGCCTGAGACTCCTAGCGTTCATTTCTTCTCAAAGGCTTTTCCAACTTCGCTCATCAACAATCCAAGACTCACAGGCCATTGTATTGGGTGGAAAGGGGCCACAAGACTCTCTTATGAAGTAGGTCAACGCCCCTACCACCAACAGCACAAAGCCGAACCTGGGGGACTTCCAGAACGTGACATAAGCCCATCACTTCCTCAAAGGCTTCAACACAACAGCACTCCCATGCACATGGCACTGATGAAGTCTCTCCATGCCAGCACTCATATGACTGACTCTCTTCCCCAGCAGGACCCTCAATCCCTCCCATCCCAGCAAACAGAATCACAGAATCTTTTAGTTCAGTAAGAACATCTTGAAAACATGTTCATCAACCCCCTGCTCAAGTAGGGCCAGCTAGACCAGGTTTTCCAGGACTGTGGCCAGTTGAGTAATCTGCATCTCCTTGGATGGAGACTTCACCACCTCCTTTAGTCTTTGACCACCCTCACACTACGAAGTCCTTGCACACCACTCAGAAGCACCAGGCTCCCTTGACACCCCACATCGGTCCTCACCAGTGCAGAGAAGATAGGAAGGCCTTCCTTGATGTGCTAGCAATGCTTCTCTAATGCCATCCTGGAGACTGGTGGCCCCTTTTCCTTCAAAAGTGTGTTGCCAGCTCTGGGTCCATTGGTTCTCCACAATGATCACAAGGTCCTTCTCTGCTCAGTTGGTCTCTATCTACTTGACTTCCAGCTATTCTTGCTGTATGGGCTGACTCCTCCCCAGAAACTGGACTTCGCTCAACTGCCTGAGACTCCTGTATGTCCAGCACAAGGAAATAATGGAACATAGAATCATTTAGGTTGGAAAAGACCTTTAAGCTTATCAAGTCCAAATGTAAACCTTACACTGACACCACTAAACCACATCCCTAATCGCCACATCTATTCATCTTCTAAACACCTCCAGGGATGATAACTCAACCATTGCCCTGGGCAGCCTCTTCCAGTACCTGAGCACCCTCTCTGTGAAGTACTATCTCCTAATTATCTAGTTTAAACCTCCCTCGCCACAACTTGAAGCCATTTTGTCTTGTCTTATTGCTTGTTATATGACAGAAGAAACCAGCGCCCACCCCACTACAACCTCCTTTCGGGGAGCTGTAGAGAGCAATGAGGTCCCCCCTCAGCTTCCTTTTCTTCAAATTAAACAACCCCAGATCCTTCCCCGTTCCTCATAAACCCTGTGCTCCAGCCTCTTCCCCAGCTCCTTTGCCCTCTCTGGACATGATGCAGCCCCTCAATGTCTTTCTTAGATTGAGAGGTCCAAAACTGAACCCAGGATTCAAGGTATGGCCTCACTAGTGCCGAGTACAGGGGGACGATCCCTGCCCTGCTCCTGCTGGCCACACATTTCTGATCCAAGCCAAGATGCTGTTGGCCTTCTTGACCCCAAGCCTGGAGCACTAAATGAGGTTGTTGTGACCCAAATCCAGGACCTGGTACCTGGCCTTGTTGCACCCTGTAGAGTCAGCCTTGGTCAATCAATCCAGCCTGTCCAGATCCCTCTGTAGAACCTTGCTTCCCTCAAGCAGATCAACAATCCCTTACATCTTGGTGTCATCAGCAAATTCACTGAGGGAGCACTCAATGCCCTTATCAACATTATTGGTAAAGATATTGAACAGAACTGGCCTAACAGAGCTTTGGGGACACCACTGCTGACTGGCCACCAACTGGATTTAACTCCAGTATCCTGAACAGGCCAAAGTGCCCCCTATGGAAGTCCAAGGTGGCTGTTCTGCTGACCTCCTTCTTCACTTCTCCAAGACTCAAAAACTCTACCATTTATGGATTGCTGCACCCAAGGCAGCCTCCAATCATCACATCTTCCACAAATCTTTCTCTGTTCATGGACAACAGGTCCACAGATGTGCTTCCCTGTCTGGCTCCATCACCAGCTGTGACAGGAAGACGTCTGCCACACATTCCAGTAACCTCCTAGATTGTTTCTTCTCCACTATATTGTATTTCCTGTAGATATCTAGTAGATTAAAGTCTCCCACGAGACCAAGGGCCAGTGTTAGTGAGGCTTCTCCCAGTTCCTTAAAGAATAATCCATCTGCCTCATTATCCTTTTTGGGTGGACAGTAACAGACTCCCACGGTGATATCTGTCTTGTTGGCCTTCCCCCTGATTCTGACCCATATCCAACACTACCATCACCATCATTAGGCTCTAGACAATCCAAAATATCCCTAACATACAGAGCCACCCCACCACTTCTCCTTCCTTGCCTTTCCCTTCTGAAAAGTTTGTAGCCATCCATTGCAGCACTCCACTTCGAATCACGGAATGGTTCAGGTTGGAAGAGACCTCAAAACCCATCCAGTTCCAATCCCACTGCCAGACAGGGACACCTCCCACCGGATCAGGCTGCTCAAAGCCTCATTCAACCTGGCCTTGAACACCTCTAGGGATGGAACATCCACAACTTTTCTACGCAAACTGGGCCAGTGCCTCACCACCCTCAGTGTGAAGAATTTCTTCCTAACACCTCATCTAAATTTTCCTCCTTCCAACTTATAGCCATTCCTCCTCCTCCCATCACTCCATGCCCTTGGTAAAAGCCCCTTCCCATGTTTTCTGGAGCCCCTTCAGGTACTAGAAGCTGCTCTAAGGTCTCTTCAGAGCCTTGTCTTCTCCAGGCTGAATAACACAAACTCTCTTAGCCTGCCCTCATAGCAGAGGTGCTCCAGCCTTCAGACCATCTCTGTGGCCTCCTCTGAACCTGCTCTAACAGGCCTTTAACCCCCAAATTGCTCAGTACCAATGCCACTTAGTCTTCTTACTCCTTTGTTGCTTTCATTTTTCACTGTCTGTAAGCAGAAAAATAAAAGGCTTCAGGCAATCAGGTGAGGCCTTGACTGAGAAAGGAGCTTGCAGTCTCCAGGGCTCTTGGCAGCACTGAAAAAAAAAAGCAAATTAAGCAAAATTCAAAAAGCAATCAAACATCATCAAAAGCAAATTAAGAGAATGACTCCTGAGCAGCTGGAGTCCAGACAGCTGGAGAGGTCTGTGCACAGTTGGAGTTGGCCTCCTTTAAAGAAGAAGCTTTTGCCTAGGAACAAAGCCCATCCCTAACATCCAAACCAAACGTCAGCTGTCTTGGAGCCAGGTTTGGATCTGCTTGGCCTTTTTTTTGTGGTCAGTTAGTGAAAAAATGCCCTGTAGATAGTCTTCATTG
The DNA here is from genome assembly GCF_032191515.1 of Phaenicophaeus curvirostris. Classification (NCBI taxonomy): domain Eukaryota; kingdom Metazoa; phylum Chordata; class Aves; order Cuculiformes; family Cuculidae; genus Phaenicophaeus; species Phaenicophaeus curvirostris. Next base: position 98,442,797 of record NC_091394.1, on the reverse strand, counting down.
GCTCAAGAGGGTCTTTCAGCTCATCTCAAAGTAATGGTTAATCAATAAATGATGAACTCAAGTAATACCTTCTCTTAGGAGTGATATTCACCTTGGAGTTCAGCCAGCTTGACACCAAACCTTGGACTGAAACAGCTGCAGAATCTCACCTCCCTGCAGCCCCACGACATGCCTGAGCAACCAGGCCCATTGGGATGTCTGCCTCAAGCTTCAGAGGATATCTCTGCCCAAACTTGCTCCAGAGCCGCTCATTTTGGGCACAGTCAGCTCAGATGGGTTCAAAGGAGCACTGGGAGGAGGTTGTAGCTACATTTTTGGGGGTTGCTGGTCAAAAACCGGCTGAAAATGGGCCAGCAGTGAGCCCAGGTGGCCAAGAAGGTGAACAGCATCTTGGCTTGGATCAGTCATGGTGTGGCCAGCTGGAGCAGGGAAGGGATTGTGCCCCTATGCTCAGCACTTGTGAGGCCACACCTTGAATCCTGTGTTCAGTTTTTGGGCCCCTCACTCCAAGAGGGACATTGACAGGCTGGAGCATGTCCAGAGAAGGGCAACAAGGCTGGTGAAGGGGCACAAGTCTTATAAGGAGCAGATGAGGGACCTGGGGTTGCTTAGCCTGGAGAGAAAGAGGTTGAGGGACAACCTTATTGCTCTCTTCAGCTCCCTGAAAAGAGGTTGTAGCAAGGTGGGTGTTGGTCCCTTCCCGCAAGTAACAAGCAATAGAACAAGAAGAAACATTCTCAAGTTGCACCAGGGGAGGCTTAGATTGGACAGCAGGAAAAAATTCTTTACAGAAAGGGTGGTGAAGCATTGCAAGAGGCTGCTCAGGACAGTGGCAGAGTCACCATCCCTGGAGAGGTTCAAATAATGTGTAGATAGGACGCTGTGGGACTCAGTTTAGTAGGCACAGTGGTGGTGTGTTGATGGTTGGACTTGATGATCTTAGAGGTCTTTTCCAATCTTAACAATTCTATGATTGTACTCTATGATTACTCTCTGCTCAGAGGATGGACGGACCAGCACATGCCTTTGTTCCGTTCAACCAGGGGAAGCCAGGTCCCTTTGATTGCCCTCTGCCCAGCTCTCTGTACCTCATTCCTAGGAGACTCCAATCTCCCTTCTCTCCCTCCTGGACTGGACCAGGGCCAAATGCAAAGTGATGACCAGCACAGATCTCTTGTACAGCAGCTACTCCCAGTCCCATGAACTGGAAGCCTGCAAGTGGTCCAGTTCATCCCTGTCTCAAACCAAGTCAGATATTTTCCATTCAAACTGTTCCTGGTTGTATTCCATGTGACCATAGAATCATGGAAGGGACCTTGAAGATCATCCAGTCCAACCCCCTTGCAGAAGAACCATAGAATAACCCCCTTGCAGCAAGCAGGGCAATCCTCAACCAAATTTCTCAAAGCCCCACCCAACCTGACCTTGAGTGTTTACAGGGATGGGGCATCTCCCACCTCTCTGGGCAACCTAAGACAAGGTCTCACCATCTTCAGCATGAACAATTCCTTCCTTTTATCCAGTCTGCATATCCCCTCTTCCAGTTTAAAATCATTCCCCCTCATCCTGTTGCAACAGGCCCTGCTCAAAAGTCAGTCAGATGAGAAACCACATGTTATCACGAGGATCTACAAGAAGCTATGGGTGTTGCTCCTGTTCCTGTCCCAGTCTCCCATGTTTTTGGACCACTCTCCCATTGCCAAGCGGTTTCATGGTAGTGGGAACAACCATTAACCCCTATGGAAACTGGTTTGAGCTTGTCTGCTTGGGATGAAATGGACTTCAAATGACCAAAAACATTCATGGAGGGAGGTTGTACTGCAGGACATGACATGGAAAGAGGTTCACTATTGGCGGGATGTCTACCTAAAAGTGTAAAAAAGAGCCACAGAACTCAAATCCAAGTGGGAGGAAGAGCTTAGAGCTGGTGGGTCTCACCTGGGCTCCAGGCGCTTGGCTGTAGCCGTGCAGCAGCATCACAACCTGTCTTCCACGCTGGGATCTGCTGCATGCAGCTGGCTTTTTCCTAGGATAAATGAGAAGGGCAGAGCAGGGAGTGGGGCTGGAGCAGAAACCAGACCAGTTTGAGAGAAAGAGGTCACCCACAGGGAAGCTTCATTATGGAAACCACGCGTCAGGTGAAGTAGCAGTTCTCCAACAGTGATGGGATCTGGCCAAGCCACCCACGCGTTATCCTGCCTGCTTGCAAGTTCTTGGACTGTCCTCTTGTTTGGGTCACGCAGAAGACCTGCCCAGTTGAGTTAATGGGTCTCCTCCAGGCTTTCATCCTTAACCCACATGATCTTGCTAGATAACATCAAAAGCCTGGGCTATATTTCATTAACAAGAGTCCTGCTCCATCCTGTGAGGTCATTGCAAGTTTGCACTTTCTCCCCTGTGATCTTCCCTCATGCCCTAACATTCCTTTGGGAACGACCTCCAAAATTACCATATTTAAATCCAGAGCAGCGGTTTTTCAGCTGCTGCCACAGCAGCTCCGTCTGTGCCACCTCCCAGCAATTCTTGGTTGAAATAAGAGTTTTCCAAAGCTCTCCAAAGCTCACAGGGTGCACCAGGAAGCTCTTCTCCCACTAGCACCGGAAAAATCTTTCTTGGCCTTTTGTATTTCCCTGGCTTATCTCAGGGATGCCCCATCACTGGAAGGGCTCAAGGTTAGGTTGGGTGGGGCTTTGAACAACCTGATCCAGTGGAAGATGTCATGAGGGGTAGGAACTAGATGATCTTTTATGTTTGCCAACTGTGTCCTGAGCAGCATCCAAAGAAGCGTGGCCAGCAGAGTGAGGGAGAGGATTTTGCCCCTCTACTCTGCTCTGGTGAGACCTCACCTGTAGTCCTGTGTCCAGTTCCGGAATCGCCAACACAAGAAGGATATGGAACTATTGGAACCAGTCCAGAGGAGGCCATGAAGATGATGTGAGGTCTGGAGAACCTCTGCTCTGAGGACAGGCTGAGAGTTGGGGTTCATCAGCCTGGAGAAGACAAGGGACCAGGGAGAACTTCAAGCAACCTTCCACTACCTGAAGGAGTTCCAGGAAAGCTGATGGGGGGAACTTTCTACAAGGGCATGGAGTAATAGTATGAGAGGGAATGGCTTTAAATTGGAAAGGAGAAGATTTAGATTCAACATCAGGAAGAAGTTCTTCATAGAATCATAGAACCATAGAATAACCAGGTTGGAAGCGACCCACCGGATCATCGAGTTCAACCATTCCTATCAAACACTAAACCATGCCCCTTAGCACTTCGTCCACCCGTGCCTTAAACACCTCCAGGGAAGGTGAATCAACCACCTCCCTGGGCAGCCTCTGCCAGTGCCCAATGACCCTTTCTGTGAAGAATTTTTTCCTAACGTCCAGCCAAAATCTCCCCTGACAAAGTGATCATGAGATGATAGGGTATTCTGTTCTAGGGAAAGAGAAGAGGGTGGTTAGTAGGACAGTAGCCTTAAATTTCCAGAGGGCAGACTTTGAACTCTTCAGAAGGCTGGTTGGCAAAGTCTCATGGGAGACAGTCCTTAAGGGCAAGGGAGCCCATGAGGGCTGAGAGCTCTTCAAAAAGTAAATCATAGAATCATAGAATCATAGAATAACCAGGTTGGAAGAGACCCACCAGATCATCGAGTCCAACCATTCCTATCAAACACTAAACCATGCCCCTTAGCACTTCGTCCACCCATGCCTTAAACACCTCCATGGAAGGTGACTCAACCACCTCCCTGGGTAGCCTGTTCCAGTGCCCAATGACCCTTTCTGTGAAAAAATTTTTCCTAATGTCCAGCCTAAATCTCCCCTGGTGGAGCTTGAGGCCATTCCCTCTTGTCCTGTCCCCTGTCACTTGGGAGAAGAGGCCATCACCCTCCTCTCTACAACCTCCTTAGCAGCTCAGGAGAAAGCCATCCCCATGTTCCAAAAAAAAAGCCGGCAGGGGAGAAAACCAGCTTGGTTGAACAGAGAGATCTTGAGGGATATCAAGAAGAAAAGAAATGTTTATGGGCTCTGGAAGAGGGGACAGGTCTCTTGGGTGGACTACAGGAGGGACGTGAGATTGTGTAGGGAAAAAATCAGAAGGGCTAAGGCTCAGCTAGAAATTGGATTGGCCAAGTCAGTGAAAGATAACAAAAAATCCTTCTATAAATATATAAATAATAAAAGGAGGACCAGGGAGACCATACAGTCCCTGTTGGATGCAGAAGGAACAACAGTGAAAGGGGATGAGGAAAAGGCTGAGGTACTTAATGCCTTCTTTGCCTCAGTCTTTAACTGTAAAGCAAGTTGTTCCGTCTGTGTACAAACCCAGGAGCTAGAGGAGCATAATGAGGCTCCCATGATCCAAGAGGAGGTGGTCAGAGCCTTGCTAGCCCGACTGGACAGTCACAAGTCTATGGGGCCGGACGGGATTCACCCTAGGGTACTGAAGGAGCCGGCGGATGTGCTGGCCAAATCCCTTTCCATCATCTTCCAACAGTCCTGGAAGACTGGGGAAGTCCCACTGGACTGGAGGCTGGCTGATGTTGTGCTCATCTACAAAAAGGGCCGCAGGGAGGACCCAGGGAACTACAGGCCTGTCAGTCTGACCTCAGTGCCAGGGAAAGTCATGGAACAGGTGATCTTGAGTGCTATCATGAAGCACATGCAAGAGAACCGGGTGATCAGGCCCAGTCAACATGGGTTCACAAAAGGCAGGTCTTGCCAAACTAACCTGATCGCCTTCTATGACAAAGTGACCCGGCTACTGGATGAGGGAAAGGCTGTGGATGTATCTTCCTGGACTTCAGCAAAGCCTTTGACACAGTTTCTCACAGCGTTCTGCTTTGGAAACTGTCACCTCTGGCCTGGAGAGGCGCACACTCTCCTGGGTGGAAAACTGGTTGGATGGCCGGGCCCAGAGAGTGCTGGTAAATGGAGTTAACTCCAGCTAGAGGCCAGTGACAAGTGGGGTTCCCCAGGGATCAGTGCTGGGTCCAGCCCTCTTCAATGTCTTTATCAATGACCTGGATGAAGGCATCGAGTGCACCCTTAGCAAGTTTGCAGACGACACTAAGCTGGGTGGAAGTGTGGATCTGCTGGAGGGTTGGGAGGCTCTGCAAAGGGATCTGAACAGGCTGGACCACTGGGCAGAGTCCAACGGCGTGAGGTTTAACAAGGCCAAATGCCGGGTCCTGCACTTGGGGCACAACAACCCTATGCAGTGCTACAGACTAGGAGAAGTCTGTCTAGAAAGCTGCCTGGAGGAGAAAGACCTGGGGGTGTTGGTTGACAGCCGACTGAATATGAGCCAGCAGTGGCCCAGGTGGCCAAGAAGGCCAATGGCACCTTGGCTTGTATAAGAAACGGTGTGACCAGCAGGTCCAGGGAGGTTCTTCTCCCTCTGTAGTCAGCACTGGTGAGACCGCTCCTCGAATCCTGTGTTCAGTTCTGGGCCCCTCACCACAAGAAGGATGTTGAGGCTCTGGAACGAGTCCAGAGAAGAGCAACAAAGCTGGTGAAGGAGCTGGAGAACAAGTCTTACAAGGAGCGGCTGAGAGAGCTGGGGGTGTTTAGCCTGGAGAAGAGGAGGCTGAGGGGAGACCTCATTGCTCTCTCCAACTACCTGAAAGGAGGTTGTAGAGAGGAGGGAGCTGGCCTCTTCTCCCAAGTGACAGGGAACAGGACAAGAGCGAATGGCCTCAAGCTCCGCCAGGGGAGGTTCAGGTTTGACATCAGGAAAAAAATTTTCACGGAAAGGGGCACTGGGCACTGGAACAGGCTGCCCAGGGAGGTGGTTGATTCACCTTCCCTGGAGGTGTTTAAGGGGTGGACGAGGTGCTGAGGGACATGGTTTAGTGATTGATGGGAATGGTTGGACTCAATAATCCAGTGGGTCCTTTCCAGCATACTGATTCTATGATTCTATGGTTTAGTGGCAGCTAGGGATGGTTGGACTCGATGATCCAAGCAGTCTTTTCCAATCTGGTGATTGTATGATTCTACGACCCCTTTCCCCTGCTCAGCGCTGCTCGGGTCCGCAAGCTCCTGGGCTCGCACCCAAGGAAGCGAAGGGAGCCGAGCGGAGCCGAGTCCTGCCGAGTAGAGCCGAACGTGGCCGAGCCGAAGGCAGCCGAGCGGAGCCGAACGTGGCCGAGCCGAGCGGAGCCGAAGGCAGCCGAGCCGAGAGGAGCCGAGTCCGGCCGAGAGGAGCCGAGTCCGGCCGAGAGGAGCCGAGTCCGGCCGAGAGGAGCCGAGTCCGGCCGAGAGGAGCCGAGTCCGGCCGAGAGGAGCCGAGTCCGGCCGAGAGGAGCCGAGCCCCGTGGCTGGGTGAGACTCTGCCTCCCCCCAGGCCCATTGGGGAGCGTTTGGGAGGCTCTCGGGGAGAGGTGGGAGTGGGGAGACCCCCTGGAGGGGGGCACAGTGCGGAGGGGAGAGCCCCGAGGTGGGGGATGTGGCGGCGGAGGGGAGGGGGCGGAGCTCGGGGGGGGAAGGGAGAGGGAGGAAGGAGGGGACGGAGGGGGAGTGGGGTGCAGGGGTGGAGTGCAAAGGAGTTGTGGGGGTCAGGGCTGGGGTTTGGAGTGCAGGGAGGTGTGGGGTGCAGCCCTGGGGTGCAGGGGAGGTGTGGGGCACAGAGCTGGGGTGTGGGGTGCAGCCCTGGGGTGCAGGGGAGGTGTGGGGCACAGAGATGGGGCTCGGGGTGCAGCCCTGGGGTGCAGGGGAGGTGTGGGGCACAGAGATGGGGCTCAGGGTGCAGCCCTGGGGTGCAGGGGAGGTGTGGGGCACAGCCCTGGGGCTCGGGGTGCAGCCCTGGGGTGCAGGGGAGGTGTGGGGCACAGAGCTGGGGTGTGGGGTGCAGCCCTGGGGTGCAGGGGAGGTGTGGGGCACAGCCCTGGGGCTCGGGGTGCAGCCCTGGGGTGCAGGGCACAGAGCTGGGGTGTGGGGTGCAGACCTGGGGTGCAGGGGAGGTGTGGGGTGCAGAGCTGGGGTATGGGGTGCAGCCCTGGGGTGCAGGGGAGGTGTGGGGTGCAGAGCTGGGGTGTGGGGTGCAGCCCTGGGGTGCAGGGGAGGTGTGGGGCACAGAGATGGGGCTCGGGGTGCAGCCCTGGGGTGCAGGGGAGGTGTGGGGCACAGAGCTGGGGTGTGGGGTGCAGCCCTGGGGTGCGGGGGAGGTGTGGGGCACAGAGCTGGGGTGTGGGGTGCAGCCCTGGGGTGCAGTGGAGGTGTGGGGCACAGAGCTGGGGTGTGGGGTGCAGCCCTGGGGTGCGGGGGAGGTGTGAGGCACAGAGCTGGGGTGTGGAGCACAGAGCTGGGGTGTGGGGTGCAGCCCTGGGGTGCAGGGGAGGTGTGGGGCACAGAGCTGGGGTGTGGGGTGCAGCCCTGGGGTGCAGGGGAGGTGTGGGGCGCAGAGCTGGGGTGTGGGGTGCAGCCCTGGGGTGCAGGGGAGGTGTGGGGCACAGAGCTGGGGTGTGGGGTGCAGCCCTGGGGTGCAGGGGAGGTGTGGGGTGAAGACCTAGGGCGTGGGGTGCAGACCTGGGGTGCAGAGAGGTGTGGATTTGTGCCAAACTCACCGCTTCCGCTTTCCATTTTGTTTTTCCTCGTGGAATTGGGTAAAAACTCCCCAAAAATGAATCTCACCAGCATGGCTGATGCCCCAGGTGCCCGCATCATGATGGGTTGAGGTGGCTGGTCTGTAACGTGGTGCACCTCAAGGTGACCCCACCTTAATTCCACTCTCCTTAAGGGTTTTGGCCATGACGGAGGCGGTGGGACCAGTAACTAAGCGCATCCTGGTGACAGGTGGCACCGGCTTGGTGGGCAAAGCCATCGAGAAGGTGGTGGCTGATGGAGAAGGGCAGCCAGATGAGGAGTGGATCTTTGTGTCCTCCAAAGATGCCAACTTGACGTGAGTTGATAGCACAGGTTTTTGCTTGGAAAGCCCCCTTGTCTGCTCTGTTGACCCCACGGAACCCCAAAATTTCCCATCCCAGGAGCGCTGTGGAGACCAAAACCCTGTTTGAGCGGCACAAACCCACCCACGTCATCCACTTGGCCGCCATGGTTGGGGGCCTCTTCAAAAACATCCGCTACAACCTGGATTTTTGGGTGAGCAACGAGGAAATGGGGCACTATTGGGATCCTTGTGGATGAAGCAACCTCCTCTCACTCCAAACTGGGGACAAACCAGATCTTCTCTGATTTCTGGAGTTATTAATGAGGGCACAGGGTTTTGGAGGTCTCCACCCCATGGATCTGACTAATCTCTTCATCCCTAGAGGAGAAACATCCATATCAATGACAACGTCCTGCACTCAGCTTACGAGACAGGGGTGCAGAAGGTGGTCTCCTGCCTCTCCACCTGCATCTTCCCAGACAAGACAACGTACCCTATCGACGAGAGCATGGTGAGCATCTCCATCCCCACATGCAGCCTGGTGGAGAACCCTGCCCTGCTTTATTCTCTGCTCTCTTGTCCCCAGATTCACAACGGGCCACCTCACAGCTCCAACTTCGGCTACTCCTATGCCAAGAGGATGATCGACGTCCAGAATAGGTGTGGGTGGGAGACATCGAAGAGCTTTTGTTGGCTGCAAGCAACCTCTGGGCAAGGGGAGTCTCCTGAGGCTTCCAGAAATTGAACAGAGCACTTGCAGCCCACAAAGCCAACCATATCCTGGGCTGCTTCCAAAGGAATGTGGCCAGCAGGGTGAGGGAGATGACTCTGCCCCTCTACTCTGCTCTGGATAGACCCCACCTGTAGTCCTGTGTCCAATACTGGAGTCCTCAGCACATTAAAGGAGCGAGTCCAAAGGAGGCCACGGAGTTGATCCAAGGGCTGGAGCAACTCTGCTATGAGGAGAGGCTGAGAGAATTGGAGTTGCTCAGTCTGGAGAAAACAAGACTCAAGGGAGACCTTAGAGCAACTTCCAGTACCTGAAGGAGCTCCAGGAAAGCTGGGAAGGGGCTCTTGATCAGGAATTGCAGGGATAGGATGAGAGAAAAGGGGGTTGAGCTGAAAGAGGGGAGATTGAGATGAGATCTTAGGAAGATATTCTTCATTATGAGGGTGGTGAGATACTACCCCGGGTTGTCCAGAGAAGTCATGGATACTCCATCCCTGGAGGTGTTCAAGGCCAGGCTGGATGAGGCTTTGAGCAACCTGATCCAGTAGAAGATGTTGACCCATGTCAGGGGGTTGAAACTGGATGGGCTTTAAGGCCCCTTCCAACCCAAACCATTTTATGATTCTATGAGATACTTGGGCTCAGTAGAAGAGGATGCTTCTGGTTGGGGTCTTCTGGGCTTTGTGTGGGAGAGGGGTGACTGTGGCTGTAGACAACCCACCTGAACCCCCCTGCTCTCACCCAGGGCCTACTTTGAGCAGCACGGCTGCCGCTTCACTGCCGTCATCCCCACCAATGTCTTTGGACCACATGACAACTTCAACATTGAGGATGGCCACGTCTTGCCAGGGCTCATCCATAAGGTCTACCTGGCCAAACGTGAGTGTGGCAGAACTTCTGGTGGCTTTTTTGGAGAAGGTTGAATTGGCTTGGGTTTTCCCCCCTCTACCTGCTCCATGAGCTACTCCACAGGGTAGCCAAGGAGGGTGGAGATGGCTCTGATCCTCATGGACATGTTCTCCTTCGTCCTGCAGAGACTGGCTCTGCTCTGACTGTCTGGGGTACAGGCAAGCCCAGAAGACAATTCATCTACTCCCTGGTATGTGTGGCCTTAGGGACATCTTGCCTCCCATGGCTTGGGGAGGGCAGTCTATGGGACTCGGGGTGGGTCCAGCACCTGGAACCCGGTAGGATCTGAGCCCACCTGGATTGTCCTGGGCAGCATTGGAGATCCTCAGGGTTGGGTCCTCCTTGCGATGGGAGGGCTGGGGAAGAGCAGCCACCGCACCTCAAGAGACATCTGCTCCTCCACAGGACTTGGCCCGTCTCTTCCTTTGGGTCCTGCGGGAATATGATGAGGTAGAGCCCATCATTTTGTCAGGTAAGCCCCCCTAGGACACCCTCTCCAGCCCCTTTCCAAGAGGATGGAGGAACAGCCACCACCATGCCCTTCTCCACAGTGGGAGAAGATGATGAAGTCTCCATCAGGGAGGCAGCAGAGGCGATCGTGGAGGCCATGGACTTCAGGGGAGAGCTCGTTGTATCCTTCAGTGCTGGTTGGCTCAACCTGCTTTTGGAGCTGCTGCAGCATGGAGGGCATCCCAGTGTCCACCAGGGCTGCAGGGGAGATGCTGTTGTCCAATCATCCTTCCCACCGCCCCAGCTAGGACCTGGTTGAGATCTAGTTTTCCTCTTTGGTTTTCCTTAACTGTTCCCATCCCAGTTTGACACCACCAAGGCAGATGGGCAGTTCAAGAAGACGGCCAGCAATGCCAAGCTCCAGCACTACCTGCCCGGCTTCCAGTTCACACCCTTCAAGCAAGGTGAGATGAAGGCTCCATGGAACATAGAGGTCCTACTCATGCAGTTGGGCCTTGATGGCATCAGGGTGGTCCATCCTTTCAGTGCTTAAAGGGGGCAGATAAGAAAGATGGGCATGGACTTTCTACCAGAGCCAGTGGTGACAAGACAAGGAGGAAAGGTTTGAATGGAAAGAGAGGAGAACCAGATTGGATAAAAGGAAGGAATTATTTCTCCTCCTCTACTCCTGTCTGGTGAGACCCCACCTGGAGTCCTGTGTCCAGTTCTGGAATCCCCAAGAGAAAGAGGACATGGAACTGTTGGAACAGGTCCAGAGGAGGACACGGAGATGATCCGAGGGCTGTAGCCCCTCTGCTATGAGGACAGGCTAAGAGAGTTGGAGTTGTTCAGCCTGAAGAGAAGGCTCTGAGGAGACCTTAGAGCAGCTTCAAGTACCTGAAAGGGCTGGGGAGGAACTTTTTCCAGGGGCACGGAGTGATAGGACGAGGGGGAATGGCTTTAAATTGGAAGGGACATTAGATGGCACATTAGGAAGAAATTCTTCGTGATGAGAGTGGTGAGGCCCTGGCACAGGCTGCTCGGAGAAGTTGTGGCTGCTCCATCCCTGGAGGTGTTCAAGGACAGGTTGGATGGGGCTTTGAGCAGAGCAACCTAATCCAGTGGGAGGTGTCTCTGCCCATGGCAGGGGGTTGGAACTGGGTGGACTTTGAGGAACCTTCCAACCCAAACCATTCTGTGATTCTATGTTCACACTGAGGGTGGTGGGACACTGGCCCAAGCTGTCCAGAAAGATGGTGGATGCCCCATTCCTGGAAATTCAATGTCTAGTTGGACAGAACTCAGTGCAACCTCCTCATTACAGGGAGGGGTGGACTGAGTGGACTTCAAAAGGTTCCTTCCAACCAATACCCTTTGATGATTCCATGAATAAACTGTGTTCCTAAGCCCAAACCCCATCCCATCTTCTTCCTCTCCAGCTGTGAAGGAGACCTGCACCTGGTTCAGCACCAACTACGCCAGCGCTAGGAAGTGACGAAGCCACCGTGGCACAGGACCAGCCTCACCTGGCACCGGCATCATCATCTTCAACTCAGGGTTGTCCTTTGCAGGGGCAGAGGACAGGGCTGGGGTGGTGACAGTGACATTTCCAAAGTAAAGGGGGTCCTGATCCCTTTGAGCAACCTGCACATTCCTGCCTTCTCCTCAGGATGCCCAGGTGGGTAGAAGGTTGGGCATCCTGAACGTTCTAGGACCCCAGACCAGGTGGAAGCCACCAACTGGAGCCACCACCTTGGCTGGTGGCTCCTGCTGAGCTGTAATGGGCTGCACTGCTGGTGGTTGGTGGAGGAACAGCAGGTAGGCTTTTGATGGTGGCTTCAGCAGATCAGGATGGTCCCAAAGCCACACCAGCTGGGACCAGAACAGGGAAGGCTCCAGCTGTAAATAAGGCATTTATTAAAATATATGCAAATAGTTTAAAACTGGTGGGATGAGGAACATTTACGTCCCATCATGGTCCCATTCACACATCAAATGGCACCCTTAAGGCCCTGAGCACCACCTCGTGTTCTCCAGCAGGATCCGGAAGAGCCAAAAAGAAGGATTTAAAACCACTCTGGTGGGACAAGGCTGTGGCCAAGCCACTGCACAAAGGTCAACTGGTGGTGTGGACATAGCAGAAGTCTTGCCCAGGGTTGGCTTTCTTCCTGCACGGCTGCCCAGCCCTGGTGAGCCCCTGGCATCGAGACCGCAAGGACCTATGGAAGAGAGACCATGAGTAACTCAGGAAGCTCCCAGCAGGGCTGCCACCCCCACTTGCTGTCCAAGGTGACACCAGCCCCAGCATGGCCCTGGAGAAAGGATGGTTCCTGTGGTTGGTACTCACACATCGCTGGTCAGAGATCGGCTTGGGCTGTAGGGTTTGGGCTTCTCAGAACCTGTGGTCATATCCAGCATCTCCTGGTTGGGGAAAAAGGGGTTTACATCCTCCATCCTTGGTGGCCATCCTGTCCTGCCTAAGATGTCCCTTGTCCCCTGGGGCCGTGTGGGTTAGGATGGGTGCCTTGGCTACCCATCCTTAAAGGACATCCCCTTCCATCCAGAAGTCCTCCTTGAGCATCAGTTCCCCCCAAGCACTGCAGGACCAGCCCTGGCCCCTCTCCCAGCAGGGTGTCCAGCACCTAGAGGTGCAGTCACAAGGAGGACACCCCAACCCTAGAGGAACTGACCCTCAGGAGGGCCCAGCTGGGCCCCAGGAACAGGGTCTGGTCCAACCTGGGTCATGCCATGGAGCTCAGGCTTACCCCACATCTCAGCTTTGTCCTCCAGCCACCACAGATGGATGACACCCGCCCTGCTAAGCTGGGGACATCCCCAGCCACTGCTGGGGGCTGCTTCAGGCATGAAGGCTCTGCAAGAACATAGAATCATGGAACGGGTTGGGTTGGAAGGGACCTTAGAGCCCATCCACTTCCTACTCCTGTGTTGTGGGCAGGGACACCTCCCACTTGATCAGGTTGCTCAAAGCCCCATCCAGTCTGGTCTGTAACACCTCCAGAGGTGGGGCAGCCATGAGGAGGGGCATGTTGCTGGCTCACGTGGAGCTTGTCATCCACCAGCATCACAAGTCCTTCTCCTTAGGGCTGCTCCAAATCCTTTCTCCACCTAGCATGGATTTGTACTAGGATGGCCCTCACCCAGGTGCAGGGACCTTGCTCTTGGCCTTGTTGAACTTCATGAGCACGGGTGGTGACACTGCCAGCACTGCTGTCACCAGATGTTGGATGGAGACACCTTGGGGTGGTGTACACCTCATGTAGTTTGGAGACACTGGAGTAACACACGTGCCCCAGTACAGGATGGGGACATGCTGGGGCATCAGACCCTGTCCTACAGCCACCACACCTCCCACCCCATGGTCACCCCTCCCACATTCCCCCCCCCTTGCCTGACCAGCTCTCACCTTGCAGGTAGCTCATCTCCATCTTGTCCAGCTCCACCTGCAACAGCTCCAGTTCGTGTTCCCTACACAGGAAGGAGGAAACCTGGAGTTCCACCACCTTGGTGGCTCCTTGGTCACCCCCATCATGATAGCAGCCCCCTTTCCAGCCTCTCCACACCCTCCTCTGGGCAGAACCAGGGAAGAGAGCTGGAATGAGGTGCCCAAAAGCTGCAAGCCATCCATCAAGATGCGTTCTGCTCCCTTCTGGGGACCAGTAGCCCACCCTGGGGACCTCTGCCAGATAGCAGCAGGAGGTGACATCCAGGATGGGTCCTAGCAGCTCCCGAGGTTGCCATGCCCATTCTCCCCAGCCATCTCCTACCTCTCTGGAGTGGAAGTGAGCCAGGTACGGGGCTTCTCCGGAGGAACTACCAGGCAAGCTCCTCCAGCACCACGGGAGGTGGTCACAAAAAGCCACTTCCCTGCAGGGAGAAGAGAGATCGGAAGGGGACAAAAGCCCCAAAATCTCACCCTCATGACATCCCAGGGTGGCATCTCCCCAAACAGGTCCCCCCACATCCATCCCCACCTGCCAGAGCAAGGACCAGGAGAGCGAAGAGTGCTGAGATGCCGAGGAGCTCAGCAAGGACACTGGAGGCGAGGAAGAGGAGGAGGAGGATGGCACGGGGCAGCATGGGCACCAGTAGCGAAACCAGCAGCACAAAGTAGGATCCGTGTAGGATGCAGGTGGAGATGACATTTGGGCTCTGACCTGCAGGACAGGGAGGAATAGCCTGATGGTGGCACCTACCAGCATCCATCAGACCTCCAGCACCCATTCCTGGCTCACCAGTTGGATCCTGGACACGTTGGAGGTGCTGCAGATGTTTCTCCACCTGGTTCCGTGCATCCTCTACAGCCAGCAGTGCCAAGCCCAGGCTCTGGTTCATCTGCCACAGCTTTTCCATCACCTCCTCCATCTGGTGCTGCTGGGCCAGGAGAAGGGCCAGGTTGCTCTCTGCACATGGAAGAGGTGGACATGGTGTCAGGATGAGCTTCTCCATTGGGAGAGGTGCAAAAAGAGCTGGGAATGGGGTTTGTTGGATTCCCACCTAGCTGGGAATAGACATCCCAAGCTCTTTCCTGCATGTGCTGGAGGTTGGACAGGTTGGCCCGGGGGCCTTCCTGGAGTCTCAAAGTCCCATGGCCACTCGCGTTCCCTGTAGGAAGGCATGAGAGGTTAGGTTGGTCCCCAAGGTGGGACAGAGGATGGAGCAGCATCCTGGATGGTGGTTCTTACCCGTCCGCTGTGTGATGTCCTCTATGAGCTGGACCACCTGGCGCTGCCCGCCGGCAATGAGGGCTTCATCCAGCGCTGGCCACAGCAGGCTGGGGGTCTCCAGTCCTGGCCGCAGCCTTCCAGCTGGCTGTTCCTGGGGTGAACGATGAGAAGGTGACTCCACAACCTACGCAAACCACCACACCCCATGGTGATGCCCAACTCCATGTACCAGGTGAACGCTAGTTCTCCCCATGGGCAACCTCTCAGCATCCCAAAAGGATCCCCCAGTGATGAAGGTCCATCCCATGGCATGGAGGAAAGAGATTTTGGAAGAGAGTGAAGCTAGGAAAGATGGTTAGGGGTGGAAAAACCTCATCTCCCATGAGGGAAATGAGCAAAAAAGGGCAGGTTTCACCCCAAAATGAGACAGCTGGATCCTTCTGGGGCTCTGCAGCTACAAGGCTTGGAATTTCATAAATCATGGAATGGGTTGGGTTAGAAGGGACCTCAAAGCTCATCCAGTTCCAAGACCCCTCCTGGATCAGATTGCTCAAAACCCCCATCCAACCTGGTCTTCAACACCTCCAGGAATGGGACAGCCACAACTTCTTTGGAAAACCTGGGCCAGGGCCTCATCACCTTCAGTGTGAAGAATTTCTTCCTAATGTCAATCTAAGTCTTCCCCCTTCCAATTTAAAGCCAGTCCCCCTTGTCTCATCACTCCAGGCCCTTAGAAAAAGTCTCTCCCCAGCTTTCCTGGAGCACCTTCAGGGACTTGAAGGTTGCTATAAGGTCTCCATGGAGCCTTCTCTTCTCCAGGCTGAACAACCCCAACTCTCTCAGCCTGTCCTCAGAGCAGAGGGGTTCCAGCCCTCACATCATCATTGTGGCCTCCTCTGGACCCATTCCAACAGTTCCATGTCCTTGTTCTCCAGAAGTGGACACAGGACTCCAGGTTGTGTCTCAGCAGAGCAGAGTAGAAGGGTGGAGTCCCCTCCCTCAAGCTGCTGGCCACACTGCTTTGGATGCAGCCCAGGGCACAGTTGGCCTTCTGGGCTGTGAGCACACGTTGCCAGCTCATGTTGAGAGTCTCCTCAACCAGCACCCCAAACCCTTTTCAGGACTGCTTTCAATCACGTTGTTCCCAGCGTGGAACTGGAGAAAAGAGGTCTTGGGGTGCGCTGTCCTGGCACCATCTACCCATGTCTGGGGTAGACAGGTGGGTCTGGTGACCCTCAACGTTGGCCTTGCAGTTGGAAAGGGCCACCACCATCTTGGCTGCTGCCTCCTCCTCATTCTGACTGGCCCAGGGTGAGCAGAGCTCCACTACAACGAGGTGACAGCACCAGTGACAGGGCTCAGCACCCACATGTGCTCTCATAGGTAGGAACATAAGGAGAAAGGTGTGAACCCACCTCACCACTTAGCTTTCAACCCCAAAACATGGACATGGGGCACCCACTGCTTGGGGTTCAGGTGGGAACATGAGGAGAAAGGTGTGAGCCAAGGCCAAAACTTGCCCTTCAACCCCAAAATGTAGACATGAGACACCAAGACATAGAACTCCACGTCTGGAAAAGTGGGGTGGGAGCTCTCTGAGACCCCCATTTCCCATCCAGGATGAATCCCCACCACCACACCTGATGGTGGCCAGAGTCCAAAGTTGACGGCTCCCAGCGTGTGGCTTCAGCTTGGAACCGCTCGTCGACCACGGTCACCTCAAAGGGAATTTGCGTGGAGAGCCCCAGCTCTGTGGGGACCCTGAGCTTCTCTGGTGGGGTTCCCATCTCCTCCAGGGAGGTGCCAAGGCCTGCCCTCCACCAAAGCTGAGCAGCAGCGCAGAGGAGCAGCAGAGACGAGGAGCTCTGGGGCAGAAGCATCATAGTGGTGGGGTCCTGTGGGGAGAAAAGGCAAGGGGGGAGCACCACAAGACCCCCCAAACCTAGGGAGATTTGAGGGGGGACTAAGCTGTTAAAGGGGAGGAACCCAACTGGGGGGACGGCAACACCACACCGAGGGGTGACAGGGGAGGAAGAGGAAGAAGGGGAAGTGGGGGGGGAGGAGGAGGAGGAGGAGGAAGAAGGGGAAAGAGGGGGGAGGAGGAGGAGAAGGAAGAAGGGGAAAGAGGGGGGGAGGAGGAGGAGGAGGAAGAAGGGGAAAGAGGGGGGAGGAGGAGGAGGAGGAAGAAGGGGAAAGGGGGGGGAGGAGGAGGAAGAAGGGGAAAGGGGGGGGAGGAGGAGGAAGAAGGGGAAAGAGGGGGGGAGGAGGAAGAGGAGGAAGAAGGGGAAAGAGGCGGGGAGGAGGAGGAGGAGGAAGAAGGGGAAAGTGGGGGGAGGAGGAGGAGGAGGAGGAGGAAGAAGGGGAAAGTGGGGGGGAAGAGGAGGAGGAAGAAGGGGAAAGAGGGGGGGAGGAGGAGGAGGAAGAAGGGGAAAGAGGAGGGGAGGAGGAGGAAGAAGGGGAAAGAGGAGGGGAGGAGGAGGAAGAAGGGGAAAGAGGAGGGGAGGAGGAGGAGGAGAAGGGGAAAGAGGAGGGGAGGAGGAGGAGGAAGAAGGGGAAAGAGGAGGGGAGGAGGAGGAGGAAGAAGGGGAAAGGGGGGGGAAGAGGAGTAGGAGGGGGGCAGGAGGAGGAAGAAGGGGAAAGTCGGGGGAGGAGGAGGAGGAGGAGGAAGAAGGGGAAAGGGGGGGGAGGAGAAGGAGGAAGAAGGGGAAAGGGGGGGGGAGGAGGAGAAGGAAGAAGGTGGAAGGGGGGGAGGAGGAGGAAAAAAAGAACGGCAGATGGAATAAGAAACAATGAGGGAAGGAGAGAAGAATAAAAGATAAAGGAATAAAGGAGCCGGCCAGTCCCAGAGCCCGCACACCTGCCCAAACTCCCGCCACGCTGGGCAAGCCCCGCCCCTTGTAGCCAAGCGCGGCCAATAGGCTGCGAGGGGCGGGAGCGCCGCAGCCAATGAGAGAGGAGGGGGCGTGGCCTGCGGGGCTCTGGGCGGGGTCTCGGGGGGCGGCAGAGTCGCAGCCAATTGGCGGAGAGGCGGAAGCTCGGCAGCCAATGGACGCATGGGGGCGGGGCTTGGGAGTCCTCGGGGGGCGGGAGCGTCGCAGCCAATGGGCATGCAGGGGGCGTGGCTTGGGGGGGGTGAAGGCTCGGGGGTCGGGAACAGCGCAGCCAATGGGAGCAGGGAGCGTGGCTTCGGGTGGGCGGGAGCTGAGGGAGGAGCGGAAGCAGCGCAGCCAATGGGAGCGAAGGGGGCGTGGCTTAGGCGGGAGGGAGCTGGGGTGGGAGCAGCGCAGCCAATGGGAGCGAAGGGGGCGTGGCTTAGGATGGGCGGGAGCTGGGGGATAGGGGCAGCGCAGCCAATGGGAGCGAAGGGGGCGTGGCTTGAGGCGGGAGCTATGGAAGGGGCGGGAGCTGCGTAGCCAATAGGAAGCGCAGGGAGGGCAACGTTGCAGCCAATGGGCACGCAGGGGGCGTGGCTTGAGGCGGGCGCTATGGGGGGGCGGGAGCGGCGCAGCCAATGGGCGCAGAGTCAGGAGCGCCGCAGCCAATGGGCGCGCTGGGGGGCGTGGCTTGTGGCTCGGGCTCCTCGAGGGATGGGAGAGGCTCAACCAATGGGCGGGGGGGGCGGGCTCAGAGCGAGGGGGCGATGGAGGCGGCGGAGCTGCGGGTCGGGTTCGTGGGCGCCGGGCGGATGGCGGGGGGCCTGGCCCGGGGGCTGCTGCGGGCAGGTACGGGGTCCCTACCCCATAGATCGGGGTGGGGGCACGGGAACAACCCTGTGCTGTCCCCACCTTGGGTCTCCGCTCCATAGAAGGACGCGGGGACGGCCCCATCTTGTCCCCTCTCGGCATCCCTGCCCCACAGGTCGGGGTGGGGTCACAAGGACAGCCCCATCCCGTCCCCTCCTGGGGTCTCTGCCCCATAGATCGGGGAGGGGACACGGGGACAGCCCCCTCCTGTCCCCTCCTGGGGTCTCTGCCCCATAGAAGGACACGGGAACAATCCTGTCCTGTCCCCTCCTGGCATCCCTGCCCCATAGATCAGGGTAGGGACACGGGAACAACCCTGTCCTGCCCCCTTCTGGGGTCTCTGCCCCATAGAAGGACAAGGACAGCCCCATCCTGTCCCCTCCTGGCATCCCTGCCCCATAGATCGGGGAGGGGATGCGAGGACAGCCCTATCCTGTCCCCTCCGGGGGTCCCTGCCCCATAGAGGGACACAAAGACAGCCCCATCCAGTCCCCTCCCAGGGCCTCTGCCCCACAGATCAGGGTGGGGACACGGGGACATCGCCATCCTGTCCCCTCCTTGGGTCCCTACCCCACAGGTCGGGCTGGGGACACAGGGACAGCCCTGTCTGGTCCCTTCCTGGCGTTCCTTTGGAGATCAGGGCGTTCCATCTGCATCTCCTCCTCCTCCTCTTCGTCCTTCTCTATCTCCTCCTCCATCTCCATCTCCTCCTCCATCTCCTTTTCCTCCTTCTGGTCCTCACCCCAGTCCCCATTGTCCCTAAGGGAAGGTGCCACCCAGCAGCATCCTGACCAGTGCCCCCTCGGACAAGAACCTGGATGCCTGGCGGGTGAGTGGGGCTGGCGGGATGACAAACGCGGTGGCCACAGTGGTGGGAAGCCTGTTGAGATGTCCCTCACCGTGATTTTGGGGCATCCATTCCCACCACAGATGGCTTTGGATCATCCTTCCTTCTTCTGGGTGGATGGCCCAGCCCAAAGAGTGGTGGTGAGCAGAGCTAAATCCATTTGGTGGCCGGTTACAAGTGGTGTCCCCAGGGCTCCATGTTGGGGTTGTTTAATGTCTTTATCCATGATCTGGATGAGGGGATTGAGTGCAACCTTGAGAAGTTTGCAGATTACACCAAGTCGGATGGAAGAGTTGATCTACTTGAGGGCAGGGAGACTCTGCAGAGGGATCCGGACAGGTTGGATCCATGGGCTGCGACCAACGGGATGAGGTTCAACAAGGCCAAGTGTTGGGTTCTGCACTTGGGACAGAACAACCCCATGCAGCTCCAGGCTTGGAGAAGGACATTGAGGGGCCAGAAGACGTCTGGAGAAGGGAACAGAGCTGGGAAGGGGCTGGAGAACAAGGGCTATGAGAAGTGACTGGGGGACCTGGGGTTGTTTAGGCTGGAGAAAAGGAGGCTGAGGGGAGACTTCATCACTGTCTACAACTGCCTGGAATGAAGTTGTGGTGAGGTGGGTGTTGGTCTCTTCTCCCAAGTGATAGGATGACAGGAAATAGCCTCAAGTTGCACCAGGGCAGGTTCGGATTGGACATCAGGAAAAATTTCTCCACCAAAAGGGTTGTCAGGCACTGGCGGAGGCTGCCCAGGGAGGTGGTGGAGTCCCCATCCCTGAAGGTGTTTAAAAGCCAAGGAGATGAGGTGCTCAAGGATGGTTTAGTGGTGGACAGGCACGGTTGGACTCGATGATCTCAAAGGTATTTTCCAACCAAGGGATTCTAGACCCAGGCAGAGCCTTGGTGGCTTTGCAGGCAGAGCAGGTCCCCAAGTTGTGTCCCCACGACCCAGCTGGGACATGTCTTGTCCATGGGGGTGGAGGGTGCCAGGCTGTGACACCTCTCCTTGCTCATGGACAGGAATCGGGCTGCCGGACCACCCACTGCAACCTGGAGGTGCTGCAGGAGAGCACGCTGGTCTTCCTGGCCACCAAACCCCATGTCCTGCCAGGCGTCCTGCAAGAGATCCGTCCTGCTGTGGGACCCCACCACATTGTTGTCTCACTGGCGGCCGGCGTCACCCTCCAGACACTGCAGCGGGTGAGCCTCCTCCTCATCCATCTCTTCCTTCTCCACTTCTTCCACCTCCTCCTTGTCCTCCTTCTTTTCCTCCATCTCTTCATTTTCTTCCATTTCCTCCTCCTCTTCCTCCTCCTTCTTATCCTTCAGATCCTTCTCTTCCTCCTCCTCTTCCTCCTCTTCTTCCCCCTTCTCCTCCTTTTCCTCCTCCTCCTCCTTCTTCTCTTCCTCCTCCTTCTTATCCTTCATATCTTTCTCTGCCTGTTCCTCCTTCTCCTCCTCTTTCTCTTCCTTCTGTTCCATCTTTTTTCTCCTCCATCTCCTCCTCCTTCTTCCATCTCCTCCTTCTTCTTTTCATCCTTCCTCCTTCTCCTCTTGCTCCATCTTCTCCTTCTTCCTCCTCCATCATCTCCTCCTTCTTTTCATCCTTCCTTCTCCTTCTCCATCTCCTCCTTCTCCTCTTTGTTCTTCCTCCTTCTTCTCTTCCTTCTCATCCCATTTGCACCTGGGCCCATGGAGAAGCCCACGTCACTGTGGTGCTTTCCCAACCCAGGTTGCATCCTGAGGTCCTTCCCCATGAACCACACTTCTCTGCTGATCTCAGGACACCCTTGGGTGCTTCCCAGAGCTGGTAACCCCTCTTCCATTCCTGTTTCTCCCCAGCTTCTCCCTGCTGGGACCAAAGTGCTGCGGCTGATGCCCAACCTTCCATGTGTGGTGCAAGCAGGGGCAATGGTCTTCGCCCGGGGCAGCGGTGCTGGTGATGGAGAAGCCGCTCTGCTGAAGAGCTTGCTGTCCTCCTGCGGGCTCTGCGAGGAGGTCCCCGAATCCTACATCAACATCCACACTGGCCTTAGCGGCAGCGGGGTAGCCTATGTAAGAACCTGCGCTTGGTGGGATCCGGCTCACCAGCAGGACACAGGACACGAGCAGAAATCCCACCCATGTGGGGTTGGGATTTGGGGTCCTTCTCCTTTGTTCACATTCAGCCCTGACACTCTTCTCCTCCAGGTCTACCTGTTTGCCGAAGCCTTGGCTGAAGGAGCGGTGAAGATGGGCATGCCAGGTGGCTTGGCCAGCAGAATCGCGGCTCAGACGCTGCTGGTGAGTCAGTGCCGTTGCCTGGGGACACCTGACATCTCCGTAGCTTCCACCAGCTTGGGCACCATGGGCTCTGTGGTACCTGATGTGATGGCAAAGTGAAGGAGGAGGTGCTGGATCTCAGTTTCCCCTCTTGAAACCCAAGATGAGGTCACCAGTAGACGGTGAAGGCCATGGTGGTGGGAGAGATGCTTTGGCACCTTGGACCCCACCGCAGGGCTGTGGGTCTTTATCCATGATCTAGATGAGGGGATTGACTCTCAGTCTGCAGATGGCAAATTGGGCAGGCGTCTTGATCTGCTGGAGAGCAGGAAGGGTCTACAGAGGGATCTGGACATACTGGATCCATGGGCTGGAGGACAGGAAGGCTCTGCAGAGAGATCTGGCCAGGCTGGATCCATGGGCTGTGACCAGCGGGGTGAGGTTCAACAAAGCCACGCGTTGAGTCCTGCACTTGAGACACAACAACCCCATGCAGCTCCACACTTCCACACTTCGAGAAGAGTGGCTGGAAAGCTGCCTGGAGAAGGACCTGGGGGTGCTGGTCAACAGCAGCTGAGAATGAGCCAGCAGTGGCCCAGGTGGCCAAGAAGGCCAACAGCATCCTGGCTTGGATCAGCCATAGCGTGGCTAGCAGGACCAAGGAAGGGATTGTTCCCCTGGACTTCACGCTGGTGAGGACACACCTTGAATCCTGGGTTGAGTTTTGAGCCCCTCACTCCAAGAAGGACATTGAGGGGCTGGAGCACATCCAGAGGAGGGAGTGGAGCTGGTGAAGGATCTGGAGCCCAGGGGTTCTGGGAGCGGTTGAGGGACCTGGGGTTGTTTAGCCTGGAGAAAAGGAGGCTGAGGGGAGACCTCATCACTGTCTACAACTGCCTGAAAGGAGGTTGTACTGAGGTGGGTGTTGGTCTCTTCTCCCAAGGAGCAAGTGATAGAACCAGAAGAAATGGCCTCAGGTTGCACCAGGGCAGGAGGTTTAGGTTGGACATTAGGACAAATTTCTTTACTGACAGAGTAGTGAAGCATTGGGAGAGGCTCCCCAGGGCAGGTGGTGGAGTCACCATCCCTGTGGAGGGCTTCAAAAAATGTGTAGATGTGGCACTTTGGGACATGGTTTAGTGGGCACAGTGGTGTTGGGCTGAAGGTTGGACTGGATGAGCTCAGAGGTCTTTTCCAACCTCAATGATTCCATGATTCTGTGGTGATGGGAGGACGCTGCCATCCAATCCCCGGGCAAGGAGAAGCAGTTTGGGGAGGTTGCCTTCTCTCTGACCTGCCCTGGTCTTCCATAGGGTGCAGCGAAGATGATGCTGGAGACAGGTGAGCACCCAGCAAAGCTGCGAGGAGATGTCTGCACTCCTGGAGGCACCACCATCCACGGACTGTACCAGCTGGAGAAGGGCGCGCTGAGGGCCACCGTCATGAATGCTGTGGAGATGGCCACCAACCGAGCACGTGACATGGCCAAGGACTAGCAGTTTGGTTGCGGATGAGCTCCTCCATCCTGTCCCTCATAAGGCAGGAGAGGCAATGGGGACCAGACTGAACTCCTTCAGGGAGCAGGGGGATCCTGAGAGCCCCAGGAGACCCTGGCTAGGGGTGGGAGGTGGTGGAGTCCACACCCATGGTGGAATCCACATCCATGCCATATGCTACCTCTGCAGGGCTGGAACCAAATAAACATAGGCAGAACCATGGCAACCCTGAGTCTTCTGTCAACCTTTTGTCTTCATGGCAGCCTTCACTTCTGTCCTGAGGGGCTACTACACCTGGCACGGGGCCACCTCCATAGGAAGGTGACAGCCATGGGCCCCTGGGCTTACCAGGGATTGGCGATGATGCCACCCTGGCTCTGTTCTCACCAAGGATGGAGGTGATGCCAGCATGTTTCTGTGCTCACCGGGGATGGAGCTGATGCCACCAGGGATGGAGCTGGTGCCAGGGATGGAGCTGGTGCCACACTGGCCCCGTGCTCACCAGCACTGTGTTGGGATGGCACTGAGGACAGGGATGGGGATGGGGTTTGGTGCTTGGGTTGATCCCAAGTCAAGCCTTCTGGGGCTTTGCAGAGCAGCCGCATCCCTGTGGCAGGAGGCCAGGACCATCACAGGTGCCATCAGGATGTCAGGGGGCCTCCAGAAGTGGGGAGCTGGCAGGACGATGGTCGTGCCAAGCCATGACTACCCTGCGCATCTTCTCAAGGCATCTAATTACCATTGATTACCAGAGGTGCACGAAAGCTGGAGATGGAACTCAAGCCTGTCTGTCACTCTTGTCCATCTCCATGCTTTGACATGAATCCAGGGAAGGGGCTCATGGCACCGACGTGATTCTATGATTCTATGACTTGAGGTTCTTCAGCCTGGAGATGAGAAGGCTCTTTGGAGATTAAGATGGAACAACAATTTTAAGCTTAAAGAGGGATAGATTTAGACTGGACATAAGAACAGGCTGGATGGAGCCTCGAGCCACATGATCCAGTGGGAGGTGTCCCTCCCCATGGCAGAAGAGGTTGGAACCGGACGAGCTTTAAGGTCCCTTCCAAACCAAACTATTCCATGATTCTGTAAGGAAGGAATTCTTCACGCTAGGGTGGGGAAGCCCTGGCACAGGTTGCCCAGAGAAGTTGTGGCTGCCCATTCCCTGGAGGTGTTCAAGGCCAGGTTGGATGGGGACTTGAGCAACCTGATCCAGTGGAGTTGTCCCTGCCCATGGCAGGAGGCTTGGAATGGGTAATCTTTGAACGTCACGACTCTCAGTGTGAAAAGTTTCTTCCTAATGTCTAATCTAAATCTTCCCCCTTCCAATTTAAAGCCAGTCCCCCTTGTCCCATCACTCCAGGCCCTTGGAAAAAGTCCCTCCCCAGCTTTCCTGGAGCCCCTTCAGGGACTGGAAGGTTGCTACAAGGTCTCCACGGAGCCTTCTCTTCTCCAGGCTGAACAACCCCGAACTCTCTCAGCCTGTCCTCAGAGCAGAGGGGCTCCAGCCCTCACATCATCATCATGGCCTCCTCTGGACCCATTCCAACAGTTCCATGTCCTTCTTCTTCAGAACTGGACACAGGACTCCAGGTGGGGTCTCACCAGAGTGGAGTAGAAGGGCAGAATCCCCTCCCTCAAGCTGCTGGCCACACTGCTTTGAATGCAGCCCAGGGCACAGTTGGCCTTCTGGGCTGTGAGCACACACTGCCAGCTCATGTTGAGCTTCTCCTCAGCCAGCACTCCAAGTCCTTTTCAGGGCTGCCCTCAATCGTGTTGAAGCTTTTCCTGACATTGGTTCTGCAGGGGAGTTACATGAAAGGACAAACCTCAGGTCCATATTTGACATTTCGTGTGGTCGTTTATCCTTGCTGCTCCTTAAATTCCCTGTCAGCCTCGTTTATCAGGAAATTAACTCCACAAAGTCAACTTGAGGAGCAGCCGCAGCAGCTTGGGCACCTGCCTGGCCCGGCCACATTAAATGGGCTATGAAGACATAGAGAAGATGATGTTGAAGACCACACCAAGAGGACTCAATGGCATGGAGGTCCCCTTTGTGCCACACTGGAATGTCTCCATGTGACCGTTTACACACAACAACCTCAAAGCGGGAATAAAAAGCCATTTAATTTCCATCAGCTCTCAAGTCATGAGACAAAGACCCAATGAGAAGAACCACCCACCCTACCTGCTGACACGGGGCCCAGATGTGTTGGGTTTTTTTCTTTCTTTCAAGAATTTTGGCTAAATAGGCTAAAATGACACCAAAAATCAGGTGAAGAGCTGCTAAATCTGATGTCTCCAGTATTTGAAGGTAGCAGCAGGAGCTTGCCCAGCTCCCATCTCAACTCACAACACACATCACCCACCTCCCCTGCAAGAGACCCATCCTCCAGCTCAACCACCCCACAGATCCCATGGTGGGCATCTCAACCCCCATTCCTGGAGCCTTTGGCTTTATGAGGATGCTTGGATGATGGTACCTGATTCAGCAGGTCTCCGTGGTCCAGGTATTCCCTGGCGTGGGGCTGTCATGTGAATGATGGAGGTAACCTTCTCCAGCTTCTTAGATGCCACCCAAGTGTCCCAATCCAATGCACAAAGAAAGTTGTCTTAAACCAGCCCCAAATCTCCCCATTTTAACAGAACTCCATTCCAGCAGCGGGAAGGACATCACCAGCCCCTTCCAATTGAGAACATTTGCCTGATAGCACCTCAAGAGTGGTCCCCATCCAGGTGGCTATTACCACTTCAACCCCGTTCCAAGATGTGGGAGATTACTTTGTGCAACCTCCCATCATCCCAGCTCCTCATGGTGATGCCCTCCCTCACCCACTCTCCCCATGGAGTTGGGGGGACCAGGCAGTGTGGAGGGCATCCACCCACCCCCTTCTTGGGATGCCAGTGACCAGTCCTATGGGATTTAGAAAATAGCACCTCCAAAATATCCTTAGGATGAAGAACAACCCTCGGATACATAATGTACGGAGAAGTTGTTGCACCAAAATCCCCCGTTAGCCCTAAATTGCAACCCCCTCCCTCTTAGCCATGGTAATCCAGGGGGGGTTGGGCCCTGATGGAGGGATGAGTGGAGCTGGCACCTCCACCACCAGCCCCTTGGGACATTCAGGGTGTCCCCAGCCCCATGCCCTCCACCCCAAGTGGGGTGGTTGGTAGCCGAGAGGTCATGGAGAGCCTCGTCCTAGGAATGGAGGCTGGCACCGCGGTGCAGCCGCTGGGCCATGCTGATGAGGGAACGGAGCTGCACCAGCTTCAGCGGCCCCACCTGCCCGGGGTCTTGACCCTCCAGCCAGCGCAACGCCGTCTCCAGACCTTTGATGGCTTCCCGAGCTGTAGGCAGCAAGGAATCCCCTCCTTCCCCACCCTTTTTTCCATCCCCATCTCCAGCAGCTGCCTCCTCCTCCACTGCCTCCTCTGCCCCACAGCCCTCAGAGCCTTCCTCCTCAGCGTCCTCCCCATCGTCCTCTGTACCCAGAGCTGCATCATCCAAGTGCAACCAGTTGGCCACCTCCTCAGGAGCCAAGCGTTTGTAGGCCAATGCAGCAAGGTGGGTCAAGTCACTAAGGACTTTGCTGTCCCCACCACATTCGTCCCCACCACATTCCTCCCCACGTGGCGCATCTCCATGCTCTTCGCTCCCAAGATGAGGCTCAAAGGCAGCACGAAGCCCCAGCAGCCAGCACTTCTCGATGGAGCCAGCAGGGATGAGGTCCCAGGAAAGGCCAGCCAGGTACAACATGTCCTTGAGAAGAAAGGATTGCACAAAGTCCATGGGGCCACCAGAGCTGCCACCACCACCAGCCACACAAGAGACAGCCAGGCGCAGTAATTCCCGTTTGTAGAGCTGCTTGAAGGTGGACACCACCCCTTGCTCCAGCGGGGCTGGGATTCGGCCACCTCCACCAGCCGAGCTGCTCCCAGAAGGACCCTTGGAGAGGAAGAGGGCGCGGATGGAGCCGTCGGGTGTCTGGAGCAACGGAGATTCCTCAGAGCCCATCCTGGAGTGGGATGGTGGGGAGCTGAGCAGCAACACAGCCCTCTGCTGCAGGCAGCTCCGGCGCAGATAGCGTTTGACGCTCGGCACAAAGTCCTCAAAGAACCAAGCCCGGAGAAGAGCCGGCCCCAACCTGGCTTCGGGGCTGTAGCGATAGGAAGCAGGGAATTTGTCCTGGTTGTGATGACGGAGACTGGGGGGATCCCGAAGACCTCCAACCACCAACGGCTTGAGCTTGTGGGAGCCGGTCAAGTTGGCAGCCAGCAGCACAGTGACCCGCTCGCGAGGAGATGGACGCCGCCGTGGTGTTGCTGTCATCCCACCGCTCTGTCCTGGCAGTAGCTTCCAGTAGAGCCCGGTGACGTTGGCGTTGTAGATCTGCTCGTCCCCATAGCCACCGGCATCAGTAGCCGGCATCGGCAAAGTCTCCGGGCAAGTGGTAGGAGCTCGCTCCGGCTCGGCAGGGAGGCCACCCTCGCCGTAGATACGTTGGCTGGAGATGCCATGACGCTTCTGCCAACGCCAGAACCAACCGTGGCTCGCCTTGAAGGTACACTCGGGGCCGTAGATCTGCCGGGCGAAGGCTTCGGCTTGAGCTTGGATGAGCGGCCCGGAGAGCGGAACTCCGTGCTGTCGGAGGGCAAGGAACCAAGCGTAGACGGCGCGGTCTATCTCCTCCTCGTTGGCCAAGCGCATCTTCTTGCGTTGGGTGCCCACCTCACCCCCCAGCTGCTCCAGGAACCACCGTAGCTTGGCTTCATCCTTCAACCAACCCCTCAAGGTACCACCAGGTACCCCGAACGCCCGGCACACAGACGCTTGCCGCTCTCCTTTCTTCACCCTCTCGATGGCTTGCAGCTTGTCCTTGATGGAATAAGCCCTTCTCAACGCCATCTTCACCGAAACCCCTTTGCTGCTGCCTCCCCGCCTCCCTCCTGCCATCCCACCCGACTTCCCACCCAATTCCAGCTCCCACAGCCATGAACCAGCGTGCTACTGGGAGGGGAGGTGGGCGCGTTATAACCGGGGATGGGGATGGGGATGGAGGGGGGGGGGCAGCAGCGCCTTTGTCTCCGAGCTTGCAGGGAGAGGCGGGGCCGCCTGCACTGCGCATGCGCAGCCCTCCCCTCCATAAGCCTTCGTTTGCTCCGAACCCCCCCTTTTTTTTCCTCACTTGGACTCTTCCCCACAGCGCCGGCAACGCGTTTGGGTTGTACCACGCTGCCGCAAAGGGGGGGAAGGAGCCTCCTTGGTTCCCCCCCCTCCCTAGCCTGTTCCACTGTGAGGGGGGGGGGACAAGGTGGCGCTGAGAGTGATGGAATGGGTTGGGTTGGAGGGACCTTAAAGTTCATCCAGTTCCAACCTCCTGCCATGGGCAGGGACACCTCCTCCCACTGCATCAGGTTGCTCAAAGCCCCCATCCAACCAGGTCTTGACGGCCTCCAGGGATGGAGCATACACAGCTCCAAGAAAGGATTCAAGAGCTGATGTTCAGGGGCTTGAAGAATCAGAGAACGGTTTGGGTTGGAAGGGAACCTAAAGATCATCCCGTTCCACCTCCCTGCCATGGGTAGAGACCTTTCCCACAGAATCACTAGGTTGGAAAAGACCCACTGGATCATCGAGTCCAACCATTCCTATCAACCACTAAACCATGTCCTTCAGCACCTCATCCAGCTTTAAACACCTCCAGGGAAGGTGACTCAACTACCTTCCTGGGCCGCCTCCACAGATGCCTCCTAGGAGCACACACAGCTCCAAGAAAGGATTTAGGAGCTGATCTTCAGGGATTCATAGAAACAGAGAATGGTTTTGGTTAGAAGGGAACCTAAAGATCGTCCAGTTCCACCTCCCTGCCATGGGTAGAGAGCCCTCCCACAGGATCAGGTTGCACAAGATGCCATCCAACCTGGCCTTGAACATCTCCAGGAACAGAGCAACCACAACTTCTCTGGGCACCCCGGGCCAGTGCCTCCTCACTCTTCAGTGTAGAATCATAGAATCACTCAGCTGGAGAAGACCGTGTAGATCGAGTCTAACCATACCTGTCCACTACTAAACCGTAGCCCTAAGCACCTCGTCGACCCATCTTTTAAATACCTCCAGGGATGGCAACTCAACAAACTCCCTGTACAGCCTCTTCATAGAATCATAAAACACTTTGTGCTGGAAGGGACCTTAAAGCCCACCCAGTTCCATCCCCTCTGCCATGGGCAGGGACAACTCCCATGGGATCAGGTTGCTCAAAGCCCCATTCAACCTAGCCTTGAACATTCCAGGGTGTTGGGCAACCTGGGCCAGTGTGTCACCAGCCTCATGATGAAGAATTTCTTTGTAATGTCCCATGTAAATCTTCCCCTTTCCAATTTAAAGCCATTCCTCCTCATCCCAGCACTACAGGCCCTTGGAAAAAGTCCCTCCCCAGCTCTCCTGAAGCCCCTTTAGGTACTAGAAGGTCGCTCTAAGGTCTTCCAGAAGCCTTGTCTTCTCCAGGCTGAACAACCCCAACTCTCTCAACCTGTCCTCAGAGCAGAGGGTGTCCATCATCTTATTGGCCTTGTCTGGACCCATTCCAACTAATCCATCTCCTTCTTCTGTTGGGGATTCCAGAACTGGACACAGGACTCTTGGTGGAGTTTAAAGAGAGTGGAGAAGAGGGGCAGAATCCCCTTCCTTGCCCTGCTGGTCCCACTACTTTGGATGCAACCCAGGACAGGGTTGGCCTTCTAGTCTGCAAGTGCACATTGCCGGCTCACGTTGAGCTTCTCATCCCCCAACATCCCGAGTTCTTCTCCTCAGGGCTGCTCTCAATCACGTCCCCAAAACGCAAGAGAAGAGGCCAAAGTAAAATAAAGACCTGAAAAGAGGTTTCAACATAGATGCTTTTAGATGGTTTTAGGTGAGTCGCAGCGTTTTCAGGTGGAGGAGCAGTTCCACCACTCCAATTGGTTTCACCCGATCCCACTAATTCCTCATCTACTGAGCAGCCCACCCTTATCCACTGAGAAGTCCATTCATTCATTCATTGGACAGGTGGCCCTGCTGTTGTCTCCCCCCACCAGGGCTGCACATGGTACGCCCCACCCCCCTTCGCTTCACATGGTACGCGCCGCTCCCTTAACCTTAAGAAAGAACAGAAGAACAGCGGGGCTCTATCCACTCCCACAATCCCCCGCGCGCCGCTCTTCGCTCTCCCGCCCCGCCCCGCCCTGCCGGATTGTTCCATTATGACGAAGTGTTAGAGGGGGGAGCCGGGCTCGCGCTGCCGTCGCGTTGCGTTGGGAGCGCGCGCCCCGTCGTCCCTCTCGCCCCCCGCCTTCCTCGCGCGTTGGTGCGAGCCGCTCCCACAACCCCCCGCGCACCGCCCCTCACCTCCTTTTTCGCCTCGCGGGGGCCGAGGCGAACGGAGCGGAGCGGCTCGGAGCTTGCGCGGGGCTCAGCGCTGCCGGTGAGCGCTTCAACCGCTGCTTCCCTGGGTTCCGTCGGTCCCCCCGGACCTCATCGCTCCCCTTCCCCTATCCCCGAGCCCCATCACCCGCCCTGCGCCTTGGTAACCGGCCTCTCACAGTCTTGGGAGGGGAGTGAGGCCCTGGAGATGAGGGGCCTTGAGGAGGGGTTGGGGGGCGGGCTCATCCCGATCGCTGCGGGGCCTTTTCTTGCCTCACAGCCTCCAGGAAGGGGATTAGGAGGACCTCGTTGTGGTCTGCGGGGTTCTTCCCCTCTCATAGTGGAGGAGGAGGGAGTTTTGCCCGTATCAGAAATGGCGTGACCGGCGGGTCCAGGGAGGTTTTTCTCCCTCTGTACTCGGCACTGGTGTGACCGCACCTCGAATCCTGGATTCAGTTCTGGGCCCCTCACCACAAGAAGGATGTTGAGGCTCTGGAGCGAGTCCAGAGAAGAGCAACAAAGCTGGTGATGGGGGCTGGAGAACAGGCCTGATGAAGAACGGCTGAGAGAGCTGGGGTTGTTTAGCCTGGAGAAGAGGAGGCTGAGGGGAGACCTCATTGCTCTCTACAACTACCTGAAAGGAGGTTGTAGAGAGGAGGGAGCTGGCTGCTTCTTCTAAGTGACAGGTTATAGGACAAGAGGGAATGGCCTCAAGCTCCGCCAGGGGAGGTTCAGGCTGGATATCTGGAAAAAAAATTTCATGGAAAGGCTCATTGGGCACTGGAACAGACTGCCAAGAGAGGTGGTTGACTTTAAATACCTAGAGGTATTTAAAGGACTTTGATGAATTGCTCAGGGACATGGTTTAGTGGTAGATAGGAATGGTTGGACTCGATCCTGTGCATCTTTTCCCACCTGGTGATTCTATGACTTGGGGATCCCTTGTTGTACATGGAGTCCCTTCCCTTACAAAGGGGGATGTGGGGACTCTTCACAGTGGTTGTGGGACCCTTTCTCCTCTCACAGACTGCAGAAAGGGGATTATCATCACCCCACAAGGTCCCTTCCCTCTTATAGAGCAGGTGAAGGGGCTTTTAGGGGTCCCCTGTTATAAACAGGGCTCATTTCCTTACAGAGGAAGTTGTTGGAGTCTCCTCACAATCGCTGCAGGGCCTTTTCTCCTCTCAGAGCCCCCAGGAAGGGGGTTATGAACACTTTGGTATGGTCTGAGGGGTCTCTTTCTGCCTATAGTGGAGGGGAAGGGGGTTTGGGGGGCCCTTTGTTGTTTGCGGGCGTCTTTTCCTCTGTTATAGGCTCAGATTGGAGCATTTCACCACTGTCTGGGTGATCCCTTCATCCTCATGGCCTCTGGAATGGGGATTGTTCCCTCCTCCCTGTTACCTGTGGCCTTCCTTGTTCTTGTGGAGTCCAGAGAGAGAGGGCTTAGGATTCCCTTTTTCCTTGGAATTAACTTTCACCGTGTCTCAGTGTTAGGAAATATCGGGGTGATGCACCCCATGCTCCTCATGATCTCTAAGGCTCTAATAGATCTGGGAAGGGGATTGTGGGAGCCCTCCTATTCCCTGTGGATTCTCTGCCCCACCCCTCACACACCAAGAAATGAAGTTGGAGGGAACATTCATTGTCTGTGAGGTCCCTTTTCCCCTCTAAGGCCTAGGGAACTGGGTTGTTAGATTCTCACCTTCTCAGGTTGCAGGTAGGTGGTTGCAAGAGCTACTTTTTTACTGGTACAAGGGCTTGGGATCCCCGTAAACCTGTCGAGCTTTTGGGATCGGGGACAGATTCTCTTTCCTTTGAGATGTTGGTTGCTGGGATGTCCCTGCCACATGAAGTTTCATCCCTTCAAGTCAGGGAGATCTGCTGTGGCAGGGAGGGAAATTCAAGGGACCCTCGTGTACCCAGCAGCTCCAGGTATCTTGTGGATCTGCTCTTTTCCCTATCCCTCATCCAGACACCCTCAGTTTGGAGCCAGGAGATCCACGAAATCATGTTTTTCCCTGTTCTTGTCATCCCCCTTGCTTTTCCCATCATGTTCTGCTCTTCCTAATTGCTG
Source organism: Phaenicophaeus curvirostris (assembly GCF_032191515.1). Taxonomy (NCBI): domain Eukaryota; kingdom Metazoa; phylum Chordata; class Aves; order Cuculiformes; family Cuculidae; genus Phaenicophaeus; species Phaenicophaeus curvirostris. Next base: position 98,410,319 of record NC_091394.1, on the reverse strand, counting down.
CAACCTTGCTGGTGCCTCCAGCCGCCTGTCCTGCTCTCTCCTTGTTTTTCCAACAGCTTGTTTGGGAAGTATCCATTCCGAAACTATATTTGGGAATGGGCAGAGCCTGGAAGGAGGAGGGGGTTACGCAGAGGCTGTTTTGCTCTCTGTGGGGTTGTGAAGAATTGCAGCAGTTGCTGAGGCTGCTTCAGGCCATCATTCCTCCCCTCTGGTGTTCAAGGAAATCAGTATGGATTTGTTCTTTCACCTCTAGATGTTTGGTGGCTTGGAATTCATTGTAATCTAAGGTGGACAACCCTGTCATACTCGTTGTGGTGGAGAAAATAACTTTGCTTGGCTGTACGGCTGTAATTCTTTCCTCTCCTTTTCCAGGTGTGCCCTCTTTCTCCCTGACCTTGCAGGTATGCCTCTTCTCTCTTCACTTAAGCTTCTTGCTTTCTACTGCTTTGCCTTTCTCTCATGAAGGTGACTTCTTTTCCTGTCTTTCCCCACTCCTAATTAATCTCTTCATTAGCATCAACAAAGAGGTGCGGTTTTAGGTGATTGAGGCTGGGAATCAATGTTGTTTCCCTGGCTGAAGGTTAAGCATGGAAGTGAGGAAGGTGATTGCTCTCCTGCTGCTTTAAGCCACCGGCTCTGCTGCTTGGAGTGGAGTGAGAGCCAATTTAGGGACCTGAACCAGCAGAAAAGCAACTCTACACAAGCGTTGGCGTTTTCTTTTGCTTTTGCAGCCTGCATGAACACTGCGCCGGTGTTGAGGAGGGATTGTATTTGCTCCCTGCAGCTGCAAGAGGCCTTCGGACCTTTGGGTGTGAAACCAGTCTCGCATCTTTTCACTTTGGATCATCACAAGAGCAGGAAGCGGGGTGGGGTTGATACCTTTTCCTGTGCTGTAGAGCAGGTAGGAATGAGACAACTGTTTGGTGCCCAGAGGCTTGGCTGGAGTGGCCTTTGCTTTTGTGTGAGTTAGAATTTTGGGAAGAGATGAAACATTTCCCTAGGAAGGCATGGACAGTGGAGATGTTTTGACAGGTGCTGGTATGAGGCTGAGGAAGGAACAGGCTGTTGCCTGTGGATCTTCTTGTTCCTCTGCTCTGTTTCTTGACATCAAGTGGGCCCTCTGTGGGTTTACTGGCATTTATTTTTCTCACCGCTTCTGGGATTGAGCGATACGAAGCTTGTGGTGGGACATTCGGTAGGACAGGGGCACTAAAAATACAACCGTGTTGGCCTGGTGCAGATGAGCTGTGCCAAGGCATGTGAGCGACTACGCAGATGGAGGATTGGGATGGAATCTCCTGCAGTGGGAACCTGGCTGCGGGAAGAGCAGCCGGTGTCAGCTCAATTGCTGCTGGGACATGCAGAAATCGGGGCTTTCCTGCCTCAGCCACTGGGGCTGAGCCCCTGGGTGTTTTGGGGTCAAACCACAGCCCTGTGTCTCTGTCAAGCTTTGACTCTGGTGCCACCTGAAGCCTAGTTTTCATGCCTTTCCTGAAGAAAGGAGTTAAAACTTGACTGATCATTTTGGCTTCCAGAAAGTGACTTCCATGTCATGGGATTGTAGAATGCTTTGGGTTGGAAGGGACCTTGATGTCCCTCAGGACAGCTGTGATGGATGAGATTTGCTGCTCTTGTCATTTAGAATTCGTCATATTTAGATCATTTTTCAGCGCTATTGGAAATATTTTAAGCCGCATCAAGCTGTTAAATGATTTCTGGGCAAGCTGTTTCCAGATTGTGGTGCTGCATGATGCGCTGTGCCTTGTTGGGAGCTGACGGATCAACCTGGGCCACAGCTGGAATGAAAATCACAGTTCAGTTCCAGCACAGGGAATTACGAGGGGCCTGATGTAATTGAGGTCTCTGAGTGGCTGGGACAAATGGATTTATAGAATCATATAACAGTTTGGGTTGGAAGAGACCTTAAAGCCCATCCAGTTCCAACCACCTTGCATGGGCACAGACACCTCCCACTGGATCAGGTTGCTCAAAGCCCCATCCAGCCTGGCCTTGAACACCTCAGGGGACAAGGCCACCACAGCTTCCCTGGGCAGCCTGGGCCAGGGCCTCGCCACCCTCATCATGAAGAATATCTTCTTCATGTCTCACCTAAATCCTTCCCCCTTCCAATTTAAAGCCATTCTCCACATGTCCTATCACTCCATGTCCTTAGAAAAAGTCCCTCCTGAGCTTTCTTGTAGCCCTTTCAGGTATGGGAAGGCCACTCTAAGTTCTCCGCAGAGCCTTCTCTTCTTCAGGCTGGACAACCCCAGCTCTTAGCCCTCTCTTAGCCTGTCCTTGTACGGGCAGTGCTCCAGCCCTTGGATCATCTTTGTAGCCTCCTCTGGACCCATTCCAACAGTTCCATCTTGTGTTGGTGATTCCAGAACTGGACACAGGACTGCAGGTGGGGCTCTCAGGATAGTGAAGTAGAAGGGCAGAGTTCTGCTGTGCCTTTCCTGGCCTTTCTGGCCATGCTTTTTCTGATGCAGCCTGGGATGCGGTTGGTCTGGGCTGCGTGCGCATGTTGCTGGCTAATGTCGAGCTTCTCATCAGTCCTTCTCCTCAGGGCTTCTCTCAATTGCATCGTCCCCCATCCTGTATTGAAACCATGGGATTGCCCTGACCAAGGTGTAAGACTGTGCATTTGGCCTTGTTGAAGCTCTTGAGGTTCACACAGGCCCACTTCTACATCTTGCCCAGGTCCCTCTGTAATGTGACCTGGACAGAGAGGATGAGTTGAAAGAGTTGATTTCACTTTCTTTTTATGGCTACAGTTTCTGTTTTACTGACTTTTTGAAAGCAGGGAAATTTACAGGGAATAATGCAGCCACACAGCTGAACTCCAAAGCTTATTTTGGATTTACGCAACAACAGAGACCTTTCACTGCCTATTTTTAACTCTACGCCTCTCTGCAGCGGTGGAAGCCCCAGCACAGATTTATTGTGGCTTGAAATACGTAGGACGTGGCAATAACAGCACCAAGTCCAAAGCTCTGAAGCAGAAGCTGTGATTAAAAGTTCTTCTGTTAGGTTTTAACCTGTGATTTTTGGTTTTTTGTTACTTGGGAGTATTTAATTATTTGGTATTGATAAACATTTACAATTATGTTTCCTAGTGGCCAGGTCCTACACTTGGGACACAGCTCCATGCAGTGCTCCAGGTTTGCTGAAGAGTGGCTGGAAAGCCACCTGGTGGAAAAGGACCTGTGGTTGTTGGTTGGCAGCAGCTGAATGTGAGCCACTGGTGGCCCTGGTGGCCAAGAAGGCCAGCAGCATCCTGACTTGTATCAGGAACAGTATGGCCAGCAGGACCAGGGAAGTGGCTGTGCCACCAAACTGTGCACTGGTGAGGCTACATCTTGAATCCTGAGTTCAGTTTTGCACCCCTCACTCCAAGAAGGAACTCAAGAGCATGTTCAGAGAAGGTCAGTGAATCCGGTGAAGGTTCTGGACAGCAAGCATTGTGAGAAACATCTGAGGGTGCAGGGATTGTTTAGCCTGGAGAGAAGGAGGCTGAGGGGAGACCTCATTGCTGTCTACAGCTCCCTGAATGGAGGTTGTAGTGAGGTGGGTGTTGGTCTCTTCTCCCTGCCAGCCAGTGGTGGAACGAAGGGGAATGGCCTCCAGATGTGCCAGGGGAGGTTTGGGTTGGATATTAAGGAGGAAATTCTTTTACTGAAAGGGTTGTTAAGCACTGGCAGAGCCTGCCCAGGGAGGTGATTAAGTCATCGTCCCTGGAGGTGTTTGCATAGGTGTAGATGTACCTGGGGACGTGTCTAGTGGAAGACTTGGCAGGGCTAGATTGACGGTTGGACTCTGAAAGGCCTTTTCCAACCAAAACCATGCTGTGATTCTCTGGAGCCTCATAGCTATGGCTCTTCAAGTCTTAAATTGTCCTGCATTCATCTGTGAACTTGATGCTTGCCTTCACAAACTAGTAGGGTGAGCATTGGTGCCAGTGTTTCTCTGATCCTTCGAAGATGCACGTGTCACTGACTTCACAGAGCCGTGGAATGGTTTGGGTTGGAAGGGACCTCAAAGCCCATCCAGTTCCAACCCACCTGCCATGGGCAGGGACACCTCCCACTGGATCAAGGTGCTCAAACCCTCATCCAGCTTGGCCTTCAACACTTCCAAGAATAGGGTGTCCACAACTTCTCTGGGTGATCTGGGCCAGTGTCTCACCAATCATGTGAATTCATTAGTGGACATGATAATTAGTTCAGGTGCTCATTTCCCTGTAACAAAGGGAGCTGAACATCACTTGTACTAGGTGATAATGTTGGTGTGGCAATGTGGGAGCTTCTCTGTCTGCTTCCCTGTCCTGATGGGGAGGTTATTTTGGATACTTGTCTTAATTGCCTGTTACTTAAAATTAGAAGGAACTGAGTGTCTGTGACCTTGGTTGATGAAGATGTCATTCTGGAGCAGCTGTAAGTTTAATTCAATATATTTTGGATGGAGGGAATTAACTGTGTGATGGAATCTTTTGCTGTTGTCATTCCGTGTCCTTGCTGACATGTCTCTAGAACTGGAAACTTCTTCTAACCTTATCTTTCTTTTCTTAATGCTTTCGTAGGAGCAGAAAAAGTAAGTACTCTCTAGGTGTTGTGTGTTTTATTGTTCCATAAGTGGCGTAAGATGTGAGAGGAGAGGATAAAGTAAAAGGAAAACCTGAATATAAAGTGCAATTTAGGTTTTTTTAGATGTTTTAAGCTGTGTTGCAGTGTTTTCTGGAAGGTCAAGAGGTACAAGCGCTGATCTAATGCTCCTTACTAGACAGATTATTGCACAGTTTTCTGGTTTCTGCTGGAAATAAGTGTGCTTTTTTGGATTGATTTGTTAAATTCAGATGTTTCTCATTTATTCAGGATGGTTCTTTGATTTCAGAGAACCTCTTCGAGTCCTCAAGCCCTTCAGCCTTGAGCTGAGTGATGGGGGGGTGCAGCTTGGGTGCATGAGGCTGGTTGCTCGGGGATTTGAACAAAATCACACATAATAAACCCCCAAAATACTAGTTCTTAGATATTAATTTTGGTTTTGTTGAGTAGGAAATGTTAATGGCTGTACTATGAATTAAATATTTAGAGGTGCACAGCTCTGAGTCACAGCCAGGTTTCTTGTCATGCCCACTGAAAGGGTTCAAGTTGTAACCTCAGGATAACAACTGTGCTAGGTCAGTGAGTTATTGTCGAGAGGGATCTCCTCAAAGGCTCTGGACTCTGATTTTCCCTTGCAATAACTCAAATGGGAATGTGGAGTCTAACAGCAAATTGTAGAATAAATCACAGTGTCATAGAATGGTTTGGCTCGGAAGGGACCTTAAAGACCACCCAGCAAAAGGCTGGAGCTCTAGGGAAGGCGGAAGGAATGGAGATGGAGGTGTCTCCTCCAGCCTCAGCCACCAAGGTTAAACATTTATGTCCATGTAGGGTAGGTGTAAGAGCAGGGGTTCCTGCAGGAGTGGTCGGTGAGGGCTTGATCATAGAATGGTTCTGGTTGGAAGGGGCCTTGAAGATCACAGATTCATGAAATAGTTTGGGTTTGAAGGGACCTTAAAGCCCATTCAGGTCCAACCCCCCTACCATGGGCAGGGACACCTCTCACTGGATCAGGTTGCTCAAAGTCCCCTCCAACCTGACCCTGAAGAGCAGTAACTTTACATTCTGCTTGGTTGTCCTTACCAACCTAAAAATTTAAGTGTATTCCCCTACCCATGCAGTTACCGTTGAGTGTTTTGCTTTTCCCTGTGGTTTTTGTGCTGACGCTGGATCCGGATGGCTGTGATTTTTAGAACGCTGATGCTGCAAAGCAGGGGCCTTTGTGCACAACACTTCTACTTTGAATTATTTAACCCTTTTCCAGCCTGCAGTGTGACTGAAATGATACAATCGTGGAACACTTTGGGTTTGAAGAGACCTTAAAGCCTATCAAGTTCCACCCCCTTCTGCCATGAGCAGGGACACCTCCCACTGGATCAGGTTGCTCAAAGCCTCATCCAACCTGGCCTTGAGCACCTCCAGGGACTGGCAACCACAACTTCCCTCGGCAGCCCCACCAGCTTCATAATAAAGAATTTCTTCCTAATGCCCCATCTAAATCTTCCCCCTTCCAATTTAAAGCCATTCCTCCTCCTCCTCAAATCACTCCATGCCCTTGGAGAAAGTCCCTCTTCAGCTTTAGTGGAGCCCCTTCAGGTACTGGAAGCTGCTCCAAGGTCTCCCCAGATCCTTCTCCAGGCTGAACCACCCCAACGCTTTTCAGCCTGTCCTAAGAGCAGAGGTGCTTCAGCCCTAACATCATCTTTATGGCCTCCTCTGGACCTGATCCAACAGTTCCATCCCCTTCTTGTGTTGGGGATTCCAGAACTGGACATAGCACTCCAGGTGAGGTCTCATGAGGGCAGAGCAGAGGTGCAGAATCCCCTCCTTCGTCTTGCTGGCCACACTGCTTTGGATGCAACCCGTGACATGGTTGGCCTTCTGGGGTGTGAGCTCATGTTGCTGGCTCATGTCAAGCTGCTTCTCCCCCAGCATCCCAAGTCCTTCTCCTCAGGGCTGTTTTCAGTTGTTGTCTGCAAACTGCAAGTAAAGAGGGCAAACTAAAATAAAGTACTGAAAATAAGGTTCAATATACCTACTTTTAGAGGGTTTAAATTGAGTTTCAGTGCTTTCAGGTAGAAGAGGATTTCCACCAGTCGTGTAAGAAAAAGAAAGACCTAATTCTGCTCTTCTTACTAACTTTTATAACTGAAATAAAGCCTTACATTGCTTTGATACTTTCAATTCTGCCTTTTCCAATCTAAATGACTCTGATTCTGTAATGTTTTAAACTGTATATATTTCAATATACATATAATTATACATACATAGCCATATCCTGGGTGGCATCCAAAGCAGTGTGGCCACCAGGGGGGGATTCTGCCCCTCTGCTCTGCCCTCATGAGACCCCTTCTGGCTTTAAGTTGGAAGGGGGAAGACTTATAGAATCATAGAATCACCAGGTTGGAAGAGACCCACTGGATCATCGAGTCCAACCATTCCTATCAAACACTAAACCATGCCCCTTAGCACCTTGTCCACCTGTGCCTTAAACACCTCCAGGGAAGGTGACTCAACCACCTCCCTGGGCAGCCTGTTCCAGTGACCAATGACCCTTTCTGTAAAGAATTTTTTCCTAACGTCCAGCCTAAACCTCCCCTGGTGGAGCTTGAGACCATTCCCTCTTGTCCTGTCCCCTGTCACTTGGGAGAAGAGGCCAGCACCCTCCTCTCCACAACCTCCTTTCAGGTAGTTGTAGAGAGCAATGAGGTCTCCCCTCAGCCTCTTCTTCTCCAGGCTAAACACCCCCAGCTCTCTCAGCCGCTCCTCATAAGACCTGCTCTTAGATGAGACATTAGATAGACTTAGATAAGACTTAGATGAGACATTAAGAAGAAATTCTTCACGATGAGGGTGGTGAGGAACTGGCTCAGGTTGCTCAGAGAAGTTATGGCTGCCCCATCCCTGGAGGTGCTCAAGGCCAGGTTGGATGAGGCTTTGAGCAACATGATCCAGTTGGAGGTGTCCCTGCCCATGGAACTTGAAACTGGATGAGCTTTTAAAGTCCCTTGCAACCCAAACTGTTCCCTGATTCTATGATTACATTGCTTTAATATTTTAAACTTTTTCCAGCCTAAATGGTTCTGTGCTATTTTAAGCTGTATGCATATACATTTATTTATATATTTACATTTCTACACTGTATGCCTATAAATTGAAAACTTGAAGAGGCAAAAATGTTTATAATAATTTGTTTTCTCGGGTTGCTTAAGCCCCAGACTTGAGGCTTGTCAAGTCTTCTGGAAACGCCTGGAGCTGTGAGCCGTTGCCTGAATCCCAAAGGATATTTTGGCTGTATGTGACTGCCAACCTGTCCCAAACAGATTTATAGCTGTAAACACACAGCTGTTGTTAGCTAAAGAGAGCTGGATTAATGGTGCCTCATTTCTAACCTCTCTTTAACTCAAGGGATCAGCCCACCCAGTGTTTGCAGTTGGATATTGGAGCAATGCAGGAAACTCTGTACTGGAACTGTCATTTCCTATAGCATTCCCAATAATTCACGCACCTACGAGCTGCTTGATTGGGGTTTTTTTTCTGACTAGGGCAGGAAAACACAGAATCACAAAATCATTTAGGTTGGAAAAGACCTTTAAGATCATTGAGTCCAACTGTACACACAAAGCAGATGCAGTATTTTTCATTTCACTGCAAGATCTTTTCAGTAAGCAGGATTAAAAATGAGATCTCCAACTCTTGGTTGGTCTTAATTTTCTGTTAACTGGGATTTTAAACCTGGGGTCATAGATTAGTCAGGCAGCTCCCTCTGCTGGTTACATAGGGGGAAGCAACAACCTCTAAAGATCCTCCAGAACTGGGGCATCTTTCTTTTTTCAGTCCATCTTCTCAAATCTGTGCCTAGTTGAGAAACCTGGACAAGTAATGAAGCGCTAACCTAACCTGGAGAAATGGTGATTCTGTCTCTCTGGTGAGACCTTACAGGAAGGACATGGATCTGTTGGAGAGAGTGCAGAGAAGGCCACAGGATCCAAGGGCTGGAGCATCTCTGCTGTGAGGACAGGCTGAGAGAGTTGGGGTTGTTCAGTCTGGAGAAGAAAAGGCTTCAGGGAGACCTTCTAGTAGCTTCCCAGTATGGAAGGGGGCTCAAGGAAAGCTGGGAAGGCCTCTTTCTCAGGGAATGCAGGGATGGGACAACAGGGAATGGTTTTAAGCTGAAAGAGGGAAGATTGAGGTGAGATCTTAGGAAGAATTTCTTCCCTGTGAGGGTGGCAAGGCCCTGGCCCAGATTGCCTGGAGAAGTTGTGGAAGCCTCATCCCTGGTGGTGTTTAGGGCCAGGTTGGATGAAGCTTGGAGCAGCCTCATCCAGTGGGACGTGGCCCTGCCCATGGCAGGGGGTTGGAACTGGGTGATCTTTAAAGTCCCTTCCAACCCAAACCATTCTATGATTTGAACAAAGCCTCGCTGGGTGGTTTTTTTCCCTTCTAGTTGTTTTCAGAAGTAACATTTGAAGTGCCTTCACCAATCACTTTTGTTTTTAAACGTTACCATGCAAGATACTTGTCAGACAGCAGAAGTATTTTCGGTGACAGCTTAAACTCTTTGACTCTTTAATTTCTTTAGATTAAAATACATAATGAAGAAAAAATGAAACTAAATGCTCTTTACCACGAGTAACAATGGCAGGATAGTATTTGACGCTCTTGTATTGCTTAAGAAATGACTGAAATCTGATGCATGCCCTTGCTTGATTTAGTTTTGCTGCCACTACATTATTGTGCTTATCTTTTAATGCTGCCGCTCTTTGGAGGATGAGGACAAGGAAGCCACCCTGCCCAGCAGAAAAAGTCTGGGTAGACAAGCACAAATACGATGAAGCAGAGAGACTGCATTATGAAAGAGAAGCGATGCTTGCTGCCGCGGCCCCTGATGAGTGCCAGGAGGTGGAGGCTGTTAATGGAGTCTGCAACGATGACTCCATTGAAAGTGAACTTAAGGGAGACCTGAAGAAAGCCAAGAATGGGAAGAAACAAAGGAAACGGAAGCGATCTCCAAAGCCTAAAAGCGTGGCCTCAAAGTTAGACTCTGTTCTGACCGGTTTGTCAGCTGACCATGTGTGGTTTGACAAACCGTTCTACGATCACGCTGAGAATGCCTACAGGAAAAAATTAGCAGATTGTGAGAACCAGGAAGCATCTGAGGTGGCATCAACTGCTGAGCCGTCACCATTAGTGGCTGTGGCCAAAGCTGTCCAAGATGTTCCTAAGCCACGGGTGGTTTCAGCAGCCCTGTCTTGCTCCCATGGGAACCTGTCTGCGTGTCACCATGTCATTCAGGGTGTCTGGGTCAACAAGCTTGACTTTGATAGAGCAGAGGAGGCGTTTATCGAAAAATCAATGGCCTTACTTCCACCAAATGTCCTGACCATCCCGGCTGTGTGGTCAAACACTGGCAGTATTGGGCCAGGAACGCCAGATGAGGGCTATGTCACAGCCCTGCCTACTCCTGCTACACCAAGCTTGGCCCCAGACATCGTTGCTAATTCCACTTCCTTCGTTACCAGTTTGCCTGGCTCCATACAGCAGACGGTGAATGGGAAGCCGCAGATTTCGAGTTTGCAGGCTCTCATGTCGGAGGTGTGGTTGGAGAAACCTCTCTATGATGATGCCGAGAAGAGCTTCTATGAGAAGATGTTTGATGATCATCCACCTGGCAATGCCAAACAGCAGCAACGTGGCTGCCCTGAAGCGGTCAAGAACGACATTGAGAAGCAAGCAGGCATCAAACATGAGATCACCACCAACTCTCTGCTCCCTGATGATGCTGAGCAACCTCCACCTACTAGCTTTTTCCTACATGAGGACAGTGAAACCGTGTGGCTTAATAAGCCGACATACGACAGAGCTGAGTCACGATACTTTGCAGCTGAGGCTCTAAAAGTATCGAGAGCGGGAGAGAGTGCGGGGATGCAGGAATCCTCTGTAGTAAAACCTTCCCAGCCGGCTGCTTCTGCTCCAGCCATTCCTGCACCAGAGACAAAGTAGGAGTGGTTTATTCTGGGGTAACACATGGGTCGGGATTGAGCGGAGTTTGCATGTGTAGAAGACAGGCGTCCTTTGTGTGTGCAGAAACAGGAGGCTGTGGGCAGAGTAACTGGGGAAAACTCCTGTGAGGAGCCCCCTTCTCCTGATGAAAGGCCGAAGGTGACATTTTTGTCGTGCTAGAGGTTAAGCAGGGCTCGTAAGTGAGCCGAGCTTTCACTTTTCATGGAGGTGAGACGTTAGAGGGAGTAACCATGTGTTTTGGGTGCACTGCGACTGCAGAGGGTGCAGTGCTTTGTCTTTGAGAAACGAAGGGGTGTTTATTTATTGTGTGTTTGTATTAAAACAGAAGGTCCTTCAGAGAAGAACCTCACTTTACCCTGGAGGCTGCCAGTGGGCTCTACAAGACTTGACTACGTTTGAACATCACATCCAGCCTGAAGAAGGCTTGGGGATGGCAGGGAAATGTAATTTAGGGCATCGATCTGGCGCGAGCCTGTTTCGTTTGCCCCATTGAGGGAGGAGGTTGCCTTTGGAGTTCATTAGACCATTGATCTGTTGATTTTGGGGCTGTCTGGATTACAGCCTCTTCGACGCACATGGCTGGGCAGGAAGAGTGCATTCTCAAATTGTAGATGACCTTCAGGGATGTAATTTGCAGTTATAAATCAGTTTACAGACTTCAGAAGGTTTTTCTTTAAGTCCTGGATGAGGTGCAGTGCAACCATCAGTCCTTGTTTCTGGGAATCCTTGAGTTCCTTAAGGTTTATTGGGAAGCTTTTAGACCTTTTGAAGGGTTGAGTGCTGGAAATGGCTTCCATGGAGAGGACCTGTGTGGTGGCCTCTGGTCTATTCCTCGTGGGCAGATGAGAAGGGTGCTTGTTTTTCTAAACTCATCCATTGGCTTCCATGGGAATGTTTGACCAGAGAGCTGTGGTGTTGGACCTGACAAGGGATGGATTTGCAGTTAATTGCTCTCTTTGTGGGAGAACCTGGTAACCGTGTGGTTATGCTGTGATGCTCTGTCACCACCTCTCCAATCTGATGTTGGCTCTCGCTGTCCTCTGTCTTGAAATCTTCTTATAGTGTTGCAAGGGCCACATCATTTGGCTTCAAGTTAAGAATGAACCTTGGTGTCCAAGGGAGACTGAAATGTGTTCAGACTGGTGAGCTGGTGTGTCAGGAGTAGCTTGGAACTGTGTATTCTAGTTTCACCATGGCCAGGCATCTTAAAAATTGTTCTCTTTTTTATTCTCCTACACAACCAGTTTCTCGTGATGTTAGAAAATCCCGTTCTGAAAGCTTTTTGGGGGGGAAAGAAGGTACAGATCAGCTGATTTATGCCGGTCCCCCGTCACTAAATGCAGGTCAGGCTGGACAGACGGGTGGGTGATTCGACTGTCCTGCTTTCTTAATAGGATCCGGTTTACTTAAAGCTTTCCACCGGCAGGGAAACGGCCAAGGAGAGAGCTGCGAGCGCAGCTCTGTGGGGTAGAAAGCCCTCTCTGCCGCGCTCATTCTGAGCTATTAAATACTTCTAGGAACTCACTTCGGGTGTTTTTTTCTCCTGCAGAACAATGGCAGTTGACTACTTCATGCACGAGAAGATCTGGTTTGATAAATACAAGTACGATGATGCCGAGAGAAGATACTACGAGCAGATGAATGGGCCGGTCGGCAGCCCTTCACGCCAGCAGGTAATGCTTGTTCCCAGCTGGGATTTAGCAGAACGCTGGAGCTTTACAAGCAGGAGAACAGACACAATCCACTTGGATGTGCATTTCTGTGTTATTTCCACTCTGGGCACTGCTTTTTCCTCTTTTCTGGAGCACTCTAAGCCTATTCCCAGTTATGGCCCCTTTTGAAAGACTGTTTGTGGGTTGTGAATGTTTTTTCCAATGCAACCAGTGTCCTGGAAGATGAGATACACTTTTAAGAGCAGGTGAACCAGTTACAGCTTGCAGCAGTTCCTCTTAATCTCTCCACGCTGCTCCAACAGGGCACGGACACTGTGATCTCATGGAAACACAGTCTGAGCCAGGCAAAGAATTGTCCTGTTCCCATTCAGCCAGGAAAAACGCTGTTTGGGAGCAGGTCACCTTCCTTTGGTGAGGGATGCACTGAGTATTTGTGACACATTTGATGTCTGGAGAGGCATTATGGCTCTAAAGAGACTGGCAATGATGTTCCTCTGTACGCCCTGGAATATTCAGCGTACTCCTGCAGGAAACTGCAGTCGTGGTGAGATGGAGGGGAAGCGTAGGCTGCTGCAGTGTACCTGGAGTCCTTCAAGTTTAAATATTAGCTTGAAATCATTCCTATTTCAAGGTACAGAGCTACCATAACCTCTTCCTGCTGTGTAAAGAGCTGTTAACTGCTTATGCATTTGGGTGGTTACATAGAAAGCTGCTTAGACTTTTAAACGCCTGCCTTACAAGGGGTTAAGGGGAAGCATTTTGCTTAAGTCTAGGCATGCTCTGGCTGCTACTCTGCCCGTAGTGGTGGCGCAGCACGTAGGACACTTGCCTAAAAGTCAGGAGCTATAGGTAAGCGCTTGAAGTAGATGTTAAAGAGCAAAGCTCTGCTGTGATCTTAGGAGAACAGACTATTTCATGCCTTCTCTTGAAGGACTTCTGCCTTTGAGAGGTGGTGTGAAGGCTTTGGGGGAGAATCTGCAGCAGTTTATCGGGCACTTCTCTTCTGAGGATAAAAGAATCCATGCTCCTTAAAACCTTCCTGCAACCTGGAAGCCATATCCAATCTGAGGCATCCAGACTATTGCTCTTCTGTGGTCTGTTTGACACAAGGTTTTGGGCTTGTGGCCAGTTTCGTGTCCCAAATCTTGCTTGCGGGGTTGCAGCCTGGGAAGGGCAAGGAGTGAATGGATCATAGAAACTGAATTTGTACCCTGGAAAGGTTATTTTTCCAGGTCCAGGCAGCAGGATGAGGGCAAAAACTTGTGCTGCTGTAGCCTGGGTCACAGCTCTCTGGGTAGAAACCTTCGATTAGGGCTCACGCTTCTTGCCTGAACGTGATGACAGGGAACGCTGCAAAAAAGAGCTCCCTAATGATGGATCTGTCGGGATTGCGACAGTAAATCCAGCCCTCTGCCTGCCTGGCAGCTGTCCAGACCATTCCAGGTCATAACACAGTATTTAAAAAGCTCTTCTGGCCACGTGGCCTGAGGTGACCAGGGATTTGCAGCTGGTGCTGCTTGATTTAGAACGAGTCCTCCTCATGGCTAAATTTGCAATCCCTTGCTGAATCATGGCAAGGAACCCTCACCCTGTTCTTGCCACCCCTTCCCTTTTTTTTTTTTTTTTTTTGAACCAGTTTCCCATGTTTTCTTTTTTTTTTTTTTTTTTATTTAAAACCCAAATCTTGGTTCTTTCTGCGCTGTTTGCAGGAGAACGGAGCCAGCACGATCCTACGCGACATTGCCAGAGCCAGGGAGAATATCCAGAAATCGCTGGCCGGAGTGAGTACCCGAGCTCTCTCACCAGCTGGCTGCCCGCAACCATTTTTAGCTGGGGTGCATCTCACACAATTCCGCTCTCACCACTTTGTAGATTTGTGTGGCTTCGTATTTTTAAGTTAGAGGAGAAGGCTTAAGGTGTGCCGTGCCTTATACCACCACCATAGCTCCATCCCATCAAGAGTGTTGAGTGCATGTTGCTTACCTGCTTGCTAGCCTGCAGTGCTTTATAAAAACTAACTGGATTTGGCTTAAAATTCTCCAACTGTGCTTTTCTTTGCTTTTTCTCCTGATGAAACGATCACATAAGTCTTATTTAATGCATCCTGAGTCATTGTTAAAATAACCTTGCTGGGTAGCAGAGCGCTGAGCTGCCAGCAGGAGTGTGTTTGTCCCTCCTGAGGTACGCTGAGATGCCACCTTCTCTTTTCTCTTCCACTTTGAGTTTAGGGTATGTGCAAAAAAAAAATGTTGTTTTCCATCAGCTGTATTGAGGGAATTCAGCTTGGCTGCTGGCTCAGAGGCTGGAAAATCATAGAATGGTTTAGGTTGGAAGGGACCTTAAAGCTCATCCAGCTCTAACCCCTTCCCACGGGCAAGGACACCTCGCACTGGATCAGGTTGCTCCAAGCCCCATCCAACCTGGCCTTCAACACCTCCAGGGATGGGTCAGCCATAACTTCCCTGGACAATTTGGGCCAGTTCCTCACCACCCTCATGGTGAAGAATTTCTTCCTAATGTCTCATCTAAGTCTTCCCCCTTCCAATTTAAAGCCATTTCCCCTTATCCTGTCATTCCGTGCCCTTGGAAAAAGTCCCTCCCCAGCTTTCCTGGAGACCCTTCAGGTATTGGAAGGCCACTCTAAGGTCTCCTCAGGCTTCTCCAGGCTGAACAACCCCAACACTCTCAGCCTGTCCTCATAGCACAGGAGCTCCAGCCCTCAGACCATCTTCATGACTTCCTCTGTACCCATTCTAGCAGTTCCATATCCTCGTCCTGTTGCGGATATCCTATAGTTCAAAGTCTGGACTATCCCATAGTTGAGTAACATCCTTTCTGAAAATGTTTTTGTCCTGATATGTACAAGCAGCACTGTTAAAACTCTTCATTTTTCAAGAGGAAGTGGAGATCTTTAATTAGTAAGTGGACTAGGTGAAGAAAATTCACAGAATACAGCCCACGTGTTTTGATTTCTTCCCTCCATGCCTGCACAAATCTTCCATCCGAGGGCATCCAACTTTTCTCTGAGTTGATTGGCCTCATAGCTCCCTCACAGGGTATTTACCACCCTCAATTTCTCTCTAGATCAGTACAATAACAGGGAATTGAGCATTTCCCAAAGGAATATTTCTTATTCCTCCTTAAGGATAAAGGAACCATACATTTGGGGTGAATATGAAGGAGTTGGGCTGGTTGCTTTCTCCACAGTGGTCTCATCACTCCAAAAGCAACCTCTGCAACCGCTCTTGTGAGTGATCCAGCCTACTCAGTGTTGCACTGGAAATTTGGAAGTGGAAGAGCAGGGTTAAACGATGGTGGGAAAGGATGAAATTGGCTTTGCAGAGATTCAAGTGGCCCTGAATGCAGGGAATCGATGGAAAGTTGGGACATCTTGGTGATATTGAAACCAAACCAAAACATTTCAAGGAAGAAAATGCTTGGATTCTGTTTTCCGATGCCAGTTTCCTATTTCAACCAGAAGTTTAGGGAGGATTTTCCTGAGCTTGTTCAAGTTCAATAACGTGTCCAGAGAAGGGCAACAAAACTGGTGGAGGGGCTAGAGAACAAGGTTTATGAGAGGTGGCTGAGGGAGCTGGGATTGTTTAGGCTGAAGGAGAGGAAGCTGAGGAGAGACCTCATCACTGTCTATGTCTGCCTGAAAGGAGGTTGTGGTGAGGTGGGTCCTCATCTCTTCTCCCAAGTGACAGGCCATAGGATGAGAGGAAATGGACTCAAGTTGTGCTGGGGCAGGTTCAGATTGGACATTAGGAAGCATTTCTTCACTGAAAGGGTTCTTGGGCAGTGGCAGAGGCTGCCTAGGGAGGTGGAGGAGTCCTCATCCCTGGAGGTGTTCAAGGCTGAGTTGGATGAGGCTTTGAGCAACCTGATCCAGAGGGAGGTGTTGGAGATCCCCCCCTGGCAGGGGATTGGAACTAAATGGTCTTAGAGGTCCCTTCCAACTCAAACCATTCTACATTTCAAATGGCCATTTATCTGTGGCGCTTACTGCTTCGTTGAATCCAGAAGCTGCTTTTGGGGAAGAAACCTCAGCTGTGTGTCTTCTTTGCAGGTGACAGAGCTCCTGTGTTTGTCCAGGAGTCAAAAGTGCTTTTCCAGGGAATGAGGGCAGATGTGACCATTGCCAGAATTCACTTTCACTGAGTTCACTTAGACCTTGGCCCTGATGGCATAGGTAGAGCAGGAAGAGGTTGGGCAACGAGTCCACCTGAGTTGTCCTTGGTGTACAAGGTGTGATGAGCCCACCATAGCTAATGGTCTCTGTTCTTCGGTGGCATATGGAAGGTCCGATCAAGTTCTTGCTGCAGAAAGGTGTTGTGTTGCTTTGCTCCTCTCCAGAAGAGATGAACTTGTGATTATTTGGGACTTACCAAGAGCCTTGCATGTCTTTTGGCATCTGTTGGTATTGCATCGTGTGTCCTTGTGTTCCGCAAGGTGGCAAAGTTCACAGAGAGATGTTTCTATGAAGGCTTTGGTGTGTGGTTGGTGTGAGTCTGCATCTCGTTGCTTGAAGATTTATCCTGCATGTGGATCTGTTTCTTGCGCCTGAACTCTTCCAGCATGTGTGAAATCCTTTCCTATCTTCTCTGTTGAACCAAGCATCCCCCGAACCTCTTGCCCTTTGCAGCAGAAGACAGGTCCTCGTAGTAAGGAAGCTCCTTCTGCCCGTCAGAAGAAGCAGTCGGGCCGCTCAACTGTAAGTTACCTGCGCACGGATAGAGCTGGTGGTGTGATGTGAGAGGATAGTGTAGGGCAAGGACAGTCCTGCCTTGGAGCGTGAACCAAATTCTTCTTCCATAGGACGAGAAACACTTGTCTTTCAGCATGAGGTCATAGCTCATCCTATAAATAGGGTATTCTAGCATTTGGATCTCATAACTTGGTGTTTGGAGACTGTGGATTTGCACTTGTGTTCCAGAGCCCACAGAGGCTGCATTGGAGATGGTTTTCCTGGTGCTTTTGGTGTCTGACCATTTCTGCTATTTGGGTGGGTGGAGAGAAGTTGCTGACCTTCCTCCTCCCGTGTGTCTACCAGGGCCAGGTATCTCCCAAATGTGCTTTCTGTGCACCATGTGTTCCTCATCTCCACCCCTTTGGTTTCTCTCTCTCCATCTTAAGTGACTGCAGAGGTCTCAGAAGCTCAGTTGCAACTGAGAACCTCACTGTGATTCCATGGAAGGTGCCCTTGAAAGAGAAGAAATCATCTTCTCTGCTGTTGTACTCGGTTATAAATGATACTGAAAGCATGAAGACCTTTCATTTTCTTCCACTTTGACAAATTTATAGATGAAGACCTCCTTAAAAACGATGAAAGTTCGATTTTTGCTGTCAAAGCGGATCCTTTAGAATCCGGTTGGGTTTAATAGCTCCCTCAGGATGTGTTGACGTAGGATTGTGTTGTTTAGAGTAAAGGTTGGACTAGAAAAGTTGGGAGCGCATGATCTTAAGGGCTGGAGGACCTCTTGTATGAGGACAGGCTGAGAGAGTTGGGGTTGTTGAGCCTGGGGAAGAGGAGGCTCTGAGGAGACCTTAGAGCAGCTTCCAGTACTGGAAGGGGCTCCAGGAAAGATGAGGAGGGGCACTTGTTCAAGGAGTGAAGGGACAGGACAAGGAGGAATGGTTTTAAGCCAAAAGAGGGGAGATTGAGATGAGATTTTAGGAAGAACTTCCCTGTGAGGGTGGTGAAGCCCTGGCCCAGGTTACTCAGAGAAGTGGGTGCCCCATC
This sequence comes from Phaenicophaeus curvirostris, assembly GCF_032191515.1. Classification (NCBI taxonomy): domain Eukaryota; kingdom Metazoa; phylum Chordata; class Aves; order Cuculiformes; family Cuculidae; genus Phaenicophaeus; species Phaenicophaeus curvirostris. The sequence continues at coordinate 98,392,275 of NC_091394.1, read as the reverse complement.
CCTGGAGGTGTTCAAGGCCAGGTTGGACGGGGCCTTGAGCAACCTGATCCAGTGGGATGTGTCCCTGCCTGTGGCAGTGAGGTTGGAACTGGATGGACTTTGAGGTCCCTCCCAACTCAACCCATTCCATGATTCTAGAAGCCAGATCTCTTTCCAGCTCCCACAGTGATGTCAGGTGGGTCATTCTGTGCTCTGTGCCTCACTTGTAGAGGAGACCAGCTGCCTCTCTGGGAGGGACTTCCAGAATGATACTTCCATGATACTTCCAGAAACTTGTGTGTGCGTAGTGGCCATCTGTGATGTGGGACCATGAGGAATTTTATCCTTTCCTCATTGGTGCCAGCTGAAACTTCTTGAGATACGTTCCATGCTTCATTCTATAGAGCCAGTAGATTCCTACCCCTTTAGAGAACATGTCGTTGTTCTTAGATAGCTCCCATATTTCCTTCTTCCCTGAAGTCACAACTCTGCTTTGCTTCACTGGGCTCGGGAATAGGCTAACAACACTGTTTGATCTCATTTTTCCTTGTTGCAGAGCGCAAGCACATCATCTCCTGGGCCTTCTGCTGACCAAAATGATCTCGTTTCCAGAATTTCTCACCTGGAGGTAGAAAATCAAAACCTTCGCAGTGGTAAGTAGGAGAATCTTTTGGCCTGAAAGCAAAACTGGATAGGGTCCTGCTCCTATGGAGTGTATCCCTTCCAGAGCTTGTGTGTCATCAGATGAGGTGGCAGAGTCTCCATCAGAGCTTTGCAGGCTTATATCTGATGGGGTTATTAAAGCCAACATTCAGCAGAAGCAAAGTTGTCCTGCAGAGCCTACAAAATAAGGTTCAATTCCCTTCCCCACCCTTCTTCTTGCAGTTGTGGCAGACCTTCAGAAGGCCATCTACAAGTTGGAAAGCCGCCTGAACGCTCTGGAAAAGTCATCTACCTCCCACCAGCCCGCACCAGTTCCTCCAACCCAGGTGAGCCTTGGGAAAGTAGCTTGAATGCTTTCCTGTCACAAAGTGCCAGGACACATTCAAGGTCTCCGGGCTGTCTGAAGATGAAGAGGTGCTCATAATTAGGATGAATTGGTTGTAGGTTTTCCAACAGCTTTGGCAGCTGCCTCAAATCCCCGAGATAAAAAGGATATGGAATGGTTGGAACAGTTCCAGAGGAAGCTACAAAGATGATCTGAGGGCTGGAGGACCTACCGTATGAGCACACACTGAGAGTGTTGGGGTTGTTCAGCCTGGAGAAGGCTCTAAGTAGACCTTAGAGCAGTTTCCAAATCTGAAGGGGCTCTAGGAAAGCTGGGGAGGGACTTTTTCCAAGGCCATGGAGTGATGGGACAAGGGGGAATGGCTTTAAATTGGAAGGGGGAAAGATTTAGATGAGACATTAGGAAGAAATTCTTCACGATGAGGGTGATGAGGTCCTGGCACAGGTTGCCCAGGGACATTGTGGCTGCCCCATCCCTGGAGGTGTTGAAGGCCAGGCTGGATGGGGCTTTGAGCACCTGGGGACCTTGGGGTGCAGGTTGACAGCAGCTGAACGTGAGCCAGCAGTGGCCCGGGTGAGGAAGAAGGCCAACAGCATCCTGGTTTGGATCAGCCATGGTGTGGCCAGCAGGAGCAGAGAAGCGATTGTTCCCCTGTAAACAGCGTTGTTGAGGTCACACAGCCAATCCTGGGTTCAGTTTTGAGTTCCTCACTAGAAGAAGGACATTGAGGGGCTGGAGTGCATCCAAGAAGGGGAAGGGAGCTGGGGAAAGGGTGTGGAGCACAGGGGTTATGGGGAGTGGCTGAGGGACCTGGGGCTGCTCAGCCTGGAGAGCAGGAAGGGAGACCTTATCACTGTCTGCTGCTCCTAGAAAGCAGGTTGTAGCGAGGTGGGCGTTGGTCTCTTCTTCCAAGTAACAAGTGGTAGTACAAGAGGAAATAGCACCAAGTTGTACCAGGGCAGGTTTAGGTTGGACGTTGGGAAACATTTCTTCAATGAAAGAGCAGGGAGGCACTGGAAGAGGCTTCCCAGGGCAGTGGTGTAATCTCCATCCCTGGACGGGTTCAAAAGATGTGTAGACGTGGCACTTTTGAACATGGTTTAGTGGGCACAGTGGTGTTGGGCTGATGGTTGGACTGGATGAGCTTAGCTGTCTTTTCCAACCTTTATGATTCTAAATGTCCTATTTTGATGGCCAGTTCTTCAGTCAAATTGCATGGTGTGGGCCATGTTCCCTGTTGTGAGCATTGTTCCTCAGCTTTTCCCAGTTCTCCTCAATCAACCTTCAGGTTAATCTTCTCCCCTTTTTCCTTAATGTCTGTGTGAACGCACATCACCTCAATAAAGAAAGTGGAACCATTCAGTGTTCCCTCCAAGAAAGTGGAGCTTCCTTCTGCTTCACCAGCGAAGAAAGTTGAGCCAGCTGCTGCAGAGGAAGATGATGACGATGACATTGACCTCTTTGGTAGTGATGATGAAGAGGAAGACCAAGAAGCTGCCAAAGTCCGGGAGGAGAGGCTGCGTCAGTATGCGGAGAAGAAGGCCAAGAAACCAGGTCTTATTGCCAAGTCCTCTATCCTGTTGGATGTGAAACCAGTGAGTAACCAAAGTGGTGGGAGCTTGGAGCTGTGTCTTGTTCTGGTGGGGGATGTAAATCAGCTCACTTGGCACATCCGAGCAGGCTGGTGATGATAGGATCTCCAGATGTCCAAATCAAGGGGTCAGAGCGAGGTGGGATCTGCAGCCTTTGCGCTGCTGCCCTGCTTCTTGCACCGTGGCAAGTGCAGTGTTCCTCTGAGGTTTTCCTCACCAGGACCAACGCTTTTGTCCTAGGAATGACATGGAGCTCTTGGAACAGGTCCAGAGGAGGCCATGGAGATGATCTGAGGGTTGGAGCACCTCTGCTATGAGGACAGGCTGAGAGAGTTGAGGTTGTTCAGCCTGGAGAAGAGAAGAACTGAGGAGAACTTAGAGCAGCATCTAGTACCTGAAGGGGCTCCAGGAAAGCTGGGGAGGATCTTTTTCCATGGGCATGGAGTGATGGGTACAAGGGGGAATGGCTTTAAATTGGAAAAGGGAAGATTTAGGTTGGACATTAGGAAGAAATTCATCATGAGGGTGGTGAGGAACTGGCCCAAATTGTCCAGGGAAGTCATGGCTGTCCCATCCCTGCAGGCATTGAAGGCCAGGTTGGATGGGGCTTTGAGCAACACGGTCCAATGGGAGGTATCTCTGCCCATGGCAGGGGGGTTGGAACTGGATGATCTTTGAGGTCCTTTCCAACCCAAACCATTCCATGATCTTCAGTGCCTGTAGGTAGAATCAAAACAATGTCCCATTCAGCATTGCTGCAAAGTCCCAGTTGGCTTGGTTGAGCCCATCGGCTACTTCTGGCAGCCAAGAAAGGGCAACTTGCTTTAGCTGAAAGGTTCTGAGAGGAGCAGCTTTGAATTTGAGGTCACTGGACACCTCTTGGGCCTAACAGTGGTCTCTGGGAAGACAGTAACACTCGTACCTTGTGCTTTTGCAGTGGGATGATGAGACTGATATGGCGAAGATGGAGGAGTGTGTCCGGTCCATCCACATGGACGGGCTGGTTTGGGGAGCCTCCAAACTGGTCCCGGTAGGCTATGGCATCAAGAAGCTCCAAATCCAGTGTGTGGTGGAGGATGACAAAGTTGGGACAGACATCTTGGAGGAGGAGATCACCAAGTTTGAAGACTACGTAAGTCCTTCAGCAAGCTGTGCTGGGTGGTGCCTGACCTGCTGGGTCACTTTATGGTCAGGTTTTAATGGAAGGTGTCCCTGCCCATGGAGGGAGTTGGAACTGGATGATCTTCCCCCAGGGAAGCTGTAGCTGCCCCGTCCCTGAAGGTGTTCAAGGGCAGGGGAAACATCTCCATACTCTTCCTTCCTCCTTCCCTTGAGCTGGGTGGAGGAGGCATCTGCATCTCCATCCTTCCTCCTTCCCTGGAGCTTGGTGGAGAAGATATCTCCATCCCCATCCTTTCTCCTTCCCTGGTTGCCCAGCCAAGTGGTTTGTAAGGCTTAGCGCTGCTCCTGTCTCACTGTTGGGAGATCAGCAGTTCCAATAACTGGAGTTACTGTCCTTTTTGCCTGCTTTTTTGCTTCTATTTAGAGTAAATCAGGAACTTTGATCTTCATGTTGGTAGAAACTCAGAATATGAGTTCTTCATAGGCTGGAATGTCTAAAGACTGGCACAGGGCAGTGTCTGATTGAGATGTTGCTTAAATAACAGTTCTTAAAGGTCCTCTTGGCGTTCTGAGCGACCTGGATCATGTTTGATCTGTGAAGATAATTGTGTCAGAAACCACCTTGGTGACCACTGGTTCATCTGCTTTTGTTCCCTCACAGGTGCAAAGTGTTGACATTGCTGCTTTCAACAAGATTTAGAAGTCAAACTGTATCCCTTCGGAAACTGTAACTAATAAAGAGCAAGAGTGGGAGTGCAGATGGGATCATGGTCTTCTCTGCAAGACTTGGGGATGTCCCATCATTGAAGGAAAGGCCTTGAGCTAGGGGTGACCTCTGTTTCCAGGCTGGAATGATGGTGTGAGTGGCAACTGTCCCAGTGTCCAGGGCGTTTGCACTCACTCAGGGTGTTTGTGATCACCTTTCCCAAGATGGAATTCCAAAAGAAACCAAACCAGGATGAACCACCATGGGATGCTACCTATGGGACGATGTTCAGCAGGGCCAAGTGTTGGGTCCTGCATTCAAGGCACAACAACCCCATGCAGCTCCAGGCTTGGGGAAGAGTGTCTGGAGAGCTGCCTGGTGGAAAAGGAACTGGGAGTGTTGGTTGACAGAGGCTGAACGTGAGCCAGCAGTGGCCCAGGTGGCCAAGAGGGCCACTGGCATCTTGGCTTGCATTGGCCACGGTGTGGCCAGCAAGAGCAGGGCAGGGATTGTGCCCCTGGCCCTCGGCACTGGTAAGGCTGCACCTCAAATTCTGGGTTTGGTTTTGGGTCCCTCACTCCAAGGAGAACATTGAGGTCCTGGAGTGCGTCTGGAGAAGAGGAACAGAGCTGGGGAAGGATCTGGAGAAGAGGGGTTGGGGGGAGCACCTGAAGGACTTGGGGTTATTTAGCCTGGAGAAGAGGAGGCTGAAGGGCGACCTTATCACTGCCTGAAAGGAGGTTGTGGTGAGGTGGGTGCTTGTTGCTTCTCCAAAGGAACAAGTGATGGAACAAGAGCAAATGACCTTAAGTTGCATGAGGGCAGGTTCAGGTTGGACATCAGGAAACATTTTTTCACCGAAAGGGTTCTCAGTCCCTGGAAGAGGCTGCTTAGCGAGGTGGTGGAGTCCTCATCCCTGATGGTTATAAAAGCCAGGGAGATGAGGTGCTCAGGGCTATGGTTTGGTAGTGGACAGGAGTGGTTGGACTTGATCTCAAAGGTCTTTTCTAACCAAGTGACTTACGAATTGCTGGGTTGAGCTGAAGTTCCTCCCTCATTCCTGCCTGTTGCTCGTGGTGGCCACATCAGCTGATCATTTGGCCCATCAAGAGCCAGGAACATGCTGGGCGTGGCCCGGGGGAAGGGAAGGTGACATTTCCAGTGGCAGCACACGCTGCCCATCACAGAGTCCCAGGCCTAGGCACACGTCCTGTGGTGGCACCACCAAGCAGATGGACGTGCTATGGGGTTGTCCTCTCGGCACGGAGTGGAGCCGCAGTGGGGCACGACAGCTGGGTGACGATGACTTCAGTGTTGGCTTCCCTGGCTGAGCTCAGTGCCGTGTGTCCCCCATGTGCCACCATCCCTGGTGTCCTCTGTCACCTGTATGCCGCCATCCCTGTGTACCCTGTGCAATGTCATCCTGACTGCCCAGTGTCCTGTGTCTCCCATGTCCTGCCACCCCGGTGCTCTGTGTGCCACCATCCCTGTGCCCTATGTCCCTCTGTGCTGCCATCCCTGGTGCCACCATCCCCGTGTCTCTTGGCTATTCCCCCTACCCAGTGTCCCGTGTGTCCTCCCTGCTATGGTCCTGGCAGCTGGGTGCCTGGTGTCCCAGGTGCCACCAACCAAGTCCCTGGTGTCCTGGGTGCTGGCATAGGTGGGTCCATGGGTGCCACCATCCCTATGTGCTGCCATCCCCACCACCACGTCCCCTGTGTCACCTTAGTGCTGCCTTCCATGGTGCCGTATGTGCCATGGGTCCCCTGTGTGCCACCATCCTAGTCTTTTATGTCCCCTCTATCCCACCATCCTTGGGGTTCTGTCCCCCCTAAGTGCCCTGTGTGCTCTGTGTCCCCTCTGTGCTGCCACCCTTGTGTCCCAGCATCCCTGGTTCGCTTGCCACCTGTTTCCCCATGTCTCACTATCCGTGGTTCCCTGTGTCCCCCATGTGCCCCCATCTTTATGTCCCGCCATCCCTGGTTCCTGATGTTCCCCATGTCCCACCATCTTTGTGTTCTGCCATCTCTGATTCCCATTGTCCCAGTGTCCCCATGTCCCACCATCCCTGATTCCCAGTGTCCCTATGTCCCACCATCCTTGTGTCCTGCCATCCCTGATTCCCAGTGTCCCTATGTCCCACCATCCTTGTGTCCTACCATCTCTGGTTCCCGGTGTTCCCCATGTCCCACCATCCCCAGTTCCTGGTGTTCCCCATGTCCCACCATCCTTGTGTCTCACCATCTCTGGTTCCTGGTGTCCCCATGTCCTACCATCTCTTGATTCCTAGTGTTCCCATGTCCCACCATCCCCAGTTCCTGGTGTTCCCCATGTCCCACCATCCTTGTGTCCTGCCATCTCTGGTTCCTGGTGTCCCCCATGTCCCACCATCCCCAGTTCCTGGTGTTCCCTATGACCCACCATTTCCAGTTCCTGGTGTTCCCCATGTCCCGCCATCCTTGTGTCTCACTATCTCTGGTTCCTGGTGTCCCCGTGTCCCACCGTCCCAGTTCCTGGTGTTCCCTATGACCCACCATTTCCAGTTCCTGGTGTTCCCTGTATCCCACCATCCCCACGTCCCACCATCCCCAATTCCTGGTGTTCCCCATGTCCCACCATCCCTGATTCCCAGTGTCCCCACGTCCCACCATCCCTGTCTCCCGTCCCTCCTCCCTCTCCCAGCCTGCCCCGCGCTGGCCCATGGCGCCTCTGGCCGACCTCTACCAGTTGACCATGGCCTACGGGCAGTGGCGCGCTGGCCGCCACCGCCTCCCCGCTGCCGCCGAGCTCTTCTTCCGCCGTGCGCCCTTCCAGGGGGGCTTCGCCTTGGTGGCTGGGGTGGCCGAGGGGCTGCGCAGCCTCCGTGCCTTCCGCTTCTCCGCCACCGGTGCGTGGGGATGGGGGGACACCAGGGGGGACAGGGACGGGCTCTCAGTGGGAGCTTGGGGACAGGGACGTCCCTCACAAGGGGTCAGAGGGCAGCCCTTACCGGGGACAGGGATGGCCCTGAAGTGGGGGGCTGGAGGACAAGGACATACCTAGAGAGGACAGGGTGATCCCACAGGGGGACAGAGATGGCCCTAAGGGGGGGCTGGGGGACAAGGACACACCTAGAGGGGACAGGGTGATCCCACAGGGGGACAGAGATGGCCGTAAGGGGGGGCTGGGGGACAAGGACACACCTAGATGGGACAGGGTGATCCCACAGGGGGACAGAGATGGCCCTAAGGGGGGGCTGGGGGACAAGGACATACCTAGAGAGGACAGGGTGATCCCATAGGGGGACAGAGATGGCCCTTAGGGGGTCTGGGGGACAAGGACACACCTAGACGGGACAGGGTGATCCCACAGGGGGACAGGGACATCTCTCAAGGGGACAGGGATAGCCCTAGGGGATGGGGGCATCCCTCAACGGGGCCGTGGGGACAGGGACATCACTTGGGGGGACGGGGTTGGCTCTCAGAGGGACAAGTACATCACTAATGGGAGCTTGGGGACAAAGACATCCCTCAGGGTCACAGGGCCATCCCTAAGGGGGATCTGGAGGACACAGGCAGCTCTGAGAGGGACAGGGACATCTGTCAAGGGGAGCCTGGGGGACAAGAACAGTCCTCAGGGTGACAGGGACAGCCTAAGTGGGGGCTGGGGTACAGGGAGAGCACTAATAGGGACAGGGACATTGCTCAAAGGGACAGGGACAGCTCTAGGGGATGGGGACATCCCTCAGGGGGATCTAGGGGACAGGGACAGCCCTCAGGGAGGCCTGAGGGACACAAGGGTGACTCCAGGGGGCTCTGGTGGGTTGCTGGGGGCTGGGCCATCCCTTAGGAGAAGAGTGGGACACCTTAAGGGGACAGGGACATCTCTCAGAAGGACCTGGAGGTACATGGAAGGCTAAAAAGGAACAGATGGACATGGTGGGACAGGGACATCCCTCAGAGGTTCTTGGAGGGCCATGGTGGGGTTCAGTGTCCTGGGGTCTCACTTGCCCTCGCTGAGCTCCTTCCCCACAGATGTCGCCTACCTTCGCTCTGTCCTGCCCACCACCACAGAAGATGCCTTCTTTGATTACCTGGCCACCTTGGACACCTCGGAGGTGACAGTGTCTGCCATGCCAGAGGGCTCTGTCGTCTTCCCACGGGTGGGACACGCTTGGTACCTTCCTCTCCTGAGGGACTGTTGGTGCCCATGTCCCCAGAGAGGAGGGGGATGTCACTTTCTGGTTGTCCCAACAGGTCCCGTTCCTGCAGGTCAAGGGGCCGCTACTGGTGGTGCAGCTGCTGGAGACCACGTTGCTGTGCCTGGTCAGCTACGCCAGGTAAGGTCTCATCCTGCTCTGGTCCTGCAGGTGCTGGGGACCATGTCTGTCCCCACTGCGGTCCCTACCACATCCCTATGCATTGGAGTGAAGATGGAGTCTCCTCACTCTTGGCCATATAGTAGCACAAAGCCTGGCTTGGTATGACCCATCCCTTTGTCCTCTGGCCTGGTGGCTACTAATGCTGCTTGTTTCCATCTCCTTGCTGGCTTGGACAAAAATATGATGGAGATCAGTCTCCTCGCCCTTGGCCATGTGGTGGCCCATGATCAGCATGGCTTGGTGTGACCCATCCATTTGTTCTCCACGTGCTGGAGACCACGTCTGCCTCCACTGTGGTTCCTGCCACATCCCTGTATGTTGGAGCAGAGATGGAGTTTCTTCACCCTTGGCCGTGTGGTGGCACCATGCCTGGCTTGGTGTGATCCATCCCTTCATCCTCCAGTCTCTGGAAACAATGTCTGTCTCCACTGTGGTTCCTACCACATCCCTATGCATTGGAGCAGAGATGGAATCTCCCCAATCTTGGCTGTGAGGTGGCACCAAACCTGGCTTGGTGTGACCCATCCCTTCCTCCTCCAGCCTGGTGGCCACTAATGCTGCTCGTTTCCGCCTCCTCGCCGGCCCAGACATGAAGCTGATGGAGATTGGGCTCCGTCGCGCTCAGGGACCAGATGGTGCCCTCTCAGCATCCAAGTACTCCTACATTGGGGGTGAGTGCTGCCCTGTGGTGTCCCATGGCTCTTTGGCTGTGCTGTCACCTGTGTCCTCTGCCCTTGTCCTGCCTTGTAGGCTTTGACTTCACCAGCAACATCCTGGCTGGGAAGCTCTTCGGCATTCCGGTGTGTGGCACCATCGCCCATTCCTTCATCATGTCCTTCACCTCGCTGGAGGAGGTGGAACCCCGGGTGAGCATCACCATGGGGAGAGAATGGGATGCTTTTCCCATGGGCATGTTCTTGGTGCCATGCAGGAGACCACAGGATGAGCAATGTCCCCATTCCCCGTGCAGGAGCTGTCACCACTGGCAGGAGGACAGCCGGTGGATCTCCCAGCTCTGGCCGAGTCATGGTTGGGACGGGTGTGTGAGCTGCTCCAGACACCCCCCGAGAAGGCCAAGCGGGGCGAGCTGGCTGCCTTCGTGTCCTATGCCATCGCCTTCCCAAAGGACTTCCAGGGGCTGCTGGACACGTACTGCGTTAAGAGGTGAGGATGCTGGGACCCCCAAGGTGGCTTTGGAATGGATGTGTCCCTCTTTGCCTGCTGGCCTCCAGTCATGGGTTTATTAAGGTTGGAAAAATCTCTAAGCTCATCCAGTCCAACCATCAGCCCAACACTGCTGGGGTGACCAAACCATGTCCCTAAGTGCCACGTCTCCACCTTTTTTTGAACACTTCTAGGGATGGGGACTCCACTATCTCTCTTCCACTGCTTGACAACCCTTTCAGTGAAGTGATGTTTCCTGATGTCCCATCTGAACCTCCCCTTGGTGCAACTTGAGGCCATTCCCTCTCGTCCCATTGCTAGTTTCTTGGGAGAAGAGACCAGCACCCACCTCACCACAACCTCCTTCCAGGCAGTCGTAGACAGTGATAAGGTCTCCCCTCAGCCTCCTCTTCTCCAGGCTGCTCCTCAGCTGCTCCTCATAATCTTTGTTCTCCAGGCCTTTCCCAGCTCCATTCCCTTCTCTAGCCACACTCCAGCCCCTCAATGTTCTTCTTAGAGGGGCCCAAAACCAAACCCAGGATTCAAGGTGTGTCCTCACCAGCACCGAGTCCAGAGACACAATCACTTCCTTGGTCCTGCAGGCCACACCATGGCTGATCCAAGCCAGGATGCTGTTGGCTTCTTGGCCACCTGGGCCACTGCTGGTTCATGTTCAGCTGCTGTTGACCATCTCCTCCAGGAAGCTGGGACGTTTCTACCTGGCAGCGCTCCTGCTGGTTCTGCCCTGGGTTCCTGTCTCACCAGGCAAGGGATGTTAACCCTCATCTCACCCACCCCAGGAGTGGTTTGCCAAACTTCTGCGCTGTGGCGTTGGCCCTTCACCAACTGGGCTACAAGGCCATCGGGGTGCGCCTGGACAGCGGGGACCTGGCCCAGCAGTCCAAGGAGGTCCGCAAAGTTTTCCGAGCCTGCGGAGCCCAGTGAGTTCTCCACCAAAGTTGATTGCTCCCCATCTCCAGCTTCCACACTAGAGCGGGAGACCTCCTTGTGCAAGGAGGTACCTTGAGTGGAGCCACGGGTGCCCTCAAGTCCTTATCCCTTCCCTTGCTCACTCTTCTGTTCTCCTCCAGCTTCCAGGTGCCGTGGTTCGAGACCATCCCGATCGCTGTCAGCAACGACATCAGCGAGCAGAGTCTAGAGGAGTTCAGCCGGGAGGTGAGGTGGTTGCCATCAGGGCTGGGATGTCACCTTGACTTTTGCTGGTGCTGCTGAGGTGTGGGGTGGGTGGGGTGGACAGGAGACATAAGGGTCTTTCACCCTTGTTGAGAAGAGAAGGGTTTCTAGGCTGGGAAAAATGGTTTCTGGGTGGGACAGATGGACATCAGGCACCTTTGGGCAGAGTGTCATTTGACTCGCTTCTTGGCTCCAGTGTTGGGTGTCAAAACCAGGACTGGGCTGTTGATGGCCGCTGTCTTCTCTGCTGCACCAGGGGAGTGACATTGATGTGATCGGTGTTGGGACAAACCTGGTGACGTGTCCCCTGCAGCCATCTCTGGGATGTGTTTACAAGGTAGGGGTGGTGGCTCTCTCCTTATTTGGTTTCTGGGATGGGAGCTCCTCAGCTTCTCCCAGGCTTTGTGTGGATGGGGCCAAGTTCTAAGGGGAATCCAGCCCTAAGAGATGCCAACATCAAATCATGGAATGGTTTGGGTTGCAAGGGTCTTCATGGGTCATCCAGCCCAGCCTACCTGCAATGACCAGGGGCTTCTCCCACTGGATCAGGTTGCTCAAAGCCCCATCCAACCTGGCCTTCAACACCTCCAGGGATGGGGCAGCCACCACTTCTCTGGGCAACCTCTTGCAGTGCCATCTCCATAACCACCTTCTCCTACAGCTGGTGGAGGTCAATAGCTCCCCATGCCTGAAGCTCACAGAAGATGAGGAGAAGATGACCATCCCAGGGACTAAGACAATCTATCGGCTCTATGATGCTGATGGTGAGTATGGACACCCTTGCCACGGTGTTGCCTGGTTGGCCTCCATACCCCATTCCTGCTCCATAACCCTGTCCCATGCAGCTGCTGGTCCCTAACCTGGCATCCCTGCAGGTCACCCCTTCATGGACCTCATGGCCTTGGAGGAGGAGCCCTCACCCAGTGTAGGGCAGGAGCTGGTGGTCCATGTCCTGGGGCAGCTTGGTGAGGCCAGCACGGTCATTCCTATCACCGTAGAGCGTCTCCATCAAACGTACTTCAGAAATGGCCAGGTTGGAGCACCTCTGCCTTCTGGTGCTAGGATGTCCTCTTCCACGTTGAGTGAAGGACCAAGCCAGGGTGGTGCTGGTGTCTTGTCAGGATCAAAGGGTTAAACCTGGGTTTCCTTGCATCCACAATGTCCCCTGCTCCAGTGGTGACACTGAAGTCCGGTGTGGAGCTGGCTCATTGGGGATTGGGGCATCATTCCACACGAACATGGTCCTGTATCTTCATCCTGCAGGTGTGTGAGCCACTGCCAAGCCTGTTGGAGGTGAGGAACCATGCGCAAGTGTCCCTCAGCCAGCTCCACCCAGCTCATCACCAGCTCTATAAGCCACAGCCCTACCCGGTACGTCCACCACTTCCCAGACGTGGTTGGCACAAAGACAGGAATCCTGGTGGCCTGGACAAAGCCCACCATGGAGCTGCAGTGGTGGGTGGATGATGGACATGAGCTTACAGCCCCCATGCTCACTATCTCTTCTCATTCCCATTCCAGGTGGCTGTGACAGAGAAGCTGCACCGCCTGCTTGCTGAGCTGCAGGAGGCCACCTAGTGAGGTCTTCTCCTCCAGGCTTTTTTGAAGACCGGGAGATTAATTGGGCATTAATGATGTTAATGAGGTTGCTGCTGCGTGTAGTGCTGAGCTGAGGAGCCTGCGGGAACTAGAAGGGCTCACTGGGGTCCTAGGAGTGAAGACAGGCATGGAGGGAGGGGGTGGACAGAGCTGGGAGGACCCTGGGTGCTGGAAGGGATGGTCAGGGACATGGTTTAGAGGTTGATAGGAATGGTTGGACTCGATGATCCTGGAGGTCTTCTCCAACGTAGTGATTCTGTGATTCTCTCCTTCCATGCTATCCTTGGTGGCCCTGCCCAGCACTGCCCCTTCTACTGTGGCACCACTGTCCACCTTGGTGGCCTTGCCAGCCTTGTGCCTTCTGCTGTGTTAGCGCTGTCCCTTGGTGGCCCTACCAGCTTTGCGCCTTCTGTGGTGACAGCCCGTGCTGAAGCTCCTCAGTGGCACCAGAGACCAAGTCTGGAGCACACAAGGTCCTGCCATGAGAAGGGCCAACCTGTGGCCCACCCCATGTTCTGTGGGACATCCACAGCAGATGCACTTTGTCCTTCTTATCCTCAGCTTTGGCTCTGTGGCTGTGCTTCATCTCTTTCCACTTTGTCTGCATTCCCTGGGGCACGGAGGCAGGTCCAGGTTGATACTTGCTCCAGGGTGACACCAGCTCTGAGTTGACACCAGCGCTCTTCAACCCGATTGAGGAACCACTAATCCTCACAATTAACCTAAGTAACAACCAAAATAAAGGTCTTCACCTGCTCCAGCCACACCACGTGGCTACTCTGGTCCTTCAAAACACTTATTGCCTTCAGCTTAAACATTTAATTCTACGTCCTTCACTTTGCTTTGTGGTTCATGACTGAAAAAAGCTGGAATGAAGAACCAAATGCTGACCCAGGAGAGCACCTGGGGTGGCCTCAGAAGGTCCCTCACAGACCCCTTTTGTGGCATCCTATGACCCAAATTACAGTGAAGCCCCTTTTCAAGCACCACTGAGGGAAGGTCTTCTGCCCAGGCAGTGACAGTCTGAAAGGTTTGTCAAAACAGGGTTAAGAGAAGTTGTAGCATGGAATGGGAAAAGACCTGCACAGACTGAATCTTCTCTGAGACACATTCATAGACTCATGGATTGATTTGGGTTGAAGGGACCCTAGAGATCACCCAGTTCCGACCCCCTGTAATGGGAAGGGACACCTCCCACTGGATCAGGTTGCTCCAAGCCTCATCCAACCTGGCCTTCAACACCTCCAGGGATGAGGCTTCCATGACTTCTCTGGGCAATCTGGGCTAGGGCCTCTCCACCCTCACAGGGAAGAAGTTCTTCATAAGGTTTCATCTCAATCTCCCCTCTTTCAGCTTAAAACCGTTCCCCTCACCCTAGCTCTGCACTCCCCAAACAAGAGCCTCTCTCCAGCTTTCCTGGAGCCCACTCAGGTACTGGAAGCTGCTCTAAGGTCTCCCCAGGCCCATGTCCAGGCTGAACAACCCCATCTCTCTGAGCCTGTGCTCAGAGCAGGGGTGCTCCAGCCCTTGGATCATCTCCATGGCCTCCTCTGGACTCACTCCAACAGCTCCATATCCTTCCTGGGTGGAGGACTCCAAACCTGGACACATGGAATGGTTTGGGTTGGAAGGGACCCCAAAGCCCATCCAGTTCTAACCCCTCCTGCCATGGGCAGGGACAACTCCAACTCAAGCAGGCTTCTCAAAGACCCAGCCAACCTGGTGTTCAACACCTCCGGGGATGGGGCAGCCACAACTTCCCTGGGCAACCTGTGCCACAGCCTCACCACCCACATCATGAAGAATTTCTTTGTGATGGCCCCTCTAAATCTTTCCCTTCCAATTTAAAGCCATCCCACATCGTCCCATCACTCCAGGCCCTTCGTAAAAGTCCCTCCCCAGCTTTCCTGGAGCTCCTTCAGGTACTCAAAGCTGCTCTAAGGTCTCCTTGGAGCCTTCTTTTCTCCAGGCTGAAGAACTCTAACTCTCTCAGCTTGGCCTCAGAGCAGAGGGGCTCCAGCCCTCGGATCATCTTCATGGCCTTCTCTGGACCTGCTCTAACAATTCCACATCCTCCTTGTGTTGGGGACTCCAACACAAGGGGTCACACTTGACCTTTGAAGAGAGGAACAAAACTCTAGGAAAATGAGCAAGTTTACTATTAAAAGTTACATTTTTAGAGCAGACACAAAAGCCCAACCCCCAGTACCTGAGCACAGATTGTCACAAGTTCTTAGGAGAGAAGGAAGCAGCTTGAAGTAGATGAGGGGAAACAGCAAGATCATAGGTTGGGAACAATCTTTTGATATCATGAACCCCAACCATACCAGATGGTACAACTCTCCAGCCTCTCAGTCCTTTCTGTGGTCACGTGGCATCAGGAGCAGCATAAACCCATCCTCAAGATGATCCCTTGGTGAATCTGCAACTCTTTCTTCTCCCGCTCAGCTGCTGGTCCTGTTCCAGTGCCTACTCATCTCAGTACCCTCATCCTAATGTTTAGGAACCACTTTGTGATTCCACAGGTCCAGGAGAAAATGTCCTCAGGACGCAACTGTGGTTTTCTTGTGCTCTTTGCAAACCTGAGGAGAACTGCTCACGTTTTCATTAGATGCTGGTCCTCAGCTTTGGAGGGAAGGGCGAGCAGGGAGAAAAGGACATTAGAGAGGACTTTGATGTAGGACAGAACAACTAGGGAGGAAGGAGGAGGCTGGAAAGGGAGGTAGGAAATGTGAATGAATTTGAGTGTAAAGAATTCAGAGTCCAGGTCCTCTGTACGCACAAACCATCGCTTGATACGTCCACATGCAGGCTTTAACAAACCCAGACTGGTTGACATGGACAGCTTGACACCAGACACTAGAAGAGGTAAGAAGGGGCAGAAGCACAAGCTCAGTAGACCCAAACTCTGCTGCTTTCAGCACTTCCAAGCCACAGGGTTGATCCAAGCTTACATTCTCGATGTCTCACTGCTCTGTGGTACCAGCCCAAGGTTGGATCACTTATAAAGTGCCATCTTCTTGCTCTGGTACATGTACATGTAGGCATCACAGAAGAGGCGCTTAGCCACTCCGTCCATGTCCCGAGGTTGCTCCAGGGCCAGCACGGCCAGTGGCAAGTCCAGATATTTGGCAACTTCGGGGCACAGCATCACCGTGGGAATGTTGAAGCCGTTTTGGTCACCTAAGCCAGAAAGAAGGAGAAAAGTCCAATCCAGGTCCCAAGGGTTGAGGGCCTACAGGTCAAGCAGGTACCATCACGCTTGACAGTAACTTGGTGCATAAGCTGAGAGATCTGGAATCATGAAATCATTAAGGTTGGAAGAGGCCTCCAAAAACATCCAGTCCAACCTTCAGCCCAAAACCACTGTGCTGACTAAGCCATGTCTCAAAGTGCCACATTTAGATGTTTTCTGAACACCTCCAGAGATGAGGACTCCACCACTGCCCTGAGCAGCCTCTTCCAGTGCTTGACCACCCTTTCAGTGAAGAAAGGTTTCCTAATGTGCAATCTAAACCTCCCCTGGCATAGCTTGAAGCTCTTTCCTCTCATTTTGTCACTTGTTCCTTAGGAGAAGAGACCAGCAACCACCTCACCACAACCTCCACTCAGGGAGCTGTAGGGTGATAAGGTCTTCCCTCAGCCGCCTTTTCTCCAGGCTACCCCAGTTCCCTCAGCTGCTCCTCATAAGGCTTGTGCTCCAGTCCCTTCACCAGCTTTGTTGCCCTTCTCTGGACGTGACCCAATCTGTTCTTGGAGACCAACAACACAATGAGAAGGACAGAATGATTCTCATCCCCAGGGCAGGTGGTCCCAGCTGGCTTGAGAATCATACAACCGTGGAACGGTTTGGATTGAAGGGACCTCAAAGCTCATCCAGTTACAACCTCCTGCCATAGGCAGGGACACCACTGGATCAAGATGCTCAAAGCCCCATCCATCCTGGCCTTGAACACCACCATGGATGGGGCAGCTACAGCTTCTCTGGGCAACCTGGGCCAGGACCTCCCCACCCTCACAGGAAAACATTTCGTCCTGAGATCTCATCTCAATCGCCCCTCTTTCAGCTTAAAACTGTCCTCCCTTGTCTCATCCCTGCACTCCCTGATCAAGAGCCCCTCTTCAGCTTTTCTGGAACCCCTTTCTGTACCAGAAGCTGCTAGAAGGTCTCCCTGGAGCCAGGGTTCCCTTCTCCAGGCTGAACAACACCAACTCTCTCTGCCTGTCCTCATACAGGAGGTGCTCCAGACCCCTCAGCCCTTGTTTGCTCTCTACAACTACCTGAAAGGAGCTTGTGGAGAGGAGGGTGCTGGCCTCTTCTCCCAAGTGACAGGGGACAGGATGACAGGGAATGGCCTCAAGCTCCGCCAGGGGAGGTTTAGGCTGGACATTAGGAAAAAATTCTTCACAGAAAGGGTCATTGGGCACTGGCAGAGGCTGCCCAGGGAGGTGGTTGAGTCACCTTCCCTGGAGGGGTTTAAGGCACGGGTGGACGAGGTGCTAAGGGGCATGGTTTAGTGTTTGATAGGAATGGTTGGACTCGATGATCCGGTGGGTCTCTTCCAACCTGGTTTTTCTATGATTCTATAATTCAGATCATCTTCATGGCCTCCTCTGGACTCAATCCAACAGCTTCACGTCAGTCCTGTGCTGAGGACTCCAGAACTGAACATATAGCTCAAGATGAGCCCTTGACTGAGCACAGCCAGAAGCTGAAAGCAGTAGGAGGAACTCATATGTGCTTGGCCTGGTCATGCTCTGCTCTGAGGTCTTCTTGAATGGCCACTGTTGGAAGCAGGGTCCAGAGAGACCCTAAATCATGTAGGAAATTCAGAGGACAAAGCTGATGGGACCAGCGCCTACACAATGAGCATGGCAGACCCTCACAGCTGCCCATCACGCAAGCACCTGGCTGCAATCCAAGCTCCAAGCCCACCACCACGTCCTCACCATGCCTGTCAGCCATGCTGTCGAAGAACATCCAGTGTTCATTCTCGGGGCCATATTTCACGAAGGAGACGTAATGGCTGGTTTCGATGCACAGCACTGCGAAGAGCTCCATCGTCTCGCGAGGGACCTGTTGGCTGCCCCGGCTGTGGAATTCTTCTGGGATGTGCAGCCTAGTTGGTTTGTGAGTTTTGCGTCGGTAGTGGGAGTGAACCTGAGGAGAGATCATAGAATCCATAAGTTGGAAAAGACCTTTGAGATCATCAAGTCCAACCGTACCTGTCCACTACTGAACCATAGCCCTGAGCACTTAATCTCCCCATCTTTTCAACATCTTCAGGGATGGTGACTCCACCACCTCCCTGGGCAGCCTCTGCCAGTGCCCGAGAAACCTTCTGTGAAAAAAATTTTCCTGATGTCCAATCTGAACCTGCCCTGGTGCAACTTGAGGCCATTCCCCCTCATCCTATCACTTGGGAGAAAAGACCAACACCCACCTCACCACAGCCTCATTTCAGGCAGTTGTAGACAGTGATAATGTCTCCCCTCAGACTCTTCTCCTCCATGCTTAACAACCTCAGGTCTCTCAGCTGCTCCTCATAACCCTTGTGCTCCAGACCCTTCACCAGCTTTGTTGCTCTTCTCTGCCTGCACTCCAGCCCCTCAATGTCCTTTTTGGAGTGAGGGGCCCAAAACTCAACCCAGGATTCAATGTGCGCCTTCACCATTGCCAAATCCAGGGGGGACGATCCTTTCCCTGGTCCTGCTGGCCACACCATGGCTGATCCCAACCAAGATGCTTCTTGGCCACCTGGGCTGCTGCTGGCTCATGCTATTGACCAACACCTCCCAGGACCTTCCACTCCTGGCAACTTTCCAGCCACTCTTCCCCAAGACGGGAGCAGGACACAGCACTTGGCCTTGTTGAACCTTATCTTGCTGGTCTCAGCCAACGGACCCAACCTGGCCAGATCCCTCTGTAGAGCCTCGCAGCCCTCAAGGAGTTCAACACTTCTGCCCGCATTAGTGTCCTGATCATGGATGAGGGCGCTGAAGATAGCTGTACTCGACACTGAACCCTGGGGATGCAACTTGTGACTGGCCACCAACTGGATTGAACTCCCTTTACCACCACTCTTTGCTCCTGAATATCCAGCCAGTTTTTTACCTGGGGAACTGAATCGGTCCTTATTTAGGCCTAGTCTGGGCAGGATCGGTCCTTATTTAGGCTCAGTACACACAGGACCAGTCCTTATTTCTTCTCTCTCTAAGCCCAAAGTTCCATAACTACCACCACCATTAACCCCACTCCCTCAGGTGACATGGTTGGTGGGATGGATGCTCAAGAAGGGACCCCTCCATCCCCAACCTGAATGGCTGAAGGGATAGTGGGGGAACAGTGGGAATTTCAGGTGGGTTCCATCTGATGTTCAGCCACCAAGGTGGATTTGAGAAGCACCCAAAGAAATGAGAATACCTGTCTGGAGCAGGAGCTGCAGAACTGCTTCAGGCCCGTAGCTGCAAATACTTTGTCTTTGAAACACTCGGAACACTCCAAGGTGGCAACGTCACCACACAGGCAGCACTCCCTGGGACCTGGAGGGGACAGGAGATGTCTTAGAACCACAGATCACTTGGTTGGAAAAGACCTTTGAGATCAGAGTCCAACCATACCGGTCCACTACTAAACCACAGCCCTGAGCACCTCATCTCCCCAGCTTCTAAACACCTCCAGGGATGGTGACTCCTTCACCTCCCTGGGCAGCTTCTGCCAGTGCCCAAGAACCCTTTTGGTGGAGAAATATTTCCTGATGTCCAATCTGAATCTGGCCTGGTGCAACTTGAGGCCATTCCATCTTGTCCTATCGCCTGTCACTTGGGAAAAAGAGATCAACACCCACCTCATCACAACCTCCGTTCAGGGAGTTGTAGACAGTAATGAGGTCTCCCCTCAGCCTCCTCTTCTCCAGTCTGAACAACCCCAGGTCCCTCAACCACCTCTCATAACCCTCTCAGAACGCTTCAGGTTCTCCAGCCCCTTCACCAGCTTCGTTGCCCTTCTCTGGACATGCTCCAGCCCCTCAATGTCCTTCTTGGAGTGAGGGGCACAAAACCAAACCCAGGATTCAAGGTGTGGCCTCTCCTATGCTGAGTCCAGGGGCACAATCACTTCCCTGGTCCTGCTGACCACACCATGGTTGATCCAAGCCAAGATGCCATTGGCCTTCTTGGTCACCTGGGCCACTGCTGGCTCATATTCACCTGCTGTCAACCAACAACCCCAGGTCCTTCTCCTCCAGGCACCTTTCCAGCCACTCTTCCCCAAGCCTGGAGCGCTGCACAGGGTTGTTGTGTCCTAAGTGCAGGACTCTTGGCCTTGTTGAACCTCACCCCACTGGCCTTGGCCTGTGGATCCAGCCTGGCCAGATCCCTCTATAGAGCCTCCCTACCCTCACGGAGATCCACACTTCCTGGTGGAGTGGCTGGATGAATCCCTTCATCCAGGTCCTTGGAATTGATCAAAGCCAGGTTAGATGAGGCCTTGAGCACCCTGATCCAGCGGGAGTTGCCCCTGCCCATGGCAGGGGGGTTGGAACAGGATGATCTTGAAGGTCCCTTTCAACCCAAACTATTCTATGATTCTCTGATCACGGATAAAGATATTGAACAGAATCAGACCCAGTGCTGAGCCCTGGTGCCACCACTTATGACTGTGTCTTCTCCAGGTCTTGCCTGGCAATCAACATATCCTGCCAAAACTGGTGTTCAGGGATGAAGAATCCCACCATGATGCCATCTCACAACCTGAAAAGGTGAGACCTGTCCCCTGGCTGCTCACCGTCCTAGCTGGCAGCGCTACCATCACCCAACAACTTACTGTCGAGCAGGAGATCCGTTATATCCAGCTCCAAAGAAGGAACGATTTTGCTGAACATCTTATAGTCCTTCCCAAAACGTGGCATTTGGATAATGAAGCAAGATGGGATCTGGGAAGAGAAAGTCAAACAAGTCACCAGAAGAAACAAAGCCCCAGAGACTTCTTCTCTCCTTATTCCTGCTGGGAGGAAAGACTTTCCACTCCCATTATTCACAAGACAAATGGAAACAGGGAAAGCGTAGACCTCTTCCCAGGTCCCAGACCTATCTCTGGTGGCTTCTATGCCATGTGGGAGATAATACATAGAAGACTGCTCGCTGGCAGGTGAAGGGACAGTGGAGGAAGCAAGAAAGAGGCAGCAGATCGCAGCGTAGGCAGAAGGCAGCTGGGCTCACCTCCACTAGCTTCAGGTTGGAGGACAGGAAGGAGTGTTCCACTAACTGCTGCACGTCTGGAACCACCAGGTCCTCCTGTTTGTCCATAAATATCTGGTAGCAGTAACATTCCTGCTCCTTCTGGCCTCCTGACCTGCAAGGAGTGGTCATGGGGCTTGTTTATGTGGTGCCACAAGCGTCTTGAGCTCTCAGAGGACGTAATGGTCTTGTCCTGCAAGAGCTCCTGGGCCTTAGCACCAAGGGCAACACCAATAAGAGCACTTTTTCCACCTAGAAATACTAAATCGATGCCATGAGAGGAGGATTTGAGTACCACCTTCAGTCTTGTCATCCTTCCATTGCATCCTATGAGCAAGACTCAGTTTCCCCTCATCAATGTTATAACACCTCACAGAATCGTGGAATAGTTTGGGTTGGGAGGGATCTCTAAGCCCATCCAGTTCCAATCCCTGCCATGGGCAGAGACACCGTTGGATCAGGTTGGTCAAAGCCTCATCCAACCTGTCCTTCAGCACCTCCAGGGATGGGGCAGCCACGACTTCTCTGGGCGACCTGGCCAGGGCCTCAACTATCCTCACAGGAAAACATTTCTTCCTGAGATCTCATCTCAAGCTTTCAGCTTAAAACCACTCCTCCTTGTCCCACCACTCCAGGCCCTTGGAAAAAGACCCTCCCCATCTTTCCTGGAGCCCCGCCAGGTACTGGAAGGCTGCTATGAGGTTTCCCCAGAGCCTTGTCTTCTCCAGGGTGAACAACCACAACTCTCTCAGCCTGTCCTTATAGCAGAGGTGCTCCAGCCCTCGCATCATCTCTGTGGCCTCCTCTGCACCCATTCCAACAGTTCCATCTCCTTCTTGTGTTGGGGATTCCAGAACTGGACACAGGACTCCAGGTGGGGTCTCATTAGAGCAGAGTAGAGGGGCAGAATCCCTTCCCTCGCCCTGCTGGCCACGCTTTGGATGCAACCCAGGACACATTCAAATAGTTTTTGATATCAGCTTCACTACGGCATAAACTCCCTTCTCTGATGAAAGATCTGCACGTAGAGAATCCAAAGAGCAAGAATTGGGTGCATTCAGAAGGTGAGTTTTGTGCAACAGCTCTCCCACAACCCCAACACCCCAGAGAGAGGATTTCCTTTAGATGACCCTGCAGAAGAGCTGCAGTATAAAGTCATCTTTGTGCTCAGCCTTTCTGAGCCCTCCACGGTCTACGGCTTGACTGACGTAGCTCCACAAAGGAGCACAGAAAGCGAACAAATCCCCCTCTGTGCTCCCAAACAGTGCAGTGATGAGGTCTCCCCCCAGCCTCCTCTTCTGCAGCCTGAACAACCTCAGCCACCTCTCATAACCCTCTCAGACCACTTCAGGTTCTCCAGCCCCTTCACCAGCTTCGTTGCCCTTCTCTGAACATGCTCCAGCCCCTCAATGTCCTTCTTGGAGTGAGGGGCACAAAACCAAACCCAGGATTCGAGGTGAGGCCTCACCAATGCCAAGTCCTGCCAGCCCTGCTCCTGCTGACCACACCATGGTTGATCCAAGCCAAGATGCCACTGGCCTTCTTGGTCACCTGGGCCACTGCTGGCTCATGTTCAGCTGCTGTCAATCAACAACCCCAGGTCCTTCTCCTCCAGGCACCTTTCCAGCTACTCTTCCCCAAGCCTGGAGCGCTGCACAGGGTTGTTTTGTCCCTAGTGCAGGACTCGGCCTTGTTGAACCTCACCCTGTTGGCCTTGGCCTGTGGATCCAGCCTGTCCAGATCCCTCTGCAGAGCCTCCCTACCCTCACGGAGATCCACACTTCCAGGTGGAGTGGCTGGAAGACCCGAGCTAGCTCAGCAGTCTGGACACCTCCCAAACACATCCAAAGCTGTCAGATAGCACTGGCTCTGCACTAAGTTTGGACACCACATCTCCCACACCACTTTGGGCTCTTCTGAAGGATGACAGAAGTTTTTTTTCCATCCTTTTCTCTCCAGGAAGTGTTTAGAAGTCTCCTTTCCTAGATGTGTCACCTGGGACAAGCAAGGTTACATGGACAACTCACTGAGCTCTGCGTCCAGAACTTTGATGAAGAGGTGCAAGGAACACCTTGTGATTGTTAGACGAACACTTAACGAGCCTGGCTACAGCAACTTACTGGAGCTTCAGAAGTGGCTCTATTCCTAGGATGTGCTGCATTATGAGATTGAGGAACTCCTCTGGATCTGGAAGGTAAGAGAAAAGCATGGGTCACACCACCACTGGGAATGATGTTTTCCCCCCACAGCATCCAGGAGGCAGAAGTTGCCATGAAAACGTGAGCCAGCGCTTCCTGAACCCGGAACTGCCTCTTGTTTTAGGTCAGCTGGGCTACAAGCTGAGAGGACCTGGTGAATTCATAAATCCTAGGGTGAGGATGATGAGAAAAATCAAACCAACCACCCTCAGATACTGCACTTTCAGAAGCTCGGCCATCACAGCAACACTACCTCAGAGGCTTTGATGGACAGTTAGAGCTACCACCAAAAGCATAAACATGGAATGGTTTGGGTTGGAAGGGACTTTAAAGATCTTCCAGTTCCAACCCCCTGCACCTCTGATATTGAGGACAGGTTGAGAGAGTCGGGATTCTTCAGTCTGGAGAAGAGAGGGAGACCTTAGAGCAACCTTCCAGTACCTGAAGGGGCTCCAGGAAAGCTGGGAAGGGACTTTTTCCAAGAGCCTGGAGTGATTGGACGAGGGGGATTGGCTTTAAATTGGAAGGGGGAAGATTTAGATGGGAGATTAGGAAGAAATTCTTCACCATGAGGGCGGTGAGGTCCTGGCACAGGTTGCCCAGGGAAGTTGTGGATGCCCCACCCCTGGAAATGTTCAAGACCAGGTTGGATGGGGCTTTGAGCAACCTGATCCAGTGGGAGGTGTCCATGCCTGTGGGAGGGTGGATGAGCTTTAAAGTCCCTTCCAACTCAAACCATTCTGATTCTGTGCGTTCCGTTCACACAGATCTTGGCAACATCTGCCACCAGCAATTCCTACCTTTCTATCCAATTTCAGGACAAGTTGCAGTTGAAAAGCCTGCAGAATTTTAAAAGCTGAAAGTATCTGACGTGCGTTTTTCCATAAATGAGGAACGCAGAAGGTGTAGAAAGGCACATTCCTGGGTGAAGCCTGCAATTAAGTTGTCAACCTGGGGCCTGGATGAGGTGGTGAAGAGCAAAGTAGCCTGAAGAAGGCCCCACATTACCTTTCTCAGCATTGGTAAAGCTCGAACACTGGCCCTTCTCCGTTAGCTGCTCCCTAAGGTGCATCATGCTCCTAGCGTTGACGAAACCATCCCTAGAAACAAGGAGCTAGAGATGATCTGTCCCAACCATCAAATCAAACAGTTTGGGTGGGGAGGGACCTTTAAAGGTCACCCAGTCCAACCCCTCACCGTGGGCAGGGGCATCTTCAACCAGACCAGATGGCTCAAAGCTCCATCCATCCGGGCCTTGATGGTTTCCAGGGATGGGGCATCCACAACTTCTCTGTACAACCTGGTACACCACCCTCATCTTAACAAAGTTCTTCTCAATGTCCAATCTAAATCTCTGCTATTTCAGTTTAAAATCTCACTACAACCCTACTAAAAAGTCCATCCACATCTTTCTTATCAGCCTCCTTTAAGCACTGCAAGGCCCCAAGAAGGTCTCCCCAGAACCTGCTCTTCTCCAGGCTGAACAACCTCAACTCTCTCAGCCTGTACAGGAGATGCTCCAGCACTCAGATCATCTTCATGGCCTCCTCTGGCCCCACTCCAACAGACCCACGTCCTTCTTGTGCTGAGGACTCCAGAACTGGACACAGGACTTCAGGTGGGGTCTCACCAGAGCGGAGCAGAGGAGTAGAACACCTTCCCTTGCCCTGCTGGCCACGCTGTTTTGGACGCAGCCCAGGATACAGTTGGATTTCTGGTCTGTGAGCGCACACTTACCAGTTTTTCATCCCCAGATCCTTCTCTGTAGGGCTGCTCTCAATCAAATGACAGCATCACAGGACACCTGAGGGCTGTAATTTCTGCAGCCAGTGCCAGGAGACTGGTCCATCGGGAAGATGCTAACGTCTTATGGTCAATTGACTCTGCATGACTGTTCTCCCCACCTCTCAAGGGAGGATGAGGAAAGAACACGGTATCTTTGATACAAATGGCCAGCAGGGCGAGAGAGGGGATTCTGCCTCTCTGCTTTGCTCTGGTGAGACCCCACCTGGAGTCCTGTGTCCAGTTCTGGAATCCCCAACACAAGAAGGAGATGGAACTGTTGGAATGGGTCCAGATGAGGCCACAAAGATAATCCAAGGCTTGGATCACCTCTGCTCTGAGGACAGGCTGAGAGACTTGTGGTTCTTCAGCCTAGAGAAGAAAAGGCTCCAAGGAGACCTTAGATCCGCTTCCAGGACTGAAAGGGCCTCCAGGAAAGCTGGGGAGGGAGTGTTTCCAAGGGCCTGGAGTGACAGAACGATGGGGAACAGCTTTAAATTGGAGGGAGGAAGATTTAGACGGGACATTAGGAAGAAATTCTTCACAATGATGATGGGGAGATCCTGGCTCAGGTTGTCCAGGGAAGTCATGGCTGCCCCATCCCTGGAGATGTTCAAGGCCAGGTTGCATGGGGCTTTTAGCAGCCTGGTCCAGTGGGAGGTGTCCCTGCCCATGGCAGGGGGCTGGAACTGGATGGGCTTTAAGGTGCCTTCTAACCCAACCCATTCTATCACTCTATGCACGTGCAGTGGGATTCAGGACAGTGTCACAAGCTGGGGAAGGGAACAACTGGAACAGAATCCTGATATGAAGACCCATGGATGTTCC
Source organism: Phaenicophaeus curvirostris (assembly GCF_032191515.1). Taxonomy (NCBI): domain Eukaryota; kingdom Metazoa; phylum Chordata; class Aves; order Cuculiformes; family Cuculidae; genus Phaenicophaeus; species Phaenicophaeus curvirostris. The sequence goes on along the minus strand of NC_091394.1, from coordinate 98,366,504 downwards.
TGACAGGAGAAACCCTCCAGGCAACCCTTTCCCTCAGGGATAGGAATCATTTAGCAGGGCAGCAAAGAACGCACGAAGGCAGATGGATGACTCTACTCACTTTCGGAGAGGATTAACAATCTCATCCCGAAGAATGCTCTGGACATTCCTGTCACACAGTGGGAAGGGCTTGAAAAGCATGGAGTCCAGCACGGACGTACAAGAGAAGAGGCTGTGAAAAGAGCACTGCATAAGTCTGGTGGGTTTCCAGAAGGACTTGGAGCCAAACCGTTGTGCCTGATGACAGTTGGTGGCTTTTATTCCAAACTATCCATGCATGCAGGTACCGAAAGGTGTGTGACAGCACGTCACCACAATGAGATAAATCTGGTGGCAAGCAAGGAACCAGCCCAGAGAAAATTTAATCTCATACTTTGCACCCAAAACTGTTCACGTGGGGGCACCACTGAGTCTTTTCCTCTCCAGCTGGGAACTCCGGGGCGGTTTCTTTGTAATGTTTCCAGCCATTATCTCCACCGACAGAGTTACAGAATCGTAGAATTGCTTGGTTGGAAAAGACTTTTAAGATCATTAAGACCAATCATACCTGTCCATCCCTGAGCACATAATCTTTTAAAACATCACCAGGTGTCTTTTGAACAACTCATGGGAAGGGTGCTCCACCACCTCCCTGGGCAGCCCCTGCCAGTGCCTGGGAACCCTTTCAGTGAAGAACCTTTTCCTGACATTCAGTCTGAACCTGCTCTGGTACAACTTGAGGCCATTTCCTCTCAACTGTCACTTGGGAGAAAAGATCAGCACCCATCTCACTACAGCCTGCTTTCAGGGAGTTGGTGACAGTGATGAGGTTTCCCCTCAGTCCCCTTTTCTCCAGGCTAAACAACCCCAGGTCTCTCAGCTGCTTCTCAGATCTCTCGTTCTCCAACCCCTTCACTAACTTCGTTGCTCCAGTCCCTCAATGTCCTTCTTGGATCGAGGGCCCCAAAAACGAACCTGGGATTCAAGGTGTGGCCCCACAAGTGCCAAGTCCAGGGGTACAATCACTGTCCTGGTCCGGCTGACATCACCATGGCTGCTACAACCATGATGCCATTGGCCTTCTTGGCCACCTGGGCCGCTGCTGGCTCATGTTCAGCCTCTATCAGCCAGCAACCCCAGGTCCTTCTCCTCCAGGCACCTTTCCAGCCGCTCTTCCCCAAGCCTGGAGCTGCACGGGGTTGTTGTTTCCTAAGTGCGGGTCCCAGCACTTGGCCTTGTTGAACCTCATCCCATTGGTCTCAGCCCATGGATCCAGCCTGGCCAGATCCCTCAGTAAAGGAGACTCAGCACGGTCCAAATCCAAATCTCTCACCCCCTTGCATGATGGACACACCTTAGGCACTCACAAGGTGCCTGAGAACCTACCAGATCTGGGAAGGAGATCAAGGAGCACCAAGCATCGAGGCTGCATCTCCACACTGTTAAATTCCACTGTGAATTTCCGGCCACCTTGGAAACCCAGCTGCAGTTTAGGGCCACAAAAAGCACTCGTGTAATGAATTGGCATCCCCCGAGCGGGTGCTCACCTGAAAAGAGCTGCGTCCATATAGCAGGAATTACAGTGGCCTTGGATCCCCTTCATCCGCCCACGCAGGACGCGCACCGCTGTCTCATTCCTGAGGGGTGGAAAACTCTCTGGAGCTTGTGGAAGAGCTTCCTGCTCTCCTGCAGAAGAAGGAACAGAAGGAACATCCTTTATCTTCCCACCTTGTCTGGGTCAGGTCTGCTCTTTCCTGACACCTCAGAGCTCTGCATCTTCCTTCGCACCTTCCCAACCATGGTGGGATGAAGACTTGCGTCTTTAGTAATTCATCTACTGGAAATGGAGACAAAACCATCTCTTCTCCACCAGAGCTGCGCCCTAGGAAACCAAACCCCCTCTGCCATCATTCTGCCAAGTTTAACGAAGATGAGAAGAGCCACAAACGAGCACGTGCTCTGCTATAGGCACCCTTGGGATCTCTCTGTTGAAAGACCAGTAGCAAGAGGACAAACAGGCCTCATCCTGCTGGCCTGTCACCTCCTTACGCTTCAAAGCTGGAGAACCAGGGTTGTAAGAGGTGTCTGAGGGACCTAGAGCTGTTTAGCCTGGAGAAATGGAGGCTGAGAGGAGCCTTCATCACTGTCTACAACTCCCTGAAAGGAGGTTGTAGCAAGGCAGGTGTTGGTGTCTTCTCCCAAGTGATAGGACAAGAGGGAACGGCCTCAAGTTGCACCAGGGCAGGTCCAGATGGGACATTAGGAAACATTTCTTCACCAAAAGGGTTCTCAGGCACTGGCAGAGGCTGCCCAGAGAGGTGGTGGGAGTCCCCATCCCTGGAGGTGTTTAAAAAGCCAGGCAGATGAGGTGCTCGGGGATCTAGTATTTAGTCGTGGACAGGTTTGGTTGAGCTTGATGATCTCTAAGGTCTTTTCCAACCCAGGGATTCTATGATTCTTACCATTTCTCACACTGGTGGACATTCCCTATAAATACCCCCATGACAACCTCAGCATCTTTAAAACCAACAACTTTTGAGACACTCAATGAAAACCATGAATATTAAACCATTAATTAAGACACGATGCATGAGGCTTCTCCATAGCATTCCCTGTCCCACCATGGTGATGTTTCTCCCTGCTTTTCAGAGAACTTACCATAATCCACAAGGCCCAGCTCACCAGAGTGTGAACACTGGAAGCGAACGTCAGGTTGGCAGGACTGCAGCTTCACAAAGAGGCCACGCTTGGGAGCGCAGCGGAAGTAGTATTTGCCCAACCATTCACCAGCACTGACGCCCTTATCTTCATCCTGTAGAAGAACATTGAGGAATAACATGAGAACAGCTTCTTTGTTGAGGATATTAAGAGTTTGGACCCGTTTTGCATCTGTTTTCATTTATTCAGGTTATGTTTGGAACCTCTTGATGGTGTTTGTAGTATCTACTGATGCATTCAGGATTATTCCATCCCACATTCCAATAACGCTGCCGTGGAAAAGAGCAAACCAACCCTATAATCATGTTGCTTGCTCCCCTCCCAAGCCTAAGGGAAGGCACAATTATCATAAAATCGCTTGAGTTGGAAAAGACCTTTGAGATCAAGACAACCGTACTTGTCCACTACTAAACCAGAAACCCGAGTACCTCATCTACCCGCCTTTTAAAGACCTCCAGGAATGGGGTCCTTTCCAACTAAGCAATCCATGATCTCCGGAAGGAAAGGACTGATAAGCTTCAAAATCAGTGGAGAAGTCAAACCACTTGCAGGTCTTGGTGGACCCAGAGAATGGTCAACATGGGGAAGCAACTTTTAGCAGCATTAAATCACCCTCAGCTTTAGGGTACATCATGCTTGGATCCAGGGTCAAATTCTCCAACTATAGACACGCAGAGAATCATACAATCATTAAGGCTGGAAAAGATCTCTAAGCTCATCCAGTCCAACCATCAGCCCAACACCACCATGCCGACTAAATCATGTTCCAGAGTGCCACAGCCAGGTTTTCTGAACCTGCCCAGGGACGGGGACTCCACCACAGCCCTGGGCAGCCTCTTCCAATGCCCGAGAACCCTTTTGATGAAGAAATCTATCCTAATACCCAATCTAAACCTGCCATGGTGCAACTAGAGGCCATTTCCTCTCATCCTATCACTCGCTCCTTGGGAGAAGAGACCAACACCTACCTCGCCACAACATCCTTTTAAGAGAGCTGGAGATAGCGATGAGGTCTCCCCTCAGACTCCTCTTCTCCAGGCTAAACAGCTCTAGGTCCCTCTGCCACCTCCCATAACCCTTGTTCTCCAGTCCCTTAACCAGCTCCATTGCCCTTCTCTGGACGTGCTCTAGCTCCTCAATGTCCTTGGAGCGAGGGGTCCAAAACTAAAACCAGGATTCGAGGTGTGGCCCCACCAACGCTGAGTCCAAGGGGAAAGTCCCTTCCCTGCTCCTGCCGGCCATTCTGTTCCTGATACAGGCCACGACACCTCTAATTGTGGGCTTGTCCTCACAGGTCACCCTCTGACAAGTCAGACGCCTAGGTTAAGCTCCAAGATACACATCCAGAAGTGGATGGAGAAGAGAAGAGCAACCAAAACCTCCCCATTCCAACATACAATTGCCCAGCAGGAAACATTTTGCTCCTTACCAGTTCAACCCCTGCCATTTTGTGCTTGATTTGGGGCAGGTAGCCCAACCAGCGGATGATTCCCGAAACCTGATTTCCCTTGTCCAAGGTGATCTGGACCATGGAGTTCACTTCCAGAGATGAATTCTCAGTTTCACACTCCTCACCGCTCTCTCTGATGCCTTGTTTCATTTGGTTTGGGTGCCCCACGCCAACGTCGGACACAAGTGATGAATATAAACCTGGTGGGCGACATGGGACATCAGAGGAGGGAGGAAGTCAGCACCCAGTGACAGAATTCTCTGAATCTCATGGAATCATTAAGGTTGGAAAAGACATCTAAGCTCATTTAGTCCAACCATCAGCCCAACACTAGCATGTCAACTAAACCATGTCCCAGAGAGCCATGGCCACATGCTTTCTGACCCCCTCCAGGGATGCGGACTCCACCACGGCCCTAGGCAGCCTCTTCCAATGCTTCACCACTCATTGCAGTAAAGGATTTCTTCCTAATAATCAATCTAAGCCTCCCTTGGTGCAACATGAGGACATTTCCTCTCGTCCTATCACTTGTTCCTTGGGAGAAGAGATCAACACCCAGCTCACCAGAACTTCCTTTCATGGAGTTGTAGACAGCCATGAGGTCTCCCCTCAGCATCCTCTTCACCAGGATAAACAACCCCAGCTCTGTTCCTGTTTTGGACACGGTCCACCATATTCTTCTTGGAGTGAGGGACCCAAAGCCAAGATTCGAAGTGTGGCCTGACAAGTGCCAAGTCCAGGGGTACAATCACTGCTCTGGTCCTGCTGACAACACCATGGCTGATACAGCCAGGATGCTGTTGGCCTTCCTGACCACCTGGGCCATTGCTGGGTCATGTTCAGCCACTGTTGACCAACGCCCCCAGGTCCTCCTCCTCCAGGCAGCTTTCCAGCCACTTGTCCCCAAGCCTGGAGTGCTACTTGGCCCAACACTTGGCCTTGTTGAACCTCGTAGAGCTGACCTTGGCCCATGGATCCAACCTGTCCAAAATGTCACTTAATTCCAGCTCTGCTTTGGAATTACAGACCACACAGACAAGCTAAGCTACAGAGACACAAGGCGTAATTCCCAGGGATACGGCCAAGCTGGTCTAACAGGCTGAGAAGAGATGATTCTTCTCCTCATTTGCCCCCCGAAGGTATCACGCTCCAGCCTCTCGGTGGCCCTGGAGCTAATCCAGCTCTTTAGACAGCTGAAAAGAGAGCAGGGTAGTCATTTCCAAACAATTTTTCTGCCTTTAGTGAGATGAATCAACTCAGGGAGGAGTTTAATGATGCCTCTTCTTGGTCTGGCCCTGAGAGCTTCACGGTGTCTTTTGATAGCAGCAGAGTTTCCATTAATTTCTTGTTTTGTCCAACGACTCGCACCAATGCTGCTGGAATCGGTGACGTTCTGAGTTTGTCTAGCATCTCCTGCTCCACCTTCTACAGCTAAATTAAAGAACCTTCCAGTGGTGAGAAGACTCTATCCAGTGGTGTGTTCTCCATGAGGAAAAGCTTCAGCACCACAATCAGACTCTTCTTCTTCCTGACACATGGGAGACTTGACTTTAGTTGCCTAATGCAAAGAGTTTTGGCCGAAGACTTCTCCATGGACTCAAATCCAGGGCCCAGAGCAGGGGGGCTGGAGTGATAGGATGAGGGGAAATGGCTTTAAATTGGAAGGGGGAAGCTTTAGATGAGACATTAGGAAGAAATTCTTAATGATAAGGGTGGTGAGGCCCTGGCCCAGGTTGCCTAGGGAAGTTGTGGCTGCCTCATCCCTGGAGATGTTCAAGGCCAGGCTGGATGAGGCCTTGAGCAACCTGATCCAGTGGGAGATGTCCTCGCCCATGGATTTAAGGTCCCTTCCAACCCAAACCATTCCAGGATTCCATTCCATGATAACTTACTTTGCAAGTTTTCCTTCACAACTGAATCCATAGGGATCTCTCTGAAAATGTCAATTGTGCCTTCTTCTTCCTGAAAGGAAAGAAAATTCTGTCACCATAATGACTTATCAGACTCGGAGCATTTCTGGAGAATGAACGAATTTTTTTAGGTCTGGAAAGTTTGCATGTCCCTTTTGAATGTTCCTTCTGCTCCTCTTTGATGTCCCACCATAACATCACCTTTGAAGTCCCCCAAACCTAAGAAATGACAGCAGGATCGCTCATACCGGACAAACTTTAACGAACCATTGGGTTCCCTCCTTGTAAACTGCCATCGCTATGCCTTTCGTGAGGACCTCATCCACGTAGAAGCTGACTGCATCACCCACTTTCACAGGAACCCTTTCCTCCGCGTCCACTTTCGGCTTCTGTTTAGCATAGTTGTCATCTGGCACGGGAGCAAACTGGACTTTGCTGAAGGGTAGGAAGATCCCACAGTTGCGCTTACACTTGAAATACTCGGTGCCATGGTAAGATCCATCGCTGCGCCCTCTGTTTTCACCATCACCCTGGAAACACATCAGAAAGGCATGTTACACACACGGACGTCAAGGAAAAATCCTAGAATGGGTTGGGTTGGAAGGAACCTTCAAGATCATCCAGTTCCATCCCCTTCTGCCATGGGCAGGGACACCTCCCACTGCATCAGGTTGCTCAAATCCCCATCAAACCCGGCCTTCAACACCTCCATGGATGGAGCAGCCATGACTTCCCTAGGCAACCTGGGCCAGGGCCTCAACCACCCCCACAGGGAAGAATTTCTTCCCAATGTCTCACCTAAACCTTCCTCCTTCCAATTTAAAGCCATTCCCCCTTGTTCCATCACTCCGGGCCTTGGAAAAAGTCCCTCCCCAGCTTTCCTGGAGCCCCTTTCGGCACTGGAAGCTGCTCTAAGGTCTCCCCAGAGCCTTCTCTTCTCCCCGCTGAACAACCCCAACTCTCTCAGCCTGTCCTTATATGGGAGGTGCTCCAGCCCCTGGATCATCTCTGTGGCCTGCTCTGGACCCGTTCTAGGAGTTCCATGTCCTTCTTGTGTTGGGGATTCCAGAACTGGACACAGGACTCCAGGTGGGGTCTCACAAGAGCAGAGCAGAGGTGGAAAAACCCTTCCCTCACCCTGCTGGCCACGCTCCTTTGGATGCAGCCCAGGGCACAGTTGGCCTTCTGGGCTGCGAGTACACTCTGCCAGCTCACTTTGATCTTCTCATCCCCCAGCAGCCCAAGTCTTTCTCCTTGGCGCTGCTCTCAATCACATCATCCCCCAGCCTGTACTGAAACAGTGGATTGCCCTGAACAAGGTGTAGGACCTTGCACTTGAACCTCATGAGGTTCACACAGAAGCTTGGAAGGTCCTGCTCAGAAGCACAAGCCTGATGGTGGAGCAGAGAACAGACGTGATGAACGCCATGCATGATACAAGAAGGGCAGGGATCGTCACATCTGACTCCTAGTAAGACCTAACAGAGGTGTAGTACCAGCTGAACACCTACATAACGTGATCTGAGCTGTCACCTCGCAATCAGAAGCAACACCTTGTGCTTTCACTGCAAAGAAAGGACAACAATGAAGCAAGGAACCCAACTGAAACAAAAAATCTGTAACTTTACCTGTAACTCTACCCCGAAGAAGAACGGAGCCAGCACAGCAGAAGTGTTTTTGGAAATGGTCCCAATGTAGCGGACAACACCGGGGAAATGTTGCCGGTCGACCTCCACCATCACCTTTTGCCCTGGCACTGCCCGTAGAGCCGCTTCGAGCCCCAACCTCTCCAAGAAGTAGTTCAACCGCTCGTTGTGGCTGCTAACAGCCAGGAGGAAGACGGCCATCTCCTCACGCACCGGCTGAAGGATCTCAACATTGATTGTGACGGTGGAGCTGTCATCCAGCATGATAACCTTCAAGAAGCAAGCCGGGTGCCTCTCATCGGAGAAGTTGCGTAGGTAACTTCTCTCACTGCAGTAGCACATGTTCCCAGCTTGGAAGTACTTGCTGCCATACGGACAGTCTTCCGTCAGGATGTAGTAGCAGTTTCCATCCCCTGTTGAAGGCAGGAAGTTGGTCATCGCCATTGCCCTGGGTTGGGAGAAACGAGAGTCGCACCAGTGAGGAAACGTGCACGTTCTTGCAGGATGTCAGAATTCCAGTGGGAAAAGGTGTCAAGCCCAACCCTGCGCTTAAATCAGGTTGCCCAAAGCCTCACCCAGTTGAGTTTTAAGCTTCATCCAGTTGAGTTTTGAACCTCACCAACCACACAGATCCCCCAGCCTTCCTTGTTCCAGTGTCTGACCACCCTCACAGTGGATAAGGAAAATTTCCTTGGCATCTAAGCAAGGTTTCTCACGTTCCTGCTTGTCCCCATTGCCTCCTGTCCCCTCACCATGCATCCACAGGACAAGTCTGGCTACGTCTTGTCTTCTAAAGGCTCCCAGTAAGGAGCTGCACAGAGGAGCAACTTGTCTGTCCTGTTCTCTATGACACCGTACAACCAGAATGGTCTCATTAAATTCCGCCTCCTGCGTTCTTCTGCATCTTAATTGTGGGAGCAGAGTAAAGGCTAAATCCTGCCTTTGACAAACCCCCTAAAAAGGGAGTTCTGGTCTGTGGGCAGAGCTCTTGGACGTTGTGGAACGCCACATTAATATTTAAAGTAGATGCAAAGTACAGCACCTACCGCATGACCACGCTGAGGCACAGAAGATCAGCATCCTTCAAAACAAATATCATGGACTGGTTTGGATTGGAAGGGACCTTAGAGGTCACCCAATTCCAACCCCCTTGCCAGGGGCAGGGACACCTCCCACTGCATCAGGTTGTTCCAAGCCCATCCACCTGGCCTTGAACACCTTCGGGGATGGGACAGCCACAATTTCTCTGGGCAACTTGAACCAGTGCCTCATCACCCTCATGATGAAGAATTTCTTCCCAAGATCTCATCTCAATCCCTGCTCTTTCAGCTTAAAACCAGCCCCCTTGTCCCATCCCTGCACTCCCTGATCAAGAGTCCCTCCCCAGCTTTCCCGGAGCCCCTTCAAGTACTGGAAGCTCCTCTAAGGTCTCCTTGAAGCCTTCTCTTCTCCAGGCTGAACAACCCCAACTCTCTCAGCCTGTCCTCAGAGCAGAGGTCCTCCAGCCCTCTGATCATCTTTGTGGCCTCCTCCAGACCTGTTCCAACAGTTCCATCTCCTTCCTGTGCTGCTTAATTAAAAGAAGCTCAAACACCTGGAATCAGCAATTAATTTTTGTGCCTAAAGTCTCATAAATCCTAGATAAACCCTCGATAAACTGAATTTTCATTGAATTTACCCCTCCACATCTCACTTTTGATGATCCCATGCACAGTCAGGACCCAGACACTTTGTTACAGCACAAAAAAAGGGGTGAATACAGAAACTTCTCCCTGCAGGGGGACAGAAGGGGTTGGCCCAGCCTGGCCACTAGACAGAAAATAAGAGATGCGCCTTTTTCTTGGCTACGGAGGAAATTAAGGAAGAAAACCGATGCCTTTTCTATGGGCTGCCTGGTAGAAGCTCCTTAAAAGACTGAAGTGGAGAAAGGAGGAATTGTGCTGATGCAATTAAGGGAAGCGGAAACACGCTTGGGGCATTGCGGCAGGAAGCACGAATGTGGCTGCTCAGGAGAACAATAAAGAGGAGGGTTGGGAGGAAAATGTAGGCAGAACTCGAAGAGAAAGGGTGGAGAGAGAGGGGTTGTGTTTCCAGGGACATCCCCGGGGATTCATATCAGGAGAGCTCAGTTTTTAATGGATTATGAAAAAATAGATCCTAGAGCTTTCCTTGCATTGAGGCGCATGATGGCACCTTCCTACACTTTGACTCTGAGCTTTTAACCTTAGAGGATGAGAGGATGGCTTGAAGACCTGGAGGAAATCACAGAATCACAGAATAACCAGGCTGGAAGAGACCCACCGGATCACCGAGTCCAACCGTTCCTACCAAACACTAAACCATATCCCTCAGCACCTCGTCCACCCGTGCCTTAAACACCTCCAGGGAAGGTGACTCAACCACCTCCCTGGGCAGCCTGTTCCAGTGTCCAATGACCCTTTCTGTAAAGAATTTTTTCCTAACGTCTAGCCTAAACCTCCCCTGTCGGAGCTTGAGGCCATTCCCTCTTGTCCTGTCCCCTGTCACTTGGGAGAAGAGGCCAGCACCCTCCTCTCTACAACGTCCTTTCAGGTAGTTATGATACTGTGTTGTGGTTGAAGATCTGGTCTCAAAAAGGAATAACTGCCCCCAAAAGTACAAAAGGTGTCCTCAAGCAGGGGATCTTGCCTTTAGAGTGGGGTTGATTTCACGTGGAGAGAAAGTGGTTCAGGAACCTGAGTTCACGGGTTCAGCCAAAGTGGTGCAAATGTGTGCCTGCAGCCCAGAAAGGCGACTGTGTCCTGGGCTGCATCCAAAGCAACGTGGGCAGCAGGGCCAGGGAAGGGATTCTGCGCCTCTACCCTGTTCTGGTGAGAACCCACCTGGAGTCCTGTGTCCAGCTGTGTAATCTTCAAGACAAGAAGGACATGGAACTGTTGGAAAGGGTCCAGAGGAGGCCACAGAGATGATCTCAGGGCTGGAGAACCTCCCACACGAGGTCAGGCAGAGAGAGTTGGGGTTGTTCAGCCTGGAGAAAAGAAGGCTCTGAGGAGACCTCATAGCAGACTGAAGGGGCTCCAGGAAAGCTGGGGAGGGACTTTTTCCAAGGGCCTGGGGTGATATGAGGAGGGGGGATGGTTTTACATTGGAAGGGGGAAGATTGAGATGGGACATTGGGAAGAAATTCTTCACAACAAGGGTGGGGAGGCACTAGCATAGGTTGCCCAGAGGAGTGGTGGATGCCCCATCCCTGGAAGTGTTCAAGGCCAGGTTGGATGGGGCCTTGAGCAACGTGATGCAGTGGGAGGTGTCCCTGCCCATGGCAGGAGGGTTGGAACTAGATGGGCTTTGAGATCCCTTCCAACACAAACCATTCCATGATTCTATGAAACCACCCTCTGACTTCTTTCTGCTGAAGGAATCTTACCTGGAGAAGCCCAGATCTGCAGGAAACCTAGAGCAGGTCACTCCAGGATGTCCACCTCAACGTCACGGTGGTACGCGGGAAAAGCTGTGCCTGAGTGAGCTCCTCGACTTTGCCATAAGGAAGCTGAGAGGTGACAACAGGCTGTAGAAGTGGAAGAAATCCTGTAGCGCACAGAACTTCCCGTATGTCTCACGCACACAGCTCACTGGTGACCTTTTAGAACTCTGCTGGTGGAGCAAAGGCTGGAAAATCTGTGATTTTTAAAGGATAGAAATAAAGAATCACGTTCTGTGTCACAATTCCCCATTTAGGGGACACTGGGCTTAATTTACTGTATTTTAAAGTCCTCTTTCCACAAGGAATAAGATAAACCTCATTGTGCTTTAAATGCAGCGGAGAGAAGGGAAACTAGAATAAACCATTTTCCTCCTGGAAATCCCAGCAACAAAGCGTTTTAGAATGAATCAAAGAATGGTTTGGGTTGGAAGGGACCTTAAAGCCCATCCAGTTCCACCCCCTGCCATGGGCACAGACACTTCCCACTGGATCAAGTTGCTCCAAGCCTCATCCAACCTGACCTTGAACACCTCCAGGGCTCTGGGCAACCTGGGCCAGGGCCTCCCCACCCTCATAGGGAAGAATTTCTTCCAAAAATCTCATCTCAATCTCCCCTCTTTCAGCTTAAAACCCTTCCCACTCGTCCTATCTCTGCATTCTCTAATCAAGAGCCCCTCCCAGCTTTCCTGGAGCTCCTTCAGGTACTGGAAGCTGCTCTAAGGTCTCCCTGGAGCCTTCTCTTCTCCAGGTTAAGCAACCCCAACTCTCTCAGCCTGTCCTTGTATGGGAGATGCTTCAGCACTTGGATCATCTTTGTGGCCTCCTCTGGACCTGCTCTAACAGTTCCATGTCCTTCTGCTGCTGCTATATTAAAAGAAGCTCAAAGTTCTGGATTCAAAAGTACATTTTTGTGTGTAGAGTCTACGTAAGTCCTAGATAAATCCTTGATAAATTGAGTTTTCATTGAATTTTCCCCTGTTCCATCTCTGGAGGTGTTCAAGGCCAGGTTGGATGAGGCTTTGAGCAACCTGACCCAGCACACGGCGTCCCTGCTCATGGCAGTGGGTTGAAACTGGATGGGCTCTAAGGTCCCTTCCAACCTAGACTATTCCATGATTCCCTGACAATTGAGCATTTTTCCCTCCTCGAAACCCATGAATGAAGCGTCTTTCCTGCCCAAACCCCACGAATCAAGCATGTTTCCTCCCCAAACCCCAGGAATCAAGCTTCTTTCCTCCCCAAACCCCACGAATCAAGCATTTCCCCCTCCTTGAAACCCAAGAATAAAGCATTTTTCCTCCTCAAAACCCAGGAAAAAAAGCTTTTTTTCTCCTCAAACCCCATGAATAAAGTGTTTTTTTCTTCTCAAAACCCAGGAACAGAGTAGTTCTCTCCTCAAGACCAAGATCAAATCACCTCTTTCACACCACAAGATGCCGAATTTAAGGGAACTAAAAGCCCGTCCAGGGCCACGCGCGCTGTTCAGGCTCACGTTGCTTCAAAAAGCGCTGAAACCTGACGGGTGAGGCCGACAGGAACCAGGAAAGCGCCGGATAATTAAAATCCGAGGGGAATAATTAAACCCGAAGGGGAATGAATGGAGGGAGAGGAGGGTGGGCGGGGAGAGCGACCCTCAAGAGCCTCCCTTAAGGTGCGGGGGGGGGTGGGAGGGCCACGCAGGACTGGGGGCGGGGGAGCAGGAGCCGCTGAGGGGCTGTGGCCGCAGGACGATCCCGGGATGGGATCCCGGGGGGGAGGAAAAGCACCGCCCCCCCCCCTCAGCTCTCACCGTCTCCGCCACCGCCCCCGGACTCGCCTTCCGCCTCCGCGGGCGCCGCCGCGAGCCGGGGCGCTTCCGGGTCGGCAGCCAATGGGGAGAGGCGGGAGGAGGCGGCAGCCAATGGGAGAGAGGCGAGGCCAGGCGGCAGCCAATGACAGCGAGGGGGCGTGGCCTGCGGCGCAGAAGCCACGCCCCCCGCCTGGTCCCGCGTGTGGTGGGGAAGAACAGAGCGCTGCGTCGGTCCCGTCTGGCTCAGTGTCCCCAGGGCCCCGTGTCCCCAGAACCCTGAGTCCCCATAGCGATGTGGCCCCTTGTGTCCCCATGGCCCTGTGTCCCCATGTGTCCCCATGGCCCTGTGTCCACTTGTGTCCCCATTGCCCTGTGTCCCCTTGTGTCCCCATAGCCCTGTGTCCCCACATCCCCATAGCTCTGTGTCCCCACATCCCCATCGCTCTGTGTCCCCTTGTGTCCTCATGGCCCTGTGTCCCCACATGCCCATGTCCCCACAGCCCTGTGTCCCTTTGTGTCCCCATGACCCTGTGCCCCTACAGCCCCTGCGCTCTGTGCCCCCAGGTCCCCTTGTGTCCCCATGGCCCTGTGTCCCCTTGTGTCCCCATCTCCCCATGGCCCTGTGTCCCCTTGTGTCCCCATGGCCCTGTGTCCCCTTGTGTCCCCATCTCCCCATGGCTCTGTGTCCCCTTGTGTCCCCATGGCCCTGTGTCCCCTTGTGTCCCCAACTCCCCATGGCCCTGTGTCCCCTTGTGTCCCCATGGCCATGTGTCCCCATAGCCCTGTGTCTCCACAGCCCTGTGTCCCCACATCCCCATATCCCCACAGCTGTGTCCCCTTGTGTCCCCATGGCCCTGTGTCCCCTTGTGTCCCCATGGCCATGTGTCCCCATAGCCTTGTGTCCCCACAGCCCTGAGTCCCCACATCCCCATAGCTCTGTGTCCCCTTGTGTCTCCATGGCCCTGTGTCCCCACATCCCCACAGCCCTGTGTCCCTTTGTGTCCCCATGACCCTGTGCCCCGTGCCACAGGTCCCCTTGTGTCCTCATGGCCCTGTGTCCCCACATCCCCATCGCTCTGTGTCCCCTTGTGTCTCCATAGCCCTGTGTCCCCACATCCCCATGTCCCCACAGCCCTGTGTCCCCTTGTGTCTCCATGGCCCTGTGTCCCCACATCCCCATGTCCCCACAGCCCTGTGTCCCCTTGTGTCTCCATGGCCCTGTGTCCCCACATCCCCATGTCCCCACAGCCCTGTGTCCCTTTGTGTCCCCATGACCCCGTGCCCCTACAGCCCCTGCGCTCTGTGCCCCCAGGTCCCCTTGTGTCCTCATGGCCCTGTGTCCCCAAAACCACATGTCCCAAAAGCTCTGTGTCCCCCTAGCCCTGTGTCCCCTTGTGTCCTCATGGCCTTGTGTCCTCATAGCCGTGTGTCCTCATGATCCAATGCCCCCTTAGCTCTCTGTCCCCACTGCCCTCTGTCCCCATAATTCTGCGTCCCCCTCACCTTTTGTACCTATGACCCCTTGCCCTTCATCCCTACAGCACTGTGTCCATTGTCCCCATGTCTCCCTGGCCCCATGCCCTGTGTCCTGTGTCCTCTGTCCCCTCCCTGGTGGCCCTGCCCACCTCAGCACACACAATCCAGCCCCCAGACCATCTGCCACCTAGTGTCCCCACTGCCACCTAGTGTCCCCACTGCCACTGGGACACATCATGGATAAAGAGCTCAGGAGATCCAGGGCCACCAAGCCACCACCCTGGGGACATTGGTGATGGGCACAGAGCCAGGGGTGACCAGACCATGGCCACGGGGTATAAATATTGGCTAAATAGATTTATTTTCATACAAAGAATACACAGATTCCCCCGCCCCACCGGGACACCTCGACCCCAGGGGACACCCCGAGATGTCCCCATCAGGTGCCACCTCCATTGGCAGGATCCATCCCCATTCCCAGAGTTTGGTGGCAATGCTGGAGTCACCTTGGGGACAGAGATGTGAGGTGGACCCATCACTGGCCACCCTGCCCTACAGGGCACTTCCAGTCGTGGTCTTCTGCTTCCTCCTGCCCACCTCAAGGGTATCTCAAGGACCTTTTGGTGTCCCCCCATGTCCTAATACTGGTGCGGCCCCCACCCCCTGCGCCTTATGTACACGCTGGATAAAAGATGAAAATACAGATATTTATAGCGAGGGGGACAAAATGTCCCCCCAGGTGTCCCCTGTGTCCCCACCACAGTGCCTTGCTGCCAGCCACTCCTGTCCCCTGGCCACATCGGGGAGGCGGCAGGACAAGGGGTGGTGGGTTCTGCCCCATCCTGGGCTGGTTGGAGACCTTTCCTGTGCCTCAGTTTCCCCAGTGGTTGTGGGGCTCATTGCCCCACCTCGCCATGGGGTGGTGGGACAAGGTAGATACGGGGTGAAGAGGAGCTGTGGTAGCCACCTCATGGAGACAGGGATGTGGCCACTAGCCCTAGGGGACATAGGATGAAGCTGGAGGCACCTGGGATTTACGCCAGAGCATCCTGCCTCCCACCCCACCCCGATGGAGAAATATTGAGCTACTCCAAGTCCCCTTTTGTCCCCAAATTTGTCACCCCACCCATCTCCAGGCAGGAGGGAGGGTGTCCAGATCTGGCCACCCCACCTCCCCTTGCAGCAGGAGAGGAGGTGGCAGGTGGGTCCACATCGTGCTGACAGGCTTGTGCCCATCCAGCTCAGCTGCGTTTGGTGACCATTTGCCGGTCCCTCTTCTTCTTCTCCATCAACCTAGTGGAGAGCAAGGTAGTGGCCTTAGGAACCCTCCTGAAAGGGTCCTCCTGAAAGGGACCTCCTGAAAGCACAGGGAGGGGACACTCACTTGCGGTTGCGGACTTCGGTGAGCTCCATGAGCCGCTCCTGTGCCGCCCGTAACTCATCAAGGCGCTGCTGGTAGCGGGAGTCGCAGCCGTTGGTGCGCTCATAGCTGGAGACCTGGCTGGAGAGCTCACTGGCACGGTCCCGTAGTTGCTGAATGGATGAGTAGAGGTTCTCCTCATCTTCCTCCTGCTCTGACACAAAGGTATGAGACTGGTGGGGTGGACAGGACAACCTAGGGTAGACTTTTTGCCCTTGCTCTGGCTGGGGAAATTGAGGCACGGGGTTCCTCAAGAAGCCTGGGCCACTTGCCTTGGCATTGATGATCTCAATGTGGATGAGGAGGGAAGCGAGCTCCAGGTCCTCGGTGTAACTGTTCTTCAACGGCACCGACCGGTAGCCTGGACACAACACCAGAACACGAGCTCAGCCCCATGGCAGGGTTTGAGCACCTCACCATGGCCATATCCCCAAGGAGATGACGACGATGATGATAATTGTGGGGCGGGGTTGGACCAGATGACCTTTAAAGGTCCCTTCCAACCCAAACCATTCTATGTTTTTGTGATATGATGATGATGAGGATAGTGAGGATGGAGGGTCCAAACCTGTTTTGAGGCCCTTGACGGGGAAGGTGGCTTGTGCCAAGAAGTTGGGGTCACTGAACATGTCCTCCTCATACACCACGAAGCGGAGGAAGGCAAACTCGGGGTTGTTGATGTCGAAGACGAACTGCTTGAAGAGCCAGACAGGGTTGAAGCCGTTGTCGGCTGGGGACCGAGGAGAGAGCAGGGAAGGTCAGAGCAGGGGTGGACACACGGACATCACTGGCATGGCACCAGCATGGTAGCGGCAGATGCTTGTTCTCTTTGTTCCTCCATGAAACCCAGCCCCATCACCCACATGTCCAAGAGGACCTCAAAGGGAACAGATAGGGTTGTCCTGGCATCACCGCATGTCACCAGGGCGTAGAGGCTGGATGGGAACATCAGCCACAAGGTTTCTCACCTACAACATCCGTCTTGTTCTTGCTGTTGTCGTACTCAGAGCCGCAAACCTCCACCTCCACGAAGGGACACACGATGCTCCTCCCATTCTTGGGTAGGTGCCGGGCACCAAGGATCTGCAGGAGGAAGAGGAGGATGAGATGAAGAAAGGCTCTTTATAGAATCATAGAAATCACTGAGTGGTTTGGGTTGGAAGAGACATTTAACGGTCATCTACTCCAACCTACTGCAACGAGCAGGGACATCTTCAACCAGATCAGGTTGCTCAGAGCCCCGTCCAACCTAACCCTGAATGTTTCCAGGGATGGGACATTTACCACCTCTCGGATAAACCTGGTCCTGCGTTTGACCACCTTCATCATAAAAAATTTTGGGTGTTTTGGCCTTGCCAAAACCTTCCTGGCCATAATTAGCCACACTGCACCTTCTTTATAACCTTGGACCAGCTTGACCAACAAACTGAGGAGATCAAGGGGATAATGATCTCTATGGAGAAAACACGGGGCTGAAATATGTGAAAAACACTCCCAGTTGACCCAAACCCAAGGAAGAAGCAAGTCCCCATCTTGATGGCGACCACCTCAGGGTGGTCTTTGCTGTCCTCGCCCACTTGCCTGCAGCTGGACTGTGATGGGCTCCACAATCTTCAGGCTGTTCTTGTCAAAGGGGTCAAAGGTCTCGTCCCTCATGATGTCAGGCTGTAGGACGTAGCCGCTGCGGCCACCGAGCATGAAGAGCGCCTGGTTCAGCTGCATTGGCTTGTCTGTGGCCATGAGGACAGAGAAGGTCTGAGCTGTGAGGCTCAGGGAGTCCGTCAGGTCCCCAGGCAGCTGATCTTTCTTTGGACCCCTCTTCCCACTAAGAACCCCCAAACGTGGTGGGAGTGCAGCTGGATTTTGCATGAAGCATCCAAGAACTGCATGGAGGTGTCTCCATCAGGATGAGAACAAATGTTGGAGAGATCATCCAAACCACCTCCAGAAAGAGGACCCAGGGCAAAGCCACCAGGGATGGGACTTTTGGAGTGACCTGTGGGGATGAGCATAGCAGTAACCCCAGGAGTAGGATTTACCAGGTGTCTGGAAGTTGAGGGCCACCAGCTGGCTGCCACAGATCCACATGGGCAACGGGTCATAGTTGGAGGAGTCCAGGCGCTGCCCTTTGGGGTAGATGCGGCTCAGCTGGCGTCGATTGTACTGCAGGAACTTCTTGCCCTTGCTGCGGTTGGCGTACTTCTCCGCCTTGGTCTCCGGGAAGGAGGACATGTCCCGGTAACACGCCTTGTCCGTGCCGATCTCTGAAAGAACCAAGGTGGCCATCAGTGGAAGACGTTTTTGGACTTTGATGTTTTGGATCTGGTGATCTCTAAGATCTTTTCCAACCTAGTGATTCTATGACATCGGACTCTCTGGGGTTTGACTGCTTGGTTCTCCCACCCATCTCTTCCCACACTCATCCCATCATCCCCCTTCTCCAGCTCTTACTGTCCTCATCGAATGGCACTGGGCGACAATACACAACCAGCTCAGAGAGCTCCAGCGCGATCTTCTTCCTCCGCTCCATGATCTTCCCTTCTTGCATCTGCACAAGGGAAAATAGGAGCTGAAAGTCTACACCCAGCCTCCTCCTTTGGAGATGTTTGAGATGATCAGCTGGACAATGGGACCATCCACCCCCACCCACTGTGCCCTGGTGCCCCTCACCCTGGCATCGGCGTTCTGCGTGGCCTCTCGAATCTTGGCCACCCACTCACTGAGCTCCTCCTGTGTGTCAGCGGCCACGTCCAGCGATTGGGCTGCGTGGGACATCTGCTGGGAATGGATGGTGAAGACAAATGGTTTGGAGCTCCTCCCGTCTTTGGAGATAACTATAAGGACATCAGAGGGGGGCTTTACTCGAAGACATTCCCAATGGATGGTTCTGTGGAGCAAACAAAACCTCAGCAGTCCCACTCCCTGGCCCCCACCAGCCTCCCCTGGCACCCCAGAAGCCGTTGAGGTCCTCCTCATGGGAGGGTCCCATTTTTTCCTAAGGAATGGCTTCAGCTTTCCATGCTGAAACACATTTTTCTTTCAGCCCCTGAACCGTCCAGATCTCCAAAAACCTCTGAATCCACCCAAAATCAACCAGATCCCTCAGAACCCAACCTCACGTTGCTCCTCAACACGTTGGGCCAAGCATGAAACCAGCTGGAAGTTGTGTGATGAGTTTGGGGAGCCTCAGCTCATGGTACTGAGCTTCAGGGCTGGGTCCACATCATCCCCACAGGCTCCCAGAGCTGTGGTTGGGCCATGGTGGGGACACTCACCAACGTGGCAGGATGGGACATCAATGAAGCCTTTCAAGAAGTTCCCCAAGGGGCTGTTTTCTGATGACTGGAAGAGAAGAAGGAAGAGGGGACGGTGAGGGGTTGGGTGTGAAGGGCTGAGCCCAGTGTCCACTCTGTTTGGCAACCTCCTTCCAGCCCTTCAAATCGGACAACTCCAAGCAAAAGCAGGGAAAAACCACCATCTCGGCATGGTCTGCTCCATGGTTGAGCATCACCAGCCTCTGGATAAGGGTCTGGGTTGGCATGGGGCTGAGAACATCTCCCAGTCTCCAGATGAAGGTCCGGGCTGCAGCAGGACCATGAGCTCCTCCAGTCCTCTGGATAAGGGTCTGGGTTGGCACAGGGCTGAGAACACCACCCAGCCTCCAAACAAGGGCCCATGCTGGAGCAGGACCATAAGCATCCACCAGCTTCCAGACAAGTGTTTGGGTTAGAGCAGGACCATGAGAATCCACCCAGCTCCAGATAAGGGTCTGGGTTGGCGTGGGTCTGAGAACATCTCCCAGTCTCCAGATGAAGGTCCGGGCTGGAGCAGGATCATGAGCACCTCCAGTCCTCTGGATAAGGGTCTGGGTTGGCACAGGGTTGGGACCATACCCCAGCTTCTGGATAAGGGTCTGAGCTGGAGCAGGACCATGAGCATCCTCCAGCCTCCAGATGAGGGTCTGGGCTGGAGCAGGACCGTGAGCATCCCCCAGCCTCTGGAGGAGGATCTGCGCTGATACAAGGCTGGAAGCATCTGAGGCAGCCTCGGTGTGGCCGGGTGTGTGGGGACAGGACACTCACGGCCTCGTCCTGCTCCTGCGCTTGGGCGCTGACGAACTCCTCCACGTAGTTGGCCGGGAACCACAGTTGCTTCTTGCCCCCATAGTCCCCTCGCCACCTGCAAGGGGTGAGAGGATCAAGGCAAGTGGATCGATCTGGGGGGGGACAGGGATGTCCATGCTGCATGCAATGTCGGGAAGCGGTTGGAGAAGGGGTGGGGGGACAAAAAAGGAGGCAGTTAAAACCCAACGTGGGACAACCTGAGGTGTCCTCTCCATCCAACCCACGGTGATGCCCACCCAACCGCCCTCACCAGCCGCCGTCCTGCTTGTCAACGTTGTGGATGATGGCCTGCTTGCAGAACGACAGCTCGTCCTCCCGCTGTGCTTTGTAGTCGTAGAGAGCCTTCACTGTGCACTGGACCACCAAGAAGAACATGTGTCACCACCCAGTGCCCTGCTCAGTCCTACTTCTCAAGGCCCCACGGTGGAGTAAGGGTGTTCCTGAGGTTCCAATACCCCAAATGATGCCTCCACATAGCCCATGTGACATGTTAGAGGGGACAGGAGGTTTGAAGGCACCCATGGTCCTGTAGGACCACCACATTCAGCACAAGGTGGGTTCCTCTTCTGGTTTCCCCAGTGGTTTCTCCTGGTGCTGAAGGGGTTAATCTTCTGATAGTCCCACATTCCTTGGAATGAGGGGTGGGGGTCGGGTTAAGCTTTCCTCCATCTGGTCTTTGCCTGAGAACTTCCCTGCTGCAAAGGGGCCTTTAGGACACAACAGCTTTGGACCATGGGATTGTAGGATCATAGGGAAGGAACCCTGGGACTCCAGTACAGCATCTTCCAAGGTCAGCTCCAAGACCAGCCTGGTCCCCAAAACCTCTGAGGATAAAGATTAGGTGAGCTCCAAGAACAGCTCAGTCTCAAACACCTCCAAGGATGGAGATTGGGTCAACTCTGAGATCAATCTGGTCCCACAAACCTCAGAGGATGGAGACTGGACTAGCTCTGAAGCCACCTGGGTCAGCTCGAAGACAACCCTGGTCCCCAAAATCTCTAAGGATGGAGACTGGACCAGCTCTGAAGCCACTTGGGTCAGCTCCAAGACCAGCCTGGTCCCACGAACGTCTGAGGATGGAGGCTACACCACCTGGGAATTGCCCCTAAACCTGCTTTTTGGGGGGTTCCTCAAAACAAAGAGATCCTCCCTTTTGGGGCAAACTTGGGTCAGGTGCTTGCTCCAGACTGGGCTCTATCCAGACCTTGCCCACCATGGTGTTACGATCCTCTTGCTGGAACTCAGATTGTCTCCAAGTGATGGGGAGATGGAAAAGGTCCCATCAGCTCCAGCGTCACTTGAAGATCAGAAAAATGCAGGAAAAAATCACCCCTTCTCAGGTCAGTGGTGGGAGATGTGGTGGGTCTGAGGGGGCACTGCCCAGGAACTCCTAGAATCGCCATGTCCCACCACCCTCCACTTCCCAGGAACACCAGCTCAGCCCTTACCCTGGCCATTGGCATCTTGTTGGCCTCAACGTAGAAGTGGGGGGTCCGCACCTCATACAGGGCTCCATAGTCCAGTTCCTGCAAGGAGAGACTTCTGAGTGGGTCACCTGGATGCAGGTGGAGGCTACAAAGGGATGTGATGGGAGCTGGGCCACCACGTGTGATCCAGAGGAGGTTGAGAGGGACCTTACATCCCTTTGCAGCACATAGGAAGGGAATTATGGTAGAATAATAACCATGGGCAATGGATGTAGAGCAAACTCGTCCAATACTGGTTGGGCTGGAGGACACCTTTCCACCATGGAGGACTGGGGATGGGGCTTGGTTGTCCATGGTACACAGTCCCCATCCCCACCAGTCCTACTGCCAGGAACACTCACAGTGGTGCCCATCTTCTCCAGGGTCTCCTCATTGATGGGGTAACGCAACTTCATCTTGCGGTAGAGTGGATGCTTCTCATAGTAGCTGACAAGGTCCACGAGGCTCTCAAATTCTGCTGAGCTGCCCAACATGAAGAGCCGACCTTCCTGCTGGATGCGGCAGTGCTTGATCTTCCCCTCCGCCCTAGGGTCAAGAGAGATGGTGGGGAGATATGTGAGGGATGGTGGGGAGATATGTGAGGGGTGGCGGAACCTTGGCTTTATGATGGGGACGGGCACGAAATGATGCCTTGCCCTAGCAGGGATGCAACCACCCAAGGACGTGGCTTTCTCATCACAAGAAATAGGAGATCCTCCCTGTGACGGCATTGTGTGTCCCACTGGGTCACTCTGCCACCCAGCATGGAGTCACAACGGACACAAGTCAGGAGGTTCTTGACGACAAGTGGTACCCCCAGGGCTTAGTGCTGGGTCCTGTTCTGTTCAAAATCTTCATCCATGAACTGGATGAAGGGATTGGTGAACCATTAGTAAGTCTGAAGATGACACGGAGCGGGGAGGAAGTTGGATCTGTTTGAGGGTAAGGAGGCTCCACAGAAGGACCTGGAGAGGGTGCATCCACAGGCCAAGGCCACCAGGATGAGGTTCACCAAGGCTAAGTGCTGAGTCCTGCACTTAGGACACAACAACCCTGTGCGGCTCCAGGCTTGAGGAAGAGTGGCTGGAAAGCTGCCTAGAAGAGAAGGACCTGGAGGTGTTGGTTGACAGCGGCTGAATGTGAGGTAGCAGTGGCCCAGGTGACCAAGAAGGCCAATGGCATCCAGGCTTAGATCAGCCATGGTGTGGCCAGCAGGACCAGGGAAGGGATTTTGCCCCTGGACTCAGCATTGATGAGGCCACACCTTGAATCCTGGGTTTGGTTTTGGGCCCCTCACTCCAAGAAGGACATTGAGGCATTGGAGCACATCAAGAGAAGGGAATGGAGCTGGTTAAGGGACTGGAGAACAAGGGTTATGAGGAGTGGCTGAGGGACCTGGGGTCGTTTAGCTTGGAGAAGAGGAGGCTGAGGGGAGACCTCATTACTGTCTACAACTCCCTGGAAGGAGGTTGTGGTGAGGTGGGCATCGGTGTCTGCTCCCAAGTGATAGGATAAGAGGAAATGGCCTCAAGTTGTACCAGGGCAATTTCAGGCTGGGTGTTAGGACAGATTTCTTCACCAAAAGGATTATCAAGCACTGGCAGAGGCTCTCCAGAGAGGTGGTGGAGTCCCCATTCCTGGATGTGTTTAAAAACTGGGGAGATCAAGTGCTCAGGGATCTGGTTTAGTGGTGGACAGCTGTGATTGGCCTTGATGATCTCAAAGGTCTTTTCTAACCTAGCAATTCTGTGATTCTAATGTGGCCACCATGACAACACTCACCGGAAGGAGATGGCGTAGGAGTTGGGTTCACTGCGCTTGCGCACCAGGAAGGCTCCATCCCGTGGGACTCGCATCAACATGTGCTCGGCCTGCAGGCGTGTCAAGCTGGCATGATACCACCTGGCCGGACAAAGAACGGAGATGGTGAGCTGGTGTTGGCATCCCTGTGCCCCAGAGGGCACCCAAGACCTCACACCAAGGCTGGAAGAGGCTGGTGGACCCAGGGAGCCAAGGGGATGGAGGTGGGGACCATCCTCACTCTTTGCTTTCATGGGCATTGGGTTGGGGGACGGGATCGGTGAGGCGCATCTCAAACTCGTTGCAGCGGAGCGGCACCTCGCGGTAGTGGCAAATGAGGCTGTAGAGGCTGTCGAAGACCAGGTTGTCGGTCAGGTAGAACTTGGTGGCACCAGCCTCCTGCCTTGAGTGGATCCGGCAGTGCTGCACCCGGCTGGACCTCCTGCCATGGAGGTGGGAAGAAGGCAGAAGTCAATTGAGAAGACAATTGTGTCAACTGAGGTTCACGCCCCTACCCTCCCACACTCAGGTGACCATGTGCCATGCAAAAAGGTGATGTTTCTCCCCAAAACTTCCTTCCAGCCACCAAGCTAGGGATGAGCTGGACCTGATGGGTGGTGGGACATCCAGACTGGCTCAGGGAAGGTGGGATCCTGTCTTCCTGCTGGGGCTCCTACCAGAAGGAGAGGGTGTAGTCACCCACGAAGGTCTCGCTCTCGCGCACCAGGAAGGTGCCGTCCTTGCCACCTGTCTCGGTGCAGTACTCGTGCAGCAGCTTCTCAGCAATCTGTCGTCCATCGCGGCCACCTCCCAGCTTCCCGTGGAACCACTTCTCCGTGAAGTGCAGCTCATTGTTGTTGAACTCCTGCAAGTTCACCCCAAAATAAGAGAGATGTCCTGGGATTAACATCCACCCCACCACCTCATGGGCGCATCCTGCTCCACACACACCTCCTTCTGCTCCACTTCTTCCTCGTCCTCATTGAACTGGTAGCGGGATGTCTCCTCCGAGTAGTAGATCTTGTTGCTTGTTAGGACAAAATAATGGGGGCTCCAGGTCTGGGAAGAAAAAGCATCACCAAGTTGGGCAGGATGGTGGGATGGGGCTTTAAGAACTCTGTTTCTGCCCCTGCTCCATCCCTCCATGGCATTGCAATGGTCTAGAAGAGCCCATGCCCAACCCAAACCTTGACATTAAACCCATCCAACAGACCCTGCTAGGCCTCCAGCCACCAGTGGTAAGGAGATCCTTACGTGGTCGATGGGGTCTTCGAGGTAGAGGATGCCATTCTTGATGGAGTTGCTGATGTCATTCTCTGAGTAACTGGCAGTGGAGACCTCCTCATACAGGTTTCCTTCGACCAGTTTCTTGTGCTGGGGACGGCCCAGACAGAGGAGTTCAGTGGTGTGTATGGTGTCCCCATCATGCTGAGCTCCCAGCCCTCAAGCCACTCTCGGATTCCTACAGGTTCCCCTCCACCACCTCCCGTCGCCCTTGCAGTAGGATGTCTCTCTGATGTCCTACTGTGTGTGCACAATAAGGTATTGCTCTCATGTCCCAAGATCTGGGATAATCACCATCCATCCCAACCCAACGTGGTCCTTGTCCCTTCCACAAAGAAGGGCTTTGGGGTTCTGCCCTCCCCACACCTTGATTAGGATCTTCTTCTTGAGTTGGGTGGGTGAGGGTAGCTCATCGGCGTTGATGTCCACGGGCTTGGTAAGTAGCATATCCCCAAAGACCTTCTTGAAGTGGGAGGCCATGTTCCTCTGCTGGACGATGCTGCAGTGGTCTTCAATGGAGAGGATGATGGGGAACCTGGAAGAACCAGGCGGGAATGGTGGCTTGGGATGAAGGAGGAGGAAAGTTTGCCTGCCTGGCCTAGGAGTGGTGGGTCATTGGGTAGCTAGGACTTACTCAGAGGTGACAAATGCGTGCTCCTTGATGGTGTGCAGTACATCCAGGAACT
Organism: Phaenicophaeus curvirostris; assembly: GCF_032191515.1. Classification (NCBI taxonomy): domain Eukaryota; kingdom Metazoa; phylum Chordata; class Aves; order Cuculiformes; family Cuculidae; genus Phaenicophaeus; species Phaenicophaeus curvirostris. The sequence continues at coordinate 98,341,254 of NC_091394.1, read as the reverse complement.
TGATCTTGGAGGTGAGCGTGTGGCCATGGTAGATGATAGGGAGATCATCTGGGCCATCCCAGCAGTCCACTAAGTGGGGAGACACCTCAGTTAAGACGCACTGGTCATTGGCTGTGTGCTGTTTTCAAGCTCCCAAAGGACATGGAATATCCCTCCCACCCTGGTGCCATGGGATGGGAACATGGTATGGTCATCTGATGGGACAACAGGTGTTGTGAAGTGCTCAGTATCTCAGCATGATGCTGAGGGACTCACACTCAATGCAGCGGCAGCCCATGCGCAGGCAGCGGGCATACGCCTCCAGGGAGGACTCGCTGGAGAACTGGTCGCCTGTCAGGTACCTGGAGAGAACAAGAAGGACCATCAGTGGCCAGGGCTGCACCAGCTAGGTGATGGGATTATAGAATCATAGAATCCCTAAATTGGAAAAGACTTTTGAGATCATCAAGTCCAACCAATGCTCAAGGAGGTCTCTAAGGAGAGTCCACCCTGTCCTTACGTGTTGTGGGAGGAGGAGATCCAGTACTGGGACAGGGGGTGGTTCATCTCCTCCGGCACCACACGCTCATACTTGGCATCCATCACCATGTTCTCCTTGGAGAAGAGGTATGTGAGGAACTGGAGGGGAATCAGAAAGGTCAGAGCCTGCCAGGGCTGGCGAGATACCTCTGGGTAGGTGTCACGTGGGGCCACCCACCTCGTCCAGCTGGAAGGAGGGATCTGCTGCCTCACTGGAGCCTTCCTTGAGGTAGGTGCACATGTAGTCCCGCACCATGCCCACGTCACTGGCCCAGGATTCCTGGAGGGAATCCAGGATTTACAGGAGGAACCAGGCTGGGGCACCCCATGGGGGTCTCCTAGGCTGGGGCTGAGAGGGATGCCACAGGGGTCTCTACGGACACTCACCTTCTGGTCATGCAGCAGGAACTTCTGGAAGTCATAAAGGGAGACTTGGCACAGCTCAGGGCGGTCCACATTCCTGGGACACGGAAGGGCCATCAGCGAGGACTGGGAGCAGGAGTTGGGGTAGACCCCACGGGGGTGTCGAAACCACCAGTGTCAACCTGCAGCTCAGCCCCCCGCTGAGCCTCCTGCTCCTGCCCTACTCCAAAGCAAGGGACCTGGGGGAAGTGCAGGCCATGGAGGTGCAAGGGGCACCTCGAGATGTTGGGTACTGCTCCCACCCCAACTTCCATCCTTGCTTGCATCTCCACTCCCATTCCTACTCATCCCAGCTCCCATTCCCTCTCCCATTGCCGCTTTCACCCCTGCTCCCATCCCAGCTCCCACCCTTTTTTCATCCACACTCCCATCCCCATTTTCATCCTTGCTCCCATCTCCACCCCCATCCCTACTCACCCCTTCCCATCCTTGTTCCCATCTCCACTCCCATCCCTTCTCATCCCAGCTCTCACCTCTGCTCACCTGTGCTCCCACCCCTGCTCATCTCCAGCCCATCCCTTCTCCCATTAACACTCATCCCCCTACCCTCGCTGATCCCATCCCTACTCCATTCCCACCATCCCCTCCACCGCAAGCCTGCCCCAACGCTGGGAGATGCTCCAGGGCCACACACACCACCAGGACCTTCTGCTCTCCCAACCCAATGGATCCAAACCTTGGAGGCTTGGCTGGGATGGGAGCTGCTGGGCTCTTGGACACTCACCGCAAGGGAAAAGAGAGCTCCAGCTGCTCAATGATCTGCAAAGCAAAGGAGGACATCAGGATGAGCTGAACAGGGATGCACCACACTGGGCAGGAGATGCTTAGGAGGACAAGCCATGGCTCTTACCGACTTCTGTGCATCAAACATCAGGTTTTTGTAGAACTGGATGAAGTGGGAGAAAGTCATCTCATTCCTGGCTTCCACCTCCTGCCGGAGAGGGTGATGGATGAGAGCACAGCCACCCAACCAAAGTCAGTGACACCAGAGTTTGAAGACCTTCTCCTTGCATAGTTGGGGTGCTCAGGGGGTTCTTACCACGAGCTTGTCCCGCAGGAACCTCATGTTGGGGACACGGTAGTTCACCTGGGGCAGCATGGCCTTCAGGTCCTTCACTGTGATGCTGAAGAGGATGAGATGGTGTCAGGGCACCAAATGGACCCCACAGAGGATGGATAACCCCCAGATGGATAACGCCTCTCCTAACACTGAGGGTCGCATCCCAACCTTTGGTGCCAGTGTCATCTCTGACATGGGGCTCCCACTCCACCAGGCTGTTGAACCCCACAGTGGCACAGGACCTCTACTTACACAGGATCTGGCATGAGTATGAGCAGAGGGTTGGGGAGCAAGAACATGTCCAAGAACCTGGAGCTTTAAGCCATCATCCCATCTGAAGGTGATGCCCATCCCCATAATGATTTAAGTCTAATTTTACTTGATTTGGGGTTTCTCCTAGCTTGTGGAGATGCTTATGGGCTACATTAATGGTCCAACCCCTCCTGGCACTGGTGGAAATGCAGCAGTGAGCATGGGGGCATCAAGGGGGACTTGAGCTTGAATGATTTTTAGGTGCACTCAAGAACCTCAGATAACCTGGTTCTACCTTGTCCCACAAATTCTGCTCCCAAGCCTGGCTGAGCCTCCAGATTTTGGGGGGTGCAACCCTGCCCAGCTGAACCCAGAGAATACTTCCCACCATGGGACCATGCCAGTGCTCACCTGCCTTCCCGTGACCGGTCCATCCCATCAAACTGTTTCCGCAGCCATCTGGGAAGGAAGGGATGGACAAACAGCACTCAGACCAGTGGGGACCAAGCCCAGGAGGGTTTCATCTCCAAGACCCCCAGATGGGGACCAGGAAATGGGACCCACTGACCCCTCCTCACCTCTCAATCTGCAGTGGGGTCTGGGCTTTCTGGGTATCAACCACCAGCCAGTTGAGGCCTGTTATCCACAGGTTGATGTCCTCCTCGCAGAAAGCTGGAGAAGGAAGAGAAGGGTGGCGAGGGTGAAACAAAGAGGATGGAATGAGGGGGAAGGGATGAGAAGCTGAGGGTGGCTGGGAGGAGCAGGGAAGGAGCCCACCCACCAGCCACGCTGAGTGTCCTCAGCCTGAAGTCCATTCCGTAGAGGATGATGAAGCACATGCTGAAGTCGAGCTTGCGAGCATCCTCGGGGTAACGCTCGAAGTCCCGTGAGTTCTTCCCCAGGCGGATCTCCTTGATCTCCCGAATGTCGACTGCAGGAAGAGAGGGATACGGGACTGTCCTCAGCTACCCTGCTACCGTGGACCCACATATGGGGCTCAGGGAGGCTGTGGGAGATGGGAATGCCAGGAGACGACATGTCCTCTGGAGAGCCTTGTCCCCCAGCATGATGGGTCCCCACGGCATTGCCTGTGGATGTGTGATGGAATTGTGGGTGCTGTGGCCACGTGTCCTCTAGGGAGATATGACCCTGCTGTTCTGCAATGACGTGTGATACCATCACGGCTCCTTCAGGGAACTGTGTCCCCAGAATGTGGCATTCCCATGGCACTATGACAGTATCATGGGTACCGTGGTCATGTGTCCTCCAGGAACTGTATCCCCAGGATGAGGTGTCCCTGCAGGACTGCCCCCACGTGTGTGATGACACCCCACTCCTGTGTGTCCTCCAGGGACTTGTGTCCCCCAGAGGTGGCATCCCCACGGTGCCATCAACAAGTTTCATAGAATCATGAAATAGAATGGCTTGGGTTGGAAGGGACCTTAAAGCTCATCCAGCTCCAATCCCCTGCTATAGGCAGGGACACCTCCCACTGGATCAGGTCGCTCGAAGCCCCATTCAACCTGGCTTTCAACACCTCCAGAGATGGGGCAGCCACAACTTCCCTCAGCAACCTGGGCCAGTGCCTCAGCACCCTCAATGTGAAGAATTTCTTCCTAACATCTAATCTAAATCTTCTCTTTTCCAATTTAAAGCCATTGTCCCTTGTCTTATCACTCCATACCCTTGGAAAAAGTCCCTCCTCAGCTTTCTTGTTCCTTCAGGAACTGGAAGACCACTATAAAGTCTCCCCAGAGCCAGAAACGTCCTCTAAGATCATCAAGAACAACTTGTTTCCCAGTTTTGTGGGTGCCACGTGTCCTCCAGGCTCATCCTGCTCCATGCCAACCAGGGCATCTCCAGCCACCTCTCCCCTGCCTTCTCCTCCCCAAGCTTTGGAGCAGGCTGAGCTCATCTTTTAATTGAAGCCATCCGCCTGAAGGTGGCAATTTGGAGCTCCAGCAGCCCGGACCGCAGGGCGTTTCTTTCCTGCTGTGCTGCTCTCTCATTATCTCGCTATATAAAGCCCTGCTGGCGGCGGGAGGGTTGGGTTTCCGGACCACAGTCTTCCTCACCGCTTCATCACCAGGGGACATTTCCAACCTCTGCTTTTGCCAAGTGGACACTAAGAGCAGAAAGATAACATGAAGACATTGGAATAATATCCAAAGTTGTTCTTGATACCACCAGCATCACCTTTGAGCAGCTTTGCCCTCTGAAGCTGAGCCACCGGCACCGGAAAGGGCTTTGTATGACCAAGGGCAGCTGGACCACCACGCCGGGGTATTGTCCTGCTAAGGAAATGGGTCATTTCCCAGAGAAATTCCAGCCCGGTCGTGTTTCCGATGTAGCCGTGGGGAAGGGTGCAGACGTGCAGCTGCCTCCATGGAAACTTTCAGCCTAATCCAAAGGGGATGAAGTAAAGGCAAACACAGAGAGGACTAAGGGATGGAGGAGAATTCAGGCTGATTAAGCAAGAAAAGAGGTGAAGAAGAGTTTTTCTTGGTGGAAACGCTCCGGAAAACACTGGAGGCTTTATCCAGCCTTCCCTTGGTAGATGATCACAAGTCAGATTTCATGGATTGGGGTGGGATTTTAGCACAAGGGATACACAGAGGTCTGCACTCCTGCATGTTCTTTGGTTTGGGACCACAACTCAAGAAATGAAACCCTATTTTCATTGATGCTGTAGGCAGCGAGACTGGGGCCTTGAGCAGCCTGGTCTAGGAGGAGGTGTCCTTCCACATGGCATGGGGGGTTGGAACTAGATGGTATTTAAGGTCCCTTCCAACCCAAACCATTCCACGATTCTAGGATTCTATGATTGAGAGCACCCTCAGCAAGTTTGCAGACGACACCAAGCTGAGCGGGGCAGAAGGACGAGATGGCACCAGAAGGACGAGATGGCATCCAGAAGGACCTGGACAAGGGGGATTGTGTGAAACTCAGGAGGTTCAACAAGGCCAAGTGCAAGGTCCTACGCCTGGGCCGGAGCAACTCGTGGTTTAATACAGGATGGGGGATGACATGATTGAGAGCAGCCCTGAGGAGAAGGACTTGGTGTGCTGGTTGAGGAGAAGCTCAGCATGAGCTGGCAACATGTACTCACAGCCCAGAAGGCCAATGATGTCCTGGGCTGCATAAAGAGAAGTGTGGCCACCAGGGCAATGGAGGGGATTCTGCCTCTCTGTTCTGCTTTCGTGAGACCCCACCTGGAGTCCCGTGTCCAGTTCTGGAATCCCAAATACAAGAAGGAGATGGAACTGTTGGAGCAGTTCCAGAGAAGGCCACAAAGATGATCCAAGGGCTGGAGCCCCTCTCCTCTGAGGACAGGCTGAGAGGTGGGGTTGTTCAGCCTGGAGAAGAGAAGGCTCCAGGGAGACCTTAGAGTGGTCTTCCAGTACCTGAAGGGGCTCCAGAAAAGCTGGGGAGGGACTTTCTCCAAGGGCCAGGAGTGACAGGATGAGGGGGGTTGGCTTTAAATTGGCAGGGGGAAGATTTAGATGAGACAGTAGGAAGAAATTCTTCACGATGAGGCTGGTTAGGCCCTGGCCCAGGCTGCCAAGGGAAGTTGTGGCTGCGCCCTCCCTGGAGGTGTTCAAGGCCAGGCTGGATGGCTCTTTGAGCAACCTGATCCAGTGGGTGGTGTCTCTCCCTGCCCATGATGCAGGGGTGGAACTGGATGATCTTTAAGATCCCTTCAAATCCAAACCATTCTGTGATTGTTGTCTTCACGCAGCGCCTGTGGGCCAAAGCAAACCCACTTTGGTATGAACAGGCAGATATTTGAGGGTAAAAATGGGTTTACAGGTTAAAAAGCAGGTGCTCATCCCCAAACCTGCTCAACCACAGGGCGATGGAGAGGGACGAGGAGCTGGTGGATATGCCAGCAAGACACAATGCAGCCATCCACTTGATTCAGTTCTTCCAGGACCCAGCCTTGGACCTGACCTCCGGGTGATGCCAATAATCATAGAGTCATAGAACGGTTTGGGTCGAAAGGGACCTTTAAAGCCCATCCAGTCCAGAATCCCTGCCATGGGCGAGAACACCTTCAACCAGACGAGGTTGCTCAGACTCTCATCTAACCTGACCTTGAGTGTTTTCAGGGATAAGGCATCTCCAACCTCTCTGGTCAACCTGAGCCAGGGTTTTAGCTTCCTCATTTCCTCCTTCTATCCAGTCTGAATCTCCACTGTTTTAGCTTAAAACCATTCCTCCTTGTACTGTCACTGCAGGCCCTGCTAAAAAGCCTCTCTTCATCTCTTATGACCCCCGCTTAGATATTCAAAGGCCTCTATAGCATAGAATCATGGAATCATTGAATGGTTTGGGTTGGAAGGGATCTTAAAGACCATCTATTTCCATCCCCCCATGCCATGGGCAAGGACACCAGAGTGGAGCAGAGGGGCAGAATCCCCTCCCTCATCCTGCTGGCCACGCTGCTTTGGATGCAGCCCAGGTGACATTTGACCTTCTGGGCTGCGAGCACACATTGCCAACTCACGTTGAGCTTCTCATCTCCCAGCACCCCAAGTCCTTCTCTGCAGGGCGAACAGCCCAGGCCCACAAGGAGCTGGGGGAAGAGGGAGCGGCAGGGGCTCTACAATGCAACGTGGCTGGTGGCTTCCTGGAAACCACATCTGCAGCGGATTTGCAGTGATCATGTCAGAACTATGTCTCCAAGCTCCTCCCCGCATTGTCTCAGGGGTCCCGGGTGATTAAAACACTCTGGAAGTCATTTCCAGCTGGGAAAATCCCTTTTCTTTTCTGATGCGAACGGAGAAGCTAGTGCAAAGAAGGTTTTATGTCTAGGGCTGGTGGGAAAAAGATGTAGGACCAGGGTCTGTCTGGTAGCTTTTAGGGATTCTGGGATCTTTAATGCGTTGGGAGAAGAGCAAAGCAATGCAGCTGGAGGAAATGGTTGGGCTGGGAAATAATGAATGGTTTGGGTTGGAAGGGACCTTAAAGATCACCCACTTCCAACGGATGGGCAGGGATACCTCCCATTAGACCAGGCCGCTCAAGTCCCCATGGACTCGCTCAAGGCCTTGAACGCTTCTAGGGATGGGGCATCCAAAACTTCCCTGGGCAACCTGGGCCAGGGCCTCCCCATCCTCAGTGTGAAGAATTTCTTCCTAATGTCTCATCTAAATCTACCCCCTTCCAATTTAAATCAATTCCCCCTCATCCCATCACTCCAGGCCCTTGGAAAAAGTCCCTCGCCAGCTTTCCTGGAAGGACTCTGAATTCTGCTGGCCCAGTGGCATGAGCCATGTCCCCTTGTGTTTTCCTCCATCCTTTCTTGTCATGGGACACGGGGCAGCTCAGACCCTCCTGTATGCGGGGAACTGTGTGGCTATAACCCACGAGCTCCTCGTCCTGCTGTGAAGCTGATTTCAAACTGAAATGAAAGGCCAGATTGGATGGGGCTTTGAGCAACCTGATCAAGTGGGAGGTGTCCCTGCCCATGGCATGGTGTATGGAACTGGATGATCTTTAAGGTCCCTTCCAACCCAAACCAGTCTATGATTGTATGATTTCCTCCTGGTCCAGTGTCACTAAAGCCCATCAGGATTTTCTCCTTCCTGAAAGGTCCTACTTCTAATTATTTGGCTGGAGGTATGATCCCAACTAGCCGTTGTCATCATAAATCATCCCTCCAAAATTGATTTGCCAAGCTGTCTTCACCCCTATTTCATAGAATCATGGAATAGTTTGGGTTGGAAGGGAACTTAAAGATCATCCAGGTCCACCACCCTGCCATAGGCAGGGAAAACTCTCACTAGACTAGGTTGCTCAAGGCCCCATCCAACCTGGATTTGAACACCTGCAGGGATGGGGAGCTACAACTACCCTGGGCAGCCTGGGCCAGGGCCTCACCACCCTCACTGTGAAGAATTTCTTCCTAATGTCTCATCTAAACCTCCCCTCTCCAGTTTCTCTTAATTCCTTGCAATGATTCCTTTTGGGCCCTTCTCCACTAGGTTTCAACCTTCCACTGAGGACTGGGCTCTGCTGAGGGTGATGAGCTGGAAACCATCCAGGAGGAGGTTAATTTTAGAGGTGACCCCATCATGGGCACGCTCCATTAGTTGTTTAATGAAGCATGTAATTAACCTGCCTGGTACCGGGCATCTGGGGAGAGCCAGGATCTGTGTCCTGGTGTCCTGGTCCTATCAGCCCATAACAGAGACATCAGCGCTGTGGTTGTCCCCCACAATCCCTCTGCAAGTGGGGTGTCTGGTTGAAGAGGGCATTTGAAATGGCCTAAGCAGGCGTGAGATCGGGTGTGCAGTGGGAGTGAGACCTCAGGTATGAACAGGAGAACCTGGGGAATCCTGGGTTCAGTTTTGGGCCCCACACTCCAAGAAGGACCTTGAGGGGCTGGAGCATGTCCAGAGAACGGCAGTGAAGCTGGGGAAGGGTCTGGAGAACAAGGATTATGAGGAGCGGTTGAGACACCTGGGGTGGTTTAGCCTGGAGAGGAGGTGGAGGGGAGACCTCATCACTGTCTACAACTGCCTGAAAGCAGGTTGTGGTGAGCTGGGTATTGGTCCTTTTTCCCAAGTGACAGGTGATAGGACGAGAGGGAATGGCCTCAAGTTGCACCAGGGCAGGTTCAGATTGGACATTAGGAAAAATTTCTTCACCGAAAGGGTTCTCAGGCACTGGCAGAGGCTGCCCAGGGAGGTGGTGGATTCCTCATTCCTGGAGGTGTTTAAAAGCCAGGGCAATGAGGTGCTCAGGGATTTGGTTTAGTAGTAGACAGGTACGGTTGGACTTGATGATCTCAAAGGTCTTTTCCAAGCTCGTGATTCTATGATTCTCTGATAAAATCTGATAAAATCTCCTCCCACAAATCTTCTTGTCCCCAAGGATTGGTGGTGAGTTCACCTCCCATACTCAGCAGGTCTGGACAAGCATGGATTTTATTCCTGTCAGTGCTCTTCTACACCATCCAACCCACCTCAAAGCCTTGTCACGGCCAGCAGCTTGGCTTTTGGTTGGTTCCTCTAAGCTGAACTTCGCAGGGATTTTGCTCCATCTCGTGTAAAATTAGGAATGGGTGGTGATTTCGGGGTGGGGTGGGTGATTTTTAAGGACATTTCTAGGGAAAAGCCACCTGTCACCTCCCAAACTTCCAGGGTGGGCTTCCATAGGAATTCATAGAATGGTTAAGGTTGGAAAAGAACTCTAAGACCATCAAATCCAACCTTTAACCTAACACTGCCAAGTTCACCCCTAAACCATGTCCCTAAATGCAGCATCTACACGTCTTTTAAATACCTCCAGATGGTGACTTTGCCATCATCCAGGTGAGATGATCCCCCCAAACCAGGTTCCTCACCCACGTGGGGCTGCAGGATGAGGTGATGGTGTGGTTCTGTGCCACCTCAACGCTCCGTTTTCATCTGTTGGTTCTTTTTAGCTCAATTTAAGGTGCAAGTATCAAGGTAACGAGCTACCAGGTAACGGAAAGGGTCATTGGGCACTGGAACAGGCTGCCCAGGAAGGTGGTTGAGTCACCTTCCCTGGAGGTGTTTAAAAGAAGGGTGGATGAGGTGCTGAGGGGCATGGTTTAGTGATTGATAGGAATGGTTGGACTTGATGATCCTGTGGGTCTTTTTCAACCTAGAGATTCTGTGTGATTCTGTGTGAGTACCAAGCTATGGAGTCCCATCAAAGCCTGGTGGTGGGACTATGCCCCAACAGCCTACCAGCCACCAGTGAATGCACAAGGAAGGGTGATTTTTATGGCTGCTCCAGTGGGAGCATCTCCTGTGTTGGACTCCAGTGCCATGGGCTGCATGGGGCCACCACCACGTTCTACCCCACACTGTTGCCTGAGCACATTTTGGGGTTAAAAGCACCACGAACAGGCAGGGTGGTGGCTTCCTCCTTTACTCCTTGCCAGGGAGGGTGCGGAACCCCAGCATGAAATGGCAGCAGCTTGAGCCCTATGATGAGTTATGGGCCAGGTGAGCCACAATGGAGGAGGTGAGGTCCACTCAGCTCCTGCAGATGTATCTCTGGGCATCCCATCATGGCGAGGCACCCTGTCATGGTAGGACACCCCATAGTGTGTAGGCACACCATCATGGCCAGAGACCCCATCGTGGTAGGACATCCCATTGCAGCGGAGCACCCTACTGTGTCCAGATACCCTGTCATGTCTGGGCAGCCCACAGTAACTAGGCACCCCACCACGGCCAAGTACGCCACCATGTTTGAGAATCCCACCATGGCCAAGTACCCCACTATTTCCAGGCACCCCTCCACATCTGGTCACCCTACCATGACCAGGCTACCCCATCGCACTGGGTATCCCACCACAGCCAGACACCTCACCATGGACAGGCTCTCCACTATGTCCATGCACCCCACTGCAGTAGGCACCCCACCATGACCAAACACCTCGTTGTAGCTGGGTATCTCACTGCAGCCACACATCCCACCACAGCAGGACATCCCGCCGTGGTAGGACACTCCATCATTGCCAGGCACCCACAGCCAGTGACCTCACCATGGTAGGACATCCTATCATGGACAGACACCCCACAGGCACCCCACCATGGCAGTACATTCCACCACAACCAGGCACCCCACCATGGTAGGACATCCCACTGTGGTCAGACACACCATCCCAGGCATCCTGCCATGGCTGGGCACCACATGGCCAAGCACTCCACCATGGCAGGACATCCCACCACAGTCAGGCACATCATCCCAGGCATCTCACCACGACCAGATACCCCATAGCCAGGCACCCCACCATGGTAGGACATCCCACCACAGCCAGGTAAAACACCCTGGGCATCCCACCATGACCAGACACCCCAGAGCCAGAGACCCCACTGTGGCAAGACATCCCACCACGGCCAGGTACACCACTCCAGGCATCCCACCATGGCCAGACACCCCACAACCAAGCACCCCACCGTGGTAGGACATCCCACCAGCACATCCCCAGCCCCCAGCGCCACTGCCACTGATACTCACTGTCCCCCTCCACCTTCTCGGGTGTCCGGCTCCAGATGATCTGCCGGGTCTCCAGCTTCACCTGGAAGGTCCTTCTCTCTGGCCTTTGGGACTTCTTCTGATAGAACAAGGTGAGGACAGTGCCCATCTCCAGGCAGCGGAGGATCCTGCCCATGTCCCCTGCCTCCATCCTGTTGTCCTCCAAAAAGCCATTGACGCTGTTGAGCCTGGCCACGGACATCTTCACTGCGTGGCCATCGCCTGGCAGAGCCGCAGAGCTGAGGTTGTCTCATGCAGGAGAAAGGCTGAACCCAAGAGCTGTAACCTCCCCAGGGATTGTCTCTTCTTGCCCCAGGCGTGGGTTTCCTCTACGCTTGACTGTCCCCTCTGCTGCACCACGGTGACAGCGAGGTCGAAAAGGATAGGTTGGAGGTGCCGTGACCTTCTTGCCAAGGCTGAATTCGAATCCGGCGTTGGCATCCAGGGGTGGTGGGAGGAGATGGGCATCCAGTGGTGGTGGGAGAAGACGGGCAGTGCAGGTGGCAGTGGGTTTGTGGTTCAGAGCCAGGAAGGAGAAAAACCATTCGGCTACCGCAGAGTGGGTGGTGAAAAGATGAAAGGGCAAACCCAGTGACCCCCAAAACCCGCCAAGTCACCCCAAAACTGATGGTGGTGGAGATCCCACCCCGGCCTCCAAGCCAAGCGAGGCCGGGGTTGGAAGAGGGTTGTGAGGAGGGGGTTGCCGAGGGGTGGGCGAGCAGCTCGGCGACCAGCAAGGTCCAAGTGGGGTGGGATGCGGGGTTGTTGGGGTGATGGTGGTGATGGGTGGGGAAGAAAAGAGAGGGTCCCACCAGCCGCCCGCAGCCCTGTCTTCTTCTCTCCTTAATTTCGGGCTGATGAAATGGACGCCCAGAGGAAACTGCAATCACACATGGCCGGAAAGAGATCAGAAAGGAATTTAAAAAAAAAAAAAAAAAAAGTGCAGGATCTTGGAGAAAGGAAAATCCGAGCGAGGGAAAAACCGGCTGAGGGTGACATCTAGAGGAGCTCAGCATGGTCATCAGCTTCGTAGAGGTGCTCCAAACCTCCGCTGCTCGTTGGTGGAGGGGGTGGGGGGCCACATCGGGATGGGATTGCTTGGTTGGGAAGGCGGTGGTTTGAGGAACAAGACGTTAAGGAGAGGCTGGGAGAGATGGAGTTGGAGAAGAGACGGTTCTGAGGAGACCCCAAGTCAGCCTTGCAGCCCTTAAAGGGACTACGGGAAAGGTGGGAGGGGCTCTGGATCAGACAGTGCAGGGATAGGACGAGGGGGGAATGGTTTTAAGGTGAAAAAGGGAAGATTTCAGTGCGATCTTAGGAATTCTTCACAATGAGCGTGGAGGGACACTGAAAGAGGTTGTGCTAAGAAGTTGTGGCTGCCCCATCCCTGGAGGTGTTCAAAGCCAGGCTGGATGGGGCTTTGGGCAACCTGATCCAGTGGGGAAGTGTCCCTGCCCATGGGGTTGGAACTGCATGGGCTTTGAGGTGCCTTCAAACCCAACCCATTCCATGGTTCTATGCTAAGGAAAGCACCTGCTGTGGCTTTAGCTCCTGGTCGTCCCCACCGCCACTGATCCAGGATGGAAGCCACCAGAGTGACCATGAGTGAAGTCACTGCTGTGAAGAGTTTTGTCCTGCCTCAACTATAGGAGAAGAAAGAGGTTGGGGGCAAAGTAACAGCCAGAGAAAGGAGAAAAAGTAGTGAGGAATTCGGTTTGGTGTCACAACCCCTGTTTTGTCCCTTTGATGGGTTGTGGACGGGGAAAGACCTGGTGGTGCTCTGGGTGCAGGTGCTTTGTGCAAGGATTTAGGGGAATCAAGGCTGCAAGGTGGGACCAGGAATGCAGGGGGTGGGCAGGGGCTTCCTTCCCAGCCCCATGCTTTGGTGATTTGGACCAGGAGGGCATCACACGGTGCTGGGGCTCTGAGGTGCCTGGAACATAGTGGATCCCTGTGATGGAGACTCAGGCACCTGGAGGTCCAGGTGAGACTCAGGCACTTGGGGTCCCTGTGATGAATGTTCAGACACCTGGGGGTCCCAATGATGGAGTGTTAAGAACCTGGGGGTCCCGATGTTGGTGGTTCAGGCACCTGGAGATCCTTGCAATGAAGGCTCAGGCAGCCGAGGCTGTCAGTGATGGAGTCTCAGACACCCAAAGGTCCAGGTGTTGGTGGTTCAGGCACCCAGAGGTCCCAGTGAGGGAGGCTCAGGCACCTGGGATCCCAGATGATGGATGCTAAGGCAGTTTGTACCTTCACTCCTTCAAAAAAACACTGGGGGGACTGGTTCTTCAGAGCAAAGCATCATCTCATAGAATCATAGAATTGTTTGGTTGGAAAAGACCTCTGAGATGAAGTCCAACCATACCTGTCCACTATTAAACCACAGCCTTGAGCATCTCACCAGGCTTTGCCAGTGCTGCCTCCAATTGTGGTTGCAGGGATGGGGATTTTGGCAGCCCTGGAAGTATCTGGCTCATGTGAACCTCATGAAGTTCAGTGAGGCCAAGCGTGAGGTCCTGCACCCGGGTCAGGGGAATGCCAAGCACAGATATAGACTGGGTGGAGAATGGATTGGGAGCAGCCCTGCGGAGGACTTGGGGTGCTGGGGGAGAAGAAGCTCAACATGAGCTGGCAATGTACACTCACAGCCCAGAAAGCCAAGTGTATCCTGGGGTGAATCCTAAGCAGCGTGGCCAGCAGGGTGAGGGATAAAGTTCTCCCCCTCTGCTCCGCTCTGTTGGGACTTCACCTGGAGTCCTGTGTCCAGTTCTGGAGTCCTCAGCACAGGAAAGACATGGAGCTGTCGGAGTGGATCCAGAGGAGGCCACAGAAATGGTCAGAGGGCTGAAGCACCTCTGCCATGAGGACAGGCTGAGAGAGGTGGGGTTGTTCTGAAGAAGAGAAGGCTCTGGGGAAACCTTAGAGCATCTTCCACTACCCAAAGGGGGCTGATCAAAACAATGAAGAGAAACTTGTGACTAGGGCCTGAAGAGGTAAGACAAAGGACAGCAGGTTTAAGTTGAAAGAGGGTGGGTTTAGACAGGACACAAGGAAGAAACATTTTATGATGAGGGTGGTGAAGCACTGGCCCAGACTGCCCAGAGAAGGCATGGATGCCCCATCCCTGCTGGTGTTCAGGGGCCAAGCTGGATGAGGTTTGGAGCAACCTGATCTGGTTGAAGATGTCCCTACCCATGGCAGCGGGGTTGGACTGGATGGACTTTAAGGTCCCTTCCAACCCAAACCATTCTGTGATTTTATGACATCTGGTGGGGTTGGACATTCAGGGAGCAGCTTTGTGCCACCTGGCTCAGCAAGGATGGAGGCATTCAGGCTTTTTACTCCATGAGGGCTGGACCCACATTAAGCATCCTGGCTGATTGGAGAGCATGGAGAGATCTCCATCTTTGTGTCGGCTGACTGCAAAACTTCTCCTTCCGACAGAATAAGGGGTCATATGGGGTGAAAATGGGATCCTGATGCATTTTTTTTTTCTCTCCATGAATTAACTTCTAGTTTTCTCCTTCTCTGGAGCAGAACAAGCTTTTGTTGAAGGCCGTAAGCTGCTGAGATCCTGGTTTCTTGTCTTTCTGGTTTCCATCTCCAGACAAATCCCATTTTGGAGCCATCCTGAGCATGATTTTAGGAACTGAACATCCTGACCGTAGCTACACTGTGGTGGCCTGAGGATCAGAACAGAAGATTGTGTTTACACAGGAGATTTAACAGCCTGAGGTTGGCTTCTGATGTCCATCCAAAGTACGTGGGTGGAGAAGGAATGCTCTGTTTTCAGGCTGCGATGGAGTCATTGGTTTAATTTTAGCTTCTCTGAAGCAAAGCTGCAAGCAAGTCATTACCAAAGCAAAGAACCTTGCAGACAGGAGGAAACAGAGGAGCTGGAACCTCCCTGCTTTCCCACACGTGGCCTCCAGGTGTGTGGGACTCCCCGCAAAGAGGTGGTACTGAGCACCCAAAATCCATGTGTCCTTTTTAAAGACCTCCATGTGACTCATCTGTGAAGGTCAGAGGAGGCCTTGGGACGTTTGGGAGCTCCCAGTGCTGATGCTGGGAGGACAAAGCTGTGCTGAAGGGGGAGCCATGAATGCACTGAAGGATCTTCCTTTTGCAAGAGCAAAGCTCTATCAAGAGGTGTCAATAATGCCCCATCAAATCATGGAGGAGCTTCAGCAGGTAGAGTTGATGGGTATGGCAGGAAAAATTGAATAGAATCACAGAATCATAGAATAACCAGGTAGGAAGAGACCTACCAGATCATCAAGTCCAACCATTCAATTCATTGATACCAAGAGGAAAACAAGAAGATAAAAAGCCCAGAACCCAAACTTCAGCCGTGATGAAAACTTAATACGTGTTCTTGAGGGCATTGTCCAAATTGACTCCTCTTGAGTCTGCTGCCAACCAGCACCCCAGCACTTGCAGCCCAGAAAGCCAATCATGTCCTGGGCTGCATCCAAGCGGTGGGACCTGTAGGGCAAGGGAGGGGGATTCTGCCCCTCTGCTCTTGTGAGACCTCGTCTGGAGTCCTGTGTCCACTTTTGGAGACCTCAGCACAGGAAGGACATAGATCTGTCAGAGTGAGTCCAGAAGAGGCTACAAAGATGATCTGAGGGCTGGAGCACCTCCCATGAAAGGACAAGCTGAGAGAGTTGGGCTTGTTCAGCCTGGAAAAGAAAAGGCTCTGGGGAGACCTTAGAGCAGCTTCCAGTACTGAAAGGGGCTCCAGAAAAGCTGAGGAGGGGCTCTTGATCAGGGAGTGCAGGGGCAGGATGAGGGGGATGGTTTTAAGCTGAAAGAGGGGAGACTGAGAGGAGATCTTAGGAAGAAATTCTTCACACTGAGGGTGGTGACGCCCTGGCCCAGGTTGCCCAGGAGAAGTCATGGATCCCCCATCCCTGGAGGTGTTGAAGGTCAGATTTGATGGGGCCTTGAGCAACATTTTCCAGTGGGAGGTCATCCATGCCCATGGCAGGGGGGTAGAACTGAATGGGCTTTAAGGTCCTTTCCAACTCCAACCATTCCGTGATTCTATGATCATCCAGTAGCAAGTTAGTGACTGAGCAGTGGCATTTGCTGTATCTTGCAGTATCTGTTGGAGGAAAAGCTGCATCAGCTGTTTCTGATGGTGAAGAATTTCCTCCTAAGGTTCCATCTAAATCTTCTCCCTGTCAATTTAAAGCTATTCCTCCTCATCCCATCACCCCATGCCCATGGAAAAAGATCCTCCCCAGTTTTCCTGGAGCCCCTTCAGGTACTGGAAGCTGCTCTAAGGTGTCCTCAGAGCCTTCTCTTCTCCAGGCTGAACAAGCTCAACTCTCTCAGTCTGTCCTCACAGCAGAGGGGCTCCAGCCCTCAGATCGTATTCGTGGCCTCTTCTGGATCCATTGCAACAGTTCCATCTCCTTATTCTGTTGAGGATTCTGGAACTGGACACAGGAGTCCAGGTGGGGTCTCACCAGAGTGGAGCAGAGGGGCAGAACCCTTCCCTCACCCTGCTGGCCACGCTGCTTTGGATGCAGCCCAGGACACGGTTGGCCCACTGGGCTGTGAGTAGACATTGCCGGCTCCTGTCAAGCTTCTCATCAATCAGTACCCCTAAGTCCTTCTCCTCAGGGCTGCAATCCCCATCAGCGATGGAATCTGAATGAGCAAGCCGTGTTCCTAATGCAAATATTTATAACTGGCTGAGTGTGAGATTCCTTTTTTCACTTTTCCAAGCAGGGAAATGTCCAGTTCCCACGTGCTTGGAGAGCAAAGTTCTTCCCGCTTCACAAGCTAGATGAATTTTTTGATGTGAACAAATACTTATGGAGATGCCACCATGGTCTCATGCTGGTTTGGTTGTATCCCTTGGAAATGAGGTATTTAATAGACTCATCAAGGTTGGAAAAGACCTCTAAGATCATCAAGTCCAACCATCAGACCAACATCACTGTACCTACTAAAGCATGTTCTGAAGTGCCCGAGTCGTCCACTCCTCAAACACGTCCAGGGATAGTGACTCCACCACTGCCCTGGGCAGCCTCTTCCAATGCTTCACCACTCTGTCAGTAAAGAATTCTTTTCTAATATTAAATCTAAACCTGCCCTAGTGCAACTTGAGGCCATTTCTTCTTGTCCTATCACCTGTCACTTGGGAGAAGAGACCAGCCCCAACCTTGCTACAACCTCCTTTGAGGCATCTGTAGGCAGTGATAGTCTCCTCTCAGCCTCTTCTTCTCCAGGCTAAACTGCCCCAAGTCCCTCAGCTGCCTCTCATAAGGTTTGTTATCCAGCCCCTTCATCGGCTTTGTTCTCCTTCTCTGGATGCACTCCAGCTCCTCAATGTCCTTCTTGGAGTGAGGGGCCCAAAACTGAACCCACGATTTGAGGTGTGACCTCAGCAGTGCTGAGTACAGAGGAAGGATGACTTCCCTGGTCCCAGGGGAAATGGCCAGGGAAACCAGGAACTGGTGGGCTCCTGAGAGTGGTCGCAGACACCTCCTCATGCAGTAATGGAAATTGCGTTCTGCTGTGAGGTGTCATTAACTCTCAGGATCCCCTGCCTCACAAAGGAGAGAGCTTGGGGCATCATCGGATGATTTAAGGTGTAGCTGCTCCTGGTGCTTGGAAAGGTTTACGGTTCATGATCAGTCCTTGCTGCCTCCATGCAAGCTCAAACCATCCAGATTTCAGCAGGTGAAGGTGAAGGAGATAAAAGAGGCTTTGCTCTCTGTCCCCAGTTTTAATCCAGGCATGTTGGTATTATGGTCATGGTTGGACTTGATAATCTTAGAGGTCTCTTCCAACCTTAACGATTCCATCTGGGAAAATAATTGTCCCAGCTGGAATGACAGTGGTGGAGGAGCACACAGATCATCACTTGGATTTCTCCCCTTCCCCAAACACATGGATTTAGGTCTGCATGCCGCTTGTGCCCCAGCAGTGAGACTGCAGGCGAGAAAGAAATCAAAAAAATAGACATTACAGCAGAAAACCAGTGTCCACTTGATAAATGATGGTGGCTTTTCCTTTAGGATTCCGCAGCAGTTTCTTTTCCTCTTACTGACATTTTCCATCGAACCCAGGAGACATCTCCTTCCCTTGAGACCTCGCTCCTGAGTCTTGCTATTATCAGCAAAAAAATGAGATTCTAGAGTTTGTTTGCCCTTGGGAAGCACTTTCACCCCCCAAGTTAAAATAGTAAGAACCTTTTGGAGGACAAGTAACTTCCTTGAGTGCTAAATAGCTGAGCGTGTTCATGGGTTGCTGTACAAGTGGAGCAGCAGCACAAAGAGCCCGAGATGATATCAGGAAGGGCTGAGACTGATCCGCTGATGCTCCAAACGTGTTAAAACCAGAAGTAGGACACAAAAAAGACACAAAATAAAACCTGGATGGTGAGTTTGGGAGGAGATATTGCCCAACTGCTTGGCCATGGGCAAGGTGATTTACAATCATGGAATGGTTTGGGTTGAGAGGAACCTGTACAGGTCATCCAGTCCAACTCTACTGCAGAAGCAGGGACATCTTTAACCAGATCAGGTTGCTCAGAGCCCCATCCAACCTGACCTTGAATGTTTCCATGTTTTGGGCCTTCAGTACCTCCCTGGGCAACCTGGGTCGGTGTCTCACCACCCTTATCATAATATATCCAGTCTCAATCTCCCCTTCTTTAGTTTATTTGCATATATTTGCTTCTATGTGAGGTCTCCACTGCACAGCAGGGTTGAAGGGCTGAGGGATGCAGGGTGTTGTCTCCTTGGAGCTTGATGTCATCCTCTGCTCATCTCTTCCATGTAAACCCACTTTGTTTGGGCTTCGGTTCTTGGAATGATCAGAGGGGTCTATTTAGTTTAAAGCCTAGATGTAATAGTCCAATATCATCTTGCATTGCAAGGTCCTGCACCTGGGTTGGGGCAACCTCTGGACTCAGTACAGGCTGGGGGAGGGAGGGATGGAGAGCGGAACTGTGGAGAAGGACTGGTGGATGAAGAGCTGGACGTGAACTGGCAACATGCACTCACAGCCCAGAAGGCCAACCGTGTCCTGGGCTGAATCCAAAGGTGTGGCCATCAGGGCGAGGGAGAGGATCCTGCCCCTCTGCTCCTCTCTCATGAGATTCTACACAGAGTATGTATCCAACTCTGGGGTCCTCAGCACAGGGAGGACATGGATCTGTTGGAGTGCATCCAGAAGAGGCCACAAAGATGATCTGAGTTCTGGAGCACCTCTGCTACGAGGGCAGGCTGAGAGAGTTGGGGTTGTGAAGTTTGGAGAAGAGAAGGCTCCAGGGAAACCTTAGAGCAGCTTCCAGTACCTGAAGGGGCTCCAGGAAAGCTGTGAGGGGCTCTTGATCAGGGAGTGCAGGGATAGGAAAAGGGGGAACAGTTTTAAGCTGAAAGAGGGCAGATTGAGATGAGATCTTGGGGAGAAATTCTTCACAGTGAGGCTGGCGAGACACTGGCACAGTTTGCCCAGAGAAGTTGTGGAAGTCTCATCCCTGGAGACATTGAATGCCAGGTTGGGTGAGGCTTGGAGCAACCTGGTCCAGTGGGAGATGTCCCTGCCCATGGCAGGGGGTGGAACTGGATGGGTTTGAGGTCTCTTCTAACCCAAACCATTCCATGATTTTTCCTTTCCTTCTGTCTCCTCACTGATTGTTCAGTATTGTTAATAATGTGTCAGCCCGAACATTTGATGCAAAGCTCCGGCTGGGAATCAAAGGTTCCACCAGAGACAATAATCTCTCTGTGGTCCACTCTGCTGTCCTATCATGATGCTCCTGCAGATGGATCCCAGGCAGCACTGGGTAGCTTAGGCCAAGCAGGAGATCCCAGGAGATCCCTGTGCTTTTGTAAACCCACCCGTCGGAGCAGATCACAGAAGAATCATGGCCTCCCACTCCCAGTGTCACCAGGTTCTTGCAATCTGCTCGTGCAGCACTTCAGGAAGTTTGGTGGTTTTGCTTAGCTCAGCTAGTTTAGGGAAAGCCATTGAGACTCCAGAGTTGATGAGGCCATGATTTCAACCGTGTGGGTGGCCTAATTGGGTCCTATTGCACACTTGTCACTGGATTCGCAGTTTGGGTGATGTTTAAGGCCATTAGATGGATTAAAAACGTGTTTATTCTGGGTGGAATGAGACAATTTCATTTTTCTTAAATGCTCTGCCCTCCCTGGGGCGTTTTCCTCTCACAGACCCCCTACCAGCACAGCAACAAAGCCCTGAACTTGCTTTTTACTGTTTTTTTTTCTTTAAATTAAATTAGACTTACAAACAAGTGTCAGACAAGCAGAACGCTTCCAAAGAATAAGCACTGTGAATTCTGGTGGCTTTCAGATGTGTTACTCGTGACACAGGCAGCGAGGGGTAAGGTGGCTGAACGGGCAGTGCTTCCTCTCAGTGAGCTGGAAACAACAGAAAGGGTTTATTTTAGCGATGCGGCGTCCTTGTCTCTTCTTTGGCCTTGGCACATGTCGTAGGGAAGACGTGAAAATGCCGCATGCCCCGAGATAGGATGTTCCTCTCCATTCCCTGGAGAATCATAAAATTGCTTGTTTGGAAAAGACCTTTAAGATCATTGAGTCTAATTGTACCTGTCCACTACTAAACCATAGCCCTGAGCACCTCATCTACCCAGCTTTTAAACACCTCCAGGGATGGGGACTCCACCACTTCCCTGGGAAGCCTCTGCCACTGCCTGAGAACCCTTTTGGTGAAGTAATTTTTCCCAATAACTTATCTAAACCTCCCCTCGTGCAATTTGAGGACATTTACTCTCGTCCTGTCACTCGTTGCTTGAAAAGGGAGACCAACCCCCACCTCACCACAACCTGCTTTCAGGGAGTTTTAGACAGTGATAAGGTCTTCCTCAGCCCCTTTTTCTCCTGGCTAAACAACCCCAGGTCCCTCAGATGCTCCTCATAACCCTTGTTCTCCAGCTTCACCAGCTTTGTTGCCCTTTGTTGTTCCTGCCTATAGCAGGAGGGGTGGAACTGGATGATTTTTAAGGTCTCCACAGGAAAGGACCTTAAAGATCATCCAGTTAAAATGATTCTATAATTCCCTGGACATGCTCTAGGACCTCAACGTCCTTCTTGTATTGAGGGGCCCAAAACCAAACACAGATTTCTGGGTATGGCCTCACCAACGCAGGGCACAGAAGATGAGCAAGAAGATCCAGTTCAGTCTCTGCTCCTCTGGATGCCCTCATCCCACCAAAGCTCTCCTTTTGGGGAGCATCAGAACGGATCCCAAGTGGCCTGAGAACCTCTAGCACTACCTTGCCCCACACTTTGGTTTTTCTAGTTACCAATTTTGGTGTAGATTGGCAAATCGGTGGCCACTGCTTTTAGCTCACTCTTTTCCAGCTTGGGCTTTGTGGGAGTGGTTGATCCATGGTTTCTCTATGTTAAAAATAAGTTTTTTTTCTCCCCATGTGTTCTGAATTAATATTAAATCAAAGCAGCTCGTTTATGCAAGGCACTCATCCTTGTGCCAGCACAAGGAAGGGAATGAGCAGCTGGGAGCGGAGGAGGCTTCTTTTGGAAGAAGTGCCAATTGCTGCCAGTTTAAAGCAGTTACAAAACTCTGGGTGGGGCTTTGGGATTGATTGAAGCTGATCTGAGGCTGCATGTCCAGCCTGGTCCCATAAGCGCAGGGCTTTGCAACAAGAGAAGCTGCACTGGGAGGTTTGCAGTCTTAGAACTTCAGAGGAGGCTCCTAAGAGCCAGACTCCCTGATTGCACTGAGAGAAGCCCTCAAGAGAAGTTCTTGGGGGTACTGGTGGATGAGAAGCTCAACATGAGCTGGCAATGTGTACTTGCAGAAAGCCAGATGTGTCCTGGGCTGCATCCAAAGCAGCATGTCCAGAAGGGTGAGGGAGGGGATTCTACCCCTCTACTCTGCTCTCATGAGACCTCAGCTGGAGACCTACATGCAGTTCTGGAGTCCTCAGCACAGGCAGGACATGAAGCTGTTGGAGCAAATCCAGAGAAGGCCACAAAGTTGATCTGAGGGCTGGAGCACCTTCTATGCCAGGACAGATTGAGAAGAGAAGGCTCCAGGGAGACTTTCTGCCAGCCTTCCAGTATTTAAAAGGGGCTCCGGGAAAGCTGATGAGGGGCTCTGGATCAGGGAGTGCAGAGGTAGGATGAGGGGGAATGGTTTTCAGGTGAAAGAGGGGAGATTTAGATTAGAATTAGGAAGGAATTTTTCCCTGTGTGCATGATGGGGCACAGGAAGAGGTTGCCCAGAGAAGTTATGGCTGTCCCATCCCTGGAGGAGTTCAAGGCCAGCCTGGATGAGGCTTGGGGCAGCCTGATCCAGTGGGAGGCGTCCCTGTCCATGGCAGGGGGGTGGAACTGGGTGTTCTTTAATGTTTCTTCAATGCAAACCATTCCATGCTTCTATGACTGCTTTATGTTTTGAACCCCTTGCTACCATCCTCACCGAGTGCTTTATTCCTATGAGCTGGTTCTTCCCCATGTTCCACTGCTGAATTGCTTTAATGAATCACCAAATAAGCCACAAATAATTTACTAAATCTACCTTTCCAAGCACACAAATCATGGGATTGGCCTGGGGACGTTATTGGATCAGGGCTGGAACAGGAAGTGAGGTGTCCCAGGGGACATCTTCTATTTGAAATCAGTTGAGGTTGAGGATCATCACGTGAGTTTTTAGAAGGAAACCGCGCTGTCCTCATACTTGGCTCAGCCTTTTTTCCCCTGAAATTGTTTACAGAACAGTTTTAGTGCTGAGTTTTGTCTGCTTTGCAAACACGAGGTTCTGTTATGACTTTTTTTAAAGTCGGGGGATTCTTCCCATAGGGAAGAATAAAATTGTGAAGGAAACAAATTCCCTAAGGAGAACATCCACGTAAATCACATTCTTCTCTGATGGTGCTCTCATGGATGCACTTTGTGGATGCTCCTGATTTACACTGGTGACATGGGGCCATCTGACATTCTGGATGGGACACATGCTCAGGGGTTACAGTTTAGGTTAAAGAAGCCTTTTTTAGGGGATGGGGACTGGGATCAGACCTAAACAACCTGCCTTCTTCTCCTGGATTTGAAGCTGGTTTCTAGGAGGAATAGTAAAACTGGGAAGAACGTGAACTATTGTGAGAGCTGGCATTGAGATGCGTTACAGACTGCGACTTGTAGAGCCACTCACTCTTTTTCTTGCTTAATTAGATGGTGCAAATTCCCATGCTCAGATGATGTCTCAAAATCACCACAACTGCAGCAGCTCTTTGGCTCTTGCTATCGCCAGAGCCTTGCTGGCACAGCAGCTGCATAGCAAAGACCTTAAATGAGAAACTCTCAGCAAATGAGTGCCTCCTCAGCAAGTCTGCAGGTGACACCAAGCTGAGTGGTGTAGTTGCCACATTGGAATGATGGGATGTCATCCAGAGGGACCTGGACAGGCTGGAGAAGTGGGTCTGTGGGAAACTCATGAGTTTCAACAAGGCCAAGTGAAAGGTCCTACACCTGGGTCAGGGCAATCCCTGATTTCAGTGCATGATGGGCGGTGACGTGATTGAGAGCTGCCCTGCAGAGAAGGACGTGGGGTGCTGGTCGATGAGAAGCTCGACATGAGCCGACAATGTGCGCTCGCAGCCCAGAAGGCCAACCGTGTCCTGGGCTGCATCAAAAGCTGCGTGGCCATTAGGTTGA
Organism: Phaenicophaeus curvirostris; assembly: GCF_032191515.1. Taxonomy (NCBI): domain Eukaryota; kingdom Metazoa; phylum Chordata; class Aves; order Cuculiformes; family Cuculidae; genus Phaenicophaeus; species Phaenicophaeus curvirostris. Next base: position 98,317,293 of record NC_091394.1, on the reverse strand, counting down.
GGGAAGTGATTCTGCCCCTCTATTCCTCTCTTGTGAGACTTCATCTGGAGTCCTGTGTCCAGTTCTGGAATTCTCAGTGTAAGAAGGAGATGGAGCTGTTGGAACGGGTCCAGAGGAGGGCTACAAAGATGATCAGAGGGCTGGAGCACCTTCCCGATGAGACTGACTGAGGGAGCACTTGATCCCCTTTTCCAGACCATGGATAAAGATATTAAACAGAACTGGCCCCTACATGGAGTCCTGGAGAACAAAACACATGTGACTGGCCACCAGCTGGATTTACCTCCATTCATCATGCCTTTTTGGGTATCTCCTGTCCCCATCCCCTGTCACCTGCACAGCCAGGTCCTTCTGCCCATCTCTGCCCTCTCCCACTGCTCCAGCTGGCACCTGCAGGCATGAGGAGGAGGATGTCCTGGTAGCCCCATAGGACCATCTCATAGAATCACAAGAATGGTTTGGTTGGAATGGACCTTAAAACTCATCCAGTTTCACCCCCTGCTGCCCTGGGCAGGGACACCTTCTACTGGATCAGGTTGCTCATAGCCTCATCCAAACTGGTCTTGAATACCTCCAGGGTTGGGTGAAACATCTCCAGTAAGAACGCTTTGACTCCACCCATCACCCTTGAGTCTTATTTCTCGTACTTTTTTGTTTAAAATGTATTCCAGGGGGACGATTCCTAAAGCTGAGCTGCAATTATCATAGGATCATAGAATGTCCTGAGTTAGAAGGGACCCACAAGTATTGTTGAGTCCAACTCCTCTCCCTGCATAGGACAACCCCAGCATTCACACCATGTGTCTTGAAGACCCTGTCCAAATGCTTCTGGAATACAGTCAGCCATTACTGCTTCTCTGAGGAGCTGTTCCAGTTCTCCACCACACTCTGGGTGAAGAACCTTTTCCTGAAGTTCACTTGTGCTAGTAGAGAAAACTGTAGATGTTTCCAGCTTCCTGCAAGAATGGGTGAGTTGGGCTCATAGAATCATAGAATAGTTAGGGTTGGAAGGGACCTTAAAGATCATCTAGTTTCAACTCCCCTGACAACTCCCCTCCCCTAGATCAGGCTACCCAAGGCCCCATCCAACCTGGCCTTCAACACCTCCAGGGATGGGGCAGCCACAACTTCCCTTGGCAACCTGTTCCAGTGTCCCACCACCCTCATGGTGAAGAATTTTTTCCTAATGTCTAGTATAAATCTGCCCTTCTCCAGTTTATACCCATTCCTGCTTGTCCTATCACCACAAGCCTTTAGGAACAGTCCCTCTCCAGCTTTCTTGTAGGCCTCTTTCAGGTACTGGAAGGTCACTATAAGATCTCCTTGGAGGCCTCTCTTCCCCAGGCTGAACAACCTCAACTCTCCCAGCCTGTCCTCGTATGGGAGGTGCTCCAGCCCTTGGATCATCTTTGTGGCCTCCTCTGAACCCATTCCAACAGTTCCATCACCTTCTTCTGTTGAGGATTCCAGAACTGAACACAGGACTCCAGATGAGGTCTCACAAGAGAGGAACAGAGGGGCAGAATCCTCTCCCTTGACTTGCTGGCCACACTAGGGTCACTAGCCTGGGCTGGGGACAAAGGAGACTCTGGATACCCAGGATGGGGCAGGCACAGGTGGACCAGGCTGGGTTAGGGACAAGGGTCTGTGCGGATACCCAGGATGGGGACGACTGGACTGGGACAGGGACAAGGGACTGCCTGGAAAGCTGAGGATGGGGCCAGGAACAAAGCTGATGAAGGGGCTGGAGAACAGACCTTATGAGGAATGGCTGTGAGAGCTGGGGGTGTTTAGCCTGGAGAAGAGGAGGCTGAGGGGAGACCTCATTGCTCTCTACAACTACCTGAAAGGAGGTTGTGGAGAGGAGGGTGCTGGCCTCTTCTCCCAAGTGACAGGGGACAGGACAAGAGGGAATGGCCTCAAGCTCCGCCAGGGGAGGTTCAGGCTGGACATTAGGAAAAAATTCTTCACAGAAAGGGTCATTGGGCACTGGCAGAGGCTGCCCAGGGAGGTGGTTGATTCACCTTCCCTGGAGGTGCTTAAGGCACGGGTGGACGAGGTGCTAAGGGGCATGGTTTAGTGTTTGATAGGAAGGGTTGGACTCGATGATCCGTTGGGTCTCTTCCAACCTGGTTATTCTATGATTCTATGATAGGAACAGCTGGAGCAGGCTGAGGTGGGGACAAGGGACAGCCTGGACAGTCCAGGACGGGGACAGGGGCTGAGGACACTGTGTGTAGCCGCGTTCAGGCTTCGCTGCACCGCACAGGCCGCAGCCCTTCCCGTTGCCAGGCAACGGGCGGCGCCTTCGGCGCGCGTCACGTGACGCGGGGGGGAGTGGGGGCGACGCGCCCGGGGTCACGTGACTACCCAGCGGGCGTCACGTGACGAGGGGGTTGGGGTGCCGTGGCGCCCGCGCGCGGCGGGTACTCGGCGGGCGTTACGCGACGGGCGCGCGGGCACGTGACGGGCTGGCGCGCGGTGATGACGTCACGGGCGGGCGCCGATGAGGGAGGGGAAAGGCAGCGCCCGGCGCAGGCAGCGGCTGCGGGGATGGAGGAGAGGGAGCGGCTGTGGCGAGAGATCCGGCTGCTGCAGGGTACGGGAGGGGGTTCCTGGTGAGGGAGGGGTGGGTTGTGAGGGAGATCTGGGGGGTGGGAGGGGGCTGAGACGGGGATTTAGGGGTTGAAGGGGGTTTTGAACGGATCTGCGGGGGGGGGACGGGTTTTGAGTAGGGCCTGCGGGGAGGGGTGAGGGTTGAGGGAGATCGAAGAGTCTGGGCGTAGCGGTGGGTTTTGAGGGGACCCTGAAGGGGAGAGGTGGCTTTTGAGGAGGATGTCGGGGCCCAGCGGTTGGGGGAGGGGGGTGAGTGGGAGGGGCGTTGTGGGGAGAGCGGGGTTTGTGGGGGTTTTGAGGTGACCCTGGGCCGTATCAAAAGATACCTCCTATCTTGGGCTGCATCCAAAGCAGCGTGGCTAGCAGGTCAAGGTAAGCGGTTCTGCCCCTCTAGTTCTCTATTGTGAGACTTCATCTGGAACACTGTGTCCAGTTCTGGAATCCTCAACAGAAGAAAGAGATGGAGCTGTTGGAACAGCTCCAGAGGAGGCCACAAACGAGGGCTGGCGCACCTCCCATACGAGGACAGGCTGAGAGAGTTGGGCTTGTTCAGCCTAGGGGAAAGAAGACTCTGAGGAGATCTTATAGTGACCTTCCAGTACCTGAAAGGGCTATAAGAAAGCTGGAGAGGGACTACTCACAAAGGCTTGTGGTGATAGGATGAGGGGGAATGGGTATAAACTGGAGAGGGGCATATTTTGGCTCGGTATACGGCCCAAGATATATACGGCCCAAGTTGCCCAGAGAAGTGGTCACTGCCCTGTCACTGGAGGTGTTCAAAGCCAGGTTCGATGGGGCTTTGAGCAACATGCTCCAGTGGGAGGTGTCCCTGCCTGTGGCATGGGTGTTTGGACTGGATTGGCTTTGAGGTCCCTTCCAACCCAAGCCATTCCAACCAATTCCATGATCCTTTTCCCAAAGAACAAGTGGTAGAAGAAGAGGAGATGGCCTCAAGTTGTGCCATCAGAGCTTCAGATTGGATGTTAGGGAGAATTTTATTACCAAAAGGGTTGTGAAGTACTGGAAGAGGTTGCCCAGGGCAGTGGTGGAGACCCCATCCCTGGAGGTGTTAACAAACCATGCAGATGTGGCTCTTCAGGACGTGGTTTAGTTGGTATGGTGGTGCTGATAGTTGGACTGGGTGATCACAGAAGTCTTTTCCACCCTTAACAATGCCATGATTCTATGTGGGTGAGGCTGTGGCTCAGGCTGCAAAATGCCTTTGGTTCCTGCCTTTTGAGAGGTAGAACGTGTTTTTTGCTTCTCCTTCCAGCCCAGGTTGTCCAAAACATGACCCATGTGACCCTGCAGAGAGCGATCCCCCTCATTACAGTGCGAGGAATGCTCTCATGAGACCAGTGATTGACCCAGGTTGTCTTCTTCTCCTCAGGTCTCATAAACAACCATAAAAACACGCACGGGGACACACCACGGCCACTGCCATCCATGCCACAGAGATGGAACAACCCCCGCCAGGCTGTCTTCAGCGGGAGGGGAGCCTTTTCAACCAGGTACCCCCAGCAGGCTCCCAGGGATTTCCAGCTCCACCACGGTCAGTCCTGGAGGAAGAAATACTCCCTTGTCAACCGGCCGCCGGGATCCGCGTTTGATGTCGGAAGGGGTAGAAGCACCAGCACGTCTCGGGCTTTTGAAAGCCATGGGGACAACCAAGCACCTGAGCCACCAGATTCCTCCCCAGAGAGACATGTGGACTTAACCACGGATGGAAACATTGTGGTGGGGATCCAGCTGCCCGAGCGGGCTGGTGAGTTTGTAGACACAGAAGGTTTTGGTGACGGGGGTCCTTATTGTGAGTTTTCTGGGCTGGAAACAATGGATGCTGCTCGAGGTGATGGTAAAAACATGCCGAGAAGACCCTCTCTCTCCGTTTCCTTTAGTTCCTCTCACCGGTTTGTGAGTTCAGCGTCTGTTAGCATGTCGGAAATGCCTCGAACGGTCCGTCTGGCTGGGAGCTCGGTTGCCTCTTCTGGAAACACCAGTGAAAGTGCTGTGATGGTGAAATCGGAGCCACAGCAGCCTTTAAATCACGAGCCGGCTCGGCATTTGGTGCAGATTAAGGCAGAGCCGGCAGCTCCAGGGCTGTCTGGTTGTGAGCAAATCAGGGATGTGATCGGAGAGCCGAAGCTTTTTGGGAATGGTGAGACGTTCTCCAGACCTGCTCAGGTCACAGATTTGGTGGCTGAGATGTCTCCAATAAAGAGCAGGTTTTCTGTAGTCCCCAAAGCTGCTGGTGTCCAAAGAGCTTCCTCAACGCCCCTCTCCAGCAAAACTCCCAAGTTCAGGAAAACCAATTACACGTGGGTCGCAAATCCTGCAAAGTGCTCTCGTGCCGTGAAGAGATGGACCAGCCCTCGAGCTTCCGAAAGTGCTAAGAAGTTTGCTGGTGGAGCGGACAGAGGGGCTAAACTATCGCCGAAAGCGGATTTGGGAACAAAGCTGAAGAAATCGGGATTGCAATCCAAACTGGGCGTTTCTCCCAGCAAATATAAGTGGAAAGCCTCCAGCCTGCAGACCTCGCCTTCCACTTCCAAATCGGCATTCAGGTGGCGATCTGAGGATCAGAAGAAGCCTCTGATCCCCAACCTGCCCCGAGCCGGTGCTGCCTCGCAGCCTCTGAGCGCTGCACCTGTTGCTCTCGGTGGGACGAAGTCCTTCGGTGATACCACGTTGTCCAGTTATAAAGTGAAGAGTCGGACAAAAATCATCAAGAGAAAAGGAAGCTCGGGGTAAGTTGCTTGATGCTGTTGGAGTGGTGATGCTGAGCTGCTCGTATTTCATGGAATCGTGGAATGGTTTGGGTTGGAAGGGACTTTAAAGCTCATCCAGTTCCAACCCCAACACCTTACATTGGATCAGGTTGTTCAAAGCCTCATCCAACCTGGCCGTGAACACCTCCGGGAATGGGGCAACCCCAACTTCTCTGGGCAACATGGGCCAGGGCCTCACCATCCTCACAGTAAAGAATTTCTTCTTAAGATCTCATCTAAATCTGCACTCTTTCAGCTTAAAACTTAAAGAAAGGCTGAGGGAGTTGGTGGTGTTCAGCCTGGAGAAGAGAAGGCACCGGGGATACCTTAGAACAGCTTTCCAGTACCTGGAGGGGCCCCAGGAGAGCTGGGGAGGGATATTTTCCAAGGGCATGGAGTGATGCAATGAAGGGGAATGGCTTTAAATTGGAAGGGGGAAGATTTAGATGAGACATTAGGAAGAAATTCTTCACGCTGAAAGGTTTTAGATGAGATGTTGGGAAGAAATTCTTCATGATGGGTGTGGAGAGGAACTGGCATAGGTTGGCTAGGGAAGTTGTGGATTCCCCGTTCCTTGAGATGTTCAGTTCCAGGTTGGATGGGGTCTTGAGGAGCCTGCTTCAGTCGGAGGTGTTCCTGCCCATGGCAAAAGGGTTGTTGGAACACAACTCAAACCATTCTATTATTTACTTGCAGTTCTCTGTTAAGTTCTTCTTATCTTGAGTAGAGGAGCAATGTGGAGCTTGGTGACCCAAGCGTGTTTTGGTCCCCTCCCTACTAATTTTTAACTGTGTGGTGTTGTGTCTTCTCAGTTCCCCAACAGAGAAGAAGAACAGCTTCTCGTCCACCACACCTCTGAAAAGCCCCTTCCAGCTCAGGAAGAAAAACTCCTCACGGGGGAAACCTTCTGCAACGCCGAAACGTTCTTCTCCCAAGGGCCTGATGCAGATCAGCAAGCACAGACTCTGCAGGCTGCCAATCTCCACCAAGGAAGGTAGGAACGGGCCTCCTAAGGGGTGGTGATGATTGCTAGCTACGTTCTGGTGAAGCAATTTCAAGGGGAGGCTCTTGGGTTTGTATTCCAAGTCCTCCATGAGGTGTATCTGCTGTTGTTGGTCCTGGAGCAAACACTGAGGAGCAAAAGTTTGGTTGGATGTTGTCCTCTGCCTTACTCTAGACCTGTCTTGTGCTTTGGCATCTCCAGACAAGGCCATTTTAAAGCTACGTCTTGCTTTTAACGTGGTTTTGCTGGACTTGGAGGTGTCCGGCAGGAAGATGCTCAAGGAAGGAAGAAGATGATAGAGGCAGTGGTAGATCGGGTTGATCTCTCTCTTTCCACTGTGAAAGAGCTTGTGTGTGTCATGAAATGCTCCTCTAGCAATGAAGAACCTACCTGAAGCACCTCTATCCCAGTGCCACACCTGGAGGCCTCTAGGTTTTGTACGTAATTTGCCTAAAATAGCAATAATTAGAGGAATATTGGGTTCATTGTGGTTGGGAAGAGGTAGTTTAGTGTCCTCCTGGCTTGAATTGGTGCTTCTCAGAGCAGAAATCAGCTTTGTGGGGCCTGGAGAGCTGCATCTATGTGTGCATGAAATGGTCTTCAGATGTTTCTGCCTTTAAATCCGGCTATGCTTTTGAGTGGTGATGTGATCAAGGCGGAGTGGCTTTACCCCGCTGAGACTCACGTCTCTCTAACGTCTCTGAAGGATGTTCTGCTGGTGGTCCCACAGGGTGGCTGGTGACGCTGCCATGGGCATCACTTGAGTCGGGAGAACCATTCGGGCCACAGCGTAGCTGTGATCGGCCACCAAAAGTAAAGCTATTGGGCCTCTGTTTTCCGGAAGACACTTGGGTTGCTTCCTGTTCTTCACTTCAGCTTCTGAGTTTCCATGTGTGATTGTGGTTGTGTTCTGCTCTGCATTGCTGTGTTTTGGTGGATGAAAAGACGGGAGCAGAATCATGCGGTTCAGGAAATGGAAAAGCTTTTTGTGGAAGAAGAAGGAGAAAGAGTTTTCTCTTCTTGTTTGGGTTTGAGAAGGGATTTCGGAGGAGAATTTTGGATTTGGTGCTTTAGAAGGACTCTTGGGAGAGGAATGAGTGGGTAGAAGATGTCCCACTGGATTCAGCACTGATAGGGACACAACTTGAACCCTGTGTTTAGTTTTGGGCCCCTCACTCCAAGAAGGACATTGAGGGGCTGGAGCATGTCCAGAGAAGAGCAATGAAGTTTATGAAGTGTCTGGAGCACAGGGATTATGCGACTGGCTGAGGGAAACTGGCATTGTTTAGTCCAGAGAAGAGGAGGCTGAGGGGAGACCTCATTGCTCTCTACAACTCCTTGAAAGGAAGTTGTAGCAAGGTGCGTGTTGGTCTCTTTTCCCAAGGAACAAGTGAGAGGAAATGGCTTCAATTTGTACCAGGGAAGGTTCACATCGGATATTAGGAAAAATTTCTTCACCGGAAGAGCAGTGAAGCATTGGAAGAGGCTGTTCAGGGCTGTGGTGGAGTCCCTGTCCCTGGAGGAGTTCAGAAAACATGTAGATGTTGCACTTCAGGACATGATTTAGTAGGTATGGTGGTGCTGGGATGATGGTTGGAGTGGATGAGCTTAGAGATCTCTTCAAACCTTAATGATTTCATGATTGTATGTGTATTTGTGCAGGTGTGGTGAAGGTCCAGTGTCTGGGCAGTTGACTGACTTTGGGGCTGAGTCTTCCTTGGTTAAGGATGTCAGGAAACCCGTGTCAGATGACACTGTTGGATGTCTTCATGCGGTGCATGAAGGGAGCACATATGCTTGGAGGCCTCTCATATGGTGGTTGCTCTTAAGTTGAACAAGGGAAGATTTAAGCTGAAAGAGAGGAGACTGAGATGAGATCTTAGGAAGAAATTCTTCCATGTGAGGGTGGTGAGGCCCTGGCCCTGGTTGCCCAGAGAAGTCATGGCTGCCCCCTCCATGGAGGTGTTTAAAGGCAGGTCGGACTTGGGGTTGTTTAGCCTGGAGAAAAGAAGACTGAGGGAAGACCTTATCACTGTCTGCAACTCCCTGAAAGGAGATTGTGTTGAGGTTCTCCCAAGTAACAAGTAATAGGACAGGAGGAAGTGGCCTCAAGTTACACCAGAGGAGGTTCAGATCAGACATCAGGAACAATTTCTTCACCAAAAGGGTTATTGGGCACTGGAACAGGCTGCCCAGGGAAGTGGTGGAGTCCCCATCCCTGGAGGGATTTAAAAGCCGAGTCGCTGAGATGCTCAGGGATGGTGTAGTGGTGAACAGATACGGTTGGACTTGATCTCAAAGGTCTTTTCCAACCAAGCAATTCTGTGATTTTCAAAGCAGCGTCCCAAGGTTTGGTGCGGGAGCCTGGGCACCGATAGGGCTTGGAGCAGCTCAGACATCACGTTTGGTGGCCCTAAATGATTAATTATCTAAACAGTGGTAGATGTCTTCTGGCTTCACGGCTGTCCTACAGTGTGCAGGGAGGAAGTGAAGGCTTGTGGGTTCAATGCCTGACTCTTGGGTTATCTGAGAGGTTTGAGGAAGGTTGGTTTTATTTGGGTCACTGTGCCTGAAGGTGTTTAAAAACCAGGCAGATGAGGTGCTCAGTGATCTGGTTTAGTGGTGAGCAGGTACAGTTGGACTCGATGATCTTGGCTCTTCTGGCAAGACGAGTGCAAGGGAAGCCAGTGTGGTTCCTGGGGGCCTCTGGGAGCAGAGGTGGAGCAGTGAGAGTGATGGTGCTTCTCTGGCTTGATGCAAAGCAACATCCATTCCTGGGTGCAGGGTGGTGACAATCCTGGGTGAACCAAGTGGGTAGCTCAAAAGGGTTTCTCATCTTGATATGGTAGCCCAGCTACCAAACCAGTTAATAAGCCAAATGGTTTCTGCTGGGCTTGTGATCCAACTGGATGGATGTGGTTGTGCTGGAGCCTGGATCCAAGGGGTGCGTGCTGAGTGAGCATCTGGTACATCTGTATCCCCAGGAAGCTGCAAGATCCTGTGCCAGACACAGTGTGTGGATCAGGGTGGAGGATGGAAGGGTGGCTGGGGTGGAGGAGCATGTCCTACTTTACATACCACAGAGCTGGGTCAGCCTTTTCCTTCCCTTCTGGTGTGGGCGGTGGTGGGATGTGGCTTTGCCTCTTGTTTGTCCTGTTGAACAGGCTCCAGGGATGTGGCATCAGCTCTGAATTCCACAATGGGGGTTGGAAGGGACATCTGGAGCTCATCCAGTTCAGCTAGAGGAGGCCATGAAGATAGTGTGAGGGCTGGATCTCCTCTGCTCTGAGGACAGGCTGAGAGAGTTGGGGTTCAGCCTGGAGAAAAGAAGGCTTCAGGGGGACCTTAGAGCAGCTTGCAGCACCTGAAGGGGCTCCAGGAAAGCCTGGGAGGGACTTTTTCTAAGGGCCTGGGGTGATGTAACAGGGGGAAATGGCTTTAAATTGGAAGAGGGAAGATTTAGATGGGACACCAAGAAGAAATTTTTCATGCTGAGGGTGGTGAGGCACTGGCCCAGGTTGCCCAGGGAAGTTGTGGCTGCGCTGTCCCTGGAGGTGGTGAAGGCCAGGTTGGAGGGTCTTTGAGAACCTGATCCACTGGGAGGTGTCCCAGCCCATGGCAGGAGGAGTGGAACTGGATGATCTTTAAGGTCCCTTCCAACCTAAACCATTCTATGATTCAGTCTCTCTGCTAGAGCAGGGCCACCTCCGTGAGGTTGCACAGGAACATGTCCACGCAGGTTTGGATATCGCTGGAGAAGGACGCTCCACACCCTCTCTGGGCACCCTGTTGATACTGAAGGTGTTGGTCCTGCCCCTCCCAAGTGCGCAACACCAAGACCCTTCCATCTCCTGCCTCTCCAGTGCCCTTTTCAGACCTACGTGGACTTGTTTCATCTCATGCAGCTCTCCTGGGCACTGCTGAGGTGGAGTTTCAAGTTTGTGTTTCCCGATGGTCCGCGTTCCAAGGTGCTCATCCTGTCTTCATTTAAGGATCTCTAAGTGTATAGAGAGAAAATGGGAAGTGGCAGAGTGGTGGCTGTTTTCCTGGGACTATTTGGGCTGCTCTCATGATGTGTTGTACCTCCAAAATGCCCTCAAGATACATTATGGGGGGATTTAGGTTGGATATTAGGAGGAATTTCTTTACTGAAAGTGTTGTCAAGCATTGGAAGAGGCTGTCCAGGGGGGTGGTTGAGTCGCTATCCCTGGAGATGTTGAACAGGTGTTGTCCTTGTGGTCGTGGTCTTATGGTGGACTTAGCAAGGCGACATTGGTGGTTGTACTCGATCTTAAAGGTCTTTTCCAACTAAAACCATTCTATGATGTTATGAAAATACTTATTTGATTAAGTTTAACATTTAATAACCACTTGGAAATTAGGGGTTGTCCCAAACTGCGGTTGCTCTGGTGGGACCATAGAGCGGCAAGGGGTTTCCAATGCAGTTGGTGGTCCCTTCATCCAGGCATTTTAACACAGGGTGTGTGTGTTGGATGAGCTCCAAAGCAAAGAGGGACAGAAAACGTCCTGTTGCTCAGAGGAGCCAAATTAATGTTGATAAAACCGCTTTAGCTGGACTTCTTGACCACTAGTTCTTAATATTAATGGGCCATGAATATTAAAGAGTTCCTTCTCTTTTCTTTCTGCCTGTTTAACTTCTCAAGTTCTTTTTGGAGGGAAGGAGAACTTGGAGATAATTGCTTTGCTGGGCGTTGTGACTCAGCTCAGGTGACATGTCCTGCTTTGGTTATGGTTTTGAGCCTGAAGAAGCTGCTGTGGGCTTTTCCTTGTTTGAAGTACCTTCACATTTTTCGCAGGGTCCACTTTGTTTGGCCCCATGTCTGTGTATTCCAGACTTCTACTTGAATGTCTGGCTTGGTATCGATGGAAGTGGTGGCAAAGGATTGGACCTGGATGGGCTTTAAGGTCCCTTCCAACCCAAACCATTCTATGATTTTATGATCCTATGACATTAGGAAGAAATTCTTCATGATGAGGCTGACGAGGCACTGGCAGGTGTTGCTCAGGGAACCTGGGATGAACCTGGAACCTGCGGATGCCCCGCCCCTGGAGGTGTTCAAGGCCAGGTTGGATGTGGCTTTGAGCAAGCTGGTCCAGTGGGAGGTGTCCCTACACCGGGCAAAGGAGTTGGACCTGGATGATCTTTAAGGTCCCTTCCAACCTAAACCATTCCATGATCATCAAGTGATGATGACGGCAGCAGGATAGATGCAGAGATGTCTGTGTTTGCTTGTCCCACATGGGATCAACAACTGAACATTTCCCTCTGAGTGGAAGAAGTCGGAATTCTGGGCATTCCCTTCCTTTCTCGCAGCCCTGCAGAGGGCACTCGTGCCCCTCGCATCGTCCACCGTCCACCTTTTTCTGGTTATTGATGGCCTAATTTCGTCTTGATGTGAAAGAAAGCAGATATCAAGTAATTTGCAGCAATAACCTGCTAATGCCGGGCCAGTATCAAAACTCCCATGTTCATTTCAAGTGGCAGATAAAACACTAATATATAATTATCCTTGCAAATTGGATTGTTTTAAATAACCAAAAGGCTACGGCCGCGGAGAAAACTATCCCATTTCCCTTGAGTTACTATTGCGGTGTAATTGCTGCGTTCAATCAATTTTCCTTGGCATTAGAAATTCCATCACAATCAACATTAAGCTTTATTCATTGTGATGGCTTTAAGAGCCGGGCAATTTCTCCTCTTTTTCCTTAACTGGCAAAATTAATCAGGAAAAAAAAATAAAAAAGGAAAAAAAAAAGGATTTTCAACATTTACCCGCGTGCAAGAGGTCAGCGCTGCCACTCTATTGCTCAGCAGATAAGGGGGCTAATAAAAAGAAAATTGAATTACTAATGATCGCCAGGAACTGAGTCTATAAAACCTGGCAATCGCCCCGTTCAGGAAGGAGGAGAATCAATTTTCTTGGGACAAGGTGCGCTCCTATTTTTTATTTTGCCGCATATTATCAAGCCATTTCGTTTGCGAGCGCATAAACAGGAGGGAAACGGTTAGGAAATAATGAGGGTGGAGGTGTAAAACGCTGCAGGATCCATGCTGGACACAATTTATTTGTCACAACCGAGAACGGCTTTAATTGAATTCCAAAGTGCATTGTTCAGCAGCGCCGCGTGCTGCCCTCCGCGCCCAAAGGGATTACGGAGTGATACAAAGAAGCTCCTCGGGTTTTTTTTGCTCCTCTGGAGTGGCCCCTTCCAGGCAGGACTTTTCAGCTGTGGGTTTGGGGTTGCTTAGGTACAGTCACCTTCAGGGATGGGGCAGCCAAAACATCCTTGGGCGACCTGGGCCAGGGCCTCACCACCCTCAGTGTGGAGAATTTCTTCCTACTGTCGCATCTACATCTTCCTTCTTCCATTTTAAAGCCATTCCTCTTCTTTCTGTCCTTCCATGCCCTTGGAAAAAGTCCCTCCCCAGCTTTCTTGTGGGCCTTAAATGGAGGAAGAGATGGAGAAAGTGAGAACGGGGACTCCACCACCTCCCTGCGAAGCCCCTGCCAATGCTTGATGACCCTTTTGGTGAAGAAACATTTCCTAATGTCCAATGTGAACCTGCCCTGGCACAAGTTGAGGCCATTCCCTCTCATCCTGTCACTTGAGAGAAGAGACCAGCACCTACCTCACCACAACCTCCTTTCAGGTAGTTGTAGAGAGTGACGAAGTCTCCGCTTGGTCCTCTTCTCCAGGCTAAACAACCCCAGGTTCTTCAGCCACCTCTTATAACCCTTGTTCTCCAGGCTCTTCATCAGCTTCATTCCCTTCTCTGGACATGCTTCAGCCCCACAATGTCCTATTGGAGTGAGGGACCCAAAACTGCACGCAGGATTCAAGGTGTGGCCTCACCAGAGCTAAGTCCAGGGGCACAATCAGAAACAGATTCCTCAAGGGACTCTTCCTTATTGTGCTGCTATGTATTTTTGTTCCTTAAATAATTCCCTGTTTGAGCCCCCTGAGGTGTTCAAGGCCAGAGTAGATGAGGTTTGGAGCAACATCATCCCGTGGAAGGTGTCCCTGCACATGATGGGGGTTAGAACTGGGTGGGCTTTAAGGTCCCTTCCAACCCCAACCATTCCATGATTCTATGAACGTGTCTCAGAGAAGAATCAATTTGTGCAATTCTTTTTCCCTTTCCATGCTACTACTTTTCTTGGCCCTGTTTTGATAAAACCTCAGCGAAGTCGTGGCTGCCCCATCCCAGGAGGTTTTCAAGGCCAGGCTGGATATGAGGCTTTGAGCAACCTGATTCAGTGAGAGGTGTCCCTGCCTATGGCAGGGGCATGGAACTGGATGGACTTTGAGGTCATTTCAACCCAAACCATTCCATGATTCTATGATAATCTTCCTTTCCTGCGTATCTTTGCTTCTCCTGGAGATAGGACACTGGTTTGTGTTACTGGTTTCCTCTTGTCCTCTATTGCCACCACTAGCATTGAAGTTGCCTTCTCTGCACTTGCTGAACAGAAGAAAATCCTGTTTTCTCTTTTTCAGACATGAATTCCATTGGGATCCACAAGCCCTGCTGTCTGCAGAAGAGTTTTCTTAACTCTTTAATTCCATTCAGAGCAAAGTTGTCCTTCCAAAACATCCCCTAAACTCTAATTTCTCTCTCTGATTGAGAGGGTGTTGGGAGAGGTGAGGGTTTCTTGCTTGAAAAACAATCCTGGTGGCCAGCGGGGAAGGAGCTGGTTTGTATTTCTCGTACCCATGCGAGTGCAGGAATTAAACGGGGCGTAAATGGTGAGGAGCAAGCTCTGGCTGGTGTCCGAATGCTCAGCTGCTGTTGATTTTATTGACATGGAGTGTTTGGATCCCTCTGGCAGCTTTGAAACTCTCAGTGATGGATTTTAACCCCTCTTCTGTTTTTTTTTGTTCCAAAGTGAGGGTCGGTATTTCTAATGGAGTGGTTCCCATTGGGACACAGTGATTCAGGATGGGTTTTTTATTTCAGTTGGGTTCCTTGCATTGTCATTGTCCTTTCTTTGCAGTGAAAGCACAAGGTGTTGCTGCTGATTGTGAGGTGACAGCTTGGAGCATGTTACGTAGGAGTTCTGCTGGTGCAACACCTCAATTAGATCTTATTAGGAGTCAGAGGTGGCAATCTCTGCCCTCCTTGTATCATGCATGGTGTTTGTCACATCTGTTCTCCATCATCAGGCTTGTCTTTTTGAGCAGGACCTTCCTAGCTTCTGTGTGAACCTTCAGAAGTCTGTCCAGAGGTCTCACAAGCACCACCTTGTGCTTTCTCTAGAGGAAGGCTACCACCTTCAGGTCACCTGTTACAATCTGGTTGCTCCCCCTCTTGGCAACTCATGAGGTTCAAGTGCAAGGTCCTACACCTAGATCAGGCCAATCTGTGGTTTCAGTACAGGCTGGGGGACAATGTCAGTGAGAGCAGCCCTCGGGAGAAGAGCTTGGGGTGCTGGATGAGGAGAAGCTCAGCATGAGCTGGCAACGTGCACTCACAGTTCACAAGGCCAACCATGTACTGGGCTGTGTCCAAAGCAGCATGGCCAGAAGGGCGAGGCAGGGGATTCTACCCCTCTGCTCCACCCCCATGAGACCTCACCTGGAGTCCTGTGTCCAGTTGTGGAATCCCCAGCAGAAGAATGATATGGAACTGTAGAAACGGGTCCAGAAGAGGCCACAGAGATGATTTGAGAGCTGGAGCCTCTCTGCTCTTAGGACAGGCTAAGAGAGTGGGGGTTGTTCAGGCTGGAGGAGAGAAGGCTCCGAGGAGACCTCAGAGCGGCATGCATTACCTGAAGGGGTTCCAGGAAAGCTGGGGAGGGACTTTTTCCAAGAGCCTGAAGGCTCTTGGACAAGGGAGCAAGGCTTTAAATTGGAAGGATGATTATTTAGCTGGGACATCAGGAAGAAATCCGTCACAATGAGAGTGGGGAGGAACTGATGTAGGTTGCCCAGAGAAGTTGTGGCTACCTCATCCGTGGAGGTGTTCAGTGCCAGTTTGGATGAGGCTTGGAGCAGCCTGATCCAGTAGGAGGTGGCCCTGCCCATTGCAGGGGCATGGAACTGGATGGGCTTTAAGGTCCCTTCCAACCCAAACCATTCTATCATTCGATGAACCCTCTGCAGGTTCAGTGTTCAAGGCCAATGTTACGCTGTCCCATGTAGGTTTGACCTTGCCCATAAATCATTCCATTCTCAGGTCTCGCTTCTCACTTTCGCTGCCCTGGAGAGCGAGGGGTGGAGTGCGGCTGGTGACGGGGCCGCTCGCTCCTTCTCGGTGATTGGGAAAAGATCACATACTTGGCTTTTTGCCGGCCCCGGTTACGTCAGCGTTCGTAAGTAACGGTTTTGGGTTTCTTGCTTCACTTGGCCTTTACAGGTGACTCGTCCCAAGCTGCAAGAGGAGCTGGAGGCCCCCGGTGAGCGGGGATTCTGTTTTCAGAGACCTCTTAAAAATAACAGGCGAGGGAAGCCAGCCTGGCTACATGAGGAGGTGTCACCATGTTCACTACGTTCTTACTAGCTCCTCTGTGTCTGAATGTGGAGTCAAGTAAAAGAATGACTCCAAGAACTGGAACATCCAGACTGTGTGACCTGAAGGTGGTAGCATCCCCCTAGAGAAAGAGGAGGGCAAAGTGGCTTCTTGTGAGACCTGTGGACAGACTTCTGCCAGAGTAAAGGTGTGGATCAAGAGGTGAGAATCATAGAATCATCAAGTGGTTTGAGTTGGAAGGGACCTTCAAGCCCATCCAGTTCTAACGCCCCTGCCATGGGCAGGGACACCTCCCACTGGATCAGGCTGCTCCAGATCTCATCCAACGTGACCTTGAACACCTCCAGGGTTGGGGCAGCCATGACCTCTCTGGGCAACCTGTTCCAGTTCCTCACAACCCTCATCATGAAGAATTTCTTTCTAGTATTTCATCTAAATCTGCCCTTTTTCAGCTTAAAATCCCCTCCCTCCACCACCCTCGTCCCATAACTCCATGGCCTTGGAAAAAGTCCCTCTCCAGCTTTCTTGGAGCCCCTTTCAGTACTGGAGGCTGTTCTAAGGTTTCCTCGGAGCCTTCTCTTCTCCAGGCTGAACAACCCCACCTCTCTCAGCCTGTCTTATGCCTCTCTTACAGGTCTTATGAGGAGTGGCTGAGAGAGCTGGGGGTGTTTAGCCTGGAGAAGAGGAGGCTGAGGGGAGACCTCATTGCTCTCTACAATTACCTGAAAGGAGGTTGTAGAGAGGAGGGTGCTGGCCTCTTCTCCCAAGTGACAGGGGACAGGACGAGAGGGAATGGCCTCAAGCTCCACCAGGGGAGGTTTAGGCTGGACATTAGGAAAAAATTCTTCACAGAAAGGGTCATTGGGCACTGGAACAGGCTGCCCAGGGAGGTGGTTGAGTCACCTTCCCTGGAGGTGTTTAAGGCACGGGTGGACAAGGTGCTAAGGGGCATGGTTTAGTGTTTGATAGGAACGGTTGGACTCGATGATCCGTTGGGTCTCTTCCAACCTGGTTATTCTATGATTCTATGATTCTGTTCTCCTGTGGGAGGTGCTCCAACCATTGCATCATCTCTATGGTCTCCTCTGGACTCATTCCAACAGCTCCTGTGCTCGGGACTGCAGAACTCAATGTATATGGAGACATCTGCAACCTGAAACTTTAGAATGAGTCTGTTCTTCCATTTTCATTTCCTCCTTCGCTGTTTTCTCTCACGCAGCTCACAAACTCAATGTTTACATTTCCCTGATGAGGTCACAGTTGAAATTGCTGATGTTTCCCAGGCCATGAACTCATGCCTGATTTTTGTGGTAAGAACTCTCAAGCTTTGCTCGGTGATTCCTCTTTGTTGCTGCTGAGCGGAGGTAGAAGCTGTTCATTCCAGGACTTGCCCGTTCACTTGGAGAGCTCTTCAATGTGAGACGGCATCTTGGCCTGCATTGGAAACAGTGTGGCCATCGGGACCAGGGAAGGGATTGTCCCTCTGTTCTCGGCAGTGATGAGGCCACACCTTGAACCTTATGGTCAGTTTGGGTTCCTCACTCCAAGAGGGGCATTGAAGAGCTGGAGCGCATCCAGAGAAGGGCGATAGAGCTGGTGAAAGGTCTGAAGCCCAGGGATTGTTGGAGCAGCTGAGGGAACTGGGCTTGTTTAGCCTGGAGAAAAGGGAGGCTGAAAGGAGACCTCATCACTGCCTACAACTCCTTGAAAGGAGGTTGTGGTGAGGTGAGTGTTGGTCTCTTCTCCCAAGTAACAATGGCAGTAAATGGCCTGAGGTTTTTCCAGGGGAGGTTTAGATTGGATATCAAGAAAGATTTCTTCACTGAAAGGGTTCTCAGGCACTGGCAGAGGCTGTGCAGGGAGGTGGCGGAGTCCAAATCCCTAAAGGTGTTGAAAAGCCAAGTAGATGTAGTACTCAGGGATGGTTTAGCTGTGGACAGGTACGATTGGACTCGCTGATCTCAAAGGTCTTTCCCAACCAAGTGATTCCATGATAAGTGAGTTGCCCCCTCAGAATGTGGAAGAGATGCATGAGTGCACCTGGAGTGGGCGTTTTGTGGCCTTGACACTGTCTCACAAGACCCACAGAACCTTGCTGTTGCAGCAGCTCTTGTGGTGTTGAGTTTCTGCTTTCATCTCAGGGCCAGGGAAACGCATTTACTTCGCTTGTCAACAGGGGTTCTGCTCCTGCCCTTTGGGAATTGGAGTTCGAGGAGCCTTTCATCCTCTTTATAATCCCCACACGTGTGTGGTTTTCAGCAAGCGTCTATTTTGGATCATGCTCGGGGTTGTTTTGTATCGAGGGAGGGCGTCGTGTGGGTGTAGAGACAGGGCTGGTGACCTTTGGGTCCAAATCTGTTCTCAAAACTCATCCCTACACGTTATCCCATTAAGCTTGGCCTCGAGGTCTCTCCAGTGGAAAAGGGCATGAGGATACTTGAAGCCGTAGCCTGGGCTTTCAACTCCAGGATTGATTGCGATGGTGAAGCTTGTGCCATTGCTCATTGCACTGGCGAATGTCCTGGGACATCTTGTCCTTGGATGGGATGGAGAATGCCTAGGCACGTGTGTGTTGGGGGGTGGGATGTCCACAGGACTTTAGGTTTGACTCGAAGAACCTTCCCAAAACACAAGGTCTCTGCAGTAAAAGAAATGAGTTGGTGTTTATTGGCATCAAGTTTGTAGCCTGGGTGAAAGCAAAGAGCTCTCGTCAGAGTCAGTAACTGCTGACATTCATGGATTCATGGAATGGTTTGGGTTGGAAGGGATGTCAAAGCCCATCCTGTTTCACCCCTGCCCCTGCCATAAGCAGGGACACCTCCCATTGGATCAGGTTGCTCAAAGCCCCATCTAACCTGGCCTTCAACACCTCCAGGAATGGGGCAGCCGTAACTTCTCTGGTTAACCAGGGCCAGTGCCTCACCACCCTGACAGTAAAACCTTTCTTCCTAAGAGCTCATCTCAATCTCCACTTTTTCCGCTTCAAACCATTCCCCCTCATCCTACCTCTGCGCTTCCTGATCAAGAGTGGAGTAAATGGGGAGAATCCCCCTCCCTCAACCTGCTGGTTGCACTTCTTTGGATGCTGCCCAAGATATGGACCATTCAATGATCCCATCATTCTTATTCAAACCCTCTTCAGGTTCGCCCATAGAGAAGGAGCTGGATGATCTTTAAGGTGCCTTCCAACCCAAATCATTCCATGATCCACGTGAGGAATCAAAGGGGGGTTTGATAGGATAAAGGAAGTTCATCACAGCTACCGCTCTCTATGTGTTCATGTATGTTCAACAGAAGATTTACTCCACTCTCTCCACATGATCTGGGGGGTTTTAGAGCGTTCCCCTTCCATGAGCTTCCACTATCCATCATTCTTCTGCCAGCGTGCATAGTGGCTGTTAGGTTTTACTACGGCAGCCACCGTAAAAGGGCATTAGAGCGGTTAAATCCAAAGTCTTGCTTTCCTAAGGAAAATGAAAATGCTGAATTAGACAACGGAAATGGCAACCACAGCGATCCTTGAATCTTGCATAAATTATCAAACGAGTCAAAGGCTGGGAATTTTATCTATTGTTACAGATCTGCTAATTAATTATTCTGGAATTATAGAATGGTTTGGGTTGGAAGAGACTTTAAAGACCATCTAGTTCCAAGCCCTTGCCATGGGCAGGGGCACCTCCCACTGGATCAGGTTGCTCAAAGCCACGTCCAACCTGGCCTTCAACATCTCCAGGGATGGGGCAGTGACAACTACCCTGGGCAGCCCATGTCAGTGTTTCACCACCCTCATTGTGAAGAATTTCTTCCTAACGTCTCATCTAAATCTTCCCCCTGCCAATTTAAAGCCAGCCCTCATCATCCTGTCACTACAGGCCATCGAAAAAGTCCCTCCCCAGCTTTCCTGGGGCCCCTTCAGGTACTAGAAGCTTCTTTGAGGTCTCCTCAGAGCCTTCTCTTCTCCAGCCGGAACAACCCCAACGCTCTCATCCTGCCCTCAGAATAGAGAGACTCCAGCCCTTGGATCATCTTTGTGGCCTCCTCTGGATGTGTTCCTACAGTTCCATCTCCTTGTGTTGGGGATTCCAGAACTGGCCACAGAACTCCAGGTGGGTCTCACAAGAGCAGAGGAGAGGAGCAGAATCCCCTCCCTCGCCCTGCTGGCCACGCTTGTCTTGATGCAGCCCAGGGCACGGTTGGCCTTCTGGGCTGTGAGTGCATGTTGCTGGCTCATGTTGAGCTTCTCCCGTATTAGGACCCCAAGTTCTTCTCCAGAGGTGGTCAGAACACCTGGAAGATTTGGGCAACTGGAATGAGTATGTTGATATTTCTTTTGAAATAGATGATGAAATTCTGGACCTGTTGAAATTGTCTGGGTTTAAACTTCTCCTCTGAGGGTGGTGAGGGATTGGTACAGCCTGCTTCATCCCTGAATGTGTTCCAGGCTAGGCTGGATGAAGCTCTGAGCAACCTCATCCAGTGGAAGATGTCCCTGCCCATGGCAGGGGAGTTGGAAAAGACCTGTTCTGTGTTTCATGGTGCACGTTAATCCCTAACATTCACTCTGGCTCATGGGGAATCATAGAATGGTTTGGATTGGAAGTGACCATGAAGGTCATCTAGGGTCATCTTCAACTGGATGTTGTGGGCTATCACCTTGTCAGGTTTGTGTCTCTCCGTGTCGTTGGGCGGAGGTGGAGGTGTATGGACGGACAGGGAAGGAAGCAGGGGAACTGGGAAACTGGTACCATCACTTTCTCACCATTCTCTTTACCGTGATAGAATTCACTCCATTTATTCCGTCTCGGAGTTAAGGATCAAACTAAAGATGAATTCTGCTCCTGGAAAACTGCAGTCTAAACCTTTCAGAAGTGGAGCAGTGGGACTTGTTGTCACGTAAATAATTTGTTGACAGTTGGTTTGTTGTCTTAACGTCACGCTTTATGAAGGGGAAAGTGAAAAACAGAAGAGAAGAAGAGGTTTTGCCCTTTTCGAGTGCTTTTTTCATGCGCTTCAAATAAACTCGCGGCGCTTTGGCGTTCAGGAGGGACTTCCTTGCAGAAGGATGGTGCTGACTTTCTCAGAGCACTTCCCCACCTCATCCTCTTATCAGAAAGACGAAGGAGACAGCTGAGGGATGCCTGGAAAAGAAAAGTGCAGATTAGAGAGGAAGATGGGGATCGGTGGAGTTGAGATGTCATGAAATATTAAGTGTTTTAAGTCGCGTCTGATGTTTGCTTGGTGGTCGTTACGTTGGGACGTTCGCTTTGGGAAGTTGTGTTGGGTTGAAGTGCTTTGCTGTGCGTTGCAATGTGGGTAGTGGTTGAGCCTGCGGCTCCTCCTGGTCCTACTTTCTAGACTTGGTGAGTTCTTATCAACTTTGTGATAAGCGTTGAGTATTCTCTTTGATTGAAAGAGCACTGGGACCAGTGCTGTTTGATATCTTCATTGATGATGTAGACAGTGAGATCAAGGCCACTCTCAGAAAGTTTGCAGATGACACTAAGCTTAGTGGGGCAGTTGTCGCACCAGAAGGATGGGATGGCATCC
Source organism: Phaenicophaeus curvirostris (assembly GCF_032191515.1). Taxonomy (NCBI): domain Eukaryota; kingdom Metazoa; phylum Chordata; class Aves; order Cuculiformes; family Cuculidae; genus Phaenicophaeus; species Phaenicophaeus curvirostris. The sequence goes on along the minus strand of NC_091394.1, from coordinate 98,295,866 downwards.
AGAGGGACCTGGACAGGCTGGAGGAGTGGGGCTGGGTGGGCCTCTTGAGGTTCTACAAGGCCAAGTGCAAGGTCCTACACCTGCCCTGGGGCAGTCTGCGATTTCAATGCAGGATGGGGGCCGGAATGATTGAGGGCAGCCCTGAGGAGAAGGACTTGGGATCCTGCGGGAGGAGCTCGACATGAGCCGGCAATGTGTGCTTGCAGCCCAGAAACCAGCCATGTCTGGGGCTGCATCCAAAGCAATGTGGCCAGCAAGGTGAGAGAGGGGATTGTGCCCCTCTACTCTGCTTTCACGAGACCCCACTTGAACTCCTGTGTCCTGTTGGAATGGGTCCAGAGGAGGTCACAAAGATGATCTGAGGGCTGGAGCACCTCCCATACGAGGACAGGCTGAGAGAGTGATGCAATCAAGTGTAAAAGAAATAATTTCTTCCTAAAATCTCATCCTTATCCCCCGGCCTAACCCTGCACTCCCTGATCAAGAACCCCTCCCCAGCTTTCTTGGAGACCTTTTCAATACTGGAAGCTGCTTTAAGGTCTCCCTGCAGCCTTCTCCATGCTGAACAACCCCAACTTTCTCAACCTGTCCTTGTATGGGAGGTGCTCCAGCCCTGGGATCATCTTCATAGCCTCCTCCTCCAACAGATCCGTGTGCTTCCTGTGTTGAGGACTTGAGAACTGGACACAGGACTCCAGATGGGGTCTCAGGAGAGCAAAGCAGTGGGGGACAATCCCCTCCCTTGCCTTGCTGGCCACGCTGCTTTTGATGCAGCCACAAGGACATGGGTGGCTTTCTGGGCTGGAAGTGGATGCTGCCAGCTCATGTCGAGCTTCTCCTCCCCCAGCACCCTGAGTCCTTCTCCTCAGGGCTGCTTTCAATCCGTTCTCCACCTACCCTGTATTTAAACCATGAATTGCCCCAACCCAGGCGCAGGACCATGTACTTGGCCTTGTTGAACCTCATGAGGGGTTTAATTTGCTTCAAGCTCTTGGGCAACATTGGCGAGATAGTCAGTTCCTTTCCAATGACTAAAAAATCTTCTCTTAGGACTTAAGGAGTAGGTATTTTAATTAGTGAAGTAGGTGCAGTGACAGGAGGGATCTCTCTGTCCCAGTACAAGGAGGAGAAGGAACATTTTTAGGATCTACTATGTGCTTGGCTCCTCTGCCAGCCCTCAAAACCATCAGCTGTGGCCCTGGAGGTGCTAAGCCTGGTCAAAAAAATGTGAGAGGCAAACGTACACCTGAAGACGTGGAAGCATCTGAGCAGAGAGCATTGAAGAACTGAGGCCCTCATTTATCTTTTTGGGTGCAAGTGGAGCTTTTTTTTCATAGAACCATGGAATGGTTTGGATCAGAAGGGACCTGGAAGCCCATCAAGTTCCAACCCCATGCCATGGGCAGGGACACCTCCGCTGGATTAGGTTGTGCATGGCTTCATCCAACCTGGCCTTGAACACCTCCAGGGATGGGGCAGCCACGACTTCCCTGGACAACCTCTTCCAGTGCATCCCCACCCTCATCGTGAAGAATTTCTTCCTAATGTCCCATCTAAATCTCCATAAATGTTTTGAAACGCTTGTGACCTGGTTGTAATTCTAGCTGGGATCATCTCAACCTCCTTTTCCTTCTCCTTCATATTTACCCCAATTCTCTCTTTCCCAAGAGCTCCAAGACGAGCTCATGGGATGTAGGTCATGTCGTACTCAGGGATGGGATTCTGCTGTTGCACTTGGGTCTTCAGTTTCAGCTGACATTCAGGCCATAATTCCTCATGAATTCTGGAGGTTAACACTATAATTCAGACAAACAGGGGAAGCCATGGAGAGGTGTTGAATGATTTAAGACATAATTCACCCCTACCCGTCCCCTGGTTGACGGGTGCCACCTGTTAGCGTTTGGAGTATGAGAAAATACCGAGGAATGAGCAGAATCCCAAGCTGTTCAGCTCTGCTCCACCAACTGTGGTAAGGAAGAAGCTGCTAATGGCTCCTCACTTGCTCCAGGGATTATGTCATAGCTCAAATTGTATTCCCAAGGAATGGGGTTACTGCATTCCGGCATTCCCTGCATAAGAAGGAGGTGGAACTGTTGGAACGGGGCCAGAGGAGGCCACAAAAATGATCCGAGGGCTGGAGCACCTCTGCCATGAGGACAGGCTGAGAGAGTTGGGGTTGTTCAGCCTGTGGAAAAGAAGGCTCAGGGGAGACCTTAGAGCAGCCTTCTGGTATCTGAAGGGGCTTCAGGAAAGCTGGGAAGAGACTTCTTCCAAGGGCCTGGAGTGATGGGACAAGGGGTAATGGCTTTAAATTGGAGGAGGGAAGGTGTTTAGATGAGACATCAGGAAGAAATTCTTCATGATGACGACAGGGTGGCACTGGAACAGGTTGCCCAGGGTAGTTGTGGCTGCTGCCCCATCCCTGGAGGTGTTGAAGGCCAGATTGGATGTGGTTTTTAGCGGCCTGATCCAGTGGGAGGTGTCCCTGCCTATAGCAGGGGATTGGAACTGGATGGGCTTTAAGGTCCCTTCCAGCCGAAGGCCCCATACAACCTGGCCATGTCCTACTTGTGTTGGGGATTCCAGAACTCGACACAGGACTCCAGGAAGAGTAGAGGGACAAAATCCCCTCCTTCACGCTGCTGGCCACGCTTCTTCTGATGCAGCCCAGGACACAGTTGACCTTCTGGGCTGTGAGTGCATGTTGCCAACTCATGTTGAGCTTCTCATCAACCACTACCCCAATTCCTTCTCCTCAGGGCTGTTCGCAATCATGTTGTCCCCCATCCTGTACTGGAACCATGGATTGCCCTGACCCACGTGTAGGGCCTTGCCCTTGGCCTTGTTGAATCTCCTGAGGTTCACACAGCTCCACTTCTTCAGCATGTCTGGGTCCTTCTGGATGCCACCCTATCCTTCGGGTGTTACAACTGCCCCATTCCGCTTGGTGTCATCTGCAAACTTGTTGAGGGTGGCCTTGATCTCGCTGTTTGTATCATTGATGAAGATATTAAACAGCACTGGTCCCAGCATGGACCCCTGAGAGCCACCATGTGTCACCTCTGCTTATGTTCCCTCCCATCTTATGTCTCGGTGAGCTGCGTCCCTGGGTGAAACAAGGAGGAATGGATTAAGAAATGTGTAATTAGCAGAAGTAGAGCCCTGCTACTGTTAATTAGCTGTCCTAACGATTGTGGCATTGTTAGGAGAAATGAACTCATTAGAAGCTCTTTGTTTCAGGTTTCGTTGGCACCAACTCTGATGGAGTCCTGGACAATGAACGTAATTCCCTTGTGTGTTGTTGTGGTGGGCAGAAGGCTCCAGTGCAGGAGGGGGGCAAGGCTGCAGAGAAGCCTGGGGGATCTTGTGGATGTAATTCCTTGAGATTGGAACTGGATGGGCTTTAATGCCCCTTCCAGCCCAAGGAGGTCCAGAAAACGTGCTGCCAGGCCTAGTGTGGTTGTTTTCTGTTGAGTTTTTAGTCTGGAGCAAGGTGTTTTCAAGCTGGAGTGAGATGTGTGTAGACAATCATCTAGATGGTCACACCTCCTGTTTGTTACCTTTCTCCCTTCCCTACATGCATTTCTTGGAAGGATTAGGTCTTGGAAGCTTTATGTGAAGCTCTTCTGCCTTCTTTAGAGATGGAAAATCATAGAATCATGGAATGCTTTGGGTTGGAAGGGACCTTAAAGCCCATCCACCTCCAATCCCTTAAAGATCATACAGTTCCACCCCCCTGCCATGGGCAGGGACACCTCCTGCTGGATCAGGTTGCTCAAGGCCTCATTCAACCTGGCCTTGAACACCTCCTGGGATGGGGACTCCACCACCTCCTTGGGCGGCCTCTGCCAGTGCCTGAGAACCGTTTTACTGAAGAAATTATTCCTGATCTCCAATCTGAACCTCCCCTAGTGCAACTTGAGGTCATTTCCTCTCGTCTTATCACCTGTCACTTGGGAGAAGAGACCAGCACCCCCCGGCTACAGCCTCCATTCAAGGAGTTGTAGAAATTGATAAGTTCTCTCCTCAGCCTCCTTTTCTCCAGGCTAAACAAACCCCTCGTCATAACCCTTGTTCTCCGGCCCCTTCACCAGCTTTGTTCCCCTTCTCTGGACACACTCCAGCCCCTCAATATCCTTTTTTGGCTTGAGGGGCCCAAAACTGAATCCAGGATTCAAGGCATGGAGTCACCAATACTGAGTCCACCAGTGTTGAGTCCACCAATCCCTGCCCTGGTGCTGCTGGCCACGCTGTTTCTGATCCAGGCCAAGATGCCATTGGCCTTCCTGGCCCCCTGGGCCACTGTTCGCTCATGTTCACCCTCTATCAACCAACACCCCCAGGTCCTTCTCCTCCAGGCAGCTTCCCAGCCACTCTTCTCCAAGCCTGGAGCACTGCTTGGGGTTGTTGTTTCCCAAGATGTGGGACTCATCACTTGGCCTTGGGTCTGTTGGTTATGGGAGGATGAGAAGATGACTGACAAGTAAAGAAGGGAGAGAGGGAGCAAGAGAAACTTCAACCCAAGGTTTATTCTGGGGTGCAAGGTCTATCTTTACCCGGCTTGGCTCAAGTAGATGCTTCCATTTGTAAAGTCCTGCCAGAAGTATCCATCTTGGCGTGCGAGTCATGCCAGGCATCTTGGCCAGGGCTTGGTCTCTTCTCCACAGCTTCAGGAAGCTTCTCGCTCCCTTCACAGGTGCCTTTCCAATTTTAAAGGTTTGGTTTGAATGCGTCGAATTGATGGGATTTGGAACTGAAATCCCATCTCAGATGCAATTACTGTAAATTAAAGAAGCATCCAAAGCTGGCAGCGAGCGTTGTTGGTGTTGAGAGCCTGGAGATCGGAGCTTCTGAGGCCAACGGGGGATCACGTAGTATTAAAAAGAGATTCCATGCCTGACACCTCCTGTGGTCATTTTTGATGCAATGATCTCACCTCAGTCCTCTTGTTGATTTGCCACTTGGTTCATCTTATTCCTTGTGGCTTGACCCCCCTCATCCTCGTCTGTCAATCTGCCTTGGCTCTGAAGGGTAATTAGTTGCAGGAGATGATGGAGGATACGGGGTCATGGCTATGGCTGTGCTCCTCTTGTCTTTTCCCTGGAGAAAATCCCTGCTCACTGTTGGATTGGTGGCATTTGCCATCCTGCAGGTCTTGCTCAAACATCAGAGCTAGTGGTGGGAGATCCTCATAGGGTAACAGGAAGGCAAGGGAGGGGATTCTCCCCTCTGCTCAGGTGAGACCTCACCTGGAGAAGGACTTGGGGTGCTGGTGGATGAGAAGCTCAATATAAGCTTGTAATGTGCACTCGCAAGCCCAGAAGATCCGTGGTGTCCTGGGCCCTGTTCAATGTCTTCATCAATGATCTGGATGAAGGCATCGAGTGCACCCTTAGCAAGTTTGCGGATGACACTAAGCTGGGTGGAAGTGTCGATCTGCTGGAGGGTCGGGAGGCTCTGCAAAGGGATCTGGACAGGCTGGGCCGCTGGGCTGAGTCCAACGGCATGAGGTTTAACAAGGCCAAATGCCGGGTCCTGCACTTGGGGCACAACAACCCTGTGCAGTGCTACAGACTAGGAGAAGTCTGTCTAGAAAGCTGCCTGGAGGAGAGGGACCTGGGGGTGTTGGTTGACAGCGACTGAACATGAGCCAGCAGTGGCCCAGGTGGCCAAGAAGGCCAATGGCATCTTGGCTTGTATCAGAAACGGTGTGACCAGCAGGTCCAGGGAGGTTCTTCTCCCTCTGTACTCGGCACTGGTGAGACCGCTCCTCGAATCCTGTGTTCAGTTCTGGGCCCCTCACCATAAGAAGGATGTTGAGGCTCTGGAGAGAGTCCAGAGAAGGGCAACAAAGCTGGTGAAGGGGCTGGAGAACAGGCCTTATGAGGAGCGGCTGAGAGAGCTGGGGGTGTTTAGCCTGGAGAAGAGGAGGCTGAGGGGAGACCTCATTGCTCTCTACAACTACCTGAAAGGACGTTGTAGAGAGGAGGGTGCTGGCCTCTTCTTCCAAGTGACAGGGGACAGGACAAGAGGGAATGGCCTCAAGCTCCGCCAGGGGAGGTTTAGGCTAGATGTTAGGAAAAAATTCTTTACAGAAAGGGTCATTGGGCACTGGAACAGGCTGCCCAGGGAGGTGGTTGATTCACCTTCCCTGGAGGTGTTTAAGGCACGGGTGGATGAGGTACTGAGGGATATGGTTTAGTGTTTGATGGGAACGGTTGGACTCGATGATCCGGTGGGTCTCTTCCAACCTGGTTATTCTGTGATTCTGTGATTCTGTGAGCAGCAGGGCAAGGGAGGGGATTCTGCCCCTCTGCTCCACTCCCCTGAGATCCCACCTGGAGTCCTGTGTCCAGTTCTGGAGTCCTCAGCACAGGAAGGACATAGCTCTGTTGGAGCAAGTCCAGAGAAGGCCATGAAGGTGGCCTGGAACACAGGCCAGCTACGAGGACAGGCTGAGAGAGTTGGGGTTGTTCAGCCTGGAGAAGAGAAGGCTCTGGGGAGAGCTTAGTGCAGCCTCTCCAGTACCAGAAGGAGCTACAAGAGAGCTGGGGAGGAGCTCTTGATCAGGGAGTGCAGGGATAGGATGAGGGGGAATGGTTTTAAGCTGAAAGAGTGGAGATTGAGATGAAATTTTAGGAAGGAATTCCTCACGATGAGGGTGGTGAGGCACTGGCCCAGATTGCCCAGAGAAGTTGTGACTGCCCCATCCTTGGAGGTGTTAAAGGCCTGGTTGTACAGGGCTTGGAGCACCCTGATCCACTGGGAGGTGTCCCTGCATGTGGCAGAGGAGGTGGAAACTGGATGGGCTTTAAGGTCTCTTCAGACCCAAACCATTCCATGATTCCCGAAGGGCTGGGCAGCCTGGATCTGCTTTGTCTGTGGGGGATGAGCTGAGCTTCTCCTTCCATCTCCATTCTCCTGAGACTGCACCATCTGTCTCGCTCCGGAATACCAAGCTCTTAAATGATGCATGGCAAATGGGACACCTGGTTGTGTCCAGCCCTGGTTGCATTTCCTGGAGCAAAAGGGGAGAGAGAACCCATCCCACAGCACCTGTTTGCCTCCTGCAAGCTGCAGCTCATCACAAGCTGCCAGGCTTAGCACACAGACAGCTGTGGTGCTGCCGAGAGCTTCCCATTTGTTCTGGAGCTTTGGAGTAGACGCAAAAAAAGGGGGAGACTTGGAGTTGGAGGTGGTATCAGGAGAGCTGCCCTTTGGAACTCAGTAATGTGTTTGGGAAAGGGCACCTGGACAACCCTTGTCACTATGGAGGGTCCAAGTCGGTCTGGCACATCCAGACTCCAGTCAGTCACTGGTGGACACCTTGAGGGGAAGAAAGGAAAAAGGTGTCTCTCCAGAGCATCCTTTCTGATGGTGAGGCAGATCTCCTTGGGGACCATATCTGTGTGGTAGGATTGGTAGATTTAGATGAAGGAATTCTTGGTGAGGCCTTAACCTAGATTGCCTGGAGAAGCTGTAGCTGCACCATCCTTGAAGGTGTTCAAGGTTGGATGAGGCTTTGAGGAACCTGATTCAGTGGGAGGTGTCCCTGTCCATGACAAGGGAGTTGGAACCGCGTGGGCTTTGAGGTCCCTTCCAACTCAAACTGTTCCATGGTTCTCTGGGAGTAAGAGCTGAGATGCCTGGAAACGCTCCCCACCTCTCAGTCCTCTCCCCTTCCTGACGTGCCGAGAGCCTTGGTGACAGACGGGAGAGGAGAATGAGAAGAGCCCATTCCTAACTCCAAGGAAGAATTTAAGGGGCTGATCTTCAGGGGTTCATAGAATGGTTTGGATCAGAAGGGACCTTAAATCCCATCCAGTTACAATCCCTTGCCATGGGCAGGGACACCTCCCACTGCATCAGACTGCTTGAAGCCCCATCCAACCTGACCTTCAACACCTCCAGGGATAGGGCAGTAAAGACCTCCCTGGGCAACCTGTGTCAGTGCCTCCCCACCCTCATCGTGAAGAATTTCTTCCTAATGTCTCATCTAAATCTTCCCCCTTCCAATTTAAAGCCATTCCCCCTTGTCCTATCACTCCAGGCCCTTGGAAAATGTCCCTCCGCAGCTTTCCTAGAGTCCCTTCAGGTACTGGAAGCTGCTCTAAAGTCTCCTTGGAGCTTTCTTTTCTCCAGGCTGACCAACCCCAACTCTCTCAGCCTGCCTCATATGGGAGGTGCTCCAGCGCTCCGATAATCTTTATGGCCTCCTCTGGCCCCGTTCCAACAGTTCCTTGTTCTTCTTGTGTTGGGGATTCCAGAACTGGACTCAGGACTTCAGGTAGGGTCTCACAAGAGCAGAGTAGAGGCTCAGAATCCCCTCTCTCTCCCTGCTGGCCACGCTTCTGCCAAGCCTCTCTGTGCTGCTGCTCAACACCATCTCCTCCTGGGGTGGGATCCTTCACCTTGGCAGCTCCTTCAGGCAGGAACACTTTTCTTTCTCTGCCTCATTGCCTCCCCATCTGTTTTCAGTTGCAAACGTACCAATTCCTTTTGACTTTTCCTTTTTTTTCCCCCTTCCATTTTCATTTCAATTGTAGCCGCGTTGTTTATCTCAGCATCTTTCCAGCTCCAAAATGCTGGAGCAGTGAAGGAAGAGGTCTGAGAAGGAGGGGATCATAAGTGAAGACCCCTTTGGGGTTTGCCTGCTGGAAAATGAGCTCTGATGCCCCAGGAGGGAGCCAGGATCCATCCTCTTGGCATCCTTTTAGGATGATTCTTAGAAAATGTCCTGAGTTGGAAGAGACCCACAGGGATCATCGAGTCCAATGCCTGTCCCCCTACAGGACAACTCCAACATTCACACCATGAGTCTGAGGTTGTTGGCTAAATGCTTCTGGAATATTGTCAGGCTTGGGGCTGTGACTACTTCTCTGGGGAGCTGTTCCAGTGCTCCACTACCTTCTGCGTGAAGAACCTTTTCCTAATGTCCCACCTAATCCTCCCCTAGCACATCTTCCTACCATTTCCATGGGCCCTATCGTCGTTCACCAAAGAGAGGAGCTCAGCTCCTGCTTCTCCTCCTCCCGTTGTGAGGAAGCAGTGAACTGTGATGAAGTCTCTCATTCTTGTCTTCTCCAGGCTGAACAGACCAAGTGACTTCAGCTGCTCCTCATATGGCTTCCCCTCTAAACCCTTCACCAACTTCATGGCCTCCTCTGGATACTCTTCAGGAGCTTTAGATCCTTTTTATCCTCTGGTGCCCAAGCCCGCGCCCAGTACTCGAGGTGGGGCTGCACCAGCGTGGAGCAGAGCGGGACAATCCCCTCCTTTGCCTGGCTGGCCATGCTGTGCTTGATGTACCCCAGGACACAGTTGCCCTCTTGGAGCCTCACTCTTGGCTCATGGTCAACCAGAACGGCAGATCCCTTCCCACAGGGCTGCTCTCCAGCCTCTCACTCCCCAGTCTCTTTGACCATCCAGGGTTGCCATGTCCCAGGTGCAAAACTCAATGCTTGCCCTTGTTGAACTTCATGTGGTTGGTGATGGCCCAGCTCTCCAATCTACATCAATCCCTCTGCAGGGCCTCTTGTCCCTCAAAAAGGTCAACAGCTCCCCCAAGTTTAGTGTCATCAGTGAACTTGTAAGTACCTGAAGTTACAAGTATGTAAACTCAGTACAGGTGCCTCAGCAAGGAATGGACTCCACCTACATCTCCTTCCAGCAAAAGCAAGATGGGATCCTTACAACGGGTTCCTGAGCTTGGGATTGAGCTGGGGTTTAATTAAACATTTCCTAATTTGAAAGCAAATTCTGAGCAATCCGTAGCTACGAATGGCCAGTTCTGCCAAATTTTCGTAGAATGGATTGGGTTGGAAGAGACCTTAAAGCCCATCCAGTTCCACCTCCCTGCCATGGACAGGGACAACTCCCACTTGATCAGGTTGCTCAAAGCCTCATCAAACCTGGCCTTGAAAACCTCCAGGGATGGGGCATCCACATGTTCCTGGGCAACCTGGACCAGGGCATCAGCACCTTCATTGTGAAGAAGTTCTTCCTAATGTCTCATCTAAATCTTTCCCCTTCCAGTTTAAAGCCATTCCCCCTCATTCCATCACTCCAGGCCCCTGGAAAAAGCCCCTCCCCAGCTTTCCTGGGGCCCCTTCAGGTACTAGAAGCTGCTCTAAGGTCTCCCTGGAGCCTTGTCTTCTCCAGGCTGAACCACCCTGACTCTCTCAGCCTCTCCCCGTAGCAAAGGTGCTCCAGCTCTTGGATCATCTTTGTGGCCTCCTCTGGCCCCGCTCCGGGAGTTCCATATCTTTCTTCTTTTGGGGATTCCAGAACTGGACACAGGACTCCAGGTGGGGTTTCAGGAGAGTAGAGCGGAGGTGCAGGATCCCCTCCCTGGACCTGCTGGTTTTATATTCCCGTATCCCTTTCTTCCCCTCACTTTTCGAATCCCTTGGAGATAATCAATTTCTAAAGCACATTCAGGCACTGGAATGCGATTTAGGGACAAGAATTCTTTTTTTCCCCACTCTCTTTCCGTTTTGGCTTTAGAAAAGCTGTCACGAACACTGTCACGCGCGGCCCCTCGCTCTGCAGGGTCCCCCGTCCATACCCTCTAGAGGGCACAATGCCCTCGCCTTCGCTTTGTGGAGAAAGGGTTTTTCCATACGAAAGGAACCAAGAGCTTCAGGAAGGAGCAAAAATCTCAGTGCTTTTGGCCAGAGGTGGGTTTTTTTATACCTGTGAAGGATGCTCCACTTTGATTTTTGCAGTGATTTAAGATTCTGGGGCTTGTGAATATTCCTCTGTTTCATTTTAATCGGCCCAGGAGGTGTAAAGATCACCCAGAAAGCAGCAGGGTTTTAAACACTGGTTGTTTGAAAGCAGGAAAAGTAGATAAAGGAACTTTTCAGAAGCTAAACACAACCAAATGGCTTTAAATAGGAAGGGGGAAGTTATAGACGGGACATCAGGAAGAAATTCTTCACCATGAGGGTGGTGAGGCACTGGGACAGGTTGCCCAGGGAAGTCATGGCCGCCCCCTCCCTGGAGGTGTTGAAGACCACGTTGGATGTGGCTTGGAGCAACCTGATCCAGTAGGAGGTGTCCCTGCCCATAGCAAGGGGATTGGAACTGAATGGGCTTTGAGGTCCCTTCCAACCCAAACTATTCTATGATTCTATGAAAGAACCTGGAGAGTTTTCCCCTCCGCTTTCTGTGTCCTCCTTGGATGAAGCCAAGCCAGGCTGACAACTCACTTTGGGTGCCTTAAGATGGATAAAGGCACCGCTGCTTTTAGCTCACAGGGAATTTACTGGTCAGCATGACTTTCTGCCATCATCTGCTGGAACAATTCCTTGCTGGAGGAAAACTGAACCAGCAGAAAAAGTCGGGAAGGCCGTGTCAGGTAGGAGGCAGCTGCAGCGGCTTCGGGGCTCGATGGGAGTCACAACGTGAGGCTTCTGCCTTGCTGGGCACAAAGTCCTTGTGGTCGAGTATGAGGGAGAAGGAATGGGGGAAAAATTATCCCAGCTTAAGGATGCTTCAAGGAAAGTGAGGAATTGGAGAAGCTTGAGAGGTGGAATGGTGGGAATTAATGGAATTCTTTTTAATATCTTTATCAGTGATGGGGATGAGGCGATTGGTGAACACTTAGGAAGATGGGGATGATACAAAGGTGGGAGGAAGCGTTGATCTGCTTGAGGGTAGAGACGCTCTGCAAAGGGATCTGGACAGGTTGGATTCATGGGCTGAGACCAGCAGCTTGGGGTTCAACACAGCCAAGTGCCGGGTCCTGCACTTGGGCCACAGCAACCCCATGCAGTGGCTAGAAAGCTGCCTGGAGGAGAAGGACTTGGGGGTGCTGGTTGACTGCGGCTGAACATGAGCCAGCAGTGGCCCAGGTGGCCAAGAAGGCCAATGACATCTGGATCACCGTCTGGATGGTGTGGCCAGTAGGGGCAGGGAAGGGATTGTGCCTGTGCTTGGCACTGGTGAGGCCACACCTTGAATCCTGTGGTCAGTTTTGGGTCGCTCACTTGAAGGACATTGAGGGGCTGGAGCTCCTCCAGAGAAGGGCAGTGGAGCTAGTGAAGGGTCTGGAGCCCAGTATTGGAGTGGCTGAGGAAGCTGGGCTTTCTCCTGGAGAAAAGGGGGCTGAGGGGAGACCTCATCACTGTCTACAACTCCCTGAAAGGAGTTTGTAGCGATATGAGTGTTGTTCTCTTCTTCCAAGTGAAAGGACGAGAGGAAACAGCCTCAAGTTGCACCAGGGCAGGTTCAGATGGGCCATTAGGAAACGTTTCTTCGCCCAAAAGGTTCTTGGGTGCTGGCAGAGGCTGCCCAGAGAGGTGGTGGAGTCCCCATCCCTGGAGGCATTAAAAGCTGGGTAGAGGAGGTGCTCGGGGATAAGATTTAGTCGTGGACAGGTACAGTTGGACCTGATGATCTCAAAGGCCTTTTATTCCACACCCTGTTTCCCTGTTTAAAGGAGATCAGACAGGCAAGTGCACCTCTGGGGAGATGAACCTCTTTTCCCCATCTCCCTGGCGCCTGCCCCGGGCTCGGCAATGCACGACACAGCCAGCTGCGGCGTCACTACCGCCAGCGTAGCCAGTGAGCGAGAACCTCGCCGGCTCAGTGCATTGTGAAGTAATGAAGTGGAAATGAACTCGGTGCCTGGCGAGGAGAAGGGGGGGGGATTTGCTCCTGCCAGTGGAGATTGATGGGATTTGCTGACGTTGGGGACCGAACACGACCATCTCACTTTGGTGAGCAATTAATCTAAAGGGTCTGTGCTCTGTCAGCCTCTCCCATTCTCGAAGAGCTGGGAAATTTGTTCGGAGAGGTTGAAAAGAGCTTTCACATTGCAGTTTTTGGCCAGGCGCTCCCTCTCTGCTTCCTTTCATCTCGTGGAGAAAGAGTTGAAGTGAGGTGACTGGAGTCAAAGAGGGAATTCTCCCCCTCTACTCCACTCTGGTGAGACCCCACCTGGAGTCCTGTGTCCAGTTCTGGAATCCCCAAAAGAAGACGAATATGGAACAGTTGGAACGGGTCCATAGGAGACCACAAAGATGATATGAGAGTGGGAGCACCTCTGCTATGAGAACAGGCTGACAGAGTCGGGGTTGTTCAGCCTGGAGAAGAGAAGGCTCCAGGGAGACCTTAGAGTGGCCTTCGAGTATATGAACAGGCTTCAGGAAAACAGGGGAGGGACTTTTTCCAAGCACCTGGAGTGATGGGACGAGGGGGAATGGCTATAGGTAGGAAGGGGGAAGATTTAGATGAGACATTGAGAAGAAATTCTTCACCTTGAGGATGGTGAGGCCCTGGCCCAGGTTGCCCAGGGATGTTGTGACTGCCCCATCCCTGCAGGTGTTGAAAGCTGGGTTGGATGTGGCTTTGAGCAACCTGATCTAGTGGGAGGTGCCCATGGCAAGGGGTGGAACTAGATGGGCTTTAAGGTCCCTTCCAACCCATTCTCTGATTCTATAAATTAAAAGGAGTTCTGGAGCTGAGGGCATCAGTGATGTTCCCTGCTAGTTTTCCACTGCGGCTTGCAACAAGTTCTCGTGGCCACTCAGTGCCTCAGTTTACCTGTCAGTTTACCTCTCAGCAGGGCTATCGCTCTAGTCCAGGAAGTTGCTCTAAGGTCTCCCTGGAGCCTTCTCTTCTCCAGGCTGGACAACCCAAACTCTCTCAGCCTGTCCTCAAAGCAGAGGTGCTCCAGCTCTTGGATCATCTTTGTGGCCTCCTCTGGACTCGCTCTAACACATCCATGTTCTAGCTGACTTGTTTTTCTCCAGGAGGTAAATGCATGCTGTCCCCAATGTCTACCCAACCCCTTGTTCCCTCAGCTCCAGTCTGAGGAACTCCTCTTCTGGAGGGGGCTAAAAGTACTTGAGAAGAATCAAAGACAACCTGTTGAGACAAATCTTCCTACAAGCTCAGCGAAACCTTGCAAAGATGCTTCTAGGGGATCATTTTCTCCTCTTGATGTACCTGTGCAAGTCCCAGCTGCAGCAGAGAGGTCCCCAGACATGAGCTGTCTCTTTGGAGAAGCGATGTGCTTCCCTCAGGGTGTTGGCTCCCAGGAATAGACGGTGCCATGGCTTCCAGTGGTGCCATGGCTTCCAGTGATTGGATGCTGGGGAGAGTGAGCAGAAGAGCACAAGGCAAGTTCCTCCTCTTATCTTCTGCCTCTGTGTGTTTTCCTCCCTGCTGGGTGGAGATACCAGAAGGGAGAAAGCCTGAGTGCCTGGAGGATCACCAGCCACTTTAGTGAGATGCCCTGAGGTGCATGAGAAGAGCAGCACCTTCCACATGGAGTTTTGTTTGTACCTGGAGATGCATCAGCCCGTCCACCAGCTCCGGATGAAGGGATTGGTGCACGCTTTGTAAGTTCTTGGAGGATGCTAAGCTGGGAGGAAGCGTTGATCTACTTGAGGGTAGAGAGGCTCTGCAGAGGGATCTGGACAGGCTGGATCCATGGGCCAAGGCCACTGGGGTGAGGTTCAATAGGGCCAAGTGCCAAGTCCTGCACTTGGGACAGAATAACCCCATGCAGCACTCCAGTCTTTGGGAAGAGTGGCTGGAGAGCTGCCTGGAGGAGAAGAACCTGGAGGTGTTTGTCGACAGTGGCTGAACATGAGCCGGCAGTGGCCCAGGTGGCCAAGGAGGCCAATGGCATCTTGGCTTGGATCAGAAACAGTGTGACCAGCAGGACCAAGGAAGTGATTGGGCCCCTGGACTCAGCATAGGACAGGCCACACCTTGAATGCTGGATTTGGTTTTGTGCCCCTCACTCCAAGAAGGGCATTGAAGGGCTGGAGCACGTCCAGAGAAGGGCAATGAAGTTCATGAAGTGGCACATGGATTATGAGGAGCAGCAGCTGAGGGGAGACCTCATCACTGTCTACAGCTGCCTGAAAGGAGGTTGTGGTGAGGTGGGTGTTGGTCTCTTCACGCAAGGAATAAGCGATGGGACAAGAGGAAATGGCATCAAGTTGTGCCAGAGCAGGTTCAGATTGGACATGAGGAAAAAATTCTTCACTGAAAGGGTTCTCAGTCACTGGCAGAGGCTGCTCTGGAAGGTGGTGGAGTCTACATCCCTGGTGGTGTTTAAAATCTGGGTAGATGAGATACTCAGGGCTGTGGTTTAGTAGTGGACTCGATGATCTGCAAGGTCTTTTCCAACCGTATGATTCTATGATTCTAAGTCACCACGCACTTGTCTATTTTCTCTCAAGCCCGTGTTTGCAGCGAGCTGAGCTGCCTTGCAGCTGCTCCCCAAATGCAGCGGTGGCTTTTGGAGCTCCTTTTGCAGGCGCCTAGTTGTAATTCTCAGCTCTTTTTCTTCCCTGTTAATTGTTTTAATTACTTTTAAAACCTGGCCCCCGATAAGGGGCCGAGGTAGACACACTGAGTGGGTTTTATTACAGCCCCTGCTCTTGCTAAAGAAGTTGTTTTTGCTGAGGGCTTCCATCAAACTGCTGAGTCAAGACAATGGCTTGATGGGATAACATCTTCTCTGCTACCTTCTGTTCAGACCCTTGAGCCTCATTTGCTTGGTTAAAGATGTGTTTTTTGGAAGGCAGTTTGTGTTAAAAGAGCCCTCAGGCAACAATGCAGCAAGTTCTTGCTGGAGGAGATGGCAGCAGGACCAAAGAAGGGATTGTCCTGTCCTCGGTGCTGATGAGGTTGCACTTTGAATCCTGTCTTGAGCTTTGGGGCCCTCACTACAAGGTGTGTGTTAAACAGGCTGCCCAGGGAGGTGGTGGAGTCCCCATCCCTGGAGGCATTTAAAAGATGGGGAGATGATGTGCTCAGGGATCTGATTTAGTAGGGAAGAGGTACAGTTGGGCTTGATGATCTCACAGGTCTTCTCCCACCTAGCAGTTATGAGAGGCTGGAGCATGTCCAAAACCAGCAATGGAGCTGGTGAAGGGGCTGGAGAACAAGGGTTATGAGGAGTTGCTGAGGAAGCTGGGGTTTAGCCTGGAGAAAAGAAGGCTGAGGGGGAGACCTCATCACTGTCTACAACTCCCTGAAAGGAGGTTTTGGTGAGGTGGGTGCTGGTCTCTTCTCCCAAGTGATAGGACAAGTGGAAATGGTCTCACATTGCATCAGGACAAGTCAGATTAAACATCAGGAAAGATTCCTTCACTGAAAGGGTTCTCAGGCACTGGCAGAGGCTGCCCAGGGAAGTGATGGAGTCTCCTTCCCTAGCGGTGTTCCAAGAATGTGTGACCACGGCACGTTGGGACACACTTTAGTGGGCATTAGGAAACATTTCTTTACTGAAAGAGTGGTGAAGCCCTGGAAGAGGCCGCCCAGGGCATTGGTGGAGGGATCCAAAAAATGTGGCACTTCAGGACATGGTTTAGTAGGCACAGTGGTGTTGGGCTGATGGTTGGGCTGAATGAGCTTAGAGATCTTTCCCCATCTTAATGATTCTATGACTTTACGTGTGTCTGTGGTTGGAGAGTTTGGCCCCGGATCGAGGCATGATGTACCCTGAAGCTGAGAGTGAATTAATACTGCCAAATGTTGGATCCCCATGTTGACCACTCCTTGGGTTCCACCAAGACCTGCAAGTGGTTTGACTTCTCCACTGATTTTGGAGCCGGTCAGTCCTTTCCTTCTGGAAAGGAGGTTGGAAGAGACATTTGACATCATTGAGTCCAGTTGTACCTGTCCACTACTAAACCAGATCCCTGAGATTTCCACATCTTTTAAATCCCCCCAGGAATGGTGACTCCACCACCTCCCTGGGCAGCCTCTACCAGTGCCCGAGAACCCTTTCGGTGAAGATGTTTCTCCTGATGGTCCAGTCAGAGATGACACCACCTTGGACCTTGTTGGCTTAACTGCTCTGAACTTGACTTTTCAAGCACCGGCTTGGCCAAAAGGTTGTGTCACTCAATGGGGCTCTCCATGAAGGGTGTGTGGAGAGGCATCTAGAGGGGCTTACAACAAAAATAGTTCCTCATCAGGCTGAAATCGTTAATGCCCGTGGCCCGCGGAGACTAATTAAGGAGAGCTGCAGCTGTTTTGGGAAGCACTTTGTGAGGATTACATGGAGATCACATGGTGGAGTAGCTCATGGAGTGTGAAACATTAGGCAACGCGTTCCGAGCCGCTGTGTGGGTGAGAGCTGAGGAGGGGGGGAGGATGCTGGGAAAGCTGGGACAGAGTTTCTCAAAGTGTTTTCTTGGAAACCATTCGCTTTTGTTGAAACAAGAGGGTGAGAGTGGTGACAATGCGGCTGCTCCTCAGCTGAGGCACTGACAGCTCGGGAAACCTGAGCACCTAAGGGCAACGAGTCATGAAATCATAGTTGGAAGAGACCTTTAAGGTCTTAGAATCATGGAGTGGTTTGGGTTGGAAGGGACCTTAAAGATCATAGAATCATAAGGTGGTTTGGGTTGGAAGGGACCTTAAAGCCCATCCAGTTCCAACCCTCTGCCATGGGCAGGGACACCTCCCACTGGATCAGGTTGCTCAAAGCCTCAGAAGATGAAATGGGGAAAAGAAAGGATAGAGAGGGTTTTGCAAAGAAGAAGCGACCCAAGCAACAAAGGATTTCATTAACTAATAACACTCAGCACTAATTGTCTTGATGAGGCTGTGCAAATATTAATAAAGCCACTACCACCGGGAGGTAGGTAACGGGGAATGCTTGGGTTTATGTGCCCCAAACTAATATCTGTGCCTGGTGGAGGATGCTGAGTAGCCCCATGGATTTTGGTCAAGCTTTTTGGCAACACCTTGAATCCTGAGTTCTGTTTTGGGCCACTCACTCCAAGAAGGATGTTAAGAAGCTGGAGCGTGTTCAGAGAAAGGGAACAAAGCCGGCAAAGGATCTGGAGGACAAGGATTATGAGGAGCGGTTGAGGGAGCTGGGGTTCTTTAGCCTGAAGAAAAGGAGGCTGAAGGCGACCTCATCACTGTCTACAACTGCCTGAAAGGAGGTTGTGGTGAGGTGGGTGTTGGTCTCTTCTTCCAGGTGACAGGCAATAGGACAAGAGGAAATGGCCTTAAATTGCATCAAGACAGGTTCAGACTGGACATGAGGAAAAAATTCTTCACTGAAAGAATTCTCAGGCGCTGGCAGAGGCTGCCCAGGGAGACTGAGTCCCTGGAGGTATTCAAAAGCTGGGTAGATGAGTTGCTCAGAGATATGATTTAGTGTCCTCAGAGCAGATGTTCTCCAGCCTTCAGGCCTTCGGATTATCTTTGTTGCCTCCTTTGGACCTGTTCCAACAGTTCCATCTCCTTCTTGTGTTGGGGATTCCAGAACTGGACACAGAACTCCAGGTGGGATCTCACGAGAGCAGAGTAGAGGGGCAGAATCACATCTCTCACCCTGGTGGCCACGCTGCTTTGGATGCAGGCCAGGATATGGTCATCTTCTCTCCATCATCAAGTTCTGATGGTATCCTGGATTAGGAGATGGGCTCTTGTCCCTCGCACGAAAGTGTTGAGCTCGACACGGAGGGTTGTTGCGACTCCTTGCATGGCCAGGAGTTTGATCCAATGGCCTCACATGGTCACTTGGGAACCACCACTGAGCTGTGACCCTGGCTGGTGTTATTAGCAATGATGTGGTCACACTGAAGCTACAGAAACATCTCCTGGCATTTGAGATCCATCACTGTAAAATTATTCCCCTAAAAGAGAGGGGGAAGTGTGGTCACTTGGGTGGTGAATGGAGATCCCGGTGTGGTGGTTTCATCTCTGGGTTTGTTCTGGGGAGGTTTCAAGGGCACCACGTGGTGAACCAGTCTTCCATGTGGCTTGGCTGATGTATGCAGTTAAGGAGGACTCGTACCCAGAGGGTTTATTTGTTGATGTATGTGGACAGGAGCTGTTTCTCCATCCAAACCATGTGTTTGACTTAAGAACGAGCAACAACATGTGGCCTTTTTTCCAAGACGACAAAAATCCCTGTTGTGGTGTGAATAAAAATATTGCCTGAGAACTTTGGGAGGGACGTGCATTCAGGCTGTCTTCCAGAGGCACCTGGACAAGCTGGAGAAGTGGGGCTGTGTGAACCTCAGGAGGTTCAACAAGGCCAAGTGCAAGGTCCTACACCTGGGTTGAGGCAAGTGGCGGTTTCAGTCCAGGCTGGGGGGACGACATGATTGAGAGCAGCCCTCTACTCTGCCCCTCAACTCTGCTGTGGTGAGGTCCACCCTGGTGAGACCCCACTTAGAGTCCTGTGTCCAGTTCTGGAATCCTCAAAGGAAAAAGGAGATGGAACTGTTGGAACGGCTCCAGAGGTGACCACAGAGATGATCCGAGGGCTGGAACACCTCTGCTCTGAGTACAGGCTGTGAGAATTTGGTTTGTTCAGCCTGGAGAAGAGAAGGCTCCAGGGAGACCTTCTAGTGACCTTCCAGCACCTGAAGGGGCTTCAAGAAAGCTGGGGAAGGACTTTTTCCAAGGGCATGGAGTGATGGGATGAGAGGGAATGGCTTTGAATTGGAAGGGGGAAGACTGAGACGAGACATTGGGAAGAAATTCTTCCCTGTGAGAGTGATGAGGCCCTGGCCCAGGTTGCCCAGGGGAGCTGTGGCTGCCGCATCCCTGGAGGTGTCCAAGGCCAGGTTGGATGAGTCTTTGAGCAACCTGGAGATGTACAACAGGACTTGTAGAGATCAATGAGGCCTCCCCTCAGCCTATTCTTCTCCAGAATAAACAACCCCACCTACAACCTCCTTTGAGGGAGTCATAGTGATCAATAAGGCCTCCTCTCAGCTTCTTCTTCTCCAGACTAACCCACCCCGGGTCCTTCAACTCATAAACCTTGTGTTCCAAACCCTTCGCAAGTTTTAGATGTGGTGAACATCCAAAAATCGCTTTGAAGCTGAGGAGCTGGGTTACAAAATCACCTGAGCGAAAGCACATGCTTTCCTCCTCTTCTTCCCTATCCATCCTGGACTTTGTAGAGAGACGGATAAAAGGGAGAAGGGGGGGATGAAAACAACCCCAACCCACCCCAAATAATCGATTGCAAGTGTCACCTAGCAAACTACTCCCATTTCATACGAGGGGTTTGGTGTCAGCGCGCGATCGATGGCTCTCCCACCATAATTATAAAGACGAGCGGCTCGCGTTGCTCGAGTGAGTTGAAGAAGAGGAGGGTCTCAATCTTCCCTCTAATAGGGCTTTGACAGTCAGCGGTGCGGAGCCTTCGTCTTCGTCTTGACAGTTGTTGTCATTAAACACCAGGTAGCGTGGAACAACAGAGAACACGGCTTCAGAGCAGCCAGGGACCACGCGGCTTTGACAGGAGTTATTTGTCATCGAGGAGCTGCCCAAACTCTTCAGCTTGCAACACGGGCGGCTGCTCGGAGTGACTTATTGTCCCTGTCGTCGTCGGCGGCTGTGATTTGATAATCGGTAAATGTTTGTCAAAGATAAATTCCCTCCTGGATTCGGCGCCAGGGCTGGAAAAGCAAATGAAAAGCGGAGGAGGGGGGTGGGGAGGGGCAAAACATATTGAATGGAGTCTGAACATGAGCCAGCAGTGGCCCAGGTGGCCAAGAAGGCCAATAGCATCTTGGCTTGTATCAGAAATGGCGTGACTAGCAGGTCCAGGGAGGTTATTCTCCCTCTGTACTCGGCACTGGTGAGACCGCTCCTCGAATCCTGTGTTCATTTCTGGGCCCCTCACCACAAGAAGGATGTCGAGGCTCTGGAACGAGTCCAGAGAAGAGCAACAAAGCTGGTGAAGGGGCTGGAGAACAAGTCTTACGAGGAGTGGCTGAGAGAGCTGGGGTTGTTTAGGCTAGAGAAGAGGAGGCTGAGAGGAGACCTAATTGCTCTCTACAACTACCTGAAAGGAGGTTGTGGAGAGGAGGGTGCTGGCCTCTTCTCCCAAGTGACAGGGGCAGGACCCAGGGGAATGGCCTCAAGCTCCGCCGGGGAGGTTCAGTCTGGACATCAGGAAAAAAAGTTTTTCACAGAAGGGGTCATTGGGCACTGGAACAGGCTGCCCAGGGAGGTGGTTGTGTTACCTTCCCTGGAGGTGTTTAAGGCAAGGGTGGACGAGGTGCTGAGGGCCATGGTTTAGTGATTGATAAAAATGGTTAGACTCAGTGATCCAGTGGATCTTCTCCAACCTAGTGATTCTGTGAGTCATAAAATCGCTTGGTTGGAAAATAGCTTTGAGATCATTGAGTCCAACCTATCCACTATGAAACCATGTCCCTGAGCACCTCATCTCCCTGGCTTTTAATTACCTCCAGGGATGGAGATGCCACCACCTCCCTGGTTCCAGTGCCTGAAAACCGTTTTGGTGAAGGAATTCCTCCTAATTTCCAACATAAACCTCCCTTGGTACAACTTGCGGCCATTTCTTCTCGACCTATCACTTGGGAATAGAGACCAACACCCACCTCTACAACCTTCTTTCGGGGAGTTGTAGACAGTGATAAGGTCTCAGCCTTCTCTTCTCCAGCCTAAACAACCCCAACTCCCTCAGCTGCTCTTAATAATCCTTGTTCTCCATCTTCGTTGCCTTCTCTGGACATGTTCCACCTCCTCATTGTTCATCTTGAAATGAAGATTGAAGACTGGAGCAGGATGAGGACATTGGAAACAACAGGTGTCCCAGCTAACTTGCCCCCCTTCAGGGATGTAAAACATCCAGGGGTTGGAATGGTGCTCTCTTGCCAGTGTGGTGGGATGGATGCTTGGTGTCAACGCAGGCATGGGGGACCAGGACAGCTGCTTCCACTAAAAGGGCGGGTTTCTACAGGCTTCAAAGTTACTGGAGCTTCACATTGCATTTGGGATGTCATCCAGAGGGATCTGAACAAGCTGGAGCAGTGCAGTTGTGTGAACCACACGAGGTTCAACACCACCAAGTGCAAGGTCCTACACCTGGGTTGGGGCAGTCGGCAGTTTCAATCGATGTGATTGAGAGCAGCCCTGAGGAGAAGAACTTGGGGGTGGTCACTGATGAAAAGCTCGACATGAGCTGGCAGTGTGTGCTCGCAGCCCAGAAGGCCAACCATGTCCTAGACTGCCTCAAAAGCAGCATGGCCAGTAGGTCGAGGGAGGGGATTGTCCCCCTCTACTCCACTCTGGTGAGACTCCATCTGGAGTCCTGTGTCTAGTTCTGGAATCCACAACAGAAGAAGGATATGCCATCGTTGGAACGGGTCCAGAGGAGGCCATGAAGTTCTTCCCAGAACCTTCTCTTCTCCAAGCTGAACAATCCCAACTCTGTCAGTGTGTCCTCATATGGGAGGTGCTCCAGTCCTCAGAGCATCTCCATGGCCTCCTCTGGATTTGCTCTAAGAGAACCACGTCCTTCCTGTGGTGGGGACTCCAGAACAAGTCTTACAAGGAGTGGCTGAGAGAGCTGGGGTTATTTAGCCTGGAGAAGAGGAGGCTGAGGGGAGACCTTATTGCTCTCTACAAGTACTTGAAAGGAGGTTGTAGAGAGGAGGGAGCTGGCCTCTTCTCCCAAGTGGCAGGGGACAGGACCAGGGGGAATGGCCTCAGGCTCTGCCAGGGGAGGTTCAGGCTGGACATCAGGAAAATATTTTTCATGGAAAGGGTCATTGAGCACTGGAACAGGCTGCCCAGGAAGATGGTTGAGTCACCATCCCTGGAGGTGTTTAAGGCACGGGTGGATGAGGTGCTGAGGGACATGGTTTAGTGACTGATAGGATATGGTTGGCCTTCTGGGTTGTGAGCACACACAGTCGGCTCACATTGAGCTTCTGCTGCCCCAGCACCCGAAGTCCTTCTCCTCAGGGCTGCTCTCAGTCCATTCTCCACCCAGCCTGTATTTGTACCTGGCATTGCCCCGACCCAGGTGCAGGACCTTGCACTTGGCTTTGTTGAACTTCATGAGGTTCGCACAGGTCCACCTCTCCCTCCTGTCCAGGTCCCAGCAGAGTTTCTCTGCTGATGTTGGAGTCAGTATGGGTTCTTTTGAAGTGGATCATTAGGAAAGGTGAAAGCTGGGTGGCCTCCAGCTTCAGAAGTGGCTTTGACAGTGGGTAAAACCTAACGGATTCAAATTTCTCCTTGTTATATTGGGAAAAGAAAAGGAAGTGAATCCAAAAGCAGGAATGCAAATGGTTTTCCATCTCCACAAGTGCTCCTGAAGCAGAGCCACCTCTCTGCGTGCCGTGGCGTGGCATTAACAGGAGATCCGTGAACCCATTTGATTAGAGCCAGGCTTTTTCTTGCATTTGAAGGTGCTGGAAACGATCAAGAGCAGGAAAAGTGAAGTGATTTATTAGGCTTATCAAAATTCATACTTTGTTATTCCAGTCATCTTCCATCTGCAGCTTGTTAGGACGAGAAGCCCTGGCAGCTCCCGCCGCGAGGCTCGGGGGAGGAGGGCATTTATCAGCCTTTCTCCTGCCATCCCGCTCTCATTTAGAGAAATGGACCCGGCTCTTGGAAACACATTAATAATCATTCCCTGAAGGAAGGGTAAAGAAGAATCCCACCATCCTCTTTTGTTAGAAGAAAAAAGATGTTGGTTGAACGAGGTCCAAGGCTCCAAAGACCTATTCAAGCTCTTCAACATAGGCTTAAGCAGGGAGAAGTGTGTTTAGGGTGTTAAGCATGAGCACCTTTCACTGGTTCTCATTGAGAGGTGGATAAGATGATTTCTCCTCATCGTAATCTCCTCCCTCTGGGTTTGGATGGGGCCACGGCGGGGCAGCAGAGGGGATGGGGAAGTGGTGGAGCTGGAAACGAGGGTGGGAATGCGTTGCCTGCCTATCTGAGAGTGGGAGCGTGGTTTCGGGACCACACATCTTTGTGTCAAAGTGTGGATCTGCTTGAGGGAGGCTCTGCAGAGGGATGTGGACAGGTTAGATCCATGGGCTGTGACCAGGGGGGTGGGCTTCAAGAAGACACGCATCAAGATGCATCCCAGAGTCCTGAGGGAACTGGACGATGCGGTTACTCAAGCCACTCTGGGAAGATCATGAAACTTCTCCTAGAAGCTTCTCCTAGAAGCTCTGCTAAAGCACATGGAGGACAGGGAGGTGATTAATGGCAGCCAGCATGGCCTCACCAAGGGTAAGTCCTGTATGACCAACTTAGTGGCTTTCTATGATGTGGTGACCGCAGCAGTGGACACGGGTAAACTGACAGATGTTATCTATCTGGGCTTCTGTAAAGCCTTTGACATGGTCCCCCACAACATCCTTCTCTCTAAATTGGAGAGATATGGGTTTGCTTGGTGGACGGTGTGGTGAATAAGAAACTGGAAGGATGGTCTTATTCAGAGAATAGTGGTTAATGGCTCGAAGTCCAGATGGAGATCCATGACAAGTTGTGTCCCTCAGGGGTCCATACTGGGGCCGGTGCTGTTTAATGTCTTCATCAGTGATATAGACAGCGAGATTGAGTTCACCCTGACCAAGTCTGCAGATGACACCAAGCTGAGTAGTGTAGTTGCCACACCTGAAGGATGGGATGTCATCTAGAGGGACCTGGACAGACTGGAGAAGTGGGCCTGTGGGAACATCATGAGGTTCAACAAGGCTAAGTACAAGGTCCTGCACCTGGATCATGGCAATCCACAGTTTCAATCCAGGCTGGGGGATGATGTGATTGAGAGCTGCGTTGCAGAGAAGGACTTGGGGTGATGGTTGATGAGAGGCTCAAAATGAGCTGGCAATGTGTCCTGGCAGCCTAGAAGGCCACCTGTGTCCCGGGCTGCATCAAAAGGAGCGTGGCCAGCAGGTTGAGGGAGGGGATTCTGGCCCTCTATTCCTCTCTTGTGAAACTTCACCTAGAGTATTATGTTCAATTCTGGAATCCTCAACAGAGAAAGGATATGGAGCTGTTGAAACGGGTCCAGAGAAGGGCTACAAAGATGATTAGAGGGCTGGAGCACCTTCCCTATGAGGACAGGCTGAGAGAGTGGGAGTTGTTCAGCTTGGAGAAGAGAAGGCTCTGGGGAGATCTTATGGTGACCTTCTGGTACCAGAAAGAGACTACAAGAAAACTGGAGAGGGACTTTTCATAAAGGCTTGTGGTGACAGGACAGGATGGAATGGGTGTAAACTGGAGAGGGGCAGATTTAGACTAGACGTAAGGAAGAATTTCTTCACTATGAGGGTGGTGAGATACTGGCCCGGGTGTCCCAGGGAAGTTGTGGCTGCCCCATCCCTGGAGGTGTTCAAGGCCAGGTTGGATGAGGCTTTGAGCACCCTGATCCAGTGGGAGATGTCCCTGCCCATGTTAGGGTGTTAGAACTTGATGGACTTTATGGTCTCTTCCAACCCAAACCATTCTATGATTCTATGGATTGAGGAATCAAGATGCCCAAGCGCAACTGTGTCCCAGTCCTTCTCACCGGTAGTTCAACTGGGAACATTAATCCTTACTACCATGACTATAAGGGATGCAAAGCCCTGTTGAGGAACCAGATGGTTCCTGTGAGCTGGAGGAAGGGGTGGGCAGTTGGTGGTGTACGACATACTGATGTTCGGTGTTAATGGGCCACCAATCGTCAGTAAAGACCTGCATGTCT
The DNA here is from genome assembly GCF_032191515.1 of Phaenicophaeus curvirostris. Classification (NCBI taxonomy): domain Eukaryota; kingdom Metazoa; phylum Chordata; class Aves; order Cuculiformes; family Cuculidae; genus Phaenicophaeus; species Phaenicophaeus curvirostris. The sequence continues at coordinate 98,270,389 of NC_091394.1, read as the reverse complement.
TAAATCATTATTAGCCTTTCCAGGATATGGAGTTGTCCACCCTGAACCTCTACCACCATGCAGCATGTTTTAACGGCTAATTTAGTTTGATAAGAAACAATAAAATTCTCCAGCACTCTCTGGTGAAGAGCAGAAAGTCTTTCTTGTTGGGTGTCTGTGGTGTGCTGGTTATTCTGGCATTGGGCTCATGCTAGTTCCTGAAAAAAACACTGAGGACAAGGAGGACATTGAGGTGTTGGAGTGTGTCCAGAGAAGGACAGCAAGGCTGGTGGAGTGGCTGGAGCACAAGGGTTATAAGGAGCAGCTGAGGGACCTCAGTTGTTTAGGCTGGAGAAAAGGAGGCTGAGGGGAGACCACATCACTGTCTACAACTCCCTGAAAGGAGGTTGTAGCAAGGTGTGTGTTGGTCTATTCTCCCAAGTGACTGGTGATAGGACAAGAGGAAATGGCCTCAAGTTCCACCAGGGCAGGTTCAGATTGGACATGAGGAAAAATTTCTTCACTGGAAGAGTTATCAGGCACAGTCAGAGGCTGCCCAGGGAGGTGGTGGAGTCCCCATCTCTGGAGCTGTTGAAAAGATGGATGGATGAGGTGCTCAGGGCTATGGTTTAGTGGTGGATGGGTGTTGCTGGACTCAGTGTTCTCAAAGGTCTTTTCCAACCAAGCAGTTCCATGATTCTATGAAGAGGAGCCTCACTCAAGGTCACAGGTGAAGCACCTTTGATGGATTCCGTTCCTATTAAGCAGCCGTTTGTTATCATAAAGTGTCATTTACATCCTGGCACAAATAGGCGTTGCTCTTGAAAGAACTCGGAACTGAATGAGTGTGAAAATTCAATTCCCCTCTTAAAGCCAAGGCTGGTCCTTTCGGAAGCCGACTCTTGGCAATAAAATTAACCTCTTGCTGTGCCGTTCTGCGTGAACATATGGAAGGTGCTCAGTGCTAATCGTCCCCCAACACTGGTTTCTCCTTTCACACTGAATTCCTAACAGCATTCCAGCAATCTCAAATTCTTCCATTGACTCTAGGGACTTGGCCAAGTTGGGAGCCAAACAAGAGGGCACTGGAGCCGCGCGGCTCAGGGCTGACACCTTCCAAATTATTCTCGTGTGATGGGAAACACCAGAATGATTTGGTTTTAGGTGTCGGAGTTGTGATAAATCTTTATTCAGGTTCATCCAAAGGTTTTTCCTCACTGCAAGTGATTTGATGCATCATGATTTGGTGATAGGATGAGAAGAAGTGGCCTCAGTTGCGCCAGGGCAGGTTCAGATTGGACATCAGGAAATATTTCTTCATTGAAAGGGTTCTCAGGCACTTGGAAGAAGCCTCACAGGGAGGTGGTGGAGTCACCACAACCTGGAGGTGTTTAAAAGACAGGGAGATGTGATGTTAAAGATTTGGCCCCTCGCTCCAAGAAGGACATTGAGGGGCTGTAGTGTGTTGAGAGAAGAGCAACGAAGTTGGTGAAGGGGCTGGAGAACAAGGGGTATGAGGAGCAGCTGAGGGACCCGCGGTATTTTAGGGTGGAGAAGAGGAGGTTGATGGGAGACCTCATCACTGTTTACAGCTGCCTGAAAGGAGGTTGTGGTGAGGTGGGTGCTGGTCTCTTCTCTCAAATGAAAGGTGACGGAATGAGAGGGAGTGGCCTCAAGTGGCACCAGGGGAGGTTGAGGTTGATTGTCAGGGAAAATTTCTTCACCAAAAGGCCCTTCAGGTACTAGAAGTCCATGATACAGTCTTCCTGGAGATATTAAGTCTCCTTTCCCTTCACTGCTCTGACCTTAAGCAATTAATAGGCTTCGAATTGGTTGAATACGTCATTAACATTTATTTTCACACCTACAGATGCTCTAGCCACACCGAATCATAGAATCATAGAATAGTTTGGGTTGGAAGGGACATTAAAGCCTATCCAATTCCAGCCCCCTGCCATGGGCAGGGACACTGCCCACTGGAGCAGGTTGCTCAAAGACCCATCCAACCTGGACTTGAACACCTTCAGGTGCTTCCCTGGGCAACCTGGGCCAGGGCCTCCCCACCCTCAGTGTGAAGTATTTCTTCCTAATGTCCCATTTAAATTTTTCCCTTTCGAATTTAAAGTCATTCCCCCTCGTCCTGTCACTCCATGCCCTTCCTGAGCTTTCTTGTAGTCCCTTCAGGTACTGGAAGGCCTTGATGAGGTCTCCCTGAAGTTGTAAGTTCTCCCAGGACACATAAGTTTTCCCCAGAGTTACAAGGTCTCCTCAGAGATATAAGTTTTCCCAGGAGCCATAAGGTCTCCCTAGAGATACAAAGTCTCGTCTTCGTCCACCACTCCATCCTTACACAATTATTAAGCTGGGAACAAGTTGAATTCCTCATTAACATTTCTTTTCACCCCTACATGCGCTTCAGCTGCCACCAATCATCCCAGACTCTCCCCAACCACCCCTCCACCACCATCCCCACGTCTCACACTCGCCCAAGCAACAAGAGGTCCCCAATTATTAGGACTTACAACGTGCCCCCCTCCCTGCTCAGCCGGGCTGGCACCTGGTAAACCCAATTCCCCGGCGATAATTGGATGGGGAATTCATGCCGGAGCTGCTCTTGTGTAAAATGCCTTCGCTCCCAGCTCCGGCATTAACCACCTCGTGAAAGAACCTCTCCGAAGAGCTTCCTTTTCTATTATTACTCGCAAGCGGAGGGGTTTTGTGTAGATAATCATGTTATTTAGATAGGATGTTGGTTTAATTCCCTTCATTACAGCCTCCCAGGGTTGTAATTTTTTCTCTCCGCGTGATGTATTCCCCGTGGCACATTTCACTCAAATCAAACACTTTTGGCTTTTATTACAAACAATACCCCAGCGTCCCCCGTTATCAGCCCGCCGCACACATGCCCGTTCCTCGCCGAGATCCAGAGGTCACTCCTAATGACTAATCGATCTCATTAGCTTGCCTAATTAAAAACTTTACTACCGCAGTGGAAGACAAACTAGGAAAAAAACTGCTTGCATCATATTTGAATGGGATATGAGCATCGTTTATCAGCCGGCACCCGCCGCAACGGGCCGTGCGCTGCTGAGCTTGGTGGTTTCTTTGGAGCCGTGTGTCCTCCGGGCACCGCTCGAAGCTTATGCAGCCACAAAAAGTGTAAAATCCTAGAATGGTTTGGGTTGTAACTGCAGGAAATTTAAGGTCGCGTTCAAGCCAAACCTTTCTGTGATTCTGCGTGACCCGTGTTAGAGGTTAACGTGCACCATGAAGCACAGAATCATGGAATGGTTCTGATTTGAAGGGATTTTAAAGATCATCCTGTTCCATCCCCGTGCCATGGGCAGCGAGGGACGCCTCCCACTGGACCAGGTTGCTCAAAGCCTCGTCCAACCTGGCCTTGAACACCTCCAGGGATGAGGTAGCCACAACTTATCTGGGCCACCTGGACCAGGGCCTCCCCACCCTCCCAAGGAAGAATTTCTTTCTAATGTTCCATGTAAACCTTCCCCCTTCCAATTTGAAGCCATTCCCCCTCGTCCCATCAATTCAGGCCCTTGGAAAAAGTCCCTCCCCAGCTTTCCTGGAGCCCCTGGAAAGCCACTCTAAAGTCTCCCTGGAGCCTTCTCTTCTCTAGGCTGAACAACCTCAACTCTCTCAGCCTATTCTCAGAGCAGAGGTTCTCCAGCTCTTGAATCATCTTTGTGGCCTCCTCTGGACCTGTTCCATGTTCTTGTTGTATTGGGGATTCCAGGACCGGACACAGGAGTCCAAGAGGGGTTTCATGAGAGAGTAGAAGGGCAGAATCCCCTCCCTTACCCTGCTAACCACGCTGCTTTGGATGCAGCCCCAGACACAATTGGCCTTCTGGGCTGTGAGCGTACATTGCTGGCTCATGTCAAGCTTCTCCAGCCCCAGCACCCCAAGTCCTTCTCCTCAGGGCTGCTCACTCACATTGTCCCCCAGCCTGTATTGAAACCAGATATCACCCCAACCCAGGTGCAGGACCTGCCCTTGGCCTTGTTGAACCTCCTGATATTCCCACAGCCTCACTTCTCCAGCTCGACCAGGTCCCTCTGGATGCCACCCTGTCCCTCTGGTGTGACAACTGCCCCACTGAGGTTGGTGAGACCTGCAAACATGCTGAGGGTGGCCTCGTTCTTGCTGTCTACATCATCAATGAAGATATCAAACAGCACTGTCCTAGTACGTGAGGACAGATGCAACATTTTCAGGGCAAATAACGACTCGGCTTTTCCCCCTCTCAACCTTGCAATAATTTTAACGAGCGAATCTCCAAGAAAAACACTCAGCCCTTTAAATCAGTTATAAAAGCAGAAGACGAAGCCTCAGCATGGCGTGTCGGCTTTAATTATCTGGGCAGTTAGAGCCGTGCGTTATAAAAGTCGGGCAATTAGAGGCGTTCCTTAAAGCCACAAAAAAAAATGCCGGTTCTCAAGTGGAGGAAAAGCCAGAGTCAAATGTAAAAGTGAAAATTGCAGGAAATATTCAGCAGAGTAAACTGTCGAGGAGATCATCCTGAAATATAAAATCATAGTACCGTGGAAGAGACCTTTGAGATCGTTGAGTCTGACCGTACCTGTCCACTGCTAAACCATAGCCCTCAGCACCTCATCTTCCCATCTTTTAAATCCCTCCAAGGATGGGGACTCCACCACCTCCCTGAGCAGCCTCTGCCAGCCTTTTAGTAGAGAACTTCACCACTCTTTTAGTAGAGCAATGTTTCCTAATGTCCAATCGGAACCTTCCCTGATTCAACTTGAGACCATTTCCTCTCATCTTATCCCTTGTTCCTTTGGAGAAGAGACCAACACTCACCTCACTACAACCTCTTTTTGGTAAAGAGTGAAGAGGTTGCTTCTCAGCTTCCATTTCTCCAGGCTAAACAACTTGAGGTCCCTCAGCTGCTTCTCATAACCCTTGTTCTCCAGCCCCTTCACCAGCTTCATTGCCCTTCTCTGGACGCGCTCCAACCCCTCAATGTCCTTCTTGGAGTGAGAAGCCCAAAACTGAACTAGGATTCGAGGTACGGCCTCACCAGCACCAAGTCCAAGGGCACAGTCCATTTTCTGGTCCTGCTAGCTGTGCTGTTTCTGATCCAAGCCAAGATGTCGTTGATGGATACGTGAACGATGAAATGCGTAAATCAGTTTGCATTGTAGATGTTGCGGTTGAATGTATTGTTGGTGAGTGCACGGTTCATCTGGTAGAATTTTGCTGCTGGGCTGGTGAGGTGCTGGACAATGTGCAACCAACCTGGTGAAGGGCCTTACGAAGACTGGCTGCAGAAAGTGGGATTGCTTAGCCTGGAGAAGGTGAGGCTGAGGGGACACCTTATTGCCCTCTGGAACTCCTTGAGAGGAGGTTCTAGTGATTGGTCTTTTCTCCTAAGTATCAAGTGATAGGACGAGACGAAATGGCCTCAAGTTGCACCAGGGGTGGGGTTTAGATTGGGTATTACAAAATGTTACTTCACCAAAAGGGTGGTCAATCACTGGCAGAGGCTGCCCAGGGAGGTGGTGGAGTCACCATCCCTGGAGGTGTTAAAAGAATGTGTAGATTTGTCATTTTGGGACATGGCTTAGGAGGCACAGTGGTGTTGGCCTGACATTGAACTGGATGATCTTAGAGGTCTTCCCCAACCTTAATGATTCTATGATTCTATAAGCATCTAGAGTAAGTTTGGGGTGGATTCCCTCCATCTTCTTCATGACCTTCTCCACCTCCTGTAATCCCAAGCAAGAGGAGACTTCTCCCGCTAAATCTCCTCACTTTAACAAGCTGTGTGTCCTTTTTTTTTCCCAACCTTAATTATTCTATGACTCTAAGCCAAGCATTTCATTCAAAGCCAGATTGGATGGAGCCTTGAGCAGCCTTGCCCGGAGGGAGGTGTCCCTACCCCTGGCAGGGGGGTTAGAACTGGATGTGCTTTAAGGTCCCTTCCAACCTAAACCGTTCTATGATTCTGTGATCTCTGAGAGCCGTTCTGTTACCATCAACCATGGTGGTACCACTCCTGATCCACCTTGGGGTTATTCTGTCCCTTTTACAGCTGCAGAATCATTGGAGCAGTTTTGATGAGGTCCCTTCTGGCCAACATGCACCTGAACTTCAAAACCTTTTTTCCGTTTGCTTTCTTGTAGGAGCCAACGTGCACTTCATAAAGAGCCCTCCAGCCAACAAGGTGATAAAGACGCGCTACAGGATAGTGAAGAAGATCGGGGTTTCTCCAGCTGGGTCCTTATCATCCTTCACCAGCCACATCCCCAACTGGAAGACGAGGCGTCCCATGACATCCAGGTAATTCTTCCATCCTTTGAACGCAACTGATTGAGATGCTGGCGGGTCAGGAAGCTCCTACGTTGTCTCTGTGTCGGGGTCGATGCTTGGTTTCTTTCTTTGTTTCACCACTTTGACACTGAGTTGATTGAGTTAAAGTGTGAAATCATGTTAGCAATCTCGTTAGCCTGAGTTGGTGGCCGATGGCTTCTTGTAGTCTGGAGCTCTGTGTTTATCCCTTGTCTGAATTAATTGTTCCCGTGAAGCGGTTAAATAAGCTGCAAGGAAGATGAATAAACACACATGCGTCCACATCAGTGTTGATCTGCTTGTAGGACATCTCTACAGAGGGATCTGGACAAGTTGGATCCATGGGATGAGACCAACAAGGCCAAGTGCTGGGTCCTGCACTTAGGGCACAACAGTCCCATGCAGCACCGGGCTTGGAGAAGAGAGGCTCAAAAGCTGCCTAGAGGAGAAGGACCCAGGGGTGTTGGTTGGGAGTGGCTGAACGTGAGTCAGCAGTGGCCTAGGTGGCCAAAAAGGCCAGCAGCATCTTGGCTTGGATCAGCCAGTGGGAGCAGGGCAGGGATTGTCCCTCTGTTCTCAGCATTGGTCAGGCCGTACCTTGAATCCTAGGTTCAGTTTTGGCCCCTCACTTCAAGAAGGATATTGAGGGGCTGGAGCGTGTCCAGAGAAGAGCAATGGAGCTTGGGAAGAGACTGGAGGACAAGGGTTATGAGGAGCGGCTGAGGGACCTGGGATTGTTTAGAATGGAGAAAAGAAGGTGGAGGGGATACCTCATCACTGTCTACAGCTACTTGAAAGGCGGTTCTTATTGAACTTGGTGTTGGTCTGTTCACCCAAGGAGCATGTGGTAGGAAGAGAGGAAATGGCCTCAAGTTGCACCAGGTCAGGTTCAGATTGGACATTAGGAAAAAGTTATTTACAGGAGGAGTGGTGAAGCCTTGAAAGAGGCTGCCCAGGGAGGTGGTGGAGTGTCCTTTGCTGGAGGTCTTTATGAAAAGTGTAGACGTGGCACTTCGGGACACGGTTTAGTTGGCACAGTGGTGTTGGGCTGCTGATTGGGCTCGATGATCTTAGAGGTCTTTTCTAACCTTAATGATTCTACAATTCTGTCATCAAATCAGTAATTATTGTGTTTCTTCTTCACCCCAAATAGAATAGTTTTAGAAGTATTATTTTTAATTTTTCTACGTGTGGCTCTTCCAGGCATGAGTGGTGAGGGAGAGAGAGTGAGGCTTCTTGTAGCTGTGTCCACTTTAATCTGGTGCCACTTGGTGACGTCCACATGCAGACGTTCAATCCAGTGCTATAATAGATGACCAAATTGGTTTTCTGGAGAGGTGGGAGATGTCCCATCCCTGGAAACATTCAAGATCAGGTTGGGTGGTTCTTTGAGCAACCTGATGCAGTTGAAGATGATCCTGCCCATTGCAGAGGGGTTGGAACTGGATGAGCTTTAAGCGTGCCTTCCGACCTAAACCAGTCTATGATCCTATGAACTTCAGCCTTAGTTCAGCTTCATCCCTGGAATCATTCGTGGCAAGGTTGGATGGGGCTTTGAGCAACCTTATGTAGTTGATATGTCCCAGCTCATTGCAGAGGGGTTGAACTGGATGGTCTTCAAAGAACAGTCCCTTCCAACCCAAGCCCTTCTATGATTCTATGAACTTCAGCCTTAGTTGACAGAAAGCATCTCAAGCTCCTGACTATTCAGCTCAGAGTCTTCTCTCGCCGCTTGTTACTCCAGATCTCGATGGTTGATGGATGGAGAACTGTGGTGAAGAAGGCAGGAGCTTCAGTCAGGGTTAGAGCCAGAATCTCCAACTGCTGGGTGGTGGCTCCTGCTCAACCAACCAGTGATTTTGCAGAGGAGCCACCACGATTGGCTGAAGAGCTGCCACCTGTAGAATAATTATATACGTATTAAACGTCGACTTCTTTAAATAATGGAGTTGAGGCCTTACGGCTCTTGCGGACAAATCTTGATAAAATGCCGTCAGCAAATTAAAACAATTATGGTTTAAAGGAGCAATAAATCTCTTACTTGGTCTCCCTGTTACCTTCGTTGTGTGTGATCAATCATCTGGGCTGTCTGGAGGAAACACATGGCAAGTGCTTCTCCTGGAGTGTTTATGGGTTTTTTCGTTCCATCCTCTTGGACCGGTAATGAGGAACAATCTGGGAGCTGCTTGCTGGGTTTTGCTAACCCAGTGGGAAGGTTTGGATCAGAGAATGGGTTATGTTGGAGTGGACCTCTAAGCCAGTTCCAACCCCTTGCCAGAGGCAGGGACACCTCCCAGTGGACTGGGTTGCTTAAATCCTCACCCAGCTGGGTCTTCAGCCCCTCCAGGGATGGGGCAGTCACAACTTCCCTGGGCAACCTGTGCCAGGAACTCAGCACCCTCATTGTGAAGAATTTCTTCTTGATGTCCTGTCTAATTCTTCCCTTTTCCAATGTAAAGCCATTCCTCTTCGTTCCATCATTCCAGGCCCTTGGAAAAAGTCCTGCCACAGTGTTCCTGGAGCCCCTTCAGGTAGTGGAAGCTTCTCTAAGATGTCCCTGGAGCCTTCTCCTCTCCAGGCTGAACGATCCCAACTCTTTCAGCCTGTCCCCATAGCAGAGGTGTTCCAGCCCTCGGATCATCTTTGTGGCCTCCTCTGGACTCATTCCAACAGTTCCATCTCCTTTTTCCTTTGAGGATTCCATAACTGGACACAGGACTCCAAGTGGGGTCTCACCAGAGCAGAGTAAAGGGGCAGAATCCCCTCCCTCACCCTGCTGGCCACAATTCTTCTGACGCAGCCCAGGACACAGTTGGCCTTCTGGGCTGTGAGCGCACATTACCTGCTCATTTTGAGCTTCTCCTCCCCCAGCACCCCAAGTCCTTCTCCTCAGGGCTGCTCTGACTCACATCGCCCCTCATCTGGTACTGAAGCCGCGGTTTGCCCTGACTCAGGTGTAGGACCTTGCACTTGGTGAACCTCATGAGGTTCACAGAGCCCCGCTTCTCCAACCTGTCCTGTTCCCTCTGGATGCCATCCCGACTGCAACCTGAAGCTCCAGGAACTCTGAAGCCTTCAGATACCCACCCACCCAGGTGCAGGACCTTGCCCTTGGGTTGACCTGCAGGCTGAGATGGAGAAGGAGATGGGAAAGGAGTGACAGGAGGAGTGACTGCAGGTCCTGAGTTGCCTGGTTCTCACCCTGGGTGATGAGTCGTGTCCTTCCCTTATCGCTGCTTTGCATGAAACTTCCCTGCTCTGCTGACTTCTCTTCGTGGCGATGGACAGGAGTGTATTTGAAATTAATTTTACTCCACTTTTTGTAATATTTTGGTTTTAAATAGATTTATAAGCGACTCGGGGGCTGTTTCTCCTAAATTTATGAAGATAATTTTCACTCTCTTGATAAGGTTAAATTTACACCTGCTATTTCCATATTAATTCACATTGCTAAGTGGATCTCATTTTCTTCCGTTCTTCTATCTAGCGAGCGTGGCCTTTCCTAATGCAATTTCCCCCCTCACTAAATCACTGTGATCGGGAGTCATGATCGAGTTAAATTAACTTAAATTAATTTACTTAATAAGAGCTCCAGATCATTGTGAATGAGGTTAAGATTTATGGATTCCCCTTTTCACTCCTCCCCCTTATCTCGCCTGGCTTTGCAGGAGTACAAAGCTCTGAAGGGTTGTGATTTGCTTGCCCTAAATTTCCTTTGCTCCTCTTGAGGGCATGGTTGGTCATCCCTTGGAAACTGTAGAGAGATGTCCTCCCGCTGTGCAGCCTCTTTCTGCTGAGTGAGTTACCATGGAGAAGTTGTCATCCAGAGGGACCTGGAGAAGCTGGAGAAAAAATTCTTCACAGAAAGGGTCATTGGTCACTGGCAGAGGCTGCCCAGGGAGGTGGTTGAGTCACCTTCCCTGGAGGTGTTTAAGGCACGGGTGGACGAGGTGCTGAGGGGCATGGTTTAGTGTTTGATGGGAATGGTTGGACTTGATGATCTGGTGGGTCTCTTCCAACCTGGTTATTCTATGATTCTATGATTCTATGATTCTGTGATTCTGTGATTCTATGATTCTATGAAGTGGAGCTGTGTGAAACACATGAGGTTCATAGAACAGTTTGAGTTGGAAGGGACCTTAAAGGTCATCCAATTCTTTCAACAAGGGCAAGGTCCTACACCTGGGTTGGGGCAATCTGTGGATGGATACGTGATTGAGAGCAGCCCTGAGGAGAAAGACTTGAGGTGCTCATTGATGAGAACCTCGACACAAGCCACCAACGTGCACTCACAGCCCAGAAGGCCAACTGTGCCCTGGGCTACCTCAGAAGAAGCATGGCCACCAGGGCGAGGAAGGGGATTCTGGTACATTGAGCGTTGACTCACTTTGAAGAGTTTCATTCTAAACCACTGATGCACATGTTTAAAAGAAGATTCTGCAAACAATAGTCTGGCTCTTATGGAGCTGCTTAGACGTTTCCTTCAGCATGCTTAGTGGTGCCTCCTGCAGGACAGTCCTACTCCTCCAGCGCTATAAATAAGTAAAGAAGATGAGATGATGTTTGTCAGAGAAACGCCTGCTCAATAGAAAATATTTGTCATCAGAGGAAAACCCAGTGTACTTTGCTTTTGTTTCTTTTCTTTGTGTTCCTTGGCCTGGAGCACGTTGAGTGGTAGAGTCATTGAATGGTTTGTGTTGGAAAGGACCTTAAAGCTCACCTAGTTCCAACTCCCTACCACAGACAGGGACACCTCCCACTGGATGAGGCTGCTCAAAGCCCCATCCAACCTGGCCTTGAACACCTCCAGGGGTGGGACAACCATGACTTCTCTGGGCAACCCGGGCAAGTGCCTCATCACCCTCCACATGAAGAATTTCATCCTAATGTCTCATCTAAATCTTCCCCCTTCCAGTTTAAAGCCATTCCCCCTCATCCTATCACTCACATACCCTTGGAAGAAGTCACTCCCGAGCTTCCTTTAAGCCCCTTCAGGTACTGAAGGCCACTCTAAGGTCTCCCTGGAGCCTTGTCTTCTCCAGGGTGAACAACCCCACCTGTATCAGCCTGTCCTCAGAGCAGAGGGTGCTCCAGCCTTTGCAGTGCAGGGATAGGATGAGGGGAAACAGTTTTAAGCTGAAAATGGGGAGGTTGAGATGAGATATTGGGAAGAAATTATTTATGATGAGGGTGGTGAGACACTGGTTGCCCAGAGAAGTCATGGCTGGCTTGTGTCTGGAAGTGTTGAGGGCCAAGTTGGATGGGGTCTTGAGCAACCTGATCCAGTGGGAGGTGTCCATGGCAAGGATTTGGAATTAGACGGGCTTTGAGGTCATTTCCAACCCAAACCATTCCACGATTCTGTGGTTGGCGAAGGATCCTGAATGTTTTACGTGTCCCTACCTATGGCAGGGGGTGTGAACTGGATGATCTTTAAGGTCCCTTCTAACCCAAACGATTCTGTGATTGATGAAGGATCTTGAACATCATGAAATCCCGGAAGCATGAAATCATAGAATTGTGGAATCACAGAATCAGGGAATCATGGAACCATAGAATTATGGAATCATAGAATCTCTTGGTTGGAAAAGCCCTTTGAGATCATTGAGTCTAACCGTTCCTGTCCATCACAACCCAACAGGCAGAGGTTGGGGTGCCAGGAGTTAATTCCTTGTTATAGGATGATAAAATCCCTCTCCTCCTCACTGGCTTTGGATGTGTTGATGTATAAAAAGGACTCAAAACATGAAAAAAAGGAGTTGAAATGTGAAAAGAGGAGTCGAAACGTGACGAATGGCCTTAAAGTCCCCTTTGATTTTGTTCTACTCCAATTCAATGACAGGAAAGCGAGGAGTAAACACAAAGCCCGTGTTAAGCAGATCACTCGCAAAGCCGTTTCCATCACCTTTCAAATCGGCCGTGTCATGGATTCTGTGAGTTGGCGGCTCCTGTTTTGTTTTCTTTTCTTTGGTCTGGGTTGTAAATTCGCTTTTAATCGCCTCGACGTGGGCTTTGACGAGGTTTAAGGCTCTGAGCGCGGTTTTGTATTGAAGGGATGTGAAACTATTCTCCCAAATGACATCTCATTAACGTCAAATCCATCTGCTGGGATGGGAGACGTTCAAGACATGCGGAACCCGCACTTCCCAGGGGAAAAGGCATAGTTTTTTTCCAATAGGAACCACTTTTAATCTCTTTAATGAGGCTGGAGGGGACGCGCACCCCGCTTTGTTGCTGAGCAGCCCTGATCTGACCCCGCGGAATCCCGGCCCACGAGGGGCTTTGGGGAACAAGAACGACATCCTCTCTGATGGAAAAGCTTGGGGTAAAGTGTCCTCAAGCTCTCCCCAGGCTCAAATACCGGCCCTTGGCCGCTCTCGCCTGCCTTTTCCTCTTTCCCTTCGGCTTTTTTTCCATTTTTTTCTTTTTTCTACTTTTTTTCTTCTTTTTCTCCTTCCTCTTCTTAACGTTTTTTTACCTTTGCTTTTTTATTCTTTTTCCTATCCCCTTCTTATTCTTTCCTCTTTCCTTTTCTTTTTTCTATTTTTATTTTTTACTTTTTTTCTCTTTTCCTTTTCCTTCTCTTTTTCCTTCTCCTCTTCCTTATCCCTTTTTTCTTCTTTTCCCTTTTATCTTCTTTTTTTTGTTTTTTTCTTTTCCTTTCTCCTCCTCATTGTCGTCCTCCTCCTTCCCCTTCCCCTTCCCCTTCCCCTTCCCTTTCCTTTTGTTTCCTTTTCCTTTATCCTTTTTCTTTTTTCTTCCTCTTTTTCCTTTTTCCTTCTTTTTTCCCTTTTTCTCTTTCTTTTTCCTTTTTTCTTCTTTTTCCTTTTTTTTCCTTCCCTTTCCCTTTTCTTTTACTTCTTTTCATTTTTCTTTTTTTTCCTTTTCTTCCCCCCCTCCTCATTTTCCTCCTTTTTTCCCCAGTTTCCTTATTACTCCCCCCAAATCCCAGCTAACACTTAGCTGCTCTCAAGCTTCCCACCGGGCTCGCTGAGCCCCACATTCCAAGGGGCGGCTTTGCAGGAGGAACCTGGGGCTGCACCACCCCTACCCCGTCCCTGCCTGGGCCATCTTCCCAATCCTCCCAGTCCTCCCAGTTCCCCCCATACTGGGACAACCTCTCACTGTGTTGTATTTCCCCACCTGGGTTGGTGCAGTCCCTGATTTCAGTACACGATGAGGGGTGATGTGATGGAGAGCAGCCCTGCAGAGAAGGACCAGGGGTGCTGGTCGATGAGAAGCTCGAAATGAGCCGGTAGTGTGGGCTCGCAGCCCAGAAGGCCAACTGCGTCCTGGGCTGCATCAAAAGGAGTGTGGCCAGCAGGTCGAGGGAAGTGATTCTGCCTCTCTATTCCTCTCTTGTGAGACCTCATCTGGAGTCCTGTGTCCAGTTCTGGAATCCTCAACAGAAGAAGGAGATGGAGCTGTTGGAACGGGTCCAGAGGAGGCCACAAATATGATCAGAGGGCTGGAGCACTTCCCTTAGGGGAGAAGCTGAGAGAGTTGGGCTTGTTCAGCCTGGAGAAGAGAAGGCTCCCAGGAGATCTTATGGTGACCTTCCAGTACCTGTGAGGGGCTCCAAGAAAGCTGGAGAGGGACTGTTCGTAAAGGCTTGTGGCGGTAGGATGAGTGGGAACGGGTATAAACTGGAGAGGGGCAGATTTAGGCTTGATGATCTCTAAAGCCCCTTCCAACCCTAACTATTCTATAGTTCTGTGATTCTAAGAAAAAGCTGGAATTCTCCATTTTTTCACCCAATCTCAAAAGTCTCGTTTTCTGCTCAAAACCAGCATACGTCCAGCATGGGATGAAATCTCCAAGCAAGAAAAGACCCAGGTTTTAGGGAACTGGGGGCTTCAAAGATACTTCAGGCTCCAGGAAAGGGCAGATCCAAGATGAACACAACAACCCCGCTGAGTAAACAACCCCCCGTGGCCTCCCCAGGTTCAAGCGCGACAGTTTTCTCTTTAATCGAATCCATTCCAAACTCGACAACGCCATTAACCAAAATTAAAAAGAAGAAAATCCCATTATTCTTAAGTATTTTCATATGCATTTAAAGCTGGTGGTTAACCTCTGAGTCCTGCTTTTATTTGGTTTTCATTAGTTCCTCCGAAGTTGAGCTCGATTACTGCAGCCAACCCGGTGAGGAGGGAGCCAGCGCTCCCCCCGCTGATGCCAGCAGCATCGAATCCGTGCAAAACCAGCACAAAATCATAGAATCATCGAAGAGTTTGGGTTCGAAGGGACCTTAAGGATCATTTATATCCAACCCCCGCTGCCATGGGCGGGGACATCCCATTGGATCAGGCTGCCCAAGGCCCCATCCAACCTGGCCTTGAACACCTGCAGGGATGGGGCAGCCACAGTTTCCCTGGGCAACCTGTTCCAGTGTCTCACCACTCTTATGGTGAAGAAATTCTTCCTTATATCAAGCCTAAATCTGCCCCTCTCCAATTTATACCCGTCCACCCTCGTCCTATCACTCCAAGCCTTTGTGAGCAGTCCCTCTTCAGCTTTCTTGGAGCCCCTTTCAAGTTCTGGCAGGTCACTATAAGATCTCCTGGGAGACTTCTCTTCTCCAGGCTGAACAAGCCCAACTCTCTCAGCTTCTCCCCTAAGGGAAGTGCTCGAGCCCTCGGATCATCTTTGTAGTCTTCTCTGGACCCATTCCAACAGTTCCAGCTCCTTTTTCTGTTGAGGGTTCCAGAACTAGACACAGTGTTCCAGATGAGGTCTCACAAGAGAGGAATAGAGGGGCAGAATCACTTCCCTCGACCTGCTGGCCACGCTTCTTTAGACGCAGCCCAGGATATAGTTGGCCTTCTGGGCTTCTTCTTGCCTTTCTGAGCTGGTGAGGTGCACTCAACAGCCCTCGTCTTGTGTTATTTGGGAGGAGTGCATTGAATTTCCTGCAGAGGTCGAGGACAAAACCTTGTTCCCAGGATCTTAAAGCACATTGGGATAATCATAGAATCATGGAATGGTTTGAGTTGGAAGGAACTTTAAAGCCCATCCAGATCCCACCCTCTGCCATGGGTAGGGACACCTCCCAGTGCAAGTGATTTGATGCATCATGATTTGGTGATAGGACGAGAAGAAGTGGCCTCAAGTTGCACCAGGGCAGGTTCAGATTGGACATCAGGAAGGATTTCTCCACGCAAAGGGTTCTCAGGCACTGGCAGAGGCTGCCCAGGGAGGTGGTGGAGTCTCCATCCCTGGAGGTGTCTGAAAGCCGAGTAGATGAGGTACTCGGGAATGGTTTAGTAGTGGACAGATACAGTTGGACTTGATGATCTCAAAGCTCTTTTCCAACCAATCAATTTTATGATTCTATTAAATGCTTCATTTAGGAGGTGCTGAGGCATAACAGGGGGTTTGGAGTTTTCCACACTGACCCCATCACCTTCCAGTCACATCGTGGTGGTGCTCAAGCATTAGCAGCTCCCAAACTAAGTGGAGAAATTCCTGGTGGGGACTTTAACCAGTACGTGGGGTACCACTGATGTCGTATAACATTGCAGTGTGCTCGCAAACGGTTGTATCGTAGCTTTTCAAGAGCTTCCACTCATGAGGAACGTCTTGCTGCCTGGTTGCTCCCACTGCATGTCACATTAAGCCAATACATTTTACTTAGTGGTTATAATAGGCAGGGAGCGCGCCTGCGGTCTGTTGGTAGAGGATTTGCTGATGAGTGGGAATTCATTAGCTGGGATTTTATTTCCCCTCTTTTGTGACGGCCTCTCTGTGCTTTCAGAGTAGAGCAGCTATCAAAGAAAAGCAGAACATCCTTAGTGAGGAGGTTTATGCAGATTAAAAATCGGGAGTTTTCAGCTGCGCATCAGCAGTTTTGAGTCAGGGATGAATTTTTTTGGCGCAAAACTCAGGTGGGAGGTGGGAAAGTTTGTGCCCAGGCAACCAGAGAGGTCATCTCCAGTGTTGGGGAACCCATTTCAGGTGCTGTGACACCAGAATTCAGGGGATCCTCCCCATGTCGTGGCTTTGCACTGCACGGTTGGGTCTACATGTTGTAGAATCAGAGTGCTTTGAGTTGGAAAGGACCTTAAAGACCATCTAGTTCTAATCCCCCTGCCATGTCTTCTTCTGGAGCCTCCACCTGGCAGCCTTTGCAATGAGCGGGAATGGGTTTAAGCTGGAAGAGGGGAGATTTCATAGAATCATAGAATCATAGAAAAACCAGGTTGAAAGAGACCCACCAGATCATTGAGTCCAACCATTCCTATCAAACGCTAAACCATGCCCCTTAGCACCTCGTCCACCCGTGCCTTAAACACCTCCAGGGAAGGTGACTCAACCACCTCCCTGGGCAGCCTGTTCCAGTGCCCAATGACCCTTTCTGTGAAGAACTTTTTCCTAATGTCCAGCCTAAACCTCCCCTGGCAGAGCTTGAGGCCATTCCCTCTTGTCCTGTCCCCTGTCACTTGGGAGAAGAGGCCATCACCCTCCTCTCTACAACCTCCTTAAGAAGAAATCCGTTACTGTGAGAGTGGTGAGGCCCTGGCACAGGTTGAGTAGAGAAGCTGTGGCTGCCCCATCTCTGGAGGTGTTCAAGGGCAGGTTGGATCAGAGTTTGAGCAACATGATCCAGGGGGAGTTGTCCCTGCCCACGGCATGCTGGTGGAACTGGATGATCTTTTAAGTTCACTTTGAAGCCAAACCATTCTATGATTCTATGATTTAAGAAATAAAAAGTGAAGAGGGGAGTGCAGAGCAGTTGAACGGCAGCTCCACGCTGCAGAAATGACCCAAATCGCTTCTCACCACCTCCCAGTGATGGTCCAGTCGTGCTACCTTTGTTCAAACCTTGCCGCGTGACGGCTGTGCTGGGCCACATCCAACTGCTGCCGGCATCTGGGCTTCTTGCACCATGCTGTGCCCGGGCAGGTCTCAGGGCTCGGGAAAGAGTTTGTGGGGGCACAGAGGTCACTTGGCAACTCCTCAAGCATCATTTTCAACTGATTAATTCTTTCCAGGCTAAGTAAACATTTTATCTCATTTCAAGCTGGAGGATGGATCCATCTGTTTCTTACTGGCGTGAGAAAAAGGCTGGAAGAAACTATTGGATTAGAATTGTGGAGTGAATTGTGGAATGATTTGGGTTTGAAGGGACCTTAAAGCACATCTAGTTCCACCTCCCCTACCAGGGGCATGGACACCTCCCACTGGATCAGGTTGCTCAAAGGCTCATCCAACTTGGCCTTGAACGCTTCCAGGGATGGGGCAGCCATGACTTCCCTGGGCAACTTAGGCCACTTCCTCACCACCCTCAGTGTGAAGAATTTCCTCCTAATATCTCTGGTATCCCCAGAGCCTTCTCTTCTCCAGGTTGAACAACAACAACGCACTCAGCCTGTCCTCAGACCAGAGGGGCTCCAGCCCTTGGGTCATCTTTGTGGCCCCTTCTGGATGCATTTCAACAGTTCGATCTTCTTGTGTTGGGGATTCCAAAACTGATCACAGGATTCCAGGTGGGGTCTCATGAGGGTGGAACAGAATCCCCTCCCTCATCTTGCTGGCCACACTGCTTTGGATGCAGCCCAAGACACGTTTGACCTTCTGGGCTGCAAGCCCACATTGCTGTCTCGCGTTGAGCTTCTCATGGCGCACCCCCCCATTCCGTTTCAGAATGCAGAAGGATGTTTATGTGGTGGGTTCTGCTCCCCCTCTGAGCAAACCCTTTCCTGGCAGAAAAGGAAAGACTGAGTGGGTGTCACACTCAGCTGCCTCATTAATCAGAAGCCCGTTAAAATTGCGCTGGTTTCCATGTCCTTATAGATGATGGTTAAGAGATAAAATGGTGTTGGGCTGATGGTTGGACTGGGTGATCATAGAGTTCTTTTCCAACCTTAATAGTTCTTCCTCATGAGGATGGTGAGGCCCTGGCCCAGGTTGCCCAGAGAAGTTGTGGATGTCCCATCCCTGGAGGTGTTCAAGGCCAGGCTGGATGAGGCTTTGAGCACCCTGATCCAGTGAGAGGTGTTTCTGTCCATGGCAGGGAGTTGGAACTGGGTGGGCTTGAAGGTCCCTTCCAACCCAAACCATTCCATGATTCCATTAAAATGGTTTAAGAAGTTCTGAACATCAAGTTTTGGAGTGCCAGCACGACTGAGCCTTAAAGAGCCTTTAAGGTTGAAAAAGACTTCTAAGATCATCAAGTCCAACCATCAACACAACACCATATGCCTACCACTCTTCATAAAGAAGAACTCCAAGAGCTTTGCAGGGCAGCAGTATCTGTTCTCCAGGGCCTGGAAAGGGCTCCACACAATGAGGAGAAGAAATGGAGAAGGGAAATGCTGTGGTGCCTGCAGAGCAGGCTCGCAAATCACTTCCGGCAGGCGTGTTTTGCTCTTGGGTTGAGATAATGACACTTTCCAGTTGAGTTTAGGTGTGTTATGCTTGATATGGAGACAAATAGGAGCCAGCAGTGGCCGAGGTGGCCAAGAAAGCCAGCAGCATCCTGGCCTGGATCAGGAATAGTGTGGCCAGCAGGACCAGGGCAGTGATTGTGCCACTGGACTTGGCCTTGGTGAGGCCAAACCTCGAGTCCTGGGTTCAGTTTTGGGCCCCTCACTCCAGGAAGGACATTGAGGGGCTAGAGTGCTTCCAGAGAAGGGCAGTGAACCTGGTGAAAGGTCTGGAGAACAAGGTTTATAAGTAGCAGCTGAGGGATCTGGGATTGTTTAGCCTGGTGAAAGGAGGCTGAAGGGAGGCTTTATCACTGTCTAGAACTCCCTGAAAGGAGGTTGTGGTGAGGTAGGTCCTGGTGTCTTCTCCCAGGTGATAGGATGAGAGGGAATGGCCTCAAGTTGCACCAAGGCAGGTTCATATTGGACATTATGAAACACTTTCTCCTGGAAATGGTTCTCCGGCACTGGCAGAGGCTGCCCAGACAGGTGGTGGAGTCTCCATCCTGAGAGGTGTTTAAAAGACAGGTAGATGAGGTGCTTAGGGATCTAGTTTAGTAGTGGACAGGTATGGTTGGACTCGGTCTCAAAGGTCTTTTCCAAGCACCTCCCTGAGCAGCCTCTTCCAGTGCCTGTGAACCCTTTCCATGAAGAAATTTTTCCTGATATCTGATGTTTCAGTGTGAGGCTGGATTTACGTCCACTCTTGGCATGGATGCCCCTTTGGTGAGGCTCGTGGTGAAGCAAACCATCTGCATCTGGCAGCTTCTCTGCCCCCCATCTTTCTATTCGTCCATCCCTGGGCACCAGCTGGGCGCCGCAGCATCTGCACCTCCTCTCCTGGAAGGAGAATTTGGAGGAGGAGAAGTGGAGGTCTGTGAGGTCACAGCTGTTAAAGCTGGGAAAGTGCGAAAGAAAGGTCAGATGGGTTCCCAAACTTGGCATGATTGTGACGGCCACCTGTCTGCAAGCCTCAACGGGTTTCCATGCTGAAATTTGTTTGGATTGCAAAGAATTTCCTTTAATATCACCCTAAATGAATCCAGATTTAATTATTTAATAAAGGGAAGGGATTGTGCCCTGGGCTCGGCTTTGGTGAGGCCACACCTTCCATCCTTTGGGCACTTCTGGGCCCCTCACTCCAAGAAGATCATTGAGGGGCTGGAGTGCGTCGGGAGAAGAGCAGTGGAGCTGGGGAAGGGGCTGGAGAACCAGGGTTATGAGGAGAGGCTGAGGGACCTGGGATTGTTTAGCCTGAAGGAGAGCAGAGGAAACCTCATCACTGTCTACAGCTCCCTGAAAGGAGGTTGTAGTGAGGTGAGGGTTGGTCTCTTCTCTCAAGTGATAGGACGAGAGGGAATGGCCTCAAGTTGCATCAGGGCAAGTCAGATTAAACATCAGGAAGGATTTCTCCACCCAAAGGGTTCTCAGGCACTGGCAGAGGCTGCCCAGGGAGGTGGTGGAGTCCCCATACCTGGAGGGATTAAAAAGCCGGGTAGATGAGGTGCTGAGGGATGGTTTAGTAGTGGACAGGTACAGTTGAGCTTGATGGTCTCAAAGGTCTTTTCCAATCAAGTGTTTCTATGTTTCTATGAAATACGGTTTATTGAATTATTGGTAGTGAATTCTGATCGTTCCTGCAATCCTCTGTCATAGAAAAGAGGTGGTGAATGGAGACAGCAAGGGACATATCTCCAGGGGAAACCTAAAGCCATTCTGGTTCGAGATGTTTTAGAGGGAAAAAGGTTTTCTGCCTCGGTAAGAAGGAGCGGGGGTTGTGGAAGGCAGCGTCACTGCTGGTTTTAAATTCCTTCTTAAATGCGAGGTTAAAACGGGGCATTATTTTTGGCACACGGGAAGGAACTTCCTTTGGGGGAGTCGTGTCCATGAGTGGGAATGTTTTTCTGTTCTGAAAGAGAGGAGGTGGAAATGAGACATAGGAAGAAATGTTCTCCTGTAAGGGTGGGGAGGCCCTGGCCCAGGATGCCCAGAGCAGCGGTTGCTGCCCCGTCCCTGGAGGTGCTGAAGGCCAGGTTGGATGGGGCTTGGTGCAACCTGATCCAGTGGGAGGTGTCCCTGCCCATGACAGGGGGGTTGGAATTAGATGATCTCTAAGGTCCCTTCCAACCCAAACCATGCTATGATACTATTATTTGTGTGTGGATCCGAGTGTCCTGTATCAAATGTGCTGTAGAAATGTGGGGTCTTTTCACGGCACTTGTGGTCACGGGGCTGTTCTGAACTTAAGAATAAAAACCCAAGGAATAAGAGGGGATGAAAAACCACTCCTTGGACAATGCAGGAAGCCGTAACTGTGGGGAGGGGCAAAACATATTGAATGGAGTCTGAACATGAGCCAGCAGCGTGCCCAGGTGGCCAAGAAGGCCAATGGCATCTTGGCTTGTGTCAGAAACAGCGTGACCAGCAGGTCCAGGAAGGTTATTCTGCCCCTGGACTCGGCATTGGTGAGACTGCTCCTCGAATCCTGTGTTCAGTTCTGGGCCCCTCACCACAAGAAGGATGTTGAGGCTCTGGAACGAGTCCAGAGAAGAGCAATGAAGCTGGTGAAGGGGCTGGAGAACAAGTCTTACGAGGAGCGGCTGAGAGAGCTGGGGTTGTTTAGCCTGGAGAAGAGGAGGCTGAGGGGAGACCTAATTGCTCTCTATAACTACCTGAAAGGAGGTTGTAGAGAGGAGGGTGCTGGCCTCTTCTCCCAAGTGACGGGGGACAGGACAAGAGGGAATGGCCTCAAGTTCCATCAGGGGAGGTTCAGGCTGGACATTAGGAAGACAGAAGGGGTCATTTTTCACAGAAGGGGTCATTGGGAACTGGCAGAGGCTGCCCAGGGAGGTGTTTGAGTCACCATCCCTGGAGGTGTTTAAGGCACGGGTGGATGAGGTGCTGAGGGACATGGTTTAGTGATTGAAAGGAAGGTTGGACTCGATGATCCGATGGGTCTTTTCCAACCTAGTGATTCTGTGATTCTGTGATTCTTTCCTGAAAAGTGGTGAAGCACTGGAAGAGGTTGTCCAGGACAGTGGTGGAGTCCCCATC
This sequence comes from Phaenicophaeus curvirostris, assembly GCF_032191515.1. Classification (NCBI taxonomy): domain Eukaryota; kingdom Metazoa; phylum Chordata; class Aves; order Cuculiformes; family Cuculidae; genus Phaenicophaeus; species Phaenicophaeus curvirostris. The sequence goes on along the minus strand of NC_091394.1, from coordinate 98,248,598 downwards.
CCTGGAGGCGTTTAAACACCAGATAGATGAGGTTCTCAGGCCTGTAGGTTAGTGGTGTACAGGTACAGTTGGACTCTGATCTCAAAGCTCTTTTCCAACCAAGCCATTCTATGATTCTATAATCAGAACCTCCTCGTACACAGGGAGGATGTGCCTCCCTGAGCCACTTCGAGCACTCTGCCCACTATGGGACAACGCTTTGAGCTCCTGGGTCCCTTTTTGCCTGCGCTGGTGAAACTTGCCTCCGTTTTTCCTTTATTTTTCCTGTTGTCGATGCCGTAGCGAGGCTTCCCAGCCAGGTTTTTTGAACACTTTTCTTTGATGAGAACAGTCGGTTACGACTCCCCAAGTGCCGTAAAAGTTAATGTGATGGTCGCTCTGCGCCCGTGCTCATTTATATAATTTTTTATGTTATGAAACAGGACAGGGAGCTTAGTGACTTATTACTATTCATTTCGTTTCGACGCAGTAAATATTGATTCAGTTGGGGGTTTTCAATTTAAACCGCTCGGCGATTATATAAAATATTACCAGGCTCGGAAATTATGCTTACCGATCCCTTCGGCTGCTCATTAACGAAGGAGTGCAATTTTTAGATCCCTTTGCTTTCATCATTCTAATAAATGGGTTAAGCTGCCTTTTTTTTTCCCCGCACAGGAGGTGCTCTAGACTCAGTGAGGAGGGGTTTGACAGCCTCGACGCAGCTCTTAATTTGGAGTTCGTTTCAAAGGATTTCATGGAATGGTTTGAGTTGGAAGAGACCTTAAAGATTGTACATTCATGGAATCATGGATTGGTTTGGTTTGGAAGGGACCATAAAGATCATAGAATCATAGAATCATAGAATCATGGAATGGTTTAGATTGGAAGGGACATTAAAAATCATAAGGTCATGGAATCATGGAATGATTTGGGTTGGAAGGGACCGTAAAGATTGTGGATTCATAGAATCATGCAGTGGTTTAGGATGGAAGGGACCTTAAAGACTGTAGAATCATGGAATCAAGGAAAGGTATAGGTTGGGAAGGATCTTAAAGATCATCCAATTCCAATATTCCTGCCATGGGCAGGGGCCTCATCCAACCTAGCCTTCAACACTTCCAGGAGTGGTGCATCCACAGCGTCCCTAGGAAACCTGTTACAGTGCCTCACCATCCTGATTGCAAAGAATTTCTTCCTAATGTCCCATCTCAGTCTTCCCTCTTCCGAGTTAAAGCCATTCTCCCTCATCCCATCACTCCATGCCCTTCGAAAAAGTCCCTCCTCAGCTTTCCTGGAGCCCCTTCAAGTACTGGAAACTGCTCTAAGGTGTCCCAGTTCCTTCTCCAGGCTGACCTCAGCCTGGCCTCAGAGCAGAGGTGCTCCAGCCCTCACATCATCTCCGTGGCCTCCTCTGGAGTTGTTCCAACAGTTCCATATCCTTCTTGTGCTGAGTACTCCAGAACTGGAGACAGGACTCCGGGTGGGGTCTCATGAAAGCAGCGTAGAAGGGCAGGATCCCCTCCGTCGCCCTTCTGGCCACGCTTGTTTTGATGCAGCCCATGACATATTTGGCCTTCTGGGCTTTGAGCACACGCTGCCAGCTCACTTGGAGCTTCTCCAAGTCTGCTCTGCTCTTGTGAGACCCCACCTGGATCCCTGGATTCAGTTCTGGAGTCCTCAGTGCAGTAAGGACCTGGATCTGTTGGAGTGAGTCCAGAGGAGGCTATGGAGATGATCTGAGGGCTGGAGCACCTGCCGTACGGGGACAGGCTGAGAACATCCTTTAAGCACTGAAAGCTGCTCTAGAGTGTCCCCAGGTCCTTCTCTTCTCCAGGCTGAACAATGCCAACTCTTCCAGCCTTCAGGTATTTTTTAGGTGCTGCTGGGGCCTCAGTTGAGAGCTGGTGGTGGTTTTGCTGTGGCCTGGAGATGCTGCCCATCCCTTCCCGTTCCCTTGCCATCCCCACAACCTCCTGGTGAGCAGTTTGGAGTGTAGGTGCCTTGCTGTGCTCCTCCTGGCATCTCCTCACACGAGACTGTGATGTTTTCATGCCACATGCCCTGAGAAGTCAAGGCAAGCTTCTTTTCCAACTTGCCTGTCCTAGGGCTGTGGAGAGTGGGACAGGGTGGTTGCAGGATGTCCCAAAAGGATCTGAAAGGACTTGTAGACCTAGGGAAGCTTCTCTGTGTGGAACAGTTGAGCACTGTCAAATTGTTGTGTTAATTGGTAGGGAAGAAACCATCCACTTGTAGCGAAGTGCCTTCAAGACGAGAAGGGGGAAAGCTCAGATCAACCTCAAGTTCTTTCCTCCTTTTAAATGCAACCAAGATTACACAATGGGCAGGAGGTGACTCAGAAATCATCTGGTTTAGCAAGAGCTGCATTAATTGGATCAATGTTCATATGTGATTTAGAACACATTGTTGATGGAGCCAAGCGTTTGGCCAGGAACCTGGTGTGACGGGTGAGTTACGATGTTGTATCTCTTGGGCCAAAGACATTCTTCGACTTGTGCTTTGCGCAGCACTTAACCCTTGGTGGATTTCCTCTTAAGTGATGATGTGACTAAAAAAGAACCTGGAGGGGACTTCAAATCTAGGAAGAACAAATTCATACTCCAGTTCTGTGCACACGGCCGTGTATCCATCGTAGATAATTCAATACTGGTTGGGTCCCTCACTACAAGTAAGACATTGAGGTGTGGTTTATCTCACATGCTGAGGAACCAATCTGGGCTTCCAAAAGTGAGGTAGCACACAAGGGATTTTCCTTTAAAATCTCCAAGCCAGAGAGTTGCTCTCATTTGTTCCACTGAGGAACACGATCCTTTTATAGCGATGCCGGCTCGTGAAGTCATTTGTCCTTGTTGATTGAGTATATGTGATGGTGTTTCCCTTAAGATTGAATTTCAGCAGCTGGCAAGAGGTGCTGCAGTCCTCCACGCAGGTTTTTTTTTGCTTGTCAGGACACATTGCAGCCTCTTACCTGCTTATTCTTCTCGTTCCATCCAGTTCCTGGCCGTGGGTACAGCCCAAGTGTGGGGATCTTTGGAACCCCTGTACCCCTCTGTATCATGGAATCATAGAAAGGTCTGAAGGGACCTTAAAGCCCATCCAGTTCCAAGCCCTTGCCATGGGCAGGGACACCTCCCACTGGATCAGGTTGCTCAAAGCCCCATCCAACCTGGCTTTGAACAGCTCCAAGGATGGGTCAGCCATGACTTCTCTAGACAGCCTTTGCCAGGGTCTCACCACCCTCGGCATGAAGAATTTTTTCCTAGTGTGTCATCTCAATCTTCCCCCTTCCAATTTAAAGCCATTCCCCCTTGTCCTATCACTCCATGGCCTTGGAAGAAATCCCTCCTCAGGTTTCCTGTAGCCCCTTCAGGTACTGGAAGCTGCTCTAAGGTGTCCACAGAGCCTTCTCTCCTCCAGGCCGAACAACCCATCTCTCTCAGCCTGTCATAGCAGAGGGGCTCCAGCCCTCGGATCATATTTGTAGCCTCCTCTGCACCCATTCCATCATTTCCACGTCCATCTTCTGTTGGCTTTCTCCTCCCCTTTTTTTTTGCTTTAGCACCTGCTCTATCTTCGAGGAACGTAAACCTGTTCACCACTTACCATGAGCTGTTATCACAAAAGCTCCTCATGATTATTAATAATAGCGCTTCGTTTCGTGCGTTGCTTTTCATTATGAGCTCTCCAGGCAAACAATAGATGCAGGGAAGCATTGTTGATGGTCGTGGCGAGGGATAGGAAGCAGCAGAGCTGTCGTTGCCTCTTCCTGAGAGCAGGTTTGGAGCCATTTCTACAATCATAGAATCATTAAGGTTTGAAAAAAAGTCTAAGCCCATCCAGTCCAACCATCAGCCCAACACTACCGAGCCGACCAAACTGTATCCTGATTTTTGAACGTGTCCAGGGATGAGGACTCCTCCACTGCCCGGTGCTTCTCCACTCTGTCAGTAAAGAAGTTCTCCCTGGTATTCCAACTTAAACATCCCCTGGTGCAACTTGAAGGCATTTCCTCTCATACTATCCCTTGTTCCTTGGGAGAAGAGACCAACTTCCACCTCTCAACAACCTCCTTTCAGTGAGTTTTAGACAGTGATCATGTGACCCCTCAGCCTTCTTTTCTCCAGGCTAAACAACCCCAGGTCCCTCAGTCGCCTCTCATAACCCTTGTTCTCCAGACCCTTCACCAGCTTTATTGCTCTTCTCTAGATGCACTCCAGCCCTTCAATGTCCTTCTTGGAGTGAGGGGCCCAGAAGTGACCAAAGGACTGAAGGTGTGACCTCACCAATGTTGAGTCTAGGGGCTGATCCCTCTCTGGACCTGCTGGCCACACCATGGCTGATCCAAGCCAGGATTCTGTTGGCCTTCTTGGCCACCTGGGCCACTGCTGGTTCATATTCAACCTCTGTCAACCAACACGCTGAGGTCCTTCTTCTCCGGGCAACTTGGATATTGTGGTGGTGTTTTTTTCTCCCTCTTTGTTTTGGGGGCTGTTTTTGTTTTCTCCTTTCCCAGCTCTGCAAGGTTCAGCGGTTTGGCCTCGTGCAGCCCGTTAAGAACCTCCCGGTTTAATTTGCGGTGAGATATCTGTTTAAGATTGCATCCACTTCCCCAGTCAGCACTTAATTGGCAACTCGCTTGATTTAACAGCGTGGGAGCCGGCACCGGAAAAATGGCTGGAATAAATCACGGCCTGACGCCAGAAAATAGATATAATCTCAACATTAACTACATTAATAGGAGCAGGAGCCGAATTAAGAAAGCCATAAAGTATAGGCAGGAGAGGATAAATTAGAGACATCTCACTGTCTTCTCCAAACTCGGCTTTCTTTCCTTCCCTGGACACTTGTCCAGCTGGTGGCATGAGGTCATTGAATCGTAGAATTGTGGAATCATAGAAGCATGGAATGGTTTGGGTTGGAAGGGACCTTAAAGCCCATCCAGTTCCAACCCCCCTGGCTTGGGCAGGGATGCCTCCTACTGGGTCAGCTTGCTCAAAGCCCCATCCAACCTGGCCTTGAAGACCTCCAGGGAGGGGGCAGCCACCACTCCTCTGGGCAACCTGTGCCAGGGCCTCTCCACCCTCGTTGTGAAGAATTTCTTCCTAATGTCTCATCTAAATCTTCCTGCTTCCAATTTAAAGCCATTCCTCCTTGTCCTGTAACTCCAGGCCCTTGGAAAAACTCCCTCCCCAACTTTCCTGTACCCCCCTCAGGTACTGGAAGGTCGCTCTAAGGTCTCCCCAGAGCCTTCTCTTCTCCAGGCTGAACAATCCCACCTCTCTCAGCCTGTCCTCAGAGCAGAGGGGCTCCAGCCCTCCCATCATCTCCGTGGCCTCCTCTGGACCCGTTCCAACAGTTCCATCTCCTTCTTGTGCTGTGGATTTCAGAACCAGACACAGGACTACAGGTGGGGTCTCAGCAGAGTGGAGTAGAAGGGCAAAATCCCTTCCCTCACCCTTCTGGCCACACTCTTTTGAATTCAGCCCAGGACACAGTTGTCTTTCTGGGCTGCAGGCGCTCATTTCTGGCTCGTGTGGAGCTTCTCCTCCCCAGGCAGCCCAAATCCTTTTACTCAGGGCTTCTCTCAATCCATTGAAGCATCATTGAAATTGTTTTTCATGTACCTTTGTGGAGAGGTGTGTGATGTTGAGATGGAGATGATGATGCCATGGAAGTGGTCGTGTGAGTTATATCCCACCTTAACCCATCTAGGGAGGATTTTGTCAATGTTGTGATGCCAGTTTGGGTTCATTTAAGGAGTTTTCCCCATTTCTTTTTGTTCTGGAGCCTCGAGTTGCTCTGTGTCTGGTGCCAGCAGAGGGAGACACCTCTGTACAAGTCCTACACAGCAAAGTCTGAAGCTAGTATAGATTTAATGAGAGAGCAACAGTGAATTTGTTTGGTCCTCACATACACGTTGACCACACACACACACATCACTTGAAAGCAGCGATGTGCTGAAACTGGGATCTTGGTGGTTTTTACACCTCACTGCCATTGAGATCCTGGTTCATAGAGTGGTGTTATTAGAGTTGTCCCTGTATCCTATGTGAGGAGCTCTTCATGGCCTCCTGTGGGCTTGGTCCAAGAGGTCCACGTCTCCTTCTTGTGCTGAGGGCTCCAGTACTGGACACAGGATCCAGGTGGGGTTTCACCAGAGGGGCAGAATCCTTTCTCTTCCCCTGCTGGCCACAGTGCTTTGGATGCAGCCCAGGACACGGTTGGCCCTCTGGGCTGTGAGCACATGTTGCCAGCTCATGTTGAGCTTCTCATCCTCCAGTACCCCAAGTCCGTGTCTTCAGCCCTAGCATGACCATCACACCTTCTTAATTTCCAGCCTTTTGGTTTGGTTGTGACCTGCTCTACAAAGTCCCAATTGCTCCAGTGAAATGGATTTTTGCTTAAAAGGAAACATCATCCTAGGGTGAATTTCCCTTCCATTGCGTTATTTATGGGGCTCTTAATGGTGAAGCTTGTCCATGTCCTCATGGATCCAAACATGGATTGAATAGATGTGAGTACTCAGAATAGTCTCAACCCTTTTATAACGCAGCCCTATCAGTTGTAGTGCAGGCCCTGCAGTTGGGATTGCGCAGTGATCATCCATTGGATGGGTGATTCTCAATCTTTTTTATACATTACAGTAGATACGGAGTCCTTTTGAGTTCTGATATCCTGATGTTCTCAGAAGCGTTGGAGATTTTTGCTTGGCATCTGGAAGCAGATCTCAAGTCTTTATCTGCATGTATTTATTTATAAAATATATATTGAGAGCAGCCCTGAGGAGAGGGACTTGAGGTGTTGAGGGATCAGAAGCTCCACATGAGCTGGCTCACAGCCCAGAAGGCCAACTGTGTCCTGGGCTGAATCCAAAGTAGCGTGGACAGTAGGGCGAGGGAAGGGATTCTGCCCCTCTACTCCACCCTGTGAGACCCCACCTGGAGCCCTGTGTCCACTTCTGGAATCCCCAACACAAGAAGGAGATGGAACAGTAGGAATGGATCCAGAGGAGACCACAAAGATGATGTGAGGGCTGGAGGCCCTCTGCTCTGAGGACAGGCTGAGAGAGTTGGGCTTGTTCAGCCTGGAGAAGAGGAGGCTCTGGGGAGACCTTAGATCAGTTTGCGGTACCTGAAGGTGCTCCAGGAAAGCTGGGGAGGGACTTTTTCCAAGGATCTGGAGTGATACGATGAAGGGGAATGGCTTTAAATTGGAAGAGGGAAGATTTAGTTGGGAGCAGGCCAGGAGGTGTATTTTTTCCATGGATAATTCCCTTAAGTGCAGCCCCACTGAAGGTCTTTAACCTCTTCCATGATGAGTTTGTGCCTGACGAATAGTTTTCCACTGAGCCCTGGAATCAAGGTTTTGCACTGAGCTCTGTTTCCCAACCGAGATGTTTTTGTGCTTTAATTAAAATCTGTCAGCTTTTGTTAATATCATGGCAATTTCCTGCATTAAAAAAGAGTGTTTAGGAAGAATCCATCTCTGGAAAAAACAATTATGCTGGCTACTTTTGGAAAGCAGACAGGAGGGAAAGCTTGGAGTGGGATGAGGGTCTGTGGGAACTTCAGGAGGTTCAACAAGGCCAAGGGCAAGGTCCTACACCTGGGTCGGGGTAATCCACGATTTCAATACCAGATGAGGGACGATGTGAGTGAGAGCAGCCCTGAGGAGAAGTGCTTGGGGTGCTGGGGGATGGGAAGCTCAACATGAGCTGGCAACGTGTGCTCGCAGCCCAGAAGGCCAACTGTGTCCTGGGCTGCATCAAAAGAAGCGTGGCCAGCAGGGCGAGAAGGAAATGGAACTGTTGGAATGGATCCAGAGGAGGCCACAAAGAAGATGCGAGGGCTGGAGTCCCTCTGCTCTGAGGACAGAGTTGGGGTTGTTCAGTCTGGAGAAGAGAAGGCTCCAGGGAAACCTTAGGGTGGCTTCCAGTACCTGAGGGGGCTCAGGAAAGCTGGGGAGGGACTTTTTCCAAGGGCCTGGAGTGATAGGATGGGGGGCAATGGTTTTAAATTGGAAGGGGGAAGATTCAGGTGAGACATTAGGAAGAAATTCTTCACAATGAGGGTCATGAGGCCCTGACCCAGGTTGCTCAGGGTAGTTGTCGCTGCTCCATCCCTGGCAATGTTGAAGGCCAGGTTAGATGAGACTTTGAGCAACCTGCTCGAGTGGGAGGTGTCCCTGCCCATGGCAGAGGATTCAAACTGGATGATCTTTGAGGTTGCTTCCAACCTAAACTGTTCTATGAGTGGAGTAGAGGGGGAGAATCCCTTCTGTCAACCTGCTGGCCACAAGGATTCCAAACCCCTACCATGAGCAGGGACACCTTCCACTGGATCATATCGCTTAAAGCCTCATTTAGCTTGATCTTGAACCACACTTGGAGCACATCCAGAGATCTGGAATATGGTTTACTTCTCTCTGGAATGAAGGAATATCACTTCTATACGACGATGAGGGGATGTCTATGACCTGTTCTCACTCCTTCTCATTTTTGAGGGCTCTGTTGCCTATCAACGTAGGTGGTAGAACGCTGCCTTGAAGGAATTAAGCATGAATGTCCCATCCCACAGTGATGTGGGACCTGGTGCTGCCCAACCAGCATCCCACTCGTTGCTAAAGCTGCCTCGTACGCTGAAAGAGATCCATGTCAGCTAATCCGAATTAAACCCTAATGAACTTTGTCCAATCGTCTGAGCTAATGGGGGTAAAAGGAATCTAATTAATGGGACAATGGTCCCTGGTCTTCCTGGTATAATTGCTGATCTGCTGCAGCTTTAGAGCGGCAGAATGGAAAGCTCTTTATTCGGGGCCGTCAGCATTTCCATTCTCAATCTTAAGCGGTTTAACAGGACGCTGTCATGGGTTTTAGGCTGAAAGTTGACCTACCTTGAAAACAGCTTCATCTTGGCAATCACGTCATCTAGAATGGTACTTTTGTCTTTTCTCTGGGCCGGGGTTGAAGTGGAGAAGTTTTTGTAGCAGAAACTTTGCTGGAGAATTTGAGGAACTTTGAAATGTTTTAGTAGATCTTTCTCAGAAGAGTTGGGGTTGTTCAGCCTGGAGAAGAGAAGGCTCTGAGGAGACCTTAGAGCATTTCCAGTACCTGAAGGGGCTCCAGGAAAGCTGGGGAGGGACTTTTTCCACAGACATGGAGTGATAGGGTGAGGGGGAATGGCTTTAAATTGGAAGGGGAAAGATTTAGGTTGGACATCAGGAAGAAATTCTTTCCTGTGTGGGTGGTGAGGCACAAGCACAGGTTGCCCAGGGAAGTTGTGGCTGCTCCACCCCTGGAGGTGTTCAAGGCCAGGTTGGATGGAATTTTGAGCACCCTGATCCAGAGGGAAGTGTCCCTGCCCATGGCAGGGAGATTGGAACTGGATGGACTTTGAGGCCCCTTCCAACGCAAACCATTCCATGATTCTGTAATCATTCCATGACTCTCCATGGGTGGGATCGGACCCCCTGCTGGAGAGAAGCCAAGGAAGGTGGTTTTGAGTTTGGCTCGCACATGAGCCATGAGTGAGAGCAGCTGCTTTGGCCTGGGGTTGGTCTTCTGAAAGGTGAGGAGGTATCTAATCACCTGGGAGCTCTGGAGAAAAGTCATGCAGGAGCCCAAGCATGAGGAACTGTATCCACCAGGGAGATGTAGGACGAAGAGGGAACAGAAGCTATGGACTATTTAGGCAGCATGAAGAAAGGGATGTGTGGGAGAGCAATTAAATGGGAGAGAGCAGCCAGCAGAGCAGGGGACCTCACCAAAAACCTACTTGGGCTCTACCTGAACAGAAGAGTCCACAGAATTGTTGGAATAGACACAGTCTTGGCCAGAAGTGCTGTGTAGAAATCCCCGTGGAACTGAAATCCTGGCCAGTGGTCTGAACGGAGTCATGTTGGCCGAGACCCTCTGGTCATGAAGTGGCAAGATAATCCACGGTGTTGTTGACCATGGCAGAAGGTTGTAGATGAGGAGAGAAAATAAGAGGAATGCTGGCCACCCTTTAGGAAAGTGAGAACCACAAGAAGATGAGTGATTGAGACCACAGCAGATGTTTGCTTTCAGGAACGATGATGAAACGTTAATTACAGGCAGATGCGGCATCCCGCAGAGAGAAATATTGTCCTTCTGGCAGCTCAGCAAAGATGCTTTTAACCCATGGAGCTGGGAATCTCCTCATGGATGAGGCTAATGGGATGGGGGTGTAGCAAGTGCAGAAGGAAAAGCCATGGTGGAGCCTGGTCATAGAATCGCTTGGTTGGAAAAAACCTGTGAGATTATTAAGTCCAACCGTACCTATCCACTGCTAAACCATAGCCCTTAGTACCTTATTTCCCCTTTTTTTTAAACACCTCCAGCGATGGTGACTCCACCATCTCCCTGGGCAGCCTCTTGTCAGTGCCTGAGAGCCCTTTTGGTGGAGAAATCTTTCCTGATGTCCAACCAAACTTGTGGGTCTAGAAGGTTTGTGGCAAGAAATGAGGTGTCATAGTATCTCTCATTGGGTGTGTGTAGTATGGAGGGACAGCTGGCACCTTGGGGTGGCTTTGGCTGGTTTAATAGAATCATAGAATCTTGGAATGGTTTTGGTTGGAAAGGACCTTAAAGCCCATCCAGTTCTACCCCACCTGCCATGGGCAGGAACACCTCCCACTGGATCACGTTGCTCAAAGCTGCATCCAACCTGGCCTTGAACACCTCCACAACTTCCCTGGGCAACCTGTGCCAGGGCCTTACCACCTTCATTGTGAAGAATTTCTTCCTAATGTCCTATGTAAATCTTCCCCCTTCCAGTTTAAAGCCATTCCCCCTCATCCTGTCTCTGCATCAACTGACTATTGGCTCCATGTTGTCCTTTGCTCCCTCTTGGTCTGGTTTTTGCTTTGGATTTACTGGTCTGTTGGAAGAAACATTTCTGTCTCCCAGGTGATGTGAAGTTGGTCTTGCAGAAAAGGTTGGAGGAAGGTTGAGGGTGGCTGAACATGAATCAGCAGTGGCCCAGGTGGTCAAGAAGGCCAACAACATCCTGGCTTGGATCAGTCATGGTGTGACCAGCAGGAGCAGGGAAGGCATTGTGCACCTGTATTCAGTGTTGCTGAGGTCACACCTTGAATCCTGGGTTGAGTTTTGGACTCAAAACTCTAAGAAGGGTTGGGCCCCTCACTCTGAGAAGGATATTGAGGGGCTGGAGCACATCTGGAGAAGGGGAAAAGAGCTGGTGAAGGGTGTGGAGAACAAGGGTTATGAGAAGCAGCTGAGGGACCTGGGTTTTTTTAGGCTGGAGAGGAGGAGGCTGAGGGGAGACCTCATTGCTCTCCACAACACCCTTAAAGGAGGTTGTGGTGGGGTGGGTTCTGGTCTCTTCTCCCATATAAGAAGTGATAGAATGAGAAGAAATGGCCTCATGTTGTGCGAGGTGGGTTAGATTGTCTATTAGGCAAAATGTCTTTGCTGAAAGAAGTGGTGCAGCATTGGAAGAGCAGTGGTGGGGTCTCCATCCCTGGAGGTGTTCAAAAAGATGTAGATGTGGCATCTGGGACAGGGTGTAGTAGGCACAGTAGTGTTGGGCTGATGGTTTGACTGGGTGATCTTAGATCAGCCTTAATGATTCTATGACACCAGCATTTCCACTTTCCAAGTAATTTGAAGTCTGTCATGCAGAGAAAACCGCAGGAAGGAAACAGCAGCTTGGTGTTTGATCGTGGGGATGAGGAGAAGCAGAGAAGAAAAAGAGAAGGAGATTTGGTCGACATAAACAGCAGCTCCATATTTAAGCATGGAAGGGTGAAGAATGATCAGACCTGGTCAACACAAACCGACATGAAACCACTGGACTGAGGCAACATTGCTGATTCTTTGAGTCTCAAGGGAAGAGCCCAGATCTCAACCTACAGAGTGGGCCAGCCCAACCCCTCCGAGCCTACTAAACCATGTCCCAAAGTATGATGTCTACACAATTTTTGAACCCCTCCAGGGATGGAGACTCCACCGGTACCCTGGGCAGCCTCTTTGAATGTTTCACCACCTGTTTCAGAGTTTTATCACCCCACAACCTCCATCCATAACATTTAAGCACAAAACACTGCAGTTTTCCCATCGTGCTCATACCGGACATTGGTTTTGGACCTCCACCACCTCCGACTCTGTTTTTAAACATGAAGATAGCGTTCCTCTATCTGTCTTTTCATTAAAAAATTCTCTTCTCCTGTCCAACCTGGAGGTGGGGGGAAAAGACAACCCTCAACCTTGTGTAGTCAAGGTTATGGCGATAAATTCTGTAGCATTGTCACTTCTATTCGGAGTAAATTGGCTGGCCGCTCGCGGGCTGAAGGGAAGATAATTTGCTGTAGTATTTCAAATGGATTAGAAATGGATTTGAAGGGAAAGTTCATGCCTCCCATTACAAAAGCTCGAAAGAAGACTCTCTTAAAGCACTGTTCCCACTCTGGCCTTCATTATCCACGCTTAATACCTTTCCTATTTTCCAGCGTTAATGAAATTTCCTGCCGGAGCGAGCCTTGTGGACAGACGGGAGGACTCTTTAGATCGGCGGGCTTGCGCGACAGAAAGGGAATTACAAGTTCCTCGTGTTGAGGAGCCAGCGTATTCTTCAGGTCCTTGGCCTGGCTCTTATCTCATTAATTTTATCCTCTTTGCTCAATGCAGTTCATTTCCAAACGCCGTCCTTTCCATTCGGGCAACAATTCCACGGAGAGCTGTGACACCGACTCCGATGAAAAGCGTTGGGTGCAGCTTCTCGACCTCCCTTCCCCTCGTACACCTCACTGGTGGCTTTTCCTGCCACCGCTGGGGGGTCGGATGTCACCGACAGGGTGGGACGCAGGCAGTGATGGTTGTGTTGGGGCAACAGAACTGCCGGAGAGCAACAAACTCTTTGGTTTGAGAGGAACGCTCTCACAGCGTTCTGCTTGAGAAACTGTCAGCCTCTGGGCTGGACAGGCGCACACTCTCCTGGATGGAAAACTGGTTGGATGGCCGGGCCCAGAGAGTGGTGGGAAATGGTGTGAAATCCAGCTGGAGGCCAGTGACAAGTGGGGTTCCCCAGGGCTCAGTGCTGGGTCCAGCCCTGTTCAATGTCTTCATCAATGATCTGGATGAAGGCATCGAGTACACCCTTAGCAAGTTTGCGGACGACACTAAGCTGGGTGGAAGTGTGGATCTGCTGGAGGGTAGGGAGGCTCTGCAAAGGGATCTGAACAGGCTGGACCGCTGGGCAGAGTCCAATGGCATGAGGTTTAACAAGGCCAAATGCCGGGTCCTGCACTTGGGGCACAACAACCCTGTGCAGTGCTACAGACTGGGAGAAGTCTGTCTAGAAAGCTGCCTGGAGGAGAGGGACCTGGGGGTGTTGGTTGACAGCCGACTGAATATGAGCCAGCAGTGTGCCCAGGTGGCCAAGAAGGCCAATGGCATCTTGGCTTGTATCAGAAACAGCGTGACCAGCAGGTCCAGGAAGGTTATCCTCCCTCTGTACTCGGCACTGGTGAGACCGCTCCTCGAATCCTGTGTTCAGTTCTGGGCCCCTCACCACAAGAAGGATGTTGAGGCTCTGGAGAGAGTCCAGAGAAGAGCAACAAAGCTGGTGAAGGGGCTGGAGAACAGGCCTTATGAGGAGCGGCTGAGAGAGCTGGGGTTGTTTAGCCTGGAGAAGAGGAGGCTGAGGGGTGACCTCATTGCTCTCTACAACTACCTGAAAGGAGGTTGTAGAGAGGAGGGTGCTGGCCTCTTCTTCCAAGTGACAGGGGACAGGACAAGAGGGAATGGCCTCAAGCTCCGACAGGGGAGGTTTAGGCTAGACGTTAGGAAAAAATTTTTCACAGAAAGGGTCATTGGGCACTGGAACAGGCTGCCCAGGGAGGTGGTTGATTCACCTTCCCTGGAGGTGTTTAAGGCACGGGTGGACGAGGTGCTGAGGGATATGGTTTAGTGTTTGGTAGGAACGGTTGGACTCGGTGATCCGGTGGGTCTCTTCCAACCTGGTTATTCTGTGATTCTGTGATTCTGTGAAAAAAGAGGTTTCTTACGGGTGAACGTTGGGCTGTTAAGTTCCCTCCACGCTCTTTTGTGTGGGCTCAGCTCCCACTGGGATTTTTTTGGTATAAAATGCATTTTAATTTCAATTTTAAATCTCTTGTAATGGAATGAGCTGGGTTGGAAGGGATATTAAAGCCCATCCAGTTCCAACCCCACTGCCATGGGCAGGGACACCTCCCACTGGATCAGGTTGTTCCAAGCCTCACCCAACCTGGCCGTAAACACCTTCAGGGATGGAGCAGCCACGATTTCCCTGGGCAACCTGGGCCAGGGCCTCCCCGCTCTCAGCAAGAAGAATTTCTTCCTAATGTCTGACCCAAATCTCCCCACTTCCAGTATGGAAAGGGGCTCCAGGAAATCTGGGAGGTGCTCTTGGTCAAAGAGTGCAGGGATAGGACGAGGAGGAGCAGATTTGAGCTGAAAATAGGGGATTTACATGAGATATTAGAAAGAAATTCTTCACTGTGAGGGTGGTGAGGCCCTGGCCCAGGTTGCCTGGAGAGGTCATGGCTTGCACCTCCCTGGAGGTGTTCAAGGCCAGGTTGGATGGGGCTTTGAACAACCTGATCCAGTGGGAGGTGTCCCTGCCCACGGCAAGGGGTTGGAACTGGATGGGCTTTGAGGTTCTTTCCATGATTCTATGATAAAATCCTTTAAAAGTCCCAATAGAAATGCTCCAAACAGGAGCCCGTGGTCCCACGCATTAGGGTCTTGACTATCTCAAAAGGCTACTGGAGAGGAGAGGATGATGCTGTATGTGTTGCTGCTCTTCAAATGGCTTTTTCTTTTTAATATTGCTTCATAAAAGTATAAAACGTCTTAAAATCTGCAGCCGTTGCGGTTTGCTCGGCAGCTGCTGCCTGCTCGCGTGCTGCTCACTCTAGAGGGGTCAGATGCCACCAGGTAATCACTCTTGATAAATGGTGGCTTTCGAACAAGGAGCTCGCAACAACAAGAGTGCGCAACCACTTCAGCGTCTGAGGGAGTACAGCAAGGCAAGAAAATAAATATCCGGATGAGAAATCCTGAGCCGGCAACGTTTACACGTAGAGCAGAAAGCCGACCCTGTCCTGGGCTGCTCCAAAACAGTGTGGCCAGAAGGGCGAGGGAGGGGATTCTTCTCCTCTGCTCTGCTTTGGTGCGACCTCACCTGGAGCCCTGCATTCACTTTTGGATTTCTCAACGCAGGAAGAACACGGATCTGTTGGAGCAGGTCCAGAGGAGAATATAAAGATGATCGGAAGGCTGGAGCACCTCTGCTCTGAGGACAGGCTGAGAGAGTTGGGGTTGTTCAGCCTGAAGAAGAGAAGGAAGACCTCAGAGCAGCAGTTTTGAGCCCCTCACTCCAAGAAGGACATTGAGGTGCTGGAGCGTGTCCAGAGAAGGACGATGAAGCTGGTGAAGGGGATGGACAACAAGGGTTATGAGGGGTGGCTAAGGGACCTGAGATTGTTTAGTCTGGAGAAGAGGAGGCTGAGGGGACACCTCATTGCTGTCTGCAACTCCCTGAAAGGAGGTTGTAGCAAGGTGGGTGTTGGTTTCTTCTCCCAAGTGAAGGTTATAGGACGAGACGGAATGGCCTCAAGTTGCACCAAGGGAGGTTCAGGGTGGACTTGATTTAAAATATCATTAGTGAAAGAGTTGTGAAGCCTTGGAGAGGCTGCCCAGGTAAGGGGTGGAGTCTGAAAGAGGCTTCCCAGGGAGGTGGTGGAGTCCCCATCCCTGGACATGTTTAAAAGCTGGGTAGATGAGGTGCTCAGGGATCTGATTTAGTGGTGGACAGGTATGGTGGACTTGCTGATCTCAAAGTTCTTACCCAACCAAATAATTTTCTATTGGTTTGAGGACAAAAGTACACAACATTTGGGCTCTCCTGTGCCTCAGTTTCCCTCTGAAAAGTGTGAACAAATCCCTCTGTCCAACCAACCTGTGACTCTTCCAAATCACCTAATTTTGTCCAAATTCCAACTTTGTCTTCCTCTCTGGAGAACAAATCCTTGGGGAACCAGGGTGCGAGCTTCTTTGTTCATCCCCTTGGGAAAGAAAAAAAAACTGGAGGAGCGATTCTCTGAGCGCAGTAGCCAGTGGCAACAGCGTGATGAAATGAATTGGCTGTCATGCTAAGCGCTAAGAAATGGAACGATTAACGTCGTCCAATTCTCCTTTTCTTTGCAGCACATGTTCATTTGAAGGTAATGCTCTCCGGGGTTTGCATCCTGCTGATAGGACGGCGGGGTCTTAATTTACAGCTCGATGCCGGTTAATGTGTGCTTTTATATCCGTTGTCTTAATAGCATTACGAGCGTCGTTTGGGTTAATACAAAATTAGAGCGCTCATTTGCATAAACAAATTACTGTTTGGATTAGCGCTAAATGGCGAAGACGACCGATAGGCGAGGAGATTGGATTTGGCTCGGTTTGCAGATGAAAATGAGCTGGGTGGTTCTGGGCGGCGTTGGGAGGGAGGTGGGATGGGAGAATTGTGGCGTGGGGTTGGATGAGAAGCTCCAGATGAGGTGGCAATGGGTGCTTGCAGCACGCAAGACCAACCATGTCTCCTGGGTGGCATCCACTGCAGCGTGGCCAGCAGAGCAAAGGAGGGCATTCTGCCCCTCTGCTCTGCTCTCGTGAGACCCCACCTGGAGTCCTGTGTCTGCTTCTGGAATCCCCAATACAAGAAGGAGATGGAACTGTTGGAGCAGTTCCGGAAGAGGCCACAAAGATGATCCAAGGGCTGGAGCTCCTCTGCTCTGAGGACAGGCTGAGAGAGTTGGGGTTGTTCAGCCTGGAGAAGAGAAGGCTCCAGGGACAGCTTAGAGCAGCTTCCAGTACCTGAAGGGGCTCCAGGAAAGCTGGGGAGGGACTTTTTCCACGAGCCTGGAGTAGTGGGATGAGGGGAAATGCCTTTCAGTTGGGAGGGGGAAGATTTAGATGAGATATTAGGAAGAACTTCCCTGTGAGGATGGTGATACTCTTGCCCAGGTTGCCCAGGGAAGTTGTGGCTGCCCCACCCTGGAGGTGTTCAAAGCCAGGTTGGATGGGGCCTTGAGCAACCTGGTCTAGTGGAAGGTGTCCCTGCCCATGGCAGGGGGGTTGAAACTTTAAGGATGGTCTTTAAGGTCCCTTCCAACCTAAACCTTTCTATGATTATATGATTCTATGAGTGGTTTGGGTTGGAAGGGACCTCCAAGCCCATCCAGTTTCACCCCTCCTGCCATGAGTAGAGATATCTTGTGCTGAATGAGGGTGTTCCAAGTCTCATCCAACCTGGCCTTGCCTCCAGGGAGGGGTCAGACATGACTGCTCTGAGCAACTTGAGCCAGGGCCTCACCACACTCAGAGGAAATAATTTCTTCTGAAGATTTCAGCTCAATCTCCCCTTTTCTGCTCAGAACCATCCCTGCTTGTCCTGTCACTGCAATCCCTGATCAAGAGCCCCTCCGTGGCTTCACTGGAGCTTCTTTCTGTGCTGGAAGCTGCGCTAAGGTCTCCCCAGAGCCTTCTCTTCTCCAGGCTGAAAACCCTCTGTCCTTGTATGGGTGATGCTCCACCCTTTGGATCATCTTCGTGGCCTCCTCTGGAACCAGAGGATCCAGAGCTTCTTTGCCTACAGCAAGAGCATCCCTGGTTCCTCTCTGTCATCTCCAGCCTTGGGCAGCTGAGGGATTACTGACAAAGCAGCAACTCCTTGCGATATCTCTCATAGCTTGGATTCACTTGGACTTTATCATTTTCTTGCAGGTCTCCACTATTAAACCAAGCACGCCCATCGCCTCAAGGTGGCAAATCCCAGCACGTGCAGCAGAGATGGAGGAGCAAAGGCTATCGCTGCATCGGTGGGGTGATGTACCGAGTGTCAGCCAACAAACTCTCCAAGACCAGCACCCCTATCCGGGGCAGAGACCTGAGCACCAAGAGCCCTGGCAGAGCAGGTGAGCAGCAAGAATTTGTCCTGGTCTGCATCCAAAATCCAGTGATAACCTGGCATTGGTGTTGAGGTCAGCTTTTAGCGTATTATCTCTGACCCATGTGTTGCAGTTCATCTTCTGGCCTCAGTGTGGACCAAGCACAAGGGTGATGGGCATCACATCAGTGCCAAAGTGCATCCTTCAGCTCTTACACTGAAGGGGAAACAGTGTAGAAGACACAAAAAGTTGAAGAAGATTGAGGTTGTTCTTAATTCAGGCTTAATTCAAGCTTGTAGGGGCACGCTGTTAAAGTTTTCTTCTTTCAACCTGAGCAAAGTCTTGGGGAGCTTCAAATAGCAACAAAAGGTTAAAGGTATTTGAGGTGCTTGTCAAGTTGCATTCAATATTGACCTAGGAATGCTGGGAGGATTGGTCTGCCCCACCTGCCCCTTCCCTGGAGGTGTTCAAGTCCAGGTTGGATGAGGCTTTGAGCAACCTGATCCAGTTGGAGGTGTCCCTGTGCAGGGCAGGAGGTTAGAACTGGATGGGCTTTGAGGTGCCTTCCAACCCAAACCATTTTATGATTCTAGGATCATTAAGGTCCCTTCCAACCCAAAGCATCCCGTGATTCTGTGATCCAGCTGCAAGCACAGGGTTTGGACACCTGCTCCTTGTCCCTGTGCAGGACAAAGATGTGGTGTCAGACACGGAAAAGCCCTTTTCCCCAGGAACGGGGTTGGTAGAAACTCTTATTTCTGCAAAGGTATATTTTTCACTTGCAAAAGTATTAGAAAATAGGCAGTGGGATGACATGGAAAGCATTCAATGTGCTGAAATGAATTAAGCAAGCACAATAATAGGATTTCTCCACCCAGAACGAACATCTCCTTCATGCAGTGTCAGGTTTATGGTGGGACTCAATGATCTTAAAGGTCTTTTCCAGCCTAAGTGATTCTGTGATTTCTTTCTACGACTGGTAAAACGTTATTCATAGAATCGTGATGAGGTTTCCCCTCAGCTTCCTTTTCTCCAGTCTAAACAACCACAGGTCCCTCAGCCACTCCAAGAACCCCTGGGCTCCAGACCCTTCACCCGCTCCATTGCTCTTCTCTGGAGGAGCTCCAGCCCCTCAATGTTCTTCCTGGAGTGAGGGCCCAAAACTGAACCCAGGGTTCAAGGTGCAGCCTCACCACTGCCAAGTCCAGGGGGTCAATCCCTGCCCTGGTCCTGCTGACCACGCTGTTTCTGATCCAAGCCAGGATGCTTGTGGCCTTCTTGGCCACCTGGGCCACTGCTGGCTCATATTTGGCCTCTGTTGACCAATGCCCCCAGGTCCTTCTCCTCCAGGCAGCTTTCTAGCTGCTCCTCCCCAAGCCTGGAGCGCTGCAGGGTGTTGTTGTGTCCCAAGTGCAGGACCCGACGCTTGATCTTGATGAACCTCATCTCGTTGGCCTTGGCTCATCGATCCAACTTGTCCAAGTCCCTCTGCAGAGCCTCTCTACCCTCCAGCAGATCAACTCTTCCACCCAGTTTGGTGTCATCTGCAAAATGACTGTGGGAGCACTCAATCCTGTCATCCAGATCAGTGATAAAGATACTAAACAGGACTGGTCCCATAAACATATTAAACAAGACTGCGAGCTCCTCCACTGCATTTGATGCTCACAGCTGGCTGATGCTCATGGATGTGATTCCAGATGCGGTGGAAGAACTCCACACTTATTAAAAGGAGGAGGAACATCGCCATGGCGCGGGGAACCATAGGCTGGGAGAAAGTGCGCTCCTGGCTTCTTGTTTACCAGCTAATTTTAGAAGTGCTGAGTGCTGCAGGACCTCGCTTTTGGCGTTTGCAAGGATAATAAAGTGCTTCCACAGGCCTGGCC
This sequence comes from Phaenicophaeus curvirostris, assembly GCF_032191515.1. NCBI lineage: Eukaryota > Metazoa > Chordata > Aves > Cuculiformes > Cuculidae > Phaenicophaeus > Phaenicophaeus curvirostris. The sequence continues at coordinate 98,228,751 of NC_091394.1, read as the reverse complement.
GAGGGCTCACGTGAACAATTCTCACTCCACTGAGCTGCTTGGCTTTTTAAAAATTGTTGGATCAGGCTGCTCAAAGCCCCATTCACACAGAATCACAGAACAACCAGGTTGGAAGAGACCCACCGGATCACCGAGTCCAACCGTTAACCTGACTTTGAACACCTCCAGGGATGGGGCAGCCACCGCTTCTCTGGGCAACCTGTTCCAGGGCCTCACCACCCTCATGGTGAAGAATTTCTTCCTAATGTCTCCTCTAAAGTTTCCCCCTTCCAATTTAAAGCCATTCCCCCGCGTCCCATCATTTCAGGCCCTTGGAAAAAGTCCCAAGCCCTAGCTTTCCTGGAGCTCCTTCAGGTACTGGAAGCTGCTCTAAGGTCTCCTAGGAGCTTTCTCTTCTCCAGGGTGAACAACCCCAACTTTCTCATCCTGTCCTCAGAGCAGAGGGGCTCCAGCTCTCGCATCGTCTTTGTGGCCTCCTCTGGCCCCATTCCAACAGTTCTATCTCTTTCTTCTGTTGGGGATTCCAAAATTGAACACAGGACCCCAGGTGGGGTCTCAGGAGAGCAAAGTAGAGAGCAATCCTGTCATCCCCTGTCCTGTATTGATTGTCCCGATCCAAGTGTAGAACCTTGCATTTCACTGTGTTCTAATGAGGTTCACACACATGTTTTTAGGGGTTATTCACCCCAGGGTGCTGGGCTTTGCCTTTTCCCCCGCTCCATGGCTGTTTGAGCAGCTCATCTTGTTCCTGGGAGCATCCCAAGCGGTAGAACACCTCCAACATGTTGGGACCAAGTAGTGGAAGGATGAGGAAGAAGTTGGTGGAGAAGAGGCCAGCCCGATGCACCAAGGTGTGACAACAGCAAAAACTGGAGGGTTGCTTTCCTCAGGTTTCAGCTGGTTTTGGTGTTCCTTGTGCTGGTGCCCACTTGTGCTCAGCCCCTTAGAGCTCAGTTCCTTGGTTTTGGGATTACTCAATGTTTTACCACTCTTGAACTCAATCCTTTGGCCCCTTCTAAATGCAGTCCCTTGTCTTTGGGTTCACTCGATCCCTTTGCCCCTTCAATCTCCATCCCTCATCTTTGGGATTGCTTAATTTCTTGCCCTTTTTCAGTTCAATCCTTCAGCTCCTTTGGGCTCAGTCCAATGTTTTTGGGATTGCTCAATCCCTTGGCCCCTTAAATCTCAATCCCTTGTCTTTGGGGTTACTCAATCCCTAATGTCTCTTGAACTCAGTCCTTTGACTGCTTTGATCTCAGTCCTTCATCTCAACCCCTTACCCTTTTCAGCTCAATCTCTTGACCCTTTTTGAACCAGAGCCTTGCCTTTCCGAATCCCTTGGCCCCTTCATTCTCAAACCCTTGGTTTGGGGATTGCTCAGTCTCTTGCCCTTTTGAGATCAATCCTTCAGCTTCTTCATGCTCAGTCCCTTGGTTTTGGGATCTCTCAATCCCTCGGCCCCTCAATCTCAATCCCTTGTCTTTGAGATTGCTCAATCCCGTGGCTCCTTTAATCTCAGTCCCATGTGTTTGGGATTGCTCAATGTCTTTCCCCTTTTGAGCTCAATCCTTCAGCTTCTTGCCCTCAGTCCTTTGGTTTTGGGATTGCTTAATCCCTTGGCCCCTTCAATCTCAATTCCTTGGTTTTAGAATTGCTCAATCTCTCTGCCATTTTCAAGTTCAATCCCTCAGCTTCTTTGGGCTCAGTCCATTGGTTTTGGGATCGCCTGGTCCCTTGGCCCCCTCAGTCTCAATCCTTTGTGTTTGGGATTGCTCAAACCCTTGGCCCTTTTGAGCTCAGTCCTTGAGCTTCTTTGATCCTCAGTCCCTCGGTTTTGAGATAACTCGATCCCTTGGCCCCCTCTGTTTAAATCCCTTGTCTCTCAGATGTATCCAGTCCCTTACCCCTTTTGAATTCAGTCCCTTGTCTTTGGGATTACTCAGTCCCATGCCTGTCTTGAACTCAGTCCTTTAGCCCCTTTTGAGCTAAGTCCCATGTTTTTGGGATTGCTCAATCCCTTGGCCCCTTCAATTTCAACCCCTCGGTTTGAGTTTGCTCAATCACTACCGCTTTTGACCTCAATCAATGGCTTCTTTGGGTTTAGTCACTCATCTTTGGGATTGGTGAATCCCTTGGCCCTTTCAGTCTCAATCCCTTGATTTCAGGATTGCTCAATCCCTTATCCCTTTTGAGCTGAATCCCTTGACCCTTTTTGGACCAGACCCTTATCTTTAACATAATTCAATCCCTTGGCCCCTTCAATCTCGAGCCCTTGGTTTTTGGGATTGCTTGATATCTTGACCCTTTTGAGCTCAATCTATAGCTTCTTTAGTCTCACTTCCTTGGTTTCAAGATTGTTTGATCCCTTGGCCCCTTCAATCTCATTCCCTTGTCTTTGGGGCTACTCAATTTCTTATTCCTCTTGAGTTCAATTCTTTGGCCTCTTTTGAACCCAATCCCTCATCTTTGTGATCACTCAGTCCCTTTGCCCCTTTGATCTTGGTCCCTTTCCTTTGGGATTGCTCAATCCCTTGACCTCTTTTGAGCTCAATCTTGTGTCTTTGAGATTGCTCAGACCCCTAGACCCTTCAGTCTCACTCCCTTGTCATTGGGATTGCTCAGTCTCTTACCAATTTTGATCACAATCCTTTGGCCCCCTTTGAACCCAGTCTCTCATAGTTAGGATTGATCAATCCTTTGGCCCTTCTAGTTTCAAGCCTTTGGTTTTGGGATTGCTCAATCTCTTGCCCTTTTTCAGTACTTCAGCTTCTTTGAGCTCAGTCCCTTGGTTTTGGGATTGTTCGATCCCTTGACTCCTTCAAACTCAAGCACTTGTGTTTGGAATTGCTCAGTCTCTTGGCCCTTTAGAGCTCAATTCTTCAGCTTCTTTTTGCTCAGTCCATCGATTTTGGGATTGCTCGGTTCCTCAACCCCTTCAATCCCACTGCCTTGTCTTTGGGATTACTCAATTCCTTGGCCCTTTTAGAGCTCAATTCTTTGGCCCCTTTTGAACCCAGTCCTCTGTCTTTGGTCTTATTCAGTCTCTTGCTCTGTTTGAGCTCAAGCCGTTGGCCCCTTCTGAAAACCTTCCCTTGTGTTTGGGATTGCTCAATCCCTTGAACCCTTCAATCTCAATCCCTTGGTTTAGGGATTACTCAATCTATTGCCCTTTTTGAGTTCCCTCAGCTTCTTTGGGCTCAGGCCCTTGGTTCTGGGAGCACTCAATCCCTTGGCCCCTCCAATCTCAACCCCCTGTTCTTGGGATTGCTGAATCCCTTACCCTTTTTTGTGCTCAATCCCTTGACCTCTTTTGAACTCAGTCCCTTGTCTTTAACTGAGATTGCTCAATCCCTTGGCCCCTTCAGTTTCACTCCCTTGTCTTTGAGATTGCTCAATCCCTTACTCCTCTGGAGCTCAATCCTTTGGCTCCTTTGAGCTCAATCCTGTGTCTTTGGGATTGCTCATTCCTTTGGCCCCTTCAGTCTCAAATCCCTTGTCTTTGGAATTGCTCAATCCCTTGGCCTCTTCATTGTCCCCATCTTGTTTTGGGATTGCTGAGTCCCTTGGCCCCTTCTGAACACATTCCCTTGTCTTTGGGATTACTTGATCCCTTGACCCCTTCAATCTCAATCCTTCGGGTTTAGGATTACTCAATCTCTTGCCCTTTTTGAGTTCAATCCCTCAGCTTCTTTGGGCTCAGGCCCTTGGTTTTGGGATCACTCAGTCCCTTTGCCCCTTGAATCTTAATCCCTTGTTTTTGCGATTGCTGAATCCCTTATACCTTTTGAGTTCAATCCCTTGACCCCTTCTGAGCTCAGTCACTGGGCTTTAGGATTGCTCAGTCCCTTACCCATCTTGAGCTCAATCCCATGAACACTTTTGAACTCAACCCCTTGTCTTTGGGATGGCTCAATCGCTTGGCCCCTTCAGTCTCAATCCTTTGTCTTTGGGATTGCTCAATCACTACCCCTTTTGTCCTCAATCCAATGGCTTCTTTGGGCTTAGTCACTCATCTTTGGGACTGGTGAATCCCTTGGCCCCTTCTATGTCAGTCCATCATCTTTGGGATTTCTCAATCCCTGGTCCCCTTCAGTCTCAATCACTTGTTTTCAGGATTGCTCAATCCCTTATGCTTTTTGAGCTCAATCCCTTGACCCCTTTTGAACCAGTCCCTGGTCTTTCAAGTTATTCAATCCCTTGGCCCCTTCAATCTCACTCCCTCTCTTTTGGGATCACTCAATTCCTTGGCCCCTTGAATCTCAATCCCTTGTTTTTGGGATCCCTCAATCCTTCAGCCCTTCCAATCTTAGTTCCTTGGCTTTGGGATTGCTCAATCTCTTACCCCCTTTGAGCTCAGTCCCTTGGCCCCTTCTCAACCCAGTCCCTTGTCTTTGGGGTGCTCAATCCTTTGGCCCTTTCAGACTCAATCCATTTGTTTGGGGACTGCTCAATTTCTTGCCCTTTTTGAGTTCAAGCCCTTGGTTTCTTTGAGCTCAGTGCCTTGCTTTTGGGATCGCTTTATCCCTTGGCCCCTCCAATCTCGATCCCTTGTCTCTGGGATTGCTCGGTGCCTTAACCCTTTTGAGATAGAGTTGTTGACCCTTTTTGAGGTCAATCCCTTGTCTTTAGGATTGCTCAGTCCCTCACCCATCTTGAGTTTAATCCTTTGGCCCCTTTTGAACTGAGTTCCCAGTCTATGGGATTGCTCAATCCCTTGGCCCTTTTGAGATTAATTTCTTGACCCTTTTCAAGCTCAGTCCCTTGGCTTTAGGATTGCTCAGTCCCATACCCATCTTGACCTCAATCCTTTGGCCCCTTTTTAACTCAGTCCCTTACCTTTGGGATTGCTCAATCCCTTGGCCCCTTCAATCTCAATGCCTTGATTTCGGGATTGTTCAATTCCTTACTTTTGAGCTCAGTTCCTTGACCCCCTTTGAACCAGACCCTTGTCTTTCAGATTACAAAATTCCTTGGCCCCTTCAATCTCAATCCCTTGATTTTGGGGTCACTCAATCCCTTGGCCCCTTCAATCTCGAGCCCTTGGTTTGGGAATTGCTCAATTTCTCAGCCCTTTTGAGCTCAATCCTTCGGCTTCTTTGGGCTCAATCCCTTGCTTTTGGGATTGCTTGATCCCTTGGCCCCTTGAATCTCAGTTCCTTGTCTTTGGGATTTCTCAATCCCTTGCCCCTTTTTAGCTCAATTCCTTGGCCCCTTTGAGCTCAATCCCTTGCTTTGGGGATTTTCAATCTCTTTCTTACCCATTTTGAGCTCCATACCTTGACTTTGCACCACTAGATCCAGTAGTGATGGAGACCTGAGCTTGCAGAGCTCAAGAGATGCTCCACAGCCGCTGCTCCGGGCTCCTTGCAGGCATCTGCTTGTACAACAACATCAGTCCCCATAATTGCTTCATAATTGAGGTGGTTTCACTTAATAAAACACTCATGACCACCTCGCCCAGGGACACACACGTTCCTGTTGGGACCTGAGGTGCAACCAGACAGGAGAATACGGAAAACTGCTCCCGTGTAGTGGCAGCTCATCCCTTGTTTTGCTGTTACCTTCTGGAGAGTGAGGGCTTCTGCTGTCCGGTGAGGAAAATAAATTACCCCCAGCAGCTGCTAGTGCTGATCATCTGAAACAGGGGAGCCCACTTAAATGAATAATAATTAAAGAAATAAATTTCCCTGAGTGCCAGCCTGAAAACTTTTTGTTCAGCAAGAAAAGCGAAGGAGAGCCTTGCAAAATGAATCGCTCGGCTCTTGCCGGAGGAGGCTGCCTGCACTGTGGCGGGCGATGCAGGGTTATAATGGGATTTATTAAAGGAACTGGTGTGGTTCAAGGAGGCCTCTTCCTGGGTGCCAAGGTCATACAACAAATGGCAAAAACTCCTTCCTTGATGAGTGAACAATAATGGGAAGCTGGGATGACCCCATTATGGTCACTCCTGAGTCAGAATCATAGAACCAGAGAATGGTTTTGGTTGGAAAAGACCTTTAAGATCATCGAGTCCAACAGGTGATCCAACTCTGCTAAATCCACCGCCAGACCATGTCCCCAGGTATGACATCTTGTTGTCATTTAAACACCTCCAGAGGTGGGGATTCAACCACCTCCCTGGGCAGCCTCTGCCAGAGCTTGACAGCCCTTTCAGTGAAGGAATTCTTCCTTAATATCCAGCCTAAATCTCCTCTGCTGCATCTTGAGGACGTTTGCCGGTCCTGTCTCTGGCTACCTGGGAGCAGAGACCAACCCCCACCTCACCACAACCTCCTTTCAGGGAGATGTAGAGACTGATGAGGTCTCCCCTCAGCCTTCTTTTCTCCAGGCTGAACAACCGCAGGTATCTCAGCTGCTTCTCGTAACCCTTGTTCTCCTGACACTTCCTCAGCGATGTTGCTCTTCTCTGGACACTCTCCAGCCCCTCAATGTCCTTCTTGTAGTCAGGGGCCAAAACTGAACTCAGGATTGGAGGTGTGGCCTCTCCAATGCCGAGTCCAGGGGCACAATCACGTCCTTGGTCCTGCTGGCCACACTATTCTTGATGCAGGCCAGGATGCTGTTGGCTTTCTTGGCCACCAGGGCCACTGGTGGATCATACCAGATGATGGAATATCAGATAATGGAGGTCATTGTCTACCAACTGCAGTTGCTTGGGCAAAGCTCGGATTGTTTCCTTCCTCATGTAAGAGTTCCATAAGTTATTCTTGATTTGGGGCAGTTAAAGCAGGCAGAGAGAGTTGGGCTTACTCAGCCTGGAGAAGAGAAGGCTCTGGGGAGACCTTAGAGCAGCTTCCAGTACAGAAAGGGGCTCCAGAAAACCGGGGGAGGAGCTCATGATCAGGGAGTGCAGGAATAGGACAAGGGGGTATGGTTTTCAGCTGAAAGAGGGGAGATTGAGATGAGATCTTAGGAAGAAATCTTTCCTCTGAGGGTGGGGAGGCCCTGGCCCAGGTTGGCCAGAGAAGTTGTGGCCGCTCCCCGTGCCTGGAAGTGTTGAAGGCCAGGTTGGGTGGGGTTTTGAGCAGCCTGGTCCAGTGGGAGGTGTCCCTGCCTATTGCAGGTGGTTGGAATTTGGTGATTTAAGGTCCCTTCCAACCCAAACCATTCCAGGACTCTGATTCTCTGGGTAGCGATGCATTTAGTGGTTTCCTTTGTCCCCAAGGAAAGTGACCTGCATGGCAAGCCCAGGCCATCAGCCTAATGATGCCCTCACCCTCTTACGCTTCCATTGGCTCCGATGCAACTTTCCCCTTTTTTTTAGGCTATTTCAGCCTTTCCAGGATATAAAAAATAAATTACTAGCTCAGATGCGCAAACAGACCTTTCCACATGATGAAGTCCTGGCCCCTGAGCTGTGCCCTAGGAGCAATAAAGCCCTTCCTAAATAATTAAGCAGGTAATAATTAACCGTGTTCCCTCTGTGCGATATTTGCAGCCGATTTGTAACGCGAAGGAAAATTTCAAATGTCCTTTTCCGTGTGCATTTGTTGCATTGCAAGCTTTGGGGCGAGGGGGAGGTGAGCAGGGGTGATGGAGCTGGATGGAAGCCTCCTGCTCCCCATGAGATGGAACCAACTGAGTGTACTTCATAGAATCATGGAATGGGTTGGGTTGGGTTGGAAAGGACCTTAAAGATCATCCAGTTCCAACCCCCTGCCATGAGCATGGACACCCTGCACTGGATCAGGTTGCTTCAAGCCTCATCCAACCTGGCCTCCAAACCTCCAGGGATGAGGCAGCCACCTCTTCTCTGGGCAGCCTGGGCCAGGACCTCACCACCCTCACAGGGAAGAAGTAGCTTTTAAGATCTCATCTCAATCTTCCCTGTTTTGAGCTTAAAACCATTTCCGCTCATCCTATCCCTGCACTCCCTGATCAAGAGCCCCTCCTCAGCTTTCCTGGAGCCCCTTCAGGTACCAGAAGCTGCTGTAAGGTCTCCCCGGAGTCTTCTCTTCTCCAGGCTGAACCACCCCAACTCTCTCAGCCTGTCCTCAGAGCAGAGGTGCTCCAGCTCTCAGATCATCTCCATGGCCTCCTCTGGACCTGAAATAAAAGGGTTCTAATTAGCATAGGTTTGTTGTGGTGGGCTGCAGCATCCGATGCACTCGTCTTCAACACATTCTCTGGTTTTGGAGCTTTTGGCATGGATAGATTGTGCCTTTTCCCCCTCTTTTTCTGTCAAAAGCTGGAATTCCAAGCAGGAGGCGTACGCTGTGGAAAACACCGCGGTCTCGCTCGGCTGTGAATTCCTTCAGAGGAGCAAGGAGGAAAGAAAAAAAAGGGAGTTGGGCTGGAGCCCCCGCTATTAATCATAGCTGTAATCATGCATTTAATGAACATGACAGCTCCCGCTCCCTCCGGAGCGACGCGCCTGGCTTAGGTACAACAATCACTTCTCGACGCTTGAGAACGCCGCGAGCCGCCGGAGCAGCCGGTGTCAGGTTGGGATGATGCATGAAGAGAAGGGGATAAAAAAAAAACCCGTTTACCACGGGCTGTGGATTTCCTTACAGATGATGCGCTTGGAAGCGGCTGCATCATTAAGAAGAAGAGCAGAGAGAGAGAGAAAACCACCTGTCCCTTACGCAGGGTATAAAATACCACGCCTGACGCCTCTGCGGTGCGTGTAATCCGTTAGGAAGCCCTTAATGTGCAGTTCCCGACGCTCTTCCCAGCAACTTTGCTTCTTGCCTGTCCTTTTTATTCCCTCCCCATCTTGTTCTGCTGCCTCTGAGTGTGCACACAGGAGGTTCTTGCTCTGCTGCTCATTTCAATCCCGGCAGTGAGGGATTTCTTTGAAGTGTAACGTGGAATGTGTGAGTTGCTCTCATGTTCCAAAAGTTTTGCTTTGTCCCGATGCTCTTTCCTGGCTAGAGAGCGACTGGGGAATGAGGACGAACTTGGAAGGGGAAGATTTAGCTTCAACGGTAGGAAGAAATTCCTGCTGAGTTTGGGGAGGCACTGGCACAGGCTGCCCAGAGATGTTGTGGATGCCCCATCCCTGGAGGTGTTGAAGGCCAGGTTGGATGAGGCTTGGAGTAACCTGATCCAGTGGGAGGTGTCCCTGCCCATGGCAGTGAGGTTGGAACTGGACGATCTTTAAGGTCCCTTCCAACTCAAACCATTCTATGACTCTATGATTCAACTTTTCCTCTCTTCGTTGTCATTTCAGTCCTCCAAAAAGGCATCAAGACATGAAATGATGTAGCCCAGAGAAGTCGTGGATGCCCCATCCCTGTAGATGTTGAAGGCCAGGTTGGATGGGACTTCTAGCTCCTTGTTCCCAACCCACGTGTTGCAGTTCATCTTCTGGCCTCGCAGGAGACCAGGTGAAAGATGATGGGCATCATATCAGTGCCATGGTGCATCCCCCAGCTCTTACACTGAAGTAGAAACAGTGTAGAAGACACAAAAGCTTTAAGAAAATTGAGGTTGTTCTTTACTGAGGCTTAGTTCAAGCTTGTAAGGACGCACTGTTGAAGTTGTTTCTTCATCTGAGCAAAGTCTTGGGGAGCTTCAAACAGCACTACAAGGTTAAAGGTGTTTGAAAAGCTCATCAAGTTGCTTTCACTATTAATCTAAGAATGCTAGGAGGATCAGTCTGCCCCACCTGCCCCAACCCTGGAAGTGTTCAAGGCCGAGTTGGATGGGGCTTTGAGCAACCTGATCCAGTGGGAGGGATGGCAGGGAGTTGGAACTGGATAGGTTTCGAGGTCCCTTCCAACCCAAATCTTTCTTTGATTCTAGATTTGGGACTGGCATCTGTCCTGCAAAATAGAACTGTGTTCTATAAAGTCCAGTCTGAACCTGCCTTGGTGTTACTTGAGGCCGTTTCCTCTCGTCCTATCACTTGTTCCTCGGGAAAAGAGATCACCACCACCTCACCACAACCTCCTTTCAGGGAGTTGTAGACAGTGATGAGGTCTCCCCTCCTTTCTCCAGGCTAAACAGCCACAGCTCCCTCAGCTTCTCCTCATTACCCTTGTTCTTCAGCCACTAAATGCTTACAGAGCCTTGCTTACATTTAAACTTCTTGCATGATGCAAAAGCTTCTAAAAATACCATCGCGTCGGAGCCTGGGTTTCCTCCTTAAATCTCAGTTGAAATGTGTAATTATGGAGCTTCTTAACTGGCACTGTTAAGCAGCCACTGGCCTGTCTCCTCCTGGGTAAATATTTAGATGGTTTTGTAATAGTTCAGAGAGGATTTACATGTGGAGTAGTAGGTAATCACAGAATCATAGAATTGCTAGGTTGGAAAAGACCTTTGAAATCCTCAAGTCAGCTGTACCTGTCCACTACTAAATCATAGCCCTGAGCACCTCATCTCCCCAGCTTTTAAATCCCTCGAGGGATGGAGACTCCACCACCTCCCTGGGTAGCTGTTCTAGTGCCTGAGAACCTTTTTGGTGAAGGAATTTTTCCTAATGTCCAATCTGAATCTGCCCTGGTGCCACTTGAGGCCATTTCCTTTTGTCCTATTGCCTGTCACTTGTGAGAAGAGACCAACACTTGCATCGCTACAACCTCCTTTCAGGGATAAGATCTCCCCTCAGCCTCCTCTTCTCTAGGCTAGATAAACCCAGGTCCCTCAACTCCTCCTCATAACCCTTGTTCTCCAGGGCCTTCACCAGCTTCCTTGCTCTTCTCTGGACACGCTCCAAGACCTCAATGTCCTTCTTAAGAGTGAGGGGCCCAAAACTGAACCCAGGATCTGAAGTGCGGCCTTACCAATGCTGAGTCTAGGGAGACAATCGCTTCTCTGCTGCTGACCATGCTGTTTCTGATCCAAGCCAGGATGCTGTTGGCCTTCTTGGCCTACTGGGCCACTGCCAGATCATGTTCAGCTGCTGTCGATGAACACCCCCAGGTCCTTCTCCTCCAAGCAGCTTTCCAGCCACTCTTCCAGCACTGGAACATTGTATGGGTCGGTTGTGTCTCCAACAGATGAAGAGCATGCCTGAAGAGTTTCTTTACCACCTGCCAGACTAATGCTTTGCTAGACCTGGATGGTTGCATCTCATCCAGGTTTTACTGTGGGTGGGACTGGCTCTTGCATGGTTAAACTGCCTCCAAACTGTGAGTCTGTAACAGAAGATGGGCATCTCCCTGTAACAGGAGATGGACATTGCCTGTCCATGTGTAATGGCATGAAGAAGCGTCCCAGGAGATAAAAGCTGGGGAAATCCCCTCCAAAGTTCTTGCCCTGGGTGTATTTTTGCTCTGTATAAACTAAAACTCAACAACACGAGGCCGTTGCACCCTTGATTTATTTACTTCTCTGTTTCTTTAGTGATTCCTCCTTTCTGGCCAAGCTTGAGTTCTCAGGCTGCCTTAATGAAGAGATGGGACACAAGAATGGGAGCGCGTTCATACCCCGGAGTCCAATTTTATGCCCGGCTATTAAATATTTAAGAGAGCTCGTCTGCTGCCCTGGAGACCCTGTTCCTGGCATAGCTTGTCCTGCTGAGCTTGCTTGAAGAAACATTAAACCTAATTGCAAAGGGCTGAGAGATGCTCTGTCCCTTCTCTAATGGCTTTGCTTTGGGTCTTTCTCCCTCTGTCCCTTGGGACGTCAACCTTGCTGGAGTGCCTTGGCCTCTTAATCTAAGAATCATAGGATTGCTAGGTTGGAAAAGACCTTTGAGATCATCAAGTCCAACTGTCCCTGTCCACTACTCAATCATAGCCCTGAGCACCTCATCTCCCTGGCTTTCAAATCCCTCGAGGGATGGAGACTCCACCACCACCCCAGACAGCCTCTGCCATTGCCTAAGAGCCCTTTCCCAGTAGAAGTTTTTCCTAATGTCCAATCTGAACCTTCCTTGGGGCAACTTGAGGCCATTTCCTCTTGTCCTATTGTGTTGAAGAAGAGACCAACACCCACCTCACTACAACCACCTTCCAGGCAGTTGTAGCCAGTGATGAGGTCTCCTCTCGGTCTCCTCTTCTCCATGCTAAACAACCACAATTCCCTCAGCTGCTTTTCATAACCCTTGTTCTCCAGACCCTTCACTGGCTTTCTTGCTCTTCTCTGGATGCGCTCCAGCGCCTCAATGTCCTTCTTGGAGTGAGAAGCCTAAAACCAAAACCTGGATTCAAGGTGTGGCCTCACCAATGCCAAGTCCAGGGGCACAACACAATCCCATGTCCTCACCAAGAGATGCTCTGCAGCACCTTCAGAGCGACCCAAAGTTGATGGGAATTTAGTGCTGAAAACGACTTGAAAAAGGTGCTCCTACAGTGAGGCAGCTCTGGAACAAGGGGGTAGCCATAAAAAAAGAAGACAAAAAAACACCCTCAGAGGTGGCTCAAATGCTTGGTTGATACTCAACACTCTTGCGAGCTCAACTGAGCTCACGGCAAGCTGGAAGGCACTTGCCGCTGAGTTCCACAGAGCTCGCTCGATGCCTCTGATGGACAGGCATGTGGCACCCGTGCCGGCATCGCGCCTGCGCCACCGCTTGAGTTGCAGAGGGAACAGATGGGGCTTTGCCGATGCCGGCAGCCCGAGTGACAGCTCGCGCGCGGGGAGAGCGTGGTGCCGCGCTATCAAATTCCACTCACTCACTCCCCAACACGCCCGGGCTGGCAGGTGAGTGACTGAGCTGCTCTTGTACCACCTGGAAAGCTGAGATACAGCCGTGATTTGCAGTTCATGCTTTCCTACGCTAGTCAAGGACAATTTAATTACGTTCCTGCCTTCAGCTCTGGAGTCCTCAGCACAGGAAGGACACGGATCTGTTGGAGCGAGTCCAGAGGAGGCCACGGAGATGATCTGAGGGCTGAAGGACCTCCACTGTGAGCACAGGCTGAGAGAGTTGGGGTTTTTCAGCCTGGAGAAAAGGCTCCGAAGAGACCTTAGAGCAGCTTTCCAGTATGGAAAGGGGCTCCAGGAAAGCTGGGGAGGGGCTCTTGATCAGGGAGTGCAGGGATAGGACAAGGGGGAACGATTTGAAGCTGAAAGAGGGGAGATTTCGATGAGGTATTGGAGGCAAGTGCTGGGCTTCCCCTGCAGGGAGTGGCCAAGCCAAGTGTGGAAATTTGCTGAGTTGCCCAGAGTGGGGTGGCGAAAGTCCCTACTGTGTTTAGAGCTGGAAAGGAACCCTTTGCTGTGGCCACTCCAGAGGTGCCGGCAATGTAGAGGTCCATAAAGAACATCCTCACCCATCTGGGCTCTGGGAACTTCTTACTGTGGGTCAAGCAATAAGATCATCAGTCCTGGAATGTTTTGGGTTGGAAGGGACCTTTGAAGCCCATCCAGTTCCCCCTCCTGCCATGAGTGGAAAAATCATAGAATCATAGTTTGGTTTTGATTGGAAGGGACCTTAAAGCCCATCCAGTTCCAACCCCTTGCCATGGACCAGGCTGCTCAGAGCTCCATCCATCCTGACCTTGAGTGTTTCCAGAGATGGGGCATCTCCCACCTCTCTGGGCAGCCTGGACCAGGATTTCACCACCTTCAACCTAAACTATTCCTTCCTTCGATCAGTCTGAATCTCCCTTCCTTCAATTTAAAACCATTCCCCTTTGTCCTGTCACAACAGACCTCATGAAAAAGTCCATCACCATCTTTCTTACCGGCCCCCTTTATGTATTGAAAGATCCCAATAAGGTCCTCCCAGAGCCTCCTCTTCCCAAGGCTGAAGAACCTCAACTCTCTCAGCCTTTCTTCAGCCCTCAGACCATTTTTGTGGACCTACAGTACCGAATGATGCATGAATTCCTGCAAAATTTCTCAGTTTTGACTGAATTATCTCTTCTTTTCTTCTCTGTTTTCCAACAGCGAGGTTGCTCTGCACACCCAGTCCTGGCTTCTCTCCATCCACTTGCCTCAACAGATCAACTTCGAGCCGCTACATCGCCAGGTCTGTACTTGCTGGGAGGAATGACATCCTTTTCCTGTGGATGCTGCATGTGATTTATGCTGGGGGGGGTGACGACAGTGTGGGACGTTGCTATTTAACCAGCTGGTTAACTGGTGAAGCTCTGGCTGCTGCTTTTCTCCTCTCCTCTGCCTAAGAGGTGATTTTAAGCTCAGCAGAAAGCCACGGTTCTGCTTGGAAAGTGTTACACAGGTTGTTATGGATGGCAACTCCTTTCTGTGGTCATAAAACATAGAATCCTAGAATGGTTTAGGTTGGAAGGGACCTCAAAGCCCATCTACTTCCAACCCCTTCTGTCCACCTTCTGCTGGATCAGGTTGCTCAAAGCCTCATCCAACCTGGCATTCACCACCTCCAGGGATGGGGCAAGCAGGACTTCTCCAGGCAACCTGGTGCAGTGTCTCTATCACTTTTTGGAGGAGTGAAATGACAGCAAAGAGAGGAGAAGCTGAATCATAGAATCATGAAATGGTTTGAATTGGAAAGGACCTTAAAGCCCATCCAGTTCCAACCTCCCTGGCAGGCAGGGACACTTCCCACAAGATAAGGGGCTCCAAGCCTCATCCAACCTGGGATGGGACAGCCACGACTTCTCCAGGCAACCTGTGCCAGGACCACCCCACCCTCACAGGGAAGAATTTCTTCCTCATATGTCATCGCAATCTCCCCTCTTTCAGCTTCAAACCATTCCCCTCGTCCTGTCCCTGCACTCCCTGATCAAGAGTCCGTCTCCAGCTTTCCTGGAGCCCCCTTCAGTCCTGGAAGCTGGTTCCACCTTCTCTACACCATCCCCCTCAGAAGTCACAGAGGACACTATAATCTCCCTTGTCCTTCTCTTTGCTGCACAAATCAGCTTGTGGCCTCTGCTCAGATGTCCTGTGCTCTAGCATCAGCCACCACGGTGTCCTCTACTGGAGGCACTGCCATCCATCAGTGTTCTACTGGGAGCTCCAAACTGGACCAAGTGCCCAGCTGTTGTGCAAGAGCCAAACAGAGGAGGTAGATCCCCTCCCTGATCCTCCTGGCTGCATTCCTGCTCTAGCCCAGGATGCGGTTGATGTCATCAATGCAAGGTGACCTAGCTGACTCCTGGGTACTTGTTGTTCCTCAGGGTCCCTGTGTTGTCTTCTGCAGAGGTGTTTCCTAGGCAGTTGCCCACAACCTGACCTTCTGCATGGAGTTAATACCAAATCCGGGTGTTGCCTGGGAGATTGACCTCATCTTGCAGATTCTTAAAAACTGAGGATGAAGTTGGACAAAAATCAAAAAGACCAAGGAGCTTATGGCCTAGCATGAATATGTGATGAGACAGTGGGATATTCTACGTGGAACTTGGGCTTCCCTGTGATTTC
Organism: Phaenicophaeus curvirostris; assembly: GCF_032191515.1. Taxonomy (NCBI): domain Eukaryota; kingdom Metazoa; phylum Chordata; class Aves; order Cuculiformes; family Cuculidae; genus Phaenicophaeus; species Phaenicophaeus curvirostris. Next base: position 98,213,511 of record NC_091394.1, on the reverse strand, counting down.
AAGTACCATTGACCTGTTTTCTCTATGTTATTGTTGAGTTGGAGGTGATACCTGACCTTCTCTTTCTGTCTTCTTTTAGCCGTGCTGTTCAGCGGAGTTTGGCCATCATTCGTCAAGCCAAGCAGAAGAAGAAGAAGAAGGAATATTGTATGTACTACAACCGCTTCGGCAAGTGTAATCGTGGACAGAACTGCCCCTACATCCACGATCCAGAGAAGGTGGCTGTCTGCACCAGGTATGGGTGGACAACAGCCATGTGCTTTGGCCCATTGCAGTAGAGTGGGACATGGATTGGCTTTGGTGCTTGCTCATAGAATTATTAAGGTTAGAAAAGGTCTTTAAGATCATCAAGTACAACCCTTAACTCACCACTGCTCTGTTCACCACTAAACCACGTTCCTAAACACATAGAATAGAATCATAGAATCATTAAGGTTGGAAAAGACCTTCAGCCCAACACCACCGTGCCTACTAAACCATGTCCTGAAGTGCCTTGTCTACACGTTTTTTGAACCCCTCCAGGGATGGTGACTCCACCACCCTGGGCAGCCTCTTCAAGGTTTTCACCACTCTTTCAGTAAAGAAGTGTTTCCTAATTTCCAACCTAAACCTTCCCTGGTGCAACTTGAGGCCATTTCCTCTCGTTCTGTAACTTGTTGCTTGGGAGAAGACACCAACATCCACCTCTCTGCAACCTCCTTTCAGGGAATTGTAGAGAGCAATGAGGTCTCCCCTCAGCCTCCTTTTCTCCAGGTGAAACAATCCCAGTTCCCTCAACCGCTCCCTGTAACATTTGTGCTCCACACACTTCGCCAGCTTCGTTGCCCTTCTCTGGATGCTCTCCAGCCCCTCAATGTCCTTCTTGAAGTGAGGGGCCCAGAACTGAACTCAGCATTTGAGGTGTGGCCTCACCAGTGCACTTGAGAACCTGTCCTGACCATGCATCAGCTGATTTCTTCCAGCAGCATTTCTCAGATCTTCTCGGATCCATGCAACAGATTTGAAACCTTCAGCCTGTGGCCACCACGTGGCTACAAGACTTGATAATTAATTACAGGAGAACTGATTCATGTTGCCAGCTCATTATATACCTGCCCAGCAGTTGATTAAACCGTGTTATTAGTCATTTAAAAAATGTGGAAAAACCAACTTCATTGATGAACTCCTCGAGTCATTTCTCCATAAAATTTTTGCTGTGTTAGAAATCATTTGGAGGTCGCACAAAGCTCAATGGAGAACATAGAAGAGGGAAAGGGGATTTATTTTTCACTGATTTCTCTCGCTTGTACTCACTCTCCCATAACACATCCTGATGATTACCAAGGTGCACGTGTCTGAGCTCCCTGGTCGTGATTATTGCTGGTGGCTCAGAGGACAAGGGATGCCAAAAGTGTGGCCAGCAGGGCAAGGGAGGGGATTCTCCCTTTCTATTTTGCTCTGGTGAGACCCCATCTGGAGTCCTGCGTCCAGTTCTGGAGTCATCAACACAAGAAGGAGATGGAACTGTTGGAATGAGTCCAGAGGAGGCCATGAAGATGATACAAAGGGTGGAGCACCTCTGCTCTGAGGACAGTCTGAGAGAGTTTGGGTTCTTCAGAATGGAGAAGAGAAGGCTCTGAGGAGAACTTAGACAGCTTCCAGTACTGAAAGGGGCTCCAGGAAACCTGGGGAGGGACTTTTTGCAAGGATATGGAGCGATGGGATGCAGGGAAATGGCTTTAAATTGGAAAGGGCAGGATTCAGATGAGACATTAGGAATAAATTCTTCCCTGTGAGGGTGGGGACCAGATTGCCCAGAGGAATCGTGGCTGCTCCATCCCTGGAGGTGTTCAAGGCCAGGTTGGATGGAGCTTTTAGCAGCCTGATCCAGTGGGAGGTGCCCCTGCCCATGGCAGGGGTTGGAACTGGGTGGGCTTTAACGTCCCTTCCAACCAAACCATTCTATGAATCTATGATTCCACTGAGTCCTCACTTTAAATCCTTCATTCTTAGAATTGTAGAATGGTTTGAGTTGGAAGGAATCTTAAACATTATCTAATTCCAACCCCCCTACCATAGGCAGGAACCCCTCCCACTAGATCATGCTGCTCAAGGCCCCATCCAACCTGACCTTGAACTCTTGAACTTCTTGTTATTCTGTTCCGCGTGGTTGTTGGCCACTCACACCCAGAGGTCCTCCTGGTCCTTCATCCAGCATCTGGTGTGATCAGGGCTCTAGGAAGGACCTTTCTTCTGGAAGCATCATCTCTAAACCTCCTGGTCTAGGCCTTGCTCTGCCTACTAATAAGCAGCCAAATACAATGAAAGAACAAGATCCGCCAGGAGGCATCAGGTGCTCTTCTAGGAGCAGCAACCTGTAGTGATTCAGGGTGTGGAATGTGCTTTTACAAAGAGCTCGGCAGCGGTGGTGTGTGTTTGTGGTCTTGAGTCAAAGGTGCTGATGGGGCAAGGCAGATGCTTGGTGTTTAAAACTGTGTGTTTTGTGACCCACCTCATGCTCAACCATCTCCTTCTGGTGTACCTACAGGTTTCTCCGTGGTACTTGCAAGAAGACGGATGGGACCTGTTCCTTTTCCCACAAGGTGTCCAAAGACAAGGTCTGTATGGCTTCCCAACGGATGTGGTGCATCTCTGTGACTGAGTGGACCTGTGCTGGTGGTTGTAGGGACGTCTACCTCATTGAGTGCCCTTCATGGCAGGGGATTGGAACTAGTTGGGCTTTGGGGTTCCCTTCGAACGCAAAGGAGTCCACGATTCTATGATTTCTCTGCTACAAAGAGTCGTTGAAACCAGAGCAGTGAGGTCAATCGCACTGGAGTGTTGAAATGTTGACAGCGTTGCTGCGTGGGGACTGGTTTGTGATCAGCTCTGGTGTCAAGTCTCCACTGCTGGGATGGAGGAAGCAACATGTGAATGAGGACTGGTTTTCCTGGGGAAGCCAATTTGGCTCAGTCCTTCATCGAGTGGCTTGATGAGCCCAAAACCCCCCTTGTTTGTAGTTCTGGCATGTTATTTGTCAAAAGCAGCTTTGATTACTCAAGCTTTAATTATTTATCCCTGTGAATTGTTCTCATAGCACCTTCTTCACCTCATTCCCTTTGAGCATCATCATCGTCCATTCTCCAGCCCTGGGACCCTGGAGAACAAGTCTTAACAAGGATTGGTTGAGGGACCTGGGGTATTTAGCCTGGAGAAAAGGTTGAGAGGAGACCTCTTCACTGCCTACAACTGCCTGAAAGGAGTTTGTAGTGAGGTAGATGTTGATCTCTTCTCCAGCGTGATGGGACGAGAGGGAATGGACTCAAGTTGCACCAGGGCAGGTTCAGGTTGGACATCAGGAAACATTTCTTCACTGAAAGGATTCTTGGGTGCTAGCAAAGGTTGCCTGGGGAGGTGGTGGAGTCCCGATCCCTGGGGGTGTTTAAGAGATGCATAGATGAGGTGCTCAGGGCTTTAGTAGGGGACAGGTATGGTTGGACTCGATGATCTCAAAGGTCTTTTCCAACCAAATGATTCTAAGATTCCATGTAATTACAGTGCAATTACTGACCTGTGAGGCATTGAACCCACGGCATGTTGGGGCTCGTCAGCATCTTGAATAGGACCTTTTCAAACCGTGTTTGCCTTTAGGCATGCAGGTTTCCTGTCTCTTTTTTAGTCCGTTTGCCTCAGGCACGTTCAGTGTCAGCAGGGACCTCATAAATTATCGTGGCGGCAAGCAGAGTTGCTTCGCACGAGGCACAAAGCACCAGATGTTTTTGACATGGATCGCTCTTCGGAGTCACTTAATCACGAGGATAGAAGAGTGAGAAGATAGACCGGGGACAGTGACGCTCCCTGACTCGTGGCACATCAAAAGAGGGATGAGGATGAGAATTCAGAGGAGGAAGAAGGGCTGGTTGGGGTTTTTTTTCCTCTCTATAGCGTAGAGTTAGATTTCAGAAATAAAGGTGAGACAGAAGAAAGCTTTGCACGTGGGCTCGTTGTTGGTGCATCCAGAATTGTTATAATTATAGAATCGTGGAATCAGTAAGGTTGGAAAAGACCTCAAAGTTCATCCAGTTCAACCGTCAACCCAACACCCTTGTGCCTACTAAACCATGTCCTGAAGAGCCAAGTCCTACAACTGGGTCGGGACAATCCGTAGTTTCAATAAAGGACAGGGGATGACGTGATTGAGAGCAGCCCTGAGGAGAAGGACTTGGAGTGCCAGTTGAGTAGAAGCTTGACGTGAGCTGACAACGTGTGCTGGCAGCCCAAAAGGCTGCATCAAAAGCAGTGTGACCAGCAGGTTGAGGGAGGAGATTCTGCCCTTCTGCTCCACTTTGGTGACACCCCACCTGGAGTCCCGTGCCTAGTTCTGGAGTCCGTTCTCCACCCAGCCTGGCTTTGTGCTTGCAATTGCTCCAACACGAGTGGAATCTCTCCTTCTTCCTTAGCACTTCCCCACTCTGGAAGCATTATCTACATCCAAGACGAGTCACTAAATTAACAAGCCTACAAGCAAAGCCACCTCTCTTAATGTGCTTTAGAAACAATTGTATGCAGAGCACGTGTTTCTGGCTGTGCGCATCATGCTTCATGGAAAAGGAGGATTATTTTTCACCGGATTTGGTGCCTCCAAGGCGATTCAGAGGTCTTCGCTTCCCACCTTGTCATCAGCACGGGCTGGAAGAGAAACAACCTTCTCTGTGGAGTTCAACCTGTTTCAGGGTGATTTGTTGCTGTGAGGATGTTGCTGCTCAAAGCAAGAGGCGACTTTGCTTCTCAACTCGCGTGGCTCCCTGTTAACCCTGGTGATTACTTGCAAAGGTGGCACTAGTGTCATTTATCAGCCGTGGAGAAAGGAGGTGAAGTCGCTCAGTGGAGGGAAGCAGTCGTTTCCCCTCCCTTGTGGGTTTTTTGGAGCATGTCCTACCTTCTCCTTGGATAAAGGATTGAGGGGGCAGCTTCTGAATTGAAAGTGAAAGACATTGAGGTCCTGGGGCACGTCCAGAGAAGGTTGACAAAGGAGTTGAGGGGGCTGGAGAGCACGGGTTATGACATGGGGTTTGGTCTCTCCTGTGCCTCAGTTTCCCCTTTGAGAAGTGGGAGGAATCTCTCTGTCTCCTATGAGAAAGCTGCAACTGTTGCACCAGTGGGGAGCTATTCCCCATCCTCAGCGGGAAAACCCTTGCTCCAATTGGAGGATGCTCTCTGGGGCAGAGCGCTGCTCCACGATGCCTTGCAGATGCTTTCAAAAAATAAAACATCCCTCTGGCAATGGCAAAAGACACCTGGAGGAGAGAGAAAGCACTTGGCTGGGAATTCTGCTTCACAGGGGTTGCAGGGCAGAGCCTTTGGCTGAGGAGCACAGAAGCAGAGAATGGTTTGGGTTGAAAGGGACGTTAAAGATCACTCAGTTCCAGCCACCCTGCCATGGGCCGGAACACCTTCCACCGGATCAGGTTGCTCCAAGCCCCATGCAGCCTGGCTTTGAACATCTTGAGGGTATGGGGCAGCCACAACTTCTGGGCAAGCTGGGCCAGGGCCTCCCCACCCTCAGCGTGAAGAATTTCTTTGTTATGTCTCATCTAAATCTTCCTCCTTCCAACTTAAAGCTGTTCCCCCTCATCCTATTACACCAGGCCCCTGGAAAAAGTCCATCCCCAGTTATTCTGGAGCCCCTTCAGGTACTGGAAGGTCACTATAAGCTCTCCTTGGAGCCTTCTCCAGTCTGAAGAACCCCAACTCTCTCAGCTTGTCCTCATAGTAGAGGTGCTCCAGTCCTGGGATCATCTTTATGGCCTCCTCTGGACCTATTCCAACAGTTCCATATCTTTTTTGTTTTGGGGATTCCAGAACTGGACTCTGGACTTCAGGTGGGGTCTCATGAGAGTGGAGCAGAGGGGCAGAGTCACCTCCCTCGCCCTGCTGGCCACGCTTCTTCTGACGCAGCCCAGGACACGGTTGGCCTTCTGGGCTGCGAGTACACATTGTGGACTCACGTTGAGTTTCTCCTCCACCACCACCCAAAGTCCTTCTCCTCAGGGCTGCTCTCAACCACATTGTCCCCCAGCCTGTATTGAAGTCATGGGTCGCCCCAGCCCAGGGTGTAGGAGCTCGCACCGATGCTGCGTGAGGGATTTCTCCGTGACGCTGCAGAGCCACCGGCGCATTGTGGTGATCGAGGAGAACCACTAAACCTGAATGAAGAGCTTTGTGAGCGAAGGTTAGCGAGAAGCTGGGACTCGGGCAACCGCCTGCTGCTGTTACAACAGCTTTTCCCCTTGAGGAACTCGAAAAGAATCAGCATTTTTCTCCCTAATAGAGCTTCAAAACTCTGTTGTGAGCAATTTGGAAGCTCACGTTGAGTTTCAGGTTCATTAGCTGCTGCCTCCAAAGCATGTACATAGTCAAAAGCTGTCTAATACGGACGCGTCGCACCAGTGCCTTGAATTAATGTTATTGTTATTTGTGTGGACGTAGTGGGGTGCAAACAAGGTTAATTGAAATGAGAACGCTGCTTCCTCTTGATAATGGCTTGGGCTTGACAGCAAGGAGGAGTTTTCTTTTTGTCGAAGAGCTGCCTTTATTATCCCTTTTTATTAGAGCTAATTTGGGCTCTAGATCAAAAACTGCATTAAGGGAATCGCTTGCGGTCACACCACCAGCACCAAACCTGATCGCCCCAGAGCCCCGTCCTTTCTGTTAATGTCTGTTAAAAGACAATTAAAAATAAACTCTTTTAAAAGGGGACCCGTGACAAGTGGTGGCCCTCAGGGACCAGTGGTGGTTAAGATCTTCATCAAAGACAGAGAGAGATTGAGGGCACCCTCAGCATGTTTGAAGATGACACCAAGCTGAGTGGTGCAGTTGCCACACCGGAAGGACAGGGTGGCATCCAGAGGGACCTGGACGAGCTGGAGAAGTGGGGCTGTGTGAACCTCACGAGGTTCTGCAAGGCCAAGTGAAAGGTTCTACACCTGGGTCGGGGCAATCCGTGGTTTCAATACAGGTTGGGGGACAGCATGATTGAAACAGCCCTGAGGAGAAGGACTTGGGGTGTTGGTGGAAGAGAAGCTGGTACATGACCCAGCAACGTGTGCTCGCAGCCCAGAAGGCCAACCATGTCCTGGGCTGCATCAGAAGAACCGTGGCCAGCAGGGTGAGGGAGGTGATTCTGCCCCTCTGCTCCACTCTCATGAGGCCCCACCTCTTATGCTTTCCACCCTTTCTCCAGCATCCTGAAGGGCGCTAAGGTGGCACCTTCTCCCTGTGGGACCACAGAATTTCAGGGAGCTGTGTTGCAGGAGACGGGTTTCTTCATGGTGAAGGTGGTGAGACACTGGAACAGGTTGCACAGGGAAGCTGTGGCTGCCCCATCCCTGGAAGTGTTGAAGGCCACGCTGGATGGGCTTTGAGCAATCTGGTGTAGTGGGAGTTGTCCTTGCCCATGGCGGGGAGTTGGAACTGGATGGGCTTTAAGGTATCTTCCAACCCAAACCATTCTATCATTCTATGAATAGAAGAGCTAAAAATACCTCTGAGATGAGTGGTCAGCAAAAGGTTTGTGTTTATTTCACACATATCATGGTTTTATCTCACTGCTGGGTGGTGGAACAACTCCTAATCTTGAGTTGGGATGGGAACACTAGTGAGTTTCTCATCTTCTGCTTTTCCAGATGCCGGTGTGCTCCTACTTCTTGAAGGGGATCTGCAGCAACAGCAACTGCCCCTACAGCCACGTCTACGTGTCCAGAAAGGCAGAAGTCTGCCAGGATTTCCTCAAAGGCTATTGCCCCATGGGAGAAAAGGTAACATGGGGATCAACTTTTGGCTTTCCGGGATGGTTGCGCCTTTGCTGAAGCCATAAGATGTTGTTGGCGTGAGCTACAGCACCAAAGGGAGCCATAGAGCTGGAAGGGGCTGAACACTTGGATTTGATGAGAAGCAGTCCTGAGCCTTTCCAAAGGGTTATGGGCAAAGTGGCTTCTTTGCCTTCCAGGCAGGAAACAAGGGAAACAAATGAAAGGCTGAAGTTTGCAAACATTGAGCTGGTCTTTCCCCAGGAGGAGCTTCCCGAGGGTGTCCGTGTTCCTGGAGTCTCGTGCCCGAACCGATAGCACCTCCCCTGAAAACTGCTGAGTTATATAAATGAGAAGTGAAGGAAAAGGGTTCTGAGTCCTTGTTTTATGTAGAAAAACACTGACCTTACAGCTTATTTTGAATGCTGGCTCCGTGATGGGTTAAATCTTGAGTCTTAGATCTTGTGGCTTGATCTTAGCACCAAGAGCCACCTTCCTCTCCTGGACTGCAGAAACTGAATCTCAAGCTGTGCGCAGATATGTATATATGTATACGCAGATATGTATATGTGATTTGAGGTCTTCATGGAGCCCACCTCCAGGTCCTGGGGACTTTCTGGTTTGCATCAGTGCAGTGAAGTCCTATGTGGACTTTATGTGCATGCTGGGTAGACTTGCAACCTCATCCAAAATCGTGGAGAATCTACGTAACACGCAGAGCTTGAGAAAGCACAGCTTTCCCAGAGTGAGACCTGGACCCGGCTGCCACTTGGGGTTTCCAAAGGAATTTTAGGACTCTTAGATGTGAAAAAATGAAATTTTGAGGTTTATCTGACATCTCATGGATCCCCGCTTCTTTGTGTCAGGAGAAACAATTAGCAGCAAGCTTGGTTCCTCGGTGGCATGGAGCCATGCGGTAGCATCTCACCTAGCGTTGCTTGATGGCTAAGGGAGAAGGTTGGCGTGTGGTGGAGTGTGGTGTTCTCCTGGAGATCAAAGTGACCATTCTATCTGATGCCTCTTTCCTGTTTTCCATTAATTTATTAATATTAATGTCTATTAGCGTGAACAAGATGGGGGCCACCTTAGCTAGGTTTCTCCATCTGCCATCTCAAACGTACAACAGCAGTTGATGCTGTCACATCAGGGTCCCCAGGCAGTCCTTGTTCAAAAGGGACAGTCAGTTTGCCACCAAGGTTGAATAAAGCAGAGGTGGACTTTGAGATTTATGGAAATGATGCTTTCCTGCTGCAGCTGAGAGCTACCAGGCTTTTCACTTCTGGAGTTGGTTATGCGGTGGGATTTCTACTTATGCTTTGACTATTCTCATCCTTTGACCATGCTCATCCTTTGACCACCATTGTGGCCAGCAGGTCAATGGAGATGATTCCACCTCTCTGCTCCGTTCTGCTGAGACCTCACCTGGAGCCCTGTGTCCAGCTCTGAGGTCCTCAGCCCAGGAAAGACATGGATCTGTTGGAGCAGGACCAGAGGAGGCCACAAAGATGATCTGACAGGATCAAAGGGAATGGTTTTAAACTGAAAGAGGGGAGAATTAAACTCAATGGAAGGAAAGAATTATTTACGCTGAGGGTGGTGAAACCTGACCCAGGTTGCCCAGAGAAGTTGTAGATGTCCCATTCCTGGAAACATTGAGGTGAGGTTGGATTGGACTCTGAGCAACCTGCTCTGATTGGAGATGTCCCTACTCACTGCAGGGAGGTTGGACTGGATGGGTTTCTGAGGTCTCTTACAAGCCAAACCATTCAATGATCCTCTAATTTACTGTGCAGTGTTGGTCCATCTCTGAGAACCCAGCTGGAGGATGGGACTCAGCCTCTTCTCTCAGTCCACGTCTCTCTGGGGAGTTGGGTGGTTACCTCTAGAGTGCATTTCATAGAATGGTTTGGGTTGGAAGCGACTTTAAAGACCATCCAATTCCAATCTCGCATTTGATATGGAAGAAAGCATCACATCAAATTCCTGGCTTGGTTCAGCTTCCACGAGCCATCAGGAAGCAAAAAAGAGGAGACAGTGAAGCCTTCTCCTTGATTGAAAACACAGGAGGAACTTCACAAGCACTGATGGAATTGACTTTTTGGCTGGAAAAAAACAAATGGCTAATGAAATGATCCTTTTGTTTGCCCAACTCTGCCAGATTGCAGGGCACCATCCCAGATTCTTCCCAGTGGGACTCTGGAATGATGATATTTTATTGCATTTAATAGGTAGCTGTGAATAAATGTCTGCATAAACGTGGGCTTGGTGAGCCTGGCTGCTCCTGGAGAACTTCTGCTCTGAGGACAGGCTGAGAGAGTTGGGGTTATTCGACCTGGACAAGAAGGAGAAGGCTCTGGGGAGACCTTAGAGCAGCTAAAAGAGGCTCCAGGAAAGCTGGGGAGGGAAGTTTTCCAAGGGCATGGAGTGATAGGACAGGGGGGAAGGGCTTTAAATTCAAAGAAGAAATTGGATTTAGAATGGACATTAGGAAGAAGTTCTTTATGATGAGGGTGGTGAGGGACTGGCCCAGGTTGCCTATGGAAGCTATGGGTACCCCATCCCTGGAGGTGTTCAAGGCCAGGTTGTAGGGGGCTTTGAGCAGCCTCATCCAGTGAGAGGTGTCTCTGCCCGTGGCAGGAGGTCAGAACTGGAAGGGCCTTAAGGTCCCTTCCAACCCAAACCATTCCATGATTCTGTGATTTCTAACTCCCTTGTGATTTTGGCTGCTTTACACCAGGGAACTCACTGGGATGAACAGTCAGGTGCTTGGATCCACGTGGTGCCCTGGACTGGAGCAACAAAGGGCTCTTCTTCTTTTCTCCATCCCCATAGCTCTCGTTGGCAGAGGTACAGCCCAGCAAACAAGGCTGTGGGTGCTCGGCACCCATCACCGTGGCATCCTTGTGCAAAGCCTCTCCAAGAACCCAAACAAAATGGAATCGCAGAACAGTTTTGGTTGGAAAAGACAAAAAGAACAGTCCAACCATCGATCCATCCCTGCTAAGTCTGCCACCGGACAAGGTCCTCAAGTACAACATCTACACATCTTTTAAACACCTCCAGGGATGGTGACTCAGCCACCTCCCTAAGCAGATTCTTCCAATGCTTGACAGCACTTTCAGTGAATAAATATCCAACCTATATCTCCTCTGACACATCTTGAGGCCATTTCCCTTGTCCTGTGACTGGCTATCAGGGAGAAGAGACCAACCCCCACCTCACTGCAACCTTTCAGGGAGTTGTAGACAATGATGAGGTCTCCCCTCTGCCTCCTCTTCTCTAGGCTAAACAACCTTGGGTCCCTCGACCACTCCTCATAAGACTTGTACACCAAACCCTTCACCAGCTTCATTGCCCATCGCTGGACATGCTCCAGCTCTCAATGTCCTTTTTGAAGTGAGGACCTGAAAAATGAACCCAGGATTCGAGGTGTGGCCTCACCAATGCTGACTCCAGGGACATAATCACTTCCCTGCTCCTGCTGGCCACCCTGTTTCTGATCCAGGCGAAGGCGCCATTGGCCTTCTTGGCCACCTGGGCCACTGTTGGCTCATGCTGATGAAACCAGGTCCTAAAGTGCAACATCTACACATTTTCTGAACCCTTCCAGGGACGGTGAGTTCACCACTGCCCTCGGCAGCTTCTTCCGATGCTTCACCACTATTTCAAGTGAAGAAATTCTTCCTAATATCAAATCTGAATATCAAATCTGAATATCAAATCTGAACCTGCCCTGGCACAACTTGAGGCCATTTCCTCTTGTCCATTCAGTTGTTCCTTGGAAGAAGAGAGCAGTACCCAGCTCGCTACAACCTCCTTTCATAGAGCACGATGAGGTCTCCCCTTAGCCTCCTCTTCTCCAGGCTAACCAACCCCAGCTCCCTCAGCTGCTCCTTATAACCCTTGTTCTCCAACCTCTTCCCCAGCTCCCTTCCGCTTCTCCAGACGCTCTCCAGCCCCTCAATGTCCTTCTTGTAATGAGAGGCCCGAAACTGAACTCAGGATTCGAGGTGCTGCTTCACCAATGCTAAGCACAGGGGCACAATCCCTTCCCTGTTCCTGCTGGCCACGCTGTTTTTATACAGACCCTACAATTATTCTTAAAATATTCCAATTTAAATGAAAATATAAAAGAGATATTTAGAATATTTATTCTATTAGTGAAAGTGCTTACCGCGTTGCTTTTCGCGTGTCAGGAAAGCATTCTCCTACAGATGATGGATAGCAGCCTGTAATTATAGATGAGAAGAAATTGCTGAGCGGGCCATATTTAACCGGGGAGGCGAAATACCGGCGTGGGCCGTTAAGGGTTAATTTTATTGTCTAAATAATATAAAAAAAGTGCTGAGTCCGTTCCTTTTGCTTCAAGCCGAAAGTCCTCAAATGGACCCCAGAGAGTTTATAATCTTCTACTGAATCAAGTGAAAATGTTAACCTTGCTTCATAAAACGATGCCTCGTTAAAGATGCGCCATCCCTTTCCTTTTGAATAATTGAGGACAGGAGTAAATCTCCTCTCATTCTCGGCTTTCCCTGTCCGAGGAACGGCGAGAGTCATCTGCGTGCGGTTTGAGATGCAAAAAGGTCCCACTGGATCAGGTTGCTGCAAGCCCTGTCCCTCCCCATCGCGGTAGCATCTCTAACTGGGTATCCTGAGTCAATAACCACTCTAAAAAATCAGAACTTGCGTTCCTTGGGCTTCCTTCAATATCTGAGACATCAAAACCACTCTCCTGCATCTCCTCCCTTGTTTCCTTGATCATAGAATCATAGAATTGTTTGGTCAGAAAAGACCTTTGAGGTCATCTAGTTCTAACCTGCTGCTGTGGGCAGGGACACTTCCTACTGCATCAGATTGCTTTAAGCACCATCCAACGTTTCCTTAATTGCTGAGTGGTAATTAGGAATTTAGATTCTTTTGTGCTGAGGTTTGGCATGCTGGGCTCTTCTCTCTGTTGTGTTTTCCTCTCTATGCAACCCCAAAGAAGTGAGATTTCTGGTTTTTATTCAACCTTCATGAGAAATGTCCATTAGCATCCATAATTTAGTGTGTTTCATTCTCCTTAAGTACCTTTTAGATGTATTGAAGGATGCTTAGGCCACGTTAATAGGTTTTGACCCATCCCATGGGCTGAAACTCCCAAATCAGGGAATCATAGAATGCCTATGTTGGAAAAGACTTGGAGATTATCAGGTCCAACTGTACCTGTCCACTACTAAATCACATCCTTCAGCACTTTATCCACCTGTATTTTAAGTACCTCCAGCGATGGGGACTCAGTCACCAGGTCTTCCTACAGATAATGACGGGACTGGCATTCGTCAAGAACCTAGCTGCACAGACTGGACTGTGTCAGAAGAAGAATGACCAGCAGGGTGAGGGAGGAGATTCTGCCCATCTACTCTGCTCTGGTGAGGCCTCACCTGAAGTATGATGTCCAGCTCTGGTGTCCTCAGCACAGGAAGGACGTGGGTCCATTAGAGCGAGTCCAGAAGAGGCCATGAAGATGATCCGAGGGCTGGAGCACCTCATATACGAGGACAGGCTGAGAGAGTTGGGCTTGTTCATCATGGAGAAGAGGAGGCTCTGGGGAGACCTTGGTGCAGCTTCTGGTACTGGAAGGGGGCCAACAAGAGTGATGGAGAGGGCTCTTTATCAGGGAGCGCAGGGACAGGACGTGGGGGAATGATTTTAAGCTGGAACAGGGGAGATTGAAATGACATCTTAGAAGGAAATTCTTGACTGTGAGGGTGATGAGGCCTTGGCCCAGGTTGCACAGGGAAGTTGTGGCTGCTCCATGCCTGGAGGTTTTCAAGACCAGGTTGGATGAGGCTTTGAGCAACCTGATCCAGTGGGAGGTGTCCCTGCCCATGACAGAGGGATTTGAACTGGATGGGATTTGAACTGGATGGGCTTTGAGGTCCCTTCCAACCCAACCCATTCTATGATCAGAATAAATGAAAAAGGTTTAATTTTACATTCCCTTTTTCAGGAATATAGGCTGTAGATGGTGGATATCCCTCCTCCACTAGGGAGGGGGCACAGCTCCTGTACCAGAGCATGACCACATCCTTCATTAAAGGAATGTTGCCCCAAATAGTAATCATTTCCAGGATGGAGCTAGCATTTCCTGGTTTTCCAGCATTCTCATCACTTCCTTGCCCGTGGATTTGGAAATTTCTGCAGTCACATCGACCTACACCTTCCTAAAGGGGATGGAGGAACTTACAAGTTTATCTTGATGAAGCAGTCGGTGAAATATGTCTCCAAGTAGCTTTCCTGCCTGAACCATCTCTAAAACAAAGTGGTGTCCACTGGGCTAAAGAAGCCCAGTGGACATCTGCCTGCTGCCTTGCCTGGAGCTCCTTGAACTTCTCTGGCACCTTGAAATGGTCACACTGGGTAAGGCTGGTCCCTCTGGGCTGGTCACCTGCACTGGAGGAAGCCCAAAAGGGGAAGTGGGAAGAGAGAGAGAAATGGGGTGTCATGCAGATGCTCCCCAGGGTTTTCCAAAGATGTTTTGATGAGCTGCTTACTGGTAAAACCTCCTCTCTGGTTCCCTGTCCTTCCTCCCATCCAGGTCCTCATGCCTGCATCCTGGCTTGTGTCATGGGTTCATGAGGAGAGGATGGGTTGAGCCTGTTGGGCGCAAGGGATGTGCACTGGTGAGTGATGTGCACTGGTGAGTGAAGCCATGTTGGCATGTCCCCCGCGGCTAGGGAGAAGCAGGAGGAGATGTGGTCATGGTCTAGTGTGAGGTGTCCCTGCACCTCAGCAGAGGGTTAAAAATTTATGGGCTTCAAGGTCCCTTCCAATCCAAACCATTCTCTGATTCTGTGAGTCAGCTGTGTGGCTGATTAGCCTGGAGGAAAGATGCTTGGCTTCTCTAACACACAAATATGAGTAGACCCTAAGGAGATCAAAGGATGATAATGTGCATTGCATGCCAGGCTGCTGTTGTCATATGTGATGGGTAACCATCACCTGAGATCTCTGCCTGGCTGAGAGCTTGGACCTGGGAGTCATAGAATTGTGGAATCCCTAGGTTGGAAAAGAATTCTGAGATTATCAGGTCTCACCATACCTGTCCACTACTAAACCAAATCCCTGAGCACTTCATCTACTTGTCTTATAAACACCTCCAGGGATAGGGACTCCACCACCTCCCTGGGCAGCCTCTGCCAGTGCCAGAGAACCCCTTTGATGAAGAAATTTTTCCTAATGTTCAATCTAAACCTCTCTGGGTGCAATGTGAGGCCATTCCTTCTCACCCTATCACCTGTTACGTGGGAGAAGAGACCAACACCCACTTCGCCACAACCTCCTTTCAGGGAGTTATAGACAGTGATGAGGTCTGCCCTCAGCATCCTGTTTTCCCGCCTAAGCAACCCCAGGTCCCTCAGCTGCTCCTCATGACCTTTGTTCTCCAGCCCCTTCACCAGTTTCGTTGCCCTTTTCTGGACGCACTCCAGCCCCTCAGTTTCTTTCTTGGAGTGACGGACTCAAAATTGAACCCAGGATCTGACATGTGGCTTCACCAATGCAAAGTCCAGGTGGACAATCACTTCCTTGTCCTGCTGGCCACACTAAATGATCCAAGCTCAATGATTCTATTATTATTGGGGAATTTGTCTGGAAGAATCGTGGCCAGGGTAGGTTTTGGTGCTGGCATCCTCACAGCGCAAAGACTTCCTGGTCCCATCTAACTGCTGTATCTGTAGAATTGTTTTGTATTGAATAAGCTTTTTCCCCCTGGTGGACATTAGCGAGTGAGATCCATTAAACACCATCTTCATGTTGTTCCATCAGCTGCCTGGAAGCTCGTGGGCAGATTGTTCTCCTGTGGGAACTGTTAAGTAGGAAGAAACAGAGATTAAACAAAGAGGCTACTGTGAAAATGCACCAGGAGATGTACTGGAATAAATCAGGGGGAAGCAGGGACTCTGCGCCAACGTTTGCTGGCAACCAATCCCTCCTGGAGACCTTGACCAGGCAGCAGAGCTAGTAAATGGTCTGGAGAACTGGGATTGATTCCACCAGAGCTCTGCTTTGCACCTTGTCCACGTAAAATATGGGCAACTCTCATGCTTGTAGGGGTAGGTCTGATTCTTATGCGCTGCCCAAAGAATCGTAGAATGGTTTGGGTTGGAAGGAACCTTAAAGGTTGTCCAGTTCCAACCCCTCTGCCCTGGGCAGGGTCACCTCCCACTGGATCAGGCTGCTCATGGCTGCATCCAACCTGGTCTTGAACACCTCCATGAACGGGCCAGCCACAACTTCTGTGTGCCATTGCTTCACCTCCCTCATTGTGAAGAAACCACCCTGATCATGAAGAAACCACCCTGATCATGAAGAAAAGTACTAGTTCCTTGGGAAATGTCATTTTCCACCCCTGGCTGGATTGTGGTGTTTTCACAGTGGCAGCTGCTTGATTCTTCTGTAGAAAATTCAAATATGGGGACTTTTTCTCAGCTGGCAGCTTGGTTTTGTCTGCATTTCTCTTGTCTCATGACACATTAGGTTGTTTACTGTCTCCTTTGCTGGTGGAAGTTGAACAGGTCCCCAGCATAAAGTTCTTCTGTGTGTCTGATACATTAAATTTAACACGTTTCTTTAGGAGAAGCCACATGAGATGGGTCAGCAGCAGCTTCCAGCTAAATTACTTTGAGATTGTCTCCTTGGGTCTAACTCTGTTCAATAACTTTATCCATGATCTGGATGAAAGGATTGGTGCAACCTTAGTAAGTTCATGGATGGCACCAAGCTTGGAGGAAGGGTTGGTCTCTGTGCGGGCAGGGAGGCTCTACAGAGGGATGTGGACAGGCTGGATCCATGGACTGAGGCCAGCAGGATGAGGTTCAGCAAGACTAAGTGCCAGGTCCTACACTTGGGACACAACAACCTTGTGCAGAGCTCCAGGCTTGTGGAAGAGTAGCTGGAAAGGTGCCTGGAGGAGAAGAACCCAGGGGTGTTGGTTGACAGCATCTGAACATGAGCCAGCAGTGGCCCAGGTGGCCAAGAAGTCCAACAGCATCTTGGCTTGGATCAGCCATGGTGTGGCCAGCAAGAGCAGGGAAATATAAAGAGTTGAGCCATCCTGGATTTTCTGTATCTTGGCCGTACCTCCACCTTATTCTGTTTGCCAGGACGTTTTAGTGATGTTTGAGGTGTATCTGTAGACAGTAGCCACATATCCACCTGTTCCAGCTGAAGGTTCATGATGTGCTGAGTAGACCTCAACTTCCCTGCAGAAAAGGACCTGGGAGCCTTGGTGGATACCAAGCCAACCATGAGCCAGCAATGTGCCCTCTTGGCCAAGAAGGCCAATGGTATCCTGGGGTGCATCAAGAAGAATGTGGCCAGCAGGTTGAGAGAGATTCTCCTACCCCTTTACTCTGCCCTAATGAAGCTCCATCTGGAGTCCTCTGTCCAGTTCTGGAATCCTCAACAGAAGAAGGATATGGAACTGTTGGAACGGGTCCAGAGGAGGCCACGAAGGTGATCCGAGCACTGGAGCACCTCTGCTCTGAGGACAGGCTGAGAGAGTTGTTCACCCTGGAGAAGACAAGGCTCCAAGGAGACCTAGCAGTGAACTTCAAGTACCTGAAGGGGCTCCAGGAAAGCTGGGGAGGGACTTTTTCCAAGGGCATGGAGTGATGGGACGAGGGCAAATGGCTTTAAATTGGAGACGGGAAGATTTAGAAAAGACATAAGGAGGAAATTCTTCACGATGAGGGTGGTGAGGCCCTGGCCCAGTTTGCCTGTGGAAGTTGCGTCTGTCCCATCCCTGGAGGTGTTCAAGGTCAGGTTGGATGGAGCTTTGAGCAACCTGCTTGCTCTGGTGAGAGGTGTCCCTGCCCATGGCAG
This sequence comes from Phaenicophaeus curvirostris, assembly GCF_032191515.1. Taxonomy (NCBI): domain Eukaryota; kingdom Metazoa; phylum Chordata; class Aves; order Cuculiformes; family Cuculidae; genus Phaenicophaeus; species Phaenicophaeus curvirostris. The sequence goes on along the minus strand of NC_091394.1, from coordinate 98,195,857 downwards.
GAGGGTTGGAATTAGATGATCTTTAAGGTCCCTTCCAACTCAAATCATTCCATGAATTCCAACTGTCCTGTGATTCTGTGGTTCCTGCTGGGTTTTGGTGCTTGTAGGCATGTCTGGGTGGTACTGGAGATAAATCCTGGCCAGTGGGGCAGCCCCTTCTCTGGAATAGAGGGTTTGTGGCTTACTTTCTCCCATCATTCAGAAATAGCTGATGGAGAACCCTGCCTTTGATAGCTCTTTTATAGCCTACTGCAGCTGTACGAAAATCAACTGCAAAAGCAACTTCATTTCATTTATCTTCAATTTTGGCTGGGGTTGGCAGATGTTTTCTGGGTGATGGAGTTGCCTCCTCGAGTTGGGTTTTTTATTCCTATAATGTGCAGCTGAAATTGTCAGTCAACGAACTGATTAGTTGGTAAAATCTTCATTTTAGCTGAAAAAATGTATAAGGTTGATAATGAGCCTGCTTGTAAGATCACAAATGGTGATCAGGCTGGATTTGAGCAGGCTGAGATCTTTCGGCCTGATGCACTGGTTGGCTCATTGGGGATGTTGAGTCCTCATCTCAGTGCTGGATCCAGTTTAATATCCAGTTGGTTTCTGTTTAATATCTTGATCCGTGACCTGGATGAAGGGATGAGTTGCACCATCAGTCAGCTGGTAGATGACACTAAGCTGGGTGGAAGTGATCTTCTTGGGGGCAGGTAGGGTCAGCATGGAGCCTCTGGCCAGGCTGGATCCATAGTCCGAGGCCAATGGGATGACGTTCAACAAAGCCAAGTGCCTGTTCCTGCACTTGGGACACAACAACCTCATGCAGTTCCAGGCTTGGGGAAGAGCGGCTGGAAAGGTGCCTGCTGGAGAAGAACCTGTAGGTGTTGGTTGACAGGGACTGAACTTGAGCCAGCAGTGGCCCAGGTGGCCAAGAAGGCCAACAGCATCTTGGCTTGGATCAGAAACAATGTGGTCAGCAGGAGCAAGGAAGTGATTGTGCCCCTGGACTTGGCCCTGGTGAGGCCACACCTCGAATCCTGGGTTCAGTTTCAGGTCCCTCACTCCAAGAAGGACATTGAAGGGCTGGAGTTTGTCCAGAGAAGGGGAGTGGAGCTGGGGAAGGCGCTGGAGAGGGTTATGAGGAGCAGCTGAGGGTACTGGGCTTCTTTAGCCTGAAGAAAAGGAGGCTGAGGGGAGACCTCATCACTGTCTACAACTCCCTGAAAGGAGGTTCTATCGAGGTGGGTGTTGGTCTCCTCTCCCAAGTGAAGGTGATGGGATGAGAGGAAATAGCCTCAAGTTGCACTGGGGCAGGTTTATATTGGACATGAGGAAAAATTTCTTCACTGAAAGAGTTATCAGGCACTGTCAGAGGCTGCCCAGGAAGGTGGTGGAGTCCCCATCCCTGGAGGTGTTTAAACAATGGATAGATGAGTTTCTCAGGGCTATGGTTGAGTAATGGAAAGATACAGTTGGACTTGATGATCTCAAAGGTCTCAGAGGTCTTTTCCTGGGTTGCTCCAGCCCTCTGATCATCTTCATGGCCTCATCTGACCCTGTTCCAGCAGTTGCATATTGTTCTTCTGTTGAGGATTCCAGAACTGGACACAGGACTCCAGATGTGAATGATGGAAACACTTCTTGAGCTGCAGAGGAGGCTTAACACCGATCAGGTCCCTTTCATCCTACCTGTGTATCACTACGGAAATCTTTGTAGGTTTGTAGTTCCGTCTTATTTAATGGTGTAATGAGGGTTCTTCTTGCTGCTTTAATTTAACTGGAGTATCTTCAACAGCTTTAAGATGTTTACATTAAAGATGTTGCTTATCAGGGCAAACTCGAACTGCTTAATAGCCTGGGCTTGTTGATAAGAGGACCTCAATAAATACCAGGCTCCAATTCTCTCTCTCACCCTTTAATGTCTTTGTAGAAGGGTTTGCAGGTTCACAAAACCTGAAAATCAGGAAGCCGAGTGAGAAACACAACCGCTGAATCACGGCTACAAAATGGGAAAATCCTGCTGAGGCAGAGTTCTTGATTTCAACTTGAACTTCTGTAGAGATGGACGCAAAGAAGAGCAGATTTCATCTTCACTTCCCATCCTGGGATCTCCCTCTGTTCCCCATCTGTTCACTCTTGGTGGGTGATGTGATTGTGCCCCATAACTGGCGCTGGTGAGGCCACACCTTGAATCCCGGGTTTAGTTTTGAGCCCTTTGATCCAAGAAGGACATTGAGGGGCTGAAGCGTGTCCAGAGAAGGGCAACAAAACTGGTGAAGGGGCTGGAGAACTAGTCTTATGAGGAACAGCTGAGGGACCTGGGGTTGTTTAGCCTGGAGAAAAGGAGGCTGAGGGGAGACCATCAGTGTCTACAACTCCCTGAAAGGGGATTGTGGTGAGGTGGGTCTTCCAAGTGATGGTGATAGGACGAGAAGGAATGACCTCAAGTTGCACCTGGGCAGGTTCAGATTGGACATTAGGGAAAATTTCTTCACTGAAAGGGTTCTCAGGCACTGGCAGAGGCTGCCTGGGGAGGCAGTGGGGTCCCCATCCCTGGAAGTGTTTAAAAGACACGTAGATGAGGTGCTCAGTGATACGGTTTACTACTGGACAGGTATGATTTGGCTTGATGATCTCAAAGGTCTTTTCCAACCTAGTGATTCTATGAGAGCAGACTAGAGGGAGAGAATCCCCTCCATGGACCTGCTGGTCACACTTCTCTGGATGCACCCAAGGATACAGTTGGCTTTCTGGGCTGTGAGCACACGTTGCTGGGTCCTCTTGAGCTTCTCATCCCCCAGTACCCCAAGTCCTTCTCCTCAGGGCAGCTCTCAATCCATTCTCCGCCCACCTCTACTTGTGCTCTATCTTGCCCCCAGTCAGGGGCAGGACTAGTGCTTTTAATGCTCACCTTCTCCAGGAGGTCTGCTTGATTCTTCTATAACCACAGTTCTCCAGCAGGAGCTGGACCCTTGTGTCCATCACAGTGGACAAAGAAATGGACACGGGTCCAAGGAGATGGGAAGATGCTCCAGCACATTGCCATCACTTGTCTGTCCGCTGGTCCCTTGTCACCTGCTGCTGGGAAAGGAGCCATCAAGCAGGGGCTGAGACAAGCCTGGTGATACTTGAGAAGGTCAGGCTGGGCAAAGTGCTGGTGGAGCGGAGCCGGGAATGCCGGCCTGGATGAGACCTCTCATCCCCACCCCGTAAGGTCAGTGGGCAGTTGTTGATCGGCCCAGTAACCCAGCTTTGCCTTCCTCCTGCCCTCCTCTGCCAAGCTCGTTCATGGAAAATGTTAATTAACGTCATTCCCAAGGCTCAGCCGGGAACGTGTGCCAGTTGATGCCTCCTCTTCTGCCAGGTCTGTGCTAAAGAAGGCTGTGCCCTGCAAACCCCCTCACCTCTGTCCTCCTCCCTGTCCACACCAGGGTCTGTTGGGCCATTTAAGGCTTCGTGGGTTGTTAGCGGCACCTTGAATTTCACCCCGAGCTTCCTTGGCAGCCAGAGAGGAATCCCGGCTGTGGGAGGTGCCAACCGGGCACCATCCCAACGCAGGGCACCGCTGCCCATCTGGGCTGTGAGGGGAACCCCATAGCGGGAAGACTCGGGGGAGGAGAGCATCAGCGGGGTGATGGCATCAGCACCCAGTGTCACTGGGTGGTTTCTCAGACTTGGTCCTACACCTGAGTCAGGGAAATCCATGGTTTCGATGCAGGATGGGGAATGACAGCCCTGAGGAGATGGACGTGGGGTGCTGGTTGAGGAGAAGCTCGACATGAGCCATCAACATGTGCTTGCAGCGCAGAAAGCCAACCATGTCCTGGGCTGTATTCAAAGAAGTGTGGCCAGCAGAGCGACGGAGGGACTTCTGCCCCTGTACTGCTCTCAGCTCTGGTGAGACCCCACCTGGACTCTGTCCAGTTGTGGAATCCCTAACAGAAGAATGATATGGAACTGTTGGAATGGGTCCAGAGGAGGTCACAAAGGTGATCCAAGGGCTGGAGGCCCTCTGCGCTGAGGACAGTCTGAGAGAGTTGGGGTTGTTCACCCTGGAGAAGACAAGGCTCCGGGGAGACCTTAGAGCAACCTTCTAGTATGCAAAGGGGCTCCAGGAAAGCTGGGGAGGGACTTTTTCCAAGGGCATGAAGTGATAGGACGAGAGGGAATGGCTTTAAATTGGAAGGGGAAAAGTTTAGATGAGGCATTAGGAAGAAATTCTTCATGCTAAGGGTGGTGAGACACTGTCACAGGTTGCCCAGGGAAGTTGTGGTGCCCCATCCCTGGAGGTGTTCAAGGCCAGGTTGGATGAGTCTTTGAGCACCCTGATTCATTGAGAGGTGTCCCTGCCCATGGTGGGGGTTTGGAACTGGATGGGCTTTAAGGTCCTTTCCAACCCAAACCGTTCTGTGATTGTATGGTGGAATCTTCATCAGCACTTGATGTCGCTGAGTGCTTTCTCCCTAGGGCTTTTTAGGGGTGCTGTGGGTTTTCTGTTGGAAGGCACCAGAGTTTTTTTTTCTCTTTTTATGGTCCAACCTGTGGGCTGGCAGGGTCCCACGGGGGTATAATTAGCCACTGAGACAGGTGGAAAGGATCGGATGGCCCCCAGCCTGAGGTCATGCCCACCACCCCGGCTTCACCCCAGCTGACACGCGCTGAGCACCAAACCCTTTCCAGCAACCCAACATGTTCGCTCTGGCATGCAGGACAAGAGCAAGAAAAGCTGCCGTAAATAAACAGAAGGGGCTTTTCCAGCAATCCCAGCCTCACCAACCCAGCCCTGAAACAGCAGTGATGGACGGGACATTACAGAAGAAGGGTCGAGTGCTGGGAACGACGTGGAAAAGCCATTAGAAACCTGACCCGGGGACACGGCCCTGGGATTAGTCACACACGATTTGTTTTCTTTATTAAGTGTCTTTTTGCCATGGAGCCAAGAAATGTGGTCCGGTACGATGATGGGCTCAGAGGTCCATGCAGGGGAGGTGGTGCATCCCTGTCCTGGATTGCAGCCAGGACCATGGTGATGTCCGTCCCTCGAGAGGGAGTTGTAGCTGGTTCCTAGGGTGCTGTGTTCCTTGGCCTTTCCTCATATAGAATCATAGAATGGTTTGGGTTGGAAGGGACCTTAAAGATCGTCTGGTTCCATCTTTGTAGCCCTACTCTGGACCCGTTCCAACAGTTCCATATCCTTCTTATGTTGGGGATTCCAGAACTGGACACTGTACTCCAGGTGGGGTCTCACAAGAGTGGAGAAGGGGGCAGAATCATTCATAGCATCATTCCTCAGTGCAGCAGAAGCCCCACTGGTGTGAGGGTGATGCGTCATAGAAACGTGGAATGGTTTGAGTAGGAAGCGATTTTAAAGCTTATCCTGAATTCATTACCAATAATTCCATAAGCAAGTCACAGAATCATAGAAAAAAGCCTTTGGTTGAAAAAGGCCTTTGAGATCGAGTCCAACTGTACCTGTCCACTACTAAATTGTATCCCTGAGCACCTCATCTCCCCATCTTTTAAACACCTCCAGGGATGGGGGCTCCACCAGCTCCTTGGTCAGCCTCTGCCAGTGCCTGACAAAAAAATCAGGTGAAGACATCTTTCCTAATGTCCAATCTGAACCTGCCCTGGTTGAAGATGGGTAGATGGAAGTGCTTAGGTATATGATCTAATAGTGGACAGGTACAGTTGGGCTTGATGATCTCAAAGGTCTTTTCCAACCTAGTGACTCTGTGATCACGCTGAAACCCTCACTGTGTTTCTCCTCCTATGGATTTGTCCTATTTTCCCCCAAAAAACATGCAAAATTTGAGCGTCTGTGCCATCCCTATAGCCAGCAGGTTTGCAGAACAGGTGTCCAAGCATGGAAGCACCCATGTAGGGAAAATGCGAGCTGCGTCCTTGCTGATGGAGAGGGTGAACAGGGAAATGGATTTTGGAGTTGAGAAATGTTTGTTGCACCATGTGCTGGGTTGTGTCTTGCCAGGGGCTTTGTGGTGTGGTACTTGTCAGCCTGCAAGAGCCAAGGTAGCATCATTGGCTGGGGTAAAAAGGAGCATCCCTGGTGGGAGTAGATCCCCTTGGACCTCCAGGACCTGCTTCCACCCTCCATCCATCTGGATACACTGGGATGAGCTCTCTGAGTTGCTGGATGTTGTTGCCAAGGTGTTGGGAACAGTTGGAGACTAGGGAGAAGCTGTTCTTTCTCCCTTCTGGCCAGCGTTCCTAGCCACCCCTTGAAGGCATCTGCCTGCTTGCATCTCTTCCTGCCTTTCTTGCTGCCAAAAAGTGCCATTTCCCAGCAGAAAGCCTTGTCCAGGGGAAGCTGTGGAGCAGTGCTGATGTCTCCCACCAGGACAGCTGGTGGATGTGGGGATGGCTGTGAGCATTGCTGCTGGGTGCCACCAAAAGCCTCCCTGGACAGGAGACCATCAACCACACTTATTCCTTAAGCGGAGTGTGTTGATCTCCAGCTCTGGGCCACCTTCAGCAGGAGGATGGTCCAGGAATACATCCCAAAAGAAGTCCAAAAAGGAATATTCCTTCTCTTCCTTCCTCCTTTCCATGTCTCAGGCATGTCTAGGAGTGGAAATCCCTGTGTCCTCTCTGAAACCAGCTTCTCCAGCCCAGTTAACCTCTTTGGGACCTCCAAGCATCACCACCTTGGGTGCAGATCCTTGCTGTTAAGGCCTTGAAGGTTTGGGTCCATAAAATCAGGCGCTTGGAAAGCTGTGGGTGAGTGCATCGCCTCTCCCAGGGGACACTGCTGGTTATACTTTTGGCATGGAACAGTGTTTTGATACACATGAAGCACCACACATCTTCCTCTTCCATAGCAATATGTTGGTGCCACCTGAAGGAACCCAGCTTCAGGAACCTCTGCTCCTCACGAAGCTTCCGCTGCCTTTCCCAATGTTGCTTTTTTTTCCCCTCACAGTGCAAGAAGAAGCACACCTTGGTTTGCCCCGACTTTTCCAAGAAAGGCGTCTGCCCCAGAGGTGCCCAGTGCAAGCTACTGCACCCCCAGAAGAAGCGCCGCCCAAGAATGGCAGAAGATGGGGACCACAGCGATCCCCCTTCCAAGCAGAAACAAGTCTGTGAGGAGATGGGCAGGTAAGAAGGAGCAAAAGAAACTCACTTTGCTGCTTTTAAACACTTTTCTTACCATCCTGCTCCAGATGTTTCCTCTTCCAGATGTGAATCCACCTGCGTGCTGCTTTATTTTAAGACATTGCTGATGTGGGTCACTGTGGTGCCTTCTTGATAGAGCCACCACAGGCATTAGGGTTGGGAAAGTCCATGCATGAGGGAGAGGTCTCCAGGCAGAGCTGATGGAGAGGAAGGATAGCTCAGATCTTGCTACCCAGCGTGTGCCGTTGGGATGTGGGTATCATCACCCTTAGAAATGTGCCACCCAGGGTTTCATCACTTCCAGATGTCTCCATTGCTTTTGTAGCCCTCCCTCCTAGGAGATGGAGGAGCCCTGATGGAGATTCCACCACCAAAAGTCGGTACAGGTTATCCATAGCTCTGTGGGAAATTGGAAACCATCAGCCCTCTTCCTCTCCCTTCCTCAAATCCATGATGGAGAGCAGAGCTGAGCCCTTGGCATTGCATGGAAGGGTTTGTTGACAGGACTAGGCCTCACTGCCTGAAGAAGCACAGATGGAGACGGACATGGAGATAGATTAGTCTTTGTAAAGCCTTTTGGTGGTGGGCTGATTTCTTGGTTAAACCTTAGGAGCTCTCTGAGTTCTCTTTGGGCAAATACGATATTTGGGTGCTGGGTTGAAGCCCCCAGGCTGAGGGACACGTTGGTCCTTGTTCCCACAGAGAGCTTGGCACATCCTTGCCTTCCTCTGCCCTCATCCCCAAGCCCTACCTGCAAAATTCCAACATCCCAGTGTAACTGAAATTTGGCTTTAAAAGCCAAAATCTAAAAATTCTGGTTAGCAGGAGAACATTGCAGTTTGGATGCTCAGCTCCTCCATGGCTCTTTGCAGCGGGATGTGGAGGTGAAGGTGGGATGGAAATGAAGGGACCTGCTCTGGTCTGTGCTCTTGCCTGGTTCTGGGCCTGCCTTGTAAGGAAGTAGAGGGAGACTCTCAACGGGCTCTCCGAACTTATCCCTGATGACAGAAGAGCCTTGGAATGACACTCAGCTCACATCCCCGGTGTGAACGAGGTGTAAAATAGCTCCTTGCTCTTATTAGGTAAGGAGGCATGAGCACGGAGCTGGGTCGACTCCTGGCATCCTCCATGGGAAAAGGAGCTTGGAAGCCACTCGGAAGGGTTTGTTTTTCTTTCTTGGCTCCACCCTCAGAGATGTCAAACGAGCTGAAGTGTCACGGTAGCTGGGTTTGGAGGAGGACGGCAGGGTTGGGGCTGGGCCAAGGGGCAGCTCCGAGCCATCCCTGCTCCTCACGCCCTCCTTCTCCCCTCTGCTCGCTCAGCCCGGTCGGCAGCTGAGCAGCCCAGCTGGAGCTCAGCATCTCCATGGGCCTCTGAGAGCTGGAGACCTCACAGAGAAGCGTGGGGAAGGGAATCCAGCTGGGGAGTGAGAAACTCTGTCTGAATCCAAGCTGGCTCCTGGGAAGTCAGAGATATGATGCAATCTCAGGTGAGGCCCAAGGAGCCTCCATGAGTGACTCAGATGGTTCACCCCAACCTCTTCCATTGCGCGTGATGCCATGCTCAGCATTGCCAAGTGGGATCATTTTGGTTTTCCTTATTATTTTCCATTGTGCCTCCTGCAGGGATGATCCAACCCAGCTCCACGATGATGGGGAGGTGCCTGGACCTTCCAGTGTGGAGGAAGAAGTGAAGTTTTGGAAGAAAGCAAACACTTCACCGACCAGCTGGCTGCGAAAGCTGCCATCCTTCATCTCCCTCCAGTCCTCAGTGTCCCCCGGTGACCTGAGCTGCAAAGAAGAGAAGGACAAGGACGAGTGGGAGCATGAGCCAGGTAGGAAACACTTGCTCAGCTTTTGCTCAGGCATGTTCTGAGCTCGTCTGTCAAGCGAGGAGAGTTATTCCCCCCTGTTCTCCATGGGTTTTGGTGGGATTGATGTTCTTAGAACCATAGGGTGGTTTCGGTTGGAAAAGACCTTTCAGACCATCAATTCCTACCATCAGTCCAGCCTTCCATCACCAGACTATGTCCCCAAGTATGACATCTACTCATCTTTCAAACGCCTTCAGGGGTGGTGACTCAACCACCCCACTGGGCACCCTCTGCCACTGCCTGAGAACCCTTCCAGTAAAGAAATTTCTCCTAATATCCAACCTAAATCTCCTGTGGCATATCTTGAGGCCATTTCCCCTTGTCATGTCACCAGCTACCAGGGAGAAGAGACCAACACCCACCTTGCTACATAATCATAGAATCATAGAATCACTGGGTTGGAGAAGAGCTTTGAGATCATCAAGCTCAACCGTACCCGTCCACAACTAAATTGAATCCCTAAGCACCTCATCTACCTGTCTTTTAAACACCTCCAGGGATGGGAACTCCACCACCTCCCTGGGCAGCCTCTGACAGTGCCCGAGAGCCCTTTCATTGAAGACATTTTTCATGATGTCCAATATAAACCTCCCCAGTGCAACTTGAGGTCATTTCCTCTCATCCTATCACCTGTCACTTGGGAGAAGAGACCAACCCCCACCTCGCTACAACCTCCTTTCAAGGGAGTTGTAGACAGTGATGAGGTCTCTGCTCAGCCTCCTCTTCTCCAGACTAAACAACCCCAGGTTCCTCAGCCACTCTTCGTAAGACTTGTGCTCCAAACTCTTTCCCAGCTCCATTCCCCTTCTCTGGACACGCTCCAGCCCCTTGATGTCCGTCTTGGAGTGAGGGGCCCAAAACTGAACCCAGGATTCCAGATGTGGCCCCACCAGGGCCAAGTCCGGGGCACAATCCTTTCCCTGGTCCTGCTGGCCACACTGTTCTTGATGCAGGCCAGGATGCTGTTGGCCTTCTTGGTCACCTGGGCTACTGCTGGCTCATGTTCAGCCAACTATCAATCAACACCCCGTTGTGAGTCACCAGAGCAGTTATGCTGGGAGCTTGAAGTTGGCTGGCATCAAGGATTTGCATCTCTGGTTGCGCAGGGGCACAACCCCTTGTCTCCCAAAACCACCTGATGGGATTTTGTCCCCATCTTTTATTAATGATTCCTTCTTTGTTATCCTGTAAATAATCCAATGATGATTCCATTCCTGTGATGGAGCCACAGTGGTCCCTGAAATGAGAGTTATTCAGGGGGATGCTCTACCTTATTCCTGGACCTGCAGGAGACTCCTTTCCTCTGGACCATCCATCACATGTGTTTCCCAGTGTGAAATAGCTTCAAAGCTTTGAAATCAAAACAATACTGGTGGGAAGTGGGACGAAGTGTTCGCAGAAGAAGAGGTGTATTAGTCTGAGATGTTCTGCTTTGCACTTGTACTAAAAGATGGGAGAAAAGGCTTTGGAAATGAGTAAAATTCTTGGAAAATACAGTTTTTAGGATGAGCGAAACTTCTTAGGAACTTAGCCACGTGAGAGCAAAACAGGTTCTGCCTCAACTTTTTTTTTGAGTTTTGGAAAAGTTCATAGAATCATGGAAGGGACCTGAAAGTCCATCCACTTCTAAACCCCTGCTGTGGGCAGGGACACCTCCCACTGGACCAGGTTGCTCAAAGCCTCATCCAACCTCGCCTTGAACACCTCCAGGGATGGGGCAACCATGACTTCTGTGGGCAACCTGTGCCAGAACCTCACCAACCTCATTGTGAAGAATTTCTTCCTAATGTCACATCTCAATCTTCCCACCTCCGATTTGAAGTCCCCCTTGTCCCGTCACTCCCATCACTCCCATCACTTGGCCCTTGGAAAAAGCCCTTCCCCAGCTGTCCTGTAGCCCCTTCAGGTACTGGAAGGTGCTCTGAGGTCTCTGCTGAGCCTTGTCTTCTCCAGGGTGAACAACCCCAACTCTCTCAGCCTGTCCTGGTATGGTAGGTGCTCCAGTCCTTGGATCATCTGGACTTGCTCTAACAGATCCATGTCCTTCCTATCCTGAGGACTCCAGAAGTGAATTGAGAGAAATCTTTTGACTGTTGGGAACTCAGCTGTCTGAGAGTGGGAAAAAAGCACGGGAAAATTGTAGTGATGAGGAAAAATATCTTTGTTTCTCTGCAAAGCAGCTCATGGTGAACATTAGTTGTATTTGTCCTTCTCCAACATTTTCCTTGGTTCCTTCACTCCAAATTCAGCTCTGACACTGGAAAGCCCTTCATCACCAACAGCTTTGCAGGGAAGGGACAAGACTTTGGGGCACCACTGAGATGCGTTGGCAAGGCAGAGTTGATAAAGAAGTGGAGGTAGAGATCATGCCTGGTTCTCCTTAGCATTAGGTGGGAGGCTTCTGACCAGACACGGCTTCACATGTTCCTTTTCATCTCCCATCCTGTGCAGCAGCTGTGGTGTCTGAGTGCCATCAGATATGGAAGAAGGGGAGAGCGTCTGGCTCAGAAATCATTTATGGCAGTAAAGATGAAGTCCTCGTTGCCAGCTCAGCTGGCACAAAACCTGGTTTGGTATGAATGTGATTCTTGGCTTGGAGCAAAACCAGCATGTCCAGCAGGACCAGGGAAGTGATTGTGTCCCTGGAGTCAGCATTGGTGAGGCCACACCTTGAATGCTGGATTCAGTTTTTGGCTCATTGCTACAAGAAGGACATTAGGAGCCAGAGAACGTTCAAAGAAGGGGAACGGAGCTGGTGAAGGGTCAGGAGAACAAGGGTTATGAGGGGCAGCTGAGGGACCTGGGGTTGCGTAGCCTGGAGAAAAGGAGGCTGAGGAGAGACCTTATCGCTGTCTACAACTGCCTGAAAGGAGGTTGTGGTGAGGTGGGTGTTGGTCTGTTCTCCCAAGTGACAGGTGGTAGGACAAGAGGAAATGACCTCCGGTTGCACCAAGGAAGGTTCAGTATGGACATCAGGAAAGATTTCTTCACTGGAAGGGTTATCAAGCACTGGAACAGGCTGCCAAGGGCAGTGGTGGAGTCACCATCCCTGGAGGTGTTTAAGAGACAGGGAGATGAGGTGCTTAGGGATTTAATTTAGTAGTGGACAGGTATGGTTGGATTTGATGATCTCAAAGGTCTTCTCCAGCCAAGCAGTTCTATGATTCTATGAAGGGCTGGAGGATCCTTCCCGCTCTTGGATCCCATCCTCCTCTGACTGATCATGGAGCAGGATCCCACTTGGAGAAGCGATGAATTCAGTGCCCAAAGCTGAGCTGAGGCATTTGCCCAACCGTCTTTTAAATGTCAAGGATCTGCAAGGCTGTGCCAAGGCTCAACCATGAGCTTCTTTGTGCCAGGGAGGCCTGAGATGCCTTCACACTGTCGGAAAGAAAATTCCCAGGATTAACAACATATTGTTGAAGTCACGGGCACAGTGGATACAACAAGGGATCATTCTGGCTGGAAAAGCTCCCCTCCATGACGTGACATGAAGCACTTGGCTTCCCTTTCCATGGCTTTCTTCCTCCACGTGCCTCCCTCCTCCTCTGTCCTTGGCCCAGGTTCAACTCCCTTCTGATCTCAGTGGTGGGAGCAGGGAGGTGTTCCCAAAGCAGCATCTTAATTGGGATTTTATGTCTCTGTGAAGATGGAGCAATTAATCCATGGGGAAGAAGGATGTTGAAATGCCTTGGGTTGCACTTGGCAGCCTGTAGGACCTTGGTCAAGAGGTCACAGGTATCATCCTGGCAGCGAGGACATCCTTATCCTCTTGACTGTGCTTTGCACATTCAGAGTAGGATGATTTCCAGGCTTTTTGGATGACAGGATGAGTAGAAGGAACTGTATCAGTCCAGGGATGTAGACAAGAATTATCAATTGGTTTGGGTCGGAAGGGACCTTCAAGATCATCCAGTTCCAACCCTCCTGCCATGGGCAGGGAAACCTCTCACTGGATCAGGTTGCTCAACGCCTCATCCAACCTGGCCCTGAACACCTCCAGGGATGGGGCAGTCACAACTTCTCTGGGCAACCTGGAGAAAAGGAGCCCGGACCACTAAGAAGCCGTCATCTCAAGAGGGTGCAGGGTGAAGCCATTGATGGACCAAATTAGAGGACCAAACATTAAAGGACCAAATGCTTCTTGGTGGCCGCATCACGAGGACTGGTTCTTAGGAGTTGAGGTGCTGTGTGGAGCTGAGCAGGTGGTCAGGATGAGTCCAAGCGTAGCTCTACGTGGTATCTGGTGTCTGTGATGGGGCTTGGGGGTCTGCACGTTCCACGCTGCAGCCTTTGTATCAAGGATAATGTTGGGTTTCTGCTTGTAAAGCCTGAAGGTGACACACAAATTGGTGGAGTAGTAAATAAGGAGGACAGGGTGTTATTACGGAGTGATCTGAATGGCTTGGTTAAACGGTCACAATTTGAGAAAATGCCCTTTTAATGCTGGTAAATGCAGGAGGGATGAAGAAAAAACACCAGCGCTGTGGGCGAGAGGGATGGAGCTGGGATTATTGATGACCTTTAAGGACCAGTGTGCTCAACATGAACTTGTAAGGTCTCAGTGGGGATCTGCAGCCTCTGGATTTGGGATGGAGGAAGAAGTGAGCTGGAAAGGGGTGATGTGGTGTAGATGCATGACATTGAGCTACCTCTGCTGTCCTCCTGTGGGGTGGGTTTTCCAACCTACAAGAGGAACCTTGGAATTTGTGGCTGGAGGAGTAGTTTGAAGGCATCGGTGCTTTCCAAGCATCCCCAAAAAAGCCCATCCATGCGGCAAATTGCTTCTGGACAAGTATCCCAGCTAGGAAAGGTGGGCTTGGTGGCATCCCAGCCTTCACCTCCTTGTGTTCTCCAACCAGAGGGCAAAGCTAGGAGGTTGCATGGGCTCTCCTACCCCTCTGACACCCGTTTCCAGGTAATGGGCTTTTCCATATTTCACCTTCCAGTTAAATCGCCTGCGCTGGAGCCTAACTGGCCTCCCTGCGCTAATTGTAAGCAAGTGCACCAATGCAAACCATTCCAATCGAGCGCTAATTTAATTAGAAAGCACCCATTTTAGTTAATTTGTTCAAGAAGATCACTGGAAACTCCTGGAGAGAACAGATGTTCCCCTCTCCCCCGATGAACATTCAGGGGTTTGTAAATGGCTCCACTCAGCCTTGTTTAGGAGAGAAAAGAGGATTTTATAGCCGCAAACGACCCTTTCTGTAAACATTTTACAGCTCTCTGCACGTTTGAGTGACGATAAACCCCGAGCAACTCGGCGGGCTGCAAATTTGCGACCATACGGCTATCATTTTATTGTCATATTTCACGGTCGTAACGTTAATGGAAGATGCTCGCTCCAGTCTTTTTTTAACGGCTCCGCTGAGCACGCTCAAAACGCTTCGGCGTTGGATTCGTGGAGGTGCCAGAGCTTCTGGGTTCGTTTACAGCTTTCACTTCTGGAGGAATAACTTCGGAAATGCGAAGCTCCTCCCGTCTCCACCGGGCTGGGTGCTTGTTGCCTCCAGTCGGGCATCTTGTGTGACCCCAGCTGGAGTCCCGTGTCCAGTTCTGCAGTCACAGAATCAGGGGATGGTTTGGGTTGGAAGGGACTTTAAATATCATCCAGTTCCAACCCTCCTGCCATGGGCACGGACACCTCCCACTGGATCAGGTTGCTCAAAGCTTCATGCAACCTGGCCTTGAACACTTCCAGGGAGGGGACATGCAGAACTTCTCTGGGCAACTCGTACCAGTTCTCACCACCCTCAGCATGGAGAATTTATTCCTTATGTTCCATCTAAATCTTCTCCCTCCAATTTAAAGTCATTCCCCCTCATCCTATCGCTCCAGGCCCTTGGAGAAAAAGTCCCTCCCCAGCTTTCTTGTAGGACCCCTGCAGGTATTGGAAGCTGCTCTAAGGTCTCCTCGGAGCCTTCTCCTTTCCAGGCTGAACAAACTCAACTCTTTCAGCCTGTCCTTGTACGGGAGGGGCTCCAGCCCTCGGATCATCTTCATGGCCTCCTCTGCACCTGTTCCAACAGTTCCATATCCTTCTTCTGTTGAGGAATCCAGAACTGGACACAGGACTCCAGGCGGAATCCCCAGCATAAGAAGGATATGAAAATGTTGGAACAGATCCAGAGGACGCTACGAAGATGAGCTGAGGGCTAAGAGCACAGGCTGAGAGAGTTAGGATTGTTCAGCCTGGAGAAGAGAAGGCTCTGGGGAGACCTTATAGCAGCCTTTCAGTATGTGAAGAGGCTCCAGGAAAGATGGAGAGGGTCTTTTTCCAGGGGTATGGAATGATGGGATGAGGGGGAATGGCTTTAAATTGGAAGAGGGAAGATTTAGACTGGACAGTAGGACCCTCATGAGTCCCTGGAGCAGATCAGACCCATGGGAGGTGGTTGCAGATCATGTGAGATCTCCGATCACAATAATTTTAGCCTCTGCAGGCAAGAGCAGCAACAAATCTTTATGCAGGATCAGGGGTTTTAGAAGGACAGTGATGTTTGACCTCTGCATGCCTCAGTTTCCCCATTTGCCATATTCTAATTAGCAAGTCCTCTGAAGCTTTACTGGTGGTTTGTGGGTGGCTCAGAGAGCTGCAAGGGTGGAAGCATCTGGGAGGTCTTCAGGAGAGCCAATGATGAGTTTAGCCATGAGAAGAGCAGCTAAACCATCTCCTTCATGGTGTGATCTCCACGTGAGTATGTGGCTGCCAGGACATCGCATCCATGTGCTCACCCTGAGGCTGTTGCATGTGGCTTGCTAACTGCTCCATCACTTTCTCACTGACGTGGTGGAGTTGCAGCAGAGTGAGCTGGTGCCCCATGGGCTCCCCGTGATGGAGATCTGCTAGAGCAGATGCCATGAAGGCTTCTGCCGTGAGAGCTTCTCCCTCTCCACAGATTCCTCTGTGGGCTCTTTGTTCTGCTCCAGCTGCTGACCAACTCAGGATCTATGTGGCAGGACCTTTTCCTCAGTCCTCATGGAGACACCACCAATGTATATGGGTCGACCATGCTGTAGTCATCTTCCTTCTGCTCCAGGGCCATTTTTCAGGTTTAAGTCCAGACCTTAGGATGGCAAGATGGAAGGGACCCAGGCAGGTCATTGAGTCCAACCTCCTGCTTAAACCTAATCACACCTCTGCTGGTGACAGCTGGGAAGTCAAGGACACATGGTGAGGGATGTGTCCCTTGGCAGAAGAAGGTGGCAGAAGCAGGTGGAGGCACTTTGATTGTCATGGTTAGAGCTCATGGGAGTTATAGGCCCTCCCAGATCCTCAGTAGATGGTACCAAGGGGACAAGGACAGGCTAAGTAGAGGAAGGACAGTAGGTCACCAACCCCTGATGTCTGTGGTGAAAGGAGAATGAGGTTAAGAACATGCTTGAGGTACCCTGTTGTCCTTAAATCATCCTTCCCATCACTGCCTTCTGCTCTTGTAGGGTAAATTAGCAAGGTCTAGACAAGGAGCAGGAAATCTCCATCTTCCATTGTGATGGAACCCATGACTCTTCCTTTCTCATGTCTTATCAGCCAGGAGGGCTCTGGGGCAGCATCATCGATCTTGGTGGTACCTTCCCAACACTTCTCCTACCACTTGGCAGAGCTTTCTTGTAATCATAGAATCATGGAAAAGTTTGGCTTGGAGAGAACTCAGAGCCCATGCAATTCCAACCCCTATCCTGGCAGGGGCATCTCCCACTGGATCAGGCTGCTCAAAGGCCTGTCCATCCTGACCTTCAACACCTCTAGGGTTGGAGAAGGCAATCCATGCATTCAGCAGATAAGCATTTGATGCTCCTGTGCTCTTCACCTTTGCTGTGTTATCCCTCTGCTGGTGGATGCTTCCCTCTCCAGTCCTCCACCCAACGCATACTCCATTGGGCATGCCAGGAGACACTAATTAGAGAGCATCAAAGTTCTTTCATAACCAAGTTAACCAACCTCTGATAGAATTGGGGTTTCTAATGCAGAAGTCTATCGAGCTGCACCCATCCCTCAAGCAGGACAATGTGTATCAGTCTAATTGGTTTCCTGTTAACGAGCCTGCTGGATCTGCTCGGGTCATTAGCAATTGCATCTTCTCCTCCTGAGTCAGCAGATCTTCACGGGTTTGGGGGCTCTTTGGTGGGAGTCCCTGCAGTGGACGAGTTTGAAGTTGTTCTCATCCACCTTGGAGACTAGTTTCAGACATCTTCATCATGGATGCTTCCTTCCCAGCCCAAAGAGACACATGGGCTGGTGCTCAGCCTGGTGGTCCTCACCAAAAGGGTAACCCCTGGTGGACCTCAGAATCATAGAGTGGTTTGGCTTGGAAGGGGCCTTAAAGATCATCCAGTTACAACTCCCCTGCCATGAGCAGGGACACCTCCCACTGGGTCAGGCTGCTCAAAGCTCCATTGAACCTGGCCTTGAATTCCTCTAGGGATGACGCAGCCATGACTTCCCTTGGCAACATGTGACAGTGTCTCACCACCTTAATTGCGTAGAATTTCTTCCTAATGTCTGATCTAAATCTGCCCCCTTCCAATTTAAAGCTGTTCCCTCTCATTCCTTATCTCCGTGCCCTTGGAAAAAGTCCATCCCCAGCTCTGATGAGGCTCTGGCACAGGTTGCCCAGAGAAGCTGTGGCTGCCCTGTCCCTGGCAGTGTTCAAGGCCAGGTTGGATGGAGCTTTGATCTAGTGGGAAGTGTCCCTGCCCATGGCAAGGGCTTTGGATCTGCATATGGGCTTTAAGGTCCCTTCCAACCCAAACTGATTCTATGATGTGGAGCATCTCCAGCATCACCTGTGTGCCTAGGTGGCCAAGAAGGCCGTCAGCATCCTGGCTTGTATCGGAAATGCTGTGGTCAGCAGGAGTATGGAAGGGGTTGTCCTCCTGTACCCTCGTACTGGTGAGGCTGCACCTTCCATCTTGGGTTCTGTTCTTGCTCCCTCACTCCAAGAACGACATTGAGGGGCTGGAGTGTGTCTGGAGAAGGGGAATAAAGCTGGCGAAGGGGCTGGAGCACGGGCATTCTTGGAGTGACTGAGGGACCTGGGGTTCTTTAGTCCAGAGAAGAGGAGGCTCAGGGGAGATCTTATTGCTCCCTACAACTCCTTGAAAGGAGGCTGTGGTGAGGTGGATGTTGGTTTCTCCTCCCAAGCAACAAGCGATAGGGTGAGAAGAAATGGCCTCAAGTTGCACCAGGGATGGTTTAGATTGGATATTAGGAAAAATTTCTCTACTGGAAGAGTGGTGGTGCCCTGGAAGAGGCTTCCCAGGTCAGCGGTGGTGTCCCCATCCGTGGAGGGATTAAAAAAACCGTGCAGATGTGGCACTTCGGGACATGGCTAAGTTGGCACCGTGGTGTTTGGCTGACGGCTGGACTGCATGATCTTAGGATAATAGAGTCATTAAGATTGGAAATGACCTCTATGATCTCCAGCCCTTTTTCCCTCTGACTCTTCCAACAAGGAAAGAAAAGCAGTTTTTAAACCCTCAGCAATCTGGAGCGGTGGGCAGGGAGAGGATTTGGGACCAAGGACCAGACTCATCTCCATTTCTCCCCCCGTCTGAGGAGATCCCCCCATCTTAAATCCCTTTCTATCATCAGCTGGATGAAACGAATTCTGTTTTACCTTCTCCGTCGGGTGCAGCTGGAGCCGCTCGGCTCGGCAGCGTCTGTGGGAAAGCCAGGTTTTATTGAAAAATATAATGGTGCCACCTGAAGCGTGATTTACTGCCGTGTCCACTCCTCGGACTTGATAATATATTTCTATTAGATTTCCTTCTTTTCCATCCCTTCTCCTCGCAAAGAGTGGCAACTTTCTCCATCTGCCTGACACCTTCTTAGGCTTCCGCAAAATAAATGTTGATTTTCATCAGGAGAAAGAGTGCTGGAAGTCCTAATTCTCCAAGCGAGGCTGACAAGCTCAGCAAAAGCTGCCCGGCTTTCGATGGAAAGCTCGTGATCCAGCCTCGGTTTCTTCTCGTTGGAAGCAGTTCAATCATCGTAATGAAAAAGGGGTTTCTTAGCCCGGCTTTCGCTAACTAGAAATTATATACCTGGTTCCTGGAAGATGGATTGCGCCGCTGCTGAAATGCAGAGAAGAAAGGAGGAGGGGGAGAGAGTGAAGGCGCGCGAGATGCGACCTAAGATTGATCACGCCATTTGCAGGATCTCCCATGCACAAAAGTGGAAAATACATTTCCGTTGGCTGGGGTGGGTTAAGTGACATCCCTGGTTTCTCCAGTTCTCCCCCTCTCTGGCTTTCATAGAATCATAGAAACATTTGGTTGAAAAAGATCTTTGAGATCATCGAGTCCAACCATATCTGTCCACTACCAAACCATAGCCCTCAGCATCTCATCTCCCTGTCGTTTAAATCTCTCCAGGGATGAGGACTCCACCACCCCTTTTCAAGTGCCTGAGAACCCTTTCAGTGAACTAGTTTTTCCTGATGTCCAATCTGAACCTGGCCTGGTGCAACCTGAGGCCGATGGAGTGTTTTGGGGATGTGGCATTTGCCCATCATTGGCTGCTCCCATGGGGTGAAGCATCCACCACTCCATCCTTTCCAGAAGGAACATCTCCCTCCATCTGAGGTGAGAAACTCTACTAGTTTAGTCCTTTTATGACCTATGTTGGGTTTATTTCGCCATTGCCCTCCTTGTTTATTTGAAGGAGTACATTGGAAATAAGGTGTGGATGCTCTGAAAGCATCTCAGCTCCATGCAGCCCCATGCTGAAGTCAAGAAGCTAATTATGGTTGATTTAAAAATCACCTCTTTTTTTTTTCTGTGTAAACCAAGAAATTGATATTCCTTCTTCTTTAGTCATATTTGCTTTGAATTGCCATGCCTGAAGGCCATGCCGCTGACGGATATTAGCTAATGAAGTGTTCTCTGCTGATCCAGGAGGAACTGAACCATTTTCACTGTTCCTGGTTGACCAGGGCCACGGTTGTTGACAGGGCAGGAATGAGGAGCTGCTGATTTCAACCCCTTAGTGATGGGCAGCAGCTCTGCTGGACGCTAATTATAGCAACCAGGGCCAGATATGGAAATCCCAGGCTGGAAAACCCATCTGGCTTAGAATCATAGGATGGTTTAGGTTGGAAAAGACCGTTAAGATCATCGAGTCCAACCATCAATGCAGCCCTGCTAAGTCCACCACCATTCCATGTCCCCACGTACAACATCTACTCATCTTTTAAACACCTCCAGGGCTGGTGACTCAACCACCTCCTTGGGCAGCCTCTTCCATTGCTTGACAACCCTTTCAGTAAAGGATTTCCTCCTACTATCCAACGTAAATCTCCTCTGGCACATCTTGAGGGCATTTCCTCTTGTCATGTCACCGGCTACCAGGGAGAAGAGACCAAACCCCCACCTTGCTACAACCTCATTTCAGGAAGTTGTAGAGAGCAATGAGGTCTCCCCTTTGTCTCCTTTTCTCCAGACTAAACAACACCAGGTCCCTCAGCCATTTCTCACAAGGCTTGTGCTCCAGACCCTTTCCCAGCTCCGTTCCCCTTCTCTGGATGCGCTCCAGTGCCTCAATGTCCTTCTTGGAGTGAGGTGCCCAAAACTGAGCTCAGGATTTGAGGTGCAGCCTCACTGATGCTGGGAACAGGGGGACAAGTACTTCCTTGGTCCTGCTGGCCACACTGTTCCTGATGCAGGCCAAGATGCTGTTGGCCTTCTTGGCCAGCTGGGCCACTGGTGGCTCATGTGCAGCTATCAACCAACATCCCCAGGTCCTTCTCCACCAGCAGCTTTCCAGCCATTCTTCCCAAAGCCTGTAGCGCTGCATGGGGTTGTTGTGACCCAAGTGCAGGACTCAGCAGTTGGCCTTGTTGAACTTCATGGACTTGGCCTCAGCTCATCGATTCAGCCTGTCCAGATCCTGCTGTAGAGCCTCCCTAACCTCATGCACATCAACACTCCCACCCAACTTGGTGTCATCTGCAAACTGACTGAGGGTGCACTCGATTCCCTCATCTGTGTTGTTGATAAAGAACAGAACCGATCCCAGTATTGACCCCTGGAGACACAACTTGTGACCGGCCACCAGCTGGATGCAAAAGCTTGATGCAGAAGGAGTCATCTGGAAAATGAGGAGGGTGTTCAGAGACCGAGCAGGGTGCGATGGGCGTCTGCTCGATGGTGCTGGTCTCCAAAGCTGAATTTGGCTATGTTGCTGGTGACTAATAGCCACGTCTGTCGGGTCTGCTGTGCAACCTTCTGATGTATGGGTGTTGTATTAAGGGTGGAAAGGTGCTAAATGAGCCCTCTTTATTTTACATAAATTAACTCAAAAGCGATGAATCACTGCCACGGCGTCTTAGACTCCAAGCAAGTTGGTTTACTCAAGTTTAAAAAGAAAGAAAAACTCTTGGTGGTTCCCTGTTGACAGATGCTATGTAGGATCCTCACAACCTCCTGCCTCCCATGCCTCCAAAACCTTCTCCTTTGGCCTTTCAAGGCCTCTCAAAGGAGCCCATGGTTCCACATCCGCGTTGGGGAACATCAATTGGGAAGTGTGATGAGGAACGCCATGGTCTTGGAAAAGACCCTCCCCAGCTTTTCTGGAGCCACTTCAGGTGCTGGAAGGCTGCTCTAAGGTCTCCCCAGAGCCTTCTGTTCTCCAGATTGAACAACCTCAACTCTGTCGGCCTGTCCTCATAGCAGAGGTTTTCCAGCTCTCTGATCATCTTTGTGGCCTCCTCTGGACATGTTCCAACAGTTCCATCTCCTTCTTGTGTTGGGGATTGCAAAACTGGACACAGGACTCCAGGTGGGGTCTCACGAAAGCCGAGCAGAGGGGCAGAATCCCCTCCCTCGACTTGCTGGCCACGCTGCTTTCGATGCAGCCCAGGGCATGGTTGGTTTCTGGGCTGCAAGCCCACACTGCCAGCTCATGTTGAGCTTCTCTTCCACCAGCATCCCAAGTCCTTCTCCTCAGGGCTGCTCTAAATCACATTGTCCCCCATCCTGTGTTGAAACTGTGGATTGCCCCAATCCAGGTGTAGGACCTTGCACTTGATGATGCTCACATCATGCACAATTTGAAGGTTTGACTGCTTTTTATTACCCTTTTCACCCATAAGTTGAGGGGTTTGCAGCAGACTCACTCACTGCTCTGTGGTGGGAAGGGACCTCCAAGCGCCTCCATCCTGTGCCAAGGCCTGAGGATGCTTAGGGATGTGGGGAACCAACCACCTCTATCCCAGCCATTGTGAAGGGGGAGGTCAGCTCTGGCTTCAGGGTGAGAGGCTTTGGATGCAATTAAGTGGGCTCGTTTATCTCCATTTGCTCGCTAATTATTCTTCCTTGTGGGCGATACTGTGCCCTCTGGGGCCGCTTTTCCTCCATTTTCCTGTGTGGTTGCATGAAGCGATGGAGCTAAAGGAGCAGCAGAGGAGCAAGGGATGGTCCTATGCTCTCTTGCCGTGGTGGCTTGTACGGATCTTGGTGACTTTCTTCTGTTTTCTTCCTTTCTGGCTTTCTGTGGTGGCTTGTACTGACCTTGATGACTTTTCTCCTCTTTCTGCTTCCAGTCAGCACCAAACGGAAGAGGACTTTGCCACCGAACTCAGAAGACACCCATCCTGAGGAGGGTGGCAGAGGTGAGGCCAGTGAGTGCTGTTGGGGTTGGGCGATGTAGAGATGGAGAACCACCTGCATCCCTGCTGTGCGTGCTTGTCTCCGTTGCGTTAACCCATTGCAACTGGGCATGGAGGGTGTACGGACGTGCATCACTCACCTCCCACCATCACCTTTTCCTTTCTTCAGGGAAACGGTTGCAGATCAAGCCTCGTCTATGAGCAAGACCCAACCCTGTGGCAGCCGAAATGCTCAGGAACCGCAGAGCCGGACACGACCCGGCACCTACCTCAGGATGCTGCAGCCGGATGCGGCAACTCCTTCTCATCTTGTTTTTCCGGGATGTTATTTTGGCAAGGAGCCGGATGGCCTTGTGAAGTGCCACCCATTCCGCAGGGAATTGGCTTTGTTTGAAATGTTTTAATTTGCCAATAAGTTTTCTTTTCAGCTGGTTTATTGAAGGTGAGCCCGGCCACCAGGTTCCTTGGATGCTTGCGGGACTGGGAAGAGGCTCCCATTCCCATTGATCCTCCTGCAGCTCCGTTGCTGTCCCGGACATGAGGTGACACGGGGACCTGAGGAGCTTAACACCATCACGTGATGTGCCCGCATCAAGGTCAGCCACAATATTGGGGACAAACATGGTCACAGGTCACCATGCTGGGAGGTAACGGGGTGTGAAGTCACCACATGGCTCAGCCCTGACCTCTCCATGCCAAAAGACCAATTGCATCCATCCTGCTCCATTCTCTTGGTTTTGGGAGGAGATTCCTTGGAGCGGAACCATGTGTGAGGAGCATCCCTAGTGAAAATGTGTGCTGGGAGCAGTGCTGAGCTCACACCACCTGTTCCTGCAGCACATCAAGGTCTCCCATGGTTGACTGAACCCTGATCCCCACCTATCCCTATCCCACAGGGGTTTGGTCACCCTTGGGACGACCAAACGAGTCTTTTGAGGTCTTCTGAGGTCCCTCCAAATCCAGGAAAGGGACAAAACATGCCGGGGAGTGTTTTGCCGAGCCTAGTACTGCCGGCCATGCTGCTGCTGGCACGATGGGTTTTTACATCCATGGGTACATTTCCCATGGGGATTTTGGGATGGTGGGTGCTCTTCCTCTGTATGGATGTAATTTTGACGACAGCTGTAGAACCTTTCCTTGCCAAGTGGTGTCGAGATCTGGGAGCAACCATACAGGGTTGACAGCTGCAGTTTCACCCATGGATGAGCACCCATGGGTGCCTACACCCCATGGAAGGGCCGTGTGATCCACCCACATCTACAGGATGGGGTTCTCACCCTTGCCCAGCTCATGGTGGAGGATTCATGGTTTGGTGACTCCAGGCATTGCCACTGATGGCGCGATGTCATTGATACCTGTCACCTCCATGGGTTCCTGTTGAAGGATGCTGAACTGGCAGCTGTGGGGGTTTAGTGCCACTTGGAGACCAGACTGAGGTGGCATCTCCCCAGCCATTGCAGGAACTGGTGGGTCCTCCTGGGGCTGCACTCGTTTTTTTTTTAATAAGAACTTCGTTGTCTTCATTGATATTAAATGTCTTTTATTAACTGGTGTATTTTGATATGTAAATAAAGAGTTTCTTCCCCGGAATGGCCATTTGGAGTGTGGCTTTGGTCTTTTTTTCAGCCATATGGAATAAACAACCCCTTGAGGAGCTCCTGATGCTGGTGGAGGGGTCACTCTGCTCCCCAAATCACAAAATAAAGGGGAGTTTCTAAGTGTGTTGAGTTTTTATAGAATCATGGAAGAGTTTGAGTTGGAAGGGACATCAAAACCCTTCCAGTTCTGACCCTCTGCCATAGGCAGGGACATTTCCCACTGGATCAGGTTGCTCAAAGCCTCATCCAACCTCATTCAGCATCTCTAGGGATGGGGCAGCTACGACTTCTCTGGGCAACCTGTGCCAGTGCCTCACCACCCTCACAGGACAACATTTCTTCCTAAGATCTCATCTCAATCTCCCCTCTTTCAGCCTAAAACCATTCCCCCTTGTCCTATCCCTGCACTCCCTGAGCCCCTCCCCAGCTTTCCTGGAGCCCCTTCAGGTACTGGAAGGTTGCTGTAAATTCTCCCTGGAGCCTTCTCTTCTCCAACCTGAACAAACCCAACTCTCTCAGCCTGTCCTGGTGTGGGAGGTGCCCCAGGACTTGGATCATCTCCATAGCCTCCTCTGGACTCACTTCAACAGATCTGTGTCCTTCTTATGCTGAGGACTCCAGAACTGGACACAGGACTCCAGGTGGGGTCTCATGAGAGCAGAGAGGGAGAATCCTCACCCTTGCCCTGGTGGCCACACTGCTTGTGATGCAGCCAAGGACATGGTTGTCCTGGGCTACGAGCACCCATTGCTGGCTGGATGAGGTGCTGAGGGTTCAGTGATTGATGGGAATGGTTGGACTCGATGATCTGATGGGTCTTTTCCAACCTGATGATTCTATGATTCTATGATTCTCATCCAACAAATCTTTCAGAGGTTTTAATTATTGTAACTTTTTCCCCCTCCATAACCTGAAAGGATGTTTTGTCTCATGGTGGTCACCTACAAAAACCCTAAGTGGTCACCTAAAAACTCCTAAATTCACTAAAAATTGCCCTGGAGGAGATGATGAAGCTACAAATCCCTAGGGATAATGGTACAAGGTGATGGCAGCCAGGAACTACTGTGCTCCTTGTGGCTGTGGCTCCCTAATGAGCAGACTAACAGGGATTAAGCCTCACGCTGCTCTAATTAAGCAAGACAATGAGATCACTGAGAACCGTGGCTCTGCCGCCCACCAGTGACACTGCTCCCTTCCAGGGGACAATAGTAACTTGTTGCTGGCTCTTGTTAAAGAATTGCTTGGGAGTGACTAATTCCCAGGGAGGGATAAACGCAGCCCCTGGAGAGGTGTTGCTCAGCCTTGGTGGGTTCCACCACCACCAGTAGCCAAGACACCTTGGTGATGGTCTCCAATGGGTTTATGAATCCTTCCCGTGAAGGTGGGGTTGCTGTGGTGGTGGACTTGTGGCTGGGCTGTTCCAGGGCCTCAACAAGGATGTGCCCTGGGGGTGTCTTGGCCGAAGGGCTGGCACGGGAGGTGTTTCTGGAGGGCACCGTAAACATTTCCTGGAAAACCCTCCTGCGGCAGGCACCGCTGGCACAGCTCTTGGTCCTTTGCCGGGGAAGCAGGTGCCGGGTGAGCAGCACCCACCAGCTCACTTTTCTGCCTGTCATCAGGGTGGCTGTCCCCTCCTCTCTCCTCCTCCTCCTCCTCCGCCTCCTCCTCCTCTCCTGTTCCTTCTCATCTCCTCCTTCTTCTCTTCCTCATAGAATCATTAAGATTAGAAAAGACCTTAAAGATCATCAAGCCCAGCCATCAGTAAGACACCACTTCTGGTCCCAAAGCACCCCATCTACATGTTTTTTAACCCCTCCAGGGGTGGGGACTCCACCACTGCCCTGGGCAGCCTCTTCCAATGTTTCACCACTCATTGCAGTAAAGGAATTTTTCCTAATAACCAATCTAAGCCTCCCTTGGTGCAGCGTGAGGACATTTCCTCTCGTCCCGTCAATTGTCCTTGGGAGAAGAGATCTATGCCCACCTCACTACAACCTCCATTCAGGGAGCTGTAGAGAGCAATGAGGTCTCCTCTCAGCCTCCTCCAGGCTGAAAACCCCCAGTTCCCTCAGCTGCCTCTTGTAATGCTTGTTCTCCAGAACCTCCTCCTCCTTGGAGCCCATAGCTGGTCCCACCATGGGCACCAACCTCTTTGCATGATTTTTCCCTCTGCCAAAATTATTTCTGACCCTTCTCTGTGCAGCAGCACCTGGATTTGTGCCACAGATGCTGGTGGAATGTCACCAAGATGGTCCCACCAGCTCTAGGGGTCTTGAGAGTTCCCCAAGCCATTGTCACCTAAGACTGAGTACTGTGCACCATCACCCCATAATCAGCCAACTGGGGAAACTGAGGCAGCACCCATGCAAGGACCTGGTCCTGCTCAAAGGGTTAAGGGAGCAGAGGAGCTGTCAGGTCTAAAAGCAAAAGGTGATGCCATCCCACTACCATCCTGTGGCCACCAACCTGGTTATGTCACTCGACCGCCTGTGAGTAAACTTAGATGACCGGCTCAGCGTGGCGGGGAGGGTCACCCTGCTAAAAATACCCAAGCAGGGGGTGTTGTGGGTGAGCGACGGCCCCGTTGGAGCCCAGCCAGCTCCTAATTCCTTCGTGGCTCCTGTCCCATCATGGGTGGCAGCTGCTGATGGGGACCGGGTGCCCCCAAGGTGTGAGCAGCTCTAGGGAGGAACATGGTGCCAACGGTAGGGGGTGGCACCTCATCCCGGTTTCCCACCTTTCCTGGTGTGAGATCCTGACATCCCACATTTAGGGGTCACACGATTAAGCTTAAAAACACCCCATGAAAATGAGGTTTTGTTGCTAAACCACTAAGATGCCCTTTTTGTCCTCCTCACCCCCAGGTTAGAGGGGGTCTCATCAGCCTCTGCCCAAGGTTAGGGTCTCCACTATGGAATGTGTGGCCCAAGTTATCCAATACGGGATAACTTCCAGCATCACAGAGTCTCAGGGGACACATATGGGACACTCCTGCATCCATGACATCCCCAGGTGGAGAAACCTCCCATATGACCTGACTCAACCTTGATAGAACGGGAAAGAGGGAGGAGGGGACAAGCACCCCAAACTCTCCAGAGACCAGATCCAGTGGAGCAATCATAGAAACAAGGAATAGTTTGGATTGGAAGGGACCTTAAAGATGATCCAGTTCTAGCCCCCTGCCATGTGCAGGGACATCTCCCCTCCGGATCAGGGTGCTCAAAGCAAGAATGAGAAGGCAATGCCATACCAGACCTGGTACATTGCAGCTTATCTTAGAATCATGGAATGATTTGGGTTGGAATGGACCTTAAAGCTCATCCAGTTCCAACCCCTTGCCATGGACAGGGACACCGCACGGCAGGTGGGCATAGATGGCTGTGGGATGCAAGTGGTCATCTCTTGGGGTTAGGTGGGACAACAGAATGGTGACAGCTCCGTGCCTCAGTTTCTCTCAAACACCTTGACATAGGGAACAGCTGTGCCCACAGCTGGAACCCTGCTGCTGTTGTGTCCCATCTCCACAGCCCTGACGAGCACACCAGAAGGATGGAATGTTTTCCAGATGGATATGGATGAGCTGGACAAGTGAGCCTGTGTGAACCTCCTGAGGTTCAACCAAGCCAAATGCAAGGTCCTACACCTCAGTCAGGGCAATTCACAGTTTCCATACCGGATGAGGGATGATGTGACTGAAAGCAGCCCTGAGGAGAAGGTCTAGGGGGTGCTGGGGGATGAGAAGCTCAGCATGAGCTGGCAACGTGGGATGATGGGGGAATGGCTTTAAATTGGAAGGGGGAAGATTTAGATGGAACACTAGGACGAAATTTTTCATGCTGAAGGGTGGTGAGGCCCTGAACAGGTTTCCCAGGTGAGTTATGGCTGCCCCACCCACGGAGGCTTTCAAGGCCAGGTTGGATGGTGTCTTGAGCAACCTGATCCAGCAGGAGGTGTCCCTGCCCATGGTGGGGAGGTGGGTTGGGAGTAGTGGTGGAACTAGATGGCCTTTAAGGTCCCTTCCAACCTAAATGATTCTATGATTCTATGACCATGAAGCCCCCAAACCCTGTGAAACTCAACTCTTGTCTGAGTGCCCCAAACGCTCTCATCCTTTACATCTTGCAGCTGCAGCAGCCAGGGTGTTATGAGGCTTGGAGCACCGTGGCTGCATCCAGCATGGTGATCCTTGTCATCAACTTGATGCTCCTCACCACGTGCCAGGCACTAACGTCACCTCCTGTGGCACGAAGCCAGAAGTGGCATCAAACCTGGTCCATTCCCAGTTGGAGTATGCGGATCCAGATCCAGTGCATGCATCTGCGCCCTAACCACCAATGGCTTGTGGGACACTAGAACATGTTCCTCAAATACACAGCTTTGTGCAAGGATGGCAAGCACTCCCCATGGCCTGGGAAGGATGCTCCCACCTGGAAAATTGAGGTGGTGAAGAAGCAGCACCTGGACATCAAGCCTGGTACCTGCAGGGGGGCAAGAGGCCACCACGCTCCTGCAGCAGCACAGCATAAAACCTGATTTGACATCAATTAGCCCCATTTGGGGTCTTTTCTATCTCTTTGGGAGGAAATTATAGCTTCTTTTGTATTTTTCCTCAGCTTGGCTTGGGCCCAGGGTGGTTGGTGGTATCTGGAAGGGCGAAGGAATGTGGTGGGGCTGGGAGTCAACTTGGGGTGGCCCTGGGATGCAGAGAGGTTCAAGGGGGGAGGCCTGGAGGTCGGATGCAAGGTGGGTGGCGAGGGAATGGAAGGGCTGATGCTCAAGGGATGCAGGGAAGACGCTTGAGGAATGCAAAGGGTGTGCCTGGGTTTGCAAGAGGGATGCCCGGAGGATACAGGTGGGATGCAGGGGGATGAAAGGGCTGAAAATAGGAGGGGATACAAGGGGAATGCCGGAGAGATGCAGGAGGGATGACCGGGGGATGCCCAGGGTATATCCATAGGTTACAGAGGGGATGCGAGAGAATGAAAGGAAGGGGATGCAGGGAAGGTGCCTGAAGGTTGCAGGGGGGGATGCATGAGGAAGCCTGAGGGACACAGGAGGGGTTCAGGGGGGTGCAGGGGTGATGCAAAGTGGGAACAACATGGGGATGCACCAGGGGATGCAGGAAGGATGCCCAGGGGATGCCCAGGAGGATGTAGGTGGGATGGATGCAGGGGGGATGCCCAGGGGATGCAGGGGGGATGTAGAAAAGATGCAGGAGAAATGCCTGGGGGATGCAAGGGGGATGCCCAGGGGAAAGAGGAGGCAGGCAGAGGGGGATACAAGGAGGATCCAGGAGAGATGCAGGCAGGATGTCCGGGGGAATGCAGGGAAGCTGCCTGAGGGATGCAAGGGGGCTCTCTGGGGGGTGCAGGGGGGATGCCTGAGGGACAGGATGGATGCGGGGGGATGCACACGGGTTGCAGGAGGATGCAAGAGGGATGCAGGAGGATGCAGGGGGATGTAAGAAGGATGCCTGGGGAACACAGGACGGCTGCAGGAGGGTGCAAAGAGGGTGCGGGGGGGGGATGCAGAGGGGATGCCCGAGCGTTGCAGTGGGTTAATGCCTAGGGTAGACCTGGAGCACGACCCCCCTCGCCTCTCCCCCTCCTCCGGAGCGACCGCGGGTAGCACCGAGCCCTCTCCCCGCCGAGATTGACAGCTGCCCCGGGGCGTTGCCATAGGGATAAGCAAATCGAGACGGGAAAGCGCTGCTCTCATCGGCTGGGAGAGACTAATCCCGCCTCGGGAGGCGTGTCCGGGCTCCTTTCCCTCTATATAAGGCAGCGGGGCTGCATTCAGCACCGAGCGCTGGTAGAGGGAGCGGCTGCCCCTTAGGGCGCTGTGCCCGGGGGAAGGAGGAGAAGAAGAAGAGAGAGAAAAAAAAAAATAAAAGGGGGGGCAGGAGAAGGCTCGCAGCCCAGGGAGGTGGGGCTGGGGCAGGTGCCAGGGGAGGCAGGAAGGGGCGGGCAGGGCGCTGCCTGCTCCTCGCCATTGGGAAGCGGCTGCAGGCAGCGGCACAGCCGTGCTGGAGGGGTCCCGGTGCCGGTCCCGCACCCACGGGGCTCCGCTTCCCGGCGGAGGGGCCCGCAGCCCAGCGCAGAGCATCCCGAAGGAGGAGATTCCGGCGGCGGAGGCTCCAGTCCCGGCTGCAGAGTGGAGCGAAGCCCCGACGGGAGGGTCTGCCTGCACCCCGGAGCAGAGTCCTGCCGGGGGCTCTCGGAGCCCGGGTTGAATCCTGCACCGAATTCCAGCCGGGCGCTCCTGGAGCCGGGCTGAATCCCGCAGGGAAGCCCCGCTAGAGGCTTTCCCCGCAGCCCAAGCTCGAGCCTGCACCGAATTCCAACCGGACGCTCCCGGAGCCGGGCTGAATCCCTCTGGGAAGTCCCACCGGAGGTATCTCCCGAAGCCTGAGCTGAATCTCACGCCGAATTCCAAACAGGCGCTCCCGGAGCCGGAGCTGAATCCCGCAACCAAGTCCCGCTGGAGACTCCCGGAGCTTGAGCTGAATCTTGCACTGAATTCCCACCGGACGCTCCCGATGCTGGGCTGAATCCTGCAGGGAAGCCCCAGCGGAGGCTTTTCCCGGAGTCCGGGCTGAATCCCGCACCGAAGCCGCGCGGGTCGGAGCCTGAGCTGAATCCCGCCCCGAATTCCCAGCGGCCGCTCCGGGAGCCGGGCTGAATCCCGCAGGGAAGCCCCAGCGGAGGTTTCTCTCGGATCCCGGGCTGAATCCCGCAGGGAAGCCCCGCCGGAGGCTCCCGGAGCCCGGGCGCACCCGGGAGCCGAGCCCCGTCGGGGCGACCGGTTGCCCCGTCGAGCGAGTCCCGCATCCCGCTCGGAGGAAGCCTCCGGATCCCGGTCGAAGGGGCTTCTCGGAGCCTTCGGGACCTCCAGCCCTCGGTGAACGGCGGTGCCCGGGGGGTTCTCCATGGACTGAGATGGCCTCGGAGCTGGCCATGAGCGCGGAGCTGCCCACCAGCCCCCTCGCCATCGAGTACGTGAACGATTTCGACCTGATGAAGTTCGAAGTGAAGAAAGAGCCGGCGGAGGCGGAGAGGCTGTGCCACCGCCTGCCCGCCGGGTCCCTCTCCTCCACCCCTCTCAGCACGCCCTGCTCCTCCGTGCCTTCCTCGCCCAGCTTCTGCGCCCCTAGCCCTGGTGGGCAACCAGCCCCGGGCCCTCCGACCACCACGGCCCCTTCCCTGGGCTCCAAACCGCAGCTGGAGGAGCTGTATTGGATGTCGGGTTACCAGCATCACCTCAACCCCGAAGCTCTCAACCTGACGCCGGAGGACGCGGTGGAGGCGTTGATCGGCGCCCCGCACCATCATCATCATCACCACCAGGGTTACGAGCCTTTCCGACCTCAGCCCTTCGGTGGCGAGGAGCTCCCGCCGGCCGCTCATCATCATCCCGGCCACCACCACCATCATCATCACCACCTCCGCCTGGAGGACCGCTTCTCCGACGACCAGTTGGTGAGTATGTCGGTGCGGGAGCTCAACCGGCAGCTGCGGGGCTTCAGCAAGGAGGAGGTGATCCGCCTCAAGCAGAAGAGGAGGACCTTGAAGAACCGAGGCTACGCTCAGTCCTGCCGCTACAAGCGGGTCCAGCAGCGGCACATCTTGGAGAACGAGAAGTGCCAACTCCAGAGCCAGGTGGAGCAGCTCAAGCAGGAGGTGACCCGTTTGGCCAAGGAAAGGGATCTGTACAAAGAGAAATACGAGAAGCTGGCCGGCCGGGGCTTCCCAAGGGAGCCCTCCCCATCCACAGCCCCCAAACCCGCTGCCGACTTCTTCATGTGAGCCCCAGCTTGGGGAGGGGAGAGGGGGGTGTCCCCCCCTTTTATTTTTTCCTTCCCCTCACGTGGGGAGAGCAAATCCCCCTTTGCTTGTATAAAAATAATTATTATGATTTTTTTTTTCCCCCCTATTCAAATGTCGGTGGGGAGGTGGGGGAAGTTGAACCCCCCCCTTTCTCCCCACTTCGGGATGCGGGGTGGTGGACCTGGAGCCAAGCCTGCATGCGGGACGTGTACGGCGCAAAAAAAAAAAAAAAAAGAAAAATAACCAGACCCCTTCTCCCCTTTCCCTGGGAGCATCAGCGCCATCCAGGTGGCTTCCCCCCTCTCCTCCACACTTTTTCCTGCGTGTTTCCCCCCCTCAATTTGCTTTGCTTTGATTTCTTTTCCCACGGATCAGCCGGTCCCACCGCCCGCACCCCCTTCCCGGCCGGCAAACCTGAGCCACATTTAACTTATTCACCCTTGTAAATATGTAGAAAGTAGTTAGTTTTCTGCCTTTTTTTTTTTTTTCTTTTGTTCCTCGAGCCTATATTTTGCTTGGTGATTTAAAGAAAAAAAAAAAACACAAAAAAACAAACCAAAAATCCTTTAGAAAAAGACAAAAAAAAAAATTACACGAGTCTTAAAAGTTTGTATGTAATAGCATGCAAATAATATCCGAGTTAATTTAATGATGTTGGGAAGAAGCCGAATGCACTATATACAGGAATCGATTGGGTTAAATAATACTGTTTTATAGAGATTTAAAATTATCTATGCTCTTAAAAATAGCGGGGAGGGGGAGAGGGAAAAATTTTAGGGTGACCTGAAAGGCAATATAGGAATATATGGACTGCAAACGGTTGGCTGCTATCTCACTATGCACCAGATTTATTTATTAACTCTCGGGAAACGGAATATTATTTTAAACCTCGGTGTTGAAAGAAGGAAAGGAAAATGCACGTTATTTCTTGCGCAAAAAAAAAAGAGAGTAATAACAGTTCGTGCAATTTGTGCTTGGAGCAAAAAGCGGGGCTGATCCTGCGAGAAGGCGCGGGTTTGTTTTTCTTTCTTTTTTTTTTCTTTTTTGTGGACAAGTTGCTTATTTAAAAAAGAAAAATCATGAAAAAAAAAAATTTGGGGAAAACCACAAGGGTTTTGCGGACAAAGCGAGTTTGGGAGCCTGGTGCATTTTAGGGACTGATCGTGCGAAGCGTTTTTAACGACCTGTTGTTTCGATTTGTGACGGTTTTAACGATGTTGCATCAAGATAAAAACTTATATTCAAATAGAGCTTGGGTCGGGTTTTCTCTCAACCGGGGGTCCCGGAGCATCGCCTTTTCGTTTCGCGTTTGCTGCTTCTTCCCTTTGAGTCCTGGTTTGGATGCAAAACCCTCCTCGCACTCCCGCTGGGTTAGGGGGGTTTGCAGGAATAAATCCAGTGTTGACCATCGCTTGCGAGGCAGCGGCTACCATCGACTCTGCCCCACTGAACTCTGGCTTTTTGCTTTTTCTGCCTTTATTGTTTTATTTTTTTTTTTTTAATTCCAGTTGGGTACTCAGGTTTGTTGGTTATTTTTGGAGGTTCTCAAGGTGCCCTGGAGACCTTCGTATCCGCAGCTGCCAAAAAGTCACCTTCATTCGGAGTCCGGTTTAGTCCCAGTGAGGTGCTGGTTTGATTTTTAAATAGTAATAAATGATTTTTCTTTCCCCTTCCCAGTTCTTAAATAAGGGGAAGGGAGGAAAAAAGAAAAACCCAAACCAAACACCCGCTTTCCCTAAAGGAAAGCTTTAGGGTTTGTATTTCTACAGACGTTTTGGGGCTTTTTGGGTCTGTGTGTCCCCAGCAGCTCCACTCTGGGCTGCTGGGAAGCCTGAGCACGGCCGCCCCACTTGCAGATTTTCCTGTCCATGTCGCTCTCAGTGGGGCAAATTCCACCACAGCCCTTGCTCTAACATATTTCTGAGTACTTAACATATTAAAAATATAAATATTTTATTTTTTCCTCCTATATTTTTGCTCAGGCTCAGCTGGGAGCTGCCCCAGCACACTGGCTGCGGTGTGTATGCTCCTGCCACCCTCAATAAATCACAGCTGCGCTGATGCAAGCCCCTAGGACCGGCTGTCCCCAGGCTTTTTGGGGTGTATGTGGCCATAGAACCCTCTGACTCTACCTCCCCTGCACCCCTAGACCTCATTCCCCTGTTTTTTTCCAGTTTATTGGTGTCTTATTTTGTGTCTAGAGACTTTTTGAACAGCCTGAGCTTGGCTCTATGTCAGACTCAGTTTTTTGGGATAGGAGCTGGGATGCATGGAGGGGCCCTTGCCCCATATGAATACACCAGGGCTGGGCAGAAAGAGAGGTTTGAGGGGGTTTGCTCCCCTATTCCTATTTTTCTCAGAGCTGGGAAAGCTTTGCAAACCTGGCTTTAAACACAGTTAACCAGTCCTGCTGGCTGCACAGCCTCTCAGGACATCGCTTCCTCTCCGTTTTTTTGTTTTTGTTTTGTTTATGGAGGGGAACAAATGACAGCTCCTCAATGCGTTACTCCTCAACTTTTCCTCTTGACATCCCCTACCTTGGCACACTTTCTGGGGAGAGCTGCCTGCTCTGTGACTAAATAAGGAGAGTTTGGGAAGGGGAAGAAGGGATTTGGGGCCAGCACCTTCCCCAAGCCATCGTGAGGACCTTGGTTTCCATCATCTGCTTTGCCTCTGCATCTCCCCACGGTCCATGCTCCCTGTGGGTGCATCCTGTGTGTCTCATGGGCTGGTGCCACCTTTCCCAGCCGTGGTGGGGCTTGCTGGAGGAGCAGAGATGGTTTTGGATCTGTGTGGGGGCTCACCCCAGCATCCAGCGTGATGCTCAGCGATGCCTGTGGGGTGGCTGCAATTGCCTCCTGCCTTGTGACACCTTTCCCACAACCTTGGCAGGGCGAAGGCAGCGGTTTGAGGCTGAGAGATGCCCGTTTTTCCTGTGTATCCTGATGCCCAGTGCTGCTTGCCCCCTCTGCGAATCATATTTTTCTTCAATTTTGGGGAAGATACGGCCTGATTCTTCCCATGTTGCTGCCCTGGGAGCAGATTATTTTGGTGATCATGGTGTTACCATTTCTCCTTCATCCCTGATATTCCAAGGACAGTTTCGGGCAGGGAAGCAGAGATGTGACCCCATCTCCTTGCGCTGCTGTGATTTTATTTTTCAGGTTGTTCCACACTGATTTATTTTTTTTTCTAGCCCCTCCTGGAAATTCCCTGAGCTGGGGACTAGCTGGAACAGCATTATTCCCACATGTTAATGATGGTCCTACAGAGAGGACCTGGTCCTACAGCAGCTTCCCAGTGGGATTTGGGGGCTGAGCTGTACCCTTCTGCTTTCCTTATCCCCTGCGCTGTTGCAGTGTTGGGGTACAGGTCCCCACAACCCTGACTTGCTCCCAGTTGTCCTGGATCCAGCTGTGCTCCAGTTTGGTGAATAAATAATAAAAACTAAAGCCATTTATGCCTGCATGGGGCTGGTGTATGACTTCTTTCCTCGCTGGGAGCAGGAGAGCAGAGTCCTTCCTCTACCATGGGCTCGGGAGGTGTCTGAGTGCTCTCTGCTTGTTTTTTTGCAGTGTCTTTTTGGGGTTCCTGCAATAAATTGACCTTTGCCACTGGACCATTTGTGCCGCATTGTGGAGCTGTGTATACGTGGGCAGAGTGTGGTGGCAAATGTTTTGGGGTGTGTGTGTGTGTTGTGAGGTGAGACAACCTGTCGAGGTGCGTTGCCTGCGCAGCGTGCCGCAGGGCTGCAGGTGTTTGCGGGGTGCTACATCTGTATGTTACAAGAGACTGCATACATTTTTGGGTCACCCTGACCTCTCTTGAAAGCTTTTTCCCCCCCATATTTTTCCTGATGTCTGAGCAGGGCTGCTGCTCCCTTCCCCAAGCAGTCGCTGCCCTTTGCGGTCTGCTCGGTGGTGAAGGACTTTGTGGCATCACGTTCTCCCTCCTGTGAGGATCCATGCTCCCTGTACCAATCCTGGCTGTCTCATCCACCCCAGCTCCACCCTTGCCCTGCAGCCTCAGGTTGTATGGGGTGGAATTGGCAACCCTAGTGCTCTTGCCCCAACCCCAGAGGGTGGCTGGCACTAAAGGGTGGGTTGTGAGGACAAGCCTTCAGGCTTAGAGCATGGTCCCCTTCCTACCACCCTGCTGCAGGGATTTTATTATTATTTTTTTTAACCTCATTTTCAAGCTTTACTCACTCCTTTGCCCATGCTTGAAGGCACCATGGACATGGTTGGGTTGGGAAACAGCTGAAACTCCTCCAGCCATCCATGCTGCTGGGTTTCACATCCCTCTTCCACCAGGCAGAAAGGTGATTTGGGGGGATGCTTGGTTCCCAAATACAGCAGCATCTCACTAAACACACATGGGTGCTCGGAACTGGTTACAACCCCTAGCAAAACCACCCCGTTAACCATTTGCTCCACGTCATCCCTAGATCGTTGCGGATAACTGGGTTTCTGCAAACAGGCGAGAAACCGCAACGGGCCAATCAATGCGGCGTCACCAAAGTACCCCTTGCTCCTTCCTCCTCAATTATTGATGCTAATACCTAGCAGGTTTGCCACCGTGCTGCTGCAGCTTGTTCCGTACAAGTCCTTACATCTCCGTAACATGAGAACTCCAGCCCATGGCTATTAAATCACGGCTAGGAAGTGGGGTGGGCTGCTGGGTATGCACCATTTCGGGGGCTGTGCGCACTAGAAAAGCACAAATTAATTAAATTCCCAGCAAAATGAATCCCCATACAAAACAAAACCCCAGTGGTTTGCAGCACCAGCTCTGGGAGGCTACCCTCAGGGCTGACCTGCTGCGAGCCGTGCCCAGGCTCCGCATGGAGCTGAGATTTTTTGGCTCGAGACGATCTTTATATTCTGGCTCAGTTGAAGTTTGCCTTTTGTGTGCTCCCTCCCTCCTGTGGTCTGGGCTCAGCTGCCTTCTCGATGTTCTTACATTGCTGGGAGCCAAAGGCTGTCCTGCTCACCATATATAAATACTTACAGATATTAAATTGCACATATATATATATATAAAAAGAATATATACACGTATAACACCTCAACAAGACTGAGCTCATTTGCTTCTGCCAGCCCATGGCCTCACTTGCTTTCGCACTTTCACGGCTCATTCTTACAGCTGGGTTTTATTCCTAGTGAAGTGCAGATCCCTCTGCCTTCCCCCAGCCAGCGCATCCCTATTGAACTGGTATTGCTCCAAC
This sequence comes from Phaenicophaeus curvirostris, assembly GCF_032191515.1. Taxonomy (NCBI): domain Eukaryota; kingdom Metazoa; phylum Chordata; class Aves; order Cuculiformes; family Cuculidae; genus Phaenicophaeus; species Phaenicophaeus curvirostris. Next base: position 98,158,592 of record NC_091394.1, on the reverse strand, counting down.
CTTGGAAGGAGTTGAAGTCCTTCCTGACAGCACCTGGAAAACCACAACGCGTGCCATGAATAGGACCACAGCTGGATTTTGATGACAAATCCCTTGGTTTTGGGTGGGTCTGCATTGCCCAAGGATACTGCTCCTGTGGGAGGTGGGATGCGGGATGTGGGATGAGGGATGAAGGGAGGTGGGACAAAAGATGCAAAGATACAGGACCCAAGAATGCAGGACATGGGAGGTGGGATGCAGGGTATGGGATATAGGATGCAGGAGATGGGGTGCAGGATTCAAGGATGCAGGACATTGGATGTGGGTTGCAGGATATGGGATGCAGAATCCAGGCGGTGGGATGCAAGATTCAAGGATGCTGAATGCAGGGAGTGGGATGTGGGAGATGGGTGTAGGATGCAGGAGGTGGGATGTAGGATATAAGAAGTGGGGTGGAGCAGGTGGGATGCAGGCAAGGATACAGAACACTGGTGGGATGCAGGTAGTGGGAAGCAGGATATGGGAGATGGGGTGCAGGAGGTGAGATGCAGGAATCAAGGATTCAAGGATGCAGGATATGGGATATTGAATGCATGTAGCGGGATGCAGGATTTGGTTGCGGGATGCAGGACGTGAGATATAGGATACAAGAAGTGGGATGGAGCAGGTGGGATGCAGGATAGGGGATGCAGGTAGTAGGAAGCAGGATTTGGGATATAGGATGCAGAATGTGGGATTCAGGATATGAAGATGCAGGACACTGGATGTGGGATGCAGCATATGGGATGTAGGATGCAGGGTGCTGAGTGCAGGATGTGGGATATGGCATGCAGGATGCATAAGGCATGTGACAAATAGAATAAGGGTTGCGGGATTGCCCCTCGCTACACGAAGGATGCTGAGGCTGTGGAGCGTGTCCAGAAAAGAGCAACAAAGCTGGTGAAGGGGCTGGAGAACAGGCCTTATGAGGAATGGCTGAGAGAGCTGGGGTTGTTTAGCCTAGAGAAGAGAAGGCTGAGGGGAGACCTTATTGCTCTCTACAACTACCTGAAAGGAGGTTGTAGAGAGGAGGGTGCTGGCCTCTTCTCCCAAGTGACAGGGGACAGGATAAGAGGGAACGGCCTCAAACTCCACCAGGGGAGGTTCAAGCTGGACATCAGAAAACAATTTTTCACGGAAAGGGTCATTGGGCACTGTAACAGGCTGCCCAGGGAGATGGTTGATTCACCTTCCCTGGAGGTATTTAAGGGATGTGTGGACGAAGTGCTCAGGGACATGGTTTAGTGGTTGATAGGAATGGTTGGACTCGATGATCTGATGGGTCTTTTCCAACCTGGTGATTCTGTGATTCTATGATTCTATACAGGGTGTAGGGTTAGGAACTGGGATACGGGATACAGGGTATGGGGTGCTCCCCTGCAGCAGTGTGAGAAGTGCCATAGCACTGCATGTTGGCTGTAGCCAGGAGGAATGTTAAATGCTGGATCACGCATGAGGAGCAAGAAGAGCCTGGCACTGCCCAGCCCTCCCATCCCCGACGGGACAGGTTCCAACAAGGATGCAATGCTAACAATTAGCAGCAGTGCCAGTTCACTCCAGGCATGGTTTTGGGTGCTATTACTCATCTCTACTCATCTCTCCTTGCAGGTGCGTGCACCGATAACCGTGTGTGCATGAATGTGTGTAAACAGGTAGTGGGATGCGGGAGGTGGGATGAAGGATGCACATCCATGTGTGTGCACAGGGAAACCAGCTGCATTCTAAGCGGGAAACGTGCAATGACAGTGTCTGTCCTCAGACCCAGTGGTGATCAGGTTCCATCAGCCGTGGCCCTTTGCTGTCCCAGCTGCCCATTCAGTGCAGCTCTCCTTAGAATCATAGAATCGTTTGGGTTGGAAAGGAAATTAAAGATCATCGAGTTCCAACTCCCCAGCCATGGGCAGGAACACCTCCCACTGGAGGAGGTTGCTCTAAGCCCCATCCAACCCGGCCACGAACACTTCCAGGGATGAGGCAGCCACAACTTCTCTGGGCAACCTATGCCAGTGCCTTGCTTTCCTCATTATGAAGAATTTCTTCCTAAAGTCCAATCTAAATCTTCTCCCATCCAGTTTAAAGACACCCCCCTTTGGCCTGTCACTCCACGCCCTTGGAGAAAGTCCCTCCCCAGATTTTCTGGAGCCCCTTTCCGTACCGGAAGCTGCTCTGAGGTCTTCCAGGAGCCTTCTCTTCTCCAGGCTGAAGAACCCCAACTCTCTCAGCCTGTCCTCATAGCAGAAGTGCTCCAGCCCTTGGATCATCTCCGTGGCTTCCTCTGGAACTGCTCCAACACTTCCATCTCCTTTTGTTGTGGATTCCAGAACTGGACACAGGGCTCCAGGTGGTATCCTTGCTATCATCATCCGCAAGCCCCAGGCATCCCCTCACTCCCCTACGCAGGCCCCATAAGCCTCATCCCTGCCTGCCAAGCTCCCCAATTAAGTCATCAGCTTAATGCCTAATTACCCACTGTCAGAATTGGAAGGCTTCTTGTTTGTTTGGGTTTACTTTTTAACCCTGTTCCTCCCTTTCTGGATGAGAGGAGGAGCGGAGGAAGAGGGAGGGAGACAGGTAGAGCTTCCTCCAGCCTGCGACACCAAGTTATTTATTCATGTAACAGGCCAAGGCTGGAGCGCAGCTCAGCGCAGCCCTGGCAGCTGTCTGCTCCCTGGGAGCGCGAGCTGTAATTTGCACAGGCAAAAATAAACTAATTGTTATTTTCAATTTACATAAAGGGAAGAGAGGTGGGGGAAGTGGCTGGGAGGGTGAAGGGGAGCCTCAAGACGCCAGCCTCTCCTAGGTGATGAGCACAGTAGGATCAGATCTCCCCCTATTGCTGTGGGTCTCATCCTGCCTGTTTGGGGGATGATGCTGGCAGATGGAGAAGTCCACAGCTATGGAGGTGAAGGGGCTGGACCATCATCTTCTGTCCCTGTACCTGGCATTGGTGAGGCCACATCTTGAATCCTGTGCTCAGTTTTGGGCCCCTCATTACAGGAAAGATACTGAGGTCCTGGAATGTGTCCAGAGAAAGGAAACGAAGGTGGTGATGGGGCTGGAGAATGTGTATTACAAGGAGTGCCTGAAGGAGTTGAGGTTATTTAGTCTGGATAAAAGGAGGCTGAGGGGAGGTCTCATCACTCTCTACAACTCTCTGAAAGGAAATTGTGGTGAGGTCGGGTTGATCTCTTCCCCCAAGTGATAGGTGACAGGATGAGAGGAAATGGCCTCAAATCCAACTGAGGAGGATCAAATTGGGCATCAGGAAAAGTTTCTTCACCAAAAGTGTTCTCAGGCACTGGCAGAGGCTGCCCATGGAGGTGGCTGAGCCACCATCCTTAGAGGTATTTAAAAGATAGGCAGATTTAAAAGATAGGCAGGGCTCCAGTTTAGTAGTGGACAGATATGGTTGGGCTAGATGATCTCAAAGGTTCTTTTCCAGTCTAATGATTCTGTGGTTGTCACCATTGATTCCAGCTGTGAGGTGTGAAGCCATCTTGATGCAGGCACAGCCCAAAGGGAAAGACAACTGATCTCATCAGCCAGCTAAGGAAAGAACTGCTGGTGTTCGGCCACTTTTGGAAGCTGAGGTAGGTTTTTTTGGGTGTTCAGTTTGTCAATGATATGTGCTTGGGTTACAAGGGACCTGAAAGATCATCCAGTTCTGACCCTGTGCCTTGGGCAAGGACACCTCCCACTGGAGCAGGTTGCTCAAAGCCACATCGAACCCAGCCTTGAGCACCTCCAGGGATGTGGCATCCACGACTTCTCTGGGCAACCTGTGGCAGTGCCTCACAGTCCTCGCAGTAAAAGATTTCTTTCTAATATCTCATCTAAAACTCCCCCTTTTCAGCCAAATATCCCCCCTTTCAGCTAAATCTTCCACCTTTTCAGCTAAATGTCCCCATTTTCAGCTTAATTTTTCCTCTTTTGGCTTATCAGTAGAGGTGAGCCTGATGCTAAATAGAAGAGGGGGCCATGAGCTCTCCCTTCTCATCATCCTGGGGTAATCAAGAATTCTTTGGTCCAGTGAGGAGGAAGATGAGGAAGATGAACCGTTGTCCTATGCATTGGAAGGGGAGGTTCTGGAGATGCTGGGGCTCACTGCCTCCAGCAGCATCCACACCATGCGACACAGGGGTCCCCTGCCATGCCAGCACATCCCAGGAGCCTTTGTCATAACACTTAGAATGAGGCATTGTGGGCGTTTAATTTAGATTTACGTCGACAGGTTCTGTCCGTTAATTAAATATCAATTGATTGTTCGGAGAACACTTCCTTGGGTTTATCGCGTTTCTCAGAGACAAATCAAATTGCCATGTCATTAACTTGCAGCTATACAATCCATACATAATTACTGCCTTATTAATACCTTCGAGTTACGAGGAAGTTTTAAGCAATTAATATTTGTGGGATAGTTTGTATCAAGTTAATTCCATCAGGGTTATGTTAATAATGCGGACATCTAATAAGCTGGATAATTAACGTCTTTCTCGTTAGCATCTTCTCAGATGCCAGTTTAATGTCAAACCAGCCTTTGTGACCAGGCTGCGTTTAATTAAACATGTTATTACAGAGGGTCTTCATGTCTGTTACATGTGAAGAAAGCCAGGTCAGAGCAGTGTATGGCTCCCATCTGCCTGGTCTGTGAATGCAAAATGGGCTTGAAGATGATTTGGGAACTGTTCACAAGCCAGGAGGAGGAAGAAAGGATTTTTCTGCCTTGCCGGAGGGTCAGGACACTGCCCTGGTCAGTGTTGGTCCATGGTGGTTTGATTCAGAACAGGATTTAGATTTAAGGGTTGCTCTTCCAATAAAGTGGCCAAAACCATGGGCTCCCTGATGTGGCCATGAGAGCAGTGGAGTGGGCAAAGTAGAGACCAGCATCTGTGACCACATTTCCCCAGCAAGCCCAGCCTTGGATGCAACTCCAAATAAGACCACCACAAAAATTCAGGCAAATCTTAGGCTCAGCTTGAGCCAAAAGGAGGGGCTTTTGGTTGCTTTTCTTCCTGTGCTGGCAGAAGTTTTGCCACTGTGCCCCAGCCCTGGGATCTTCTCACCCTACATTGATTCCCTGGGGCTTTCATGCTTCTTCATCTCTTGAGCTGGTGACACAGGGAAAACTGTTGGAAGGGGAAAATGACTGTGTTCCCATAGCAGGGATGGGTGGGATGTCTCCATCTCTTGGCATGGATGCTGCTGGGATGCCCACAGGACAGGGATGCGCATCAGCCATGCAAGCAGTCTTGGCCATGAGATCTTCACTGGGAGATATCCAAGGCCCGGCTGAGGCTAGATGGCTCTGCCCACAATCTTCCTTTCCCCGATGCTCATGAATAAAATATTGACCTTATCTACCTGGCCTGTTTGTCTTTGTGAAATATTCATCAGCTGCTGATTAAGTTTTAAGGAAGAGGCATGTTGCCCAGGTGGGTTGTCATGCCCAAGCTGTCCAGATGCAGTGGATTCGAGGTGGGAAGCCGTGAGGCTGGGGTTTACCCCTCCTGATTGCTTCAAGAGAGGGATGGAAAGAGTTTTACTCTTCCCTGCTCATGCCTGGACCCAAAATCCTTGTGAAACTGTGGAAGGTGGAGGACCAGACTGGGCTCAGCTCCCATTTGGGGAGGTGTCTTGATGCACAGCAAAGCCCAGCACCTCCAGAGCACACCAGAAAGAGCTGAATTCAGGAGGCGAGACACAAGTCTTGCTACAGTGACCACAGAGAAGGTAAAAAAGCCTTGATTATCTGAATAAGGCCCTCCATCCCTGGTGAGCATGGTGGCTGTGGAAGCACTGGTTCTTTTCAACAGTGAAGCCTTCCTGGGACAGCGTTGCCACTGGAAAAAAGTGAGAATAATCTCAAATGAAAATAATTTGTCTTCGTAATTATCCATAGTCCCTAAATAAGGGCTCTGTGGCTTGTTTCTTCCTTCCCCTCTTGTCTCATTTCAAGGCAGACAGAGGATCCTGAGGAAGTCATTTTTAACTGCAATTAGGAGCACAGATAATGCCCTCCCCGGAAGGGTTCTTGCTGGTGGTGACTCTTCCTGTACCCTGTTCTGGGAATGGCTGGGGAAGGAGAGGAAGGAAGAATGCTCCACCACCCAGTGGGAAGTCATTCTCATACTGCCATCACAGGCAAGGTTGCCCTGTGCAACCTTTCTGGTCAGAATTTCCGACCCCATAAACATTTCAAGAGCTGGCGTGGGGATCCCAAGGATCTCCTGGGATAGGGAATTAGGGCAGGCTGAGGAAGCGCTGGACAGACTAGCAGAGGAGTGAAGAAAACCACACTGAAAACCAAGCAAGAGGCTGCCAGAGGCAAAAAGTTGGGCATGAAATATTGATGGGGCTGTGCCACGTTGGAAGGGAGGTGTGGAAGCCCTGGTGAGGTTCTGGTACTCCAAGTCTGACTCTTGTTTCATAGAATCATAGAATCATAGAATAACCAGGTTGGAAGAGACCCACCGAATCATCGAGTCCAACCAATCCTATCATTGCCCATCACGAACGCACAGCTGGGTGGTGGTTAAAGATGTAGGACCCTACTTTTGCAGCAGTGACCTGACCCATCTGGTGCCTCATCTCCCTGGTGCTCCTCTCCTGCACTCTGTAAAAGGTGGGTTGTGGGACTGGGAGGGGAGATACAGTGACCCCAGTGATGCTGCATAGCTCAGGCTCTGTGGGATGCACCAGGTGTGGTTCTAGTGATGGAGTCATTGGGTGAGAGGGTGGACCATGAGATGGAGGTGGTTGGGTGGGAGGGATGGGCAATGAGACGCAGGTGGTTGACCAGGAGGGATGCGCAATGGGCTAGTGGTGGCTGATCAGGAGGGGTAGGCAATGGGATGGAAGTAGTTGTGGTAGGAGGAATGGGGAACAGGAGGTGGTTGACCAGGAGGGATGGGCAACAGATTGGAGGTGGTTCTTCTGAAGGAGATGGGTAACAAGACAGAGGTGTTGACCAGGAAGGATGGACAATGTTGTGGACAGGGTTTACCAGGAGGGTTGGGCCAAGGGGCAGACATGGCTGGTCAGGAGGGGTTGGCAATGGGATGGAGGTGGTAGTAGTGGGAAGAATAGGCAATGAGATGGAGGTGGATGAGTTGGAGGGACGGGCAATAGGAAGCAGGTTGACAGATGGGAGGAACAAGCAATGGGGTGGAGGTGGTTGCATAGGAAAGATGGAGCCTGTACCCAGATGGGGACTGCGTTACGCTTTTTGAGGTGGTTGTGTATCCTGTTTGGCCCCTCCACGCCCTTCCATGTGAGCAGCTCCAAGACAGATCTGCTGCCCATGGGGTCTACACCAGGCATCCTTCAGGAATCTCCCACCATGTCCAGCAGAGAGACTGGCCTCATGCCCAAAGACCAACTCCTTCCTTCCCTGCTGCCGCATCTCCTCCAGGCAGCTTCCTGACCACCCCAAAGACGGAGTTCCCAAGCCAGTGCCAAATCAGCTCTTCCTAGAAATAACACCTCATCAAGAACCACATTTTCTTACACAAATTATTTCCCTTTCTCTCGTTGCAAGCTCATTAGCATTCCTAAACAACACTATGTGGATCGATGTGGTGCTGGGCCAGTGCGCGGCAGTCGATTCCTGTTAGCCAGGAGACTTTACGTCCCCATCTAATCAGGCAAGGTCCAGCTGATGGCACTGTCTTTCTCCTTGCTTTTTGCACTGGTATTGGTCACCCACTGATTAATTTTCAATAGGTTCGTTCATCAGAGCAGGAGGCTCTCCTGTTTAATTAGAAATGGATAATATGAGTGCATATTATCATGCAGTTGTCCAGCTGCAGGTTATTGTGGAAGAGTTTCAACCTTGGAGTAAAAGGTCTTTAATCTTCATGCTTGCTAGGACAGCATCCAGCATGGGAGCTGATGTTAGCAGCTTCATTGCCACCTGCCTGAGCCTGCAGGCAACCTGTTCCAGCCCTCTCCACAGGCAGCTGCTGGTCACAGGAATCTTGTAGGGATGTGCTGAGAGAAGTCATGGTTGTCCCATCCCTAGAGGTGTTTAAGGTCAGATTGGATGGGACTTTGAGCAATCTGAAGCCTTGGAGATACCCCACTGCTGAACTCCCAGTAGGTGGAAGAGAAGCTTATGGTACCTGAAGCTGAGGGAGAACTTCTTCCAAGAGCATGGAGTGATAGGAAGAGGGGGAATGGCTTTAAATTGGAAGGGGGAAGACTTAGATGAGACATTTGGAAGAAATTCTTCACAATGAGGATGGTGAGGCATAGGCACAGGTTGCTCAGGGAAGTCATGGCTGCCCCATCCCTGGAGGAGTTCAAGGCTACATTGGATGAGGCTTTGAGCAACCTGATCCTGTGGGAGGTGTCCCTGCCCATGGTGGGGGTGGTTGGAACTGGATGATCTTTACAGTCCCTTCCAACCCAAACCATTCTACAACTGTATACTATCCCTGAGGTGGTGAGAGCCACCAGGTATTAGAGGATGGAGCAACTCTTCACTATGGAGAACTTACAGGATGAGAGGGCAGCATCTGTGCTGCACATCCCAGTGCCAGCCTTGCCCCTGTGCTGTGTCATTTCCCCAGAATCTGCATGGTGCACGGATCTATGCACATGTGCTCATTTCTGCCAGCTTTGCTGGCTCCGGGTCTCCTTGCGAGGAGCTGCCGAGTCAGCAGGCTGCACATCTGCAGCGCGGGATCCACCGGAGGACGATATTAATCAGTGTTTTTTTCTCCTGGACTTTGGCAGCCTCCCTGCACTCGCAGCTGTGCCTGTGCCATGGGAAATCAGCTCCAGTGGCTCCTCCCGTGTCTGCTGGGAGCTGCACCCGGTCCCCAGGCACTTGTGGGGCTGTGGGGACAGATGTGACCCCTTCCAGTGGGTGAGCTGGAGGGAGGGGAGAAGCTGATAATGCCCCAGTGGTGGTGGGGTGTGTTCTTCCCTGACATCCCTCCCCAGGCATAAAGCAGCTTAGTCCCTATTCCCTCTCAGACACTTTGATGCTCCTCAGAGCATCCATCCCCAAGGTCCTACACCTGAGTTGGGGCTGTTTCAGTACAGGATGGGGGGGCGATGTGATTGAGAGCAGCCCTAAGGAGAAGGGCTTAGGGTGCTGTGGGATGATAAGCTCAACCTGAGCTGGCGATGTGAGCTCACAGCCCAGAAACTGTGTCCTGGGCTGCATCCAAAGCAGCGTGGCCAGCAGGGCGAGGAAAGGGATTCTGCCCCTCTACTCAACACCAGTGAGACTCCAACTGGAGTCCTGTGTCCAGTTCTGGAATCCCCAACACAAGAAGGAGATAGAACTGTTGTAATGGGTCCAGAGGAGGCCACAAAGATGATGCGAGGGCTGGAGCATCTCTGCTTTGAGGACAGCCTGAGAGATTTAGGGTAGTTCAGCCTGGAGAAAAGAAGGCTCTGAGGAGACCTTAGAGCAACTTCCAGTACCTGAAAGGGGCTTAAGGAAAGCTGTGGAGGGACTATTTCCAAGGGTATGGAGTGATAGGACGAAGGGGAATGGCTTTCAATTGGAAGGGGGAAGATTTAGATGAAACTTTAGGAAGAAATTCTTCATGCTGGGAGTGGTGAGGTGCTGGTACAGGTTGTTCGGGGAAGCTGTGGCTGCCCCAGCCCTGGAGGTGTTCAAGGCCTGATCCAGTGGGAAGTGTTCCTGCTCATGGTAGGGAGGTTGGAACTAGATAATCTTTGAGGTCCCTTCCAACCCAAACCATTCTATGATCTCCACCGAGAAGAACTACCTGCACAGGATGTGTTGCTCCACCAGGAAGCATTGTCAGGATCCCAAACCCACCCCATGATGCAAAGAGGCAGGAATAAGGTGTTACAGGGTCTGGACTCGTCAGGATGGGGTACAGCATGGAGGTCCCATGTGGCACATGCCACTTGGCTGTGCTCTTGTGCCCTCATGCAGTCATCATCCAGAAGCTGGATGAGGCTCCATGGATTACTGACACAGCACTTAGCTCTTTATGGGCACCAAGGAATTTAGCCTTGGTCTGAATAGGTGAGAGAGGTGAAGAGGGATCTTCTCCCAGTAAACACTTCCAACCTTATTCTTGGAGAAGAACGTTTCCCAGTGCCTAAGTTTCCCTGGCTGCAAATGCAGAGGGGTGTGGATGTGGCTTTGCCCATCTACCTGAGGTTTATGTCATATTGTCCGAGAGGCTTTTGGGTCACAGACTGCCACAGGTATGTGCTTGCAACTCTGTTTGCCACCACCTGGATTTCCATCCTCCTTTCCCTTTCCTTTATCCCAGCAGTTGCTGGTAGGAGGAGGCTGCAGATACCGGATGTGGGAGCTGTGCAACCACCACCCCACTGGCATGGGGACACCTCGATGTCCTCTGTAAGGACAGAGTGGCTTTGCTCAGCCCTAGAAGGTCCCTACACGGTTCCCTTTTGCACTCTGCTGCCTTTCCCACGGGCATTGGCTCTCTGGGTGGGGGTTGGAAGCAGGAGGGGTGTGAAGGGGGGTGCTCAGTGTGGGCTGCCGCTCGCTCCTGATTTGTGTTGTGGTGTAATCAGCGTTCAGTAATTCTCTTTGATTTCTTTTTTCTTTTCTTTTTTTTTTTTCTGCTCCTTTTTGTTGTTGCTATTTTTCATGTTTTTACTGTGCTGGCAGTTTTCTCCCCCCTCATCCCTCCCCGGCTCCCCCTTCCCCTGTGATACCAGAAACCTGAGACCAGGAACCATTCCTGTTAGTGGGTCACTGCTCTCCTGCTGTGGCATATTCCAGCCACTGCTTCCAAGCTGTTAACCCTACCCAAGCTGGAAAACCAACCAAACCTCCATGCATCCCTCTTTGCCCCCCAAAATTTTTGTTCAAAAATCCTCAGCAAGCCCAAAATATCCCAGCAGAAGGGCCAGAAGAGACCAGTCTGGAGGACTTCTGGCTGGAGAAAATGGCCCTGTGGTCTCTGAGTGGCCAGAATGGGTACAGTGGATGTTCTGCTGGGAGGTGGCCAGGGGGTTTATTGCCCTTTGAAGGATCTGGGGAAGCCTGGCTGTAGTAGCTGTGGGGTGGGGGGTGGGATGAGACTTCGGAGGAACATAGAATTGTTTGGGTTGGAAGGGACCTTAAACATTATCAAGCTCCATGTCCCCTGCCATGGGCAGGGACATCTCTCACTGGATCAGGTTGCTCAAAGTCCCACCCAACCTGGCCTTGAACACTTCCAGGGATGGGGCATTCACGCTTCCCTGGGCAACCTGTGCCAGAGCCTCACCGCCCTGATCATGAAGAATTTCTTCCTAATGTTCAATCTAAATCTGCCCCCTTTCAATATAAATCTATTCCCTCTCATCCTGTCACTCAAGGACCTTGCAAAAAGTTCCTCTCCAGCTTTTCTGGAGCCCCTTCAGGTACTGGAAGCTGCTCTAAGGTCTCCCCAGAGCCTTCTTTTCTCCAGGCTGAACTACCCTAAATCTCTCAGGCTGCCCTTAAAGCAGAGATGCTCCAGCCCTCACATCATCTTTGTGGCCTCCTCTGGACCCATTACAATAGTTCCATCTCCTTCTTGTGTTGGGGATTCCAGAACTGGACACAGGACTCCAGATGAGGTGTCACCAGAGTTGAGTAGAGGGTCAGAATCCCTTCCCTTGCCTTGCTGGCCGTGGTTCTTTTGATGCTGCTCAGGACATGGTTGTTTTTTTTAGATGTGAGCTCACATTGCCGGCTCATATCGAGCTTCTCATCCTCCAGCACACGAAGTCCTTTTCTTCAGGGCTGCTCTCACTCACATCATCCCCCATCCTGTATTGAAACTGCGGATTGCCCCTACCCAAGTGTAGGACCTTGGCCTTGTTGAACTTCATGAGGTTCACACAGAGTCACTTCTCTAGCTTGTCCAAGTCCCTCTGGACAACAGGATTCTAGGTTAGGTTTAAATGCAGCACAGCATTATGGAGGAAGATAGAGGATCAAGGCAAGAAGATATTCTGTGACTTTCTGTAGGGTTTTAAGCACTGAGGTACTCTGGGATACTGGGGGCATTGAGACTTCCATGGCAACAGGGTGGGATTGTCTTTGGGAGCTGTGGAGATGCAGTAAGCGGTAGGCCCTTCTGGAATTCTGGGGACAGACTCATGGGCACCAAAACATTGGAGGACATGGGAGCAGAATTTGGTGGTGAGTTCCGGAAAAGGACCATATTAGTCCTTTCTCAGTGCAGGGCAGAAGCTGAAGGACTCTTCCATGCCAGATCCTGCATGGAGGGTCTGCACTGGATAGCAATGGGCAGCTCTCCATCTGCCAGCTGCAGCCTTCCTGAGTGCTGTTATGGGAGAACAAGATGTTTCACTATTTCCTGGCTTCATCCTTGCACTGACAGGGAGAGGAGAGGGCAACCTGTTTGCTCCTCTCAACTGAGCATGAGATCTTGATTTCTGCATGGCAGCTTGGGTTTGCTCAGCAGGGTTACTGGCTATGTTCTCCTGTTCCTGTACTCCCTTCACAGACCATCTTGTAGGAGGAGTGTAGGATGCAGGAGCCCATGCATCATGTCGAGGGCTGTCCTGGCTGCACAGAGCGGGTTTTTTGTAGTGCCCATGTAGGTGCACACTCTCTGGCTCCTAGATGTTGCTCTGATCTTACTTCATCTTGCTGATCCATGGGTTAAATGTGGGGCTGAGGAATTGAGTCCAACAGAGAGAGAGAGCATAAGGATCCTACAGCATGCAAGTTCAGCTGTGGATGGACAACAGTAAGCTGTGTTTGTGATTTGGGTTGGAAGGAATCTGAAAGATCATCTAGTTCCATCTCCTCCGCCATGGGCAGGGACGCCTCCCACTGGATCAGGTTGTGCATGGCCTCATCCAACCCGGCCTTGAACACCTCCAGGGATGGGGCAGTCATGAGTTCCCTGGGCAACCTGTGCCAGTTGCTCACCACCCTCACAGGAAAACATTTCTTCCTAAGATCTCATCTAAATCTGCTCTCTTTCAGCTTAAAACAATTTCCTATAATCCTATACCTGCACTCCCTGATCAAGAGCCCCTCCCCATCTTTCCTGAAGCCCCTTTCCATACTGGAAGGCTGCTTTAAGTTCTTCCTAGAGCCTTGTGTTCTCCAGGCTGAACAGCCCCAAAATCCTCAGTCTGACCTTGTACAGGAGATGTTCCAGCCCTCAGATCATCTTTGTGGCCTCGCCTTGACTCACTCCAATAGGAAAGCGTTTGCCCTAGAGGTTTGCCATCACTCCCCAAAATGAGGGGCTGCTAAGGAGTAACAGCACCATGAGAATAGGAAAGTGGCTTCGTAAAGGCAAAAACCCCCTCATCGTGGGGAGAGACAGGCTGATTGTTCTTCCAGTATTTGGGGAGATTTGTGCTTCTCTCCCTCCTTGAGCATCACCTACGGCTATAAGAAACACTCGATCTCAATCTTTTTGATCTTTTCCCCAAAATTCATCAGAGGATGTAGAAAAGTGGATCAGCTCCTGAGCGTTGCATTGAGAAAGTTGCAGTTTAAACAGATTTTTTCCCTTCTGATGGGGAGTGGGGTGTTTGAGTTAAATAGATGTGGGATAAACCCAACATGGAGCTGTTAACTATGTGAATACGATTTGTGGGTCCTTGTTCTGCATTCGTTGACATCACCTTTCATTTTTGCTTGGTCCCAAGTTAACAACCGATGCTTCGAGGAAAGTAGAAAATCCCCAAATGTGCAGAACAAGGCAGAATTGCTGATGTGATAAGAAAACAGTGATAAAATGCTACAAGATAAGTCCCAAGTTCCAGCCTCAAGTTGTGCCAGGGGAGTTTTAGATTGGATATTAAGAAAAATTTCTTTACTGAAAGAGTGGTGAAGCACTGGAAGAGCTGCTCAGGGCAGTGGTGGAGTCACCATACCTGGAGGGGTTCTAAAAACGTGTAGATGTGGCACTTTGGGATATGGTTTAGTAGGCACAGTGATGTTGGGCTGACGGTTGGACTAGATGAGCTTAGAGGTCTTTTCTAACCTTAATGATTCCATGATAAAGACCCAGTATTTCCACTTTCCAAGCGATGTGAAGTCAGACACACAGAGAAGACCATAGCAGCTCCGTGTTTGATCATGGGAAAGAGGAGAAGCAAAATCAGACTTGGTCAACAGGAGCAGCAGCTTGAAGCTTAACCATAGGAAAGAGAAGAAAGATTAGACCTGGTCAACACAACCTTCCATGAAGCACCAATGTGAAATCACTGAATCCAGTCAATGTTACTGCTATTTTCAAGGATGCAAGTTCCAACAGCTATGACTCCGTTCTTAAGCATTTTTATAGCGTTCCTCTACCTCTTTTCATTAAAAATTCTTATTTTCAAGTCCACCCTAGGGATGGGGGAAAGATAACGCTCAACTTGTGTACGTGGTGCTTCAGGAGATGTAGTGGGCATAGAATCATAGAATGGTTTGGGTTAGAAGGGACCTTAAAGCCTATCCAGTTCCAACTCCTCCTGCCATGGGCAGGGACACCTTGCACTGGACCAGGCTGCTCAAGGCCTCATCCAACCTGGCCCTGAACACCTCCGGGGAGGGGGCAGCCATGACTTCCCTGGGCAACCTGTCTCAGGCCTTCACCACCCTCAGCATGAAGAGTTTCTCCCTAATATCTCATCTAAATCTTCCCCTTTCCAATTTTAAAGCCATTCCCCCTCATCCTATCATTCTATGCCATTGGAAAAAGTCACTCCCCAGCTTTCTTGTAGCCCCTTCAGTTACTGGAAGGTCGCTCTAATGTCTTCCCAGAGCTGCTTTTTCTCCAAGCCGGCCAACTCCAACTCTCTCAGCCTGTCCTCATAACAGAGATGCTCCAGCACTCTGATCATCTTCATGGCCTCCTCTGGACCCATTCCAGCAGTTCCATATCCTTCTTGTGCTGGGAATTCCAGAACTGGACATGATACGCCAGGCATATTTTTATGGTATTGATGGTTGGACCTGATGAACTTAGAGGTCTTACCAACCTTAATGGTTCTATGATTCTAAGACTTCTTAAGCCATCACAGCTAAGATATCCAGTGCTCAGCCTTCTCTAACCCAGGTGGTGAAGCAACCAGAGGTGCAAGGGACAGTTCTCACTACTGAATATCTGCCGATATTTTTAAAAGCAGCCACAGTTTACGCAGAAGACTCCTCTGCACCTCACGGTGACACATGTATCATGTGTCTGAAGAGACTCCAGCCGCCACGGTTGTCAGTCAGGTGTCTTCTAATGGAGCTAAATTCACTTTAAAAAAAAAAAACCACATACCCACAAACAAGAAATATTTAAGCAACTAAAACAAAACCTGGCCAGGATCCATAAAGCAAAGAGCTGAGCAAATTGGGGCAATTGTCAAGGGAGGTAAAATCTGTTGCCTGTCAAGGCTGGCAGTTTCCTCTAGAAAGGACTTGATGTAAATCATCTCCCTGTAACATGTGCGGTATCCAGGGGCAGCTCTGGTTTCCTAATGCGCATCATTTCCATGGGGCGAGTTTTGCATACGCAGCCGAGGCCGATTTCACATCACACTGAGCATTTAGCACCGACTCGAGGCTGCTCCACTCCTGCTCTCATTCCTGGTCGTGTCTTAATTCGGTTTGATTGCACTCAGTCTGCAGTTGGAGCAATCTTTCCCAGTGGGGCGGGAGCAAGGGCTGGCTGCACAGGAGGTGGGTTCAACATCTTCACCTGCATCCATGTGCCAGAGTGAGAAGCAGCTCTGTGATTAAAGCTGTGCAATATATTAAAGGAGCCTTGTATCTCCTAAAGGCACCTAAAATGTCCCCAGGAGGATGGTCTTTTGGCTACATCTCTGCTGCTAAGCTCAGCAGAGCCACAGATCTCTGGTCCTGATGGTAGCTGGCATGAAGAGTGACTAGCAGGGTGAGGGAGAGGATTCTGCCCCTCTACTCTGCTCTGGTGAGACCCCGTGTGTAGTCCCGTGTCAAGTTCTGGAATCTCCAGTGTAAGAAGGTTATGGAACTGTTGGAATGGGTACAGAGAAGGCCACAAAAATGATCTAGGGGCTGGAGTGCCTCTGCTATGAGGCCAGGCTAAGAAAGTTGAGTTTGTTCAGCCTAGGCAACCTGTGCCAGCATTTCACCACCCTCATCATGAAGAATTTCTTCTTAATGTCTAGCCTAAATTTTCCCCCTTCCAGTTTAAAGCCATTCCCCCTTGCCCTATCACTCCATGCCCTTCATAAAAGTCTTCCCAGCTTTCTTGTAGGCCCTTCAGGTACTGGAAGCTGCTGTAAGGTCTCCCCGCAGCCTTCTCTTCTCCAGGTTGAACAACTCCAACTTCCTCAGCCTATCCTCAGAGCAGAGGGGCTCCAGCCCTCACATCATCTTTGTGGCTCCCTCTGGACCCATTCTTTATCTTATCATTCAAGATCTTTTCTAATGCAGGTGTTCAACACATCAGCACAGGGATACAGCTCTCAGTGCCTCTCAACCATCAAATTTCCAGAGCTGTTATTCTGGATGTGCTTATTGCAGTTTGATTTCTGGTGTGTCCATCACGTCTTTTATTCCTCCTTCCTCCGTGAAGTAATTAACATTGCTTTTTGTGCTGCTTCCAAGCCCCCTTCTTTCCATTTTCTCAGCCTCCTCCAACCTTGCCTAAATGAAAGGCTGTCAGGGCTCTCAACAGCTGCTGTGAACAAGGCATTTAGAAATGAAAGTGCCTGAGTCCGTGCGCTCCATTAAAATCTACTGGAAGCTCCTTACAGCACCAGGGATGCATCTGAAAACAAGTGATTTCAGGAAGACAGTGCAAGAGGCAGTGTCTCCTACAGAGACTGAGAAAGGCTTGAAAACAATCTGTCTGCATCAGCCTTTGCAGAAGCCTTTGGAGCTTCTGTCTCACTACTGGTGACGCACATGGGAGGCCAACTTTGCAGCAGCAAATAAGCCACACAGAAATCAGAGTTAGGAGCCCACAGATCTCAGGTTTCTTACTTTTCCAGGCTGACCACATTTTCCCTGCCCATTTGAAATCATGAGGTTCAATAAGGGCAAGGGCAAGGTCCTACACCCAGGTCAAGGCAATCTACGGTATCAATACAGGTTGGGGGGGCGATGTGAGTGAGAGCAGCCCTGAAGAGAAGGACTTGAGATGCTGGCTGATGAGAAAATCAGCATGAGCTGGCAATGTCTGCTCTCAGCCCAGAAGGCCAAACCATGTCCTGGGCTGCATCCAAAGCAGCATGGCCAGCAGGGCGAGGGAGGGGATTCTGCCCCTTGGCTCTTTTCTTGTGAGACCTCACCTAGAGTCCTGTGTCCAGTTCTGGAATCCCCAACACAAGAAGGAGATGGAACTGCTGGCATGGATCCAGCAGAGGGCTATAAAGATGATGTTAGGGCTGGAGCCCCTCTGCTCTGAGGACAGTCCCTGAGAGTTGGGATTGTTCAGCCTGGAGAAGAGAAGCCTGCGGGGAGACCTTGGAGCAGCCTTCCTGTACCTGAAGGGTCTACAGGAAAGCTGGGGAGGGACCTTTTCCAAAGGCCTGTAGTGATAGGACAAGGGGGAGTGTCTCTAAGTTGGAGGGGGGCAGATTTAGATGGGACATTAGGAAGAAATTCTTCACACTGAGGGTGGTGAGGCACTGGCCCAGGTTGCCCTCCCTGAGGGTTGGGTTGGATGCGGCTTTGAACAATCTGATCCAGTGGGACGTGTCTCTGCCCATGGCAGGGGTTTGGAACCCCTGATTAATGTCCCTTTCAACCCAAACCATCTTATGAATGCATTATTCTATTCCTAGGCAGTTCAGCAGAAGCTGAGCCACATGCACATGCTACCATGAAAGATAAGCCAGTGATGGAGGTAAGAATATTTTGGCTGTGCTAAATGCTGAATAAGAAAGAATCTGGTTGGGGTAAAGAAAATTAGTCTTTAAAAGTAGAACAGAGCAATCGAGCATCAACCTAAATTACCTCCTTTCTTTCCTGGTTGCAGAGCTGGAGACCCAGGCTTGCAGGCTGGCTGTGTTACATTTGCGTGAATCATAGAATTGTTGGGTTGGAAAAGACCTTTGAGATCATCGAGTCCGACCGTACCTGTCCACAACTAAATCAGATCCCTGAGCACTGCACCTCCCCCATCTTTAAAATCCCTCCAGGGATGGGTACTCAACCACCTCTTTTGGCAGCCTCTGCCAGTGCCTGAGAACCCTTTGGGTGAAGAAATTATTCCTCATGTCCAATCTGAACCTGACTTGATGCAACTTAAGGCCATTTCCTCTAGTCCTAGCACTACTTACCTGGGAGAAGAGACCAACATCCACCTCACTACAACCTCCTTTCAGGGAACTGCAGAGGGCAATTAGGTCTCCTCTCAGCCATCTCATCTCCAGGCTAAACAATCCCAGTTCCCTCAGCTGCTCCTCATAACCCTTGTCCTCCAGCCCCTTCCCCAGCTTTGTTGCCCTCCTCTGAAGGAGCTTCAGTGCCTCAATGTCCTTCTTGTGCTGAGGGGCCCAAAACTGAACACAAGATTCAAAGTGTGGCCTCACACAACCAGGTTTGCTGAGACCTGGTCATTCCTATCAGCTTTGGTGGACATAACGTGGTATCTACAACCCATGTTTCCGTGGTCTGCATACATTTTATCTTAGAAACTCAGAACTGAAGGCCAAACATAGTTTTGCAGGGCAGGAGAACTATTCTCTAAACAAGCCGTTTGGCTCTCAAATCCTCCAAACATGGGAGTGTACTCCCCGTTGAATTAACCAAACCGCCATACCTGTTATAACCAGGTTGGATGAGGCTTTCAGCACCCAATCTAATGGAAGGTATCCATGCCCATGGCAGGTAGCTTGGAACTGGATGGACTTTAAAGTCCCTTCTGACTCAAACCATTCTAAGATTCTATCATTCTATGATCATTCTTCCTCTGGATGAAGGTGGGCCTTTAGATGCTTCAAGACTATAATAGGTCCATAAATACCTGAAACAGGGGCGTGTTTGATCACTGCTATAGGTGTGGAGCGCCAACTATGACTTCAAAGTTGTCCTGTGCAGCCTGATGGTCCTAAGAGGGGTCCAAAGGATTGGTATTTCACCAAGACTGGTGGTTGTGTGGGTTCTGTCTGCAGTACTATTGCCCTGTCATGACTGCTGTGGCTAGAGTATCATAGAATCAAAGATTGTCTTGAGTTGGAAGGGACTTGCAAGGATCACTGACTCCAACTCTTGTCCCTGCATAAAACAACCCCAACATTCACACCATGTATCTGAGGATGTTGGCCAAATGCTTCTTGAATATTATCAGACTTGGCACTGTGACTGCTTCCCTTGAGAGCTGCTCCAGTGCTCCACCACCCTCTGAGAGAAGAATCTTTTCCTAATATCCAATCTAAACCTCCCCTGGCATGTCTTCCTGCCATTCCCTCGTGTCCTATCACTGATCATCAGAGAGAAGCGGGTCAGCTCCTCCTTCTCGCATTGTGAGGAAGCTGTAGATGGCAATGCTGTGACCCCCAGAAGCAGGTTTGCAAGGCCATCAGCCACATGCCATCCTTCAGAGCTTAGGACTGTCTCCTAGGAGGTTCCACCAGAACAATTAGTGCCCTTGAAGTTTCTGCTGGAGAAGGCTGGTGCTGCATGAAGGTTAAATGGCAGGGGAGAAATAGGCATCCCCTGCAGTGAGAGGAAGAGAAAGGGAAGATGTTGGTTCAGGGAGAAAGAAGAGCAACACAATCCCTTTGCTGATGAAATGAAGGAGTGACATCTTTGAAAGCCATTTGCAGACCATTTCTTCCATTTCCATGCCCATTTTGGGAGTGCATGATGGTGGGAGAGGCACCCAGGGCTGAGGTCACCACGCTGGCTGCCTCTCCCTCCTGTTTATTTTATAAAGCAGAGCAAACAACCAGGCATTTGAAATGCTCCAGTACAGTAGCCAAGGAGCTGTGAAGCATTAACACTGAGGTGAGCTTTGTCTTGATTAATTCTTTATTATTTTCTTTCAGGTCGGCAGCAGGTTTGTAGCAACAGCCAAGAGGGAGCTGAGGTCATTCAAGTGCCAAGGAGACCGATGAACTGGACAGTCTTTGGAGTCCTTGAGCTGTTCATGTGGAGGAAATATCTCCAGCAGGTAGGGCATTGCTTACTTTCTCCTCCTCTCTTGACCTCTCTGCTGAGGTTACCAACAGAGGCTGGTGTTTGTGACCTGCCTGAGCATGTCATGAAGACACGTTGGTAAGTGGGGGGTTTCATGCTCCACTTAACTTAGTAGATGAGGGAAAGACTGTGTATGCTGTCTACCTAAACTTTAGTAAAGTCTTTGACACTGGGAAACTCCACATCGTTCTCCTGGAGAAACCGGCTGCTCATGGCTTGAATGGATGTACTCTGTGCTGGATAAAAATCTGGCTGGGTGGCTGGGCACAAAGAGTCGTGGTGAATAGAGTTGAATCCAGTTGACAGCCAGTCACAGATGGCATTCCCCAGGACTCACTGCCAGGGACAATTCTGCTTAATATCTCTATCCATGATCTGGACGAGGGTATGAAGTGCCCCCTCAGTCAGTCTGCAGATGACACCAAGCCATGTGGACTGTTGATCTGCCTGAGGGAAGGAAGATTCCACACAGGGATGTGGACAGGGGTCAAGGCCAATGGGATGGGGTTGAACAAGATCAAGTGTCATGTCCTGTACTTGGGACAAAACAACTCCATGAACTGCTCCAACCATGGTGATAAATGGCTGGAAAGGTGCCTGGTGGAAAAGGACCTAGGGGTGCTGGTCCAGAGTGGCTGAACATGAACAGGCAGAGTGCTCAGGTGGCCAAAAATGCCAATAGCATCCTGGCTTGTACCAGCAATAGTGTGGCCAGCAGGAGCAGGGTAGGGATTGTGCCCATGCACCTGGTGCTGTTGAGAACTGCACCTTGAATTCTTGGCTTCAGCTTTGGGCCCTTCACTCCAAGAAGGACATGGAGGGCCTGGAGTGCATCTGTAGAAGGGGAACGGAGTTGGGGAAGGGTCTGGAGCACAGGGGTTATGGGGAACAGCTTAGGGAACAGGGGCTGTTTAGTCTGGAGAAGAGAAGGCTGAGGGAAGACCTGATCACTCTCTACAACTATGTGAAAAGAGGTTGTAGCAAGGCAGGTGTTGGTCTCTTCTCTCAAGTAACAAGTGACAGGACAAGAAGAAATGATCTCAGTTTACAGCAGGGGAGATTTAGATTTGGAATTACAAAAAATTTCTTTACAGAAGGAGTGGTGAAGCATTGGAACAGGGGGCCCAGGACAATGGTGGAGTCACCATCCCTGGAGGTGTTCAAAAACTGTGTAGATTTGGCACTTCAGGACATGGTTTAGTAGGCATGGTGGTGTTGCATTGCATAATCTTAGAGGTCTTTTCCAGCCTTAATGATTCTATGATTCGATGCTTTTGGTAAGGCAAAGAAGTGTGCCATCCCTCAGGGCAGCAAAGCATGGCCAGACAAATGGTGGTGGCTCCAAACTGGCATACTGCGTGTACGGGAAAATTCAAAAAGGATGCTCCATTTAGCTCAGGATTCCACTTCCAGTACTGGCCAGTGATGGAGTCATAGGGATGGAGTAAGGCAAGGAGAAAGCAAAAGCTGAACTCCCTTTGCGGCCACATAATCGCAGTATCACAAACTGTGGAGCAAACCCCAATGATCCAAAACTGAAAGAGCTGCCTTTCATTCATTCAGGGCTGTGCAGGGCTGAGAAGAACTGTGAAGCAGGGCTGAGAAGCTGAGCAAGTCAAAGCTGTGGGGCAAACCCATAATTGGTTGTTCTGGTGCAGCCATAGCTGGTTTCCCAACTCAGCATGGCAAAAGGAGGACTTTGCTCGTCTCACAAGGGTCTCCATGAATGATGATGGCTTTGAATCAGTCCAAATCCTCAGAAATGGCTGTGTCCGCATCGACTTGGAGAGCATTTAGCACAGCAACTGCTGGTGGCAACAGGCAGCACAAAGGAATTTGCAAGAACCTCCACGGGAAATTATGAAACAAGTTGAGCTTGGGGAAATGTCTCAGTGCCCCTCCTCACTCAAAGGCTGGATTTTGCCTTCTCCATCACTCCGGAGAAAGGAGTCTTGACTGCTGCTGGCTTGGGATGGGACTTGGAGCCAGAGCCTGATCTCTGAATGCAAGCTCAGCTTTGAGGGAGAGAATATGAAAGCTGGAAAATGCTAAAGACCCATTAGATCATCTGCTCCATCCCCAGGAGGGCCAGCAGGATTGTCCCCCCGAGGTGGCTGGGATGGAAATGCCTGCTGTTGCGGGGTTTTCATGGTGGTCCTCTGGGAACTGCAGCAGAGCTCAGCACGTTTTCTTGTGTGTGAAACTGTGAAATTTCTACCTTTTGCTTCTAGTTAGAGCAGCCTAAGCATTTCCCTTTTCCTGAGGGACCTCTGCCCTCCAGGTAAAGCAGACCCTTCTTCCATCTGTCTACACATCTGGCTGTCTACTGTGGTCCCCACGGCATCAGTGCATACCTGCAAGGGACATTGGGTCCTGCCAGTCCCCAGGGGAGGAGGAGAGACATCAGTGACAGCTGACTGATTGGTAGGATGCAAACAAAGAGAAGCAGTGTCCAAGGAGGATCATCCTTGCTGAGAAATTCCCCTGCTGAAACACATCAGGCAACTTAATCTTTCCATGCTATGAGTCTGGATCCTCCTGAGGTTGGCATCACCTTTCCCAAGCTGTGCATGAGCTGAAATCCATGGGAAAGCAGAGTCATTTATGTCATTGCTACCAAATGGACAATCCATGCCACTAAGGGATCAGGATGCAGAGCATGTGTCAAAGTGGAGGGCTGAGGTGGGACTGTATCAGGCTGAGGATGGCTGAGAGCAGCCTGGTGGGTTAAGAGCTGAAGGGATATTGTATTGAGAAGGTTTGAACTCACCTGGAACCCTGTGTTCAGTTCTAGAGTCCCCAGCACAGGCAGGACATGGATCTGTTAGAGCAAGTCCAGATGAGGCCATGGAGATGATCCAAATCATCCTATGATTCTATATCTGACAGTCTTATGCCATTGACATGATGTTCCTGGTGAAGCAGCGCGATGGGGCAGGACAACGTGTGCTCTTCCTCTCCTACAAAGTTACCTTATATCAAACATCTTTGGGATGCTGCTGTTTCTCCCCAGTCCACAGGGCAAGATTCCCTGGATTCCACCATCCCACCCTGATGTTTTCAGCCTTGCAGCTCTCCATGGTTAACCTGGTGGCATCCTCCTCCCTCACCTCCTCACCCTCCCTTCCTTCCCTGTCTCTGTGCTTGCCCCTGCTGGCAGCCTGTGAGCCTCTTTCAGGTTACTTCCAAGCTTTAATTGAAAGCAGTCGATGCTGTGCGCAGGCGGCACACAAACACGTCGAGACCCAGGAGCCACTCTGAAGCCTGACTCAGGTTGGGGAACCTGCCGGCACATCGCAGGGCCGACAGATAATTAAAGTGACAATCGATCATGCAGGAGGAAGGAGGGGGGATGCAGCGGTGACAGAGGCAGCGATGCCTCTCCTGAGGATGTCGTCAAGCTGTGCTGAGCAGATGGTCCAGATGAAACCCCTTTGGGCCACCTCCGATGCAACTGCTTGGCTACTTTTACCCCCTAACCACCAGGCGTAGAGGGGTTTGAAGTCCCCTGGGTGCTGCTGGTGCGGTACAAAAAGGCAGGAGCTTGATCACTGGAATATCGTGGCGTTTGAAAGCGTGAGCAGGAGTGAGATTTGTGTGTGCGCATAAAGACAGATGGGCTAAAATTTCTGAATGCTCATGAAAGATTCAGGGGCGTCACTTGTTAAATTTAATTGGGAGAAACCCGACTCGGTGCCTGACTGCACGGTTTGCTGGATTTTGTTTAAGAAGTCAACTGACAAGCTTGTCGCGTGTGTTTTTTCCTTCCCTCTTTCCTTCTCTCTCTCTCCCTCCCACCTCCTCTCTCCACCTCCTGCCATGGGCTGTGTTGTGAATTACAGAATCATAGAGTGGATTGGGTTGGAAGGGACCTCAAAGCCCATCCAGATCCACCTCCATGCCATGGGCAGGGACACCTCCCACTGGATCACATTTCTCAAAGCCTCATCTAACCTGGCCTTCAACACTTCCAGGGATGGGGTCAGCCACAGCTTCCCTGGGCAACCCATCCCAGGGCCTCACCACTCTCAGCATGAAACATTTCTTGCTCATATCTCATCTAAATCTCCCCTCTTTCAGCTTTTCAACCATTCCCCCTTGGCCTATCCCTGCACTCTCTGTTCAAGACCCCCTCCCCAGCTTCCCTCTGTAGTCCTTTTCAGTACTAGAAGCTGCTATAAGTTCTTCCTGGAGCCTTCTCTTCTCCAGGCTGAACAACCCCGATTCTCTCAGCCTGTCCTCATACGGAATAATTTGGAGGGTGTCATCTCCTGCCTCCTGTTGGGATAAGCATCACTCCAGGAGTGGCAGGTACATGGGGAGGAAAGAGAGGTGGGATTTTGGTGATAGTGGTGGCTTGGAATCCAGGAGATGGGAGTTCAAATGTAGGCTCTGCTGCAGGTTCCTTGCCTTCACTCAAGCCAGTGATTTTGACCCAAATCCAAGAAGGGTTGTAGATGCTTCAGAAAACGTCAGGTGCCAGCACAGATTTAGGCTGTAAACCCTCTACCACAGAGCTGGGACAATTTTCATCCTCACACGAACACCTGGTGGGAAAGAGAGAAGGTGGCAAAGTCCCTCTCTTGGGCAGGCCTTCCTCTGGAGCTTTCCAGAGGATTGAGAAAACTTGTATGCAAACAGGGGTGACAGTGAAGTTTGGTGGCTTATTCTAAATATTTTGAAAGTGATAGGTGTTTTCAGTGAGGAAGTGCATGCCAGGAGGGACTCATCCCTCCAAAAGCAGCTCTCTGTTCTTTGTGGCTGCTTGCGCTGCCAGGTAGAAAGATAGGCCCTGCTGGAGGGGCATTTCATCTCATCTGAACTTTGATGTCTGCAGAAAGCTAGATGAATTACAGCTGAAAATGTCTGCTTCTCTCTAGTGACTCCAAGAGAAGCTGGTGTGACTCACACAGGTGTCCACCTCCTCCACAGATATCCTCAGAGAGATGATGTTTACCTCCCCTTCTCATATCTAGCTATGCGATGTCAGGTGCTCATTACAACCCCATGCCTGAACCTGGGACTAGGTTTGCACAGGATCTCCACTGTTGGAACGGGTCCAAAGGAGTCCATGAAGATGATCTGAAGACTGGAGAACCTCTGCTCTGAGGACAGGCCAAGAGAGCTGGGGTTGTTCAGCCTGGAGAAGGCTGCTGGGAGACCTTATAGTCGCCTTCCAGTACCTGAAGGGGTCCTACAAGAAAGCTGAGGAGGGATTTTTCCAAGGGTCTGGAGTGATAGGACAAGGGGAAATGGCTTTACATCAGAAGGGGGGAGACATTAGGTAGAAATTCTTCATGATCAGGGTCATGAGGCACAGGCACAGGTTGCCCAGGGAAGTTGTGGCTGCCCCATCCCTGGAGGAGATCAAGGCAACGTTGGATGGGGCTTTGAGTAGCCTGGTCCAATGGGAGGTTTCCTTGCCCGTGGCAGGGGGGCTGCAACTGGATGATCTTTCAGGTCCCTTCCGACTCAAACTATTCTATGATTCTATGATTCTATGATTCTATGGTCCCTGAGAAGTTCCAGACTGAGTTTGCTTCAAGACAGCAGGGTGGGAGTGGAGAGTTTTGTAAACCATGCAGCTCCAAATGGTCTTTTTTTGAAGGTGGGATACTGCTGGCTGGCAGGTGTCACATTGTATTTAATACCTGAGTGTATCTCAGGTATAGCTTTAACTCTGGGGATTAGGGACAGTGACAATGCTCATTAGTACTGTTTGGTGGGCATTGGACCTTCTAGGCTCAATGTGGGAGCAGTTTGCAACCCACTAAATGACCTCGTCATCAGTTCTCATGCATGAAGGACGTGGAACGTGACCCCTTTCACAATGGGCTATACATTGTCTGGTGGGATCTCTGAGCCTAGAGTGAAACTGTTTATGCTGTCATGCTTAGAACAGACAGACCAAAGAAGTTGCAGATGTCCCCTCCCTGGAAGTGCTGAAGGCCATGTTAGATGAGGCTTTGAGCAGCCTGATGCAGTAGGAGGTATTCTTGCCCATGTCAGGAGGGTTGGAACTGGGTGGGCTTTAAGGTCCCTTCCAAACCAAACCATTCCATGATTCTATGACTTTATAAAGTATAAAATCCAAATATCTTCCCCCCGACTCTTCATCCACCCTTACGTCACAGAACCAAAGAATGTTTTGAGTTGGAAGGGGCCTTAAAGATCACCTAATTCCAACCCTCCAATGAAATGTCTGTTCATCCATCCATCCATCCATCCATCCATCCATCCATCCATCCACCCACCCACCCACCCACCTACCTTCCCTCTCCCAAGTCTGTCATTTAAGTATCTCAGTATCAAATTCTCTTTCCCCTCCATGCCACATGCCGGTTGGAAGGTGTGTTGTCCTCCCCAGTCAGGTTCATGCTGCACGGATGTCTCTTTTGAGCCCACAGTGCAGCATGGGACTTCTCTTCTGCTGTAAGTGGAGTGGATTGGTTGCTTCACTGGTTTATGAAACAAATATGGCCTCTTTGTTCTAGCTGATAAGTCATTGGGGTTGTCACCAGGGGTCAGGAACAGTGTCAACCACAACACACAGCTTGGTGTTGTCAGCAAACTTGCTGAGGGAGGTGGAAAGTGGTAGGTAGAAAGTACACACAACTCAGCATTGGGTGGATAGTTCACTGAGCAACTCTACTTGTGTTTCTTTGGTCATCTGTCCTTGCCATGAGCTCTATCTTGAACCCATAACTGCTGGCTGAAGAGGATCATCTCACGTGCAGCAATACCGTCGAAGGTTGAAGGGACAGTAATGAAAGTGCTGCTTCCTTCTTGCCACGGTTAATTACCACTTCATTAACAACTTGCTGTGCAATGGTCAAGCTTTCCTTATGCCTGTTGGATCTTCCAAACTTGGTCTGCTCTAAGATAAGTTGTATTAATAAACACAGATGACAGCACACAGCCAGGTTCCCACAGTTCAGTGATGACTCAGTTGTAGTTTCACACTGATTTGGGTTCTGGCTTTGAATTTCTCAGGACAGATATAGACATTTTAAGATTAAAAAAAATAAGGGTGAAATTTAATACCCACCACAACTGCCCCATGGGGGAATTTATTGCCACTCATTATGAAACTTTTCCCCAAATATATTGCACTTGTGGTATCCAACAGACGCCACAAAAGGAGTGCGACGAGCAGGAGGGGATTCTGACCCTTTACTCTGGTCTCGTGAGACCTCACTTGGCGTCCTGCATTCATTTCTGTAAGGGCATGGATCTGTTGGAGCAAGTTCAGAGGAGGCCACAAAGATGGTGTGAGGGCAGGAGCACCTCCCATATGAGGACAAGCTGAGAGAGTTGGGGTAGTTAAGCCTGGAGAAGAGAAGACTGTGGGGAGACCTTGGAGCAGCTTCTGGTACTGAAAAAGGGCTACAGGAAAGCTGGAGTGGGGCTCTTTATCAAAGAGTGCAAGGATAGCATGAGAAGGGACTATTTTTAAGCTGAAAGAATGGAGATTTAGATGAGATCTTAGGAAGCTGAGCTGTCCAGGCCCCCAGGTAGGGGTTCTTGTCTCCACAGTAGTAAATGTTTCTCTTCCTTGCGTAGGCTGAGTCAAGAGCACTGGCCACTGTTGCTCCCTGCTTTATAGCACTGATGTAGAGGCCGTGGACCACAGCCTGGGGCTTTTACAGCAGAGCTAGCAACTGAGATGACTCCAGTGTAATCATAGAATCATAGAATGCCTTGAGTTGGAAGGGACCTGAAAGATCATTCAGTTCCACCCCCTTGCCATGAGCAAAGACATCTTTGAAAGCTGGAGAGGGACTATTCATAAAGGCTTGTGGTGATAGAACAAGGAGGAATAAGTGTGACTGGAGAGGGGCAGATTTAGACTAGACATTAGGAAGAATTTCTTCACCATGAGAGTGGTGAGACACTGGAACATGTTGCCAAAGGAAGCTGTGGATGCCCCATCCCTGGAGGTGTTAAAGGATGGGTTGGATGGGGCCTTCGGCAGGCTGACCTAGTGGGATGTCCTTGCCCACGGCAGGGGGGTTGGAACTAGATGATTTTTAAGGTCCCTTCCCACCCTAAAAATTCTATGATATTCCACTGGATCAGGTTGCTCAAAGCTCCATCGAACCTAGCCTTGAACACCTCCAGGAATGGGACATCCTTGACCTCTCTGTTCCAGTGCCTCACCACCATCACAGTAAAGATTTTTTTCCTAATATCTCATCTGAATGTTCCCCTTTTCAGCTTAAAACTGTTCCTTCTCATCCTATCCCTGCACTCCCTGATCAAGAGCCCCTCCCCAGTTTTCCTGTAGCCCTTTTTCAGTACTGGAAGCTGCTCTAAGATATTTCTGGAGCCTTTTTTTCCTCTAGCCTGAACAATCCGATCTGTCCCAGCCTCTTCGAACAGCAGAGATCCTCCAGCCCTTGGATCATCTTTGTGGCTTCCTCTGGACTTGCTCCAACAGATCCGTGTCCTTCCTGTGCTGAGGACTCCAGAACTGAGTGCAGGGCTCCAGGTGAGTTCTCACAAGAGCAGAGTAGAGGAGTAGAATCCCCTCCTTTGACCTGCTGCTCACACTTCTTTTGTGGTGTCCTTTGGACAGCGCAAGTGCAACAGAAGTTTGCTGGGACTCAAATTCTTTTCCAAGGAGCGATCATGGAGTGCAATCTCTTGAAGGCTGGGAGAAGCAGCAGGCAGAGAGCAGCCTATGGGCAAGCCAGGGGTCCAACATTTAATGTTGCTGCTGCTTAGGGGCAGAAATAGCTGCTATTAAGTTGCATTTAGTGATTTGGAGCCAGCAGATTGAGGTCATGGCTACAGAGTGTGACCTGGTGTTTTGTGTCCACTGTAGTTCCAAGATCTCTCTCTAAGAGCTGACCTGGGAATGGCACCCCCCTCCTCCTGTTCTGGGTTTGTTAGGACACCACCTACCTCCTTCAGGGTGGATTTTGTTGCCTTTAATTTTGCACAGCATGAAAATATTTTTGTGGGAAACGGGCAGAGGAACAAATCTGGGCCTGAGCTGTAAAACGTGGGATTTTCCTCATAGCACCCCTGGTTTGCCTGCTGCTGTTTGCTCTC
This sequence comes from Phaenicophaeus curvirostris, assembly GCF_032191515.1. Taxonomy (NCBI): domain Eukaryota; kingdom Metazoa; phylum Chordata; class Aves; order Cuculiformes; family Cuculidae; genus Phaenicophaeus; species Phaenicophaeus curvirostris. The sequence goes on along the minus strand of NC_091394.1, from coordinate 98,129,425 downwards.
TGCAACCGAGATAAGGGTCCAGGTGGGTTGAATACGATAGGCCAGCAATCAAGCATGTCCTGAAGAGGGTGGGAGAGAAGAGGGTATGAGTTTGGGACTCTCAGACCTCTTCTGTTGGATGATTACAGTGGGATTCTGCTCAGCAGAAGCTAGACAGCATGTCTGGGGTGATCTGGTCAGCCTCAGATCCTATTCTGTGGAGATACCAGCAGCTTTAGGATGTGAGATGTCTGACCCATTTCCAGACATTTAGTGTGAGGTAACTCATGAAAACCCTGTATATTTCCCATGGAAAAACTCCAGATGGAGATGCCTATACAAGGTCCCACCCCTGAGCCAGGGCAATCTGTGGTTTCTATGCAGGATGAGGGATGTGGTGATTGAGAGCAGCCCTGAGGAGGAGGACTCGGGGTGCTGCGGGAGGAGAAGATCTACATGAGGCAGCCACGTGAACTCGCACCCTAGAAGGCCAACCACATCCCGGGCTGCATCAAAAGCAGCATGGCCAGCAGAGCAAGGGAGGGGATTCTGCCCCTCTACTCTGGTCTCATGAGATCCCACGTGGAGTGCTGTGTCCAGTTCTGGAATCCCCAACACAGGAAGGAGTTGGAACTCTTGACATGGGTACAGAGGAGGGCTATGAAGGTGATGCAAGGGCTGGAGACCTTCTTCTCTGAGGACAGGCTGAGAGAGTTGGGGTTCTTCAGCCTGGAGAAGAGAAGGCTCCAGGGAGACCTTGGAGCAGCCTTCCAGTACCTGACGGGGCTCCAGAAAAGCTGGGGAGGGACTTTTTCCAAGAGCCTGGAGTGACAGAACAAGGAGGAATGGCTTTACATTGGAAAGGGGAAGATTCAGGTTAGACATTAGGAAGAAATTCTTCCCTGTGAGGGTCATGAGGCCCTGGCCCAGGTTGCCCAGAGAAGCCGGGGGTGCTCCATCCCCGGAGGTGTACAAGGCCAGGTTGGATGGGGCCTTGAGCAATCTTATCCAGTGGGAGGTGTCCCCACCCATGACAGGGGGTTGGAACTGGGTGGGTTTTAAAGTCCCTTCCAACCCAAACTGTTCTACAATGCGATGATTCTGTGTTGGGTAAGCTCATTTGCTTCCTGCCTCAGTTACTCCATCTCTAAATGGAGAGAGGGGTTCATTGCCTAATCTCTTAAGAGCTGGTGCTTCAAAAGTGCTAGCAGAGCTACGTCAGTAGATATTAGTGCTGAGTTGCCCTTTGAACTCACCCTGTTCCTCAGGGAAGGAGAATTCCCCTCTATTGAGAGGGGCCAAGCAACCCTGGAAATGGCCATGTTTAAAGGCCAAGGCTATGGGCTGGATCCAGAGAAATATCCTTATTTCTCAACCACCTGCTCTTCATAGAAGGACATGAAGACACCGGAAAGTCATCTCCCTGCCTTTCTGGTTTTCATCCAGCCTCAGATCAGAGCAAAAGAGGGAGTAGCAAAACAAGTGCAGTGGGAAGATATCTGACCCTGTGAACCACATGTCCTGCTTTGCACAGTGATAAATATGGTGTCATCCATGGGACACCTACACCTCAGCAGCTGCGAGGGTTAACTTGCCCATGGGGTAGGTTTATTTCTGGTTCTATGGCTGAGTGGAGAAAGGAAGGGAAAACCCACAGACTTCTGAGCACTTTTCCTGTGACAGAGATAGAAAGTGGTGAAGAAATGATCTCTTCTGAGCTTGGCTTCAGTGTTACCACAGGCTTGTGGAGGTGGGTTTGAGATCATTCCTGCAGCAGGGTAGAGCCCAAGTTAACCATACTGCTGTGGACACTGTGATATGTGCAACATCACACCAGGACCTTTTTGCTCTAAAGAATCACTGAATCATAGAATGGTTTGGGTTGGAAGGGACATTAAAGATCATCCAGTTCCAACCCCCTTGCCATGGGTAAGGACATCTCCCACTGGATCAGGTTGCTCAAAGCCCCAGCCAATCTGGCCTTGAACATCTCCAGGGATGGGGCACCCACGACTTCTCTGCACAACCTGGACCAGTGCCTCACCACCATCAGAGGAAAGAAATTCTTCCTGATGTCTAACCTCAATCTCCCCTCTTTCAGCCTAAAACCTTTCCCCCTCAGCCTATCCCTGCACTCCCTGACAGAGTTCCCCTCTGAGCTTTCCTGTAGGCCCTCTTTAAGTACTGGAAGCTGCTCTAAGGTCTCCCTGGAGCCTTCTCTCCTCTAGGCTTAACAAGCCCTACTCTCTCATCCTGTCCTTGTAGGTGCTTGAGCCCTCAGATCCTCTTTGTGGCCTCCTCTGGACCCATTCCAACAGTTCCACATCCTTAGTGTGCTGGGGATTCCAGGACTGGACACAATATGCCAGGTGGGGTTTTGTGAGAGCAGAGTAGAGGGGCAGAATGTCCTCCTTCACCCTGGCCACAGTTCTTTGGATGTGGCCCAGGGCACAATTGACTTTCTGGGCTGCAAGAAATCATTGGTGTCTCATGTTGAGCTTCTCACTCAACAGCACCCCAAGCCTATTCACGGCTGCTCTCATCCATTCTCCCCTCAGCCTGTAATTGTGCTTGGGATTGCACAATAGCAGACAATTAATTGCCTAGAACTGCTCATTTTCCTAGGAAAGGGAAGTCCCAGGTAGTTCTTGATCAGTTCACCATGGAAAGCTTTGAAACTATCAAAATATTCCTTGTTCATACAAAGTCTGCTTGCAGCCTTTTGTCTTCATCTCAGGGAAGGTGGAATCACTGCTGTTTAAGTACCCACAGAAAAGAAATACTCATAATTGCAAAGTGTTTGCAAAAGGAGAAGCGAGAACATTTTGGTTTGGCCCCCAGTGAATTGTGACTGTGGAGAGGAGGATGATTTTCATTTTCCTTACAGATTTTCTTCCTGTTTATTAAAGAGAATAATAATTGAAATAAGAAATGTCTTAATACTTCCCAAACCAGGAAAATCATCCAGCTCCTACGTGCTGATTCCTACTGCAAATGCCTGAATCCTGCTGCAAAAGCCTCTTCTGGATCTTCTTATCCGACCTCCTTAGCAAGAAACAATGATAAGAAAAATGAAAAGGGTTTTAATGTTTGTGGGAAATCCTGATGGCCCTCAGACTTTGACATTCATCTCCATACAGTGTTATTTTCAGGCAGGGATGGAAAGACCTCACTCTGTCACTGAGCAATGCAGGAAAAAGGGATACTTTCTTGATGCCCATCTGTGCCTTGGTGCTTGTGAGTTGATGGGGTGCTCTCTGCTATCACAGCAATGCTTTACTTATCCAGGCATGTGCTCTGGGATCACTCTTCCTCTTCCTCACTGCTCCTGGAGAGATCCTCATGTCAGGAAACTGCACTGCTGTTGTCCATCTGGCTGGGTTTCTTCTGCTTGCTCTTCTTGTGAGGGGTGAAGGGTGGTGAGGGTGGCCTGGGGGTGGTGTTTGTGCTGCTCTGTGCCAGGAATTTGGAGTTGCTGGCAGGAAAAATAGGTTATTTCTCTGCTAGGCATCCTGCAAGGAGTGCACGTCATGCATGGAGGGGTGCTTGCCCCTTCTTTTCAGGACATGGCTGTGTTGGGCTGACAGTTGGACTTGATGATCTTAGAGGTCTCTTCCAACCCTAACAAGTCCATGATTCTTTGACTAACTAAACCACTTCTTGGCATTGGACTAGATGACCTTTAAAGGTCCCTTCCAACCCAAACTATTCTATGATTCTTCTGCAGGGAAAGAGAAAGCCCGTAGCTCTATTGCCTCCTTCAGCTGGCTCCGAGCCTTGCATCCCAGCTCTACTGCAGGATCTGTCCCAACTCCCGCGGACGTAAGATCCATGGGTGAACGTGCCCAGAGATCCATGACACCCCTGGGTGCCCTTGGTCTTGGTCATTTTGCCTTCCCTCTTCTCCTCCTGGCATCCTTCAGGCCCTGCTGTTGTCTCCGGGCGTGGCGGAGACAATTGTTAGCATTAAACCAGCCTCTTGAATTTCCCCCCTTTCCCTCAAAGTAATTTTTTCTCACTTCCGCACAGCGTGTGGAGTGAATTTTAGCACCCGTAAACACTTTGCGCTGCTGGCTCCTGGCTAATTGACTCTGACAGTTAGTGTAGTCAGCAGCTGAATGGTGTCACTGGGAATTAGACTGCCGTGATAGACTGCCAGGAGCAAATTACTTTGTCACTTCTCAGCTGACTCTAAAATATGGGGCTTTTTTTTTTAATTCTTCTTTTTTACTTTTGATTTTTTTTTCTCCAGTTTTTGTTTTGTTTTTGAGATTTTCTTCCTCTGTGTGTGTGTGCGCACACGGCGTTTGAAGCCCCGATAAACCAAGCCTGATTTGTTAAAGGATCATTTTCTGTTGAAGACAACCTGGCGAGTTGGGAACAAACTCCTGTTTCTCCCTCCTCCCCTCTCCTCCCACCCCATAATGTTTATGAAGCAGGTTCTGGAAAAGCTGTTTTAAAGGGGACCCAAGGGAAATGCAAGCAACGACTCGCACACGGGGAAAGAGATTATACATGGCTCCCAGAGTGCACACATCCCTCTGCCTGTCTAAGGTGTCCTCCCACCTTGGTATCCATCAACCATCTAGCAGTGCCATGGATCTATCGCTCATCCATCCACCAACACCAGGCATCTTTGATTTGCTTCTTCATCTCCCTGACACATTTCTTTTGCCATGTTGTATTTCAGGATTGCTTCTATTTGCCACGTATAGCTTGCTGGTTATCCGTCATCTGGCTGTGAAGCTTTTCTGGTCCATCCTTTGATCTGCTCTGATATTGTCCCTTTACCCCCAAAATCCTCCCATGGTCCTGGACCCTTCCAAGAAAACAGGCAGCATTGGGATGGTTGCTGTCAAGCTGTCCATCCTCAAAGCCCTTTGGAGGTCCAATTGGCCACTTGTATGATGCTTGTTGGAAAGCTGGGGTGAAAAGCTGCTGTCTGGGTATTGTGCATGTGCTGGTGTCAATGCAAATCGAGACTCTCTGGAAAACAGGATGAGTGGGTTTTTAACCAGGCAAAGGCAGATAATTCATGAGGTGATTGAGTCAAGTTGTGTTTCAGTGTCACAGAGATGCCAACCTACCATGGCTGTCATTACCCGGGAGGACCTGGGCTCTCCCAAGAAATGTTACCTCTGCCTCTCATGTATGTTAGGATGAGCACAGGATTACTTCCCTGACAATGTTCCTCTGCCTCTGAGTAGAACCTTGAAATGCCACCTAGAACAGCTCAAGGCTGGAGGAGAAAGGCATGGGGCATCTGCCTGGCTCCATGTTCTGTGGTTTGGGACTGGAAGTAAAGAAGAGCCCTGAATCACTTTCATCCAGCTGGACCACTCACCTGGGGATGATCCAGGGCTTTGATGCTATTAAATTAATCCTGCACTGGAAGGGCTTTTCATACACGTGGGAATGAGAGGGAAGGGCTGGTGCACCTCGAGACTGGGCTGGGTTTTTTTTCATTAATGATGTCACTTGCTTTAATATAAGACATTTCCACTCCCTGCTGTGCCTGCATCCTTAGACCAGTGTCACTTGTGCAATGCTGCTACTATCACACTTTGCATCTTTCCGAGTGTGATTCCACCCCATAAAAATAGTGACTTCAGGATTTATGCTGACAAAACCACACTTTTTTACTATTTACCACAAGTGCAGACTTTCCTTCCACTCTCTCTTTGCATCAGCTCTGTGCTCAGGGGTGAAGGATAATGTTGGCCCAAAGGAAAGTCCCTGGACAGTCCCTATGACTTGACTTCTTTGTTCTCTTTGACACAGGACCTGGTATCTCATCCAACCTTTGTCACAGAGTCCAGAGGAGGCCACAGATATGATCTGAGGGCTGGAGCACCTCCCTTACAAGAAGAGGCTGAGAGAGATGGAGTTGTTCAGCCTGGAGAAGAGAAGTCTCTGGAAAGACCTAGCAGCCTTCCAGTACTTAAAGGGGGCTACAGGAAAGCTGGGGAGGGGCTCCTTATCAGGGAGTGCAGGGATAGGACAAGAGGCAATGGTTTTAAGCTGAAAGTGGGGAGATTGAGATGAGATGTCAGGAAGAAATTCATCAGGATCAGGGTGATGAGGCCCTGGCACAGGCTGCCAAGAGAAGTCATGACTGCCCCATCCTTGGACGTGTCAAAGGCCAGGTTGGATGAGGTTTTGAGCAATCTGATGCAGAGAGGTGTCCCTGTCCATGGCAGGGGTGTTGGACCTGAATGATCTTTAAGGTCCCTTCCAAACCTAACCATTATATGATTCTTTGATTCTATGATAGAGAGGAGAATGCTGCCATGTTGTTTAGTCTAGGAGCTGTAGGGATCTCACAGGATCAATTCCAAGACCATATATGGGCAATTGGGCCCCAGTAATGGAGATCACAGCTGGGCTATGAGCGGACTTTTGACTCTGTCTTGAAGAATTTTGTTCTTCTGCCTTGAGACTGGAGTTCTGATGTTCAGGGGAAAGGTTCATCCGAACGTGAAGCCCATGGTCACATCTCTTTGCTGCAGGAAAGAGAGATGAGGAGCATATGGCAGTTCAGAAACCGAAGAACAAGTGAAAAGTCCTCCAAATGCAGCTGTGCTAGACTGAATTCATATTGGAGAACACCTGACTGTCCCAGCGTGAACCAGGACTTGCTGGATTGTCATGCTGGAGACATTAATTTTTCATTGAATTCTTTCATAGAGTGATCCACGACCTCTGGATTTCCTAGCACTGTTTTGCCAAAGATGCAAACCTCCCAGTCTCTCCAAAGCCTGAAGCATCTGGGCACCACTTGTCCTTATGAGAGGCACCTAGTGGCTAGGACCATGAAGCCAGGGTGACTAACATACTGCAAGACCTGCAGGAATGGGTCTGGAAGAGACTTTACACAGCCAGACTCTCCCCAGGCTCCCTGGACACACTTCAGAAATGCCACAGCAGGTAACCTCCATGAAAATACCAACTTTGGCTCTGCTTCCCACCAATAAACCCGAGAGTGTTTAATCCTCAAATTGCCTGGACCTCCCTCTTGCCAGCCTCTGGCTCTGACACAAGATGTGCATCAGCCCTAAGTATAAAAGCTCCTCATCGGCTGCACAAATAAAGAGGCATCGCAGATATGGGGAAGAGGCCATGGTGGGAAGATAGCCATGGAGCTGGGGGCTTGCTGGAAGAGCTTGCACAGATTGGCTGGCAGGATGGGGCTGCTAGGGTCCCCTCTGCATGTCTTTGGCCACGTGCCTTCCCATGGATGTCTTAAGACCTTGGGTGTGTGCTGGGGAAGGGGTGATATTCTGCACACATGTCTTGGCACCCAGCCTGCCCGGATGCACCCCTCTGATCACATTTAGCTGGAGCTGGGAGCTGCCATCTCTATTTTGGAGAAGCTTTACTCATTCCCAGTAGCCTGGGATCATGGGTAGACGAGGTGTTCAGGGACATTATTTAGTAGTGGACTGGTACGGAATTGATGAAATCAGTTTTTGCTCATTCCCAGTAACCTGTGGGCTCCTGGCAGCCTGGCTGATTAGCAGGCTTCCCTGAGGTCTGCGTAAGTGTCCTGGAACAGATAGTTTTGTTGGAGGCTTTAAAGGAACAGACAGTTCCCCAGGGCCCACTGAGCCCTCCCACTGGTCCTTCAGGTGCAGAGGCTGTTTTATCGGTCAGCAGGAGGAGGCAAATGCCTGGAACATCCCCCGATCCAAAGAAGAGAACTTGTTTCAGGCCACTGCCTGGGCAGGCAGCAAGGTCGTGTTCCCCTGGATGCTGGGCATTTGGCAAGGTGGACAGTGTTCCTGACATCACTTGTCTGAGCCACCTGATGAAAGTGTTGGTGTCAGGCATCGGGCTTTGCATGAGTGATGAGTGGTGTGATGAGCAGCGGTGGTGTGATGAGTGGCAGTGATGTGATCAGCAGCAGTGATACTGACACGTGTCTCCTTGTTGCTCTCGGAGCTCTGGCGTCACCCCAGAAGAAAGTTTGACAAGCAGATGCAAGAAGGAGCCTGATGGTTCTGATAAGGGGAAGATATGTCTGTGAAACAGCATCCAGAGGGTTTTGTGGGCATTCACCAGGTCAATGGAGCTGCCAGAGGCAAAAATCAATATAATGACTAAGTTGGGTGGCATTGTTCTAATTCCTCTAGGCAGGGGTGGAGGGAGGTGAGGAGAGCTGAGGATATTTCACATTCATACCAGCTCTGGGCCCCTCACTACAAGAAGGACATTGAGACACTGGAGGTCCTCCAGAGGAGGGCAATAAAACTGGGGAAGGGGCTGGAGGACAGGGGTTATGAGAGGTGTCAGAGGGACCTGGGGAAACTAGCCTAAACTAGCCTGGAGAAAAGGAGGCTGAGGGGAGACCTCCTTGCTGCCTACAACTCCCTGAAAGGAGGTTATAGTAACACGGGTATTGATCTCTTCTCCTAGGTACTTAGTGACAGGATGAGAGGAAATGACCTCTAGTTGCTCCAGAGGAGGTTTCGATTGGATATCAGGAAAAACGTCTTCACCAAAAGGGCTGTTAAGCACTGGCAGATGCTGCCCAGGGCAGTGGTTGAGTCCCCATCCCTGGAGGTGCTTAAGAGATAAGTAGATGAAGTGCTCAGGGATACGATTTAGTAGTGGACAGGAAAGGTTGATGACTTGATGATCTCAAATATCTTTTCTGAACAAACGATTCTACTAGTCTAGTAGGATCTGAGATGTGCCCCAGCTACTTCTGTTTTGCAGAAGCGTTCGTGTTTCAAAAGCAGCTTCTTATTTTGGTAGCCCCCTTTTCCCTTGAGATGCCTAGAGCAGAAGGCACCTGTGAGACATTGACGTGAGTGGTGGGCATTCAGAACTCCCTGCAAATGTCCTCAAGGTGACCCACTGCAGAGACTGTTTGAAAGGGCGATGACCTTTGGAGGGGAAGAAGAACACCTCCAGCCTATCAAGAGGGACTGGAGGGGAAGAGTCAATGGAGAGACAATGAGATGACCAGAATTCCTCAATGTCTGGACCCATGCTTCAGGATGAAACTCTGTCTGTCCACAGGACCTGCCCTCCTGTCTGGCTCTGAGGGTCTCTCCTCATCTGCTAGTGTCCTGCAGAAGTGCAAAGACTCTGTGGCAGGACTCTGGTGGCTCCATGGGTCTGCAGACACACCCAGACATGCCCCTGGCAGAGGCCTGACGTAGGAGAATGGAGCTCAGGCTGAGAGATGTCTTTTAAATGGGATTTGACTTGTGAGGAGGATTCATCCTTATGAATTTGGGTGGAGCGCAGTCCCCTGTGCACCAGGAAGACAAATGAATCAGAGGGGGAATGGGGACTTTGTGAATCAGACTGGTGCCAAAATCAACTGCAGATGAAGAGTTCTGCCCAGAAAGGAACAGAATATTTTGACAAATGATTAGAGGAGAAAAAGAAAAGCAAACCCACCCAAAAATAGAAATGCAAAGCACCCTCATTGCTGCCTGGGCTGCTTGGCTTTGCCCATTTCCAGGACTCTCTTGGCTGTGATTTCCAGGTGATGAATATCTCAGTTCACAGTTTAGGGAGCATGTGTCCCTCTGGCTTGCAAGTTGTCATAGTTCAAGCACATTAATCTCCCCCGGTCAATGTCCTTTGATGAGTGATTTTAATTTTACTGGTTCTAGGATTACACTGAGCTGTGGAGACGCTTAAAATCATCCCTAGGTTGGGGCATTTTGACCTTGCACTGCTAGTATTGAGAAGTAATGTCTCTGAGGGCTTGATCCTACTCCTTCACTATGCAGCTGTGATAACAGCACCAGGAAGATCCCAGATGATCCCCAGCATCTGCCAGGAACTGTATAGCACTGCGATGGGCCCAAGCCCTTCCCTGTGATATGCAAAATTTTGAATGCAGCCATCCATTTCTGCCCTGAATTGAGCTACGTGGTGTTGTTGGAGGCCACCTGGATCTGGCCCTTGGAGAGTTTTTGTGTGTATGTGTGTGTAAATAGAATCATAGAATGGTTTGGTTTGGAAGGGACCGTAAGATCATCCAGTTCCAGCCCTCTGACATGGGCAGGGACAATTCTCACTGGATCAGGTTGTTCGAAGCCTCATTCAGCCTGGCCTTGAACACCTTCAGAGAGGGGGCATCCACAGCTTCTCTGGGCAACCTTGGCCATTGTCTCACCACCCTCATCATCAAGAATTTCTTCCTAATGTCTTATCTGAATCTTTCCCCTTTCACTTTAAAGCCATTGCCCCTGGTCCTGTCACTGCATGTCCTTCCCAGCTTTCTTGGAGCCCTTTAAAGTACTGAAAGGCCTCTATAAGGTCTTCCTAGAGCCTTCTCTTCTCCAGGCTGAACAACTCCAACTCTCTCAGCCTGTCCTCAGAGCAGAGATGCTCCAGCCCTCAGATCATCTTTGTGGACTCTTCTGGACCTGTTCCAACAATTCCTTATCCTTCTTAGGTTGGGAATTCCTGAACTGGACGCAGGACTCCAGGTGGAGTCTGATGAGAGCAAAGCAGAGGGTAGAATCTCCTCCCTCACATTGCTGGCCACAGTTCTTTGGATGCAGCCCAGGATATGGTTGGCTTTCTGGTCTGTGAGTGTCCATTTGCTGGCTCATGTTGAGCATCTCCTCTACCAGCACCCTCAAGTTCTTCTTGTCGGGGCTGCTCTCAATCATGCTGTTCCCCAACTTGTATTGAAACCGTGGGTTGTCCCAACTCATGTAGGACATTGCACTTAGCCTTTTTGAACCTCTTGAGGTTCACACAGGCCCACTTGTCCATCTTATTCAGGTCCCTCTGGATAACGTCCCATCCTTCTGGTGCCTACCTGTCACTGTGCATGTGAGACCATGTATGCAGAGCCATGCATTTCATCAGTAAGGAACAAGTGGTGTTGGGAAAGAGTGTGTTCATTGCAAGCACAGCCTTGCAGATGCCTTCAAGGTTACATCTCTCTGAGTTCTACCCAGTTTGCTACCACCAATGACTCGAAATCATAGAATTATAGAATCGCCAGGTTGGAAAAAACCTCTTGGATCATTGAGTTCCAACTATTCCTATCTGCCCCTAAATCGTGCGTCTACTTGTCTTTTAAATACCTCCAGGGATGGTGACACAACCACCTCCCTGGGCAGCTTATTCCAGCCCCATTCAGGATAAGAAAATGTCCCATTCAGGATAAGAAAAAGGCTTCAGACACACAAGGAGAAGCAGCATCTTCTACAAACACATCTCTGCTGTCCCAGCAAACCTCACCTCATACTGCAGACAAACTCATGGGCATCACGGTGCATCCTATGCAGGGATGTGCACAAGCACGTGCATATCCTTGTACAGCCATGGCCACAAACCGAAACCAGGAGCCTTCACCCCTTCCCTCCCTCTGCTCCTGCAGCTTCTCCTTTTCATAAGAAAATCCCTCTCTTTAGGTTTCTTCAGCTTTGCAGCCTTTAGGGGTCACTCCTAGCAAGATTTCCATCGTTTCCCTGCAGCCTCACGAGGTGGAAATGTCTTGTGAGAGCCGTCTGTGCCGTCAAGATGCCTGGATTCCCATCATATTTCATACTGAGTGTCCTCAGTTGCTAGTAGGGCCAGTGACACCTGATGGTGGCTTTTCCTGGGCATGATCCTTCCCTTCTCTTTGGCACTGAGTCTCTCCCCCCTGCCCTGGTGATGTGCTTTCTTTACACAGGTGGGAATGCTGCACCAGCAGAGGCGGTGAGGAAGGAGGCAGATGGTGCTGTGCTGGAAGCTACATCTTCTCCTGACTCCACAAGTTGGGTCTGAAAGATGAACAACCCAGGGCATGCAATGCAGCTGTCACTTTGGGCTGAAAAACCCTGTAGTGCCTCTCTGAGATCATCCCTCCCAGCCTCCATCTCTGCACGCTGCTACCTGCCTAGCTTGAGGTGGGCTCAGTAAAATGGGATGCACTGTCTGGGAAGGGGAATAGCAGCACAGATCATGCCCTGCTAAGCCTTATGCCTTTCCTCATGTGCTGTGAGGACAGGGATTCATCTGCTCACACCTCTTGGTGTCTGCCATCGTCTGCATTGATAGTGACAATTTAAACAGCATGAAAGGACATTTCTGGGCAGTGAAACTCCATCATTCGCCCTGCTTCGCTGGGCCCAGGCTAGACAATGCGGTCACCAGTGACTTGGTGTGGTTCAGGTGGCAGGGTAGTCTGAGGACTATTTGCAGTGTGCAGGGTGGAGATAACCATGTTGTGCTGGAAGGTAAGAGAGCTGCAGCATGGCTACAGGATGCTCTGTAGCACACACTCTAAGGTCTGTTTAACTGAGAAGCGTGGATATGTCTTTTGTGCATGCACAGCTGTCCTAGTTGAGCATCACTGGGGTTGTTGGAGGCTGCGTAGATGTACTGCCATGTGTGGTTCCCTTTTTAGGAGGTATAGTAGTCCCTCTAGACAATAAGGTAATGCATGCTGACATTTGCTGGGCAGAAAAAAGATTGAGAGTATCCCTAAAGGGAAGGACTTCAATATGCTGGTGGATGAGAAGCTGAACATGAGCCTTCAATGTGTGCTTACAGCTCAGAGAGTCAACCATGTCCTTGGCTGAGTCAAAAGAAGTGTGACCAGCAGGGTGAGGGAGGTCATTTTACCCCTCTGCTCCCCTCTCATGAGACCCCATCTGGAGCCCTGCATTCAGTTGTTGGGTCCTCAGCACAGGAAGGACATGGAAGTGATAGAGTGAGTCTAGAGGGGGCCATGAAAGTGATTTGAAGGTTGGAGCAACTCTGCTATGTGGACAGGCTGGGAGAGTTTGGGTTGTTCAGCCTAGAGAAGAGAAGGCTCTGAGGAGACCTTAGAGGAGACATTAGAGCAGCCTTCCAGTACTTAAGAGGGGCTACAGGAAAGCTGGAGAGGGTCTCTTTCTCAGGGAGTCCAGGGATAGGACGAGAAGCAACGGTTTTATGGTGAAAGAAGGGAAATTTAGATCAGATATTAGGAAGAAATTCTTCCCTGTGCAGGTGGTGAGGCGCTGGCACAGGTTGCCCAGAGAAGCTGTGGATGCCCCCTCTCTGGAGGTGCTCAAGGCCAGGCTGGATGAGGCTTCGAGCAACCTGATCCAGTGAAAATTGTCCCTGCCCATGTCAGAGGGCTGAAACTGGATGATCTTTAAGTTCATTTCTGACCTAAACCATTCTATGATCCTATTAAAGACACCAGGTCACCTCCAAAAGCCAGGAGATGGGTTTCATGTGAAAAACAGGCTGTTACCTGGAAGAGTGGACCTGGCGGCTCCAGCTGGGGGTCTCTCATCAGGCATCTCATGCTCTAGCCAGAAACAGCATCCCCCATCCCCACACATCCCCTTTTCCCCCTCAATCAGCAGTCCCCTAGATCACTCATAGGGTGGTTATCATCCTCTCCCACCCTGGGAAGGCAGCGTCCCCACTGACAGGACACTCGGTGGTCAGAGAGCCAGAAATCCACTTCAGCTCCCACACCTTTGCACCCTGGTGATGCCAATGAGGTGGTTGGGTATAGAGGGACAGTAGGTCCGTTTGGTGAGATGTGGATACAAAGCCAGTGTTTGCTTTGAGAACTCTATTGATTGGATTTCCTGGACAAGCCAAATAGCCCAATAAAGGGAATAGTTCAATAATGAAAAATAGACAATTGGACTCTATTAAGGGACTGAGCCAGCAACCAGCCTGAGTGCATTAAGGACTCTGGCTCAGAGCCCCTGCTTGCTCAGAGGAAGGGATGACCAGGAGAACCGGTGCTGGTATCAGTTTGCCAAAGACATTTTGGGTGGCACCACGCCTTGTGAGTGAGGCAATGGCTCCTGGCAGAGCTCCTGGGCTGGCACAAGGGTGCAAAGGGTCTGGCAGGGAGACGAGTCTTGTTGGATCATAGAATCACAGAAACATAGAATGGTTTGCGTTGGAAGGGACCTTAAAGACCATCCAGTTCCAACTCCTCTGCCATGGGCAGGGACCCCTCCCACTGGATCAGGTTGCTCCAAGCTCCATCCAGCTTGGCCTTGAGCACCTCCAGGAAGAAAGTAACCACCACTTCCCTGAACAGCCTGTTCCAGTGCCTCACCAACTTCATTGTGAAGAATTTCTTCCTAATGTCTAATGTAAATCTTCCCCCTTTCCAATTTAAAGCCATTCCTCCTTGTCATATCACTCCATGATCTTGGAAAAATTCCCTCCCCAGCTTTTCTGGTACCCCCTTCATGTACTGGAAGGCCACTATAAATTCTCCCCAGAGGCTTCTGTTTTCCAGGCTGAACAACCCCAATTCTCTCAACCTGTCTTCATAGCAGAGGTGCTCCAAATCTCGGATCATCTTCGTGGCCTCCTCTGGACCTGTTTCAGCAGTTCTACATCCTTCTTATGTTGGGGATTCCAGAACTCAACGCAGGACACCAGGTGAACTCTCATGAGAGGGGAGTAGAGTGGCAGAATAATTTCTCTTGACCTGCTGTGTACCCCAAGGGATCGAGGTACAGGGTGTGAGCTCCAACAGCTTAAGAAAAGGAAAATGCAGACAGGCAGGCTAACAGAGGGATGGGGAGGAGGATGTGATGAGGATTGGCTTGCTTGCTCTCACCCTCAATGTTGTGGGTAGCTCGACCATCCCCTCTGGATGGGTGATTGTCCTGAGCTGCAGCCCTGGTGCAGTGCTGAATAGTTTAGCCGTGGTCCTTGGCCCACCTGTCCCTCCAGGGTGAAACCTAGCCTGGTGCTAGAACCTCTGGCTGTGCCAGTTTAGAGTCTGATATGTTTTGTCTCCCAGCATAAGAAGATATCTGCTGCTGGAGCCTCATGCATCCCCCTGCCAGTTCCCCGAACTCAGTGGTGTAAGCGGATCCCTGCAGCTCATGGCTTGTTACATTTCCCAGTACAGTCTGTGCCGGTTAACATGCACCTCCAGGAATGTGGAGATGCTCCTTCCAACAGGGAGGCCCCTGGGTAAGAGATGGCATCTTCTCTCCATGACGTAAGTCTTTGCTGAGATAAATATCTCCATGCCTGGATGCTTCGCAAAGGGCTTGCCCCAGTGTAAATCCCTACTGTAAAACTGGTTGTACCATGCAGCCTTCATCTTTCGTCACCTGGAACCTCCTGGGGATGCATGACTTCATTACGGTTGGGAGTGCAGGAACAGTGGAGCTGATCTGAGGTCCATGCACCTCATGGTTCGGGTGCTGCCTGTGAGGTAGCTCTGTGCACAAGTGAGTCTTCTGCTGCAGGGCTAGTGATAACCTTGGGGGAAGCCCGTGGGTGGGGGTTGAGCTCAGTGTCTTCGCATTGGGAGGTGGTGATGCATCGGGTGTCAGCCCTGGGTGCTAGCCAGGGTGTCTTCTAACAGCAACCAGGGACCTGGCGCTGCTCTCAGGCTGAGAAAGCCAAGCAATCCTCATGGCAGGTGCCCTGCAGGAGGGGAGGGCTGGGAGACAGAGCAGGGGGACATCTGAGAACCAGGCACCGCTTGCGTCTAAGCTTCCTACACCCCAGCAACGGAGGGCAGCCCTAGGGGGAATGCGTGGCCAAGATGTACCTGCCAACCAGGCCAGGAAGGATGTACATCTCCCCATCCCAGCACTGGGAAGTGGTTGAAAAGGCTTTTGTAGGGCTTGGATGTACAGCCAGCCTGGCTCTGGAGGATGCCCTGGAGCAGGTTTCCTCCTTGAGCCAGCCACATGAAATCATTGACTCATAGAATTGTCAAAGTTGGAAGGGACCTTAAAGATCATCTAATTCCAACCCCCCTGCCATGGACTGGGACATCCCACTATATCAGGCTGCCCAAGGCCCCATCCACATGTCATGTTTAGAGCCAGGTTTCCCTGCAAACACCCCATGTTCTTGTTGCTGCACCCTAGGGTCTCTCATAAGAGCTGTCCTTTCTGGGATCCTGCCCTGCTGTGTGTACCTGTCCTGGTTCTCCGGAGCACATAGTCCTGCAGGATGTCTGGGGATGCCTGAGGAGCTGTAGGTTGTGAAGTCCTTGCAAGACACATTGAGTGTGCAAGCATTCATGTGCATGTGTGTCCCTGTGCACAGCTTGTGGCCATGCACGCTTAGGGTCTGTGCTGTGCAGTCAGAACAGAATCATAGAATTGTTAATAATGGAAAAGGCCTCTAAAATCATCACTTCCAGCCATCAGCCCAACACCACTGCGTCTCCTAAACCGTGTCTTAAAGTACCACATCTACATGTGTTTTGAACACCTCCAGAGATGGCGATTCCACCACTTCCCTGGGCATCCTCTTCCAGTGTTTCACCTCTCTTTCAGTAAAGAAGGGGTTCCTAATATCCAATCTAAGCCTCCTTTGATGCAACTTGAGGCCATTTCATCTCACCCTATCACTTGTTACCTGGGAGAAGAGACCAGCACCCACTTCATCACAATCTCCTTTCAGGGAGTTGTAGACAGTGATAAGGTCTCCCCTCAGCCTCCTTTTCTCCAGGCTAAACAACCCCAGGTTCCTCAGCCACTCCCATAACCCCTGTGCTCCAGCCCCTTCCCCAGCTTCATTGTTATTCTCCAGACGTACTCCAGCATCTCAATGTCCTTCTTGGAGCGAGGAGCCCAAAACTGAACCCAGCATTAGAGGTGCAGCCTCACCAGCGCTGAGTACAGGGGGACAATCCCTTCCCTACTCCTGCTGGCCACACCATGGCTGATACAGGTGAGCAGCAGAGGTGGTTGCCCTGTTCATTGCCTATGTGCATGCCTGGTTATTTTGGGGCACAATTGCCATGCAACAGGGAGCAAGAAATCTCTCCCCAGGGCTTCTCCAAGCCACGTCACCCAGACTTGTGTCTCATTCACCCTTGTAGCATTCACTGAGGTCATTTTTTCAATCTTCTTGTGCCCAGAAAGACAAAATCTCACTTCAAACCATGTCCTAATCTTGGGTACACACTTTGGTGGCTTCTTTGTTTTAAAAAGCAGACATTTCCCCCTAACTTGAGTTCAAGCCAGCTTAATAGTTGGGCTGCCCTAAAGCTGTCTTTGTACTAGAAATAGGACTGGAATTTTCCTCATTTCACTCTTTTCTTCTCCCCAGCATCCCTGGATTGTCTGTGTTCAACATGGTCCAGCTGAGATGCTGACGTTTCTCTGCAAATATATTTCTTGTCACTAAGATTTTTATCCTCATCCCATGCTTTTCCCCCTTGTAATTCCTTTTCTACGTTCCAGAAAAGGTCCTTCCTCCATGAGATGACTCTAAGGTTTCCATACAATCACAAGATAGCTTGGGTTGGAAGGGACCTTTAAAGATCATCTTGTTCAACCTGCAAGTCCCCCTGGTTTTGTCTAAATTATTCTTTAAGGAAAAGCTCTTCACAACACTCCAACATTCTTATGTTCATCTTCCACACACAGATTACTAGGAGGGGTGGGACATGACCATCTTGGAGTCACCTCTGTGCCCACATGGTGCCATTAGGGCTTTCCCTAATGCATTAGGACTTTAACAAAAAACAATAGAACTTTAACAAAAAGCAAAAAGAGTTCATTAAGGTTGAACTGGCTGCCAAAGGAATCCCTCTTGACTCCTACACTCAAGGGAGGGAGAACAGTGCACCCTCATCCCATCCTCAGACCTGAATTCACAATGTGGTAGATTCCCAGGAAAACGTTAATTACAGCTGTGAGGGGCACAACCTTTTCCCTCTGGAGTGATGATTTTCGCAGCAATGTCTTGTCTCCTCATGGGTCCTTTGTGTTCCCACATCCCTCCCCCAAGCAGCAAGTGCAAATGTCTCTGTCCAGCACACATGGAAATCTAAAGCCCAAGTCCCCTAAAGTTACTGTAATCACAAGGGTCATTTTCAACTCTGCAGATGCTAAATCGTGCTCTGCTGACTGCTGGAAAAAAACTCTCCCTCTCCCTCCCAATCCATACAGAAGTTTTGCAACAGCAGCAAATCCCCTGATAACCCTCCTGTGCTGGAAGCAATGCCCTCCCCAACTCAGCGCACCAATAAGTGTACTGGGGCACAGCCAGCTCTGCAGAACATCAGCTTTGGTGATATCCGTCTGTTTCCCTCGCTGCTTGGGAGCTCCAGGCAAGTGTCGTACTTCTGAGCCAGTTTCTTTCTTTAGGTCCTAATTCAGGGCAGTTTGCAAAAGGATTAGTTTCTGTTTGAAGGGTTTGGGTTTTTTTTTGTGCTCCAGGATATTATCTAGGTAGAAGAAGCAGGCTGAAAGAAGAGTCTCTTCCCATATCCAGTCAAACTGGCAGCCTGTGATGGTGGAGGTGGAATCAGGTGAGTTTTAGGCCAGGACTGGGGCTTGATAGCCCCACAGTCACGTTGGATAAGGAACAGCCCCACATTCCACTCTGTACTTTAAGGCACTTGTCATAGAGCCATAGGATCAGAGAACCATAGAATTCTAGAATCATGGAATGGTTTGGGTTGAAGAGACTTTAAAGATTGTCCAGTTCCAACACCACTGCCATGGGCACCTTTCAATAGGTCAGATTGCTCAAAGCTGCATCCAGCCTGTTCTTGAACATCTCCAGGGATGAAGCATCCATGATGTCCCTGGGCAACCTGTGTCAGTTCCTCTTCATCCTATCCCTGCATTCCCTGATAAAGAGCCCTCCCCATCTTTACTGTAGACCTCCTTTAAGTGCTGGAAGGGTGCTATAAGGTCTCCTCAGAGTCTTCTCTTGTCCAGGGTGAACAACTCAAACTCCCTCAGCCTGTCCTTGTGTCAAAGGTGCTCCAGACCTCTGATCATCTTCATGGCCTCCTCTGGACTCACTCTAACAGATCCGTGTCTTTCGTATGTTAAGGACTCCAGAACTGAAGTCAGTCCTCTAGATGAGGTCAGGTCAGGTTGTTGTGCCAGCTGTTTGAGTTAATGCTGGTAGAGCTCATGATGAACACGATGCTGCAGAGACATCTCTTCATTGTACCCTTCCTTGACTGAGGGCTGGCTTCGAGCAGGCATGAAAACATTCGTGGATTCACCATCTGCACTTCATCCACAGCTCCAGCTGTGGCTCCCAGGTCCCCTCTCACCCTTCATCTTTGCTTGGCTAAGAGATATCTATCTGCTTTTCTGCTTCCTGCCCCCAGCAACTGTTCTCTGGCCCTGGAGGCAACTGGGTGGTACAGATCATTTCGGTACTGCTAAACTCTTCATTTTGCATCCTAAATCCCAGTGGCCTCATCCATGTGGTCTGTTGAGAAATCTCCATCCAAACTGCTTCTTAGAAACAGCTACAGTAACAGTGTTGGAATATTTTTCATTGCCTTCTACTGTAACATGATGTCCATCAACACTTTTAAATCCATAAGTGAGTCCGTAAGTCTGTCCATAGCTTGTTTGCCTGGTTGTTGGCTTCTGGTACAGGTCACTTTGGTCCCTGGCTTGAACCCTGCATCAAGACCTCACACTAGTTTAGTATAAAGGATTGCCTTTCCAAGGAGAATTTCACAGCCTGTGGCCACTGACTTGACCACAAGAAAGTCCACTTCTGTATCCTTCCAGATGGCTCTTCCTCTGGGCTCTGATGTTTAGTGCAGAGCCTGTTCACACTACGCACTGGAAAGTTATACAGAAGGTTTTGATGGGGACCAGGAGCAAGGCAGGAACGTTAGGCTGAGGCTGAGCCTGGGGAAGCAGGAGGAGAAAGAAAGATAAGCCCTGTGGCATATGAGTTCAAGTACCAACTCACGGGAACTGTCCTGCCACTCAAGTAGGACTTGCTTTCAGCAGAGATCAGATACACTATGGTGTATCTGTCTGGCCCAAAGCTCCCTGAGCACCACTGGCTCTGCACGTCATGACTGCAGAGGGATCCCAGGGCTGGTGGCTCTGATGGAGACCATGATGCTGAGTCCAGGCAATTCCATCCCCATACCAGAGGCAGCACTGCTCACAGAGTATTGATGGACTCCATGGTGAGCATCTGTCCTGCTTGTGGCTTTGCTTTCTTGCTGTCTTCTCCAAGATCCTCTCCACCTTCCCACTACTCCAATGAACTCAAGTATTCCTGATCCCAAGGAGTCTTCCCAAGGAGGGACCCTCAAGCCTGAGCTTTTCTGACCTTGACGCTGAATTCCACAGTGATTCCTTTTTTATCTCCCATGTTCTGCCCAGATCTGCAGTGATTTAGTACAGGTGGAAAGCGATCATTACAACCCAATGTCTCCTCCAGTGCCACCACCAACCCTGCCTCAATCTTCCCTTATGCCCAGGAACGTCCTGAATTCGTATATTGTCGAAAGTTTGGCTGAACTGCCTAAAAAGTGCTGCCTTTGGCCAAAAATGCCTTTAAATCTTCTGCTCAGATTCCCACAGTCCTGCAGCAACTGAGTTGCTCTATTAAGTGAGCATTTTCCCGCCTGCATCCTGCAGCTTTTATCTGCTCATCTATGAATAAACCTCCCAGCACCCGATCTTCTCCCCTGCCATGTCTCCCTCCCTCTGCAGCTTGTGCCCAGCCGGGCAGCTTTTTTCCTGCTCTCCAGCTCAGACACTGAAGTGAGTGCAGCCTTGGGTCAAGTGTAATAATTTTTATAGAGCTGGGGGATCAATAGCTGCTTGAGATAAATGCTGTGTGTCAGAGTACCCCCTGGATCCTGGAAAACCAAAGCAACACGACATGAAAGAGCACTTACTGTATTAGTGCTGCAGGCAGATGGAGGGGCCAGAGCTCCGTGCCAGATGCTTGGCAGAGCTTTGGAAGTGGTGGCAGGATTTGTCACAGCTTTGTTGGAGGTAGGGGAGAGCATCCCTACTGCTGCTCATCCCTCTCTGCTCATCTTTCCCTGTCCTATAGGCATGTCACTTTTTTTGCAGAGCACAAACCTCAGCTGCAAGGACACTTGGGGACTGGTGGCTTCATCCCAAGTGAATTGGTAAAGCATCATATAGAAACACACAGATTTAATGCAATTTTGCTCCAAACCCTGTCTTTGGCAGGTTCTCTTGTATCAGAAACAGCACAGCTAGCAAGATCAGGGAAGCAGTTGTGCCCCTGGACTTGGCATTGGCACCTTGAGTCCTGCGTTCAGTTTTGGACCCCTCACTCCAAGAAGGACATTGAGGGGCTGGAGCACATCCAGAGAAAGGGAATGGAGCTGGTGAATGGGCTGCAGGGAACTAGAGTTGTTTAGCTTGGTGAAAAGGCAGCTGAAGAGAGACTTCATCACTGTCTACAACTCCCTGAAAGGAGGTTGTGATGAAGCGACCTGGTTGTTGGTCTCTTCTCCCAAGTGATAGGTGATAAGACAAGAGGGAATGGTCTCAAGTAGCACCAGGGAACGTTCAGATTGGACATAAGGAAACATTTCTTCACCAAAAGGGTTATCAAGCATGGTAATAAACTGCCCAGGGAGATGGTTGAGTCCCCACCCCTGGAAGAGTTTAAAAGATGGGAAGACAAGTACAGTTGTGCTTGATAATCTCAAAGGTCTTTTCCAACCTCATTATTCTATGATTCTATGATTCTTATGGTATATAGTATTTACTGCCTATTTGGTTGTGCCATGTTGTGGTGAGCTGTTAGAAGAGCTACAGTCACGGAATCACAGAATCAAAGAATCACTAGGTTGGAAAGGACCCACTGGATCATTGAGTCCAAGCATTCCTATCAGAGTCCACACCTCAGCTGAGATTGTCAGGGACAGATACCAAGGTCCAGCCCCTACAAAACACTCTGGGACAAGGTGTGGACTAAGTGTCAAGAGGAAAACTCTGGGAATATTCTAAACTGGATAATAATCCTCCTGGGATGGAACCATATTTATTTTGGGCAATCGATGGTTTGAAGAGGAAAATGTGGGGGTGTAACAGAGGTGGTTGAACAGGCACATCTGACACCTATCCTTTTATTTTCACATGATGCTTTCTGTGGTGCATTGTGGATATATGCGTTCTGTGGCTTGTTATGGATGTATGGTGTTTGCCCAAGTGGACTGACAACCCTGTCATCTGAGTCTTTTGCCTCCCTTTCTTTTTCCCATCTCTGCCTCTGGACCATCCGTACTGTGATGGAGTTGTGCTCAGGAGCTCAGTGCAGGGGATTTTTAAGTGCTCAGAGGTATCTATTTCACACAGAGCAAGGCTTGTATCACCCTCCCTACCATCTTCATAGATGTCCTGTCCAGACTATACTGAGAAAGAGTTCAGCCTTAGGCCTCCAGAGCCTGGTCTGGCTTAGCCTGGGAAAGGAAAATGATGCTTAGATTGGGAAAGGAAAATTATGCTTCACCTGGTAAGATGCATCATAAAGTTAGTGTAGGAGTCCAAGGAATGGACAAGCAGTGGATCTTGTGATTGCCATCCATCCCTGGGTGTGTTCCTTCATCCAGTACTCATTTCTCTCACTGGTTTCCTGTGGTGGTGGCAGTGCATGGGTTGGTGGAGCAGAACTGAAGAGGCAGAGGTCTTCTCTGTAGGTATTTAGGCTTTGTGTGAGACTCAGTGGGTGACGGGTTTAGGGTCTGCAGGAGAGGCATTTTATACCAGCATCCCTTTGACACAGAAAGACTTCTTCTTTGCTTGTGAGATCAGTGGAGCTTTGTCTGCACCAAATCCAAACCTCAGCGTAAGAATGGGGATGTGGGGGCTGAGGCTCCTCACAAAGCAACAAAGGTGGGTGAGCTTAGTTTAAGGTGCCTTAGACCTACTGAAATCTTTCAAAGCAGAAAAGCTTTAGGCAGCCTGAATGTTTTAGGGATGTATAATTGAGAACTGAAATGCACTGACAATAGCTGAGATGCATGGGGTACCTATTCATTTCACTTCCATCCATTTCTGGTTTGTTCATCCGGTGACCCCTGCATACATCAAACCATTTCTAATCCATTCTCTCAGTGCTGCAGAGGAAGGTTTGACAGGCGGAGAGGGAAAGTGCCAGGTCATCACTTCTATTATTATTGCAAATGAGTTTTATGCATGTATATTTAGATACATAGATATGATTCGCTGTTATTTACTAAAGAAAGGCATTTAAATCCATAAGAGGCATCACTGAGGCCAAGATTTTATCAAACAGAAGCAGTAATACAGAACAGAGCAGTTCTTCAATCCCAGAGTATCATTCACTATCTGACTCCTTCCCCACCATGCAGTGACTTTGGAGACTTTTCCATGTCGATAGCTTGTGTCAGAGGCTAAGCTTCAGCAACATGTCCTACCCTAGTAGGACATCTGAACTATACACTTCATAGAATTATGGCACCATGGAGTGATTTAGATTGGAAGGGACCTTAAAGATCATCTAGTTCCAGCTCCTTGCCATGGGCATGGTTACCTTCCACTGGATCAGGTTCCTCAAAGCTCCACCCAACCTGGCCTTGACGACCTCCAGGAATGGAGCAGATTTTACTTACCTGCACAACCTGTGCCAGTGCCTCACCACCCTCACAAGAAAATATTTCTTCCTAAGTTCTCCTCTCAATCTCCCCTCATCCTATCCCTGCACTCCCTGATAAAGAGCCCCTCCCCAGTTTTCTTATTGCCCCCCCTTTCAGTACTGGAAGGCCATTGTGAGCTCTCCCCAGAACCTTGTCTTCTCCAGGCTGAACAATCTCAACTCTCTCAACTTGTCCTCATAGGGGAGGTGGTCCTGCCCTGATCTTGCTCTGGCCAAGGCTGCCAGCTTTGCATCTCCCAGGGTGTTGCAGACGCTCCTGTAAGGGAGCTGTGATGGTCTCGTGTCAGCCCTGTCAGATGTGGATTCAATCCCAGGGGATGCCTTACAGGTGAAGTACTCCCTCCTCACTTATTCTTCTCTGTCCGCCGGGGCTGGGCAGGTTAGGCTGGGTCTGTTTCTTCACATGTTTCCCTAAGGCCCTTTTCCACCTCTGATCACAGCTTTACGAGTCCTTCTCCTAAGCACAGTGGCTGTTTCCTCGCCTCACTGCTTATTTTCTCCTGACTTCCCCTGAATATGGCTCCACACACAGAGCACAGGCAAACAGTTCATAAAAGATCAGTCTTGCAGAGGTGCTGCTCTTCCGTGCTTTGGCTAGACTGCCTTGTTGTGCCTCAGTTTCCTTGCTATGGGTGGTGGGTTGTGTTCTTGACCCTGCAAGTATCACAGCTTTAGTGCCAGTGAAGACCATACCCCATCTCATAGTTGCTTGTGGAGAGTTTGGTCCCTGCATGATCTTTCGAGCCTCAGCAAGACTGACTGAACTTTAACACCTTCCATTCTCCTCCTTCAGCATGGAGCTGATGGGCACCAATATCTTGTCTGCAAACCAGACAGGTGCTGGTTGTCCTGTGTTGCAGGTGAGGAGACCCAGGCTGTGTGCATGCCGCAAAGTGTAAAACAACTTCTGGAGTATGAGAAGCACTGTCCCAGGGCGTCCCACACACACACTTGCCTCCTCACCTGGGGACCTGGTGTTATTTAAGCCACAGTGAGGTCGAACTGCTCACACCATCCAGCTTTGCTCCCTCACTATCCCCAGCAGGGGAATCCCAGGTTCTCCTCACCCTCTAATCTCTGTAGGGAGGCCCCATATGGGGTCCTGTGTCCAGTTCTGGTCTCCCCAGCTCAAGAAAGATGTTAAACTATTGGAGAGGTCCAGAGGAGGACTTAAACATGATGAGGAGACTGGAGCATCACTCTTATTAGGAAAGGCTGAGAGATGTTGGTCTGTTCAGCCTGGAGAAGAGAAGGCTTAGAGGTGAATCTCATCAGTGCTTTTAAATACCTAAACAGGTCAGGAGGATGGGACCAGACTCTCTTCAGTGGTGCCCAGAGACAGGACAAGGGGCACTGGATGTAAACTGGAGCACAGGAAGTTCTACCTGAACATGAGGAGAACCTGATTTACTGTAAGGTTGACAGAGCACTGGAAGAGGCTGACCAGGGATTGTGTGGAGTCTCCTTCTTTGGGGACATTCAATCTCTGCCTGGACACAGTCTTGTGCAGCCTGCTGGAGGTTACCCTGCTTTAGCAGGTGGTTGGAGTGGAAGATCTCCAGACGTCTTTTCCAACCCTGGCCATTCTGTGAATCTGTGGTCCCACTCACAGTGCCCATGGATACCACCTTGGCTGCACATACACCCCAGGCATTGCTGACTCTAACCTGGACTAAAACCATGTCAGGAACCCACATAACAATGTAGCTATGTGGAAGATATTCCCAAATGGTTTTTAAATTGCAAGACACTTAATTTTTCTGTCCCATTATCACACCCAGTGCAATGGTCTACATGGTGTGTGATGTATGTGGTACCCACCAGGCTCATGGGTTCCAGAAACATCAAGTTTTGCAGAGAGAGATGACGATCAAGGGGGTTTGCTTCATGTTGGATGATGCTCCAGCATTTTGTGTGAGCCTGTGAAAGGTCCTGCAGCTGGGTTGGGGAAATCTGTGGTTCCAATACAGAATAGGGGATGATGTGATTTAGAGCAGCCCTGTTGAGAAGACTTGGAGTGCTGGTTGAGGATAAGCTCGACATGAGCCGTCAATGTGTGCTCGCAGCCCAGAAGGCCAACCATGTCCTGGGCTGCATCAAAAGAATTGTTGGCAGCAGGGCGAGAGAATAGATTCCTCCCCTCTACTTTGCACTTGTAAGACCTCATCTGGAGTCCTGTGTCCAGTTCTGGAATTCTCAACAAAGAAGGATATGGGACTGTTGGAATGGGTCCAGAGGAGGGCTATGAATATGATCCGAGGGCTGGAGCCCCTCTGCTTTGAGGACAGGCTGAGAGAGTTGGGATTGTTCAGTCTGGAGAAGAGAATGCTGGGGAAGGACTTTTTCCAAGTGATAGGACAAGGAGGAGGGGCTTTAAATTGGAGAGGGGAAGATTTAGATGAGACGTTAGGAAGAAATTCTTCACACTGAGGGTGGTGAGGCACAGGCACAGATTGTCCATGGAGGTTGTGGCTGCCTCGTCCCTGGAGGAGTTCAAGGCCAAGTTGGATGGGGTGTGGAGCAACCTGATCCAGTGGGACGTGTCCCTGCCCATGGCAGGGAGGTAGGAATTGGATGATATTTAAGTTCCCTTCTAACCCAAACCATTCTATGGTTCTATAATATAATGGGTGGCTTTGTGGCTGGTGGGGTAGATCCTGACCAGGCTGGAAAGTACAGGGCTGTGCAAACCTGCTTTTTGAACTAGCAGGAAGCTGGGCATGGTGTCTCCCCCTCCTGCAGCTTACAGTTAAATGTCGACAAGGGAGGACTGTTTTTAAGGGCTGGCTAAGTTTATGAGCATTCACTGAGGAACGCGGGAATGCCACTATCTCATTCAATATCCTGTCTCTGAGAGCATCCCCTCCCATCTGCTTCAGAGGAAGGAGTCAGCCCCTGTAATGGACACTTATCCAATAATACGCCAATGGGGGCAGTTTCTTGCTAACCTCAAGTGGTTAGTGTTTGGCGTGTGTCCTGAAACACAACACTGATATCCCTCATAAATATTTATCTCAGCTGCTGGGGCTGCGTAGGAGATGTTTGTCTACTTACAGCCTTTGTGGGAGTTTTCAAAGCACTTGTTTCCGAGAGACCCAGTGCCCTGGTGTGCTCAGGGCAAAGTACAGATCCTGACTCAGCTCCGATTTGCTGCCATGAAAGTCTCCGGGGAGGAAACACACCCAGGAACACTTTGGGGTGCAGTCGCTATCATCTGGATTTGTATAGGAACCAGGACCATGGCATGGACCTTCAGTCACCACCCCTAACTGTCAGCACAGGGCTTAACATCATTTCCACCTGGGCTAGCTGCTATGGTCCAGGGACTTGCAGAGACCAGGGTGGTTTCCTGGACAGGGCATTGTGTTGATCTGATAGTGGAGAAAATCAAATGTCACGTTCCAGGGCTTGACCTGCGTGTCTCTAGGGCTCAGGAAAGGATTGCTCACTGTGACAGAGAGGTCAGGGAGCAGAGGTGAGGTCAGGGCTCCAAAGACCTAATTTCTTCCTATGTTACAGGGCCTTTTGGCAGAGTGTGTGAACATATCAGGCTCCATAGTGATGCCCTGCGTTATCCCAGGGGACACAGCTATGCATTGCAATACTCAGGCTGCACATTCCAATAGGCAGAGACGCACAGCAATTTTCCCACTCTCCTCTTCTGACACTTTGGGAGAATATTGCTTTGATTTCTGCTGGTGGACAGATTCTCCTACCCTTCTTCTTCTCCCTAGGTTGCTCTGAGCATCCCCCAAAGGACACACAGCAAGGAGTCAGAGCAGAGCCAAAAGGGTCTCTGGGCAGCCACCAGACCTCCCCATGAACTCTCCCCTCCTGCTTTTGGATACAAGATGGCTCATTTGAGGTACAGAGGTGCAAGGGTTAAGCCACCCCAGTTGCCCTTGTCCTCTCAGTGCAATGAATTAATCTCATCACACAGTCCAGGTCCTCCACCCCCAGAGTAGCATCCAAAGCAACCCTTCCTCCCCCAGCTTCTAGGAGCAGCCAAGCCTGAAGCCCCTTTCACTTCCCACAAGCACGAACAATGTTATTCTGCACCAAGGCAATTACCTCCATCTAATTAAAACCAAGGCGCGTGCCATTCCTCAATGACACAGGAGGTGGAGGTGGCAGGGGGCAGGGAAGGCTGCTGCTGCCTGCCTTATTCCCCCTCTTTCCAGTCCTCCTCCACCTTCCTCTCTGCCCCCTCACCGTTCCCTGTGGGACTTTGCTATGGAGCTGCTCCCCGAAAAGCCCCCAAGAGCTCATCCAGGTGGGCAGGGGCGAGGGGGAATGGGAGGAGGGACAGAAAATAGATTGATGCTAATGATTTTGCAGATTATGCCTCTGTGTGTGTGTGTGCGTGTGCGTATGTATGCGTGTATGCACATCAGCTCTGGGGGGTCTTTGTCCCATCCTTTCCTCCCACCCCTCCCCTACAAGCCTTTAACAGCCACTCAGCTCCAGAAGCTCTTGATTGACTTTAAATGTAATTAAATTGTAAGCATGCTGAGCAGCATAATTCAGGGAGGTTTCATTGCCCATCAGAGAGCGTGAGGGAGTAGAGATGGAGGGGTGTTAATAAAGCACTTTTTATCGGTGTGCAGTTGGAAGAGGTTCAGGGGATTTGTGGGGAGGGAGCGTCTTGGAGGAGAGCCTCAGACCAGGCAATGGGGTTGGGGTCAGGGAGGGTGAATCTGGGCTTTTTTTAGCATCAAACCTGAAGGTTTTGGGAGGGGTGGGAGGTGTCTCATCGTGAGTCAGGTGGGGGATCCCTGAGACATTACCCTTTGGGAGCTCTGCTTCTTTGGGTCAGTCCCAAGGGGATGCAGGGTTTCAAATTACTCCGGTGCTGTGTGAAGGAACAAATTTCTCTGTGGCCCATCTAGCTGTCCTTGGGTATTTTCTAGATCATAGAATTATGACATGGTTTGGTTTGGAAGGGATCTTAAGGCCCATCCAGTTCCAACACCTGACATGAGCAGAGACACCTCCCACAGGTTCATGTTGCTCAGAGCCTCATCCAACCTGGCCTTGAACAATTCTAGAGGGGGGGAATCCACAGGTTCCATGAGCAACCTCTGCCAGTACCTCACCACCCTCATCAGGAAGACTTTCTTCCTAATGCCAAGTCTAAATCTTCCCCCTTCCAATTTAAAGCCATTCACCCTCCTCCTATCACTCCATGCCCTTGGAAAAAGTCCCTCCCCAGCTTTCCTGGAGCCCTTTCAGGTACTCAAAGCTGCTCTAAGGTCTCCTTAGAGCCTTCTCTTCTCCAGACTGAAGAACCTCAGTCCTCTCATCCTGTCCTCATAGGAGAGGTGCTCCAGTGCTTTCATGCTTCAAGGGTGTTCAAGGCCAGGCTTTGACCCAGTGGAAGGTGTCCCTGCCCATGGCAGGGGCTTTGGAACTGGATGTTCTTTATGCCCCTTCCACCCCAAACCATTTTATGATGCTATAATAGCTGCAATACATGAGATTTGATCTGGAACAGAGGCATTGGCTTCTCGTCCTTGCTTTGCTCTGCCATGAGCTGTGGATCGCCTCTCTGCACGAGGATGGAGTGAACCTTGGTGGGAGGCAGGGAATGCTTGCACTACTTCAGCAGAGCTCTTCCATCACATCTAAGGGCCTGCTGGCACTATAAAGAACAGGAAGAAGCAGAAAACTAGGCCCCATTGTCTGGATCTGGAGTTACAGGCACAGCATTTCCTCTGAGCAAGCTGGATCTTGGACAGTCAGACATGCCCTGGACTCAGGATGAGGAATTCTGCTGTTGCATAGAAGCCTATTATTCATCCTTGCTCTCTGCCATCACGTGGAGGGGACATCCTGAGGGAATCTTGTTCTCCGGAACACAAACTTTCTCCAAACTGTCTGATATTCCCTGGCTGGATGCCAGCTTTGAGCTAATGCTGCTTTTTGCCACTTGTTGAGAAGAAGTGACCTCAAGTTGCTCCAGAGGAGATTTAGATTGGATATTAGGAAAGATTTCTTTACCCAAAAAGTGGTGAAGCACTGGAAGAGGCTGACCAGAGAAGTGGTGGAGTCAACATTCCTAAAGAGGTTCAAAAGACAGGTAGATGTGGCACTCCGGGACATGGTTTGTTTGGCATGGTGGTGTTGGGCTGCTGGTTGGACTTGAGTTGACTCTGTGATTCTATGCAAGTGACTTCAAGGTTTTAAACACTGATGCTTTTGGAGGGTCTGCTGTCTGTGCCTTGCTTGCAGATGCTGTTGTGCCTTGCTTGCAGATGCTGTTGTGCCTTGCTTGCAGATGCTGTTAGTTGCAAAGAAGGATTCTGTGAAGTGGTGGTACCTTCCTGCCTCTAACCAAGCCTGGGTGAGTCTTACTGAACTGTGCTTAAGACCAGATTTAGAGCTGTTACAAACAGAGAAAAGAATGAGACCCGAGGAAGGTACTGTTGGTTCACACTGGTGTGTCCAGTCATGTCTGGACTTATCACACCTGGCAGTCACTATCAGTGGAGAGGGCAAGGCACAAGCACTGGCTATAGATCCTCAAAGTGAGAAGGATAAGAAGGACCTGTTGGAATGGGTCCAGAGAAAGCCATGAAGATGATCTGAGGGCTGGATCACTTCTGCTCTGAGGACAGGCTGAGAGAGTTGGTGTTGTTCAGCCTGGAGAAGAGAAAGCTCCACAGAGATCTTACAGCAGTGTTCCAGTACCTGAAGGGGCTCCAGGAAAGCTGGGAAGGGACATTTTCCAAGGGTCTGGAGTGGTAGGACACGGGGAAATGATTTCAAATTGAAGGGGGAAGGATTTAGATCAAAACTTAGGAATAAATTCTTCACATTGCAGTGGTGAGACACTGGCACAGGTTCCCTGAGGAAGTTGTGGGTGCCCCATCCCTGGAGGTGTTGAATGGGTTGGATGGGTCCTTGAGCAACCTGATCCAGTGCAAGGTGTCCTTGCCCATGGCAGGAGGTTTGGAACTGGATGGTCTTTAAGGTCCCTTTCAACTCAAACCTTTCCTAGAATTCTATGGTTCTATATGAATGAATATTTTCTGTGAAGTCTACAACAAGTATTGAAAATTGTGCCTATGAGTTAAAATTTGTGCTTGGGCACAGCCTTGATGGTTCAAACCAAAAC
Source organism: Phaenicophaeus curvirostris (assembly GCF_032191515.1). Classification (NCBI taxonomy): domain Eukaryota; kingdom Metazoa; phylum Chordata; class Aves; order Cuculiformes; family Cuculidae; genus Phaenicophaeus; species Phaenicophaeus curvirostris. Next base: position 98,098,971 of record NC_091394.1, on the reverse strand, counting down.
ACTTGGGTTCTTCTTTGCGTCTGCTTGATTTTCAGAGTCTGCTAGTTGTGTGACCTGTGGCAAGCAGAGCCACCTCATTTTTGTCATTTGTCGCATTGGGCTGTGATGCCTCAGTTCTTAGAGTGCTTTAAGACTCACAGGTGAGAGGATGTGACGGGGCTGTGGATCAGTATTTCCTTGGATTGAAGGCATGGCTGAAAAGTCTGAGAGTACAGAAGGTCAGGCTATGAGAAGGGAGGTATCTCAAGTAGTATTTCTTGTGTTGGAAGCTGGTTTAAGGATTGCATTTCCAGAGAAAGGAAGACATCTCACAGTTTGTTGCATGTGCCCTGAGAAGCTGATGCCAACTGGAAGGGGAGATCTGACCCTGCTGCAGATTTACATCTGTCCTTCAAAGGAGAGCCACAAGTTGGTGAGACCTGGACACCACATCTTCTTTCACCTGCTCTTTCTGAATTGCTAGGTCTGGAGGTCTGCCTGGGCCAACATCTGTTCCTGTGACACCTTGCATGGTGCTTTGCTGTTTGCTGCAGAAACACCACCTCTCCACTACGGTCTTTCTCAGCTTGGAAGTAGATCCTTAGAACAACCTGACTCACATGCCAAAACAGTCTGTTGAAACCCTTCAAGATGTGTTTACCCTTGATGTTGTGTTCCTGGGGCCACCCAGGAACCTGGTGTTGTGTGGAACCACGGACAGCCCAGTTTAGTCCATGGAGCAGAGGGTGTGAGCTAGAAGCTACCTCACCCAGCTTCCAGAGAGCCGGTTCATGAGGCTGGAGAAAAGAGTGCCAGGCATGGAGTGGGTCCCCATGCCTGGTTAGGCCAGGCAGAGCCCGCTGGAGCAGCTGATGGGGTGTGTGGGGGGGTGGGGAGCGGATTAAAATTCTCGTTTCTTCACGCTGGGTGAGAATGATACAGTGGATTAGGCTGGGAGCTGCTCCTGGCTGCGGTGCTCTGCTGAATTAGCAACATGTTTGAATGAGATAAAAGGGGCAGCTTACCCCATCGCCCTCGTTCCACTAATCCCACTACAGCTGTGAAATGAATAGCAGCAGATCCGCTTTACTCCCTTCACTGACTATTTTCTACACTTGAGACCGATGCAGCTCTGGGACGCTTTACCAAACCTGGCCCCGCAGGCAGATTCCTGCTCTGGCCAGATGCTCACTCTTCTGTGAAGGCTACCTATCTTGGGCCCTCTTGGAACATGGGACTCTTGGCAGAGCATGAAGAACCAGAGAGCGGGGCTGGTTGCCCTGAGCAGAACCCATCTACTTCACCATGGCCTTACAAGGGCCCTTGTTACCCTGGTGTCTGGCCATGGATGTGCTGGAGGAGAGAGAAGGCAGCCTTGATATACCAGGTCACAGCAGCGTGTAAGTCGTGGGTGTTTCTATTGCTTCTATGTAGGGCTACAAAGATGATCAGAAGTCTGGAGCCCTCTGCTATGAGGAAAGGCTGAGAGAGTTGTGGTTGTTCCACCTGGAGAAGACTCTGAGGAGACCTTATACCAGCCTTCCAGTACCTGAAGGGGCTCCAGGAAAGCTGGGGAGGGACTTTTTCCAAAGGTCCGTACTGATAGGACAAGGGGGAATCACTTTAAATTGGAAGGGGAAAGGTTTAGACAACATATTAAGAAGAAACTGAGACGTTGGTACAGTTTTGCCTGGAGAAGTTGTAGATACCCCTCCCTGGAATTGTTCAAGGCCAGGTTGTATGGGGCCTTAAGCAGCCTTGTCCAGTGGGAGGTGTCCCTGCCCATGGCAGGGGGGTTGGAACTGGATGATCTTTAAGGTCCCTTCCAACCCTAAGCAATCTATGATTCTATGATTCTCACTTGGAGTCTCTTCGGCAACTCATCTAAGGATGCTGCTTGGTCCTGCATCTGGCCCTGCTCTCATCCCTATCTCTCCTTGACAATTTACCTTGTAGCAGCATCTTGTGCTTGTTCATGGACATCCCAGCCTGGGACTGATCAGAGCCCATAGGATGTGAGTGATGTTTTCCAGTGCTGAAGGTAGTCCCAATCAGCTTGCTAGTAAGCAGATCATGGGACTTGCAGCAGCCCCAAAGGATCAAGAGAGTCCTAGTGTGCTCATCCAACTTGGTTTGAACACCTCCAGGGATGGGGCAGTTGCAGCTTCTCTGGGCAACCTCTGCCGATGCCTCACCACCCTCACAGTCAAAACTTTCTTCCTAATATCTCATCTAAATATCCCTTCTTTTTTAGTTTAAAACCATTACCCCTCATCCCATCCCTGCACTCCCTGATAAAAAGCCCCTCCCCAGCTTTCCTGGAGACCCTTTCAGCACTGGAAAGCTGCTGTAAGGTTTCTGTGAAGCCTTCTCTTTTCCAGGCTAACCGATCTCATCTTTCTCAGCCTGTCTTCATAGCAGAGGTGCTCCCGCCCTTGGATTGTCTTCATGGCCTTCTCTGGACTCACTCCAACAGTTCCATGTTGTTTCTGTGCAGAGGACTCCAGGGTTCCAGGTGAGGTCTAATGAGAGAAGTTTCTTGAGGAAAAGGTTTCTGGAGGAACAGGAGAGAAGGTGACTGTAAATACCCAAGTAAAGATGTTACATTCTAGAGCTTAGAGCATGGAGTTGCAGCCTGTCTCTGGGCCTGATGACTGAAATGGGTTATCATATTGCAATCACAGTCATATGAGACCAAGATACCTAGATATCAATCTGCTGAATATGGGGAGCTCATAGATGTCCTTCCCTCAGTCACTAAAGGGCTGGGATTCATCCCTTCTGTTTCTTGAGTCTTCATGTAAGTGTTTCCATCTGACCAAGATGTTCAGGCTCCTGTTACAACCAGAGACTTAGATCTGTGCCATCCACAAATCTGAGTGTGTGAATTATCCTCTCAGATGTAGTTTTGTACTTTAGGGATCTCAGATCTCTTATCCAGATCTCCGTGACATGATGACAGGTAAACATAGGTAGATATGGGTAAAACACATCTGTTGTAGAACTAGACCTGTCTGATTGCGCAAGAGTTCTTCCAGATTTGGAAGCTGGAAGGTTTGAAAAAGTTTGGGGTGTTTTCCCCAAAATGCAGATTCAGGAACAATTCAGCTGGAAACAGCTCTTCCAGAGGAAGGTTCAAGAGAGCCCAACAGGAACTGAGATCACAGAATCACAGAATTGCTTAGGTTGGAAAAGACCTAAGCCTAACACTGCCAAGTCCACCACTAAATCAGGTCCCTAAGTACATGGCTACACGGCTTTTAAATCCCTCCAGAGATGGGGACTCCACCACTTCCCTAGGCAGCTTCTTACAATGCTTGACCCCTTTTTTTGGTAAAGAAATGTTTCCTAATATCTAGCCTAAACTTCCCCTGGCACAACTTGAGACCATTTCCTCTCACTCTATCACTTGCTGCTTGGGAGAAGATACCAACACCCACCTTGCTACAACCTCATTTCAGGGAGATGAAGAGAGTGATGAGGTCACCCCTCAGTCTCCTTTCCTCCAGACTAAAAAGCCTCACTTCCCTGAGCCTCTCCCTATAACCTCAGGGCTCCAGACCCTTCCATCAGCTTCAGTGCCCTTCTCTGGATGTGCTTCAGTCTCTCAATGTCTTTCTTCTAGTGAGGGGCCCAAAACTGAACACAATATTAGAAGTGTAGCCTCACCAGCACTGAGTACAGGGGCACAATCACTTTCCTACTCCTGCTGGCCACACCATTCCTGATCCAGACCAGGATACTGTTGGTCTTCTTGGCCACCTGAGTGCACACTGGCTTATACTCGGCCGCTGTTGACCAATGTCCACTGCTGCGGTCACCCCATCATAGAAAGCCACTAAGTTAGTCCTACAGGATTTGCCCCTGGTGAAGCTGTGTTGGCTGCTGTTAATCACCTCCACATTCTCCATGTGCTTTATCCAATGCTGGACCCCTTGGTGAGAGGGGACAATGGTGTGAGGTGTCTTGAACAGAGATGACACTTTGCCTAAGAGTCCCAGTCTATTTTCCTCCTCTATAGTTTGGACAATCAGGTTAAGGTTGACATTTGCCTTTGCACCTCCATCCCAAAAGGTGGGTTGCATTTCTGTGTCATCACCCACAACTCCCCTCTGCATCCTGCTGGCCCACAGTCTCCAGTGAGGTGGCATTCTTCACGTTATCAATTTCAAAGACGTCTCTATTAACAGGACAATGGAAGAATAAGCACTTTCCTTTATTCATTTACTCGCTGTCTGATAATATCATATTGATGATAATTTTCCTTTAATGGACCATTTACAGTAATTATGATGCAGCGGGTGAGTAATTGTATCTGACGCCTGATGCCTCCTACGTAACTCTGCAAACTTAATTCACTTGATTGTCTGAGAGGGAGGGAGAGAGAGGAGTAAGACAGAGAGAGGAGTGTGACAGAGAGAGGATTGTCCCCTCCCCAAGAGTCAGTAGAGCAAATTATTGCTTCTTGTGCCTCTGCAACCCACAGACCTCTGAAGAATGTGCTTCAGTGCCCCTTGTTCTTTAAGGCAAAATGTCCCTTCCCCTTTTCTTCCCTTTCTATCCGTTCCTAAATTTGCCTTCTCCATCACAGCAAGCTCACGTTCCCCATTTTCAGACTCTGGCATGAACTTCTACCTTGCGCATTGAGTGCTTTTTCCAGGTTCCAGTCCTGGAATGTCTTTTTAAAAAACTGCCAGTTAGCCTTGCCAGAACCAGGATAGGCCTGTGCACAGGATCTCTGCACTGTTCCCTCTTTCTTTGTGGCTTACTGGCATTGTTGCGGTCTATGGGGATCAAAAGGAGACCTCCGAAGTGGTTTGCAGCCCTCTGACTGACAGCAAGGACCATCATTGAACACCAGCTTTTCGTTCATGCTACCTCTGCTTACTTCAGGACTTGTAGGGACCACGCAACACAGCAAAGGTGACGTGGTGCTGTGAAAGGAGCTGAACTCTGTTCCAGGCTGCACTTCATAAACCGAATCAACCCCGGGAGCTGCAGGCAGTGACACCTCTGTGATGGTTTCTGTGTCAGCCAGGATGTTGCTACACGGAAATGCCCAGATTTTAAGATGTTTATTCTCAGAATTTGGAGAAGTCCCAGACAGAGAGCTGCTGGAAGAGGTGAATGGTCACAGTTTAGCTACCACAGGCTGAAGAATGTGTTCATGAGAGTGGTGGGAATGCAGACCAGATTCTCATGTTTCCTCATTACTGTGTTGCCCTCCCCTGCCTACAGCCGGTCCAGATGAAGCACTACTTCGAGTGGAATCCACCCATAATTTATCATAGGGCTTTTTATCCAGGAGTGCAGTGATAGGACAAGAGGTAACAGCTTTAGCTGAAAGAGGGAAGATTTAAATTAAATGTCAAGAAGAAATTTTTTACTGTCAGGCTGGTGAGGCACTGGCACAGGTTGTCCAGAGAAATCATGGATGACCCATCCCTGGAGCTGCTCAAGGTCAGGCTGGATGAGGCTGTGAGCAACCTGAAGGTGCTCCTGTCCATGGTTGAGGGTCTGGAACTGGATGAGCTTTAAGGTCCTTTCCAACCCAAACCATTGTATGATTTCTTCCCAACTTTCCTGCAGCTTGCATAGGGTAACATTTGGAGTTGGTGAGGATGAACCACCTTTCACAGAATCACAGAATGACATGAGTTGGAAGGGACCCACAAGGATAATCGAGTCCAACTCCTCTCCCTGTACAGGAAAACCCCAAAATTTACACTATGTGTCACTAGCACATGGGCAGTAGTTTGAGGGATGGTATAGAGCCTCCAGGTGAGATGCTATCATTAAGAAACATAAAACAAATTAAATCTGTCCCCTTCCAACTTCCCCAGCTGCCTGAGTCCCTCCAGTTTCTAGACTGTCAATAGTACTTCTATTGATCACCTTGGGAAGGGCAGCAGGATGGGCTTACAGGGGGCAGCTGCCCATACCCCTGTTGGTGCTGGGTAGATGAGGCTTGGGAGAAATCCTTGACTCCTGTCCTTCTCTTGTCCACACCTTTCCCTGTAAATGGAAAAAGGGGTAGGATTTAGACTAGACATTAGGAAGAAATTCTTCATGATGAGAGTGGTGAGACACCAGCACAGGAGAGGTTGTGGCTGCCCCATCCCTGGAAATGTTCAAGGCCAGGTTGGACAGGGCCTTGAGCAACCTGTTGTAGTGGGAGGCGTCCTTGCCCATGGCAGGGGGCTTGGAACTGGATGATCCTTAAGGTCCCTTCCAACACAAACCATTCTACGATTCTGTGATTCTGTGATTTGATGGTTCAGTGAGTGATGGGCCTGAACGGAGAACAACACAAACCCAGAAGCATAATTTGGACAGGTGAAGAGTCTGGGTAAGTTCTCAAAGCAGGGAAGATATCACAACATCAGGTTCATCAGTATTCTTGAAATTAGATTGGAATGGAAATGAATATTTCTTTCTGTTCTTCAGTAGAATGAGTAGTTGGAAAAAAATGACCTTGGCCAATTGAGATGTTTTATTGTGAGTAGGCTGCAATGTTTTTGTTCAATTAGGGACACTCCAAATTGGCTGCAAGATTTGCCTTTTTTTTTTTCCAAGATGAATTTGAATAGTTGTTCCCAGCTGCAAAATGAAAATATCTCTTTTAATGTATTTTATTCTATTTTTATTTTCTTGGAATTAGGAAAGGAACTTAAGCACATACACACAAAAATCAATGGAATTGTAATGTATCTGAGAAATGCTTTGATATCGTTAAAACTCAATTTTTTTCCCCAAGCTCTGCTCTCTGGGAGATTAGTGAGTGATAAACTCTTTACATGTAGACCAGCTGATGTCTTTGTACCATTTGCAGCAGAGATCTGGGGAGAGGAGCAATCTTCTTCCTGATTTGTGTCTCATCAACACTGAGGGGTTGTCTCCGAGTTCAACATTTTCTCCTGGGCTTCATTTCTGCAAGTCAGCATAAGCGAAGGTCTTGAGTTTTCTCACGTGCATGGCTCTGCCTATCTACCCTTCCATCTCCTTCCGTTTCACAGAGCTAAAGCAGCTCTCTCTTTGGCCCACCTTTCCTTACGCAAGGGAAATTTTTTGTGGGAAAATGAAACGTGGTGCATTTGGGCCCCTGTGTTTGAGTTTTGCCTCTGAATCTTGGGGATGGGATAAGGGGTTCTGGGACTTGCTGAGAGGACTCCATGGTTCAGACAGCTCCTGGAAGTTCTCGGCACAGATTAGCCTGAACAAATGTCCTCTCCATCTAGGATAAAAATTTGCAGTGCTGTTTTTATCAAGCATGGACAACTTGAGGTGACCGGACTCAACTCTTCATGGTAAACTGTCATAAGAAGAGGCATCATGAAAATCCTGATTGGGGCACTACACAAAAGACATGCTGGAGACTGTATGTTTCAAAAACTTGGCCGAGGTGAGGGCTGCACTCCCATCTCAAGCTTTCCTCATGCCTGAGACCATGCTGTAGCAAACGATGTTAGATGAGATGGAGTTACAGAGCAGCTTAAGAAGGCCACATCTAGGGAAGGGCATGGAGTTCCTCTTTGGCAGAGCACAGGCCAGGTCGTCATGCACCTGGATGTGATGCTACACCAAGGTGTGTCTCTACCTCTGGATGCTGTACTGTGTGGATGCCTGCCTGTGTGGGACGCTGCTGTGGGAAGCATAGTCCAGGTGTGTGAGGTGCCAGCCCTGGGGCTAGGCCATCCCAAACCTTAGGGATCAGCGTCAGCTGGAGACCATGAGCCATATGAGCACAAAGACACTGCAACCCATGCGCACTTTGCAGGAGAGGCAGTGACTGATATTTGGTTTAGAGTTACAGAAAGACAAAATCATTAAGGTTGGAAATAATCTCTAAGGTCCAACCATCAGCCCAACATCATCGTGCCTACTAAACCATGTCCCAAAGTGCCATGTCTACACACTTTTAGAACCCCTCCATGGATAGAGACTCCTTCACTGCCCTGGGGAACCTCTTCCAATGCTTCATTTGATAAAGAAATATTTCCTAATATCCAATCTAAACCTCCTCTGGTACACCTTGAGGGCATTTCCTCTTGTCCGATTGCTTGTTACTTGGGGGAAGAGACCAACACCCATCTCACCAGACAGAGATACAGACAGAGAGTTCAAGTGCACCCTCAGCAAGTTTGCAGATGGCAAGCTAAGTGGGGCAGTTATCACACCTGAAGGACAAGATGTCATCCAGAAGGACATGTACAAGCTGGATAAGTGGGCATGTGTGAACCTCATGAGGCTCAACAAGGCCAAGTGCAAGGTTCTACACCTGGGCTGGGGCAATCTGTGGTACCAGTACAGGAGACGTGATTGAGAGCAGCCCTGTGGAGAAGGAATTGGGGTGCTGGGGGATGAGGAGCTCGACATGAGCCAGTAATATGTGCTTGCAGCCTAGAAGGCCAACCATGTCCTGGGCTGCATCAAGAGGCGTGGCCAGCAGGTCAAGTGAGGGGATTCTGCCCCTCTATTCTGCTCTTGTGAGACCCCACCTAGAGTCCTGCGTCCAGTTCTGGGATCCCCAAGAGAAGAATGTTGGAATGGGTCCAGAGGAGGGCTACAAAGATGATCAGAAGACTGGAGCCCCTCTGCTCTGAGGACAGATTGAGAGAGTTGGGATTGTTCAGCCTGGCGAAGAGGAGACTCTTATAATGATCTGAAGGGGGCTACAAGAAAGCTGGGAAGGGACATTTACAAGGGTCTGCAATGATAGGACAAGGGTGGGGAGACAGGGGTATTTTAAAATTGGACAGGGAGAGATTTAGACTAGACATTGGGAAGAAATTCTTCATGACAGGGCTTGTGAGGCACTGGAACAGGTTGCCCAGGGAAGTGGTAGATGCCCCATTCCTGGATATGTTCAAGGCCAGGTTGGATGGGGCTTTGAGCAACCTGATGCAGTGAGAGGTGACCCTGCCCATGGCAATGGGTTGGAACTGGTCAGTCTTTCACATCTCTTCCAACCCAACCCATTCCCTGATTCAATGAAAACCTTCATCTCTCAAAAGTGCTGGTTGTCTTGTTGCTCCTGATAGGCCTGCCGCCCATAGTCTGGAGTTGGTTTTTGGGAATAATGGGTGCTCTTTAATTTTCTGACTTGGAAGAAGTGCTTTCAAGCCATTTACAACCCAACAGATCACCATCTCCTCTCATGGGACTGTGGCATCAGTCCTAAAACACAGGTGGTGCACATCAGTAATTATGGCAAAATAAATTAGAGGAATGTTACAATTATCCTGGAGCCAAGGGCAATAATCTTAGATGTGCTGAGTTAATGCTGAACTTAAAAGGAATGCAAGATGTTAAGGTGTAGAGTTTCCTAGTATCTGAACAGCCTTAACTCTGTCCTTGGCCTACCTCTCCCAACATCTTATTGCATTAGAAGTCAATGAAAATTGATATAGAATCTATATGTGCATTGTGAGGATGAATATGAATATTTGCCCCTTCTACCCTTTCACACAGGAAAGCCTTAAAAAAGGACTAGGTTTATTTTCTTATCTGATTCCTAGGTTCCTGATGAGGGACCAGTATGGCTCTCCAGGACAGGAAAAGGTTTATGTCAAATATTGACCAAAAAAAGGAGAAGAACCTTAAAATAATAATATTCTATCCTTCATCAAATCAAATTCAGTTCAGTTCTGGAGTCCTCAGCACAGGAAGGAAATGGATCTGTTAGATGGAGTCCAGAGAAAGCCATGAAGATGGTCCGAGGGCTGGAGTAGCTCCCATGTGAGGACAGACTGAGAGAATTGGGGTTGTCAGCCCAGAGAAAGATCTGGGGAGACCTTTCAGCAGCTTTCAAGTACTGAAAGGGGCTCCAGGAAAGCTAAGGAGGGGCTTTTGATCAGGGAGTGCAGGGATAGGATGTGGGGTAATGGTTTTAAGCTGAAAGAGGCAAGATTTAGATAAGGTGTTAGGAAGGATTTTTCTCCTGTGAGGGTGGGGAGGCACTGGTATAGGTTGCCCTGAGAAGCTGTGGATGCCTCATACCTGGAGATATTCAAAACCAGGCTGGATTAGGCTTTGAGCAACCTGATCCAGTGGCAGGTGCCCCTTCTCATGGCAGTGAGTTGGAACTGGATGGGCTTTAAGGTCTCTTCCAACCCAAATAATTCCATGATTCTATTATTTAAACCCCTCCCCCCCCAATAATCTTAAAATAATTACACCCTCCTCCCTCACTAAACCAAATATATTTGAATGTCATTGAGTATTTAAAACTTTCTCACAGTTTGGGAGAAGGAAGTTTCTGGAAGGAAACTGTGTGGCACGTATGGTCTTTTGGAAAGCTCCCGTCAGATATGGCTGTTTCATTGTCCTGTGGAAAGGTTCTGCCTTCTACATGCCAGGCCAAGAGATCTGGCTGATGATACTGGTGACCCTGGGAAGGAAATGGGAATAGGAAGATAAAAACTAAGAGTATTTGGTGACAGCCAGGGACTGGAGAGATACTCAGGTGTGGCCTGGGATGAATTATGTCCCTAACATTAAATAAAGCAGAGTTGATCCCTTTCCTTTGTCGTGATGGCAACCCATACCTGTGAACTTGTTGCCTCCTGGAGCAGGATGGTCCCATCCAAACTGCCATTTTGGAATGTCTTCTTCAAATGATCTTCATTGCTATCATGATCTTGAGTGATCATGATCTTGATACTATCATGAAGCACATGCAAGAGAACCGGGTGATCAGGCCCAGTCAACATGGGTTCACAAAAGGCAGCTCTTGCCAAATTAACCTGATCGCCTTCTATGACAAAGTCACCTGGCTGCTGGATGAGGGAAAGGCTGTGGATGTGGTCTTCCTGGACATCAGCAAAGCCTTTGACACAGTTTCTCACAGCATTCTGCTTCGGAAACTGTCAGCCTCTGGCCTGGACAGGCGCACACTCTCCTGGGTGGAAAACTGGTTGGATGGCCGGGCCCAGAGAGTGGTGGGAAATGGTGTGAAATCCAGCTGGAGGCCAGTGACAAGTGGGGTTCCCCAGGGCTCAGTGCTGGGTCCAGCCCTGTTCAATGTCTTTATCAATGACCTGGATGAAGGCATCGAGTGCACCCTTAGCAAGTTTGTGGATGACACTAAGCTGGGTGGGAGTGTCGATCTGCTGGAGGGTAGGGAGGCCCTGCAAAGGGATCTGAACAGGCTGGACCACTGGGCAGAGTCCAATGGCATGAGGTTTAACAAGGCCAAATGCTGGGTCCTGCACTTGGGGCACAACAACCCTGTGCAGTGCTACAGACTAGGAGAAGTCTGTCTAGAAAGCTGCCTGGAGGAGAGGGACCTGGGGGTGTTGGTTGACAGCCGACTGAATATGAGCCAGCAGTGGCCCAGGTGGTCAAGAAGGCCAATGGCATCTTGGCTTGTATCAGAAACGGCGTGACCAGCAGGTCCAGGGAGGTTATTCTCCCTGTGTACTCGGCACTGGTGAGACCGCTCCTCGAATCCTGCGTTCAGTTCTGGGCCCCTCACCACAAGAAGGATGTCGAGGCTCTGGAACGAGTCCAGAGAAGAGCAACAAAGCTGGTGAGGGGGCTGGAGAACAGGCCTTATGAGGAACGGCTGAGAGAGCTGGGGTTGTTTAGCCTGGAGAAGAAGAGGCTGAGGGGAGACCTCATTGCTCTCTACAACTACCTGAAAGGAGGCTGTAGAGAGGAGGGTGCTGGCCTCTTCTCCCAAGTGACAGGGGACAGGACGAGACGGAACGGCCTCAAGCTCCGCCAGGGGAGGTTTAGGCTGGACATTAGGAAAAAAATTTTCACAGAAAGGGTCATTGGGCACTGGAACAGGCTGCCCAGGGAGGTGGTTGATTCACCTTCCCTGCAGGTGTTTAAGACATGGGTGGGCGAGGTGCTAAGGGGCATGGTTTAGTGTTTGATAGGAATGGTTGGACTGGATGATCTGGTGGGTCTCTTCCAACCTTATTATTCTATGATTCTATGATTCTAAATGGGAAGGCATACTTATGTGAAAACTTTAATCTGTAGAACTTTGAAAGAGATCCAGGAGGTCCACAATTGAAGCCTCCTTCCACATTTCTGGCCACCATAGCCAGGAGATATGGGGGGATCCAAGGTGCGATGGAAATGCCCAGAGCTAGATCAAATTTCCCAGTGAATCTGTTCCCTTCACTGAGGAACCATCTTGCTCTTATATTGTTTTCCTTTTTCATGGGATTTTTCCTTGTCTTGTTGAGTGTGTGCATTACCCAGTTTAGGTGCTTTCCAGCTTTCCCTGTTCTTATCGTTTCACTGATTTCTTTCCACAGAAGAGTGTTGAATCAGGAAACCAACTCTGGGCTAAAATTTAGATAGCAAATACATCCTCTGAATCCAAAGAAAGGTGCATTGTTCCCTTAATTTCTTGATTCTGAGGAAGAAAAAGAACAAGAAGCTTCTTTCTGTCCTTCATACTGCAATGTTTATGCTCCATTTCCAAGGCAACATGCATGGTTCTCTCACTCCTTGTCCATATCTTCAAGGATCCTCTAAGATCTTCACTTCAATAAAAGTAGTTTTGATGTCTTAGTGCCAGCCAGGAAGCAGTTCAAGGACTCCTGGCTGGACTATCTTGCTGGTGGTGAAGCATGCAGTCTTTAGGGATGGTAGCAGCTCCCACATTCTCCAGAAAGTCGTGACGGCAACACCACTCTGTATGTTGGGGTTATCCTTGTCTGGTCCGCTGAGGAAGATGAACCACCAATGTTTGATGTGATCTGGAGGCTGGCACAGACCTCTCCTGAGGACAACCTCAGTGCTGACTAAGAAGGGCAAGGTCATGCTTGTAGGCTAGGCTTGTAGGTCAGGAAGTTGCTTTTAGGATCCACATTGCTTATCATCTTAATTTGTATTGAACCTGCAATGAGGAGTTCATCCTTAATTCTGACTGAATTGCCTATGATCAATCTTGAAAGAACAGGTAATATGAAAAAAAGTGAAAATAGTTTTGCTAATCAGCTTAGAAGGGGAGGAAAGAGGAAGGTTTAGCAGCATCACTGAAGGACTCTGAACCTCCCAAGACACTGTGCTCATGTTGATCTGAATTCCTCAGTTCAGGCTGCCCATCAGTCCCATCTGTTGTTGCTACAAAAGATTTTTGCAGGTCACTTTCTCTTAGAATCACAGAATCATTAAGGTTGAAAAAGACTTCAAACATCATCCAATTTAACCATCAGTCCAACATCACCACACCTACAAAACCATGTCCTGAAGCACCACAAATACAATTTTTTCTAACGACTCCAGGGGTGATGACTCCATCACTTCCCTGAGCAGACTCTTCCAATGCTTCACCACTCTTTCAGTAAATGAAAGTTTCTTAATATCCTTCTAAACCTCCCCCGGCACAACTTGAAGCCATTTCTTCTTGTCCTGTCGCTTTTTACTTGGGAGAAGAGACCAACACCCACATCACCATCGCCTCCTTTCAGGTAGTTGTAGAGAGTGATAAGATCTCCTCTCAAACTACTTTTATCCAGACTAAACAATCCCAATTCCCTCAACCACTCCTTATGATTTGTCCTTGCATGAGATATTCTCAAGATGGGATGGACTGAGAGCCAGGCCCCATCCCCTTGCTGGGCAATGCACTCCTGTGTGTTCTGTGATGATGACTAGTGCTGGGCACTCTCACTAGCAGGTGAGCAGCAGAGATCAGCCTGGCTGCTCCATTACAGCAATGTAGATGCACTCTGGCTGGCTCAGCTCAGCCTTAAGCAACATATATGACCCCTGTTGGAAAACTGGCAGGTCAGTGCCGCCTATTCAGAAAGACTGAATTATATTTTTTGAAGGAAAGAGCAGACACCTTCCTAAGGGACATTTGTATATAAGCAAGCTTTGTTCCACTGCCCTCTGGGAGCAGCAAAGTCTCTGGACTTCTCCTTTATCTTTGGCAAAGAGCAGGGTTATGACCAGGAGAACGAAGAAGCCAAGGCAAACCCACCCTTTTGTATGGCCAGCAGGTTGAGGGAGGTGATTCTACCTCCTCTACTCTGCTCTTGTGAGACCCCATCTGGAGTCCTGTGTCCAGTTCTGGAACCCTCAGCATAAGAAGGATATGGAACTGCTGGAATGGGTCCCGAGGAGTTCTGTGAAGATGATCAGAGGAATGGAGTCCCTCTGCTCTGAGGACAGGCTGAGAGAGCTGGGGTTGTTTCGCCTGGAGAAGAGAAGGTTCCAAGGAGACCTGAAGGGGGCCACAGGAAAGCTAGGGAGGGACTTTTTCCAGTGGGGAATGGCTTTAGATTGAAAAGGGGAAGATTTAGATTAGACATTAGGAAGAAATTCTTGACAATGAAGGTGATGAAGCACTGCCCAGATTGCCCAGGGAAGCTGAGGATGCCTCCTCCCTGGAGGTGTTGAAGGCCAGGTTGGATGGGGCTTTGAGCAGCTTGATCCAGTGGGAGGTGTCCCTGCCCATGGAAGAGGGGTTGGAACTACACGATCTTTAAGGTCCCTTCCAACCCAAAGCATTCTGTGATTCTCTGATCTTATCTGAGACCCTCTTGTAGCTTGGCTGACTCTCCCTTCCCACTCTGCCAATATCTTTCCATTTATGCAGTGGCACTTAATGAGAATGAAGCGACTAATTTGGCCATCCTCGATGTCTTTATAACCCAAGTCCACAGTTACGACAAGCCAATAGCACTGAGCTAGTTCTACTGATTATTTTAATCTCATCATATGTCTTTTCTGGTCAATAAACTCCCTCTCAAATCAAATTGTTACTGAACATAACCTGACGCTAATGTCCATTGGACTCTGGGCTATAGCGAATAATGTAGTTTGTCATAATTAAGTGTACTGCCTAATTAATTGAGTGGTCAGGATGCTAATTAGCCAGGTTTATTGAGACTGGAGGAGTATGAAGGGCAATACTGCAGCTCATCAAAAGCACTGGGACTAGAAATAAAGTACATCTCCCTTCCCTCTCCCCTGTCAGGCAGACAAATCCAAGCCTACATAGATTTATGGACAACACACAGAGATGGAGATGAACAGGGTCATGGTGGTCTTGCTGACGTCTTTTCAGTGTGGCTAAAGTTTCGTAGACTTTGCTCCCATTTTCCACCTGTTCCTCTGGCTTATCCATCACTGCGTGGGCTGTCCTCTCAGTCCTCATCTGACACTGCCTGCTGCGTTCCCTGTTCAGACAAGGGAAAGCAGGGCTGCCATATTTCCCTCTAGGACTACCAAATTTCCCTCTAGGACTACCAATAGATATCTGGGACATGTGATGGGATGTATCACAAAATCACAGAATGGTTTGGGTTGGAAGGAACCTCAATGATCATCCAGTTCCAACCTCCCTACCAAGGCCAGGGACACCTCCCACTGGGTCAGGTTGCTTAAAGCCTCATCCAACCTAGCCTTGAGCACGTCCAGGAATGGGGTAGCCACAACTTCCCTGGGCAATCTGGGCCAGTGCCTCACCACCCTCATCATGAAGAATTTCTTCCTGATGTCTAACGTAAATCATCTTCCCTCCAATTTAAAGCCATTCCCCCTTATCCCATCACTATACGCCCTTGGAAGAAGTCCATCCCCAGCTTTCCTGTAGTCCCCTTCATGTACTGGAAGGCTTCTATAATGTCTCCTCGGAGGCTTCTCTTCTCCAGGCTGAATGAACAAAACTCTCTTAGCCTGTCCTCATAGCAGAGGTGATCCAGCTCTTGAATCATCTTCGTGACCTACTCTGGACCCATTCCAACAGCTCATATCCTTCTTCTGTTGAGAGTTCCAGAACTGGACACAGGACTCCAGGTGGGGTCTCACGAGAGCTGAGTAGATAGGATCAACCCCTCCCTCACCCTGCTGTCACGTGTCTTTTGATGCAGTCCAGGATGTGTTTGGCCTATTCGGCTGCAAGTGCATATATATAGGCAACAAATTTCCTGAGAGGGGCAGCTCATCAACCTTCCGTGTTCAATCTCTTTTTTAGTCCTCTATTAATGGTGTGTGTCATTCCCAAATACTCAGATCCTCTTTAAGGCCGCATCTTGAATCCTGTGTTCAGTTTTGGGCCCCTCAGTACAAGAAGGACATTGAGGTGCTGGAGCATGTCCAGAGAAGGGAACGAAGCTGGTGATGGGTCTGGAGCACAGAGGTTATCAGAAGCAGCTGAAGGAACTGGGGTTGTTTAGGGTGGAGAAGATGAAACCTTATCACTCTCCCTGAAAGGAGGTTGCAGTGAGGTGGAGGTTGGTTTCTTCTCCCAAGTAACAAGTGATGGGACAAGAAGAAATGGCCTCAAATTGCACCAGGAAAGGTTTAGACTGGATATTATGAAAAATTTATTTACAGAAAAAGCAGTGTCTAGTTCTGGTATCCCCAACATAAGAAGGGTATGGAACTGTTGGATTGGGTCCAGAAGAGGCTACGAAGATGATCAGAGGGCTGGAGCCCCTCTGCTCTGAGGTCAGACGGAGAGAGTTAGGGTTGTTCAGCCGGGAGAAGAGAAAGCTCTGAGAACTTATAGCAGCCTTCCAATACCTGAGGAGTGGTTCCAAGAAAGATGGGGAGGGACTTCTAATAAGGGCATGAAGTGATAGGATGAGGGGAAAAGATTTTAAATTGGAAAGGGGAAGATTTTGACTAGACATTAGGAAGAAATTATTCACGAGTGTAGGGAGGCACTTACACAGGTTGCCCAGAGAAGTCACGGATGCTCCCTTCCTGGAGGTGTTCAAGGCCAGGCTGGTGAGGTTTTGAGCAAGCTGATCCAATGGAGGTGTCCCTGGACATGTCAGGGGGGTTGGAACTGGATGATCTTTAAGTCCCTTCCAACCCAAACCATTCTATGATTCTATGATCCACCAACTCTGTGAATCGGTATTTATTTCAGTGCCTGAGTTTCATATATGCTACAACAGATTTCTCTCTCTCCTAAATCCACTGCAGGCAGCCAAAGCTTTCAACCTTGCAACTGCTTATTGCTTTCAATGGTCTGTGGCCAGATAGCTTGTTTTTCTTCCGATTGCTTTCGGTTTTTAACAAATAGCCCTGCTGTGTGTAAAGCTCAGCCCACATTCCAATATCTCACCACATAATTGCACTGAATTTGACCACAAGCTCATAAGGAAAACTGCTCTGCAGTCAGGTGCTCAACTATTGCTCTGTCTTACATCTGTAGAAACAAGCCTATGATTAGTTGCATTCTGTAGCCCTAGCAAATGAGTCCTGCCAGGGTCTCAAAACCCCTAAAGGACACAGCACAGTGGTTTCTGCAGAACGATTTGTTTCCTGCAGTTGGAGGGGAGCAGGCAGGGACAAAATCAGTGCAAACAAACTTTTGGTGCCTGCATGCACATCTCTTTTGTAGCTGTTTCTCTTTTGAGAACCTCCAGGCAGAGATGTCTGTACAAAACTGAGCTTTTCAACCTATAGAATCTTAGGATCATAGAATGGTTTGGGTTGGAAGGGATGTTAAATCCCTTCCCCTTGCCATAAGCAGGGACACGTTCCACTGGATCAGGTTGCTCAAGGTCTTATCCCACCTGGCCTTGAACACCTTCAGGGATGGGACATCCACAACATCTCGGGGCAACATGTGCCTGTGCCTCATCACCCTCACAGTGGAGAATTTCTTCCTAATATCTCATCTAAATCTCCCTTCTTTGAGCTTACAACTGTTCCCTCTTGTCCTGTCCCTGCACACCCTGATAATGAGTCCCTTCCCAGATTTCCTGGAGGCCTCCTTTAAGTACTGGAAGGCTGCTGTAAGGTCTCCCCAGAGCCTTCTCTTCCCCAGGCTATGATTATCCATAATTTGCAGAATATTCCTTGAAAAAAAAAAAAGAATCACGTTCCTAAGAGGAAAAAATCTCACTTTTCAGTAGTACAGCAAAAATTTGGCTTGATGTCCCTGAAAAAGGAGATCAGAGCAAACCACAACTCCGGTGATCTGTAACCCATTCATTGCAGGGAGCTGGGATGATATGTTCAAGGAAAGACTGATCTACACTTGCCCTATTTTGTGTAATCTTTCCCCAAATATTCACAAAGAGCACTTTTGGGGAGGAAATATAAGAACAGATTTGAGTATTCTGCCTCTATACTTATCCAACCTTGCTGTCTAATCAGAATCAGCATGTTTTTAACAATTTCCTTGCAACAAAAAAAAATCTCTTTAGAAATTAATATATGAAGATTTGCAGGACATCAAAAATATATAGAGAACTCTTGATCTTTAAAGGTACAAGGTACAAGAACAAAAATTGAGGAAGAATCAACTGTGTAAACTAGTCATGAAGAGGTTTTCCTGCTAATGTACCTTCTTGCTAGCAGGTTAGACAAAGTGAAGGTGTAAATAATGGTCTCAGACATATTCATGGTATTTGGAGACCTCAGCACAGGAAAGACATGGCTCTGTTAGAGCAAGTCCAGAGCAGGTTACAAAGATAATCTGAGGGCTGGAGCACCTCTGTTGTGAGGACAGGCTGAGAGAGTTGGCTTTGTTCAGCCTGGAGAGGAAAAGGCTCTGGGGAGAACTTAGAGCAGCTTCTAGTACTGAATGGGGCTACATGAGAGCTATGGAGGGGCTCTCATCAGCAAGTGAAGGGATAGGATGAAGGGGGAAGAGTTTTAAGCTGAAAAGGTGGACATTTAGATTAGATATTAGGAAAACATTCTTTACTCTGAGGAAGGTAAGTCTCTGGCCCAGGTTTCCCACAGAAGTCATGGCTACCCCATCCTTGGAAGTATTCAAGGCCCAGGTTGGATGAGGCTTTGAGCAACCTGATCCAGTGGAAGGAGTCCCTGTCCATGGCAGGGGGGGGTTGGACCTGGATGATCTTTAAGGTCTCTTCCAACCCAAATAATTCTATTCTATAATTCTGCATGTATACGCACAAATGCAATTATAATACATATACATGTATATGAATGCCTTTTATATATAAATAAATGCATATAACTTGATTTGTGATGAAGCAGGATAGGAAACTTGAAAGCATGACCCAGTCTAATACTGGCAGTATCACTTAGTTGATACATTTTCAGTAGCAGATTTTGTAAAACAGCTTATTCCCTGTCAATTTCCTGATGTGGTACATTTTTGTATTTTCTTTTCTATGCTTTGCAAAGGGGACTAACATTCATCTCCTGACAAATAGGTTATACCTGCATGCAGAAGGCTGTTAGAAGCACAATTTTGTCAATGTCTTAAAACTAAAAGATCATTTTCTTGCAATCTTGTAGCCTGCTTTAATTGGCAAAACTCAAATCCCAGCTTTATATGCATATATGAAAACACCGGTCCCAATACCGACCCCTGAGGAACTCCAACACATTACTGGTCTCTGCTTGGACATTGAGCTGTTGACCACAGCTCTTTGAGTGCAACCATCCAGGAAAAGGCTGCTCAGAGATGCCCCAAGCCTGGAGGTGTTCAGGACCAGGCTGGATGAGGCTATGAGCAACTTCCTAGGGGGAGTTGTCCCTGCTCATGGCTAAGGGCAGGAACTGGATCATTTTTAAGGCCCCATGATTCTATGATATGATTGTATATATGGTAATGAAAAATTTATTACACTTCCTCTCCACATGCATGCCTTTTGCGGGGGGATAAGAAATAAGTCTGAGTCTAGCAGGGCGTTTTTTGAGGTCCATCAGTTCCCATGCCATGTGGTGGGAATAAGTCCAGTACAAAGGCTCTGGTCTGTTTGGGGGATAGCTTTGCCATGGATGCTCTTTCTCCTGGACAAACAGACAATCAACAGCTGATAGCAATGCCCCTCCCTACCCCGGGCATGTCCTCTGGATGATTTTGTTTAAAAATAAATCCCAGGATGGCCAGGGAATCTCAGAGTGAAGGGAGGGTGGTATGAAGTCCTCAAGAGACACATTGAGGGAGGAATGCCCACCACCACGTTCCTCCCAGGCCTCATTTGCAAAGGCATCTCTTTGGGAACATAGCTGACGTTCTCTGTGTGCACTGGCTAGCAGGGAGGAATGTCCCTGAGGAATCCCCCTCTATCCCTGCCAGCATCCGGGCTGGGGTCCTGACCCATCCCTCCCCGTGCAGGGGGACATTTCTCAAGCATCGTGCTTTGCCTGTGCTGCCTGTGCCGCTGCGGAGCACCCCCAGCCAAAACACATTAAACGGCTGCACAGGACCTGCCATCTCGCTCGAATCCATCTTCCCTCGAATCGCTGTATTACAACCAAACAGGATTTGTTCCACTACAATTTGTCAAGATTGGACAAGGCCTCAAAGTTGACGGAGACATATATTAAAGGTTTCTCAGGGATTGGAGCGAGAGAGGCAATTACCTTCCCGGGCTCAGAGATGAGGGAGTGTGGCTCCCGTTCCTGTTGCATAGCATGGGAGGGCTGAGGGGGTTTCTCTTCCTTCCCTGCCAATAAACAAAAATAAGGTAAAGACCCCTCCTCCATTCCTAAATTGCCACATGCTGTGAGTGGAAACCTAAAACGACAGTGAGCTGGCTCAGTGGGGGTACAGCTGCATGTGTGCTGGCATCGCAGCCGCCTGTATCCAGCTGTGGTGGCCATACTCAACCACAGCTGCACCTGGGGACAGACCCCAAAACCTGCTCTGACCTGAAGAACCTGTTCCCAGGATGCTCCAGCATCTGCTACCCTCCTTCTCCATCTGTGTCTGGTCCCTCCATGGCAGAATGCCGTGGGATGAGGTAATGAAATCATAGAATGGTTTGAGTTGGAAGGGACCTTAAAGATCATCCAGTTCCAACCCCCTTGCTATGGGCAGGAACACCTTCCACTGGATCAGGTTGCTCATAGCCTCATCCAACATGACCTTGAACACCTTCCAGGGATGTGGGTGTATTGGGGATGGGTGGCCCACACATGCCACCCCAGCAGAACAAGATATTTGGCTGCAACCACCAACCCCCTATAAGCCTTTAATTTCAGGGAAGAGGTCCACGGAGAAGGAGTTGTCTGCCTGCATGGACCTGGGATGGGAAGGGGTGGAAGTAGCGAACTGTCATGATTTGAGCATCAGATGGGGCACTTCTGGGAAGGTGGGAGGAATGAGATCATGGCTCTGGAGGGATGCCAGCCTGCCTGGGATGGGGAGATGGCATTTTGTGCCAGCCAAACCTCTCTGCTCCAGTTGATGCAAACAGTCTAACATCTTTTGGGGATCTGTGCTGCTTAGAGCTCACCTCCTCCCCATTATTTGCCCACAAAAGTAATTCCCAGGGCTTTCCCACCCTGCGAAGAGTGGAAAGTGGGGGAGAGGGACTGTCTCTGAGGGAGGGTGTCACTGAAAATATCTCCTCTGCACAGTCAGGTTTGTGTTGCTGGGGCTGGCTTGTGTTAGCCTTCAGTTTGGGTAATCTGGAATAACTCCAGTGAAAGCACTGGGGACTGCTGTGGAGTAGACCCAGCATGAGCTGAAACAGAAATTAACCCCTGGCACATGCCCATGGATTTATCTGAAGGGCCCTTTGTAGGCAAAAGATTTTATTACACTGGCTTAAGAGGGCTTTGGATGGAGACTCTAGAAAATGCAGTGGAGGGTTGCTAGAAACCTACCTAGCAAATTAATCAAATAAATCACCTGCTCCTGCTTTCAGTCATCTGAAATGGAGGTGGCACAGTTTTAAGTAGTGCTGCAGGATCCCTGGCTCTATATCGTCTTGATTCTTGTTATTTAATTATATTGAAGCTGCATTTGGGAGCTGGTAGGCACCGGTTACCAGGTGAGAGCTCCCTGTTTTATTATGAGTTGTGGAAAGATTTGATCTATCTCTTCTGATGATGAATTTTCACTGATGACATTAAGCTTATTTCAAATTAGTTAAAAAGTGTTTTCTATTTTGAGCTGAAAAACGAGCAAAGAAATAACTCCCTACTGAGAGTAATTCTTATCATTTCAAGATATGGTGACAGATGAAAAGGAACTTCAGAGGTGATATAAAACGAGACTCCTTGCTTTGCAGAGGAAAAAGGGCCAATATTTTGTGGGAATTTTCATGGCAAATGCATTCATTTATTTTTTGTTGACAAAACATTGATTTGAAATGCTTTGATTGCCCTGCTCACATCTGACAATAATTGTATATCGCATGGTGTTAATTTCTTATGGATTGTCAAAGAGAATTGAAAGCCAAACACATCACAAGTACAATAGGGAGAAGGATGGTTTTAACTTTCTTTTTTATTCTGTTTATTAGCACAGAATATTTCCCTCCTTTGGCTTCTGGCTGGAAATTGCAGCTTCTTTCTTTCTTAAAGGCTCAGCTACACCAGCACAGCACTCCTGCTGACTTCCACGCTGAACATTTTCAGACACCTTCCACTCTGAACCTTTTCAGGAACATTTTAGCACTGTTGGGTGCTGGGGAGGGAGGATTATGACTTCAGGCACTGTGAGGATTTTGCCTTCTGGGGTGTTGGAGGCTGTTCATTTCTCCTAGTGATGCATCCCTCATGGCCTCCATCCCTGAGCATCCTCTTCTTCATGTGAGTGATTTACAAGGTGTTATGGGTCAAGACTTTCTGTCCAGGTGTGATGAAATCCCCTGGCATTTAGTAATAACGAAATTACACTCAGGACAAGATCCCCTCCCTGACAGGACAGCAGAAGCTGCAAAACTGACCACACTGCTTGTTTTTTTCCCAGTAGCTTGAATACCCAGAAGCTACTGAGCGAGCCACTAATGGAGGAAGGCTTGACTCCCACTTAGGGCATCAGCATCCTTAGGAGATGGATTTTGACATCTGGAGCCCTGGATGGGCAGCTGGAAAAATCACTTAATCTCCATGTGGCAGTAGAAAATGGAGGTGGGATTATTTTCAGTAGCTCTTACTGGTGCCTGTGTTTCCCTGGTGCTTGAACTTGTCTCTTACCTGTGCAATCAAGGGGAGAAAACTCTCCTTACTTACTGCAACTGCAATTAATGATCTTGCTTCATCACCTGCACGAAGGCCAGGCTGGATGAGGCTTTGAGCGACCTGATCCAGTACAAGGTGTCTCCTTTTGACGGGGGACTTGGAACTGGCTGGACTTTAAGGTCCATTCAAACCCAAACCATTCTGTGATTATACAAAGAAAGGTGTGACTTGCATCATGAAGACCCAAACAAAGCCACACTGCTCATACAAAGTTCTAAGTGGTCTAAAACCTCACCATCATCCTCCACCACTGAAGTGAAGACACGGTGTCAGATTAACTCATCCTTCCCTGACTCTGGGTCAACCAGTAGAGGGGAATAGAGGGTGAGATGTTTTAGACTGGAATCACTGATAATGGGGAAGCTCAACACTGCAAGGTGAAAATTGGTTTTAGAGCCCTGCCAGTGGCATGTCTAACCATGCAGCATGTCCCCTCCTTTTGCTCATCTCCAACCAACAGTGTATGCAAGGGACCTGTGTAAGAACAGGGCATGTGAATTAATGCTGCCCTGAAACACCTTCCTGGCTGGATTTGGGATGGGGGCAGGGGTGAGAGAGATCCTACTGTCTTTTGTTGCAATGGCTTTGATATCCATCTGGGAAAGCTTGCCAGGCCACCCCCCCTGGAGACTGGCTCATTCTTATGCTAATATATGTTAACATTTGCCTCTTTGTGGTTGTCTTTTCACTAGCAAGAATTCCCCCAAGTGGAAGGAGCAAGGAACTAACGTGGACACGACTACATGAGCCCAAAAGGGGCATAATTAGGAAACTGCCGGCCTAACAAGGCTGAATCTACTTGCAAACCACAGGGTTGACATGGATCTTGGGGCAGCGTTACATTCCCTTATGAGGAAATGGGAGAAGTGTGTTTGTGCCCCTCTGCTCCCAGGAAGCAAATCCCCAAACTGCCAGCCAGGAAAGGTAAAGTTGGACCTCATATGAGCTTGGGTCCCCTTTTCCACCTCAGCTCTCTTACTTGCTCTTGGTGCTTTTGGCTGTAGGATGAAGGCAGAAGTGATGGGCAGAAGCAAGAAGGTGCCATTTAGGCTTGCTGCCTGCCTGTCTTTTGTGCCTCCTCTTGTTCTTTATCACTTTCATCCTCTATCCCTTCCTCCCTCAAGTTTCTCACAGACCTTCCAGCTGCATTTCCCTGCTGGTGGGCAGCCCTGGCTGGATTAGGTCAGGGGACTGCAGAGACAACAAGAAGGATGGGAAACCATGCCAATTTGTCCCGCTTGTCCCCGTCTCCCTATCTGTCATCCCCAGTCCAGATCCGCTTCCCCTCCTTAAACAAGATCTCAACTGACCGTAAGGCTTCTGTCACTCTGGCTACCAAAATCAAACCCCTTCCCTCATCAAATCCCTAATCAGCCGGAACGGCACTGTAAGCCGTGCTAAATTGACTGCTCTTCGCTCCTTCTGCTGACCGCTGCCCTTCAACGAGACGGCCCCATCTCTGACTCCGAGGGCAACATCACGACTAATTATATTTCCCCTGCCTTTCCAAATCCTCTCAGGCACCCAGACAAGCACAGGTATTGAGGAGGGCAGGAGGATTAGCGGAGAACCCAGTCACGTATTGCAGCGGGAAACATCTTGCAGCTGTGCGCGCTTGCAATGCTTGGGGGGGATGTTTGTGGGGGTAGGCATGGGAGGGCTGCTTGTGGGGACCATGCGGCAGGCAAGGGTCCTGGTGGAGGTGGTGGTATGGTGAGAATGGCAATGCACACTCACAGCCCAGAAGACCAAGCATATCCTGGGCTGTGTCAAAAGCATCGTGGACAGAAGGTTGAGGGAGGTTATTCTGACCCTCTACTATGCTCTTGTGAGACCCCACCTGGAGTATTGTGTCCTCTTCTGGAATCCCCACATAAGAAGGATATGGAACTGTTGGAATGGGTCCAGAAATGTGATATGACTAGAGGAAATGGCCTCAAGTTTCCTCACTGAAAGGGTTCTCAGGCACTGGAAGAGGCTGTCTGGGGAGGTGGTTAAGTCACTATCTTTGGAGGTGTAGAAGAGGTTCTCAGGGGTGGTTTAGTAGTGACAGGTATGGTTGAACTTGATGATCTCAAGGGTCTTTTCCAACAAAATGATTCTACGATTCTGTTGGGGGAGGACAGGAAAAGTTTTGTACTCTGGTGGCACTCACATCTTATCCTTCAGTTTGTTTTCCAGGAGAAAAGAAATATTCTTATGTATCCACATCCAGGCACTGAAAACATACTTGCAAATAATTTTGCGTTAATTGTCCTAGGAATCTGAGAACATATCCAGAGGAGGTATTGAGATATCTTACAAAGGTACAACCATGAGCAGTGGTTTAGAAATGCTGTAAAGTTCTTGCCTCCCTAGAGAACCGACTTGCTGGAGTGTCATCTGCTGCTGGGTCAGACTGACCAAGTGAAGCCAGAGCTTCTGGGTCCATGGGAAGACATGGGAGGATGGGCAAAAATCACAGGCTGGAGATGGTACAATATTCAGATTTATACTGATGTCCTCAGCCTGTTCCAGTGCTCCACCACTCTCTGGGTGAAGAAACTTTTCTTAATACCCAAACTAACCCTCCCCTAGCACATCTTTCTGGCATTCCTTCGGGTCCTATCATTAGTCACCAGAGAGAAGAGATGAGCGCCTACTCCTCCTCTTGTGAGGAACCTGTAAACTGTGATGAGGTCTCCCCTCAATCTCCTCTCCTCTAGGCTGAACAGATCAACTGATTTTAGCTCCTCCTTGGACGGCTTGCCCTCTAAATCCTTCACCAAATTTGTGGCCTTCTTTTGTGGCAATGCCCAGCTTAGCTAGCCATGAAAACCTACCTCAAAAGCACCTGGAGTCAGGATGAGAGGAAGGTTGTGATTTATTCCGTTCCCCCCATTCCACGGGTTTTTCCCTGAAACCATAGAATCATTGAATGCTTTGGATTGGAAGGGACCTTAAAGATCATCCAGTTCCATCACTGGATCAGGTTGCTTAAAGACCCATCCAACCTAGGCTTGACCACCTCAACAGATGGGACAGGCATGATTTCTCTATGCAACCTGGGCCAGTGCCTCACCACCCTCATCATGATTTTATTCCTAATATCTATTCTAAATCTTCCCCCTCCTCTGATTTAAAGCCATTCCTCCTTGTCCTACTGCCCCAGGCCCTTGTAAAAAGTCCCTCCTGATTTTTCCTGGAGCTCCTTTCAGCTACTAGAAGGCACTCTAAGGTCTCCCTGGAGCATTCTCTTCTCCAGGATGAACAACCTCAACTCTCTCAGCCTGTCCTCACAGCAGAGGGGCTCCAGTCCTCAGATCATCTTCATAGCCTTCCTTTGGACCTGTTCCAACTGTTTCATAACTTCTTGTGTTGGGGATTCCAGAACTAGACACAGGACTCCAGGTGAGGTCTCACAAGAGCAGAGTAGAGGGGTAGAATCAACCTGCTGGCCACAAACCCATGCTCTTGCCAGGAATATCTCAGTGTCAAAACTTGGGGCTGCTCTTTCTTTCTGGAGATGTGAATGGATTATTGAGTCAGAGAATGTAATTAATTTGATTATGCATAAATAAACTTGGGCTTTGGAAGTGGAATTAGCATGGGATGTTTTAATCAAAGGAAAAGATGAATAGGCAGTCAGATAATGCCCAGACTCTGGTCACAATAACCACAATTTATAGCTTGTGTTGCCACATAGTCAATTTGGGTTTAATTTCATTCCATTGCTCAAGCACTCATTTATGGCAGCTCTCTACGATGTAAGGTTGGTGATGAGAGATGCCTCTTTCTTTCCTGTTTAGGAGTTGAAAGTTATGCTTGCCTGAGGTATTAAAGATCACAGTCTTTTTCCTGCTGCCTTTGCGTGACTGTTTATAGTGCTCAGAGGTGACCTTCTCCCCTGCTTCTTACAGCATCTCCTAGGACCAGGGTGTTGCTCCTTCTGGTGAGGCACTGGACCAGGTTTCCCAGAGAAGACATGGATGCCCTATCCCTGGAGGTGTTCAAGACCAGGCCACGTGGGGCCTTGCGCAACATGATTGAGTGGAAGTTGTCCCTGCCCATGGATGGGGAGTTAGAACTGGATGATCTTTGAGGTCCCTTCCAACCCAAATCATTCTATGATTTAAGATCTGAGGAGCACAAAGCACAGGCTTAAAGATCACCCATTTTCACACCCTCCCTGCCCCGCCATAGGATGGGACACCTCCCACTGAATCAGGCTGCTCAAAGCCCCATCCAACCTGGCCTTGAACGCTTCCGGAGAGGGAGCATCCACAGCTTCCTTGGGAAACCTGTGTCAGTGCCTCACCACCCTCATCATGAAGAATTTCTTCCTAATATCTCATTTAAATCTTCCCCCTTCCAATTTAAAGCCATTCCCCCTCATCCTATCATTCTATGCCCTTGGAAAAAGTCCCTCTCTAGCTTTCCTGTAGCCCCTTCAGGTACTGGAAGGCCACTCTAAGGTCTTCCCAGAGCCTTCTCTTCTCCAGGCTGAACAATCTCTCAGCCTGTCCCCATAGCAGAGGTGCTCCAACCCTCTTGTCATCTTTGTAGCTCTCCCTCTAGGTCTCAGGGACACCTGTATGCACACACACAGTGACCCACAAAGTCAAATTTGCTTCTATATCTTCTCTGGGAGCTTGACATAACAGAGCAACTCACTTACAGA
Organism: Phaenicophaeus curvirostris; assembly: GCF_032191515.1. Taxonomy (NCBI): domain Eukaryota; kingdom Metazoa; phylum Chordata; class Aves; order Cuculiformes; family Cuculidae; genus Phaenicophaeus; species Phaenicophaeus curvirostris. Next base: position 98,071,445 of record NC_091394.1, on the reverse strand, counting down.
TGTTTAAGAGAGGAGGGTTTCTTCTTTTCCTTTCCCTTCTGACCTTTCCTGCACTGGTGCCCAGCTCCCTGGAGAAGAAGACGATTCAGGCTCCTGCATTTATTAGTTGTTCTGATAGTGACTGGATATTTGCAGTAATAATAACAATAATAATAAGACACCTCTTCCTTTCACTATGTGGAACAAAAATAGCAAGTTCCAACCCATAAAATTTTATGAACAACAATAAACCAAAAATGTTGTCCTCTCTATTGAGCTGTTTAAGAGACTGCTATGGGATTTGTCATTCATGCACTCCACTATGGGGAAATAAATTATGTGAAACAAGTGTAAGACTCGAGCTCACACACACATGCATACATACCTGCACAGGAAGGAAAAGGAAGAGGGTAATACATGGTAGATTAAACAACTCTGGCTTGTGCATCTGTTTATTTTACAGTGAATAAAGGATCATTGTCAAAAAACAACACTACGCTGAACCTACTTGGCTGCTCCCCATCCTTCACCTGTGGACCACTTACTCATGATGTTGACCCTACAAGCACTACGTCCTTGCTCACATTAATTCTGATCAAGGACTTCAGCAAGGGTCTCCAGGAGCAGAAGGGGATGCTGTAAACACCATGCTGGTCAGGTGTGATCTTTGCCTTCACTAACTGAAATTTTCTGACAAAATATCACATCATTAGAGAAAAAAAGCCCCAAACCTTTCTTGACAAGCCCTGCTCATAACTTTCTAATAGTTTTAACCTTCTGCTCTGAAATTTCCAGCTCTGCTCCTAGCCTGATAGAAATGCTCCATAGAGCAAAGAAAAAAATATATTTTCAATACAATAACAAAAATCAAATATTAACTTTGTGACATTCAACAAAGCCAAGTGCAAGGTCCTGCACCTGGTTTGGGGCAATCCTAAGCGCATATACAAGCTGGGCAGAGAATGGATTTGGGGCAGCTGTGGGGAGGATTTGGGGGTGCTGGTGGATGAGTAGCTCATCATGAGCCTGCAACGTGTGCTCACAGCTTAGTAAGCCGACTGTATCCTAGGGTGCATCCAAACAAGTGTGACCAGCACGGTGAGGGAGAGGATTTCCCCCTCTACTCTGTTCCAGTGAGACCTCACCTGAAGTCCTGCATTCAGTTCTGGAGTCCTCAGCACAGGAAGGATGACATGGCTCTGCTGGAGCGAGTCCAGAAGAGGTCACGGAGATGATTCAAGGGCTGGAACCCCTCCCATATGAAGACAGACTGGGAGAGTTGGGATTGTACTGTGTGGAGAAGAGAAGGCTCTGGGGAGTCCTTATAGAGTGCCTCCAGTACTGAGAGGATGCATCAGAAAGCCTGGGAAGAGGCTCTTTGTTAGGAATTGCAGGGATAGGATGAAGTGGAATGGTTTTAAGCTGAAAGAGGCGAGATTTAAATTAGATATTAGGAAGAAATTCTTTCCTATGAGTGTGCACAAGTTTCCCAGGGAATTTGTGGATGCCTCATTCCTGGAGGTGTTGAAGGGTAGGCTGGATAGGGCTTTGAGCAATCTTATCCAGTGGGAGGTGTCCCTTCCCATGACAGGGGGTTTGGAATTAGATGGTCTTTAGTGTCCCTTCCAACCCAAACCATTCTACGATTCCAGTTTCCATCTGTTTCTCAAATTCATGTGGACATTTTCTCTGGGAGGCTGTAGAATAATACTGGATATTGGAAGCTCTTGTTCTGGGACATCAAAACAATAGATAAGCATTATAGGGGAAGACTTAAATCAATAAGCTTCGAGCCTGGAAATGTAGGATATTCATTGGATATGCATACAGCCAGCACACGTTTTTTTTCCTTTGCGATGTTTTGCATATGAGAAGCAATTCTTTCATCTGGATTATTCCCTCATGGAAACTAAGGGCTGTCAGATTTGCTGCCAGGATGAGGGCTAGGCTCCCTAAAGTGCCTGTATGGCTAGTGCCTCATTTCTGAGGGCTTAAAGGACGTCTGTGCTGAGATCTGTGACATTAGGGGAACACCCCACATTTTTCATGGGGATTTGGAGACTGTTTAGGAAGTGCTTCCTCCCAACATGCTTGAGATAGAGTGAACCAGAGCTCCTTTCCATGAGCACCCTCGTATCTTCCGGAAGAAAAACAGTCATTTCATCTCCATCCCTATCCCTTGGGTTTTACAAAGAGTAGCAAACCACCCCGAAGATCTGACCATTAAAGAGAATATTGACATGAAGGCACTTGAAAATTTCTGAACTGTCTGAATTTCACTATTTCTGAAACTCAAAACTCTTGCAATTAACTTTGTCTTCAAAAATGTGCTTTGCTTTGCAGCTGTTGTCCATCAAGATGTCAAGTCCTCCAGTCAAGGAGGTTGTAGCGAAGTGAGTGTTGTTCTCTTCTCCCAAGTAAGCAATAGGACAAGAGGAAATCATCTCAAGTTGCACCAGGAAAGGTTTGGGTCGTGTGTTAGGAAAAATGTATTCACTGTAAAGCTTGTCAAGAATTAGAACAGGCTGCCCAGGGAAGTGGTGGAATCTCCATTCCTGGAGGTTTTGAAAAAGTGTGTAGATGTGGTGCTTAGGGACATGGTTTAGTGGTGGACTTGGTAGTGTTAGGTTTACAGTTGCATTTGATGATCTTAAAGGTCTTTTCCATCCTAAATGACTCTATAATTCTATGCTGTGATCACCAGTGAAACGGGCAGGATGAGTCCACTTGACAGGTTATGTGAAGAAAGACACTGGCAGATCATTGATGATGGATTCATAGCGGAAACTTATGCTGCTGCTTCCAGATCCCACCCTCAGACCTGTACCTCTCATCCCTGCCTGTATCATAGAATCATAGAATGGTTTGATTTGGAATGCACCTTAAATATCATCCATTTCCAGCCCCCCTGCCATGGGCAGGGACACCTCCTGCTCGGTCAGGCTGCTCAAGGCCCCATCAAACCTATCCTTGAAGATTCCTAGGGAGGGGACACCCACATCTTCTCTGGATGACCTGTGCCACTGTCTCACCACTCTTATTGTGAAGAATTTCTTTATCCCGGACACTGATTCCCAGAGATAATTAATAAATCCCACATCCCTTAAGAATGGGGACAGGACTCAGGAGCCCTGAATGACTTGACCCTGCTTCAAATGACCATTTTATTATTTGCTGCTTTTCCCCAGATCTGCAATGGGAATCCCCAGATTTTGCACCCTCCACCAGGACCAGCTGCTAAAGGATGTGGTAGGGGGATGAACTTGCACCCCATGTCCCATCACTGCTCACAGCCCTCAAGCCAGAGTAATTCCATTTGCCCTGTGCTAAACTCTTTTCCAACTAATCTGAGCTGCTGGCAGATTTTGTGTGTCTAATGGGCTGTGGACAGCACGGGTAGTTAACCATTCACAAACTGCCTGGTGATACCAATCGCATTATCATAGCCGTTCAGAGATTAAGTCTCCAATTAAAAAGAGACAGGGCAGTGACCAACCATGAGCAGCTTGGGTTCCTGAAGAGCCAATTTAGGGACTGATTGAAACTGTAATGGGGTGGGAGCAAGTCAGGAGCTGAAGGGTCCCTGGGAGGTAGCACATGTTCCTAAAATTAGGGTGGTGGTGTCCCCCCAAGGCTGCTTTATCTTTCTGGACAAAGGGAAGGAAGAAAAATTGTTTCAAACATATTTGTTTTGCCTATATCAGATCCTTGCAGAACCAGGATGGCTCTTAATATCATACAATCATAGACTGGTTTAGGTTGGAAGGTACCTTAAAGAACATCCACTTCCAACTCCCCTGCCATGGGCAGGGACACCTCCCACAGGATCTGGTTGCTCAAAACCCCATCCAACCTGGCCTTGAACATCTCCAGGAATGGGGCATCTGTGGCACCTCTGGGCAACCTGGTCCAGTGCCTCACCACCCTCACAGGAAAGAATGTCTTTCTAATATCTGATCTAAATCTCCCCTCTTTCAGCTCCTACTAGGAGAAAGGGAGAGGGAGGGGGAAAAGGAATGAAAGCAGAGGGGAGAGCCCTGAAAAGCAGGTACTGATGCTGCTTGAATGAGAGAGGTTGTTTTTCAAGAGCAATCCAAGATCCTGGAGCAGCAGGTCATGCCCAACACATCTTACCCCTTCTACAGTTGGAGGGGCTGACAATTATGGTTGTTCAATCTGGAGAAGAGAAGGCTCTAGGGAGTCCTTAAAGCAGCCTTCTAGTACTAAAAGTGGGCTACAGGAAAGCTGGGGAGGGGCATTTTATTGGGAAATGAAGGGATAGGATGAGGGGGAATGACTTTAAACTGAAAGAGGGGAGATTTATATGGGATAGTAGGAAGAAATGTTTTTCTTTGAGGGTAGTGAGGCACTGGCACAGGTTGCCCAGAGAAGTCATGGATTCTCCATCCCTGGAGGTGTTCAAGACCAGGCTGGATGAGACTTCGAGTACTGTGATCCAGTGGAAGATGTCCCTGCCCATGCAGAGCGGTTGGAAATGGATGATCTTTAAGGTCTCTTCCAACCTAAACCATCCTATGATTCTATGATTCTTCACTGGCTTTGTAGAAGGGTATGTAAATCATGTGTGGACTCTTCTCCTTGTCTTTATATCTGTCACAAGTGCAACCTCTCACACTATGTCTCCTCTCCTCCTTCATCTTCGTTCCTTGCCCATAACACTCATGTTCAACCTTGCCAGGTGCCAATCTTCTCCGCGTTGTTCCAGTTTGCGCCTTTCTCTCTAACCTCTCTTCTCAACTTTCCTCTCAGTGTTATCGAGCACTTCTAGAATCCGCATTTCTACCGGTGTGTGGGCTCCTTTCTGAGGGCAGAATATCACCCTGGGAACATGATCCTGGTCGATAACTATTGACTGATAAACCAACAATGCATTTCAGTGCTAGCCTGTCGATCAGCAGGATTGATTTATCTGCCCCTTTTTTTCCAAAGGTTCAACTCCTGTGACAGGTCCCTGATTTACAGTCAGGGATGGGAGGGACAAGACAGCCAGGCTGCTACTCTCCATCACTCATGGATTCAGCTGCTGATGCTCTTTGCTTTTCAGAGAGGGATGGCAGCGGTGTTTGTGGCTGGAGTGAATCCACAGGAGGGGATGGGCTCAGAGGTGTATATCCTACATCTGATGTGATTAAGTGCTTAGGGATATGGTTTAGTAGTGGACAGATAGATTTGGGCTTGATTGTCTCAGAGGTCTTTTCCAACCTAGTGATTCTATGATTCCATGATTCTACGATTCTATGATCAAGGTCTTCAGTTAGGTCTCTGGTAGCCCCTTGTTATTTTTCATCTTCTGGCCTGTGATGAGGGCTGGAGCTTCCAAACAAGTTACATCTCCAGAGAACTACTCACCCATCTTGATGGTTGCCTTGTGTTTTCATCATTTCCACCATCCCTGGAGGGTGAAGAATGGATGCTATTCCTGGTGGTGGGAGCTACCCTTCTCTCTCTCCAGTGGTGGACGTGAGGACAGATATGTCACAGCCCTCTAGGTCTGACAGGGTAGGAAACCCCTTGCTCTCTTCCCTAACCCAGGGCGGGACCAATCCTCATAAGAATGTCAGATCTTGGAAGATACCTATAAGGACAAGTTGTCTGTTTCTTAGAACCCCCTTGGAGAATTGTTGTCATCTCTAGTTCTGTCACAGAAGATGCTTCACATTCCTCTCCTGCATGGCCATCATCTCTAGGTTTTTTGGTTGTAAATCTCTTTTACAGGGGCTTGTGCCTCCAAAAGCACACCTACTTTGTGCCATGAAACTTCTCCCTTCCTACTACAAAACACTTTTTGACCTGACTATGATATCGTCTAGTGGGAGGTGTCCCTGCCCATGGCTAGGGATTGGAACTAGATGATCTTTAACGTCCCTTCCAATCCAGACCATGCTATGATTCTATCATTCTATGATCTTCACCCTTTGAAGCCAGATGATGAAAGTATCTCCTCAGGCAGTCGTTTTGGCACACACAGAAAGACCTGCAGCTTTTAGACCTGAATTTCAGGTCTGAACAGATTCAAATACCCAGTGTTGTTTTTCTCTGACCAATTCTCTTCTCAGTGTTAATTGTCTGGGCTTGAGATTACAAAGCCAGGAATGGTATCCATTTCATAGAATCATAGAGTAAAATGGTTTGGGTTGGAAGGGCCATTAAAGGTCATCCAGTTCCAACCTCACTGCCATGGGCAGGGATGCCTCCAACTGGACCAGGTTGCTCAAAGCCCCATCCAACCTGGTTTTGAACACCTCCTGGGATGGGGCGTCCCTGGCTTTGCTGCCTTGGAGGATTGGGTGTTTGGGATTCAATATGCAATTGTCTTTCTAGAATATGCCTCTTTGCACTTCTCAGTCTGACAACCACACGTGTTACCAACCTTCTCTTCAAGCAACTTTCCTCAATTTAGGATGCAATGTAGCACAGACAGATCAGGTAATTTACAGCAGGAACACACCCAGGAGAAGACACCTGCATTCCCTCTTTCCGTCATCTGCACTATCCAGGTCTGTCAAAGCTCCCGAATGATCCCACCACAGATTTGATCCCTTCACGCTCTGTCTCACAAGATCCATGTATTTCACCTCCCCCTCCAGTCAGGCAGCACCAATACTGGTTTTGTGAAACCATTTGGTTCAGAAGGAAATAAACGCAACCTCACAGTCTTGATAGTAAAAAGGAATTCAAATAAGCGTATTCCTGTGTTTTGATACAGAGATACTCAGACTCATATTCCCATTCACACAGCATACAAGCTGGTCAGACTGCCTGACAAGGGAATGCAATCCTATCTTAGGAACTGCTCCAGGATTTTCTGTGAGCAGGTGATGCTTCAATGTTAAATATCCACAATGCTGTGTAAGTGAATTGCAGGTCTTTCAGAGTTGCATAGGATTAACTTTGAACTAAATCCCTGAAAAAACACATGGCTGATGACATTTCAGTTGATCCCTGTTCTTCAGGCAGGGCACGCTAAGGTTGCTTCTTCCATGTTCCATGCTTGGTTGGTCACGGCAGTGGTTGAGCAGCTGGGGAGATTTCTGTTAAGCATCATCTTTATCAAGAATGATTTCCCTTTTGAGCCTTACCACCTTTCTTCCTTCCTTCCCTTAGAAACATCTCTTTAAATTGCTACAGCCCAGAAGTATTCATATTGCCTGTCCAGAACACTGACCTTTTCCTTTTCTTCTGGTCTTGTGTAACAACAAAAGGCACAATAATTCCTGATGCAGGTTCATGTGGAGTAACTTGACCATCAGATAGAGTTGAAAAGGTTCAGGTGCACATTAGAAAATCATGAAAGTGACTGAATTATTCCGTTCATAATATCATGGTATCATAAAATAGTTTGGGTTGGAAGAGACCTTAAATCCCATTCAGATCCAACCTTCCTACAATGCGCAGGGGCACCTCCTGCTAGATCATGTTGCTCAAAGCCACATCTAACCTAGCCTTGACCAGTTCCAGGGAGGGGGAATCATAAAGTGATCCTGATCCTCTGACTCATCAGTTGGTGTATTGTAATTAGAATCACAGAATCATAGAATGGTTTGAGCTGGAGGGACCTTAAAGATCATACAGTTCCAAACCCTCAGCCATGGGCAGGGGCACCTCCCACTGGACCAGGCTGCTCAAGGCCTCATCCAACCTGTCCTTGAACACCTCCAGGGATGGGGCATCCATGACTTCCCTGGGCAACCTGTTCCAGTTCCTCACCACCCTAATTGTGAAGAATTTCCTCCTTATGTGTAGTCTAAATCTTCCTCCTCTCCATTTATAGTCGTCATAGTTAATGTGATCATGACCTGCATCTGAGAAGTCCCTCGCCCAGAGCTATTCAGGGCAGAATGGACCTGTTATGCAAACTGGTGAGATTGCTTGGTTGATGCCCCAGGATCTGTAGTATCCACCTTCTAGAAAGCATTCAAGTATGTTTTGAAGATACGTAGGTGATCTATTCTTCCACTGCTTTAGGATATAAGTTCTGATTGTTAACTACCCCATCAAGAAAGTGAATCTTCCTTTTACTCTATTTGAACATATGAAGGAGCTATGTATATGCATATATTGTTTAAAATACATGGAAAGCATTACTTATTTATTCATTTAAACAATTCCTTCTGCCCAGAGAAGTTACGGATGCCCCATCCCTGGAAGTGTTCAAGGCCAGGTTGAATGAGGCTTTGAGCAACCTGATCCAGTGGGAGATGTCCCTGCCCATGGCAGGGGGTTGGAACTGGATGGGCTTTAAGGTCATTTCCAATCTACACCATTCTATGATTCTATGATTTAAGCATTCAACCTTTGGGGACTGTTTTCAGTTTTTTATGTTCCTTCCTCATCTTTACCCACAGATTGAACATGACAAGTTTTATTTCTTTTCTCGCTTGGATTCTGTGTAGGAACCAGTGACCTTACAATTTATATGAGCAATAAATCCCAAATGCACCTAATTGACTTTGAAATCTCTTTTTTTTTCCTGGTCAGCTACGTTTGCCAGGTTCTTTGAAATTAAACTTAAGGGTTGTTCTGTTCTATTGCACTAGATAAAGCTCTGGTATGGACAGCTGTGTTTCATCATTTGCCATGGGAATCATAGGATTACAGAATGGTTTGGGCTGGGAGAGACCTTAAAAATCATCCAGTTCAAACCCCCCTGACATGGGCAGGGACACCTTCCACAGGATCCGGTTGCTCAAAGCTTCATCCAACATGACCTAAAGTACCTCCAGGGAAGGGGCAGCCGTGGTTTCTCTGCACAACCTGTGCCAGTGCCACACCACGCTCACAGGGAAGAATTTCTTCGTAATATTTCACCTAAATCTCCCATCTTTCAGCTTAAAACCATCCCCTTTCATCCTATCCCTACATTCCCTGATAAAGAGCCCCTCCCCATCTTTTCTATAGGCCCTGTTTCAGTACCGGAAGCCTACTAGACGGTCTCCCTGTAACCTTCTCTTCTCCAGGGTGAACAATCCCAACTCTCTTAGCCTGTCATTGTATGGGAAGTGTTCAAGTGCTCTGGTCATCTTTGTGATCCTCCTCTGGACTTGTTCCGACAGACATATGTCTTTCCTGTTTTGAGGATAGATAACAGTGCAGTCACACTCTAGCCATTCTTTTGCCCCAGGCTTTGCTAATTTTCTCTTGTTTCCTACTGACTTGGCCAACAATTTCAGCCCAAGATTTAAAAATACATTGAATTTAGAATTGCTATTAGTCTGATCATAACTGTATGACACTAAATCCTGTGCATGGGCTATGAAAAGACTTTTCCTGGATTACTGAGAGTTATTGCACTTCTGTATTGGAATTATCTTTGATTTTGGTGTTCTGGTACAGATGGCTTTTCAGAAGCTTTTGGTCAGGCTTTGCATGTAGAGCATAGTAGATTTATAATGTGGTGTGGGAGAAATAGAAAACTGGACTGTAAATTCTGGATATGATGAACACCAAAGGCATGCCCAAACCAAGGAGTTCCAGTACAGAGTGAGGACTTATATTTTTCTTCGGGATGTAATGGCAGAATGAGGAAACTGTGTGTTTGGAGAGGGTGGAGAGGGAAAGGGAGGAAAAAGTAGTAGAGATGGGAGTCTGGGAATTGATAGCTAACATTTCAAGGGCTGTAATTCAACTTTCTTGTGTGGACTGCAACTTGGCTGTTGCAGTCCAGTCAGTTGGGTTGGTAGGTAAAGCTTATCTGGAGAATTCCCCTTCTTCAGAGTCAGCCACAAGAGCAGCTCTTCTAGGAATCATTTTTCCCTCTCCTTCAGGAGATTTTGTGTCATGTGGAGCTGTGAGGTATAGTAAAAAAGTAGTAAGTAGTCAAGATGAAGGTGACTGATCATTCTTTCAGCCATTGGCAGAGACCCTTCACTTCAGCTGAAGAGGCAACTCGTTACTCTGGCCGTTGTTACAGTTCCATCTTCTCATCCTCCATGCCTTTATTAGCCATTTCAACCTGAAAATGTCATGGAGTCTCACTGGACAAGAACAATATGGAGCCCTTAAAGACCTAGAAATGAAGATAAGGGTGAAGCTGAAGTCTTCTACAGCTGAAACATGGTGGTCTTCTCATGGTAAACCATCCATTGGGATTCTCAAAACTATACCTATTTTTGCTCAGGTATCTGCTGGATAAATGTCACAGAAGATCTGGAGATGCCCCAAACCTTGCAAGAGACCTTCAAGAAAAGCTTCACCTAGGTCCTTTTGTCTCTAGTCTGTTTTCAGTGAGGGAGTGTGAAGCAGAGGGCAAGAAGACATGTCTCTCTGACAAGTTTTATTTAAGGACATGTCATACTGTGACCATGTAAGCCCTTCGTGCTCATCACTCCAGACTTTGCTTTTTAAGGAGGGAGCAGCGGCTCATTCATTGCTGCTGAGCTTGCCCAACACAATAGTTACATGATGGAGAATTGGGAAACTTAACCCAAAGGCCAACTATTAGCTTTTGTGTTTATCATCTTATCTTGCTGGGGAGGGCAGCTCTCAGGCCTGAATCTTTTCTCATTGTCCATGTCTTCCGAAGTCCCTCTTTTCAACAGGGACTCAATGCTGGCCAACAGCAGATACCCTCTAGGACTGATAACATTTCCAAGGCCAACAGGGTCATTTTAATCCCACAGAAAATTGTTGGTATTGCTAGGGCAGAAGTTGCTGCCCTGTCCCGTTTCCATCCTGGTTGGGAATGGAAGATAACCCAGTTTTAAATGAACTTCCTGCCATAGAGCAGAAGTGATGAATGAAGTCCCTGGACTAATGTTGTATTGTTTCCTCCCTCCCCTCTTTCTCTTCAAAGTTAAAAAAAAATAAGAAAGAGGGATGAGAGTCTGTCAAGTTGTTTGATCTAACATCCACACGCCATGTTCACCTTGACAGATGGCAGGAGAGATGATTGCTTAGCGCTGCATGTTTGACATCTCACAGAAATAGCAAGAAATAGCAAGGCTGGCGTGGTAGGCCTGTAGCCATTGGCAGCTGCTATGGTACCTGCACTGGGAGAGGGAGGTGGAGGCTTCATTTCACACCTCCCAATGCAAAAAAATGCTTTTGAGGAGCAGCTCTTGGTACATCTGCTTACCCCTGCCACCCCCTCTTCCTCGCCCCCGTTGGCTCGTGGTAGTGGTTGACGGGTTGTGTGTTGTTGCTTGCCTTGTCACCAGCTTGTGTGACAGGTGAGGTGACGCAGAGTCTGCAGAGTTGTAAAAGAGGTTGCTCCGGGGCTTTCCCACACTGGGGAGGTGAGCTCGCTCCAGCGCGGGGGGGTGTGGAGGAGCTAGGTGGGAAAGCAGACAAACATCTGTTCACTTCTCCACTTTGCAAAGAACAGGAAGGCGTATGAGGAGGAGATGTCTGGAGATGGGTGTATCTGTGGCCTGTAAACTGGGCAAGGTAGTACTGTCCAGGCTTCCAAGGGTCAAGGTTCACCCAAGCCGAGGATGACCTCTCCATCTCCTCTACAAGTGTGGAATGAAGAATGACCCAAGAACTTCCTTTACTCAGGAAGTTTGGGCATCCTAGTGCTGCAATTGTATGTGCTTCTGCAAGAATTGAGCTTTCACGTGACGACATCTAGGCACATGTCCTGCCCTTTCTCAGAGCTGTGACTGCTTGTGCAAAGTCTCTTGCCCCGAGACTCTGGTAGTAAAGCTCCTGCTAGATTCCTGGCCCTGCTTAATTTGGTGCTGTGGTGGGTGAACTGCCATGTATGCTGGAAAGCACATATGAAAGAAAGTCAGAAATGTGGGAGAAAAGTGAAGATGGCTCAGACAGCACCATCAGGCCATGGGCTACTCTCCCCACCACACAAAACTTCCTCACCTCACCTGTTGCTGCAAGAAAAGCTCAAGGAAAATGTCAGATCCAGAGTCATAAGCTACAAGGGTCTGTGCTGCAATCACGTCTGACTCTGTAAGGGAGTTTATACCTGAAATGTTTATGGAAGTTGGAGAGTAAGGAACTTAACTGCTATCATCATGGTCTCTCCTGATAGCTACAGCCATGAAGTTTCTGACTTCTTAAAGGCCACAGCTGCAACAGTTATGAAAAAACAAATGTTTTGGACTGAGAACTATGGAAAAAGCTCATATCAAAGACGTCAAGTGAGAGCTCCCCATCTCCAAACCAAATCAGTCCCAAGCAAGAGATCTTCAGCTTGAGTACCTCAACTGGGGAGCAAGCATTCAAAAATCTGGAGATTGTTTCTCTGACTCATTGTAGCTGTTGCCTAAATCATTCCATTTTGTAGGTTAAAATAATGCTTAGAATTGCAGGAAGAAGTGACTGGAAACATGACAATAAGCAAGAGAAGAAAGCAAGGCAGTGTGATGCTGGATGAAACAGTGATAAAGCATTGGGTGGCCATGGTGTTCAATCAGCCAGAGAATGAAAATAGTCTTCAAATGTCAGCTTTGATAAACTGCTTGGGAATTATCCATTTCTCAGGGGCTTCATAGAACTGGATAAAGGTGGTGTCTACTGACACCTAAGGTATCCAATAGAAAGATGGTGCCTACCGATATTTGAGGTATCCAATAGCATGTAACTTGTTTGCATGGTATTAGGAAATTTCACAAAGGATCTGTAGGACATCTTGGGCCCTTTCAGACTGGCAGCTGGAAGTCAACCAGGGTACCTTAATGTACTTGTGTGGAACACTGGAGTGAGTTGCTGGAAATAAAAGGCACGGATGCTCAGCAGATTGTATGGGCACAATGAGAACCTTTTCTCTTGTAATGTGGCTCCGGGCTAGGAGATTTAAATCAATCCACTGTGGTTGAAACGGTTGCAGTCTGATGGCTGGATGTGAAAACTGTTAGGGCTCACCTAAGCAGTCACCAATATGCCATGACTTAATTGTCCCCGGTGATGGCAATTTCTGTGTAATGACTCTGTCATTAGCGCTTCCTGAGACAGGAACTGGGCATGTGACAGGACTGCATGGCTGGTAATTCAATACTTCTTAATAACATGTGAAGAAGAGGAGAACAGCCTTGAAGAGAAGGACTTGGAGGTGTTTGTGGATGAGGAGGTCAACATCACCCAGCAATTTGCATTTGTAGTTCAGAAAGCCAACAGTATACTGATCTGTGTGGAAAGGAGTGTGACCAGCAGGTCAACAGAGGGGTTTCTGCCCCTCTACTCTGCTCTGGTGAGACCTCACCTTGAGCCCTGTCATAGAATCATAGAATAACCAGGTTGGAAGAGACCCACTGGATCATCGAGTCCAACTGTGTTCAGTTCTTGAGCCCTCAGCACAGGAAGGACATGGATCTGTTAGCATGAGTCCAGAGGAGGCCACAAAGATGATCAGAGGGATGGATCACCTCATATACAAGAACAGGCTGAGATAGTTGTGCTTGTTCAGCCTGGAGAAGAGAAGGCTCTGGGGAGAGCTTAGAGCAGCTTCCAGTACAGAAAGGGGCTCCAGGAAAGCTGAGGAGGTGGTCTTGATCAGGGAGTGCAGGGATAGGATGAGAAGAGACGGTTTTAAGCTGAAAGAAGAGAGATTTAGATGAGACATTAGGAAGAAATTCTTCCCTGTGAGAGTGGTGAGGCACTGACCCAGGTTGTCCAGGGAAGTCGTGGCTGCCCTGTCCCTAGAGGTGTTGAAGGCCAAGTTGGATGAGGCTTTGAGCAACCTGATCTAGTGGGAGGTGCTCCTGCCCGTGACAGGGGTTTGGGACTGGCTGATCTTTAAGATCTTCTTTGAAGACCTATGAAAAGAGTGATTTGCAAAGTGCGTTATGTTGCCTCTTTGTCTGGATGCGACATCTGGAAAATTCCCTTTAAGGTATCTGCTTCTGTCTGTGATCCAGTTATTGCAGAGCCCTTTTCTACACCATGCCTTCTGAACAGTTCGCACTTTCAAAAGCCTTTAGTTTAGTGAAAATCGCTGTGACACGAAGGCCCCCAAAAGCAGTCCTGACTAGCTAACACCTGGGAGAACATCATGGAGAGGGCAGATGGGAGAAAGACAGCGCTGGAGGGAGGTGGTGTCTTTCACAGCTGGTAGGCTGCGTGCTCTGTCTCTCCAAATGTGAGCCTGGCTGCCACTAATGTTTGTCCTGGTGCTTGGTGGCACTGCTGGCCAATGTCTGCTTGGAGACTACTCTGCAAAGGAGCTGAGGTCACTGAGCAGCACATGACTCCCAGAGCAGCTGTCAATGTTATTTTGTTTGGCAGCCTCTTCTTCTCACAGCCGGAAAAAATGAAACCTAACCCCTCAATGCACACTTTGTTTCAGAATAAGCTGCTGGAATTGGTGGTTTCTGGGTCCAGCGTGGGATATAAGCTCCTGTCCATCAGGATGATGGGGCTTGGTGACAGCTTGCCTCTCTCACTTGCACAGGTTGGCAAGGGCTAGAATACTGTTAGCCAAGCACTTTGCTACCTGTGTGTGAGAGGAAGGATGCTCCCGTGACTGAGATCCTAGGTATGGTCACCAGAGGTCTAGAGCAGATGCAAAGTAATGCAGAAGACTTAATCACCATGGCTTTCTGGAAGGGACCTACCTTTTCCTTTCTGTACAGACTTTTTTTTTCACAGAAAAAAAAGAGTTTGTGAAAAGCCAGCAAAATAAGGTCTGGCCATCAGCAATCCATGGTCAGTTAACTAATAAACTGCTCAATGACCTTGTGTACCTCATTGTAAATAATATTCTTCTGTAGCTCTCCATTCCAGAATCTAGACCATGGTTGGAGGACTTTGCTTTTCTCATGCTTTGTGATCACACTGTGTGTCACAACTCCATTCCTAGATACAATAGTGTTGCGATATAGAAAAGCTTGACACATATGGCAAGAATCTGCTTCTCTCTTCCTATATGGTGATCCTAGAAAGCTTCCTAGTCTCAGGTTCCTCGGTGCCCAAGAAGGAAAGTAACGCTCTTTCTGAGTTTGCCACTTGCATAATCAGCATAAGTCATAGAATCAAAGAATGATCTGTGTTTGAAGGGACCTCCAGTTCTAACAGTCCTGCCATGGGTGGGGACACTTCCCACTGGATCAGTTTGCTCAAAGCCCCATCCAACTTGAGCTTGAACACCTCCAGGGACGTGGCATCCATGACTTTTCTGTACAACCCGTGCGTGTGCCCCTCCACCCTCACAGGGAAGAGTTTCTTTCTGATATCTCACCTAAATCTCCCCTCTTTCAGCTTAAAACCTTCCCCCCTCATCCTATCCCTGCACTCCCTGATCAAAAGCCCCTCCCCAGGTTTCCTGGAGCTCCCTTTCAGTACTGGAAGCTGCTCTAAGATCTCCCCGGAACCTTCTTTTCTCCAGGTTGACTGCAACTCTCTCAGCCTGTTCTTGTATATAAGGTGTTTCATCCTTCTGATCATCTTAGTTGTCTCTTCTGGACTCGATGTAACAACTCCGTATCCTTTCTGTGCTGAGGTGCCCAGAACAGAAAACCATACTTCTGGTGATCAATCTGTAGATAATGCTTTTGGGTTCCTCTGACATCAGTAATTTTTTTCTCTAGTCTTTAAATGAAATATCACTTGGTTAATACTATTGATTCTTTGAACATGGGGCAATAGGATAACAAAGTATTGACCAGCAAGCACCAGATTTCCCAGATATTGTGGTGGCTTTCTCCAAAAGGAGCTTTTGTGTGGGATAGATGTGTATGAGAAATTTCACAGTTTATCCAACTGTTTCTCCTCTTGTCCACCAGTGCCTGGAGCAGGTCCTCTGACAGCATTCATTTCTGCATACTAATTTTCTGCCTTCAGTGTTTCAGAGGTTTCATCTAAATGATTTTAATTTATCCACTAGTATTGCAATTTATTGAAACCTTTCTTTTACCTCTCCCATGGTGGTCAGGACCAGAGATTTAAAAGCTGAGATGTGATCTGCATGGGACTTGTCAAACACTTATTCAGGAAGCATTGGAAAGCTCCAAGTGCATTTGTCGGACTAAAAGGAATATTGGTCCCAGGAGAGTTCTTATTACTCAGCCCGAGGTGGTAAATTTTGCAGTTCAGTAAACCATTGATTTCCCCTGCACAACTTCCCTGCACTCTTTGTAGCAGGAACTTGACTTCTTTAGTGTTATGTCTTGATTTCCTGCAGCTGCACTGTAGTGACAGCCTCTCCTCTCCTCTCCTCTCCTCTCCTCTCCTCTCCTCTCCTCTCCTCTCCTCTCCTCTCCTCTCCTCTCCTCTCCTCTCCTCTCCTCTCCTCTCCTCTCCTCTCCTCTCCTCTCCTCTCCTCTCCTCTCCTCTCCTCTCCTCTCCTCTCCTCTCCTCTCCTCTCCTCTCCTCTCCTCTCCTCTCCTCTCCTCTCCTCTCCTCTCCTCTCCTCTCCTCTCCTCTCCTCTCCTCTCCTCTCCTCTCCTCTCCTCTCCTCTCCTCTCCTCTCCTCTCCTCTCCTCTCCTCTCCTCTCCTCTCCTCTCCTCTCCTCTCCTCTCCTCTCCTCTCCTCTCCTCTCCTCTCCTCTCCTCTCCTCTCCTCTCCTCTCCTCTCCTCTCCTCTCCTCTCCTCTCCTCTCCATAATTATGGATGCTCTGAGCTCTGGGGAAGGAGTTGGAGGCATATGGATGGCAGCATCTTGTGCTTTCTCTGTTCTTCTCCCCATAGCCCTCATTTCTTGTTCATGCTTAGTTAAAGCCTCACACCATGTGTGTTTGGACAGCTGCTCTCTGCATGGCTCAGCCATTCACCCCAATGGCCCAAGGAATTCCTGGGAAATTACTGGAATCTCTAACTCTCTTTTTTTATTTTATTTTTTTTTTGCTGAACATCAGTCTCAAGTAACTTTTGTGTCCAATCTGATATTCCCACTGAAGAAATCTGTACAGCCTGCAACACACCTGGGTCCTGCTGTACATGGGAATGGTTGCTTGTACCATCCCTGGGTTTGGTCCACCCTCTGCTAATGAATTAATGTGAGAGGACACTAAGTTAAAACCTTCAGACTGTTCTGTGCATGGAGAGTGATGGATGAGATCCAGCTTCTTCCACATTCCGGAATGAAGAGAGTCTTCTATAGATTCATAGACTGGTTTGAGTTGGAAGGGGCCTTAAAGATCACCCAGTTCCAACCCCCGTGCCATGAACAGGAACACCTTCCACTGGGTCAGGTTGCTCAAAGACTCATCCAAACTGTCCTTGAACACCTCCAGGGTTGGGGCATCCACCACTTCCCCTCACCAGCCTCACAGGACAACATTTCTTCCTCAAATCTCATCTCAATCTCCCCTCTTGCAGAT
The DNA here is from genome assembly GCF_032191515.1 of Phaenicophaeus curvirostris. Lineage (NCBI taxonomy): Eukaryota > Metazoa > Chordata > Aves > Cuculiformes > Cuculidae > Phaenicophaeus > Phaenicophaeus curvirostris. The sequence continues at coordinate 98,054,234 of NC_091394.1, read as the reverse complement.
TAAAACCATTACTCCTTGTCCTATCCCTGCACTCCCAGATAAAAAGCCCCTCCCCAGCTTTCCCATAGTCCCCTTTCAGTACTGTAAGGCTGCTCTAAAGTCTCCCCACAGCCTTTTCTTCTCTAGGCTGAACAATCCCAACTCTCTCAGCCTGTCCTCATATGCGAAGTGTTCTAACTCTCTGATTATCTTTGTGGCCTCCTCTGGGCTTGCTCTAACAGATCCATGTTTTTCCTGTGTTGAGGACTCCAGAACTGAATGCAGGTCTCCAGGCTGGGTCTCATGAAAGCAGAGCAGATAGGGAGAATCCCCTCCCTCACCCTGCTGATCACACTTCTTTTAATACAACCCAGGACACGGTTGGCTTTCTTGGCTGCAAGCACACATTGCCGTCTCATGTTGAGCTTCTTATCCACCAGCACCTCCAAGTCCTTCTCTTCAGGTCTGGTCTCAATCAAATATCACATTAAACACAACCTCAGACCTCTCTTCAGCTGAGAGGGCACTGCAGCTTCACCAGACGTCTTGGGTATGACACGGATAGATACCCTGTTGAACAACACAACTCCAACTTCTCTTCAAGGAACACATCTATCTCTACACTCACTGCATGCAGAGTATATAGAGTGGTTATGAATTTAAGTGTCTGCACCATAGACATCTACACCTACAGGATTCATCTCTGCTTGTGGCCCTCTCTATTGCCAGCCATTGTTTTCTTCTATGTCTCACTTCATTTAACAGGCTCTTTCCATTTCTCCCTGTCTCTGTACCTTCCTTCCCTTGATGGGTGAGGTTTATTCACTTAGTCAGGAGATCTTAGCTCAGATCTTTTCCTGATTTCGGCCAAGATCTGATTGCATCTTCACCTTGAAAGAAATAGCTGTGTGTGATACGTTAGACCAACATTCACTCAGCCCAAGACTATTGCAGACCTCGCAGGATATTGAGATGTTCTTCATGACTGAAAGGTTTGGGTTGGAAGGGACCTTAAAGATCATGAATTTCTAATCCATCCGGTGACTTCTTTTGGGACAACAGGATAGAGCTTGACCTTAGCCTGGTGGGATCTGCTAAGCGAGTTGCAAAATATTCAGCCCAGAGAAGAGAAGGCTCAGGGAAGATCTTATAGTAGATTTCCAGTACTTAAAAGGGGATTACAGAAAAGCTAGAGAGGACTCTTTGTCAGTGTGTGCAGGGATAGGACATGGGGGAATGGTTTTAAGCTGAAAGAAGGCAAATTTATCTTAGGAAGATATTTGTTACTGGGAGGGTGGTGAGGCCCTGGCCCAGGCTGTCCAGAGAATTCTTGGCTGTCCCATCCCTGAAGGTGTTGAAGGCTGGGTTGGATGAGGCTTTGAACAACTTGATCCAGTGGAAGGTATCCCTGCCTATGACAGGGGGGTTGGGACTGGATGGTATTTAAGGGTCCTACAACCCAACACAAGCCATTCCATGACTCTATGATTCAAACCAGAGTCATGGAATGATTTAGCATCAATGAGAGTGTTGGCCTCCTGAGTTCAACCCCTTGCTAAAAGCAAGGTCAGCCTTAAAGTTATATGAGGCTACTCAGGATCTTGTCTAGCTGAGGATGGAGATTTCACAGCCTTGGCGGCCCTCTTCCACCACCCTTTGGTGGAAATTTTCCCTTTCTGCAGCCTGTGATTGCCTCACAGAATCATAGAATGGTTTGAGTCAGAAATGACCTCAAAGCTCATCCAGTTCCAACCACTTGCCATGGGCAGGGACGCCTTCCACTAGATGAGGTTGCCCATAGCCTCATCTAGCCTGGCCTTAAACCCCTCCAGGGACTAGGCATCCATGACTTCTCTGTGCAATCTATGCCAGTGCCTCACCACCCTTACAGTAAAAAATGCTTCCAAATACCTCATGTATATCTCCGCTTTTTCAGCTTAAGTCTCCACTTGTCTTTTTGCTGTGCACCTCTGAGAAGAATCTGACTTCATCTTCTTAATGAATATCTGTTGTGTAGTGAAGGCTCAGCTAGGTTCTCTTTTCACCTTCCTGTTTCCAGCTGAGCCAACTGAGTATGTTCAGGTTCTCCCTGTACAACACTCGAACACAACTTGGTGTCCCCTGTTGAACTTGCTCTAGTTTGGCAGCCTGTGGCTTGTACCAGCTCCCTGAAGCTGAACACACAACTTCAGTTCTCCTAAGTGCCACACCGAGGGGATTAATCACTTGCCTTGTCCTGCTGTGTATGGCTTCTTAGCTCCTTGAATGAAGAGCCATAGAAACAGATGGGCAAGGGAAGTTCTTATTGTGGGGATGACCCTAAGGTATGTTTGGAGCCACTGGGGAGGGAACAGTACTTGTCATACTCATCCAGTCATTTAAGGGCTGGTAAGAATCATAGAATCATAGAATAACCAGGTTGGAAGAGACCCACCGGATCATCGAGTCCAACCATTCCTATCAAACACTAAACCATGCCCCTTAGCACCTTGTCCACCCGTGCCTTCAACACCTCCTGGGAAGGTGACTCAACCACTGCGGTCTCTTGTCTGTTGTGCTGCTAGGTGATGCTTGTCTCTTCCATAAGCCTCATCCTCAAAAGGAGAGGAGGGAGGTATTTTTAAATCACATTTACTAACTTGAGGGAAATCCTGAGTTCAGGGCAGATAGCAATTCAACACCTTTAGTGTTGTGATGGGAAAGTCTAGAGGTAAGATGTAAGTTAACACAACCTGCATTTCTGTTTGTATTTTGGGTTTGTTATTTTTTTTTTTTACATAATCACAGATTCAGTTATGTTGGAAAAGATGATTGAGATCATCAAGTCAAAACATAAATCTGGTACTGTCAAGTCCACCACTAAACCATGTCCCTAAGTGCCACCTTTGCAAGTCTTCAATATGACTCAACCACTTCCCTGAGTAGCCTCTTCCATTGCTCGACAGCACTTTTGGTGAAGTCATATTTCCTAGTATCTAGTTTAAGTCTCCCCTGGCACAACTTGAGGCCATTTCTTCTCCTACTATCTCTTGCTACCTGGGAGATGAAAAAAACAACAACCTCTCTACAAACTCCTTTCAAGGAGCTGTAAAGAGCAATAAGGCTTCCCCTCAGCCTCTTTTTCTCCAGACTAAACAACCCCAGCTCCCTCGCCCACTCCTCACAATCCCTGTGCTCTAGACCCAGCACCAGCTCTGTTGCCCTTCTCTGAATGTGCTCCAGCCCCTCAATGTATTCCTTGTATTGAAGGGCCCAAAACTGAACCTAGGATTCGAGGTGCAGCCTTACCAGCAACAAGTACAGGGGGACAATCCCACCCTACTCCTGGCCACATCGTTTCTGATCCAAGCCAGGATGTTATTGGCGTTCTTGCCCCGCTGGGCCACTTCTAGCTGATATTCAGCTGTTGTTGACTAACATTCCCAGATCCTTTTCTGCTGGCAGCATTCCAGCCATTCATGTGTCTTGGCAAATTCATGATCACAGTATCATCACCTCTATTATAAGGACTGGACCCTGAAGTTCTAAGGCTGGAGCTGGAAGGATGGAAAAAAGATGGATAGTTGTTTCAGGCAGCCTAAAGTGCATATTTTCCTGTGCATCTCTTTAACTTATTTGTGGGAGTCTTCCACTCAGAGGATAACACATGTGGCTACAGTCAACATGGCACAGGCCAGTGCCACAAAATATGATGCACAGATCTAGGGGTACAACTGCAAAGGAAAAGGAATAGTGTGGATCCTGCTGCCCCCTCCTGAAGCACGTGCACAGGGTCATCTGCAATGTCAAGGTCCGTAGGAAAAATACTGTCACCTGATGGTGATGCCTGGAGAGAGCAGGGATGGTGGCTGTGATGCAGGTAAGCCTTGACTGGGACCTTGGGCAACCCAGGACTGTGCACCTTGCTGGAGAAACTCTTTGAGATGTGTTAGATTCTGTTTCTGTCTCTCCCCTGCTCTGACTCCTGCACTGCAGCCCTGTTTGAAAGTCACAAAATGATAGAATCCCTAGGCTGGAAAAGACCTTTGAGATCATCAAATCCAACCACACCTGTCTACTACTAAATCATATCCCTAAGTGCTTCATCTACCTGTCTTTTAAAAACCTCCAGGGAGTAGCTAGAGGTCCACATAACTGAGGCACAGCAGCTTTTAAACTGAGGGAGGACAAAAGAGCTTATAACTGAGGGGTAACTGTTTTAAGCTGAAAGAGAGGAGATTTAGATGAGATATTATGAAGAAACTCTTCACTGTAAGGGTGGCTAGGCAATACGCTATGCTCGGGGCTTAGACTTGAGGAAGGTAGATGATGAGAGTCTACAACAACCTGTTCCCACATCTGAGATCCTCACAGCTGACTTTGGAGGAGATTTCTTGGCCTTCCTGCTGTTGCCATGCTGCCCCCAGGTCACTTGCTCTCTGAATTCATTGGTGCAGGTGAAGCTGGGCCAGCTCCAGGATGGGGAGAAGAGTGCTCTGCACATAGACCCTCATTGTCTGCAGCATCATGGGTGACCTCTTCTTCTTTTCCATCATCCTTTTGACTGTACTCATTGGTCTGTCTCCATGCAGATGCCCACTCACTCTTCCACCAAAGTGATTGAGTCCCCTTTGGCTCAGCACTGTCCTTCCACCTCACGTGGAACCCCAACAAGCTTCTAGAGCCATGTACAAGGGCTCCAGTTCCCACAGCCTTTTCTCTTTAATCTTTCTGCCTTCTTTCCATCTTGGATCTGTTGCCAATTAAAAGTGAGCCATTTGATCATGTCATAACCCCGATGCCATCAGGCAGACCCATTTGAGCACAGAAAGGGAGAGAGAAGAGAGAGAAATTAATAATAATAATAATAATAATAATAATAATAATAATGTTGGAGAGGAAAGGAAAAGAACAAAAAGACAGCCTTTCCTTCCCTCTCTCCTCTCACAAGGTAAAGAATCAAAAAGTCATTTGATGCATAATTGATTGCTTTGGAGTGACTCGTAAATTGGTAAGGAGCCTTGATTCTCTGGGTAATAAGCACATGGAAAACACAGAAGCGTTTTGACCGCAGGGTTGTGTAGCAGGGGGGGTCTGGGGAGGAGAGAAAAATAAACACAAAAAGTGCGTAGCAGCAACAAACTGAGCCTGTGTGAGCCGAAAATATTTTAATGAGCATCAACAACAAGGGGTTTCAAGAAGCACGAGCTCAGGACAAAACAATAAATTAGCAAACAAAGAAAGGAAACAAAACAAAAAAGGGGCTTTTTAGTCTTTTTTTTTGTTTTTTCCCCCGACAAGAAAAGCAACAAGAAAAGCACAAAAGTGCTGAGCTGGCGGGGCTGGGGCTGCAGGTCTCTTTCCCTCTTACTGCTTCTCTGGAGTATGTGGATGGGCAGGAGAGAGATGCTGTCTTGAAGGTTTGCTATGGTGTATCCCCTCACTATGCCTGCTCCATCCCAGGTGATCCCACCACTGGTGGCCACTGACTTCCAAAATGGGTTAACAGGAGCTTTGGCTCATTGCAAATGTCTCTGTGACCCATTAACAAGCAGGGGTGTTAGGGCACTTGGATTTGGTAACCCTGCTGATTTACCTCCAGAAAAGGAGTGTGGAGAGGGGCTGGACTCCCTCTGATCTCCTGACCTGCTCTTTTTTGGAGAGGGAGTTTTACTGGCTTAAAGATGCTGGACTTAATTAGCAGTGGGTGGAATCCACAGTCACACTGCATCTTCAGCCCCCAGAGCTTCCAGGCAGCAACACTGACTGTGTAACAAGCCGTGGCATCCCACTTTCCTCCCTTAATGTTTCAATGTCCTACAGCTTCGAGCAGAATTAGAAGGTCCTCAGATTCTGAATCCCTTACCTTGGCTCAGAAGGTGGGAACTGATGACAGCAGCACCATGGTCCAATTTGGATTAAAGAGTCTATGATGGGCTGTCTGGCCCTTGGAGCTATGCACACTTTATAACAGCCTTCCAGTACTTAAAGTAGGCCTACAAGAAAGGTAGGGAGGGGCTCTTGATCAGGGAGTGCAGGATGATGGGTAACAGTTTTAAGTTGAAAGAGTGGAGATTTAGATTAGGTATTCAGAAGAAATTCTTTACTTTGAGGGTGGTGAGGCACTGGCACACGGTTGCCCAGAGAAGCTGTGGATTCCACATTCCTGGAGATGTTGAAGGCCAGGTTGGATGGAGCCTGGAGCAATCTGATTCAGCAGGAGGTGTCCCTGCCCATGGCAGGGAGGTTGGAACTGGATGATTTTTTAAGGTCCCTTCCAACCCAAACCATTTTATGATTCTATGATTCTGGGGACCCTGCTCATTCTGAAAGGACGTTGTAGAGAGGAGGGTGCTGGCCTCTTCTTCCAAGTGACAGGGGACAGGACAAGAGGGAATGGCCTCAAGCTCCGCCAGGGGAGGTTTAGGCTAGACGTTAAGAAAAAATTCTTTACAGAAAGGGTCATTGGGCACTGGAACAGGCTGCCCAGGGAGGTGGTTGAGTCACCTTCCCTGGAGGTGTTTAAGGCACGGGTGGATGAGGTGCTGAGGGATATGCTTTAGTGTTTGATAGGAACGGTTGGACTCGATGATCCGGTGGGTCTCTTCCAACCTGGTGATTCTGTGATTCTCACATGATCGCAGAATCATAGAATCACTTGGTTGGAAAAGACCTTTGAGATCATCAAGTCCAACTGTACCTATCCACTACTAAGCCACATCCCTAAGCACTTCAACACCTCCAGGGATGGGGACTCTAGCATTACCCTGAGCAGCCTCTGCCAGTGCCTGAGAACCCTTTCAGTGAAGGAATTTTTCCTGATGTCCAATCTGAACCTGCCTTAGTGCAATCTCAGGATTTTCCCTCTTGTCCTACCACCTGCCATTTGGGAGAGGAGACCAACACCCACCTTGCTACAGCCTCTTTTCAGGGACTTGTACAGAGTGATAAGGTCTCACTCCAGCCTCCTTTTCTCTAGGCTAAAAAACCTCAATACCCTCAGCCGCTCCTCATAAGACTTTTTCTCTAGCCTCTTCATGGCTCCCTGTGTGTGCTTTTGCCATGCAATTTGGGGCCAGATGTTGTCATCCTGAGATATCCAGAGGAGCATCAAACCATGGGGCCCTCAAAGGGTACTTTTGCATGACTGGTGCACACTGACACCTCAAATTGCCTGTTGGTTTGCAACCTCCTTCCCTTCCCCTTCCTTGGGCTGCAGATACACGCAAGCTCTGTTTTCCCCAAGATGTGACTCATTTTATGCCTCCATGCACCAAGGAGTTTGCAATCCTTTAGGGGAAAAGCCTGTTTCCCAACATGCATGGAGAGGACTGGTCTCCCTGCAGGAATTGGTGGGGTGAATCCATCTCTGATGTGTAGATAAGTGCCTTTTCCTGCTTCCTTGCAGTCTTTCATGTTGGCAGGCAGTTGCTAAATACCATTAGACCAGCTGGAGGTTGGCTTTCAGCCTCTGTGCAGAGCTCTGACAGTGTGGGGAGGGGACTGCCCCATGGATTTAGGAGCTTGCTTGATGTCTGTGCCCAACACAATGCACCCTCAGGGGTGTTCATTACCTGGAGCCAACCACCACATCTTTGCTGTGATGAAGGATGCCTCATGCTTGGGCAGCTCAGAAGGCCTTTCAGGTGGCAAATGCCTATGTGGTAGACATTCATCCCTGATCTTTTCTTGTGAAATCCATCAGATGAGGTGAAGCAGATCCTCTGAGCCAAGCAGAGAAGTTGAGTGCTCCCGGTGGAAAATTCAGATGGGCTTGCAGAAGTCTGGCTGAGTTTAACGGGGGTGACGTGATGGGGCAGGAGAAATAGCTTCTGAAGAGACTGCTATTACAGGCTCATAGTGCAGGAGACAACATCCCTTCTGTATCAATTTTTTGGCTGCTATTATTAGCTATTATCTCATAATAATAGAAGAACTAATAAAGACACTACAATTTTGTCTTTTTGAACTCTTAGGTCTTTCTTGTTTGATTTTGGGACCATATTACTCTCATCTTCCCACCCCTCCCATTCCATGCCTTCCCCTCTCCATCCCATTCCTTCCCATTCCACCATGGGAACTACTCCATTGCAAGGGATGATGTGGATCCTCAACAGCTCTTGCAGCAGCTGCTGCAAGCTGAGTAAGAACTCTTGTAGGAGCACATGTGCTCGTGGAAGCCTACCATCCCCAGGATAAATAATAATTTTTCATACTCTATGGAACTCCTTAGTAACAAGTCGTGGGATGAGAGGAAATGGCTTCTGGTTGTGCCAGTGGAGGTTTGGATATGATATTAGGAAAAAAATCTTTACTGGAAAACCAGTGAAATATTGAAAGAGGCTGGCCAGGGAAGTGGCGAAGTCCTCATCCCTGGAGGGGTTCCAAAAAATATGTATATGTGGTGCTTTGGGACATGGTTTAGTAGGCATGTTGGTGTTGTGTTGATGGTTGGACTTGATGATCTTAGAGGTCTTTTCCAACCTTAATGATTCTATGAGTCTATGATTCTGTTCAATGAAAGGTAAAAAGTGTCAAAACCTCCAGCCTCCAGCAGCTCAACTTCCAGCTCAGAGGCTGCACCCATCCAAGGATGCAACATAGAGTCCCCAAAATAATTTTTTGGATGTCCTCGTTGAAACAAACCTGGTGAGACCAGGTGATTGTCATTGACCAGAGCTGTGGTGCCTGATAAGCTCCCAGGAAGGAAATACTTGCCGACAGCCTCTGACCTCTTGGTCTTGATTCTCCAGGCAGACCTGTTAAACACCTTTGTCACAGAGCAGCCTGGTCCAGCGGGAGGTGTCCCTGCCTATGGCAGCGGGGGTTGGAACTGGACGGGCTTTAAGGTCCATTCCAATCAAAACCATTCTATGATTCTAATTCAGGATTCAGAACCGTTCCAGGCATTATGGATTTATGAGTAACACAGGTTTAATGCTGTGCTGCAACTTTTCCCTCACCTCCTTGAGTTCTAACTCTGTAGGGATCCATGGTGTCTGTGTTCACTTTGTTCCTACCTCTTTCCCAAGGAATTAATATCCCCTCTGGTCTGCAAGTACAGCAGCCTTTTCCTCTCAGACTGTCCAGCTGATCAACATAAATCCATTGAGCTTAATGCAATTTTTCACCAACCTGACAGTTCCTTCCTCTGCTGGAGATCTGAAGAAGGGCTCATGTGCTGACAATCCACCTCTTTTCTGTGCTGAAGGTCTGATAAAAGTGTTATCTCTCTCACCATACCTTGCCAGTCTGGGTATGCCTGGCTATTAAATTCTGCTGCAGTGCACTTATAAGTCTTAGGAACTTCCAGCCCTTGGGGCCCCAGTGCTCCGTGGACTTCCTTGATTCTTCTCATTGGATTTTACTTCTCCTTGTTGCTGAGGGGATTTTCATGTTACTTTTAGGCATGTGTGTTATTATCATAGAATCATATAATGGTTTGGGTTGGAAGGGACCTCAAAGATCACCTAGTTCCAACCCTCCTACCATGGACAGGAACACCTCCTGCTAGATCAGATTTCTCAAAGCCTCATTCAGCCTAGCCTTGGACACTTCCAGGAATGGGGCATCCACAACTCCTCTGGGCAACCTCTTCCAGTGCCTCACCAGCCTAACTAGAAAAGGTTTCTCATCTAAATCTGCCCTCTTTCAATTTAATCTGCTCCCCGTCATCCTTTCTCTGCACTCCCTGATAAAGAGCCCCTCCCCAGCTTTCCTGTAGGCCCCCTTTCAGTACTGGAAGATTTCTATAAGGTCTCACCAGAGCCTTCTCTTCTAAAGGCTGAACGGCCCCAACTCTCTCAGCCTTTCCTCATAGCAGAGGTCCTCCAGCCCTTGGATCATCTTTGTAGCCTCCTCTGGAGTCACTCTAACACATCCATGTCCTTCCTGTGCTGAGGAGTCTAGAACTGGTCACAATGCCCCAGGTGAGGTCTCATGAGAGAGGAGTAAAGGAACAGAATCCTCTCCTTCATCCTGCCAGTCCCGTTTCTTTTGATGCATTCCAGGATGCAGATAAATGGATACTTGCTTCTCTGGATCTCTGTGTTTGTGTAGATACTCAGACATCTGTGTGCATTTGCTTGTTGGGGCTGTAACTGCGTGTGCAGGAACATGAGTACCTACTTAGGCATGTGCTGGCTTGACTATGGTGGTGGACATGCCTGACATCTGGATGTCAGGCATGTGTTGACAAACCATAGAATCATAGAATAACTAGGTTGGAAGAGACCCACTGGATCATCGAGTCCAACCGTTCCTATCAAACACTAAACCATGCCCCTTAGCACCGCGTCCACCCGTGCCTTAAACACCTCCTGGGAAGGTGAATCAACCACCTCCCTGGGCAGCCTGTTCCAGTGCCCAATGACCCTTTCTGTGAAAAATATTTTCCTAATGTCCAGCCTAAACCTCCCCTGGCGGAGCTTGAGGCCTGGTTGCTTCTACTCACTCTCCTTTGGCCCCATGTATTTGCCAACATGGTTGTGTTGTAAGTGGGCACCCATACGTCACTCCAAGGAACAATGGAGACCTTTCCAGTCCTGTATATTGTCTCATTTCTCTTTGAGGATTTGATTGCCTTTGCGGCAAATCTTTGTCATCACCCACATGAATGCTGGATGAACGCCAGTCATGGGAGACCACACAACCACTTTGCTGCTGATTGTCCAAAAAAATCAAAGACTCATAGAATCATTAAAGCTGGAAAGGACCCCTAAGATCATCAAGTCCAACTGTCAGCCCAATGCCGCCGTGCTTCTAATCCCACAGCCTGAAGTGCCACATGTACCTCCAGAGATCCACTCCTTGCAGCAAGGATGAGGAAATGTGGTGGGACCGTGACTCTATGCCATCCAGTGCCACCCAGGGGACAGGTTTTGAGGCCTCCTTTCACAGGTGGTAATATAACCGCTCTTGCCTACTCTAACCTTAAGACCATGCTGCCTCCCCATGTTTGGGTAATGCCTGGTGAAAGGAGGGCCACAAAAATGCTCAGAGGCTTGGAGCACCTCCCCTGTGAGGACAGGCTGAGAGAGTTGGGCTTGTTCAGCTTGAAGAAGAGGAGGCCCTGAGGAAACCTTAGAGCAGCCTTCCCATAGTGAAAGGGGGCTACGGAAAGCTGGGATGGGGCTCTTTTCAGGGAATGCAGGGATAGGATGAGAGGGAATGGTTTCAATCTGAGATAAGATATTGGGAAGAAATATTTATTGTGGGGGTGGTGAGACACTGGCCCTGGTTGCCCAGAGAAGTCATAGCTACCCCTTTCCTGGAGGTGCTCAAGGTCAGATTGGATGAGGCTTTGAGCAACCTGATGCAGTGGGAGGTGTTCCTGTCCCTGGCAGAGGGGTTGGAACCAGATGATCTTTAAGGTCGCTTCCAACCTAAACCATTCTTGGATCATATGATCCAAGGGGCCTGCCACCACCCCCACTACAAACCTACCCAGGGTGGCTGGGATAAGCTGGTTTAGCCAACACCATGCCTAGCACACAGGTGATGCGCCACCATCTTTCAGGACAGAGGGCCAACCCTACCCTGGGCTGCATCAAAAGGATCATCGCCAGCAGGACATGGGAGAAGATTCTGCCACTCTGCTCTGCTCTTATGAGAATTGAATGATCTTTAAGGTCCCTTCCAACCCAAACCATTCCATAATTCTATGATCTCCAGCCCTGGAAGCTCTTCCCCAGGATATCAACCTGGTCTGATGCCTGCACTCCTCCACCCCACACTCCTCCCTGGTGCCAGCATGTGGCCCCTCCACACCGCTGCTGGATGCCGCGCCGCCTCAAGAGCTCGTTAATATTCTGACAGCTCCAATCTCACTCTCTAAATGAAGGCCGATCTTAAAGAGGTGTTTATAATTGGGCCCCGGCTCCGCTGCACGTGGCCTTGTCAAGTCATGGCACAGCTGCACCTCAGCGTTGCACCTCAGAGAGGAAGAAAAATTGGGGAAAGAAATGGAGGAAGGTAAAAGGAAGGGAGGAAGGAAGGGACCCCTAACCCCCCTTTGAAAGGGAAGCAAAGAGAAGAGACCTGTCAATAGGATCAAGCTGGCTGTGGCCGTGAAAACCTGGCAGCTCTGCGCACAGAGATGATGGGGAGGGGAAGCAGTGGGAAACCACGGGTGGATCCGTTGAGATGAAGGCGAAATGACAGCCCCTGAGGCTGGCAGGGTTTGAAAGGAGAACACACAGGAGCCAAAACCTGCAGAGAGACACTTGCAACTTTTCACTTATTCCCTTTGACAAGACAATGGAGTTTTCTTTCCTTCTCCCCCTGGCCCCCCCTCCCCTTGTTTTTTAAAGTGGGTCCCACAGGGAGAAGCAGAGAGTTCTCAGAGGATGAAACAACTGGCTTGATGGAGAGGAGGGGGAGAGGAAAGAGGAGGGAAAGAGAGAGGATTGGAGCTTCTTTCTGCATGGGACTCTGTTTTACTGAGGAGGAAGGAGTGAGCAGAGAGGGTCATTGCCCTCCCCTCACCACAGGATCATAGAATGGGTTGGGTTGGAAGGGATGTTAAAGCCCATCCAGTTCCAACCCCCCTACCATGGGTAGGGACACCTCCCACTCGATCAGGTTGCTGTTTTCTCCCTGCCCAAAATCATTTCTTTCTTTAACCTCAGCTGTTTATACAGCTGAACAGCTTTGAGGTTGGGCCATTGACCCCTTCACCAACAAAGTGTTAAAGTTGATGCTTAAGGTCTTCCCAGGACCCAGAGCCTTCCAACCTTTTCTTTGCATGAAAGCCCTGCAGTTAAAAAAAAGATTCATGCCCCAACACAAGGGAGAGCAAGCCCTGGTGTTTATCTAGATGCAAAGCCCTCATCGAGCATCACAGGAGCTTTGGGGGACAAGGAGGACCTTGTGCCCTCAGAAAAGTGCTACAGGGAGGGACACTACAAAATCTCTGCAGTGATCCAGTCCCATCTCAACAACCTCTAGAAACTTGCAGAGAGGACTCCAATGCCTGAAACATGGAATCATAGAACGGTTTAGGTTGGAAAAGACTTTAACAATCACCCAGTTCCAAATCCCCTGCATGGGCTGGGACATCTCCAGCTGGATCAGGTTGCTCAAAGTCGCATCCAGCCGGGCCCTGAACCCTTCCTGCAAGGGGGCATCCACAACTTCTCCAGGCAACCTGCGCCAGTGCCTCACCACCCTCATCATGAAGAGTTCCTTCCTAATATCTAGTCTAAGTCTCCCCACTTCCAATTCTAAATCCTTGTCCTATCACTCCAGGCCCTCAGAAAAAGTCCCTCCTCAGCTTTCTTCAGGTACTGGAAGGCCTCTAGAAGGTCTCTGTGGAGTCTTGTCTTCTCCAGGCTGGAGAAGCTCTCTTCTGAGAGAGCTCTCTTGGCCTGTCCTCATAGCAGAGGAGCTCCAGTCCTCAAATCATCTTTGTTGCCCTCCTCTGGATCATTCCAACAGTTCCATATCCTTCTTCTGTTAAGGATTCCAGAACTGGACACAGGACTCGAGGTGGGGTCTCACAGCAGAGTAGAGGGACCAAATCTCCTCCCTCGCCCGGCTGGCCGTGCACAGGGCTGCCCAGAAGCAACCTTCCCTTCCTGCACCCCACCAGAATGGTAGCACAAGGGCAGACCACAGACTAGGGGGAGGGGGACACCAAGGTGAGATGCAGTCATATTGCTGAGTCTGTGGCAATGGGGAGTTTTCTTGATTCCTCTGTGGTGGGGTGGGAGCAAGGATGGTGGTGGTGGAGACACGTGAGAAGAGCAGAGGGACAACATCCGAAAGAGCTCCTTCACTTTGCATGTGTGACTAGACAAGAGGAAGGACAGTCAATGGCAGATTGGGAAGATTTGTCTGAGCAAGGTCCACTTTAGGATGAGGTGAACTACCCTTCTCTCCTTGAAAACTGTGTTCAGTTCTGGGCCCCTCACCACAAGAAGGATGTTGAGGCTCTGGAGCGAGTCCAGAGAAGAGCAATAAAGCTGGTGAAGGGGCTGGAGAACAGGCCTTATGAGGAACGGCTGAGAGAGCTGGGGTTGTTTAGCCTGGAGAAGAGGAGGCTGAGGGGAGACCTCATTGCTCTCTATAACTACCTGAAAGGAGGTTGTAGAGAGAAGGGTGATGGCCTCTTCTCCCAAGTGACAGGGGACAGGACAAGAGGGAATGGCCTCAAGCTCCACCAGGGGAGATTTAGGCTGGACATTAGGAAAAAATTTTTCACAGAAAGGGTCATTGGGCACTGGAACAGGCTGCCCAGGCAGGTGGTTGATTCACCTTCCCTGGAGGTGTTTAAGGCACAGGTGGGCAAGGTGCTAAGGGTCATGGTTTAGTGTTTGATAGGAATGGTTGGACTCGATGATCCGGTGGGTCTCTTCCAACCTGGTTGTTCTATGATTCTATGACCCCTAACTTCACATTTTGGCCTAGTGATGAGGCCAAAGGGGACCCCAGTATGCCTGGCTTGAATGAAGATACTACAGAAGCAACACTCACATGATGGGCGTGACATAAATCCCATGAAAAAAGTTTGGTCTTTCTGGTGGCTTCAGAAGGGACATGTCCTCTGCCCTAAGGTGTCCCCAAGTGCTGCTTTCCCAGTGTTCTGTGATCTGATCTGCTCTATACTCCTTTCTCATTACTCAGTGCAGAAAGACTAAATGATTGAAACAAAATGAAGGGACTGACCCTATAACTGGGAGCTGTAAACTGTTTTCTCTGCATTATCGCCATTCCTACAGTGTTGCCCAGCCATTCAGGAAAACATTCAGCTTGCACCATGCCATCAGCTTGTGCTCACCAGCACATAGCTCCAAATCCCACCACTGTTCTCGCTTTGACTTAATCCTCAAACCCCTTGTTTCTTGTTCCTTACAGGTGTCCATCCTGCTTCTAAACCTCCTCTTCTGTTCACAGAATCACAGAATCACAGAATAACCAGGTTGGAAGAGACCCACCGGATCATCGAGTCCAACCGTTCCTATCAAACACTAAACCATATCCCTTAGCACCTCGTCCACCCGTGCCTTAAACACCTCCAGGGAAGGTGAATCAACCACCTGCCTGGGCAGCCTGTTCCAGTGCCCAATGACCCTTTCTGTAAAGAATTTTTTCCTAATGTCCAGCCTAAACCTCCCCTGGCGGAGCTTGAGACCATTCCCTCTTGTCCTGTCCCCTGTCACTTGGGAGAAAGGCCAGCACCCTCCTCTCTACAACCACTTGGTTGGAGAAGACCTTTGAGATCATCAAGCCAAAATGTACCTGTCCAATGCTAAATCATATACCTAAGCACTTCATCTCCCTGTCTTTTAAATATCTGCAGGGATAGTGACACCACCACCTCCCTGGGCAGCCTGTTCCTCCAGTACCCCATCTCATCACTGTGTGCTTGTGGTCTTGTTTTACAGCCACGCATCTCTTCTCATGACTTTCCATAAAAATCTCCTCCATCTATCATCCCAAGTGAGATGTAGCACCAACAGGAATGGAGAGGAGAATGGAGGGAGGATGTTCTCCTTGGATAGATGACATACCAGTCATCATCCTGGCCTCCACAGCAGCTGGGAGGCTACCCTTGGGTCTTGTCTTTATCTGTAGAGCATCTCAGCTGTCCCAACATCGGAGGCCATCAGCCGTGTCAGCTTGCATGTTGTGCATGATGTTGCCATGACACGTCTTGCCAGACGCTGACACAAAGAAAGGCAAGCATGCAATCCCACAGGACAAGCAAGCTGCTCATCGGAAGAGACAGGCAGCATAGTCAGGCTGGCCGGAGGGTGCTTCTCCCAGGGAAGGGAGTCACAGCAACGCAGGCTGCTAGGAAGAGATGGGCTGGTGGCTCCCACAAGGAAGCCACAAAGTGGGGGTGCATGACAATCACAGGGCTGTAGCACCTCACATACGAGGACAGGCTGAGAGAGTTGGGGTTGGTCAGCCTGGGGAAGAGGAGGCTCTGGGGATACTGTAGAGCAGCTTCCAGTACTGAAAGGGGCTCCAGGAAAGCTGGGGAGGAACTCTTTATCAGGGAGTGCAGGGACAGGGTGAGGGGGAATGGCTTTAAACTGAAAGAGGGGAGATTTAGATGAGATATTAGAGAGAAATTATTTTCTGTGAGGGTGGGGAGGCACTGCAAGAAGTTGCCCAGAGAAGTCACGGGTGCCCCATCCCTGGAGGTGTTGAGGGCCAGGTTGGATGGCAGTTGTAGCAACCTGACGCAGTGGGAGATGTCCCTGCCCATGGCAGGGCTGTTTCAACTGGGTGACCCTAAGGTCCTTTCCAATCCAGACCATTCTATGATTAGATGAATCCCACCTCCCAGATGCCCAGATACTCCTGCTACCTCCTTGGGTGAGCCTGTGGGAGCCCCATATGGGAGTCCAGCAGTGAGCAGGATCGCATGGGAAGCATTCTCCACCCTACCTTACACCTTCAAGCACTGAAATAGGCTGCTAAAGTGTTTAAGTCCCCACCCCTGGACATATTTAAAAGACAGGTAGATGAAGTGCTTAGGGATCTGTTTTAGTAGTGGACAGATACAGTTGGACTTGATAATCTCAAAAGTTTTTTCCAACCTAGGGATTCTATGATTCATTTTGTCTCTCTTCTCTTTCAGATTCCCTCCCTCCCTCTTTGTCTTTGCTTTCTCTCCACCCCCACCCCCTTTGCCCCCATTTTGGCTCTTTTCTTTCTCCCTCTTTTTTCTTCCCTCCTCCCACTTTTATCTGTCCCTCTTGCACACCAATACACACACACCAACTCACACACATCCCCGTGCCAGCAAGCCTGGGAGCAGCAGATGCTTTGGAGCGGCTTTCGGCTCCGCATTACCATAGGCAGTGGGTTAATGGGAGTCGACTGAAGAACTTTTTGTGTTATTTTTCCCTGTGTGAATACCTGGCCCCCAGCGCCACCACGGAAGATTGGAAATTCTCCTGCCATGGACCTTTACATGGCACATTTTAGGATCCCCGCTGTGTTTTCTTTCCAATAAGAAGAAAGACCTGTCAGCATTAAGCAAATCAGCCGTACGTCTCACCTCCCTGAGCTGTGTCACACATGAATATCTGAGGGCTTTTTTTTCTCCCCCCACCTTCTCTTTCCTTTCTCTCCTCTCCTTTCCCATTCCTGTCCTCTTGCTTTTTAACGAAGAAAAGTTTAATGTGCTCACAAAGGAGAGAGAGAAATATCCATAAAACTCCAATTTAAACCCCTTTAACCCATTCCTCTGCTTTCCCTTTCAACCTAGTAGCAAAGCCTTTTTTCTTCCTAATAGGAAGAAGGTTTGAATTTCTCAAGCAGCCGGAGGGGGAGAGAGAGGAGGAGGAGAGTGGAGGCGAAGGAAGAGTTTCTGCATGAGCACGGCTGGTATAAGCAGGGTTTGTGGAAGTTTAAGGAAATGGAAAAGCACAGATGAAGCAGACATAGACACAGGAGCTGTCAAGAGAAGGGCAGGGATTTTATTCCATTGCATTGCATTGTCTTGCCTGCCCAAGCTGCAGATTCTCAGCGCCCCGGTGCCCCTAAACAGGGAGATGTGTGCCAAATGCAATAAATAAACCCACAAAATATTAAACATTAGGGACCTTTGACGTCCCCTGTATTTTCGGAACAAATCTGGGACCAAATTTGGACCTTCCATAGAGAAATCATACAATCATGGAATGACCTGAGTTGGGAGGGACCCACAAGGTTCATCAACTCCAACTTCTGTCCCTGCATAAGAGAACCCCGACATTCACACCGTCTGTCTGAGGGTATTAGCCAAATGCTTCTTAAATATTGTCAGGTTTGGCACCATGACTGCTTCCCTAGGGGGCTGTTCCAGTGTTCCATCACCCTCTGGGTGAAGAACTGTTTCCTAATAACCAACCTAAGCATCCCCCAGCACATCTTCTTGCCATTCCCTCAGATGGCAAGATGTGAAGCTGCTCCAGCTCAGGAGTGGGTGATACCTGACACCCAAAAGGGTCCCTGACAAGGACACTTTGTTGAAAGTGATGCAGATCAGTTATAGGTTCACAAGAGCTATAGGCTTCAGGAGATAATGTTCCTGTCCTGCTGTGAGCTTGGGGCTCTGTGTCTACACAGGCACAGAGGAGTGATTGAGTGCCCCACAACTGTATAGAAAGGGATGATCCAGGAGACACAATGTGGGAAAAGGTAGCTGAGCACAGAGATTTTTACAAGAGCATGTAGTGATAGGACTAGGGGGAATGGCTATAAATTGGAGTGGGTCAGATTTAGACTAGACATAAGGAGGAATTTCTTCACAATGAGGGTGGTGAGACACTGGAACAGGTTGCCCAGGGAAGATATGGATGCCCCATCCCCGGAGGTGTTCAAGGCTAGATTGGATGGGGCCTTGGGCAGCCTGATCTAGTGGGAGGTGTCCCTGCCCATTGCAGTGGGGTTAGAATTAGAAGATCTTTAAGGTCCCTTTCCACCCAAACCATTCTATGATTCTGTACTAAAGGAATGCAAATCCAAGTGTGCAAACAGACTCCAGCCAGGTCAGGACTGGTGATATCCACATGCAAATACACCCAAGGACACCCATACTCCATCTGGGCTTCCATTGGCAAGAGGCAGTGTGGATGCACGTATTCAAACACTTGCCTTCTGGGGTAGGAAAAGCAAATGAGCTCCGCATCTTTTCATTTTGCAAAGGATTTCCCAAGCCAAAAAGCTGCTGGGAACATATTGGTGAGGAAGAATCATAGGATAATTGAGGTTGCAAAAGACCTCAAAGACCATCAAGTCCATACCAACATGTCTACTAACCCACATCCCAAAGTGCCATATCTACGCATTTTTTGAGCACCTCCAGAGGTGGAGACTCCACCACTTCCCTGGGAAGCCTCTTCCAATGCTTTACCACTATTACTGTAAAAAAATTTTTCCTAATATCCAATCCAAATCTCCTCTGGTACCACTTGAGGCCATTTCCTCTTGTCCTATCTCTTGTTCCTTGGGAGAAGAAATAGGAAGGAGGGGAAGAGGAAGAAGGAACCAAGCTCTATGTGACTGGGCCTCCCCATGCAAAGTAACTGCAACATCTAATGAGAAAACTAACCCCACCACAGACTGTATGGCACCTCATACCTGTGCGAGGCTTTGTGCTGAGAGCTGAAGAAACATCTGATCAGGCCTGAAAATGAGGAGAATCCACATGAGTCAACACCAGGGAATTTTCCCTTCCAGACTGCAGGATTGCCCTCTTGAGTTATTTATCTTCCTTTCTTGTTAATGCTTAATTGATCCACGGCTCTAACTGACTAAGCTTGAGGTGAGCCATGCAGAAAGAGCCAGAGAAAGAGTCAGGATCCAAGGAAATGTTCTTTTTAGCTATGCTGTGGGGAGCTTTGCTGGGGATATGGGATGCAGGCACACATGTGGGACAGCCAAGGTGGTTTCTAGGGGCTGGGGATTTTCATCCACCAATATAACAAGAGCTCTTATGCTTTCATACACTTGGATCTGTGCTGGTGATTCACTATGACCCGCCCCAAGCCAGACCTGTTCTCCAGCTCTCAGATCAATCCATCCTCAATCAGCTCTGCTTCCTCATACTCTCTATGGCTCCTGGGGGTTCTCCAGCCCCCAAAAATGAGCCCAGCTCTGGTGTAGGACCTTCTTCCTGGTGCTGACCTGGTGTCCTCCCTGTGCCTTCCTTCTCTGCCAAGAAGAGGATAATGGCAACTAGAAAGAAGATGACCCTCCCTGCTTGGCTGCTTAAAACGTGGGAAAGAGGAAAAGCATCTACTGAGCAGTTAGAAGGGTTCATCTTGAATTCTTGATTTTTGATTTTTTAATCCATTCTGACTGGGTGTCTTGATTTTTCAGATTAGAAAAAGGTGATTCCATGGAATTTGTCACCGAGAAATGATCATTAGTCTTTTTCTCCTGTAGCAACAGACAATGGTTCCTAAGTGTGAGATGTTTATTTAGAAGAATAGCTTCATAGAATCGCAGAACCATAGAATGGTTTAGCTTGGAACCGACCCTAAAGATCACACAGATTCAACCCCTCTGCCACGGATAGGGGCACATTCCACCAGATCAGGTTACCCAAAGCTTCATCCAGCCTGGCCTTTGACACCTCCAGAAAAGGGGCAGCCATGACTTCTCTGGGCAACCTGTGCCAGTGCCTCACCATCCTAACAATCAAAAATGCCTTTCTAATATCTCATATAAATCTCCCCTCTTTCAGCTCAAAACCATTCCTCCTCATCCTACCCCTGATAATGAGCCCCCCAGCATTTCAGTAGCCCCCCTGAAGGTTGCTATGAGACCTTCCCAGAGCCTTTCCTTCATCTTTGTGGCCTCTTCTGGACTCCCTTAAAAAGATGCATGTCCTTTCTGTGCTTAGGACTGAACAATCAAATGCTGGGTTCCAAGTGAGGTTTCACAAGAGCAGAGTAGGGGGGCAGAATTACTTCCCTCGACTTTCTAGTTACCCTTCTTTTGATGCATTCACCAACACCCCTAAACCCTTCTCTTAGGGGCTACAGGGGTATTGTCAATATATATTCGCCTCATTAAATCTCTTACAGTCCTCAACAGCATGGTAATACCTAATGATCTATTGGGAATGGCCTTTTAGCCCATGATGATTACAGAACCATCCTTGTGACTCATTTGGGAGGCAGCTAATTGGACTGGTCATTGGATGCCCAGGGACTGCACTAATAATTTAACAGCAATCGGATTCCAGGACCTGACCATGTGCCCTACCACCGCCTGATTTCTAATACAGTCATAGCCTCAGTGACATAGGAATATCGGTGAAATTGCTTTCTAATGGGGGAGCCTTGGGTATGCCCAGGATCTTGCATGAAGTCATAAGGTTCAAAAAGGCCAAGTGCAAGGTCCTACAACTGGGACAGGGCAATCTGTGGTTTCTATACAGGATGGGGAATGATGTGATTTAGAGCAGCCCTGAGGAGAAGAATTTGGGGTTGCTGATTGATGAGAAGCTCGACATGAGCCGGTGATGTGCACTCACAGCCCAGAAGGCCAAACGTGTCCTGGGCTGCATCAAAAGCAGCATGGTCAGCAGGATGAGGGAGGAATCCTGCTGTAGAGGATTCTGCCCCTCTACTCCACTTTTGTGAGACCCCAGCTGGAGGTGTCCAGTTCTGGAATCCTCAACACAAGAATGATATAGAATGGTTGGAACAGGTCCAGAGGAGGGCTACGAAGATGATCCGAGGACTGAAGAACCTCCCATACGAGCACAATCTGAGAGAGAAGGCTCCAAGGAGACCTTAGAGTGACCTTCCAGTACCCGAAGGGGCTCCAGAAAGCTAGGGGAAGAACTTTCTACCAGAGCATGTAGTGATAGGACAAAGGGGAATGGCCTTAAATTGGAGGGGGGAAGATTTGGATTAGACATTAGGAAGAAATTCTTCCTGATGAAGGTAGGGAGGCACTGGCACAGTTTGCCTGGGGTAGTTGAAGCTGCCCCCTCCCTGGAGATGTTCAAGGCCAGGTTGGATGGGACCTTGTGCAGACTGATCTACTGGGAGGTGTCCCTGCTTATGGCAGGGGCCCTGGGACTGGATGATCTTTAAGGTTTCTTCCAACCCAAACCATTCTATGATAAGTCAAGTGAGTGAGTTGTGCAGTCAGTCACAACCCTCCAAATGGCTCTAGCTTCATCATGCAATCACAGCTTCCCACTGTGCCCTTCCTGACTCCTGGTGACTTGCTGCCTCTTGGTTCTGGTTCATCCACGCTCCAGCTCATGCCGGCTGCCTACAGCTCTCAGCACACCCATCTGGCCCTGGCAGCCCGCTGACTTCATCCCTATGTTGCCTGGGACATGTGCCAGGGCATGGGAATAACCCATCTCACCTTCCCCAGGGTGCACTTCTGTGAATGCAACCAAATTGCTGAGTTGAACAGAACCCTACTGGGCTATCAACCTTTTACCTTGCAACCCCAAATTTGGTGAAATGAAGTGAAACAGTGTGAAAGCTGGGCTGTCGTTGAGTCATGCCAGAGCTGCCTGCATCCCGTGATGCAGGGAGCTAGGGTTCAGGGGCTGAACCAACACACAATGTCTGAAGCGAGTGAATGTATAGTGCGATAGAGATGACTTTAATGGTTTAGGAACACGATGCTGCCTTCAAATGCAACAGGTCCTGATGGATGCCTTGATGAACCCTGCAGCAAAACAAAATTCTCTAAACCAACAGACAAGCTTATTTATTATTAATAGTATTGCACACTTCATTCATCAGCTCTTTACCAGTGAACAGCATAGCTCTGCAGCCACTTAGGGTGGGAAAGAGCATGCTGGCTCCCTTGAGGAAGGAGCAGAGGGTTCAGGATAGAGTGGGGATGGGCCAGCTGTCTGGAAGCCCTAGATTTACACCCCGGACACAGAGACACCATGCTGCATGGTTCACATCCCATCCAAGAGGGTGCTGCCTTTTTCTTGCTGGTCACAGGGTGGAGAACAAAGCACTTAAAGAGCCAAAACCCAGAGAAGAGAGGAGCTTGGAAGTGCATTGCTTTGTGACACTCCGTGGTTGCCATCTGAGTCTACTTTCCTTGCACACAAGGGTGGCAAGAAGGTCTGGTTTGGGGTTAGCTACCAAGAATATCTTTATTAAAGAGATAAAGGCCTAACAGAGTGGAAATACAGCCTCAATACCTACAAATCAAAGAGGGTGCAAGGGTGGAGGGAATGAACCAAACCACCCGGGTACTCCTGAGAGCATCTCCCAAATAGCTTGGTCCCCACAGGGGGAGCAGGGAGGGTGAGGTGCAGAGAGGTGAGGGGTCAAGTGAAGGAGGTGAGTGGAGCACTTCTGAGTGCTCCCAGGAAAGGGCTTTAATGCATCTCAAAGTGGAAGGTTTCACGTCTGATTCTTGTCACGGGTGGCAGGGCTAATCATCTGGATGCCATTTGCAGGGGGAAAGAAGTGCCCTGGCAGCGGGCAAGCCACTTTGCTCAGAGGGGCTGCTGGCCTTAAGAGGCTTTTATTGTTGCAGTTCGTCGGCTTGGCAGAGAGGTGTGCTGTCATTAGAGTGACACTAAAAGTATCCAAAGATTAGCAGTGACGGACTGACTGACCTGTCCCTGTCAAGTACGGAGCAGATGAAGGAGAGGTATGGGAAGAAAAGAAGATGGAGAAATAGCCTTCCTCCCTGAAAAGGATTATTTGGGGCAGGGAATGAAAACCAGGCAGTGCTGGTATCTAACTGGACCTAGATACTTTCCAATTATCACGTCCAATCAGTTCTTATATCCTCAAAGGAGATTTGTAAACTATTGTCCTTGGTCCAGTGGAGGTGTCCCTGCCTGTGGCAGGGGGGTTGGAAGATGATCTTTAAGGTCTCTTCCCATTCTACGATAAGTCAGGGAAAAAAAAAAAGTGGCACAAGAGATAGTTGCTGTTTTCCCTGCCTTCAGCAGGGCTGAATGAAGAACGCTTCCAGCATTGAAGATGTTGCCAATCTATCTCTTCGCCAGGGTTTTGCAAGGGGACACGAGGAAAGGCATGGATTTGAAGTGACATTGGTGTCTCCGAGTCCCATCAGTAGAGAATTCCCCTCCTGATCCAGAGTCCCAGTCCATGGAAGGAGGGTTGGAACTAGATGATTTTTAAGGTCCTTATCAACCCAAACCACTCTATGATTCTATGATTTCTCAGCTATAAAACTCTGAATTTCGTAGAATCATAGAATGGTTTGGGTTGGAAAGGACATTAAAGATCATGCAGTTCCAACTCCCCTGCCATGGACAAGGACACCTCCCACTGGATCAGGTTGCGCAATGCCCCATCCATCCTGGCCCATCTCCAGGAATGGGGCAGCCATGACTTCCCTGGGCGACCCATTCCAGTTCCTCACCACCCTCATTGTGAAGAATTTCTTCCTAATGTGTACTCTATACCTTTCAGCTCCAATTTAAACCAATAAGGGGTTTCTGCTGTTGTTCGTCTCTGGAGAGAGCCAGAAGTGCCTCCTTCAGTGACAAGAAGAGTCGCACTAAAGGAAAACAACCAGTTTGGAAAAAATCCTGTCTCTTCCTCCCACCATTTCACAGAAACCTGGTGTCCTGATTTTGAAACAGGACTAGCCCTCATCGCAGGTCTAGTTCATGATCCCTACCTTGGGAGGAGCCCATTCTGCACTCCAGCTGCACATGCAGTGGGAAAGCTCAGGAAAAAGGGCTTTTAAGATTTCTTATTGCTGTGTTTAAACCCTCCCATGTTTCTGCACTCCACCTGTCAGGAAGCCCCATCAAAGACTCCTCCTTGGATGCTCACTTTTGACCTTAGCCAGTGCTGACCTGAGCACGATGCTCAATTTGCTGCTGCTGGTGATGCTCCTGGAGCTATCCCACTGCCAGCCTATCTGCTCCCCGTGGTTACCTCTCCTCATTGCTCCTTTCACCATGGGCATTTCCCAGATACAGCTCCATTATTCCACTGCCGAGTTGAATTTCTCCTTTTAATTCTTCTTCTCACAGAAAATGTAGCTAATATATTTTCCTTTCCTTCTCCCCTCCTCCTCCTAAGCCCCACTCCTGACTGCTTCCAAAGAGAGGCTTCGAGACCAATTTCAAGGTGGATTCAGCGCTGGGAGATTGGGGAATTTAACATCAAGAAGTTGTTTGAGGCTGCGGAGCGGTCTGTGCTCCCTCCTGAGCTGGAGTCATCCAACAAAGCCCTCAGAAATGCAGCTCCAGCTAATCAAGTCTGTAGAGAGCCAGAAGGACTCCTGGGGGTGGTTTCTATTTCTCTTTAAAACACAGCTCTCCAGAAAAGACAAGGCTGCTCATGGGACAGGATACAAGGGAATGACTGTAGAGGATATGGGACATGACAGTCCCCATGCTGGTTCTACTGCTGGAGTCCCTGGTCAAATTGCTTCCCATCCTTGAACCCCAGTTCAGTTCAATGACACTGGAAATGGTGAACTCTTCCGTAGAGACCAGTAGGAACTTAGTGCAAATGACCTGGAGGAACAACATGTTGTCATTAAGGACTGGCTGGCAAACAGAGAAAATGGAAAAGTTGATGGAGATCAATGGAACCTCACAGGCTCCGTCCTCTGTTCAGGGAATCTATACAGGCTGGGTGGATGGGCTAAGACCAACAGGGTGAGGTTTAACAAGTTCAAGCCCCTAGTCCTGCACTTGGGACACAACAACCCCGTGCAATGCTCCAGGCTTGGAGAAGAGAGGCTGGACAGTTGCCTGGTGGAGAAGGACCTGGGGGTGTTGGTCAACAGCCAGCTGAATATGAGTCAGTAGTGGCCCAGGTGGCCAGGAAGGCCAATGGCCTGTTGGCCTGTATCAGAAACAGTGTGGCCAGCAGGTGCAGGGAAGTGATTGTGCCCCTGTACTCAGCAGTGGTGAGGCCACGCCTTGAATCCTGAATTCAGTTTTGGGCAGCTCATTCCAAAAAAGACATTGAGGTCTTGGAGTGCATCCAGAGAATAGCCATGAAGCTGGTGAAGGTGCTGAAGCACAAGTCTTATGAGGAGTGGCTGAAGAAACTGCGGTTGCTTAGGCTGGAGAAGAGGAGGCTGAGGGGAGACCTTGTCACAGTCCACAACTGCCTGAAAGGAGGTTGTAGTGAGGTGGGTGTTGGTCTCTTCTCACCCTTGCTGGGTGGCCTCCAAAGGAATGACAGAGCAAAGCCCTGGTATAATCTAATCCCTCCATTTGCTGGGATCCCACTTCCCTGGCCAAGCTTCAGGGCTTGTCATAGAATCATAGAATGGTTTGGGTTGGAAGGAACTTTAAGATGGTTTGGGCTAGGACCTAAGGATGGTCCCTAATAGTTTGGGACCTTAGAGACGATCTAATTCCAACTCCTCTGCCATGGGCAGGGACACCTCCCAGTACATCAGGCTGCTCAAAGACCCGTCCAACCTGGCCTTGAACAATTCCAGGGAAGGGGCAACCACAACTTTCCTGGGCAACCTGTGCCAGTGCCTCACCACCCTCATCAGGAAGAATTTCTTCCTAGTGTCTAGTCTAAATCTTCCCCCTTCCAATTTAAAGCCACTTCCCCTCATCCTATCACCCCACACCCTTGTAAAAAGTCTCTCTCCAGCTTTGCTGCAGCCCCTTCAGGTACTGGAAGGCTGCTCTAAGATCTCCCCAGAGCCTTCTCTTCTCCAGGTTGAACAACCCCAACTCTCTCAGCCTGTCCTCATACCAGAGATGCTCCAGTCAGCCGATCATCTTTGCAGCCTTCCACTGGAACTGTTCCAACAGTTCCATATCACCTCCTGTCTTCTTGACACTGTCAAGATGAATGAAGCTTGCAGCTCCATCCACATGGCTCATCCAATTATGGATGGACAAACACCCACCACAGGAACATGAATTATAGGGTGTTGAATTTGCTGCTGTGCCAAAGCTCCTTTCTGGTCAGGGTTTCATCAGTATTTCACAGCTCGTGAAATATAAAGCAGTTCTCTCTGTGTCATGGGGAGGAGAGCTGTGATGTGTTGCTGACTGGGGTGGACTGCAGAACTGTGTCTGGTTGTGTGCTTTCAAGGGAATCTTCTTGGGAGCTGAGCCTTAGTCCCTGCTATGGGATGTTGTGGAGCATCTTTTCCATGCAGTGAATCCCAGACTGGTGCATGAGCTTGAGGCAGAAGAGAAAGGCTGCAATGCTGCAGGTCCATGAAGTCCAGACCAGGCAGTGAGTAGTAAGACTCAGTGGTGATTAAGATTTGGGTGACCAGTGCAATTCTAGAGGAGTTGGTGGGAAGATCCTCTGGAGTCTGTAGTCTGTATTTTGCTGTGTTTGGGACGAGAGTGACTGATGGATCATGTCTAGACTGGCATCAGTTCTCAACCTGTAGCACTATGGTTGCTAAGCCACATATTTCCCAGGCACTGTTCAGCTGGCTTCCAATCAGTTCTCAGAGTGGTGTCACTCCAACATCAGCACTGAGCTTTACACACATCCTTGTTCACTTTCACAATATTACTGTCATCCCAGCCCCACTCAGGCTCCCTCTAGACAAAGGCTTTGCCATTTCTTGTGCCAGCCTCCACTCTTAATTAACTGTTACCTACAGATGTCCACACATCTTTTAAATCCCTCCAGGGTTGGTGACTCCAGCACTTGCCTGGGCAGCCTCTCCAATGCTTAACAACCCTTTCAGGAAAGGAATTTTTCCTGACATCCAATCTGAACCTCCCCTGGCACACCTTCAGGCCATTTCCTCTCATCCTGTAACTTATTACTTGGGAGAAGAGATCAAATCCCACCTTGCCACAACCTACTTTCTTGGAGTTGTAGAGACTGATGAGGTCTTGTGGAGGATACAATTCCATCCAGGTCACTGGTGAAGATATTGAGTAGTTATCAGCTGCATTGTCAGCCCCAGTGGTACTTCACCACTGTCATACTGGAAAACCATAAGCTTGTTCCTCATCACTAGCAGTAGGAGAGCTCTACTTGGATTCACGGAGTCCAGCAAAGTCCAGATTTTTGCCATTCCCTAGACACGCTCCAGGACCTCAACGTCCTTCTTAAAATGAGGGGCCCCAAACTGAACACAGGATTCAAGGTGCAGCCTCACCAGTGCAGAGTATGGGGGCACAATCACTTCCCTGCTCCTGTTGGTCACACTGTTTCTGATCCAAGCCAAGAAGCTGTTGGCTTTCTTGGCCACCTGGTCCATCACTGACTCATGTTCAGCTGCTGTCAACCCACAGGTCCTTCGCTGCCAGGCAGCTTTCCAGACACTCTTTCCCAAGCATGGAGTGCTGCATAGGGTTGTTGTGTGCAGGACTCAGCACTTGGCCTTCTTGAACCTCATCCTGTTGGTCATAGCTCATCAATCTAGCCTATCCAGATCCCTTCGTAGAGCTTCTCTATGTAGCAGATCAACACTTCCTCCCAGCTTAGTGTCATCTGTGAACATACTAAGAGTGGCACCAATCCCTTCATCCAGGTAATTGATAACAATATTGAACAGAACTGGACCTAATCTTACACCTTTTCTTAAATTATCTCATCTCATCTCATACACTTGGATAGTAGGCCAAACAGTTTGGGATAGTAGGGCAAATCTGCTTTCTTCCATCCTCTTGTGTATTCCTGCCTTTTCAGTGAATGGGAAGAGGAATCTGAACTCTCAAACACTGACATTTCAGAAACAGTGCTTAAGGAAGATTAAAACTCGCATTCCCCACATCTGGGGAATCTGCAGAACCGGTGAACATAGGAACAGCGTAATCCCTCCTGGGATCAGGCAGGTTTACTATCTCAAAGCCAGAAGTGAATCGTGTTTATGTCAATGTTTGATGCTGTGATAATAAATAAACCAAACCCAGACTTTCTAGTTTACCTGTAAACCTCTGAAGACTTTTCCTTTACAAGTGCTGCTCTGCATTCTGTGTTCCCTAGAAATGTTCAGACTTTGCCCAAACAGCATTTTTTCTGATGCTCCATGAAAAATATTAGCTCAGCTCTTCTGGCAAACATGAGCTCCGAGGAAGTTGAAGGCGAGGGATTCACCTTGCCCTGGGCTGCTGAAAACTGCTTTGCTCTACAGCTCTTGGAGATGAGGAAGAGATCAGCGTAGTGTGAGGCCAGCAACGGTCATGGGGGATGTGCAAAGACAGTGATATCTGGGACGCATGTAGTTATGGACAGGAGTCTCCCTCCAATGCTCTGACCACAGCATTTTTCACTTTAATTCTGTGCTGGAGAGATTTAGGGGATGGAGAGGAGGAAGGAGAGACATTTATCAGCAGGTGTTTGAAAGGATGCACCACCAAGACCGCTGGCCAGAGGCCAGGGTGTATTGCTACACCATCCTGGAGCATCTAACCTATTGGACTCCCTGCTTGCACAAGCTGATCCCTCACGCCTTAAGAGAAAGGCACCAATGCTGCTACAGCTTTTTGAAAGGGTGATACCACTGGCAGAGAGAAAACTCACCTTGACTTCGGGCTTCTTCAAGAGCCACCCCATTCCAAGCAGCTACCCTGTCCAATAAATCTTTCCTGTAAGTGATGATGAGCCTATCTAGGAAGTCTTGTCTGTCTTGGCCACAAGACATGGGCTACACATGTTGCTGGTGGAAGGTCCTTTTCTGCCACAATTGTTGCAGTTTCCTCCTCTCTAGCATGCCCCAGAGTCCCTCCAAAGCAGCCGATAAAGGCAGCTTAGGGGTTCTCAAGATTTGTGGGTGAAAGAAAAGGGAGTTCATGAAAACAATCCCATGCAGCACTTCAGACCTGGGGAAGAGTGGTTGGAAAGCTGCCTGAGGAAGAAGAACCTGGGGGTGTTGGTTGCCAGCAGCTGAACATGAGATAGCAGTGGCCCAGGTGGCCAAGAAGGCCAACAGCATCCTGGCTTGGCTTAGAAATGGTGTGGCCAGCAGGACCAGGGAAGTGATTGTGCCCCTGTACTTGACATTGGTGAGGCTGCGCCTTGAGTCTTGTGTTCAGTTTTGGGACCCACACTCCAAGAAGGACATTGAGGTCCTGGAGGGTGTCCAAAGAAGAGCAACGGAGCTGGTAAAGGGGCTGGAAAACAAGTCTTACTAGGAGCAGCTGAGGGAACTGGGATTGTTTAGGCTGGAGGGGAGGCTGAGGGGAAACCGTATCACTGTATACAACTGCCTGAAAGGAGGTTTTAGAGAGGTGGAGATTGGTCTCTTCTCTCAAGTGACAGGCGATAAGATAAGAAGGAATGGCCTCAAGATGCGCCAGGGGGTGTTCAGATTGGACATTAGGAAAAATTTCTTCACCAAACGGGTTCTCAGGCACTGGCAGAGGCTGCCCAAGGAGGTGGTTGCGTCCTCATCCCTGGGGGTGTTTAAAAGATGGGGAGATAAAGTGCTTAGGAATATGATTTAATAGTGGACAGGTACAGTTGGACTTGATGATCTCAAAGGTCTTTTTCAACCAAGTGATTCTACGACTCTATTGAACCCAGAGGAAAGGATAAGGAAGCTTTTCATGGGCCCTAACCCAGAGCTGCCATGATCTGCTGATTCGCAGGATGCTCCCCAGCCTGATGGTTTCTTCCAGGCAGTGATGGAAGAGTTCGCACCTCTGTCCCTACCTTCCTGTAACAGCTTTGCAACTGGTAGCAGTGGTCAGGAGGGCTGCCAGAGGGTTGGCAAGGATCTGGAGGGGGGCTGCTTGTAGAGGAAAAGGAGGCAAGCAGGGGGATATTCCTGTGTGAAGGGCTTCGTAGTATGTCAATTAATGGAGCCGGGTGATTCAGCCACTGCAGAGGAAGCGTTGAGGGATCCTTTACGCCCTGCTGCTGCTGGCAGGAGCGTCCTGGAGGCTCCACAGCACATAAGTAACTACAATGGGTGATTGCTTAATAATTAAAGATATGTAGTGCTTGGATTGCCTCCCAGAGCAGGACCAGAATGGGGAGAGCAAGGCACAGCAGGAGGAAAACTTCCCGTCTTACAGGAAATCTTCCTCTGCTGAACATCTCTGCAGTCCCCGCGCCTGTCGGGGGACTTAGCTGGAATCAATTCCCCTCTGCTTGCTGGCAGAGGAAGCTGCAGGCTGCCGTTGGGATCCTGTCACTGATTAACTAAGTGACCTTGGTGTGCTTCTTCCCTTCCCGGCATGCCTCTGTTTCCCCTCTCAGAGTCAGGATGTTGTCTGGAGGTATAGGGGTATCTCATGGGAGAGGTTAGACCCAGCTGGGCAGCCTGGGGAGAAGGCAGGGCTGCTTGGAGTGCAATCCTGGAGGCAGTGGCTTTGTCTTTGAGATAGTAAATGTGCTTATTTCCAGTAGGTTCTGCTCTTCTCACATTCACAGATTCTGCAGATTTGGAAATACAAGTTTTAACCGTCCTTAAACCATTTGGAGTTTGGTCCAGCCTAGGAGGAAACAATATTAGCACCCTGGAAAAAGCAGCTGATGGCAACGCCAGGCTGCAAGATGGGCAAGTGGAGCTGGATATCGCATCCTGCTCCCCATGGAGAGGACAACACCGATGTGACACCCCCAAGCCCGCAGGACAGCAAGGAGCCCAGCGGCATGGGCTGCCGCTCCCTGACAGCTCCACTTTATTTACAGACCTGATTACAGGCGACACATGAGCGGATTTATTAACTCTGCTCTCCCGCTACTCCGAGCCTTGTAGATAAATGGCAGAGCCCGGGGCCAACACTAAAACTCAGTTAACATTAAAGTGAAGGATCTGCTGGTGCTTCTGCTGGGGAGCCGGGGGCGAAGGGGAGCGGATGCGCTTTTCTTTGCAGAGCAGTCAGATGCGTGTCGGTCGAGCGGGAGATTTTTTCCTCCTCTCCGGAAGGGATGTCACACACAGGGAGAGCAGGACAGGGATGCTGACTCAGCACCCACTGCCCTGCCGACTGGTGAGATTGGGAGACTACTCCTGAGGCACTGCATTTCCCATGCCCACAGGGATGTGGGGCAGGTGAAGGCTTTGCTGCATGGTGTGGGGCTTTGCTGAGTCTGCTTTACCCCCCAGGCACTGATTCTGGTCCAGGCAAAATGGTGTCAGCTAAATGTGTGTTAAAATCTCCTTTTATCATGCTGATTCTGTACAAATCATGATAATTGACCCTGGAATGAGGAATGTCACAGTGGTATCAAATGGTGCAAGAGGAGATAGGGACCCCCTTAAAGCCTATCCCTCATCCCCATGTTGCAATTGAGATTACCCTGTCTGTAATGAGCTATATTTTTAATTTGCTAGGGTCAAAATACTTATTTCCTCCTGATATCAGGATGGTTGGAGGGACTGGGGAGCTGAGGGACAGCTTGCATCAGGATCAACCGGCCTTGACCCAGCTTTCCTGTTCCTATGAATCTCCTTTTCCTTCTTCTGGATCTCCTAAATCTTATGTCTCTACCTTGTGCCTGGATCTAACTCCATGTTCCCCAGACTTCTCGATTTTTCATAAGGTTTTCCCCCTGAAGTTAAGCCTTTGGAGAGGGAAGAATTGTTCTGGGATCATGCTGCTCCTGAGAAGACCTGTCATGTCACTGCAACGTTCAGACAAAGTTCAGTTCATCTGAAACCATGGAGCTATGGAGCACTCTCAAGGCCCAGCCAAAGCCTCCTCCTTTCTATAAGTTCATGCTTAACTGAGAAGTCAAAGAAATTCTAGTTTAGACATCACTTGATTTGATGAGAAAGGTGTCTTTCTGCTTCAGCTTGGGATGATTTGAATGCAAGGCTTTGCTTGGACACACACAAAAAAAATCGGAGTATCTAAGAGGTAGGAATTCATATTAGTGAGGCTCTCAAGGACTCAGAATGAAACGTAGAATCATAGAATGGTTGGGGTCAGAAGGGCCCTTAAGATCATCCAGTTCCAGCCTCCTGCCATAGGCAGGGACACCTCCCACTGAATCAGGCTACTCAAAGTCCCATCTAACACCTCCAGGGATGGGTCATCCACTACTTCTCTGGACCACCTGGGCCAGGGCCTCACCCCCCTCAGAGTGAAGAATTTCTTCTGAACATGTAATATAAATATCTGCTCTTTCAGCTAAAAGACCCGGATAACCCAGCCAGGATTGTAAGGATGGTTGGATAGTCTCTGTGTAGGGAGAAGGAGAAAAGAGAAGATGCTTGGGATGAAAGCACAACAGGGACTGAATCGTGCTGGCAGGGCCAGCTGACTCCCATACCTCAGTGGCTCTTGCAGTATGGTGCCCAGCAAGGGATGCAGGTCCTACAAGATTGTAGAATCATAGATGAAGGGACCTCAAAGTCCATCCAGTTCCAGCCCACCTGCCATAAGCAGGGCCACCTTCCACTAGATCAGATTGCTCAAAGTCTCATCCAGCCTGGTCTTGAGCACCTTCAGAGATGGGGCATCCACGACTTCTCCATGCAATGCAGTGGGTCAGGAGCACTGTCAAGCATCTTTGGTGGTGTGGGAGATGAATGTGAAGAGATTCCTCCTTGAGCATCTCTGGTATGGGCTAAGTGCCGCCAGTGCTTGTGCACAGAGACCATACTGCAGCTTAGTGACTCTGGACCACTATGCTCTGGTGACTTTTCTCCATCACATTGCAATCTAGAAACTCAGAAAACCTGTCTCTCTGAAGCCATGAAACAAATCAAAGCAAACTTGAGTGATGCAGGTGACTCTACTGATGCCTTGAAAGTGAGCACCAAAGATGCTGGCAAATCACTTCTTTTTTCCATGCCTCAATTTCCCCAGAAGCAAAGCAGAACTAGTTTCTCCTTTCCCAATGCAGGGGAGGTGGGAGTTGCTTGGGCTTTGCGTTTTCCACCAGGAATAGGTTTTCTGAGTGCTCAGCACTTCTGCAAAGCCACTCCTTACCACTCATAAAGTGCTGTGAGAGGAAGGCTGTGCTGGATACCTGAGCCGTGTGGAAGCAGGTACTGCAGACAGCATTCTCAATGGATGGGCTGATACTGCAGACGGCTTGGGGCAGCAGGGAGAGGATCGATAATGCAGATATGGAGAGAGCTGGCCCAGCACGAATAAGCCCAGCTTTGTAAATGAACACTGAGCTCTCAGGGCTTCGTGGTAAAGGCTGTTATCTCCAGACACTCTGGCTGGCTGAGTCCTTTCACAATACAGAGACGTGCAGACCAGGATATGAGTCAGCTAACAGGGCTCTTTCCCTGATCACTGACCCAATGCTGGCCTGACACCGCTTTGCAATGTTGGCCGACAGCTGCCTGATGTGTTGGTTTGCACCTCCTCCAAGGGCAAGGACTGACTGGGGAGTTAGTCCTCATCCATC
Organism: Phaenicophaeus curvirostris; assembly: GCF_032191515.1. NCBI lineage: Eukaryota > Metazoa > Chordata > Aves > Cuculiformes > Cuculidae > Phaenicophaeus > Phaenicophaeus curvirostris. Next base: position 98,020,572 of record NC_091394.1, on the reverse strand, counting down.
CTACCCGATTTCTCCTGTATCCCAGCCTGAGATGCCGTAACAGCAGCCACCTATATGTTCCCCAGACAGACCTTCTGTCTTTAGCCATAGAATTATATAATCATTAGGTTGGAAAAGACCTTTGAGATCATCAAGCCCAGCCACACCTGTTCACTAGTAAACCATATCCCGAAGCACTTTATCTCCCCATCTTTTAAACATCTCCAGGGATGGGGACTCAACCACTTCCCGGGGCAGCCTCTGCCAGTGCCTGAGAACCTTTTCAGTGAAGTAGTTTTTCCTGATGTCCAATCTGAACCTGACCTGGTGCAGCTTGAGGCCATTCCCTCTTGTTCTATCACTTTGGAGAAGAGACCAGCATCCACCTCAATACAACCTCCTTGCAGGGAGTTGTAAACAATGATGAGATCCCCTCTTCTCTAGGCTAAATAACTCCAGTTCCCTCAGCTGCTTCTTGTAAGAATTGTTCTCCAGCCCCTTCACCAGCTTTGATGCTCTTCTCTGGACACGTTCCAGTCCCTCAATGTCTTTCTTGTAATGAGGAGCCCAAAATGGGATTCGATGTGAGGCCTCACCAGTGTTGAGCACAGGGACACAATCACTTCCCTGGTCCTGCTGGCCACACTTTTTCTGATACAGGCCAAGATGCCACTGGCCTTCTTTGCCACCTGGACCTCTGCTGGCTTATGTTCAGCTGCTGTCAACCAACACCACATCTGCAGGTCCTTCTCTGCCAGGCAGCTTTCCAGCCACTCTTCCCCAAGCCTGGAGCACTGCACAGGATCTCCTTGCTGCAGGGTGTTAAAAGTTTGCATGGTTAATGGGGACATTCATAGAAGAAAAATCCATCCCTTGCCGTAAAAGAGAGAAGACCTCTAGTTCAAGAGGTCCCTGCGCTCAAATTGTTGGCAGCAGGGAGAGTACTCCAGGAATGTAACTGCTTGTTCAACCTGCCTTGCATTTCTCCAGGCATCAGTTGTGAGCTTGAGGATCTCAAAGGTCTTTTCCAACCTAGTGATTCTATGATTCTGATTCTATGACTGCAGAAAGCAGTGGCTGGTGGTAAGTGTGACATGGCAGGAGGCATCTTTGCTATTTCTGGGCTGCACAGACCCAAGCAAATCAGTTCTCCTGTGCACGAAGAGGAAAGATGTGTGAAATATGAGCAGTCGATGCACAGCAGTGATCCACACACACTGTTCGCAAACTAGGAACTCTTAAACTTAATTACTTCTGCCCTGAAGGATGGTGTTTGGGGCTATCCACAACATACTTGTTAATAAAAAAATCTGGGCCAGAGGATCTCTTTGGCACATTAATACAGCCCTTCTCCCCTCCCAAGACCCTGCTCCTCCTTTCACACCCCTTCCCATCTCATTTCCTCATGAGCCACAGAAATCTGTCTGCCTGATAGATGGCTCCTGACAAGCTGAGCAGCTAAAGATCACATGTCAATAGGGCTATAATTAGGAGAATTGAGCCCTGTCAGGGCCGGACGGATATTTATCTGAAATCAATGGCCAATAGGGTGGAAGGAATGAAGATGTGGGAGTGTTTGCTTTGGAGATGCCACAGCTTTTTACACCCTGTCTGTACAGGGATCCTGCCGGGCCGGGCTTTCCTGCTGCCTGAAAGGGGGGAGGATTATAGCATTAGCCATGGAGATATGCCCTGGCCTCTGTGCACGGCACCCAATGACCCCTTACTGGATGTGCATGCACCCCCCAAGTGGGGATGGTGATAGGAAAAAAGCGAGATTAGAGGGCTGGTTGCAGACAAAGGCTATGATTCAGCCCTTTGCTCTTTCTCTCAGTGAGAAAGAGTACATTAGCAACCCCGGGCACCAGGGCCCGGGTCTCCGATGCACACAGGGGATGCAGGACTGGAGAGGTAGCAGCTGGGGGGGACAAGGATGTTGCCACCTCTCATCCCCAGCTAAGATGGAGCTGGGGTCTTACCTAAATGCTCAAACATAAAACCTGGTCTAAATCTCCTGAATCTACAATGCCTGCCACATAAACATCTCTGCCAGAGAATGTTTTGCAAATACTAGGCTGTGATTTATCATCAATGATATAGACAGTGAGATCAAGGGCACCCTCAGCCAGTTTGAAGACGACAACAAGCTTAGTGGGGCAGTTGTCACACCAGAAGTATGAGTTGTCATCCAGAGGGATCTGGACAAGCTGGAAAATTGGGCCTGTGTGAACCTCATAAGGTACAACAAGGCCAGATTCCCAGTCTTACACCTGAATCAGGACAATCTGCAGTTTCAATACAGCGTGGGGAATGAAGTGATTGAGAGCAGTCCTGAGGATAAGGACTTGGGGTGCTGGCTGAGGAGAAGTTTAACATGAGCCAGCAATACGCGCTCACAGCCCAGAAAGCCAACCATGTCCTGGGCTGTATTAAAAAATGTGTGGCCAGCAGGCAATGGAGGTGCTTCTTCCCCTCTACTCTGCTCTCATGAGACTCCACCTGGATTTCTGTGTCCAATTCTGGAATCCCCAGGAGAAGAAAAATATGAAACTGCTGGAATGGGTCCAGAGGAAGGCAACAAAGATGACTGAAGGGCTGGAGCACCTCTGCTCTAGGGCAGGCTGAGAGAGTTGGGTTGTTCAACCTGGAGAAGAGAAGATGCTGCTGAGACCTTAGGGCAGCTTCCAGTACCTGAAGGGTCTACAGGAAAGCCCGAGAGAGACTTCTTCCAAGGGCATGGAGTGATAGGATGAGGGGGAAGGGGGAAGGTTGAGATGGGACTTTAGGAAGAAATTCTTCACAGTGAAGGTGGTGAGGCACTGGCATGAATTGCCCAGGGAAGCTGAGGATGCCCCTCCCTGGAGATGTCCAAGGCCAGGTTGGATGGGGCTAAGAGCAACCTGATCCAGTGGGAGGCATCCCTGCCCATAGCATGGGGTTGGAACTGGAGTCCCTTCCAAGCCAAACCATTCTATGATTCCATGATTTAGGCTTTGTCTTCTTCTCTGCATGTTGCTAGAGGCTGTCGAGATGGGGCAGGATCACTGCAGAGATTTTGTAGTGTCCCTCCTTGCAACTGTAGCACTTTTCTGAGGGCACATGGGCCTCCTTATCCACAAAAGCTCCTGTGATGCTCGATGAAGTGTTTGCATCTAGGTAAACACTAGGGCTTGCTCTCTCTTTGACTGGGGCATGAGTCCTTTTTTTTAACGGCAAGGCTTTCATGCAAAGAAAATCTTGGAAGGCTCTGGGTTCTGGGAAGCCCTTAAGCATCCACTTTAACCCTTTGTTAGTGCAGGGGTCAATGACCCAACCTCAAAGCTGTTCAGCTATATAAACAGCTGAGGTTAAAGAAAGAAATGCTTTTGGGCACCAGGCAGGATGGCGTCGGGAGTCACATAAACCAAGGGAAGGCAGCAGGGAAGAAACAGCTCCTCCCCTGCCTGGGAAGCGATGCTGTGACTGGGGTACCACAACCCTGTACCCAGTGAGGAAGTTCAGCCACAGGAGTGAAAGAAGCTAAAGGGAATCTTTGCAATTCCAGTCTCATTCAGCTTTTTATTCCCTATTATCTGCTTGAGCATACAGAGGGTCTGCAGAGGGATCAGGACAGGCTGGACTGGCGGGCTGAGACCAACAGGATAAGGTTCAACAAGGCCAAGGGCCCAGTCCTACATTTGGGATACAAAAACCCAGGTGCTCCAGGCTTGGGAAGAAACAGCTGGAACGTTGCCTGGTCTAGAAAGACCTGGGAGTGTTGGTTGACAGTGGCAGAACTTGAGCCAGCAGTGGCCCAGTTGGCCAAGAAGGCCAGTAGCGTCTTGGCTTGGCTCAGACATGGTGTGTCCAGCAGGACCAGGGAAGTGATTCTGCCCTGTATTCAGCACTGGTGAGGCCACACCTTGAATCCTGGGTTGAGTTTTGGGCCCTTCACTCCCAGAAAGACATAGAAGGGCTGAAGCACGTCCAGAGAAGGGAAACAAAGCTGGTGAAGGGGCAGGAAAACAAGGGTTACGAGGAGTGGCTGAGGGAACTGGGGTTGTTCAGCCTAGAGAAGAGGAGACCTTATCACTGTCTACAACTCCCTGAAAAGAGGTTTTAGTGAGGTGGGTGTTGGTCTCCTCTCCCAAGTGACAGGCAATAGGATGAGAGGGAATGGCTTCAAGCTCTGCCAGGGCAGGTTCAGATTGGATATTAGGAAAAACGTCTTGACTGAAATGGTTCTCAGGCACTGGCAGAGGCTGCCTGGGGAGATGGTTGAGCCCCCATCCCTGGTGGTGTCAAAAGACAGGGAGATGAAGTGCTTAGGGATATGATTTAGTACAGCTGGGCTTGATGACCTCAAAGGTCTTTTCCAACCAAGTGATTCTATGATTGACTGAGGACTTAGTAGGGGTTAACCCTACTCTCCAGCTGTGCAAGGATCTCACCCTCAGGATCTAACAGGATGATGGGCTGCTGGCAGCAAGCAGCACATGCTGGCTGGGCTGAGAACACACAGCTTTCCTATTCTACAAAGTCTGCTCCTATTCACCCAGCATGCAAAATCAAAGCTCTTAAAAATTGCCAGGGATTAGTAGTTAGAATTAGTGAAATCATCGATTCCCGTTGGGGCATTAGGAATCAAAAAGGCTCTCCCAGCTTGCTTTTCTCATGACAACATCCTCGTGCTCAGTGCATGGCCCAAATCCCCACTGCTGCCCATTTGTTACATTCTAGTGTATCCACAAGTCCCCACAGACCTTCTCTGGATTTTTTTTTTATTTCTGAAAGCTCCACAGACTTGTAGGAAGAAAACAAGGAAGGAGGAAGGACCCAGAGCCCTCACCATGGCTCAGACATTGGCAGTGGATGCCACGTAGCCTGGTATACTCCTAATTTATTGCTTCTGTAATTGGGGTTAATTAGTGGTGACCAAATTTATCTTCTTGCCTCTCATTAATCCCAAACACAAAAGAACCCTATTTGTAATCAATTGCTGTTTAATTACAGCACAATAGTTGCCTCCTGAGATCGAAATCCCTGCTGGATTGAGGTCTTGACAGTGAGGATGGAAGCGGAGAGATGCAGCTTAGAGGAGCTGGAGGATGAGGATGCCAGCTGGGATGGCATCGTGTACCGAAGGGGCTTGTGAGGTTCATGAAGAGCTGTTAGATGTCTCCAAGGGCCTGTGAGGCTCATGCAGAGCAGTGTGAGGTCTCCTTACCCTGACTGAAGGATCATGCAGTGAGTTTTAACTGTGGAGACAGAGTTGGGGTTTTAAGTAGCTCTTCATGCAATGGAAAGGCATCTCAGTCCATTATCTCAGGATAATGGAGATGCTGGACAGTCCTGGGATGCCTTTTCAGGTGGGACAGCTGTTCATGGTTATTAAACAGGATGGCTCAAATGCAGCACCTGCTCCCAAGATCTTGCTTCTCTGGTGAACCAGAGCATAGGGGACATCCTGCTCAAGAGTTATGTCCTCCAACAGCAACTCCCACTGTTGGGTTATAGAGCTCAGAGTATGTAAAGCACCTTATCACAATCACAGCCAAAGTAGTAAAACTGCCTGGGACCTCCGAAGGGCACTGCTGGAACCCCGAAGGAAAATGTCTCTTTTCCTAAGTTTAGATTGGCTATTAGGAAACATTTCTTCACTGAAGGGGTTATCAAGCACTGGAAGAGGTTGTCCAGGGAAGTGGTGGAGTCCCCATATCTGGAGGCATTGAAAAGATGTATAGATGTGGTACTTAAGGACATGGGTTAGTGGCAGCTTGGCAGTGTTAGGTTTATGGTTGGACTTGATGATCTTCAAGGTCTTTTCCAACCCAAATGATTCTATGATTTGAAGAGAAAACATGTTCCCTGTGACATCTTGCTTTGGAGAAACTTTTGAGTGGACATCTGGCCCACTCACAAGCTGAAGGCAATGGAAATGGATACTCTGTCCACCAGAAGGACAAGGAAGCAAGGTCCCAACACTGTCCAGGGCTTTGTTGTTCAGGCTGAAGGTGTCTGAGGTGACTGGATGATAACCCCCAAGGACATGAAAAGTGAGGGGGCGGGGGAGAGGTGGAAATGAACTGTGTGAAAGATGTTATTTCTGCAGGCAAGCTCCGATTCCCCATCCTGGACCCAAGCCCTTTCTGGGGACAGGCTGACTCGCCGACTTTGGTGAACTGAGAGCCCCAGATTGCTTTTTGCTAGGAGATACATTTCCCTGGCAGTGGTACCTGTCCTGCCCTCTCATTTACCCAGATAAATGTACGCTTGGTTAATGCTGTGAGTATTAAATAAACTCCCCGCCTAGCCTGCTTACCTCTCCCTCCCTGCTCTTTAGGTGTCATCAATCTGCAGTGTTATTGAGCCCGGTTTTGGAGTTAGTGGCGTGTTGAAAATGCTCCAGTCTTCCCTTTATCACTTTCAGATCAGCTCATCGGATGGGAATCCATCAGGGAAACTAATGGGAGAAGCTTTGCTGATATATGGCTCTGAGTTACTGGATCAATCGGGCTCTCACCTCCCCTTCAATGCGGGGGCTGTGTGGGTCCAGAGATGGTGTTACTCAACTCCCATCTCTTAAAACACCAGATTAATCAATGCTTCCCATTCCAGCAAGGATTTTGTCCAGGTGTGTGCTGGAGATGCCGTGGATGTGATAAAATATTAACTGTGTCAGAAACAAGGTCAAAAACTCAATTCCCCTTGGGATCTCAGCCCCTGACTGAAGCCACTTGCCAATACTTATTTATTTCATTCAGTATTTGGGTGGATTTAGGGGTTAGGCAGCAGCCAGAAGCTGGATGTTGTGATTTAAAACTATCATGTACTGAAATGCCGCCACCACTAGAATCATGGAATCACTAGGTTGGAAAAGACCTTTGAGATCCTCCAGCCCAACCGTACCGATCCACAACTAAATCATATCCCTAAACTTTATCTCCCCATCTTTTAAACATCTCCAGGGATGGGGACTCAACCACTTCCCGGGGCAGCCTCTGCCAGTGCCTGAGAACCTTTTCAGTGAAGAAGGTTTTCCTGATGTCCAATCTGAACCTGACCTGGTGCAGCTTGAGGCCATTCCCTCTTGTTCTATCACTTTGGAGCAGAGACCAGCACCTACCTCAATACAACTTCCTTTCAGAGAGTTGTAGACAGTGAGAAGGTCTCCCTTCAGCCTCCACTAAGGTGGAGCGTGGGTTCTGAGATGGTACATCCACCACTGGTGCCAGGAGTCAAGACAGGGAGCTGACTTAGAGTTGTTTTTCCACCTGGGCATCATCAACCACCCTTTTGCCAATCCATGTGCAGATGCATAGGGAAGAGCACCACCTACAGAGCCTCCTTCACCTCTTTCTTCCCTTCTCTTTAACCTATTTCAGTTCTGTTTGTGTTCTAGGATAACTTTCTCTTCACTCTGTGAAAAGCAGAAGCACATTTAACTCTAAGCATCCCTCCTGATCTCTTCAGACATTTCTGCTTGCATCATTTTTCTTGCTAAGCTGATTGTGTTAATGAGACTTACCTTCCTTGGGATCTTTGTGCTTCCTGCTTTCATGAACTAACAGCTCCTCTGGCCTGATGCCTCCCCAGATACAGATGGGCTTTCTCTTGGAGTAAGCGTGTGTATGGGCAGGCAGAGGAATTGGAATTACTGAGATAAGTTTGATTTAAAATCTAAATCAAAGCTAAATATCAGAGAGCTTGATTCATGAACCACAAACAGATTCAGCCATGCATCCTTAAGACCTTCCAGTACTTAAAGGGGGCCTTTAGAAAAGCTGGGAAGAGACTCTTTATCAGGGAGTGCAGGTATAGGATGAGCGGGAATGGTTTTAAACTGAAAGAGGATAGGTTTAGATAAGATATTAGGAAGAAATTGTTGAGTGTGTGGGTAATGAGGCACAGATTGCCCAGAGACATTGTAGATGCCCCATCTCTTGAGGTGTTTGAGCAACCTGATCCAGTAGGAGGTGTCCCTGCACGTGGCAGGGGATTGGAACTGGGTGGGCTTTGAGGTCCCTTGCAACCCAAGTCATTCTATGAAATTTTTAGGAATAAGGGTACAGTCCAACTTCTATAACATTCTCCCAAATCCGTTCATTTGCAACCAAAGCAAAATGAGATTAAACATCAACTGGTCTTTTATTTTTTCTTTCTGTTTTGCTTGTTTGTTTGAACTATGAAAGTGCGTTTGTCAGTGTTTCTCCCAAAGGATGACACAGGCTATTTTGGAGTGATTTACAGACCAGGGGTTCTCAATCATCGAGTTACTTCCTCTGCCTCTAGCTAAATTCTCCATAGTCTCAACATAGTGGATATTACTAGCAAGAAGACCTAGTAGAAGCAAGGAGAGACAGTTCCTTGCCATTCCACAACCTTTCCTATTTCCTTCTTCTTGTCTGGGCTTGAACTGAGAGGTGCCAGGTCTTTGCACTGAGAGAAACCCAATAGCATCCATGTGGGTCGAATCTGGGTGTCAAAGACTGGTTGCACCCTCAGAAACCAGGTCCTAACACAGCTCATGCATAGGTGTGTCATCTCCCATGAGTGACCCTGTGCCAGCTGAGGGTCAGATCCCTGCTGTGCCTCTCATACCCTGTGAGCGTCTCTTGTGAAAGAAGAGAGAGAGTCCGACTACCTCTGAACCTACCCTCAATGACAGGAAAATGAGGACCCACTGAAAAGAGACCATGACGTGGCTCAGCAGTGCCAGAAAGACAGAGAGGACCATGCAAGAGCAGATAAGGGAAGGTAGATCTGGACATGGGTTCTCCACAGAGCAGGTCTGAGGGATGCTGATAACCCACCAGCCTTGTGTGCACCCACAACAGTGTACAGCACTGCAAACTGGGCAGTGAACTAAAGAAAAGGGGAAAATGTAGCTGAGGAGCTGAGGCTGGAGGAGCCTGGCTTTAGAAGCACCTCTTGGGCCTTTGACAAGAAGCTGGTGGCCTGCTAACCAGCTACCTTATGTGGGACCTTGGGATTCTGTAGTAAACCTCCTCAAAAGCCAAGAAAATACGGCCTCTGAGGAAGGGTTGGGAAGACATGAGATTGTTTTGTCCAGAGACTGAAGGGAGATGGGATAACAGCCTGCAATTATGTAAAAGGCTTCTGCAAGAAGGGGAGGGACACATGTTTCCCTGTGGATAGGACAAGTAATAAGGAGCTTAAAAGCCAGCAAAGAAGATTTAGAGCTGTGAGGATAGAGAAGGGCTGGGATTAATTGCTGGGAGGGGGGGAAGGGTGGTATCACCAGTGCTGGAGGTTTGGAGGACAAATGTGTCAAGAAGGGCTTAAAGAGAAGGGATCTTGCCACAGGGCAGGGGACAGAGAAGATAAATGTCCACCTGACAGTCTTTTCCAGCATTCTGGCTGACCCAAAAGGCAATGCAAGTGAGTGCTGGAATGTCTACAGTGGTTTGATATGTTGATAGTACCAGGGCTTCTCCCCCATGATGCTCATGCTTATTCCTTGAGGTGAGCTGCATCGTCTACAACATCATGTAGAGCTGCCTCTCTCTGCACTTTCCTGGCCATCATTTTTCTCAGGTCCAGAGGAGGGGCTCAGTTTGAGGGAGGAGGTTCTGCCACTCCACTCACCTCTGGTGAAACCTCACCTAGAATACCACGTCCAGATCTGGAGCTCTCAGCACAAGAAGGATGTGGAACTGTTGGAACGGGTCCAGAGCAGGCCATCGAGATGATCCAAGTTCTGGAGCCCTCTGCTATAAGGACAGGCTGGGGGAGTTGGGGTTGTTCAGCCTGGAGAAGAGAAGACTCCAGGGAGAACTTAGAGCAGCCTCCTAGTACTTAAAGTTGGGTCTATAGGAAAGCTGGGCAGGGGTTCTTACCAGGGAGTGCAGGGATAGGATGAAAGGGAACAGTTTTAAGCTGAAAGAAGGTAGTTTAGATAGGATATTACAAAGAAATTATTGACTGTGACAGTGGTGAGGCACTGGCCCAGGTTACCCAAAGAAGTCATAGCTGCCCCATCCCTGGAGGTGTTCAAGTCCAGGCTGGATGAGGTTTTGAGCAACTTGATCCAGTGAAAGGTGTCCCTGCCTATGACAGTGGGGCTGGAACTGGATGGACTTTAAGGTCCCTTCCAACCTAAAGCTTTCCTTGATTCTATTCTATGATTCTATGACCCAAGGCGATCTGGCAGTGTGCACTTGTGAGTGCTGCATCTCAGCACCTCTCCCCACCTTGCCTGAGTTTCCACCTTGGAAGCTGGAGGTGGCTTTTGGGTGGAAAGCACCCAGCCAAGCAGTGGTGATCTGATCACCCCATGGAAGCAAATGTGCTGACCGGGCACAAGTCAGAAATAAAACAGAAAAACTTGAGAAAGCTCTTGCTTCCAGTAATTCCCAGGGAGAGGTGTCAGCCATGATTTCTGGAAGCCACATGCAGCAGAAAGCAAGGGATTGCTGGCAGCGCTAATGAAGTTACTGCCATCCGGCGATTAGGTTAGGAGATCCTCCGGGACTGGCCTGTGAGGTGATGGACTGAAAGCAGAACGGGAACTAAATTGCATTTCATTTCAATTTGGCCATAAATTTGATGATTTCGTCAGATAAGGAGCAAAGGGGGAAAGAAGGCGGAGGGAGAAGAGGAGAGGGAGGGCTCTCTGCCTTCACCATGGCCAGGGCAGGGGGGGAGCAGGGGAGAGTGCACGACACAAGAAATTACATCGTTCTAGTTTGTACCATTGTAGATTATTAATCAGAAGTGTCAAAGGCTTTATGGATAGAAGGTATATCACCTGCTTTCTATAGACTATTTGCTGAAGTAATAAGGGCTGGGAATATAGGTTATCGAACTGTCCTGGGATTTATGGGAGAGGATGCAGTAGGTGAAGAGAGGAGATGGGCCATTGTTTCCACCTCCATAGGATACTCCATTTGGCATCAGTGGTTTGTGCCACCTGAGTCACCTGCAGAAAGTGTGTAAGTGAACGTGTCAGCAGGGATGCATCCCCCAGCAGATCGAGGGAGGTGATTCTTCCCCTCTACTCTGCTCTCATGGGACCTTACCTGGAGTCCTGCGCCCAGTTCTGGAATCCCCAACATAAGAAAAATATGGAACCATTGGAATAGGTCCAGAGGAGGCCATGAACACGTTCCAAGGTCTGAAGCACCTCTGCTAAGAGGACAGGCTGGGAGAGTTGGGGTTGTTCAGCCTGGAGAAGAGAAGGCTCCAGGGAGATCTTATAGCAGCCTTCCAGTACCTGAAGTCACTCCAGGAAAGCTGTGGAAGGACTTTTTACAAGGACATGTAGTGAGTGATAGGATGGAGGGAAATGGCTTTAAATTATAAGAGGGAAGATTTAGATGAGACATCAGGAAGCAATTCTTCATGATGGAACAAGTTGCCCAGAGAAGTTGTGTATGCCCCATCCCTGGAAGTGTTGAAGGCCAGGCTGGATGGGATCTTGAGCAGCCTGGCCCAGTGGGAGATGTCCCTGCTCATGGCGGGGGGAGTGGAACTGGATGATCTCTAAGGCCCCTTCCAACTCAAACCGTTCTACGATTCTATGAAGTCTTGGTAAAACATATTATTTTTAGGCCAAAATCACGACCTTTCCTGTTATCTTTGCTATTTCCTTCTGACAAAGTGACTTTTTAGCTGGATGTGTTGAGGCTTCTATCCCAAACTGGTGACATCCTTGCACGACTCACTAAGGTTTCAGTCACTCTGTTTGCTGTGGCAGTGCCTTGCAAGTGGAGAGCTTTTCATCACAGCTGGATGAAGGAGCAGAGCTTGTTTAGGGATAAGACCAGACCCGTATTTGTGGGATATCTGACTATGGCATAACTTGTGGTAAAATCATGGTATGGTGTGCAAATGGGTTTATTTAGCCTGGAGAAGAGAATACTCCAGGGAGATCTTATAGCAGCCTTCCAGTACTTAAATGGGGCCTACAGCAAAGATGGGGAGGGCTCTTTATCAGGGATAGGACAAGGGGTAATGGTTTTAAGCTGAATGATGAGAGATTTACATAAGATATAAAGAAGAATTTGTTGCCAGACTGGATGAGTCTTTGAGCAACATGATCAGTGGGAGGTGTCCTTGCCTACAGCAACTGAGTTGGAACTGGATGGTCTTTAATGTCCCTTCTAACCCAAACCATTTTATGATTCTGTAAATATCTCACTAGTCCCAGGCTGTCCCTGGACACTCCTAGTCTTTTGCCTCCTACTCCCATTTCATTCCCAGGGTCACCAGGAGGTGTTAATCATCCAGATCTCTTGGCCTGGCACATGGAAGGTGGAAGCTTTCCACATGACAATGAAAGTAATCCATGCAGTCAAGGTGGCATGAGATTATTTCCAGGAACCTGAAGCCCTCTACAAGTTCTTTGGTGGTTGAACCATATTTTGGCTACTCCTCTTCAAAGAGCAGCTGCTAAAGCAGAGAGGAGAGGAACCTTTAGTGTACCTGCAACATGTTCAAAGTGAGAGGTGACAAGTGTTAAGAAAATAATGACCTAGAGGTACAAGAAAAAAAATATGCAGAAATCTATTTCACATGCACAATAATTTACTTTTAGATGTGCAGTAAAGATTTTATTTGCACAATAATTTACTTTTACATGTGCAATGATGTTTTTACACATGTAATGATTCATTTTTATGTGTAAAATCTGACCAATTAAAAGCCCAGGTGCTAAACACACCTCTGACCAATCCTGAATGCTTTTGTTTTGGCATACAACTTCACTCATGTCTAACATTGACATCCTGTAATATCATTGGTTATTTTGCAGTTGGTTCTGACTGAGTCAAGTGCAATGTAGCTGATTCTTTTTGGTTCATTCTGCACGAAGTATGAGCAGACCCAACGGCAGTTGGAAGGGGATTCAAGGGCCAGATGGCTTGGTTTATAGAATCATAGAATGGTTTGGGTTGAAAGAGACCTTAAAGATCATCTAGTTCCTCCCACACCCCTACCATGGACAAGGGCAACTTCAACTGGATTAGCTTGCCGAAAACCTTATCCAGCCATGCCTTGAACACCTCCAGGGATGGGGCATCTCCTACTCCCCTGGGTAACATGTTCCAGTGCCACACCACCCTCACAGTAAGGAATTTCTTCCTAACGTCTAATCTAAGTCTCCCTTCTTTCAACTTAAAACCATTGCCTGTCTTTTTATCCCTGCACCTCCTCATAAAGAGACCCTCCCCAGCTTTCCTGGAGCCGCTTTCAGTACTGGAAGCTGCTCTAAGGTCTCTCTGGATCCTTCTCTCCTACAGGCTGAACAAGACCAACTCATTCAGCCTGCCCTCTTATGGGATGCAACCCAGCCCTCTTATGGGATGCACCCCAGCCCTCTTATGGGATGCACCCCAGCCCTCAGATCATCTTTGTGGCCTCCTCTGGATTTGCTCCAACAGATCCATGTCTTTCCTGTGCTGAGGACTCCAGAACTGAATGCAGTACTTCAGGTGAGGTCTCACGAGGGCAGAACTGAGGGGCAGGATCTCCTCCCTTGACTTGCTGGTCACGCTCCTTTGAATGCAACCCAGGATATGGTTGGCTTTCTGGGCTGGGAGCGCACGTTGCTGGCTCACTTGCCATAGATAATTCCAGGATGATCTGAAGAAATAAAGGGACCGAAGAAGTAAAGAAATGCCTCCCAATCTGCTGGTACCTGCCAGCTTAAAAGCACCAGCTCAGGCCAGAGGGTCACCTCCAAGCACAGCCGCCCTGGTCATGCAAAGTCTTTGCCACGTTAGTGGCGACTCAGTTACTTTGAGTGTGAATCTCAAATTACTGCAAGCCTGGCAGATTCAAGGGGAGAAGCAATGGAAGGGACTAGAAATATAAATAACAGTCACCAGTTTAGGGGAAAAAAAAAAGCGTTGCCAATCTTTTTTTTCTTTTTTTGGACTGTCTGGGAGAGGACGGAAGGAAAAGTAGAGGATAGATGGGGAACTGCAACAAACCATTATAAACTGAAACAATCTTCCTCTGAGAAAACGCAAGGCTGAAAAAGAAACTGGTTTAGAGTTCGTAAATGTTTAGTGGAAGCTTGATGTGGCAGTATGTGGAAAAATATCCATTCATCCAAAATTTCTGTTTTCGTAAGAAAAAAATGTTTCTATGGACAGTTTTTTGAAGATATTGAGTATATTTTTCCACCAGCTTTAACCACCAGCATGAATAAATCTCTAGTATTTTGAGCAAGTAAAGAGCAAAACAACATCATCTATTTGCAACCCATGGACAACTCGGACGGAAGTTATCTGGAAAAGTTATGGATCAATGTACTAACATACTGAACAGGAGCTGTGCTTGTTAGTGGTATCCTAGGAGACCTTGTAGTGGCCTTCCAGTACCTGAAGGGGGCATACAAGAAAGCTGGGGTAAGAATTTTTCCAAGAGCATGGAGTGATAGGACAAGAGGAAATGGATTTAAATTGGAAGCTGGGAAGATTTAGACTAGACATTAGGAAGAAAATCTTCACGGTGAGTATGGTGAGACACTGGAACAAGTTGCCCAGGGAACTTGTGGTTGCCCCCTTCCTAGAATTGTTCAAGGCCAGGTTGGATGGAACCTTGAACAGCCTATGTAGTGGGAGGTGTCCCTGCCCATGGCAGGTGGTTGGAACTAGATGACCTTTGAGGTCTTTTCCGACCCAAACCATTCTATAATATTATGATCCTCACCTTGCTGACACTTCCCACCACAAAGTGGGCTGACCAGCACCATCACCACTTACTTGCAATGCATGTGTGAGAAGGAAAAGTTTGCTGAAGCATTTCACCTGTGTGTCCTGGAGTTGTCAGACTGCCAGTGTTCAGATAACCTTGGGACCCTCCAAAAATAATAAGTGGCAATTGCAAACCTCAGATCTGGTTGGAATTGAGGTGTACAACTCTGTTCTCCTGGCATTCAAAGGGATGCTGGCTAGCCAGAACAATGTCTGCAGCTGTTTTTTGGGTGACAGTGGCCATCCTTCTTTACATCTATCATGTTCAAACAAAATTAGCTCTGAACAGTTCATCTATTATTTTCCAAGGGTCAAGTTCATGGAAAAATAAAATCTCCTAAAGGACAATTCAGCTGGTAGAAAAAAAAAAAGAAATGGAATAGAAAACTGTGAAGGATGACAGGGGATTGTTTAAAAAAATCAAACAACAAAGTGCCCCCAAAGCAATAATACCCCCACCAAGACAGACATTGGTGTGAAAAATTGGCTTGACTTAGAGTCAAAGTAGCAAGAGACACATCAAATGAGAGGAAAAAAAGTAAAGGACATTGAATTTGCAGTAGAAATGTGGAAAATCAGTAAGATGAGCAAAAAGACATAAGACGTCTCTGGCCAGTAGAGCTGAGGACAGCAAAGAGTTTAAATACTTTGGGAACAGAAGGAGCTATAATAACCACAGTATTGATTCCTCCTTGGAAGGGAAATGTGCAAAGCAGGCATTTTCAATAGATATTTGTTTTGTATTTGGGGAGAAGAGCAGATTTGTATCTGATTAAAGTGAAGGGACAGTTTACAAGCCAGCATTAACTGTGGAACATACAAAATAGCGCCTCTTAAAAACACTCCACTTTCTGAAAGCAGCCTTAACTATGTCCAAGGGTTTTGTAGGAAGTGGTCAAAGAGAATTACTGTTGGTTTTCAAGATGTCTTGGAGAGCTGGGCAATCCAGGGGGCTGGAAGAAAACTAATGTTTATGCCAGTATGTTAGAATGGTATAAACAGGATGACTGGGATAATTATTGCCTGCCATTGATTCTAGGCAAAATGAAGGAACACCTCACAAGGACTCGATTAATAAAGAATTACAGGAACATGATGCTAATCAGCAGGGGGTTATGGGAAATCGGTCTTGTCAAATTAAGTAGCTTTTATAAACGCAGTTACAAGAGTGAGGATAATTAACTACTTGAGGAACTTGCAGAAGGTTGTGGTTGGCTCTCTTGGGTAGATGTTCTTATCAAGAAGTTTTGTTTAAAAAAAGTGATTTGTGCCATGTGCAGAATAATGGAAGTTTTGTCCATTCCCGGAGGGACTGAGGTCAAAACACTTTAACCACAGCCACCATAGCTGCAGAGAACATTCATTCAGGACAGTAATACCCAGGTAGTATTCATTCAATTTGTGATATCCAAGACCTTTTAAAAGTTGGCGCTTTTTCACACTCAGACTTACGGAGTATTGTGTCCAGTTCTGAAACCTGCAACATAAGAAGGAACTGTTGGAACAAGTCCAGAGGAGGGCTATGAAGATGATCTGAGGGCTAGAGCACCTCTGCTATGAGGACAGGCTGAGAGAGTTGGGGTTGTTCAGCCTGGAGAAGACAAGGCTCTGAGGAGACCTTACAGAGGCATTCCAGTACCTGAAGAGGGCTACAGGAAAGCTGGAGAGGGACTTTTTTCAAGGGCATGGAGTGACAGAACATGGAGGAATTGCTTCAAATTGGAGCAGGGAAGATTTAGACTAAACATTAAGAAGAAATTCTATTCTATGCCCCACCCCTGGAGGTGGTCAAGGCCAGGTTGAATGAGACTTTGAGCAACCTGATCCAGTGGGAAATGTCCCTGCCTATGGCAGACGATTGGAACTGTATGATCTCTGAAGTCTCTAAGAAATAAATAAACAAAAAGAGTTTGTTACTTTGGGCACTAACTGAAGTGATTTGCTCTGCAGTTTGGGGCCATGTCCCCTCAGGCCATTCAAAATGGAAAGGGCTCCTCTCCACTGACTGCAGGATGAACACATTTCATACCAAGCTTTCTGAATTTTCATCTAGGACCTTTGTATTTTTTACTGTGGTGCAGATGTGGCTGCTGACCATGCTGTCTGGTTACTTTAGAATTGTCTATGACCACTGGACCACATCCTATGGGCTAAGACCGAAGGGGCAATCAGTAGGGTCAAGCTGTGCCGCTGATTTCTTATCGACCTGTTTGATACGCTCTCACATTTCCATGTATCTTCCCCTCCTGCACTCCATAAAATGTAACATGAAATGTCTCTCCTCAATTGAGATGCTCTGTTTTATTTGGGCTGAGAAATCCACTTAAACCTTTTTAATTTGTCTTGTTTGGATATGGGTATAATTTTGGTTGTGTTTTATGGGCGCCCGGTTCATTTTACTTCCTGTAAATCGTCCCTTTAGTTACTAGGGCTTCTGGGAAGTTGTAAATTCTCACTCCTATCTTCTCCATAGAGTTTACGTTGTTTTACAGTTTCATTAATAGGTTCTCTCCCAGCTAGGTTGATGAAAGTTATTGACCTAATCATAACCTATTAATTATGACAGTAAATTCAACTCTTGGAAATGTTTTACTGAGCAAATGTTACTTGGAATATCTGTGGGTTAAACTAGAGATCCAAGAACTTTAAATCTACATTTCACTGCCCCAGTCACAGAGCCACGAGTCCTCCTTGTGAGGAGCTTGTGCAGTAGGCTTGGGTCATAGGGTAACACATGCTGAATGCCCTCTACCTCTGCTCTCCCCTAGGCTGATAAACAGAGCACTGGGGAAAAGCCTGTTGGATGCTGGACTGCAGGTGATATGGAAAACTGCTGCGATGTCTAACGAATATGAAAAATAATGTAGTAATGGAGGATTTCAGGAGTTCTTGTTTAGGAAGAACTGAGGTTCCCTAAATATTTGCTCTACACTTGCGGCCCTGGCATAGGTTGCCCAGAGAAGTTGTGGCTGCCCCATTCCTGGAGGTGTTGAAGGCCAGGTTGGATGGGGCTTTGAGCAACCTGATAGAGTGGGAGGTGTCCCTTCCCATGGCAGGGGGCTTGGAAGTGAATGATCCTTAAGGTCCCTTCCAACCCAAACCATTGTATGATTCTATAATTATAAGATTCAGGAATTCTTATTCAGGGAGAACTGAAGTTTCCTAAATATTTGCTCTACACGTTTGGGTCTACCATGACAACCGGGGTGCATTCAAGCTTCTACTTGTGGCTGCTAGAAAGGGAAAAAAATAATCAACAAGCAATATTCTGACTTCTTGCCCAGTCTCCCAGCCCACCAGAGGTCAGGGATTTTCCCAGTGTCTTCCGCAGGTGCTTTCAGCACCCAGGAGAGATTTTCTATTGGACAAATGCAGCTTTGGAAGACAAGATATGGTTTAAAGCTGGACAGCTATCAATGAAAGGCAGGGGAGAAAGTTTCCTCTTCCCCACGTCTCTTCCCTCCAGAAACAGGTTCTGCCACATCGACCCAGCTGCAAGTTCCCCATTAGGAAACATTCTTTCTAGCACAGCTGCTGATCGAGCAGCTCCCTTCTGCATCCTCAAACCTCTTGGGAAAGGCACTTTGCTTATGAGGCAGAGAGAGTGAGGTCTCCCAGGAATTCAAGTGCTTGCATCAGCCTTTCTGAGTAGCCATCCGTGGTAGGAACCACAATATGTCTCAGCTGGATTTTGGGGCCCAGGTTAAACAAGCATTAGGTATTCACAGATATGCAAATATGTATTATATGGAAGGATGCACATAGGTATCTGTTTATGCAGATACTTCCAGGTATATCTACCTATATGGACCTACGTGTGTCCACGAGTGCACTCACATGTTCAGAGTTCACAGTCTGAACCCACCCTTGAAGACAATGAAAATTCTAACAGAGCTCTTTCCTGCTGTCTAAATCCCTAAATTCGTTGATGATGACCCCATTGCCATGATGCAGATAAAAAAGCTGCAAGAAATGGCCTCAAAGGGAGGAGGAGGAGGGGAGTAAAGAGACAGCTACTGTCTGGAATCTCATAGCAAACCCACAGCAGCACTGGGATGCTCAAAGGAAAACTTGACTGGTTTTAAGCTCCTGCTGTTGTGGAAGATGTTGCCTTCTGCAGTCAGTCCTGATGCACTCAGTAGAAGATCAAAAAGAGGGAGATAAGAAAGAAAAGATGAGAAAGGCCACATGCAGAGGAAGGTGGTGGGGTGGAAATAGGAAGTTCTTCTCCAGGGCTGTTTAAAAAGAAGCCGTGCATGTAAGCATGGAGAAGACATGACTGTTACCCCCCTTGGCAGAGTGGTGTTCTAACTGCCTGCTACATTTAGGACTTTTCAGAATAATTAAACAGGAAAGAGGAAAGTAACTTCTGCAAAGGAGTCAAACTTTTGCTGCAAGGGGAGTCTCCACTGTTTCCTTCACTGCATCCATTAGATCTGCAGGAACCTACCCTGTGAAGTGATTTGCAGAGATGAAAACAGAGCAGCCTTTCAGTACTTAAAGAGGGCTGGGGATGGGATCTTTGTCAGGGAGTGCAGGGACAGGACAAGGGGGAATGGTTTTAAGCTGAAAGATGGGAGATTTAAATGAGATGTTAGGAAGAAATTCTTCCCTGTGAGGGTGGGGAGGCACTGACACAGGTTGCCCATGGAACTGTTGGCTGCCACATCCCTGGAAGTGTTCAAGGACGGGTTGGATGAGGCTTTGGGCAACCTGATCCAATGGGAGGTGTCCCTGCCCATGGCAGGGAGTTGGAACAGGATGGGCTTAAAATCCCTTCCAACCCAGACCATTCTACGGTTCTATGAAAACTAAAGTGGTGGCAATGAGGGTCTGTTAGGAGTGGGACATGTTGCTGATGATTTAAGCTCCTCCTTTGATTTGGAACACAGAATCTCATTTAGGTACTTTAAACTTAGCCTTCACAGGCTATAAATCTGGAAGGCATCCTGGTGATCCTCTACTTTCACTGCAAGGATTTTATTCTTAATATTTTCTTTTCAATTTTAAACAGTTCTTAAAGTTTTCCTGAGGGCTGCCAGAGCAGTTCAGCCCCTCTCACTTATTGCTGCAATCTGATTTTCATACCTGCTCTGTCGCCCTTGTTCTCAGTGATTCTGCAATACAAGAATCAGATTCCGCTCCACCTTTTCAATCGCTCTTAGAATTTCAACTCTTCTTTTGCATGGAAGGCTCCCCAAAATCATAGAATCATTAAAGCTGGAAAAGATCTCTAAGATCATCAAGTCCAGCCACTGACACACCACCACTGTGGCTACTAAACCTTGTCCTAAAGTACCACATCTACACATTTTTTGAACACCTCCAGGGATGGTGACTCCACTACACTGCTCTGGGCAGCCTCTTCCAGTGCTTCATCAGTCTTTCAGTAAAGAAATTTGTCCTAACATCCAATCTAGACCTCTCCTGGCACAACTTGAGGACATTTCCTCTCATTCTATCACTTGTTACTTGGGACAATCACAGAATCTTAGAATAGTTTGGGTTGGAAGGGACCTTGAAGATCATTTAACTCCCCCCCTCTTGCCATGTGCCGGGACACCTCCCACTAGAGCACACTGCTTAAGGCCCCATCCAACCTGGCCTCGAACGCTTACAAGGAGGGGACATCAGAAGAGACCAACACCCATCTCGCTACAATCTCCTTTTAATAGATAGCATACATTTTCAGCTGTAAATGCTGAATTATTTGGTCTTTGTTGGAATTGTCTTCTGTTTCACACACCATAACCCTGTACTAGTCTCCAATCATGCTCCTGTGAATTTAAGATCTGTTTCCATTATTGCAGTTTGAAGAACTGAACTTGCACACTTCTCGACTTTGATATATCACAACCACATTGCAATTTGCATACAAAGCACAAGGCACTTGAATCAACCTGTAGACACCTTCTTTACTTAAAGCCATATTTTTCAGCATGTTCACCGTGGTAGGTCTCAGGGAGTAAGACCTTGTCAGGCATGATAACGAATGCTAATGGGAATTTTCACTAAAAACTTTGGGTAGGATTCATCTCACTGAACAGAGGAGTCAAGAGCAAAGCGATCCACCTGTATATCCAGGCTCCTCTTATGCAGTCAGTCAATATTACCAGTGGAATTTGGATGTATTTTTCCAACCTGATGTAGGTGTTCTTTTTTGAGAGGAGGGAACCCCTTCCTATGCCTCACCGACCTTATTGATCAATTTTCCAGTGGCATTTCATCTTGTCTTCCCAGTGTTTGTAATTTTCTGTGGAGGTGTGAAAGCCTCACATGTTGCCAACATGTTCCATGGCCTTCAGAGGTTTTGCGGAGATGTGAAGCAGCATGAAGTTTATGAGATACCCCATGAGTGGAATCTCATATGATAAAAATGCAAATAATCATAGAATCATGGAAAAGTTTGGGTTGGAAGGGATCTTAAAGATCATCCAGTTCCAGCTCCCCTGCCACAGGTAAAGACAATTTCCATCGAATCAGGTTGCTCAAAACATCATCCAGCCTGGCCTTGATCACCTCCAGTGATGGGGCAGCCCTGACTTCACTGGGCAATCTGGGCCAATGCCTCACCACCCTCATTGAGAAGAACTTCTTTGTAATGTCTAGTCTAAATCTACACCCCTCCAACTTAAATCCATCTTACCTCATCCTATCTTAGGGGTCTTTTCTAACTTTAATGATTCTATGATTCTATGTTTTGCTTAGAGCTGCTACGATTAAGAGATGAGGAGTCTTCCTCCTCGTACAGGACCTTAAGTTTGGAGGAGAGGATTGGCCATCCTGGCCTGCAGGAATGGCTCACCAGGAAGATCAGACTTCCTCATCCTCCCTCCTCCCAGACTCATCTCCTAAGCAAGCATGAGCTTTGCTGCAGAGTGTGCTACCAGCTGCCATGAGCTACTCGTTTACAGTGGGATGAAGAAAAGCATCAGAGGTCTGGTCACCCTCCAAGCTGGTGAGAAACCTGAGGTTTTGGGGAAATCTCTCTTGGTTCTGTAATTAAAGATAACCCCCACCCTGACTCCTAATTCCCTCCTGAACAATACTCATTACCCTCTCATTGATTAAAATATACACTTAATTAAAAAAAAAAACAAACAAAATGATTCATAAACTCAAATAGATGAATTTCTGTTAAGAAGTTTTGCAGATGTTGCAATTCTTTTCCGAGCTTCCTCATTCTTTTCACAGTTGATACCAATAAATGAATCATGAAAATAAATCATGGAATCATAGAATCATAGAATGGTTAGAGTTGGAAGGGACCTCAAAGCTCATCCAGTTCCTCTCTGCTCCAGGGGCAGCTTCTACTGGATCAGTTTGCTCAAGCCTCATCGACCCTGGCCTTGGAACACCTCCAGGAATGAGGCAGGCACAGCTTCTCTGGGCAACCTATGCTACTGCCTCACCACTCTCACGGCGGAGGATTTATTCCTAAGCTCTCATCTAAATTTCCCCTCTTTCATCTTAAAAATCATTCCCCCCCTTGTCCTATCTCTGCACTCTCTGATAAAGAGCTCCTCCCCATCTTTCCAGTAGGCCCCCTTCAAGTACTGGAAGGCTGCCTTAAGGTCTTCCTGTAGCCTTCTGGTCTCCAGGCTGAACAATATCAAGTCTCTCACACTTCTGGAAATCTCACAGTAATAAGGGTAGGATTTTATCTGAGGGCATCACAGATGCCACCAAGTATTTTAGAATTATCATTGCTAGGGATGGAGAGAGGAAAAAGCAAATTCTTTGGAAAAATATCTGGTCTTCAGGAACATGCTGTCAGCCTGTAGAGTCCATAGCTGGAAAGGAAGAGAGGAAAGGGACAAGGTGAGAGTGAGGGAATAGTTCCAGGCTGATGAGACTGGGCAGTAAGAGCGATGCTGAAGACACTGGTTTCTGCCCTATTTTCTCTACCTACTCTGAGACCTGTGTAACTCATTGCACATAGATCACCAAAAGGTACCTACGTAGCACTGGGATGAAGAGAACTTTTGGTGTATCTATGGGTGAGTGTGTCTCCAGTGCCTATGATTGCTAGAGGTCATTCTCCTGACCCTTTAGGATGGCATCTTTCCAGCAAGCTCCATCCATGCCAGGAGGTCCAAGTGGGCAGTGAGAAGGAAGTGAATCTCCCGTCCTCCTCATCCCACTCCCTGAAAGGGGCTGTGGATATGGCTGGAGGTCACAGCTGATCTCAGCACTGATGCTGTGGGGACACTTCCCTGCATCATTCCCCTACCTGTGCTCCCTCTGTCCTCCTGCTGCTGGCTGTCCCTGCGAGACACGCTCCCTTCCGGAAGCGGGACACGTCGGCACAGCCAAGAGCCAGAGCTGTCAAGAGATGAAATCAGAGCCGCCCCAGCTTGGGTTGCAGGGACTGCTTTAGTTCTGATTAATTATTCAGGGTTCCCCTGGGAGCAGGAAGATGACATCATATCCCACCCCATTCCCATTGCCACCCTGCCTTTTCCTTCCCTCTTTCTTGTCATTTCTCTGCACCTGAATCTTCATGTAGCAAAAGAGTTGGGGACATCTCAGCACTACATTGCATAACCCTCTAAGACCACATCTGCCAGAAACAGACTTTCCTGCCTTCTTTAGGAGCGGTTTGGTCCCCACCAGCCACACAGAGAAGGAGAAGGAAAACAGGGCATAATTTTCTGTCTCCAACACTTTCCCAGACCATCCAGAAAGCCAGTTATGAGGGAGACCTTGGGGTGCTGAGCCTACACAGCACAATGTGGATGTCTGAACGTATCCACCAAAAGAGGGATGCTAGAAGGGCTCCTTGCTCTATCACATAGGTTAGAAATCATTTTGACAGGATCCAGAGAGATCTACATGTGTGTCAACACCTTCTGAATACCTTGCCTGGGTTGTGCAAGAAAGAGCAAGGAGTGAACAATAGCCTTACTTGGGAGACAGCCAAAGACCACTTGTATGTGACTTCTTGAACCTTTCTTGCACTTTTTAAGACAACAGATCATTCTAAGACAATGAAGTATTCCATGTTTGCTGCCCATGTTCCATTTTTATCTGCAAAGTGCTCTTTTCACATGATACCAGGCTCTGTGGGGCTCTGGGACCAACCTGGATAAATTCAATACCATCTTAACTACCTAGCACCTCTTCCAACCATGGCCAGGAAGAGTATTAGGTACCTTGTAGCTCACTTAGATATTCCTCATAGCTGGGTCCATTCTGAGAGATGGATCTGGAGGATGGGTTTGAGCCAACTTCACCATGTGAACACATGTAGCTGGTTGCACTCACCCCACAGTCCCAGTTGCACAGATGGGGTGAAGGGGAGATCAACTGCTCTGAAGTGTGCAGTCCTGTGTCTTTAGCAGGTGTCTGAGGAGCTGATCTGGATTGCGAAAGAGTTTAGAGCTGCCTGTAAATAGACTTCCATCCCTCCCTTTCCCGAAGTCCATCCTCTTCAGCTTTCCTCAGGATTAAAGGACTTTTGCTAGACCTTTATCAGGGAGTGACAGGACAAGGGGGAATGTTTTTAAGCCGAAAGAGGGGAGATTTAAATGAGATATTAGGAAGAAATTTTTTACTGTGAGGGTGATGAG
Organism: Phaenicophaeus curvirostris; assembly: GCF_032191515.1. NCBI lineage: Eukaryota > Metazoa > Chordata > Aves > Cuculiformes > Cuculidae > Phaenicophaeus > Phaenicophaeus curvirostris. Next base: position 97,996,319 of record NC_091394.1, on the reverse strand, counting down.
GCACTGGCACAGGTTGCCCAGAGAAGTCATGGATACCCCATGCCTGGAGGTGTTGAAGGCCAGGTTAGATGCGGGTTGTAGCAACCTGATCCAGTGGGAAGTGTCCCTGTCCATGGCAAGGGGATTGGAACTGTACAATTTTTAAGATCCCTTCCAACTCAAACCATTCTATGATTCTGCATTTCTCTGATCTCTGCAATGAAGTGCCTTTACCCTTTCTTTCACTAAAGACCAGAGAAACATACTTGCATCCTCCAAATGACCAGATCAGCCCAAATCTCCTCTTCTTCTGTGCTTTTTTCCCTGCCTGAGTGCCTCCTGGTTTAGCCTGTGGCTGCATAACACCAGAATCAGGCCACGTGTGGGTCATTTTTGTGCACTGTTTAATTTCCCCATAGGTCTCTTTTTCCACCTGGTCAGTGGTTTTCAAGTTTTGCGATAAAGAAGCTCTGGCTGAGCTGCCTGATTTATCCATCTCCTAATCTTGACTTTATTTCATGGTCACAATTCTAACTGCTAATGTTACGTTACTAGTTTAACTGTCTGATTTATCCACGCTCACCTCACACATTTCTTCATGGTATGGGTTTTAAATGTTAATTTTAATAATAAAAGTTTTATGCCCCTGGTGTTTTCTGCGTGCGCTGTGCTAACACTGGGACATTATTTCATAGGACGAGGGTTTTAAAAGCTAATGTCATAATGCTAGTTTAATTGTCAAATTTATTCGTGGTAAGGCTGCTTCTGGAGCCATGCATGGGTAGGAGGAAATCATTGGCTGGTGTTTTGTGGGAAGACCAGGTTCCTGCACATGGTTTGAGATGGAGAAGTGTTTTTTTAAAACTAAGGGCATATCCAAGGCTTCAAAAAGAAAACCATGATGCGTCTAAGGGTGACCTGCTGCCGTAAGATGTCAGAGTGTAGCTCTGCTGGTGCAGGTCTTGCTCTCCCTGGGTCTCTCTTGATTGCTTCCCCACTTCTCCCAGGAGAGGATGGTTCCAGGGATCTGAGCGACACCCTATGGGTGTCACCCAGGTTTAAAAAGTGATCTCTGCAGGCAGGAATGTCAAAAAGCATGTGTGGGATTCCAGGGGAAGCACATGCCTGCGGCGTTGCATTTGCTCACTGCAGGAGTGTGGTACCAGTGAGGATGGCCTCCATACCAGGAGGGCAGGGTCAGGGTCCTCCAGGGACAGCAGATGCTGCATGACTGAGCTGGGCTGGGGATGTGGGTGGGCAGCCTGCCCAGCAGGAGGTATGCAAAACACTTCGGAAATGAAGGGTCTTTCCCAGCATCAGGTTTATGGGGTGGAAGAAGGGTCTGGCCAGCGTGGTCAGGATCGTGGCAAAGGAAGGACCAGCACAGGCAGGCAGCAACTGGGAGGGTCTGGTCTCCCTGCAGCACAGATGGGAGTAAAGGAACAAATTCTGCACCACCCAACTATCAGAAGGGAAACCTGGGGGCAGCAGGTCAAGTAGAAAGTCCAATGACTGTTGAACTAAACATTGTTCTCTGTCCTTTTGGACCCATACCCTGGATTCAGTGTGCTCCAGGTAAACTGGTCAGGGATATATGTGGGGTTTGAGGTACAGCTGGGACTGGGGTCTAGGGCCAGTACTGTTGATGTGGCCTGGTGGCTCCAGTGTACATTCACGCATGGTGGCTTGAGGCAGCGATCTCCCGAATCACTGCTGCAGATGATCAGATTACTCTGACATGAACTGGAGAGCTGCTGATGGAGAGAACAAGGATCCTAAACCTGCGCTGCCAGCAAAAAGTCATCCTGATATGTTTGAGAGATGGACCCAGAGGCAAGGAGAATTTATGTTTCACCATTTCATTCCAGTATTTAAAGGGGGCCTATAAGACAGCTGGGGAGGGGCTCTTTACCAGGGTATGCAGGGACAGAACGAGGAGGAATGGTTTCAAGTTGAAAGAAGAGAGATTTAGATGAGATATTATTATTAGTATTAGAGAGCGGTGAGGCACTAGCACAGGTTGCCCAGATAAGTCATGGCTGCCCCGTCCCTGGAGGTGTTGAAGGCCAGGTTGGATGGGGCTTTGAGCAACCAGATCCAGCGGAAGCTGTTCCTGGCCACGGCAGAAGGGATGGAACTGGATGGGCTTTAAGGTTCCTTCCCACCCGAACCATTCCATGATTCTATGACAATTCTATAACATACGCACAAAATAACAAGACGGAGCCCTTTGCCTTCCTGTGACCTCCACGTATCTGCTGTCAACATCAGAAACAAGCAGCTTTGCTTTGGATCCTATTTCTTTTTTTCATTGCTTTACCTTTGATGAAGAAATTCTCCCACTATTGGAGAGGAAAGTAAGTGAAAATTCAATTGAATAAACAGTGTGGGCACTTCTTTCTTAGTATCTATTGTAAAGAGCAGCCTGCCGAGGTAAAAAGGAAGAGCCAAACCAGTGGTAGCAAATGTTCAATTGAATAAATACCAATAACACTCATTTCCATCCTTCATTTCGGCTCATCTGGCTTATGGTGCAGAGATAGTGAAAATTCAATTGAATTCTAATAACAATGGGTCCCATTACCAAAAATACAACCAAAAGGTGAGAAAGGGACCCTGACTTAAAATCAATGGCAGAAAAGATAGGCGACATCATCAAAATTATATTAGCCTTAATAGTCAATCAATTAATTGAATCTCCCAGTTATTAAAAAAAATAAAAGCATTTGGAGGTGGCTTTATCCCTTCCTGATGAAGTTTTCCAGCAGGATCTGAAAGCTTTTTGTCCCACCCCTGCCTGCAGCTCTCCCCCAGCTCCCACCTTCACCGCCCACCATTAGGGGCCGTTTATCGAAGTGACAGTTGCCTTTATATCGAAAGGATGGGGAATAACGGTGAGGTGGCGGCAGAGTGCTGAGGCCACTGGAAATGAAATGTTGCATAGATATGAATTTTGATAGCTAGTCAATACCCTCTGTCCGTTTCAATTAAAAAAGAGCAGCGTACACCGAGGGCAGATGGGCAACATTTCAGAGCCCATAAAATCAAACTGGGGAATAGAGGAAAGGTCCAGCCGGACTTCAATCTCCTATCTCTTTCTTTCAGCCAGTTCTTACAGAATGTATTTCACCAGGGTGGTTTCTTTTAACACTTCGATTTCTGGTTCGTTCCTTCTCGGTTTGGGATGATCTTATCCACCGATAACCTGTTGCATGAGGGTTTCTGGGTAGAGGTGTGCAGATGGACCTCTCACAGTCTCTGTGCCCTCCAGCCTGATGCCAACATGTTAATTAAGGGACAAGCAATGTGGTTGCCTTAGTTGGCGTACTGTACTAGTCTGAGTACAGAGCTAAATCATCTCTTTGCCAGGAGCTGGTTTAGAATCACAGAATAATTTCATCTGCAAGTGACCTTTAAGATCATTGACTCCAACCCTAAACATAACACTGTGAAGTCTACCACTAAGCTGTGTTTATAAGTGCCATATCTACATGTCTTTTAAATACCTCCAGGGATGGGGACTCAACCATTTCCCTTGGCAGCCTCTTCCAATGCTTGACAACCCCTTCAGTAAAAAAATTTTTCCTAATATCCAGTCTAAACCTCCCCTGGCACAACCTGAGACCATTTCCTCTTGTCCTGTTGCTTGTTACTTGGGAGAAGTAACCTCGCAACAACCTCCTTTCAGGGAGTTGTAGAAAATGATGAGGTCTACCGTAAGTCCCCTTTTCTCCAGACTAAACAACCCCAGTTCCCTCAGCCACTCTCATAACCACTGCGGTCCAGGCCCTTCCCCATCTCCATTCCCCTTCTCTGGACGTGCACCAGCAACTCAATGTCTTTCTTGTAGTAAGGGACCCAAAACTGAACACAGGATTTGAGTTGTGGCCTCACCAGTGCTGAGTACAGGGGGATGATTCCTTTCCTGCTTCTGCTGGCCACACCATTTCTGATCAAAACCAGGATGCTGTTGGCTGCTTGGGCCACTGCAGGCTTGCATTCAACTACTGTCAAGCAACACCCCAAGGTCCTTTTGTGCCAGGCAGTTTTCCAGCCATAAATCCCCAAGCACTGCATGGGTTTGTTGTGACTCAGGTGTGGGACCCACACACTTGGCCTTGGCCCATGGATCCAGCCTTTCCAGATCCCTCCTTAGACCCTTCCTGACCTCCTGCACAGCTTGGTGTTGACTCCAAACTTACTGAAAGTGCACCCATGGGTTATCCTTGGATATCCTCTCTCTGTGCCCTGCACCGCTTCAGCTTGTTGTACTCAAACTGGGAAGCACACCCCTGTTCACCCCTGTCTGAGCCTCCCATCAAAGGGTTGACTTAAACCAAGGTGGAGGCATCTTTATCCTACCCTGCCGATTCCCATCGAAGGGTTTAACCCTTGGTTACCCCCCTCTCCCCCTCCCATTTCAAGCTGTCAGTGAAATGCCAGCGATAGATCAGGTGCAGGAAATAAGTGGCCAGAGGTCATCTGACTGTGACGGATGCCGCTTTCTCCCTCCCAGCCCTCTGTACCCACCCTCTCCTTGGGCTGCTCCTCACCTCCTCCTCCCCTAGGAGAAACCCTATCTGCCCTCCTCAGTGTCAGCTGAAAGTGAGGATCTGCTTTCAGCCCCATGCCACCACCGCTGCTCTGTTACCGACAGCGGCGCACGCTAAGTGGCTCTGTCGCCCTGACAAAATCCTCATCAGTATTGCTGGCTCCAGGGAGCTTTGCCCAGGAACTGTGGAGATGCACCTGGATAATTATTGAAGGGGATTAACTCTTTGGGATCCTCCCTACTAGGTCCTGCTCCCAGAGCGAGGGGGCAGGGGTTTTGGCAGGGACATGTGGTGAACAAGCTGGAGGGGTGATTGAAATAGGACGGGTATGTTCAGAATCAGAATGTTCCAGCCTGGGGGACTCAAAAGAGATGGGAGGACACCCCAAAATCAAGGACAGAGATGGAAGAAGGCTTCATGGAGTAAGAATCACAACAAGAAAATGCAATTGAACTTTGGCAGAAGACACTCAAGATAGCGGGGTGAATGGATTTTGTCTTGTCTGGCACAAGAGGACAATTACTTTATCTCCAGCTGCTGAAAGAAAGACTGTGAAGCTGTGAAATGCTTCATTCATGGATTCCTGAGGGGAGTTTTTCTTTCTTTAGACTAGAACATGCATTGCATGGCTTCATCCGAAGAAGCCAGTTATCCCAGTATTGCAAGTGGTTGACCTAGGAATCCCAAAGCAGAATTTAAATTCATCTTCTTGCAGATGAGGCAGGAGCCTTAGTCACAATCCACTGCAATAGATAATGCAAACTGGACAAATGAGTCTTTAGGAAGTCATAAAAGAACTCACCTATATGGCTGCAAGGGAGTTCCCTTCAGATAATACGTCTCTTGCCACCCCTTGCCATGCACATTGTCACTAACACCCAGGTCCGCCAGTCTTTCTAAACCAATTTCCTCACACTGAGGAGCAAACCAAAAGGCCTGTGTATGTGTCTGGATTGCCTTTTCATGACATGATTAGCCCAACGTTTTTAATTCAGTTGTATGGACCTCAATCTCCATATCCATCCAATCATGGGGAAAGAGTAAAGAGCTTGTCACTCACGACTTGTAAGTGAAAAACCGGACAGCTGTCAAGATCTATTGAAGAGCCTTCTTGCTGTCATATCAGATGTTCAGAGGATTTTCAGTGGCTTTCAGGCTTAGTGGTCCAAACTCAGCCGAGACCCAGGTAAGTGTTAGAATTAACATATATGGAATCACAGAATAATCAAGGTTGGATAAGACTTATGAGATCTTCCTATAAGAATGTCCCTTTGTGTTCATTGCAGCTATCAAAATATGACATATGCATATCGCAGTCCCTGAGAAGGCAGGTTGGTGGTGAGTGGGGTGCAGAGCAACTGGAACTTGGAGAGGTTTTCATTCTGGATTAAAATTCTAACACTTCCAGTTTGAGGGAGAAAGCGAAGACATTGGCTCCTGGGAAGGTGATGCTGCCATCCTTGGCATATAGAAGGGCTAGTCATTTGTGTCCCGATAATTTAGGTGTTCCAGAAGTCACGTCTGAGTTTATCCACCAAACCTAGGTGCCTGATCCTTCTGCTGTCTATTTTGGAGATGGTCTGGCTTCTAGCAACTAAGTTTCCAGCTGGAGAGCAGAGTGAAACCAGGGTGCAAAGCAGAGGTGGACTGACACGTGCTAGGGTTCATCTTGAAAATGAGATGGAGCAAGGCAATGGGTGCGTGACCAGGCTTGGGAGCTTGAAGCATTCCAGGTCATAGAACGGTTTGGGCTGGAAGGGACATTGAAGATCATCCAGTTCCAAAACCTCCAAAACCCCTGCCATGGGCAGGGACAGCTCCCACTGGATCAGGTTGCTCAAAGCCTCATCCAACTTGGCCTTGAACATCTCCAGGGATGGGGCAGCCAAAACTTCCCTTGGCAACCTGTGCCAGGGCCTCACCACCCTCACTCCCTTCTTTCAGCTTAAAACCATTCCTCCTTGTCCTATCCCTGCATTCCCCGGTAAAGAGCCCCTCCCCAGCTTTCATATAGCCCCTGTCAGTACTGGGAAGTTCTTCCCAGGACTTCTCGAGGCTGAACAACTCCAACTCTCTCAGCCTGTGCTGATGTGGGAGGTGCTCTGGTCTTCACATCATCTTTCTGTCTTTCCTCCGGACTTCTGTGTTGAGGACTCCAGAGCTGGATGCAGGGTTCCAGGTGGGGTCTTACAAGACTGGAGGAGTAAAGTACCCTCCCTAAGCCTGCTGGTCACACTTCTGATGCAGCCCAGGATACAGCTGGTTTTCTGGGTTGTGAGAACACATTGCTGGCTTGTGTTGTGTTGAGCTTTTCATCCACCAGAACCCCATAGTCCTTCTCTTCATCGCTTTTCTTTGCCCAGCATATATTCGTGCTCGTAATTGTCCTGGCCCAGGTGCAATTCCGTATCCATTGAGTGGTCCATCCATTAGAAATAACTGAGGATCCCAGATGCCATCTGGAAGATGAAAAGCAACCCCAAAGCAGCAAGAAAGTGTAGAAACCTGCAGTTCCACTGAGTACAGTGTGTAGATTTTGCATGGAGGACTTAGGAGCTGATACCTCCTGTTTTGTTTGAGGGACTGCAATTAGAAGAAGGACCACATGGATATTTCTAGACATTTCTAGCGAGACTGTGATGCAGTTGCAGGGGAAAGAAAGTTCAGACTGAACAAGATGACTGCAGTGCTCATTCTGCAGCCTTTCACAACCCAAATACTCCAAGGATGGGAGGAAAACCACTTTTGTAAAGATCTGCCTTGGCTTTTGGCCTGGAAATGAGGAAGAGCATTAACTGTAATGTGTTGGAGGCGGGGACAAGCACAAGGAATTTTGTTAAGTAGTTAATGGATGCAGAATTCGGTCAGCCCTGTGGCACAGACTCTTGCTAACTCGGGGATTTTAGCAACCCTGTGGGATGCAGGCTTGGATAGAAGTGCTCTGAAAGCAGACACCCTCTGGCCGTGCACTGGGATGGCTGTAGGGGAAATTTGCGTGCTGGAGGGATATTAACTCCAAGGCAGAGTCCCGTTACTGGGAAACCTGCCCTGCTTGTGGCAGCACGGTGGCTGTTAGCATCCCTTGTTCCATGATCCTGGAGCATCCTTGGCTGGCATCCCTCTTTCATTAGTCTGAGCGAGTTAACGGGATCACAGCCCCTGTTAACAAGAAAGTAATTCCTTGATTTCCGACTCTATGGCAATTGGCGTCACTAGGTGAGTGATGTGGTTTAAAGAAAACCCTCTTTGTGGCCAAGATCTTTATGAATATCCCTGTCCAGCTTTGCCTTCCCTCCTTATCTTGTTCTGCCCTGAGATTTCCAGCATGGAGCAGCTGGGGAATAAAATGTGAACCTTTCTGGTTTGGTCTCCCAGGCTTTACTGGAGGCTAAGTGAGGTTAATAACTGAACACGCCGGGAGGCATTGAGGAAAGAGACAAGGGAAAAAGCTCCGTCCCTGATCTGATAGTGATAAACGATTGGAGATAGGATATCTGATTTCTTCTCTCTGGTGGTCTCTACAGTAACAGCTTCCAGGCAAGCGTGCCAGCCATTCATTAAAGGAAAACGGCAAAGATTATCGCTAATATCTTGAAGATTAGTTAGATAAATGTATGCTGCAGACGAATATGCAGAGGACCAGGTCTTATGGCTACTGCAAAATGCTCCGGCTGCATTGACTGAGCTGAATTTGCATCCAGTGCCGTGCAGAGTGCTCATAAAGCTGATCCGTGGCGTTTGGATGTGTTTGTAAACACACAGCATGCATGCACTTAATGCACAACCACGGCCTCCTTTTGCGGTTAGAAGCACCGAAAATTGTATGAGGAGAGCAGCCTGAAAGCGCAAGTCATTTGCTAAATGATCCCCAGCAAACTCTGAGCGTGATTTAAGAACGATAAAAATGACTTTATGAGGTGGTAAGTCAGCCAGGATGGAGCTGGTGCTTGTTAATGAAAGTCCTCACCTGGATCAGTTCTAGATAGTTGAAAAGCATTGGGATACTTCCAAAAACACAGAGGAGGAGAGAGAGAGATTTTCCCATAATTAATTACAAATACAAATCCTCTTCATAATTTTTAGACCTGAAAATTGCATTTTTTTCAGACATTAAGTACAAAAATCCTGCTCTAAAGTAGCCCTTCTTGAGGTTTCCAGAGGATCCATCCCAGCTAAAGATCACTGTTGTGAATGTGAACAGGAAGCTTTGCTGCAGAGAAGCTTTCTGACAGAAAGGGATACCCAGCACTCAGTGTCAGATGTTGTTTTGTTTCCTTTTTAAAAACCAGCAAGCAGAAACACTCATGGTGCTAAGTCTAAATGAGGCAAAAACTGTTGTTTCATATTGACGCAAGTGTCAGCTCTTGTTTCTCTTCTTTTAAACTTGAAAGCCAAAGTCACATTTTAAGTCAAAATAGAGGAGAAATGCAAGGGATGCTGGAAGGGAACCAGTGTTTGGAACCACTATTTTGCTGTGCAAGGAGAAACCGGAGGGAAAAGCTCCAGCCTTCTCTCCATCCTTTGGCTTGGTTTGCTGTGGGAAAGGAGTGAGCACAGCCACCTTGTCCTGGCACAGGCTGGACTCACCCCAGGACTGGCTGGATTTAGGATGCATTGTCCTCTGCTGAGCCAAACAAGGTATTTTGTGCCCTCTGCACCTCTCTCGTCACAGAGGGATGTCCCTAAGAGTACAGGACAGAGCTGTTGTAGTTGTGACCTGGGCTAGAGCTCCTAAGTGATGGAAAGCTCCTGGATTTTTATTTCCTCAATCCAGAATCACAGAATGGGTTGGGTTGGTAGGGACCTCAGGGATCACCCAGTTCCAGCTACCCATCCAAGGACAGGGTCACTTTCGACTGAATCAGGTTGCTTTTTAATAATAGTGGCCTTGCTTTTTTATTAGCATTTTAAGAGGTCTCTTCTTCCTGATTTTTTTGGCCCCTCTCCATCTGGTGGAGCACCGCTGAGCAGAAAAAGGTTAGAAATCCCTGGTCTAGGAGGAGCAGCAAAAGGGATGCAGGAACCTAAGGATGACCCCCACATCCATGTGGTTGCTGACGCTAGGGCTGTGGCTCTGCTGTCATTTAATGCTTCTGAGTGATGAATTGTGCTAGTGAAGCATCTTAAGAAGCCAGGAGGAACCATGAGGGCCAGAATTTTGTGCCTGGCCAACTCTGTCCCTTCACCAATACCCTCAAAAACTCTAAAATACATCAGAGGATCATGGAATGGTTTAAGTTGGAAGGGACCCTAAAGCTCATTCAGTTCCAACCCCCCTGCAATGGGCAAAGACACACTCCCCCCTGGATTCAGCTGCTCAAGGCCCCATCCAAGTTGTCCTTAATCACTTCTAGGGAGGGGGGCATCCACAACTTCCTTGGGCAACGTATGCCAGTGTCTCACTACCCCCATCATGAAGAATTGCAACCCATTGCTTGATTTCTATCAAATCCACTAAGGAGGTGGATGTGGCTTTTCTGCAAGGTTTGCAAAAAAGGGCTTTCTGGGGGCAAAGGAAGGAGCAGAATCCAAGAACCTTTGATGGCCCAGAGCTCTTGGAGACATTGCAGCTGCAGAAAGGGTCTGGTGGCCTCCAGGGTACCAAAACTGCTCCTGTACTGGTATAAAATCCATGTGCTGCCAGCACAGCTATAAAAGCAAAAAAACCACATTTCCACAGCAGGAATTTTCACTGGAGCAGGAAGGGTTGAATCTGATGGGAAGGTATGAGAGAGAAAAAAGAAAAAAAACCCAAAAAACACCAGGAAGATTTACATGAAATACAGCAGTTTTTAACCTCTTCTCTCCCACCATGTCTTCTCCGTGCTCCCGAAGTTTCCTTCCACCCCGTTGTGGCAGCCCTCCCTTCCCTGTGCAATAAATAGAGATGGCTGGATAACAAAGAGCAGGCTTTTTTTTTTTTTTCTCTTTATTTGCCACCTCTGCATTCAGCTGGAGGTGGGATGCTCTGTGTGTGTGTGTGTGTGTGTGTGTGTGTGTGTGATGAAATTCAGGCCAAGCAAGGCAGTGTACAGAATTCAGCCGCCCTCAGCAGTAAATACTAGCGGGAGCAGCAGGATTGAAAGAGCTGGCGGAGATGAGAAAAGAAAGGATGTGCGTAATTGCACACTCGAAATGCCACCTTCAATTGTGGCTGCAGAGAAGCCAGCCTGTTCCCTGCCGCAGCCCCAGAGAGCACTGCCAGGGCACTGCCCATTCCCCAGCACCATCCTTCATAGCCAGCAGGAAAGTATTTTACAAGATATGATGTCAAATATTAGGATTTCAGTCCATTCATTCACTTATTCCCTAGTATCTGTTTTTCTGGTGAATCGGGCAATCTCATCAGATCATGAACTGTAACAGTTCTTAGCAGACTCTTTTACTGGATGCATGCACACTTGCACCCTTCAGAAAGCAAATAATTGCCTTGTACAAAGATTTTGTGCAGCACAATGGCTGCAGTTTCCTCTGTTGCTTTTCTTTTCCAATCACAAATTTGGACACAGACTTACGAGCACACACTGCATCTACAAAATAAAGGATGGGAGGTAAACTGAGGCAGATTTAGGAGCATCCAGGGCATCTTTGCAGCCAGCCCTAGCCAGGAGCATCACCTTCTGTGCCAGCCTGGTGGATTTTGGCTCAGCTGTAGTTTTGGCTTGGCTGTGCACAACCTTTGTGTCCCTGGAGAGCAGTCATGACTTAATCTCTCACCCTGTCCTTGCTGTGGAGTCATTTTTTTCCTCAATTTTAGTTTTGGGAGCTCTTCTTTGATTTTTAGGACAGGCTTTCGTGATGCTGCTATTCCTCAGATGGAGCCCAAGCTCTTGACTGGCTCTTATTTCTCCACTGCCCTGAATTCATCGCAGGTACCTCCCCCACAAAGTGAAAACCTGGGCAAATCTTACAGCCCGTAGAGATGCAGCTTATACCTATGTAAGTATTATTTGAAGCTGTGCCTTTGCGATAATGCCACAAAATGCTGGTCAACACTTTTTTTGATAGTGGAATTTTCTTCCGGAAAACATCTTCTTGTCAAAAAAAAATCGTCTTGGGATCAAGCTGATTGCAGCAATGTTTTTTTATATTAAAAATATTGAAATGAGTTGTTTCAACTGTCTCACTTTGCTTTCAAAGCGACAAACTATTTTGTAATGCCGAGGGAAAACATTCTGCTTCAGCTCTGCTGAGGTATCCAGGTTTCTTCAAGTGTTTATAGTTAAACCTTGGATTTAACAATATATTGGATTATAAAGTTGAGATTTCTGCCATGTTTCATTGCTAGTACATTGCTAGTACATAGGAACATTTTTATTTAACTGAACTAAACCAATGTAACCTCAGAACAAAACATTTCCAGGTTGATTTTGTTCTGAGGATAAATTTCAAATTCTTATATGTATTTTTGGCTTCAGAAAGCAACCCCATTTCCAGATGTCAGGATTTTCAGGCAGAATAAAATGTCATTTTCCAGCAAAATGATGTGTTGCACACTTAGGCAACTGCTCCAAAAATAATTCCAGGTTCCCATGTGGGTTTTGCTCAGACTTCTCTTAACAGAATATATTTTTTAAGACTTTTTTTTCGCATGTGAGAGGAGTCCACATGCAAATGTGAGTAATGATTGACACAGGGGTTGATTGGGTAGAAGGAGAGATTTAGATTAGACACTAGTAACATTTTTTTCACTGTGAGGGAGGTGAGGCACTGGCACGGGTTGCCCAGAGAGGTTCTGGCTGCCCCATCCCTGGAGGTTTTCAGAGCCAGGCTGGATGAGGCACCCAGTAGGTACAAAAAAAAGGGCTTCAGGTGCCAGCTGGTTTGAAGTCCTTCTGCTTTGCAAAAAGAAGTCAAACCTTTAACATTTCTTCAGAAGGTTCATCAGTGCTTTTCTGCCTAATGCTGTTTATATCCCAGGAGTTTTCCGTGTCCATGCTGGTTATCACTGCTTGTGCTAAATAACAATGTTGGCACCACAGTCAGAAAACAGCTCAGCACTTGGTAAGAGCTGAGTTAACCCTCAGTAAGAAAATAGTGTCTGCTCCCAGGATCCTGCCACCTAAATGAAGAGATGGAGCTTAAAGAGGGGGGGCACCAGGAGATGACATGGGATGTGTGTATCTCTCTGTGCTGTTACCATCACCACTGCCCTTGCTCGAGCGAGTCCTCTAAAGCTGAAACAGCTGAGGCAATAGAAAAGAAGAGGCAGACCCTACCTCAATGCTCAATAATCGATTTGCACTGTAATTATTTATCTCCTTGGCAGAACAAACCGAAAGTCCCTTCCCAAGAGGGCGATGCTTTTGTAGCCACATTAACATCCCCACAACTCTGGGTGGGAGTGAAGCTCGGTGGGTTCAATGAAGAGAACACCACACACCAAATCATGATATTATTTGAGGGCTGGCAGAAAGTGAACCAAAAATCCTTTGGAAAGGGCTGGCTGCAGTCAAATTCCAGAATATAGAATGATTTAAGGGGAAAAAAAAAGTGTGAATTCATTCTTATGGTAGCTCTTAACATTATTATTTCTGTGCAGGATGTGGACCAGGTCTTTTTCTGTCTTCTTTCCTTAAGAAAAAGGGAGAGACACAGACTTATAAAAGATTTTCCTTCACCTATGATGCACAGGATTTATTTTACATTTTCATGTGCTTGTTTATTAAAGAGTGTATGGATATGCCTGCAAAAAGAAAATCAGACTTTCTCTGCAAGAATTGTGTATCCTTATTATAGGTCTATTACATCTACTTATATTGTCTTCCTGTGACAGCACAGAGTTTAAAGGAAAGCCTTTTTCTGGCGGGCTGGCAGTGAAGTCCCCGTTTCTATGAACAGTTAGGCACAAGTGTGGCTTTGATCGAATCATGAAGTGAGGTAGTACCATTTTACAGTCACTTCTCATTCAATTTTCCCCAGCCACAAAATATCACATCATTTAAAAAGGCAAGAGAGAGGCTGGAGCCTTGGGTATCTGCATCAGACACACACATGCCTATTTATACCTCCCGGTCCGGTAAGAGGCACCCAGCTAGGCTGGTGTAAAATCAGGAACGAATCCATCAATGTCAGCACTTTCCCATCGCTACAAAGGCAATCCAGCCAAGCTTAAGCCCAGCCCCCTCTCTCATGCTCCATCTGGATGCGCCCCTCAAAGGATACAAGGGAGCCAGAATTTTAAATCACCATTTATATGATGTCAAGTCTCTTTATTGCACTCTCTGGCTCCAAAGTGGTCCCATCTTGTATAAACCTGACATTATCCCTTTAAGATTCCAACTCCCTAATAAGTTTTTATTCAAAGACGGAGCCCGGGCGTGCAACTGGAGCTTTTACCCAAGTGTCCGCAGCCTCGTCTTTTCTCTCCAGCCCTTCGTCCCTGTTGATGTGCTGATCAATTACTCATCAAATCTTAATGTGTGCTTTAACTCAACTGTGGCATCTTAATCAGAGCGTTGACTGCCGAGTGTCAGCCCCATCGACTTGGGGGAGCTGGGACAAATGAGCCCATCGACTGCCTGGTTGGAAAGAGCATTTCTGCAAGCTTGACCTGCCGTCTAGTGGCTGCAAGGGAAGAAGACAAATTAAGACATATGCGCGGGGTGGAATGGTTGGCAACGCCTCTTTGCAAGGTTGGGGACATGGTGGGTGAGTGAGGACTGAGTGTGGGCTGTGGGGTGGGATCCTTACACTCTTGGTCCTCTTTAGGAGCAGGTGTTAGGGTGAGGAGGCTTCCCATGAAGTTGCTTTCAAAGGGGCTTGTAAAGCCTCTTTGCAAGGCTGGAGAGGTGGTGGGTGAGTGAGGACTGAGTGTGGGTTGTGGGGTAGGTCCTCAGCCTCTTGGTCCCCCTTAGGAGCAGGTCTTAGAGTAAAGAGGCTTTCGGTGAGGATGGTATCACTGGGAGCATCAGTAGATGTGGTGCTGGGTGGGACAGTGTGGAGAGAGTGTGGGGGTCTGTGCCCCTTGGGCAGGTCTGCACACACGTGTGGGGCTGGATCAGCTGAGCATAGGGTGAGTGCTGGAGGGTGTGGGGGTGCACAGGGTAGAAAAGCAGATTATTTGACATCAGAGTGTCTGTGTGCATGTATGTTGTGTGTATTCGGGGTGGGGGGAGGTTGGAATTAGATGATCTTTAAGATCTTTTCCATCTCAAACCATTCCATGTGCACGCATGCATGGCTGTGTGGTGTCTCCTCATGGGCTGCTGAGAAGCAATTTCTGTTTGTGTATATCCACTTGAGCATCTTAATGCATTGTGTTTGCATGTGTGAAAGCTCTCATGTCTTCAACCACAAAGACAGGTCTCTGGGATCCTAGGAGAGGAGGGACCCCAGGAAAGGCACTGGCTGAGACTGGGGACACAAGGCAAGGCTTGATATATTTCCAGCTCGGAAAGCCAACTGTATCCCGGGCTGCATCAAAAGAAGTGGGACCAGAAGGGTGAGGGAGGACATTCCGCTCCTCTACTTTGCTTTTGTGAGACCTTGCTTGGAGTGTTGCATACAAGTCTGGAGTCCTCAGCACAGGAAACATGTGGATCTGATAGAGCAAGTCCAGAGGTGGCCATGAAAATGATACAAGGGCTGGAGCACTTCCCATTTCAGGACAGGCTGAGAGAGTTGGGGATGTTCATCCTAGGGAAGAGAAGGCTCCAGGGAGACGTTCTAGCAGCCTTCCAGTACAGGCCTACAGGAAAGCTGGGGAGAAGCTCTTAGTCGGAGAGTGCAGAGGTAGGATGAAGGGGAATGGTTTTCAGCTGGAAGAGGGGATTTAGGTGAGATGTTAGAAAGAAATTCTTTTCTGTGAGGGTTAGGAGGCACTGGCATAGGTTGTCTGGAGAAGCTGTGGCTGAGCCTTCCCCAGAGGTGTTCAAGGCCAGGTGGATGAGGCCATGAGCAACCTGATGCAGTAGGAGGTGTCCCTGCCCATGGCAGGGGGATTGGAGCTGGGTGGACTTCAAGGTCCCTTCTAATCCAAACCATTGTAGGATTCTACGATATATAGGACAGCCTACACACTGTGCCTTGGGACCTCATCCCTGAGGTGAAATCCCGTGGCAGTCCACAGCAAAGCATCCACCCTGCTTTGGGCTGATTTCAATCATTCCTTGCAAGCCTTTTCTAGTGTTTTTTAGATTTTTTTTTCTCAATAGCATCCATTTGAAAAGCTGCTTAAAGGAACAACAAAGAAATAGCTGACACAGACCTGAGCCAGTGAGAGAGAGCAGGTCAGGATTGCTGCACTGCTCTGGAGTCTCAATGATGTTTGCATCCAAGCTTGTATCTTGTTTTAAAAATCTCTTCGCCTTCCAGACACCTCTGCTACAATCCTGGAAGAGACCCAGGGCACACTTTTGGGAGGGGTGGGACTATCAGGTAGCAGATCCAGCACTTCCAAAGGAGCTGAAAGCATACCCCATAGCCAGGGGAAGTGGTGGATTGTGTTGGCTCTCTGCCTGACCCTCCCCAGTCAGATACAGAATTAGCTGAGGGCAAAAATACTTTGAAGTCAGGTACTTCAGTTAAGTGCCGACAAGCAGGAGGGATGTGTCCGGGATTCTGGGGTATGTAATGATTGGAGGAAGAATTTATTTATTTATTTATTTATTTAAGGCTAGAATGATCCCTGTGGGATGCTCTAGAGATCACAAGGGCTTTGCAGCTCCTGTTCCACTCTAGAAGTTTTTCGGAGGTTTGGACAGCACTGCATGCACATTGTTATCTCCTGCCTAGAGCCATGCTAGCCCTGCAGGTGGTTTATATAGTTGTGGCTCATATAGTTGTACCTGGCCCTTGGCCCATGCCAGTGGTGTAGTGTCTGTGTATCTCAGGAAGAACATCCACGGCTGGTAAGTGGCAGTCTTGCTCCTTAAACTTAATTCTTCATTTGTTTTCCAACTCAGTTGAAGAGCCTGGCGAGGATTAAAGTGTCCACAGTGCTCAGTGCTGTGCAAACAGTCCCTGCTCCAAATCACCCCTTTGCCTTCCCCAGCATCCAGGAGAGACTGGAGGGCTAATCTTAATAGTAATACAACTTTTCCACCCACCTGCCTCCTCCATGGTCACAAGGCACCCTTAAGAAGATAAAGCAACACATTAGTCACTGGTTTAAACTGTCCCATGAAATCTTTCCTCGTGCCACTGAAAAGATGACAGCATTTCGCTTGCAAGGATACAGGTTCAACAAGGCCAAGTGCAAGGTCCTACACGTGGGTTGGGGCAATGTGCGATTTCAATACAGGCTGGGGGATGATGTGATTGAGAACAGCCCTGAAGAGAAAGACTTGGGGTGCTGGTTGATGAGAAACTTGACGTGAGCTGGCAACATGTACTTGCAGCCCAGAAAGCCAACCATGTCCTGGGCAGCACCCAAAGCAGAGTAGCCAGCAGGATGAGGGAGAGCATTCTCCCTGCTCTGCTCCGCTCTCGTGATACGCCACCTGGAGTCCTGTATCCAGTTCAAGAATCCCTAGCATGAGAAGGATGTGGAACTGTTGGAATGGGTCCAGAGGAAGCCATGAAGAGGGTCCGAGGGCTGGAGCTCCTCTGTTCTGAGGACATGCTGAGGGAGTTGAGGTTGTTCAGCCTGGAGAAGAATGGGTGCTGAGGAGACCTTCTAGCAGCATTCCTGTACTTAAAGGGGGCCTATGGGAAAGCTGAGGACAGACTTTTTAGCAAGGTCTGTAGTGATGGGACAAGGAGTTATGGTTTCAAACTGAGTGAGGGGAGATTTAGACTGGATACAAGGAAGACATTTTTCACAATGAGGGTGGGCAGGCACCGCCACAGGTTGTACAGGGAAGTAGTGGAGGCCCCATTCCCGGAAACATTCAAGGTCAGGTTGGATGAGGCTCTGAGTAACCTGATCTGGTTGAAGATGTCCCTCCTCACTGCAGGGTGATTGGACTGGATGACCTATAAAGGTCCCTTCCAACCCCAAACATTATATGATTCTATGGCTTATGAGAGCAGAATAAAGAGTCCATCCTGGACAGAGTCCACTTTCCAACAGTGGCCTTAAGCAGTCTCTTTCAATGCGAAAACTAACAAAAGAACAAATGTGTGATACATCTTCTAGCAGCTGGTATCCAGCTGTTCCTAGTTCACGGGATTTCCTGAGCCTGTTGTCAACTTGTGCATTTAGTAACAGTCAGCAGATCCCTCACCCAAGAATATATGTATGGAGCCTGCTCTTGAAACCCTCAATGGACTCTGCAGTATCCACTGGCAAGCAGTCCCACATGTTGATAAGCCAGTGTATGAGAAGTATCTTGTTAAAGCATCAGCTCCTACATTGTGTCCTAGAGTCCTGTGTTCAGTTCTGGAACCCCCAAAATAAGAAGGATATGGAATTGCTGGAACAGGTCCGGAGGAGCCCACAGAGATGATCTGAGGGCTGGAGCACCTCTGCTCTGAGGACAGGCTGAGAGAGTCGAGGCTGTTCAGCCAGGGGAAGAGGAGGCTCAGGGTAGACCTTAGAGCAGCCTTCCTGTACTGAAAGGGGTTCCAGGAAAGCTGAGGAGGGACTTTTTCCAAGGGCATGGAGTGATGGGATGAGGGAGAATGGCTTGAAACTGGAAGGGGGAAGATTTAGAGCGGACATTAGGAAGAAAAATCTTCATACTGAGGGTGGTGAGGCACTGGCATATGTTGCCCAGGGAAGTCATGGATGCCCCACCCTGACAGTGTTCAAGGCCAGGTTGTATGGGGCTATGAGCAACCTCATCCAGTGGGAGGTGTCCCTGCCCATGGCAAAGGGATGGAACTGGATAATCCTTAAGGTCACTTCCAACCCAAACCATTCTATGATTTATTTCTTCTTGGAAGATACTGTGATTTTTTTTTAGGTTGATTTGTGATTTGAAGGACTCTTTCACTGATTTGGGGGCCATCGGTTGGGTTGTCAAGACTGCAGAAGGTTGCATGTTGATGCTTTATCTTCATCTTAAACTGCCAGCATTTACAGACACATCAAACTGGCTAAAAGCACATGATGTCAATTTGGGGTTTAAGTGAGCAGGATGAGAAGGAGACGTCAGTCAATGTAGTGTCATCTTGAGGAAATGTAAAGAACAGCCCTCAATCCTCCACATTTGAGATGATTATTATTGAATGGGGTCTGCCACATTGTCAATGAGTCTTTCCAGTCTCTTGAGGTATCCCTAGGGCACTGGGGCAGGGACTTGGTATTAGAAGCTTTCCAGCCCACATTGCGGGATATACATAAACTTGGTGAAACAGAAACAGGTGAGGTGCCTGCTTGGGACTGTGGAACACTGGCTAAACATTGTCAGACCTGTCTCCCAGGCCATCTTGGCAGACCAGTTCCCTTCTCTATCGAATGGCCATAATCACCCCAGACTCTTTCTTAAGAAGAAATTCACGGTAGTCTTTCCCTTCATATTGCAATGCATAAGCCAGAATCAACTCCAGGCTCTAGCTGGAACATTCCATGCAGTAGAGGAGTAGCTAAGATCCAGCCTCTGTGAACCAGATGATGATAGTGCTTGGAGCAGGAAAAAACACAGCAGGATTTTTTTTTCCTGATGTGTGGAAAAAAACATAGTCTTAATGACCAAAATGGTGAAGAATCTGGAGAACAAGTCTTATCAGAGATGGCTCAGAGAGTTGCGGTTGTTGAGCCAGGAGAAGAAGAGGCTGAGGGGAGACCTTATAATTCTCTACAACTACCTGAAAGGAGGTTGTAGAGAGGTGCGTGCTGGTCTCTTCTCCCAAGTGCTAAGAATGAGAGGAAATGGCCTCAAATTGTGGCAGGGGAGGCTTAGATTGGATAGCCAAAAAAATTTCTTCATCAAGAATGGTAAAACATTGGAAGAGGCTGCTCAGGGAAGTGGTGGAGTCTTCATCCCTGCAGGTGTTTGAAAAGCATGTAGATGTGGCACTTGGGGACATGGTTTAATTGACACGGTGGTGTAAGTCTGGTCGTTGGACTGGATGGTCTTAAAGGTCTTCTCCCATCTTAGGGGTTCTATGTTTCTGTAAACATAACATGTGGATTTGGGGAGAAAATCTTCAATTGTTCCAGAGATGTCATTGTGCATAAAGAAGCTCTGAGACTCCACTTCCTGGCTGAGCTCAATGTCTGAAGATGAGACATCAAGAAAAAAGTTGGAGAAGAATATCCAGAGTTCAGGAAGATGTCTCCCTTGAGAAAGGACTTCATTCCTCCTGGGTGGATGGAAATGGGGTTCTCCTGGGATGGACAAAGAGGTGGAGATGGAGATGCATCCAAAAAAAAAAAAAAAGGGACAAAACTGGGGAAACGGCAGAAACATCTGATGAACAATCCAAGCAGAGCAGAGATGCAGCAATTTCTCTTCTGAAGAATCTGTCCGTGTTCAAAATGCAAGGGGAAGACAAAGAGCAAGAGAAGAGCAAGAGAAGCCACTTCATACAACAGTGATCTGTCCCTTGACAGCACCACCTCTCTCCGATTCCCTGATAAATGGACTCCTCAGATTTTGCCTGACTTGAGATGTGCAGGCAGATGAATGCCTCCGAATCCCAGCCAAACAGCTCATCTTCTCTTGCTATAGATCTGGAGGCTTCTGGCATTTGTGAAGGATGAGTGCACTCAGCAGGGTCCCAGGCTGGCCAGTGTGGAGGGGAGGCACTCAGAATGGCCCCATGGGGAAGCAGCAGTGGATTTGGAAAGACTCCAAGTAGTCAACATGAAAAGCCTCTCCCCATAGGAACTGGCCTGCACTCTTCAACCATCCTCACCCAAGAAGACCTCCCTGCTTACAACCTATGGGAAGAGTCAAGGAAATGCCGGTAAAACGCTGATTGTCTTTGTAAGGATCTGTGTAGCTGAGCTATCCATACCTCTATAAGTGATGAGGTCCAAACACTTATGGGTTTTCAGTAAGCTTTTTATGTTCTCCCCTTGTGTCCATGCTCAGAGGCCTGGTCTGGATGGTTGGACTTTATCAATAATCTTAGAGCTCTTTTCCAGCCTCAATGATTCTATGATCCTATGGTCCTGGCCCAGGAGGAGCAGTGAAAGGTTCTAGTCATGGTTGTGAAAGGGAGATGCAATGTACTTCATGGGGATGAGTTTCTATCTCAAGTGGCCTTATGTTCTTGGATACAGTACAGATGAGAATATAAAATGCTTCAAGGAAGACACTACAAAGCTCTTGCCTTTTGTATAACATGTTGACAGGCTGAGAGAGTTGGGGGTGCTCAACCTAAAGAAGAGAAGGCTCCAGGGAGACACTTTAGTAGCCTTCCAGTACTTAAAAGGGGCTCCAGGAAAGCTGTGGGGGTGTGTAGGGGGGTGTTTTTTATCAGGGAGTGCAGGGAAAGGGTGAAGTGGAAAAATTTTAAGCTTAAAGAGGGGAGATTTAGAAGAGATGTTAGGAAGAAAGGACTTTTCACAAGGGCCTATAGTGAAAGGATGAAGGGGAATGGCTTTGAATTGGAGGAGGGGGTGAAGATTTAGACTGGACATTAGGAAGAAATTCTTCACAATGAGGATGGTGAGGCACTGCCACTGGCTGCCCAGAGAAGTCATGAACGCTCCATCCCTGGAGGTGTTCAAAGCCAGGTTGGATGGGGCTTTGAGCAACCTGATCCAGTGGGAGGTGTCCCAGTCCATGGCAGAGGGCTGAAACTGGATGATCTTTAAGGTCTTCTATGCAAAGCATTCTATGATATTGCCTGCTTGTTCTTCTAGCCTGTCTTGTTACATTGGCATTAGATCTCTGTCCCAAAGCTTAGCTTAAGAAAGATTGGCCTAAAGCTCTTGGCCAACCTGAGCTTAAATAAATTGTCCAGTGTCAAAGAAAGGGTTCGCAACAGAGCAGGAAAGAGACCCCAGGTGCCTTTTGCAGACCAAGTTCCTACTCAGGCTTCTATCCCTCTGTGTTACTCAAGGAACAGTGGGTAAGGAGCATTTCGCTGCAAAATCAGACAGGAAACACCAGCTTTGCACAGGTATAAATAGTTACACATAGAGCAGTGGGAAATTGAGACACTGAGGGAAGCGTGGAGACAGGCTGTCATTCTGCAGAGAGTTCAAAAGCACCTTTTTCCTGTAAAAAAACATGCATAAGTGCATAAGTTTCTGCTCTCCTGCTTTTAAAAGAAAAAATCAGTTTTATTCCTTCTGGTGTTTTCACACATACTGAAAAGTCCCTTGGGGTAACAGTACAAGTCCATTGGGTCTGGACAAACATAGTGCTGGAAGTTACAGAGGTGTGATAAATTATCAGACCTTGTATGTTAAGACATTAGCTGAGTTAGTAAGTCTACAAGCTTTGTCTCGTAGCTTCCCCCAGCATCCATCAAGCTCACCATGTGGACTGATGGCATTTTGGACAGTTCCCCTTCTTTGCTTTGCCCATCAGTGATATCAGATTCTCCCTCTTAACATTGCTTATTATAGAATGGTTTGAGTTGGAAGGGACCTTAAAGCCCATCCAGTTCCACCCCTCCTGCAACAGACAGGGACAGCTCCCGCTGGACTAGGCTGCTCAAGGCCCCATCCAACCTGGCCTTGAACGTCTCCAGGAATGGGACACCCACAGCTTCCCCAGGCAACCTGTGCAAGGGCCTCACCACCCTCATCATGAAGAACTTCTTCCTAAAGTCTAGTCTAAATCTTCCCCTTTCCAACTTAATGTCATTCTTGCTCATCCCTGTCACTACATGCCTTCGTAAAAAGTCCCTTTCCATCTTTCTTGTAGGACCCCTTCAGGTATTGAAAGGTCACTATAAGATCTCCTCAGAGCCTTGTCTTCTCCAGGCTGAACAGCCCCAACTTTCTTAGCCTGTCCTCAGAGCAGAGGGCCTCCAGCCCTCGGATCATCTTTGCAGCCCATCTCTGGCTCTGTTCCAATGGTTCCATCTCCTTCTAATGTTGAGGACTCCAGAACTGATCATCCAGTTCCAACCCCCTGCCATGGGCAGGGACACCTTCCACTAGATAAAGTTGCTCATAGCTTCATCCAACCTAGTCTTGGTTCTGCTTGTCCTCTTTTCTTTCAGATGTTTCATTACACTGAACGGGCCAGATGGGTGTTCTGGGTGAGGATTCAACAGCATCAAAACTCACGAGATATTGGTTGTTCCCAAGTTCATCTCCTTGCGGGTAGAACATGCATTTTGACAGCAGATACCCTAGGAACACACAGCCACTCACATGCCCACACGAATGCACACTCAGAGCTTCAGACTGCTGCAATTAAGAGGACAGCTTTTAATTGGCAATTACAATTCCATTAAGCTGGGTCTGGCAGATCATTTGCTCTGTCAGGAAAGCCCTGAGGCAGAGAAGATTAGTGGCTGGCAGGATCCAGGCTCTTGCACTGGAGCTGTGGAGGAAAAGATAGGTAACAGCTGTGCCTTCTCAGACAGGAAAGGTGGGAAGGAGATTTACACTTGCTTGAAACCACCTTGTCTTTCCTACCCCTGTGGGCTACATCCTACCAGTTCCCTCAGGAGGAAAGCTCAGCAGCACCAGGGATTCGCGAGGCTGTGATCAAATCAGGATCCATGAAACAGAATAAACTTCAGCCCTGAGAGTGCCTGTAAAACAAAGCCTGGACCTTGTGGCTGGAAGGGTAAAAGCATATGTGGCTAGTTCCAAGGGAAGTCCATTGGTTGAAGGTTTATGAGGTGTGGATGTAACATCTGGGCGCTGCTGTACCATGGGCATCTTCACACCATGAAGAATTAATTGAAGGAGGTTGTTCAGGAACTACTCAAGTTCTGTTCCTGGCTTTTCAGAAGATCAGGTGTATGGTGCTTAACCTCTCTCTACAGCCACCTACACTGTTGGAAATTTCACCCTCAGGTTTTCTGAGCACTCTGGGGTTCCAGTGTTTTCCTAAACCAGGGTTTGCCCACCCACCCCTAGTTTTCAGGACCTTGAAACTCATCCTGCAATGAGTACTCTGCTCATGGATCCACATTCTCCTGGCTCTCCCTCACCAACTGGCCCAGCATGCTAGAAACACATTGAGTGTGTCACTGGCATGAACCAACTCATGTGTCAAGTATGATAGTTTCTGTGTAATTTGAATGGTTGACTTGGAATCTTGTTCAAAAACTTCCATGATTTCTCTTTACTGAGAAATATTCTTATCCTTTTTACCTATGTACTGTCAAGATTTCCTTGGTTAAGGGTTTTTTTTCCTACTGATTGTCTGAAAAAACTCAGCTGAGATAAATTTATAACAGGCCAGATAAATCCTGCCTGTGCTACCATCACTAGAGGTTGGGAGAATTCAGAGGACAATCCCAATCTGACTGCACCCTTCCAGGCAAAGCCCTGATTTAAAGGAAGGGTTGGAAAGTCGAACAATACTTAAAGCTGGGGTTTAGGGTTTTCAGAACAAAGGCCATCTTGATGTGGTTACTTAAGAGGGCTCATGGCATGGCCAGAAGGAGGGAGCAGTTTCAGCCCTAGCAGAAGTCATTGCCTATTTGTAAGAGGGAGATAGGAACTTGTTTGTGTTTGTCTGCAAGCTGGCTGTCCCCAGTCCCTGTAAGCTCTGAATTTTGAGGTCAACTTTGATCAGGTTTGACAGAAAAAGAAGGCTGATAAATAATTAATTCCCTGAAAAATCTGTAGAAACGCATAACTGGGGAAGAGTCCACAGTGCCTCCATGGAAGTAAAGGCTGCATGGACTCCACACAAAGTGGAGATGGAAAGGAGAAGGCTGGAAAGCAGAGGGAGATCCATGGGGACATGAATCTTTCAGACTCCCAGCAAGAGACCAGAGAAAACGCTGGCCATACTGTTGGGTGACCATCTATCAATGAGTGACGCACTCTACAAAGGCAGCTTGGTCCTGGAGCTTCTGGGCGCAGCTTGCTATGCAGCAGTGCTTTGGCAGATTGGGGATCCATTGAGTGCATCAGCTATTTGTTTTCTTTCTCTCTGCTCTCAGCAGTCTGTCTCCATCCTGCCTCTCACCACATCCACAGTCAAAAGACCAGTTCCCATCTCTGATCAACACAAGAATGCAGATGCTATTGCTCCCGTAGCAGATTTTCATGCAGACATGTTTATGATTTCCCTGACTTGGAAGTAACTTCCCATGAACTTCTGCAAAGTGAGCTCTTCAATTTCTTTTCAGTCCCAGCATAAAATTCTCCTTTAATGTGGTCCTTCTGATTACTTTTGAGATAGATGCTTCCTATGCACTTACCTTCTATGTTATTTCTTAGGCTGAGGGGAGACCTAATCGCTCTCTAGAACTCCCTGAAAGATTGTTGTGAGGTGGGTGTTGTTCTCTTCTCCCAACAAGCAATAGGATGAGAGGAAACGGCCTCAAGTCGTGCCAGGTGAGGTTTGGTTTGGTTTGGATATCAGGAAAACTTTCCTCACTAAAGGGTTCTCTTCTGGAAGTAGGAAGTTGTTGAAGCCCAAAGAAGTAGTTGAGTTGCTGTCTCTGGAGGTGTTTAAAGGTCAGGCAGATGAGGTTCTCAGAGATGTGGTCTAGTAGCAGACAGGTATGGTTGGACTCAATGATCTCAAATGTCTGTTCCAAACAAATGATCCTATGATTCTATACTCTTCACTCCTATTTTATTTCTTAGGCTGAGGGCTGACCTTTTTGTTCCTTACAATTACCTAAAAGGAGGTTATGGTGAGGCGGGTGTTGGTCTCTTCAATAAACTAAAAACGGGTAGGATGAGAGGAAACAGCCTCAAATTGCACCAGGGGAGAAGTGGATTGGGTACTGGGAAACATTTCTTTATTTTAAGAGTGGTGAAACATTGGAAGAGGCTGCCCAGGGAAGTGGTGGAGTCACCAATACCGGAGGTATTAACAAAACATGTAGATGTGATGTTTCAGGGCATGATTTAGTAGGCATGGTGGCATTGTGTTGATGGTTGGACTTGATGATCTTAGAGGTCTTTTCCAACCTTAATGATTCTATGATTCTTTGAACTCCTCCATACTTGCAGTGCAAGGTCCTGGATCTACTATCTTCCATTTCTTATTTGTTCTCAACATGGGTATCCCTCTGTGATGGGGTATACACACGCTTATATAAAAATAAATAGTGTAAGGAATGATTTTCAGATCTGCTGGCAGATCTGAATCTACAGATGGATGAGAAGGAGAGCTGTTGAGCAAGCATTCCATTTTAATTCCTCATTCGATAGTTCTGGGTGTCTCTCATGCTTCCTCACCTCTCAGACACACAATTGTTCCCCACCCTCTGACAATATAAGAATATGCAGATACTATTGACTTCTGCAATGGTTGGTTTCAAGATTTATTGACCTGAGAAGGGAATATTGACCTGAGATGAAACTAAGGTCAATGTGTGGATCTCAAGGGAGCATAAATTTCAAAATTGACCCACCAGACAGTAGTCAATAAATGAATAGTTAATATAAACATTGTCTTACAAAAATTAATTCTCGGTGACATGGGTTCACATGCAATTTTTATTGTGAAATATGGAAGACAATATTGGTTGCCATGCCTGAAGAATGTGAGTCAGTGTCTGATTATGGAGAGTAATGAAACTGCTGGGAATGGGGGGAAAGGAATTGGATGTGATTATAATTTAATCTTCAGTCAGTAATGGAGCAGCATCTTGTTAGCTGGAGTGGGGTTATGAAGATAACTCTTGAACGTGGTAGGCAGGTTAATGTTTAAGCCTCGGGGAGAAAGATTACAGAAGGTGGTAGCTCACAGAATCATAGAATCATTTGGTTGGAAAAGAGCTTTGAGATCATTGAGTCCAGTCATACCTGTCCACTACTAAACCATGGCTTGTATCAGAAACAGCGTGGCCAGCAGGACCAGGGAAGTGATTCTGCCCCTGTACTTAGCACTGGTTAGGCTGCACCTTGAATCCTGTGTTCAGTTTTGGGCCCCTCACTACAGGAGAGACATTGAGGTCCTGGAGCGTGTCCAGAGAAGGGCAACGAAGCTGGTGAAAGGGCTGGAGAACAAGTCTTATGAGGAGCGGCTGAGGGAGCTTTGTTTGTTTAGCCTGGAGAAGAGGATGTTGAGGGGAGACCTTATCATTATCTACAATTCCCTGAAAGGAGGTTATAGAGAGGTGGGTGTTGGTCTCTTATCCCAAGTGATAGGCGATAGGACAAGAGGGAATGGCCTTAAGCTGCATCAGGGGAAGCTTAGATTGGACATTGAGAAGAATTTCTTCACAGAAAGGGTTATCAAGCACTGGAATAGGCTGCTCAAGGAGGTGTTTTGAGTCACCCTCTCTGGAGGTCTTTGAAAGGCAGATAAATGAGGTGCTTGGGGATATGATTTAGTAGTGGACAGGTACAGTTTGTGTTGATGATCTCAAAGGTCTTTTCTGACCTAATGGTTCTATGATATCTCTGAGCACCTCATCTACCTGTCTTTTAAATACCTCCAGGGATGGTGACTCAACTGGTTCCCTGAGTAGTCCATTCCAGTACCTGATGACCCTTTCAGTGAAGATATTTTTCATAATTTCTGATCTGAACCTGCCCTGGAAGAACTTGATTTTCCGCTGGCCCTATCACTTCTTACTTGGGACAAGTGATGTGACTTTGGTTCTCTGTGTGTGGGCTCTTCATAGGTCTCAACAAAGCTAAGAGGGAAACCTTTCCTCTTTTCAGTGGACTGAAGCTGAGATCCACATTTGTAGTCCTCTGCTTTTAAACTCTTACAGTCTTCAGTCAAGGTAGTCAATGAGGAAAAAATGTGTTTCAGGTCTCATCTTGTTGGATATCATCTTGTTATCACCATGATGTGTGGGGACATGTGGAGTGGAAATGTCAGGACCTCTTTTCATGCCATGACTTTTCAAATTCCATGGAGAGTGGCTTGGCAACCACATCTGCCAATTCCCGCAGGACTCTGGGATGCATCTCATCAGGTCCTATGTTCAGGTTCCTCAGGTGTTCACGAACCTGATCCTCCTCTACAGTGGGAGGGGATTTATCTCCCTGGTCACCATCTTGCTGTCCCATGATGCAGGAGGGGTGAGGAGAGCAGTTATTGGTGAAGACTGAGGCAAAAAAGTTGTTAAGTACTTCAGCCTTCTCTTCGTCTGTTGATAGGAGATCACCATTTCCAACCACCAGTGGGGGTATGTTCTCTTTGACCTTCCTCTTTTGACTGACATACCTGTAGAAGCCCTTCTTGTTGGTCTTTACTTCTCTTGCCAAGCTGTGCCCTTGCCTTCCTGACTTCATCCCTACACAACCGAGTAGCGTCCCTATACACATCCCAGGTTACCTATCCCTGCTTCCACTGCCTGTGCAGTTCCCTCTTCTTTTTCAGTTTAACCATCAGGTCTTGACTCAGCTACGCCGATCTCTTCCCTTCCCTGCCTGATTTTCTGCATAACGGGACTGAGAGCTCTTGCGGTTTATGGAAAGCATCCTTGAATATTTTCCAGCTCTGTTCCACTCCCTTGTCTCGGAGGACCACATCCCAGGGGATCCTACTGAGTAATTCCTTGAAGAGCTGGACGTCTGCTTTCCTGAAATTTAGTGTCCTGACTATACTCCTTACCTGTCCCATATCCCTCTGGACCCTGAACTCCACCAGTGCATGAGCACTGCAGCCCAGGCTGCCTCCAGTCCTAATATCACTGATGAGTTTGCTTAACATCCCATGTTTTAATGGATTCCCATATGTGATTTCTGTGTGAGCATTTGCAACTGTTCTGTGTTGCTTCTGGGTGGAAGCGTGGATCTGCTGGAGGGTAGGGAGGCTCTCCAAAGGGATCTGAACAGGCTGGATCGCTGGGCTGAGACCAATGACATGAGGTTTAACAAGGCCAAGTGCCGGGTCCTGCACTTGGGGCACAACAACCCTGTGCAGTGCTACAGACTAGGGAAAGTCTGGCTGGAAAGCTGCCTGGAGGAGAAAGACCTGGGGGTGTTTGTTGACAGCCAACTGAACATAAGCCAGCAGAGTGCCCAGGTGGCCAAGAAGGCCAATGGCATCTTGGCTTGTATCAGAAACGGTGTGACCAGCAGGTCCAGGGAGGTTATTCTTCCTCTGTCCTTGGCACTGGTGAGACCGCTCCTCGAAAGGAAGTTGTTGACCGCTTCCTGAAAGGAAGTTGTAGAGAGGAGAGTGCTGGCCTCTTCTCCCCAGTGACAGGGGACAGGGCAAGAGGGAATGGCCTCAAGCTCCACCAGGGGAGATTCAGGATGGACATTAGGAAAAAATTCTTCACAGAAAGGGTCATTGGGCACTGGAACAGGCTGCCCAGGGAGGTGGTTGAGTCACCTTCCCTGGAGGTGTTTAAGGCATGGGTGGATGAGGTGCTGAGGGGCATGGTTTAGTGACTGATATGAATGGTTGAACTTGATAATCCGATGGGTCTTTTCCAACCTGGTAATTCTATGAAATGACTGGCACATTTTGGAAGTGTTTAAAATCATCTGTAGGAGGAGAACCACAGACTTTATTTCTTTATCTTCTTACACTTCACCACAGCATGGTTTCATACCTCTGTCTGTGAGCTCACAGTTCTTCAGCCCAAGCAATAGAGAACAAAATGCTCTTTCTGTCTGGAAACTCATTACCTATGTAAAAAGAAATATTTGAGTTATTGAGTGTTGATAGACAGATTTGGTCAGAAAGGACAACTTTCAGTGCATTTGAAAGAGACATGAAAATTTGGACTACCTTAGTTTTCTTATGATTTTCTTTCTTTGGCTTTCTTTAGGGTTAATATCATATTGCCATTGTTTATAGCCTGGTACAGTCTACCACCAACAGATTTGTTATATGTTTGTGCTGAGGCTGTATTTGTCTCAGATCAAAAGTTAGACTAGGAGGAATAAGCAGTAAGGTGTAGAAACCAACAGAGATCGGAACCTAGGGCAATTGCTGTGAAGATTAGCACTAGTGGAAGAGAAAGCAATCGTGACACTGACCTGCTCTGGTCCTAAGGATGAGTTTCATCCAACCTGACTAGACACCTACAGTGTAGATATTTCGGGTGCTTTGCTCAAAACTAGTTAAATTAATTCCTTTTTTATAGTTAATGGAGAGAAAATTAACACTTTGATGTAGTGGCTTATCCCACTTGAAGGGTCGAAAAAATTATACCTCAGATGCGCCTGTTTCTGAACCACCAAAAGCCATTGTGGTTTACAAAACCACAAGGTCATTTTTCACAGCAGAGAAAGTTGAGTTAGTCAGAGAACACTGCCATTTGGATCCAAGTCTCACTGTCATCAGAGGTGTCTCTCCATGGCCAGATTTTAGACCAGAGAGCAACCAAAACTATAATAATCCTAGCATCTTCTAATCTCTCCTTCACCCACTGTGGAGTGGTCCTGGTAATGTCTCTGCATCCCACTCCACACTTGGCCACCCACTGAATCACTATTTCATATGGACATCTCTGGAGACTCTCACTGCAAAATGATGTCAGGTCTGTGGCCATCCAGTCTTGTTCCAGTTTGCAGTGCACCGCCAAATTGAACTCATCTATCTTGGCTTTAAATCACTGTCAAGATTGAACTTCTTTCAAATGTTTAAACCACTCCAAGGATTTGAATTGCAGAGCATATTTAAGAGTAACTTAAATTATTTAAGCCCTTAATGTTTGGGGTATTTTTAAGATGCATTTTGGAGCTGTCAAGCGAACAATCTTAAATGACAGATTGATGAATTCATTGTCCCTTACAACATCTCTGGGAGGGGAGAGGAATATGGCTCCCAGTGAAACCAGCTTTGCTAGCAGAGGTATGATTTGCTTTCTGCCCCTCAGACTTTTGGGTCATTAGCTTCCTTCTGGTGGATGCACAAGCAACATAGTAGGGTCTAACTCAACCCTCTGATGGTGAGGTTTGACATGGGGTAGGGCTTATCATCTGGTGACAGGGACTTTCCTTCATAAATCAGGTCTTATTTCTGGCAGAGAATGCCTGTTCCACCAAGAAAACAGCTTTTCTCCATCACTGTAAAAAAAAAGTTCAGATCTACACATGAACACCATCACCTCAGAACCTCGTCTTGGCCTTCATGTATTGTTCCTCTTGTGTGAAAGAAACCAGTTACGTATTAGAAGGTTTGGTGCAAACAGTTTGAAGAAGGAGATGTGTGATGAGTTTTGTGGGGTCTGTAGATCTAAAAATTGGTCCTCTGGGTTTCAATTTAATTGATTATTGCCTTTAGCCTCTTCTTCAGAGTCTCACAATCCAGGCTGGACACTTCATCCCATGACTGGATTATAAAGTGGTGAGAACGTTCCACATTCTTCTTTGCGTGGATGGAAAGTAGGAGAGAGAAGGTCCCTGGAACCACAGTGGTACTAATAAATTGAGGAGTACTTGAGAGTGTTTCCAGCACTGGGACCCAACTGTTAAACTGCTCAGTTGTTAGAACAGCCTTGGAAATACTAATGACCTAGGATAATTAGCCCTTTTTTAAAATGTTTCCTGGAATCAGGAATCATTATCAGCCACCAGACGTTATCACCATGCAGTTGTGGACATCTTATTTCAAGGGTAAGGCATCTTAATAGTATGGCTGTAGGTTGTTCAGTGCTGGCTATCCTCAGGGGCAGAGGACAGTCCAGGCACATTTAATGCATAAAAGTAGTCTTAAAGTCTAGGCAAAGCCCCTGTTTGTTTGGTTTTTTTGCCAATCTCAGCTCCCAGTCAAGAAGCCACTTCACGAGCAGAGCCGCCTTCCGCAGCCTTCTGGAAATAACTAACAGCAAAAAGATCAAAAATCCCGGAGGGATGGCGGAGCTTCAATGTTAATGTATATGGAAAGTTGTGCTCATTTCTGGGCTGCTTCTTACCAGACAGATATTGTCAAATGGCAGGGAGTTCGTATAAGAACAACCGACAAATGACTGAGGGCTGGAAGGATTGATTTACAAGGGCAAGATGAAAAGAGCTGAATCAGTACAGCAGTGATCAAGACGTGATGTGACATCTCCCTAAGTATCTGAAGGGCATAAACACGGAGAAGCAGAGCCTTTGTGGGAAATGTCTTGTGTCTGCTTAACAGCCCACTTCATTGATATGTAGCACGGTACTTACTGTCTATTAAAGAAGTGCCACTTGATCATTACCAGTGTATTTATGGAGGGTCTAATGGCTTTAATAAAGTGCAAATTGCAAAGGTAAAGAGTGGAAGAACCAAAGCCATGTCCCTCACAGGTGAAAGAAAGACAGCACTGATTTTTATTTTTTTTTTTTTTTCACAGATCTGTGCTCTGGTAGGAAGTCATATATCTGCAAACCAGTTAGTTAAGAAAATCAAGGAGAAGCTGTCTAGTAGGTTGTATGTTCTACAGTGGAGTTCTTCATTCTTCTAGTTATCCTTGAATGCCAAATGTTACCATTTCTACTCCACATTCTTGATATAGAATGTTCTTGCCCACAGAACTTGCTAGGTTTCAGCTGAGACCATTTTCCCTTCTAGCTGGGGAGTCACAAGGGTGGTGTTAGACTTTCCTAATTTTAGGTGCTCATTAATCCATTAACATGTCCTTGGTTTGGGTTTTCAGTGGGTGTCAGGGTGTGAGTTGTCTCATCCTAGAGCAGATGCCTGCTTGGGTCAGAGGAATATTTCACTGAGTATCCTAGGAGTTCAGACAACAAGCTTGCATGTGGACACTTGTGTCTCTTAAAATTAGGAAAGGCTAACTCCACCCTTGCCTGGTGATCCACACATGAGAAGAAGAGATTTTCTCCAGCAAAAGAAATCCCTCTTCTATCTGGATCACATGGCTTTTACTGTTGAAAGCCTTGATTCAAATCTCTCTTTAGTACATGCTCCCTGTCTTCCCCTGGTAAGAACAGCAATGGGAGCTAACGCTGGCTGCTGTGAGAAGGGGTGGGTTGGGGCTGTGCCATCTGACATGTCCATGGATTGTGCTGGGTCCTTTAATAGCATGCAGAGGGTGCTAATTCCCTCTGGAGGTGAATCTCATCTCTCTATTTTTCCTCCTCTATCCTTAGCTCGCCCCTGGGCTTTAAAGAGAAGCCACCTGGCTGTGCTCCTCTCTTGCACCTGCTTTCCTCTGGATTACATATCGGCCAGAGCCGAGACACAAGTAACTTAAGAATGTTCCCTAATGGAGTCTGTGCTGCCCTTATCTCCTCACGACAGAGGCAGGCGAGTGTGTGAAATGTAACCCCCCACTTGCCGCCAGCATGGGCAGACCCTTCATGCCTCCATGGAACTGGGCTGGTGTCGGGCAGCCAGACGGAGACTGCTGACAGACACGAGAGCCAAGGGCATTCCGATTTGGAGCTATCTCCAGCTTTTAAAGAACTAGGAACCGACAGCATCTCCCTTAGGCTCATATCACAGGGACATGAAGGCTCCTGTTACTTCTGCTGTGAGCCATGTTTCAACCCATGAGCTCTCCTAGAGGACACCCAGCTTGTTGAGTTAATTCATTGCTCTTGCAGGGCCAGCTGCATGCAAACTGAGAGAACTTGTAGGCTTGGGAACTCATGGAACTCTGATCTACTTTGTAAGAAAGCCTAGAGAATATTCTCCCCTGCAGAATAGTGTATATAACATAAATTGGCTTGTCCAACCTCCCATGTGTCAAGACACTTTGGAGCAAAAGTCTCTTCACTTAGTTCTGAGACAATGAGATTAAAGTCCTGAAATGAGGCAAAGGGTCCAGGGACTTGAGTTTTCTGCTATTATACTCATTATGTGCACTTAGTCATATCATAGATATTAACTATACCTCATTTTTTTGATGTTGTGGGGAATGATCCTGTGAATACTGGATTACACCTATTCCCACAGGACTCCTGAAGATCAGTTCATTGTTCAGCCATGGCTTTCAAAAAAACCTGTAGACCTACTCACTCAAAAGCTGGTTTCAAGCTCACTGACAGCAATCAAAAGGTCTCAGAGACTGAAGTGAGTGTTGAATCAATCCTTCGGAAAGGCAATTTGGCTTTCCTCAAGACTATAACTAAAAAGCAGATGAACAACTCTCTCATGATTTCCCTGCTCCTCAGCTCCCTGCAACCAAGCACACATGAGATTACTTCTTGTTTAAATTCCCACAATGAATCCATAAGATTCTGGACTCTGCAGATGCAGATAGAGGTTCTGAAAATCTACATAGAAGAACGGGAGGTCTATTTCCAGCCTGGCAGTTCACAGTCAACTTTTGGGCTGTTTTCTCAGCCACGGGGCTGGACACCTAAATTAAACATGGGCAGTTGAAGTGGGAGCTGCCTTTCTCTGAATAAAACACTGCTATCTTTGGTGCTACCAGACTCTTTTCTTGCCTTGGTTTGGCTTAGAGACTGCCAGCTTGAGGTTTAGGGAGCTGAGATGTCATAGACTCATATGGTTTGAGTTGGAAGGGACCTTAAGGATCACCTAGTTCCTACCCTCCTGCCATGGACAGGGTCACCTTCCACTGGATCAGGCTGCTCAAGATTCCGTCCAACCCGGCCTTGAACATTCACACCCTCCTTGGACAACCTGTTACAGTCCTCTCCTGAGCCCTTGTACAATGTAATGCTCTGATCCATTTGAATCCAGGTCCTGGCCATGGGCGATTGGAGAGGTGAGACCCTCCCGAGAGGTCTGGGGAGTGGAGCCTGCAGGCAGCGCTCAGCACCATGGACAGAGGCAGGGACAGACATCGAGTTGGGGTAAAGCCTAACCTGGAGGTGAGACTGACAGCCAAGACCCCAGACTTCTTCTCTGTGGCAAAGAGTGCTGTCAGGAAGCATTTGAACCTTGAAATACAGCCAGAGTGGGCAATCACCCTCCCTTCCTCACCAAAAGCACCTTTCACCTCGAATCTTGTGTTCAGTTTTGGGGCCCTCACTACAAGAAGGACATTGAAGTACTGGAGTGTGTCCAGAGACTACCGAGAAAGCTGGTTGAAGGGCCTGGAGAACAAATCTTATGAGGAGTGGCTGAAGGTACTGAGAAGAGGAGCCTAGAGAAGAGGAGGCTGACGGGAGACATTACTGCTCCCTACAACTCTCTGAAAGGAGGTTATAGAGAGATGGATGCTGGTTTCTTCTCCCAGGAGAGAGGTGATAGGATGAGAGAGAATGGCCTCACATTGCAGATGGGAAGGTTCAGATTGGACTTTAGGAAAAATTTCTTCACCAAAAGGGTTACCAAGCACTGGATCAGGCTACCCAGGGAGGTGGTTGAGTCACCATCCCTGATGGTATTTAAAAGACTAGTAGATGAAGTTCTTAGGAACATGGTTTAGTAGTGGACAGGCACGGCTGAAGTCGATGATCTTAAAGGTCTTTTCCAATCTAGGGATTCTGTGATTCTATGAACAGTTTCCTCTGGGATATTGAAGGAGTAAATAAGTGGAAAGCCTATGTGATCACTAAGAGGTAAGGCTGGGAGTAGAGTGCTGATGTGGAAGATTCAACACAGAGCAGCTCCTATGTTTAAGGGAAAGAATGAGGCTTTATGCTTAAACCTCACTGTGATTGTGCCTATCCATCCTTCCTGCCTCCATTCCTCCATCTCTGTAGATCAGCTAATGTTCTTCTTGGACTCATCCCACTACTCTCCTGCCTGTCTAATGCAGTACAGAACCATACATGTTTTCGGCTAATCCTGGTCTAAACCATTTCTGCTCACTCCTCAAGCTCACTAAATGGGACTGCAAAAAGAGACCTTGCTGCCTTGCTGAGGCCTGTGTCTTCTTCTACCATTGCTGTTCACCACAGGAAGGACATGGATCTGTTGGAGTGACTCCAGAGGAGTTCACAAAGATGATCCAAGGACTGGAGCACTTCCCACACCAGGACAAGCTGAGAAAGTTTGGGTTGTTCAGCCTGGAGAAGAGAAGGCTCCAAGAGACGTTCTAGCAGCCTTCCAGTACAGAAAGGGCCTGCAGGAAATATAGGGAGGGTTTTTTCATAAGGGAGTTTAATGAGGGGTAATGGTTTTCAGCTGAAAAAGGTGAGATTACCATGAGATATTGGGAAGAAATTGTTTACTGTGAGGGTGGTGAGGCACTGACCCAAGTTGCCCAGAGAAGTCGTGACTACCCCATCCCTGGAGGTGTTCAAGGCCAGGTTGGATGAGGCTTTGAGCAAATTGATCCAGTCGAAAGCATCCTTGCCCACGGCTGGGTGTTGAAACTGGATGGGCTTTAAGGTCCCTTCTAACCCAAACCATTCCAAGATTCTATGATTCTATGATTTTCCCCTCATCTTAGCTCAGCTTTATAATCAACCAAAAAATCACTTTTCCCTCCTTTCTTCCTCCTGTCACCCTCATCCTCTCTTTTTCCCATGCTTTCTGTATAGCAGCTGAGGGTGAAGAGCATGAGAGATGCTGAGGAAGAGCAGGAGAAGGCAGAAATGCTCAATTTCTCTGCACACCAAACCTCCTTGGAATCGCATTGCTGACCTCAATACCAGATTTCTCCCGTTAATTTTGCCTCAAGCAGGGTGGCTGCAGCCCCTGTTCATGTGAGGCAAAGTTGCATCGCCAGCACCTGTCAAACACCAGCCTAGCACTGGTATATAATTTAATGGTCACTATGGGAAGAAAGGTACAGGCTTCCCCCCACCCCCTTTTTCCTTTAACGGAACATTATCTAAACAAACGCACTCCAAAACTGCTGAAGCGCAGGCAAATAATGACACGGGAGCAGGAGCCAGGCATTAAAAATTCATGCCGGCGAATATTAAAACTTTTTACTTCATCATGTCAAGGCACCAGGCAAATGCAAACAAATGAGACCCACTGAGCGCTGCCTGCATGGGCCAAGACAGAGATGAGCCACTCACACTGCTGGGGAGAGACCTGCATTGCAGTCCCTGTCTCTCCTGAGATGTCAGGCTCAGAGGGGGACGGGGGAGCCGACAGGGTAGTTAATTGCTTGGTGTCTCTAAATGAGCTCTGCAAACTGACAACTCTGAAGAAGGCAGCTCGCTGCATGAGCTGTGGGGTGGGTATGTGGTGGCCGGGATCAGCTCCATCCTTTCCCACCTGCTGTGCTGTCAAGGCTTCTTATATGGGGGAACATCTGGTGGGGGGGCCTCCAACCCCTTTGTTTATTTGGTCCTGTCTTTACTAATTAAGACACCAGCCCCTGTCTGGTGCTTGCTAGGCTGTTGACAACAGGCTTGTTCACCAGGAGTTGGGTTGTGATGATACCCAGCAAACTGAAATCACAGGGCTCTCCCTGCCACCCTGGAGGAGATGACTCCATAGGCTGGTGAGGCTGATGTTGGTAGGCAAGGTGGGCCACCATGGGAATGGTTTGAATCCCCTCCTGGAAGGGATTATGTTAAAGAGGAAGAGGTTTCCCTGGAGGATGAACACAATCAACCACTCCTAAAAGCGGGCCTGAGGATCTAAGCAATCAGGAACCTGCTGCAGATAGAACAGACTTGTTTCATTGAATCATAGAATCATAGAATCGTAGAATGGTTAGTGTTGGAAGGGATCTTAAAGATCTTTGAGTTCCAATCCCCCTGCCATGGGCAGGGACTCCTCCCACTGGATCATGCTGCTCAAGGCCCTGTCCAACATGGCCTTGAACACTTCCAGAGGTGGGGCATCCAGAACTTCACTGGGCAACCTGTGCTAGTGCCTCGCCACCCTCATCGCGAAGAATTTCTTCCTAATGCCTAGTCTAAATCTTTCCCCCTACAATTCAAAGCCATTCTCCTCATCCAATTATTCCAGACCCTTGGAAAAAGACCCTCTCCAGCTTCCCTGTAGACCCTTCATGTACTGGAAGGCTGCTATAACGTCTCCCTGGAGCCTTTTCTTCTCCAGGCTGAACAACGTTAACTCTCTCAGCCTGTCCTCATAGCAGAGGTGCTCCAGCCCTCAGATCAGTGCAGATGCCACACCAGAAGGACGGGATGTAATCCAGAGGGACCTGGACAAGCTGGAGAAGTGGACCTGTGAGAACCTTATGAGGTTCAACAAGGCCAAGTGCAAGGTCCTACACCTGAGTTGGGGCAATCCTCAATTTCAGTACATGATGGGGCATGATGTGATTGAGAGCAGCCCTGCAGAGAAGGACTTGGGGGTGCTGGTTGATGAGAAGCTCAACATGAGCTGGCAATGTGCACTCGCAGCCCAGAAGACCAACTGTGTCCTGGGCTGCATCAAAAGAAGCGTGGCCAGCAGGTCAAAGGAAGTGACTCTACCCCTCTATTCCTCTCTTGTGAGACCCCACCTGGAGTGCTGTGTCCAGTTCTGGAATCCTCAACATAAGAAGGACATAGAACTGTTGGAAAGGGTCCAGAGGAAGGCTACAAAGATGATCCAAGGGCTGGAGCACCTTTCGTATGAGGACAGACTGAAAGAGTTGTGGTTGTTCAGCCTGGAGAAGAGAAGGCTCTGAGGAGATCTTATAGCAACTTTCCAGTACCTGAAGGGGGCTACAAGAAAGCAGGGGAGGGACTGTTTACAAACGCTTGTAGTGATAGGACTAGGGACAATGGGTATAAATGGGAGGAGGCAGATTTAGGTTAGACATAAGGAAGAATTTCTTCACCATGAGAGTGGTGAGGCACTGGAATGGATTGCCCAGGGAAGCTGTGGATGCCCCATCCCTGGAGGTGTGCAAGTCCAGGTTGGATGGGGCCTTGGGCAGCCTGATCTAGTGGGATGTCCCTGCCCATGTCAGGGGAGTTGAAACAAGATGATCTTTAAGGTCCCTTCCAACCCTAACTGTTCTATGATTCTATGATCAACTTCGTGACCTTTTCAGGACTTGTTCCAACAGTTCCATATCCTTCCTATGTTGAGGATTCCAGAACCGAACACAGGACTCCCTATGGGGTCTCACAAGAGCGGAGTAGAGGGGGGACATTCCCCTCCTTTGTCCT
Source organism: Phaenicophaeus curvirostris (assembly GCF_032191515.1). Classification (NCBI taxonomy): domain Eukaryota; kingdom Metazoa; phylum Chordata; class Aves; order Cuculiformes; family Cuculidae; genus Phaenicophaeus; species Phaenicophaeus curvirostris. The sequence continues at coordinate 97,957,991 of NC_091394.1, read as the reverse complement.
GTTTCCCACACTTCGGATGCATCCCAGGACATGGTTGGCCTTCTGGGCTGTGAGTGTGCATTTTTGGCTCGTGTTGGACTTCTTATCAATGAGCACCCAAATTCCTTCTCTGCAGGGCTGGTCTCAGTCACACTGTTCCCCAGCCGTTATTGAAACCATCGACTGTTGGACCACTGTCCTCTGCTATTTTTGGCCCAGGTTGCTTCAGCAGAGCTGAAGATCTGTGCCTGGGTCCCCTGGGGAGATGGTGGAAGGACGTTCCAATTCCAATCTTCTGTCCTACTCCTGCATCATTTAGACAGGGGCAGTGTAACATGAATGCAAACTTGCTCAAGCCGTGGAGTAATTTCACTGACTTCTTTTTCTAGGCAAGGAATGAATCAGGCTGAGTAAAGTTGGTGTAAAGAGCTCTTCAATTAATCTGTTCCAACACCATCTATCACTAATTAGGTAATTTCCCCTTTCATGCTGCACACACTTTTAATGCACCCTGTTTACTTAATGACTCCTGTGATCCCCTTAAAACAATTACTGGTAATAAGCAACTGATGAAGAAAAGGATTAGACCAGTAATCTCTTGCTGTATGATGCTTTATTGGAAGTGCACTGAGCATCACATTTTGATTTTTAATAGATAACTTCTCTGAGTAATTGATTAATCATAAACTCACAGACTGCAAGAGCCAGTGATAATTTTATGGCATCTAAAAAAAGGAAAGGATCTAGATGATGTAATAACTAGCAATCTAGAGGCAAATAAAGGAGGGGAATGTTTGATTAAACATTCAATATATTTTTATCACTTTAGATGTTATGGAGCTGCTTTCACTGGTTTATCATGTGGGAAGAACATCATAATAACAGTCAAGATAGGTATGCACGGAGCCAGATGCACCCTTCGGTGAGCAGGGTGAAAGGCTGACAAGATGGTGAGAGAAGAGATTGTAAGGATCATTTTAAATAGCTCTGCCTCTGGAACCTAGATAAGCTGTGAAAAATGGAGCCTACAGCAGGATGAAGAACAACGAAGCTGGTGAAGGGGCTGGAGGACAGGCCTTATGAGGAACAGCTGAGAGAGCTGGGGGTGTTTAGTCTGGAGAAGAGGAAGCTGAGGGGAGACCTCATTGCTCTCTACAACTCCCTGAAAGGAGGTTGTAGAGAGGAGAGTGCTGACCTCTTCTCCCAAGTGACAGGGGACAGGACAAGAGGAAATGGCCTCAAGCTCCGACAGGGGAGATTTAGGCTGGACATTAGGAAAAAAATTTTCACAGAAAGGGTCATTGGGCACTGGAACAGGCTGCCCAGGGAGGTGGTTGATTCACCTTCCCTGAAGGTGTTTAAGGCACGGGTGGACGAGGTGCTAAGGGGCATGGTTTAGTGATTGATAGGAATGGTTGGACTCGATGATCCGGTGGGTCTCTTCTAACCTGGTTATTCTATGATTCTATGATAAAAAGAAGAAAGGTCTAGGGTAAAGCAGGAGTTACTCCTTGAAAATCCAATAGTGGTCACTAAGGTTGTAACACAGCTTGTGCTTCCTGTCAGTGGTGGGAAGAGCTTTGCGGTGTGCCTAGTCCTCCTCTTCAGTGAGCACTGCACCATGCAGTCTCCCCTGATTCCTAGGAAGATTTTTCTGGGCTCTGTGGCCTGCCTGGCAGCTCCCTGCTGCTCCCTGCAGTCTCTTCATCTTCTAGCGGGAGCAGTGGGCTCCCAGCTATGTGCTGTGGCTCTTCTCCTCTGGGCAGGCTCAGCAGATCCCAACAGCAGCTCCCTCAAAAGATCCCACCTCAACTCCTCTTTTACAGAAATATAATGTAAACAGGGTACAGACAAGTACCAGAGAAAGTGCTCACTCCATCTTCTCATGCCATTGAAGTTGAGTAGTTTCAAGGTGACAGAAGTCATTAGTTCAGGGAAGAATTGGGGAAGGCCTCACTTGGTTGTGTACGCAGCTAGGCATGAATATGACTGGCACAGTGTAATTTATGTACTGGTAGGTGGAATTTGGCTCTTTTTGTATCATACTTTACAGAATCATAGACTGGTTTGGGTTAGAAGGCATCTTCGAGCTCATGAAGTTCCAACCACCCTGCTATGGGCACGGACACCTCCCACTGGATCAGGCTGCTCAAAGCCTCATCCAACATGGCCTTGAACATCTCCAGTGATGGAGCAGCCACCACTTCTCTGGGCAACCTGGGCCACTGCCTCATCATCTTCACAGGAAAGAATTTCTTCCTAATATCTAATTTAAATCTGCCCTCTTTCACCTTAAGACACTTGCCCTTCCCCTGACCCCTGCACTCCTTGATAAAGAGCCCCTCCCCAGCTCTCCTGGAGTACTGGAAGGCTTCTGTAAGATCTCCTTGAAGCCTTTTCTTCTCCAGGCTGAACAACCCCCAGTCTCTCAGCCTGTCCTCACAGGGGAAGTGCTCCACCGTTCTGTTCATCTTTATGGCCTCCTCTGGACCTGCTCTAACCACTCCTAGTCTTTACTGTGCTGAGGACTGCAGAACTGAACACAGGGCTCCAGGTGGGGTCTCATGTGAGTGGAGTAGAGGGGGAAGAATCCCCTCCCTCACTTTGCTGGTTACACTTCTTTTGATGCAGCCCAGGATACTGCTGGTGTTCTGGGCTGCAAGTGCACATTAACTTCTTCCAAAAACTTGCTTGGAGGCTGCTCAGTTCATGGAAAGGCGCTTCAGAAATGTGCTTGAGGGCTGGTCATACAACAGGTCCCAGGTTTTGCAACATCGCCTCCCCATCCTTGCACCGAGGCTGACATGTGCTGTAGGCACCACCCGCTTTGCTTCAGCCTTGGGAGCCTAATTCAGCCCTACACAAAATCCAAGAGTCTGTAAAAAACCTACGTGCTGGCTCTGAGGGCTACAGGTAGGAAAACAACCTGAGGCAGAAGAAGAAGAGTTAATGACTGGGGTGCAGGCAAATAGAAGAAGGGGCTTGGATTACAACACAAATAATAGATAAATCACGCAGCATGAGACAGTTTCTTCACTGCCAGTTTATTTATCATTGTTTTCTCTGGGCACTGACAGCCTGAGGAAGATGGGGTGGGCAAACTACATCATCTGGCTTGATGGATGAGGCGTGGAGAGGGAAGAAGCCTTTGCCAGGCCTTGGAGAGGAGGGAGGTGAGAGGCAGCCTGGAGAGATGTGTGATGATGTAGTGGGGAGGGCACTGTGCTTGGCATTGGATGGTCCTTCTCCTCCTCAGTCTTGACCACCTCCTCAGAGAAGGAAGCATCTGGTAAAGCAGGCAGAAAACCAAGACTAGGTATCAGGTACTTGTCATTTCTGGAGATCTCTTCCAGACACAGGTCTGTGATTGGAGCATCCGCAGAGCCAGGACCAGCATCCTCACTCCCTGCTGCCTGGGAGCTGGGATTTACTTCTAACATTGCTGAACCCTATATCACTTTAACCAATAAAATATCTTTCTATTATGTTTTCTGATGTTCCCAGCAAAAAAAATGTATGGTTTTCAGTCTTCTGGGTGCTGTATAATCTGGGGGAAACAGAGCCCAGATCCCTAAAATTCTTTCATTCCCCTGTGCTTTTTTGTGGATATTTCTTCTATTCAAGCTTTTCCAGAGCAGATGCTCAGCTGCCATTTGAAATCAGAAATGCTTGTGTACCCACAGTCTCCCAACATGCTCTTTTGCTTCTGAGCTGCTTGGTTCACCTAAAAACCTTACAGGTCCAAATTCTATGTACCAAGTGCAGGGATGGGGCACTGACCTAATATGAAGGGCTTAAAACTGGTCCTGTTCTCTAGCTGGAGCACTCACCCAGAAATCCAGACATGGGAGCAGAGGCTGAAGGAAGGGAGAAGGGAAAAGAAAAGGTATGTGGCTATAGCTGCAAGGATCCTTGCTACTTAACTGTAGACCAGGAGAAAGGCTTGGGATGCATATAGGTCTGTCTGCATGAGGTCATGGGGATTTCACCCATCATCTACTGATGCCTTGAGTGTGGAGTTAACACTGATATAACAAACCCCCAAGACTGTGGCTGCTACTTGAGCACAACTCTGACTTGGTCAGTGGTATTGTTAGCTTTCTTCTCTGTCAGGCATTTATATTTTCTTCTTTGACCCTTCTCCTCAATGCTTGAGTTGAGTGCTGGCTGGTTTAGCTGGCCGCCTTCCAGAAGCCCCTCATCAAGGATGAACATCCTGAGCAGGAGGCATTTAATGGCTTCTCATTGCTGTGTCAAACAAAACAAGAAGTCAATGTAGCTCTGTTGGCCATCCTCCATGGATAGAAATGTTTAAAACTTGCCTGTCTTGGTTGTAGCTGATGCTCAGAACTCTAAAACTGTTTGGGATGTCTATTAAGAAAGAAGAGGCTGTGTTTTATCTCTCTGTGCCCATAATTATCTGTCTAAGCCTTTCCAGGACAAATATGTCCAAGCTGCTTTCCTCAAGCCATTGTGCTCTGGATGCAGTTCTCTACTGGAGGATTTCCCTTGAGGGGAACATACAGGATCATAAATTGCTTTAGTTTGGAAGAGACATTAAAGGTTACCCAGTTCTAACTCGCCTTCTATGGGCAGGGACACCTTCCACTGTATCAGGTTGCTCAAAGCCCCATCCAACCTGGCCTTGAACACCTCCAGGGATGGGGCAGCCACCACTTACCTGGGCAACCTGTGCCATTGCCTCACCACAGTCACAGGAAAAAAATCCTTCCTAATATCCCATCTACGCCTCCCTTTTTTTGGCTTAAAACCATTCCCCTTTGTCCTATTCCTGCACTCCTTGGTAAAGAGCCCTCCCCAGCTTTCCTGTAGGCTGTTTCCACTCTTGGAACCCACAAAACCAAACTAATTCCTGTAAGGGACAAGGGGAAGGGACAGAGTAGGGGTTGTAGCAGTCTTATTGTCAAGCTTCCATGCTCCTTAACAGCTGTGGGGGACTCATTTACTTAGAGAAATTCCCTTCCCCCATAGCAGCACTTTCCCCGTGTGGCCCCCTGTTATGCATCGCTCAGCTGTGTTCGCCTTTCTCCATCACTGAGAACCAAGCAAATCAATGCAGTCCTTTGGTGGAATTAAAAATAAAGGAGAAGTTACTTTTAATGTCCCATTAAACCCCAAGGCAACACTGTCTGGTTTCCTCCCTTTTTTCTGTGTTTTTTTTTTTTTTCTTTTTGGTCGGCTGCGAGGAAGCTTTCAGAGTGAAGAGGGATTTCAATAATTACCTTCCGATTCTGCCCTCGATACGGTACCCTATCCCCAAAGCGCAGGCCCTGCACGCCTGCCCTTCATCTGAAACTCCAAGGGAAGCAGTTTAACATGAAGCCACATTGATATTCAAATAGATTATCATGCAGGCAAATGGAGGTAGCATTCTAGCCAGCAGCGTGTGAAAGAGCAACTAATGGATTAGTATTTATAGTCAAGTCTAATCCACATTTTAGGATACTGCATCTGGAAGGGACATATGACGAACTCCTATTTTTCCAGCCCCCTCCTCCTCCATCCTCACCTAACCCACCCCATGTCTCTTTCTTCTCCCTCCTCCTCTCCGGACAGGATACAGCAGCCTCCTGGCACCGCTGAGCTTGGCAAAATTGATGACAGGACTTTAGGATCCATTAGAAAAACAAATTCTTAAACAGTGTCTTCTAAAATCAATCACTTTTACCTTTAGTAGGATTTATCGCTAGCCTGCCTGTCCCTTATTGCAAAGATTCATGTCTCCCAAGAAGAAAAAATGACCGAGTGGCTAAATTCAAGACTGGAAGCACTGGCCTCTCATCTTCTCCCCACAGAGGTGATTTTAGGTGCATGCAAGAGGAGCATCTGGGCTTGTGAGGGGTAGTGGTGGAGGCAGTAGATCTGGTTTTGTGGGGCCTCATGGTGATGAGGCACATCTCTCACCAAGGATCTCCAGTCCAGAGCTGGTGACCAGCAGTGCTCAGAAATGAAGAGAGAGACACTGCTAGCTGATGACAAGCTTGACATGACCCGGCAATGTGTGCTCACAGCCCAGAAATCTAGCCATATGCTGGGCTCGTCCTAAGAATTGTGGCCAGCAGGGCAAGTGAGGGGATTCTCCCCCTTTGCTCCTCTCTTGTGAGACCCCACTTGGAGTCCTGTATCCAGTTCTGGAATCTCCAACATAAGAAGGACATGGAACAGGTATAGAGGAGGCCATGAAGATGATCTGAGGGGTGGAGCACCTCTGCTATAAGGACAAGTTGAAAGAGTTGAGATTGTTCAGCCTGGAGAAGAGAAGGCTCTGGGGAGAACTTAGAGCAGCTTTCCAGTACCTGAAGGGGCCACAGGAATGCTGGGGAGGTACTTTTTCCAAGGATCTGGAGTGATAGGGTGAGGCGGAATAGCTTTAAATTAGAGGGGGGGAGATTTAGATTAGGCATTTACTGTGAGGCTGTGGTTGGACGCTGGCACAGGTTGCCCAGGGAAGCTGTGAATGCTCCTTCCCTGGAAGTGTTCAAGGTCAGGTTGGAGGGGGCTTTGAGCAACCTGATCCTGTGGGAGGTTTTCCTGCCCATGATGGGGGGTTGGGACTGGGTGATCTTTATGGTCCCTTCCAACCCAAACCACTCTGTGTCTATGATTCTATGAAATCCATTGGGAAGAAAAACAACAACTAGAGTAGGGAGGGTCTCAGCAGCAAGGAGGGGCTTCATGGCACTGGGTGTTGTGTATAGGTATAGGTGCACATAGCAGAAAACTTTCCAAACACAGGGACAGGCACAGGAGAGAGGAATAAACTCCCCAGGGATAGACTTCAGCAGCACAGCAAACAGCCCAAGGTGGCTGTAAATATTCAGGACCAGGTTGGATGGGGCCTTGGGCAGCCTGATCCAGTGGGAGGTGTCCCTGCCCATGGCAGGGGGGTTGTAACTGGATGATCTTCAAGGTCCTTTCCAACCCAAACTATTCTATGATTCTATGATTTCAGGCTGCAACTGAAGCACTGATCATGTCTTGTATCCTATGTGTGGGTACATTTCTTTAGGCTTTGGCTTTTATTTCATAGAATAATAGAATTGTTTGGTTGGAAAAGATCTTTGAGATTACTGAGTCTAGCTACACTGGTGCACTACTAAACCATGTCTCCAAGCACCGTGTTTTAAATACCTCCTGGTATGGTGACTCAACCACCTCTCTAGGCAGTCTCTTCCAGTGTCTGATAATCCATTCAATGAAGAATTTTTTCCTGATATCCAATCTGAACCTCCCCTGGAACAACTTGAAGCTATTTCCTTTCATCCTAAAGACTGATGTGAGCTGTACTTCCAGTGTCATGTCTGGAGGTTGGCTAGAAGAAAGGGAATTGTGGCCACCCAGCACCAAGGCAACAAATCAGCAGAAAAAAACCCCCAACTTATGAGACCTCCTTCCAGCTAAATATTGCACAAGGTTTGAGATTTCACATCCCTGGAGAGGGTGAGAGTCGTGCTGGAGATCATGACTTTTCTCCATGAACTGTTTTGTTTAGTGATCAGAGAGGTATGGACAATGCCTCCCTCCAGGGACCTCCTCTATGAAATATGGAAAGTTTACCAGAAGTGTGACTATTGCAAATTTTCATAGAATCATATAATGGTTTGGGTTGGAAGGGACCTCAAAGATCATCCAGTTCCAACCCCCCTGCCATGGGAAGAGGCACCTTCCACTAGATCAGGTTGCTCAAAGCCTCATCCAACCTGGTCTTCAAGACCTCCAGGGATGGGGCATCCACGACTTCTCTGGGCAACCTGGGCCAGTTCCTCCCCACCCTCACAGAGAAGAATTCCTTCCTCATCTAAATCTCCCCTCTTTCAGCTTAACACTTTTACCCTTCATCCTATCACTGCATTCCCTGATAAGTTTTAAGGGGCCAAGTGGGTTCCAAGGATCCCTGGATTTCATTTTGCATTGAACCCATAGGTAAAAGAAATAATACAGAAGACTCTGAGGCGTTGTTTTTTTTTTTTTTCCCAGATGAGCACTACCTCCAGGCATTTAAACTAAGCATAGGAAAGAAGCAAATCCAATCCTTGTATTTAACCTCATGATGCTTCTCAGGGTCTTTTCTTCTCTGCTTTCTCTTGTCCAGTCCAGCCCAGGCAGGCTGAGCTTGTTGGGTGACTTGAAATCCGAGGAGGGAGAAGAGAGAATAGCAAGGCAAGAGGTGAGTCAAAACCTACTCAGCCTTGGGACTCTGAGCATCCTCCCCCTCATAGCTTCAGGGATGGGAGGGGATGATGCCAGAACATTAGTAAATTCAGAAAGAAGCTCATAATTCCTATCGATTCTCAACCAGCCAGTGCGAGGTGTATAAAAATGCTTGTTCTATCATTTAGAAAAATGGCAATGTTATGATAGAACTGATTGATTTTCCTCTTTAGGAATATTCATAAACACTGGTTCCAAGAACTGATAAATCTCCTTTCCCCTGTGCAGAGTAAATCACTTCCAGTGCTTCCCAGAGTGCTGGGGGCAAGGGAGGTTGTTATTTCTAATTCCTTTCAAAGGAGCTGTAGATGGAGAGAGGCTGGGGGTACAGGGGCTTGGTGGCCAGGTCACCCACCACCCATCAATGCCAGAACTTCTATCTAGGATGACTTCAAAAGCCTGCCTCTCGCATTACTCCCCTGGATGGAGAGGGCTGGGGAAGGAGGATCAAGAGCTTCCTTCTTGGCCTCTGGCTGGGACATACCTCTTGCTCACACTTAATTAGCTGCATGCATTTCTGTTTTGGTTGCAGTTTCCAGTTCGCCCCCCTGCCCTTGGGCAATGATATGCAAGTTTGAACTCTAGCTGTGATGTAAATTCTCCTTCTTCAAGGAGCCTGCCTGATGAGCATGCCATCTCTTTCCGGCTTTTGTTCCTCCAGGCACAAGACACTTGAGCCATTTGCCTGCCGGAAAACCAGGGTGGGGGGTTCTTTATCAGGGAGTGTAGGGATAGGAAAAGGGGGAATGGTTTTAAGCTGAAAGAGGGGAGATTTAGATGAGATATTAGGAAGAAATTCTTGCCTGTGAGGGTGGGGAGGTACTGGCTCAGGTTGCTCAGAGAAGTCTTGGATGCCTCATCCCTGGAGGTGTTCAAGATCAGGTTGGATGAGTCTTTGAGCAACGTGGTGCAATGGAAAGTGTCCCTGGCCATGGCAGGGGGGTTGGAACTGGATGATCTTTAAAGTCCCTTCCAACCCAAACCATTCTAAGATTCTATGTTTCTCAGAGACAGAACCACTGCCTTCATGTCTCATTTGAGCCACTTTGGTAATCCCTCCATCCTCAAAAAGGGCAGATGATAATGTGCCTCTCCAGGTGGGACTCCTTGAGCCCATCCAGCAGACCATGAGCACAACTGGACTCCACCTCCCACTCCATGCTCAGATTTATGGTGGGATGCTCTTCCACTTCATGGATCTGTAGACCACCTGCAGGCAGCTGCCCCCATCCAAGACCCAGCATGGAGCTTCTGGGGTGGAAAAGATGTGGTGGAGTCATACTGCAGGTGCAGCCCTAGCTGAGCGTCCTCCTCTCTTAAGGGAGTTACATCAAGGTCAGGTTGGATGGGGTTCTGAGCAACCAGATCTAGTTGATATCCCTGCTCATTGCAAAGGGGGTGGACTAAATGACCTTCATGGTCCCTTCCAATCCAAATCATTCTATGGTTCTGTGAGTGTTATCTGGGAGCTGAACAAGAAGAATCAATCCCAATACAACTCTGCAAGTGCCTGGTCCTGCTAGACAAAGTTTGGTGGGCTAATAAAATGCTTCCGACTGTGTTAGCCTGCTGTAGTTTAGGGAGAGCTTGTCCATCCTCTTCCTTGCGCTTCTGGTGGCATTGACCTGGCAGTGGATCTCTTACCTGCTGATGTTTACAGGCTGCTTCTGGCTCATGTGTCTCTGGATGTGACGGTTGTGCACAGAGGCAGCTCTTTCAGACTGGCAGGAGACCACGTGCCAACACAAATCACCATGTTTGTGCTGCTTATCAATTTTCTGGTCAAGCACCTGAGTCATAAGCCACAAAACAATGCTCATTGCATGCCATGGAGGTAACCCCAGAGGAGATGTTTATCACTGAAAGAAGAAAAAAACAGTGTGGAAATTAAAAATCCTTGCATCTCTTTCATCAAAGTGAGTATTTGGGGAGATAATTGCTTTTATGGGGCTACTTCATATGATTAGAAAATCACAGAATCATAATATAAAATGGATTGAACTGGAAGGGACCTCAAAGCCCATCCAATTCCAGCCCCCATGCCATGGCCAGGAACACTTTTCACTGCATCAGGTTGCTCAAAGCCCCATCCACCCTGGCCTTGAACACCTCCAGGCATCCACGAACACTCTGGGCAACCTGGACCAGGAACTCACCACCCTCATTGTAAAAAATTTCTTCCTAGCATCTCATCTCAATCTCCTCTTTTTCAGATTAAAACAATTCCCCCCTGTCCTATCCCTGCACTCCCTGATAAAGAGCCCCTACCCAGCTTTTCTGGTGCCCCTTTCAATACTGGAATCTACTGTAAGTTCTCTGCAGACTCTTCTCTTCTCCAGGCTGAACAAGCCTAACTCTTTCAGCCTGTGCTCCAGCCCTTGGATCATCTTCCTGGCCTCCTCTGGACTTGCTCTGACAGATCCATGCCCTTCCTGTGCTGAAGACTCCAGAGATGGACACAGAGTCCGTAGTGGGGTCTCACAAAAGCAGAGTAGAGGGAGTAGTAGTCTTGCTTATGAGCTTTACTTCATCTCGGCTGCAGCTGCATCACTACATCGCCTGTATAAATTGCTAGAACTGCAAAGGGAATAGAAGTAAATGCATTCTCACTTGTCCAGGTCACCACTAATATCTTGCCTAGAGGGTAATAGTGAAAATGTGGATTTTCAGCAGCAGGCAGGATATCTTGATTTCCAAAGAGGAGCTTTTTCTACTGAGATGCAGAGAAAAAAAAAATATATATATAAAGAAAATACATGTATGTCCCTGTAAAAAATATTGGCAATTTTTATTACCTTTTAGATTTTACTTCTGCTGTAATCTATTTTAATGAGGTCAGCCTGCCTGGCACCAGGTACCCAGTCTAAGTGGAGTAGTTTAATGTCAGGATCACGGAGGAGAGGAGCACCAAAGAGGGAGGTTTCTGGCCATCTGAGACACAGGGGCCTTATATCACGCAAACTTACGGTGTAAAAATTGACTCGCTTTGCACATTTTTAACTGTATTTGAAATCGACACAAAGTGTAATTATAAAAAGGGATATATCTGCTGGGATAGGTGGGGAATTTGATGAAGCCACTTTGATAGTGCTGGCTTTTCTGTAGAAAAAAATACGCTTATTAGCGCACAGTGAAGATTTATTAGATTACACGATTATTTATTAGAATATATATTGCAAAGAAGGGACTATGTTATCTATATATTTCTTGCATTACAGCTATAGATAGTCAATATTAATATTGCTGCAATTTAAGACTAGATTTTAGAAAGCCACTTTTACTCATGTTGTTCCTGTTCTTTAAGGAGTAGTTACATATATTTTAGTCACAGAACTATTAAGGTTGGAAAAAAACTGTAAGATCATCCAATCCAACCATCAACACAACACCCCCATGCTGTGTAAACGATGCCCCTAAGCACCACATGTTTTTTGAAACCCACCAGGGACGGTGACTCCAACACTGTCCTGGGCAACCTCTTCCAATGCTTCACCACTCCTTCAGTAAAGAAATTGTTCCTAATATCCAAACTAACCCTCCCCTGGTACAGCATGATTCCATTTCATCTCTTCCTGTTGCGTGTTGATTGGGAGAAGAGATCAACACCCACCTCACCACAACCTCCTTTCAGTGAGTTTTAGAGAACAATGAGATCACCTCTCAGCCTCCTCTATTCCAGACTAAACAATTTCACTTCCCTCAGCCTCTTCTCCTAAGATTTGTGATCCAGTCCTTTCACCAGTTTTGTTGCCCTCCTCTAGACATGCTCAATCACCTCAATATTTTTCTTGTACTGAGGGGCCCCAAACTGAACACAATATTCAAGATGCAGCCTCACCGGTGCTGAACATAGGGGCACGATCACTTCCTGACTCCTGCTGGCCACACCACTTCTGTGTTCCCATGTCCAGAAGGGAACATGAGAAAACTGTTCTTCTCCATCTGCAAAACTAAATCTACACCAAAAAGCTCTCTCCTGCTGGGGATAGGGCTTGGGACTGAGCCCAGATGATGTTCGCCATGAGTGGTGTAGAGTTCAACTTTCTTCCACCTCTATTCTGACCTTGTTCATGAAAAAGGATTCATCCCTACAGTGCCTGGAAGGATCCTGCACCCTCCCCATCATAATATTGCAAACAGAATGGTTTGCGTTGGAAGGGACCTTAAAGATCATCCAGTTCCAACCCCATTCCAATGGATGGGACACCTTCCATTGGATCAAATTGCTCAAAGCCCCATCCAACCTGGTCTTCAACGCTTCTAGGGAGGGGGGCAACCACAACTTCCCTGGCAGCCTGTGCCAGTGCCTCCCCATCCTCATAATAAAGAATTTATTCCTAATGTCTACTCTAAATCTTCCCCCTTCCAATTTAAATCCATTTCTCCTCATTCTATCACTCTATGCCCTTGGAAGAAGTCCCTCCCCAGCTTTCCTGTTGGCTCCCATCAGGTACTGGAAGGCTGCTATAAGGTCTCCTTGGAACCTTCTCTTTCTCCAGGCTGAAAAACCCCAACTCTCTCAACCTGGCCTCATAGTGGAGGTGCTCCAGCCCTTGGATCATCTCCATGGCCTCCTCTGGACCCGTTCCAACAGATCCATTTCATTCTTATGTTGTGGATTCCAGAACTGGACACAGGACTCCAGGTGGGGTCTCATGAAAGTGGAGTAGATGGGGACAATCACCTCCTTCGAGCTGCTGGCCACACTTATTTTGATGCAGGCCAGGATATGGCTGAACAGGCCATAAACTCAAAATGTAGATGGGTCAGGGTGACCCAGATAGCATATATTTGCCCGCATCCTGCCTTTCATAGTCAGCTGAAAGAGAACAGCTCCTTGGAGGGGTGTTTATGCTACTCCTTCCTCCCCTTCTGCACCCAGCTGTTGGCAATACAACTGCTTGGTGCAGGTTTGGCCCCACTGTCTTGAGCTTTGGGGTCCACCTGGGGATTTTCAAGCGCTCTGTGCTTTACTACATTGGACAGAAAAGAGGCTTTATTGCCATTTCTATATGATATTTGCTAATATATTGGACTGTTCCTCACTGCTGTATGCCTGCTTGGTGTTATGTGCCTTGGGGACATGTAGAAGGGAGAGAGATTAAGACATAAAATTTGATAGAGAGATTGATAGGCATCTATAGTGGAGATGGGCAAACCACTGGAGGGAGATTTGAGGATAGATAAATATGCTTGGGGGATAGATTTGGATGGATACTATCTGTCTCAGATAAAGATCAATATATCTATAGCTCCTTTACACCCATCGGTTTGCTATCGGTGGCTACCTGACTTATTTTATCTTTTCTGTTTTGCAGGCTGAAAGAAAAATTTCACCTCCATCTACACACACAAAAAGGAAAGTGAGAGCCTCAAATACCCAAGAGACAGATGCTACAGAAGTTCTAATCTATGCATTCACCTTCTCTCCTGCTTGTTCTGTTCCCCATCACTATTTGCTGCAAACCTGGTATTGACACCTGTGAAGTCTCGCTGGCAGAAAGGTGCTCAGACCCTGGGACACTGAGTTTGGGAAGATAGGATCCATCTATGCAGCAGTTTTTTATCCAGGACTTTTACCCTTGGTGACATCAAGTCTTGCTGTTACCGTACAGTCCAAGCAATAAACCCCTGGGAATTGTGCAACAAATTGCTTAACTTGCTGTTTTCACTCCATCTTCTCCCTCCCATTTCTTCCACCCCCAGCCCCCATAGCTGTGAGCCTCCCCCTGGGCTTGGCTACTTATTGCCAGTGGAATCGATTACAGAGCGAAACCCTTTGGGATGGTTTCCTCCCCCTTCCCTCTGCCCCCATCTCATGCCCTCTCTTCTTACTCTCATCACCTCTCCCAGCACTCACCAATTCCCCTCCCATCACCTCCCTCCCCACCTTCCTCAAGCTCCGTTGAGCCCAGTCAATTCATCACCCTGTCAGACCTGTGTGACAGCTCTTCATAAATGCACCACAATGAGCCGAAATAAGCAACGGAGCAGCCCTCAGCCCAACCAATTTAGCAAAGCAGGCAACATCTGAGAAACCGAGCCCCAGCGTGCAAGAGATTGAAATTGGGAAATTGGTTCTACTCCTCTTCAGCAATGCATTTTTATTTTTTTTAAAGCATACCTATATATTCTTTCCCTATATAGATACATATTTAAGGTAATTCTCTCCCACTTAAATCTCCGGTGCTTATTACACACGGACACCATGGCCCAGTTGCTCGCTCTCTCTCTCTTTCTCTCTCCCTCCTCAACAGTGGTAGATTATGAGAGGGTTTTATTGGTAAACTTGCTTAGTCTGCAGAAATGTGCTGGCTTCAGCAGATTGAGTCTATAAGCAGGGCAGGGCTCCTGGCTGCCACACAGTGCTCCCCACCAGCCATCTCGGCAGGTTGCTGGTCTCTCCTTCTGGATTCTTGCAGTCATGCAAAGCTACTTCTCCCAGCACTGCTGTGCCATGCAGGAACAGCTCACGTGGGGTGCAAGCACTTATTCCCACCTGGAGGGTAGAGGATGAAGATAATGCACATCCTCTAGCTGTCTACAGCGGAGGGACGGATATCTGACCTCACTCTGGGACCACTCTGTAGTCAAAGGGCAGCAACTCAGTGGAGATCATGTCATCCTGAAGCGTGACATCTGCATTGCTCAGATGAATGATGACTTGAGCCCCATTGACTTGATCACCATCAACCATAATGGGTTCAAAAATAACTGGCATGGATGGACATAGCCCCTTTGTAGGCACTTAAGGGAGATGAATCCCACATGCAGTTTGAACTGAGAGCTTTTCAGAGCAGAGCTGAACTTGTCAAAGTGTGTTTATGCAGAAGGGGGATCTTAGTATTGCCTTCAGGTAGTTCACTGGTGTTGAAGTTGAGGCCATAAGTGTCATGGTAGCTAAAGAGCTGGGGAGGGTCCTTTACCAGGGACTGCAGGGATAGGATAAGGGGGGTCAGTTATAAGCTGAAAGAGGGGAGATTTAGATGAGATCTTAGGAAGGAATTCTTTGGTGTGAGAGTGGTGAGCACTGGCATTGGTTGCCCAGAGAAATCATGGATGCCCCACTCCTGTGGAGGCATTCAAGGCCAGGCTGGATGAGGCTTTAAGCAACCTGGTACGGTGGAAAGTATCCCTGCCCATGGCAGTGGAGTTGGAACCAGATGGGCTTTAAGGTCCCTTCCAACGCAAACCATTCTATGGTTCTGGATCCAGGCTGGCAGATGTACCTTGTGCATGGCATGAACAGGGCACAGACATTCGTTCTGAGAAAGCAGAAAAATGAAGTGGCAAAGGCAAGCTTACAGCAATGTTCTGACTCCAGCCTTGGAGGCTCAAGATTAACCCGTCTGACACATTTCCCAAAGGCTACAGCTGCCTATGTGCTCTTCCAGTGGAGGGACCATGGGACATCATATGAATGTAGGAAACGATAGGATTGAAACAAAAGAGAAAAGCAGAGGTGGCACTTCAGGCAGCACACAGTTAAGCCATGGAAGTTTTTGTGGGATGTTGTGAGCATACACCCTCACAAGGGTTAAAAAACAGTAGAAAAATCTTGGATATATTAAGCTGGGAAAAATCTGTGAAAAGCTGTGAAATACGAGACTGCCTCTGGCTCAGGAGGTGCAAGCTGTACATTTTTGAAAGCTAGGATGGTATTCTGGGGTGTTTTCACAAGACCAATTTATGCTTATACTCTCTGTGAGGTCCTGCTGGGATATGAGCTAGTATGGCCTTTCCTATGGGATAACCTGAATCCCATGAGACACCTGAGGTTGTCATTGAATCATAGAACCACTAGGTTGAAAAAGACCCTTGAGAGCATCAAGCCCAACTGTACCTTTCCACTACTAAATCATATCCCTGAGCCCTTCCTCTACCTGTCTTTTAAATCCCTTCAGTGATGGGGACTTCACCACCTCCCTGTGCAGCCTCTGCCAGTGCCTGAGAACCCTTTTGGTGAAGAAATTTTTCCTAATGTCCAATCTGAAGCTGTTCTGGTGCAACTTGAGGCCATTCCCTGTCATCCTATCACCTATCACTTGGGAGAAGAGACCAACACCCACCTTTCTACAACTTCCTTTCAAGGAGTGGTAGACAGTGATAAGGTCTCACCTCATATTCCTCTCCTGTAGGCTAAACAACCCCAGTTCCCTGAGATGTGTAATTTGAGTTCACCTGAAAGGAGGCTGCTTTTACTCCTGCTTTCACCAGTTCTTTAACTGTGACCCCTGGCAATGCCACCACGTGTCAGATATGTCTAAATCTTCTCTCCAGCACTCAAAATAATTCCAAGTGGCCACTTCCCCCTTGCACCTCAAATACTGTGTTCAGTTCGGGGCCCCTCACTACCTGAAAGATGTTGAGGCACTAGAGTGTGTCCATAGGAAGACAAGGAAGCTGGTGAAGGGGCTGGAGAACAAGTCTTATGAGGAATGGCTGAGGGACCTGGGGTTGTTTAGCCTGGAGAAAAGGACGTTGAGGGGAGACTTTATCACTATCTACAGCTCTCTGAAAAGAGGTTATAGCAAGATGGCTGTTAGTGTCTTCTCCCAAGTAACAAGTGACAGGACAAGGGGAAATGGTCACAAGTTGCGTCAGGGAAGGTTCAGATTGGATATTAGGAAAACATACATCACTGAAAGGGTTCTCAGACACTGGAACAAGCTGTCCAGGGCAGTGGTTGAGTCACCATCCCTGGAGATATTTAATCAATGGGAAGATGAGGTGCTCAGAGGTATGTTTTAATAGTGGACAGGTACGATTGTACTTGATCTCAAAGATCTTTTCCAACTAAATGATTCTGTGATTTCCAGCCAGACAGGGGGCATGACACCATTGACCTGTGTTCAAAACAGGATTTAATATTCATAGAAAAGTCTCAATTATCCAGGTCTCCTCTAAAGTGCCCAGCACCAGCTAAAAATATAATCATTGACTTTGTAATCACTACATGGAGCTGCTCTCTCACCAGCCCTGAGCAGGGACTTGGATATCACTAGGTCTTGGCTGACATCTACACACAGATTACCCAACCATGCATCTGTCTGTGTGTGGCATGGGTGGTTTTCAAAGCATAAAATGACCTGAATTAGTTGCTACCAGAGCAGCGCCAAGCAAGGAAGTTCCTCACCAAAACTGCAGAATATACATTGTTCACCTCTTGCCATTTTATCCATTAGATTCTCAGCTTCCCTAAGAGCCCTACGGCCTCTCCCTGGTGATCATTCATCCCAGCCAATTGTTAAGAGGCAGATAATTAATTGTAGTGAGTCACTAAAAAAATGATCATTCTTTTCAGAAAATTATCATGATGTTCTGCAGAAATGTTAACGCTTGCAGCCATAAAATGAATGGTGAGCTACAGCACCAGCTGCCAGGAGAGCTGTGAGTTATAATCCCAGACTGAATGCAAAGGGCCAGAGCTTCCAGACATTTCTGAAAAGAGGAAATGCATATTCACTGGGTAGCAGTTTAGTTTTATGATTATTTCTTTCTGCCCCAAAGTCTATTAACGACTGAACCAGGGATAAGAATGGTTTTGCTGATAGCAGATTGGCATGATGATAGTCTTGGTATTTATTTTCCATCTGATTATTTGGGATTTTACTCCAAACAGTTGGAAAAGAGGTCTTGGAAAGTCATGGTTAGACTATCAGGGCTGCATTCCACTGCCTCCTGGGGCTTTCATGGAAAGTTTTGGGTTGGAAAGGACCTTAAAGATCATTCAGTTCCAACCCCCCTGCCATGGGCAGGGAAACTTCTCACAGGGTCAGGTTGCTCAAAGCCTCATCCAGCTTGGCTTTGAACACCTCCAGGGATGGAGCATCCACAGCTTCTCTGGGCAACCTCAGCCAAGACATCACAACCCTCAGGAAAACACGTCTTCCTTCCTTTCTTCATTTATGATTTGCTCCAAGTCTTCAATAAATGGTTCCTTGCATGTCCCTGAGACCAGGCTAACAGTCCTGTATTTGCCCAGTTTAGTGTATTCATAAACCAGCAGCTACATCTGCCAGTCTCCAATCAAAAGTTCCACTAGTTTCACAGTCCCGCTACTCAGTTAGTCTGTTCTTTATTTTGAGCAATTCCAGGGTTCCGTTTGGAGCACAGTCAATCCCAATATGCTTTAGGTTGAGTTTCATGTGATATACACTGGGTGCGTTTCTGGGAGTCGTATGTGTCCCTGCCTTAATGGAAGACATGACCTCAACTCCCAGGTGTATCTCTGTCCTTTCTTAGGCTGCCTGGAATCGGGACTCTGGGTCCTGGGTTGGAAATCGCTGAAAATATTGGTGGATCTGTATACAGACATCTAGACATGTTGTGGAGGAGACAGTCTTGGGACCTGCAGGTTGCCCCATCTGGAGAAGACCAATGTAAGTATGGAAGGTTCTTTTTAGTAGTTCTGCTATAGTTGGCTGTGACGGTGGATGTCACTATCTTTGAGCATTTCCGCCTGCTCTGCCAGCTCTGTCGTTGCTGCTCATCTTCAGTGCCACCTGCCTGCATTGAATGGAGGTTGATGGGTTGCAGACTCCTTCTTGTGTGACAGCCCTGGGCTTCCTGATGCATTTGTCCTTACCTCTTTGCTGGTGTGATTTTGCATGAGTTCTCTTTCCACAGGTGATACCTGTTGCTGTCACATCTCAAAGACTGATAATGATGAGGGGGAGAAAATACAAACCACAAACAAGCTGGGGTTCCCTGCAGCACATCCCCCAGAGGCCATCAAAGGAGAAATCAGTGACATGTTTGTGTCACCTCAATATGGCAGAGCACCTTCATGTCTCCCTTTCCTCCTCACAGACAGCTCATTAAAGCTGAAAGCATTGAAGAGTGATCAGCCATGGAGTCAGTAAGCTCTCAATCAGTCCTCTGAGTCTAACTTTGATCATCAGAAACCAAAGGTTTGACTGTGTGGAAGCTGTTTTCTGGTTGAAGTTCTGGTTACCTGGAAACATACCCTGTAATCCCTGGAAAACAGGGCTGGGATGGGCACTTAGGGTCATATAGTCATTCCTTCTTCTCAGGGTAGGAGTAGAAAGACCCATGTTCCTCTTGAGAGGTGTTTTGCCTGACCTGGTCTTGAACTCTTCCAGTGTTTGAGATCCCCCTCCTCCCCAGACATTGCTTCACCTTTTCCAGTTAGAGAGCTTTGCCTAATGTCTAGCCTATCTCTCCCTTCCTACATCATCTCCTAAACCTGCCCACTGGGGACACAGAGAGCAATTGATTCCCTCCCTCTTGCTGCTTTGTTTATTTGATTTAAAGCAGTCTTTCTTCTCTTAGTGAGAAACAGCCCTAATCACAGAACCATAGAATGGTTTGAGTTGGAAGGGGCCTTAAATATCTTCCAGTTCCAACCTCCTTGCCACGGGCAGTGATACCTTCCACTGGATCAGGTTGCTCAAAGTGACACACTCAACCTGGCCTTCAACACCCCCAGGGATGGGGGATCCACGGCTTACCTGGAGAACTTGTGCCAGGGCCTCACCGTCATCACTGTGAAAAACGTCTTCCTAATATTTAATCTAAATCTCCTCTCTTTCAGCTTAAACTCATCACTCATCCTATCACCACACTACCTGAAGATAGTGCCTTTCATTCTACCTTGGATCTGCTGCCCACAGATAGGTTGAAAAATAGCTGTGTGAAAAGCATGGAAAACAAAATCCTGCTTGACAACGGAGGAGGCGTCCACATCACTTGTAGGCTTCCCTGCAGGGAAGTGATCTGGCAGCCAGGAAACCCACCCCATTACTAGGAGGTGAAGTCACTGGAATACAGGCATGGAAGAGAAGGCCAAGAGATAGTCATCTGGAAACTGCATATTTCTTGAACCAAAAAAACAACCCGTATTTGGGAAACCAGCTGTAACCTGAGTCATCTCCTTATTCCATTTGTGGAGTAACACTAAGTGATGTAAATGCTGGTCCATAACAAATGGAAATCAATAAATACGTCAGGTCTTATATAGCAAAGGGATGGGAGAGATGCCTTCTAAAACCACACTGTGTCCTTCTCTACACCTGCCCATTTCATCTAGGTTCTTGAATAAGCAGCATTAGCATTATGAACAGCGAGAACTCTGCTGGATGCAAAGTCAGGAATCATTCTGACTCTAAAGTCAAATCTTTGCAGACCTACCAGATTTGCTCCCAAAAGCTCGCTGCGTTCAATTTATTGGAATATGAGGACAAGAACTGTTTGCAAACTATCTTTGCAGCTGCCTCACCTAGATATTGGTTGGGGAGCATATAAAAGAGTTGTTAATTTTCAGCAATTAACTCTCAGACCTGGTAATTCTAATTTTCTCCCCCTGCTGTTCTTAAACTTTCAGCTATTCAGCTAAGTACTTGCAGCCCAGAAAGCTCTGGATCCCTGGAGGTGTTCAAGGCTAGTCTGGATGAGGGTTTGAGCAACCTGATCCAGTGGGAGTTGTCCCTGCCCATGGCAGATGGAGTGGAACTCGATGATCTGGAAGGTCCCTTTCAACCCAAACCATTCTATGATTCTATGACTCTAAGAAAAGTACATTTATTAAAGACCGGTAGTGTCCTTCTCTCTTGAGATCTTCCTTGGATAACAAATTTTCCAGGAAAAGCGGAATGCAGCAGGTCTCATCTATCTGGATTCAGCAAAGCTTGTGATGTGGCACCTTGCAAATAATCACTAGTGAAGCTGGAGAAGATAAGGTTTTTTTATGAGAACTGTGAGATAGGTGAAGACAGTGAGAGAACAGTGGCTGAGTGGGGAAGTGAACTACTGGGGTTCCTTAAAGATCTCTTTAGAAGAACTTCTATTTCATAATTTCATGTATGATCTCATTTCAAAAAGGAGTCATCTACCAATGAAATATGACAAATGTAGGAGGTAAAACCTATGTCCAGGGAAGTGTTAGATGACTTTGAGAGACAGGAAAAGGAGAAATGGAATGGAATGGAATGGAATGGAATGGAATGGAATGGAATGGAATGGAATGGAATAGAATAGAATGTAGCCATGCAAAACACAAGATTATTCATACATGGACTTACAACAAGATTCTCTGTTATAACCTGGAGAAGAAAACAGGAAAAGGGAAAGCTGAAGTTTGTCACTGACTTGATGCTAGGAGATACCACTACTTGTGACCATGAGAAAAGGTGAATATGACTGTAAGGTACACCATGACAGGGAACCAGTCAAGAAAAAATGCTTTTTCTTGAGGTCAAACGTGCTTGGGACAAACATGAGGGAACAAAGAGACTGGTTTGGACTGAACACTGAAAGTAACAGAGGAATCATAGAATCATGGAATGGTTTGATTCAGAAGGGACACTACAGATCACCTAGTTCCAGCCCCCTGCCATGGGCAAGGGACACCTTCCACTGGATCAGGCTGCTCATAGCCTCTTCCAGCCTGGCACTGAACATCACCAGGGATGGGGTAGTCATGAATATGAACTTTACACAGAGATTGCAGAGAAGATAGACTCAGATTCTTCTTGGAGGTACACTTACAATAGAAGGAGAGGCAGCAGGTGGACATTGCAGCAGAGGAAATTTTAAGTTGATAGTAGGATTAAAAACTCCTCATGAGGGTGATCAGATATTAGACTGTATACTTCGAGAAGATAAGGGATCTTCATCCTTGGAAGTATCAAGACCTTAGCTGGAGTACGCCCTGAGCATTCAGCTCTAACTTTGAAATTGAATCTGCCTTCAACATTGATATGATTTAAGCAGAGTTTTGAACAGGAGGTTACCAGAAGTTCCTTTCAGCCTCCACTCTCTTTGGATTCTATGATCCCAACCCCCAAAAAGGCCTGAAAATGTAGTGTTACCTTTCGGCCAGCAGCTCAAGTGAGGTGATTCTCCCACTCTACTCTGCTCTTGTGAGACCTCACTTGAAGTAATGTTTCCAGTTCTGGAATCCTCAGCATAAGAAGGATATAGAACTGTTGGAACAGGTCCAGAGGAGGGCTATGAAGCTGATCAGAGGGCTGGAGCACCTCTGCTATGAGGGCAGGTTGACAGAGAGGGGATTGTTCAGCCTGGAGAAGAGAAGGCTCCAAGGAGACCTTATAGTGGCCTTCCAGTATCTGAAAGGAGCCTACAAGAAAGCTGGGGAGGGACGTTTTCCAAGGGCATGGGGTGATAGGATGAGGGAGGGTGGTTATAAATTGGAAGGGGGAAGATTTCGATCAGACATAAGGAAGAAATTCTCCCCAATGATGGTGGGGAGGACCTGGCAGAGTTTGCCCACAGAAGTCATGGCTGCCCCATACCTGGAGGTGTTCAAAACCAGGTTGAATGAGGATCTGAGCAACTTGATCCACTGGGAGATGTCCCTGTCCATGGCAAAGGGGCTGGATGGGATTTAATGTTCTTTCCAACCCAAACCATTGTGTAATTGTCATATATATGAAGATCTTGAGCACAAGGCCTTCTTGGGTATCCATCCTACCCCAGGGTAAAACACGTTCCCAAGACACCTGCCCACATCAACGCGTGGTTATGTTAATCAGTTTGCAGTTCCTCAGGATGCAATCACGTCTTATTAATTTTAAATTGCACAGGTCGTTATTACCCTTGTAATTGTCTTCTTAGTAAATACACTGATCCCCATGGACTTATTGAGGCTTATCTATTCCTAGGTGACTTGTGTGGATATTGATTATTTGCTTGTTAGTCTTCATTAAGTGTGGGTTTTAATAAACATCTAGAAGATAATATAGAAGCAAGCAGAAGATTTTCTTGGGAAACATTGCACATCTACTTCAGATGGGCCATCTGAATAAACAATCATGTTCAGTTGCAGTTCTTCAAGGAGGAAAAACTGAATATTGGATTTGTTTTCCTGATTTTTGTTGTGACCTGGGCTTATTTCTGCTTCGGAGTGAAACTGTTCACAGAGTGAAAACTCTGTGATATACCATGGAGACCCCCATCACTCTTACCCCTTCTTCCTTGCCGCTCTTCTTCTTAGGATCAGGGCAGTTCTACTGCACAACAGCCTGCCATAAATGCACTCCACATCCCTGGGAGAGAGCTTGCATTCGGGGTCCATTTACTTTGTGAAAGAAGCAAGATCTGTTCACAAGCCTTTGGAGATTCATGGGTTGTGCAAAACAGGTGACAGGACTAGGAATCCGTATGTACTCATGGATGAAGCCAGGCAGGATGTACATGGGCAGGCGCAGAAGTGTCTGCGCACTCTTATTGTGAACTAGGCAGGGAATGGTCACAGTGTTCTGCTTTAAGTGGAGTGATGACCTTTCATCAGAGCATTGCTGAGCAGGGACCGTGCTGGGTGTCCTACCTCTAAAAGACAAGGAGGGATTTCTGAATGTGGGTTTTCCACCACTTCCTTCCCAATGGTGTCGGGAAGCACTGACTTGCCTTGCTGTCCAGGAGTGTATTTAAAGACAGAATTATGAAGGAGTGGGGGAGAAAGAAAGATTTCCCTTTTTGGGGGCCAAATTAATGAAAAATCAATCCTGCCTCAAAAATCCATTAATGGTGATAATGCACTGGTTACGTAGCAGGAGCAAGAGCTGCAGTGAAATCCAATAGTGCTAGTTAAAGTGGTCCTCTCACACCTTCCTGTAGTCATAATAATTTGTGGGGGATCGTGCAGGGGGCAACAGATTCAGAAGAGCACAGCAGCCACTCTCCTCTTTCTAAGACGTCCTGGCTTCCTGCTGTGACCATGTATAAGCCTCCCATGACAGCTCCCTCTTTGCCCAGAGCACAACGCTGTGGTGCACGTGGGGAGGAGAGGCCATGGATGAGTCTGTGTAACACTGATGTGATTGATGTCCCTGAGCAGAACCAAATTAGCTGCAAAAATTCCCTCAGAGCAGAGGTTTCTAACTCTGTCCTTACTTGGTCCTTATTCTTCATCCTGGGTGTTTCCATGCAGAGACACCTTGATGCCAAGTTAGTGGTTACAAGATGGTGCAGAGAGGAGATCTTTACTTGGTTGGGTGAATCCTAGGACCATAGAACTGTTTAGGTTAGAAGGGACCTTAAAGATCATCCATAGGCAGGGAAACCTCCCACTGGATCAGGCTGCTCAAGGCCCCATCCAACCTTCATTTGAGCACTTCCAGGGATGGGACACCCACAACTTCCCTGGGCAACACGTTCCAGTGTCTCACCACCCTCATTTGAGAGTGAAGATCCCTTAGAGGTGTTTGTTTTGCATGGCTTTGCTACCCCAAGACCCATGGGTCACTAAAGCAAGGATGTGATTAATTTTCTAGAGGATGTGCAAGGTGTACTGGGTGTACAAGGATAGAGGCAAATCCATGCTGCCTTCAGTTTGAGGCACCCTGGAACCTGTCACAGGCTGGATGCAGCCTCTCTGAGTCCTAAGGTATCCCAGACACTCTCAGGGAAGCACATCCTGATCTACAGCTTCTTCTCTGCTGGGCTGACTTCTTTTTGGATGGAATAAACCTTGGATGAGGGCTGCCGTACTGGGGTAAATCATGAATTGTTGACCCTCAGCCATGCAGGGTCTTTAACCAGGATAGCTTAGGCTAAACACAGTGCTGATCCATGAGCTTTCACCCTTCTAGAGCACCTTCTAAAGGAACGACATGGATCACACTCACCAGCTGAGCTAAACCCATGGGGTCCCTGAGCAAGTCAGGGCAGATTAGTTGCTTAGGGATATGATCTAGTATAGAACAAGTACAGTTGGGCTTGGTGATCTCAAAGGTCTTTTCCATTCTAGTGATTCTATGATTTTAAGTCCCACTGTATCACAGGACTCTCCTACTTATGGGCATACCAGATTAAGACTTGGGGAGACAAGGCAGGCTCTGGAGCCCATTCTTTGATGACCATCAGCCCCCACAAACCAGCATGTGTATGTGTCCCCTCTTCATCCTCACTTCGTTACTAATGGACCTTTCTGATTCCACAAGGGATGAAAGCTTTCTGGCAGCTCCATCTGGACCCATGGAAGTTCCCCCTGTCCTCCCTCCTTCCCCCAGCCCAGTCTTCTCCCCCCACCCCCACCCCACCTCCCCAGATCCCTGAGATTTATGAGCCAGACTTGCATTATGAGGTG
Source organism: Phaenicophaeus curvirostris (assembly GCF_032191515.1). Lineage (NCBI taxonomy): Eukaryota > Metazoa > Chordata > Aves > Cuculiformes > Cuculidae > Phaenicophaeus > Phaenicophaeus curvirostris. The sequence continues at coordinate 97,932,709 of NC_091394.1, read as the reverse complement.
AGTGACTTATCGGTCTGTCAGGGGGAGCATTTTAAGACAGAATTATATGGGAGAGGGAAAAGATTTTTACCAAATTAATGAAAAATCAATCCAGCCTCAAAAATCCATTAATGGTCATAATGCACTGGTTACAGATAGAGAGATACCGCAGAATCCAATAGTGCCTGTTAAATACCTCTCCTGGAATGGAGCGTCGGGGATATAACTCATTCATTAGGCTGCCTATGTTTACTTTTTAAAGTGACACCAATCTCTGTCCCTGCAGTACTCCATGCAGCATTTATAAGGCACGTTCTCCCAATGCCCATCTCTGGGGCCAGCCTGGCTTCCGTGCTGGGGGAATTGATCATAGAATCATAGAATGGTTTGAGTTGGAAGGGACCCTAAATATCATCTAATTCCACCCCTCCTTGCCATGGGCAGAGCCACCTCCCACGAGATCAGGCTGTTCAAGGCCCCATCCAACCTGGCTTTAAACACTACCAGGGAGGGGGCATCCACAACTTCCCTGGGCAACCTGTGCCAGTTCCTCACTACCCTCACTGTGAAGAATTTCCTCCTTAAGTTTAGTCTAAATCTTCCCATTTCTAATTTAAAGCCATTTCCCCTTGTACAGGCCTTTGTAAAAAATCCTTCCCCAGCTTTCTTGTAGGCCCCTTCAGATACCAGAAGGTCACTGTAAGGTCTCCTTGGAGCCTTCTCCAGGCTAAACAACCCCAACTCTCTCAGCCTGTCCTCATATGGGAGGTGCTCCAGCCCTCTAATCATTTTTTTAGCCCTCCATTCCCTTTATTATCCTTCCTGCTGGGCTGTACTTGGTCGATTCCCTTCCTACAGCTGATGATTGCCATTTTTCCCCAAGCCCTTTCACTCCAAAGAGGTCTCTTGAGGTCTGATCTGCAACTGAGTGTGTCTCTTTTCCACTTTCCAGATGTTAGCTCAGTGCTTGACTCAATCTCTCCCCTCAGCCCTGCTGGCAGTGGCAGTACTGCCCATACTGGGGACTGGCCTTACTCCCAAGCCAACATTATCCAGCCTTGGATAGCGATGTTGACTCTTGGATGCACAGTTATCTCCTGCCTATGAACCGTTGGTGGTGCTCCTCAGTCTTTCAGCTCTCTGAGACATCTCAGCCAGATGAGCAATTTGACATCTGGTTTGAAGGATGGGTGTTGGCCATTTCGTCTCTTGAAGAGGATTCTATGTCCAGTCTGGTGCAACTTGAAGCCGTTTCCTTTTCTCCTATCATTTGTTACTTGGGAGAAGAGACCGACACCCACATCACTACAACCTCCTTTTAGGAAGTTGTAGACGATGATAAGGTCTCCAGACTGATAAAGTCATTTATGCTGGGCTGAGCAGGGATGGGATCTGGACCCAGTGTGTTTTGGTGTGATGCCTGGGTACAGTCAGATACACGTATCGGCTGTGCTAAATGTCATAATGCACTGGGGGTTTGTTTCCTTTAAATCTTTTAAAAAGCAATAAAAGGACTCAGAATACTCGAAACACCAAACATCTAGCAAAGTGACAGGCTGTCAAAGCTGCCTCACCAAGAAACCCTGGGCCCAGCAAATTTTAAGCAGGAAAATTTATTCCTGTGTCGCTCATCTCTCTGAGTGAAAAATGGCCAGGGCTCCTCTTTTGCATGAAGTCTTGAAACAACCATAGTGCTCAAACAAGCGGATCGGCCTGAAACAGGACCATTCATCATCTGGAACAGGCAGCCGCGACAAGTACCACCACCAGAAATGAAAGAAAAAAATTAAGTTGTGCGTTTTATCCAAGCTTAAATGATCCTGCCCATTAATAAGACCCGACAAGCTGCAGAGCACGCTTCCCTGGCTTGGCTGGTGAACGGCTTCACTGGTATCTAAGAGGTCTCCAGGAAAGTGACTCTATTAGATGGTCATCTTTGTGGCCATGTACTTTTGCATGAGGTTTCCCAATTCCAGCCCTACCCTCAAGGAATTATTGAAGGAGATTTTGGTGACAGATATCTGCTGCCCGATGTCTCTGCGTAGTTTATGTTGGGTTGACTTCTAGGATGAGACTCAGAGCATGAGGGCAGGAAGATGAGTGGAGCACTAGGAGATGTGGAGGCAGCACTCCCTGAGCATCATCTCCCTGGGAGGCAGCATCTTCCTGGGAGATGAGTTGGGAATAGATTTTATTAGAGGCAGTGTTCAGTAAGCAGTTTGACTCCAGTTGGTATCGTAGAATGCCCTGAGTTGGAAGAGTCCACAAGGATCATCAAGTTCACGTATTGGCTGTATATTTTTTTCTCACTTCCTGTGCCACACTTCCAGCTTGACTTCCATCTGACTGCCTGCACCTTGGAATGGACCGCTCTTGAGATTGGAGGGGATAGGTCTTGTATAGCAACTAGCTCTCTCTGACATCTTTTCTTTCCAAGATTGTATCCCATGCAGTTCTTCCTAACAGCCCCAAGTCTTCGTAGAACCATAGAACGTCCTTAGTTGGAAGGGACCCACAAGGATCATCAAGTCAAACTCCTGTCCCTGCACAGGACAACTCCAACATTCCCAGCATGTGTCTGAGGGCATTGTCCAAAGGCTTCTTGAATATCATTAGGATTTGCACCCTGAGTGCTTCCCTGGGGAGCCTTTTGCAGTGCTCCACCACCCTCTCAGTGAAGAACTTTTTCCTAATCAGCCTAAATGTCCCCCGGCACACCTTCATGCATTGGGCCCTATCATCGGTCACCAGAGAGAGGAGATCAGCGCCTGGTCCTCTTCCTCCTCTTTTGAAGAAGTAGGCTGCAATGAGTCTTCTCAACAGATGTCCAGGGCTATGATTCTACTTCTTTCTCTTTTTTACTTCCCTGAAGATCTCGAACTTCACCATTTCATGGTCACCACATCAAAGGAAGTGCAATCTCCAGCTCTTTCAAGAGAAAAAACATTTACTCAGTGGCTGTGTATGGCTTGCCAGTTCACCAGATCTGAAGCTTAGTCTGAGTTCAGGAAGGTGGAGACCAAACAAAACAGCGTTTATTTCAGGTTCAGATTCCAGTTGTCCTTCCAAGGCACTAAAAGAAGCCATATCATCTGCATGCTCTTGGCCTATGGGCCCTGCATCGCTGGTGGCAATTCCTGAGCTAAGCACACTATTCCTAGGGCACTGGTCAGTGGCACCAGCCCAGTAACACAGCCTCAGCTGTCAGCTGAAATGCTGAACCAGTGATCCATACCACTGCCCCATCTCATAGAACGATTTGGGTTAAAAGTGACCTTAAAGATCATTCAGTTCCAACCCCTTGCCATGGGCAGGGACACCTCCCACTAGACCAGTCAGCTCAAGGTCCCATCCAACTTGGCCTTGAACACTTCAACATCTGATCTCAACCCTTAAGCCCAGCTGAAGGTGGCAAAGCAGGAAACACCACACTTGGGGCTTGCACAAGGAGTTTCTATCTATTCCTTGTATGTCCCCGCCGGTGAAGGTGACTAAGCTCTGTAAAGATGGGCCAGCAGTGAAAACAATGTATTCTTACTGGTGTCACAGGAAAGTAATAGTAAAGTTTTGCTAGGTGGACTTTTCCAGGAGGTGACAGTGATGCCACCAGATGGTCTCAGCTGCAGCCTGAGCATTTAACCTTTCACAGAATCACAGAATCACAGAATAACCAGGTTGGAAGAGACCCACCGGATCACCGAGTCCAACCGTTCCTACCAAACACTAAACCATATCCCTCAGCACCTCGTCCACCCGTGCCTTAAACACCTCCAGGGAAGGTGACTCAACCACCTCCCTGGGCAGCCTGTTCCAGTGCCCAATGACCCTTTCTGTAAAGAATTTTTTCCTAACGTCTAGCCTAAACCTCCCCTGGCGGAGCTTGAGGCCATTCCCTCTTGTCCTGTCCCCTGTCACTTGGGAGAAGAGGCCAGCTCCCTCCTCTCTACAACGTCCTTTCAGGTAGTTGTAGAGAGCAATGAGGTCACCCCTCAGCCTCCTCTTCTCCAGGCTAAACAACCCCAGCTCTCTCAGCCGCTCCTCATAAGACCTGTTCTCCAGCCCTTTCACCAGCTTTGTTGCTCTTCTCTGGACTCTCTCCAGAGCCTCAACATCCTTCTTGTGGTGAGGGGCCCAGAACTGAACACAGTATTCGAGGAGCGGTCTCACCAGTGCCGAGTACAGAGGGAGGATAACCTCCCTGGACCTGCTGGTCACGCCGTTTCTGATACAAGCCAAGATGCCATTGGCCTTCTTGGCCACCTGGGCACACTGCTGGCTCATATTCAGTCGGCTGTCAACCAACACCCCCAGGTCCCTCTCCTCCAGGCAGCTTTCTAGACAGACTTCTCTCAGTCTGTAGCACTGCATAGGGTTGTTGTGCCCCAGGTGCAGGACCCGGCATTTGGCCTTGTTAAACCTCATGCCATTGGACTCTGCCCAGCGGTCCAGCCTGTTTAGATCCCTTTGCAGAGCCTCCCGACCCTCCAGCAGATCGACACTTCCACCCAGCTTAGTGTCGTCCGCAAACTTGCTAAGGGTGCACTCGATGCCCTCATCCAGATCATTGATGAAGACATTGAACAGGGCTGGACCCAGCACTGAGCCCTGGGGAACCCCACTTGTCACTGGTCTCCAGCTGGATTTCACACCATTTCCCACCACTCTCTGGGCCCGACCATCCAACCAGTTTTCCACCCAGGAGAGTGTGCGCCTGTCCAGGCCAGAGGCTGACAGTTTCTCAAGCAGAACGTTGTGAGAAACTGTGTCAAAGGCTTTGCTGAAGTCCAGGAAGACCACATCCACAGCCTTTCCCTCATCCAGTAGCCGGGTCACTTTGTCATAGAAGGCGATCAGGTTAGTCTGGCAAGACCTGCCTTTTGTGAACCCATGTTGACTGGGCCTGATCACCCGGTTCTCTTGCATGTGCTTCATGATAGCACTCAAGATCACCTGTTCCATGACTTTGTTCAGAGCAAGGGTGCTATGATCTCTCCTCCTGCCCTACTGGGACTTCGCCAGGTCCTCACACTCAGTCCTGTCACGTGTAACACAACCGTGGCCACTTGCAGGGCAGTTTCTTGAGTTACAGGTGGATGCAGATCAGGTTTTAATTTAGAAATGCTGACAGGTAAGGAGCTTAGGTCCAGCAAGATGGGCAAAGATATCTTGTGGATCTTAATCCCTTGGTAGTTCTGAATGCAAAATAATAAAGAAAACAGAGGAAAAAGAAGAAACCTTCAGTTTCTTCCTTAGGTCCCATGCTCTCAGAGTTGTATTTAAATGGTTGGGTTAAAAACTGTCTTTAAAATACAGATTCCAAGAACCATACTATTGGTCCACCTAGTCACTCAGGATGAAAGGATTGCTGATTTTCATTCTGTTGTGTTCTTCATCTTTCCTTGTGTAAGAAGCCCTGTGGAAGCTGAGCAGATGGGTATTTCTGGTTACTGTAACCCATCCTTGCCCAGCAGATGCTGTGCAGAGGGTCAGCTGAGACTTCACCGTATCCTTCTGCCCTCAAAATCTCTTACCCTGTCAGCATTATTTCTTGTCTCATGCAAGTACCCTGCTAAAATCAGATCCCACCTGTGCCTGGTGTTCTGCAAAATCCAGGTCCCAGCCTCAGAAACTGTCCTGCACGTGGCCACAGAAACCTAAGGGGGCTGGCAGGGGATTTGTCACCTGCAGAGCTATGTGCTTTGTATCTGCAGTGACGTAGGGCTACCTACGGCATATCCATGGTGGTGCTTTGTTCTGCAGCTGACCGGGGCTGTCCTATATTTGCAGCCCCATGTGGTGGCCTCTGCTGCTTTCCCCAAGCCCACGTGAATGTAAGCTGCTCTCAAGGATTTGAACAATGATGGAAAGTCCCAACAGGAGCCTGACAACAAGTTTCCCCACTATGATGTGACCCGTGGGCAGAGACACATTCCCACCACCTCACTCGCCCTACTTTGGTGTTTCCTCAAGCATGAGGACACCATGAAGAGATTCAGTTGCTGCAGCCCAAATCCAGGTATGCCACACAGACCCACCGTTCACATGGGTAGAAGCATCACAGGGTTCAAAATCTGCAAAGCAGTTCTCTCCCTCCTCTTCCCCAGGGCTTTGCAGCTCAAATAGGTGTAGGATCCTCTTCAGTTTATAGAATCATAGAATCATTGAAGTTGGAAAAGACCTTTAAGTTCAACCAGTCCAATCATCAGCCCAACACCACTGTGCTTACTAAACCATGGTCTGAAGTGCCACGTTTACAAGCTTTTTGAACTCCTGCAGTGATGGTGACTCCATCACTTCCCTGGGCAGCCTCTTCCACTGCTTCACCACTCTTTCAGTAAAGATATTTTTCCTAGTATCCATTCTAAACTCCCCATGGAACAGCTTGAGGCCATTTACTCTCATTGTTTCACTTGTTACTTGGCAGAAAAGACCAACACCCACCTTGCTACAACCTCCTTTCAGGAAGCTGTAGAGACCCATAAGGTCTCCCCTCAGCTACTTCTTTTCTAGGCTAAGAATCCCAGTTACCTCAGCTGCTCCTCATAAGACTCATTCTCCAGACCCTTCTCCAGCTTCATTGCCATCCTCTGGACATGCTACAGCATCTCAATGTCCTTCTCAAAGTGAGGGGCCCAAAACTGAACACAGTATCTAAGTTGCAACCTCACTAGCACTGAGTATAGGGGGACAATCTCTTCCCTACTCCTGCTGACCACACCGTGACTGATCCAAGCCACTATGCTGTTGGCCTTCTTGGCTACCTGAGCACACTGCTGGCTCGTGTTAGCTGGTTGTCAAGCAGCACCCAAAGGTCTCTTTCCGCTAATCTATCCTTCTCTGTCTTGGTGTTTGTGAACCCCCAGATTCAATTAATACAATATGTTTTCATCTGAGCCTGGCATCTTGCCCTTGGCTGCACCGTGCAAGGTAGAAATGCAGCCGGGAGAGGTGGACAGGGAGCATCAGCACGGGGAACATCAACAGTGGGATTGCTTTTATAGTGCTACTTTGCTGTGTTAAAGTACATAACAAAAATACCACAGTCCAGCCTTTTATTTTAAAATAAAATCTATACCTTGGGCTTAGCCAGACCTGAAAGCACCTCTTAATTTTTCTTTAAATAACAAGTTGAGTGCTTGCCAAGATAAGAGGAGGAGAACAGGGAAAAAATCAAAAGCATCTTCCTTAACGTGTTTGGGAAGCCGAGAAGTCCCCTATTACACAGTTGTAGTATCAAACAGTCTTTTTCCCCATGCAGATAAAATAATTCCCTAGATCTAATTTTAGACAATTTGCCATTTTGTGTGGGAGCTTAAAAAAAAAAGTTAACAGGTGTCTCATGAAAGTCAAATCGAGTTGGGTCTTTATCTCTCCTTTTTTTCCCCCCCCTTAAAGATGACTTCTCCCTTTAGATTTTAATACATCTCGGTGTTCTCACAAAGTGTAGCCATGAACAAAGTCCTTCAGTGAAAACTGATCTCCTTCTTGGCTGCTTTCATGCTGTGCAAAAATATGAGAAGGAAATACATATATATATGTGCACATGTGTGAGCAAAAGATACTTAAGAGAGTGGTTTTCCTTTTTCAAGTATTAATACTTAACCTGATCTACCTCTGCCATCCACATCATTATTTGTTTTCTCTACCTCAGTAATGGTGAAACTGAGGCAACAACTGTGCCCACATTAAAGAATAGTTTGGGTTGGAAGGGACCTTAAAGATCATCTAGTTCTGAACCCCCTGTGATGGACAAGGAGGTGTTCCACTAGATCAGGCTGGCCAAGGCCCCATCCAACCTGGCTTTGAACACTTCCAGGGATGGGGCATTCACAACTTCCCTGGGCAACCTGTGCCAGTGTCTCACCATGCTCATGGTGAAGAAATTCTTCCTTATGTCTAGTTTAAATCTGCCCTTCTCCAGTTTATACTCATTGTCCCTAGTCCTATCACTACAAGCCTTTGTAAATAGCCCCTCCCCTGCTTTCTTGTAGGCCCCCTTCAGGTACTGGAAGGTTGCTATAGGACCTCCTTGGAGCCTTCTCTTTTCCAGGCTGAACAAACCCAACTCTCTCAAGTCTGTTCTCATAGCAGAGATGCTCCAGCCCTGGGATCACCTCTGGATCCATTCCAACAGTTCTGTATCCATCTTATGCTGAGGAGAACAGGCCTTATGAGGAGCGGCTGAGAGAGCTGGGGTTGTTTAGCCTGGAGAAGAGGAGGCTGAGGGGTGACCTCATTGCTCTCTACAACTACCTGAAAGGACGTTGTAGAGAGGAGGGTGCTGGCCTCTTCTCCCAAGTGACAGGGGACAGGACAAGAGTGAATGGCCTCAAGCTCCACCAGGGGAGGTTTAGGCTAGACATTAGGAAAAAATTCTTTACAGAAAGGGTCATTGGGCACTGGAACAGGCTGTCCAGGGAAGTGGTTGAGTCACCTTCCCTGGAGGTGTTTAAGGCACGGGTGGACGAGGTGCTGAGGGATATGGTTTAGTGTTTGGTAGGAACGGTTGGACTCGGTGATCTGGTGGGTCTCTTCCAACCTGGTTATTCTGTGATTCTGTGATTCTGTGATTCTGTGAGGTTGTAGAGAGGAGGGTGCTGGCCTCTTCTCCCAAGTGCCAGGGGACAGGACAAGAGGGAATGGCCTCAAGCTCCACCAGGGGAGGCTTAGGCTGGACATTAGGAAAAAATTCTTCACAGAAAGGGTCATTGGGCACTGGAACAGGCTACCCAGGGAGGTGGTTGATTCACCTTCCCTGGAGGTGTTTAAGGCATGGGTGGGCGAGGTGCTAAGGGGCATGGTTTAGTGTTTGATAGGAAGGGTTGGACTCGATGATCCGGTGGGTCTCTTCCAACCTGGTTATTCTACTATTCTATGATTCTATGATTCCAGAACTGGGCACAATACTCCAGATGATGTCTCACAAGAGAGGAACAGAGGGGCAGAATCACCTCGCTCAACCTGCTGGCCACGCTGCTTTTGATGCAGACCTGGTCCTTCTGGACTGCAAGCGCACATTACCGGCTCATGTTGAGCTTCTCATCAACCAGTACCCCAAGTCCTTTGGTTTTCCTGTGTCCACTGCTGTGGTTGCCCCATCATAGAAAGCCACTAAATTAGTCATACAGGACTTGCCCCTGGTGAAGCCATGCTGCCTGCCATTTATTACCTCTCAGGTACAGGGATCCTGCTTGCTCAGGTCATGGCCTTTCACTTTGGCTCTGACTTTTGGGCTTTGTCTTGGTCTCAAACCACCTTCAACAACACAGTTACATGGTGGGCAGAGAAGGGATTGAGAGGAGTCCTGACGAGAATGACCTGGAGATGCTGTTGGATGAGATCAACATTAGCTGGCAATGTGTGCTAACAGCCCAGACCAATGGCATGAGGTTTAACAAGGCCCAATGCTGGGCCCTGCACTTGGGGCACAACAACCCTATGCAGTGCTACAGACTAGAAGTTTGGCTAGAAAGCTGCCTGGAGGAGAGGGACCTGGGGGTGTTGGTTGACAGCCGACTGAATATGAGCCAGCAGTGTCCCAGGTGGCCAAGAAGGCCAATGGCATCTTGGCTTGTATCAGAAATGGCGTGACCAGCAGTTCCAGGGAGGTTATTCTGCCCCTGGACTCAGCATGGGTGAGACCACACCTTGAGTACCGTGTTCAGTTCTGGGCCCCTTGCTACAAGAAGGATGTTGGGACAGAGAAGGGCAATGAAGCTGGTGAAGGGGCTGGAGAACAAGTCTTATGAGGAGCGGCTGAGAGAGCTGGGTGTGATTAGCCTGGAGAGGAGTGGGCTGAGGGGAGACCTTATTGCTCGCTACAACTACCTGAAAGGAGGTTTTAGAGAGGAGAGAGTTGATCACTTCTCCCAAGTGGCAGGTGATAGGACAAGGAGGAACGGCCTCAAGCTGCACCAGGAAAGGTTCAGACTGGATTTCAGGAAAAAAATTTCACAGAAAGGGTTACTGGGCACTGGAACAGGCTGCCCAAGGAGGTGGTTGTGTCATCATCCCTGGAGGTATTTAAAAGACGGGTAGACACGGTGCTCAGGGACATGGTCTAGTGGCAGATAGGAATGGTTGGACTCCATGGTCCAAGAGGTATGTTCAAACCTGGTGATTCTATGATTCTGTGAAAACCAACTGTGTCCTGGGCTGCATGAAAAGAAGTGTGACTAGCAGAGTGAGGGAGAGGATTCTGTCCCTCTACTCTGCTCTCATGAGACGGCAATGGAGTCCTGTGTTCAAGTCTGGAGTCCTCAGCACAGGAAGGGCATGGACCTGTTGGAGTGAGTCCTGAGGAGGCCATGAAGGTGATCCAAGGGCTGGAGCACCTCCTACATGAGGACAAGCTGAGGGAGTTGTGATTGTTCAGGCTGGAGAAGAGAAGGCTCCAGGAAGACCTTATAGCAGCCCTCCTGTGCTAAAAGAGAGGCCTACAGGAAAGCTGGGGAGAGGTTCTTTACCAGAGAGTGCAGGGATAGGATGAGGGGGAAAGGTTTTAAGCTGAAAGACTGGATATTGAGATGAGATATTAGGAAGAAATTCTTCACTGTGAGGATGGTAAGGCACTGGCACAGGCTGCCCAGAGAAGGGGTGGATGTCCATCCCTGGAGGTGTTCAAAGTCAGGATGGATGAGGTTTTAAAAATCTTGATCCAGTGAGAGGTGTCTCTGCTCATGACAGTGGGGCTGGAACTGGCTGGGCTTTAAGGTGCCTTCCAACCCAAACCATTCTATGATTCGATGATCTGGTTCTACGAACCCGAAAACTGAAACGTTGCAGCTCTCAGAGGGTGTCTATCACAGGCAGAAGTATTCTAAGATTCTATGATTTAACAGAACGAGCATTCCCCAACAATGAAGTACATGCCTGGACATCTGGGGAGTGTCATAAGGCAGAAACAGTCGACGAAACGGGCCCCACATGGGGAGGTCCCTTTGGCTCCTGAAGTAATTTGTAAGCACTTGCTGACCAGTCAAGCATTTAAATACTTTGCAGACTCAATTAAAAGGTTTGGGGGAGTTGCTGGGGTTTTGGTTGTTTTTTTTTCCTAAAAGCCTTTTAAATACCAATAAGAAGGTCTTTATTCATTTCCGCTGGTGTGATTGGCAGAGCTGGGATGCTGAAAGCCTGGGGTCATTCAGTGAGCCATTAATCCTGCTGGACATAAGCTTTGTTAGCAATATTTTCTTCTACAGCCGGCTGAGATCCAACTGTCACTGAGAGCCTGGTGTAGTCAGCTCCACCTTTCGTTTCAAGCTAGGACAGCAAGCACTAAGGTCATCAGAACAACACCATGGCTTTATTTCTCCCTGTGAGAAGCAACAGAGAGCTCAGACATGAGGGTGTTGTGACAGCAGTTTCTCATTGCTGAGTGTTTTCTTCCCTCTTCAAGCACTGTTGCCTACTCTGGCAAAACATAAAGTTCTAGGCAAGCCTTAGCTGTTGATTGATGACAGAGGAGAGGTGTTTTGAAGAGCACTGAAGGTGGGCAGGGTTATATCAGTTGATGGTTTAACTGAGCCCATTAATTTATGTATTTCGAATGACTGCTTCAGTTTTCCTTCCAGGCTGTCAAATCCATAGGAGATATTTTATGTGCAGCATCCTGTATATTTCACTCTACATTGAATCCCCTGGCTTCATGGGAAGCTGAAAGAGAGGAAATCTAGATGAGATATTCAGAAGAAATTCTTCCCTGTGAAGGTGGTGAGGCACTGGCACAGGTTCCCTAGAGAAGTTGTGGATGCCCCATCGCTGGAGGCGTTGAAGGCCGGGTGGGATGAGGTTTCGAGCAACCTGGTGCAGTGGAATGTGTCCCTGCCTATGGCAGGGGCTTGGAACTAGACGGGCTTTAAGTCACTTCCAACTCAAACCATTCTATGATTCTATAATCCTATTCTATAAGACCAAAACCTGAAGTGCTACAGCTCTCAGAAGCTGTCCATCACAGGCAAGAGGTGGGACATGGCTGATGTCCTTGCAGCAGCCAATAAGTTCTTGGCTGGCCAACCATCTCCTGGGCTGAAGAGGAAGGCAAGGTCTCCCCAAATACCTGCCAATCTTCCCTGTTGAGCAACATTGCTCCTCTGTCCCCTCCTGGGATCAGTCAGTCTCTCTGCACTTGCCAAGTGGTGAGAGGATACCCTGAGTTTACCTCTTCTCCGTGACCTCATATATCCAACTCGGGCTCATTTCTTGCACTTCTGGCAATTTTGGAGCATCTTGAGGAAAAGCAAAGCTTGCTCTTTCCTGTCTGCCACTCTTCAACAGTGTCGTCATCCCAGTCAGTCCAGGATGCTGTTCATAGCAATAGTCATCATTGTCAATAGTGTCTTTGATGGCTGGGTTTGCCAGGGTCAATATGGTCAGAATTCACCCCAGAATATCTTACAGTGGCTGTAGCAGATAAAATCAATCAATCCATGAATGACTCATTACCAGCAAGCATGAGTTGGGCCTTCTGCATCCCATTGTGAGAGACCGTGGGAGAAACTAACTTTGCCTTTTTCCAGCTCCACCTTGTTCTCTCCCAGCTCCCCCCTCCCAATTCAAACATTCATATTTCTCATCCTAAAGCTTGGAAGGTGCTTCTAATGAGCCAGCTGGGCTTCATAAGCTCTTAAGCAGCTCTGGACATGCCCACGTCACAGCAGCCACTTCTGTGATAGCAGAGGTGAGCAGGACAGATTTTCAGAGAAGCTCATCTTCTACTGAGATGCTCCAAGGCTTGGGCAGACGTTGGATTAGGTGCTTATTATCCTCCCCCAGTTATAGTAATGCATAATCCAGGGATGATGCTTTTGACAGGTGGAGAGGAGCATGTGGACACATCCCTCCTGTCACTAAGGCGCTTCCAGTGGCTCTATAGCCAGCTAGACTTCCTGTCACCCATTGGGATTCTACCTCGGTTTTGTCCCAGGTTTAGCTCCCTTCTGGTGAGGTCCTCGAGGGTCTTGCCCCCTTGCTGCTCTTGGATCATCACTCTAGCCTTCAGATGGAGATAAGGAGCCCCTTTGACCCCCCAACAGATTTGTGAAGGGGTCTCTAGTGGGACTAAAGTGTTTCCAGTAGAGACAAACGGGGGGGACTGTATCTAGGCACCTTTATCTCCCATCCCTGGGGTTGATGGCTTTAGGACACAGCAGCAGTCTGGCTTCTTGGATTTTTCCTCTAGTGCAGCAACTGACTTGGCACTTTTGCATCTGTGTACTAACGAAGCAGTGATTAATTTCACCAGGCCACGCTGGGATCTTATTAAAGAGAGAGCAAGCTCATCCTGAACCTGTCCCTGACAAACGTAGAGTAGGGCTGGGCTCTCTCCTCTCCCCCCTCCTTCCTTTTCCACTCTGCCTTCTCTTTCCTACTAAATTAATCTCCATTGCTCCAAAGGTCTCTCTCGCACACACCGCTGACCCAAGCTCAAATTGATTTTTTTCCCTTACCCCTCACCCCCTGCTGTTTTTTTGCCAGCAAAGCAGAGAGAGGATTTTTCTGCTAGTATTATTTTTATTTTTTATTTTTTGGAAGTACTAAACTTTGACCTTCTGGGCTCTGGAAAAAATTAATTTAGAAGTGGAAGCTAATTATTTCAATACAGGAACATGGGGAAGGAGCCTGGAGGGTGGGGGCTCTTTTTAGCGACTGCTTAAGGAGCGAAGTTATCAAGCCAGCTGCTGGGGTTTCATTCTTTCTTGGTCGCTCCCTGCCTGCCATAATTCAGCTGTGGATTAGGGCCATTTATTTCTTCTGTTTTAGAAGGAACAGGGCAGCAGCATCCTGTCCTGTGGCTCTGAGGTGCTGTGATGGTGCTCATTTCAGTAAGCCCTTCAAATTAGATTCATAGAACCACAGAATCATAGAATGGGTTGGGTTGGAAGGGACCTCAAAGCCCACCCAATTCCACCTCCACTGACATGGGCAGGGACACCTCCCACTGGATCAGGTTGCTCAAAGCCCCATCCAACACAGCCTTGAACACCTCCAGGAATGGGGCATCCACAACTTCTCTGGGCAGCCTGGGCCAGTGCCTCATCGCCCTCAGCATGAATAATTTCTTCATAATATCTAATCTAGATCTTCCCACCTCCAATTTATACCATTCCCCTTCATCCTATCTCTCCATGCCCTTGGAAAAGGTCTCTCCCCACCTTTTCTGTAGACCTATCAGGTACTAGGAGGCTGCTATAAAGTCTCCTTGGAGCCTTCTCTTCTCTAGGCTGAACAATCACAACTCTCTCAGCCTGCCCTCATAGCAGAAGGGCTCCAGCCCTCGGATCATCTTTGTAGCGCTCCTCTGGACCTGTTCCAACAGTTCTATGTCCTTCTTATGTTGGGGAATTGAGAAAGGGACACAGGACTCCAGGTGGTGTCGCATGAGAGCTGAGTAGAGGGGCCTGAAGAAGAGAAGGCTCTGGGGAGACCTTAGAGCAGCTTCCAGTACTGAAAGGGGCTACAAGAAAGCTGAGGAGGGACTTTTTACCAGGGCATGGAGTTATAGGAGGAGGGGGGAGTGACTTTGAATTGGTAGGGGGTAGATTTAAAACAGACATTAGGAAGAAATTCTTCCCAATGAGGGTAGATGAGGTAGGTTGTCCAGACAAGTCATGGCTACCCCATCCCTGGAGATGTTCATGGCCAGGTTGTATGGGGCCCATGGCAGGGGGGTGGAACTGGATGATCTTTAAGGACTCTTCCAACCCAAGCCGTTAAATTATTCTATGATTCCATGGTCATGATCTTGGCATATGCATCGAGGGCATTGATACTTAAACCCCACCAAGGTCCAAGGAGTTTTGTACAGATGACGGTCATTCTGTTCTTGCATGGTACAAGTGGATCTGAAAAACGTGTGGGAAGGTTTGAAAGCCTGGCCTGATTGTGCCGCAGACAGGAGCAGCATCCCGGCTCTCTGCAGTGCAACTCCTCGCTGGCAGAGACAGGACGGTCATCCTCCTTCCAAGGGTCAGCCTGGTGTTGGATTTCAGCTCCAGGGCCCAGGTGGAGAAGCTGGCCCCAAAACGCCTCCGTGCATGAATGCAGCCAGCGCACCAAGTCAGCAGCTTGGGAACTGGCTCCTCAGCAGGTTCTAGGGGACGTCTCAAGGACAATGCTCCCGCAGAGGCCACATGGGGCTGGGACTCCAAGATGCCACACACAGTGTGGTGTGGCAGGCGTGGGGTGGAAGGAAGGGGGCAAGCAAGAAGTGCAAGAAATTCGGAGTGGATTCGTCCCCGAATCTGGGTTAGGAGCAAGTCTAGGATAGGTAGGTACTGGTCTCCTCTGCAAGTGTCTTGGGGACATCTGTCAATCAGACAATTTGCCTTCCTGTTGAGGAGCACCTTGGTCAGGGAGTGAGAGGTTCAGGACAGCCCTTACCATGCCCTAAATCAAGACTTCTAGGGCCAACCCTGCATGCAAACCGCCCCTGCTCCAGGGACTTCTAGTGTTCTGGCAAAGGTGGAGAGAGACATGACCTTCAGGAGGGAGACAGAAGTTACCAACCCATCACATAGGGCTTGTGAGGCACCATCACACATGAATGACCAGAGTCTCAGCCCAGGACATGAGCAGATAGGGAAGAAAATGTCACTGGGTTCATCCCAGGCAGGGCTGCTATCCTTTACAGGGAGATTTGCACTTCTTTTGCTGAGTACTACAGCTCTGGTGCTGTGAAGTTGTCGAAGACAAAGACCATCCAACAGGAGAATGAGACTAGACTTCCTAAATATCAAAACCAACCCGAATTCCAGCCTCCTTTCTAGACTCAAATGTATCCAAAACAGGGCTTTTACCTTTTCCCCACTGAAAAATCATGGAAAAACATTTCCTGGTCTCCCTGGACACAAGAAGTGAGAGTCATAGCTTCTCTACTCTTCTTCCTCTAAAGAGATCGTGTGATCTGTAAGGGTTTTGCTCCTCACACTCCACCAAAATCACCTCCCGGTGCCTTCATCTTCAAGCAGCCCATGACCAAGTACTGAAAGACATGGATAAGAAAAAGGAAGAGATGAGGACAAGCAGGGATGGGGTCAGCTATTCCCTGAGCTTTGTAAAGGTCCTTGCTCAGTGCGGGAAGAAACGAACGCCTTGTCTGATAGTTCTTTCCTGTTAGCACTTCACAGCCTAGAGGTCAGTGGTGTCAGAAAAGAGTTGAAGCATCCGGAAAGGAAACGCTTTGGGAGCTCATCTCCACGGTGAAACAGATCCAGGTGGTTATGTTGTGTCCTTAAAACCAGCTTAGGTTTCTTCTGCTTTGCTGTGCAAAACAGGCTGGTGTTGGATGGCAGGGGAAGGGAAAAGCAGTTGCTGAGAGGATGCTTCACAGCAGAGTGGCTGGGGGACATAGAAGCATAGAACATCCTGAGATGGAAAGGACCCACAAAGACCATTGAGTCCAACTCCTGGATACATCCAGCTGCTGAGCAATACAGGGATACAATTGCCCAAGTACCGTTGGCCCACAAATTAAAGGATCCAGTAGCCAACAGGGTGGTCCACAGAGCAGGATGGAGGCCATGAGCCCATTTGAGGCATGGTGGAGCTGGAGGAGTGGGTGTCAAGATCATTTGCTCAGGTGCACTAGGTTCAACAAGGCCAAGGACAGAGTCTTGCATTTAGAATAACTGAATCATAGATTCACCAGGTTGGAAAAGACCTCTTGGATCATCGAGTCAAACCATTCCTATCAAACACTAAACCATGTCCCTGAGCACCTTGTCTACATGGTTTTTATATACATCCAGGGATGGTGACTCAACCACCTCCCTGGGCAGCCTGTTCAAGTGCTCAATAACCCTTCCCATGAAAATTTTTTTTCTGATGTCCAGTTTGAACCTTCCCTGGTGCAGCTTGAGTCCATTCCCCCTTGTCCTGTCCCCTGTCACTTGAGAGAAGAGGCCAGCACTCTCCTCTCTACAACCTCCTTTCAGGGAGTTGCAGAGAGCAAGATGGTCTCCCCTCAGGCTCCTCTTCTCCAGGCTAAACAATCCCAGTTCCCTCAGCTGCCCCTCGTAAGACCTGTTCTCCAGCCCCTTCACCAGTTTCAACTTGGGATACAACAACCCTGTGCAGTGCTCCAGGCTTGGGGAAGAGTGGGTGGAAATCTGCCTGAAGGAGAAGGACCTGGGAGGGTTGGTTGCAGTGGTTGAACATCAGCCAGCAGTGGCCCAGGTGGCCAAGAAGGCCAATGTCATCTTGGCTTGGATCAGAAATAGTACGGCTAGCAGGAGCAGGGAAGCGGTTGTATCCCTGGACTCAGCATTGATGAAGCCATATATTGAAACCTGGGTTCAGTTTTGAACCCCTCACTCCAAGAATAATGTTGAGGTCCTGGAACGTATCCAAAGAAGGGGAATAAAGCTGATGAAGGAGCTGGAGAATGTCTTATGAGGAGAGACTGAGGGACCTGGGATTGTTTAGTCTGGAGAAAAGGAAGCTGAGGGGAGATGCCGTCACCATCTACAACTCTCTGAATGGTGGTTGCAGAAAGGTAGGAGCTGGTCTCTTCTCCCAAGAGACAGGTGATAGGATAAGAGGGAATAGCCTCAAGTTGCACCAGGGCAGGTTCAGATTAGACATCAGGAAAAATTTCTTCACCGAAAGGGTTATCGGGCACTGGGGGAGGCTGCCAGAGGAGGTGGTTGAGTCCCCATCCTTGGAGGTGTTTAAAAGACGGGGAGGTGAGGGGCTTAGGGATATGATTTAGTAATGGACAGGTATGGTTGGGCTTATGATCTCAAATGTTATTTCAAACCTAGGGATCCTATGATCGTATGACTCTACAATCACTCAGATGCCCACAGCATGTGCAGAAAGGAGAAGCAAAAGAAAAAAAAAAACCCACAATAAACAAACACACCCAACCACACACCATTTACTCAGATGAAACATTTATACGCCCATTTGAACTTGGAAATGTAATTACTGCCGCTTGCTCATTGATCGCAGGGAGGCATATTGACCACTCCTGGTACTCGTGGAGTCCTTCTCTGACTCCACTAAGTCATGTATCACTGAGGCCAAGCCCAGAGCCAACTCTCCCAATGGCTCCAGCCCCTTACAGTAACCCCACCTTGATGTGCATCACCTTAGGGACACCAAACATCATTTTCCTCTCAAAAAGGGGCTGTTTTGGTCATGGAATTGTCTTTCTCCCATCACCAGCTTGGTTTCTCAGTGGCCTAGGAGGGTTAAGACTGCATTTCTTAGGGACGGGAGGGTCTGGAATGAGCCTTGCTGTGAAGCTGCTCAGTTGGGACCAGGTCAGGAGCTGGGGTGATGGGGAATGGCTGGTAAACAGCATGGCATGCCAAGTGGAGAAGCTAGGACCACTGGGCACCCAGGCTTTGTGTCTGAGAAGCTGCCCATTGCACAGGTACCAAGAATTCAGGAAACACCAGCCTTCCTGAGGGCTCCCCAGCCACACGTAGTATCTGCAAACACACACATCTTTGCATGAGGACGGGTAGGACAGCTCTTTCATGGGCACCCATGCTTTTGGGGCAAGTGGAGGCATCACATCTCCATGTGCATCCACCTCCAACCCACTGTCGGCAGTCCTGTGGGGATTGTGCCCATTCTGCTGAGCTGGTTGCCCTTGCAGCTGTGTGTTGGCAGGGAAAGCAGCAAGCTCACATGAGCAGAAGATGCTCGCTCTCCTCTGGATGTATTGGTGCATCACTTCCCTTGGGTTTAGGATGAAAAAACCCTGAGTGAATTCACAAAACTCCCATGCCCTAAGGCAGCGATCACTTCCACGCTGACCTGTATAAAACCCTGAACTCTGCAAGAGCGAATCTGCACATAGAACCACAGAATCAAGGGATGGTTTGGGTTGGAAGGGACCTTAGAGATTATCCAGTTCCAACCCCTCTGCCATGCACCCTATAAGCAAAACCTCTCTCAGTGATATGGAGTGGCCTGCAGGAGAACTGCCTTGATCATAAGAAGAAAATAAGCAAGAGGAGAAAGGGTAGGACTGATGATGCTCTCAATTGTCTGTCATAGAATCATACAATCATAGAATGATTTGGGTCAGAAGGGACATTAAAGCCCATCAAGTTCCAACACCCTGCCATGGGCAGGGACACCTCCCGCTGGATCAGGTTGCTCAAAGCCACATCCAGCCTGGCCTTCAACACCTCCAGGCATGGGGCATCCTTGACTTCTCTGGGCAGCCTGTGCCAGTACGCCGTCACCTTCACAGTCAAAAATTTATTCCTAGTGTCTAACCTAAGTCTCTTCTCTTTCGGCTGAAGTGCTCATCCTTGTCCTATCCCTGCACTCCCTGATAAACAACCCCTCCTCAGCTTTCCTGGTGCCGCTTTTAAGCACTGGAAGGCTGCTCTAAGCTTCACAGAGCCTTCTATTCTCCAGGCTGGAGAAGCCCAACTCTCTCAACTTGGCCTCGTATGGGAGGTGCACTAGCCTTCAGATCATCTTTGTGTTGTCCTCTGAACTCATTCCAACAAATCCATGTCCTTCCTGTGTTCAAGACTCCAGAACTGAATGGAGGGATCCAGGTGAGTTCTCATGAGAGTGAAAGAGAGGTGCAGAAACCTCTCTTTCCCTGCTGGTCCAAATGCTTTGTATGCAGCCCAGAATATGGCTGGCTTTCTGGGCTGTAAGTGCACATTGCTGGCTCCTGGTGAGCTTCTTATCCCCCAGCATCCTGAAGTCCTCAGGGCTACTCTCAATCCTTTCTGCACTCAGCCTGTAATTGTGCTTGGGATTGCCCTGACCCAGATGCAGGACCTTGCACTTGGCCTTGTTGAACTTCATGAGGTTCACACAGGCCCATCTATCAAGCCTGTCAAGGTCCCTCTGGATGACCAGGAAGAGAAATGTTATCAGGAAGACAAGTGTGAAGCTGACTTGAGATCCGTCAGTCATGGTCTTTCAGAGAAGATCTTCCAAACATAATTTTTCCTCGCCATTTTTCACAAGTAGCACACTCCATTTCCCAACTCCTTCTTCTTCACGTGGAGGCTTATGCAGGCTCTGGAGGGTTTTCATCTTTTTTTCCCTCTTTCCCTTTCTATATTTTTTCTTTAAAAAAATATATATATTTTCATTTAATATTACCGAACAAAACCTAACATTAATCAGTCCAAATGCCACATGTGAGGGCTGCCCGGTGTGAGGTAACAGCCATTTTCCTTACAGCAATAATGTCGCAAATGGATCCCCGAGGGGAGGTGAAATTCTTGATTTACTATCAGCCACGAATCCCTTTCAGTGGAGATGTAACCATTTTACAACCAAATACAATCGTGGAGAAAGCAAGGGATCAAATAGGATGGGAATGAACATGTTGCTATTCCATAAATATAGGGCTGGGCAGGTGCCTGGGATCAATCTGGTTGTAGGGTTTTGGGGTTGTAGTAATGTGAGTAGGGGCACTTGGTGGTGTCTGGGGACATCATCCAGTTTCTTCAGTCTTAGAACCATGGAAATCTAGTCATGCCACAAAAATCCTTCCAGGTTGTCACTAGTGAGTGCTGCTTTAAGCAGAGATGAACACGAGAGAAAGACCCTGTGAGGAGGGGTCAGATGGGGGATAATGTGACTAGGTTTGCACACGGGAAGAGGACAAGATGCTGGGGTTCATTTCCCAGCAGGGCTGTCCCTGAAAAATCATAGAATCATAGAATGGTTTGGGTTGGAAGGGACCTTAAAGACCATCCAGTTCCACTCCCTGCCATGGGCAGGGACACCTCCCACTAGACCAGCTCAAGTCTCCATCCAACCTGGCCTTGAACACTTCCAGGGATGGGGTATCCACAACTTCCCTGGGCAACCTGTGCCAGTGTCTCACCACTCTCAGCGTGAAGAATTTCTTCTTAATGACTAGTTTAAATCTTCCCTCTTCCAATCTAAAGCCATTTCCCCTCATCCTATCACTCCATGCCCTCAGAAATCCCTCTGCAACTTTCTTGTAGGTCCCCTTCAGGTACTGGGACCTGGTCTAAGGTCTCCCTGGAGTATGCACTTCTCCAGGCTGAACAACCCCAATTCTCTGAGCGCGTTCTCATAGCAGAGGTGCTCCAGCCCTCTGACCATCTCCATAGCCTCCTCTGGACCCGTTCCAAAAGTTCCATATCCTTCTTCTGTTGGGGATGGAAGATCCGCTTCTACTACTAGATGATCTAGGAAATGGAGTTCATTTCCTCCTTCTCAGTATAGAATGGGGTTCGGAGCACTGGCACTTGTGTGGTAGTGCTGCAGGACACAGAGTTATGTTGGATGTGCTCTGCAGATGCCTCTGGTCTCTGAAATCCTGAATTTCCCCTGTCTGAAGCTGTTCCCAAAGCAAGGCAGCCCCATGGTTGGCACATGGAGAGGTTTGATGGTGTGCAGGACCATTCCGGTTCATCACCACCCTGATGAGCTCTCTGGTCTTATACTTTCTGGTCTAAGTCTCATCCAACAGATCCATGTCCTTCCTGTGCTCCAGAACTGAACACAGGACTCCAGATGAGGTCTCGCAAGACCAAAGCAGAGGGGCAGAATTCCTTCCCTTACCCTGCTGGTCACAAGCACCTTATGTTCTCAGGATGCAGAGTGATGAGGGAAGGGTTAAACGATTGAGAGCTGCTTAAACCTCCCTGCTGTGGGGCTGGCAGCCCCCCACTGTGGTCTGGGGTGGAGAGGAAGGCTGTGGGTTAAGGACACCCCAGGGAAAGTTGCCTTGCATGAAGAAGGTTTTTTTCCAAGCTGTGCTTTATTTACCTGTTCAATATCAGAGAGCGATTCCCACTGCAGCCTTAACATTACACGCTACAAAGTGCTAACTCTGCGAAACACAGCTTCCTCTTAAAGGAGCACACTCCATAGCAGCCTGCACCCCACCAGTACATGGGGCACCCCTAACCATGCCCCACACAGGGCCCATAGACTGGACAATAGCATCTGCATGTGGCTTTGCACACATAAATGCACACAAATGGAGTGCATTTGCACGCTCGGAGAGGGATGGCAGCGCCAAGTGAGCACCTGCAGCAAAGCTCTGTTCATGGTGTGTTCCAAGTATGTACTGTGAACACACACACAGAGCATACTTGGAAATGTGCTCAGATGCTGTCTGGAATTTGCTGCTGGGGGTTCCAGCACTTGTCCTGTGTCCATCTGGCTACAAACTTGTCCCTTGGAGGCTATCCAGGGAGGTACAGAAATAAGTACCCACTGCAGCAGCAGAGTGAGAGGACAACATATGAAGGGGCAAGGAGATGTGTCTCAGAGCTCTGTGTATTAATATTGTCTTTTTTTTTTTCAGCAGGGTTTTGGTGAGCTCCAGGGAGAAAACGAGCTCAGAGACCATTGTCAGGAGCAGAAGAAGGAAAGTCCTGTGCAGCAACATGCCTGAGAAACAAGTCTCAAAGGACTTGCTCAGCCTTGGATGCACCCTTGGGTTCATCAGCCTCAGATCCAACAGGTAGCACAGGAGCCCTTGAGCCACTGGTGGGTCTCATCTGCATTGTGGCACCCCTGTCTCTCCCCAGTTTACTGATTTGCACTGCTCTTGACCGCACCGGTTTTGGCACTGGCCCACGCGACACCTCTAGCCCTACTGTCAGCCTCAGTCATGTCCTGAGACAGCGAGGAAGATGAAGGTTATGGGGCATTAAAAGCTGTGATCCCTCACTGCAACCCCAACCCCGAACCAGGGCCTCTCTCCCTGGGAACTGGGATATTGTCCACAGTTTTCTTGTACAGGGGAGGCCCTGGAGTCCCCCCTGCCTGCCAGTGACAGATGTGCTCATCTGCTAGAGCCTTGTGCTGCCAGTGGCTCCCCTCCTCCTGCTGGGGTGATAAATGGATTTACCCTGCATGAAATTGCTGGCAGCAGCTCGGCCGATCCATCAGCTGCTCCTTGCTCACCACTTTTCATTTCCCCAGGTGAGCTTGGTATCCACAGCCCTTCCTTGAGCCTTGGAAAGCAGGGAGATAGCAACAGGGTCAGGAGGAGCTGGGGTGCAGGAGAGCAGGGACATCCTGGTGGGGTTTGTTCCATGGGCTCCCCAGGGCTTGACATGGAGTTTCAGTGCTTGAAACCCAGCTAGGAATCATCTTCACATCTATATTTTTAATTGCAGATTTTTAGTTTTAAACTCTACCAGGTATCACCACAGCTGTGTGATGGGTCTAACCCCCTGATCCAAGCAGGGTATCAGCTCTGCTTTCTGTCCCTGGGGGTGCAGAGGGGTGAGGTTATGGGGTAGGGGAGAAGGATGGTGGGGCTGGGAGGAGGAGGTGGGTCAAGGATCATGCTGGGGAGCTGCTCCCTACCTTGAGTTTATTCCGGTGCTTGTCAGATCCCGACTCTACGGAGCCCGAGGATTAATGCTTGTCCTTGCATTTCCGATGGAAACCAGTCTGCTCTGGAGGAGCCGTCGTACCTGGTATTTTTCCTACTGAAGCCTGGAAAATCCTCCCTGGGAGGATGCTGCAAGGTGACAGGGAAGGTGCTGCGGCTCTAGCTAAGACTGGTCTTGGGTTATCCTCATGGCATGGGGCAGCAGCTGTGGATGTCAGCGCAGTTTGGACATTGGCCTGGATTTGGATGCAGATGTTCATTCAAAGGGATGGGGAGAGTTTACAGCAGGATTGAAATCTGCAGCCACAGCCAGGAGAAGCATTAAATAAGTTAGGTTCTGCTAAATTGTGGATGCCCCAACCCCCTGCCAGACCTTGAAGATCTTATAAATACCTCCACTGAGAGGATGCACTGATTCATTTCCATTGGTTTCAGCTGAACTGAAACCTTTTCCCATCTCCTCTTGCTCTAGACATGCATTAAGAAGCTGCCTGCAACGTCTGGGAGAGATTTCTTTCTCACTTGCAGCAGCAGAGGGGAAGGAAAGCAAGGACAGGGCAAGAGGAAGCTTAAGACTCCAAAGATTGCACAAAGTCCCAGCCTGGCTGTGAGTAAAATATCTCCTGTTCCCTATAGGTGAGGTTTAAGTGACCAACTGAGGAGTCATGAGGAGCATCCTGGTGCCTCAGTGAGGGTGTCCCTGGGGACAGGACCCTCAAGGTACTGCACCCATGCAAACATTGTACTCCTTGCCACTGTACCTGAAGCAATGGCTCTGGAAATAAAGAGCTGCAGACACAGGGTGGGCTCAGGCAGGGTAATGCAAGGGAAAAGCCAGTTCATCAAGAGGAAAGAAATAAAAGGAAAGGCAAAAAAAAATCAATGGGCAGGATTGCGATGACATCATATCGCCATTATTATATCATCAGCCCCGCACTGCTGATTTATTGCTCGGGTAATCACTCTCCTTCGACTCGGCTCGGCTCAGTGTCTCCTGCCCTACTTACCCCAGAGCTCTCAAAAAGCAGCTCTTGGGTTAAAAAGGAAAGACCCCAAGACCATTACGGGCCCCGTGACACCACCCTGGACTCTTCATCTTCTGCATATTTCCCCAGAAGGATTTGGGGAAGAAATTGATGCTGGTTCTTCACTATTTACCTTTTCAGTAGGGGATGCTGGTGCATCATTTAGGGATACTTTGCCTGTACCAATCACTTCACTCTAACCATGATTTCATCTTTGCTTTTCTTGCTGCAGAAGGAAACAGGGAAAGGAGAGCCCAGTCCCCTTCACATCACAGAATCATAGAACGGTTTGGGTGCAAGGAACCTTAAAGCCCATCCAGTTCTAACCCCCTGCCAGGGACACCTCTAACTGCATCAGGTTGCTCAAAGCTTCGTTCAACCTGGCCTTCAACACCTCCAGGCATGGGGTGTCCATGACTTCTCTGGGCAACCGGGGCCAGTGCCTCACCACCCTCACAGTAAAGAAAATTCCCTAACATTCCATCTAAATCCCCTCTCTTTCAGCTTAAAACCATTCCCCCTCATCCTGTCTCTGCACTCCCTGATAAAGAGCCACTCTCCAGCTTTCCTGTGGCCACTTTTAAGTACCAGAAGGCTGCTCTAAAGTCTCTCTGGAGCCTTTTCTTCTTCCCTTGTCCTATCATTACCTCCCAAATAGCCAGGTCCTTGGTGGGGGGAATCAAAATCCTTCTTTGAAATCACATTGTCTGTTGTATCTGTCCCAGTACCAGGACAGAAATTCAGTTTAGCTTTCCCATTCCCCTTTCCCATCCCTTTCTGTTGTGTTTTGGTGGAGACAGCATCAGCACAGCACAAGGCCTGTTGCTTTTTGCTGTGAATATGGAAGGAAAAAGGCCACGAGGGAGATGCCACCGCTACAGTTTTCTCTTGAATCGCAGAAATAATCATGCTGGCCTCAATCTGCTTTAAATAAAAGACCAACAAAAAAAAAGTCAGGAAAAAGTAAACACACCCCAAATCAGGTAATTAAAAATTTCAGGTCCCCGTAGAAACATTAACTTAGGGCATTATACATGTAAGGCACCTTTTAAATGTCTGTTCAAGCAATTTAATACGCATTTTAATATACCTGTGTTCTTCACAACATGGACCCTGAGCAGGGAGGCTGATTTCGGCTCAGCAAGGATTAAATGATTTGATTATATCGCATAAGAGGCTGAGAAAATGCCACCTCCCATCTCTCAACCTGGTGATTAGAGATGACAAGGGGCCGCAGACGAGCCAGCTGACCCCATGTGCCTCAGTTTCCCCTCTCCATTGATAAGACTGCTCCAAGGAAGGAACAGCATGAGAGTAGCCAAACATATCCTGGGATGCATCCAAGGAGGTGTGACCAGCAGGGTGAGGGAGGGCATTTTCCCCTCTATTTCAATCTCATGAGGCCCTACCTGGAGCCTTGCGTGCAGTTCTGGAGTTCTCAGCACAGGACGGACATGGATCTGTTGGAGTGAGTCCAGAGGATGACACAAAGATGATCTGAAGGCTGGTGCACCTCCCATATGAGGAAAAGCTGAGAGAGTTGGGCTTGTTCAGCCTGGAGATGAGAAGGCTCTGGAGAGACTTCAGAGCAGCCTTCCAGTACTGAAGGGATCTAGAGGAAAGCTGGAGAGGGGTTCTGTATCAGAGAGTGCAGGGATAGGGCAAGGGGGACCAGTTTTCAGCTGAAAGAGAGGAGATTTAGGTGAGACATCAGGAAGAAATTTTTTAGTGCGAGGGTGGTGAGGTACTGGCCCAGGTTGCTCAGAGAAGTCATGGATGACCCATCCCTAGAAGTGCTGAAGGCCAGGTTGGATGTGGCTTTGAGCAACCTGATCCAGTGGGATGTCCCTGCCTATGGCAGGGAGGTTGAACTGGATACCCTTAAATGTCCCCTCCAACATGAACTACTCTGTGATTCTATGATTGATTTTATGATTTGGGGTCCTCATCTGGTGAGCTAAGCCAGCTAGGCATGGGAATAGTCAAAATTACATACAAGGCTAAACTGAGTCTAAGCAAAGCAACCCTCCAGAGTTCTTGCAAGCCATGAAACCCTTCTCCTTGCTTTTCACAGAGCCCAGCTCACCCAGCAGTTCCCACCAGAGGGAAAGGCATTGAACCCCACAGTCTCACACCTGCTATGAATTTTTGAGCTTTACCAGACAGTGACTCACTGGTTTTGCTCACAACCCACTATGATGTGCTGCAGCCATCGCTTTTTTTCTGCTGCTGATTTCATTGCCTTGTTAACAGTACAAACAAAATCATTTTGGTTTTGGCAGCACTGATTCCCCATGAAGCCCCTCAGCCTTTTTCATTGCTGTGCTCATGCCTTGGGAGGAGTCCCTTGCCTGGTCGTTTAGCCTGAGTTTGTTAGCTGATCCTCAAATTCAGCTCTTTAAGGCTGCAGAAAAGTTGAGGCTGCACAATCTCATTGCATGCGTCTCTCCCCCTAGACTGTGCAGCATTCAGATCTGCAGGGCTTAGCATTCAGCAGAGCTGGATTCGGTATCCAGCTCTGCCAAGCTCTGGATCCCCACGCAGAACTCAGCATCCACCTGTGCTGGATTCACTATCCAGCTGTGCTAGTCTCCTCATGCTTGTGTGAGACTCGGCACCAGCCTGTGCAGAGCTCAGCACCAGGTTCAGCAGCACCCAGGTGTGCTAGATTCACTATCCAGCTGTACCAAGCTTTTCATGCCTGTGAAAGACTCGGCACCAGCCCAGGTACTGCTCAGAATCAGACCTCACAGCATCCAGATATGCAGAGTCCGGCATCCAGCTGTGCTAGCATCATATCCAGCAGTGCAAGGCTCCTCATCCCTGCGTAGAACACATCGCAAGCCCAACACAGCTCAGCATCCAGATGTGGGGATCATCAGGGCACAGCATGCAGCTTGCAGGATTCAGCATCCAGCACTGGGCTCCCCTGTGGCATCCTGGCCGTGCAAGGGAACAGGGTTGGACGTAACATTGGACAGCCCCACCAAGGCAGGACTCCAGGAGGAGACACAGACGATCCACAGCTGGTGGCTGACAGCAGGGATTCACTCCAGGGAAAGGGCAGGGAAAATTTTGGCAGAAATGAAATATTTCATCAGGCTGAGATTGTTTTTTAACAAAACTTTTCCAGTGTCCATTTCATTGTCTGGAAGAGTTACCTGCTTGTTATGGAGTAGGGTGGGTGCAGTTTGGTTTTCTTTCAAGAAGCTGAGGACCTTCTAAAGTCATAGAATAGTTTCAGTTGGGAGGGACCTTGAAGATTGTCCAGTTCCAACCCTCCGCCATGGTCAGGGGAACCTCCCACTGGACCAGCCAGCTCAAGGTGCCATCCAACCTGGTCTTGAACACATCCAGGGATGGGGGAGCCACGTCTTTCCTGCACAACCTGCGCCATGGCCTCACCACCTTCACAGACACCTTCACACCTCATCCTGTCACTACAGGTCCTTGGAAAATGTCCCTCCCCATCTTTCCTGGAGCCCCTATTTGTACTGGAAGGCTGCTGTAGGGTGTAATCCTTCTCTTCTCCAGGCTGCACAAGCCCAACTCCCTCAACCTGTCACAGCAGAGGTGCTCCAGCCCTCTGATCATCTTTGTAGCCCTTCTCTGGACCCGTTCCAACAGTTCCATATCCTTCCTGTGTTGGGGATTCCAGAACTGGACACAATACTTGTGTCCCTGGATATCAAGGCATGCTAGGCGCTGCATGTCAATGTATTTATAGACCTTGGTCACAACACCCCCTTGGCTCTTGTTGCCTTCTTAGAACCTTGCAGCATTGTCAAAGGGTTAATGAGGGATGCAGAGGAGACAGAAGGGACCTTTGAGAACCTTCCAACTTGCTGCCTGGGTGCCATCAGCCTAGACTGTGCTTCCCAGCTGAGCCAGTGGCTGGAGGTGGCAGATGCCACCACCCTCCCCTGCCACATGGCTCTGGAACCAACAGTTTCCCCAGGGCTTGGCAGTGCAAGGTTATGGACTCCCTGATTTTTAATTAAGACAATTGACTCGGTGTGTGTTGGGAAAGAGGAGGGCCTGGGACGGGAAATTGTCCCTTCGAGGGACAAACCCTGACAACCTTGTCATCCCCAATTAGTGGGTAATTACTTCAATGACGTACATCTTTATTAATCCAATTAATAGAGCGGGTGGTGTGACCTCAGCAGATCTGCTGACTCAGGGTGATGCTTGCCAGGAGGGGATGCAGGAAAAGGGTGGAGGAAGGAGTGAATTCTTCCTCTCTCAATCCCTCTTCTTCATCACTAATTAGAGTGGCTGCTTGCTAGCCCACACACTGGCATCATTCAAGCAGACAGGGATATATCGCAACCTGATCCCAACTGTTTCCCCTTTTGTTCCTCCTTTCCCTATCTGCTGTCCATCTGCCTTCTTGTCTGTTTTTTCCCTTTTTCATCCATCCTCCAACAGACAATTGTGCAGGAAGAAATAACCCTATCACAGGGCATCTGGCTCCAGACAGTGGTGATCTAGGACATAGGCTTGTCTCCCAGTCTGGAGTGTTGGGTGCATCCCCAATGACTTCTATAAAGAGCTGCAAAGATCTCAATGCACAAAGCTTCCTTGGGTGGAGAAAAGCTTAGTGCTGGGTGGCAGGATAGATGTAGAGAGTGATGGATGGGCACGTGAATCAATGGAATGATAGAGAGGTGGATAGATCTATAGGTAGATTGATAGGTAGATAGATGGATAGATAGACGGGTAGATAGGTGGATAGATGGATGGGTAGATAAGCGGATAGATGGACTAGTGGGTAGATGAATGGATAGGTAGACAAAGAGACAGATTGATGGATAGGGAGGTGGATGGATGTATAGATAGATGGATAAATAGGTAGCTAGACTGATGGAGGTGAATGGATGGATGGATGGATGGATGGATGGATGGATGGATGGATGGGTGGATGGATATTGAAGGGACTGAGGCAAATAGATTTATGATGCTGATGTGTATATGTGTATTTGTATGTGTATGTGTGTATTTGTGTTCATGTCTATGAATATGGGACCAGGTGTCTGGGAACTTACAGGAAAAGCTAAACAGATTGATGGGTGACTGGAGGGCCATGTGCAACTTGGATGGGTGGGGAGACAGTCAGAGCAATCACCCAGGCCGTACTTCTGAGGAGACCACTGTGGTGGGTGATGCTGCCCATCATGGATGGTGGTGCTGCCTGCTCATGCTGACGGTCTCTGTTGACCATAGCTACTTGTTCTAGCTGACTGAGCAGCCTGGTCTATTGGGGGGTGTACCAGCCAATGGCAGGGGGAGTGGAACTGGATGCTCCTTAAGGTCCCTTCCAACCCAAACTGTTCTATGATTGTAAAGGGGACAGCCTTGCCAAGCCAGAGAGGATGCATCACAAACGCAGGTGCCCCCTCCTTCTGCAACAGATGGTCTTGGGGTGCTGGTGGTCTCTGCTAGGGAAGGAGCACTCTGAAGGCCCCCCATCCCCAGGGCCACTGGCTGAGATGACATTTGCTGCTGGTCACTAACCAGGCAGGGCAGGAGTGGGGGCGGGGGAAGGCAGAGAGAGTTCTTTTTTTTTTTTTTTCATAGCTCTCTTGTGGAGCGACCTCTCCTCTGTCTTTCCCTACAGATGGAGCCTCAATTAAATTCGGAAATACATTTTTTAATAGGACTTTCACCTCAGCTCCCTCCCGGGCTATTAAAGCCATTATGGCAGAGTTAAGTAAAGAACTAGCGGCCAGGCAATAAGCTTGAGAGCCTCTGTTGCTGTCATCATATGTTTATGGCCTAGGCAATGTTTGCTTTATTAAAGATTCAGGAGCCATTTCCGAACGGCTCAGTTCTGTCCTTCCCATTAAAGACTGGGCCCTGGTGAAGGAGGCCCTTCGTGAGTGCAGGGAAAAAGAGGAGGATTGCTTCAGAGATGGGAAAAAAAATAGGCTGAGTTTGTTAGGAGAGTCTAGGGTCATGGCAGGAGTCACTCCATGGCAGGAGAGAAAGAGGGAAGATGCACCCTACAACGTTACTTTGCGTTTATTGCCCCTTGCTGCATGGTTTATTTGTCCCCGAGGAGTTAGGCAGAACCTACATCTCCCAGAAGGCCTTCCAGGCTGCTTGCTTGACTCAATGGAAGGACACATCCCAGTCTGGCCCAAGAGCTGCATCCAGCCATGCTGAGCAAGGTCACAACAGCTGGACTTTCTCTAAGCTATCAGGGATCCGCACTGAGTATGAGGACCCTGAAACTCCCTTCCCCCACAGCATGACCCCCTAGCTCCATAGCATGACCCACATTGCCCCATAGCGTGACCCTCTTGTCCGGTAGCATGTCTGCCTTGCCCTATAGCATGACCCTCTTGCTCCATAGCACCACATCCTTGACCCACAGCATGACTCCTGTTCAATAAAACGACCCCATTCTGCTATAGCATGGTTGTCCCTGACTGATAGCATAGCAACCTTTGCTCCACATCATGACATTCTTGACACTTAGCATGATCCTCTTGTTCCACAGCTTGATCCTCCTTCATCACAGCATGACCTCCTTGCCTTATAGCCCACTTACCTTGCTTGATAACATGACCTTCCTTCATCAAAGCATGATCTCCTTGCCCTTAGCATGTCCATCTTGACCTCACTGTTTGGTGTAGACCAAAACTTGTCTCCCAGTGCCTCCTGCACAAGTCCTGCATCCCTCATCTGGCCTCAGTCTCTTACGCCAGTGGAGTTGGTGCCACAGAAGAAACTTGCCCGTCTCTTGTTGCTGTTGCAAACAGATGACCAGAGGCAGCTCGTCGTACAGCGACTGAAATCCTGAAATGGGGAAATGTTGTACTCGATCTAGGGCAAATATTTTTCAGACTAAAATAAGGAAGGAGGAGCTGTGTGAAAGTTACTTAGAAAATGTGATCCATAGTCCTGAAGGAAAAGTTCTGCGGGTGAATCCAGTAGAGGATCAGCACCCCCCACTTCTCCTTTGACTATAGAGCACAATCTTTTCAGAAACATTCATGTCCCAAAGAAACAAGGGCACCACGGATTGAAAGAGGACCCCTCTTCAACCCTGCCCTGCTGCCAGACCAGGGCTGCCTTGGGCCAGGTCTAACCTGCTGCCCCTTATGCATTGGAAGGTGGCTGAGAAGGCCAATGGCATCTTGGCTTGTATCAGAAATGGTGTGACCAGCAGGTCCAGGGAGGTTATTCTCCCTCTGTACTCGGCACTGGTAAGACTGCTTCTCAAATACTGTGTTCAGTTCTGGGCCCCTCGCCACAAGAAGGATGTTGAGGCTCTGGAGCGAGTCCAGAGAAGAGCAACAAAGCTGGTGAGGGGGCTGGAGAACAGGCCTTATGAGGAACGGCTGAGAGAGCTGGGGGTGTTTAGCCTGGAGAAGAGGAGGCTGAGAGGAGACCTCATTGCTCTCTGTAACTACCTGAAAGGAGGTTGTGGAGAGGAGAGTGCTGGCCTCTTCTCCCAAGTGACAGGGGACAGGATGAGAGGGAATGGCCTCAAGCTCCACCAGGGGAGGTTCAGGCTGGACATTAGGAAAAAAAAATTTCACGGAAGGGGTCATTGGGCACTGGCAGAGGCTGCCCAGGGAGGTGGTTGAGTCACCTTCCCTGGAGGTGTTTAAGGGACTGGTGGACGAGGCGCTGAGGGGCATGGTTTAGTGATTGATAGGAATGGTTGGACTTGATGATCCAATGGGTCTTTTCCAACCTAGTGATTCTATGACTCTATGACTCTATGATTCTATGATTCAGGGATGACACAGGGATGGGGTTGTCCCTACCCATCCCTTTTGCTCCTGTTATGAAGCAGCTGTGGATGGTGGGCTCTGGGGACAGACAGGTGTCTGCAGGTCCCTGCTCATGGTAGCTCATCTTCCCTCCTCTCCCTGCACTTTGCCCATTGGGCAGATGCAAGAAGACTTGCTGTCCAGTAGCATCAAGGCAATTGCTAGATCAAGAACTGACTTAGGTGCAAGCAGCCCTGCAGAGAAAAACTTGAGGTGCTGGTAGATGAGAAGCTTGAGATGAGCTGGCAATGTGCACTGCAGCCCAGAATGCCAACAGTGTCCTGGGCCTCATCAAAAGCAATATGGCCAGCAGGGTGAGGGAGGGGATTCTCCCCCTTTGCTCCACTCTCCTGAGACCCCACCTGGAGTCCTATGTCCAATTCTGGAATCCCCAACAGAAGGAGGACATGGAGCTGTTGGAATGGGTCCAGAGGAAACCACAGAGATGATCTGAGGGCTGGAGCACCTCTGCTATGAGGACAGGCTGAGAGCATTGGGATTGTTCAGCCTGGAGAAGAGAAGGCTCTGGGGAGAATTTATAGAGGCTTTCCAGTACCTGAAGGGTCTACAGGAAAGCTAGGGAGGGACTTTTTCACTAGGACCTGGAGTGATGGGTTGTGGGGGGGGTTAGTTTAAATTGGAAGGTGGAAGATTTAGATTAGACATTAGGAAGAAATTCTTCCCTGTGAGGATGGTGAGTCACAGGCACAGATTGCCCAGGGAAGTTGTCAATGCCCCATCCCTGAAGGTGTTTAAGGCCAGGTTGGATAAGGTTATGAGCACCCTGATCCAATGGGAGCTGCCCCTGCCCATGGCAGGGAGGGTGGAACTGGGTGGGCTTTGAGGTTCCTTTCAACCCAAACCATTCTATGAGTCTGTGTAGATCGGTTTGCATAGAGTAATGTGCGCAGAACTACGTGCATTGGGGTACGTGACAATTCAAGACTCAATAACCATCCCATTCTCTTCTGGGATGTTTGGGGGTGATGAAGATCTGGCCGGGCTGTGGGAAGCAGGATTCAGCATATACCAACTCTGCCCTCTAGTGTAACACTGTCACCTTACGTCTCCACCAGCTCCTTAACCTGCTGGGACTCTCCTCTGCAGTACCCAGTGCCCAGTCTTGATCGACCCAGCTCAGCTGCCCTGGTGGCTGCACACACCTTCAGCACAGCCCCTCTGCTGGGGTCTCAAGTATGATGAATCTCCCAGTGCTGTTTGCATAGAATCACAGGATGGTTTGGGTTGGAAGAAACCTTAAATCTCATCCAGTTCAGACAACCCTGCCATGGGCAGGGACACATTCCACTGGATCAGGTTGCTCAAAGCCTCATCCAACCTGGCCTTGAAAAGCTCCAGGGATGGGGCAGCCACCACTTCTCTGGGCAGCCTGGGCCAGTGCCTCACCACCCTCACAGGGAAGAATTTCTTCCTAATATCACATCTCAGTCTCCTCTCTTTCAGCTCAAAACCATTCCCCCTCAGCCTGTGCCTGCACTCCCTGATCAAAAGCCCCTCCCCAGCTTTTCTGGAGCATCTTTCAGTACTGGAAGTTGCTCTAAGATCTCCTCAGAGCCTTCGCTTCTCCAAGCTCAACAACCCTGACTCTCTCAGCCTCTCCTCATATGGGAGGTGCTTCAGCCCTCTCATCATCTTCGTGGCCTCCTCTGGACTCACTCCAACAGATACATGTCCTTCCTGTGCTGAGGAGTCTAGAACTGAACACAGGACTCCAGGTGAGGTCTCATGAGGGCAGAGCAAAGGGGAAGAATCCTCTCCCTCAGGGAGCACCTACCCCCACCAGTGGGACCCAAGTGCCAGCTTGCAGGTGTAGGATGGGTGCTCCCAGCAATGTTTCACTCCTCCTTTTATGGAGTGGATGGAACTTGCTATGAGCTCAGGATGCTCTGCCCTAGAGGATGCGGCACTGTAAAGCTTGGCTTTATTTCTTGCACACTTTCCTGATAAGGACCATGCAGGATGTACTGTTAAAAACCACTTTTTATAGAATCATAGAATCATTAAAGTTGGGAAAGACCTCTAAGATCATTGAGTCCAACCATCAGCCCAACCCCCCCGTGCTGACTAAACCACGTCCTGAAGTGCCAAATTTACACGTTGTTTGAACCCCTCCAGGGATGGCAACTCCACCCTTGTCCT
Source organism: Phaenicophaeus curvirostris (assembly GCF_032191515.1). NCBI lineage: Eukaryota > Metazoa > Chordata > Aves > Cuculiformes > Cuculidae > Phaenicophaeus > Phaenicophaeus curvirostris. The sequence continues at coordinate 97,898,438 of NC_091394.1, read as the reverse complement.
GTACCGCCTCTTTCAGTGCTTCACTACTCTTATCAGTAAAAAAGTTTTTCCTCATATCCAATCTAAGCCTCTCCTGGTGCAACTTGAGGCCATTTCCTCTTGTCCTATCACTTGTTGCTTAGAAGTATGTGATACTTTGCGATGCTCTGGTCTCCAAAGCATCCTAGGGACATGTCTGCTCGCATTGGGTGCTAGTGTGGATCAAGGGCAGATGCGGAGTGTTGGTGCTACGAGGAATTGAGTTCATTGGACAGGGAGCTGCTGCCCTCCAGTGGGCTCAGGGAGCAAAGGAGAATGGGGGTGGGCATTGCTCCACACTCAGGACATGGGTGCTCAAGAGGGCCAAAGCAGGATGTGGAGCTGAGGATAACACCTTTCATGGGATGGAGTGAGCTCTGAGAGACAAGGGACTAAGCAGAGCTTCAATCTTCTTCCTGGGAGCAGGAGAAAGCCTGCTTTGCCCCATTCTTCTCCCAGAAAGACCGCACTGATGTGCTCCTGGACCAGGACTGTTTGAAAGCAGAACCAGGTGCTGCTGAAGGGCCTGATCCTGCTAATAAATTGCACATTGAGTGAAGTGAGCAGTGAGGGCACTTCACCTGGGTGCAGGGTCCCAGCTCCAAACCATGCTGTGGCTGAGGTCCATCAGCCCCAGAACTGCTTGCTTTCAGTTGTCCCCAGAGACCAGCTGGAGCATAAGCTTGTAGTCAGCAACAGCTCCAGAGGAGCAGGTATGGTTTACAGAGCCAACGAGCCATGAAGCGAGGAGGCAGGCACGTGGCCACAGCTCCCCGACACCACAGGTACCTTATCCTCTTCTATTAAGAGGGTTGTTGTGTACTTAATGGAGGGGAAAATCAGAACACCTTCCCACCACACTGGAAGGGCTGACATAAGGGCTGGGTGATTTTTATGACTGAGCTTGAAGCTCCAAGAGGAGAAAAATTCAACTTCAAAGGGAAGAAACTGTGCTGAACCCCCCTGGGTTGGTTGAGTTCTCCAGGATAGTGGGCAACACCGATTTCTAGGGTCCCTGAGACAGAAAACAAAAAGGGATAAAAATAAACCCTCTTTGCACCTCCTCCTCTCTGGTCATAAGGTGTCCCCAAGAGCTGCGTTAACCTGTTCCAACCCAGGATGCCCCTACTGAGCCCACCTGGAACTCCTCACCCCAGGGACAGAGGTTGGAGAGACTCAAATTCTTCTTTGCAATGGTTCTTGTGCTTTCTACCTATCTTGTGTCCCACCAGCAGGATCATAGAGGATCCCTCTCCTGGTCCAGATGGAGAAGATAAGCATGGAAAGATCCAGCTCCGCAGCCTCTCGGTGAGGAAGGAGGGAGCCCCAGGCTCTTGCCGGTAGAGCACATAACTCATCTGAAAACACGTCATCAGAGGGGGAGGCAATTCTGGCTGCAGAGTCACCAGTTTCCCACATCCATTGAATGTAGGCGGAGAAAGGATCTACTGCAGCAGAATAACTTGCTGTGGGTGGCTTAAAAAAAAATTGGTAGGACTGTGACATTGGTGCTGGGTACAGGAGGTCTGATGAAAGGGGAAACACCCTAAATCACAAATATATTCAGAACAGTCAGATGCTGTTTTAACCCTGACGTGGAAGGCAGGAAAAAAAGAGGCTCCTCACCACCCTTTTACGTATTAACCCAGGGTTGAAAATATTGAGTCAGGTTCATTGCCATCTAAGGGGGTTTAAATCCACCTCTGAAGAGGAGATACTCTGTACTTTAGCCTCCTGGGGGGTGCACACTCCCTGAGCAAGGGACTTGCCTGGCTGCCAGGACCCATGCTTCAGCTCCACAACCACTGGCTTGGTCAGCCTCCTAAGATAATGGGGATGTGAGTCCAGTGAAAGGAATCACCAAGGGAAAAGGGAGGAGGAAGTCCTATTTTCAAGATTTTGCCATTTACTAGCTACCAATGAGATCCTCCAGCACAAGCAATGCCTTCATACCCATTGATGTGGTCTTCCAGAAACAAGGGGGTTGGAAACGTGTGCTGGAAACCTAATTGGAAACCCAAGCCCAGCAGGTCAAAACATGTGGTGAGAAAGAAAGACTAATTTCTTGAATGGTTTCCTTGTTTTTCAGGAGAAAAACCCCCAAGGGATCCAACCTGAGCCCTGTTCCACCCCAATTGAATTACTGCTATGAAGTAACCCATATGATAAAAACACTGGCTCCTGCTACACCATGCTGGAGATGGAGACAATGGCTCACCAAGGGCTGTTGGACCAATCTGGATGCTTGGGAGCTTGGTTTGTCTTGGATCAGGTTCTAATAGAGTCAAACGATCTCTCCCAACTTCAAAAGCTCCAGATTTTTGTAAAAATGACCCAATATGGAAGGCCAAACGGGGTTTGATCTCCCAGTCCCATGTGTCATTTGCCACAGACATGCATGCCACAAAGGGTTTTCAAATCAGTGCTTTTTAATCCATAAAAGGTGAGAGTCAATGTACAAATTAAAAAAACAAACCAAACCCACTGGTGTTAGGGAAATTATCCAACGCACATTAAACTCAACCCCTCCACCAACAGCAAAGGAGTTGGGTGATGCAGGTGGTAACGCGACGCACAGGCTCGCTGTTCATGCAAGCTTCTTCTAAATAAATACATCTCGAGCTCAGAGATGTCCGTGTCGGCAACACATTTAGGATCAGGGGAAGATGTTGCTAGGATGCTTTTAACGGCAAGGTGGCCTTTTCTGTGAACCTACCCCCTTTCCTTACCACTCCCGCGCCAAGCAGCTGGTAAGATTACATAGAAAAGCTGACTGCACCAGATGGCTTCGTGGTGGCAGCCGGATCCATAATCCAGTCTGATAATGTCTCAGTCTACAGAGAGTGCTCTCAGTCAACAACACAAAGTTAGAAGCCCTCTTTTAGTTCCCCTTCTATAAAACTGGGGCTGAAAGCTTGGCACGCAGGCACTGAGCCATCCAAAAGTCACGGTACAACCCCTGGGAGATGCTGTCTCGATGACACCCCACTGCCAGAGAGCGTTCACTTCATTAAAAAAAACACTACAAACGTGTCATGACTTAAAAAGTACAAAAATACAATTGCATTTCTGAAGGGTATTTTATACCTACCAAGATCATCCAAGCACTGAAGACCAGACAGCTCTTTAGCCTTCAGAAAAATAATGCACAAGGCAGAAATGGGATTGAGAAAATTTTGCCAATCTATTTAAGCATGTTATTCAGAATCTCCCAGCATTTCCAGTACAATTATCAAGATACATGAATCCATCAGCCCAGCTCGGGTACGAATGCTGACAGGACAGTGTTAAGGTATTAGCAACGTGTGCAAGATCAAATACTAGCACAAATTTAGTAGTTTAATAATATGGAGGAGCTATTTTCCTGGAATTTTAATCTCATACAAGAAAATAACAAGGCTCTTAGCTATTAATCTACTCACATATTTAGGGCAATCCACCTCTACTGATTAAAAAAAGCGAGACAACAAATGCATGTTAAGTCTTTCCCTTTTCTTCCAAAGAAGCAGGTTGGGCAGCTGGGCTGGATTTGCTGGGCCAACCTAGGTGTTTATTTAAAAGAAAACAATGAAAAAACACTAAAAAAGGTCAAATCCATCCTAAATTCAACCTATTTCACTGGGACAGCCCTAACCTGTACTGTGGCAGAGATGCACAGTCTGGTGTTGCCTGAACCCCCACAATACAACCACCACGAGCCTTTGATGCTTGTGCTTTCCCCTTTCCCAAAAAGAGGAGTTGAATGTGACCTCCAGCTGCAGCTGCTGAACAATTCGGCTCCACCGGCAGCTCTTGGTGAGCTATGGCAGAGGTGTCATCTTCTGCCTTGCAGAAAAAGTCTAGGAGACACTAAAGAAGGTTATAGCTTTTGCTTTAATGGCTGGGGCTTGGTTTGGCTGCTCCTCGCACTGAGCACAAGACACAAACCAGTCCCTGCTTTATATCGAAGCACAGCTCCCCCTGACCCCTTCAGAAAAATTAAAATTTAAGAATAAATCAGTGTTTCCCCACAATGTTTAGATGAGGATCATTTAACATAGGAGCTGGGAGATGGAGGAGTCTGGTGCTGTGCATTGCTTGCCTCTTTGGAGAGGATCCGACCAGCGGCACATCCACAGGGTGGGAAGGTCCTTGCAGCACCGACACCAGCACAGCTCAGACAAGCAACCGGTGCTTGTGAGGGTTCATGGGCAGCCAGCTCTGGAGATCGCAGGACACAACCTAGAGCAGCTGCCACTTCAGTACATGGCCTCATTGTCTCCCACTGCGGTGAAGGGGACACCATAGGTGCTCTTCTTGCTCCGCTTGCTCTTCTTGCTCCAAACCAGCAGTGTGCTGGCACTCTTACTGTTCATCAGGCTCTTTCGGCTGTTCTCCTTGTTGTTCTTCAGCAGCCCAGCACCTGAGGACATCGCTGCTGCTTTCTTGTCCACCTGTTTGGGAAGGGGAGCGGAGAGAGGTTTGAAACCAGGGCAGCACCCAGGTGGCAGATGTGATGCCTGGCTTCAGCCCTGCACCTCCAGCCAGGGAGCAAGGCACTGGGAAACCTCTTCTCTAGTTTTCCCTCCTAAGGCTCGGGATGTGACTTACAGCTTTCAGTCCCTCCGAGCCCTGCAGGGTTATCACGCCGATCTCCACTCCCTCCTCCCCAGTGCTTTTCAGCAGCTGCACCACCTCGGCATGCTTGGACCACTTGCAGTCCTTGCCATTCACTGAGATAATGTAGTCTCCCTCCTTCAGCCCAGCTTCCTGCAGGAAAAGACGTTTGAGATCATAGTTGCTGCTTCACAAGGTCTGCTCAGCACCCACCCCACTCTGTAGGTTCCAATCCCGCAGAAATACGGGCCACAGGGAGGGTCGTGGTCCACTCTCCACCTACAGCACAAACCAGTTGATCCCTTCATCATCTCAAAGATTTTACATCTGCTTTGCAATGTGCACAGAAAAGTGGGGTGCTCTACAGACTACAGATGTCTTCTGCAGCTGCTGGAGATGGTCACACTTGACGTCCAGCCTGCTATAAACTCCAGCCCTGCGACTTTTTGCAGCCTTGCAAAAAGTGCATCCGGCTCCAACTGTTCGATAAAGGTTAAATGCTCCAGGTCTCCATGAGAACAATAAGTTATCACCTGCAAGCCTAGATCTCAGAAACTTAGCAGGCTCAGCAAGGTCCTACATGTACCCTTCATTCATCAAAATATCAACAAGGCTTTTGACATACTTGAAGCAAAACACACAACAGCTTTGGTCTGTGGGGACAGCATCAGATCTAGGAGCAATCCAGCTGCAAAGAAGGTTTAGAAATTTGTCCACGCATGGACACCCACATTTCAACATTGATCCGGAGACAAATCCCACCACTCCAGCTGAGTATAATGAATGTTAGGAACCCAAGGGACAACTGTGGTCCAGGCATGGACCACATATGGCCTTGGAGAAGATTTTAGTCTCCCAAAAAGGGATGTAGGCCCGCTGCTAAGAAGTGTGTGATTAGAGATAATGGACTTTGAATGGCGGGATTAATATTGAGCAGTGCTGCGGGTGAGGGGCGACCTTTGCAGCATAACGCCATGATGCTCCAACAAGCTTCTGCTGGAAAAATTGCCCCTGACCTATCGGGAAGTCCACAGAGCAAGTTTTCACTGCCATAACTCAAGTTTCAGACTTGCCATCTTGTTCCATCCACTGTCACATCCCAAAATGGGGAAGAAGGGAACTGGGCGTGTGCCAAAAAGAGGCTGCCAGCAGTTAAAAACTGAGATAACCTCCGTATTTTTCTCTTAGCTGTCTCCTAAAAAAAAATCCCAGTTCTTCTGTGACACCCATCTGCAAGCCCCAGGTTATGATCTGGCAGGGGTGGTCTCCACTTGAGCACACCAATGTAGTTACCAAGTCACAGAAATGAGCGTTAAGATCTAAAACCACCCAACACCCCTTGAGGCCACCTCCAACATGACACTTCCACCATCCTCCTGGGGCCAGCGAGGGCCTGGGGTACTCACGGCAGCGCAGCCTCCCGGGATGACACCGGCAATGAGGACGGGGGAGTCTCCTCGCAGTGTGAACCCAAAGCCGTTCTCTCCTCTCATCAGGTGGACTCTCCGTGCTGGATACCACTTGTTTTTAGCCGAGAAAACCGAGAGGGGCCCCTGGGGTAAGGCAGAAATGTAGAAAGCACCTTTCGGTGCAAGAGCAACTCCCTGCAACCTCACAAAACACCCACTGATGGGGAAGAGGCAGAGCAAGAAAGCCTGTCTTCTCCATGTCTTTGAAGATGCGATTTTGATCCTGCCTAGTGTTTTACCTTGCTTACATGCCCCAAAATGTAGATTTATGCACTATAAAGCTAGAGATGTTTAAAAGCTAGAGATGCTTAAAAGATGTTAGATCTTGTGTTTGTGAGCAGTAGCACAGTATTATGCAGGATAGGACAGGACCTCAAAAGGTCTCTGTTCCAACCCTCTGCCCAGAGCTTAGTCCTGGACATCCTATCAGCACTGTCTGGCTCCTATGAGGCAGGAGGAGGTCTTGTCATGGTCAGCAAGCTGGCATCAGTTTAGACACTACAATCCTGGAGCAAATGAAACAGAAAGCTCCAGTGGACAAAGCTGGAGCCTTAAATCCTGCTATCGGGAAACAAAACCCATTGCCCAAGGAGGGATGATGGGGGATGAGGTTTTTCATCTCAACCCAGCTCTGCGGATGCAAAGCTGGAGCGATCAAGCAGCACAGTGCAAGGTGCTGGGACAGGTCACCTCTTCAGAATCACATCCCTCCCAAATCTCCCCTATTTTCCTGTCTTTTCCCTACTTTCCTTTTCCCACAGGAGCAGGATATAACTGTCCACTCTGGGGCTGTTCGAGAGCAGAGACGTCCAACCTCTCCATGGGGTGGTATGCACCCCTTGAGATAACTGGGGGACAGAGACAGCACAACCACGTCCCACAGCAGCTCAGTCCTGCTCCGCAGGACCCTGTATCCATACCCTATGGATGGTAGGGATAAAGGTTTGGTGGGATTCTCAAAATGCCTCCAAGCTGGCAACATCCTGCTCTGCTTCCTTCAAAAATCTCCCACTAAAGGGACTCTCTGTTCCTTCTTGGGTAAAGCCCACCCAAAATACCGGTGCCTGCTCCTCCATGAACCAGAAAAGCTTCCAAACTCATTTAGGTCTCGCAAAGACAGATCAGCACCCTCCCACCCCTCCTCCTGCACAGGTCCCTGTCTGCAAAGAGGTGGCTCAGCCTCCTTGGAAAGCCGCCTGTGAGCACAGCGGCTGTACTGGGAGAGGGAGATGAGGCAGCAGGAAGGAAGAAAACCAGGCAAGCAGAGCACACAGGGGAGGAGGAGGAGACGTCTGCTCCCTTGGGGCAACCTCCATGCCATAGCCATACATACCAGCCTGTGGAATATGTCAGTCACCTTCACTTGGGAGAAGCTGGGGGATTTTATCTCTGGTTTCTGGTGTGTTTTGGCTGGTAGTAGGAAAAGAAAAGCACACACATTGGGGTTAGGTAGTCGTGGCAGCTACTGCCTCTTCATCGTGGCATGACCCATAAGACCTGCTCAGGCAGACATGCAACCCTGAGCCCTAAACCCCACCAGAGATGGTCCACTGCCATGCAGAAAGCTCTGGCCCACAGTGACATCCCATAAACTCACCATGGAGTTTTCCCACCCCATGCAACCTGCCACAAAACCCCTCCACAGCAGAAGTCCCCAAAAATCACTTACGGTGAATGTCCGGGGCATCTCCAGTTTCGAAGAAGTCCTCCTCATGGTCAATTTCTGAGTATTTGCTCAGCGAGCGTTTGTGGGCGAAGGAGAGGACCTCCTGAAGGATATCCATCTTGCGTAGGATCTTGCACAAGCCGTGGATCCTCATGGCTTCCTCGTGCTTCATGATGGCTTTCCTCAGATGAGCTTTGCCTGCAAGGGAGCAGAGAGATCGCAGCCCGAGCAGAGCGGAGCAGCCCCGTTGCTGCTGCTCTTCCCTCTCCGCTCGCTTGGCTGCCCACAGATGACAGCAGCCTCCGCGGCTGTGTCACTCGACGTGACTCAGGGACAGCCCAGTCACGTTTGCAGCCTGCCAGGCATTCAACGTGCACTAAATGGAGTAGGTCCCAGCCGTCAGCTAGAGCCCTCGATGTAGGGCTGGGAAAGGACCTTGAAGGGTGACCTACTTCACTCCCCCAGCGTCGGAGCTGGCAGATGTTCCCGAAAACTGCCGGCAAAGGAGCTGCCACCACATTGTGCCGCCCCCAAAGTCCCTCCTAACGCTTAACCTCAATCTCCTCTGCAAATTAACTTCTCTCCATCACCTTGCATCCCCCACGAGAGGACACTCAAGCCTCATCCTCCTGGAGACAGCTTTTGAGCTTTGATGCAAGACATCTCCCTCTTTTCTAGGCTAAGCAAAGCCTTCTTCCTGCCCTGCAGGTCCTGCTTTCCATCCTCTTCAGCACCTGCTCCTGCTTTGTTCCTCTCAACTTGTTTCCATCCCTATGAAAACGGAGCAGCCAAAAAATGTCCAGAAGAGAAGAAATCACAACAGCCTATGAATATGGATGCAGACATCTTTTTTTTTGCAAAAGACTGCAACCAAGATACCCGTATCCAACGCTAAACCACCAAAAAAGTTCTTTCTATATATATATTTATAAACACGTCTGATAGAAACACATGTGTCTGTAGCATTTCCAGCTTTAGGACACACGGTGGCAACATAACCTAAGGAGATGACTGGAATTTGCTTCAAACTTATGAGGCCCACGCCAGGGGCCTCTACTTTCCTGCTCAAGAAGTCACAATCAAGGAAATATATTGAGGCTGGACGGAAACCAGAGAGGAAGAGACTCTTCAAATAAATTCTACCAAATGCAATCAATCATATTTATCAAAGAATCCACAGGCAGCTCAATCCACGGGCAAGAAAGCAACTATGTTTTATCAGAAGGGAGCCTACAGGAAAGCTGTGGGGGGTTGAGGGGGTACTCTTGTCAGGAAGCACAGGGATAGGACAAGTGGGAACAGTTTCAAGCTGAAATAGAGGAGATTTAGATTAGATATTAGGAAGAAATGTTTTCCTGCGGAGGAGGAGAGGCATGGGCACAGGTTGCCCAGAGAAGTCGTGGATGTCCCATCCCTAGAGGTGTTCAAGGCCAGGTTGGATGAGGCTTGGAGCAACCTGATCCAGTGGAAGGTGTCCCTGCCCATGGCAGGGGGGTTGGGACTGGATGGGCTTTAAGCTCCCTTCCAACCCAAACCATTCTGATTCCATGATTGACCTTGGACTGCAAAGTTCCTCACTGATACCTCCAGTAAGTGAGTCAAATCCAGTTTTAGCTCCAGAAACTCCAGAACTGAACACAGGGCTCCAGGTGAGGTCTCACAAGAGCAGAGTAGAGTGGCAGAATCCCCGCCCTTCACCTGCTGGTCCCACTGCTTTGCACGCAGTCCATGATATGATGTGGAATTTTTTAAAGCCAGGTTGGATGATGCTTTAAACAACCTGATCCACTGGGATGCGTCCCTTCCCATGGCAGGAGGTTGGAACTGGATGAATTTTAAAGTCCCTTCCAACCCAAACCGTTCTATGAGTATCATCAACTCCTGCTATTTTTCAGAGATCACTGGGAATAGAGGTCGAGGATGGAAGCTGTGCAAGCTTTTGGCTCTGCTCTGCTGAAGATGGTGTAATATATTGTTTGATAACACACAATGTTATAAGAGTAGGAGACAAAGGAAAGGAAAAAATATCCTTTCAGAGAGATGGTTTCAATGCTGCCAAGTTTCTTCCCTTCCTGTAAACCAAAACCAGAGCTGAGGTTGTCATCTGCAAATTCATCTTTCACCAGCAAATCTTGAACAGAGCCTGGTCCCCTCAAGAAGAGCAGGCACTGGAAGCTAGGTTGATGAAAACTGCAAAACCAGGTAAAAGCAGGTGAAGATGTTGGGGTAGTGTTACAATAACAATCTGATTTTGGGGTTCATTTAAGAAGTCTCCTCATGTGTGTCCCCCACCTCACATTCCCAGCACTGAAATCCAGCCGAGAGGACACTGCTGGGACCAGCAATGCAACAACCTCATTCCTGGTGGGACCTGTCTCCTTTCACAGATGTATAACGAGGGGAGAGAGCACCAGGAGGTAGCTTGAGAGTGAGATGAACAGGAGATGACACCCCAAAATCAGCATGCTGAGCTTGCTCTCATTGCAGTCTCATTGGGGAGGTGCTGCCAAAACACAACTACGGCTGAATAAGCAATGTTCTGTTTCACCCCTGAAGCTGAAAATCCGCATGGGAGGAAGCTCTTGTCTCCCAAGCTTTTTGATGCAGCTAAAAAAGCATGGCATCTGCTGTGTCTTCTTGTCATCAGGGCAAGTCAGCAGTAAGCCAAGGAGCTTCCAGGATCTGTGTCCCTAGAGATTTCTCATTGCTGTGTTGGGTGATGTTATCTGGCTCAGGACATTTTGGTGCCCAAGTTTTTAGTGTCAAAATCTGCTGTACAGGTTGGTGCAAGCACCATGAGATGGTCCCTGCCCACAGCAGAGGGGTTGGAACTAGCTGATCTTTAAGGTCCCTTCCAACCCTAACTACTCTATGATTTTATGAATGCCTTCCCAAGAGAGGCTGTTTTCAAAGAAACCCTCCCACAAGGTATCTTTGCACGGAGAGTTCCTCCCAACAGCTCATCACACTTCTTGGTGCAGACCATACCTGCACAGGTAGGGTTCCAGTGGGGCTCACGGCCTGCACATCGAGGTTTTATCACAAGAACTGAAGGCTTTGCCCCCATAGATGTGCTTACCCAGCTTCCTTCTCTCCTCAGGGTCCTGCAGCAGGAGGCGGAGTGACGGTCCCTCTGGCATGGCAACGTGGAACTGTATAAAAGCCTTCTCCTGTGCTGGTAGTTCAGCATCAGATGCCACTGTGTGAAACAGATGGGTGCGGACAGGCTTAGAGAGAAGTCAGGGTGCTACTCAGCCACCAGACTCCCATGGCAGGGATCAAGAAGCCACATCCACATTCACGTGGCCCTGATAACTTCAGCAACTGCTTCCTTTCACCCAACCACAGTCTGCAACAATCAAGACATTACTGACGGGGAGAGGGATGAGTTATTGCATTCAAGGTTGTATCAGGCTTTCAAGCAAAGTGTAGGATTTGTCTTGTGCACAGCATGATCACAGAATCACAAACATTTAGGATGGAAAAGGACTTTAAGACCACCAAGCCCAGCCATATGCCTAACACTGCCAAGTCCACCACTAAACCATGTCTGTAAGTACAACGTCTAGCCATCTTTTAAAAACTTCCAGGGATGGGGAATCAGCCACTTCCCTGGGCAGCCTCTTCCAATGCTTGAGAATCCTTCCATTGAAGGAGTTTTTCCTAATATCCAATCTAAACCTCCCCTGGTGCAACTTGAAGCCATTTCCTCTTCTCCCCTCACTTGTTACTTTGGAAAAGAGACCAACACCCACCTCACTACAAACTCCTTTCAGGCAGTTGTGAAAACTGATTAGTTCTCCCCTCAGCCTCTTTTTCTTCACACTAAACAATTCCAGGTCCCTCAGCTGCTCCCCATGACCCCTGTGGTCCAGACACTTCATCAGCTTTGTTGTCCTTCTCTGGATACACTCCAGCCCCTCAATGACTTTACGAGTGAGGGGCCCAAAACTGAAACCAGAATTCGAGGTGTGGCCTCAGTAATGCCGAGTACAGGAGGATAATTCCTTCCCTGCTCCTGCTGGCCACGGCATTTCTAATCCAAGCCAGGATGCTGTTGGCTTTCTTGGCCTCCAGGGCCACTGCTGGCTCATGTCCAGCCGCTGTCAACCACCACCCCCAGGTCCTTTGCTCCCTCCAGGCAGCTTTCCAGACACTCTTTCCCCAAACCTGGAGCGCTACGTAGCATTGTTAGAATCATAGAATAGTTAGGGTTGAAGGGACCTTAGAGATCATCTAGTTCCAAATTCCCCTGCCATGGGCAGGGAAACATCCCACTAGACCAGGCTGGCCAAGGCCCTATCCAACCTGGCTTTGAACACCTTCAGGGATGAGGCAACCCTGGTCTTTGTCTCACCACCCTCATCATCAAGAATTTCTTCATAATGTCTCATCAAAATCTTCCCCCTTCCAATTTAAAGCCATTCCCCCTTGTCCTGTCACTGCATATCATTCTCCAGCTTTTTTGTAGCCCCTACTCCAGTGTCTCACCACTCTCATGGTGAAGAAATTCTTCCTTATGTCTAGTTTAAATCCGCCCTTCTCCAGTTTATAGCCATTGCCCCTAGTCCTATCACTACAAGCCTTCGTAAACAGCCCCTCCCCTGCTTTCTTGAAGGCCCCCTTCAGGTACTGGGAGGTCTCTATAAGGTATACTCAGTTTCCTCATCCAGATCGTGGCTAAAGACATTAAACAGAGCCAGCCCCAACACTGAGCCCTGGGGACACCAATAGGGACTGGCCACCAACTGGATTTAACTCCATTCCCCACAGCTCTTTGGGTCCAGCCATCCACCAGAAAAGGTTATATGCATCTAAGCCATAAGCAGACAGTTTCTCCAGGAGAATGCTGCAGGAAGCAGTGTCAGACGCTTGACTAAAGTCTAGGTAGACAACATCCACAGGCTTTCCCTCATCTGCGAAGTCAAGGTCACCTTGTCATAGAAGATCATAGTTAGTCAAGCGGGACTTGCCCCTCCTAAACCCACGCTGACTGGGTCTGAGCACCTGGTTTTCCTGTATGTGCCACATGATGGCACTCAAGGTGCTCTGCTCTATAACCCTCTCAACACCTGTCTCTTTTGTCCCCTTCTCTCCCTTCCTCCAATCTGGAAGCAAGCTTGTAAATGGCCCCTGTGTTTTCCCCACCTAGAGGCCAGAGAGAGGGAGACGATTCAAATAACTAAAGGGTTGAACTTGATCTTCAAGATCTTTTGCCACTGAAAGATTCTTCCATAAAGCACAGAAGTCGAGGAGATTAAAAGTGCAATTTAGGAGTTGAGCCTCCTTGCTGTGCCTGGGACCTCTGCATGGACAGAGAGCTGGCAGTACAGCCAAGGGAGTCCTTTGATGGAGAAACTGAGATGAATGCAGCTTGCACAGGTGCTCCAAGCACCACGCTAGGCCCCATAGGTGTGATTTTTTTTACACCCTGATTTCCAACCAAAGTTGTTCCCTATCCCCTTTAGCTCACAGGGAGCTCAGTGTTGCATTGCAACCTCCTCTCCTGGGAACAGGGTCTGATAAGAAGCAATGCAGAAGGATCCACAGAGCCTCGTGGACTTGCTCATCCAAATATTAGGAGATTCCAAACCCTGGTGAGCACCCCAGCATCAACAACCAGTGAGCTGGGAACTGGCAGCTTCAGACTTGAATCTTCCTATGCCAACTCTCTCCTTGCCAGCATCACCAGGGGATTAAACTGCAGCGTACGGACTTTATTGCTGGCAGGTTATGGGAGCAAAAGATTTGTTATTCTGAACAAGGAGGTCAAGATAACTTTGGAGAGGCAGTGAACAGGCACGTAAGACCTCAACAGCATCCTCTGTGTGGAGCAAAACAAATCCCCAAGCAAGCATGTCCTGTGGATTTGTGTTTACAAGGACATGCAAACAGCCCCAAATTTTAAGAGAAAGGTTTCCCCTGTGCCTTGTAACTCCATGCAAACCCACCTTCACCACCATCCTCTGCCATTTCTGTCTTTAAAAAGTTCCAGCCTCATGGTGGAACTTCATTCCTTCACAATGAGGGTAGTGAAGCACTGGAACAGATTGCCCAGAGAAGTGTGGATGCCCCATCCCTGGAAGTGTTCAAGGCCAGGTTGGATGGGGCCTTGGTCAGCTTGATCTAGTGGGAGGTGTCCTTGCTCATCGCAGTAGGGGTTGAAATTAGATGATCTTTAAGGTCCCTTCTAACTAAGGTCCATTCTATGACTCTTTGGCACTCCAATCTCTCCCATTTCTGCCCAAGCAGCTCTCCTTGCTCAATCCTGCTTCTGCAACGCCCACACAGCACAAGCCCTGCAGCAAGATTTTAGGCAAGCTTGGGAGCGGGGGAGGATGCTGGGACAGTCTGGCAGCTATCATAATCACTGGCACAGAACTGCTTTTGGCTCAAGAAGCCCCTCAGCCGCTCCACCAAGTGATGGGTTGGTGCTGCAGGTCACAACATACACTGGCTGCCCCCCTCCAGACCCTCTGCCTGACCCAAAATTGCTTGCATGGGTGTAGATAATGGCAGAGATGGAGGTCATGGGTCACAACCCACATCTGCCACTCCAGCTGGCTCCATGGAGCCATGTCAGCCCAACTCCAGCACCCTGCTGTCAGCACCCCACCACCCTAGTTTGCCAGACATAAGGCTGGAAATTAAATATGAGGGTTTTATCTTTAGTTTTTGAAGCCCTTAGCTGGCCCACCAAATGGACTGAGTACCTCTGGACAATGCCCAGCCAAGGACACCAGCACATGGGTGGTCAGCAAGCAGCTGACCTACCATTTACCCACTCAGCGCCAAAGGGGACAGCAGGCGACATCCCTACAGCACCTTTTTGCTCATCTTCAAATCATAGAATGGTTTGGGTCAGAAGAGAAATCATAGAATCATAGAATAACCAGGTTAGAAAAGACCCACCGGATCATCGAGTCCAACCATTCCTATCAAACACTAAACCATGCCCCTTAGCACCTCGTCCACTCGTGCCTTAAACACCTCCAGGGAAGGTGAATCAACCACCTCCCTGGGCAGCCTGTTCCAGCGGCCAATGACCCTTTCTGTGAAGAATTTTTTCCTAATGTCCAGCCTAAATCTCCCCTGGCAGAGCTTATCTTCCTTCACTTCATTTTGCAGTCCTTCCCAAACACCAGGCTACCACATAGACCCAGCACTTGGCTGAGCAGGCAGCTGCCTCCAAGCCATAACACTCACCGGGGCAATCACAGAGAGCAATGGCAGCGAAGTAGTGGGAGAGGGCTTTGAAATGCTCTGACTTGACATGGACCATGGTGGTCCAAGAGAAGGGAACGTAATCCTTCACATGGGCCTGGGTCATTGTCTGGTGCACCAGTGAGTAGACATCTTCTACCTGTGGGAAGACGAGAGGCAAGCTGCTGAGCCATGGGTTGAATCACAGAATCACAGAATAACCAGGTTGGAAGAGACCCACCGGATCATCGAGTCCAACCGTTCCCATCAAACACTAAACCATATCCCTCAGCACCTCATCCACCCATGCCTTAAACACCTCCAGGGAAGGTGACTCAACCACCTCCCTGGGCAGCCTGTTCCAGTGCCCAATGACCCTTTCTGTAAAGAATTTTTTCCTAACGTCTAGCCTAAACCTCCCCTGGCAGAGCTTGAGGCCATTCCCTCTTGTCCTGTCTCCCGTCACTTGGGAGAAGAAGCCAGCACCCTCCTCTCTACAACGTCCTTTCAGGTAGTTGTAGAGAGCAATGAGGTCTCCCCTCAGCCTCCTCTTCTCCAGGCTAAACAACCCCAGCTCTCTCAGCCGCTCCTCATAAGGCCTGTTCTCCAGCCCTTTCACCAGCTTTGTTGCTCTTCTCTGGACTCTCTCCAGAGCCTCAACATCCTTCTTATGGTGAGGGGCCCAGAACTGAACACAGTACTCGAGAAGCGGTCTCACCAGTGCCAAGTACAGAGGGAGGATAACCTCCCTCGACCTGCTGGTCACGCCGTTTCTGATACAAGCCAAGATGCCATTGGCCTTCTTGGCCACCTGGGCACACTGCTGGCTCATGTTCAGTCGGTTGTCAACCAACACCCCCAGGTCCCTCTCCTCCAGGCAGCTTTCTAGACAGACTTCTCCTAGTCTGTAGCACTGCATAGGGTTGTTGTGCCCCAAGTGCAGGACCCGGCATTTGGCCTTGTTAAACCTCATGCCATTGGACTCTGCCCAGCGGTCCAGCCTGTTCAGATCCCTTTGCAGAGCCTCCCGACCCTCCAGCAGATCGACACTTCCACCCAGCTTAGTGTCGTCCACAAACTTGCTAAGGGTGCACTCGATGCCTTCATCCAGATCATTGATGAAGACATTGAACAGGGTTGGACCCAGCACCGAGCCCTGGGGAACCCCACTTGTCACTGGTCTCCAGCTGGATTTCACACCATTTACCACCACTCTCTGGGCCCGGCCACCCAACCAGTTTTCCACCCAGTTGAGATGTAGGACATCCATCATGAGACAGTGACAGCAGGCTGCCCTCTCCTGATGGGTTCTGCTGACCCCAGAAACAGCACCTCCAGCAGTAACAGCCTCACCAAGTCCTCTCCTCCCCAAGACACTCACCCTTGCTGCCTCCTGGGCAAGCTGCAGCCGTGCAAGGAAGTCATGCTGGGCACTCAGCAAGGTTGTCTTCTCAAAGACACACTCCTGGACCTGGGCAACCATCAGCCGAACCAGCATATTTAAGGAGGCAGCACTCATATCCAGGCTAGGAGCATTGGAGAAGTTTTCCTTCAAGTAGTTAAAGGCACCTGCATGAGGGAGAAGTTCCTGGTAGAAACTAGGCTTGCAAGAAGTAGGGTCAGGCTTTCAGAGCATAAAGGTTTCATGCGGCAGCACAGAAGAGCCTTTGACCCTGCTTGTATCCAAACACCTCACCATAATCGGCAACAATATCCTAGGACAAAAGGTCCAGGAGTCCCTTTCTTGCTGCCTAAAATGTCCTTGCGCCCACAGCTTTCTTCCCCAAAACCCTGGGTGACCGCAGTTCGAGGGTCCCTTTTCTCCTCAGCTGCTTGCAGAAGGATCAGCAACTCTCCTATTCCCAGCTGGGATATCCCTACTGCTGTGAGGCAAGATAAAGCCCTTTGGGTGGTTGTTGGGTCACCCCAGCTCCTCTTCATACCCACAAAAGCAGCATGGTACCAACTTGTGCTTGGCTCATAGTCCTTTGGAGATGCCCCACCCTCATCTCTCTTTGCACAACTGTTCCCTCCCCTTGTTGCACTCCTAAAGGTTATTCCCACCCTAGGGAAATGCTGCCAACATGCCCCTGAGGAGCTGGAAGAAGATAAACCCACGTACCAGCCGCCTTCTGAAAGGCATCGATGGCCTGGTTGAGCCCTGGCAGCGATGCACGGTCCTGCCGCGCTCCAATCTGGGTGTGCAGGGCTCCGATATTGAAGAGCACGCTGCCTTTTTCAAAGGCCAGAGCACGCTGATGGGATGGGACCCCAGTCAGGGAGTCGTACCTGAGAAAGGGAAGAGTCAATGGGCTGCCCTCATCCACAGGTGCAGGAGGAGCCTGGAGTGTTTCCAGTGCTCTGCATGGGCCTGCAGCCACCATTCCCATCAAAGCTCATTCCCATGGGGAGCATGCTTTCTCCTGCCTCCCCTAACCAACCCACCCAGGAGGAAAGCAAGTCCAGAGCAAGGGTTAAATACAGCTCCCTGCATTCACCAGCCTTGGCTTTGCTGCCAAAGCAGGTGACCCTAATGTGGGAGCTTGGTTCTAGCACACTTCCTACTCATGCGACCCCAGGCAGGATGGAAAAACCTGCACCAACCAGTGGAAGAAGACACCCAGGTTTTTGTTGGGAGGGAAGAAACGGCTGTCAAAGAAGTAGAGCTGGTTGTAATACTCCATCAAGAGCTCGAGGCCAGCTTCATTGCGGCTTGGGGTGCGCATTGCCTGTGGGGACAGGAGACGAGACATGTTGGTGGGAATAGAGAGGAGAAGCAGGAAGGAAACTTTGGTTTTATGGAGCTGGCTAGCCCAGGGGGGAGAAAATCCACCTGATTGATAGGATCAGGTCAATTCGATCAACAGGATTAGATCAAAGGAAGACACCAAGCTGAGTGGTGCAGTTGCCACTCGAGAAGGATGGGATGTCATCCAGAGGGACCTGACAAGCTGGAGAAGTGGGTCTGTGTGACTCTCACAAGGTTCTACAAGGTCAAGTACAAGGCCCTACACCTGGGTCAGGGCAATCCACAATTTCAATAAAGGCTGGGGGATGATGTGATTGAGAGCCGCCCTGCAGAGAAGGACTTGGGGTGCTGACTGAGAAGCTCAACATGAGCCAGCAACACATGCTCACAGCCCAGAAGGCCAACAGAGTCCTGGGCTGTATCAAAAGCAGTGCAGCCAGCAGGCTGAGGGAAGTGATGCCCCTCTATTCCAGGTCTGGAATCCTCAATATAAGAAGGATATGGAACTGTTGGAGCAGGTTCAGAGGAGGATTATGAAGATGATCATAGGGCTGGAGCACCTCCCATACAACGACAGGCTGAAAGAGTTGGGGTTGTTCAGCCTGGAGAAGAGAAGGCTCAGAAAAGACCTTTATGGCAACTTCCAATACCTGAAGGGGCTCCAGAAAAGCTGAGGAGGAACTTTTTACATATGCACGGAATGATGGGACAAGGGAAAATGGCTTTGAATTGGAGAGGGGAAGATTTATACAGGACATTAGTATGAAATTCTTCACAGTGAAGCTGGTGAGGCACTGGCCCAGGTCACCCAGGGGACCTGTGGGTGCCCCATCCCTGGAGGTGTTCAAGGCCACATTGGATGGGGCCTTGAGCAGCCTGGTCCAGTGTGAGGTCATCCATGACAGCGGTGTTGGAATTAGGTGATATTTAAGGTGCCCTCCAAATCAAATCATACTATGATTCTATGAAAAGCAGACAAGAGGCTGTGGAAGAGTGGGAGGCAGCCCCTGGCACAGGTTCAGCGGCAGGAAAGGTCAGGGAGGCACCAATTTGGTGCTGGGGCACCCAAATCCAGAGTCTGCAGCCTGGAAGCTGTGCTGGAGGCAACGCTTATCTAAACCAAAGTGAGATTATTATCTTTTTAAGTGAAACTCATGCAAAGTCTGAGGAAATAAGTACTAGGGATGATGTAGGATTGTTTGCTCTTAATAAAAAAGCCCTTGAGCTTTTGACCTGAAACAGGCAGGAAGGTCAGAGCTCTCCTAAAGCCTAGTTCTAAACACAGGGCTTTTCCCAGCTTCTGGCTTTGCAGAGCTCCCCTCCCACAGTGTGAAGAGCAGGTTCATGCCCTTCACAAGTGCTTGAGCAAGTCTGTCTCTTTCTTCTCTCCCAGATCAAAGCTTCAAGGCAAGGCAAAACTTGAAGTTACCTACAGTAACTGTTTCATAGAAGAGGCAAAAATTTCATCTTTACCAGATTGCTTTATGCTTCCTCTTCTCCAAGCACTGAAGAAAGCAGTGGTTCAGCCTTGCTGGGGGTCAATTAATATTCATAAACCAGTAATACATTGCATTATAGCTTTTACTGCTGTTCAGTTCTAAGTTAGCAGGGAGTTAAATAATAAGGAAAGAAAACAACTACTAAATTAGAAAAGACCTTTGAGTTAAAGTTCAACCACATCAGTCCACTGCTAAACCATATCTCTGAGCAATTCATCCACCCATCTTTTAAATACCTCCAGGGATGAGGACGCAACCACTGCCCTCTGCAGCCCCTTCCAGTGTCCAAGAACCCTTTCAGTGAAGAAATTTTTAGTGATGTCTAATCTGAATGTGGCCTGGTGCAGCTTGAGGCCATTTTCACTCATCCTATCACCTCTCACTTGGGAGAAGAGACCAGCACCCACCTTGGTACATTCACGTAGTTGTAGATAGTGATAAGGTCTCCTCTCAGACTCCTTTTCTCCAGGCTAAACAACCCAAGGCGACCTCTCATAACCCTTGTTCTCCAACCCCTTCACCAGCTTTGTTGCCCTTCTCGATGTGCTCCAGAATAGTCTGTAATATTCTGCAACCCATGAACTGAAGCTGAGCTTTTCTAGCATAGCAATCCCACACCCCAAGACACAAGGATAATGGTGCAGATTGGATTGAGGATGAAAGAGCCTCCAGAGCAAAATGTGGCTTCTCCAATGAACATTTCTGGACAAGCTAAAGGAAGACTTTGCAGCTCAAGGGACACTGACCTGTCGCAGCTCCATGAACTCTTTGATTTCCTTTTCAAACAAGACACCCTCCTCTCCATAGTGTTCACTGATGAAATCCTGGGTGGAGAAACAAGAGAAAAGACAACTTGGAGTCCCCCTTGGAAACAGATGCTCAAGATTTAAAGGGTAACTTTGAGTGATTCTCTACAAGCAATTTGCAAGCTCTCTCTGCAACAAAACCTGTACCAGGAAAACCACCTTCTCCCCTGGTGGCTCTTGCTCTCCACTATCTCCAGACCCTCATCTCCCAATTTCCCATGAGCCCAGCTCCTCCCCATAAACCATATTTATATCACCCATGTTTTTTGCAGCTGTTTTGAAATAGAAAACATTTTGCAGCTGCTGCACTATCTCCTCTACAGCACCCAACTATACTTACGAACAGAAACATCCCCCAAAGTGCATGGCTGTCCCCCTCCATCATCTTGCAACACAGAGCATGCAAAACCCTAATGCTCACCTTCAGTGGTACCATCAAATCCAGCTCCTTTGTCTCCTTCAAGCCCAAAGGGATCATGGGGACACTGATGGACTCACTGGAAGAAGACAGTAACCTATTTAGTGGTGGTTTAAAAGCCTCTGAGAGACCCTGCGTCTCAGGGACTAAAATGAAGCAGCTCTTTGTGCTGGGCTTCTGCTCCTGTTAAAGGGTGAAACTAGAAGAGGACCTGACTCAACACAGCAGAAAGATGCTGTTCCCAATATGATGTTGGAAAAGCTGCCCAAGAGGAGAGGTGCACAGAAAACAAACTGAAACCACTGCCTTTAGTCCTCTAGCTTCTGCTTTCCTCTCCATAACAAAAATAACAGCAGCAAAATCAGCTCCAGTGATGAAGCTGCTTTAATTTCTAGCCCTTGGGTACCAGGTGTGATAGGAACACAGATCATGGATTTACCCTTTCCTAGGAACTTTGGTACTGACAAAGACTCACTCAGGCTGCAGCACTGTGCTTGATATTGAAATTTGCTCCCTCTATTAAAAGCAGTTGTCTAATAATAGCTCTTATCACAGAGCTCGCTTAATATTGTATAACGATGAAGATGATGACGGCTCTGGGAATACCCAGTTGGGAGTAGTTTCTGTTTGAACATTAAAACAGGGCAGTTGTGCAGCACTGAATAAGAGGCACTGCAGGACGAAAGCCAGGAAGAACTGTCTTTTGGGGGATTTAGCAGCTATTTTGATTTTCTTCTGCCAAGAAGTAAAGAAGTGGTCTGCTTAAGTAGCAGAGCCTGGAGCATGCAGAATATTACAGCCCTACAAAGAGCCCCCAAGTTGGACCCATCATCCAACTCCTGTATACAGAGAAGGGGAATGAAAACCATGGTATCTGCAGCTCACATTGGCTCCACAAATGCTTTCCCCAATACCCACCGGTCATAGAAGCATTCACAGAATCACTAGTTTGGAAAGACCTTTGAGAACAAGCCCGACCATACCTGCCCACTACTAAATCATATCCCTAAGCACTTCATCCACCTGCCTTTTAAACATCTCCAGGGATGGGGACTCAACCACTTCCCTGGGCAGCCTCTGCCACTGCTTGATAATCATTTCAGTGAAGAAATTTTTCCTGATGCCCAATCTGAACCTCCCTTGGTGCAACTTGAGGCCATTTCCTCTCATCCTATCACCTATCACTTGGGAGAAGAGACCAACACCCACCTCACTACAACCTCCTTTCAGGGAGTTGCAGACAGTGAGGAGGTCTCCCCTCGGTCTCCTCCAGGCTAAACAATCCTAGTTCCCTCAACTGCTCCTCATAAGACTTGTTTTCCAGCCCCTTCACCAGCTCCCTTGCTCTGCTCTGGACACACTCGAGGACTTCAACACTATCTCTCAGGAACATCTCCATCCCCAACACCAAGCCATGTTACTGCATCCTCAGCCCAGACACGTGGACATCCAGGGGACTCGTTTAAAGAGACAAGAAAGTTTGGCAGAGAGTGAGATGGGAGGTGAGTCAGGTAGGATCAAGCCCTCACCAAGCCGGGTTTGCCCAACAGCCCCATCTTATAATCTCCAGAAACTGCTGATAACATTTTAGCACATCCCTCAGTAGTCCAGGCAGGCAAAGAGGCAAAGAAAGTTGCAGAAACCTGGGCAGCAGGGCAGGGAGGTTGCACCCACATTTTCATCTGTTCCTACTGAATAAACAACTTCAAGAGCTATAATTAGTGCAGAAAAGCCATTATTGCGTGTTCCCTAATAACAAGATTTCCTCTTGAATCCAATGCCTAGAGCAAACAAAGGGGCTTTTGTTTGGCCTGGCAGGGTTTCGAGGCTGCTGCTGCTACTTTCTTTTCAAATCAGGGCAAACAAGCAGCAGGTTGAAAAATCCAAACATTCCCAATAGGGAAGAACTTGGGGAGGATGCATGAAACACGGGAGATGTTGCACGCACCCCTACTTCCAGCACAGGAACAACATCCAGGATTACGTTCAGAAACTGAAACAGACCCTTTGAGTGCAGCAAACACCCGAGGGTATTGGAGACAGTGTCTCCCTTGGCTTTCACAGAATCATAGAATGTCCTGCGTTGGAAGGGACCCACAAGGATCATCAAGTCCAACTCCTGACCCTGTAGAGGACAACCCCAACATTCACAGGACAACCCCAACATATGTCTGAGTGCGCTGGCCAAATGCTTCTGGAATATTGTTAGGCTTGGCACCATGACTGCTTTCCTGGGGAGCTGTTCCAGTGCTCCACCACCCTCTGGGTGAAGAAACTTTTCCTAATGTCCAACCTAACCCTCTCCAAGTACATCTTCCTGCCATTCCACTGGGTCCCATCACTGGTCACCAGAGAGAACAGATCAGCACCTGCTGCTCCTCCTCCTCCCCTTGTGAGGAAGCTGTAGAGTATGATGAGGTTTCCCCTCAGTCTCCTCTTCTCTAGACTAAACAGACCAAGTGGCTTCAGCTGCTTCTCATATGACTTCACCTCTAAATTCTTCACCAACCTTGTGACCCTAACACAACCCTGCACTCACATCATCCTGCTCCTACATTTAGTATCATTGCAGCAACCAGCAGAACTGAGTCACTGATGTTCTGCTCTTTGCATCTCTGTCCCCAGCAGCACAGCAATCCACCCCCAAGGAGGATCGTGTGTTGGGAAAAGAACACGGATGGATGTAGAACTGTAGAATCATGGAATAGTTTGGGTTAGAAGGGACCTTTAAAGCCCATCCAACCCAACTCCCCTGCAATAAGCAGGGACATCTGCACCCAGATCTGAATCTCACTTCTTTTAATTTAAAAGACAGGTTGACCCCTCAATCTGTCTTTAGTGACCTTGCTAAAAAGCCTATCTCCACCTTTCTTTTCAGCCCCCTTTAAGTACTAGGAGGCTGCTAGAAGGTCTCTCTAGAGCCTTCTCTTCTCCAGGCTGAAGAACCTCAACTCCCAGCCTCTCTTCATAGCAGAGGTGCTGCACCCCTCTGATCATTTTTGTGGCCTCTTCTGGCCCCACTCCAAGAGGCCCATGTCTTTCCTGTGTCGAGGACACCAGAACTCAACACAGCTCCAGGTGGGGTCTCACCAGAGCAGAGCAGAAGGGAAGAATCCCTTCTCTCACCCTGCTGACCACACTGCTTTGGATGCAGCCCAGGATACTGTTGGCTTTCTGGGCTGTGAACGTACATTAGGAGCTCATGTCATTTTTCATCCACCAGAACCCTTCAGTCCTTCTCCTCAGCTCAGGGCTGCTCTCAATCCCTTCATACCCCAGCTTGTATTGATACTGGAAGTTGCCCTGACCCAAATACAGGACCTTGCACCTGGCCTTGTTGAACCTCCTGAGGTCCACATGAACCCACTTCTCAAGCTCATCCAGGTACCTCCAAATCCCATCCCTCAGATGTGTCAACCACATCACTCAGCTTGGTGTCAAATGCCATCCACCCATCCTGGGAAGGGAAGGAGTAGCACCTTCAGTCCTTTCTGCCTCAGGGATTTCTGCTTTTCTCATCGAGCAAAACAGTGCTGCTGAGCCGCCCCAGCGTGTTGGGTTTCTGCCAAGCATGCAAGGATTACCACTCTGATGAGTCAAGCCCAAGGTGGCTGGGTAAGCATTTCAAAGCATTTCAATTAACAAAAGGTCTATCCTGAGAAAGAGAAAAATAACCCAATGCCCTCAACGTGAGAAGAAACCAGTGAGTAATCGCTCTAGGAACAGCCAGAACAGGAGTTTGGGCACCCAAGCAGCCACGCTTTTAATTTCTTCAGCTACTTCATCTGCTGGGTAAAAACTCTTGCTCTGATGAGATGCTCAGAAAGAAGGATGATGCAAGTAAAGATGGTTGCTTCCGACAGGTGATCCTGGCCCTCTACTCTGTTATCGTAAGACCTCATCTGGAGCCCCAAAAGCAGCTCAGGAGTCCTCAGCATAGGAAGGACACACTAGAGCAAGTCCAGAAGAGGCCACAAAGATGATCCAAGGGCCAGAGCACCTCCCATACAAGAGCAGGCTGAGAGAGTTGGGGTTGTGCAGAGAAAGCTCTAGGGAGACTGTAGAGTAGCTTACAGTACCCAAACGGGGCAACAGGAAAGCTGGGGAGAGACTCTTGATCAGGGAGTACAGGGATAGGACAATGCTTTTAAGCTGAAAGAATGGAGATTGAGACAAAACTTCAGGAAGAAATATCTTCCTGTGAGGGTGGTAATGCCCTGTCTCAGGTGGCCCAGAGAAATGGTGGCTGCCCCATCCCTGGAGGTGTTGAAGGCCAGGTTGCATGGGGCTTTGATCAACCTGAGCCAGTGGGAGATGTCCCTGCTCATGCCAGGGGGTTGGAACTGGATGATCTTTAAGGTCCCTTACAATCCAAGGTATCCTATGATTCTATGACTTATTCATTCTGCTTTGGGACATTAATGTCCAGAAGATGCACCACCCAAATGCCTCCTAAGTAACTGCTACAAAAAGCTGTTTGGTTTAGTCTCCTTACAGCTCTATAGATGAAATGAGGATATTTCCAGGATAAAAAGCTATTTCCAGCAAATCTGTCCCATGCCTAAGCCCACCCCTATTCTCAAACCTTCACATCATGGTCCTTGCCAGAGGGTCAATCCCTGTGCAGAGCAGCAAGCCAAAGAAACACATACCTGTCATTCTGGTACACGTCCATGCTGCTGTTCAGCTCCTCCAGCTCCTCCTTCAGCAGCTGCAGGTTGGAGTTCACGTAGCTCAGCTCCAGGGCAACTGTCTCTTTGACCTTGTGGTTGCTGGTGGCCCTGCAAGACAACACTGTGCTGATCAAACCTCCCCCACTTCAATGCCTTTATTTATCAACTCTTGACTGCTCTGATAAAAAGCAATTAAGTTATCCAGTGGTGCAAGATCATGTGCATCCATCCAAACCGTCCCGCAGACATGTTCCTCTTGCTCTGCACACAACAGGGAGCAGGGATGCTAGAGCTTCCAGATTGCTCTCCTGTGGAGGCTGAGGCCAGGCAAAACTCATTCACAGGTTTGCAACTGGCTAAAATCATAGAATTCCTTGGTTGGAAAAGACCATTGAGGTAGAGTTCAATCGTATCTGTACGCTACTAAACCAAAGCCCTAAACAACTCATATTCTCATCTTTTAAACACCACCAGCGACGGTGACTCCACCACCTCCACTCCCTGGGCAGCTGTTCCAGTGCCCTAGAACCCTTCCGGTGAAGAAATTTTTCCTGATGCCTAGTCTGAACCTCCCCTGGTGCAAGTTGAGGCCATTTTCTCTCATCTTATCACCTGTCACTAGGGAGACAAGACCAGCACCCACCTCACTACAACCTCCTTTAAGACAATTGTAGACAGTGATAAGGTCTCCCCTCAGCCTTCCTTTCTTCAGGCTAAACAATCCCAGTTCCCTCACCTACTCCTCATAATGCTTGTTCTCCAGCCTCTTTACCAGCTTCATTCCCCTTCCCTGGATGCGCTCTAGCCCCTCAAAACCTTTCATGTAGTGAGGGGCCCAAAAGTGAACACAATATACGAGGTTTAACCTCACCAATGTCAAGTACAGCTGAATCTGCACCCAAGGGTGGAGGAGAAATACCTCCTCCGGAGCAACCTTCCCTTTGCCCATCCATGTTCCCACCTCCAGGGCAGCTTCAGATTTGGCCACGAGGACTCAAAGTGCTCACTCAGACCTAATAAGAGTGCTTTATAGTTGGGTTTGAGAAAGAAAAGCTGCTTTTTTTGGGGGTGCAAATA
Source organism: Phaenicophaeus curvirostris (assembly GCF_032191515.1). NCBI lineage: Eukaryota > Metazoa > Chordata > Aves > Cuculiformes > Cuculidae > Phaenicophaeus > Phaenicophaeus curvirostris. The sequence continues at coordinate 97,872,264 of NC_091394.1, read as the reverse complement.
ACCTTTCTGCAAGAGTAAAGGTTTGCTGTTCTTACCCCTCAGTACAGCTGGACCCTGCCCTCCACTCCCAACTCACACACATCAGATGTAAACACCAAGGATTGATTTCAGCTGCTTGCTCCCTGCAAGACAAGCTCCCAGGCTGATTATATCCTTCTTATCTCTTCCAAAGGAAAACAGGGAGAGATAAACCAGAGCTGACAGTGTGCAGTCGTCAGCTGAAATGGGCTCTGGCTGCTCGCACTAAGTCATGCTGGGCTCAGGGGAAAACAACACATGCAAGAGCTCTGCTTGGCCAGGGCACTGCTTTCCCCCAGCTTTTGCGGAGCATGTTGCCTCCAATGTGTTTTTTTATAGATAGCATCCTTCAAGGGTCTTGCCCTGACCCAGCTCACAGCAGTAGGAGTTATGCTGTTTTTCTTTGAAAATGCTGGTCCTTTAGTGTCTTCTACCCTGAACCCCTTCACTGGGATTTCCCAAGACCAGGGCATTTTTCTTTTTAAGCAAACAAAGCAAAACCACAGCAGGTCCAAAGATCTCTATGGCTGCTTTCATTTAGACATTCTTCAGCACTGAAGAGCCTGATCCAGTGGGAGGTCTCCCTAGCCAGGGCAGAGGGTTGGAAATGGATCATCTTTAATGTCCCTTCTAACAAAAACAATTCTATGACTTCTGTACCAGCATGCTCTTGCCATATAAACCAGTAATTAGCCTCCTCCATCCATCATAACACCTGCAGGATTCAGAGGTGCATCATTGCTGTTGTTACAGTTTTCTTCCTATACAAATGAAAGATGTTTGTTCCCTTCCTGCTACCAGTGGCAACAATACTTAAATTTTTTACTCATTTTCTTATGTTACCCATTTCATAAAGTCAGAGAATGGTTTGAGTCAGAAGGGACCTCAAAGTCCACCCAGTTCCAACCCCCCCGGCCTGAGCAGGGAGACCTCCCACTGGATCAGGTTGATCAAAGCCCCATCCAACTTGGCCTTGAACACCTCCCAGGGATGGGGCAGCCACAACTTCTCTGGGCAACCTGTGCCACGGCCTCCCCATCATCACAGGGAAGAATTTCTTCCTAATATCTCATCGCAATCTTCCCTCCTTCACCTTAAAACCTTTCCCTCCCTTCATCCTATCCCTGCACTCCCTAATAAAAAGCCCCTCTCCAGCTTTCCCGGAGCCCCTTTAAGCAGTGAAAGCTGCTCTAAGGTCTCCCTGGAGCCCTCTCTTCTCCAGGCTGAAGCACCCCAACTCTCTCAGCTTGTTTTCACAGCAGAGGTGCTCCAGCCCTTGGATCATCTTCATGGCCTCTTCTGGACTTGTTCCAACAGGTCTACATCTTTCAGTACCTCCCAGAGTTAGAGGGGAGCTCTCAACCATTTTTGTGAGCAAACCTGTGTTGATGCACTTCATGTTCCCCATCTAAGGTAAGTGCTGATCTCCATAAGAACATGCAGAGCCTACGTGTCTCCATCAGCCTCCCCAGTGAAATTATCAGCTGTTTACTCAGCTAATACCAAAAGCCTCCTGATCATTTTTTTTATTTCATTTTAAGAAGCTGGTTTATTGGCTACACCTTTATCTCCCTGATTGCTTCGCTCAGTCCCAGTATTTGAACAAGAAAGGAAAAGGTTTCCGCTGCCTCTCCTCATTTATTTACCCAGCAAACAAGCCCTCTTAACACTGCTGAGCAAACACCACGTACACTTTTTCCAACACACCATTTACGGCAACTCAACCACGAAAGGAGACCCAAATGCTGAACAGAACAGTTGAGATTATTTTTCTTAAAGCACTGAGAAGGATTTTTTTTTCAGAGGCAAAGAAACCAGCAAGTTCAGCTGAAAACTCTGCTCCAGGCTTGGCAACCCACAGCTTTTTCTATTTGCATTTAACAGTGTAGAGAGATACAAAGGAAGCTTCTCAGTGCAACTCAAGTCTATAATTTTTAAGTAATAACTTTTAGACTTACAACACCATAGAACTGTTGAATGGTTTGGTAGGAAGGGACTTTATTGCCCATCCAGTTCCACCCTGCCACGGGCAGGGACACCTTCCACTGGATCAGGTTGCTTAAAGTCTCAACCAACCTGGCTTTGAACACCTCCAGGGATGGGGCATCCATGACTTCTCTGGGCAACCTGGACCAGTGTCTCTCCATCCTCACAGGCAAACATTCCTTCCTAATATCTCATCTTAATCTCTCCTCTTTCAGCTTAAAACACTTTTCCCTTTGTCCTGCCCTGCTCTCTCTGATCAAGAGCCCCCACCCAGCTTTCCTGGAGCACCTTTCGGTACCAGAAGCTTCTCTAAGATCTCCCCAGAGCTGTCTCTTCTCCAGGCTGAAAAATCCTAACTCGCACTCCTCCTTACTTTAATTTCAGGCACAGTCTTGTTTTATTTCCCTGCAGATTTCCCATGTTCCATAAGCTCTGAGCACCATAATGCCCAGAAAAACCACATTATTACTCAGCAAAGTGGACTTGTGGGAGGGAGGGAAAGTGGCTGCTACCAAAGGACATTAAAAAGGCTGATCCAGCAAAAATAAGAGCCCCATCAGTGCACTTCCTTGGCCGAGCAATTAAGTTGTGTTTTGCATCACATTTTTGCTCACTCCCCTGCACACGGCTCTGATTCCCGCTGTTTGCACAGAAAACCATGTCCAGGCCCTTTTTCTGCTGAGCCAGCACATCTTCTCCACTTTAATATTAAAAAAAAAAAAGGAGTCGCATGGATTGGCAAAAATTGTGATTTCATAGCCTTTTTTTTAATTCAATTAGATGAGGCACAACAGCCAGGTAAGGGGGCTGTAACCTCACTCCCCTCTCTGGAAAAGTCCTGCTGTCTTCATCCACCTGTAAAGTACCATTTCTTGTTACAGTTCAGCAGAGCAATTAGTAATCCCTTGTCTCAGGTGCACACATTGCTGGCATTATATCATCCACCTTCAAAAAGTGAAAAAAATCAATTTTATTTTATTGGGGAAGAAAAATAATCAAACTGGCAAAATAAAAAAAAAAAAAAAATCTATTTCAGGGCAGAATTACAATATTTTCTTATATTAAGAGACCCTACACATACCCTCCAATACCCTACAGGAACATGAGATACACAAAGGAGCTACAAAAAAGGTCATCCTTGGATTAAAACCAGACAAAAGAGCTGCAAAACAAAGTGCAATTGCATCACAAAGGCTCTACAGGGGAAGGAATTAACATGCTGTCTTTACTTTTGCTGGACATTACATATTGGGAAGAATTTCTTTCTTGTGAGGGTGGTGAGGAACTGGCACGTGTCACCCAGAGAAGTCACGGATGCCCCCACCCCTGGAGATGTTTAACTCTGGCTGGGATTTTGAGCACCCTGTTGTAGTGGAAGATGTCCCCTGTCCCAGTCTTTAAGCTCCCTTCCAAACCAAACTATTCTACGATTCTATGACCAGCAACAATCTGAAAGCTGTGCAAAGGTGCCAGCTTATGCACCATCCCATAAACGCATCTTCCCAAGAGGGTGGAGAGGCGCTAAATTGTGCTCCATCTGCAAAGACATACCTGTGTTTTCAGATTCTGCTCTGGTGCAAGTGCTGTGATGGGAGTTTTTGAGTCAAATCCAGCATTAGCTCCACTTGCTGGAGGTATCAGGCAGGAGGTCTCCAAGCTCATAGAATCACAGAAAGGTCTGGGTTGGAAGGGACCTCAAAACCCTACCAGTTCCAACTCCCCTGCCACGGGCAGGGACACCCCCCACCAGATCAGGTTGCTTATTGTCTAATCCAGCCTGGTCTAGAACACCTCCAGGGCATCCACAAGTTCCCTGAGCAACCAGCGACAGTGCCTCCCCACCCTCTTAGAAAAGAATTCTTCCCAAGATGTCATCTAAATCTCCCCTCTTTCAACGTAATACTGTTACCCCTCATCCTATCCCTGTGCTCCTCAACAAACAGGCTCCTCCTCAGCTTTCTTGTACTGCTTGCCTTTCAGTACTGGAAGGCTGCTAGGTCTCCCCCATCCCCGAGTCTTCTCTTCTCCAGGCTGAACAACCCCAGCTCTCTCAGCCTGTCCTTGTATGCAAGGTGCTCTAGCCCTCAGATCATCTTCATGGCCTCCTCTGGATTCACTCCAACAGATCCACATGCTTCTGATCTGAGCTAAACTTGAATAGCGGGAATGAAATCTGCTCACACCCTGCTTCGTATCCATCTTACAGGATGTTAAAATTATAACTTTTAATTAAGACGCATCGCGTCACCACTGTGCCACATAGACAGCAGGCATTTTTAGGATGAATGCTCCAAAGTCAAGGAACAACTGTGCAGACCCTCACCAGAGCCCTGGGAAAGCAAGCATCCAGACAGCAAGACCATATTTCCAGTCCCAACCAAATCCCTGGGCCACAGGGATGTTATGGGGTTCAAGACTCACCTGAAGAGGTTTTCCGCCCCAGCTCGCATCCTCATCTCCTTGTTGATCTGCTGGTTAATCCGTGCCCGGCGATGCTGCAGTTTGCTGCGCTGGGTCTGGGCAAAGGGGTCACAGCCCTGCTGAGGGATAAGGACAGGGTCTCACCAAAAAGCCACACCATTTGGGGATGAAAAAAAAAAAAAGGCATCTTCACAGCCTGGTGTTTCACTTCAAAAGTTTTGTTATCTAACACTACCTGTTGATAGAGCAATTTATTTCCTAAGCTATTCAGGAAAGGCGTCCCAAATGCATCCATGAACTAAGCACCCCCTCTCTCCAGGGTCTCGCTATCCAGACACAAGACAAGACCTGAGGGCTCCAGATGAGCTCAATATAACCCTTAAGCTCACAAACAGATGTGACCCCACGTCTATAAGCACTCCCATCTCCTGCCGGCTGCAGGAGATTGAATGGAGCAAGTCAAGAGTTCACGGGGATAGAAAAATGAATTGCACAAAGCAGTAAATTAATTCCATCCTTGCTTCCTTCCATGGCTTCAGATTGGACTTTCTGCAGACAGGGAAACACATTTAATCTCCTACTCCAGGAAATAACAGACAGCAATATCCCTCCATCTCGCAGAGGCAAGAGGTTATTACAAGATGCCCCAGGAAAGGAGGTTGCCACAAGGCAGGTCTTCAAATCCAGTGTCACAAAAAGCTCTGCCTGAGCAGAGATGATCTCCATTGTGTGAGGAGAGGTTCAAATGGACAAGCTTCTAAAAGTCCTTGCATAAGGAAAACACATGGAAGGGCACAGGGCTTGGCAGTTTAAGAGAACTGAGACCTTCAAACACGCTTCTTCATGCACCAGGGCAAAGCATGGGCAGATACCTCCAAGAATGTATTAGGATCCACTGTAGCCCTAAAAGATTCCTCAAAGCCACTATTTCATCCTCTTGCTTCCCTGAGAAAACCGCTACACACACCACATTAACCTTCCTTCCCATTGCATTCCCTCCACCACTGTTAGCGAAACCCTTGCCTCCACATCAATAAGGGACTTTTCCACCCAAGAGATGCTACAGAGCTCCAACAGTATCCTCTCCCATCCTGTCCAAAAGGAGACCAGAAGAACTGCAGGTGGCAAATGATAGAAGAGGCACAAGTGGAAAGACTATTGAAAACCACAGAGAACGTCCACAAATGCTTCCCTTGTCTGGAGGCAAGGCAAGAAGAAAGAAGGTATGAAAAAAAAGTTAGATGCAGAGTGGCAAGAGATGACATTAGGATGGCTCTACCAGATACTAGAGATAGCACTAAAACCTCTTCACTGAAAAAGCATTTAAGTGGTACAGCTAATTGACTTGGTAGCTCTCCAATTCTCCTCGGCCTGGCTTGAGACAAGGGGCAAAATTCAAGTTGCTCCAGTGTCAAAGCTGATTAATGAGATCCCACTTAATGATGCACACAGAGCAACACTGATAATCATTAATCACTTTGGCTTTCCACAAGGACACAAGAGCAGACTCCATGCAAGCAGGAAAGCTTGCAAGCCCAGCTGGGACCAAGCATGCTCTGACAACATCCAAGACATCACAGCATTTGGATTTACCTAGATTTCTCCCTCCAAGAAGCATCAAGCCATTTGTAGAGCTGCAATGTCTTTCCCCATATGAACACTGGATGCCATCTCGACCACATTTAATGACATGAGTCATCCATTCCCATCCAGACTCCTAAGCCAATGGCAAAAAGGTGACAAAGTCAAGTATTGAAACAGCTGACAACACCAAAGCCTTGAGAGGATGTTGAGTCAGGATCTCCAGAGTTACGGCCCTCAAGAACTTCATGTTATCTCCCCACACCTTGCTTTGTTCCACACCCTCTAATAGTTGGGTAACTGCAGTAACCCATGGGATTGTAGGACATCTAGCCTCAACAGGATCTGGTGTTGTTCCCAAAGCATCATCCCTGGCTGGCATGGACCACTATAGGCATTATGCCAAGGCCACCGTGGGGAACAACCAAGACTAGTCTGCAGCTGCTCCTGGAGCACTCAAATGACATTATTTCACAAGTACTGGAACAAGAAGGACATTCAGCTCCAGAATAAGATGCTTATCCCAGGTTACATTAGACATGAAAGAAAACCCTATCACAAGCAAAAAAAGCCATTTTTACATAAAAAGGGACAGGGGATATAGAGGGTCGAGAGGAGACCAGGCTCATCCTCCAACAGCTGGCACTCAAAGGACACCAATGCTTTGCCTGTGCACATACCCTCCAAGTTGCAATCAAAAGTGAAAAACTACAGCACAGAGCTTCTAAAGCAAGCAGTGACAGATTTAATCATGCCTTAGATACAGGGAAAAAAAAAAAAACAAAACACAACAAACAACTAGACTCCACTGTTTAGTCATAAAACGGATCTTCTTCCTTAATTCTTCTTTGTAGGAGCTCTTGAGGTCAACACTTTGACGTCAGAAGAAAGGTGTGTTATTTCAGCCAGCCTCTTGGGTTTTGGGGAGCACATAGGGACATCAATAGAAAATTTAGGTGCTTAAGAAGCAGCCAAAAATGTGAGATTTCTCAGCCTTTCTAGTTTAAAGCTTCTCCAAATGAGAAACAAGCATGAAACTCTTCCACTTGGAGGCCATATATTGCGTAGCAGCCAAGGAACAACACAAATTGGGGTTGTTCAGCCAGGAGAAGAGAAGGCTCCAGAGAGTCCTTAGGACAGCCTTCCAGTACTTAAAGGGGGCTACAGAAGAGCTAGGGAGGGGCTTTTTATCAGCAAGTGCAGGGAATTCAACTCAAACCCTACCTTTGCAGGGAACACAGAATCATTAAGGCTGGAAAAGACCTCTAACCTTACCCAGTCCAACTATCAGCCTAACACCACCATGCCTACACTAAACATGAGGTACAACAAGGCCAAATGCCGGGTCCTGCACTTGGGGCACAACAACCCTGTGCAGTGCTACAGACTAGGAGAAGTCTGTCTAGAAAGCTGCCTGGAGGAGAGGGACCTGGGGGTGTTGGTTGACAGCGACTGAACATGAGCCAGCAGTGTGCCCAGGTGGCCAAGAAGGCCAATGGCATCTTGGCTTGTATCAGAAATGGCGTGACCAGCAGGTCCAGGGAGGTTATCCTCCCTCTGTACTCGGCACTGGTGAGACCGCTCCTCAAATCCTCACCCCTCACCACAAGAAGGATGTTGAGGCTCTGGAGCGAGTCCAGAGAAGAGCAACGAAACTGGTGAAGAGGCTGGAGAACAGGCCTTATGAGGAGCGGCTGAGAGAGCTGGGGTTGTTTAGCCTGGAGAAGAGGAGGCTGAGGGGAGACCTCATTGCTCTCTACAACTACCTGAAAGGAGGTTGTGGAGAGCAGGGAGCTGGCCTCTTCTCCCAAGTGACAGGGGACAGGATGAGACGGAATGGCCTCAAGCTCCACCAGGGGAGGTTCAGGCTGGACATTAGGAAAAATATTTTCACAGAAAGGGTCACTAGGCACTGGAACAATCTGCCCAGGGAGGCGGTTGAGTCACCTTCCCAGGAGGTGTTTAAAAGACGGGTGTATGAGGTACTCACGGACATGGTTTAGTGATTGATGGGAATGATTTGACTCGATGATCCAGTGGGTCCTTTCCAACCCAGTGATTCTATGATTCTATACCATATCCTGAAGTGCTACCTCTACATACTTTTTGAATACCTGCAGGGAAGGAGACTTTATCACTTCCCCAGGCAGACTCTTCCAATGCTTCACCTCTCCTTCAGTAGAGGATTTTTTCCTAATATTCAATGTAAACCTCTTCAGCACAACTTGAGGCCATTTCCTCTCTTTCCATCATCTGTTACTCAGGAGAAGATACCAGCACCCACCTCACCACAACATCTTTTCAGGTAGCTGTAGAGAGCAATAAGGTCTCCCCTCAACCTCCTTTTTTCCCAGGCCAAACAACCCCAGGCCCTCAGTTACTCCTCATAACAATTGCTCTCCAGCTCCTTCATCAGCCTTATTGCCCTCCTCTGGATACGCTCCAGCAGCTCAATCCCTTTCTTGTACTGAGGGGCCAAAACTGAACACAGGATTGAAGGTGCAGCCTCACCATATATAACGATGTAACGGCGGTGTTAACTTCAACACCTCTTCCAGTTCCAGAGCACCCATCTGGGGTGATAAATAGGGCAATCATGTGGTTAGGTTTCCTTCTGTAAGCAAGTCCTTAGGGAATGTTTGTTCAGAGATATTAGCCAAGCATACTTTGTACTTCACATCTCCATGATGAGAGGAAGCCAGGATGTTTCTTGGGTGACAAGGCACACCTAGAGTGTTATTTCTGACCCTGGTGCCGAAACAAGGCCACCCCCTCCTGGCTTTCCAAGCATTAATGACAAACCTACTCATCTGTAGGAAGAGATGGATGCCAGGAAGTCTAAAGGGCAAAGCCACCCACAAAGGGACTAATTTCTGCTCTTTCACTTCTGCTAGAAGAATAGGAGCTCCGTTGCTGCAAGCAACTTAACAAAAGTAAAACTGAAGTGTATGAAGCCAAAGGACAACTACAAGCTATTACTGCAACACCTGTGAGAACAGAAAACACAGTCCTAGGACACGCTGGCAAGGTTATAAACAGGAGAGCAATGGAGATGCAGATCTAGTTGCTTAAGGGGCAGCTGTATCTTCATCTGGATGAACAGGTACAGAGCAGGAGCATGCTGGCAAAAGTCAGGCATGGATCTCTTCAGAGAAACGAAGACAGATCCATAGCTGGTTGTTAAGTTACAGCTTCAATGGGTATAGGAGCAAAAGCTCCTAGATATTTACACGAGGTGCTCCACAACCCACCTGCTGAAGCACAGACCAGGCTATGCCACCTTCAAGCCAGCCACAGAACAGTTACTGCTGGGGCTTCTGCCAATTAGAGAGGCAGGAGAGGGCCCACAGAATAGCAGAAGACACTAAAGTTTAATTTGATGTAGACATACACAACAGTGCAGTGGCGAGATTAGTCATCATCCTAGGCTTTACAGCCAGCCCCATCACCAAGCAGACACCCTTCACATCCCCAAGGATGGGTTGAAGGAGAAAGCTGCAAGGGTACCAGACAGTGCAATAAGGAATAAGCCTTCCAGTACCTGAAGGAGGTGCAGAAGAAAGCTGGGGAGGTGCTTTTTCCAAGGGCACAGAATAATACAACAAAGTGAAATGGCTTTAAGTTGGAAGGGATAAGATTTAGATTAGACATTAGAAAGAAATTCTTGATGATGATAGTGGTGAGACACTGGCCCAGGTTGCCCAGGGAAGCTGTGAATGCCTCCTCCCTGGAGGCTTTCAAGGCCACATTGAATAAAGTCTTGAGCAGCCTGGTCTAGTGGGAGGTGTCCCTGCCCATGGTGGCAGGCAGGATCTGGATGGGCTCTAAGATGCCTTCCAACCCAAACCATTCTATGATTATTTTGTTTTAATTTTATAAACTATCTCCCATGGGGAACAGACAGCTTATTGCCTTTTTTTATTTAAGGGAGGGAGTCAAAAGGCATCATGAGTGTTAGTATCCAAACCTTACCCAAGAAAAGAAAGAAACACAGTCAAACTCTTCTGTTTGACAACCTGTTGGGATTTCATTCATTTGATGTCTCCAGGGCTGCCGCATTCCCTCCTTACACCAACCAGTTGTTGGGTTTGGTTATTCAGGGCATAAATCCACGCCTGAGACAAAATAGCAGGGGCTTTCCTGGAGTCTCCCTGCCTTTGATTCACCTCCATCTCATCTCACCCTACCCCAGGAGTTCCCACAAAAGCCATCCCAGAACCTACTTCTACACACACAGAGGACTGATAATCCAAGTAAAATAAACTAAAAAGCCTTTGGAGCCAAAGGAAAAGCTGAGCAACACTACAAAACAGACCTAAGGCACCTCCATTTGACACCTGATAACCAAGGGCTCCAGAGAGACCCACAGCAACCTTTGGACATCACGAGTCATCCCATCAGAAAGCCACCCTCTCGTGACTGGGAATTTCTTTAGGTAGTACCAGAATTCATGGCCAATGCCAAAGCTCTGCCAATGTTGGACTAGGTTTGGTGCTAACCCTAAAGGTCCCCAGTCTTCAGAACTGCCTGCTTAGTGAGCTCCAGGTTGGCGTTCCTACACCATTCACAACCAAGTCAGTGACCAACCTCTCCAGCACTACCAGTCTGTGCCCACGAAGCAATTAAAGAAAACAGCACATGAAGCACAAGGTGCTAAAGCATCAGGAGACCAGATGGCTTGCGCCCAGGAAGCCTTCAATCCCAGCAGGGATGGTAAATGAAGAGCTGAAGATCAGTGCTTGGAAGGGTCAAGCACCAAGCACCATGTGTAATTCAGGCAGAGGTGGTAAACTTCATTAGAGCTGGTCAAGTTCAAGCTGGTTTTGCTCTCCACTGCTTCACCCAACCAGTATCACAACATACTCCAGAATATCAACATCTGCTCTGTAGAAAATTCTAGAGCAAAATACCTGTGCAGAGACAAGTAGCAGCCAAAAACGGCAATTTCAACAGCTCTGGAAAGCATTGACACACAAGCTACCACAGTCATTAATAGACTCTTAGAATGGTTTGGGTTGAAAGGGACATTAAAGATCACCCAGTTCCAACCCTCCTGCCATGGGTGGGGACACCTTCTGCTGCATCAGTTAGCTCAAAGCAGCATCCAACCTGGTCTTGAACACCTCCAGGGATGAGGAATCCATGAACTCTGGGCAACCTGTGCCAGTGCCTCACAGTAAAGAATTTCTTTACAAGATCTCATCTAAATCTCCTCTCTCTCAGTTTAAAGCCATTCCCCCTTGTCCTATCCCTGCACACCCTGATAAAGAGCTCCTACCCAGCTTTTCTGGAGGCTCTTTCAGTACTGGAAGTTGCTCTTGGGTCTCCCTGGAGCCTCCTCAAGGCTGAACAACCTCAACTCTCTCAGCCTGTCCTTGTGTAGGAGGTGCTTTATCCTCCAGATTATCCTCATAGACTCCGCTCGACTCACTCCAAGAGATCCACATTCTTCCTGTGCTGAGGACTCCAGAAATGAATGGAGGGCTCCAGATGAGGTCTCACAAGAGCAGAGTAGAGGGGCAGAATCCCCTCCCTCACCCTGCTGGTCACACTTTAGATGCAACCCAGGATACAGCTGGCTACTACAGTACAGTAATAGAGGTACTCTTGCTCCATGACCCCAGCCCTGTGTGCTGAGCACATGGTCTCCAGGTACAACCTCAACTCTGCAGGTTTTACCCAGTAAATGCTTCCAACATCTCTCACTCAAAAAAAAGCCGCAGGCAGATACTTATTTTCATCCACTCAATGTTTCCCAGAACAGTGTATTGTCCCACCAAAAACGGATGCCTTGAAGCACACAGATGACCTACGGTTGCTGTAGAAATAGGGTAACCAGAGCATCAAGCGCTCAGCAACTTTTTTATTTCCAAAACCACATTGGTCTGAAAGCTAATTTGGTAAAGTCAGAGCTGTCAACTGGAATTATTATTCCTCATCACAAGTTTTTCAGTCAGGCCAGCAGAGGACAAGTGGCCAAGTGACCCTAGTTTAGCAGCGTTAGCCTGTGGGATTGAAAGAAAGCAAAAGCCAGAGAACCATTCCACACACAACAACAGGCTTAAAAATTCTCCTTGTAAAAAAAAAATTACCAATAACTTCCTTCTCCCAGCCAAGGGCATTTCAGAAAGTAATATGGGCTGTTACTACAAGAGGTCACAACAAAGGTTTTTGCTCCCCGGACATCTATTTATATATAAAAGTCCCTATCATGAAACTAATCTCATGAAGCACTCTGGCTGCAAGCTGGTTTTCTGTGGGAGACATTACCAGCTAAAACCTCTAAAACCTTTTATTGAGAATATGGTTACATCACACAGCCTTTTAACAAATGAAGGGAGGATTAAGGTTTTAAATTTCCCAACAAAGTGCCCTCGCTGTTAGCCAATGTACTCAGCAAGAGGACGGAAAAATATAACTGGGGGGGGGGGGGGTAAATAAAAATATGGGGGACTGGGTTTTTTAAACAGCAAAGTCTGCAGCTGGAGCTTGGATTTTAGGACTGCAAAAGTGCTCCAGGGAGGTGGGGGAGGCACAGGGGTGTCTGTGCATCATGACAGCCAGGGCAGGGAGCCAGCAGGAAACAGATGTATTAAATCTTTAGTCCTGGTACATGAACCCTGGCAAAATAAAAGGAAGAAAAAGGAAAACACCAACATTGCAGCAGTGTTTGGGATCCACTGCAAGAGAGCAAAAGCACAGCGGCCACGTCCACAGCCTCTGATGCTATCAAGTGGAAATGAACACAACTAGAAGTTACTACATTGATGGCTTATTTTAAAGAAAGCCCTGCTATCATTAATAGGCAATCTAATCAGGTGTTTTGCTCTTTTAATTAACAAAAGTAATCATGTTATGACAGATGTTGCATACCCCCTGTCAGTTCCTTCCCTCAAAGCTTGCTTCGCAATATTTTCCTCTGTTATTCTACCATCCGGTAGATCCAAACAGATCAGAGAAGGGGAGCAGTGCCTCCATGCACAGAATAAATTGGAAAACCCCTCCTCTTAATCACTTTTTTCAAAGCAGCACCTGCTATTTCAACAAGGTAAACTCCAACCTGGTTTAAAGTTGCAACCTCTTTGGCTGCAGATAGAGGCCAGGCTCCAGTGACTTGAGATCAGATTGATCCTTGTTCAGCCAAGGTTTTGATCTCAGCCCTTGCTCAGGTTGGAAAAAAAAAAACAAAACACCTCTACAGCCTGTCAGAGCTTTGCTTTTTCAGTTGTTGGGTTTTCTGGGAGTGGGTTGGTTTGGTTTTTGCCGAAGGGCTGCAGAAAGGCAGCGCCTCTGTTGAAGAACAAGTTTTGAAAGTTATAGACTTGCGAGATCAGGTTACAGGGAAAATTCACTGCAGGTTTATAAAGCTGGCTCCCAGGGGATGGTCCTAATGAGAAATGCACTTAAACAGCCCCAAAACCTAATGTTTACTCATCTTTTCTTGAAAAGAGCTCTTTAAAGCTTCCTCAACCCCAGGAGTGTGTGTTCACACCCAAGGGATAGTAAGGAACATTGAGCAGCAGGGCTGGTGGCAGCCCAAGGACAATGCCCACTGGTTTCACCCCACTGTTATTAATTAAACAAGTGAAGCCAGCGGAGCTATCGGCCCCATCTCACACAGATTGCTGGGCAGCTGTTGCACCAACTTGCTCATAGAATGGTTTGGGTTAGAAGGGAACTTAAATTCCATCCAGTTCCACTCCTGTGCCATGGCAGGGATGCTTTCCACTGGATCAGGTTGCACCAAGCCACCTCCAACCTGGCCTTGAACACCTCCAGGGATGGAGCATCCACAACTATTTTGGGCAACCTGTGCCAGTGTCTCACCACCTTCACAGTAAAGAAAGGCTTTCCTGAGCCCTGCATTGCTCTGGTGTCTCACAACCCAATAACTTAGCATCAGACTAAAGAAGCTTTCAGAAAAGGGCCAAAAATCTTCCCACTGCAGAAACATTGTCTACAGGATCATAAAATCAAACTCTTTGGGTTGGAAGAGACCCAAAAGCCCATCCAGTTCCAAATCCCCTGCCATGGGCAGGGACACCTCCCACCAGATGAGGTTGCTCAAAGCCTCATCCAGCATGGTCTTTAACACCTCCAGGCATGTAGCATCATCTTGCTGTCAAGCTTCTCCTCTAGGAGCTGCCCACAAATCAACACCCTGCCTGGTACCTTCAACAGTGAGTAGGGGAACAGGTAGGGCTTGGTTGGACCATCTTCCTATGGGTTGGACAGAGAAATTGTCAAAATACAGGATAACTTGGTTAAAAGGAGTCACTAGGAAGCTTGTAGGTGGAAACCAGTAGAGGAAGATAAGAAGTGTGGAGCTGAAGTGATGAGGAGCTACCAGACAGTTCAGTAGGGCTGCTTATGAATGAGCTACTGGAGAGGTTTCCATCACACAAGCCCTTCCCCAGACAGCCCCCTATCATGCCCTGACAGCCCCAGCATGGTCTGATGGCCAAGATGGACCTGCACTCCTACTCAAAGGGACCATCATCCTCATGGTCCAGACAGGGATAACCTACCCCATGGAGCATCCGTTGGGTGCTTTGCCATCCTGCCCCCACCCATGGCACCCCACCATCGTGCCTCACCTTCCGGGTGCTGCTGCTCTTCAGGGCTTGCAGGAGGACGAGGCCGCCATCCCCATCCCCCTTCCCACTGCCAGCCAGGCTCTCCTCCTCAGGGGGCATCATCTCCAGGGGCACAGCATCCACAGGCTGAGAGGGGTGGGCCCGCCGCTGGGGGCTCCTGCTTGACCCCACAAGGTGGCTCTGGAGCCTGGTAGCCCTTCCTTGGGTTGCTCTGGTTCTCCTCAACTGGCCCCACACCTTGCTAGCTCCCAAAGGCTTTGGTGCCCAGTCCTGGGTGAGGGCTTAAACCCCCACTAACTTCTGCCTTCTCACACTGCAACCCCCCCTGCCCCTAACATCTGGCTTAATAATCCACAGCTGGCTTCTCCCCCTACAGAAATACCTCAGCTAGGGCAGAACCTCCTACAGAGCTACCCCAAATTTGTGAGTGTAAGCTCCCACAGACTCCTTTGCAAGAGCTGCTGCAAATGCGTGGGGTGTAACTTCCCCCCCCCACCCCCCTAGATGAGGGGTCAGACCCCCTCAGACCTCCCTGCAAGACCTACCCCAAATGGGATGAGGGTGTAAACCCCCTCAAACAGGGGAGGCACAAACACCTCTGCAAGAGCTATCCCAAATGTGGGTGGTGGTGTAAACATCCCCAAAATCCCACAGATAGTGGGCAGACCCCCACAGACCCCTTTGCAAGGGCTACCCCAGATGGGGGTGGGGGGTGGTCAAATCTCCCCAGAGTTCTTTCCAAGAGCTACACCAGCTGGGGAGTGGGGTGTAAGCACCCTAGACCCCACAAATGTGGGGCAAACCCCTTGCCAGACCTACTCCAAATGGGGAGGGGGAGTTCAAACCCCTCTAAACCCCCCCTGAAAAGAGGTCAGAACCCTTTGTAAGGGCTACCTCAAGTTGGAGGCTGGGGAGGGGAAGGTGAAACTTCCCTAGACCCCTTTCTAAGAAATACCCCAGATGGGGAGCAGGGCATAAACACCCTAGACCCCACAAATGCGGGGCAGACCCCTTGCAAGGCCTATTCTAAATGAGGAGGGGGAGGTCAAGCCCCTCTAAGCACCTCCTAAATGGTGGGGGCGGGGGGGGCAGCCCCCCAGACAGGGTCAAAACCCCCTTACAAAGCCCCAGAAAGGGACAAACCTCCCCTAAAAAGCTGCCCCAGACGTGGGGGGCCAAACCTGGCACCCCTAAACCTTCCCCCCCTCAACCAAATCCCAGCCGCCCCCTCTCACCCCTCGCTGCCCCCGCTCGACGCTGCCCGCCGGGAGCCGCGCGGGGCATAAGGAGGGCGGGTGGGCGGGGCTACGAGCGGCTTCAGCCAATGAGAAAGGAGGACGGCGCTGAGCGGCGGCGGCGCCGACCAATGGGAGCGCGGGGCCGGGAGGGGCTGGGGGGAGGGACGGGGCGGCTCGGGGAGGCGCTGTCGCCCCTGGCAACGGGGGGAATTAGAACGCCGGTGACGTCACGAGGGGGCGGGGCCTCCCCGTGTCTGGATTCGCAGCAGCTTTGTGCCCCCCGCCCCCCCCAAAACATCTGGATGGCTCCACCTCCAACTCATAGAATCATAGAATAACCAGGTTGGAAGAGACCCACCGGATCATCGAGTCCAACCGTTCCTATCAAACACTAAACCATTCCTCTTAGCACCTCGTCCACCCGTCTTTTAAACCCCTCCAGGGAAGGTGACTCAACCACCTCCCTGGGCAGCCTGTTCCAGTGCCCAATGACCCTTTCTGTGAAAAATTTTTTCCTAATGTCCAGCCTGAACCTCCCCTGGCAGAGCTTGAGGCCATTCCCTCTTGTCCTGTCCCCTGGCACTTGGGAGAAGAGGCCAGCACCCTCCTCTCTACAACCTCCTTTCAGGTAGTTGTAGAGAGCAATGAGGTCTCCCCTCAGCCTCCTCTTCTCCAGGCTAAACACCCCCAGCTCTCTCAGCTGCTCCTCATAAGACCTGCTCTCCAGCCTCCTCACCAGTTTCGTTGCTCTTCTCTGGACTCGCTCCAGAGCCTCAACATCCTTCTTGTGGTGAGGGGCCCAGAACTGAACACAGTACTCGAGGAGCGGTCTCACCAGTGCCGAGTACAGAGGGAGGATAACCTCCCTGGACCTGCTGGTCACGCCGTTTCTGATCCAAGCCAAGATGCCATTGGGCTTCTTGGCCACCTGGGCACACTGCTGGCTCATATTCAGTCGGCTGTCAACCAACACCCCCAGGTCCCTCTCCTCCAGGCAGCTTTCTAGACAGACTTCTCCTAGTCTGTAGCACTGCACAGGGTTGTTGTGCCCCAAGTGCAGGACCCGGCATTTGGCCTCGTTAAACAGAATCACAGAATCACAGAATAACCAGGTTGGAAGAGACCCACCGGATCACCGAGTCCAACCGTTCCTACCAAACACTAATCCATATCCCTCAGCACCTCGTCCACCCGTGCCTTAAGCACCTCCAGGGAAGGTGACTCAACCACCTCCCTGGGCAGCCTGTTCCAGTGCCCAATGACCCTTTCTGTAAAGAATTTTTTCCTAACGTCTAGCCTAAACCTCCCCTGGCGGAGCTTGAGGCCATTCCCTCTTGTCCTGTCCCCTGTCACTTGGGAGAAGAGGCCAGCACCCTCCTCTCTACAACGTCCTTTCAGGTAGTTCCCACCTGCCACTAGCAGGGACATCTCCCGCTGAATCAGGTTGCTCAGAGCCTCATTCAGCCTGGCCTTGAACACCTCCAGAAGATGGGGCATTCACAATTTCTCCGGGCAACCTGGACCAGTGTCTCACCACCCTCACAAGGAAGAATTTCTTCCTAATTTCTCATATCAATCTCCCCTCTTTTAGCTTAAAACCATTCCCCCTCGTGCTATCCCTGCACTCCCTGACTACAAGCCCCTCCCCAGCTTTCCTGGAGCCCTTTACACTACTAGAAGCTATTCTAAGGTCTCCCCAGAACCTTTTGTAGCCCTCGGATCATCCTCATTGCTTCCACTTGACTTACTCCTTGACTGTCGTCCTCTGCTGAGGACTCCAGAACTGGACACAGAACTCCAGGTGGGGTCTCACAAGAGCAGAGCAGAGGGGCCGTGTCCCCTACCTTGGCCTGCTGTTCCCACTTCTTTTGATGCAGCCCACGAAACAGTGTGGAAGTGTTCAAAACCAGTTTGGATGAGGCTTTAAGCAACCTGATCCAGTGGGAGTTGTCCCTGGCCATGACAGCGGAGTTGGAACTGGATAATCTTCAAGGTCTCCTTTCAACCCAAACCATTCTATGAGTCTATGATGCTTGCTGGGCTGCAAGCGCACTTGTGTGCCCCAAGTGCTCCCCACTGTGAGCCCCCCTGATCGTGTCATTGTTCCTCTCCAAAACATCTGGGTGGTGAAACAGCTGCCAGAACAACTCTGCAACACCTTGAAGTGCCGTGCTCTTGCCCTGCTATGGCCATTAGATGTTACTCCTGTACAAAACACAACAGAGTACAAAATAAAATGCAATAATAAGTGGAAAATATAAAGTAAAATCAATGTTCTTACTTCTTTCCAGACAGATACAGGTGAAAATTTCCCTGTTTTCTCCTCTCTAAAGCATATCGTTGAACCATGGAAGGGTTTTACTTTCAATCATGCTACTCCATCTTCTCTGCTCTCATGAGAAGCCATCTGGAGTCCTGTGCCCGGTTCTGGAATCCACAACAGAAGAAGGATATGGAACTGTTGGAACAGAGGAGACCATGAAGGTGATCAGAGGATTCGAGGCCCTCTGCTCTGATGACAGGCTGAGAGAATTGGAGCTGTTCAACCTGGGGAAGAGAAGGCTCTGAGGAGACGTTTTAGCAACCTTCCAGTACCTGAAGGGGCTACAAGAAAGCTGGGGATGGACTTTTCCCAAGGGCGTGGAGTGACAGTATGAGGGGAATGGGTTTAAATTGGGAAGGGAAGATTTAGATTAGACATGAGAAAGAAATTCATTCTGATGAAGGTGGTGATGCCCTGGCACAGGTTGCCCAGGGAAATTGCGGCTGCCCCCTTCCTGGAGGTGTTCAAGGCCAGGTTGGATGGGGCCTTGAGCAACCTGATCCAGTGGGAGGTGTTCTTCCCCATGGTAGAGGGGTTGGAACTGGATGGGCTTTAAGGTCCCTTCCAACCTAAACCATTGTATGATTCTACACCCATAAAATTAGAGCAGGACTGGACAACAGTGTTAAAGCTGGCAAAGTTTTATGGAAAAATGTCCAGAGGCTGGAAAAATCCAATTCACAAAGGGTACAGGGGACTCTAATGTGAGAAGCACCTGACATGGAGATGCTGAGCTGGCTTGTCATTGGCATCTTTGACCACAAAAAGTTCCTTAGTTTTTACCAGCACTTGGCTTTGTTTCTGTAATGAAGTTAATGAGCCCGTGGTTGTGCATGATGAGTCGTACTCATGGCAATAGGGCACAGGGAACCCCGTGCAGATTCAGCTGTTTAATGAGGGGAACAAAAATTAGCCTGGCATACATTAAACCTTTTATATTGCATGAATTTATTTTACAGCTACTTGAATATATTAAACCATTTCCACCTTTCCCAGCCAATTTTTCCTCATCGGGTCTTCCAGGTTTGTGTGGGATTGCACTATGCTAAGAAGGACTTCTCCGTTCCTTCTGGATGTCTTAATCTGAAAGTTGCTGTTGGACTAGAAAAGCAAAATAGCAAAGCTTTTCTGGGTGAATTTGGTGGTGGTTTGCAAAGAAAAGGGCTTTAATCATGCAGCCACAATCACCTGCACACTGGGGAGCATCTAGGAGGATGTCTATCCTTCTTTAATGAGGGAGATGCCTTCCACCTGATTGTGATGGACAGCTTGTCATTGATACAGCCCTTAACAGCCCACCATGGAGTCACCAAACCACCCAGGAACCCCATCTGCAGTCCGGTTTTCCGCAAGGATGAGCCAGACCCCCTTTGAGGTCCATATTTTCCTACTGCAAAGTCCTGGATGGAATCACCTGACTCCCATCTACCCCACTGCAAAGAGTGTCCTCTTCTTACTAAGAGCTTTAACCCAAGTTTTGTTTGGGTAGGATGTATAGGCAAACTGGAGATGGTCTACGCAAGGAGGGGTTCATCCCAACTCACTCACCCTGCAGACCCCAAAATTACCCGTTGTGGACACCTCACCCGGAGTGAAGATCTTGGGGAAAAAACTTCACCAAGCATCAAGGCTGAATAGATGGAAGGTGAAAATGGGAGAAACCCAAATATATGCTGGTCCCTGACTTGGCAGAAGGCAGCCAAGAGGGAACAAGCCCTAGCACGACATCGTCCTCTCCTGCTCCCTGCCCCGGGGCCGGCTCCCATCCCTTGACAACTTTTACTCATCCAGCAAGAAAAGTGGCTTGGATGCTTTTTCTCCGGGTGGTGCAACGAGGATCAAAGAGGCTTTCCCGGAGCCAGCCCTCCCTCCGGGGGTTTCCGCTCCCGGCCGCGAACCGGGCGGCACCTTCCCAGGGGAAAGCTTGGCCCCGCTACTCACCATGGCCAGAGATCTCAGCATGGGGCAATGCCTTTTTTGCCCTTAACTCCAGTATCTTTGGGGAAAGCCCATGTTTCTTCGTAGTTTGTAAAGCCTCTGTGGACCCTTTGAACCAACACCTTCCCAAGTTTAGGGTCATAGAATGTTTTAGGTTGGAAGGAACAACAAAGACCATCCAGTTCCTACCTCCCTGCCATGGAGAGTGACACTTTCCATTGGATCAGGTTGCTCAAGACCACATCCAAACTAGTCTTGAACACTTTCAGGGATGGAGCATTCATAGCTTCCCTGAGCAACCTGTTCTAGTGTCTCATCACCCACACAGTGAAGAATTTCTTCCTAACTTCTAATCTAAATCTTCTCTTCTCCAATTTACACAAATGCCACTTCCACCCTTGATGGCTGAGACCGTTTTGAGGCTCAGCTGTGATGAAGTGCTTGATGTCAAGGTGGGCAGGTGAAAGCAATAGACTTACTGCATGAATAGGGCTGGAGAGGAGTAGGATGGGTAAGTCCTTCAGGATGAGGGTTATGGATAGCAGTACAGAGTACCCTGTGGGATCCAGTCTCTTCACCCAGAGCTGGGGTTCAATGATGTCTCCAAATCCAAATGTGAGGCTTTGATGGGCAAGAGGCAGCTGAGAAAGGCTGGATTTTGGGACCCATTAAATCACAACATTGAAGAGAAGGTATCTCCTGGAAGGTAGATTTCTATGAATTTAAGGGAATGTGTTTGGCTCAGTCCTCCACCTGAGCGGTGCAAAGTATTTTTCCTCACCGTGTGTCCTTGCACAGGAGATGCTGGCCAGGGTTTCTCCTCAAACCTCAGTTTTTGAGCTAAAACTTCATTTCCCAGGGTGCATCTTAGGCTGGGAGCCTCCAATTAGGGCTGAGGGAGTCTTTAAATACCCTGCCTACAGGGGAGCATTGCCTTTAGGGAGGAAGTTGGGTAGGGGGTGGGGTCTTCTCTAGTCTGGATGGCTTTGGGGGCTCGGGTAGTGTTGTGCTGAGTGAGCCTGGTACCACCACCAGCAGCTGCGAGTGTTCATTACTTTGGAAAGACTGCTAAAATATAGAGGTTTTTCAATGTGTTTTCTACTCTTTGAAAAGTTTTTGAGGTGTCATGTGATGCTCTGTACCTTGTTCTCCTCTTTTTGAGACGTCCTTTTCTCCCTCAGTAGTAAACTTCATTCTTGAGAAAGGACCAGGTTGTTATTATATGAATATTTTATTTCATGCATTTACTGAGGCCTTGAGCTTCCAGGGGGAACAGTGTTGAGGGGAGAGGATAGGGTCTGGCTCCCCCAGCTGTAAGGAGGAGAGGAGAGCTGATAGCTTGGTGACAGCAGCCCAGCTCCCTGCTTTGGTGGGGATAGTCAAAATTTCTGTTTTCCTCTTGTTTCTTTGATGTGGTGGGTTTTTTTTTTTTAATTTTTTTTTGTTTTATTTTCCATTGTCCTGGCTTTCTGGGTGTAATTAGGACTTGAGTAAATCTTGCTGCATACCCTGGGCTCTTTTGAGGGTGCAAATTCAAACCCCATCTACTCACCTGGAGTTGTGAATGCCTATACTATGGAGAAAGATTTCCTTTTATTTTAGCAGCAATTTTATTTTTGCCACCTCCAACAGCGGCTCAGGGACTAAAATCAGGTGTTTTACTTGGGTCCTTGCTAAAGTGGAGTTTGACCTACAAAGTTGGCTGCAAATTTCAGGATTGAGCTGTGGAGCAGCCATCTGCTGTGGTTTTCTCTGAAAGCAAAACTTGGGGTTCTGCCAGCCACGTGCTGTCTCCATCTCATTGCAGTGACCATCCACAAGGATGCAGCCTTAACCCTGGATCACACATGAAAAAGCTGATGGATGACAGAGCCATGGTGGTCTCAAAGGCCAGTAGGGAGAAGAACAGCAGCAGGTTCATACCATGGGGCATGGCAGGAGGTTTTGGGGGGCCTCCAGCATTATGTTATCAAGCTTTCTGCAGTTGGCCCTGTTGGGCAGCTCAGCCCTGAAATGATCAGCATGGAAGTGTCTCTGAATTTCCTTTTGGGACCCCCTTTCTAGTACTGCTGGACACAAGGGTTAAGTTGTGTGGCATCAGGTGGTGGTTTATTTCCACTGCCAAGGGATTTGTTGCAGGTGTTGCCTGCTTGGCCCTAGCAGATTGGATTTGCTCTTGTCCTCAGGAAGCAAAAGAACAACTCGAAGAAAGGGCAGGAGGTACCAAAGGCACCCAGGTTAAAGGCTGTGAAGAAGGAGCTGGAGGAAATACCATGCACAGTGCAGGTACCAGCGAGCCCTATCCATGCCTGGGCATTGGGGTGACCCTTGTGACTGTCCCCAGTGATTTGTCTACATCAAACCCACTCTTGTTTGTCCTGGTGAGCAGCCCCCTGTGGCAAAAGGGAAGAAAAAGAAGTCACCCAAGGTCAAGGAGAAGCCACTACAGGAAAACATCATTAGCAGGTAACTCCTTAGCTGGATGGAGGGGCTGATGGTACAATTGACGGGGGGGGAGGAGGTAGGAGCTATGGGGCTTCGTCCCTCCCATGCTGAGGTTCCACATCTGGGTTCACCCCAGATTCATGTATGGGAGTGCAGCCTCCAGCTCAGCTCTCCTTGGGCTGCTTCGGTTATCAAAAAGGTTTTTTAATTGGAAAAACCTGTTCCTTCTCTGTCTCCCTTTTGGCCAAGAAGCTCTCTAAAGCAAGAGGCTGCAGAAGGGAAAGTTCTTGGCTCGAGCCTGCAGGATGGGATCCAAGCAAAGGAGGGAGTTGTATCTGTGTTGGTACGTGGTGATCTCTGTGCCGGTGTATTAAGCAGCGTTTGCGTGGTTTGGTCTCAAGGGAGCTGTGAGGATGGTGTCCTACAGCTTGTGGTTGTGTGCAAGCCCCTTAAAGGGATCCTTGAGCATCTTAAAGAGTGAATCTCCTGAAGCTCAGGTGCATGTGGCAATGGGGTTGAATCAGTCATATTTTGTTGTTGGATCAAGAGCATGAGCTGGCACTTATGGGGAGCACCAGGACACTGGCAACTCCATCACCTCCCAAGCATGAGGCTGGGATTGGTCTCATCCCGACATATCCTTTTATGAGGGATCTGGGCTTCACTGCTGCTCTTGGGATCGTGCTGGGTGGCACAGATCCTGACTGATTCCTCCTGTATTTTCATTTGCCCATGTGAACATACTGCACTTATCCTCTTGGGAAGTAAAACCAGCAGAGATGCTTTTCCCCATCCCTGTGTTGCCTCCAACCCTCTTTCAAGCAGTGCCTGATGTGTCAGCAAACTCCTAGATGGATGAAATGGGAGCTACATCTTTGAAACCCCCCAGGGGTGTTTGTGGCTGATGTCCTGGTGTTCTTGCTGTCCCTGGAGTGAGCACCAGGCTTTTACATGCAGGACTTTTTGGAAGATGATGCCTCTGTGCTCTTGAATTTACCAGCGTGATTTCTGATGGTTGTGAAGTTGAGAGCAGGCATATTCCCAAGGAACAAATGTGTAGATTGCCATAGCCAACCTATAATTAACTTGGGTTTTTCCCCCTTAATGAGTTAACCCAGCAGCTTCTCAGCAGCAGCTTTCAAGAAAAATCTCAGTGTGGTTTTGGCCTCCCTTGAAAGCCTTCGAGAGAGAAACTTGGAAGTCAGAATTTATAACGAGAGCCTCTATCCCTTGGCAAGCATCGGGTGAAGCTGGGATGGGTTTCAGGGTGCAAAGTGGAGAGACTTAGCCTTACATGACCAGGAGCAGAAGAACTTGGCTTCAGCTTTGAAACAAGTGTTCAAATAGTGTGATAATATTTCTCGTGGCTATCATAGATCAGGACTTAGAGCTATGAGTCCCCTCTGAGTTCATCTCCTGTGTCCTGTCCCCATTTTCCCTATGGTTTGCTTTTTCTTTCTTTGCGCCCCCTCCCCCCCCCCCCCACTTCCTCTTTGCCATCTGTGGCATTGATTGCTTAATCTTCAAAGGACCAAGCTGGTGGAGATGCGTTTAAGTTGTCATTTGATACATCTTTGTTTTGGGGCCTTCCCCCTGCTTCTGCTGTGCTGGACTTGTGTAACTGATAGCAGCAATGCATCTAACAAGCATGATTGTTGAGAAGGGATGATAGTTTTCCTGCATTTGCTCTATAAAATACCTTTTCAGTGTCATTGGAAGTAAGACAGGGACTTCCTAACCCTATAAAACCTCAAAACTCTCCTAGTGGTTGGAAAAATCTGCTGGTTTAGGCTTCTGGTTTCTAGTCAAGGTGGCTGAGGATGGGCAAGGTCACATCAATAGGACATGGTACTGTGGCCTGGCTGGCTGCTATCATAGGGGCTGGGTGATTTCTTGGGGGTGATGCTGCTGTTGGGGTACCTGTTGGAACTAAGCTCTCCCAGATCAGCAATGTTAATATCTTTCAGGAGGAGACTGAATCAGCCCTCCACCAAGACCCATCAGTGGGGCTGAAAGACTCTTCAAAGTAAGTTAAGCTACTTTCTGTATGCTTTTTGCCCACAGAGCTGGAAATATGTCCTCTCCCTTCTTGCCGTGGGGTTGTACAGTCTTGGATTTCCCTCCTGTATCACTAGGACCACCCTGCTGCTGATGACTTCACTGGGCAGCTTGGTTATGTCCTGGTCTTTTCAGTGACCTCAAAGCTTCCTGAAACCATCACAAGTGGAATTTGAGGCCCCATCATGGGTTTTGAGGGTGGTGAGGGAGGCTCCTGTTCTTGTCCAACCTCCCTAAGGATGCTCAAGTCAGCAGGGCGTGATTGCTCAGAAGCGCATACCTACATAAATATAGAGGGAGGCGGTGGGGAAATGCTGGTGGGGACAATCAACCTCACCAAACCTGTGAAAAGGGTGTTTCTTTCCCTTGTTGCATGCTAGATCTGAGTGGAGATAGGAAGCTGAATTCATAAAGCTGGCCCTTAGCAAGCTAATCCTCTCTGCGTCTTACAGGCAGGGGCTTTAATGTCCGGTGAGAGGCCTCTAATAAGACCTTCTGGGGAAGGAGCCAATCCCAAAAGGTGGTAGGACTTTGCCTTCTGAGTCATGAATCTGGTGGTGCTGGACTCCTAATGAGATTGGAGGGGCTGAGTGTGTTTTGCTGGGCTGTTTGCTTTAATGAGTTTAGTGGAGATTGTGTAATGAGTGCTCCAGCTGTACAGAAAAAGCATCTGGCCCCTGTTTTTTGGGGAACTTGCTGCCCCCATATGAAGCTTTCCTGAGCCCTGCATTCCTTTGGTGTCTGGTAATTAGCATCAGCCTAAAGGAACTTTTAGAAAAGGGTCAAGAATCTCCCTTTCCATTGCAGAAATGTTGTCTACAGGATCATGGAATGGTTTGGGTCAGAAGCGACCTTAAAGCTCATCCAGTTCCAATCCCCCTGCCATGAGCAGGGACACCTTCCTGTGGATCAGGTTGCTCAAAGCCTCATCCAGCTTGGCCTTGAACAACTCCAGGGATGGGACAGCCATGACTTCTCTGGGCAATGTGGGCCAGGGCTTCACCACCCTCACAGGAAAAATTTCTTCCTAATATCTAGTCTAAATCTCTTCTTTCTGCTTAAAACTATTCCTCCTCCCTGAGAAAGCGCCCCTCCCCAGCTTTCCTGAAGCCACCTTTCAGTACTGGAAGGCTGCTAGAACATCCCCCTGGAGCCTTCTCTTCTTCAGGCTGAGGAACCCCAACTCTCTCAGCCTTTCCTCGTAGGGGAGATGCTCTAGCCCTCAGATCATCTTTGTAGCCTCCTCTGGACTCTCTGCAACAGATCCATGTCCTTCCTGTGCTGAGGACTCCAGAACTTAATGCAGGGCTCCAGGTGGGGTCTCATGAGAGCAGAGCAGGTAGGGAAAATCCCCTCCATCACCCTGCTGGACACACTTCTTTGGATGCATCCCAGGACATGGTTGGCTTTCTGGGCTGCAAGTACTCGCTGCTGACTCATGTTGAGCTTCTCATCCACCAACATCCCCAAGTCCTTTTCTTCAGAGCTGCTTTCAATCCATTCTCTGCCCATGTTTTGGCTAAAAGCAGGAACTGTGGCTCTGGTCTTGTGTTCGCCTGGACGTGCAGGGGACTCATCAACATCCTCTTTGGGAGGAGAAACCTTGTTTCCCAGTTCCTTCCTGGGTGGCATCAAGACAACTGACCATGCTTTCAAACTAGTCCTGCTGAGGGGTTCCAGAAGTGGGGAAAAATGGGTCTGACCCATGGGCTGGTGCAAGGGCCTGAGCTGGAGGAATGGGGCTATGGCTGCTTTTCATCTGCTGGCCTAGATAAGTAAGGGGATTATTTTTGTGCTCATGCTGATCATAAGCTGGGGATGTGATGCTCTGCAGCCTGACGGGCATTTTGCTTGGTTCAGAGATAGCCATGACCCAATAGGTAAACAGCCCCAGTTTTCATCTCCACCCTGTGGAGATAGAGGCTCAACCTGGCTTGGCTCAGGCTGTGCTTGCTGTTCCCTCATTAATCTCTTGCTTTACTTTTCCGCAACATGAGCAACTCAAAGATGAGGTTCCCAGTTCCCTGCCTGGCTTGGAGAAGCCTTAACAGAAGGTGTAGGGACAGATTGATGCTTTATAATGTCTGCAGGTTCCACGGAAATCCTCAAAATACACTTGAACTCTCTGACCAAGGGCGTATTCTTGCGTTTTCCACCAATGCTGCTGATGGTGGAGGTCATGGATCTGGACACTGTGTTGCAGCTCATTGCAATGATGAAGCTGTGTCCTTCCGTGTTGTACCAATGCTTCGGCTGCCACCTTGGGAAGACAGTAGGGGAGCCTCTCCCCACAGTCCCGGGAGATGTGTCCCATCGCAAAGTTTCCTCCTCCAGCGTGTCCATGATACTCAGCCTCATATCTTTGCTGTCCTGCTCTCTGTTGGCGCTGCCAAGCGCTGTGAACCTGTATCCTTCTCTGGGTAGAAGTGTCTCAGGGGACATTTCCTTGGGGCCTCCCACTTTTGGTCTGGAGTCCTTGTGGCTCCACTCATATAAGCTTCCTCATCCTGTAAGATGCAACCTGGGGCCAGTTCCTATGGAGTCAAGTCTCTGCTGCTTTGGGATATCTCCACCTACTGAGGAACCTGTGGTGCTGCCGTGCTTGAAGGGGAAACAAGAGCTTGTTTGGGAGCAACCCCCTAACTTTGCATGTAAGAGGCGGAGGCTGCTGCTTGCTAACATTGTAAGAAGTGGCTTTGCTTTTGCTGTAGGTCACAGTTCAAACCCCAGAGAGCAGGACCTGCAGCAGAACAGCAGCTCTCAGCAACCCAGAAAGGAGTTGGGGTAGGAAACCTGGGACGACTGTCACCCCCTGGACCCAATCCTGCATGGAACACATCCCTCAGTACCTCTTCCTTTCACATGGGTTTTGGGATACTCTCTCTCCTTTCCCAAGGTCAACCTTTCTCCCCTTCTCGCTGCCTCCTACAGGTCCCCAAGCCAAGCGGTGGTGTTGCTGGTGGGAATGCATATCTCTCTGGAAATCCTGGGGCTTCAGAAATGGCTGTGAAGGTCACTGCTATGAAGGAGAGTGAGGAGAAGGAGCTGGACCTTCTTGTCCCACAACAGCAAGGGGATGCTCGAGGCTCAAAAAGGAAAAGAGAGAAAAAGCAAGAGCAAAGGAAGCAGCTGGAAAAGGGATTGGTGAGAAGAGGAAGGGGAAAGAAGGATGAATTTGAGGAAAACCTTGAGGATGTGATGGAGAGCATTGAGGAGGAGGAGGGTGATGATGGGATCAGGAATCAGGCAGTGGGACAGAGCAAAGCCAAGAAACGGAGGAGCAGCAGCAGCCAGGGATGGGATAATGGGAAGGGAAAGCAGAAGAAGGGAAAAGCAGAGAAGCGCAAGAAGGTGAAAATGGAGGAAGAGGTGAAGATGAGGAAAAAGAAAATAAAGAAGGAAAAAATTTCAGAAGAGGAGCAAGAGCTGGAGAAGGCAGATGAGGGGGAAGGAGAGAAAGGAGTGGGAGTAGGGTTGGAGGGGAGAGATGGGGTGGGAAAGGAAAGTAAAGCTGGAAAAGTAGTAAAGGAGGAGGAAGAGGAGGTGGATGAGGAAGGGGATGAAGGATTGGGAGAGATGCAGCCTGCAGAGACTGGTCAGGAGATGGAGAAGGATGTGGTAGGGATTGAAGATGTGTCAGGGAAAGAGAAAAAGCAGAAAGTCAAGGAGAAAAAGCCAAAGAAGGAAACAAAACAGAAGGGGGAGAAAAGCAAGAGGAAGAGTGAAGAGGAGATCCAAGGAAAAACCCAGAAAAGGAAATCTAAGGAAGAAGGAGAAGAAAAGAACAACAAAAAGGCTAAAAAGGAGGAGGAAGGAAAGAAGGAAGAGGCAGAAAACAAGTGGAAATGGTAAGTGTCCTGTGTATCTTTGGCCTTTGGGTAGGTTTAACAGTAACACAATTAGGGTTTTAGTTTTATTTCTTAATGTAAATCAGTGGAAAATTCTTTATTTCTGTATTTATTAACATCTCTGCTGTTATTTGTAGCTTTATATTGTATCTGTATTTTCTAAGCCGTGGAATTGGCACTGTTGGAAGGAGAAAGGGGAGTGAGAGATAATGGGAGGACCTGAATACAGATTATTTGTATAACATTTTTTATAACTATATATATAGGATATATTATTCCTGAAATGACTTTGATGCCCAGCCAGGGAATGGATATGCTTGTGGAAGGAGTTGATCCCCACAACCTCCTGTAATAAAACAGCTTCCAAGACAGTGGGACCTATATCAGCAAGTTTGATCGTAGAGTCATAGGATTGTTAAGGTTGGGAAAGACCTCCAAGAACATCCAGTCCAACTGTCAGTCCAACTGTGCCTACTAAATCATGTCCTGAAGTGCCACATCTACACATTTTATGAACCTCTCCAGGGATGTTGCCTCCACCACTTCTACTGCTTTGCCACTCTTCCAGTAAAGAAATTTGTCCTAATATCCAATCTAAATCTCCCCTGGCACAACTTGAGACCATTTCCTCTTGTCCTATTGCTTCTTGCTTGGAAGAAGAGACCAACACGCACCTCACTACAACCTCCTTTCAGGGAGTTGTAGACAGTGATAAGGTCCCCTCAGCCTCCTCTTCTCCAGGCTAAATAATTGCAATTCCCTCATTCACCTCTCATAACCTTGTTCTCCATCCCCTTCAGCAGCTTTGTTGCCATCCTCTGGATGCTCTCCAGGCCCTCAATGTCTGTCTTGTCCTGAATGGGCCAAAACTGAGCCCAGAATTCGAGGTGCAGCCTCACCAGCACCAAGTGCAGGGGAGCAATCACCTCCCTAGTGATTTTTTTTCCATTTTGCAGCAGTTAATGGTAGGAGATCATTGGAGAATGATGTATGGGTGGGACTAATGTGGCTTTTTTTTCCCAGAGATGGCAGAGAGCAGTATCTTTGGTCATTTCATGTAGCTGTTACCCAGACCACTCTGATATCTTGGGTAGAGAAGGAACATTTAGGGGCATAGATGCTTTGAAGCCTGTTGTAAACCTAGGCTGCAGGGAGCTTCTAGGGTGTTATCCCAAACAGGGATTCCCATGAGTACGTGGACCTTTAGGACAGCTTTTGTGGGGCACAGAGTGGCATAAAAAGTGGGAATATGCAGCTTTTTTTTTTTTTTTTTTTTTCTGTCTTGGTTGAGGGGCTGATGGGTCTGGAGAAGAGAAAGGGAGTGGGATTAGGATTGGAGGGGTGGAGGATGGGGCTGTTGAACATGGCGAGTATGCAAGAGGCCAGGACATTGCATCAGCTCATTTTGCAGCAGTTTTGCCCTGAAACACACACAGGACTACGTTTCCCATAAAGCTGTGCTGCCTTGGCACGTGGGGAGTCCCACAACCTGGACTACTTGGACACAGTGGTGGCTTGTCATGGCAATGCCTTGGGCACCCCCATCACCATGCCTTGGTGGGTAGAAAGGTGCTGGGGAAGGATGCTTGAAGTCACCTGGGCATCCACCAGTCTCACTGTCTCTGGTGGGTGGGATGTACCGGTGTCTCGCCTCCTCATTTCTTGGCCGTGGGGTCCGTTGCCCCAGGCTCAGCACCCTTTGTGTCCAGCCACACTTGGGCAGCTGCAGCAGGTGAGTATGGGTGATGCTCGGCTGAGGACGAAAATTGGGTTTGGGAGGAGATGGAACCCTTGCAGCACTCACAAATCACCCCGCGGCTGTTGTCTCTGAGGTGCTATTGGTCCAGTTTTTTGTAGCTCGGTGATGTTTCTTTAATACCTGTTTTTTCCTCTATGTT
Source organism: Phaenicophaeus curvirostris (assembly GCF_032191515.1). Lineage (NCBI taxonomy): Eukaryota > Metazoa > Chordata > Aves > Cuculiformes > Cuculidae > Phaenicophaeus > Phaenicophaeus curvirostris. Next base: position 97,841,913 of record NC_091394.1, on the reverse strand, counting down.
TTTGCCCTTTGATGCGATTGATTTATTCCTCCCAGCTTCCCATGGGGAGCAGAAAGGTCAGAAATACTTCCGGGGCACTGCTGAGTGAGAAACACTGGAGTTTTGTTTCCCCAGGGTGAAATCTTGCCCTGTTTTCCCAGCAATCCTTGTTTTTTTTTTTTTCCGGAGATGCTGGGGTTAAGAGCTCCTGGCAGCGCTGAGCTGCGGGGTGCAGCCCCCTTGCTTGTCCAAAACACTCTTCCAGCAGACTCTTTCTGCTCCTATCCTGGGTTATCTGTTAATATTCTTCTCTTGAGCTTCAGGGTGTGCATTTTTACTCCTTTTTTAATTTTTTATTTTACCTTTTTTAAGAAATCTTTATTTCACAGCCAAGCCTTGGAGGGACTTTAAAATCCTGTTTGTTCTGGAGGCAGGAGGAGAGGAGCATTAAGATCTTATTTACGTTAAGGTAATCAGTAAAAGCAGTCGTGAATGTTTTGTGTTGCCTGTCTCTGGGCAACACTGGAGGGTTTTGCACATGGTAGGAGTTATGGTGTTATTTGGGAGCTAATAAGTCCCTGATGGCTGCAGAGTTCTTCATGCGTCTCCTCCCATGAGAAGCACGCTGTGCAGGGTAAAGGCTCCTGTACGGTTGCCTGCAGCTGGTTTTAGGGTGCACATGAAACTCTGAACCCCATTTTTGGGGATGCTATTTAAGAAATGACACCTGGGCATGCTGCTGACTATATTCAGACAGTTATCAGCTGGCTGAACATAAGGCAGTAGTAGCCTAGGTGGCCAAAACGACCAATAACATCTTGGCTTGGATCAGAAACGGTGTGGCCAGCAGAATGAGGGAGGGGATTCTGCCCCTGTACTCAGCACTAGTGAGGCTGCACCTCGAATCCTGTGCTCGGTTTTGGGCCCCTCGCTACAAGAGAGACATTGAGGTCCTGGAGTGTGTGCAGGAAAGAGCAATCAAGCTGTTGAAGGGGCTTGAGAATAAGTCTTATGAGGAATGGCTGAGGAACCTGAGTTTGTTTAGCCTGGAGAAGAGGAGGCTGAAAGGAGACCTTATCACTGTTTGCAACTCCTTGAAAGGAGGTTGTAGTGATATGGGTGCTGGTCTCTTCTCCCAAGTGACTGGTGATAGGATGAGAGGAAGTGGCTTTGAGCTGTGCCAGGGGAAGTTCAGATTGGATATTAGGAAAAATTTCTTCACCAAAATGGTTCTTAGGCACTGGCAGAGGCTGTCCAGGGAGTTGGTTGAGTCCTCATCCCTGGAGGTGTTTAGAAGACAGGTAGATGAAATGCTTTAGGGATATGGTTTAGAAGCAATAGGTATGGTTGGACTTGATGATCTCCAAGGTCTTTACCAACCTAATGATTCTATAATCCTAAAAGGAGGTAATGAGGGCCGTTGGAGGACAGGAGGTACGTTCTTGCACTTGTAGCCCCTTCTGTGCAAGCTAAGCAGCTTTTTTTGCCTTGGCAGCAGGGTCTCTCTCCTTGTGCCCATGAGTTTGCTTGACTGATTTATCCCTTTGTTCTCCCCCTGCAACCCTTCATGTCACCGCACTGAGTGTCCTCTTCCTCAAGACAGCTTTCCCTCGGTTGCAATGTCTTCCTTGTTTGAAAGAATGGGGAAACTGAGGCAGTAGTGGAGATACTGGATTTCACCTAATTTTTGTGGCAACCCTTGCTGTTCATAGAGCATCTTCCTGGTGTGACAGGGACAAGGTCCCAGACCCCGGAGTGAGGATGTTCTCATGGGTCCCTGTGCATCTGTCCCAGGTGGGAAGAGGAGAAGAAAGAAGATGGGGTAAAGTGGACACAACTGGAACACCGAGGACCCTACTTTGCCCCCCTCTACGAGCCGCTGCCCGATGATGTGCAGTTCTATTATGATGGTATGTGTGCCTTGTGATGGGACCTGGGATATAGGGAGTTGTCCTCTGCCTGGTCAAAGAGCTGGCATCTTCTTTTGTATGGGAGGGGAAATGTTGCAGACAACAAATTATCAAAGGACCTAAATATCCCACTGGATAAAGTCTAAACCCTGGGTTAAAGCTGGAGGGCTTTGCACATGGGGTTACTGGGAGGCTAATGAGTCCCTGATGGTTGCAGCTTGCTTCGTGCATCCTCTCCCATGAGGAGCATGCTGAGCAGGGTGAGGGCTCCCGCACAGCTGGTTTTAAGGTGCTGCAATGCAACCACGTGTAGATTTGGGATTTGCACCTCTGCTCACAGCCTCTCCTGGCTGCAGGACATGCAGTAGCGGGGCTGGACCCTAGGTTTCTTGAGGTGAAGCAATACATCTTTATGCTGTTGCCTGAAGTCCTTGTGTACCTCTTGTGGAAATGGAGAAAATAAAAGAACATTTTATTTCTCATTAAGCTGCTTTTGGGGTTCGAGCTTTAAGTCAGCTCATGCAAAGTTTCACCATGGGAAACAAGATTTTGCTTTTGAGAGCTGCAGTTTGCCTGTGCCATGGCCTCAGTGACTGACACTTCACTTGCTCTCCAAGATGTTGCAGGGTTTAACTGTGCCGTCCAAGCTCCTGGTCACGGCTCCTGATGGTCATCACCTTACAGCAACTCAGTGTGTCAGTGAGGGACTGAGATTGGTAGGGCAGATCCAGGTCTCTGCTATCCTCCTTGGTTTCCTACCATGCATGCTGGGCAGTCTTCTCCTCCCGTCTGTCAGCTTCATCACTGAAACTCTTTTCTGACAGATTAAAGGCAAGAGGCAACAAGGACATTAGGGCTTGATACAGGGATGCTGGAGATAGGAGGGGATCACCATCCCATGGGGTCTTGGTCCTCCTCAGGCTGCTCACTGGGGGCTTTCTGTAACTTTTGGTTTGTTTTTTTTTTTACAATAGAAAAAAGCCAATTTCAGGAAATGAGTTGTCTGGTGGTGGTGTCACCAGAGGGCACTGCTGTGACATGGATGGAGCTGTTGGATTTCTTGGCTCTGTGAGAAGGAGCCCTGGCAGCTGTGTGTAAACCTGCATAGGATTTGGACCTTCTCTGTGGCCTATGAGCTATTGGAGACCCATCTGTGTGCATCTAGGCTGGTGTCTTTGGTCTGGTATCTTGGATGACCTTGTTGTATTTGCTAAAAGGTGTCACTGTTCCTGGATGAAAAAGTGTTTGTGGGCAGACAAACCCAAGTAGGTTGGACCATGGCTGAGCTGGTGTATGTAGGTTGTCATGAGCTGCAATAAGGTTGTGGCCCACCATGTTCAGGTGGAGGTCAGGAACCCCAAAAATCAATGTGCCTGGTGCAGGTAGGATTGAACTGTCCCTTGGAGCTCTGCAGGGTGCTTTTCATATGCAGCTTGACTAGAGAATATTTTTCAAAGTATTGGTTTCCTTGGAAGAGCCAAGATATTCTTTGGGTTTACTAGACTTCATTGTTCTAGCCAAGGAGATCAAGAGAGGAGATGGCTTTGCCACATCTAAGAAATAATCCACTAGTCAATCATGAGAGACTCTTCCATCAGTATCTGTTCCATAGATCTCAGTTTTGAGCTTCCCATGATTGCTCCATCTGCATCAAAATGTATTTGAGATGAAACCTCTCCTTGCCCTGCAGAGAAGGACATGGGGGTGCTGATTGATGAGAAGTTTGCCATGAGCCAGCAATGTGCACTTGCAACCAGAAGGCCAGCTGTGTCCAGGGCTGCATCAAAAAAGGGTGGACAGGAGGGTGAGGGAGGGGATTCTGCCTGTCTACTCTTCTCTTGTGTGACCCCACCTGATGTATCATGCCCAGTTCTGGAATCCCCGACAGAAGAAGGATATGGAACTGTTGGAACGGGTCTAGAGGAGGACTACAAAGATGATCAGAGGGCTGGAGCAACTCTGCTATGAGGACGGGCTGAGGGAGTGGGGATTTTTTGGCCTGGAGAAGAGAAGGCTCTGGGGAGACCTTTAGCAGTCTTCCAGTACCTGTAGAGGGCAAACAAGAAAGCTAGGGATGGACTTTTTCCAAGGGCATGTGATTAGAGGATGAATGGGAATTGCTTTAAATTGGAAGGGAGAAGGTTTAGAGAGAGATTAGAAAGAAATTCTTCACAATGAGGGTGGTGAGGCTCAGACCCAGGTTGACCAGGGAAGCTGTAGATGGGCCCCCTCTCTGAAAATGTTCAAGGTCAGGTTAGATGGGACTCTGAGCAGCCTGATCCAGTCGGGGGTGTCCCTGCCCATGGCAGGGGGTTTGGAACTGGATGATCTTTAAGGTCCTTTCCAATCCAAACCCTTCTATGATTCTAAGTGAGATCATGGCTATTCAGTGTGGTCCTGGAAGTGATCGTGATCAGGCAGAAAACATTTCTGTTGACCTGTTGAATCGTTAGTTTGGGACTCATCATGTCACGGTGGCTGCTGAAAGCTCTGTGGCTCAGGATGTCCACCATTCTGAAAAAGTTTGTGATTGAAGGTGGGCTGTAGCAACATCCTGCTCTGCTGAGTTCTCTGGGTATTGATTCTCAGACAAGACTCCGCCAGGTGGTGCTGAAGTTTTGCCAGGGTCTGATCTCACCCCTTGTCCCTGTTTTGTGAGTGTGGGGTCTCGCTGAACAACTGCCTGGTGCTATGGGGTTGGATTGTCCACATCACCAGTGTTAAAGGTCCTTTCCTTTCCTAGGCAAACCACTGAAGCTGAGCCTGGCCACAGAGGAAATTGCCACCTTCTATGCCAAAATGCTTGATCATGAATATACGACCAAGGAAGTCTTCCAGAACAACTTCTTCAATGACTGGAGGAAGGTACCTTCCCTGGGAGGGCTTCCTTGTTGTTGTCCATCCTCTGCATTAAACACTCAGTGTTAAACTTGTCATCTGCAAGCAAACCCAAATGTGGGATGGAGGGGATGAGTTGGTTTTGTGTCTTAGTATTTCATACCCTTAGTAAGTTTGCAGATGACACTAAGCTGGAAGGAAGCATTGATCTACTTGAGTGTAGGGAGGTTCTACAAAGGGATCTGGACAGGCTGGATCCGTGGGCTGTGAGTAACGGGATGAGGTTTAACAAGGCCAAGTGCAGAGTCCTGCACTTGGGACACAACAACGCCATGCAGCGCTGCAGGCTTGAGGAGTGGCTTGAAAACTGCCTGGCAGAGAAGGACCTACAGGTGTTGGTTGACAGTGGCTGAACATGAGCCAGTAGTGGCCCAGGTGGCCAAGAAGGCCAGTAGCATCTTGGTTTGGATCAGAAACAGTGTGCCCAGCAGGAGCAGGGAAGGGATTGTGCCCCTGTACTTGGCAGTGGTGAGGCCACACCTTGAATCCTGTGTTCAGTTTTGGGCCCCTCACTATAAGAGAGACATTGATGGACTGGAGCACATCCAGAGAAGAACAATGAAGCTGATGAAGAGGCTGGAGAACAGGTCTTAGGAGGAGCACCTGAGGGAGCCGGGCTTGTTTAGCCTGGAGGAGGCTGAGGGTAGACCTTATCACTGTCTATAACTCCCTGAAAGGAGGTTGTAGAGAGGCAGATGTTGGTTTCTTCTTCCAAGTAACAAGTGACAGGACAAGAAGAAATGGTCAAAAGATGCACTGGGGAGGATCAGATTGGGCATTAGGAAAAACTTCAGTCCCCAAAAGGTTTCTCGAGGACTGGCAGAGGCTGTCCAGGGAGGTGGTTGTGTCCCTATCCCTGGAGGTATTTAAAAGACGGGTATATGAAGTGCTTAGATACATGATTTAGTAATGGACAGGTCCAGTTGGACTTGATTATCTCAAAGGCCTTTTCCAACCCAGGGATTCTATGATTTATAATCATACAATGGAGAGATGATTCTGCTTCTCTATTCCTCTCTTGTGAGATGTCATATGGAATATTGTGTCCAGTTCTGGAATCCTCAACATGAGAAGGATGTGGAGCTGTTGGGACGGGCCCAGAGGAGGACTGTGAAGATGATCAGAGGGCTGGAGCACCTCTGCTTTGAGGACAGGCTGAGACAGTTGCGCTTCTTCAGCCTGGAGAAGAGAGGGCCCTAAGGAGACCTTATAGTGACATTCCAGTACCTGAAGGGGGCCTACAAGAAAGCACGGGAGGGACTGTTCACAAAGGCTTGTAGTGATAGGGAATGGTTTTAAACTGGAGAGGGGCAGATTTAAACTAGACATTAGGAAGAATTTCTTCACTATGAGGGTGGCGAGGCACGGCAACAGGTTGCCCAGGGAAGTTGTGGATGCGCCATCCCTGGAGGTGTTCAAGGCCAGGTTGGATGGGCCCTTGGGCAGCCTGATCTAGTGGGATGTTCCTGCCCATGGCAGAGGGTTGGAACTACATGATCTTTAAGGTCCCTTCCAACCCTGACTATTCTATGATTGACCTCCTGGTCCCACAGACTGCAATTAGGGCAAGCTTCCATGCCCTCAAAACCTTCTGTGCCACTTCTGCAGTCTCTCTAAGTTGCTTGGGGACCAATTCTTTCCACAGGATAGGATAGACGTTGTTCACTCCAGAGCTGGCTGTGTTTCACTTCTCAGTGGGTGTAGGCTCGGGTGTCCCAGAGGCAGCCTGGCCTCCTATCATGGTGGCTTTGTCTGTCCCTAGGTGGATGTAGCTAGAACAGTTGGGGTGGCTGCTTCCTTCTGATCTTTCTGAAGAATTGGCATGTGGGTCTCTTGTTTCCTCTTCTGTGAAGAAAAGGAATAGACAGCAGCTCTGTGCATAGATGATTTTACCCAGCCTGGCTTTACCCAACCCCTTTCATCTCTTGCTCAGGAGATGACCTCAAAGGAGCAGAAGATAATCCAGGATCTGGACAAGTGTGACTTCAGGGAGATCCACAAGTACTTTGTGGACAAAAATGAGGCACGGAAAGCACTCTCCAAAGAGGAGAAGCAGGTAAGAACTGATTCCTATGACATCTGGGGCTGACTGTTATGTTTTGTGATCACTTTGAGGTATTTTGTCTCCTAATTACTGCCTTTTCTGGTGTTACACCCTGATCTGGGACCTCTTTGGCCTTTGGACCAGCTCTGTCTCCATGACCATCCCTCCCCTCTTCATTAAGTTTATCTGCAGATGGTGCATGTTCCATAGGTTTGCAGGAGACCAGTTGTCTTTGGACAGTCCTGCCCTGTGCAGAGGATGGTGGACTTTGCTAAGGGGCTAGCGGCACAGAGGCTTGTTCCGTCAGCGCATCATGCTGGGATAGCATCACTGTGAGGGTTTGCAAAGTGGGTGGAGAAGAACCATTTGTTGGGATTGCACTTGAACCCGTGCTCACCAACCCTTTGAGTTCTGTCTTTCCAGTTTGCTTTCTCCATGGAAAAGGTGGGTAGTGATAGGCAGACATGAGTCATGGGGTTTTGGTTTCATCCTGTAGGGTGATGATGGGATGGTGCTCATTTCAGAAACTGAAGGAGGAGGCTGATAAGATCCAGGAGGAGTATGGGTACTGCATCCTGGATGGGCACCGGGAGAAGATAGGCAACTTCAAAACTGAACCACCGGGGCTGTTCCGTGGACGTGGTGACCATCCCAAAATGGGCATGCTGAAGAAGAGGGTCATGCCAGAAGATGTTGTTATCAACTGTAGCAAGTGAGTCACCATGGGAAGAGCAGAGTAGCCAAAACCTGAGCTGCTTTTAGGATTGGGGGCAACAGCACATCTCCTCTGCTCAGGTCGCTGCAGGGTTTTATCTCCTACATTCACTGCTTTGCACACCTTTGGGCTTGAACTCGGTGGAGCCCTTCTGTCATCTCCTGGTCACCTGCAAATATCTGCTTTGCAGTTAGGTCTATCAGTTTCTCTGTGGATGTATGGTGGCCAGAGAAATTGTTCAGCAGCTATTATCTCTCATTGGTATTCACCTAACACCAACCGCAAGCACTGCAGTGCTCCTGTGGCCTCTCTGAAGAAGGGACAACTCTACTCCTACTATGTTCCTTCATGCTGGCTACAAGTACCAGGATCTTCATGGAGGGAGGAAAAGTGGTGGTACGGTTAAGAGTGTTTGCCCTTTGCTGAGTTGGTCTTAAACTACCTGTATGAAGACTGTGGGCCCACCAGCCTAGCAAGTTCTCCTGTTGTCTCTAGCATCCAAAGGATAAAGCCCTGATTGTGTTGTAGAGCAGTTTGGGGTTGGTTTTATGTTTTCTGTAAGTAATGCTGCAATGTGGTGACCATCCTTGGCTCACTATGGCAAAGCAGTTGAACTGATAACCTGTTTCTTCATGGCCTGAGGGCTGTAACTCTGCTCTGCCCACAGGGACTCCAAGATCCCTGAGCCACCAGAAGGGCACAAGTGGAAGGAGGTACGCTCTGACAACACAGTTACCTGGCTGGCCTCGTGGACGGAAAACATCCAGAACTCTTTGAAGTACATCATGTTGAACCCCAGCTCCAAGCTGAAGGTTGGAGTGATGCTGCTGCTCAGGCAGAGCTGTTGCTTTATGGGCCACTGGCCTTTTGCCAGGATGAAAGCAGACATGTGGCACATCAACAAAAATATACATCCTCCCCTCCCCACCAAAAGAAAAGAGATTAAACTAAATTTACATTAATTGTAATTAATTGATGTGCCATTGGGTGATGAGAGGAAAAGGACAAAGGTGACTATGAAGCATCAAGCCCATTCCAGGGCGTGGATCACATAGTCATAGAATCACTAGGTTGGAAAAGACCTTTGAGATCCTCAAGCCCAACCATACCTGTCCACTGTTAAATCATCACTAAGCACTTTGTGTCCTTGTCTTTTAAACACCTCCAGAGATGGGGTCTCAGCCACCTCCCTGGGCAGCCTCTGTTAGTGCCTGCAAACCCTTTTGGTGAAGAAATCTTTCCCAATCTGAGCCCTGGTGTAGCTTGAGGCCATTCTCGGGTGATAGGGCAAGAGGAAGAAGAGACCAGCACCCACCTTGCTACAACCTACTTTCAGATAGTTGTAGACAGTGATGAGGTCTCCCCTCAGCCTCCTCCAGGCTGCACAACTGCTCCTCATAACCCTTCTCCAGCCCCTTCATCAGCTTCGTTATTCTTCTCTGGATGTGCTCCCGCCCCTCAATGTCATTCTTAAGAGTGAGGGGCCCAAAACTGGGTACAGGATTTGAGGGGTGACCTAGTACAGGGGCAGAATCACTCCTCTGGTCCTGCTGGCTATGCCATTTCTGATACAAGCAGATTGATACTGGGAGAGCCATCCCTACACTGCTCATGTTTGTCTAGGGAAGGCTGTTGAAAGCCAGATGGGCAGAGAGGGTCCACAGCGACCAGAGTCTTTGGGGTTGAATTCGTTTATCCTGGTAAACTGAGGGTAGGAGGAGGTGGCATCACCATCTGTAGTGCCATGGGATGGAGGGAGTGAATGCTGTGTGGAGGGAAATATGATTTAAAGCCATTTCCAGTCCTTAAAAAGTAAATAAGGACACTGCATGCAAGTTGAGCACAACAGATTGAGTGCTTTGTGTCACTCCATGTTGGTGACATCCAAGCAGCAGTGGTCATGGCAGTGCAGTGCTTCATCGCTTGGCTCCTTACTTGCTACGTGCTGGCTGCTGGAGGACACCTCTAGGCTATTATGAGCAGCTCTGACTTGGCCAAGATCCAAGCCCAGCCAGCAGAGGGCACAGAAACCCTAAATAATCTGTTTCGACTTAGATTTCTCCAATTCATGGGTTTTTCTAAAGAAAACAATGGGGCTTGAACAGTTTTTAGATTCAGGGTGTGTTTGCAGGACAGGGTTTGACTGGGAGAGGTGGAAAGAAGGTGGGGCACTGGGCGAAGATTTCTTAATCTTGTTTTTCCAGGGGGAGAAGGACTGGCAGAAATATGAGGTAGCCCGGCGCTTAAAGGATGTAGTCCACAAAATCCGTGCTCAGTACCGAGCTGACTGGAAGTCCAAGGAGATGAAGAAGCGACAAAGAGCAGTGGCCCTCTATTTCATTGATAAGGTATGTGTAGCCTCACCCTGGCCACCAGGCCCCCATCCCTGTTGAGGCTTGGGCTTAGCTTACCTGATCCATCCCACCCTGTAATTTTATTTGGTGTCTGTTGGCCGTATCAACCAGCATTGTGCCTCTTGAGGCATCTGGCAATGGTGGTGGAGGTTGGTGACTCTTACTGATGCTTGTGTGAGAGTGCAGTTGTATGGCAGTGCAGGAGCTGTATAGTCTTTCCTGGTCCTCACCTGTATGGTGGCAAAGACCCCAACTGAGAGGTGGATAACTTCATTCTGGGGGTATATTTTAGGATTTCTTAGAACAGTAAAACTCTCTCCTGCTGGAGGCAGTCACTGCTTGGTTTCCACCAGGGTCCAAGCAGCCACTCAGTGAGGCACTGTCCTAAGAAAGCTTCCCCCTACCCATCCTGCTGTCCCCATCCACTTTAATAACCTTGGAGAAGGGATTTGAGGTGGGTTGGGGTGGATGAATGGCTGTCTCCTTCTAGCTGGCCCTGCGAGCTGGCAATGAGAAGGAAGAAGGGGAGACTGCAGACACAGTTGGCTGTTGTTCCCTGCGAGTGGAGCACATCAAACTACACCCTGAGTTGGATGGGCAGAAGCACGTGGTGGAGTTTGACTTCCTTGGGAAAGATTCGATCCGTTACTACAACAAAGTGTCAGTGGAGAAGATGGTGAGTGGGGCAGAAATGGAGGCAGTGGCAAACAGGGCAATTTGATGCAGGGTTGCGTGGGTGGCTGGGTTCACTCAGTGGTCATCAGTCCCAAATCTGCATCTGAAACCTACTGCAAAGCTACCTCCTGTGCTTTAACACCATGGTGGCAGCCTGTGTGTGAGATGCAACAGTGCTGGATGAGGACACAGATATGCTGACCCTGTTTTGGAGAAGAGGGAGAAACTTTGGGGTAGGGCTTTCATGGTTGTTCTAGCCATGAACCATGAAAGTCTTGTCTCCTGCTGGAGCATCCTCAGTTCATTGGTGGGCATTAGGACAGAAGGTTGAGGGAGGTTGTTCTGCCCCTCTACTCCACTCTGGTGAGACCCCACCTGGAGTCCTGTGTCCAGTCCTGGAATCCCTAACACAAGAAGGGTATGGAGTGGTTGGAATGGGTCCAGAGGAGGCTGTGAAGATGATCGGGGGCTGGAGCCCCTCTGCTATGAGGAGAGGCTGAAAGAGTTGGAGTTGTTCAGCCTGGAGAAGAGAGAGGCTTCAGGGAGACCTTAGAGGGGCCTTCCAGTACCTGAAATTGGGGGCCAAGAATATGGGGGAAGGACATTTTCCAAGGGCATGTGATGATAGGAAGAGGGGGAATGGCTTTTAATTGGATGGGGGAAGACTTAGACTAGACATTAGGAAAAATTCTTCATGCTGAGGATGGTGAGACACAGGCCCACGTTGCCCAGGGAGGTTGTGGATGTCCCCTCCCTGGAAGTGTTCAAGGCCAGATTGGATGGAGACTTGCACAGTCTAGTGTAGTGGGAGGTGTACCTGCCAATGCAATGTGGGTTGGAACTAGATAATCTTTAAAGTCCCTTCCAACCCAAGTCATTCTGTGATTCAAACTGTTCTCCCTGATATTTTATTTTTCCCTTTGTCTGTGGGACAGGTGATTTTAATGGTGTTTATGGGGAAACTGGAGGGCCAGGGATAGAAACATGGGAAAATGGCCTGTGGTACCAGTCACTTTGAGGTCCCAGTGGCAGCCTTTGAAGTTGAGAAGGTTGATGGTGTGGTAGGATGTGCACTATATGAGTCTGAATCAGTCTATCAGTATGAGGAGGCAGGTGGAGTTGAGGGAGATGTCTGAGAGGAATTTGCTCTTTGGCCCTGACCAGGGACCATTTTTATCTCCTCTTTAGGTGTTCAAAAACCTGCAGACGTTCATGAAGAACAAGGACCCAACAGATGACCTTTTTGACAAGCTCAATGTGAGTTGTCGCCTCTAAACTTTTCAAACAGCACTGATGGTCCAGAGGGAATAGAAGCAGACCCGTAACACCCCTGTCTTGCCCAAAGGCTCCCAGGCTGTGGTGCTGCATCAGTATCATCCCTTACCCCGGTTTTAACTACCTTCTCTCCAGAGATACCACTTTAACTGTTTGAATGCCCTGTTGGGATGCTGTGATATTTTTATCCATCGTCTTTTTGCACTGGTAGCATCTCTGCTTCCCTGAAGGCAGGCACCTTTCTGCTTGCACCCCAGAGTAATCTGTGATCCTGTTAAGGAGGCAGGTCTCTGTTCCTTCCCTCCTCTAATTTTTTTAGACCTGCCCACACTCATGTTGCTCAGGGCATCGCTGGAGGTGTTGAGCCTCAGCTGTTTGAGTGTTTTGCACCTCACTGGGGTTCAGCAGAAGTGTGAGAGGCTGTCAGAGCACAGGGATGATACAGAGATGTGCTGCAAGCCTTCCCTCCTGAACTACTTCCCTGCAAAACACCTCCTCTTCCTCAGTGCGGGATAAAAGGTGCTGTCACCTATGCTCCCCCTTTGCATGTGTCCCCAAGCCACTTGCTTGTCTTTCCTCTGAAGAGACTGCTCCTCTCTGATTATATAGGATTTACCTGTGATAGGATTTCTTAGAATCATGGAATTATTCAGGTTCGAAAAGGGTTCTAAGGTCATCAAGTCCAACCATCAACACATTCCCACAATGCCTACTAAACTATGTTCTGAAGTGGCACATCCATATGTTTTTTGAACATCTCCAGGCATTGTGACTCCACCACTTCCCTGAGCAGCCTCTTCCAGTGCTTCACCACTGTTTTAGTAAAGGAATTTTTCATGCTATCCAATCTAAGTCTCCCCTGGTGCAACTTGAGGCATTTCCTCCTCTCCTTTTACTTGGGAGTAGAGGCCAACACCTTACTACAACCTTCTTTCAGGGAGTTGTAGAGAGCCTCAGCCTCCTCTTCTCCAGGTCCAGGCTAAAAAGTCCCATTTCCCTCAGTGGCTCCTCATAACCCTCATTCTCCAGCCCCTTCACCAGCTTCGTTGCCCTCCTCTGGACATGCTCCAGGCCCTCAATATCTTTCTTGTAGTGAAGAGCCCAAAACTGAGCACAATATTCAAGGTGCAGCCTCACCAGCACTAAATATATTCTTGGTGCAAGTAAGGCTTCCTCCAAATCCGAAATGACTCTTCTTAGGATCTTCTCTTTCCAGTCCAGCTGCAGCCCCGTGTGCTCTGTAGAACAGATATCGATGTGACATGTGTGAGGTGTGATACTGGATGTGAGATGTGTACTCTTGGACACAGATGGACAGAAATTACTGACTTCCAGAGAAATTCTTTGTAGCTTTAGGTGGAATTTTGTTCTGGTTTTGGTAAGGAGAGCCTGACCCAACAAGTAGATCTGGCAGTTACAGGGGACTTAGTGCCTAATTTGATTGCTGCGGTAGAAGATGATAGAAAAGCAAATGTTCTATTGTCCTAGCTTCTGCTTGTTCTCTTCCTACCTTCCCTTTGACTGTATCTTATCTTCTTGCAGACATCCATTCTGAACAGACACCTCCAGAGCCTGATGGATGGTTTGACTGCCAAAGTGTTCAGGACCTACAATGCCTCCATCACCCTGCAGGAGCAGCTCAAGGCCCTCACTAACTGTGAGTTCTGAACAGAGTTTGTGGTATCACCGGCTGCATTGTGGGGGCAGTGGGTTCAGAGATTGCCTTGGCGTCCCTAGAGCCACCTGCCCCTCCTTGGCAGATCATGGACTGGAAAGGCAAACAACTTGCTCTTGTTCTGGTCTGTTCCCTGCCTTTCCCAGCTCCCAGAAAGGAGACATAGTGGTGTTTCCTTTTATTTCCAGCTGAGGACAATGTTGCGGGGAAGCTCCTCTCCTACAACCGAGCTAACCGAGCTGTGGCCATCCTGTGCAACCATCAGAGGTCTACACCAAAAACGTTTGAGAAGTCAATGCAAAACCTCCAGACAAAGGTGAGAAAGACTGAACTGAGAGCCCCAAGACCTGATCTCACCTCTGATTTTTGGTGGGAGGGGTGGGTAGAAGGAGAGCCATGAAGATCTTCAAAGGGCTGGAGCACCTTCCTTATAAGGATAAGCTGAGAGAGTTGGGGTTGTTCAGCCTGGAGAAGAGAAGGCTCTAAGGAGACCTTAGAGCAGCCTTCCAGTACTTAAAGGGAGCTACAGGAAAACCGGGGAGGGGCTCTCTATCAGGGAGATACAGTAGGAGGTGTCCCAGCCCATGGCTGAGGAGTTGGAACTGGATGAGCTTTAAGGTCCTTTCCAACCCAAACTGTTCTATGATTTTGATAACCTGATGCCTAAAGAGGTCACAGTGATCAGGCATCTCGGTCAACGAACCAGGAATGGTTTTTTTTAATCGATGCAGAGACATTAGCAACCCAGGGAGGAAAAGGGGTGGGGTAAGCTCAAATGCTGTCTGAAGTACACTTGGTACAGAGGTGGTTTGTAATTGCTTCATGTCTTCAAACCAAACTAGATGCCTTCTGCAATGGCACAGCTTTGACACAATTGGTTTGGGACCAGGGATACTGGTTTTCTCATCTGGCTATTTGCAGGAGAACCAACTGTAATTTCATGGGGCTGCTATGGAAGTACTTCAAACTACCATTTTTAATTGTCCTTAGATTTGTTTACGCTCTACTGGTGAGCTTGGGACTTCGCGGTGGGCTCCAGCACTGCTGTGAGCCAGTCAGTCTCAGGCAGTTGCACGAGATGAACAGATACTTTATGCAGATGTTTTTGGCATTGGTACTCTGAGGAACTTTTGCAAGGTGCTGAGAAGTAGTTGAGATTCAGCAGGTGCAGGAGGGCAAATTGTTGGGACCGGAGTAAGGCTGGTGAGAAATTGGGGAGCAGTAAGGCAAAGGAAAGTGAGACGGGAAGGCAGCTGAAACCTCCAAGAAGGACAAGAGCATGGGCTCACTTTGTATTTACCCTCACAGATTGATGCCAAGAAGCAACAGGTGGAGGAAGCCCAGCAAGAGCTGAAAAAAGCTGAAGACGAATTTGAAGACACAAAAGATGCCAAAGCGGAAGCGTGAGTGGCTCTTCCTTACAACCCTCTTTTGCAGAGGGTTTTCTGTGCAGAGGAGCTATGGATGGGGATGATGCAGTCCAAAACCCTATGTGCAGCTCATCAGAACTGATGTGCCATTGTTGGGTACCATGTGCCTCTTATCCCACATCAGCCTGGCAGAGGGGTGAAGGTCTTGTGGATCATTTCTTGCAACAGGAGGATTGCAAAGAGCTTCTTTGGGGGATTTCTTTGTGACAGGGTGAACCTCACTGAATGCTGAGACTTCAACCCAAGCTGCTGGCTTGGGATTATCATATAAATGCTGTGGCAGAAAGGATGCATAGCTTAAGGGCTGGAGCTGGGGAAAAAGCCTGACCTTGAAGCATGCTGTTCTTGTGGTCCATCTGATGTCTGCAGTAGTCATTGCATTGGGTTGTGTCCAAATTTACTCCCCCCTTCCAGACCCAAATGTGACTTGATGACTGGAGACAAGAGGAGGCTTGTATTTTATGTTGCCCTCTGAGGTTTCTTGTTTTCTGTGTTGGTGAGATGCAGAGCAGGTTGTCAGAAATGATTGTTGATCATGGAGCCTGAATTTGAGGGAGAGCTTTGCTGGAAGTTGGCTTTTTGTTTTCCCAATGTTTTATGGGAGTGTCTTATCACAGAATACTAGAATGGCTTGGATTGGAAGGGACCTTTAAAGATCATCCAGTTCCAGCCCCCTGCCATGGGCAGGGACACCTCCCACTAGACCAGGCTGCTCAAGGCCTCATCCAACCTGGTCATGAACGCTTCCAGGAAGGGAGCATCCACAGCTTCCCTGGGTAACCTGTGCCACTTCCTCACCATTCTCATTGTGAAGAATTTCTTCCTAATATCCAATCTAAATCTTCCCCCTTCCATTTAAAAGCCATTAATTTAAAGCCATTATTGGGCCCAAGTACTTGAGAAATAGATTAGTGCTGAATGTTATCTTTCCCTCTGCCTTTCTGGGGATTTTCTAGGTGAGTGTAGAGAATACTTTGAACTGAAGCTCACTGGCTTCATGCTCCCCAGGCAACAGCAGACCAGGAGAATTGTTTTACCTCTACTGCTTCTTTTCTCCTTTTTCATGCTGTCCTTGTTGCTATTCCTCTGCCCTCAGCAACGTGGAGAAGAAAAAGAAGCTGTTGAAGAGGCTAGAAGAGCAGCTGGCCAGGTTGAATGTCCAGGCCACGGACAAGGAGGAGAACAAGCAGATAGCTCTGGGCACATCCAAGCTGAATTACCTGGACCCCAGGATCAGCATAGCTTGGTAAGTCTTGAGCATGCTATAGCATCACAGAATCCCTAGGCTAGAAAACACCTTTGCAATCATCAAGTCCAACAATACCTGTCCACTACCAAATCGTATCCCTAAGCACTTCATCTACCCATCTTTTAAACACCTCCAGGGATGGGGACTCAACCACCTCCGTGGGCAGCTCCTGCCAGTGCTTGATAATCTTTTGGTGAAGAAATTTTTCCTAATGTCCAATCTGAATGTGCCCTGGTGCAACTTGAGGCCATTGCTTCTTGTCCTATAGCCTATGACTTGGGAGAAGAGACCAGCACCCATCTCGCTGTAACCTCCTTTTGGGGAGTTGTAGACAGTGATGAAGTCTCCCCTCAGCCTCCTCTTCTCCAGGCTAAGTAACCCCAGTCCCCTCAGCTGCTTCTCGTAAGACTTGTTCTCCAGCCCCTTCAACAGCTTTACTGCTCTTCCCTGCATTTGCCCCAACACCTCAATGTCTTTCTTGTAGTGAAGGGCCCAAAACCGAACACAGGATTTGAGGTGCAGCCTCACCGGTGCTGAGTACAGGGGCAGAATCCCTTCTGTGATCTTGCTGGCCACAGTTTCTGATACAAGCCAAGATGTTCCTGGCCTTCTTTTCCACCTGGACCACTGTTGGCTCATGTTCAGCCACTGTCAACCAATACACCCAGGTCCTTTTTCCCTCCAGGCAGCTTTCTAGCCACTCTTCCCCAAGCCTGGAGCACTGCACAGGGTCATTGTGTTCCTAATGCAGGAGTCTGCACTATGGGGCACATGTTCCTTTAGAGACATCCAGGTCATCTTGCAGTGTCTAGGGAGGAGGAAAAATACATCTGAGCCTTTGGGGGAAAGGAATAAAATTCCCTTCGGCCCAGAGAAACCCGCCACAGCCCTCGAGGCAGTAGAGGAGGCAAGCAAAATCTAAAGATAAGGCTTCCCATGTTTGCAGGATGTTCCTTCTGGGTTTAGGGCAAGAAGGGGTCACTTTGAGTGTCTTTGTCAGCAGTGGCTCAGAGTTAATTTCTTAAAGAGCTTGGGGAAAAGGAGTTTATGGGTGAAAGATGCTGCACCCTGAGTAGAGAGGACCACTGTGGTGCGATCAGCGCAGAATAGGATATCATATCATATCTCCACTACTGTCTTGTGGTCTGTACAGGTGTAAGAAGTTTGGTGTGCCCATCGAGAAGATCTACAACAAGACACAGAGGGAGAAGTTTGCCTGGGCGATTGATATGGCTGATGAGGACTTTGAATTCTGAGACGGTGGCTTTCATGTTATGTTTTGCTCATTTGCTGCTGTTGGGAAGCTTTTTTTACATGCTGCTGCTGTTGCAGTGGTGGAGCTGAAGGGTTGTCTAATGAGAGAGTTTGATACTAGTATTTTGTCCCTTTTTTGGGTACAAAAGAACACATGGTGTCTGGTTGAAACAGGTATTGCTGACTTGTGACACTCATCCTGACTGCAGTGACTCTGATGAGAACTTTTTAATTCCTTTTCAGTGTTGCCCAATACTCTGTATCTTTTCCTTCCTCCTCCGGAGTCTGAGAAGAAGATCGAATGAGAGCCTTAATTTTGCTGATAAACAAGATTAGATCTAATCCTATCTCCCTGATACAGTGGAGCTGTGCTGCCCTTATCAGACTCCCTGAATTATCTTGATGGGGTAATGACAGCATGGATGGGGTAATGACAGCACTGAAACAAACAGCTGCAGTGTAAGACCTGAGCTTGAGTCAGGGATACCCTGGGAGGAAGGGAAAAAATATCAGAGTGTTTTGAGCCCTTTCACCTCCAGGAGAGGGGAAATTTGTGCAATTGCGCGAACTTAATCAAAATGGAAAACCATTGTGGGAGGGAGCAAATGAGTAGGGGAAGGTACTGGGTCAAAAAGCAGATTGGAGTGCTGAAAATCCCTTTGGCATGAGTAAAGTATTCTTTCAAAACACCTATGTGGTTAAACCTTGGTCTGAGAGAGGAGATCTCATTTGGGTCTGTATTTTCTTTCCCTGACTTTTTCCACTTGGGTCTGGCTCATCTCACTGTATCCAAAACAAATTAAACTCTTGAGCCCTGGAGTTAGCAATGGGAAAGGGGGATGCTCACTGTGAGGCTGGACTAAGCTACAGTTGGATTTGAGCATACTGGGGAAGCAGTACAGATCTCACTGGAGCTGTGCCTGTGTGGGATGACAGCTTTGTTATCAGACTGCAACGTCCCATGTCATCTCCTGCTGGGAATGGAGCAGGCAGGGACTGATAGCAAAACTGCTGCTGCTTCCTGAGTAATTGGCTGCTTTTCAGAAAGAAAAGATAAATGGTATCACAATGTACCTGGCAACAGTTAGCCTATGTACCAGTGAATCTCAGGTGTAAGCCAGTTGTTACACTGCCAGCAAAGCCTTCTGGCATCTCAGGGCTGATGTTCAGGCCTCTCTAGAATCCAAAGCTCTCGGTGCTTCCCATGCGTTCATTTACAGCCGCTTGTTCTTGTGTTTAAACTATTGCTGTTTGGTTGGAAGTCAATACTTGAAATGCATTTCATTAAATCTGGAAGAGGTTTCTCAGTATTGGTGGCTGGAGGCTTTTTGCATGATTCCTAGAATTGTAGAACCACTAGGCTGGGAAAGACCTTTGAGATCATCAAGCCCAACCGTAGCTGCCCACTATTAAATCATATCCCTGATAACTTCATCTACCTGTCTTTTAAATACCTCCAGGGATGTGATTCAGCCACCTCCCTGGGCAGCATCTTCCACTGCCTGAGAACCCTGTCCATGAAGAAATTTTTCCTATTGTCCAATCTGAACCTGCCCTAGTGCAACCTGAGGCCACTGCCTCTCATCCTGTCACTTAAAAGACTAACATCCACCAGGACATGGTTCTGCTGCAAGCTGATGTGCAGAGGTCTGGTCCAGGGTTCAGTCTCTGAAATGGGTCTGTGTGTGCTCAGTTGTCTGCAGGGGGTTTGGCTTGATAGGAGATTCATAGAATCATACAGTGATTTGAAATGGAAGTGACCTTAAAGATCATCATCCAGTTCCAGCTCCCCTGCCATGGGCAGGGGCATCTCCCCCTGGATCAGGTTGCTCAAGGTCCCATCCAGTTTTGCCTTGAACCCTTCTAGGGAGGGGACATCCACAGCTTCCCTGGGCAATCTGTGCCAGTGCCTCCCCACCCACATCATGAAGAATTTCGTCCCAAAGTCTGGTCTAAATCTTCCTCCTCCATTTTAAAGCTGTTTCCACTTGTCCTATCACTCCACACACTTGGAAAAAGTCCCTCCCCAGCTTCCTTGTAGCCCCTTCAGGTACTGGAAGACCACTCTACGATCTCCCTGCATCTCTTCTCCAGGCTGAACAACCCCAACTCTCTCAGCCTGTCCTCAGAACAGAGGTGCTCCAGCCCTCAGATCATCTCCATGGCCTCCTCTGGACACATTCCAACAATTTCATATCCTCCTCCTGTTGGGGGTTCCAGAACTGGACACAGAACTCCAGGTGGGGTCTTACCAGAGCGGAGTAGAGGGGCAGAATCCCCTCCCTTGCCCTGCTGGTCGTGCTGCTTTTGATGCAACCCAGTTCTTTGCCTTCAATCTAGAAGCCTGCCTGCACATCTTGAAACCCATTTGTGCGTGTCCTCAAGGGCCAATATGCAAAACTGAGCCACCAAAATTGAATTGCTGAATCCTAGCAGAGTAGGGAGAAATATAAAGGGAAAATGCATGGGTGAAGCCAATGCTGGTTTATCTCTCATCTGCAGTGAGGTGTGTTCCACCGCTTGGCTGAGATGTGGCAGCTTATGAAACTCTAACTGGACTGTCTCTCCCCATCCCGAGAGCTCATATGGTTTTAATGAGTCAACTGAATCCTAACCTAGGCATTTGAATCAATCTGAATGGTGGCAAAACTGAGAGGAGATTTATTTTTCTGGCAAAGCTAGACCATTTATTGGCTGCAGAAGCAGTGGGCAGGAGCTGCCAAGCATGCTTCAACCTCCTGTGTTAGATTTGTACCTGTGAAACGGAGGTAACCAGTTTGGTCCCAGTGGATGGAGATGTTTTTCTGCCTACCCTCCTAAATGCTTTCTGGCTTTCAGAAGAGATTCAAGTGCATATTCACCACTGACTGTAGTGGAAAGTTTGTTCCATCCCAAATAATCATAGAAGCGTAGAATGGTTTGGGTTGGAAGATACCATAAAGATCATTCAGTTCTGACCCCACAGGCATAGGCAAGGACACCTCCCACTGGGTCAGGTTGCTCAAAGCCTCATGCAACTGGCCTCGAACACCTCCAGGCATGGGGCATCCAAAACATTTCTAGGCGACATGTGCCTGTGCCTAACCACCCTTACTGTCAAAACTTTCTTCCTAATATCTCATCTCAGTCTCCCGCTCTTTCAGCTTAAAATTATTCCCCCTCATCCTATCCCTCCACTTCTTGATCAAGAGCCCCTCCCCAGCTTTCCTGTAACCTCCTTTGAGTACTGGAAGGCTGCTGTACGATTTCCCCAGAGCCTTCTCTTCTCCAGGCTGAACAATCCCAACTCCCTCAGGGCATTGGAACTGCATGATCTTCAAGGTCCCTTCTGACCCAAACCATTCTATGATTAGTTTAATGGTGTTACGTGTCATCTCTAGGTGACCTGATTAGCATTTTAATCCCTCTGGCTGTGAGAGTTGGGAGGGATTGATGCCTTCAAATAATGCAGTGCTTCTAGCGAAACAGTGCTCCTGTTTTCCAGTAGTAGAAAAAAAAAAGTGAGGTGCAATTGGATGAACACTATGGGTGTTTCTATTGAACCTATAGATTTCTTTATGTATTTCCTTGAGGAAAAAGCACTGTGTGAGAGAAAGGAGCTGCATTAGTAAGACTAGCTGTGGCAGAGGGGAAATATTTCTGATGGGAATAGAGAAAAATCACTCCAGAAAGCAAATTCTACTGCAGCATTGGAGGGGAATGAGTAGCAAGGTCCATGGCTTCTCCTTCAGCAGGTTCTCATCAGTGCTGTGATCCTCTGCTGTGTTTATAGGCTAACTGCTGTCTCGCATAGTCCTGGCAATCCTCAGCCTGGTTTTGCCATGGTGGTGGGTATACAAAGTGGGTTCTGGCAATATTTCATGCTTACAGGGCTGTGCTTTCCTCAACAGCTCCCTTGTCTCTGTCAAAGCATCTTGTTTCTTTCCAGAAGTCCAGGCTTGGAGCGAAATTGAGATGGCTCATCTCCAATTAAAGCTCAGCTAATGAAGCTGAAGGCCTTATGTTTGTCTCTTGTGCTGCAGCAGATGCAGAGGCTGGCTGATGGGCTTTATACAATAGTAAAGGACTTGTTGGCCATGCTGAGGTGCTCTGGATGTTGGGGCTGCAAAGACTTGCCAGTCTGAGCTAAATAGTCATTATGGGATATTCTGTAGGAGCTTAAATGAAAAATCCTTTCCCTGAAGGGTGTTGCCCTATAAACCAGTTCCATAGGGCTGGCCATTTCTGTCAAAAACTTAGTGAAGCCAAGACTGGAAATCATAGAATCATGTGGTTGGAAAGGACCTGTAAGATCATCAAGCCCAACCGCACCTCTCCACTACCAAATCATATCCCTAAGCACTTAATCAACCTATCTTTTAAATATCTTCAGGGATGGGACTCAACCAACTCCCTGGGCAACCCCTGCCAGTGCCTGAGAACCCTTTTGGTGAAGAAATTTTTCCTGATGTCTCATCTGATCCTTCTTTGGTGCAGCTCGAGGCCATTTCCTCTCATCTTATAGCTTGGGAGAAGAGGCCAACACCTTCCTCTCTACAACCTCCTTTCAGGGAGTTGTAGACAGTTGTGATCAGTTGTAGACTGATCTCTCCTCAGTTTCTTTCTCCAGGCTAAACAACCCCAGGTCCCTCAGTCACTCCTTGTAAGACTTGTTCTCCAGCCTGTTCACCATCTTCGTTGCTCATCTCTGGACACACTCAACGACCTCAATGTCTTTCTTGTAGTGAGGGGTCCAAAAGTAAAGACAGGACTTGTGATGCAGCCTCACCAGTGCTGAGTACAGGGGCACAATCCCTTCCCTGGTCTTGCTGACCATGCTATTTCTGATCCAAGCCAAGATGCTGTTGGCCTTCTTGTCCACCTGGGCCACTGATGGCTCATGTTCAGCTGTTCTCAACCAATGCCCCAGGTCCTTCTCTGCCAGGCAGCTTTCCAGCCACCCTTCCCCAAGCCTGGAGCGCTACATGGGCTTGTTGTATCCCAAATGCTGGGCTCGGCATGGAAGCGCATGGAGTAAATTGAAGTGCGTGGTAAGGATTAAGTCAAACCAAGGTGAAGAGTTCATGTGTTTTGCCAGGTATCAAATAACCCATGCTGAGGTAGGTAACACAACATGTTTGGAGCAGCTAAGCTTTAAAGCCAAGCTGCTAATTCGGGGCAGTGTCGTCCTGACCCTTTGCAATAATGCAAAGGATGGACGAGGTGCTGAGGGATATGGTTTAGTGTTTGGTAGGAACGGTTGGACTCGGTGATCCGGTGGGTCTCTTCCAACCTGGTTATTCTGTGATTCTGTGATTCTGTAATAAGCAAATGAGATACAGGTTGGAGAAGCTGAGCTACTCGCCACAGACATCACAGAGGCATGAAAGAGCATTCTGGCTTAATGCCCAGTCTGACACATTTTCCACTACACTGGACTCCATGGAGCAGGGTCATGGCCAATCACAGACACTTGGGAGAGTAGAATCCCTCTTGTACCCCAACAGTTTTTGGGTTACATAGTGACTCCAAACAATAGTGGCACACTCAGGTGATTCCTAACTGCCTTGGCCCTTCCAGGGATGTTTTCAACTCACTTCTCCAAGGAAGTGCCTTCTCTGCTGGCCCATAAAAGCATGTGCTTTGCCTTATGACACTTGGTAGCCCAAAGTCAAGATACTAGCTCTTCTGCCTGTATTTTGTAGAATCATAGGAAGTCCTGAGTTGGAAGGTATCTACAAGGATCATAGAGTCCCGCTTCTGTCCCTGCATAGGACACCCCCAACATTCACACCTTGTGTCTGAGAGTGTTGGCTAAATGCTTTTTTAGTATTATCGGGCTTGGTGACATGATTGCTTCCCCGGGAGGTGTGTTCCAGGGCTCCACCACCCTCTGGGTGAAGAATCTTTTCCTAATATCCAGCCTAACCTTCCCCTGGCACATCTTCCTGCCGCTCCCTCAGGTCCTATTGTTGGTCACCAGAGAGAAGAGATAAGTGCTTGCTCCTCTTTTCCCCTTGTGAGGAAGCAGTGAACTGTGATGAGTTCTCCCCTTAGTCTCCTCTTCTCCAGGTTGAACAGACCAAGTGACCTTAGCCACTCCGCATACGACTTTCCCTCAAAACACGTCACCAACTTTGTGGCCTCCTCAGGATGCTCTCCAGTAGCTTTAGAGCTTTTTTATACTATGTTGCCCACGCCTGCACACAGTACTCAAAGTGGGGCCACACCAGTGTGGAGCAGAACAGGACAATCACCTCCCTTGACCAGCTGTAAATGCCATGCTTGATGCACTTCAGGACACAGTTGCCCTCTTGGCTGCCAGGGCTCCCTGTTGGCTCATGCTTGACTAGAGAAATGCAAAGTCAGAAGTTCAGCATTTTTCCTTTCTAATTATTCCCTTCTTTATTTTTTTTTTTTTTAAATAAATAAAACTGCAGAAAGGGAAGATCTGGTTTCAGGCAAACCCAGAGGCGGTACCTTGCCCTGTAACTTCTCAAGTTACTAATGTGGTTTTCATAAAAGCCTGTTTGTATTGGTTGAGAAGAGACCTCAAGGGAAATTTACTGGGAAGAAGCAGGCTTAGGGCTGCTCTAATGCTGCTTCAAAACTTCTCTGCACTGAGAGTTTGTCTCCCTGCCTGTGGGCTGGGGATGTCTTACACTGCTCAGGGAAGTGGTTGAGTCACCATCCCTGCAGTTATTTAAGAGATGGGTAGACAAGGTGCTCAGGGATCTGCTTTAGTAGTGGACAGGTATGGTTGGACTCCATGATCTCAAAGGTCTTTTTCAACCAAACGAGTCATTCTGTGACTCTTACCAAAACCTCTAGGTGGTAAGAGGTAGCGAGAAGTTCCTTTGTCTTGCTTTGATATCTGCTGTCCATACCCAGCCTCTTCCCAGCAATACATAGGTTGGGAGGTTCTCTGGAGGGCTTGAGTCCAACCTTCTGCTCCGAGGAGGACTAGCTTTGGTTGGGTTTCTCAGGACCTTTTCCAGCCAAATTTCAGTATCTCCATAGAGAGAGTTTTCTCCACCATATCTCTGGGTCCCTGTTTTGGCAATTAATCACTGCCCTGGCAAACTTTTCTTCCTTTTATTTGGCTGGAATTTCCCTTGTAACCAGCTGCTTGTCCTTTCTCTGTGCATATCCAAGAAAAGTGAAGCTCTAGCTTCTCTGTATCTACCCCTGCATTAAATAGCTGAAGGCAGCAACTCCATCCCCCCTTAGTCTGCTCCCCTCCAGCCGGCCCTATGGCATGGGGTCATTCAGCCCTGTATCAGGGAAGTTTGCTGAACTTTATGAGCTTTGATGGGCTTCACCTTCCACCAAACACCAGCCTGCTGAACCTTGGAGGGGTGTTGTAGGAGCTTATGGCTGAAGGACCATCTCAATCTGTAGCTGGGGGGTGTGGGAGAAATACTCCTCCCTGCTTAAGAAGTTCTTGAGCAGCTGGAGGCTCCAATGGGGCTCCATCCCTCCCTGTTGCTTCTGTATCAGCATCCTGGGGAGATGGGAACATAAAGCCTGCACGTTGGCACCTTTAGCAGACACTAAAGCCCTTTGACAGAGCTGTGCTCATCAGAAACCTTTCCGTGTCGTGCTTTCTCTGAGGGATGAGTCAAGCTCTTGGTGTGCGGCCAACAGATTATTGATCCTCATTGATGAAAAAGCTGTATCAGCCTCTCATTTTTGAGCCGCTTTCTGTAGTGGTGGGGGCTGGCAGGGGGGTTGGCAGTGCTGCTTCCCTGCCCATCAGGGCTGTGTGAGGTGGAGAAGGGGTGCTGGCAGGTGATCTGAAGAAGGGTAGTCATCAAAGCTGCTGAGCTGCTTTCATCTGCTTAATGACAGGGCCTTTGCTCACCGGTAGGCGGTTGGGAGAGCTGGGCTTTTGGCTGATTCATCTTAATTGGTGCAGAGAGGGAAGTGGGTGTGATGAGAAGTCCTCAGCAAAGAGTGTTTGCTGTTGAGCTGCTGTGTATGCTCTGCATCTGCTCCCTGGAGAGCAATCAGATTAAGGGGAAAAACAAAACAGCTGTAGTCTGGCAGACATGTGAGAAGTGAAAAACCCCTGTGGTGAAGCGACAATGAGAAATGGAAGGGTTCCTAAGGGTTTTTACTCTTCTCCCTTCCTCCCTCGAGGTTTGACACTGCAGAAATAATAATAAAAATAATAAATGGGAAAACTAGAACAGAAACTTTAAAGGGGGATGATTTTGTCCATTAGGAAAAAAATCTTCACAGAAAGGGTCATTGGGCACTGGAACAGGCTGCCCAGGGAGGTGGTTGATTCACCTTCCCTGGAGGTGTTTAAGGCACGGGTGGACGAGGTGCTGAGGGGCATGGTTTAGTGTTTGATAGGAATGGTTGGACTCGATGATCTGGTGGGTCTCTTCCAACCTGCTTATTCTATGATTCTATAATTCTATGATTCTATGAGAGGAGAGGGGTAGAATGACATTTATTTGAGACTTCTGTGCTTCAGATCCTCTGTCTTGGAACATAATGAATGGAAGTATTTTCTTTTGCAACATGATTTAGCTGGAGAGATGATCATGTCTGTGGTTTGGCATAAATAAAACATGTGCTTAAGGAGCTCCCTGGATTTACACAGTTGTACTGTGTTTGTCAACAGCCAGCCAAGTTGGAACTGTTGTAAAATAAGCTCAAATTGCAGACATTGGCCTTTGCTACACGTTTGTAAATGCAGTGTTGCTGATGGCAAGGAGAGGGGCTGCAAAGAGAAGAAACAGTGAACCTATGAGAAGTAGGATTCCTGTGATGAAATGAAGGATGACCTTATGAGGGTGCAGCAGAAAGGTTTTCAAGGATTTATGCCCTATGAAGGAAAACTGCAGCCCAGAAAGCCAACCACATCCTGGGCTGCATCAAAAGTGTGACCAGCAAGAGGAGGGAGGGGATTCTCCCCCTCTACTCTGCTAAAGTGAGACCTCACCTAGAGCCCCGTGTTCTGGAGTCCTCGGCACAGGAAGGACTTAGATCTCTTAGAGTGAGTCCAGAGGAGGCTACAAAGATGATCCGAGGGCTGGAGCACCTCCCCTGCAAGGAAAGGCTGAGAGAGTTGGGGTTCCTCAGCCTGGAGAAAAGAAGGCTCCAGGGAGATGTTCTAGCAGCCTTCCAGTACTGAAAGGGTCTCCAGGAAAGCTGGGGAGGGGCTCTTTATCAAGGAATGGAGGGATAGGATGAAGGGTGGATGGTTTAAGCTGAAAGAGTGGAGATTTAGATGAGATATTAGGAAGAAATTCTTTCCTGTAAGAGTGGTAAGACACTGGCCTGGGTTGCCCAGGGAAGCGGTGGCTGCCCCATCCCTGGAGGTGTTCAAGGCCATGTTGGATGAGAAAGGAGGATGGCTGCCCATTGTGGATTTCTTACTTGGAGTGAGTAGATGACACATAGGTTGGTTCTTCCTATGTAATTTTTTAAGCCGTAGTAGTGATATTTTTTGTCAGCTGAGCACATGAGTTATGCAAAAGAAAATAAAGACTCAGGGAGAGCTCAGTTCAGCCCAGACAAGCTTTTCCCACACTCTGGGAATCCCTTCTCTAGCTCTTAATCCTGAGCCACTGCAACATGGAGCATGAGGAATTCCAACAAATTACTTAATCCGGACTTGGAGTAAGAATATTAATTAGGCTGCAATTATGAGTGATTGGCTTGACTCAGAAATAAGCCTTTGAATAACTGCTTCTAGAGCTGCAGGAGGGTTCATAAATACCTTCTGCTGCCACGAGACTGAGAGGAGTGTGATGCAAAGTCTCTGCAAACTGAGGTAGCATCCAGTGGTTCCCTGGGGTTCCCTGTGTTGCTGGAGGAATGGTGAGACAAATAGCTGATGACTTGCAAAAAAATACTGTGTTTCTAGCTTGGTGGATCGCATCCAGACTGCTCTGTCTCTTGTAAACAGGGCAGATGATTTATCTGCTGAGGTGGGTCAGACAAGGAAGTCTCTAATCCCTTCCTGCAGGTCACCTCTGCATGATGCATGAATGAGATTTTTGGTTGTTCTTTTAAAGGTGTTCTGTGTAATCTCTTCTACCTATTTCTCAAGCCATCACTGGACTCTCTGACTCCTGAAGGCTTAGTTTGGCATAAGTGGAAGAGAATGGAGCGATAATTATCTCAACCAGGTTTAATTAGGGCTCATATTTGCCTCTAGGTAGTCCCCCAGGCAGAAAAGGTTCTTGACTTCCCATAGTTTGTCCCTGGTGCTTCAAACTCCACTTCTGTCAGAAACAGGACCCGGGGAGATTAGATCTCCACCACCCCCTCTCCTGTGTATCATTAAGCCCAGCACTGCCCCATTTCTGCACGCACAAGAACTACTCATAGGAAAGGGTTCAGGATGACCTTGGAAAGGAGCTTAAAGCCCACCCAGTTCCAATTTCCGTGACATGGGCACTCTCACTGGATCGGGTTGCTCAAGGCCCCATCCAACCTGGCCTTGAACACCTCCAGGGATGGAGCATCCACCACTTCTCTGCACAGCTTGTGCCAGTGCCTCACCACTGTCACAGGAAAGATCTCATCTAAATCTCCCCTCTTTCAGCTTAAAACCATTCCCCCTTGTCCTATCCCTGCACTCCTTGATATAGAACCCCTTCCCAGCTTTCCTGGAGACCCTTCAGTACTGGAAGGCTACTAGAACATCTCCCTGGCTCTTTCTCTTCCCCGGGCTGAAGAACCTCAATTCCTTCGGCTGTCCTCATAGCAGAGGTGCTTCAGCCCATGGATCATATTCATGGCCTCCTCTGGACTCCATCTAACAGGTCCTCATCTTTCCTGCACTGAGGACTCCAGAACTTCATGCAGTACTCCAGGTGAGGTCTTGTAAGGGCAGAGTAGAGGGGCAGAATCATCTCCCTCACCCTGCTGAGCACCTTTCTTTGGATGCAGCCCAGGATGTGGTTGGCCTTCTGGGGTGCGATTCAGTTGTGGTGTGTTTTAAATTCTGTTGTGGTATCTTTCGAGACCCTTATGAATTTTGCAGTTTGGACAACTGCAATCACAAAAAGGCATCTGGGTTGAGACCTCCTATAGTTGTGCTGGGAACTGCAGTTCTGGTCAGTGTTATCAGGCCCCTTCTCCGGATTGGACTGTGATGAAGACCCAGTTGAGCAGCCTGTGCCAGCTTTTTAGTCAATCCTGGTCCACTAGCACCTGCAGTCACTTTGCCCATCCGCCTTCAGAACGTCTTCTGAACATTTGGTCTTCAAGACACAGAAAGACCAGTTTGAAGCTTGCTTGAGCTGGTGGAGAAGAGATCCCTAAGTTATTCTTTTGCAGCTTCTCATGCAACAGGGATCTGCAGCCACCACTAAAAAAATAAAGATGTTTCCAAGTTATTTATTATTCATTCTCTTGTTTTATTGAGTGCTGACTCACAGCAGGGCTAGGGGTTTGCAAGCAGCATGGTGAGTTTGTTCATTTAAGTATGCAGAGAGCTGAACAAATGAAGGTGAGTAGGAGGAGTATCCAAACCTGATCAGCACAGATCCAAATCAGAACATGTCTCTCACTGTTCCAGCCAGGCAGAGATTTCTTAATGCTCATAGATAAAGGTCTGAAAAAAATAATGGTTTTGCACCTCCAGTGGTATTGTTCTGGTAGGCTGACAAGACTTGGTCTTGACAAGGTCTGGGACATCACGAGGAAGGTGTATGCCAGAAAGGTAACCGTATCCTGGGTGGTATCAAAAGAAGCGTAGCCAGTAGGTTGAGGTAGGTGATTCTCCCCCTCTACTCTGCTCTCATGAGACCTCACCTGGAGTCCTATGTCCAGTTCTGGAGTCCTTATCACAGGAAGGACATGGAGATGTTGGAGCAGGTCCAGAGGAGGCCATGGAAATGATACAGGGGCTGGAGCACCTCTGCTACGAAGACAGGCTGAGAGAGTTGGGGTTGTTCAGCCTGGAGAAGAGAAGGCTTCGAGGAGACCTTAGAGCAGCCATCCAATACCTGAAGGAGGCATACAAGAAAACTGTGGAGGGACTTTATACAAAAGCGTGGAGTGATAGGATGAGGGGGAATGGCTTTAAACTGGAGAGTAGAAGACTTAAGCTAGATATGAGAACGCGATTCTTCTTGATGCGCGTGGTGAGGCACTGTCTCAGGTTGCCCAAACCATTCTATTAGTCTATGATTCTATGAGTCTATGATTCTATGATTTTTGTACCTCCTTGTCACTGGGGTTCCATATGTAGACGCTTATTGCAAGGCCTTCTGTGAGAATAGCCCACTATAGAATCATAGAATCATAGAATCATAGAATAACCAGGTTGGAAGAGACCCACCAGATCATTGAGTCCAACCATTCCTACCAAACACTAAACCATTCCCCTTAGCACCTCGTCCACCTGTGCCTTAAACACCTCCAGGGAGGTGTTTGAGCCACTATGAGGCTCCCAGAAGATGAGCAGATCCATGGCTAGACATGGCTAAACAGAACCTGTGCCAACACTGAGCCCTGAGGAACAAGCCACTTGGGACTGGCCACCAACTGGCTTTAACTCTGTTCACCACAACTCTCTAGGCATGGTCATCCAGCCAGTTTTGCACCCAGCAAAGAGTTCACCTGTCTAAGCCAAGGCATGAGCCACCAGCTTCTCTAGGAGAATACTGTGGGAAATGGTGTCAAAGGCTGCAGTCATCCTGCTTCCACGTGTTGACCACCTAGGGTGACATCACTATCCTCAGTCTCCCATGTGCCTCTGAGGAAATGCCAGCCATGGCAGTCCCACACCACACACATCTACATCAGACATACCTGAGGCCAGGATCATAACTTCCAAACTATCTGGCTCAATGGACCACCAGCAATCCTCAAAAGCCAAGTGGCCCATCATGCACCCTTGTCCATTGTCACACTTGTCCATCAAAACCACACAGACCAGTGGTGGACCGCTTCCTGTGGCCTTGCAGGTCATCTTCCTGCTGTCAATGAGGAACAGATTTGAATCCCTGGACCGAGTGACTTCTCTCCATCTCTGTGCCAGAGAGGAGACATTCATACCATCAGTCATTGGAAGTGAGGGAATAAACTAAGTCAGACATATTTCTTCATTTAAAAAGAAGCCAAGAATGCACCTCTTCGTACTGAAGAGTAACACAATTATTTTCCCCTTCTTCCTCAAAAAAACCCAGTAAAGTAGACCTTTGTGAGGGTGTTCCTGGCTCTACAGGACACTGAGACTTTGTTTCTCAGGCTGATTTCCAGACTCAAAGAGTCATCACTGCAGGAGGACACCACGCAGGGAATCACACCGGGCAGTCACACTGCCTGGCATAGATCTAGCTCTTCAGTTGCTGCCTCATGACATCTGAGAGGATTGACACACCTTCTCCACCATCCACAGTGGCATGCAGTCTCTGAGTCTCATAGAACTTAATCTGTTACACAACCAATGTGGCTTAGCCTCTTCACGCCCAGAAGGTGTATGTCCATTGGTGAGAAATGGTTAGGGATCATGGGGTTATCAGGGCTGACTTCACCATCCTGTTGATCCTGCTCTATGTCAGCTGCATTGGCAGACCCAGTGGTTTAACACCATTGTTAGAACCTCAAAATATCTGCAAATCATCAAAAAAAAATCCCCCCAATAATTCCCCCTACTTTTTAGTCTTGAAAAGGAAGACATAATGGGTTTTGGTGTCTCTTTGAACTTCCTCTGGCCATGGCTTCAGTGTGATGAGCAATGATGAGTCCCATCATATGTTCTAAATATCTCTGATGAGCATGACCCCTGCTTCAGTGATGCTTGATCATCTGATTGATCTCCTGCCCGCCAACTAACGTTGGCCCCTGATCATTTTAGCCCTCTCTTCGTCCATCTGATTATTTTCTTCCACGTATTTTCTGAGCCTCTTCTTCTTCTGCATCTGCATCTTCTAAACCCTAGGCTGCCTAGCTACTGTTGGGTCCCTGTTTTCTTCCCTGCAGACCAAGCAGGGTGGAGAAGGAAGGGATAAACAAGACAGCTGATTGCCCAAGCAGCTTTATTCAAAGGGGCTGCTCCTGCTTTATGCTTTCTGCTTTTTGGTGGCTTGGTGAATGGTGACGCATGAAGATGTCAGGTGGCTGATATCCAGCACCAAACTTCCTGGTTACTCTTTCCTCAGAAGCAGAAGTGGGACAGGTAGTCAAATGGAGGCCCCACAAGATCCAAAATTAAGAATTCTAGATCCACAAGACTGTAAGCATGCAGAAAAATTGTAAAGGCTGAGAACATCATATCTGACTGGTATCTAGCAGGAATTTGAATTGGATGCACCACACAGAAAGGGAACAAAGATGTTTTTTACCTTTGTTGAGATGCTGCAAAGCTGGACACCAACTTCCAGTGTCCCTCCTCCTGCATTTGAGCCCCAAAACCATTGTTCTCTTCCTGCAGCTCCTCTCAGACCCAGGAGGCAGCACATGTAGGACTACATCGATATCCAGCAGCTTTTATAGGCAAACAGGAATTTATAAGACATTTCCTGTTTATATTGCCAACCATGAGCACAAAGCTAGATGTACCCTGACTGTAGACATTGGAAATTCTCTAGGGCTGAACCTGGAAATGCGCTTGGCACTAATCCACACAGATAATGCCGTTAATTCATGCCACATTACCATTCTGCTTTGAGTAGCTGCCTTCACTGAACTATCTGGCCACAGATGTGATGATCAGATTGGAGCTGAAGAGTACAAAAGCCCCACTCAGACATCAGTAGCACTGCTAGCCTGACCATAGATGAATTAAAGTATTAAAGACAATAAATGGGATGAAGTATCTTAGTGCTTTCACTCCACTCTGGACACATCAGACCAGCCTGAAGGCAATGCTGAGGTGAGAACACAACCCACGTGCATTCCTAGCCTCTCGAATAACGCATGATCCCTGCCCACTCTTTCAAAATCGTTGTTGTCGTCATCACTCAGTCCAAATGCAGGGAAGATATATATCCTGTCCCCAGGTGAGGGTGCTTTTCCTAGGCTGTGGAAACGACTGAAAGAAGATGAAGGCCTCCTTCCTTGCCCTGCTGGCTTTGATCCTATGCGTAGACCGAGGTGAGCTATCACGGTTCGCTATTAGACAAAGAACAGAACAACCTGATCTGGTTAAAGATGTCCCTGCTCCTTCAGGGGGAGTGGACTAGAGACCTGTAAAGGTCCCTTCCAATGCAAAGCATTCTGTGATACTATGGTTGCATGTTTCAAAGTGAAGGAGGCCTCATAGCCAGGGAAAAAAATCATGGGAGAGGGTGCCTTAGCTCTTACAATGGTACAGCTGAAGGACACAGCGCCCCTCTTTGGGTTTCTTACGTGTAGCCTCAGCCTGAATGTGTGAAATGTTTATTTTGTGCAGGGGAATTTCCCTATGGGCTCACGTACTGCTGGATTTTTATGAAAGCAAGGCAGAAAAAAGGAAGCAGTTGCCACTGTTGTGCCTTTGTTAAGAGACTTCCAAGTGATTTTTGTCTGTTGAGATGATGCAAGACTGAGGTTATTTCCAAATCTTGATGAAGAAGTGCTTCAGTGTACGATAGGACAATAAATCAGCGACTGTGCACCTTGTTCCCACTGCAGTCAGTGATGGGACTTGTAGCAGCAGTGGGGCAGGACCAGACCTACAATATCTGGCTTTGTGCAGCTGCCTGCTGAATGCTCCTGGTTTCTGTTGAGAGAGATTGGACAACCTTGCTGATTTCAGAGATTTGGGGGCAAAGTTGGGAAATTAAAGAGGAGTTGGGTTATGGGCTAAATGGGTTAAGCATCTTTATGCTGGGATATTGGGTGGAGGTGTACATTTGCATACTATTTGCATTACATATTATATGTTTTATTTCACAGAGGGATTGCAAATGAAATAATAGCTCTCTTAATGTATATGATCTTCTGGCCTCTTTAGACAAGACAGTTAAGCAACCAGATATAATAAATGTTATCCTCATTTTGTAAAGAGGAACAGGGTTTGCCAGTGCTTGGACATTTGCCACGTTGTCTGGTGCAAAACCCCAATTTCTTGGAATAGTTATTTCTGTCTCATTGTGGCCTAAGAATACCTTATTGCTATTTGGATTTATTCACTCACCAGAATAATGATTCTGACAAATTTCCAAGTGTTAACAAGTCCCCAGGGACAAAGAGATTTTCTTCAGTGCCAAGACAAAGGCTGTCCTAATCCGCATTAGGTAACCTAGGCAGTAAAACTGATATGTTAGACTGCAAGAGTTTTAGGGCTGAATTCTCACAGCAAAGAGTTAAAAATCTCCTCGCCTTTTTATTTAATCCAGGTCATGGATACAATATAGAGTCATGGAGTGATTTGGATTGGAAGGGACCTTAAAGCCTATCCAGTTCCACCCGCCCCTGTCATGGGTAGGGACACCTCTTTCCCCCTCCAATTTAAAGCCATTCCCCCTCTTGTCCTATCACTCCATGCCCTTGGAAAAAGCCCCTCCCCAGCTTTCTTGTGTGCCCCCTTCAGGTACTGGATGGCTGCTGTGAGGTCTCCCCAGAGCCTTCTCTTCTCTAGGCTGAACAACCCCAACTCTCTCAGCCTGTCCTCATATGGGAGGTGCTCCAGCCCTCAGATTATCTTTGTGGCCTCCTCTGGACCCGTTCCAACAGTTTTGTATCTTTCTTATGTTGGGGGTTCCAGAACTGGCCACAGCACTCCAGGTGGAGTCTCATGAGAGTGGAGTAGAGGGTCAAAATCCCCTCCCTTCACCTGCTGACCATGCTTCTCTGATGCCCCCTAGTTCAAGGTTGGCCTTCTGGGCTGAGAGCACACGTTGCCAGGTCTTGTTGAACTTCTTATCAATGAGTAGTATATTTAAGGGCAGTGAAGTCCCACCCGAAGACACCGGTGTGGGAGACTGGGTTCTTTAGGCTGTGGAGGTTCCAATTAAACCCATTCAACTGCCAGTGCTGCTGACCAATTAGACTCTAGTCAAATAGTCTTCAGCAACTAGAAGGGGTTGACCCGAGGTCTGGGGACATCCTTTAGACTTCTACAGCAGACCCAGTTCTTCCCTGGTCCCTGCATCAAATCAAAGCCAGAGATAGAAGAGACCCACAAGGATCATGAAGTCTAACTCCTATCCCTGCATAGGCCAACCCCAATGTTCACACCATGTCTGAAGGTGTTGTCCAAATGCTTCTTGAATCTTGCCAGGCTTGGTGCCATGACTGATTTTCTGGGGAGCTGTTCCAGTGCTCCACCACCTTCTGGGTGAAGAACTTTTTCCTTATATCCAACCTAGACCTCCTCTGGCACATCTTTCTGCCATTCCACTGCTTTGAGCAGGCCTGCATCTCATGCATTTGAGAGTCACTGGAAAGAAGGTGGTGATTTTGGATGCCAGAACTTGGTGGCATTTTGTCTCCATCTTCTATACCCTGTGTCTTCTCTTGCAGCGAATGGCCTGTATTGCTACACCTGCGACTGGGAACAAAGCAACTGGAAGTGTCTGAAGGCTAAGAAGTGCGCAGACAAGGATGAGTACTGTGTGACCAATGTTGCCTCTGTAGGCATTGGTATGTGATGGCTGTGTATCCTCTGGTGAGGACTCAGGAATGGGATGGGGGGGTTGCCTAGATTTATGGTTGCACTTTGTGGATGGGTAGGCTGAGGAGTCACAGGGAAGCACACATGGGAGGTGGAGCCCTCACCGGCCTGGCCTGACAGAGCTGAAGTTTGCACCGTTTCATAGAATGGTTTGGGTTGGAAGGGACCTTAAAGATCATCCAGTTCTATTTCGCCACTGCCATAGGCAGGGACACCTCTCACTGGATCAGGTTACCCAAAGCCTCATCTGATCTTTATCTTGAACACTTCCAGTGATGGGGCATCCATGTTTGATGGGGAGGAGGATTTCACACATCGAGACCTCCCCATCACACATTTAGACCTTTCCCTTTAGCCTAGAAAGAGGCAGGGGGCACTGAGGAAGAGGAAGGACAAAGAGAGGATCCTTCAGAGGAATAAATTTGAACTTCGATTAGATAAGGAGATGAAGAGAAACAGGTAGCCAGGGAGGATGAGAAGGTCCAGAGAGATATAGAGGGGAATAAAATTATGTCCTTCAAGTAGAAAAGTCTGGAAAAGTGCTTTCAATCCAGGCATTAACATTGTCTCATGGATGCCATCGCACAGCTAAGAAAGCCTTGACACGAGCGTCCGTACTGGGAGGTGTCAGATGCCCAGAAGGGATATTGAATAGCTTGTGTAGGTGGTCACCAGCAATCATTGGGCTGTAGTGGGATTGGGGTAGGTCTCATTGGCCAGGCTGGTCCTTGGGGCTGTTGGGGGACAGTGCGACTTGTTAGCCTATCTCCATCTTGTACAAGATCAATGAACACTCAGCAAACTAATTCGTAATGGTGTTCTCTCTTCTTTGGGCAAGGTGTTTTGTCTTTCTGGAAGAGGATCACCAAGCAGTGCTCCAAGACCTGCCCATACCACAACTTCAAGCTGGGCCTGGCTACCTACACCTCGTATTGCTGTCAATCATACTTGTGCAACATGAGTGCGTGCCCAGGACCCAGGCTAGCTCGGCCGTGAGATGGCTGGGGTCTTGTGCCAGTGTCCTTCTTCACCTGCACAGCAGTGGTGGGAGAAAAAGGCTCCTAAAGGCCTGAAGAGCATGGTCAGATTCCCCCAGGATGGTATGGACATTAAGCATGCTGTAGAGTAGATAAAAGATTATGGTCACCTCCTCCTGCTCTGTGTTGCCTCACAGCCTGTAGCTTCTCATTTGCTTCTCATACCTGAGCTCTGTAGACCTGGCGACTTCATGGTGAAGTGTGATGTCCTCTGCAGCCTGGGGAGGGAGAGGCTGCTTCTGCATGTCCTGCAAATCTCTGGAGGGGTTTCTTCTGCAACGGTGCTTTATCTTGGGTGCTTCTGGGAGCCACGCAGTTGTAACTTCCAGGCTCAGGGAACAGGGTGGGTGAAAATAACAACCCCTCTGCACCAACTCAGAAGGGAAACTGTGTGAACTCAAAGCAGAGATGCTGGGGAAGGGGAAAAGGCAGTCCTGTGTATAAAAGCCTATGATGAGTGCTAGCCAAAGCACTTTTTCCTTGCACCCCTCACCTGCTCTGCCTAACCTCCCACTTTCAGCTCCAGCTGGGGACAATCACATCCTCCTGTGCCACATTAACAGTCAGGCGCAGCAGCCACGTACCTCATTCTGTTTGGTCTGCCTGTGGTACCATGTTTTTATCAAAATTATGCTTATCTGCATGGTCTGTACATCTGTACACATCTGCACACATCTGTCTATCTGCAGTCTTTGTCCCCACCACCATTTCAAGCAGGTGTCCTTGGTCACAACATTATAGAATCATAGAAACATAGAATCATGGAATGGTTTGTGTTAGAACAGATCTTAAAAATCATCCAGTTCCAAATCCTGTGCCATGGGCAGGGACACCTCCCAATGCATCAGGCTGCTCAAGGCCCCATCCAACCTGGCCTTGAACATCTCCAGGGAGGAGGGAGGCGGGCATCCACAACTTCTCTGGGCAACCTGGGCCAGTGCCTCACCACCCTCAACAGGAAGAATTTCTTCCTAATGTCTAGAATTTCTTCCTAATGACTAAATCTTGTCCCCTCCAATTGAAATCCGCCCCCTGTCTTGTCCTATCACTCCATGCCCTCATAAAAAGTCCCTCTCCAGCTCTCCTGTAACCTCTTCAGGTACTGGAAAGTTGCTATAAGTTCTCCCTGCAGCCTTCTCTTCTCCAGGCTGAAGAACCCCAGCTCTCAGCCTGTCCTCAGAGAAGAGGTGCTCCAGCCCTCAGATTATCTTTGTGGCCTCCTCTGAACCTGTTCCAACAGTTCCATACCCTTCCTCTGTTGGGGATTGCAAAACTGGACACAGGACTCCATGTGGAATATCAGAAGAGTGGAGTAGAGGGGCAGAATCACCTCCATTGACCTGCTGGCCACGCTTCTTTTGATGTCATCCCTTTCTTCATGTTGCCTTGCTTCGCTGTGTTTGCTGTTTGAGCCAAGTGACCATACCCAGGGTTTGCTCTGCCCTTGGCAATCTGTCTTCCAGCAAGCCATTCATTTATCCATCCCTCCAACATCCTTCCAAGCAACCGCAGGGTAATGAGAAGTATTGACAGCATTTGGATTGAGCTGCTGAGGAATAGTGGATGGGTTGATAAGAGAAAAGCACAGATTTCAGAGAAACCAAATATTTCATGTAGATGTTTCCAGAGGGAGCAAAGAACTGAGGGTAAAAGGAAGCTGCAAAAATGAACAATGATGAGAGCTCAGAGAATTTTCATAACATCATAGAATCACTTGGCTGGAAAAGACCTTTGAGATCCTCAAACCCAGCTGTACCTGTCTACTACTAAACCATATCCCTAAGCACTTCATCTGCACATCTTTTAAACACCTTCACAGATGGTGCGTTAACCACCTCCCTGGGCAGCCTCTGCTAGTGCCTGAGAACCCTTTAATTGAAGAATTTTTTCCTGATGTCCAGTCTGAACCTGCCCTGGTGCAACTTGAGGCCAGTCCCTCTCATCCTACCATTTGGAAGAAAAGACCAACACCCACCTTGCTACAACCTCCTTTCAGGGAGTTGTAGACAGCGATAAGGTCTCACCTCAGCCTCCTTTTCTCTAGGCTAAACAACTTCTCCTAAGACTTGTGTTCCCTCAGCTGCTCCTCCTAAGACCTGTTCATTGACAGAGGTGTTGCTGAATGCGTCTCCCTCCTAAGCAGCACTTTTTGCAGGAGTTTTGCCTTTCAAAAGCATGGAAATGCTTAAATGTGGGTCAGCCTGGCTTCCCAAAGCTGCTAAACATGTCTCAGCCAAGGGATGATGCTCTGTGTTGTGCAGCAACCCAACCCTGGTAAACAAGGAGACAAAAGGGGCTTTGAGCGGTGCTGAGCACGTCTGCCTTGGGCTGGTGCCCGTCGCTGCTCTGGATGAATGCCGCTTTCTGAAGTGCTGCATAATGGGAGTCTTCAGAGATGTGCTCTCCCTTTTATTAATTGACTTCTACTTTCCTCTACCCCCTTCTTTTCACAGTTATGCCACGTTGCGAGGGCAGAACTCCGTGCTGAAGGAGCCACGCTGGGTGATGCACCTCCCTTTACCTCTTCATTAGACCGTGATCTCTTTCACCCCCTACTTAGGAATTTGCATTTTTCACTCTGAAGCAATCCAAGCCCCCTCCTGTCCCTCAGCCCAAATGCTCACGAGCTCTAATTTACGCCTCACACAATATTTTCCCATTAAAAAAAGAGAGACTTGTGTGGTTTTTCTCCCTATGTGCCAGAATTATTCAGCTCTCTGAAAGCACTGAGGAATCCCAGTTGGACAGACTCTAATAATTAATATTTCATTGTGTTGGATTTATGTATCCTGCAGTAGTGGAGACAGTGCACCCCACAGCCTGCAGGAAAATACAGTTGTTATTTTTTTTGCCACTTTAAAGTAAAAACTGGCTGTTTTTCACTTGGTTTAGCCTGTTTTTGCTGCAGAAAGCACTCTTGTATTCATAGAATCATAGAATCACTAGGTTGGAAAAGACCTTTGAGATCATTGAGACCAACCATACCATATTCCATGATCAATGTAAGGGGAAATAATCCTGGGCATAATTGAAGAGAAAAGGGTCATTTCCCTTGCCCAAAGGGCACTGCAGCTCAAAGACATTGAAAACAGCCCTCCTTACCTGGTGCAGAGCTACCCTGGTGGCAATTACACTTCTCCAGTCATCTGAGATGTATGGGGAGGAAGAAGAGTCTGGTGTGATACTTAACCACTAATTTTGACCCACTAGGGATATTCGGGACCACAGGGAGCTGGCAGTCATTAACATGGGGGTGAGACTATGCAGAAAATTACCCTGAGCCTGTGCTCCTTGCTGGGTCATTGTTCAAGGCAGAGCTCACCTCTTGGCTTTGAAAGGTACTTGGAGGACCCTAAACAGAATAGAGTTATGCACTGGGTGGAAAGGAATCACAGAATCATTAAGGTTTGAAAAGACCTTTAAGATCATCCAGTCCAACACTGCTGTGCCTACTAAACCATGTCCTAAAGTTCCACATCTACATATTTTTTGAACACCTCTAAGGAAGGAGACTCCAGCACTAGTTTTTATCATCACTATAGACTGCACTGAGCTTCTCCAACCTCCTTCAAAGATGTGATGGTGATAGGAGAGGTGGGAGAGCGGTGAAGGAGCCCTTTCTGGTGTCTGCAGCACAAGGTAGGGCTCAGGCGCAGCACCTGAGTGGTTCAGGGCACTGCACATTGCATAAGAGAGAACTCAGCTGGAGATGGTCCAGGATGTGGGAGAAAGATGCTACAGAGACTCGGCATGGTGCTATTGCAGGCATTTGCGGAGGGGTTACCCAACCAATTGGACTTGGAGAGAGAGGGATGTTGTCCTCCAAAGGGCCTAACAGATCCTGGTGCTAGGCATGGAGAAAGATCCGTGGAGAAAGAAGGGCCCAAGCATGGCACTAAGAAGAAGCAGACAAAGCACAGAGACTTTTCAGTAGCTGGAGCTGGCAGGAAAACACAGCATGGGGATGAATCATAGATTTATAGAATGGTTTAGGTTGGAAAGGACCTGGAAACTCATCCAGTTCCAACCCCCTGCCATGGGCAGGGACATCTCCCACTGGATCAGGGTGCTTAAAGCTTCGTCCAGCCTGGCCTTGAACACCTCCAGAGATGGGGCAGCCACGGTTTCTTTGGGCAACCTGGTCCAGTGCCTCCCCACCTTCATACTAAATGAAGCAACAATTACAAAAGGCATAATAACTGCCTGGTTGCAGATAATAACTAGCAGTTTAAATACCTTGTTGGATGGACGTCATGGGGAGTTATGACGTAGATCCTTTGAGCCCAGACTCTAGGGCAGTTGCACTCACTGTGCGTGGTTGGCATCTTTCCCTTCCTCGATCAGAGCTACCAGCTTGTAGCCTCAACAGCCAAGCCCATGTGATAAATTTAGCCCTATGCCAAGCTGTGTGTGTGGGCAAGCCCAGAGAAGGGAGTCTGGAAGCAGGATGGAGCCACTGAGCCTTGAAAAAGGGTGAGCAGCAGTGCCCTGGGCAGATGAAGGCAGGCCAAGCCTCCCTGTGGTCAGCAGCCACCCATGCCGCTGAGATGAGTATCACATCAGACAGGAAAACACAAAACCACCTTTCTGAAATGCAGCCCCTGATGTGCTGCCTAACTCTCCGCAAGGCTCAGGATGAGGTGTGAGGTCTGTGTTTCATTTGCGGGGTGGTCAGCATTATAGAGATGCTGGTGGGACCTACTGGGTGATGTAACCCAAGGAGAAGGGTGATGGGAGAAGCAATGTGGCTGTCCCCAGCAAGTACCAGGGTGTGCTGCAGGACGGACAAAGACATCTCTGGAATTGTGGGACCTCCCTGGAGGGGTCTTGGGTGGGAATGATTTGGTAAATACAGCTCTAGGGGAAAATCCAGCTCTTTGTGGAAACAAGGAGTTTTCCGAAACAAAGCCAGAAATTTAAATGACAGCATTTCCCAGGCAGTGTTTGGATTCAAGCCATGTTATAAGTTGTGGTACAAATCATAGAAGAGTTTGGGTTGGAAGGGACCTTAAAGATCATCCAGTTCAAAACCCCCTGTCATGATCAGGGACACCTCCTACTGGATCAGGTTGCTCAAGGATCCATCCATCGTGACCCTGAACACTTGTAGGGAGGGGGCACTCATGACTTCCCTGTGAAACGTATTCCAATTTTTCACCACCCTCATCGTGAAGAATGTCTTCCTAATGTCTAGTCAAAAGCTTGCTCTCCTCCTCCCCCTTACCTCCCCTCAATTTAAAGCCATTCCCCCTCATCCTATCACTCCAGGGCCTCAGAAATACTCCCTCCCCAGCTTTACTGGAGCCCGTTCAGGTACTGGAAGCTGGTCTAAGGTTTCCTTGGAGCCTTTTCTTCTCCAGGGTGAACAACTCCAACTCTCTCAGCCAGTCCTTAGAGCAGACCAGCCCTCTGGTTATCTTTATAACCCTCCTATGGATCTGTTCCATCAGTTCCATATCTTTCTTATGCTGAGAATTCCAGAACGGACACAATACCCCAAGGGGAATCTCAAAAATAAATTTATTTTTTTTATTTTGATTGTCTTTCTTGACTTCATAAAACATTTGATTTCAAGCATTGCTAACTGAAATGACCTTCAGGGTCTCATGCTGTGGCCTTCACTGATGTATCTAAATGCTGGATGCCTCAGACTGTGCCTGCACCCTGACCTGTAAAGAGCTAGACACTTCTAGGGTGACTCCCCCTCTCCTAGAACAGGTGTCGAAGATTGGGGTTGTGGGGTTCAGTGGAGACCCTCAACACTTTCCAGAAGACCAAGGCAAGTGAGTTAGAGACACCTGCTGTTTACATGCCTAAATTAGTTGCTTTGGATTTGAGCCTACCCAAGAAAAATAAAAATAAAGAGGAGGTGGAGAAACTATCAAAAAAACTCCACCTACGAGAGGAAACTTGATGGAATTTGGCACATTTCCATCAGCCTTCCATGTCTGGTGCACTAATGAATATTCTGAAATAGAGGGGGGTGGGAACAACAACAAAAACCACTTTCCTGGGAAATCCTGGATGGGTTCCAGCACACAGAGCCAGACTAAGCCCACAAGAGGGAGCTGATGCCTCTGTGCAGCGCTGGGCTTTCCACAAAGTCATAGAATCACTAGGCTGGAAAAGACCTTTGAAATCATCGAGTCCAACTGCACCTGTCCACTACTCAACCAGAGTCCTAACTACTTCATCTCCCCATCTAGTAAACACTTCCATGGATGGAGACACAACCATCTCCCTGGGCAGCCTCTGCCAGTGCCTGAGAACCCTTTCAGAGAAGAATTTTACCTAATGTCCAGTCTGAACCTCACCTGACACAACTTGAGGCCATCCTATCACCTGTCAGTTGGGAGAAGAGACCAACACCCACCCTGCTACAACCTCCTTTCAGGGAGTTGTAGACAGTGATAAAATCTCCCCTCAGCCTCCTTTTCTCCAGGCTAAACAACCCCAGTTCCTTCAGCCACTCCTCATAAGACTTGCTCCCCAGCCCCTTCACCAGCTTCGTTCCCTTCTCTGGACCACTCCACTTCGTAGTGGTGTGTGACCCTCTCTTCCTTCTTCTCCTGCAGTTGGGATGCCCTTGACACCTCTCAGAACTGCATGTAGGGAACCTTATTTTCTTGGCATCTATGAGGTCCTAGGAAATAAAGAGGGGATCAAATCAGATAGGCCTCCACCTTTCTGTTCCGTTATACGTAACTCCATCCCCTTTTTTTTTTATTTTTCTACACATTGCCTCTTTGCAATGGCTCCTTGAATGTCTTCCTGCCCCTCTAATTGTAAAATTCGCTGGTTCTCTCCCTTCCTTCCATAAATGATCACAGGCAAAAAAACCAGGACTGGCACCCATCATGCATACAAATAATGGAAAATCCACCTTTTTCCTCCTTGCCGTGCTGCCCTATCTGTTGTGAACATTCATCGTCTCCATAATGTGATGCAGAAACCTGTCATGGCAAAGCTGGGGCTGCTCCCACGTTGCTGACGCCTCCAGAAATGCTGTTCTTTGATTCACTGTGGTGCCAAGGAGCTTTTGTTAGGAGTTCTGTCAGGAACTGGGCAAGCAAACAGCACAGAAAGACTTTTCTCCCGCACTTCCCCATCACATGGGAGCTTGGCAAAGGTGTGGGCATTGCTTGGTTTAAAATGGTCTTAAGCTGCTCAATAGGTTTGATGAGGTCCAGGATGCCTTGTTTAACTCTGAATCTCCTGAAAGCGCAAACAGAGGAGCTCCAGGGCCATGGCTTGGTCCCTGACATGAGCCCAGTGCCAGGAAGAGACAGAGTCCTGTGTCCTCAGAAAGAGCAAGACGGCTACGTGCTGCCACTGACCTGTCTCTCCCTTCAGCAGGCAGGCTGCCCTCCTCTTCATCACTGCTGTGGGCGAGGAGGAGGGTTGAACCCAGTACAACCTATTATACAGCAGAGTGAGGAGGCTTGGAGAAGTGCCCCACCCTGCGAAAGCTGTGAGACTGGCTCGTTTGCTCATCACCCAGCTCCCAGCTGGATGTCAGTAGTGGTGAGAAGGGAGTGTGGTGCTTTATTCCCTTCCCACAGCACAAAAACCTCCTCAGGCTTCCCTGTATCTCCTTTCCACGTGCTCAGAGTGGTAAAAAGCTCTCCCTGGACTTGTGGACTTTGCTGCTGGGGTGGATGTCTCTGGAGACAGATG
This sequence comes from Phaenicophaeus curvirostris, assembly GCF_032191515.1. NCBI lineage: Eukaryota > Metazoa > Chordata > Aves > Cuculiformes > Cuculidae > Phaenicophaeus > Phaenicophaeus curvirostris. Next base: position 97,798,190 of record NC_091394.1, on the reverse strand, counting down.
GTCTCCCCGAGGTTTGCTGCCTGCTGTGGGGCTTAAGGATTCAGAGGAAGCAGAGCTTGATGAATTTCTAGGTCTGACCATATTTCATTTCCCAAAATACCCGCTGTCACCAAGGCGTGGTGGCAGAAATCTAGTGCTTTCCTGAGATGCTGTCCTGCTTCCAAGGAAACTGTCAGAAGCGGTGCTCAGCATCTCCCAGGCATTACTGAAATGGTCCTGCCTGCATGTCCCCATCCTCTTATTTGGAGCAAGAGTGAGCTGTGTTAGAGGCACAGCAGGGTTCCCTCAGACCCCTCCTCCCAGTCCCAACCCTCCATACTAAATTCTGCACCTGGCAGGAGTGTGAAGAAGCAGATGGTTGAAACCAAACTCCTGAGGCTGGATGCTACAGGGAGAGGCTCCAAGATGGGTAAATAACACAGGGCACAGGCTCTATCCTCCAGCCCTGACACCACACAATATGGCATGCTTGTCGCACCCTTTCCATGCCCAAAACAAGTTGATCACATCCAAATGGCCCATTGGCCTTGAGCTGTCTCCTGAACATGGTCTGGTAGGTGTTTCTTGGTATGAGTGAGTGTTGATAGTGGGCAATTGTGCAAGAGAGTGCCCTGTCCTTGGCTTATTTACGGGTATAGAAGTAGGCTTACAGCTCTTTTTTGTTATCACAGCACTTGGTGGGGCTGGCCAGGACCCCACCGTGCTGGTACAACTAGCATGAGGAACCCAGAGGAAGTAATACCTGACTCCAGCATGCGCAGCGATCGCTTGTTCAGGATATCTTGTTTTATCCTTCTTTTCCTGGCTGTCTTTCCCCACAGAAATAAAATGGGATCAGAGATGGTGGGTAGAACCCACCCAACCATCAGGACCAGGTGGCAGTGAGGGCATTGGAGATGTCGTGGTTGGGTTTTGGCTGTGGAAGTGACATCAAAGGCATTGCTTGGTGCTGTGACATGTTGGAAAGGAGAAGAGGTACACAGCACATCTGCTCTGAAAGCCATACCCAGAGGACACAGGGTGAGCTTGTGGCTGCAGAACGGGTCTGGTGCTAAGCCCACCACAGATTCATTTCTGTTTGCACTTCCTTCATCCCATCTCCCTTTCAGACTGAACAGAAGTGGGTTTTCCTCCACGTGGGGAAGCAGGAGACAGTAGCTGTAACCAAAATCAGGGCTTGATGCCAAGTGCTGTGTTTACAGCCCAGAAATAGGAGTGCACTTCCCTGGAATTTGCTTTCAGAGGAAAGAAAGTATTATGGGCTTCATTTCCCATAGGAGATCTTGTTTTCTCCCTGCTCTGCCCTGTTCCAGCAGCAGTGGTTGGGTTGCAAAGCAAAGCTGGCAGGAGAAGTGACTGCAGCTATTGCAGGTTGAGGAGCAAAAGCCACTGCTTTCCCATGCCTGTGACTTTGAGCATGTCTCCCCTCACTCAGACTTGATTTTGAGGCTCTGGGAGCCTTTGCTGAAACATTGTAAAGGCCCTTCAAGGCATGGTTGTCTTTGTCCTGACATTTGAACAAGTTGGGAGTGGGCGAAAGCCTGGTACACAGTGTGCAATCAAGACGGAGCGAGTTGTTCCTACCATGCTCTTTCTTTGGAATTCAAGAGGGTGTCTGCAAACTCAGGGTGTTTCTTCCACCTTGAAATTGCTCCTTGGATCAGTGTAGGTGGCTTTTGGTTCCCATGCCCCTCCCAGACTGTCATCTGTGAGGTTTACAAACCCTTGTTCGCGATGAGTGGTTGCACTGCCAGTGGATGGGATCGATCACAACACGTGAGCTGTTTTCTCCACTTGTGTGTGGTGGGGATGGGGTGAAAGGTGCTCTTGAGGTGGACTGATGCCTTTCTCTCCTTCTGCCCAAACACCTGTGGAAATGCATCCTAGAAAAAAAACATGCCCTGCTTTTCCAAAACAATAGTAATCTGAACAAAAACACACACAGTCTTGAATTTTTGGCCAACTCTCCTGGGAAAATACCCTTCTGCTCACCTGGTGAGGAACATGATTGTGTTCCCAGATAGCATCCTGTTTATTTCTCTGCCCTGCTGAACACACCCATCTGTCTGGGATCATTTCAGCCAGGATATTTCCTTGATCTACAACTCCTCCGCCTGCTGTGGGTTCTCCTCACAGGGGAGCAGGGACAGCCCTGCTCTCCTTGCCCTCCTTGGCCACAGTTGCAGAGGTTTCATCATGGCCATTACTTGAGGTGTGACAAGTTTCTAGATGTAACAAGGGAGGGCCCAAGCTCTTGTTCTCACCACGCAACTGGGGTTTTGGTGCTACCTGGCTGTCTCAGTAGGAGTGGGTCAGGAGTGAAACCAGAGCATCCTGATCTTCCCACGTATGCGCTGAGTTTTTCCACTTGCAATGATCTTTTCCACTCCCAGTTGCGATCTGCTTGGAAAAGATCAAACCAACAGACCCTAAAACATATTAAAAGGAGAAAGGTTGTCTGTGAAGATCATCACAGAGGGAAACATGCTTTTCTTATTTTACTCTCAGCTTTCACCTAACCTTGGAAATCACAGCTATTGGGTTTCAGAGTAGAGGATCTCTTCCAGGCCTGAAATATCCATCATGTGAGAGATGAGTCAAAAAACCTAAAAAAACCATAAGAGCATTTTTGAAAAGTGGGACTGTTTCCTTGCCTTCCAGGATGAGGTGTGCATTTCTACCCTTTATGGCAGACACAGGAAATTTTCCTTCATAGAATCATAGAATGGTTTGGTTTAGAAGGAACCCCAAAGGTCATCTGGTTCCAGCACTTTTGCCATGGGCAGGGACACCTCCCACTGGATCAGGTGCCTCCAAGCCCCATCCAACCTGTCCTTGAACACCTCCAGGGATGGGGCAGCCACGACTTCTCTGGGCAACCTGTTCCAGTACTTCACCACCCTCACAGTCAAAAGCTTCATTCCTAAGATTTCATCTCAACCTCCCCTCTTTCAGGTCTGGTCTAAGGCTTTCGTTTGTATCCCTGTGGATGGCCGTGGAGCCTCTCACGTGGAGCCAGCTGGTGCCACAGCCGTGTCCTAGATGAGTTTATCTGACATATCACTGGCCTGGCAGGTTCAAATGACTGCTCTGTACATCATCATGTAACTCTAGGATCTTAAAGTTCAATTTAAGAGCTCATAGAAACATTAACGTTGGAAGAAACCTCTAAGAACTGCAAGTCCAACCATGAACATAACACCAACATGTCTACTTAAACCATGTCCTGAAGTGCCATATTTACATGTTCTTTTAAGAAATCAAAAGGAGATTCCACTGCTTCCCTGGGCAGCCTCTTCCAGTACTTCAATACTCTTTCAGCAAAGAATTTTTTCCCAATATCCAATCTAAACCTTCTCTGGCACAGCTTGGGGCCATTTTGTCTCATCCTATCACTTATTCCTTGGCTGAAGAGACCAGCACCTACCTCACTACAACCTCCATTCCGGGAGCTGTGGAGAACAATAAGGTTGTCCCTGAGTCTCCTCCAGGCTAAATAACCCCAGTTCCCTCCGTCACTCCTCATACAACATGCTCCAGACCCTTCCTCAGCCCTCCTCTGGACAATGTCACAAAACAAAAACCCCACAGTGATCAGAAAGACACTTGTGAAGACAGACGTAAGAGCTGTCACCTACTTTTCTTCCTGTAGACGATGGCCAAAATCTTCTGTGGCAAAGCTTTTGATCAACCTTTCATAAATATTGATTCTGGCATGGTTCAGACACCCATTGCAGCCTATGATTTCCAAAGAGAGACCAGAGGATTGTTTGTCAGAACCAGCAGGAACTGCAGTACAGGAGATGGTCCTATTTTAGTGCCTGCATGTTGACTGTTCACGCCTGGAAAGAGGATCAGCAGGGCTGGACCTTGGGCAAGGGGAAATTCCCACTGACAGAGGTGGGAATTATCAACTGAGCTGCACAAGTGCAAATGTAAACAAACCTGTGGGGATCGTTTCTCCCCAAACACAGCTGGGGCCAGTGATGTCCTCCTTGGGGAGGACTGGTATTAAATTTTTGAGGAAATCTGAAGAAGGTACTGGATTTTCCCCACTCACATCTTCATCCTTCTCCCAACCATCATTCTCTGACCTTTCTCCTTCAGACCTTGTAGGTCTCCAATATTCTCCACCACAGAATAAAAACCAGAGGAGGGCCACCACAGAATAAAAACCCTTGGCCCTGGATGCAAGAAAGATGATTCATATATCTATCATATCTCTAGCTTCTTTCCTCTACAAACAGGGTGGTTACATCCAAATTACAAGGAGCAGCCCCATGACAGAGCACTGTCTATGACGGTGCTTTATGGGGTGTACCCAAGCCATGTTGATGGTCCAGTGGCATGGATGGCATTGGGGCTGGGCTTGTGCCCTGCTTGGTGAGCTAGTCTGGATCTGGCCTTTCAGGCAGGGCATTGGTAGTGATGTGAATCACAGTATGATTGACTCCACGCATGATGCTGCCCCTTGATAAGCCTCCAAATTGATGGGACTGAATTATCTCTTAAGGCATGTGACAAAATGGCTTTTATTCCCTGTTGGCTGGTAGCTGTGGCCCCAAAAGACTCAGGTTCCTCACCCGTTGTGACCAATAGCAAGGCTTCTGGTGACTGGCGCAACTGTCAAGCTGAGATGAGAGTCCACCTGGATCACCTTGTATTTCAGCCAGACACAGTTCATCTGGACTACACTCATTCCTTCCTAGCTGGAGGTTTGCTAGCATCTGTCATCTGCCACGAGGCTGACTTGGACAGCTCTGTCTTGATTTTGCAGCCCACCAGGTCAGCTACAGGCCCAGATGTACTTTGGGAAAGGGCTTTGCTTTGTAGAACAGGCTGCCTGCAAGAGTGAAGCCTTAGGTGGGAAAGGTATAACATCTCAAACAAGTCTTCCTCTTTTTTCCTGGGGTTTCTGGATCCCACGATCTCCTCCCTTCCAGTCCTTCACCTAACCCTGTTGCTATTGCATGTCCAGATGAAGTAACCCAACCTTTCCTTACCTGCTAAGGAAGGAGGAGAGGACATGACCAGATCAGCCTGATGCTGTCTGAGGCTTGGCTGGACCACTTGCCCTGTGTGCACCATCTGCATGACTCAGAGACACTGGGAGCACCACCCATGGCTGCCGCCTTCTCACCTTGTCCCATGGCCACTCCTTTCCCTGTTGAGGCTGCACTTTACAACCCTGAGCCAAAACAGAGAGTTTCCTCCCTTCACCATGGAGGAGAGCTGCGGTTGGAGCCACCTTCCAGAAAGAAAAAGGGGGAAAATGTGGAGAGCAGACATTAAAGCATTCCTGGACCTAGCAGTTCACTCCATCTCGCTGCTCCATCAAACGTCCTTTGTCCAGCTCCATTTGCACAAAAGGGCCAGGCCTTGAACAAATGCGATCCTAAGGTCTGGCACAAACACACGCTGTTGGCTGCCAAGCTTGAAGTAGGTTAAGGTTTCTTCCTTAAAATTCCCAGGCTTTCTTAACCATTTCATATCCTTTGTGACACACATTGGGCTAACACCCACCAACCCAATTTCTGCAGCAAGATTCACCCTTCTGCCCTCCTATCTCTTTTTTTAGTCCCTGGGAAAGTAGTTTTAACACCTCCATGCTGTATTCTCTGCAGTCTCCTGACACCATCTGGACTTCCCACTACTCCAGTTATCTTTGCCCTGGCTTTTCTTCCAGCTCTCTTCTCTTGCTTGAAAAAACGTGGGCTGCTCTCTACTTCAAAGGAGACCTGTCCCCTGCCCCACCTCCATGGTGCTGGTTGGAGCCCAGAGCCCTTGCAGTGGCCCTGGACGTGAGTGCAATAACAACAGCACACAAGAACAGCATGTTTTTGGGGCTTGGCCAGACCCTATTCTGAGTCCCAATGCTTTCACAGTCTCCTTCTTCAGGGACACAGGGCCAGGGACCAGGTGATGCCCCAGGTGCCTTTCCCATCCAGGCCTCCTAGAGGACCCTGTGGTCTGACTCCAGTGACTGATTAAACTTGGATTTATGGAACTGTATAAAATGCTATTCAACCCATGAAGAGTTGTGGTTAATACTTTGTGCTCTGCGCTTAACAACATGTACATTTTGCACAGCACTAAGTGACACCATCATAGGAGAAATGATGAGCATCGACACTTTCCTCTCATCCCATCTTATTTCTCACCCCCACTTTGCCTTGTCTTTAATTATTTTCCCCTAAGCTTTGTGTGTTTGCTTTGATTTATTTTGCTTTGTATCGATATTTCTCAACTCCCTACTTTTCTCTTTCCAGTTCTGTGTGAAATATTAATCTTGTTTATTATTATTAACCTGCCCTTTCTGTAATCTATTTAAATGCTTTCTCACATTTCCACTTCCTACAGATCATTTCTCACTTGTAGATTTTCTATTCAGCCGCACTTTGCTTTAACAGCATCATTTATTTACTGTTCATTTATTTGTTTTCATCTCAAAGCCTTTCTTCTTTCTTGTTGCGGGCTGTGTTCATGCATTTCTCTTTTCTTTCTGCTGAGGAGCTACGTTTTTCCACTTGGTTGGCTCTGAGATGAGCTGGATTCAGTGCTACAATTCAGTTTCACTTCTATATTTCTGATGCGGTTGGAAGGGAAAGAAGTTTTGCTTTCTTTTTCCCCAGCTGTCTGAAGGAAGCCTGGCTATTATACGTAAAACAAACATGTAGACTAATACTTACTATTTCCCCTCATGCTCCAGCAGATGATGTTTCCTGCCTGAAGTTGTTCATTCATGTATTGATACAAAGTCTTGTTCTCAGAGTATGGCTTTTTCACAGATTATTTCTGAAATATAGTTGCTACATTAGTTGTCACGTGGATGTTTCAAATCCTTGCTGAAAGAGGAGGTAATTAAAGATTCATGCTCAAGGTCGAGGCGAATCCAGAGAATAGAGTGGATGACTGAAAATGAGATACTCATCCCCTCCAACATGCTCTGGGCACAGGCAGAGACTGGAATTGTTGGGAGCTGAAGCTGCTATAGAAAAGGAGGAACTGGGCAAAGGAAGAATGACTGGAAGCAGAAGTCTCATAGGAGGGGTTGGACATGGGGCCATCTGCCCAGGATCTGGCAGACAGGTGATCAGAGGAAGAACCATGAATCGAGATCTGAACAGGCTGGACCGCTGGGCTGAGACCAATGGCGTGAGGTTTAACAAGGCCAAATGCCAGGTCCTGCACTTGGGGCACAACAACCCTATGCAGTGCTACAGACTAGGAGAAGTCTGTCTAGAAAGCTGCCTGGAGGAGAGGGACCTGGAGGTGTTGGTTGACAGCCAACTGAACATGAGCCAGCAGGGGCCCAGGTGGCCAAGAAGGCCAATGGCATCCTGGCTTGTATCAGAAACGGCGTGACCAGCAGGTCCAGGGAGGTTATCCTCCCTCTGTACTCGGCACTGGTGAGACCGCTGCTCGAATACTGTGTTCAGTTCTGGGCCCCTCACTACAAGAAGGATGTTGAGGCTCTGGTGCGAGTCCAGAGAAGAACAACGAAGGTGAAGGGGCTGGAGAACAGGTCTTATGAGGAGCGAGTAGCGGCTGAGAGAGCTGGGGTTGTTTAGCCTGGAGAAGAGGAGGCTGAGGGGAGACCTTCTTGCTCTCTACAACTACCTGAAAGGAGTCACTACCAAGTGACAGGGGACAGGACAAGAGGGAATGGCCTCAAGCTCCATCAGGGGAGGTGCAGACTTGACCCCAGGAAAATAATTTTCATGGAAAGGGTTATTGGGCACTGGAACAGTCTGCCCAGGGAGATAGTTGAGTCACCATCCCTGGAAGCGTTTAAGGGACATGTGGATGAGGTGCTGAGGGGCATGGTTTAGTGATAGATAGAAATAGTTGGATTTTATGTTCCAGTGGGTCCTTTCCAACCTAGTGATTCTGTGATTCTGTGACTCCCTGGGGAGTAATTTGGCCAACAAAAAGAGCATCTAGGTGTTCCTTATTCTGTTTTCACACCATTTGTGACCTTACAAACCTTGACTCTGAGCTCCTCTTGATCGTTTCTCTCTCTAAAGGTGAAGGGTCCAGATCTGCCAAGATGCCTTCTTGATCAGGACTTGTTTTATTTCTCAGTCATTTTTGCTCGCATTTGTAGTTTAACTCCTGCAGCCCTTTCCACACACTGTCTGCCTCTGCTGCCTCCTGAGTCATTTCGTAAGAGGTGATGAAGTGGTTGTGGGAGCAGAAGGAGGGAGCCCAGAAGGACTGGAAAGGTCATGTGGGACTGGAAAAACCTGACAGAATCCAGAGCTGGTCTATAGGCAACAACAAACATCATCGCTTGGAAACCCTGGATGATTCTGGAGGACAGAGATGCAGCACAAAACAAATGCATTGGATCCCATCCATGTCTGGAGGATGGAAGCCTCCGAGTGACAGTGTCCAGGCATGAATGGTGTCATTGCAGGAAGGATGCAAGCTACTTTTCTGCTTACTTTACTTCAGTAGATGTGAGATAGCAAGGAAGATATTTTTTACAATGAGGGTAGTGGAACCCTGGACCACATTGCCCAGAGAGGTGGGAGATGCCCCATCCCTGGAACCATTCAAGGTCAGGTTGGATGGGGTTCTGAGCAACTTTATCTGGCTGGAGATATCCCTGCTTGTTGCAGAGGTGTTGGACTAGATGACCTTTAAAGGTACCTTCCAAACCATTCTATGATTCTATTAATTCTGAATGAATTGGACAATCTCATGAAAATCTTCCTTTTGACTCCTCTCTCACTTCCCACAGGTACAAAGATCTCATATCATAGGAGAGAAAAAGGATGGGAGACACCAGGTGATGCTTACTATCTTGCAAGTGATGAACCAACTCAGACTGGCACAGCTGCTTCTACTTTGCTCCAGGTTTTGTAGTTCAGCCCAACTGAGTAAGAAGGGACTCATGTTTGAATCAGAAAAATTGCTCCCCAATTTAGCAATGCAGACACGATCAGCAGGAGCAGGCCCTGGAAAAAAAGATTGGATCTGAACGAGACATAAAATATTCTATCTGGAGCCTCGTAATAGGTTCCTACGCACAAACACACCCATCACTGATCACATCTTATATGCTGTCACTCCCCAAATGTCAAATTACTGTAATCAAAGGAACTGAGAGTAAACGCTGTCCCAGTATAAAAACTTACTGTGGTGCACATTCACACACTGCTCAGGCTTTGAGGGCACAACAACAATGAAGGCTTTTCTGATTGCCTTGCTGGTGGCAGTCCTGTGTGCCAAGCAAGGTAAGGAGATATAGAGGTGGGGAGAGCCAGATGGAGGGGATGAAAATACCACAAAATAAAATAGGGATAATGCATGGAGCAGAAGATTTGATGATTCTTATTGCAGTAGGTGAAGTCTTGGTAGTGCAGTTTGGCACGACCTGCATCAAACAATGTTTAGTGTGGTTGAGTATTAGCTTTTGGGCGAGGTCTGCCGAGGTACTTATATCCCAAAGAAGAGCTCAAAGCTTTGATTTCTCACACCTTCAAGTATCGAGCTCCAACCACTCACATCTGAAGACAGACATGTGAACTGGAAAACGCTAATAGGAATGAATCTGGTCTCACAGTTTTGCATTTGGTTTTATTTTTGATCCTGGATGAAATTTGAGGAGCTGGTGATAAAGGCATTATGGCTGGCATTGGCACCACATCTTCTGCCAGCATTTCACTTTATTTCCTACAAAATTGCAATAAAGAACCTAGGTTGCTGGCAGATATTTGAAAGCCTAAGAGCTCTTTGTTCCTAGCTGTAAAGAGCTTTCTTAAGTGTCTGGGAGTGAGTACGTTTCTAATGGGATCCACAATGCTCTGTGCTTGTCCTCTTCCAATAGGAGGTGCAGATATAACTAGATAATTATGTAGAAATGTCCAGCTGAGAAACATTGGCTATGTGCATCTATTTGCAATCCTGAGTATTCCTGCAAGCCTTTTTACACTGTTAAGGCTATTTCTGGCTGCATTTGCAAAACCAGAACTAATGGAGGGTGGAGGTCAGACGCAGGCAAGGCTTTATAACAGCTCTAACGGTTTAAGCTGTGATTGTTTCCTGACAAGGAGGGATTTTCCTTGCATCAGTTAGTGAGCACAAGTTCATTTCATTTGCTTTTGTGCACACGCTGGGGTCTCGGCTCCATCTGCAGCAGGAAGTGGTTTGAAGAACTTTTTGAGACTTGACAGAAAGCACAGAGAGCACTACAGGGACTGTAAACTGCAGTAATACCTGCCAGGCAGTGTCTGGGGTTCAGGAAGGATGGGGAGGATCTCTTGATGAGGGAGTGCAGGGATGAGGGGGAGCAGTTTTAAGCTGCAGGAGGGGAAATTTAGATGAGATATTAAGAAGAAATGTTTTCCTGTGAGGGTGGTGAGGCACCGGCACAGGTTGGTCAGAGAAGTTGTGGCTCCCCCATACCTGGAGGTGTTCAAGTCCAGGTTGCATGAGGCTTTGAGCAGCCTGATTCAGGGGAAGGTGTCCCAGACCATGGCGGGGGGTTAGAACTGGATGATCCTTAAGGTCCTTTCCAACCTAAATCATTCTGTGATTCTATGATTCTATGGTCTGCAGAGGGACATGAGCCCACAGCTCAAGTTGGGGAACCTCCAGACAAGATCTGAGAGGCTTAACGTATCCAAATGATGAAGAAAGAGCAAGTGCTGAATAGTCAGTTAAAGAAAAGTTAAAACCAGGATGTGATTTTATCTGCTGTTATGGAGAGCATCTGCACTTGCAAAACCTGGCAGTAGAAAAGAGCATCTGTGTAGGTTTCAGAGCAAGATGGTCAGTCAGATGCTGAGACACCCAGAGCTGACTCCAGAGCTGTACCAAAGGCACATGAGCTCCCCTGCATCACAGAGGGGAGGCCCTTTCTTCTCCTACTTGGGGTAGTTTGGACCTAAAATGGCTTTTAATTCTCTTATAAGACTGCTTTTTGGAACTGTCTAACCAAGCGTCAAGGGCAGGTTCAGCTTCAGAGATGAATTTGAACAAAGAGTTGCTGAGCTTTGGAAAGTCCATAGGAGGAGTTCCCTTGTTGAAAATAGGTTTAAATTCAATTGAAAGAGGTTATTCTGTGCAGAAAGAAGAGCCTTCCTGAGCTATCAATGCCAGGAAGAACTGAACCAGGGAAATTTCAGCCTAATGGAGAACTCTCCCTAGTGTGCAATTTGGTCACTTTCAACCAAGAGATTTCCATCACTGGTGACAATGGAGCAGGGTTTCCTGAGAGCAGGTCAACTGCATCTGTCACCCCTGCTCAGAAATGAGGAGCATTTTATGGGATGTCAAACAGGAGGGAAAGTTTCCACCAGTTATGAATGTATCTCCAGGGAACGAGAGGGCATGTGCTTGAGTTTCCAGCATGGCCAGTTTGGAAGTTGAACTTGATTTGCTTCAGTTTAGCTCAGAAATATATATCCTACCTCCTTTGGGCTTTGTAATAGATCTGTCTCAGCCCTGCTAATAATATCTCTGAGAACTTGTTTTTACAGGCACTGGTAGAAATAATCTCTCTATTGTCCAGAGCAACGTCTCCCAGGGAACTCCCTTTAATGCTGCTCCGAGTTCAGTAATTTAACTCACGGGGGTGTCGTAGGTTTTAATTAATTCATGTCTGTGCAGTGTTTTGCAGATGCAGTCTGAAAATACTAAAAACTAAGTCTCCACTTGAGAACAGTGGTGGTTAATCCTCTCCTCGCTAGAACTATACTGGATCCAGCTGGGCAGGTTGTGAGCTCTGCTACCGCAGGTTGGCTGTCAACCAGGCAATGTGGAACCAGGGGAGAAAGAAAGGTCACCTGAGACTGCTGCTCAGGCTGAAAAAATAGGTTCTCAGGTTTAAACACTGAAAAACTCAATCAAAGACAGAAAATTGGTTTTGGTCTGTTTGTTTGCCTTTTCAGCTTCATTAATTGAACTCAGCCTCTTATTTCACTTGTCATGAAAACTTGGTCATAACATGGTTTTCACTTTGTAATATATTTTCCAAGAAGGCACATGGGGTGTGTTCGTTGATGAGAAGCTCAACATGAGTTGGCAATGCACACTCGCAGCCCAGAAGGCCAACCTTGTCCTAGGCTTGATCTAAAGAAGCGTGGCCAGCAGGGCAAGGGACGGGACTCTTACCCCCTACTCCACTCTTGTGAGACCTCCATGTGGAGTCCTGTGTCCAGTTCTGGAATCCCCAACAAAAGGAAGATATGGAACTGTTGGAATGGGTCCAGAGGAGGGCTACGAAGATGATCAGAGGACTGGAGCACCTCTGCTATGAGAACAGGCTCAGAGAGTTGGGATTGTTCAGCCTGGAGAAGAGAGGGCTCCAGGGAGACCTTACAGCTGCCTTCCAGTACCTGAAGGGGGCACACAAGAAATCTGGGGAGGGACTTTTTCCAAGGGCATTGACTGATAGGATTAGGGGGAATGACTTTAAATTGGAGGGGGGAAGGTTTAGACTAGATATTAGGAAGAAAATCTTCAGGTTGGATGGGGCCTTGAGCAATCCAATCCAGTGGGGGATGTCCCTGCCCATGGCAGGAGTTTGGAACTAGATGATCTTTAAGGTTCCTTCCAACCCAAACCATTCTATGATTCTATGATTATTTTGACTCTTTGTTCCCAGGAGGGAATTGCTGGAAACCATTAATGTGTGTCGTGTGTGCTCTTTCCAGCTTCCTCCCTGTTTTGCTACATATGTGAAAATGAGCACTCCAACTGGAACTGTTTTAAAACCTACAAGTGTGAAGACCATGAGAATTACTGTATAACCACATACACTACTGGTGGACTTGGTGAGTAGTGGTGCTCTGTGATCAACTACCTATAGGAACGTTCCTCATCACCTTGTGGCAGGGCTGTCTGGAACACACAGGTATTCATGAGTAGACCCTGTTGCTTGATCTGAGAGCTCATATGCTTGCTTTGTGATGGAGGATGAGAAGGGATTGGATGTAAGTAATGTGATTTTAGAAACCTAAAATGCATTGGCAGTGATTTTTTGCTGTCCTATAGGAAGTATGATGTGCATTTCTATCAAGGACATTCTAGTGTCGTCCATTTGATCCAGGTTGTGTGGATACTCGCTTGACACTCATCAAATCTGCTGACAGTGCTTATTGCTCAATTGCAAATTAAACACAGTGCAGTATACCTCCTGTCATTCCTATCATCCTCTAGTCAGCTTTTGCAGAACAATCTTAAATAAACGCTTTCCTTTCTTGTCTGTTCTCCACCCAGGCAAGGATGGAGGAGGACACCGCATCACCAAGAAATGTTCTGTAGACTGTCCTGAGACGAATGTGAACTTTGGCCTGGTGGCTTATTCCACTACATGCTGTAGCAATTCCCTGTGCAATATCAGTGGTGCCAACAGCATAAAAGTCAGCTACGCCGTGATGCTCCTGGGAATTGTGGCCAGTTTGATCTGTGTCATCAAGGCAGGAGTGTGATGAGAAGTAGGAGAAGATGTGACAACCCAAGAACCTACAAGGTATTCCCCAGCTGAGAAACCAACATCCTCTGTCAAGTGTATTCAGCAGAGTCTATGCTACCCTGTTTTTTCCAAGACGTTGCTTCAGATTCCCATCCACAAAATGGTTTGGCAGTGTAGCTCCTATTTTTTTCCCCATGTATCATTTGTTGTTTTGTACTAATTTTCCCCAGGAAAGCTCTTTTGATAGCATGCGTGTGACAATTGTCAGACAAAATAAAGATTTATGTTATTCTAGAGTATGTTTCCTATACCACACTAAGATCAGCCTGAGCAAACAGCTCTGCCAGAAAGGGCTGTAGTCTGAATCTCTACTTCACATTGAATTCCTCTTTTCAGCATCTGGGAGCCTTCTCGTGGCTGCCTTTCTCAAATGACTCAGTTGCATCCAACAGCTCAAGACACACACTCCATAAAGCAGAACGCCTGATCACTGAGTGCTAACAAATGAAGATGTCAGTTTGGAAAGGTCAAAGATGTTTGTGCTGTTCCCACTACAAGTTTTGTAACTGCTAACACACAGGACTGGGGGTTTGGCAGGTACTGGTTGTGCTCCTGGCTGTGCTGCAAAGTTCTCATGTGATCTCTGCAGGGTGGATGGTTGCAGCTTTTAAAATAAGTAAAGGTCCCACACCAAGATTCTGGAGATGTCGAAGATAAGGATGGTGCTCCTGGAACCTTTCTTCATAAAAAGGTTCTTCTCCTTGTCTCCTTGGAGAAGATGTTGTGGTCTGACTGATTGCTCATGACCTCCCTGCAGGGACAGGGAAATGGGCAGAAAGAGCCTGGCAGAGGCAATGGGCGTCTGATTTGGTGGGAAGAATTCTGCTCCTTCTCTTTCCTCTGTCACTGCTGCATTGGAGGAGATGGGGTGGATGCCTTGCAACTCTTGGGGTGGAGATCACCTGCAGCTCTTGGAGGAGCAGAACTATAGCTAAAATGGGAAAAATACATGCACTCTTGGAGCTGGATGATGTGTAATCCACAGCTATGCAGTTTACAAGTGCAGTGCTGTATTTTGGGAGGGCTTATATAGAGGTGGCGCCTGGAAAAAAGCCCTGATGATTGCAGCCCTGATGGATTTGAGGGGAGTCGTGATCCATCCAGTGCTCAAAACAGGCTGCAAAGTGCATGCATTTCTGTCTAATGAGGAGAAATCACAGTACTGGCCAATGGCTGTGAAGATGGGATTACATTAACTCATCCTATAAAGGTTTAATTTCTGGGCAAGGAGGATGTTCTGGCATTTATTAAATGGACTAGCTGAAGAATGGTAGTGTTGTAGTGTTTCTGTGCTGAGAGACCACAGAAACTTGGGTTTTTTACACTTTTTTTTAACCACTTTTCCTATATGTTAATCACAATAATTTCTGAAATGATTTTCAAAGCTTTTGGCCAACTTGAAAATCTACATTTAGCAAAAACATCCAAATTTCACACTTACTTTTAAGTTTCAGCTTTTCTCTCATGAAATCTATTGTGTTTTCACAAAATATAGAACTTGTTTGCCATTCTCACATGAAAATTTCAACCAGGTTGAGAACAAGCTCATAGAATCATAGAATCACTAGGCTGGACAAGACCTTTGAATCATCAAGCCCAACTGTACCTGTCCACTACTAAATCGTAGTGGACATCTACATGTCTTCTGAACACGTTCAGGGATGGGGACTCAATCATCTCCCGGGGTACCCTCTTCCAGTGCCTAAGAACCCTTTTGGTGAAGAATTTTTTCCTAATGTCCAATCTGAACCTGCCCTGGTGCATCTTAAGGCTATTCCCTCTTGTCCTACCACCTATCACTTGGGAGAAGGGACCAACCCCCACCTCTCTGCCACCTTCTTTCAGGGAGTTGTAGACAGTGATGATGTCTCCCCTTAGCCTCCTTTTCTCCAGACTAAACAACCCCAGGTCCCTCAGCTGCTCCTCACAAGACTTAAGCAAAACACTCTCCACTCAGCAACTGTGTCAAAGGAAATAAACCTTTCCATCTCATTCTCAACCCCCAGTTAAATCCCCTGTTATTCCTTCCAAAATCTTCTTGAGGAGAACAAGACTTATGAGGAGTGGCTGAGGGAACTGGGGCTGTTTAGCCTGGAGGAAGCTGAGGGGTGACCTTATTGCTCTCCGCAGCTCCCCGAAAGGAGGTTGTAGTGTGGTGGGTGCTGGGCTCTTCAACCAAATGACAGGATGAGAGGAAATGGCCTCAAGTTGCACAAGGGGAGGTTTAGATTGGATATTAAGAAAAAATTCTTTACTGAAAAAATTGTGAAGCATTGGAAGAGGCTGCCCAGGGCAGTTGTGGAGTGTCCACCTCTGGAGGTGTTCAAAAAACTTGTAGACGTGGCTCTTTGGGACATAGATTAGTAGGCATGGTGTTGGTGTGCTGATGGTTGAGCTTGATGATCTTAGAGGTCTTTTCTAACCGTAACAATTCTATGATTATAGCTTCTAAATAGTTATAAGCTCTGATACTATGTTCTCATTTGCCTTGGTCCCTATGGTGTCCTAATCATCTGTGTTCTTTATACCCCCATGGGGTCTTTTCAGTCACCACCTGGCCACTGCTGAGAGATGAAGATAATATTAACTTCAGGGGGACATGTGGGATTGGTCAGAAGTATGCAGGATGATTCAACGGAAAATCCTAACTGTCAGAAACTCTGCAATATCTCCTTTAAGAAATCTAGCCTTGACATCTCAAAATCTCAGCAGCTTGCAGAAGGCAAGAGATATTTTAGTTTTTGCTTGGATGAGACTACAAGGGAGGAGGGGTGGAAAAAAAGCGCCTGTCTGAGCTGCTATTTCTGTACCTGTTAATGGATGCTGTTGGCTGAAATAAATGTGAGTGTGGGCTGCCTCTGCAGCGCAATGTACGGGCTGCAGAATGGCATCGCCTTGTGACTAGATCTCCTTTTTCTGCTGGTACCTCAAATCGTCAGCAATAAAAGTTGATTTACCAATAAAGACTCAGGAAATCTCTTCTGGACTGAGGAAATAAAATATTTCGGAAGAAAGAGAGTATTGTGCTGCCTTATATACAAGATATCAGCCTCTGTTTTCCTCCTGCCTGGTACTTGACAAACGCATTGGCTTTATGAAGCCAAACAATGCCCCTCCTTTGAGCTTTCTTGGTTAATTGCCACTCTCTTCCAACTGAGTTTCACACTCTACCTATTGAGAAAGCAGAAATTTCCTCACCTTAGTCATGCAGGCCTCCATACTAATAATATTTTTACACCTAATTTAGAGGTGTTGGAAAGACTTACATCACCTCAAGATCTAGACATGCCTATTTGGTGAGATAATAACTGTAGGTGGGTCATACTGGAAGGGCAAATATTTAATGGGAGATGGAAATCTGAGCAAATTTGAGACTACAAAAATGGGGAAATAAGGCAGATGGAGAGCAGCAAGGGGCAGAGTCACTGGCAGAGCACTGGGGCACACAGGTTGCTCCTGCGGCTTGGAGTGTCACGTGAAAGGGATCCAGCTGGACCATTTCTGGGACTGTTCTTTCATGCCCACGACTAGATGGCACAAAGACAAGTGTGGGAGGAAAAAGCAACAGCAATCAGAAGAAGATGGGGAAGATTCTGATTTTTTACAGGCATACAGGATGAAACATGATAAAAAAGGAGAAAGAAAGCACCATATGGAAACCTAGTGGTATTTCACATAATTTTGGCTGGCTATAATTTTTTTTTCTGATGGCTTAATGAGATGAAATCCTTGATCAAGCAATCCTCTGTTCTCCGTGTTTCAACTGGTTTGTTTTTTAATCCTTGACATTTCTTTCACTTGCAATTCATGAAAAAAATCATAGTTTGTTCAATGCGATGGGGGCAGATGCTATTTCTGTTTTTTAATTTGAGTGGCCATTGTCATTGCCCAATGGAATTTATTTTCTAATAAAATAAGAGAGAGATTGTAACGGAGAGGAGTGTCTGGAGAGCTGTCTGGCGAAGTAGCTGGGGGTGTTGATTGATAGTCAGCTGAATATGAACCAGCAGTGTGCCCAGGTGGCCAAGAAGGCCAACAGCATCCTGGCCTCCATCAGAAATAGTGTGGCCAGCAGGGCCAGGGAAGTAATCCTTCCTCTGTTCTCGGTGCTGGTGAGGCTGCACTTCAAATACTGGGTTCAGTTTTGGGCTCTTTACTACAAGAACGACATTGAGGGGCTGGAGCATGTCCAGAGAAGGGCAACAAAGCTGGTGAAGGATTTAGAGCACAAGACTTATGAGGAGCAGCTAAAGGAGCTGGGATCATTTAGTCTGGAGAAAAGGAGATTGCAGGGAGGACATGTCACTCTCTACAAGTCCCTGAAAGGATGTTGTAATGAGGTGGGGGTTGGTCTCTTCTCCCTGGTAGCCAGTGACAGAACAAGGGGAAACAGCCTCAAGATGCACCAAGGAAGATTTAGGCTGGATATTGGGAGGAATTTCTTTCCTGAAAGAATTGTCAAGAGTTGGAAGAGGCTGCCCAGGGAGGTGGTTGAGCCACTATCCCTGGGGGTGTTTTAAAGACAAGAAGATGTTGTACTTGGGGACATGGTCTAGTGGCAGACTTAGTGGGGCTGGAATGATGGTTTGAATTGATGATCTTATACGTCATTTCCAACTGAAATCATTCTATGAGTCTAATAAGAGAACATTTTCCCTCTGATAAAATATCCAACTTTCTGAATGGAAATATTTTGAATTGTAGTCTTCTAAAGGCCCACAGAAAATGATGTCTGGTCCCCTGTGAAATGCAGTGGAAGGATAGCGCTCTTGTGATCTAGCTGCGTTGATGATCCTAGGAGACATTTTGTAGAAGTTTCAATCCCCATTTCCATTTCAAATTCAATGCATTTCCATATGAGCTAAAACAGTGTGCAAGGATCTTCAAGGATGCAGCTTGATCTGAGACCCAAGCTGGCCTGGAAAAGAAGACATTCCTCTTCTCACGTGGACACTGTTTCAGTTTAGTGTTTTGCTTTTCCTCCACTTCTCCAGAATTAGAAACTATTGCATACTTAAGACCAGACGAACAAGCTGCATTGTGAAACAACTTGGAAAAGAACAAGGGGAGAATATACGCCCATTTACATTTCTAACTAAGTGTACTTCCACATGCAAGCGCTGACACAACAACCCTATAGCAATTATCTTAACACCAAAGCAAACATTGCAGAGGTATAAAACCTGCCCTGGATGAGTCCTGCTTCTTTTGGACGCTGTGAGACCTGTAAAGGATGAAGACATCTCTCTTTGTCGTGTTCGCTGTTGCCCTGTGCACAGAGAGTGGTGAGTCTCCAATGATTGCTTTGCATTAGCAAGACCCCCAGCACTGGGGCATGTCTTTGATATAGCAGGAGGACAACAGGATTTGGTAGCACAAATAGTAAAACTGAAGGGTCATTAGACTCCAGAGAAATTTCCAGTGCTCAGGATAAGAAACCAGGCAATTTATCCCCACCAGAATTTGGAAGGATCTGAAGTCAGGGATGAGGTGCCCACCTCACCTGACTTGTGCAGTCCCAGCCAAATCTTTGAGTGGTACAGTGGAGGAAGCTGAGAGCCCTTGGTACAGCTCTGTGAGAACGGGGCTTAGCTGACAGCTACAGAGAGCTGGACAGGCAAAGGGTACAATACAGCTGCAAATGTAACCTATAACTACAGCTTGATTTTTATTTTCACTTCCTTGATTATTGGTTGCAATTACAAACCATCATTGCCTAAATTAGTACAGATGGCCATGCCACAAGAAGATGCAATTCTGTCTCCCATCACTTTCTTGCAGACCTGCAACTTTGCTAACATTCATCCCAGGTCTGGAATGGAGACACAAAGTCTCATTTTCATTCTGATAAATGGAATCTGTTTCTTTCGAGATAGATGCACTGGGGACACGTGCTTTAACTC
Source organism: Phaenicophaeus curvirostris (assembly GCF_032191515.1). Classification (NCBI taxonomy): domain Eukaryota; kingdom Metazoa; phylum Chordata; class Aves; order Cuculiformes; family Cuculidae; genus Phaenicophaeus; species Phaenicophaeus curvirostris. The sequence goes on along the minus strand of NC_091394.1, from coordinate 97,778,801 downwards.
TGTCTGTCGGGGCTCTGCCAAGGACCACTGCCTGTGTCTCTGGAAGAGGCTCTGTTTGCACAGGAGTGGGCTGTGGGTCAGCCAAGGAACAGAGGGTGCAGCCCTGAATGCGTCTTTGATTATTCCAGAGGAAATAGTTGATTTCCTCAGCTTGTGTGGCTTTTGCCTTATTGCAAACTGAATTTTTCTCACGCTTTGCTGTAGGACTTTACTTTCAAATTACTGGCCATCCTGGTTCTAGTCTGGCAGAGCACTTTAATGCATATTGAATTTGAGGCTGTAAATGTTCTTACTGCGGGACTTCACAGGCTTTAAACTTGGCATGAGCTAAATCATCGTGCTCAATGGGGTTGAGAAAGTTGAGGGCAATAAAAAGTTCCTTTCCTGCAGCTTATCAATGCAATCACATTTTTAAAATGATCACATAAGGAGACAGCAAACTTACCAAAGGAGTTGGTGAAAATTAACACATACGCAGCGCTACTTCACTGTGCAATCTAGCCAGAAGGCTGGCTGCTCTTCCAATTAATCCTGAACCTGACTGATTTTAATGGTGCAAAGTCTTCATCTGCCAGCACTTGCACTTCCTAATGCTTTACAGTTGTAAAGTGTTTATCTGAGTGGCTCAAATTATTCCCATGAAAATCTTCCTTGAGGAATTTTTGTTCTTCAGTTAGAGCAGAGGTCTTGCTAGGTGCTGACAGATCTCCAAGGCAGCCTGGTTTAACCCTAGATTTGCATCCTGAGTGAGGCACATTTCTAAAGAAATATTCTTCCCTTTCCCCATTCAGCCATAGATACCATAGAATCATAGAAACATAGAAAGGTTTGGATTGGAAGGGACCTTAAAGATCTCCAGTTCCAAATCCCTACCATGGGCAGGGACAGCTCCCACTGGAGGTGCTCATAGCCTCATCCAACCTGGTCTTGAACACCTGAAGGGATAGGGCATCCACCTCTCTGGGCAATCTGTTCCAGTGAATCACCACCCTAACAGGAAAAAGATTTCTCCCCATATCTAATCTAAATTGCCCTTCTTTCAGCTTAAAACAATTAACCTTTGTGATACCCCTGTGCTCCGTCATAAAGAGATCCTCTTCTGCTTCCCTGGGGACCCTTTCAGTACTGGAAGGCTGCTAGAACATCTCCCTGGAGCCTTCTCTTCTCCAGGCTGAAGAACCCCAACTCTCTCAGCCTGTTCTCAAAGGGGTGGTGCTCCAGCCCTTGGATTATCTTCATGGCCCTCCACTATCTCAACAGGCACAATGAAATCAGAACTGGTTTTCAGTATTAAAAGCAATTGTTCTACTTACCAGTACAGGGGATCAAAATCGTTCTATCTGACTTCTGGGCATTACTAAGCCACCTGGTGAGGAGCACACCTGCCTTTAGAAGTCCTCTATAGTAAATGGTGAGTGAGAGTTAAACCTCCTGAACACAGAAAGAAGTTGGCAAAATCACCCCGAAGGTGCTTTCCCTGACTCTTGGCGGGGTCTCAGAACAATTTCACTCTTAAATTTGGGAGGCTGGGGTGGAGCAGGACTTGGGCATGCTCCACTGTTTCCTCAACAGATCCAGGAAGCTTTTCTCAGAATCATCTTGATGAAGGAAATTGCATTAAGTAATGAATAAAATTAGTTACATGTCTGGAAAACCCAGTTATGTTAATTAAGGGATAAAACAGGTTACACGCCTGGAAAACTTCCGGTCAGTTTGGGGACTCTGTTCTAGAATGTGTTTATTCTAGGAGGGAAGGATTGTTCCCAGTGGAATGCATCAGGAATGTGGGATTTGCACAAGAAAAGCCACAATCATTTGAGTGCAGATAGTGTAAAGGAGGTTCCTCAACTTAAAACTGTAGAATGATTTTTGTTGGAAGGGACCTTAAAGATCATCCAGTTCCAACCCCCTTGACATGAGCAGGGACACCTCCCACTGGATCAGGTTGCTCAAAGCTTCATCCAACCTGGCCTTAGACATCTCCAGAATGTTAAAATAATAAATGTAGCCAGCAATGTCAGGAGAATACTGACTATAAGAGTCAGGCAGGACAGTCAAGAGAGTCTGGAGACGGAAATGACCATGACCAAGGCAGGACACAAATTGTGACAGTCTTGGTATCAAGTCAGAGTGAGCTGTGTGCCAGGTCTGAAGCTTTTGAAAGCATAAGGGTGTTGAGCATGGGAATTGAGAGAGATGGGATCGTATTTGGTGCAAGCCTGGTTCCCTCACAGCTGCATCCTTTGCTACCTGCTCTTTATTGAGAAGCCACAGAGGGAAAAGTGTGATCTGTGAGAACTTCAGACCATGAGAAGAAATTGATGGTTAGTGCTGGGGGTCTGTGGAAAGGGCAAAGGGGCTGTCAGCTGGAGTGGAGAGAGAAGACTGTTTCCACAGAGACAGAGAAGAATGAATAATGCCCTAAAAGGCATTTTTGTGGCTTCCTATGAAATATAACTGCATACATCCTGGTCACCTGGATCACAGGCTGAGCTGGGGCCAGGTCTGGGCTAGTAGGGTTTATTTGGGCCAGATGAGCTTGCCTAAGGTCAAACAAGGGCAGCAATGACGTTTGGACATTGCTGGCAAAGGAGACACAGAGCAAGGAAGGCAAAGGACAGTGCTGCTACAAAACTAAGAAATGTATTAACTAGCCATAGATAGGGATAGCCTGGAAATGAGAAGAATGAGCCTAATCCCCTATGGTGACATTACCGTAGGAGTGTTTGCTCCAGATAAACAGATGAGTAGGAATTTCCCCTTATCATGCAAAGAAACCTTCCCCAAGGATCTCTTTGCTATGAATGACTGCTTTAGCTTACTTGAGCACAAGCTGTTTTCATTCATTCCCATTAGCACAGCACTTTGCCAATGCACAGTGTTACAGATGTACACACTGTGTAGAGTCAGGCAGACATCTCCCACGGATGGCTGTAAAAACCATTCTGCTGCAGCCAAGGGGGTGGTTTGCTGAGCCCTGTCTTCTACAGGTCCAGCACAGAAGAGCTCTGAAAGCTAAACTGACAAATGCAAGCATCCATCTTTGCAGCAAACACTGCGATGCAGATCTAGGTCACTTGTTCCTAATTTGAGATACACCGTGGGGGCATGCAGCAAAGAAAATCATGCCCAGTGCAGCCAGGGATGTTACTTGCAGATGCATCTCTTCATTTTTGTGTTTGAAAAGGTTGCTAAAATAATTCACTGTTGGTGTTCGCGGTCTGAGAAAGGATGTGTAGGCCAGGGCTCTTCAGAGGACTTGAAGAGTGAAAAGATGAGAGGAAATGGACTCAAGTTGCACCAGGGGAGGTTTAAATTGGGTATTAGAAAAAAATCCCTTACTGAAAGATTGATCAAGCATTGGAAGAGGCTGCCCAGGGCAATGGTGGAATCACCATCCCTGGATGGGTTAAAAAAATGCGTAGACGTGGCACTTCAAGACATAGTTTAGTAGGCATGGTGGTGTTGGGCTGATGGTTGGACTGGATGATCTTACTAGTCTTTTTCAACCTTAATGTTTCCATGCTTCTAAGTGGATGAATGTGGACAGGAATCAGCTGGTCTCTTTCCATACAAGACCTAGTGGCCAGCAAACAGGGCTTGGAAGAACTAAGTTGGAAAGAAACCACAAGAGCTTCATGCTGTAAGCAGTAGTAGACTGGGAGCTCTTTCCAAAAGCACACTTTGAATGCCAGATATTTAAATGGATTCAAGTACATATCCAGAAGGAAGATACCTCAAGGGTTACTAAACAAGCAAACCACATCAATGTCAGGAATCAGAGCTTAAAGTAAGGTCCAAGTTTCATGGAGGCCAAGCTTCATACACCAAGGGAAGCGCCTGCTTGTGGCTGGGCTGACACATCCTCCATCTGGAGCAGCACAGTTTGGTGTTTCTATCAGTATTTTAGAGACGATTGACGGATGTTGTATGTTTCTTTTGCAGCTTTCTCCTTGAATTGTTTCACATGCAAAGATGCTGATTCCAATCTGCAGTGTTTCAATATAGCCGCATGCTCTGACCATGAGAAGTACTGTCTCACAACCTATTCTACCACAGGATATGGTAAGTGTGAAGCTTTTCTAAAGCTCTGATGACCAGAGGGAGTTTGGGTCAGACAGACTGCAGAACATCCTCCTACTCTGCGGTGTGGTGGAAGAATTAATGAGAATTTTAGCACACAGACAGCAAGTCTTGCAACTGGTGGGAACTCAGCACAGCCTGTCTCTGTTGCAATATATTGTAAAAATATTGCACTGGTGATTCAGCACACTCAGGAAAGGTGATGATGATGATGTCTTGCTCTGTATAAATGGGCTAGATCTCCAAATTCTTGCTCTAGGTTGCACTCGGCTGGCCCTGAAAACAGCAGAGGAGTTTTAAGGCCTGAAGATGGTCTCCATAGGTCATGTACAACTAATAATGATGCAGTGTGATGAAGCCCAAGGGAAAATCAACAGCATTAAATACAGAACAATGTGTTCCCCACTGGATACTGCACAGGGAATCTACCATTTGAGTCTGTCCAAAATACACCAGATACACCCATGACTTTTCTTCCTGTTTTTCTCTCTCTCCTCCTTCAGGCAATGACCGTAAACAACGTATTTCCAAGAGATGTTCTGCATTTTGCCCAGAGATTGACCTGAATATCGGCATAGCTGGTGTTGCTACCAACTGCTGCCAGACTCCCTTGTGCAACATCAGTGGTGCCAGCAGTGTGAAAACCAGCTACACTATGATAGCTCTGGGTGCCTTGGCTAGTCTCGCCTGTATCCTCCGGTTGGGTTTTTAGAGGGGGTGGGGTGGAAAGGAGCTCCTTGGCCTTGCATCACAAGGGATTAAACTCTCTGTACAGTGTGAATGCTGCCCTGTTTCTCCTACTTGGAAGATCACATCCCAGCAGCAAATATTTTTACTTTTTCCACGCTCTGATGCCAATATGGAAGAGCACAACCCTACCTCAAAATGATGTTTGGAAGAGAAAAGCATGATGTGGAGCCCTGCACATGCAGAAGGGTACTATATGGTCAGCAACTCTCCTGCTCTCTGCCTTTAGAACTCCATGCATTTTTTCTCCCCCTTCAGTTTGTCTGTGCCATTCTTTCATGGCATTTTTCCCTTTAAATCACTTTCTGCCCTGTATAATTTTGCTCCGAGGAAGCCCTTAATATTAGAGTTGTTAAACAGAAGCTGGGCATGATAAAGTGTTATTTTATTCTGTTGTGTGACTGCGTGGCATGGCATATTGGGCGTAGCTGCTGGATGCATCCACATTAGCAGCCCCAAAAGCAGAGCCGTTAGTCTGCAAGTAAAATTGAAATAATGCTGAAATATATTGCAATTGCTTTGCATTCACTTCGAGGAACCGCTCCCCTGATTTTCTTTTCTTTTTCTGTATTGGCAGAAGTGTCATTTTGTGACTCCATCTCGGAGTAAACTGTATTCTATTTAACTTGCTTTCAATTTCTCTTCTGGGTCAGCTGGCTGCAAGGAAATGGCTGTTGATCTCTCCAGAAGGCAAACGGAAAGGACAAGGCAGGACCCAACATGAACGCATGATGAGCATTAAGTTTTCTTTAAACTGATTTAAGATCTTCCAGTGGAAATTGCTTTATAAGCATTATGGATTAGTTTGAAAAAGCAGAAAAGTATCTTGCATGGTGCTTAAAAGAAAATCATCAAAAAAGACAGATGGTTTGCACTGTGCGCCTGTTGGATTCTGGGAATTTCAGCCTCATTTATAACAAAATATTTATTTTGAAAGTAAATCTTTTATTAGTTAGTCAAGTTTTTTATTGAGATTAAAACTGAAGGAAGTCATTCCCCTGCCCTGCCCTTCCTTGTGGATATTAGCTGGGAATCAGATTTGCTCATGTAAACCCTTCTGAAGTGAGTCACAGGAGGCTGAAATGCTTTCGCCTCAGCTGAAGAAACTCTCCACTAGGATTACCCCAATAAAGAAGTCCCAGGGTAATTAGATGGGTGCAGCTCACCCAGCCTGTTTTCTTTCATTGCACAGGAAGAGCAGCTACAATTTTGCGCACTCTGCTGGGTATTTGCTGAGAGCAGAGTAACATTAATAGTCAGAAAGAACTGCACCTTTATAATAGGTTTGCAAAGGAAATGACTCCAAGCTCACCTCAGTCTGCTCCCATCCCTACTCGTCCACCCTTATCATAGAATTGTAGACTCATTTGGTTGGAAAAGACCTTTGAGATCATTGAGTCCAACTGTACCTGCCCACTACTAAACCATATCTCTGAGCACCTTGTCTACCCATCTTTTAAATACCTCCAGGGATGGGGGACCCAACCACCTCCCTGGGCAGTCTCTCCCAGTGCTTGATAATCGTTTCAGTGGAGACAATTTCCTAATGTCTAATCTGAACCTCCCCTGGTGCAGCTGGAGGCCATGGTCCCAATTATCTCAAACGTCTTTTCCAATCAAATGATTCTATGATTTTATGATTCTGTGATTTCATAGAATCATAAAATCATAGAATAACCAGGTTGGAAGAGACCCACCGGATCATCGAGTCCAACCATTCCTATCAAACACTAAACCATTCCTCTTAGCACCTCGTCCACCCATGCCTTAAACACCTCCAGGGAAGGGGACTCAACCACCTTCCTGGGCAGCCTGTTCCAGTGCCCAATCACCCTTTCTGTGAAGAATTTTTTCCTAATGTCCAGCCTAAATCTCCCCTGGCGGAGCTTGAGGCCATTCCCTCTTGTCCTGTCACCTGACACATGGGGGAAGAGGCCAGCACCCTCCTCTCTACAACGTCCTTTCAGGTAGTTGTAGAGAGCAATGAGGTCTCCCCTCAGCCTCCTCTTCTCCAGGCTAAACAACCCCAGCTCTCTCAGCCGCTCCTCATAAGGCCTGTTCTCCAGCCCCCTCACCAGCTTCGTTGCTCTTCTCTGGACTCGTTCCAGAGCCTCAACATCCTTCTTGTGGTGAGGGGCCCAGAACTGAACACAGTGTTCAAGGAGCGGTCTCACCAGTGCCGAGTACAGAGGGAGAATAACCTCCCTGGACCTGCTGGTCACGCCGTTTCTGATCCAAGCCAAGATGCCATTGGCCTTCTTGGCCACCTGGGCACACTGCTGGCTCATGTTCAGTTGGCTGTCAACCAACACCCCCAGGTCCCTCTCCTCCAGGCAGCTTTCTAGACAGACTTCTCCTAGTCTGTAGCACTGCACAGGGTTGTTGTGCCCCAAGTGCAGGACCCGGCATTTGGCCTCGTTAAACCTCATGCCATTGGACTCTGCCCAGCGGTCCAGCCTGTTCAGATCCCTTTGCAGAGCCACCCTACCCTCCAGCAGATCGACACTTCCACCCAGCTTAGTGTCATCCGCAAACTTGCTAAGGGTGCACTCGATGCCTTCATCCAGGTCATTGATAAAGACATTGAACAGGGCTGGACCCAGCACTGAGCCCTGGGGAACCCCACTTGTCACTGGCCTCCAGCTGGATTTCACACCATTTCCCACCACTCTCTGGGCCTGGCCATCCAACCAGCTTTCCACCCAGGAGAGTGTGCGCCTGTCCAGGCCAGAGGCTGACAGTTTCCGAAGCAGAATGCTGTGAGAAACTGTGTCAAAGGATTTACTGAAGTCCAGGAAGACCACATCCACAGCCTTTCCCTCATCCAGCAGCCAGGTGACTTTGTCATAGAAGGCGATCAGGTTAATTTGGCAAGACCTGCCTTTTGTGAACCCATGTTGACTGGGCCTGATCACCCGGTTCTCTTGCATGTGCTTCATGATAGCACTCAAGATCACCTGCTCCATGACTTTCCCTGGCACTGAGGTCAGACTGACAGGCCTGTAGTTTCCTGGATCCTCCCTGCGACCCTTCTTGTAGATCCAGTTCCCATCCAGTTCCAAAGAGGCAAAGAAAGCATTAAGTACCTCAGCCTTTTCCTCATCCCCTGTCAATGTTGTTCCTTCTGCGTCCAATAGGGACTGTATGGTCTCCCTAGTCCTCCTTTTATTATTTATATATTTATAGAAGGATTTTTTGTTATCTTTCACAGACTTTGCCAATCTGATTTCTAGCTGAGCCTTAGCCCTGCTGATTTTTTCTCTACACAATCTCACGTCACTCCTGTAGTCCACCCAAGAGGCCTGTCTCCTCTTCCAGAGCCCATAAACATTTCTCTTCTTCTTGATATTGCTCAAGATATCTCTGTTCAACCAAGCTGGTTTTCTCCCCTGCCGGCTTTTTTTCCAGAACATGGGGATGGCTTTCTCCTGAGCTGCTAGGATTTCCTTTTTGAAGAGCTCCCAGCCCTCATGGGCTCCCTTGCCCTTAAGGACTGTCTCCCATGAGACTTTGCCAACCAGCCTGAAGAGTTCAAAGTCTGCCCTCTGGAAATTTAACGCTACTGTCCTACTAACCACCCTCTTCACTTCACCTAGACCAGAAAACCCTGTCATCTCATGATCACTTTGTCCTAGGCGTCCACCTACTGCCACATCCCCCACAAGGCCTTCTCTGTTCACAAACAGCAGGTCCAGGAGGGCACCCTCCGTTGTTGGTTCATTCACCAGCTGTGCAAGGAAGTTGTCTTCCACGCACTCCAGGAACCTCCTAGATTGCTTCCTTTCTGCTCTATTGTACTTCCAGCAGATATCAGGAAGATTGAAGTCTCCCACAAGAACAAGAGGCATTGATCTATAGATTAACCCCAGCTGTTAATAGAAGAGCTCATCAGCTGCTTCTCCTTGGCTGGGTGGTCTGTAACAGACTCCCATCACAAAATCTACCTTCTGGTGGGCTCCTCTGATTTTAACCCACAGGCACTCAACCTCTTGATCGCCACAATCCATCTCAACGGTGTCCAAGTCCTCCCTTACAAAGAGGGCTACCCCACCTCCTCTCCTGCCTTTCCTATCCCGCCTGAAGAGTTTGTACCCCATCCCATTTCCTTTCATCCCACTATTTTGTCACTTGGGAGGAGAGACCAACACCCACCTTGCTACAACCTCCTTTCAGGGATTTGTAGATCATGATAAAGTCTCCCTTCAGTCACCTTTTCTTTAGGCTAAACAACCCCAGTTCCCTCAGCTGCTCCTCCTTCCTCCCATCCAAATCCAACTGCTAGCCCTGCACTCCCTGGTTGTTTTCTCTCCCAGCCTTTCTCACTGGTTGCTTTATCCAGTCTTAATCTGCGCTTTACCTCCAACCTCTGTTTTCTTGCTAGAGCCTCAGCTCATTTTTTTTCCTCAGTGCAAAAGTAGGATTGGCCAAGGATATCTCTCGTTAGCCATGAGACTCTGTTGTCCCCACAGTTTCTGCTGCACTGCTATCCCACAGCTCACAGCTCAGCTGGCTCCATTCTTCTATCCAACCTACTCTCTTCACCTTTCTTCTCCACCTGCCAGAACCAGAGATATTCAAGCAGCACACACATTTGAACATCTTGAGTGAGCCAAAGACTGTTCTGTGGCCTTGGATGGCCATTCTCCGCCCCACTCCCAGATCAAAAAGTGGTAGCAACTGAACTATTTGAAGTTGTCTTCAGCCTTTGCTATCCACAGGTTTAGGATTTAGAATTATAGAATCATAGAAACATTAAGGTTGTAAAAGATCCTTAAGATCATCAAGTCCAACACCACCTTGTCTACTAAAGTATGTCACCATGTGCCATGGCTACATGTTTTTTAAACACTCCCAGGGCACCACTTCCCTAGGCAGCCTCTTCCAATGCTCCAATGGTCTTCCAATGGAGGCTTTCATGGTCTGCTTGCGGCTGTCGCATGGAGAAGGTATGAACAGCACTGGGAAGCCAGGAGTCCTGTCCCTAAGGGAGCAGCTCCACCTATGGGCCCCAGTCTGCTTCCCTCAGTCCTGGTTTCTCCCTGACCCTATGGGCTTTGCATTCCCACCTGCCCAGCAATACAACCCATGCATGTGTTTCAAAGGTTGACCCACATCTCAATTTATGTAGAAGGGTGCTTATCTGCAAGTGGGAGCAGCAATTGCCAAGAGGCAGGAGGTGCTATAACCATGAAAGCATGGTGAGCCCTTCCTTGGCCATGTGTGTCTCTCTTCCAGCCTCCGTGAGAATCTCTCAGGTAGATGTGGCTGCCAAATTCCACATCCCTCTGCCCACGGTTTTTTACTTGTTGGCTCCCATGGTTGCATACTCCTTGGATGAGAGTGCCCTGCAGAGATGTCTGGAATGCATGGAGGGCTCTCAGAAGGAAGACAAATTTCTCACTCAAATAGTTGGAATTGCTTCTGGGAGGTAGCTGTCTCTCTCTGCATGGATTATATAAGAACTAAGTTTTGGGTGCTCTGAGTCACTACACCAGGACTTGAATCAGCCAAGGAGGCACTTGCAGGAGGTGGTTTAACTTTGGCCCTTTTTTTCCCTCACTCAGGGCTTTATCACCATTGACTCTGAAGGACCTGTGTTGCCTTCTCCTCTGATTGAATAATTTGGCTGCCTTTTCCCTCACAACATGACATTTCTTTCCTTTCACTCTGCTTATGTATCCAGATCTGACTAACACACAGTGAATCAATAACAAAGCAAGAGACAAGATGGATCTGCAAGATCAAAGCAATTTCTTCGTCGGGTCTGAAAAGCTTTGGGAAGTCAAGGAAAGGAACAAAAGCATCCTTTTTTCAAAAGTAACTTCTGTTCTCTTGTCATATAGATAAGCACACGTCTCCAGTTTGAGGTCAGTTTTAGTTTTCCCAAACAGGTAGCAATGAGATTACTCTTACAGAGGTGTTTCAGCTTCCTTGGGTTTTTGTAATCTCCCTCAATCTTACTCCTCACTTGGTGTCCCTGGCTGGCCTGCTCCAGACCCTCCTCCAGGCTGAAGTCTGTGCTGCTGGGCAGCAGTAGACACCCCCCCCATGCTGCCTGCTTAAGTGTTGCCTCTGACTGTATTGAGTTTTGTAATCTGTCCTCTTGAGAAAGAAGGAATCTCTGTGACCCAGTCAATGTCTTGAAAAATGATGGCTCTCCAGATGCTGAGAAGAGGGCACAGTCCAGCTTTGCAGTAAACCTCGGGACTAACAAAGCTGTAAATGTTCTGGGGACAGCTCCCAGATAACTGTTTGACAATAAAAGAGCTTATATTCTACTCAAGTTTCTCTCCTTGGTACACATCTGTTGGCAGTTTTGGGGATGAGAACATCTCGACAGGTGCCCACACTTTGATTGGACAAGGGGGAATGGCTTTAAATTAGAAGGGGGAAGATTTAAGATAGAGATTAGGAAGAAATTCTTCACAATGAGGGTGGTGAGACACTGGAAAAGGTTGCCCAGGTAACTTGTGGCTGCCCCCGCTCTGGAGGTGTTCAAGGCCAGGTTGGATTGGGGTCTTGAGCAACCTTGTCTACTGGAAGGTGTTCCTGCCCATGGTAAGGTGGGTGGAACTGGATGATCTTTAAGATCTCTTCCAACCCAAACCATTCTATGATTCTATGATGTCTTAGACTCACCAGGCTCTTTCACAGCTGACTTGAGGAGGCCTGATTAAAGGACAGAGCCAATATCCTCTTTTAGGAAGGTTCATGTAGGAGCAAATGGATGTTGGCAGAGTCAGGATCGGGGGGAATATGGCAGTAATTACAGCGCTCTTTCATCATGGAGGCAAGGAAAAAAGAATACATATAACAGAAGTTTATGGGATAATTATTAGGATCAAAGAAAGGAAAAAATGGTTGCTTCCTTTTACCCCCATTGCAAAATACCAGAAAGAAGACACACCCACTAATTATGAAGAACGACTTGTTTGTCATACACTTGGACATTAAACTGAAGTGCCACCTGCAAAACAGAAGGCTCGATTTGGTCATCACGACCATGTTCCCTGCTGACCTCACTAACCTCCAAATACAAGAGCAGCAATGTCTATTTTGACATTGGGCTTGAACAACTCTGGAATTCACCATCTGATGATGTCATTCCAGGAGCAACTCAGCAAGGCTTGAAAAAGTGAAACAAATTCACATGGATAAGGAAGTCATCCAATACTGGAATGATTCATATTAGAAACACAAAAATATCCTAATGATGTGTTTCTAATATGACGGAGATGGCAACTCCAACTCTAACAAGGTGCATCTCGTGTTAGGGTCTTAGACTAGACATAAGGAAGAATTTCTTCACCATGAGAGTGGTGAGGCACTGGAACAGGTTGCCCAGGGAACTTGTGGATGCCCCATCCCTGGAGGTGTTCAAGGCCAGGTTGGATGGGGCCTTGGGCAGCCTGATCTAGTGGGACATGTCTCATGGCCGGGGGGGTGGAACTAGATGATCTTTAAGGTCCCTTCAAACCCAAACTATTCTATGACTCTATTTCCCAGAATGTCAGAAACAGTTAAGAAATTCAGATGAGAGCAATGCAGAGAAATAGAAGAAATGGAGTTGATTTAAGAGGAGAGATTGAAAAAGGGACACATGGAGAGAGGGCTTTTTTGCAAATCCAGCAGTTTAACTATTAACTAATTTAATTTCATATAAAATGAACTGATTTTGTTGTAGATAAACCAGCACAGGCCAGTTGAGAGTTTGAGCTCCTGGTACTGTGGAATACTTAAAAGAAAATGAATGGTATGAACCCTGGAACATCATCCGTTGACTATACAAAGGGATTAGAAAAATGTACTGCTAGGACCATCTCCCCATGCCTCCAGGCCCTATTATTTCATCAGTGAGGCTGCTGCTTGTGCTGGAAGGAAGGAAGGAAGGAGAAGAACTCAGAGGAGAAGAGAGCAGATCCTCACTTCTCATATCACTTATGTGACTGGAAGAGCAATAAATGTGTTGCTCAAAGTTTTTTTCCCTAAGTGCCAGCCTGTTCCATGGGCACCAGCATGAGCAAGTCCCACATGCACATCACACACCCTTGGGTTGATTTACTGTCCACCCGCGAGCTGTCTGGAGCCTATAAAACTGCTGCTGTCCAAAAGATATATAACCTGACCTCCAAACATCTTCCCATTCTGCCTGAGAGGATCTGGTGGAGATGAAGACTACTCTTGTCACCTTGCTGGCTGCTGTCCTCTGTGTAGTGCAAGGTAAGCGTCTAATGATGCTACTAGTTAATATAAGGTTTACACAGAGAAGATGGTGAGAACTTTTCATGTGGCAAAAATTGAAAGGGGTGTCACCAACTTTGCAATGTGAGTGGCCGAGTATTTTATAGACTTTTCTGTGTTGCTGCTTCCTTCATTGTGGCAAGACATGCAGTTTGCCATGTGTCTTGCTCCCTAGGAAATGCACCAGTGAGAATTTTGGCAGATTAAATCAGAGGAAGAGATGAAAGACTTTTTCTGTACATGTGCCATGTTCATAGAACATAGAATCATGGAATGGTTTGCATTGGAAGGGACCTTAAAGATCATCCAGTTCCATCCCCCTATGCCATGAGCAGGGACGTCTTCTGCTGGATCAGGCTGCTCAAAGCTTCATCCAACCTGGCCTTGAACATTTCCTGGAATGGGGGATCCACGACTTCCCTGGGCAACCTGTGCCAGTGCCTCACTACCCTCATAGTCAAAAATTTCTTCCCAATATCAAGTCTAAATCTCCCCTCTTTCGGCTTAAAAACATTCCCCCTCATCCTATCTCTACACTCCCTGATAAAGAGCACCTCTCCAGCTTTCCTGTAGTCCCCTTTAAGTACTGGAAGGCTACTAGAAGGTCTCGCTGGAGCTTTCTCTAGGCTAAACAATCCTAACTCTCTCAGCTTGTCCTCATATTGGAGGTGCTCTGGCTCTTGGATCATCTCTGTGGCCTCCTCTAAACTCACTCTAACAGATCCATGTCCTTCCTGTGCTCAAGACTCCACAACTGAAAGGCATCCTTCTCCCTAAGAGAAGTCTGAAGTACTCTGAATGTGAGTCCTTCTGGGACAGAGACATGTTGCTACATCTCTGCTTGCACGTAGGAATAATGATCAGATTGCCAATATTTCCCCCACGCCTGGTGGTTTCCCAGAAACCATGATACGTATCTAGCAGGAGTTGAGAAAGAGACATCTAATTAATTCTTGCTCTTTGATGTATTAAACCCCTACTCCTACATTTTTTTTTAATAGATGATTCTGCAGCATGCCTGGAAGATCAACTTCGGCCACTTTTGGGGTAGGAAAAAGGGCATTCAATTCCAAACAATGAAAGCATTATGTGCCTATAATCCCTAAATGCAGTGACACAATATGGACAGAGAAGAGTAATTATCAGTAGCAAAGTCCTTAGTGTTACCCAGAATAAACAGGAAAGCTAAAAGAGATCCAAGGCTCTGGTAGCACACTTTCATGGTGGGTTACCTTATTGCTGTAGTAGGCTGATGACATTTTATATTGGCATCAGCTTCCAAATGGACTTAAAGACAGTATTCTATACAGCACCTTTCTGTAGCCCAGTCTAGACTGGAGAATGTTAGTAATTCTACTATCAAGGCTTTCACATTCGAGAATAAGAGATTGTAACTTTCTGACTGAATGTTGAGTCAGGAGAGGTTTAGATTGGATGTTGGTAAAAATTTCTTTACTGACAGAGTGGTGAAGCATTGGTAGAGGCTGACTAAGGAAGTGGTGGAGTCCTCATCCCTGGAGGTATTCAAAAACCATGTAGATATAGCACTTCAGGACGTGGTTTAGTAGGCCTGGTGGTACTGTGTTAATAGTTGGACTTCATCTCAGAGGTCTTTTCCAACCTTGATGATTATAAAATTTGATGATTTTAGCCCAAAACCTTTTGATCTCACAGCCCACCAAAGAGGACTTGTTACTGTTTGCTTCCACGACTCACTGCTATAGATGTATTACGTCCAGAAGAAACATTACTAGGTCATGATACTTCTCCCTGTTCTAATGCTGGACCAAACCAGGAAGAAGTTTGCCTAATGTATCCTTGAAAGTTTTCAACAAAGAAAATTCTAGAGGCTGGATTTGCTCAGATGCTCACCTCTTTAGGAAGTTAGTTTTAGTATCTCTTAACAACTCTTTTTGTACAGTTCTGTTTTTTTTGCCATAGAATCATAGAATTGTTTGGGTTGGAAGGACCTTAAAGATCATCCAGTTCCAATCCCCCTGTTTGGGGATCAGATTGCTCATAGCTTCATCCAGCTTGCTCTTGAACAGCTGCAGGAATGGGGCATCCATGACATAGGATGTGTAGAACAGTTCATTATTTTCTTCTTTGCAGCTTCTTTTTGCTAGCATGAAGAAGGCTACTGTGTCTTTCCTCGGTATTTTCTCATTTTAGTAACTGAAATGTTTTTAATCTTGTCTAATCTTGTCACACTTTAAAGTTATCTGACCATTTCTCCTCCTTCTCCTCTGGTCTTGAAATGTTTCACATATTTTTTTAAGTGCCGCATACAGATATGGTCATCGGTGTTCCAGCTGAGGCCTTGCCAGAGTGGAAAGGCCACTTTGCATATCTTGCACATGACATTGCTGCCTGTGTTCCCTTGGATGACGTTTGTTTTCATCTCTGTACTGTGATACAGTTGGCTCCCGAGGTTTACACTGCAGTTTTTAATTGTAAATCATCCAGTTCTTCCTTATCCTACATTTAAGTGGCTAATTTTTATCTTAGTATAATGTATTTCTCATTAATGAACTTCATCCACCTTTTTTTTTTCATCCTTTCATAACATACATGTGTCAAAAACACTTAGAACACCACTTACAATATATTTGCAGCTATTTTCTCCTTGGCATCATCTGAAAATGTGATGTGCATCCTCTATCCCATCCCTACTCTCACTAGTGATGACACTGGATAATCCTGAGCCCAGAGCAAAGCTCTGGAGAACCTTATGAGTTGCATTGTTCCAATTGGCGTGACCCATAACCATTGTGAACTACCCTGTGTCTGTGTTTTCATGTCTGGCTTTGCACTCATTCTGTTGTACTTTAACTTGCTTGTTTTCCCTGGACTTGCTTATAATGTCATTCAAGTTTGTGCCATAAAACTGGCTGAATTTTATTGCATCTCCTATATCTTTGAAATGAAGGTACGACTTTTCTAATGATGAACAAAACAAAAAAGCTACACAGTGTTATGGCCCTCTTAGCATCAACAGTTAATAACTTTTCCCTTCCTTTGCCTTTGCTTCCCTTCATCAGGAACTTCTCACTTCATTGACTCTGACCTACACTGCACTTCCTTTCTGCCAACTTCTTATCGGTCAAAACTGCTCTCACAGGAACGTGTCCTCAAGTTGGTTTTTGCCCTTTCCATACTGACAGACTTATCAGGAACTCAGCAAGCATCCTGTACTGTTTTCACTTCTCTTCCCAAAAATGTCTGCGTTTTTAAAGTGTCTCATCTCCTCTCCTACACACAAACCCACATACTTTGCTCTGGGTGATTTTGCAAGCACAGAACCCAACCACACCACAAAACCTATAAATTAACTAATCTGCCTAGCTGAGGAGTGCTCTGCAGACTCCCTGGTGTGGTTTCTCATCCAGATTGTGTTTTTTATTTTCTTCCTTTTAATCATTACTTTCCAGAGACTTTCTAGGGGTTTGTCCTACCACCTTCTGGACTTGAGGGCAAATGTGTACATCCTTGATAGACAAGACAACTAATGGCTCCCTGCCCTTCGTGCTGGCCACCTTTGGTATCCATATTACAGACATATGAATTATCTCACCAAATCTGTGTTAAATCCTATTTGTAGTTAAGACTTCCCATTTATTCTCTATCTTACAGTGGTGTGCAGAAGTTCAACAGAGCATCTGACTGCTCTCACCAGACTTCCTAGGACTGTGGTTGGGGCAGTTCAATCAGGGGCTTTTGACCACAAGAAAATATATGTGACAGTACTCTCCAAGCCAGATGGAAAAGAAGTAAGACACTGAGCACTGTCCACCTCCTCAAAATGCTCCAGGCATACTCATGTTCTCCCTGGCAAGCCCTGTATAGGCTTGCTCAGGAGAAGTGACTGAGCAGTAATTGGCAATTCATGTGGCAAAGCTCTCAGGACAGAGGAGCTATTGCTCAGTAATAATCTCCATCATAAAAGACCCCAAATCCGTGAATTCCACTCACATCTACGGCTGCCAGAGATTGCAAACAGATCGATAATACTTCACAGTCTGAGATATATGAGACAGAGAGGGATTTAACATTGATGCTGCGGGTCAAAGGATACAGAAAACCACTGGTCATTCACACACAAGAATTCGTCAGGCTGTAACTAGGAAAATGGATCTGGATGGTAGGCATTTGGTTCCTAAACCATATAGTTTCTTTTTTTTCCATGTTTTCTTCTTTATTTCTTTTCCCTAGCTTACCCATTTATGTGCTACGTGTGCCAAGAACAGGAGTCCAACAATAACTGTTTGACAATTTCCATGTGTGCAGAGGAAGACAAATACTGCGTGACTGTCCATAACTACATTGGAACAAGTACGTTTCTGAATGACACTTTGTTTGTGCTGTAGAAGAGCGGCCCCAGGAATAGGCTTTCATCCCAGTCACGGCCACGTATGGAAGCAATAGCACCCGATCACCAGCTGTTAGGAAATTCTGACCTTCTTGCTTGACATTGCCGTGTCGACATGTACTTGACAGGCTGAGGGAGGTGATTCTGCCCCTCTGCTCTGCTCTTGTGAGACCTCACCTAGAGTACTGCATTAAGTTCTGGAGTCCTCAGTACCAGAAAGACATAGGTCTGTTGGACAAAGTCCAGAGAAGAGCCACGAATATGATCAGATGGCCAGAACACCTCCAATACAAGGACAGGCTGAGTGAGTTGGGATTGTGCAGCCTAGAGAAGGGAAGGCTCTAGGGAGACCTTAGAGCAGCTTCCAGTATTGAAAAGAAAGCTGGAGAAGAGCTCTTTATCACGGAGTGAAGGGATAGGATGAGGGGTAATGGTTTTAAGCTGAAAGAGGGGAGACTGAGATGAGATATAGGAAAGACTTCTTTTACAGTAAGGGTGATGAGACACTGGACCAGGCCACCCAGAGAAGTCATGAATGCTCCATCCCTCGAGGTGTTCATGGCCAGGCTGGATGTGGCTTTGAGAAACCTGATCCAGCAGAAGATGTCCCTGCCCATGACAGGGGGGTGGAACTGAATTCGCTTTAGATTTCCTTCCAGCCTAAATAATTCTGTGATTCTATGATTCTATACAAAAACTTTTCAACAAGGATTTTTACATTCCACGTTTTCTCTTTTTTCCCCCCTTCTCTTCTGCATTAGATTCCAACAGGCCTAAATATGTCATCTCAAAGATGTGTTCTTCAATATGTCCAGCAAGAGGTCAGCAACAAAACCAAACCTATCAGAGAGTTTCTTGCTGTGAGAGACCACTATGCAATCTGAATGGAGTCAGCAGCAAGCAAAGCAGCTATGGAGTGATGGCCCTGGGTGTCCTAGCCAGTATCACTTCCATCTTTGCATGTGGACTGTGAAGGGTTAGAAAAAGCTCCCCATGATGGCGTTGTTGGCTGAAATAAAAGCGTGTTGCTCTGAGATATTTACTGCTCTCAAAGAGTCATGCTTTGTGGCTGAGCTTCCCCTGGGATATTCAAGAGGGTTTAAATAAGTCAGGTGCTGAACTCCCACTGATTTCCTAAGCCTACCTGAATCCTAAGAGTCCTCAGACATTCAAGTCACCTAATAAAACAAATAAAATGTAGCCCTTTTGACACATTCAGGTTTCAAATCATTACAGCTCTGAAGAGGTCTTTGAAGATGTAATTTTGACTCTTAGAGTTTCAAAACCCTGCCTAAGACACAGGTAAGAGCTCAATAGTCATGTCAGCACTGAAGTGTTGTTCACTACCTTCTGTTCACACATCAGTCAAGCAGTTTATAAGCAAGTACATAGATTTGAACCTTATTTCCAGCAATATATTGGCCTCAATGGGAAGCAATTTATGTCTCCTCTAGCTCTTTGCTCTTATAAGGGTATCATATTTTGAAATGAGCATCCTTTATCACCCAGTTCTGATGTATTGGCTGAGCTTGGGGAGAGAGGAGCAAATTTGTTAACCATATCCTGGGCTGCATCAAAAGTGTAACCAGCAGGGCAAGAGATGACTTGATTCTGTTCCTCTGCTCTGCTCTTGTGAGTCCTCACCTAAAGTACTGTGTTCAGTTCTGGAATATTCAGCAAAGAAAGGGCATGGGTCTGTTAGAGTGAGCCTAGAGGAAGGCCACAAAGATGACTAGAGGGCTGGAGCATCTCCCCTATGAAGACAGGCTGAGAGAGATGGGGTTGTTCAGTCTAGAGAAGAGAAGCCTCTAGGGAGACCTTAGAGCAGCTTCCAGTACTTAAAAGGGTCCTACGGGAAAGTTGAGGAGGGGACCTTTATCAGATAGTACAGGGATAAGATGAGTGAGAATGATTTTAAACTGAAAGAGGGGAGATTTAGATGAGATATTAGAAAGATTTTTTTTACTGTGAGGCTGGTGAAACACTGAAAGAGCTTTTCCAGAGAAGTCACGGCTGTCCCATCCCTGGGGGTGTTCAAGGTCAGGTTGGATTTGGATGGGACTTTGAGCAACAAGGTCTAGTGGGAGGTGTCCCTGCTTCTGGCAGGGCATGGTTGGGACTGAATGATCTTTAAGGTTCCTTTCAACCCAAACCATTCCATGATTCTGTGAACTGTGGCTGAGAGAGGAGAGGCAGCAGGAGGGTAGCAATGGAAAGATGGGAAGGAGAAGGGAAGGAGCAGTCAGGGCAGCATGGTGAGCACTGCCTCTTCATGGACCTCATTCAGCTGCACGAGAGGACATCTTCATATCCATTTCCCTCTTTCATTTCAGGGCCAAACCAAGCTGACAGCTGTTGCCAACCCCAGTCATTTAGAGATTATGAGATGGTTTCTACAAAACAGTGTTCCTGGTGTAGAAACGATTGCTTGTGTTAGGCTTTGTTTGGTTTTACAGTCCAAGCTGCAGCTGAGGGGAGACAGAAATGCTCTGTAGGAGGCTTGAGGGTGTCTGCACAGAAAAAGAAGGGCAGGCAGCCAGAGGCTAAAACAAACAGCCCAGAGCATCTTGGTCATAGCAAGAGTTGGCAGCACCATTAGCTCAGCTGCATCCTGAGGGAAACAAGAGCTTGTCCAAACAATTGAAGGGTTTTTGTTTTTTTTTTTAGTTGAGATGTTGTAGTTGATGGCTAAATGAGATATTTGGGTTTTCTGAAGCACTGCTTTGGAAATCTGCAGTGTTTTGATTGTATATGTGGAAGGATGCGTATTTTTGAGAAGTTTCACACTGCCTGGATTCCAGAACAACAGGTTTCTCAAGAGGGCAATCAGACAAAAATGCCCCATCAACTTCATGTACTGTACTGTGAGCTCTGAAGCCTGGTGCCTGGTTTTAAATATCTTGTTTAATGGAAAGGAGGGGAAAAAACAAATGAAGGAAGTGACACCATGGTGCTGGGTAGGGACAAGAAGACACTGATACCCAATGATTTGAGCGTACTGGTGAGCCGTGCTTGGGGATGACAGATGTTAAAAGGGCCAAATATGAAGTTGCCAGCAGAACATGCTGTTAGTTTTCTCTCATCAAAGAAAACCACAAGAGGGAAGGAAAGCTAAGACAGCGAAGGGGAAGAGAAAGACTTTTCAAACGGAAAGGAAGATGTCCAGCTGTTAAAGACAAGGGCTGGCAGGACTGATAGGGACTGTGATGGTCATGCTGCATCATAATTCCATAAGCACATGCTCCATGAATATCCCACACAGAGGGATGACACTTCTTCCCTGCAATATATTGGGTGCTTTCCAATAGCTCCAGGAAAGCTGGACTTCAGGTCAAAGCCATTATGGTCTTTACAGCCAGGCAAGCTGGCACAGGAAAAGAGGAGAGGGGAAGTGGAAGGAGCTATTTAGATCTCAAACAGTTTCACTGGATGTGAGAAAGCAAAGACCTGGTGAGTGAGACCAGCTGGCGTGGAGGTAATGAGTCAAGGGTTGAGAAAAGTCCCCTGAGGCTGGTGGAGCACTGGGGACCAGGATGGACAAAGTGAAGGAGGAAGAGCAAGCCTCATCCAGATCTGTTTTTAAAGCAGTGGAGTGGGAGTTGTTGTATGGTCTAGAGGGAGAGGTGAT
Source organism: Phaenicophaeus curvirostris (assembly GCF_032191515.1). Classification (NCBI taxonomy): domain Eukaryota; kingdom Metazoa; phylum Chordata; class Aves; order Cuculiformes; family Cuculidae; genus Phaenicophaeus; species Phaenicophaeus curvirostris. Next base: position 97,757,733 of record NC_091394.1, on the reverse strand, counting down.
CTACTCAGAGCCCAGCTGAACCCACTAATCAGCACTGAGGCATCCCCTTTGTGGTCTTCCACTTCTGCTCTGGGATCCTCGACAATCAGATGTTTTTTCAAAAAGCTGCTTCGTTCTGCCTATGGGGACTTCCTTCTGCTGGCAGATTTCTGCATGCACCGTGCCCCCTTGCAGGCCTTTATCTCCTTCCTAGCTCTTTCCCTTCTCTTCACAGAATCACAGAATCACTAGGTTGGAAAAGACCCACCGGATCATGGAGTCCAACCATCCTTATCAATCACTAAACCATGTCCCTCAGCACCTCATCCACCCGTCCTTTAAACATCTCCAGGGAAGGCGCCTCAACCACCTCCCTGGGCAGCCTGTTCCAGTGCTCAATGACCCTTTCTGTGAAAATTTTTTTCCTGATGTCAATCCTGAACCTTCCCTGGCAGAGCTTGAGGCCATTCCCTCTTGTCCTGTCCCCTGTCACTTGGGAGAAGATGCCAAGACGCCAGCTCCCTCCTCTCACAATCTCCTTTCAGGTAATTGTAGAAAGCAATAAGGTCTCCCCTCAGCCTCCTCTTCTCCAGGCTAAACAACCCAAGCTCTCTCAGCTGCTCTGCGTTAAGACTTGTTCTCCAGCCCCTTCACCAGCTTCGTTGCTCTTCTCTGGACATTCTCCAGAGCCTCAATATCCTTCTTGTGGTGAGGGGCCCAGAACTGAACACAGGATTTGAGGAGCGGTCTCACCAGTGCCAAGTACAGAGGGAGGATAACCTCCCTGGACCTGCTGGTAACGCCGTTTCTGATCCAAGCCAGGATGCCATTGGCCCCCTTGGCCACCTGGGCACACTGCTGGCTCTTCACCACACTAGTTTAAATGTTGCCTGCTGACAGCACCCAAACAGATGTTGGCTCCAACAAGATAAAATGGACAGAGGGGTTCCTAGGTCTCCTTACGTACAAATTTCCTTTCTGGCAATTTCTGGATGCCAGAGCACCTTACTATACTAGGATTAAGCTGTTCCTTTGCAGGTGAAGTGCCTTAAGGTTTATACTGTGTTTGAAAGGATTTGCTGGTTGCATTGCCAGTCATACCAGCATCCATCTGGTTTCTGGACTGAAAGCCCACAGTTGTGAAGGAGGAGCCAAAGGTCTCTGAAAAGTGAGTATGTGGGTAGGATTTATGAATAGACTTTGTCAGAGCTGATGCTCTGAGTGAGAAATCACTGTAATTCTTTCAAAGAAATGAAGAAGGAACATGGACACTTAAAAGCTGTCCTTCTTGGTCAGTGTAAGAAATGGGGTACATCTTGGTCAAGGTTACAGCTCCCTTTCCACACTGTCCTTCCCTGCCCTGGAGGAAGATTCAGGGGCTGGGGGAAGATCAGGGTTCTTGTGTTTCAGGAGTCTACGTACAGATGGCCAAGCCTCCTCTTCCTCTAAGGGAGGAATCAGTCACATTTGCCTTTTCAAATAAAGCTGCAGTGTGCTGGTTGGTTGATGGTGCACTGCAGGCTTAGCTGTGCTTGCTGGGAGAAGACATGCAGGTGGTGCTTGGTGGTGCCACTTCAGTGTAGAATTTGTTTTGCAATCTCACAACCACTTCGAGTTGCACAGCGAGAGCCAGGAGATGCAGTTTTGCTTTCAGCCTGCGGTACATGTAGAGTAAAAGGGAAGGCGAGTGTGGAGACAGTAACCACATCTAACACAAGGGTTACAGGAGCATTTTTCTGTCACAGATGTTCATGAGGTTAACATGGATTAGCTAACAAACACACCAAAAGCAAGAACATTAAAATGAAGCAGGGCACAGTTCTGAGTAAATGAAATATGGTGTTTACAATATGAATATCATAGATTATTTGGTTGGCAAAGACCTTTGTGATCATTGAGTCCAACTAAATATTCACATCAGTGACGGATATCAGCCAAATGAAGGCATATACAGGCACAGAGGGATTGGGAAAAGAGTTCTTCGGAATCCATCACAGCTACCAAACCCATCCTGTTTCATCTGCTCCTGTTTCTTCACAGGAGGTAAATCTGGGTATTTCAGAAGATTGGATGCCACCAAATGCAGCATCCATCATCATTAAAGGGGATGGGGGAGATTCTGGGGAACATACAGAGCAGTCAACCCAGACCCCAGTCCTGGAAAAACCCTCTGAAATAAAACATGAAGCAATTTGCAGTCATGCAGGGGCTGTCAAGGAGATGGGGATAAAGAGCAAGAGCTTTGTGACAGATGGGTGTTATTCCCACCTGTGACAAGATGGCAAAATCTGCAGTGAAGGTAAAAGTGGTACCTGTCACATTGCTCAGTGTTAATAAAGCTTTTGGGGCCGTATCACATGACAGTCTCATAAGCAAAACTACAAAAACACTGTAGCTAAAATCATGAGCAAATAACTGCCAACAGATTGCTGTCAAACTGGAATGATCTATTAAACAGGATCTGCTTTGGCTCTGGTACGATGCAATGTTTTAATCACCAGTTCAAATGATGGATTAGAGAAATTTATTGAGCTTGCAGATGACAAACTGAAAGAATCTACAAATAGGAGAATTCGAGGCTACTGTGATAAATCTAAGTGATAGCCTGAGAAAGAAGATGCAATATAAGAAGGACAAGCACAAAGCTCTACAGTTAGTGGTGCATTTGTCATCTGCATAAACAAAGGCTGAGGAAATCTTCCTTGCAGCAATCTGGCAGAAAAAGAAGTTGTGGTGGGTGTTATAACACATCACAAGGTTAACATGTGTCCAACTTTAGGAGAAAATGATGAAAAAGAAGGCGGTCTTGTTGGAATTCTGCAATCCAGTGAAAATCTTGCACACAGTACTGATAAGTGCAAACTGGTGTGTGATCAGATGAGACCCTTCCAGTCTCTTCTCCAAAGGGAAGGTCTAAGCCGCTCCATTCTTCTTACTTTTAGCTTTAGGGTTCACATAGAATCATAAAGGCATTAAGGTTGGAAAAGGCCACTAAGTTCATCAAGAATGCTTTGGGTTAGAAAGGATCTTAAATATCACATAGTTCCAACATCCTTGCCATTAGTAGGCAGACCTTCCACTGGATCAGGCTGCTCAAAGCCAAATTTATAGCAATTTCTAGTAGCAAAGGTGACCCGAAGATACTCTTCCATTGACATCATGTAGGAACTTTACTCCAAAGGATGTTCAATGCCATGAACACATTCAGGTCTCCCAGAATCTCAGTAAATGCAACAGAACTATAGAATCATAGAATCATTAAGGTTGGAAAAGACCTCTAAGATCATTCAGTCCAATCATGAGCCCAACACCACCAAGCCTGCTAAACCATGTCCCAAAATGCCATGTCTACATGGGTTTTGAACACCTCCAGGGAAGAAGAATCCAACACTTTCCTGGGCAGCTTGTTCCAATGCTTGACCATGCTTGACTACCACTGCTGAAGCAGTTGAGTTGAGACACAGCTCTGCATAATATGAATGACATTTGGGTTTCTCCTTTTTCAGCTGATTTCTCTCCTAAGCAAATCTCTGAAGACCACACAAAGCATTGTCGCCATGCATAGGGATGACAGGGGTTAAATCTTCCCTGGTCCATGAGGGCCAGGAAAGAGGTGCTGGCTCTGCGACCAGTGCTCAGGATGGCTCATCTGGGACCTGCCTCCAGCTCCAGGACCTGCTCCAGCATTAGATGGTAATCAGCAATTAGATAACGTGCAGACACTGCTCCTGGGAACACTAAACTCCATTTTGCAGTCTACAGGAAATTAATGTAATAAAACTCACTGCAAGATCTTCCGAGAGAAGAAAGTAATTTTATCATACCAAATCTCTAACGAAGTTGATTTTGCCCTCTCACATTCATCCTTGCAGATGTAGTTTGGTTGCTGCCTCAAAAATGCCAACATGTGTGTGCCCTGATGACCTGGCCAGTGTCACTTCTATGCCACAGGTAGCCAAGAGAAGACAGCTATGCAGTTCTCATCATGCCTCTGAGGTTTTTGGTAGAGCACAATAAACTGATTTTGGACTTGCCTTTTACAGCCTATAGGGAGAGGATGGTGTTTTGGCTCCTTTTCCCTTTTATTTTGGCCCTCTTATGTGAAATTCCTGAATTAACAAGTTCTTTTGTTTTCCTTATCTGGGTGCTTTATGGGTCCCACCCTATTTTTTTCCACCCTCTAGAAGCCTCTTATCTTCGGTCAGTTTGCTCCACCTCTTCACTTGAATGAAGGCGGGGTGGGGGAGGGGGGATGGGGGTGGGGGATATGTTCTACAGCAGTCAATACATGCTTTTTCTTTTTAACCTTCTCTGTGGTTGAGTCACCTTCCCTGGAGGTGTTTAAGGCACGGGTGGATAGGAATGGTTGGACTCGATGATCTGGTGGGTCTCTTTCAACCTGGTTATTCTATGATTCTATGATTCTCCTGGGTTCTCTCACTCACTTCCACATTTCTGTTGGTAAAAGCCCATGATTCATTTAATATAAAATACCTTATAATCAGTAGACAGGCAGGAGAGTGCACCCTCAGCAAGTCTGCAGATGACACCAAGCTGAGTGGGGCAGTTGTCATGCCAGAAGGACACGATGTTATCCAGAGGGACCTAGACAAGCTGCAGAAGTGGGTCTGTGTGAACTTCATGAGGTTTAGAAGGGCCAAGTGCAAGGTCCCACACCTGGGTCCCAACAATCCATGGTTTCAATAAAGGATGGGGAAATGACGTGATGGAGAGCAGCCCTAAGGAGCCCTAAGGCTTGTGGCTGCTGGTTCATGAGAAACTCAACATGAATGCGCACTCCCAGTCCAGAAAGCCAACCATACCCTGGCCTGCATTCAAAGCAGTGTGGCCAACAGGACGAGGGAGGGGATCCTTGTTCTCTGCTCTGCTCTCTTGACCTGGAGTCCTGTGTCCAGTTCTGGAATTCCCAGCATAAGAAGGATATGGAAGTGTTGGAACGTGTCTAAAGGAGGCCACAAAGATGATCCGAGGGAGCACCTCTGCTATGAGGACACATTGACAGAGTTGGTGTTGTTCAGTCTGGAGAAGAGAAGGCTCAGAGGAGACCTTGGAGCAGCCTTCCAGTGCCTGAAGGGGGCCTGCAAGATAGCTGAGGAGGGACTCTTCATCAGGGAGGGCAAGAATGGGATGAAGGAGAATGGTTTGAAATTGGAAGGGGAAGACTTAGACTAGACATTAGGAAGAAATTCTTCACTATGAAGGTGATGAGGCACTGGCCCAGGTTGCCCAGAGAAGTTGTGGACGCCCCATCCCTGAAGGTGTTCAAGGCCAGGCTGGATGGGATTTTGAGCAACCTGGTCCAGTGGGAGGTGTCCCTGCCCATGGCAGGGTAGTTGGAACTGGGTGATGCCCCTTTCAACCCAAACCATTCTATGATTCTATGATTCTATGATTTTTTGTAATTGTTGTGGTAGGGGATTAAAGTTTGTTCAGCTGCATGGTTAAGATAATAATGCAATTTATTAGCAAAACTTTTGAATGAGGAGCTGAACATTTAATGAAATGAAGACATTCCAATCCACAGTAGAGAGAGACTGCCATTAATTGGGAGGAGATTGGGAGGAACTGACCTAGAGGTGAACTTGGTAGGTGATTTTTGTGGTACTGACCACCAGACACCCATAAAGACCCCCTTGAAGCATGCACAAAAAGTGCAAGGAACGACTTGTCATTTATTGTAATTACATGTAAATTCGTGATTACATGCATATGAATAAAGTATGGTTTTGTGTAACTTTGTGTATAAATTAAGGCATTGAGTTGTGCTTGATTTGAGGAAAAAACCTCCAACCACCCAGGATTTGTGCAAACCTGAATAAAACAATGTCTCTCTTGGTGATGTTATTATTGGCTTATTACACACCAGGTAAAGGATCCATATTTTGGACAACATTTCCATTCCTGCGTTTTTCATACCACCAAATGTAACATTTCTACTACAAATCTCCATCCTTCCTACAGCTTCAGCATGGTCTGTGCAACCTCCCCAGAGCCAGGAGAATTCCTTACTTACAGAGGCACATTTTTGGTGGAAGGGATGGGAAAGAGCCTGAAAAGCTTTTTCCCTCCCCAAAAGAACAAGCAATGAGGTTTCTTCTGTAGGAGAGGAGATGCCTCTAGACATAGGAACCTTTGCAGAATAATGCAGAATCTCACTGACAGAGGCCAGAACTGGAAACAAGGCTACAACATGGGTCCAGCGTTCACCTGGAAGATGGGAAATAGGATTGGAGACAGGTACACCTACTACATATGTCAATGGCCATCCAGCAGACAAGGTTGGAGACAAGGTCACAGCCTGAGTCCAGTGGCCACCGCAAGGCCAGAAACAGATCTGGAGACAAACTATCTACAGCACTGGTCCAAGCTCCATCTAGGAGATGGCTGGAAATTGACACACTTACAGCATGGGATCATAGAATCATAGAACCCCTAGGCTGGAAAAGACCTTTGAGATCATCAAGTCCAACTGTTCCTGTCCACTACTAAATCCTATCCCTAAGCACTTCATCTACCCACCTTTTAAATACCTCCAGGGATGGTCACTCAATCGCCACCCTGGCCAGCCTCTGCCAGTGCTTGATGGCCCTTTCAGTGAAGAAATGTTTCGTAACGTCCGATCTGAACCTCCCCTGGTGCAATTTGAGGCCCTTCCCTGTCTTCCTATCATCTATCACTAGGGTGAACAGACCAACGCCCACCTATCTACAACCTCCTTTCAGGGAGCTGTAGATAGTGATAAGGTCTCCCCTCAGCCTCCTCTTCTCCAGGCTACACAACACCAGGTCCCTCAGCTGCTCCTCATAAGACTTATCCTCCAGGCCCTTCACCAGCTTTGTTGCTCTTCTCTGGATGCACCCTAGGACCTCAATGTCTTTCCTATAGTAAGGGCCTCAAAACTGAACACAGGATTCAAGGTGCATAGTCCTGGCAAGGACAAAAGGCTCAGGCTTGACCTTATATGGGGCTCCTGGACCCATGGACAGCCTGAGGAGAGGCCCCTGGTGAGACCTTTCAGGACAATTAAGGCCTACGAATACACTCAGGGCATGATAACATGAGGCCACTTGTAAAGGTGTCATTTTGAAATGCTGTAGAACTCTATAGTAACCTTTCTTCAGTCTTGGTCACTACAGACATAGATGTATCTTGCAGCACACTTCCGGCAGCCTGGAGATACCACAGCGGCAATTGGAATTTAACTTTTTCCCTGAGCAATGACCCCTGATTAAAGCTTCACAGTTGTTTTCCTGGCAAAAGCTAGAACAAACAAGAGAATGAGTCATGCAGACTGTTGAAAGAGGAGGTATGAGAATACCAATTTCTCCAATACTGACTGAGAATGCACCAGACAGAGAACAACCTTCACCTTAACGGCTCTGGAAGAAAAGGAAAATGGAAACATTGACATCAACCAGGATCAAAACTTCAAACACCTGACAGGTTGGTTGTGACTTCAGGTTGTGGTTTGGGTGGGTAAAACATTCTATTCTGGTAAACGGTGCAAGACAAAGAAGCACTTGGTTATGCACCCACATTTTCAGGAACCTAAGTAGGAGATATCTCGGGTCTATCCCCATGGGCTGCAGCAGAGAGCAGCCTGTCAAGGTGACAGAGGACAGTGATCTGTTTGACACTGTAGAATACAAGAAGGCTCAAAGAAACACCTGTGACTTGGTTTACCCACGAGAAACTTATTTCTGCAGCATGTCTGAATGATCCAAGAATGTTCCTTAAGGTCTTCTGGGCAACTCTGATCCAGAGCAACCAGAAGAGGCTTCAGGAGGAGAAACATCCAGGGGTAGGATGATTCTCATGTCTCTGAAGAAGGATATAACCCTTGAAAAGAAAGGACTTCATCCCCTTTCTGTAACATCTATGCAAGGTGGTGTCAGCAAGTTTGCTCCACAAATCAATAGTGCTCCACTAACCAGGGAAATACTTCAAACTTGACTGGGGTATAAATGACTCAACGGAGACCCACCTGCACAGCCTTGGACAGACTCAGGAAGACTTTTGAACAGACACATGATGGTGAAGGAAACTCTGTGTGCCACCTAGCTCCACAGAAGCTGAACAAGCTTTTAGGGGGCCCAAGTTGCAAGCCCGAATTCCCAAAGTGCCAGATCAGCACTGAAGCCTTGCAGCCCCAGCATTTCCAGTTTTAACTGGTGCACCTATCTCTACTAATCTGTTTCCTTGACCCATGCATAATCTTAATTTCCTGATTTTAAGACTAGTCATTCTTCTCCAGCATGCAATCAGACCTTGAAATATTTACTCCAGCACCACTTTTCTTCATGATCCAGCTGCTTCCTCGCCTGTTTCCCTAAAGCATGTTTTTACACCTGTGTCCACCTTCCCCTAGTGCAGAGCACATTCCTGCTACTGGCCTCTAACCCTGCTGCCTTTCTTACTGCCTCCCTCTTCTTGTGAAAAGGCATTTTTTGCTGCTATCAGACAGATGCAAATGAAGGGCAACAAAGCCCTTAGCATATACAAAGAAGGGCAATGAAGCTGGTGAGGGTCTGGAGCACAAATCTTAGAGGAGGGAACTGGGGTGGTTTAGTCTGGAGAAGAGGAGGCTGAGGGGAGACCTCATTCTGTCTACAACTCCCTAAAAGGAGGTTATACTGAGGCAAGTTTAATCTCTTCTCCCAAGTATGGAGTGATAGGATGAGAGGAAATGGCCTCAAGTTGCACCAGGGGAGGTTTAGATTGGATATTAGGAAATATTACTTCACTGAAAGGGCTTTCAAGCATTGGAAGGTTGCTGCTCAGATAAGGGGTTGAGTCACCATCCCTGGAGGTATTTAGAAGATGTGTAGATATGGCACTTAGGGACATAGTTCAGTGGTGGGGTTGGCAGTATTAGGTTTACGGTCATAATTGATGACCTTTAAGGTCTTTTCCAACCTAAATGATTGTGTGATTCTGGGATTCTGTTGCTGTGTGGAGCTTTGCAGTCTGCTCTCCCACACTGTAGCCTTGGAAAGGAGGCGGGAGGTACGGACTTTGACTAGTGAGCTTTCAGAAGGGCTTACTTAAGTGTACATCTTGCTCCACATTAAACTGCTCTTCAGTTGCTCTGCTCACCTCTTCCACTTGCAGCATACTGTAATTAATGCTGCCCCTGCCCAGCCATTCCAGTAGCATCAGGGTGACTCCAGATCCTGTGGTGAGTTGTCCCCCCTGTGACTTAGGTCCTCTCTTCCTTCCTAGCAGCAGACAGGTCCTCTCCAGGAAACACTGCAACTGAAAATGTTAAATTTGTGTGAAGGAGAAAACCAAAAAGCTGCAGGCCTTTGTACACTTCTCGTGAGGATGGGGAAATCATAGAATGGTTTGAGTTGGACGGGACCTTAAATATAATCTAATTCCAACCCGCCTGCCATGGGCAGGGGCATCTTCCACTAGACCAGGCAGCTCAAGGCCACATCCAACCTGGCCTTGAACCCTCTCAGGGATGGGTTATCCACAACTTCCCTGGGCAACCTGTGCCAGTGCCTCACCACCCTCATCGTGAAGAATTTCTTCCTAATGTCTAGTCTAAATCTTCTCCCCTTCAATTTAAAGCCATGAAATGTACAAGATCATGAAGGAATAGGAAAGGTGAAGGAACACACTATGCCTTCCTGCCATCCAGAAATTAAATCTCAAGTGCTGCACCTCAAAGCTGAGATAAATGCTGTGAGATTGCTCAAACACAGGCTACAAAAAACTAGACCAACTCTTAGGGGCACAACCTGAACTTGGTGTGTATGAGACATGGGCCTTGTGAGTGTATCTGAATTACAGTTGCTCAGGCTACCGCGAAGCCGAAACTTCCCAGTTTTTCTAGTATTTGATGTATAAACTAGAGAATGAAACAGTCCCAGCAGCCTGTTCCAGTAGAAGATATTAAAGCACAAAACCACATTGCTGGTAGTCAGTTCCTGCTAGAATAACTGGCAATGACAAATAAAAACGAACCACAGGAGAGAAAAGGGAAACAAGCATTTGCAGGCATGGATTTGTTTTCCAAATAGAGGGCTCTGAATACACTCCAGCAAGACAGGAGTTGGAATTTCTTCTGACAGATGCATTTGCCAGAAAATGCTGATTCTGCAGTATTAAACCCATCTTTGGCATACAGAATTTGTTAAACCTCCTTGTTCCTTGCTGGCTCACAAGTCATCTCTTCCATTCCCAGGCTTCCCTGACAGTGAGCTTCACAGTGACTCCCTCAAAGCCCTCCCTGCAGCTCATTTCCAATAGGACTTAACTACTGCTGTGAGATCAACTGAACCTGGGCCACCACAACAAACCTGACTGTCCTACTTTCTGAAGACCCATCCTGCCATGCGTCCCGTGCCACCCCAGGTGCTGGGCACTTGTACCCTCAAGTTTCCCAGCCTTTTATGTCTAATCCAGTTTAGGGTCTGGTAAGTGGTGAAGGAAACTGGTCCTCTCTGTGCTGGGGTCTTGTATGGGGGCTGTGCATGCAGAGGAAATTATACGTGAATAAGAGGTGTCATGCATGCAGGGGGCTTGTGCATTCAGGGGATCTTACAGGTAGGATATCCAAGCATGAAGGAAGTCCTGCACACAGGGATTTGCACATGAAAAACATGTGTGCATATAGGGTGGTTGTGAATGTATGGGGGGTTGTGTGCTCAGGGGATCTGTGAATGAAGATACACAGAGGAGGTGAGAAAGGAATGAAAGCAGCAGGTCCCAGTGCGTGAAGGGAGCTGTGGATGTAGGGGGATGCACTTGAAAGACCTTATAGCTCTCTACAACTCCCTAAAAGGAGGCTGTAGCTAGGTAGACACTGGTCTCTTCTCCCAGGTAACAAGTGATAGGATAAGATTAAATGGCCTCAAGATACACCAGGGGAGGTTCAGGTTGGATATTAGGAAAAAATTCTTTACTGAAAGAATGGTGAAGCACAGGAAGAGGCTGCCCACGTAAGTGGTGGGAGTCCTCATCCCTGGAGGGGTTCAAAACACGTGTAGACATGGCATTTTGGGACATGGTTTAGAAGGCATGTTGGTGTTGTATTGATGGTTGGACTTGATGATCTTAGAGGTCTTTTCCAACCTTAACAGTTCTATGAGTCTGTGCATGAAGGATGCAGGGGTTTGCACATGCAGGTTACGTATGCTTAGGGTGGTTGTGAATGTATCAGGGGATCCACAAATGAAGATGCACAGAAGAAGTGAGAAAGGAATGAAAGCAGAAGGTCCTAATGGGTGAAATGAGATTGTGGATGCAAGGGGTTTCACTTGAAAAGGGCTGTGCATGAGTAGGGTCTGGAATGCAGGGAGACCTCCTACTCCTGTCTCTCCAGTTGCCAGCTGGCTGAATATGAGTCAGTAGTGGCCCAGGTAGCCAAGAAAGCCAATGGTATTTTGGCCTGTATCAGAAACAGTGTGGCCAGCAGGACCATGGAAGACATTGTCCCGCTGTATTTGGCACTAGTAAGGCTGTACCTCAAATCCTGTGTTCAGTTTTGGGCCCCTCGCTACAAGAAAACCATTGAGGTCCTGGGGCGTGTCCAGAGAAAAGCAACAAAGATGGTGAAGAGACTGGAGAACAAGTCTTATGAGGAGCAGCTGAGGGAAATTGAATTGTTTAGCCTGGAGAACAGGAGGCTGAGGGGGATGATCTCATCACTGTCTACAACTCCTTGATAGGAGATTGTAGAGATGTGGGCGTTGGTCTCTTCACCCACGTGATAGGTGACAGGATGAGAGGGAATGGCCTCAAGCTGTGCCAAAGGAGGTTCACATTGGACATTAGGGAAAATTACTGAAAGAGTGGTGAATTCGGCATTGGAGCGAGTCCAGAGAAGAGCGACAAAGCTGGTGAAGGGGCTGGAGAACAGGCCTTATGAGGAGCGGCTGAGAGAGCTGGGGTTGTTTAGCCTGGAGAAGAGGAGGCTGAGGGGAGACCTCATTGCTCTCTGCAACTACCTGAAAGGAGGTTGTAGAGAGGAGGGTGCTGGCCTCTTCTCCCAAGTGACAGGGGACAGGACAAGAGGGAATGGCCTCAAGCTCCACCAGGGGAGGTTTAGGCTGGACATTAGGGAAAAAATTCTTCACAGAAAGGGTGATTGGGCACTGGAACAGGCTGCCCAGGGAGGGGGTTAAGTCACCTTCCCTGGAGGTGTTTAAGGCACGGGTGGACGAGGTGCTGAGGGGCATGGTTTAGTGTTTGATAGGAATGGTTGGACTCGATCTCATGGGTCCTTTCCAACTTAGTGATTCTATGATGATCTCAAAGGTGTTTCCTAAAGTGTGGATGCTATGATTCTTTCAGTGAAACAGCGAGGAAAGGGGGGTGGCAAAAGCCGTTGGGGCAGGGCCAGGGGCCCTGAGCTCCCTCGACGTTGCGCCACACGCGCCACCCGCTTTCCCGCCCTCGGTTCTCCGGAGCGGGGAAACGAAACCGGCCGCGTCCGGGGCCCCTCGGCGGGGAGGCGGCGGGGCGGCCTAACCCGGCCCGCTGGGCGGGGCCGCTGCCCTTTCCCCACCCCCGTGGCCCAGCCCCTGCCTCCATCCCTGCGCTCCGCCAGCCGCCCCTGCGCATCTCGCTCGTCCCACCGCCGCACCATGAAGGCGCTCCTGCTGGCCGCGCTGGCTGCGGTGCTGTGCGTGGAGAGAGGTAAGGACGGGGGGGGGGGGGAAGGGGATGCCCCTGCCATCCGGACACCGCCACCTCTCCCTAAAGCACCCCCTAAACCTACCCCCCCCCAGCCCTTGGTTTGGGGGCAGGTCGGGGTGGGTGCGCTGCGCCTTGCAGGCTCTGGAAGTTGGAGGTTTGCGGGGGGGGAGGCTTGGGGGACGACGACGACGACGGCAGCTGAGCCGTGCCGGGTTTTGGGGTGTCTTTCCAAAGATGCGCCTCGCAGCAGCGTCCCTCTCGAAGCAGGAACTTCAGGGTCTCCGTGCCTCTGTGTTGAGGTGCGCATCTCCAGCTGGGCACGTCGATATTTTGGCGCTTTTCCCAGTTGCAGCTCGAACAAAGACCGGGGCCGGCTCCGCTCCCCCTTTTCGGTGCAGCGAGCTGGGATAACGGCGCCGAAACGGACTGAGATGCAATCGAGGAGGGAGGGAGGGAGGGAGGGTGGAGGGGGAGCCCAGCCCCGGCAATGGCTGATGGAGCAATGTCTGGGCAGAGCCACTCGTGATTCTGGCTCCTGCTGCCCCCTCCCAGCAACCTTCGGGGCTGGCTGCAATGGCCAACGTGTAGGGTGATGAGTCCCAAGGGACCGTGCCTTGTGGAGCATGTGGCGCGATGACCCTCAAGGGACCATCCCTTCTGGAGCGTGTGGGGTGATGACCCTCAAGGAACTATGCCCTGTGGAGCATGTGGGGTGATGACCCCCAAGGGACCGTGACCTGTGGAGCATGTGGGGCAATGACCCTCAAGGGACCTTCCCTTCTGGAGCGTGTGGGGTGATGACCCTCAAAGGACCATCCCTTCTGGAGCATGTGGGGCGATGACCCTCAAGGGACCATCCCTTCTGGAGCGTGTGGGGTGATGACCCTCAAGGAACTATGTCCTGTGGAGCATGTGGGGTGATGACCCCCAAGGGACCGTGCCCTGTGGAGCATGTGGGGCGATGACCCTCAAGGGACCATCCCTTCTGGAGCATGTGGGGTGATGACCCTCAAGGGACCATGCCCTGTGGAGCATGTGGGGTGATGACCCTCAAGGGACCATGCCCTGTGGGGCATGTGGGGTGATGACCCTCAAGGGACCATGCCCTGTGGAGCGTGTGGGGTGATGACCATCAAAGGACCGTGCCTTGTGGAGTGTGGGGGCGATGACCATCAAAGGACCATGCCTTGTGGAGTGTGGGGCGATGGCCCTCAAGGGACTGTGCCTTGTGGAGCACATGTAGGGGCTTAAGCTGGGGATAACATGCTTTCTGTTGCTGGGTGTTAAACTACAAGTCGTCTTAAGTCATAGGGTCTGGAATCCGTGCCTTCCCATGGACTCCGTTTCTGACTATCCAAACTCCATGGGGCCATGCAAACCCCATTATTGTTTCCATATGTCGCTGCTTGGAGATGTCAAGCAAAAAGCAAACAGGAGAGTTCTGGGCCCTCTGAGCACCCAATCAGGAATCATGGACCCTTCTTTTCTCCTGAGGACACTGGTGAGAAGAAGCTAGTTGTTTGCTGCCATTCTCATGGGGTCCAGGAAGCGATTCAAGTGTTGGGTCTCTGTGAAAGCCTAGTTGGCATGTGCTGAGTTCCAGCTGGGAAGATGGACCAAGGCCAGAGCAGTAAGGGGTTTCACTTCCCCCCCACCTCTGAAAAACCTTTCAGCTTTAAACTAAGTTCCTCACCAAAGGGAAGGTAGCTTTACTCCCACGTGTGTTCAACACATCCGGGGAGTCTTTGGCAGAAAAGCTTTACCCCCTGGTCCAAATGCCCTGAAGATCATATGGGATGTAAGGATCATGTCTAAGGGCAATGGAAGAGGAAAGAATGTTTGGCGTAGGGATTGAAGCAACAGCGTTTTCCACCAGTGCTGCTGAGCGTCTGGCTTTTAAATGCTTTTTTTCCCCCCTCCCTGCATTGCTCTCTGCAAGAATGGCTTGAACCTCTTATCTAAGGAATTCCTCCAAATGCTCTGCTCTGTTTTGGGAGCTCTTTATTTCTCTTGAGGAGTGGAGCAGCGAACAAACATAAATTCTTCCCGTGGAAGAATGCTGCATTTTCTAGTTGGTGAAAACGAGGCTTCCCTTTTGCATTGTTCAGTCTTGGGCTTTTTTTTTTTTTTCTTTTTTTTCTTTCAGCCTTGAGCTCCAACTCTTTGCTCTGTCTCCGGCTGCGTAAAATAATTTTGCCAGCCCTCTTGTGCTTTTTGTCTAAATCACTCAGCCTGATTGGTCTCTTAACTCTGCAGACGGTTATTTAGTTATCTGTTTTGCTGGCAGACGGTTATTTAGTTATCTATTTTGCTGGGGCAGAAAGTGGCACTTAGTTATGACTGCATATTTCCTCTCTTTAAACTACGTTGAAAGATGAACCTCTTTTGGAAAGATTTTGTCTGTTTTGAGACAAGGTAGTTATGACAAATAAAAACATGGGGGCAGGTAGGAGACACTGTGGTACAAGCTTAGATTTAGTCATGTGGGGAAGAATTTGATACCTAAAGGCACTTTTGTGTGCATGTACAAATGTTTCTGATGTGTTTTGTATTTGGAACCTCTAAGCCTTAAGGAATAGCACTGCACTGCTCGGCTTGTGTGCTCTGCATAGTGAGCAAATACGTACGAGGACATATGTTCTACCATAATGCCCACAGGAAGCCTATAATCCACTTCATTCCTGGCTGCAGATGGTTCATGTGAAATAGGATGAGTCAATTTGTCTCCTCACATTACCCTCAGGGTGGTTGCAAGGAGAAGGGGTTGGAACAGCTCACCTGAGACCTAGGAGCAGAAATACGCTGGGGACAAGGGAGCAGGAGAACTGGACTCTACTTTGAAGTTCCTGGGTGAGTTCTGGCCAAAAATGCCACCCATGGAAACACTGAGGGCTCAGCAAGGGCCAATGACAGGCTGTAGACTCAGTGACTGGTGTCATCCCCCAGTCTCCTAGGTCCAGAAGCAAGGTCCACTGACCTGTCTCTCCTGGGGCTTTTGACTCAACCAGTGGCCCTGTAATCCTGCATGCTGTGTGTAGGTTGTGGGTGCTGTTTGGGGTTTTTTTTTTTTCAAGGATCATTGGCAGGTACTTGGAGGATGTGTGAGCCAGTCCAGGGAAATTCTTGCTTAAGGGGTTGTGGCTTTGTCTTTGTCTACAAAGCAGTCATCTGTCTGCCCTGATGTGACATTCAGAATCTCCCCCTAACCCATTTTAATCCATCTCCCTGAGATTATGCTTTTGTCTTCTTCCCCTGCCTTGGCTGAGGCTGCTCAAAAGTCATTCTGCAGAGCACAATCGTTGTTTCTATCTCAATTTTCCCGTAAAGAGCTTTGCTTTTCCTGAGAGAAACAGGATTGAGAAGAAACTCGGGAGGTCATGCAGTCCCGCAGCAGAGTGGGACACCTGCTGACTGTCATTTGTCCAACTTGTTCTTTAAAATACTCCATGACAAGGACTACTG
The DNA here is from genome assembly GCF_032191515.1 of Phaenicophaeus curvirostris. Classification (NCBI taxonomy): domain Eukaryota; kingdom Metazoa; phylum Chordata; class Aves; order Cuculiformes; family Cuculidae; genus Phaenicophaeus; species Phaenicophaeus curvirostris. The sequence continues at coordinate 97,741,623 of NC_091394.1, read as the reverse complement.
AGCCTCTCCCAAGGCTTCACTGACTTCGCCTCCTTAACATAAGATGTTTGTGATGGTGCTGAAAGAGGTAGGAACAAGAATGACACTGCTTTGCACTTCCTGAATCAGCCTCCACTCTGTTTTGCATCCTGTAAACACAGAAGAGAAAGGCAGTGCCTGGTGGAAGGGCTTGCTGTCTGAGTGCTCAAAAATCAGAGCCCGGGAATCTTGGAAGCAAACCTGATCTGTCTGCCTATGTAGGTCAACAGTTGCAATGTGGATGTGATGTTCTCACATGTGAAATACAGAGAAGATCATCCATCCACTACAAAATGCTTGTATCCCTGCTGAGTCACTGGTCCAAGGCTGTTTCTGCAACCACTTCCCGCCACTGAATGCTGTTCTCCAATCATTCCTGTTTCTTGGGCAGATCAGAAGGATGAGGGATGGGAGCCAGCTGATGCAGTCCATCCTGCTGGTATACGCCTTCCAGTATCTGTTAGGAGCCTACAAGAAAGCTGGAGAGGGACTTTTTCCAGGGGCATGTAGTGATAGAGCAAGGGGGAATGGCTTTAAATTGGAAGGGAGAAGGTTTATGCTGGACAGTAGGAAGAAATTCTTCATGATGAGGGTGCTGACATACTAGAACAGGTTGCCCAGTGAGGATGTGGATGTCCCATTCCTGGAACTGTTCAAGGCCAGGTTGGATGGGGTCTTGAGCAGCTTTGGTCTAGTGGGAGATGTCCTTGCCCACAGGAGGTGGTCTAGGTGTCCCACACGTTGGAACTTCATGATCTTGAAGGTCCGTTCCTCCCCAAACCATTCTAGAATTCTATGATTTTAGAGGACCTGCCATGGAGGAAAGTATGCTTTCTTTGCTGTCCTCCTGCTCCAAATGAAAAATACTGATTGCGTATGGTGCCTTCTTAATATTATGAGTCCCTGGGTAGCTGGACAGTGCATGTCCTTGCAAGTCTTGGTGCGACACTGGAATTCCTTTAGCTGAGAATCATTTCCAGAACATGCGCAAGCTCAAGTGTCACCTGAGCTTTGTGCCATGCTGCCAAAAGCAGGTCGTGAAAAGTTTGAACTCGTGATCACAGCTGGAGCATTTCCCATCAGTGTCTGTGGTAGCGGAGCTAAATAAGCCCAAATCTCAGGCTCCAGGTCGCAGGCCTGAACTTGCCTCCGTTGTTTAGTTTCAAGTTGAAAGCTGGAGCTTAAACCAGCTTTTTATGCAAACAGGAGCATTTCATGAAGTACCAGGCAGACCTGTGGTTTTATTGAGGCTTTAGAATCATAGAATCATTAAGGTTGAAAAGACCTCTAAGATCATCAGGTCCAGTCATCAGCCCAACACCACCATGTCTACTAAACCATGTCCCAAAGTGTAATTTCTACACATTTTTTGAACATCTCCAGAGATAGTGACTCCACCACTTCCTTGGGCAGGTTGTTCCAGTGCTTCACCACTCTTTCAGTGGAGTAATTTGTCCTAATCTCCAATCTAACACCTATTCTGGTGCAGCTTGAGGCATTTTCCTCTCATCCTATCACTAGTTGTTTGGGAGAAGAGCCAAACACCCACCTTGCTACAACCTCTTTTCACTTGGAGAGCTGGCAGCCGATCCTGCCAACAGCTCAAAATGTATCCCCTATACTTGAACTCTTCACCCTGTTGTTTTGGGGTAAAACCCTGTTGCAGATTGATACAGCTGGAACAGCACAGTATGTCTGTGGCCAGATTTGATGTGTGCCATGTGTCAGAGGTGGGGGACCACCAAACAAAGTCTTCCCACCAGTCCTTAATCCACATGTGACTTCCCTTTGCAGCCCACACGCTCGTCTGCTTTTCATGCTCGGATGCATCCTCCAACTGGGCCTGCCTGACGCCTGTCAAGTGTGGGGAGAATGAAAACCACTGCGTGACGACATATGTCGGAGTGGGAATCGGTGAGTGGTGAGGACTTTCTTTTGCCCTTCTTGGCTGCTCTCCTGGGTCACCTGCTGAGCTGCAGGAGGACTTTCCGTCCTTTGGCAGTAAAAAGGGGAAAGGTCTTGGCAGCTGAGTGTCAGACCATCCCAAGGGAGTTTGTATGAGGGATGTGCTCCCAGATGGAGTCACATTAAAGACCACGTGCCTGCACCAATGCCAAGAGTTCAAGGGGAATTTTTGAGTAGGGGTGGGGATGTTGCTGATAAGTGAAAGGGTGGAGGGTGCTGCAGCCTTCCTCTACAGGAAGCTCTGGTATTACCCTTTGTGCTTTTGCCACGTGTTCGGTTGTTCATCCCCGAGTCCCACTTTTGCTTTTTCGCTCTCTGTGGATGAAGTGGGGTTATCAGGAAGGGGTATTTGCAGGTTTCCTCCCTAAGTGCCAGGAAAGATCTGGGAGGGTGCTTCCCAGGTCATGCTGCTATAGAATCAGGCTGCTCTAGCTGTTCTCCTGGCATGACTGCAGAGCCCAGAGCCCAGCCTAGCTTGCCTTGCTTTCCCTTGCAGGAGGGAGGGGTGTTGTATGCTTTGGTTATACAGTCCACAACGTGGGCAGCTTGTGCACTGACAAATGGAGGCTGGGAGCTTCTGTAAACTTTAGCACGGTGCTAATGGGTTCCTGTTTCCTGCTGCTAAATGTGTGTTGTGCCTCTCTCACAGCCAATGCTCAAAATGCAGCCTTCGCTTATGAGCAACTCCCAGGTGCTCTGTATACCCTGTGCTCCCTGTCTTGCTTAAGGAGTCCCAGGGTCAAGCTCGAGTGAGAATTCTGGGATTCTTCACTGGAGCTGTAGTAGCCAAACTTTGGCCAGCTTGGAAGAGATGTCCCTGGGGTGTTGCACGGTCTCTAGAGTCCGTGTAGGAGGTTGTCATGGGTGTTCCGTGAGATGTGTGGGCTGGCTGAGATTACTGTCATAGCCTAATGACACCTGTGATGCTTTGGCTATTTCAGTGCTGTTACTGCCTTTGCAGAACAGATGATCAGAAAGCCGAAATATGTTATAAGCCTGTCTCCTTTTTGCTTTCCTTCTTCCCTAACTTAAATGCAGGTGGCAAGTCTGGCCAGTCCATCTCCAAAGGATGCTCTCCCATTTGCCCCACTGCTGGGATTAACCTTGGCATAGCGGCTGCCTCTGTTTACTGCTGCGACTCCTTCCTCTGCAACATCAGTGGTTCCAGCAGCGTGAAAGCCAGCTACGCGGTCCTGGCCTTGGGGGTCCTCGTTAGCTTCATCTACGTCCTCAGAGCTCGCGAGTGATGGGGCTGGCCGAGGAAGACCCGTCTTCCATGGGCTGCCACAGGTCTCATTAGCCAATATCTTCTCTGTTACTGTCTGCAAGGAGATCTCTACTTCTCAGCAGGCTTCCAAGGTGGTTGTTTCTCAGACTTTATGCTCTTCCAGTGTTGGAGACCTGGGCAGTTCGGCCAAGCTGTTCTTCTACTTCCGTGGACATAACCCCACTGCACTCTCACACCTCCTTGGCAAAGGTGGATCGTTTTGGAAGGGTTTCTGCTTTTATACCTAATACTCCCCTCCTCGTTTCTAAGGTTGGTTAAAACAAGGCTGGGACTCGCTGAGAACCAATTAACCCCAGACATCACCTGGTCAAGTGTTCAGAAATTCCTGCCTCTCGCTTCCATGGAGGTGCCTGGTACCAGTGTGTTCCAGGCACTGGGAATGCATAACCTTAAGGGGGACACATTCCCAGCCCCTTGCAGCTGCAGTCTCTTTTTATAAAATGGTTTCATTTTTTTCCGATCCTGGGCTGACTTTTCTGGAGAACAAATGACGTGTACCTTGTCCTTCCAAGCTCTGTAAGTGCCAGACCTGAATAAACATGCTCCTGTTGTTACCTGAAGTGGGACGTGTTCTATGTGTATTTGCTTACTCCAGACAGAGAGATAAGAAACGCTTTTAGAAGAAACCCAAATATTATGCCCGGCATGAGGGCCTCTTACCCTCTCAAGTGAATTTTGAGTGCTTCATCTCAGCATTCGTACCAGTTCATCTCTGAGCAGCAAGTCCATCTTCTTCCTGTCCTCTCTGATAAACACTCCTGGGCCAGCTTGTTTCACCTCTCTTGGGAGTCATGTTTTCCAGGTGTATTTTGTGAAAAATGACAGTTATTGTGGTCAGAGTTCATTACTCCTAATAGAGCAAGCGCACTGGGAACAGGACCTCTAAAAATTAGTCTGCATATTACAAAGATTTGGTGCCTCAATTTTCCCACTTTGGACATGTGATGGAGATAGACAGTAACCTAAAGACAGAGACCTAAATGATCCAGGACGACAGGTCTGTTTGCAAAGTTCAGTGAAGGCAGAGGCAAAGATATCGCTACTCAGATCTTTAGGTTCAACCTGCAATCCCTGACCGATGGTGGACGTGGACTGCAGAAGGTGACTTCACAACCAAACCTGCCACTCCTGCTTTCCCAGGATCTTCCCAGGTGTTTCAGCAGTGTTGCTTCTGGAAGTTCTCATCTGTCCCATGGGAGATGTATCCTCCAACCATCTCTGCTTGTGCTGGTTTCCTTCCTGCTTTGCCTACCTTTGGACCTGCTAGACACAAAACAAGCCAAAATTGAGCCTTAAATTGTCAGGCAAAAGCTTGCTGTCACTTCCACTGATTGATCAGGGGTGCACTAGGCTTTTTTTTTCTCTTCTAGCAGCAAAAATAAGGTGTAGCATTGTTCCTCTTTAGCCATGCCCTCCTTGTAAGTGTTTCAAACGAACCTCTCAAGCTGCACACTGTTTAATTACACCTCTATCCACACTTAAATGAGTGATTAACAGATTCTTGGAAAAGGTGGTGTGCAGATGTGCAGAAATGTTTGCAACAAAAGCAGTTATGTGTTTTTTTTCCTCCTTCTCCCCATCTTTTAATTAAAATAATGCATGCTAATGACAGCATTTACAACAGGAGGGACTGGTCATCGTGATGTGACCCACAATTAGATGATGAGTTTGGGAAGAACGCATCGCTGGTCTTGGTCCTCAGATGTGCCTTCCTCTGGTTAACGCATCCTCCCTTGTCTGCTGGGACCACAGGGCTTGAGGTGTGATGTAAAATTCTGCTATGCAGCTATGACACAGGTTAAAAATTACTAGAAATAGGGTAAATATTCCCTTGCTTCCCCGTGCCTGAGCCTTCCTCCTCAGGGGGCTACAAACCTCATTTGCAGAGTCAATTAGTTACTTATAGTGAGTAGATGCTGTAGTAAGACCAAGACAGCACCCAGAGTACTCTTGCCTTGCAAGCAATGGGGCTGTAACCCTTTTCTAGCCACCTGGTAAAAGGTATCTTGGTTTGGGACTCTCATTACCCTCACAACATCTCTGCTGTGAGAACTGAACTTAAAAGCCGTCAGCATAGCTGTCTCTCAATGCCTGTTCATGCCTTTACGAGGCTATGGAGGATGCCACACTAGACAACCTGTGAGCTAAAGCTACAAGCAGCATCCTGAGATCTGATTTTCTCCTCCCTTAGGGCTTCCTCCTTCCTCTCGGCATTTCAGAGGTTGCTTGTGCCAAGGTTATGAAAGGGAGCAAGGGCTGGTGGAAAAAGCATTCAGCAGGCTGTTTACCCTATACAAATAACAAGTTATATCAATGGTATTGCCAGGGGACAGAGCTGAAGGTCAATTTGCATGTGTTCTTGGGGCTAAAAATGATGAATTGACTGCATATGGAGAATTTTTTTACTCTTTATTCTTCTTCTCTCCTCCTCATGTGCTTTATTCCTGTGTGCTTAGTGTGTGGAAGAAGAGATATTTGCAGTTTTTCCTACTGAACACAGGTGGCAAAGATCTCTTTGATACATAAATGTGTATTTGAGAGAGAGTGAGGGTATGGCAGCTTGTTAAAAGTAAGAGATGCTATTCAACAGTTTAATCCCAAGCATCATATCATCAGTTTTGCCAACTAATAATTTGTGGTCCTTCTATAGATGTCTTTTTGCTCCCAAATCCCCAGCACCGGAAATCATATGAGAACCTCAGCTATTGTAAAGCCCAGGAGGGAAAGGCCTGAAAATGTGCAGCTGTAGTAATTAAAAACATTAATAGTAAGAAGAAAATAAATAGCGAGAGCCCAGCACTTATAGAGCATTAAAACTGGAAGCTTGCTACATGAAACACCTGATTTGGAACTTGAGGGCCACAGTGGGACAGCTTGAAGAGCTTTGAATGTGTTTACTTGGACTGTGGAATTGGAGATTGAAATCACAGCAGAAAACTCAGATCTTCACCTTTTCTGAGAAGACGAGAGGTTATGAGGCAGCTTTGCTCTTTATGGGAACAAAATATCCCAGAACAGTTTTCATTGTGTGTCATGGCTTAACCCTAGCTGGTAAGTAAGCTCCACACAGCTGCACTTACTCCCCTGCACTGGAATGGGGAGAGAGTCAGAATGGCAAAAAGTGAGTAAACTTGTGGGTTGAGATAATGACAGTTTAACAGGTAAAGCAAACCAAGGAATTCATTCACTACTTGCAATCAGCAGGCAGGTGTTCAGCCATCTCCAGGAAAGCAGGTCTCCATCATGTGTTGCTTGGGAAGACAAACACCATCACTCTGAATGTCCCTCGCTTCCTCCTTCTCCCCCGACAGCTTTGTGTGCTGATGGATATCATATAGCATGGAATATCCCTTTGGTGAGTTGAGATCAGCTGTTCTGTCTGTTTCCCCTCCTAGCTCCTTGTGTACCTTCAGCCTACTCACTGGTAGGTGGTGTGAGAGGCAGAAATGGCCTCAACTCTGTAAGGACTGCTTAGCAATAACCAAATCATCCCTGTATTATCAACACTGATTTCAGCACAAATCCAAGATAGCCCCATATGGTAGCCCCATACCAACTAACATAAAGAAAATTAACTCTATCCCAGACAAAACCAGCACACTGGAAAATAAGAACTTAAGTCAAATACTTACCCATTTTGGAGCATGCAAATGAGAAAATGATTTCTGTGCTTCTGTACTGGAAATGGTTGTATTTCAACGGCAGCTGCTGCTGTCTACCACTACGCTGACATCGCAAGGGCTCTCATTTTTGTGTATTATCTGTACTTGCTCAAAACTTACTGCAAAACCAGCCCTTTCCACCCAGATTTGCTGGATGTGGTGTTTGCTGAAAAAGAGGACCTAAAAATGAACGAAGTTCTTCCAACTGTTTCTGAGTGTGGGTTTTTTCTTTTTTTATTTATTCTTTGCAAAAGGACAAAATTTCTTCTTTTGGAAATCCTGGTGTTACTTTGTTGCACAAATAGCCTGAACAAGTAAGGCCAGTTGCTTAATCATTACTCAAAAGTTCTGCATTGTGCTTGCTTGGTATTGATTTACTTAGGTGGGAATTACTTGCCTCCCAGGGACTCAATCTGCCGTGAAGAAGACCTGTGGTCTCACCACCGCTGTGGGAAGCCTGGTAGCTCTGGTTCAGCTGGCTGTGTCTCCATGCTGGAATGAGGTATAGGCATCCATGGTCTTCTGTCTCTGGGAAAGGCAGATGTGACATCAGGATGGTTGGAGGTTTAGGGCCCTATCACAAGCCCCTTACTCCTGTGATCTCAGTGCTTTTGCATCCTGAAGCTTTCACTGTCATCCTCAGAGGTGAAGTGCTGGAAGTGTAAGCTGTTTGGGATCCCCCATCCCTGGAGGTGTTCAAGGCCAGGCTGGATGAGGCTTTGAGCAACCTGGTCTAGTTGAAAGCGTAGCTGCTTCCGACAGGGGGGTTGGACTGTGTGGGCTTTAAGGTCCCTTCTAACCCAAACCATTCTATGATTCTGTGGAGATAGTTCAGAATCCTTCCTTGGTCCTGGAGCAGGAAAACTGCTGTTTGAGGCTATCAAACTGGAATGGGGATAGACACACCCAATTCTGCATTTTAAGGAGTGCCCATGAGGTGTGCCAGGGAAGTGGAGCCCTGGGTCAGTCCTGCCATCTACTGGCTTTTGCCAGACTTAATAAAGATTCTTTGAAGCTGCAAGTCAAGGAGTAGCCCTTAACAAATGAAATCAGGAGTAGGGTGCCAAGGGCAAGCTAACTTTATCCAGATAATTGCATGCAAAGCAGAGATTCAGAACCATCAGAGACAGACCGAGCATTTTAATTTTGCTCTGGTAGTGTAAATTGAGAAATGGAATGTTTAACAGTCTTCCCAGGTCTAACATTTTCTGAGACAACACTTCTATCCCAGCCCAAACCCTACTGTTTCATCAAAACTGAAACACTTCATGAAAATATAATTAGGGCAATAAAGTGTTGTGGAAAAATATCGACACTTTTTATTTCAGCGTTGTTGGATGATGTCATTTCACCGAGATGGTTACACTGAAAAATTGATTTTACTGAAACCTATATGTGAGATTTGTAATTGTGTATTACCTTTCTTGTAACAGAATAAGCAGAATAAAGAAACATTGATTCCTTTAAATATACTAGCATAAGTATAAGTGTAGTGTATGTTACATATTGTTTCTTATACGCTAATAAATACATATGGAATTAATAAAAAAGATTCACTTGTAACAAAATGTTTGGATGATATTGCAGATGTTACAGAAATTGCCTCTTGCTTTATGTGAAAAGAAAGTACTTGGGTTGGATTCAAAGCCCAGGACTAGAGGTCGCAGGCTGGTCAAAAGTAGGCTGAGCCTATAGACTATGGGGGGTGATAAATCCATACACTCCATCTCAAGGCCACCTGAGTTTCTTCCTGGTGAAGGATAAAGAACAAGTATTGTCTTTGCCTTCAATAGTCATGCCCATAAATACCGTTGACTTGCCCTTGACCCTGCTGGGAATGGAGATGGGATTTGTACTTTGACACTGGGTTCTTTCTTGTTGGAGAGGGCAGCTATTTTGGGCACACAGTGACCCCTGTGTGGGTGTCTGTGGGCAGCTGCTCCTCTTCCCCAGCTCTGGCCTCTCTCCTGCCCTCGGACAGATGCACACACAGTTGTGGGGAGGGTTGCCCTGGAGATTTCCCCTTGCTCTCCTGAACGAGGGAGCATTCACGCTGCTTTGCAAAGTTGTGGCATTCTAATTTTTGCTGAAAGCTTCATTATTTTGGGGAGTCCAGTTGGATCCCATGGGAGAAGGAGATTATGCTCTCTGGGGAATGTAAGATAAATGCAGAATAACAGGAATGGGCTCTCAGGATTAAGAATAGCCACAGGCTGTTTGAAACAAAGGTGTAAGAATATCTTTCCTTTTCTCTTGAGATAACCCCAGCCTGGACTATCTTCTTCCTGGGAAAGGGTCTTCTCCACTGATTTCCCTCCTTGCAATCTGTATTTTTCTGCCTCACCTATAACTGAGTTTGAGATAGGAGGGCACCAGTGGTGACAAGGAGTATTTTGGGGACTGGAGAGCATTGTACAGCATGCGATGACAGAAGAAACTTGCTCCTAAGAGGCAACACTCCCTTACTACCTGGCATTCCACACATCCCCACTCCTGCTGCTCTGTGGGGACCTGTCTGTCTCTAGACAGGCCCAGCACTGGTTCTCCCACATTTCAGGTGTTCAGAAAGTTCAGGGAAATGGTGCCTTTTCTCCACATCTAAAAGGGGACACCACTAATGTTTTGATCCAGAGGTAATAGAGCTGTTTTCTTCATTAAGATCCGTATTTCCAAGGAAGCCGCATTAGGAGATGTGATGTGATGCCTGAAAGTATTTCTGGAAACTAAACAACATGGGCCATTGCCAGTGTTTCTGTTTCAGTTGGCTCTGCAAACCTTTCTCACTGCCATCCCAAGGTCATGTTGATGATCTCAAGACACCATGTGCTAGCAAATAGGCCTGAGGCAGGAAGACTCCTGCCTCCCCATCCCTGCCCTTTTCTGTGCCTCTGGATGTGCCTCCGCTCTAGCTGTGACAAACATAGAGTTCAGAGGAAGGAGTAGCTCTGGGAATGGATGGGAGTCTCAAGAAAATGGGCTCATTTGCTAGTTCTGTTGCGGAGAGGTCAAGAAAAGTGTCTTGCAAGTGAAAATTTGAGTGGTGCTAAAGGATGAAAATAAATGACTGAATCAAGAGCTCCACCTGCCTGCTGGTGGTAGCCCTCTCCACTTTAGAATCAGAATCATAGAAGAGTTTGAGTTGGAGGGGACCTTAAAGATCATCTAGTTCCAACCCCCCTGCAATGGGCATAGACACATCCCATTGGATCAGGCTGCCCAAGGCCCCATCCAACCTGGCTTTGAACACTTCCAGGAATGGGGCATCCTAAACTTCCCTGGACAACATGTTCCAGTGTCTCACCACTGGCATCGTGCAGGAATTCCTCCTTATGTCTTGTCTAAATCTGCCTTTCTCTAGTTTATAGCCATTGCCCCTAGTCCTATCACTACAAGCCTTTCTTTTCTCCTGGTTCCTTTTCTCCCCAGCTTCTGGGAATTGAGATCCGCATGAGAAGCCTTGAGGAGCAAGGATGTAGCATCGCCAGGTTGTAATGCTGACCTGAGCAGCAGCTAAGATGGGAGAAGGCTGGAAAGATAGGATGTTCTTCGTGTGGCTGTGGAAATGTTCCCATCTTCCTGCTCATCATCTCCCAAGAAAAAGCGATTTAAGACGATGCAAAAGGTGCCTTGGTCTCTTTAGCTTTCGTGATCTGGCCCTTCCTGTGACACAGGGATACTCAGCCATCCAAGCTGCCATTAGGTTAATAATTCTTGTCCTTCGTGTACAAATAATTAAGCTATCAAATAATTGTAACATGTACAGCATCAAACCCATGAGGGATGAGGTGTGAGTAGCGTGTCTTGCTCTCCTTCTCCATGCCAATTCACACAAGCAACAACTGGGTGTATTGCGTTTCACATAGATTCCTGTCATGCCTGCATCACCAAAAGTAGTGTCATGTTGTTGTCCCTGAAAACCAGGTGCTCCTGGCTCTGATCCTGTCTTCTCATTGCTAAAATTGCAGGGATGCGGTCACCCATTCTCATGCCAGAGCCTGAGTTTCACTCCAGGACCCTTTCCTGAGCTCAGACCAGTTAAACCTGCTCTTTCCAGGAACAGCACCCATTTAGTATCCAAACCACGAGAGGAAAGATGATAAAAAGCAAATAAGAGCAGTCAATAGATGTGGGGCCATGCCAACTTTCATGTTTTCTCCCTTTTTTATTTTCAGATGGAGATATCTCATTCTAAAGCTCATTGTAACCGAATGATTATGAAACCTGAAGTTTGGGAACAATGAATATTAAAACGTACAAAAATAATCCTAAAAATTCCTCCCTCCCTTCCTTGAGAAATGGGCTGGGACCACGCATTTGCATTTCCTTCTCTTGTCAGAAGGTGTCAGTGGCAATCCCCAGACCTAGCAGGGCAGTCTCAGTAGGTTGTCCTGGCATGGATGTGTTGATGTATCAGGACCGCAAGCCCCTTCTACCAAGAGCCATGATGCTCTTGGTAGAAGTACGTCTGGAGGCTGGAGGTGAGGAGAAAGTGTGTCAGCCTAGCAAGCCCTCATTCTCATCGTGGGCTTTTACCACTCAATATCTGTTGGAGGAACAAGACAGAAGGGTGCTAGCAATCTATGAGGTTTCTGTAATGCTCTGGTGACAGCTTCCTGATGGAGGTGACTGAGGAACCAACAAGAAGAGGTGTTTTGATAGACCTCAAATTTGCAAGTAAGGAAGAATCTATTGGGTTTCACAGAATCATAAAATCATAGAAACACAGGGTTGGAAAAGACCTCAAAGATCATCAAGTCAGACTGTCAGCCCTATGCCACCGTGCATACTAAACCACATCCCAAAGTGGTATGCCTACACATTTTATGAACCCCTCCAGGAATAGGAACTCTACCTCTTCCCTGGGCAGCCTCTTCCAATGCTTCACCACTCTTTTGGAAAATAAATTTTTCCTAATATCCAACCTAAACCTCCCCTAGTGCAACTTGAGGATGTTCCCTCTTGTCCAATAACTTGTTACTTGGGAGAAGAGACCTTCACCCACTTCTCTACAACCTCCTTTCAGGCAGTTGTAGAGAGTGATGATGTCTCTCTTCAGCCTCCTATTCTCCAGGCTAAACAATCCTGTTTCCCTCAGCTGCTTTCCATAAGACTTGTTCTATAGACCCTTCGCCAGCTTTGTTGCCCTCCTCTGGACATGATCCAGCAACTCGATATCCTTCATCTGTGCCCAAAACCAAGCACAGAATTTGAGGTATGGTCCCACCAGCACCAAGTAGAGGGGCACAATCCCTGCCCTGCTCCTGCTGGCCACATCATTTCTGATACAAGCCAGGATGCTGTTGACCTTCCAGAGGCCAATACTGAGCACGCTACTGGCTCATGTTCTGTTGACCACCACGCCATGGGTCCTTTTCTGCTGGGAAAGGTTATGTGAATTCTACTGCTGGTGTGTCTGTGGGGGTTGAGCTCCTCTGCTCGTATACCTCTGAAATGGTCTTACCTCCCACAGACCTTGCTTTGCCTATTTGCTGGGACCCTCTAACAGGCTGAACTGCTCACCTGGCTAGGAAACATCACTGCAGGGCTGCTTCTCTCACCTTTACCAGTGAGAAATGCTCTGGGAGCCAGAAGCTTTTAGGTCAAATGTATTTTCCTGAAATCTTCAAGCATCTGGAAGCCAAACTTGGGACTTTTCTTCCTAATACTGTTACCTAAGCAGTGAATATATTATAGAATCCTAGAATCCTAGAATGGTTTGAGTCGGAAGGGACTTGAAAGATCATCTAGTTCCAAACCTGTCTGCCATGGGCATGGGCAATTCCCTCTGGATCAGATTGCTCAAAGCCTCATTCAACGTGGCCTTGAACATCTCCAGGCACGGGGCATCCACGACTTCTCTGGCAACCTGGTCCAGTGCCTCACCACCCTCACAGTAAAATATTTCTTCCCAATGTCTAATCTAAATCTCCTCTCTTTCAGCTTAAAACTGTTCCCTCTTGTCTTATCACTTCACTCCCCAGCTTTTCTGTAGGCTGCTTTTACGTACTGGAAGGCTGCTCTAAGGTCTTCCTGGAGCTTTCTTTCATGTCTTCAAAACTCTTAGGTTTTCTACTGGTTTGTCCAGACTGAACCTGAGGACACACTCCTGTGAATTCTCAGCCAAAGACCTGTGGATATTTCTAGCTTCAATGCCAAGTAGTGCAGTATTAGAGTGAGAGGAAAAGGGCCTGGAGGCAAAGCTGCTTCCTTCCAGTCAGGTCATTTACTGCTTTACATGAGTTGTCCTTGTTCTTCCCTTCTGGGTCAATGAGAAGTGACTCAGAAAGTATCTGTTGTCCATCGGATTAAGTCTGGAAGGAATGGAGAGGATAATTAAAGCAGGTGACAGCTAAGCTGAGCAAGCGATTTACGTTCCTGCATCACTAACAATGTCTTGGAAATCTGTACAAAGCAAATAATTTTGAAACAAGTGATTAATGCTCAGTCAGTCAGGATTATTGGGAGGGGAAAAGATACTGGCTTGAAAGTAAAATGTAAAAAAGGAACATAGAAAAAGTTGTTAGAAAGGAAGGAGAAATCCACACTAGTTATAAATCATAGAATGGTTTGGGCTGGAAGGGACCTTAAAGATCATCCAGTTTCAATCCTCTGCCATGGGCAGGGATACCTCCCACTGAATCAGGTTACTCAAAGCTTCATCCAGCCTGGATTTGAACACCTCCAGGGATGGGGCATCCACCACTTCTCTGGGCAACCTCTTTCAGTGCCTCACCAACCTCATAGTATAAACACGTCTTCCTAATATCTAATCTGAATCTTCCCCTTTTCAGCTTAAAACCATAGAATCATAGAATCACTAGGTTGGAAAAGACCTTTGAGATCATCAAGCCCAATAGTCACCTCTTATCCTATCACTGCACCCCCTGATAAAGAGGGAGTGCAGTGATTATATGATCATTCATTTCTGTGTACATTATGAACAGAAAAGGAGAACACGCTTTAGTAGTTATTTACTCGCATAAGATTCCCCCATAGGACCACTACACCTGGGGTTGTTTATCCTAAAGAAGAGGAGGCTGAGGGGAGATCTTATCTCTGTCTACAACACCTTGACAGGAGATTGTAGAGAGGTGGGTGTTGGTCTCTTTGCCCAAGTGACAGGTGATAGGACAAGAGGGAATGGCCTCAAGCTGTGCCAGGAATGATTCAGATTGGACATTACGAAAAACTTCTTTATGGAAAGGGTTATCAAGCACTGGCAGGGGCTGCCCAAGGAGGTGATTGTGTCCCCATCCCTGGAGGTATATAAAAGAAGAGTAGATGAGGTGCTTAGGGATATGATTTATTAGTGGACGGGTAAGGTTGGACTTGATATTCTCAAAGGTCTTTTCCAACCTAGGGCTTCTATGCTTCTATCTATATGCTGGCCACTGGCCAGGTAAATGATAAATGTGAAGGTCCCATTCAGAAATACTTAAGTGCTACACAAAGGTTAATCTAAATAATAACCTGGAGATAAGATATGCATTGAATTCTAAGGGGAAAAAAAAACAACCAACCAAGCCAGGATAGGAAAAAAAGGCAGATGAATCATCACTTACAGGGAACAGGACTCCCTATAAAAATAAATCATCTTTTCCCCACCTTGCTTTTCTGGTGAATAAACAAAGCATGAGTAATTCTCAGGCAGAGCATACAACACATGCCTGGGGCAGAGGGGACAGAGTGAAGTCTGATGGGAATTTGGGAAGAGCAGCAGAGTTAAGGAAACACTTCATACTTGTTTTTTTAGTCTGATCTGTTTGCCCTGAGTCCTGCACAATTCAGCATGCCACTAGTTCATTATTAAGGTAGAAATCTGTGTGGAGATTGCTGCCAAGCTTTCCATACCTATCTGCATCTACAATCTATAGCAAACTTACCTGTTACCAGGTGTAAAAGTCACAACTCTGCTCAGCTGGGTGCTTTGAGCCTACAGCTTGTTAGATTGAAGGGACACATTTCTTTCCCCAAGGGAACCTTGCAACAACTCGGTTCTAGGAATCACCCAACCTTTTCATGCTCAGTAGGCCTGAGGGAGGGCTGAAGTGTCTTGCAAAGATGTGCCAGTGTAGTGGTCTTAATGCCAGGCAGAGACGTGTTGGATCTTGGCCATACATAGTAGGGAACGGTAGTAAAATCAATTAGTAGGAATAAGGCTGCTGTGACTAATGAGCTCATGAGTGATGCCTGAGTGGAAATGGCTCTGAGAGAGCTGCAGGGTTGGATTCCTGATGCATTATTCATAGGGATAGGCCAGAGTCAGGCTTGACACTGTTTATTTCTTACTTTGCTTCTCCAGGTTTCCTTTAACTTTTAAAGACATTCCTCAGCAATGCAGGAGGGCAAAGATATCTGTTTAATTCCTCTCTGTGGCGCAAAGTTGCCCTTATCTCTGCAGAACGTGGTTTCTGTGACAGATAGATGGGGAACATGATGAATCAGAGGTGAAGTTCATGGTTATTTAATCCTTGGCACCCTGGACACTAGCAGATTTACTGTTTTGAAGCTGTTTTGAAGCTGTTTTGAAGCTGTTTTGAAGCTACTAGGAGAAGTCTGAATTGTTTGAAACAATCTCCTCCTTAGTCTGCCTAATACATAGCTTATATTTTCAATACAGGGGAGGTACTCCAGCCCTCTGATCATCTTTGTGACCTCCTCTGGACTTTGTCTAACAGATCCATGTCTTTCCTGTGCTGAGGACTCCAGAACTGAATGCAGGACTCCAGGTGAGACCTCTCGAGAGCTGATTAGAATCAAGAAAATGGAGAGTTTCAAATGATCGAGTCAAGCAGGTTCTGTATCAAAACCAGTGCCTGCACTTTTCTATGTACTCACTCAGCCCGTGGTCCCTGAATTCTTGCCCTGGAGGTAGATGAAGGAGGCCTACAGGAAAGCTGGGGAGGCGGTCTATATCAAGCAATGTAGTAGTAGGATGAGGGGCAACAGGCTTAAACCGACAGAGGGGAGATTTAGAAGAGATATTAGGAAGAATTCTTTTCCTGTGAGGGTGGTGAGGGATTGGAAGAGGTTGCTCAGAAAAGTCGTGGATGCTCCATACCAGGAGGTGTTCGAGGCCAGGTTGAATGAGGCTTTGAGCAACCCCATCCAGTGGGAGGTGTCCCTGCCCATGGCAGGAGGTTGGAACTGAATGATCTTTAAGGTCCCTTCCAAACCAAACCATTCTATTGTTCTATGATTTCCAGCAGGACCTTCCCAGCCTGGTAATTAGACAATGTGGGCCAGTTTTTTTGGAAGTTATGGGGTTTGGAGACTATTCCCTGCATAGATGCAGCTGCTGCAGGACTGCTCACATCAGATGAAGATGCCTCCTCCCAGAGACTCTGTCATCTGGCCAGGTACGAAGGTTTGGCACAGGTTTTTCAGGCTGGAAGTAAACATTTGTCTCTCAGCTTTTTCTTTAATTTCTGAAATTTCCTCTGAAATGCAGAGAGTTCTTGTACTTCTTTGCCTTTGAACACATAACCTAGAAAATCTCTTTTCAAGTCCGTCTTGTGGGTTGCTGAGGCATATTCATACAGCTTAGGTCTTTTTATCTTTTTTCCTTGTGGTTAATGGAATCCCCCCCAACACAATAGGCTGTGATTACCCACAAAAACAGGTTCAACAGATTGCTGCTTGAATGTTCTTATTCCTTCTTGTTATTTCTCTGGTGACTTGCCAACACTACAAGGCAACCGTGTAGGGTGTGCATAAAGGAAACCGTTTCAAGAGATGCTTAAAGACATAGATAAGATCAACTGAAACTATAAACAAGTAAAGTATGTTGTCACGCTCTCCCCCTCCAACAGCCCTTCAGACTGAAGGAGGGCACAGGATTTAAGCAGGGTGTTGGCATGTATTCTTCCATCCAAAAACTTCTAAGGTAATGAAGATCACATTTCAGATATGCGTGTGAAACCAATCAGCGAGCACGCATTGTTCAGGGCCACTTAATACCAGAAACCTAAGACCACACCTCCCTCCGTGTTTAGTTGTTTGTTCTGTTTTTTTTTTCCTAAGAAGAAAGCAAACACAATCAGTGTATATCACCTTTATTAATAGGATTATAAAATTCTCTGCTGAATATGAGGAATGCCAAACCAAGAATATGCCAAAATACCTTTCCCTAGATAATGTTGGCTTGGAAATAACTTCTAAACTCTCATAATTAACATAATGATTGTATTGTGGATGTGAAAACAATGGGTCAGAATTTCTGAGGGTGTAGATTACCCAGAAGGGCTCTTTGTAATTGAGGCGGGGTTTGACAAAATGGTGAGATGGTCACCAGAGCTCTGGGTTTGGAGAGATGAGGATGGTATTTTTTGTCAGGAAATAACCAGATTTTTCAGCTGGAGTACTGTGTTCAGTTTTGTAATTCTCAGCGCAGGAAGGACATGGATCTGCTACAGCAAGTCCAGAGAAGGCCATTAAGATGATCAGAGGGCTGGAGCAGCTCCCGGATGAGGACAAGCTGAGAGAGTTGGGGTTGTTCAGCCTGGAGATGAGAAGACTCTGGGGAGATCTTAGGGCAGCCTTCCAGTACTTTAAGGGGGCCTATAGGAAAACCGGGGAGGGGCCCTTTATCAGGGAATGCAGTGACAGGATGAGGGGGAATGGTTTTAAGCTGAAAGAAGGGAGATGTAGATGAGATATTAGGAAGATTTTTATTCCTGTGAAGGTGGTGAGGCACTGGAACAGGTTGCTCAGAGAAGTCATGAATGTCCCATCCCTTGAGGTGTTTACGGTGAGGTTAGATAAGGTTTTGAGCAACCTGATCTAGTGGGAGGTGTCCCATCCCATGTCAGGTCCTTTAAGATCCCTTCCAACCCAAACCATTCTATGATTCTATAGTCCTTTGATAACAGAACATGGTTTACTTTTAACATTTCCAGAATTCGAGTGATGTTAACTGTGAATAAAATTCCTCCAATGGTGCAATAAATAAACAAAGGTGCTGGGAATATCTTCAAGATCATCTGTGTTTTACCTTTGCCTCTTTACGTTCCTTATTAAAAGTTTGTGTTGGGGGAGTCACCTGGGATAACCACAGAAAGGTTCTTCTTTACCATTTTTTGCAGTTCCACAATCAAACTTGCCCAACACACACTGTAGGAGTATTTACTAGCTGGGTGTGGCCTGGGGCACAGGAAAAGCAAGCAGATGGATGGGGCTGAAGCATTTGTGGATGGGAAAGCCAAGGTGTTTGGCAAGCAAATAAGTAGTGGTCTTGCCACGATACTCAGCGAGGGTTGGCTTAGAGCAGAGATGTTTCTCCAGGCACCATCCTGAAGGACAAGAGGAAATGGCCTCAAGTTGTTCCAGGGGATGTTTAGATT
This sequence comes from Phaenicophaeus curvirostris, assembly GCF_032191515.1. NCBI lineage: Eukaryota > Metazoa > Chordata > Aves > Cuculiformes > Cuculidae > Phaenicophaeus > Phaenicophaeus curvirostris. Next base: position 97,723,348 of record NC_091394.1, on the reverse strand, counting down.
GGATATTAGGAAAAAAGTCTTTACTGGAAGAGTGGTGAAGCACTGCAACAGGCTGCCCAGGGAAGTGATGGAGTCACCATCCCTAGAGGTTTGCAAAACCCATGTTGATTTGGCACTCCAGGACATGTTTTAGTAGGCGCAGTGGTGTTGGGATGATGGCTGGAGTTTACCGTCTTAGAGGTCCTTCTGATGTTAATGATTCCATGATTCTATGAGCAGCTCAGCATAGTGAGCCCGAGAGACTCTCTTTCACAATCTGGTCCTGTTGTCTTCCCAGTGCTCCCATCACCTGTGTCAGTAGAGGACATGGAGAGAGGAGAGAGGAAGACAGCCTGCTCCCACTCACAGCCTCCTGAAACCCTGCTCATAGCTAGGGGGAGATTTTACAATACCAACCCCCCAGCTATGCTTTTTCTGGTGAGTCAGGGATTGCAAGTCAGCTTTACACTTCTCTTCCCTGGTGATAACACTTCCCTTCCTGGCCATTCAGAGGGAATTTAACAGACTCGGGAGGTGGGCTCAAGAAGTTCGACAAGGCCAAGTGCAAGGTCCTGCGCCTGGGTCACGGCAATCCCAAGCACAATTACAGGCTGGACAGAGAATGGATTGAGAGCAGCCCTGAAGAGAAGGTCTTGTGGTGCTGGTGGATGAGAAGCTCAAAATGAGCTGGCAATGCATGCTTGTAGCCCAGAAAGCCAACCGTGTCCTGGGCTACATTCAAAGCTGCGGGACCAGCAGGGCTAGGGAAGGCATTCTGCCCCTCTGCTCTGATCAGAGCTCACCTGAAGGTGTTGAAGGCCAGGTTGGGTGAGGCTTTGAGCAACCGCATCCAGTGGACGGTGTCTCTGCCGTGGAAGAGGGGTTGGATAGAAATGACCTTTAAGGTCCCTTCCAATCCAAACTATTCTATGATTCCATGATTCTGTGCTAAACTCTAGCCCCTTCTGAGTGGAAAAACAGGAGAAAAGCACCTGGGGTTTCATGCATTGATGTCCACAGCTACAGATTCTTTTTTCCTGACCTTTATGGAAATAGCCCATATCCCTCTAACTGGCGTGAAAAAGAAGATGTGTTTACAAGCTGCAGGGCAAGGCATAGACATCAGGATTATTTAATACCCCTGGTCTTACACATCATGACTATACACAAAGCACCCAGCTTAAACAACCACAACTATTGTCCACCATGCAAACACTCATTTTCTTCTTCAAGGAACATAAAAAGAGGTGACAGTCTAGCAGGAGGTGGGGCCTGCTTTGTGGCTCATTCACTTCATTTATATCTCAATCTGACTTGTTTTTCTAGTAGAATTGGATCTTGGGTTGGAATCAGTACATTGCAAGCCACCAGGAGGTGTCCCATTAAAGCTGGCAGTGAAGAACGGTGGCAGCCCAGTGACCAGGAGAAAAGGATCCGTGCAAGATGAAGGTGTTTCTGTCTCTTCTGTTGGTTGCCGTTGCTTGCATGGAGTTCGGTAAGTTCCTGCTCTGACTTTTCCAAACTCCTTTGGTAGATGCAGCATGATGGGATGCGCCTTGTTCCATCTGAAGCCCATGCCTCTCATTTTGAGTAGTTTTCAGCAACAGAATCTGTCTTTGGAGTATTTCTAGCCTGTCAGATGTTAAGGATTGTCACGGTCTCATTGGGATTGTTAGTTCAGGCTCTTTAGGAAGTTTTACAAGACAAAATGTGATTCTATCATATCTATAAATGCAAATTCCAGCTTTCACTTTTTTAACAGTTATGCTCACTCTGACTCTCATCTTCCTTTTCTGGGTTTTATTTTTATTTTAACTTTCTTTTCCTCTTTTGATACTTAACTCTGACGCCAACTGACCCATTTAATGCAGTGTGTATAGCGGCTCTCTCTAATTATAAGCTGCACGTGTGGTTTATTAAACTTTAGCCACTAGAATTGGGAAAGATAGTCTGGGACACAAAGCTGGTGGCACGGGTGCTTCAGGGCTGACGTTCTTTCAGGTCTGTTTCGTAACCCACTATGGTCTGCATGAAGTAAAAGACAATTTAGGCTGACTATCTTGGAAAACAACCAAGCGTGAATTGTTCTGGGGACTTTTGCAGAAGGATTTCAGAGTTTGTCACCACAGGGAGTGATCTGCACCATCCGTGCTCCCTCCTTTCTGTCCCCGTTAGGCTGTCACCTCACTGGAGAGGTTTGCTTTAAACCCACAGTCAAAGTGGGTTGACAATGGCAGCCTGATATTGAGGGTGGCCTATTTGGGATGTGAAAGAAAGGAATAAGCCCCATGAGTCCAATCTGTACAGGGATGCCATGCACACCTTAGCCCTCCACTTCTATCAGTGGGGTTCAGCTGCTTCTTCTCCAGCACCGACTCCAAAAAGCTAAACACAGAGGAGTATTTGGGATATCAATGTTGTCCCCTAGGAAACAGGGAGTCATCTCATTGCAGGCAGCCCCACGTGAGCCGTGATGCCACAACCTCTAATGATGGAAAGGAAAGGACATCCTGGCATAGAATCCCCATCCTGGCATAGACTTCCCATCCCCTGAAGCTGCCACCAGGATAACTTTTTGCACAAAACCTTCTTTTATACTGATAATCCCAATCTAAGAGCTGGTGTTAGCCTGGTTGGTCAAGGTAAGCCCTGTGCAGGGTCAGTGCAGGAGCTGTGATTGTTAATTGGGATTTCTACATGCTTTGCACAACTCCTTCCGAGCCAGGCCATGTAGGGTCTGATTTTATCTATGCCTGACTCAGATATGTAGCTACATTAGGATTTTTTTTCATAGAATAATAGAATGGTTTGGGTTGGGTTGGAGGGGACCTTAGAGACCATTTAGTTCCAATACCGCTGCCATGGGCAAGGATACCTTCCACTAGATCAGGTTGCTCAAAGCCCTAACCAACCTGGCCTTTCCTTTGGATTTATTTCCTTCTCATGTAAAGATGCTTTCCTTACTCCATCTTGAGGTCTGCAGAGTGGGTTCTGCAAAGGAAGGACAAGTCGGTGAAGAAAGAATGGAGTTTAGGAGGAATTTCTTTGAGAACATGGCTGCTGTTTGGAGAGGCAGACCCAGAACTGGAACAGTAGCGTTCTCTGTTTTTTGAAAGCACTGACTGCCCTCTTGTCTCTAAGACACGTTTTCTGGCTCTGGTTGCTGGTAGGTCAAAGGTTTGGGGTGCCTGTGCTGTGCCAAGATCAATGGGAGCTTCATGTGCTCATCATGGGTGATACGGTAGAGATCAGCCATCATTAGTCTCCAGAGTAGGAGATATTTCCTCTCATCATTATACCCTGTTTGTCATGTGGATTCATGTCTGCTTGTCAATGGAGAGACAGCAGTTCGGTGAAGAACATTATTAATCAATAGAAGATGGCTTGGAGAGAAGAGGACTATCTCTATAGTCAGCTCTGCTTAAGAGACGGGCAGGAATCTGAAAGGTAGAATGGAGTAGGAAAGTTATAGGTTGGGACACAAGTTTGGTGTAGGATTCACACATTGAACCCATTGCCATCCTACTTAATACCACTTTGTCATGAGTTGAGCAGCTTTTTATATTTCCCTGCATTAAACATTTCCTGAACTGCTATACTCATAGCAATAGCTACTACTTAACATACGTAGCCATGTCTGAACCTGTCAGTATGAGTAAGATTAATGAAGATACCTGGCTTGCCCATGTTGGGAACAATGCTCTCTTAATTTGATGTCCCTTTGTATTTATCTTTTGGCTTTTTTTTTCTCTTTATTTGTTGTTTTGTTTTCCCCACAACAAAGGAGGTGATAGTGGCACAAAACATATTTGAAGGGCAGTAACTTGAGGTGTGCTCGAGAGGTCAGTAATGGGTCCAGTCCTGTTCATCATTGTCATTAATGATCTGGATGGTGGGGCAGAATGCACCCTCAGAAAGCCTGCAGATGACAAGAAACTGAGAGGAGTGGCTGATACACCAGGGGCTTGTGCTGTTGTCCAGAGGGATCTCAACAGACTGGAAAACCAGGCTGACAGGAGCCTTATGATGTCCAATAAGGGAAATTGCAATCCCCTGCCAATAGGGAAGAACTAATCCATGCTTCAATATATACTGGCAGCCACCCAGCTGGAAAACAGCTTGGCAAAAAAATCCCTAGGAGTCCTGGTGGACACCAAGTTGAACATGAGCCAGAAATATGTCCTTGTGGCAAAGAATGCTAATGATGTCCTGGGATGCATTAGAGGAAGTATTGCCTGCAAGTTGAAGTAGGTGGTTCCCCCTTCTCAACACTGGTGTGGCCACACATGGAGTTGTGTGTCCACTTCTGCGCTCTCCAGTTCAAGAGAGACCTGATCACACTGGAAGAAGTGCAATGAAAGGCCACAAAGATGATGAAGGGGCAGAAGCATCTCTCCTCTGAGGAGAAGCAGAGAGAGCTGGGATAGTTCAGCCTGGAGAAGAGAAGCCTTTAGGGTGGATCTTATGTATATAAATATCTGAAGGTAAAGTGCAAAGAAGATAGAGCTAGGTTCTTCTCAGTGGTGACTTTTGCCGGAACAAGAGGAAATGAACACAAATAAAAGCATAGGAGGTTCCCTCTAAACACCAGGAAACACTTTGTTACTGCTAAGGTGACTGAGCATTGGCATGGGTTGGCCAGAGAGGCTGTGAAATCTCTCTCCTTGCAGATATTAAAAAACTGTCTGGTTATGGCCCTGGACAACTATCTCTAGGTGGTTTTGCTTGAGGAAGGTGGTTGGATCAGATGATCCCCAGAGGTACCTTCCAAGATCCATCATTCTTTGATTCTGTGAGTCTGTGATCATTTTCTGAGGCTTTGCTAATAAAAAGGTGAGAAGAAAAGCAGATGCAAAATAAGAACAGAGTTGAGGTAAACCAGCCACAAGTGTGTTTATTTTCCTGTGGCAATAAGGCAGATTGGAAGAACTTGGGGATGTGATTTGCTGGCAAGCACGACAGTTAGATTCTTGGCATAAACATGTGAGGCACGGACTATTGAGCAATTGTGATAATGATTAAAATAAGGACACCTTGCTAATTGCACAATTGAAGTATTGGACTTCTAGATCGCTGCGTGTCTTAGCTGGTAGCTGGCACCCAGGGCAAGGTCTTCAAAGGATTCAAACACGAGATGTTAAGGGCAGCGATAAGACAAGGGGGAATGGCTTTGACTTGAAAGGGGGAAGATCTAGACTAAACATTAGGAAGAAATTCTTCACACTGAGGGTGGTGAGGCATTGGCACAGTTGCCCAGAGAAGCTGTGGATGTCCTCTCCCTGGAATTGTTCAAGGCCAGATTGGATGGGGCCTTGCACTACTTGGTCTAGTGGGTGGTATCCCTTGCCCATGGCAGGGGATTGTAACTGGATGATCTTTAAGGTCCCTTCCAACCCAAACCATTCTTTGATTCTATGATTCTATTCAGATTTTGTAAATTCTCTCTGCTGGCATCCAAGCACCACACCAAACAGTCTCCTTGAAGGTCAGCTCTGTCTTGGACAACTCAATTACCCTTACCGAATGAGGGAGAAGCAGATGAATCGAGAAGCTCTTCCTCAGTATTTTCATGAATTTACTCCTGATTTTTTTGTGCATTTTTTTTAATCACCCTCATAATTTCTTTACATTTGGATGTCCCAGAACATTTATCTCATATTTGATTAGCTCACAGACTCAAGCAGAAATACAGGCTGAGTGGAGTATGAATTGAGAGTAGCCTTGAAGAGAAAGTTTTGGGGGTGCTAATGAGAAGCTCAACATGAGCTGGCAACATGTGCTTGCAGTCCAGAAAGCCAATCATATGAGTATTTTGGAAAGATATCCTCCTCAGAGGTACCTGGATGGGCACATACAGAATCTCCTGGTGCACACTAAGGCTAAACTCATGTTTTTCCTCTTTGCAGTACAGACTTTGAAATGTTACACTTGCCATGAACCTACCGCTGTTGATAAGTGCATGACAATTCAGAAATGTGGAAAGAATGAAACCATGTGCAAGACAACCATGTATTCCCTGGAAGAAGGTAAGGGCAATTACTTCTTTATCCATATTTTTAGTATAGAACAGTGTTTCATAGAACCATAGAATGGTTTGGGCTGGAAAAGAGTTTAAAGATCATCCAGTTCCAGCTCCCATGCTATGGGCAGGGACACCTCCCACATGACCAGGTTGCTCAAGGCCCCATCCAACCTGGTCTTGAACACCTCCATGGAGGAGGCATCCACAGCTTCTCTGGGCAGCCTGTGGCAGTGTCTCACCACACTCATCGTGAAGAGTTTCTTCCTAATGTCTATTCCACTCTTCCCCCTTCCAATTTAAAGCCATTCCCCCTTGTCTTATCATGACAGACATTTGGAAGCAAAGCAGAAATGCCCTTAAGTTCTTTGGAGGTCTTGGGAAGGCATCATCAGTTTGACTGGTGACCCTACAGTCATAACTTGTCCAAACAACTGTGGTGGAGGCATCATCCCTGAAGGAGCTAAAAAATATAAGTAAATGTGACACTTTGGGACATGATTTAGTAGGCCTGATGGTGTCTGCCTGATATTGGACTTGTTTATCCTAGAGGTCTTTCCCAAACTTAATGATTTTATGGTTCTGTAAGTAAAGAAATGCACTGTCATACATGGGAGAGGCAGGAAATAGTGAGTACAGTCAAAGTGAAGGCAGAAAAAGTGCCTAATTGACTTTTGCAGGGTAGAACTCATCTGGGTAGGATATGGAGGATGCAAGGTGCTGTTCAGCTTGCAGCTACTCAGTGGAAACAGTTTCCTGTATTCCTGGTAGGAATTAGAACAAGGTTTGAACTGGATCTAAGACTTTGATAGTAAGGGAAGCCAATGCTTCACTAGGGACAATGAGAGTTCTCTTATATTCCTCCCATTCCTAACTGTTCTTTCATGTTTTCTTGTAGTTTATCCCTTCGTGGGAGTCTCGACCGTCACCAAGATGTGCTCTTCCGTCTGCATCCCATCTGATGTGGATGGGATTGGCATGACTCGCCCTGTCTCCTGCTGTTACACTAACTTATGCAACTTCGATGGAGCAGCTAGTTTGAGGATCAGCTTTGTGCCAGTTGTGATGGTAGCAAGTTCCCTTTGTGCCCTCTTCTGGACTAGGCTGTGATGAGTTGATAGGTCTTTCATGCTGAAGAACACAATGAAGAAGAGAATAAACCTCTACCAGCCCAGCTTTCTGTTTGGATGCCTCATGGACAACCCTTAACAGCTCCTAGAATTTGCTTTTTTAGTAGTCACCCTTTTCCCACAACCAAGACACAAGTAAAGCTCAGGAAGTCCTGACACATTTTTCAGTTTTCAACAATTCTCACAGAACTAACTATGGAGATTCTTTGCTGTGCTTGTCTGGTTGGGTTTGAACTGAAAAATTCTGCTGTATGAAGTATATTTAAAGCAAAAAAAAGCTTGTGCTAAGGCCTTCCATACCTCTTTAGAGCATTTCCCTCCATGTGCTAGCCAGCAAAATAACTGAACTGACCAGTCTTCCTAGATGAAGTTCAGTTATGTGGTTGGTCCTCTCCACCTTACAGTTCTGTGCTGGCCCTTTATGCTCTCTAGATCTCCTTCTTTATACACAAGAGAGTAAGGAGACACTTCTGTGGCCAAAATATGAAGCAGAAGACTAAACTTCCCATGCCAGTGATCTGATTCAAAGAAGTTAATATCTCTTGTTTTCTGTACCTTTTTGAGCAGAATAAAAAGAAAGTTGTGTTAAAACTGCAGCGATCACTGGTTATTTGTAATGCACCTGTCCTCTCATAAATCCCCTTCCCTTCCCTTCCCTTCCCTTCCCTTCCCTTCCCTTCCCTTCCCTTCCCTTCCCTTCCCTTCCCTTCCCTTCCCTTCCCTTCCCTTCCCTTCCCTTCCCTTCCCTTCCCTTCCCTTCCCTTCCCTTCCCTTCCCTTCCCTTCCCTTCCCTTCCCTTCCCTTCCCTTCCCTTCCCTTCCCTTCCCTTCCCTTCCCTTCCCTTCCCTTCCCTTCCCTTCCCTTCCCTTCCCTTCCCTTCCCTTCCCTTCCCTTCCCTTCCCTTCCCTTCCCTTCCCTTCCCTTCCCTTCCCTTCCCTTCCCTTCCCTTCCCTTCCCTTCCCTTCCCTTCCCTTCCCTTCCCTTCCCTTCCCTTCCCTTCCCTTCCCTTCCCTTCCCTTCCCTTCCCTTCCCTTCCCTTCCCTTCCCTTCCCTTCCCTTCCCTTCCCTTCCCTTCTTTTAATTTCCAGTCTAGCAGCAGATCGGCAGTGGTCTTCCATCCGTATTTCTTCCACCAGCTCTACTGGTACAAGTTTAGCTTTACTGACGACAGCAAAGCCGAAGTCTTTTCCAACCCAAACCATTCTATGATTCTATTATTCTGTGTCTTGTTCTTTTAAGATGTGTCAAATTTTCTCACCAGGCCCAGGACAAGCACGAATGTCAAGAAATGATGTGAGCAGTTCGTGATCTTGTTGTGCTGTTGCTAAGACCTAACACAAGTGATTTGTTATGGACTTGAAAAACGGAATGGTGGCAGGCCACCTCATGACCATTGAGCTCCATCACTGCCACCTCTCTTCATCAAAAAAGCCAATGAGACACTCTTTTATTTTGCATTGTTGCAAATAGAGGGTTTATTAGGACATGGTTAAAATACCAATACTCCTTTGCTTGCTATTAAACATTTCTCATTCACTACCCAGAAGTGCATGTCAGCACTTCTACACACGAAACCAATGTGAATTACATGCCAACAAAATGCAGAAAGAAATGCAACTTTCACAGATTTTTCACTGCACAGCACTGCTCTTTCTCCGCAACGAGATACTGGGCTGAGAGTGCTGTGTTATTGTCCTGTGTTGGTTGATAAGCAATGCAGTCATGGCTCAGAATATCACAAAATCATCATGTCAAAGAGCATTTCAAACCAGATAAATTAGCAGCCAGATTATTGTGTTATATTGTCATCTTAAAGAACAGGACTAAAAATATCACCTCAGTCATGGACACTGAGAGCATAAATCATGGCAGAAATAGGAAAATGCTTGAAACCAAGTCACTGCTGGGCTTGGGAAGGTGAGTGGAGCATATGGGAGGCTGAAGCACTTCCCATACCAGAACAAACTGAGAGAGTTGGGATTGTTCAGCCTGGAGAAGGCTCTGAGGGAGAATTTATAGTGACCTTCCAGTACCTGAAGAGGGCTTCCAAGAAAGCTGGGGAGGGACTATTTACAGAGCATGGAGTGACAGGGAAGAGGGAACGGCTTTAATTGGAAGGGGGAAGATTAAACTAGACATTAGGAAGAATTTTTTTGTGATGAGGGTGGTGAGACACTGGTACAAGTTGCCCTGGGAATTTGTGGATGCCCCCTCCCTGGAAGTGTTCAAGGCCAGGCTGGATGGGGATTTGAGCAGCCTGATCCAGTGGGAGGTGTCCCTGCCCATGGCAGGGAGGTTGGAATTAATGATCTTTAAGCATTAAAGATCATCTTTTGGCACTGGAACAGGCTGCCCAGGGAGGTGGTTGAGTCACCTTCCCTGGAGGTGTTTAAGGCACGGGTGGATAAGGTGCTAAGGGACATGGTTTAGTGTTTGATAGGAATGGTTGGACTCGATGATCCGGTGGGTCTCTTCCAACCTGGTTATTCTATGATTCTATGATTAAGATCCCTCCCAACTCAAACTATTCTATATCTGGGTGGTGGAACTAAAACCATGTCACCAGAAAGGTGCACAGAAGAAAAGCCATTGGCTCCCAGTTGCAAAATGACAATATTGCTCTCTAGACCAGTAAACACAATACCGGGTTTGCTTGTAATAGACCACAGTTTTTTTACTGAGCTTGCAAGTCCTCAGGGCTGAGGTTTGTTGGGCTCAACTTGTCTTGACCTGCCTTCAGTTTTGTTTTTACTTTGTGCTCAGCTGTTAATAGCAGTTTTCTTAAGTGGCTGGCTGGCTATGCTTAGTTACTTTTGTTTTCCTTTGTATGGTGCAACTGTAAGTTTACAGAGATAGCTGCAACAAGGAGCTGTTGTATGTAGAATGAGCTCTTTACAGCATCAACATGGTAATGGGGTGTAAAGAAATACAGACCTGATAAGGCAGCAGAAGACTGAAGAGGTGGAAGTGCAGGACTTGGCACAGAGGAATGCAGATATGGAGTGTTAGTTCGGGCACTGGCTTGGTATTAGAGACCCCTTGGGTGTAAATAACCCACCAACTCAGTCATTTAAAAGAATGTAGACACAGAGATGGACAGAATTTGCTTTATGCATGGCAAAGTGGAGTCACCATTACTGGAGTTGCTCATAAAATGTGTGGATGTAGCAATTTGGAACGTGGTTTATTAGGAATGTTGGTGTTGTGTTGGTGGTTGGACTTGATCTTAGAGGTCTTTTGGAACCTTAACAATTCTATGATTCTATGGTTAAACAAGCATGGTGGTGGTGGGCTGATGGTTGGACTTGAGGACCTTAGAGGTCTTTTCCAAGCTTAGTGATTTAAAATTCTAAAGAAAACAAAGATCAAATATCAAACCATTGCACCATACATGGCAAAATCAGACATGAGGTGGACCTGCACCTTCCAACCAAGGAAAAAAGAGTAAAGAATAGAAATGTTTTAACAAGCATAATAAAAAATTTTCCCAGTAGATCCTTGCTTGAGGAAGAAATTTCCACCATCATACTCTTCCTAGTGAAGGACTTACTTAGGATGTAGATGACTCATTCTGCCTCCTTGTAGGTATAAAACAGCAACACTGGGGGAAGAGTGAGCATGGAAGGTGGGTAGAAACGAGTAAGAATGTGTGAAACAGCTTTAACTGGATTGTTGTTGAAGCTTTTTCTGTAATAATAATAATTATTTCCTTTTTATGCCTGTAATAACTTGATCTTCACTAATCAGAATTCTTTGATTAAACTGTTAAGATTTCATGCACAGTAATAATAAATTCTTGGCTTTACATATAAGATGTGTTTCATTTTTGCAAATTTTTGCAAATGACAAGTTTTTGAGTGTAACAAAAAACCGGAAATTCCCAGCAGGGTATGAAGAGATGGCTAGATCTACAGATACTTAATTAGGTCCTATTTTGAGGGCTGTGCAGTTGGCAGTAGTACACATCAATTTCCTCATGGGAGATGGTTAGTCTAGCTCCTCATCCTGAAGGCATCTTTGTGATATCTGAGAAGCTCACGGTCAAGGGACGTGCTCTTCTGGGAAGAAGTGATTTTGAAAATTACTAGATGTTGTGGGTCGACATCTGACAAAGAGCTTCTGGAGAGACACCAAATCCCTCTGGATTATTGTGGTAAGTACTTTCAGTGGGACACAGCATTACAAAGCTGAGAAAGCTGTGTTACCTCTGTTTTACGCTGGTGGGGCTTCTTGTGGCAGGACAGTGAAAGAGTGGTGAAGCATTGGAAGAGACTGCCCAGGGTGAAGTTGCCATCCCTGGAGGCATTAAAAAATTGTGTAGATGTGGTGCTTCAGGACATGGTTTAGTAGGCATGGTAGTGCTGGGCTGATGTTTGGACTTGATGGTCTTAGAGATCTTTTCCAACGTAAATGATCCTATGGTTCTGTGGCTTCGGGAAGAGGAGTAACAAGCAGCATTTTTCTCCTTCTTTCTCTTGAGCCATATCGCTGCTAAAAAATGCTCATTCTATGATTCTGAAGATGAGCTGTGCAAGTACTTCCATGAGAAAAGGAAATCTGGTAACACGGAGCTCTTCATTCCAGGAAGCAATGGCATAACAAGATGCTACAAGCTGAAGGCAGACAAATACAGGTCAGAAATAAGATGCACATTTTTAACCTCAGAGGTCACTCACAAGGAGCAGTTTACTAAGTGGATGGACTGAGGGGAAACATTTTTTTCATAGATGGTGGCATAATGTCTTCAATGTCTTCATCAATGACCTGGATGAAGGCATCGAATGCACCCTTAGCAAGTTTGCGGACGACACTAAGCTGGGTGGAAGTGTCGATCTGCTGGAGGGTCGGGAGGCTCTGCAAAGGGATCTGAACAGGCTGGACCGCTGGGCAGAGTCCAATGGCATGAGGTTTAACAAGGCCAAATGCCGGGTCCTTCACTTGGGGCACAACAACCCTATGCAGTGCTACAGACTGGGAGAAGTCTGTCTAGAAAGCTGCCTGGAGGAGAGGGACCTGGGGGTGTTGGTTGACAGCCGACTGAATATGAGCCAGCAGTGTGCCCAGGTGGCCAAGAAGGCCAATGGCATCTTGGCTTGTATCAGAAACGGCGTGACCAGCAGGTCCAGGGAGGTTATCCTCCCTCTGTACTCGGCACTGGTGAGACCGCTCCTCGAATACTGTGTTCAGTTCTGGGCCCCTCACCACAAGAAGGATGTTGAGGCTCTGGAACGAGTCCAGAGAAGAGCAACTAAGCTGGTGAAAGGGCTGGAGAACAGGCCTTATGAGGAGCGGCTGAGAGAGCTGGGTTTGTTGAGGCTGAGGGGTGACCTCATTGCTCTCTACAACTACCTGAAAGGACGTTGTAGAGAGGAGGGTGCTGGCCTCTTCTCCCAAGTGACAGGGGACAGGACAAGAGGGAATGGCCTCAAGCTCCGACAGGGGAGGTTTAGGCTAGACGTTAGGAAAAAATTCTTTACAGAAAGGGTCATTGGGCACTGGAACAGGCTGCCCAGGGAGGTGGTTGAGTCACCTTCCCTGGAGGTGTTTAAGGCACGGGTGGACGAGGTGCTGAGGGATATGGTTTAGTGTTTGGTAGGAACGGTTGGACTCGGTGATCCGGTGGGTCTCTTCCAACCTGGTTATTCTGTGATTCTGTGATAATTGAGGATGAGGCAGAATTATGGTGTAGACTTCAACACCGGAGCTGTTCCTTGTGGTTCCCTAGAGAATCAGTGGAAAGGCAGAGAATCACAATTAATTTCATAGAAACATATAATAACCTGAGTAGTACGAGTCCCACAGTGATCATCGAGTCCAACTCCTATCCCTGCACAGGACAAACCCAATATTCACACCACATGTCTGAGGGCCTTGTCCAAAAGCTTCTTGAATATTGTCAGACTTGGTGCCATCGCTACTTCCCTGAGGAGCTGTTCCAGTGCTCCACCATCCTCTGGGTGAAGGACCTTCTCCTAATGTCCAATCTAACCCACCCTAGCACATCTTCTTGCTATTCCCTCAGGTCCTATCATTGGTCACCAGAGAGAAGAGACCAGCTCCTGATCCTCCTCCTTCCCTTGTGAGGAAGTAGTAAATTGCTGAACTAAATTGGCTCAGCTGCTATACTAAACTTGATCAAGATAAAATTAGTCTGATGTGTTGCTAATATCTTTTCTAGGATGAAGTACTCTGGAAATGGTCATTTCTTAGTGGTGACTGTTGAATGAAGTATAGAATTATAGAATCCCTATGTTGGAAAAGAATTTTGCAATCAAGTCCAACCATACCTGTCCACTACTGAACAATGTCCCTTGGACCACCTCCTTGGGCAGCCTCTGCCAGTGCTTGATGACCCTTTCAATGAAGAAATTCTTCCTAATGTCCAATCTGAATCTGCCCTGGCACAACTTGAGCCCATTCCCTCTTGTCCTATCATCTGTCACTTAGGTGAAGAGACCAACACCCACCTCGCTACAACCTCCTTGTAGGGACTTGTAGACAGTGATAAGATTTCCCCTCAGCCTCTTCTTCTCTAGGTTAAACAATCCCAGTTCCCTCAGCCGCTCCTCATAAGACTTGTTCTCCAGCCCCTTCACCAGCTTCACTGGATGGCCTTCTCTGGATGTACTCCAAGACTTCAATATCTTTCATATAGTGACGGGCTCACAACTGAACACAATCTTCGAGGTGTGGCCTCACCAGTGCCGAGCACAGGGGCACAATCACTTGCCAGGCCCTTCTGGCCATGCTGTTTCTGACACAAGTCAAGATGCTACTGGCCTTCTCGGCCACCTGGGCACACTGCTTGCTCATGATCAGTTGGCTGCCAACCAACACCCGCAGGCCCTTCTCTGACAGACAGCTTTCAATGAATGAATATGGAGCCTTCCACATTAAAAATAACCAAGGTTTGGTGAGGTGGGCCTTATCTTCAGTACCTTCTCGTGTTAGTATCAAGCCTGGCATCACAACAAGCCATTAAAGCAGCATACACTGGCAAAGAAAATAAACTGTGACTACACAGCAACCTTTGATGGGGATTTTTCCAGCTACCCCAAAGCTCAGAGGCAGGTAGGTATGTGACAAATTGGGAAGTGTCAACTGGGAGAAAAATCAAAGTCCCAAAAACCTGACTGTCCTGTGATTTCATTCAACGTGAGCGGTGACAATTCTTTGCACAGCTGTGTTCTTCAGCCATCCCTTTTATGATGCACGTGAACCAAGGAGATTTTTTGAGATGCCCACCAGCTAAAAAGCTTTATGCGTAGCCGATCGCAGCCACTTCTCAGTGCTCATCCTCCCTAGCTTTAACTTGTGTGTCTGCGTTGCTGTCATTGCTTTGACAAGCCACATGCGGAGGAGGTTAATCTTCCCCTCCCTTCATTGTCCATGGCTGCTTCACCTCTTTGATCTCTGGCCAGTTTGTCAGCATGTTTCCCGTGTTTCAGCTATTATGGCAAGGATCACAGCTCCTGGATGAGATCTAGTCTGAAAAGCATAAAATCTGTGTGGGTGAGGCACTGTGCTTCGTAGCTTCACCCCTAGACCAAAACAGAGCTCTCAAACCACAGGGCAATGCAATCTGCTTAAACATAAACCTAAACCTCTCCTACAAGGACCAGGTAGCATGGCATGCAAAATTAATATATAGCTCTGTTCCTACTGACCTGGTGTACAAGCTCTCTGCACCCAGGCTGCTTCTTGAAATTATGTGCCTCCATATTTATTTCCCCTCAACTGTTGCAGAAGGTCTTTCTTTGTTCATTTTTTTGCTCACATGTATTTCCTTCCTCATCCAGTTTACCTCTAGGTCCAAGTATTTTTTCTGGTTCTCCTCATTCCTGGGGGCTGTCTCAGGTTGATGCTCTCCCTGAAGGTTTGCCTGCACTTGTTTAGGAACGAGTTTTTTTTGCTCACATATGGTCTCTCCTCCTAAGCTCTCCCAATACCTTGGCTCTGTTGTCTCTTACCCTATCACAGTGCATCTTCAAGAAGAGTTTGGCTCTGCCTTCTCTATACCTTCCTGTTGGGTAGTTGTAGACAGCAATAAGGTCTGGGTTCCATCCCCCCGAAAAAAATGCCTGACTTGCTCGAACTTCTTAACATCTTTCTAGTATTTGTGTCCCAAAGTAGAAGCACAAGTCTTATGAGGAGCAGCTGAGAGAACTGGGGTGGTTTAGTTTGGGGAAGATGAAGCTGAGGGTAGATCTTATTGCTCTCTTCAACTCCCTGGTTGTAGCGAGGTGAGTTCTGGTCTCTTCTGCCAAGTAATAAGTGATAGAATGAGAGGAAAGGATCACAAGTTGTGCCAGCGGAGGTTTAGATAGCGATTCAAAGGAATCTGCATTTTCATCCTAGCTCAACTCGATGGTGAATGTTTGTTGATCAATCTAGCTGTAGCTCGTTGCTTTAGCTACCAGACTGAGACCCCTTCTTCTGGACCTCGGAGAAATCTAAGAGGGGTTTCCCCAGAGAGTAGTAGAAATAAGACAGGATTTTCCATAAACACAACACTGCACGCAGAGCTAAGATATCTGCAACATATTTCTCTGAATATATTGTATATTCTTCCTTACCCCAGTGGGACAGCAAAGGAAGTGTGGCAGATGAATGGTCTGTTTGGAATCCCTTCAGGAAAAATCTGGCTGATATTGCAGAGGAAAGGAAGGTGGGTGGCAGCAAACACCCCTCCCAGAATACTCAAGGTTTGAGACCTGGCATATATGACTCTGAAAAGACTGATAAAAAGGAACTGTGTAGGGCTTCCAGTCATTATAGAGTATTGTGACTCTATTGTGTTTTCTAACTCGTGCTTTTGCAAGACCCCACCTGAAGTCCTGTATCCAGTCCTGGAATCTCCAACATAAGAAGGATATAGAACTATTGGAACGGGTCTAGAGGAGGTCTACAAAGATGGTCCTAGGGCTGGAATACCTCCCGTATGAGGACAGGCTGAGAGAGTTGGGATTGTTCAGCCTGGAGAAGAGAAGACTCTGGGAAGACCTTCTAGCAGAATTCCAGTACCTGAAGGGGGCTATAGAAAAGCTGGGGAGGGGCTCTTTATCAGGGAGTTGCAGGGACAGGACAAGGGGTAAGGGTTTTAAATTGGAAGGGGGAAGATTTAGATTAGACGTTAGGAAGAAATTTTTCGTGATGAGGGTGGTGAGACACAGGCACAGGTTACCCTGGGAAGTTGTGGATGCCTCCTGCTTGGAAGTGTTCAAGGCCAGGCTGGATGGGGCCTTGAGCAGCCTGGTACAGTGGGAGGTGTCCCTGCTGATGGCAGAGGGATTGGAACTGGATGATCTTTAAAGTCTGTTCCACCACAAACCATTCTATGATTCTATGATCCTAATTCTTGCTTAGAGGAAGAATTTAAGAAGAAGGTTTCCTAATGTCCAATCTGAACCTCCTCTGGTGCAACTTGAGGCATTTGTGCCCTGTGGTTGAGATGTTGGAGCCATTCAGTAAGATCTGTAGGAGGAGGCATGGATTTTTCCCTTTATGTCCCTGCACAAGCGGACGAGGTGCTAAGGGGCATGGTTTAGTGTTTGATAGGGATGGTTGGACTTGATGATCCGGTGGGTCCCTTCCAACCTGGTTATTCTATGATTCTATGATTCTATGCATAAACATGGACTTTGCTGCTGATGATATGAGCTGCAGTCTGAGATTCAAAGTGTGCTTGTGCTGTTCCCTCTGGAAAAGCATCATTTCAATTCCCTGATGCCCACAGATCTGCACAGCAAGACCTCATTTCATTTACTGCTTATTTATTATTCATGGCTGTTCTTATTTGCTGTGTTGCTCCATGTGCCTATCTTGAAGGACATGAATCTATTGGAGCGAGTCCATAGGAGGTCACAAAGGTGATCAGAGGGTTGGAGCACTTTCCCTATGAAGACAGGCTGAAAGAGTTGGGGTTCTTTAGCCTAGAGAAGAAAAGCCTCTGAGGAGACCTTATAGCAGCCTTTCAGTGCTGAAAGGGGCTCCAAGGAAGATGAGGAGGGGCTTTTTATCAGGGAGTGCAGGGGAAGGATGAGAGTGAATTGTTTTAAACTGAAAGAGGGGAGATTTAGATGAGATATTAGGAACAAATGTTTTCCTGTGAGGGTGGTGAGGCACTGGTACAGGTTGCCCAGAGAAGTTGTGGATGCCCCATTCCTGAAGGTGCTGCAGACCAGTTTGGATGAGGCTTTGAGCAACCTGATGCAGTGGAAGGTGTGTCTGCCCATGATGGGGGGTTCAAACTGTATGATCTTTAAGGTCCCTTCCAACCCAAACAATTCTAGGATTCTAGGATTCTGTGACTCTGTGATTCTGTGATTCTGTGATTCTGTGATTCTATGATTCTAATCAAGCCTGGAGAGACCCATCTCCAGCAATGAAGCACTATGCTACCCTCCTGGAAAAAAACCTGGACAGATGTACCCAGAGGGAGTGTCACAGTTTGCAAGCAGATATGCGTGTGTGCATAGGCAGGAAAGCAGCTATGTACATCCGCAAAATCAGGAAGTTCTTTTCAAAACTTACTACTAAAACAAATCCAGGTGGCTTATTTCAATCAGAGAATACCCCAGTTATATAACAAGCAGATTATCTTTCACTTAATGGCTACATAAATATGACTCATGCCCTTAAGGGTAAGGCTGTGTCATCAGTCAGTGCTTATGAATTTGCAAATCTATACTCCCTATGGCAGCTTTGCCTTCCCATTCGTAAACAAACTGAGGGACTTGGGTACAGCCCCATCACTGCTCTGTAGTGCTCTGAAGAGGGAAAATGGAGACTATTGCTGACATTTGGAAAGGTATCCAGCTCTAAGTGACAGCAACTGGTATATAGTGAAAGACGTTTTGAGAGTAAAGCAGAAAACAAGGAGTTACCCCAGTGTGGATCCAAACCTGGAATTATAGTATCTTAAAATCATAGAATGATTAGATGATCCCCTCCCCTCCCTCCCCTCCCTCCCCTCCCTCTACTCCTCTTTCCCCTCCCTCTTTCTACTCCCTCTGGAGTAGAAAGAGCTCCAGGAAACGTCTCTGCCATGTTGTACGTGCACCCAGTCATGGAATCAAAAAATCACAGAACTATAGAATGGTTTGGATTGGAAGGGACCTTAAAGATCACCCAGGTCCAACCCCTCTGCCCTGGACAGGGACACCTCCCACTGGATCACGTTGCTCACAGCCCCATCCAACCTGGCCTTGAAAACCTCTAGTGATAGGGGCAGCCTGTGCCAGTGCCTCACAACCCTCACACGAAAATATTTCTTCCTCAGATCTCATCTCAATCTCCCCTCTTTCAGCTTAAAACCATCCGCTTCTTGTCCTGTCCCTGTACTCCCTGAACAAGAGCTACTCCCTGGCTTTCCTGGAGCCCCTTTCAGTACTGAAAAGCTGCCCTAAGGTCTCCCCAGAGCCTTCTCATCTCCAGGCTGAACAGCCCCAACTCTCTTAGCCTGTCCTCGTAGCAGAGATGCCCCAGCCCTCGGATCATCTTTGTGGCCTCCTCTGGACTCACTCTAACACATCCATGTTCTTCCTGTCCCAAGGGATTGACCGTGCCACAAGGATCAGTGGTGGCAAAGAGCTGCACTAACCATCTCTGCAACCCAGGCAGGTCCAGCAAAGAGTAGGATCACTTTTTTTCCTGATCACAGAAGGAGGCATAGGGTCAAATATTTCCTGTTCCTCATTTCATAGCATCGATTCTCTCATTGAAGTTCAATATCTGCCCAAGTCCTGGGCCAAATCCTGCTGTGAGAATAGGTCCAGAAAGATGCAGCAGAGTTAGCCAACACCAAAGTAAACAGCGTTTAAAGCAAACCAGGTCCATAACAGATCTGCAGCTCTTGAAACGCCACTCTGTTATTTTTAGTGTTTTTTTAATTCCTCACGAGGTTTTATCCCACTCTATTTTTGGGACTGAGATGTAGGTTTCTATTATAAATAGCTGAGTATTCTAATTCAGGCTGATAACTAGGACAAGGATGCACTGGGTATCCAGACCTTGATTTTGGGGAATGAAGAATGCAACATTTCCAATCAGGCTTCAGTCTTTCTGTGAGATCCTCCTCTCAGGAAAACTAGTACATTTGCATCTGGAAAGCATCCTACACTCCATGGATATAAATCAAATGGGAGCACTCTTAAGGACTCATTGCCAAGCTAGCAAATCAAAGAAACAAGGCTTTGAAGCTCTAGTGCAGCTTTCCCTCTGAGGAGCTCAGAGTCTGAATTTAGACACAAGGACTTCAGAATCAAAGCTGGGTGATAAATATTATTCCCGCTTTATTGTCGGAGAACCTGAGCTGTAAGCCTGAGCATCCTTGTATGTGACACTGAACAAAAGCCCTTGGTAAATATAAAAAGCAAAGGCTCTGTGTGGTTATTGAACACTTTTAAATGATTAATTACTCCAAAGAAAATCAGAAGCAGGTTGCAAACATGTCCCAAATAACAGAAACAGTTCTGTTTGCAAGAAATACTATTCATTCATGAAAAAGGAAGAGCTGCCAGCTCAGGACAGCTATGAAGGATGGCTCAGTTCCCACCCTCATCTTATTGTAGGATGGGGAAAGTCTCTCAGCCTAAATAATTTACTGTGGGCTTTGGATCAGGACTTCAATTTATGTTTCTCAGGTGTCTGGTTGTGCAAAGCAATACTATTCCTCACACTGCTGCCTTAGGGCTGGGGAAGAGGAGGACTGAGCTGTGGTCACATAGGGTCTGCTCATGTGAAAAACTGCAGCAGCTGGTGAAGAGATTGGCTGGATTGAACCCCAAACCAGCACTGCTCTGCTGAGGGGATTAAGTCACAGAACCCAGAGCTCCCTTCCAGTGTCATCTGCATCATCAGCACAAGAAGGACATGGGTCTGTTAGAGTCAGTCCAAAGGAGGGCCATGAAGTTTATCCAAGGGCTGCAGCATCTCCCGTACCAGGACAGGCTGAGAGAATTAGGGTTAAGAGAGGAGAGGAGAGGAGATCTGTTTATAGTTGGCTGCTATTTATCTTGTGACACATAGTTTTCTATAGGGTTTTGATGCACTTGTCTGACAAAATGATTGTCCCCATATCAGAAACTTAGTGCTTGACTGCACACACTTGATATTTCTTTCCCACAGACCTTGTGCCTTGTTGAAGCAGCAGACTATCAGCAATTGCATTTTATTACATGTGAAAAAAATGCTGCGTGTCTGCCGCCCTTTTTCTAAGGAGTTTCAGAGAATTTTGACAAGGGACCCTAAAAGCTGAAGCTCAGCCCTGTTTATGCATCCTTGCACTCCCGAGGGAGGGGAGGTGCAGTGTGCACACATGAGTTCTGATTAGGTAACAGAAATGCCTGCCCATCCCCATTTTTTGCATTAAATGAAAATCACTCCCATTCAGTAGAAGTGGCACAACAAGAAGACTCCAGAGAGACTCTCATCTCTGATTTTGATTGGATAAGAACTTATGAACTGCCTTCATGAAGGGGTAATATTGCAGCTCACACACTGCTTGAATAAAACATCTCACAACCATGCCTCAAGAGACTGCTGAAATAAGAGATCCTCTAAGGATTCTTTCTGTAATGGCCTTCTAGCTCGTGTCATCTTGTACATAGCTTGAATCATCCAAGGTAACCATGGCTTGGAGATGACACATTCATAAATAATTGGAAAGGGGAATATTTAGACCAGTCATTGGGAAGAAATCCTTCACAATGAGGGTGGGGAGGCACCAGCACAGGTTGACCAGGGAAGTTATGAATGTCCCTCCCAGGAGGTATTCAAGGCCAGGTTGGATGGGGCTTTGAGCAACCTGATCCAGTGAGAGGTGTCCCTGCCCATGGCATGGGGTTGAAACTGGACGGTCTTTAAGGTCCCTTTCAACCCAACCCATTCTATGATTCTATGAAATAATGAAAACTATTGTGCTTGGAAAGCTGGGCATCCAAGAGCAGATCAGAATTGGCTGGCTTGTTTAGCTTAACAATATAGCTGATGAGGGATCAACTACCCATAGAAATACCACTTTAAAGAAGGGAGAAGTGAGAGTAATTATTACTATAAATGTGGTTTCTGACGAACACAGCAGTGAGGGTCTGGAACATCTTCCTGCCAGCAGAGCCACAAACATGCACTTAGAATGACAGAATGGTTTGAGTTGGAAGGGACCTTAAAGATCATCCAGTTCCAACCTCTCTGCCGTGGGCAGGGACATCTGCCTTTTCCAGCCTGGCCTAGAACACCTCCAGGAATGGGACATCCATGACCTCTCTGGGCAACCTGTGCCAGTTCCTCACCACTCTCACAGGAAAGAATCTCTTCTTAATATCTAATCAAAATCTCTCCTCTTTCAACTTAAAACCATTCCTACTTATCCTATCCCTACACTCCCCAGTAAAAAGCCCCTCCCCAGCTTTCCTGTAGGCCCCCTTTAAGTACTGGAAGCTGCTCTAAGGTCTCCCCAGATCCTTCACTTCACTAGGCTAAACAAGCCAAGCTATCTCAGCCTGAGGAGTGATAAGAAGAAGTAAGGATTTGTGCTGAGTCTTGTAAGTTTAGGAAACTCTTTACATGTGCTCCTTGAGGTTACCAGAAAAAGCCCCTGGGGACACCTAGGCTTGATTCCTCTGCATGAGGAACCCCAGCTGGCCTGTGATATTTTTGCACAGAGCTGGCACAGCAAAAGTGAGCTTGTAGAAATCCCTATCATAATTCAAGGACATCAGCAGGTAGGAAAAAACCTCCACCTCCTTGTTCCATTCCACAACGGCAAACTAGACAAACTAGAACCCTTTTCCAAGTTGAGTGTAGCTGGTGGCTGACAGTAGTTTGCTTAAGACTTTCTTTTCTGGGGTGAAAGTCAGATGTCTTGCTGTTAACTCTGCCCTCCTCACCTGGATGGCTTTTCTCCTCTGCTCTAAGTGTGTCAGAACCTGTCACTGCTTCCCAAGGGTTTGCTTCTCTTTCAGAGTTGGATGTCATACACAAACACAGCAACAGCTGTCTTTACTCTAAAAACACCTTTTCCCCTGTGTCTTCTCTCCCTAGAGCCATGGGCAGCAGCCAGGGAAGATTAAAACCAAATTCTGGCGTGCTTTTAGCCCTGCTTTATAAGGACATGGCTCGTCTGATTGTGTATTTGTGCATGCGCAGGTAAGAACATACAGCTGCTGGCCTGACTTTTTTGCACAGCAAAGGTTTGTGAAGTCCCCATGGATTTCAGGAAAATGGATGTTCAGATGGGAGAGACTCTACTGAAGTCTTCACTGTGACTGAAGGTGGTTCAGCCCCTCCTAAGGCTTCAGAGGATCCATGGCAAAGAGCTACATCAAAGCATGTGGTTAATGAGGCTTTGTTGTTCTGCCACTTCACGGCAGGTGGTGAGCGTATCCTGATGCCACTGGGAACCCAGAGCCCGCAGCTTGCTGTGGGTTCACGCTCCTTGCTGGGAGTGGTGACACATCCCTCTGCAAGCACGTCCCACCATTTCTGCCTCACAGCCACCCTCTGAAATCCTACCACTGTCCTGGGGAGAGTTTCAGCTGGCTAATTGCCATCCACCCCTGAGATTTCATGTAGGCAAGTGGAAAACTGCTGTGCCTCAACCTGTGCTTGTGCCTCAGCATCTGTTTGTGCCTCAGCATCTGTTTGTGCCTCGTCCAGGGAACCAGCCAAGCAGCAAATGTGCGTGCATGCCAGCAGGGCTCAAAAAGGTGCAAAACTTCTCTCAGGCACTGGAATGCACCTCACCTTGCTCCTTGCAAATCTTGAGGTACCACAAAACGAAATGCACCATCTCTCCCCAGAGTCTTCTCTTCTCCAGGCTGAACAACGCCCACTCTCTCAGCCTGCCCTCACAGCAGAGGTGCTCCAGCTCTTGGATCCTCTTCACGGCCTCTTCCAGACTTGCTCTAACAGATCCATGTCCTTCCTGTGCTCCAAAACTGAATGCAGAGCTCCAGAGGGGTACCACAAGAGCAGAGTAGAGGGGCAGAATCATCTCCCTCTCCCTGCTGACCACACTTCTGATGCAGCCCAGGACATGGTTGGTTTCTGGGCTGCAAGCACACATTGCCAGCTCGCATTGAGCTTCTCATCCACCAACATCCCCAAATCATAGAATCATAGAATCATAGAATGACCAGGTTGGAAGAGACCCACCGGATCATCCTATCAAACACTAAACCATCCCCCTTAGCACCTCGTCCACCTGTGCCTTAAACACCTCCAGGGAAGGTGAATCAACCACCTCCATGGGCAGCCTGTTCCAGTGCCCAATCACACTTTCTGTGAAAAATTTTTTCCTAATGTCCAGCTTAAATCTCCCCTGGCGGAGCTTGAGGCCATTCCCTCTTGTCCCGTCCCCTGTCACTTGGGAGAAGAGGCCAGCACCCTCCTCTCCACAACCTCCTTTCAGGTAGTTATAGAGAGCAATGAGGTCTCCCCTCAGCCTCCTCTTCTCCAGGCTAAACACCCCCAGCTCTCTCAGCCGCTCCTTGTAAGACCTGTTCTCCAGCCCCCTCACCAGCTTTGTTGCTCTTCTCTGGAAGAATACTTCTCTCCAGGGCTGCTCTCACTTGATTCTCCAATGATTAATTGACACACCTTGTATTTTTTAAAACCTCAAGGCAAAAAGACTGGAGCCCCAGGGAATGACTTTGAAGGTATGATGGGAAGGCATTTAATGCACATGCAGGCCATCTGCACCATCCTTTTACAATGCTCTGAGCATCCCTCTTGGGTTCATGACTCTGCTAAATTGAGATAACAACCATGATATTGTGCTTTCCTCCCTGCCCCCTCCATATCCATTTCAGACACCCTAAAGTTTTCTTTCACCTCAGTTTTAGGAGATTTGCCTTGTTCTCAGACCTGGGTCTACTGTGAATTAAGAGAATTCAGATTTTGGTTCCCCTGGAATTAGAGATGTGAGAGTCACGGAGGAGAGCAATAAAGACATCTGAGAGAGCATGTGCCGGCATGTCAGAGGCAGCCGTTCCAAGTCATCCACAGCCTAATATGGGAAAAAATAGATCTATTTTAAGAAGAAAAAAAAAGTGCACATGATAGGTTTTAGATGAGAAATAATTTGGGAGTGATATTGAAAATGATATTACTCCTGCTGCACTTCAGGCTTGCTGAGCACATTCTATAATTAATAACTACTTCAGATGAAGTGACTTCCTTTTGAATGTGCAGTATTAAACATTTAAATTCCTATCTGTAAATATAAGACTGTGGCAGATATCTCCATAAGCCTTGCAGCTACATGCTAATGTATATTTATATTCTAGATAGGTATTTTTAGCAAGAACTACAAGTTCTTTCTGTATTTGATTGCATCAGAGCTCTGTTTTACATTAAATGTCTGGGCTGCAAAAATATCCCCTTCTTTTTTCTCCTGTTGGAGTCTTACAATAATTTCTGTCCTTGTCTTGTCTCTTTATCTTTCCTGCCTATCTAGTTTAATGCACTTTCCAAGAGGGCTGTGTCTTCCTCCCCTCCCTCTCCTTCCAGAAGAAGACAAAATATATCAAATTAAAAGAAATCAAGCAGCAAAAAGATCCTGGTGTTTCCCACCTTGCAGCTTGAGCCAGTCTGCAATCACAGCATGCCAGGATAACTACTACCACTCACAGCTACACATGATGTGACTGGTGTCCTGCTGTGGAAAGCAACTGCAAATGATCCCTGCTGGAAACCCTAGTCCTTCAAACATTAATTATGCTGTTTGTGTAGCTTTGCTCTTCAGAAGCACTGGTGATGCTTTTGTGGGAATCACAGAATGGTTTGGGCTGGAAGAGACCTTAAAGGTCACCAGTTTCAACACCTGCACCGTTGGCATGGACACCTTCTACTGGATCAGATTGCTCAAAGCCTCATCCAGCCTGGCCTTGAACACCTCCAGGGATGGGGCATCCATAACTTCTATGGACAACTTGCCAGTTCCTCACCACCCTCATAGTAGACAATTTTTTCTTAACAGCTAATCTAAATCTCCCCTCTTTCTAGTTAAAACCATTTGCCTTTGTCCCGTGCATGTGCTCCTTGACCAAGAGCCCTGCCCCAGCTTTTCTGTAACTCCCTTTAAATACTGGAAGTCTGCTTTAAAAGTGTCTCCAGAGCCTTCTTTTCTCCACATTGAACAAGGCCAACTCTCTCAGCCTGTCCTTGTAAGGGAGGTGCTCCAGCCCTCAAATAATTCCCATAGCCTCCTCTGGACTTGCTCTAACACCTCCATGTCCTTCCTGTGCTGAGGGCTCCAGAACTGAACTCAGAACTCCAGGCGAGATCTCACAAGAGCAGAGTAGAAGGAGGAGAACTCCCCGTCCTCACCCTACTGGTCACACTGCTTTGCACGTAGCCCAGGATACAGTTGGCTTTCTGGGCTGCAGGCACACATTGCTGGCATGTGTTGAGCTTCTCATCCATCAACACCCCCAAGTCCTTCTTTTCAGGGCTACTATCAATCCATTCTTACCCAAGTCAAAGCAGCAGGATCTAACCTGTGTCCTGACAGAGCCTCAGCCAAGGCTGGGTGTATATTGTGTTTCCAGAGGAAGAAATATCTTTTGGAATTTCCAATCCCCCTTCAAGAATTCTGGAAAGTTGAGGAAAGGTCAGGTAAGTCAGTTATATCACCCTGATGACTGGCTGGAGGTGGGACTCAACTTGGTATAAAAGTTTGAATATCCCAACCAATGTGAGTCTGCAAAAACCTCCCTGGAAGTTTAGTCTGTGTTGTGCTTCACTCCTTAATTTCTAGGTGGATGAAAGCATTTGCAACTGAAAGATGATGGTGTAGATCAGGACTGGACGTTCATAGGTCTGCACATCTGTAGGGATACCCCACATTTGTAGAAGGTCTAGGAGGTGGTGGAAAAGGTAACTGCTTGGCCAGATAAAGCAGAAAGCACCAAGGAGTGCCCTCAAGTCGTGAATGTCCCATCCCTGGAGATGGTTGAGGCTGGGTTGGATGAGGCTTTGACCAACCTAGGGAGAGGTGTCCCTGCCCATGGCAGGGGGCTTGGAACTGGATGATCTTTGAAGTCCCTCCTGACTTAAACCCTTCTATGATTCTTTGATTCTATAAAGTCTGGATATAAAGCCTCTGGTAAAATCCTTCAACATGGCAACAGCAGTGCTGGATGCTGCCTTCTGTAAAACCTCATTTTGCAGGGCCAAGAGGCGGCAAATCTTTTTGTGGCCCTTTGGAGACACATTTCTTTCTGTTCTATTTTATTCAGCCTATATTTAAACTTCTCACTCTGCATGTCCACTCGACCCAGTGACGCAAAAGTCTGCAAACTCCTTTGAATTCCCTGGTAGTGTTCTGCTTTTCCCCGGGCAGTTGTACTCACTGGTTTTAACTCCCAGGGACCAAATATCAAGAATAAATAAAAGAAATAATCAAAGCAGCAGCAAATCCAACTTTGCAAGGGCTCCATGTGACAATTCTTCAGCCTGTGGCTGAAGGATAATACAGCACGAACAGATGAATATTGATGCAGAAGAACATTTGTACCCCTGACACTTTGTGTGAAGGGCTTTTCACCTCTCCTAACCTAGGAACGTATTACAACAGCTTTGAAGGTAAACTATGCCTTTGACTCTGTTTTGTCTACAGTAGATTCTTGCTGCTCTGTCAATGGGATCACGTTAGCAGGGAAGTCCTGGTTGACCAGAGTGTGAAGCAGGATGCTCACAATCAGCACCAATGACACAAGGAGGGCAGTGGTCTCACCCACAGCATCTTTGCAGCAAAGGGTGGACCCAAAAGTCCTGCTTGCCTTGCAGCATTGAGCTCAGATGTTTTCTCTTTGTCTGTTGCAAGAGAAACTGCACTCTGAAACCCGTCAGTTTTCCCTGTGCGTGCTGCAGATGAGCCTCTTGTAGCCACCGGACAGTACATTACCCTACTGCTATGCTTCTCTTCTTCCTCTTCTAGTGGAGACAGCCTCAAATCTAGCTGTTACAAGGAGTATTTTAGCACTCCCTTGCTTCTCCCCTTCTGTAGTGTTTCCCCTCCCCAGCACAGGGCAGTTTAGGAGCCGAAGGAAAGCAGTCAGAGACGTGCTGTGGGCAGCAGGTCATGGGAGATGATTCTATCCCTCTACTCTGCTCTTGTGAGACCCGATCTAGAGTCCTGTGTCCAGTTCTGGAATCCCCAACAGAAGAAGGAGATGGAACTGTTGGAATGGGTCCAGAGGAGGCCACAAAGATGATCCAAGTGCTGGAGCAGCTCTGCTATGAGGACAAACTGAGAGAGTTGGGGTTGTTCAACCAGGAGAAGTCTCCAGGGAGACATCATAGTGGCCTTCCAGTACATGGAAGCAGGAAAGCAGGGGAGGTACTTTTTAAGAGGAAGGACAATGGCTTCAAATTGGTGTTGGGGGAAGATTTAGACCAGACATTAGGAAGAAAGTCTCTGTGATGAGGGCAATGAGGCACTGGCAGAGGTTGCCCAGGGAAGCTGTGGATGCCTTATCCCTGGAAGTGTTCAAGGCCATTGGATGGGATTTTGAGCAACCTGATCCAGTGGGACATGTCTCTGGCCATGGCAGGGGATTTAGAACTGGATGTCCCTTCCAACCCAAACCATTCTATGATTCTATGCCCTCTCTGCAGCTTGTGCTGCCCCATGCTCCCTCTTGGGCAAAGGACGAGAACATAAGAAAGATGCTGCAGGCTGCAAACTGGAGGATCCAACTTTATTTGCTCGATTCTCACCCAGGAGGGAACCCTCACCCTCCTAGTCCCTCTGTATCCTGATCCTGCTCGATCTGCACGTGCAGTAGATGGAGGGAAGTTCAGCCCACATTAGCACAGCACAAGACCTTGCAGCCAGTGTGGAAAGGCCATTGGGGACAGTAAGTTATTCCATAGCTTGAACCCAAGATGGAAAAAACGATGTGACCTGAGGATGGTAGTGATGGTGATTTGCTTCTGGCTTGACATAGAATCATAGAATCATAGAATCACCAGGTTGGAAGAGACCCACCGGATCATCAAGTCCAGCCATTCCTATCAAACACTAAACCATGCCCCTTAGCACCTCGTCCACCCGTGCCTTAAACACCTCCAAGGAAGGTGAATCAACCACCTCCCTGGGCAGCCTGTTCCAGTGCCCAACGACCCTTTCTGTGAAAAATTTTTTCCTGATGTCCAGCCTAAATCTCCCCTGGTGGAGCTTGAGGCCATTCCCTCTTGTCCTGTCCCCTGTCACTTGTCTGACATATCAGAGTGGTTTTGGAGCAGGGAAACAGATGAGTAGGAAGCAGAACTTGGTGCTCTGTGTCTGCAAGGATGGGTGTAAAATCAGTATTGGAGCAGGTCCCAATCATTATCCTCTCAATGGCATTCCCCACCCCAACACCTCCCTGCACCCCCCCCAACACCTCACCCCATAGGCCACAGCTTTGAAAGGATTTTTCAGGGGAGCTGTGACTGTTTTACTGAAGTCCAGAGCGTTTCACTACCAGAAAAAATGTCTCATCCACCTCCTGAGCCCCAGGCTTGCATAGCAGTCTCTGCCAAGAAATGCAATGCCTTGTCAACTATTTCCTGCAAATGGTGCTGAGACAGACCTTGAGAAACAATTACCTCTGTGTAGTGAAGAAAAAAAATCCCCGCTCTCCCCCCCAACCCCGCGCCTCCGTCTTATTCCTTCAGTTTTCTGGCTGGTTTCTTATGGAAACAGGGTAAAAATGGACTTTGCTACAGAGGACACTGTAGGGATGGCATAAATGCACAAAGAAGATGCATGGGATGTACCTTTGCTCTACTCTGCTCTTGCTTTTGTAGGTTGTCTCCTGGATGAGCCTTTGAGATAAGAACAGAGCAAATAGCAAGTTCACTGGTTCTCCCCACCTGCGAGAGCGGCGAGCCAGGCATGCTTGGCTCATTTTTATCTGCTTTCACTTCATCTGGTTTTACAGCAGACAGGGCATCAAAATCAATCTTACAGCTGCTCCAAGGGAGAATGCAGCAAATCCCCAGATGGGACTCAGTAGCACTGTTAACTGGTGTGAGTGAAACCCTTGGCTATTCCCTGAGCTGAGTGTCTGGGATAATCATTACTTTTCCTTTCCTGCAGTTCCTGCTGTGAAAGGACATAGGAGGGCAGAGTAACAGAAAAAGTTGCTTGAAAGCATCTAGTAAAGGGAATTCCAGTTGTTCTAATTGCAACTTGAGCTCAGGCAAAGAAAGACTGAGGGATTTGGCTGGGCAAACTTCAAAATTTGCTTTTTTAGGTATAACCTGTCTTGGCCTGTTGGTCCAGTGCAGGTCCAGTGTTTTGAGCTTTCAAGAAATACATCTTATCTTAACATATGAAGGCTGAGACCTTCTGAACTTATTCTACAGCTTATTCTAGACAGAATTAAGTGCTAGCTTTCTGCAAGTCCAACTCACACACTGCTGAGCAGGTAGTGAGAGGTCACCAACATCCTATTACTCTGAGTAGCTGAGTCTTCTACTCTGACTCAGGAGGTGGCACCAAAAGCAGAAAGAAAATGAGCCAAGTTCAGAAGTGCAGGAGTTCTAGGGGTTATGCACAGGGACTTAATAGAGGCACATAGGCACAGGTTGCATGGGAGTTTGAGTACACCTGAAAAAAAAGCACTGTCCACATCCAGTGTAGATACAGCCCCTGCTCTTGCTGAGGGTGACCTCAGAGCACCAGTCCCTCCTGGTGCACAGAGCTGCAGAGCTTCATCCACTACTGCTCCCCACAAAGGAAAGCTGTACGGGGAGGTGTGGGTCCTGAGGACCAGCAGAAGGTGAAGGCAGGCATCTGGTTAGCATCTGGAAACTGGAAATTTGAGGGATTTGGGTCCAGAAGTCCAAACTCTTGACTTAAATCCTCTTGAATTCACAACATCGAACATGAGTAAAGACACACATCAGTGAAGAAGGTTATTCCCAAGGCACCTAAGAGTTCCTGAGGGAGCTCAACAGAGAGAGGAGTAGGGGTGTTTAGGCTGGAGCATGTGCTTTTTTGATATCACAGAGCACACTGAAGGAGCGTGCCAACAACCATGGCCATCAGACCCAGCGCTGCAGAGCTCCTTCCTGCCCCATTTCTGCTCCTGCCATCATCAGTGCAGAGGTCGGTGAAGCAACATGTCTTGGGCTTGTTTGCCCCTATCCCACCAGACAAGTGGCATTCCTCCTCACAGCTTCTGGTCACAGTGACGTTGCCAAAAAAGGGGTAACCTGAAACAGGCAGATTGGAGAGAGTGAGAAGAATAAGACAGAGAAATAAACGGTAAAGGAATGTGCAGACAGCTGACATCTAGAAATACTGATTTTGTACAATAGAGTGGGATTAGAAGTAAAGTATTCATAGTAAATAAAGGCAAGTATGTTCTTGAGACAGTAGTGTGCACTCACAGCCCAGAAAGCCAATTGTATCCTGGGCTACACTAAAAAAAGTATGGCCAGCAGGGAGAGGGAGGTGATTCTGCCCCTCTACTCTGCTCTCGTGATGAGTCCTGTTACCAGTTCTGGAATCCTCAACAGAAGATGGATATGGAACTGTTGGAATGGGTCCAGAGGAGGGCTACAAAGATGATCAGAGGGCTGGAGCACCTCTGCTATGAGGACAGACTGTGAGAGATGGGGTTTTTAAGCCTGGAGAAGAGAAGGCTCTGGAGAGACCTTCTAGCAGCCTTCCAGTACCTGAAGAGGCTACAAGAAAGCTGGGGAGGAACTTTTTTTCCAAGAGCATGGAGTGATAGGATGAGGGGCGACAGCTTTAAATTGGAAAGGGAAAGATTTAGACTAGAAATCCTTTCCTGTGAGGGTGGTGAGGAACTGCCACAGGCTGCCCAGGGAAGCTGCGGATGCCTCCTCCCTCAAAGTGTTCAAGGCCAGGTTGGATGGGACTTTGATCAACCTGATCCAGTGGGAGGTGTCTCTGCCCATGGCAGGTAGGTTGGAACAGAATGATCTTTAAGGTACCTTCCAGTCCAAACCATTTTGCCATTTGATGATCTCTCCCTGTGAGTGCTTACAGCAAGCCATGGAACTTACCTGAGTCTACGGAGTGCAGTGTTGTTGTGCACACGTTGGCTTTTGGGGGACATATGGTGATTGTTCTGCACAGAGCAATATCCGTTGGTTCTTTGCACGTGTAACATCGTAAGGACTGGCCTGCAGAGGGGAACAGAATTGGTCTGAGGTGCTCACAGCAGCAAAGACAAACAGCAAGACAGCAGCTTCTCTGATCTGTGGTGGGGACTGTGTGACAGTCCCCTTGACCGAGATGCAGTGGTCCTGGAAACTAAGTGCATCTGGAGGCAATGGCAAACGTAGATTTGTCAGAGGGAAAGACCAAACCCCAGCACCAAAAGAACAAGGATTTTGTTGTGGGAGTTGAGTGTGATTGATGAGAAGCTTGACGCTAACGAGCAATGCATGGTCACAACCCATAGGGGCAACCATGTCCTTGGCTGCATCAAAAGAATTGTGGACAGCAAGGCGAGGGAGGGGATACTGCCCCTCTACTCCACTCTGTGAGACCCCACCTGGAATATTGTGTCCAGTTCTGGAATCCCCAACAAAAGAAGGATATGGAACTGTTGGAATGCGTCCGGAGGGAGGCTACAAAGATGATCAGAGGGCTGGAGCACCTCTGCTATGAGGACAGGCTGAGAGAGTTGGGGTCATTCAGCCTGGAGAAGCGAAGGCTGCAGGGAGACCTCGTAGTGGCCTTCCAATACCTGAAAGGGAGACACCTTTTCCAAGGGCATATAGTGCTAGGATGAGGAGTAATGGCTTTGAATTGAAGTGGGGAAGATTTAGACCAGACATTAAGAAGAAATTCTTCACAATCAGGGTGGTGCAACACAGGGTTACCCAGGGAAGTTGTGGGTGCCCTTTCCTTGGAAGCAACCTGATCCAGTGGTAGCTGGCACTGCCCAGGATAGGGGGCTGGAATTGGATGATCTTTAAGCTTCTTTCCAACACAAGCCATTGTAGGATTCTGTGATTCTAGGATTCTGTGATCACTACTTTGGGGGTTCAACAGCCCAAAAAGAGAAGGGGTATAGGGGGATCTATTTCTTGAGCAGCTACGATAGGATTTTTGCATCATCTGTAAGAAATGCTGTAACACAGAGCAAACCAGTTCCTTCTATTGAGAGCAGCATTCACCAGTACTGAAAGACTGGCAGTTCTGCTGTCCCTCTACCCTCAGCGACAGCTCCTTCATGCTTGTTTAGAGGGATTTCAGCAAAACTTAGTAGCTGAGAGCAGAATTTAAATTTCAGATCTGTATCAGAGATCCTAAGTTGCCTAAAACCCACTTTCATCAGGGGTTACCACTGCTTTTTACAAGAGATGATGCTGCAAAGCTCTTGCTGGCTGCCTGCCGATACAGGGATACCTTTACATATGCAAGCATTGATCTCAGCAGCTGCTCAAAAGCCTCGGCAGGAGACCTGTCCGTGCAGAGTTGGCAGACATCAAGTGTGTATTTTTTTACTTTTTTTTTTTTGGAAGTCTTGCTGGTGAGACTTGGTGACAGAAATCAGCCTGGTTTGATATTTTCTGTTCTATTGCTCACACCATGTCTGAGGAACCACCCAAATGTGTTCACTGCCATCTATTGGTAAAATTGCAGAGAGACGACGTTTTCATGTTACAGTTCTTCGGCATCTGCTGTTTTCCACTTCCTTTGGAAAATTTAGCCGTGCAATAAAGCAAAAACTTTCTTCGTCTTCCTTGCACAGATAGGAAGGATGTCTTAGTGTGAGCAGTGGAAGTGCTCTTGTGCCATACCCTTTGTAAGCAGGAGCAGTGCAACCATCCCTGTTTTCCCAAGTTGAGGACCTCTGTAGATCCCTTCCAAATGACTCATCAGAGGTTGTTCTATATTTTTAACATGTCATGAGAGAGAAAAGACAAATGTTGTCAACGTGGCAAGCACATGGATGTCTATGAGGGTGTAAGATTGGTTAAGGTGTGGATGGAGCAGTGCTGGTTTAAAGCATCTGAGAAACTGATCTGTAACTTTTGGGTTGAGCTGGTTTCCAAATCTCACCATTTCCATGGTGAGCAGGACAGCACCATGGACTCTGGGGGAGTTGCTTCCAGTTAGGAGCAGGTTTAAGGAAGAAAACCCTCAGCCTCTTATCCTTCACTGATTCTGGGTGGGGCACTCAGAGGATACTGGTTTTGTAGGAAGATTGCTGTGGAAATGCAAAATCTGTAAGGACCAGAGCGAAAGAGAAGTACCGAACGCAGAGGACAGTGGTGTATCCTGACCTGAGGCCAATAATTCATCATCCACCACTGTTTGACAGCACCTTCTACCCCTTGATTTCAAACCTCGAGAAAATGAATGATATAGAGTCACAGACTCTTGAGCTGCAAAAGCTGTGCCTAGACCAGCTACCTCCCAGTGGATCATCCCAGAAAAGCCATTTCTGCCTCAGACTCAACTATAAAGCAAAGAATGATGATGCTTCTCTGTTTCCATAAAATGCTTTGAGATCTGTGGGTGGAAACCTGCTCTCTCAGTTCCTCAGCAACCCTGTTAAATCCAGGACAGGACTAGACCCAGAAGGAGGAAAAGAAACATAATACGTGACCTGTTAAATACCTTGAAAGAAAGAGAGAAAGGAAAAAAACCAAACCCAGCAGGTACTGAAGTGTAAAAAAATGCAATAGCTGTACAGAAGTAACTGCACTTGTCCTGCTTCAGCTCTGCAGTGCGTTTAACCCAGAACATGTCCTACAGCAAGCAGCTGAGTTTGGTTTATGGACAGGTGGAAAGAGTAATGAGAGTACGAATTTTAAAAAGAAAAACAATGCAGCCTGAAGAGACCCATGCATAAAGAATTGCAAGGTGCATGCCTTTCAGCCTTATTCCATTTGCAACACCTTGGATGATCCCCATGCAGTTGTGCCTCCAAACGGAGGTGTTCAAACCCTGCCCAGGCTGCCTTTCCTCTGAGATATTTCAAAGTCCTGTGAAACAGCCTTAGGATCTCTGTGGCCCGTGGGCTGTAGGTTAAAATCCACTGGGTTGGTGTCACCCCAAGGATGACTCTCTTCTAGACCAAGGATGTATTTGTAGTATGTCATAAACAGATGGGGTAAGAATGTGGCGATGATCAGACCCTGATGCCAGCTTGCACAAGATCCAGACACATCAGAGACCAAATGAAAACAGATCCAGAGGTATTTCCAGTCTTTATCTATCTCCTAATCTCTAGAAGTAAATGAAAACCTTGGATCAGGTAGTTTAATGAACCTTTTCAAGGTCCTTGGAGTTATTTCTCATACCTACATTGAAGCCTCTCTCTCTGGTTTTCAGTACTTCCAGCATACAGCTGGAAGGTTTTAGGGATGGCAGGAACTCAGGATGAACATATGCCATCTAGTCCCTGCTGGGACAGGTAGGCAGGTTAAATAGAAGCTATTGGTTCAAGTCCTTCCCCATACTTGTACCATCCTGTGACATGACTTATAAAGCAGCATGTCAATCCCCCCACCCTGGGGTGCCGAGTGAGAAGGGACAAGTAACAGGTAACCACCTGTGGGTCCAAACAATATGCACTGCTCTCTATCAGGTATCACGTTTCTCCCCATCAGGAATTCATATCCCCTTTCCCCTTCCATCCTCTCCATTGACCTTTTTAAATAAATAAAGTTGTTATTCTCCTTACCTGGGAACTACTAGGTATTTCTGCATTGATGCCTTTCCCCTCCCCTCCCCAGCATTTACCAGGGGGTCCCTGCAGTGTCAGAAATGCAGCAATCTTACCCAATTCCATGTATGCCAGGCCAAACAGGAGTCCAATCAGAAGTGTCTTCATGCTGAGAGCAGATCCGTGCATTTGCGACAGTAAAGGAAGACTGCTCCCAGGGAGCTTTATATATTTTCCCACCATCCACCTCCTGTTGATCCTATGGGTGGATTCCCTTGGGCTGACCAGGGAAAAGCTCAGCTCCAAACTGGATTGGGATTTGTAAAGGAGCAAATTGCCCAAGGAGGTGACATCACCACAAAGAGCAAACTCCTGCTCATCTCTTCTTCATGTTTATGTCCTGGGGCCGGTCCCATGGAAAAGAAAAACACAGCTTGCACTGCAAGGGATGGCCCCGTGCCAGTGCTTGGATGGGGAATGTGACAAGGTATGTTTGTTACTTCAAGCCTGGCTTTGTGAGCCAGGAGTTGAGTTGTGTCACACGTGTTGCGTTGGGCAACACCAGTCGAGATGCAAGCGGCAGCAGTCTGGGATTCCACACAGATTGTCTTAACCTCACCAGAACATATGCTTTGTTTACATGCTGAACTGCATCCAGGCTGGCAGTCAGGAAGCTGGAGCGGCTGAGTTTGACCAAAGCATGTCTATTTTCCCAAATCCAGTGCAAAACCAGCCTGGTTTCTGGCTCCCAGGAGCTTAGTTATGAGATGTACCTTGGTGCCGAGCTTCTGGGCATGGGAGTCACTTGAAAGACCAATGGAGATAAGGATGGGAGATGAAGTTTCCAAGTCTAGAGTTTGGCTATATTAATTTTTTTCAGGTCCCAGGTCATACTGGCAGAGCAGGCACTGTGCCTTCTTTTGCAAAGGTATCAGCTACCTAACAGATTTTGTTCTAAAGCTGGGAAATAAGCCCGATGTGGAGAAATCCATAAATTTTACCACTGCAGTGCCTTCCTGATAGAAAGTTTCTCTTTATGGATACCCCATATGAAAAGTTTTCCTTTCATGCAATTCAAAGCAACTCCTTCAAACACAGCTGTTATTTTCATATCTTGCAAATTATTTACGGAAAGAGCTTAAATAATTTCCAGGTAGGGAGAAAGGCTTTGCTTCTCCCTTCAACAGAACCAACGGCATTTTATATTTCATGGGAAAAACTGATAGATTTTTGTTGTCATCCAGCGTAGAAAATCCCAGCATTATGCAATTTCTTGTCAAACAGCCAAATAAGCAACAGGAAAAAAGTTTGTGAATCCCTGTGAAGTACCCAGAGATTTCAGAGGTGGAGGCAAGGTGAGTGCACAAGCTGATTAAATGACTGGGGGTTTGCTTGTCACCGGCTTGGGGTGATGCATGTGGGCATTGCTACCATGCCTATCATTTTCCTAGTTTGAGAATAGGGCTTTTTTTAGGGGGGAAGTGCAGCTCCCTAAAGGGTTCTCAGTAACCTGAGAAGCATTGCTAATGAAAATTTCCACAGTCACGGATGACACAAAGCTGACTGAGCTGGGACAGCAGGATCAGTGCTGTGCGTGGGAAAGGAAGGGAAACACATGCACCCTAATGCTAGCTTGGTTGTGAGAGTGAAAGCCATCATTTATCTTTTATCTTACGGTGCTGTCAGAGACCAGGTACATGAAGGAAAACAGCGCAAACGTACTTCCTGGGGTATATAGAGTCATAGGATCATAGAATGGTTTGGCTTGGAAGGGATTTTAAGATCATCCAGTCCCAACCCTACTGCCATAGGCAGGGACACCTCTAATCCTCTAATCTAAATCTCTCCCTCTCCAATTTAAAGCTATTAACCCTCATCGTATCACTCCATGCCCTTGGAACAAGTTCTTCCCCAGCTTTCTTGTAGGCCCCTTCAGATACTGGAAGGCCACTGTAAGGTCTTCTTGGAGCCATCTCTTCTCCAGGTTGAACAACCCCAACTTTCTCAGCCTGTCCTCACAGCAGAGGTGCTCCAGCCCTCTGATCATCTTTGTAGCCCTCTTATGGAGGGCTATATAGGAAAGACTCTGTATTGTGAAAGCCACCACACCTGGTTACATCGAGACCCTTTCTTATAAGCAGCAAGTTCAAGGCACATTTCAGCAGTATCTTAATTAGAATTCATGAATCTGGAAAAAAATGCAGTGCTTTAAGCATACAACATGGTTATGCTTTGATAGGTAAGCACGGCAGAGTTGGCACTCCAGTGTGTCAGTGCTAAAAGGCTACTTGGCAGATTATGTGCAGTTTGCTGAAATTGAATCGTCCATACAGGTGTGTTGTAATGGTCTGGCTGTTCTTGGAAGGCATTCCATACTGAGGAAGCTTTGGAATAAATCAGTGTGGCTGAATGAATAGCATAATAAATAGGAAACTAAACGAGGCTGTCCAGCTTGGTGGAGGCTGTCCATCACTGTGGTATCTGAATATGGGATGCATCAGCACAGTAGGATTGTTTGCCTCTGGCCAGTGCAATGCCACTTAACTCTGGTGGCTTGAAAACAGTTTGAGATGTTCGCTGTAAGGCAGAGCATCTGAAAACCCCCAGAGCTGAGGTTGTTAAAGCTCCTGCAGACTGACTGAGTGCGCAGGAGTGTCAGACTTCAAGGAGAAAAAAGTTGGGACTGTGCCAGTAAAAATGTGAAGGGAAGACCTAGAGGTATTTGTTGATCTAAAGGTAACTAGTAGGCTCTGATAAGACAGAGCACTGAAAACAAAACCAAAACCAAACACAAACAAATACAGGTGATGTCAAGTGTTGTAGCGGGGTGTAAGGGAGGCTGTTAGCAGAATGATTAGGAAAGTGCCACCAGCCCTGGTGATTTCTCACCTGGAATTTCTCCTGTCAAGAAAAAAAATGATGTCCTGATGGGGAAAAAATGCAGATGGAATCTAATGGGAAGACTACAAGAACAGGATGCACCCCAAAAGATAACACTAGAAAGCATTGGCCCCGTTCAGCTTGGCAGAACAGAGATTGAGAGGAGACAATATTTTTTCCCAGAAATCCATTTCAAGCATTGAAAAGAGGGCTACAGAAAGGAAAACTCTGCACACTAAAAGATCACACTGAAGTAGAACAGAGTCAAGAGCAGCATGAGTTAAATGGGTCCTTTCTAAAAGCAAAGGCAAGGTAGAAAACCCACCTGCTTTAAGATGGAGCTTTATAAACATGCGAAAGGAGTGGTGTGATACAGCAGTCAGGACAGCCTTAGACAGCTCCTAGGGCTCAGGAGGACCTAAATTCCCATCTGTCTTTGTTACTGGCAGAATAAACCCTGCACAACGTTTTGATCGCTGACTGACAGGAGCCATAAGGGACATAAGAGAAATGTCATTTCAGGTCTGAAGATCAGAGAATATAAATGAGTCATGGTGTGGAGTAAGAAAGGTTTGTGTGCCAAAAGCCTCTCTAAATTTTCAGTAGTATCAATTCAAAATCACTACCAGCCTGTCTCCATGAGACTGTCCTGATTTATAAGGTAACCTCGGTGGATATGATCTCTCTCTACTTATCACGTATGCAAGGAAGGGCAGATGATGCAAATGCAGTGCTCACAGGTGAGAAGGCAATGTGCTTTATAACTATCTGATCTAACTTCCATTACAGTCAATTCTTGTTTGAGTGAAAAAGAAACCAAATTTTGTAGAGATGTCCTGTGATGGTCAGTAGACATCAAGCTTTGATAAGCTGTTCCAGTGGCTGATCATAGAATCTTAGAATAGTTAGGGTTCGAAGGGACCTTAAAGATCATCTAGTTCCAACCCCCCTGCCATGGACAAGGACACCTACCACTAGATCGGGCTGCCCAAGGCCCCATCCAACCTGCCAGTGTCTCACCACTCTCATGGTGAAGAAATTATTCTTTATATCAAGCCTAAAACTACCCCTCTCCAGTTTATACCTGTGATGATGTGCCACATGTAAAATAATTCTGCTCTCATTTATACAGCTCCTACAGCCAGTGGCTCTCATTGTACCCCTCTATTATATTTAATTGATCACTGTTGTAATTTTCCTCTCCTCCACAGAGACACATTTTGTCTAGGATATCCCTTTGATGGACCTTGTTTGGCTTTCTGACTCCTTCCCAAAAGGCTTGTCTTCCAGGGCTTTAATCCTTCCAGTGGTCCTCTGAACCAGTGCTGATTTACCACCTTCTCTCCTGCATCGCCCAAACCAGAATTAGATGTTATATCAACAGCCACTCCAGCCCCAAGTGTAATGAATCCTTCTGTCATGAGCTGAGCATCAACCAACAGTGTTTGACACTGTGGCCGTGGAATTGTCTCACACAGGTCTTTTCCAACCAAATGATTCTATGATTCTGTGATAAGTCTACCTGGGATTCTGGGATTCTACCTGGGAGCTCCTTACCAGGATGGACTCTTCCATCAGGTTACCAGATATCAAGGCGATGGCTGGAGAACAGGAAAACAGAGATACTGCTGATCACCCTTGAGCCAACTTGAGTTCAGCTCCTGTGACTCAAGGAGGGGAGATTTTTGCTGGGGAACATTTGGATGACAGTGTGTATGGGCTCTACCATCTCTGTCTATGACTCAGTAGTGGGAAAACATACTGACCGTGACCATGGCTGCAGTGATGCTTGATAATGTGTTCAAGTAACTGAAGCTCCCACCTCTCAAGCGTATGTGCTAATAGGCTTGTTTGGGTGGAGTTGCTCCCCACCCTCCTAATGAAACTCTGCCACTGGGCAGAAAGGAATGCAGGTTTCATCGGGCTGGAGAACGGTGAAAGTGAGCATGACTTGGTGAGCACCCTTCCCCTAGAAGCTCTTTAGGTCTTCCAGGGGTTATTTGATCCAAAACACACGTGTCTCCACAGAGGGGTGTATCAAAGGGAAGAGTCCTAGCACTGACTCAGTTAATCTTTAAAGAGCTCTAACCTCTTTTATTCCATGCTTGTGCTTTATTTTGGTGGTTCGGACACCCTGTCTGAAGATGTGAGATGGAAAATAGAACCTCTCCAAGTAGAGAAGGAAACTGTATTCCCATCTCCCAAGTTCTGGCTGAAGCACATTGACCTCTAGGCTAAAAAGCAGGTGTGCTTCTCAGATGAGAGGAAATCCTCCACCCCTGTTGTATTTTTGAAAAAAAGAATTGAGCTGTGTTCAGCACTCTGAGAGAAAATGAAGGGATTTCAATGATACGGACTCTGCGTCTGCAGGTTCCTCCTCTTCTAGGCACAGGGCTGAGAACAATCCCTTCAAGCATCACTTCACCAGCTGTGTTTGGTCAGCCCTGGGAATACAGGTCTCACATGCTTTTGCAGAGGGCATGTAAAGTGTCCAACATGTTTCTGGACTGCATCCCAGAGGGATGGATAGCTAAAAGTCAGGCAACATAGGGCTCCATAACTTGAACTTGTCCTATCATGGACTTGTGGAGTGTACAGGACTTGTAGCAGTTTGCACGTTCCCTGGACCTGTTATGGACTGAACCCACTGGATGTGTCCCAGGCAGTTCCCAGGCACACTCTGAACTATAGCATTGGCCAAGGATCATAGAATCATCAAATCATCAGGTTAGAAAAGACCCACCAGATCATCAAATCCAACCATTCCTATCAAACACTTTACCATGCCCCTCAGCACCTTGTCCACCCGTCTTTTAAACACCTCCAGGGAAGGTGACTCAACCACCTCCATGGGCAGCCTGTTCCAATGCCCAATGACCTTTTCCATGAAATATTTTTTCCTAATGTCCAGCCTGAACCTCCCCTGGTGGAGCTTGAGGCCATTCCCTCTTGTCCTGTGCCCTGTCACTTGGAAGAAGAGGCCAGCTCCCTCCTCTCTACAACCTCTTTTCAGGTAGTTGTAGAGAGCAATGAGGTCTCTCCTCAGCCTCCTCTTCTCCAGGCTAAACAACCCCAGCTCTCTCAGCCGTTCCTCATAAGGCCTGTTCTCCAGCCCCTTCACCAGCTTTGTTGCTCTTCTCTGGACTCACTCCAGAGCCTCAACATCCTTCTTGTGGTGAGGGGCCCAGAACTGAACACAGGATTCAAGGAGCGGTCTCACCAGTGCCGAGTATAGAGGGAGAATAACCTCCTTGGACCTGCCGGTCACGCCGTTTCTGATACAAGCCAAGATGTCATTGGCCTTTTCGGCCATCTGGGCCCCTGCTGGCTCATGTTCAGTCGGCTGTCAACCAACACCCCCAGGTCCAGATGCTTCACATAAGGCTGTTATGTTTTGAGGGAATGAGAAAATTCACCTATGTGGGCATGAGCTCTGCCAGTTGTTGTCTGGATCAGAGAACAGATCTCAGCCCCTTTGAAAGACTGGTTTAGGCATAGCCTGGATATGTCCTCAAATGAAACCCTGTTGCATTAATTTATATTGTGATTCTGTCTCTCTGTCCTGGTAGTAGCTGCTGCAATCCATATGTGAAAGCCTTTACATTATGATACATAAGTGCATGCTGCAGCACGTGAGAGGATCTTATGAACACGTTTTTTCCATCTGAAAGCTGAATGATGTATAGCCAGGTCTGAAGGTTACTAGGAGTGTTCATAGGGGGTGCTGTTGGTTGTGAGTTTCTGATATCTTGGTTCACACTTTGATCAGCTGATGGCACTGTCAGTCTCTGACCAACCTTTTGCAGTAGTTCAGGAGTGTAAAACATGCAAAGAGTGGCCAATCAAAGTGTACCTCTTGGTACCACGCTCCCCTTAGCGGGGAGATTTTCCATCTTTATCAAGTAGGATTTGATTGTGCAGAGGACAGGAGAAAGGAAATGGAGTTCTTCCTGTTAACTTAAGATATCATTTACCTTTGTCAAAATCAGGGACTGTAAATGAATCTGCAACTGAGCATTGAAGTGATTGGCATCAATTTGCCAACCCTTCAATACCATCAGTGGTGAACAAATATTGGAAAAACCTGCTCAGGGAAGTGGTGGAGTCTCCTTCCCTGGAGGTGTTTGAAACACGTGCAGACGTGGCACTTTGGGCCATGGTTTAGTAGGCATGGTGGTGTTGGGCTGATGCTTGGACAGGATGATCTTAGAGGTCTTTCCCAACATTAATGATTCTATGATTCTATGACTAATAGATGTATCAGGAAGTCTGTCCCTCACGCTACAGCTGCATATCC
The DNA here is from genome assembly GCF_032191515.1 of Phaenicophaeus curvirostris. NCBI lineage: Eukaryota > Metazoa > Chordata > Aves > Cuculiformes > Cuculidae > Phaenicophaeus > Phaenicophaeus curvirostris. Next base: position 97,681,390 of record NC_091394.1, on the reverse strand, counting down.
CATCTTTGTAGCAACATCTATCACCAGACACAGACTTAGACACCTTATCATGTGCTGATCTAAATAGTAACCCTTGCTAAATAATAATAGCTTACAGTGCATGTTGCCATGGGCATCCAGCACAATAAAAAGAACAGCATAGCACAGACACCAGTTCCCGTCATTGGGATCTACGTGGCCAGGCCAAAAGTTGTAGGAGCACCAATTGACAGAAAATGCGGAAGACAGTAACCTTTGAAAATCTGCATAGTCACAAAAAGATTGAAGCAAGACAGAAAATCCTGAGTGGGAGTCATTTGGAGGAAGTACAACCTTCTTTCTATAACATAGATGACTCTAGGGTGAATCACCATGCCTCTTTCTTTTGGTAGTCAGGCAGACACATGCACAATTCATCAGAAATGCTGTAGACAGCAGCCTCATGAAAAAATTAATGGCTCCGTGGATTACCTTTTCCCCTTCACTGGCTTTGAAAGGCACCTTTCAAAGGTGAGGACTAGGTCACCTGGAGGCCTCTCTGCAGTACATGTGTGCATTTTGTCAGATGCATCCCACTCTAGTGTTTGTTGGCTTAGCAGGTAGGAGATCAAATGTCCCAACAAAATAAAGCTATTTCTGACAAGGAGCTGAGTGGCTAGTGGAAGAGAAAAACATCCCCCTTCCTGGGACTCACAGAATCGTAGAATCATAGAATGGTTTGGCTTGGAAGTGACCTTCAAGATCATCTAGTTCCAATCCCCATGCCATGAGCAGGGACACCTCCCACTGGACCAGGCTGCTCAAAGCCTCATCTAACCTGACCCTGAACACCTCCAAGGATGGGGCACCCACAACTTCCCTGGGCAACCTGTTCCAGTGTCTCACCATCCTGATTGTGAAGAATTTCTTCCTAATGTCTGGTCTAAATCTCCCCCGCTTCAATTCAAAGCCATTACACCTCATCCTAGCACTATATGCCCTTGGAAAAAGTGTCTCCAAGTTTTCTTGTAGGCCCCTTTCAGGTACTGGAAGGCCTCTATGAGGTCTCCCCAGAGCCTTCTCTTCTCCAGGCTGAACAACCCAAACTCTCTTAGCCTGTCCTCATAGCAGAGGTGCTCCAGCTCTCTGATCATCTTTGTGGCCTCCTCTGGACATGTTCCAACAGTTCCATATACTTCTTTTGTTGGGGATTCCAGAAATGGACAAAGTACTCCAGTTGTGGTCTAACAAGAGCGGAGTAGAGGTGCAGAATCACCTCCCTCTCTCTGCTGACGATACTTATTTTGATGCAGCTGAGGATATGGTTGACCTGCCTGGAGGAGAGGGACCTGGGGGTGTTGGTTGACAGCCGACTGAATATGAGCCAGCAGTGTGCCCAGGTGGCCAAGAAGGCCAATGGCATCTTGGCTTGTATCAGAAACGGCGTGACCAGCAGGTCCAGGGAGGTTATCCTCCCTCTGTACTCGGCACTGGTGAGACCGCTCCTTGAATCCCGTGTTCAGTTCTGGGCCCCTCACCACAAGAAGGATGTTGAGGCTCTGGAGAGAGTCCAGAGAAGAGCAACAAAGCTGGTGAAAGGGCTGGAGAACAGGCCTTATGAGGAGCGGCTGAGAGAGCTGGGGTTGTTTAGCCTGGAGAAGAGGAGGCTGAGGGGTGACCTCATTGCTCTCTACAACTACCTGAAAGGACGTTGTAGAGAGGAGGGTGCTGGCCTCTTCTCCCAAGTGACAGGGGACAGGACAAGAGGGAATGGCCTCAAGCTCCGCCAGGGGAGGTTTAGGCTAGACGTTAGGAAAAAATTCTTTACAGAAAGGGTCATTGGGCACTGGAACAGGCTGCCCAGGGAGGTGGTTGAGTCACCTTCCCTGGACGTGTTTAAGGCACGGGTGGACGAGGTGCTGAGGTATATGGTTTAGTGTTTGGTAGGAACGGTTGGACTCGGTGATCCGGTGGGTCTCTTCCAACCTGGTTATTCTGTGATTCTGTGATTCTGTGACCTTCTGAGTTCCTCATCCTAGGAATGGGTTTTTAAAAGCCAGGGAGGAGAATGGTTTTCAGCCGAAAGAGGGGAGATTTAGATGAGATATGAGGAAGAATTTTTTTTTATTTTCCTGTGAGACTTGTTGGATGGAGTTTTGAGCAACCTGATCCAATGGAAGATGTCCCTGTCCATGGCAGGGTAGTTGGAACTGGATGATCTTTAAGGCCCCCCCCAAACCATTCTATAATTCTTTGATTCTATGTGACCAGGAAGTGTCTCTGCTGAGTTGGAGGAGAACCCGGTAGTTTTGAAAGTTATTCTACATGTGATCAAGGTGACAGTCATTTGCATTTGCTTTCTATTCAAAGCACTAACAAGTCTAATGTCAACTGTGTCTGGATGCTGTTGGAAAGATTTCATGAGGATGACAGGGATGACATAAGTGAAATATTCACTTGGTTGTGTTGTGTGGGGTCCGTTTTGCGACAGTAATGTTATTCCCAAATTCCGTGTTTGCCTTAGTAAAAGGAGAAGGGCATAGTCTGGATGAAACAAGACAGTTGGATTTGTTGCAGTGTTCCAGCATTTGTGATGCATGTAGGCACAGGGCGGACTGGGAAGGAGGAGGACATAAGACTGATAAGGAGTGCTTTTGTTGTCCTCGGAGGTCGATTTGAGTATAGGGAGAGCATGACAGTGAGACTCAGAGAATCATCTCTGTTCTTTGCTGCCTTTAATGACAATCCATGATGCCAGGCAGCAAAACAAATGCTGTATCTCTCATGCCCACACATGCTCACCTTTACCTCCAGGTTTGCTGCTTGCTCACAGCCTCTGTATTCACAGGTGTCAAGGATGGCAATAAGGTTTTCCTGCTGCCTTTTTTGGCGTTCTCTTGGGATCTTGACTCAAGCCTTCACAATCTCCCTGGACTTTCAGCCCACAACTCTTTCTATGTTAGGAAGACAAACAAGGGTTGTCCTGAAACTTGAAGAATGGGAAATCTGGAACAATTTTCCATTCGCCCCTGTGAGTGCTGCTGTCCTCTGAGATGAATGGGGTTTTGTTGCCAGATATTTCTTCATGCCAGTATTGTTCTCTCTCTCTGTCAAATGCCAGTGCCATTGTATCTTCAGTTCATCACTTCTTGAATAGACTAAAGGCTGAGGAATTGTTTGCGTGGCATTACTGACATGGACATACTTGTAACTGACTTCAGACTCCTTTTTTTCCTATGAATGCTAGAAGACATCACATCAATAGTTGTCCATGGTCAAGGCAACAACTTCTTTTCTCCATCCTCCTTGGAGGCTCCAAAAGAGAAGCAGAATAGAGCTGCTGTGTCTGAAGAGTACCAGGTAGCAGAGCATTTACTGTAAAAACAGTGAAGAAGAGATTAATTGCATGGAATGATGAAGGGCAAGGAAGCAGCTGTCTTTGACAGTACATGGTGTAAGAACCATTGTGAAATGCTCTGCCATTTTACCACAAGGCAGTTGGAGCCAGTCCAGGAGCAGTGATTGCACGAGCACTGCACTCTTGGCAAAGGGTTGCCATTCTCTGGCTCTGGCATGCAAAAGGAAGAGCAAAGAAGGTTGCTTTCCTAGTTATCAATGTCTCCTTTTAAATGTTCCCATGTAAACTTTGAATGGCCAAATTCATCAAGTTTCTAACATCAAGTTTCACCTTCCTTTATATTTATGAAGAGGAACAGAATAGGTCAGATATATTCAAATTATCATATCTCAACTAATTATTGGAAACTTTAGCCACACCTTCCTCTCTTTTTAATTACTGCAGTTGAACAGGCATCAAAAGAACTAGTCTGTGCCTGAACAATAGTATTTTAAGCTGGATGGATGTTTTTCTCTTCGCTACAGAAGAGAAAAACAGGCAGAGATTACATCATTTTCTCTTGAATTTGTCCATGAGAGCAGATAAACATGTTCCCTTTGCTACACTGCAGAAAGCAAGTTTAAAGGACTTAGCTGAAGGTAAATCCAGAGCAGAAGATGCAACTAATTTATACAGAAGGCACCAGTGTGTGTGGCACCACACAGCAGCCCAGGAAGACAGGTGGGTCCTTGATAATAACTCCATGTGCAGTGACCCCTGATGAAAACAAATCCCCTCCCTTCCCATCTCTCAGCTTTCACTCACCTGCCCTGGGTGAAGTCCTCATTCCACAAATTCTCTTGAGGCTAGATTGAAGCTTTAATTAAAATAACAAGAGAGGAAGGAGGAAAACATTTTGCTTTGCTGATTTAGCCCCGTCCCTGTCATTCTGTTGCAGAGAAGGGGAATGGAGGCAGTTAAACTACCCCAGCCATGGAGGGTCACCAGCAGAGCTGTGAAAGGATCCATAGCTTCGTCACTCCAAGTGATTCACATGGGGAAGCACTGCCAGACGTGAACATGGAGGGCATAAAGGCTGTTTCAGTGTGGGTGCTGAACACAGCTGGTGTACACAAATTCTGGTGCAGGCAGATATCAGGAGGTGTTTTAATCACCTGGTGACTTTATAACGTGATGCCCCCATTATATGGGCCTGTGGGTGAGAAATCAGAGAAAACATCTAGGAAGGAGATCAGGGCTGCAATTGAAGCTGTGAATCAAGAGGGTCAACCAGTCATGGGTGCAGCATCTGGTTTGCAAGAAGCCCTGAGATTCACCTTAGGAAGGCTTTAACAGAGCTCAAGGTAAGGTCAGAAATAGGCTAGTGAAGGATTTCTCTGCCACATAGAGTTGTCAAGTGGCAGAATGGGAGTGGGATTAATCAAGATGGCATGGGATGAACTTGTCTTCATGGGCATTGTCTAGCAAGCCTTGCCCATGGGGAGTGGCAGGTACAGTTACAATAGGGATGTTCTGCAATGAAGGGAGAAGTCTTTTCATTGCTTTTAGTGACTGTCCAGTGGCTTAATAGCTGGCAGAGCAGAGATAACTGCAGGTTTTCTCTTTGGTCTGTTTGGAGTACAAAAAGCCTCATTGCACAATTCAGAGCAGGAATGTAGCTGTGCAGGGTGGGCTGGTTGCGAGTAATCCTTCCTTAGCTCTGTTACCTGACTGTATTGGAACATCTTTTTAGCCTAAGTCTCTCCCCTGGCCCCGTTAAAGTCCCTGCCTAAGCATCTTTCAATGTATTGAACCTGATAACATCTATACAAGACCGAAGTATGGAGGCATTGAATAACTTGCTGCAGGCCACAAAGGAAATGTGGAGCACAGAAAGGAATTGCTGGTCCTTAAATGCCAGCTCATGCAGTGTCTCTGCCCTAGAGACTTTCTCCAGTGTGATCAAGTGTTTTTAATCAGTTGCTGCAGATTAGTTTGTATTCAGGGGATCCTGGAGACAGTTTTCTAACCAGGTAAAGACACTTACTGTCGCTTCTGCTGGGCTGTGGGAAATACCGTATACCCTAATCCCTCTGCACTGAAATAATGAATACTACTATTTGATAGGAATGGTTGGACTCGATGATCTGGTGGGTCTCTTCCAACCTGGTTATTCTATGATTCTATGATTCTATGACACTTAATACTACCAGTCGCAAATACAGCATCATTCCAATACTGTAAACAACACTTTTATTTTACTCTAAATGTGTGTCTGTAACATTTTCTACCATAAAAAACATAGCAAATCTATGATCAGAATTCCTTTACTTTTCTCATATGTAAAGAGCTAAACTCACTGGAGAGTTGTATGTTTAAATTCAGTCCAAAATGCAATTGCTTTGGAAAAGTGCAGTTGCTGCCCTTGAGAAAAAGAAAACATCCATTTTATTGTCTAGCTATTTATTATTTAAATAAATGTAGTGCACTTTGATCATGGAGGATAGAAATCTCTTTCATACATGATGGATTGAGTTGTTTAAAGAGCCTGTCTTCAATTTTAGGCCTTTTGATAACTGTGGAAAAGATAGGGGAGAGGGGAACTGATAAAATTGCTCAGCCAGGAATGTCAAGCAGCAACTTACTTGAACAAAAAAAAGTAGCCTTGTTTTCCAAATAAATGTTGTGCTTGTGTTTCACCCAGCAAACAGCTCTTGGGTCTTTTCTGCAGCACACAGAGAGCAAATCAACCTTCAGCCAGGGCTTGCAGATTTGCCTGATGACAGATCATCTGCACCAGCAGAGCTGGTGCTGCTGACAGAGGATGCAGATCAGAACAGGAGGGACTGAGTCCTGTTTATGTTTGCAAGGCAGAAGGGGAGTCAAGCCTTTCCGTCAACGTGCAGTCACTGCACCTGGAAAAACAGTCCTTTTCCTGGTCCTGCCCTGGCCCAGCCCAGGTTCTGATCTGGGTCTGAGTCACTTACCTGCTCCAATTTGCTGCCTCCTAACCCTTCTGAGGAGTCAGAGGGTTGTTTTTGAGGCTGTCTGTTGGTGACCTGCATGGAGTGCAGTTTTGTGCTATTGCAAGTGTTGTGCCTGGCACCCTTCAAGAAACAGCAAGTTCCACCAGTTACCACTTTGTTGCACCTGCAGAGGCTTCCTACTCTGATCTTTACTGAGTCTATCCCAGTCATGGCCTCTTCCAGTTGCACCTTCTCTAAACTGTTTAATCCCCTTCAACTCCAGCTGTGTGTGCAAACAGTCCAGATACATCCACAGGGAAGATATATCTCCAGATAAATCCAGAAGAGAATCACTCAGTGTCCACCCATGGACTCCGTCCAGAATATGTACAGAGAAGAAACTGAGAGGAGGAATTGTTCCTTCAGACTGTAAGGATCTGGCTATAATGGCTTCAAGTTGCACCGGGGGAGGTTTAGATTGGATATGAGGAACATATATTTACTGAAAGAGTGGTCAAACATTGGAATGGGCTGCCCAGGGAAGTCATGGAGTCTCCTTCTCTGGAAGTGTTCAAAAACCATGTAGATGTGGCACTTCAGGATATGATTTAGTAGGTGTTGGGTTGACTATTGGACTGGATGAACTTGGAGGTGTTTTCCAACCCTAATGATTCTATGATATTATGATTCCACGATCTAGACATCAGGTCATAGTCACCAGAGCACAGGAAAGTCCCCTCTTTACTCCGGTAAGAACCTGCTAAATGCTGTGCTCCAGCAAGCAGATGTCATTGTCACACAGGACCATTATGCTGTAACACAGGTAAACAACCTCCATTCATGCTAAAGGCTTTTGACACCTCACTTATTTTCAGTGTTTAAATTCTCCAGAAGCTGTGTCTCAACCAATGTCCAGGTGACTCCAAAGGTTCTGGTGCTGGCTGACACAGAATCATAGAATTTTACAATGGTTTCGGTTGGAAGGGAACTTAAAGGTCATCCAGTTCAAAACCCCCTGCCATGGGCAGGGACACCTCCCACTGGATCAGGTTTCTCAAAGCCTCATCCAACCTGGCCTTGCACACCTCCAGGGATCCATGACAAAGATCCATGATCCATGATCCATGATCTTTGGGCAACCTGTGCCAGCGTCTCAGCACGCTCATAAGGAAGAATTTCTTCCTGATGTCTCATCTAAATCTCCAGTCCTTCAGCTTAAAACTGTTCTGCCTCATCCTGCCCCTGCACTTCCTGATAAAGAGCCCCTCCCCAGCTTTCCTGCAGGTCCCCTTAAAGTACTGTAAAGAATAAGTAAGGAAACATATTTTGGCCATTTCCATACAGATAAAATCCCAGTCTCCCAGTAAGGCCATGGTAGCCAAATTCCTTTTGAGAGAGGCCATGGCTGTTAACACACCCAATTGTCCTGGGAATTGTTTCAGAAAGTGGGAATAGGGTGGTAGTGTGTCAGGAACCTTCTTACAGAACAAGATAAGCCCTGGGAGTGGAGCAGTCATGAAACTGTTCAGCAATGCATAGAATAGCCTGGCTGGGAGATATGCAGCTGAATGAGTCCCCTTTTCTATGACTAAGACTCAGGAGGTTTGCAAAAGCCAGAATAAATCATCCCACACATCCCATAACCTCCCTCTGCCAGTAACTAGACTCAAGTCATATTTGGGGAAACCCCTTCCCTGCTTCCTATAATAAGCAGCTTGTTAATGTCTCGTGTCCCAAGGATTTATATGCTTTTCTCTTTCACAACAGCAGACACTGTCATTATCTTCTGACATCCCATTGACTTCATCCAATGTTTGATGCTGGCCCTAGTCCTGTGCCTGTGGGTCCCCAGATGGCTCAGCTCGATGAGGTAAATGCTTCTTTGTAATTTCAGCCCATGGCTCAGAACATCCTTTACAATCTCAATAGTCCTTAGGGTATGAAAGGAGAAAATGGGGATCTTGGCCATTTTCTCCTCTTTTAGATGTCCACCCACTGCTTTCCTGACCTCACAGCTCCTTGACTTCATGGGTCCAACCTGCCCTGTTGCTCCTACCTGGAGGTCTCTCAGACCCTAATGTACACCCTGGTGACATCAGCCTTATCTTCTTTTGTTGTGTATTGGGAGGAAGCATATATGGCACAGTGATCTTCTCCAGAATGTTTTCTACCTTGCTTTTCAGATCTTTTCACATATGTGTTGCTTGGAGGTGTTATCTGAAAGTTTCTTTTAGGCAGTTTTGCGTGCTACATTCTCTGCTGTCTTTGCCAAACACGGCAGAGGATCTCCCAATATGAGGTAGGAACAATGGAGTTTATAATGATAAAACAAAGTATGTGGAGAATGTAATCTAGAATCTATAACTATATAAAGGGGCTATAACTCTATAAGAGAGATGTTAAAAATATAGAGTCTGCCTTGCATGCAGTCACCTCTTTGGTATCACAAATGGAGAGGGCTTGAAATGGTTTTCTACATATTTGAAGCCTGCGTGGTTGCTACATGCATTACACCAGTAAAGGTGGGCAAAACATGATGGCTGCATCAGTGCTACGAGTTGCTCTAAGCTGCTTCCTCATCAGATGTGAACCAAATCTCCTACATGTGATAAGTAGAGAAAGCCACTCTGACTTGACATTTGGAAGAAATTCTTCATGATGAAGGTGGTGAGACACTGGAATAGGTTGCCCAGGGAATTTGTGGATGCCCCCTCCCTAGAATTGTTCAAGGCCAGGTTGGATGGGGCCTTGAGCAGCCTGATCTGGTGGAAGTTGCCCTTGCTATGGCAGGGGGGGTTGGAACTAGATGATCTTTAAGGTCCCTTCCAACCCAAACCATTCTATGATTCTATGATTGTATGATTCTATGATGAGTAGAAAAGCCACTCTGACTTTAGTAAGAAGTTCTAGGAAGGAGGAAAAATCTGTGGATGAAAAAGGTAAATGCCTATTTTAAAGAAAGGAATAAAAGATTCTGCAGGTGTCCTTATGGCCTCAACAAATCTTCAGGAAACACCAGTCTTGCCCTAATCTTCAGCATTCTTAGCCCTGTCCTGAGAGAACCTCAAGAGGAGAGGTGTCAGCTCCATGTCCATCCATAGCTCCCCTGCTCTCGTTTTCCTTTATCTTTTCCCCACACTTGTCTCCTCCCCATCTCTTGCTGACTGTCTCACCTCAGCTGGGAAGTGGGTGTTTGCCCACACTTGTGTGCTTACCTCTATGATCAAGATACCCAGAGGGGAAAACGCAAGCTGTGATGTTTACTTTCTCCACTCTCCCTGGTCTGCTAGGCAACCCCACAGGGCCTTTCAGATAAACACTTCTTCAGCCTTGTAACAGGATCTGCATACCAGGCTGTGGCATGGTGAAATGGATCAAGGAGGAAGCTGGAGAAGAATGCTTGAGAACCCGCCTGTGGGAGATGGGGACCTTAAGGGGATGCAACTATGATCAGGAAGGAGACTGGTGATCCCAGAACTGGTTTGGTTGACCAGGACATCAAGGGGACATCTTTTCCTCTTCATTCCATAAGTTATTTCCCACCACGTCCTGTCCTCTGTCACTTGGGAGAAGAGGCTAGCTCCCTCCTCTCTACAACCTCCTTTCAGGTAGTTGTAGAGAGCAATGTGGTCTCCCCTCAGCCTCCTCTTCTCCAGGCTAAACAACCCCAGCTCTCTCAGCCGTTCCCCATAAGACCTGTTCTCCAGCCCCTTCACCAGCTTTGTTGCTCTTCTCTGGACACACTCTAGAGCCTCAACATCCTTCTTGTGGTGAGGGGCCCAGAACTGAACACAGTTTTCGAGGTTCGGTCTCACCAGTGCTGAGTACAGGGGGAGAATAACCTCCCTGGACCTGCTGGTCGCACCATTTCTGATACAAGCCAAGATGCCATTGGCCTTCTTGGCCACCTGGGCCACTGCTGGCTCATGTTCAGTCGCTGTCAACCAACACCCCCAGGTCTTTCTCCTCCAGGTAGCTTCCCAGCCAGACTTCTCCTAGTCTGTAGCACTGCATAGGGTTGTTGTGCCCCAAGTGCAGGACCCGGCATTTGGCCTTGTTAAACCTCATGCCATTGGACTCAGCCCAGCAGTCCAGCCTGTTCAGATGGGAAGGAGTATGAACAGCTGCTTGCACGTGTAGCAGAGAAGGTGAGCATTGCTTTTGCCTTGTGTGGTAACTAACAAGGTGCAGGGTGCCAGGGTCTCTAGGTTACAAGGTGTGCTTGCTCTTCACAAGTCTTCTTGGAGCATATACCCTCCAGACCTTGTCATAAACCAGAGCCCCTCAAGCTCTGGAGATATAGTTACCACCTCTATTCTGCTCTGCCATGACACCTCTCTCCATATATTGTCATTACACAGCAATGACCAAGATTGGCCATTGGCCAGACATGCAACAGACTCACCCACAGTTGCTGCTGGGTGAAGAAATACTAAGTGAACTACAGCTAAAAACACACTCACACTTGATTCAGAAATAAGTATATTTTAGGTGTTATGCAGACAGCATGCACAAATATTTTCTTATCTGGTAGCACTACAGCAATACAACAATGAAGAAGCCATCATATGGCAAAGATCTGCCATCAGCTCCAAGAACGCTGTGTGCCCAACACACCACATTGCTCCAGGTTACAATTCCTGTTATAAGAGGGGTGCTCCAAGACTTTTTGTGGTCATGGGAGTCCTCACAGTCTGTTGTTAAGGAAGGTCCAGAGCACGCCAGCTGCTATCCCTGTCACCATCCCATAGGTGCTCCTCACACTGCCTGCTGCATTGGCATTGCAGAGGTCACTGCTGCAGCAGGTGATGTTCCTGTAGCCTACACTGAAGTCTTGATAGTCTGATCGACATGATGAATCACAACCCTTGCTGATGATGCTGAAGAGCCCAATGGCCCCTGGAAGGAAAACAAGACCATTACCACAACGATTCAATGCAAGATGAGCCAAGCTTCATGGAACTGAATAATGAGATACAGTTCTAATAATGTAATTAATAATGAAGTAGCCATTAACACCTCCTTTGGGGAGCCTAAGCTACTAATGGATGAGGAGCAAACATGTGGAGTTATCTTTGCACATATCCCATGCATCTTTGTTGCACAGAGCCTTTCAACACTCAGGGAATTTATGGAATCAGAGCTATTCCCCTTTTAACAGACGACAGAGTTACTCTTTGATTTGTTTCTGAGAGGCACAACTTATTTTTCTGTGGCCGGTTGATGTTCAGTAACTACTGTTTACCAGCAGATTATGATCTGCATGAGAACTCCTGATCTTGCACATTCTATTCTGGGCACCATAAGCAAATTTGACATAAGCAAATTTAGCGTATAGGGCCAGTGCGTTGTACAACATGTTGGCTCACTTGAAAGTGAATGTGTGGCCATGGGCTTGCACATTTTGAACAAGACAATGCATACTGGAGGTATTACATATGCTGCCCAACAGAGACAAGTTTTAACATGCCACTGATGCATTTTGTTCCCCAGGTCTAAGAGCAATTGAGCTGTCACTACAGATCTGGACAGGGTAAACATTGTTTTTTCCAGATCTAGATAATGAAATCATAATCTGATAAAGGAGTTTACCCAGAGACACACAGATGGCTATGTTCAGAGCTGGCTGTAGATGGGTCTAGGTGAAAGTCTATCCTTTTCATTGAATTCACCTAAAGCCAGCTCTGTCATTGAACACTCCTAATAACTTCATGATGAGGTTTCACCAGACTCAACCCTCACATTTTAATGCATGTTCCAGACTTCTAAAAACCATAAACTTAAATATTATCCCTGTAAGTAAGCAAATAACTTTTGATGTTATGAAAGACAAATAAACCTAATTTTGTACAGGTGAGAGTCGTTAATAGGTATTTGCAAAGTCAAGTATTTAACAGCTGGTGCCCTGTTGTGGAGCTGGACCCTCCTGAGGTTTGTTCCAGGCACTGGAACCACACTGGCCTTACTGCTCAATTTTTAGCATGAGCTGTTGGCAAACACTGAGGAATTTATGGTGCTAGTATGACTTTGTAATCACACTCTTGTGGTCATGGTAAAGAAAGGGCTTGATGATGATCAGCACCTCTACCAAGGGACCAGTTATCACCAAGGGATAAACATTTTCCTTCTGTTATTTCACAGAATCATAGGGTGGTTTGGGTTGGAAGGGACCTTAAAGCCCATCCAGTTCCATCCCCATGCCCTGGGCAGGGCTACCTTCCACTGGATCAGGTTGTTCAAGGCCCGATCTAACCTGGCCTCAAACACCTCCTGGGATGGGGCATCCACAACTTCCCTGGGCAACTTGTGCCAGTGCCTTAACACCCTCATTGTGAAGAATTTCTTCCTGATGCCTAACCTAAATCTGTCCCTCTCCAATTCAAAGCCATTACTTAACATGAAAGTAATTAGAAAGACTCTATCATCCTTTCTCCCCAGATGGCTTTTCTCTTCCTGCTACACATTGAGCTTTGCTGGCCCACACCACATGGTGCATCTAGAGCAGGTGAAGCTGGTTTGGACATTTGAGGCTGGACCATGCTTGGCTTTAACCACACAATTAAGACATTGCCCACTCCCACTTTGCCTTACTGATCACATCTGTCTTGCATAATTCATTATCCTTGCAGGTCACTTTTGCTTTACATTTGGAGTTGCTGAGCTGTGAGGAGCACTCATAACATTCCAAGGAAGAACCTGCAAGAGAACAAGGAGGATTATAAGACGAATCCATTTGAAGCTCTCCAGGGAACCCAACTTAGTGCTTACGCTGGGAAACAGGACCATTCCTGTGAGTCCTCAAAGAAAGTTAGCACCTCTGTTATTGGGAAAACAATTTTTTTCCATTTTTGGTGGAAAATGGTACACTTGCCTGGGCTGAAAGTCAAGTTTTGCAAGTGCTGAAGCTGTTTCTCATCTAGTCAGTGCAGTGAGGGAGCAAAAAGACCAGCTGGATAGCTGGTCCCATTGACTGGCCTCATCAGTCAATGGGAAGTGCTTCCCAAAATGCTTCTTCCTCTGCATTTGGGATGCTTAACTCAGTTTCCAGCAGGAACAAGCTTTTTATGATATTCCCACTTCCTAAGCTGGGATGAAAGGATGAAGTCCCAAGAAGGAAACATACGTATCGTTTATCTGCCTCTGTAGGCATTCGTGTTTTACCAGATGGGCTTGTGAACCTTAGCTGAGGCATTGTCAGGGCTGGATGAAAGAGGGAAACTTCAGAGGGAAGAAAGGAATGGAGCAGGAGATTTGCAAGGTCTCTTCTAGCCCATTGTCTCAGTTTGACCAACTTGTGACACATACTCTCCATCCCCCACTCTTAGAAATAAACGAAGTGCAAACACAGCTTTTGTCTCCTTCTGCAAACAAGGCCACCAGGGTTTCCACCCCCTCATGGACATGCCATTCTATGGAGGATGCAAGTCTGTGTTGTTAACATCTGCTGTGCTGTTATGCACATCAAGTAAAAGCAGAATAATCATTGCAGCTTACAAGTGTCTAGCCCTGATGAAAAATCGTCCCCAGGGGAGTGAGAGCATGGTGCAATTACCTCTTCCCATTACCTACCTGTGCCCCAGGGCATTGCTGGAGCCCCAAAGACTTGCAAATGGGTGATTTAATATTTATGTACGCACTTTAACCCCATGACCACAAGGATTGTATAATGTATCCTCAAGTCAATACCCTAACGTGCAAAATATTCTTTTAGGACATGGAAAAATCCTATTTGGGAACTAATATTATTCAGCCCAGGAGCACAAAATGATTTGAGGTATTTGATTTCTCTCTGTCCAAGCTGTTCTGGAATAAACAACTGTTGCAGTCATACAAGTAAGGAGCCAAACCCCAGTTTATTGGCATTGTTGCAGTCTTCTCCCACATTTATCTGACTTCTAACACAGTGAAAATCAAAATTCAGAGCACCCTGATGGAAGCTGGCAGCGCAGGGTCTGGTCAGAACTGCACAAGATCCTTCTCAGCCTATTAGTTAAGCATCCTTTGCTGATTGAGAAACATTTCTGCTCAGATATGCCTATTCTGTTCTCTTCTAATAGGGGAAAGTTGGTTTTAAATCACTTTTTTTCCCAGTCAGGATGAAAAAAAAGTGACAGTGTCCAAATCCCACACATCCAGTTTAAGAAATACATCATGGATTATCCCTTTTTCTCTCCCATTAAAATTCTGTCAGTCTTTGTAGCATCAGAGACCACTTTTGAAATGAAAAGTCATAAAATAAAATTGAACAATACTTACCTTTGCATAGATGTTGCAATTCTGATAGCCTGGGAAGAAGAAAAGTAGTTCTCCCACTCCCCCTTAAAAACTATACATGCACAAAACTATATGGTCTGGCTTAAATAATTTTAATTTCAATTAAATTCTATTTTGCACAGGATTTTTCTTTCCTGGAAGCTGGTCTGCCCAGCACTAGCATCCCACCATCAGCAACACTTTTTCCATGCAACACTCAGGACATTCCACCAAAAGGAAAGATCGTCATAAGTCAGCTACGTCAACATTTCTTCCTTAACTACCAAACCCCATCAGAAGTCCTTTCTTCTAGCTGAAGACTGGATGGAAGGGAAGTGGGGAAGATTCTCCATGCTGTCTTACCTGAGTCCAGGCACAGGACTGCTGCCAGCAGGAGGACAAGGAGAGTCTTCATTTTGGGACAAACTCTCTGGTGCTGGATATGGGTTGTTTGCTCGTGGAACAGTTTATATACTGTGAGAGACAGCAATTGGGCATGCCCAGAAGGTTATCCTCGTGTGAAGGCACCTGAGAAAGGCTGCTTGCTTGACCAAGGGAGGAGTTGCTTTGTGTTGGTGATATTTGCATTAGACGCCTCTCCTGTGTGACTGTGAGTCTTGGAGCTACCAGCAGCTCCTCTACATCACTGCACCCCTGCCTTTCCTCCTACCCTTGGGCAAAGCATTCACATGAGTGGAAAAATCCCCAACTCTTTAGAACAAGGCTGGCCTTATGCATTTCACTGGAATCAGCGAGGTTGCGATTGCACCCTGTAAACAAGTTTCTCCACTCCCATTTCTGTCCTGAATGGAGCTTTTGTGTTTAAATCAAGGACAAAATGTTATTTTAATAAAAGCTCCAGCTATTTATCTGCACGCGGGAGTGTTGCTGTGACACTTGTGGCATGTGGTGGCAAGGTATGTGTGCAAATTACAGTGCATTGGCCTCTTCCAGTTGTCCAGGTGCTCATTTGCCCTTATTTGCTTATATTCTCTGTAGTGTAGTAAAAGAAAATGTCCAAGACAAAGTTTTCTTGTTTATTGAAACCAAATGGACTTTGTGATGGCTTTGTTTGGTACTGAGTTTTTATTCCTACATCTGTACCATGGCATGCTTCTCTTTGTCTTCCAGTCTCTCTGTCTGGTGTAGGTTGGGTATGGCTTTGACACTTGAACTCACATCAGCAGGTATTGTAAACAATCAGGCTTGTCAAAGAAATGTCACTTCTCACAGATGAGGGTGAGTTCAGCCACATTCCAAACTGAAATGTGAATGTTTGCTTTGCTGGGTTGACTGGAGACCTCTCCTATCTCTTGTGTCCCTAGACCACTTCTCAGTCCACACTGGCGTAAAAGAAAACAGGCCTATCTGCTAAATTCAAGTTTCCATAGTTTCTCACTTTATTAAGGGTTTCTGAAATCTCAGGAACTTAGTTCTTGGCAGCATTAGCCTTCAGGGACTTTCTCTCATGCAATTTAGCTCTTACAGAATCATAGAATCATTAAGGTTGGAAAAGACCTCTAGAATCATCCTGTCTAACTATCAGCCCAACACCACCATACCTACAAATACACATCCCAAAGTGCCAAATCCAAATGTTTTCTTAACACCTCTGGAGTAGGAGACTCCATCACTTCCCTGGGCAGCTTATTTCAATGTTTCACCACTCTTTCAGTAAAGAAATATTTCCTAATATTCAGTACCTCCCTTGGCACAACTTGGGGCCATTTTCTCTTGTCCTATGACTTGTAACTTGGGAGAAGAGACTAGCACTCACCTTGCTACAACCTGCTTTCAGGCAGTAGTGGAGAACAATGAGGTGTCCCTTCAGCCTCCTCTTCTCTAGGCTAAACAATCCTAGTTCCCTCAGCCACTCCTCATAAGACTTGTCCTCCATACCTTTCACCAGCTTTGTTGCCCTTCTCTGGACACGCTTTAGCCCTTTGATGTCCTTCTTGTACTGAGGGGCCCAAAACTGAAAACAGTATTCAAGGGGCATCCTCACCAGCGCCAAATACTGGAGCAGGATCACTTCCCTGCTCCTGCTGGCCACACCATTGCTGATACAAGCCAGGATGCTGTTAGCCACCTTGGCCACCTGAGAATACTGCTGGCTTATGTTCCATGTGCTCAAATGCTTTTAGGACACCACACGGTTTATCAGATTGAAAACATTGGTGGATCTCTGCTCTTGACCAATGACTATAGGATGAGTGACAGGGGGTCAGCCGGATGAAGTCTTCTGAAGTTAGTGGCAGTGCTTTGATTTACATCAGTGGAGAATCTGGTGCAATTTATCACTTTAGAAGTCCTATTTTGTCTGTGGGAATCTTAAGTGCTTCTTCCCTTTGGAATTTGAACTTCTTTTTAAAAAGAAAAAAAACCCCAACCCACCCAACACCTTCTTTCTGTGTCTATTGACTTCACCTCATCATGTTTTTGCAGACCATATCATTTTTATCCAACTTCTGTGGAACAGCTGAACAAAAAAGTAGCAATGTGTTCTCAGTCTGCTGTTCCTTATTCAGAGATATTTAAGACTATTTTTCTTTTTTAATCCCTTATGATTGTCCCTGCAGGGTTTAATTCCTTGGGCTAAGGAATAATAGGGCCAAGGGGAAAGCATAATCTAGCCACCCCATCAAATCCACCCAGGTCTTGAATTAAATATTTCTTCCTTCAAGCAACTCATCAATAAACAAGAAAGAGTGCATTTTTCATCCTCTGCAGTTTGATTGGCTGCCAATCAAACTCTCCTAGTACTATTATTCCTTTCAACTATTTTTCTAACAGCATCAGGGCTGCCAGTGTAGACCAGGACTCATGACACTATAAAAGAGATGCACATATCTAAGAGCCTGGTTACGCCTCAATCCTGCTTTGCTGCAGCCTGTGGTTGTGTGAGAACCCAGTAATTCCTATATCCTAACACAGAGTCACATAATGGTTTGGGTAGGAAGAAACCTCAAAGATCACCCTGTTCCAACCCCCTGCCATGGGCACTGAGAAATTCCACTGGATCTGGTTGCTCAAAGCCCCATCCAGCCCAGCCTTAAACACCTCCAGGGATGAGGCATCTACAGCCTCTCTGGGCAATCTGTGCTAGTGCCTCACTACCATCACAACAGAATTATAGGATCATAGAATAGTTTGGGTTGGAAGGGACATTAAAGATCATCAAGTTCCAATGCCACTGCCATGGGCAGGGACATCCCACTAGATCAGGTTACCCAAGGCCCCATCCAACCTGGCCTTAAACACCTCCAGGGATGGGGCATCCAAAAACTCCCTTGGTAACCTGTTCCAGTCCTTCACTATCCTCATTTGGAAGAAATTCTTCTAATGTCCAATCTAAATCTGCCCCTCACCAGTTTATACCTGTTCCCCCTTGTCCTGTCACCACAAACCTTTGTGAAGAGTCCCTCTCCAGCTTTCTAGTAGGCTCCTTTCAGGTACTGGAAGGTCGCTCTAAGATCTCCTCGTAGCCTTCCCTTCTCCAGGCTGAACAAGCCCAACTCTCTCTCTCTGTCCTCAGAGCAGAGGTGCTCTAGCCCTCAGATCATCCTTGTAGCACTCCTCTGGACCCGTTCCAACCACTCCATATCCTTCTTATGTTGAGAATTCCAGAACTGGACATATATTCCTAAAATATATATTCCTAATATCTCATCTAAATCTCCCCTCTTTCAGCATAAAAGCGTTATCCCTTGTCTTATTTGTGTACTCCCTGTTAGAGAGCCCCTCCCCAGTTTTTCTGAAGTCCCTTTAAATACTGGAAATCTGCTATATGATCTCCCGGGAACTTTCTCTTCTCTAGGCTGAACAACCTCAACTCTCACAGCCTGACCTCATATGGGAGGTGCTCCCACCCTCAAATCATCTTTGTGGCCCCCTCAGGACTCACTCTAACAGATCTATGTCCTTCCTGTGCTGAGTTGTTGCCTCTCACTTGTCTTTGAACATTTGTGTGCAGTTCCTGCTCAAGTCCTGAAGATGGCAAACGTACCCTTTTATAATTATTATATATACATTAACACATAGTTGTCCATAGGATTGCACGTACATGGGAATTTTTATTTATCATTATTTATTATTTATTATTTTTATTATTATAAAATCCTAAGTTCATCTAATTACATGAACAAGACCATCTGTTTCCCCATGGAATCTAAGGATGTCTATATCACTTCGGTTTTGGTTCTTTTTGTACCTTTTTTATGTTGTCAAAGTAGATTGATGACAGATAAAGCTGTAGAGCTTTCTGTTGAGGAGGGAGGGAGGGAAAGAGGGCTTCATTATTTGCTGCATCCTGGTTCACCTGCCTGATGTCAAGCTGGGAATATGCCGGTGAATCATGGTACAGAGCATGCTGTCATGGGTTACATCAAGGAGCGCTGGTAGGCGCAAGCTGAAAATTTCAGGACAAGAAGATCAGTAGGTAAAATGATGCCTGGGAAATCTGGATAGAGGTACTGAGTATCTCCAAAGGCAAAAGGAGCCTCTTCTCCCAAGTGACAGGGGACAGGACAAGAGGGAATGGCCTCAAGCTCCACCAGGGGAGATTTAGGCTGGACATTAGGGAAAAATTCTTCACAGAAAGGGTCACTGGGCACTGGAACAGGCTGCCCAGGGAGGTGGTTGATTCACCTTCCCTGGAGGTGTTTAAGGCACGGGTGGACGAGGTGCTAAGGGGCATGGTTTAGCGTTTGATAGGAATGGTTGGACTCGATGATCCGGTGGGTCTCTTCCAACCTGGTTATTCTATGATTCTATGATTCTATGATTCTATGAGTTGCAATGATTTCCTGGGCTGTGCCAGACATTCGACTAGTTGGTCTGAAGAGGCTTTAGGTAAGTCTGCAAGATGGCAGAGATAATGTATTAAGACTTCAATCACAGCCTGCCCTTTTTTCATGGGGATGTCTTTTAAGAGCAGAAGAGCTAAAAAAGACAGTAAAGAGGAAACTAAGATGAGGTTCCACACACTCATCCTATGTAAATTGTAGTCCTTGAAAGAGCCAGATCATCAGGGGATCCTGCAGAGTCTCCAGCCTCCGAGCTCAGAGGTGTAAGACCTTCTTGGATGACTGAACTCAGGCCAGAATTAAGTGCCAGAACAAAAGGAACTGCTATACAAGGCTGCTCATACCTGAAGAGAGGTCACTGTGTTGCTTGCTCAGCATGAATGTGGCTTGCAGCTCCTTTTCATGATGTTCTGAAGTACGTTTGTGGAGGTTGCAATGGACTGCAGAGGGAATCTTATCGACTTTTCCACTCCTGGAAGGTGTTTGGTACATGTGCAATGAATAAGTTAGTATAGTCTGCAGTGATGTCTGAAAATCTCCTTAGTCTGTGGGGGCATAGGATGTATAAGGGATTTTAATAGCTAATTTTAGGTGTCAAACTGGGAATTTCTAACGGTTGCACAGCTGTGTTCCTGGGAATGCAAGCTGCCTGCGGAGCACTGAACTGTCTCAAGTCAGAATGGGTGAGGAATAAATGAGACTGAGTCACTAGATGGTACTAAGGCACATTGCATTACAGAATTGTCTGTAAGGAGGGAAGTGTGGATCCTAAATGAGGCATGTGATTGGATAGACATGAAGACAGATGGATAGATCAGGGGAGAGAAAGACTTAAGACTGAGTAGATATGCAGATGTTCACAGAGATGGATGTATAGCATTCAGAAGGAGCTGGAGTATCTGCTGCTGTGCGCCTTCTTCTGTGTACATGATTACAGTCATGCTCTGCTCTGCTTGTGACAAAAGGCCACAAGTCTCAGCCTCAAGTATTTCTTATCAGCCTCTCAGCTGTTTATCATTCCTGCATGCACATGTCTTGAGATGGACAGGCACAACACCCAGCAGCAGCAAACATGATTCCTGCTGCTCCAGGGTTGCCCTTGACTGTCAGCAGAGATGGGCGCCAGCTGCTACATCAGTAGATGCTTAACACTGTTTGGTGTCATGGTCTAGCTCACACTACAAGGATTTACTTCCAGGTTTGTTGTTCAAGTAAGCTTAAGAGCACATGGAAACAAGGCTAGGCTGCCTGAGACATCTTCGAGTCCAGCAAAGGAACCAGAGCTGTCATTAAGCATACAACATTGAAAAAAGGCAAAAATGTCTCGAGGTCCCAGTCGCTGGGCTACTGAGGGACCTTTACCATGCTTCTTCCTGTCTTTGTGCGTCTTTTTCCTCCAATGCAAACAAGGCTCACAGATGATAAGGAAAGTGTTTTGAGATCTGTGGGTGCAAACAAGTGCAACTAGTGAGCGTTATAAAGGTTTAATAAGAAAGCAACCTGTTTGACCTTGAATATTTCTACAAGGGTCCAGGCATAGACCCAAACATCCAGATGTTCCTGCTTGGGATTTCAGATTTCAGAGGCTCGTCTGGCAAGCCTTGGAGAAAAAAAATCACCTTCACATCACACACGTTCTTGCTGACAACCATGAAATCAACGCGGTGCTGCAAATTAATCCCACCATGGTGCTAATCTTGTCTGCAGAGCAAACTGTAGACGGACAAGATTCTGAGGGCTGTAGAAGCTGGAGATCCCCATAAGGTGGTGCTGTTGCTACGTTGCTGGTGCACAGACCTCTCATGTGTGGGAGCAGCCCAGACTGTTTGTTTAAAATCTCAGCAACATCAAAGCATCAAAATGCATTTGACATTTTTTTGTTATTTTGCTAATTGCTAAGCTCTTTTGGTTATAAAAGACTCTGAGTGTGGGATCCCTGCCAGGTTCTGCTGGCGATGCCTTGTGCATCTCCGAGTTGTTTGCAGGAAGAAAAGAATGCATTTTCCTGTGCCTATGCTTTGGATTTGGGGTGAAGCATAAGGACCGTAGCCTGTGCTATGAACACAAAGTAGTTCTGTGCTTGCTCTGCTTTCACAAAACACTTCTTTATCTCTTCACATACAAGGTGTTGAAGTTTCATGTGGACAGATGTAGCAAAAGGTAGGTTGAATTACGGCCAGAAAACGTGACTTTTCTGAGATCATACAACAGGGCAACATCAAACCTCAGATCAGGATCCTCCAACACCCTAGCTGCTTCCTAGTCGGTGTCCTTTTCCTTCCATCAGGAAAAGTATTTAATTGTTCTGGCTTCTCTAGGAAGCCACAGAATATCAATAGGGATGAACCCAAGATTTCCAGTTCATCTGCTGCAGGGATGAAAGGGTAGATATGATGGCTAGGCACACCAAGCCCCTAACAGGGCTAGGAAGGACAATTTCTCCTCATGCGGTAGTGGGTGCATTCAGTGCATGGCCATTCATGGTTCCTCCTTTGTCCTTCTTGTCCTCATTTTGAGGCCAGTACTCATAGGTCGCACTCCTTATCTCACTTCAACACAGCTAAGGGAAGATACTGACACAGGAGCTCACCTAGTGCTCTTACATTTGTGGAAAGTATTTTCTTGAGGGAACATATTTGTCAGGTCTGATTTGTGACTTAGTTGTGAATTTGTTGACGAAGTGTTTTCTGGGTTGGAAAATACCATTTGTGACGGTCTGTTTAGCTGCTGACCTATCTAGGGGGGAGCTAAACCTTAACGCTTATCATCAAATCTTGTTAAACCACTGTTGAGTTTACTATCAAACTTTGTTAAATCATTGTTTTATATCAACAGACATATTGCTGCTTCTCTTTTATGAGTGAAGTGCACCACTCCATCTATGACATTGTTTTGTTGACAAAAAAATGTTCTGCAGAAATAATAAAGCTGCTTTAAGTCCAGAGTGGAATTTGTGATCAAATCTAGGTAAAGAGAACCTTCTCCCAACTAAAAAGTGATAGAATGAGATGAAATGGTCTCAAGTTGTGCCAGGGGACATTTAGATTGGATATTAGGAAATATTTCTTTATTGAAACAGTGGTGAAGCATTGGAAGTAGGCTGTCCAGGGAAGTGGTGGAGTCCCCATCCCTGAAGTGCTTCAGAACCTGTGTAGGTGTGGCACTTTGGGACATGGTTTAGTAGGCACATTGGTATTGGGCTGACCATTGGACATCATAGCAAATTCTTACAAAACCAGATTCATCAAGAAAGTTTTTTTTTTCTTGGTTGCTTTATCAAATGTTCCAATGCTTAGGACAGTGGAAGATGAGTGGTACAAACCAGGAGATTTCTGGGAATTCTGATTAATATATGACATTTCCTCCTGTTTTAACTGTTGAGCTGGAAAATAGATTTGAAAAATTAACCTGCAGTTTCTTGGAGTCGTTATGGAAAGAGAAGGGTGTTTTTTCTAAATATGATGCATCTGAATGGCTTTGAAGAAAGGGATATATTCTGGCTTTATATTGTATTTTAAGTACTGGCTAGGAGACCCTTCAACAAGCAGCATCAGTGGAATGAAATTGTTTCTATCTCCAAGCATTGCCCTCCTATCTTGATGGCATCTGAGTAGCCAAAGTAATCAGCACAGATTAGAAAAAAAATATCATAACTTAAAATCATGGAATCATAGAAAGGTTTGGATTGGAACCAATCTTAAAGCCCAACCAGTTCCAATCCCCCCGACGTGGGCAGGGACACTTCCAACCAGATCATGTTGCTCAAAGCCTCATCCAACCTGGCCTTGAACACCTCCAGTGATGGGGCAGCCATGACTTCTCTGGGCAACCTGGACCACTGCCTTACCACCCTCACAGAACAGGGTTTCTTCCTAATATCTCATCTAAATCATCCCTCTTTCAGCTTGAAACAGTTATCCCTCGTCTTAGCTCTACACTCCCTGACAAAGAGCCTTCCCCAGCTTTCCTATAGCCCCCTTTTCTGGAAGGCTGCTAGAAGCTGTCCCTGGAGCCTTCTCTTCTCTAGGCTAAACAAACCCAACTCTCTCAGCCTGTCCTTGCATGGGAGGTGCTCCGTCCTTGGATCATCTTTGTGGCCTCCTCTGGACTTGCTCTAACATATCCATGTCCTTCCTGTGCTGAGGATTCCAGAACTGAATGCAGGGCTCCAGGTGAGGTCTCACGAGAGCAGAGTAGAGGGGCAGAATTCCCTTCCTTGACTTGCTGGTTGTACCTCTTTGGATGCAGCCCAGCATATGGTTGGCTTTCTGGGCTGCAAGTGCACATTGCTGACTCACGTTGAGCTTCTCATCAATCAGCATGCCCAAGTCCTTCTCCTCAGGGCTGCTCTCAATGCATTCACCGCTCAGCCTTTATTTGTGCTTGAGATTGCCCTGACCCAGGTGTGGGACCTTGCATTTAACCCTGCACCTGGTTCATAGCAGTCCCAAGCACAATTTCAGGTTTCATAGTTTTCTTGCTGTATCCTCGAATTTTTCTTTGGTGTATGCTCAGATTACCAATTTTTAACTGTCTGTATCACACTCAGATTCAGTGATTCTGTGAGTTTATTCTGATGTCAACCACTAACAATAAGTTCATCAGATGTGATTGAGGTGTTGTATCTTTGAGATCCATCTAGGAGAGGCTGGGGTGTTGTACAGCTTACCCTAATGATACCTGAATTTGGTCAGACAAATTGCCCCCCTCGAAATCTATTTGTTGCCTAAATTTCTACTGACTAGAGTAGGAGCTTGGATACTCAGCCCTAAATATGCCACTACCTTGCAGTTGTGTTTTGTCAGATGGTCAACAATAAATGCACATGTAAAAGGAAGAAAAAAAATGTCCTTATAGTGTGACTCAAAGCTGTTTCCAGCGGATACATTTTGGGTTTTCTCACTGGAATGTATTCCTTCTTCAGACATCCCCAGGCAGGAGGCAGAAATCTCTTCCCCTACCTGACCTTTACAAATTGCACACCCTGCTTCACCGTAACCTTTTCAGAGGTGCCACAGACCCCAAGCATAGATTTTTATAATCGATACCACAGCCCTGAACCGAGCACATGACTTAATAGCTGCCTTCTTAGTCTCTTCAGCAAAAACTGTAGTGCCAAAGCATAGGGATGGGAATGTGTCTGGGATTAAAATACAGATCCAAGAGGACCTAAATGGGGGAGATGGATCTGCAGCCTTGGCACAGACGAAGGGGTACAATTTTCTGATGAGCAGCAAAACTAGTAAAGCAGCATAGAGATAGGATGAGGGTTGATGGTTTTAAGATGAAGGAGGGGAGATTCAGGTTAGATTATTAGGAAGAAATATTTTACTGTGAGGGTGGTGAGACACTGGAGCAGGCTGCTCAGAGAAGCTGTGGATGCCCCATGCCTGGAGGTGTTCAAGGTCAGGTTGGATGGGGTTTTGAGGAACCTGATCCAGTGGAAGGCGCCCCTCTCCGTGGCAGGGTTGTTGGAACTGGATGATCTTTAATGTCCTTTCCCACCAAACCGATTCTATGATTCTATGATTAATTTCCCATGCACGTGTATCCTCTGCGCTCTAAGCTCCCAGTTCCCTGTTTATACATTTTTACTTGCCTTTTCCCTTCCTTTCATAGAATTGTAGAATCATAGAATAGTTTGGGTTTGATGGGACCCTAAAGTGGCATGTCCCACTAGACCAGGCTGCCCAAGACCCCATCCAACCTTCATGACTCCTTCCTCTTTGTGCTGAGCAAAAGGCATTGTGTTTGACTAGAGCATCTCTCTTAGGAGGAAAGGATGAGAGAATGGTGTATGTTTAGCCTGAGAAAGGCAGGGAGGGGACCTTATCAATGCTTGTTCAATATCTAAGGGGCAGGAGTCAAGAGGATGGGGCCAAACTGTCTTCAATGGACCCCAGTGACAGAGCAAGGGACACCGGGTAGAAACTGGAACATACGAAGATCCATCTGAACATGAGGAAAAACTCCCTTCCTGTCAGGTTGACGGAGCACTGGAAGAGGCTGCCAGAGAGGTTATGGAGTCTCCTTCTCTGGAGATATTCAAAACCCATCTGGATGCCTTCCCGTGGAACCTGCTGGAGGAGACTTACATTTAGCAGGGGGGTTGGAGTTGGTGATCTCTGGAGGGCCCTTCCAACTCCAACCATTCTGTGATTCCATGATTCTATGTTCAGCACATGGATTTTCTCACTGGTCAGATGGCTGCTGCCTTGAACAGGGGCTGAGGAGCTGACATTCCTTCAGTGAGAGCACTCATTTTGGTATTTCTCTTCTGTTTGACCATTTGTCACAAAACAAGGTATGTCTACACCTTTTAGTCCTTTCTCCTCATTTAATTTGTTTGAACCTGAGCAGGGTGATAGCCAGCCAAATGCAGGGCTAGGCAGGTGGACGGATAGAGGGATGGACAAACAATGCAGCTATATAAGCCTTATTTCCATAGATGAGGTTAAGATGTATGGAACCATAACAGTAGAATCCAGAGATTAAAAAAAACCAAAAACCAAAAAAACCAAACAAAACATCCACAAAACAAAAACTCCCAAAGAACAAGGATAAAACGACCGAAGAAAATGTCAAGGATTTCAATAAAATATCAAGGATGATACAAATATTTTTACAGTTAGACTTGACGATCTTAAAGGTCTTTTCTAACCTAAAGACCTAAAGGTCTTTTCAATTTCTATGATTCTATGAAAATCGTAGCTGGCTGGGGAAGAGATAAAGAGATAATACGAAAGGTAATGGGTGCTGCTCCTCCCTTGTGGTCCACAAACCCTGTATGGAAGGAAAAAAATGTCAGCAATCTGTTTCTCCTATTTTGATGGTTCACATTGGATGGGCCTTTGCTGATTCTTCTTCACTGCACAAAGCAAGGTCGTATGCTCTCAGAGGCGTAACAGTCTGGCTTGAATTAATTTTCTATTATTATAATTACTGGAACGATTTTAGCATGAATAAGCAATAGCTATTTTTAGCAGTAGGACTGATTAGGCATCAGAGAGAGCTACCCTGGGAAGTTGTGGGCTCCTGCTGCTTAGGAAGAGGAGAAAGGTTGTCTCTGGTCAGATTAAAACATTCACCCAGTTCATGTGCTGCTGCTGACATTGACTCTTAATGGTTGTGCAGGGAAAGATTGTAAAACAAAAAAACAGATAAGACTGCTTCTTCCCGTAATATCCCTCTAATTTTTGCTACCAGTGCCTTTGTGTCTTCATGAGCAAGAGGTGGCATCCACACCATTCTGCTTTTTGATGGAAGACTTGTCTGTATGGATTTCTCCCAGGCATTTCTCAGCCTTTTATGTATTTTTAGTGCTAAGTTATCCTGTGGAAAACCTTTCCTCATCTTCAGCCTCACATCTGCACTTTCTGAGACTGACTAACCTCAATACTTTTTCTCTTTCCTCCCTGGCCACATTTTGTAGACCATTGCTGACTGGTTTTGATTTTCTCTGGATCAGCTCCAAATAGATATATGAATATCTTCTCACCGAGCTCTTCAGCTCAAGGTTGGATCCTTTTTCTAAAAGAGAGGTTTTTTGCCAAAGGTGAGGTATTGCTCTCAGCAGAGTGCCAGTGGGGCTAATATAAATTCTGGAGTAACTGAGGCAATGTGGTCTCATGTTTTCATCTGACCGTTCATTTCTGAAGCCATGGCAACCCTTTCAAAAATTCCAAAGACAAAGTGACAAACATGTGCTTTGAAAAGCAATGCTTATATCTCTCTTAATAAATTCAATATCCTTGTAAGAATTTTTTGTTTGTTTTATTAACATTTGCTTCTAATTATTATTTTTTACCACTAAGACCAATGGGCAAGTAACAGCTGTGCAAATGACAGATTCTCTTAGCTTTCCAAGTAGGAGGACTGCATAAAAGCTGTTGGAAATAGTCCCTGGCCCATGCTAACTACTAACTGTACAGAAGTTTTGGTACAATGGTAAAGAGAAGTAGTTGGAGGTGTTGGTGGATGAGAACAATGAGAAGACAATGTGAGCTTGTAGTCCTGAAAGCCAACCGTATCTTGGGCTGCATCCAGAAGTGTGTCCAGCAGCACAAGGGAGGGGATTCTGCCCCTCCACTCTGCTCTCATGAGACCTCACCTGGAGTCTTGTGTTGAGTTCTGGAGTCCTCATCACAGAAAGGTCATGGATTTGTCAGAGTGAGTTCAGAGGAGATGATCTAAGGACTGGAACACTACCCCTGTGAGGACAGGCTGAAAGAGTTGGGGTTTGTTTAACCAAGAGAAGAGAAGACTCCAGGGAGATCTTGTAGCGGTTTTCTTGTACTTAAAGGGGGCTTACAGGAAAGCTGGGTAGGGGCTCTTTATCAGCATGCAGGGATAGGATGAGTGGAAATTTAGATTAGATATTAGGAAGAAATGTATGACTGCGAGGGTGGTGAGGCACTAGACCAGGTAGCCCAGAGAATTCATGGCTTCCCCATCCCTGGAGGTGAACAAGGCCAGGCTGGATGAAGCTTTGAGTAAGCTGGTCTAGTGGGGGTTGGCCCTGCCCATGGCAGGGGGTTTGGAACTGGATGATCTTTAAGGTCCCTTCCAACCCAAACCATTTTATGATTCTAGGATTGCACACCAGCAAAACCCCAGAAATTAAAATGAAACTTATCAGAAACTCTAATTTTTAGAGTTATATTTTGGTTGAAACTAGATAGTCTTTAAGATCCCTTCTAAACCAAAGCATTCTATGATTCTATAATTGAGCTGTATTTATTTGACTCGATGCTGTGTGAGTGTCGAATTAAGAGGCTATGCTTGAATTTAAAGAATAAATAGCAAGTTACCTACAAATGGTGCTGGCAGGGATGTAGCAGGACAGATAAAATATTGCAGAGTCATCTAAGTTAAGGTTTTTAGCCTAAGGTAATCAAAAAAGAGACACAAAGGGAAGAGAGCTGAAAATAAATGGGCACAGGGGAGAGGGGCAGAAACAATGAATTTTCCATCTGAACAGTCAGCAACAGCCACAGCACAAAATCAGGCTGGTTTAGATAACCGCTGAATATAAAAATGGGATTAATTCTTTTATAGATGTTGCCTGAAAATATGGTTATAAATTAAGCATATCAGTTACTATATTTGTGGTAAAGTAACTTTTTGTTAGGGATTGCAGAAAAAAGATAGGCTGTGCCCTTGAGATGCTGTGATTCCCATGAATAGAACTCACACTTGCTTCTATTTCAACCTCAGCATCTTTAACATGATTTAACCCAAAATATCTGACCCTCTATAAGCATTTCTTAATAATGTAAAACCCACAAGAGTTTCAGCAGCCATAGGTTATTCTTCTTATCATGTTCGTTAAATTGTTCTACTTGTAAGTTTGAACTTTTTATTGTATTTTCATACAGCCTCACTTTGTTTTGTTTGCAATTAATGTCTCCTATAAGAACTTTTAACAGTCAGTTATTTGTAATACTTCATTTGTTTTTTCTCAAACCAGCAATGTCTTAGTTGTCCTGGGCTAAAACATTTCAAGGGTCAGGAGAGATGATGGTATTCCAGTACGGAACACATCCATAGGCTCTGTTTAATTTATAAGCATAGAAATAGCCCAATATTTGCTGTAAGGATGTTTTTTTTATAGTGAATGGAGGCTTTTTGGCTGTGAAAGCATCAATTACAATCTACCAGTTGGGGTAACTCCTGCTTGCATGTTGAACCTGGCTGCAGTAGCAGTACCAAGGCTGTTTGACCAGCTTGGCTTTATGGCATATCTGGGAAGAAGTTGTTGTATTTGTGTTTGAGGGCTTTTAAAGCCCTTTCCAAATGTTAACCCCTCCACAGCAGCGTGTTCCCGGTGATGCAAATATTGGGCACATTTGCAATTGAAGAATGGCAAGAGCAAATGTGTTTGATTTTGAGCCCCTCAGTACAAGAAAGTTATTGAGCTACTGAAACGTGCCCAGAGGAGGGCAATAAAGCTGGTGAAGGGTCTGGAGAAAAAGTCTTATGAGGAGTGGCTGAGGGAAACGGGATTGTTTAGCCTGGAGAAGAAGAGGCTGAGGAGAGACCTTATTTCTTAATACAACTTCCTGAAAGGAAGTGACAGGATGAGAAGAAATGTCCTCAAGTTGAGCCAGGGGAGATTTAGATCGGATATTAGGAAAAAGTCTTTACCAAAAGTGTGGTGAAGTGTTGGAAGAGGCTGTCAAGGGCAGTGATGGAGTCAGCATCCCTGGAGAGGTTCATAAAATGTGTAGGTGTGGTGCTTTAAGACATGGGTTTTAGTAGGCACGGTGGTATTTGACTGAAAGTTGTACTGGATGATCTCAGAGGTCTTTTCCAACCTTAATGATTCCATGATTCTATGATTCAATATTCATTAATAATGCAGCTTTTTTGAAAAAAACAGTCAACCTCCAAAAGATACTCATTGGGAATGGAGTAAAAGAGTCAGATGGTCTCCAATTTGAAGGGATCTGCAGAGCTGGATCAGAGTTTTAAAGAAAAATCCATGTAAATGTGGTGTAAAGCCATTACTTGTTCATTTATCAAGTAGAACCCCATCAGATGAATGACTGAACATATCAAGAATGTAATTGCTGGCGATTGCTGCAAACTCTGCCTTGCAGCCAGGGATCACAAGGTCCAAAATACAGAGTGATTACTTTCCCTCTATGACAAAACACAGCCTTCTCAAGGGGTGAAATGGGAGGACTGCTTAACAGCAAGCTGCCCGGCAGCTCAGGACAGGGTACCATAACCATGATGATCATTTTAGGATTTAGGGTTGAAGGAGCTGTTCAAGGCCAGGTTGGATGGGGCCTTGAGCAGCCTGATCTAGTGGGAGATGTGCCCATCCACAGCAGGGGGGTTGGAATTCGATGGTCTTTAAGATCTCTTCCAACTCAAACCATTCTATGATTCTATGTTTCTATGAGTCTATGATTCTATTCTATGATCTAGTCCAGAGCTTGGCCAAGGCCCATGGTTACATCTTTCCATAATTACTGCTTGTGGGGACCCCCACTATGGTACAACTCACTTGCAATTGGCATCTCTGATCACAGAATCACAGAGTCAAAGAATAGTGGGGGTTGGAAGGGATATCTGGAGCTCACCCAATCCCAGTGGGTTTTGAATATCTCCAGAGAAAAAATCCACAGCCTCCCTGGGGAGCCTGTTCCAGTGCTCTGTCACCCTCACAGGAAAGACGTTTTTCCTCATATTTAGGTGAAACTTCCTGTGCTCCGTTTTGTGCCCATTGCCCCTTGTCTTGTCACTGGCACCACTGAAAAAAGTTTGCCCCTCTCTTTTTGACACCTGCCCTTTAGATGTTTATGAGCATTGATGAGATTCCCATTATCTTCTCTTCTACAGACTGAACAAGCCCAGATCTCTCAGCCTTTCTTCCTAAGAGAGATGCCCCAATCCCCTCGTCATCTTCATGGCCCTCTACTTTCTTTGGCCACACTGCCCTGTCGTAATATACTTGTTCCATGTAAGGAGATCTGAGACACCAGTATGGTTTGAAAGCCCCTTGTTTTTACATATGTCCTTGGGAATTTCTCTTTTAGTTCCTCCTCTGGCTTTTTTTATTTTTTCTGCCTTTTTCTATTTTTTCTGCCTTTTTTTATTTTTTCTGCCTTTTTCTATTTTTTCTGCCTTTTTTTATTTTTTCTGCCTTTTTTTATTTTTTCTGCCTTTTTTTCGCAACTCTGTTGTCAGACACCCAAACTGCCTGGTAATTACACTGTCTTTGACAAACTTTTCTATTAACCACAACTTAAAAATACCTTGCCTGCTCTAACTACATGCAATTTATCATAAAGGCTTGTGAAGCCTTTGCTTTCCCTCCTCTGTGTAGAAGAATGGGAAATGAAGAAAATTCACAGTTTTATTTTAAGTAAGGTATTAAGAATGAGGCTTAGCTTTATAGATCCTTTTTTTTTTTAATGAATATGTCTGCTTAGACTTCCTTTAGCAGGGTTATACATCTTGTCTCCCGGACATATTTGTTCTTATGTTTAGAATAGAATCATAGAATGCTTTGGGTTTGAATGGACCTGAAAACCTATCAAATTCCAATCCCCCTGCCATGGGCTGGGACACCTTCCACTGGATCAGGTTGCTTAAAGCATCATCCAGTCTAGCCTTGATCACTTCCAGGGATGGGGCATCCATGACTTCTCTGGGCAACCTGTGCCAGTGCCTCACCACCCTCACAGGAAAAAAAATTTCTTCCTAATATCTCATCTCAGCTGAAAACCATTCCCCCTTATCCTATCTCTGCATTCCCTCATCAAGAGCCCCTTCCGAGCTATCCCGTAGCCCCTTTCAGTACTGGAGTTCTCCTCAAAGCCTTCTCTTCACAAGGCGGAGCAAAACCAACTCTCTCAGCCTGTCCTCCTTGTATAGGAGGTGCTCCAGCCTTCAGATCATCTTCAAGGCTTCCTCTGGACTTATTCTAACAGATTTATTATTTTTTTTTCCATTTCTTTGATTGCTCTGCCCTGTAACTGCCTCAGTGGTGTGTGCGGTGGTGTATGCAAATGCAGAACTCTGCAAAGGAATAACAGACATGTTTGTTTTTCCCTAGGAATACACTTTCTTTTCCAAACTACATTCAGCTAAATCTTAAGTTGGTCTCTATAGATTCACAGAATGGTTTGGGTTGGAAGGGATCATGAATTTCATCTAGTCCAATGTCCCTGCAGTTGCAGGGACATCTTCAACCAGATCAGGTTGCTCAGAGTCCTGACTTTGAATGTTTCCAGGTATAGGGCATCTACCACCTCTCCGGGCAACACGTTCCAGTGTTTCACCACTCTCAGCATAAAATATTTCTCCCTAATATTGAGTCTAAACCTCTCCTCTTTACCATTAAAACCATTAACCCTTTTCCTGTTGCTACAGGCACTGCTGAAAAGTTTTTCCCCATCTTTCTTACAATCCTCCTTTAAGTAGTGGGAATCTGCAATAAGGTCTTCTTAGAGTCTTTTCTTCTACAAGCTGAACAACTCCAACTCTCCCAGCCTGTCTTCATAGGGGAGATGTTCTAAGCCTTTGATCATTTTTGTGGCCCTCCTATGGACCCACTCCTACATCTCCAAGAGGTTTCCCCAGTGCAAAAGTGAGTTGAGGAAAATGGATGGAAATTCTTGTGTAAAGGGAGGAAAAGAAAACTTGTCACCTGTGTGATTTAGGTCACAGAATCATAGAACTAATCACAGACTAGTTTGGGTTGGAAGGGACCTTAAAAATCACCCAGTTATAACCCTTCTGCCACGGTTCGGGACACCTCACACTAGACTAGGCTGCTAAAGGCCCCATCCAACCTGGCCTTGAACACCTCCAGGGAGGGGGCATCCACAACTTCTCTGGGAAACCTGTTCCAGTACCTCACCACCCTCATTGTGAAGAATTTCTTCCTAATGTCCAGTTGAATTCTTCCCCCTTCCAATTTAAAGCCGTTCCCCTCCATCCTGTCACTCTATGCCCCTTCTCAGCAGGGCTGGTCTCAATCACGTCACCCCCCACCCTGTACTGGAACCACAAATTGCCCCCTAAAAATGTGACTGCAGTTCCTCGGGATTGCAAACTGTGTTGCACAACTTTCCCTTGAGTTAATCCATGTTTATTTACTTACTGTGTTCACTTGGTGACTCTCTAAGATGTATTATGCCCTTTCCCTCCTTGGTTATCAACTTCTGCTTCATGTTCCATCTATTCTTGTGGCTTTGTTGATGCTGTTACTGCTGCATTCTCCTGAATCTCTAAGGAATAGCCTCAGCAGCAGACAAACTCTGGGGTAGATGTCTGATTCCCACTGCTTTAAAGTGCATGACTTCAGGAAAGGATTCTCTATGGGTGAGACTGGAAGAATTTCAGACCAGGTTCAAACATAAGAATTGGTTGGGCTTCTCCTATGTTCTCCTGAAAAGCAGGATGTTATTTACTGCACTTTGGGGATTTTACTTAAGGGGATGTCTGCTGTTTTAAGGACAGAGAACAGGAACAGTGATTAGGCTCTCTGTAGAGAATTTGGCCCATAACACGTGCCAAGGGATTTATGTTGACTGTGCTATCGCTCTTCTTCAGTCTCCATGTGGCTTTTAAGGCTGCTGCTGAGAGTACTTGTCCCCCTCTAAATCACAGCTGTGAGCTATAAACCTGTTGGCAGGTTTGCAGACTCTTCAGAGATGGTAGCCAGCACTGTACTTTGCAGGGAGCAGGTATTAATTAAAGGTGGAGTGATGAGTATGCTTCCAGCCAGACTGCTTTCATACAGGAGGCAATGAGCAGGACTGTCTCCATGACTGTATGTGAAGAACAGGTACGGAGAGAAATGAGGACTGTGGCATTCCTAAGGCTGAAGGGAGTAAGACTGGTGGGATTACTCTTCTAAACCACTCTAGCATGAGCTGTGCCAGAAAGCTAGCTAGGGACAGTGGAGCTGTGACACTGGGAAAACTTTGATGGATTGCACCCTGACTATCCATCCAAGGCTCAGAGAGACTGGATATAGGTGTAATATTGCCTCATATATATAGGGCTCTGAGACATACACACACAAAAAAAAGAAACTGTGCCTGTAACACTTCTTATTAAACAAATTAAAGAAAATAGACTATGATCACTTTCAAAATAGAATCATAGAATCTTTAGGTTGGAAAAGACCTTTGAGATCATCAAGCTCAACTGTACCTCTCCACTACTAAATCATATCCCTAAGCACTTAATCTACCCATCTTTTAAATACCTCCAAGGATGGGGACTCAACCACCTCCTTGGGAAGCCTCTTCCCGTGCCTGATAACCTTTTTGGTCAAGAAATTGTTTGGCTTGATGATCTCAAAGGTCTTTTCCAACCTAGTGATTCTATGATTCTATGAGTGCTGTAACTCATCAATAGGACAAGGTCTGCCTCCAAAGGTTGGCATTGCAGGGAAATCCTATCTGCCTAACCACTCTCAGAGTTTTCCTCAGCACCAATTTAACAATGACTGATGCTCGAGGAGTTGATGGACCTGAATCTTGCAGGAAAAGCATTTTACAGAGGCTGATTGCACTTCCACAGATTGTATTTTCCCTTGAAGTCTTCTTGGGTGTTGCTATGCTTCAGCACATAATTTTCTCTGGACTAAAAGTGGTTGCTCCCACAGAGTGGGAGCTCTCTCACCCACCAACACAGCAGATAAGCATTTGAAAGGCACGTTTCAGATTGCCCTACCTTTGATTTTCTGTAGCTCACAAGTTATCAGTAGAGGTTAATGTCATGAGTGGTCAGCTTGCACTGTCTTGGGTCATCGGGCACTGGCAGCGGCTGCCCAGGGAGGTGGTGGAGTCACCATCTCTGGAGGTATTTAAAAGATGGGTAGACAAGGTGCTCAGGGACATGGTTAGTGGCAGATAGGAATGGTTGGACTCGATGCTCTAAGAGGACTTTTCCAGCCTGGTGATTCTATGACACTATGACTCTATGAGTGCATGACCCAGTCATGAGGAGTTATTCCTGGGACTGACTGGACAATGACTCCTCTTGCTTTGTCGATATGCTGCTCCTTAGAGGTTGGGTAAGTGTAACTCATCCAGGGTAAATCCAAGCAATTCACTTGTTTGAAAGTGCTCCTTTGTGAACGTTTTAGCAGAGCTCCTTCTGCCAATGCTCCTGAAAAGAAAGCCACTACAAAGCGTTCTAAAAGTGCAGAAACACGACTACAAGATCTTAAAATAGGAGCATTTGCAAGTGGAATTCAGGTGGATTATTCACTGCTATTTTGCTTTGGCTTCCGCCGTCTTTTGTTCATTGCTTTTCCTCTAAGAAAGGACAGGTGCAAAACAGAGTAGAGCCTGCTAAATACCTACCTCATGGCTGAGCAAAAACTATCAGATATGTATCATCTTGGGATAAGATGTTTCTGGAGTTCCGCTGGCCCAGGTTGCCCAGAGAAGCTGTGAATAATCCATCCCTAGAGATGTTCAAGGCCAGGCTGAATGGGACTTTGAGCAATCTCATCCAGTGCATGGTGTCTCCACCCATGACAAGGGGATTGGGCTTAGATGACCTTTAAGTTCCCCTCCAACCCAAACCATCCTATGAGTCTATGATTCCGAAATAAACAAAATTAACGGATGGGCTTGAGTTGTATAGTAAGATCATACTAGGCATGTTACTTAAAAGTGCAATTCTCACTGCATTCTTCTCTTAGAAGATGAACAAAATGCACAATGGGGATCACTCAGGGCCCAAACCCACCAGAAAAAGATTAAAAACACCAATAAAAAGTTGAAAAAAATAGCTAGTGGGCACATATATATAAGAACCTTTCTGGAAGACAGTTAGCAGGGTAAGGATATACAGAGTATAAGAAGGATTTAGAAGAGACAATTACTGGATGCATTCTGGGACCATCTCACATTCTTTGTGACCTCTGCCACTCAGTGTTCTGTCTGTAATTTCTGCTGATAAGCTGCACAGGGACATAGCAGGTCCTATTTAGCATTCTTCAAGAGCTTATCCCAAAGCATTTCATGGAAGAAGTAAGGCTCACATGGCAAGGAATATTGTTTATGAGACCAACAGATGTGGCTGGAGAATGCTGTCAAGCTCTCAAGAACAAAAGCCACATTAGGTCTGAAACCAAAGCAGTAGGTTTGAACATAAATACAACTGAGAGCAAAATAGCTCTAAGTTATCTTCATGATGTTAATTGGTGAGATAATTTGAGAGGAAAGGCATCTTGCACCTGTAGAGTAAGCAGGTGTGTTGGTTGGGGTGGTAAGTGATAAGGTCATTACCCTGCAGGATAGAGAGAGAAGAGAAGCAAAGCTAGTGTTGTTTTTCTCTCTTATACACACTGGGAAATCGAGGAACAGAGCACTAAATAAT
Organism: Phaenicophaeus curvirostris; assembly: GCF_032191515.1. Classification (NCBI taxonomy): domain Eukaryota; kingdom Metazoa; phylum Chordata; class Aves; order Cuculiformes; family Cuculidae; genus Phaenicophaeus; species Phaenicophaeus curvirostris. Next base: position 97,645,211 of record NC_091394.1, on the reverse strand, counting down.
TTGCCTAAGGTCACCCCACTGGCAGAAACAAAGCTGAGAATAAAACTGAGAATCTTGAAGTTCAGTCCATGGATCTTGGGATTTCCTTGTGATTATTGTGGTACAGTCACCATCATGTGAGAGAAAAAAGGAAAAGGAGCTCTTGGCAGGGGATGTTGGGTCCTATAGGAAAGCACTGTCAGGAGCTGCAGCAGGGAATATTGTTCTCTAGTAGGACTCCTTTAGTTTGATGCTTCTGGAGTGGGACCAAATGTCTAACTCATGCTAACATGTAAGTGCTTGGCCATGTCCTGGGATGAGGATGAGGGTTCAAACACAAGGTTCCTTTTTATCTTTGTTATTCAATGCAATGTCCTCTCCTTCACATTCAGGATTCTTCCTAGTGCCCTCATTTCCTAGTGTGACTAAGATCCCCTGTGCAACAACCTTCTGTAACTTCCTTACTGGGTGTATGATAACATAATACTGCAGAGCCTGACACAAAGGCTGGAGGACAGCTCCAAACATGCTGATGGGTGTATGAGCATAAGGACATTAATCACCATGATATGGTGTTGTACTGGAGATAATAATTGCTGCCTTCGTTGCCTATGGAAGAGATAAGAGGTAGGGCCACATTACTCCAGTTCTGGGGTTACCTTGCCTGGCATTAGCTCAGGTTCTTGCTTCACCACAGAATTCATAGAATCATATAATGGTTTGGATTAGAAGGAACCTTAAAGATCATCCAATTCCACCTCAGCTGCCATGCACAGGGATACCTTCCAATAGACCGGGCTGCTCAAAGCCGCATCCAACCAAGCCTTGAACTCCTCCAGGGAAGGGACATCCACAGTCTCCCTGGGCAAGATGTGCCAGTGTCTCACCACTCTCATCATGAAGAATTTCTTCCTAATGTCTAGTCTAAAACTTCCCCCTTCCAATTTAAAGCCATTCACTTTCATCCTATCACTACAGGTATTTGTAAAAAGTCCCTCCCCAAGTTTCTTGTAGTCCCCTTTCAGGTACTGGAAGGCCACTATAAGGTCTCCTCAGAGCCTTCCCTTTTCCAGGCTGAACAACCCCAACTCTCTCAGCCTGTCCTCATAAAAGAGATGCTCCAGGTCTCTGATTATCTTTGTGGCTACCTCTGGACCCATTACAACAGCTCCATACCCTTCTTACGTTGAGGATTCCAGAACTGGACACAATGTTCCAGGTGGGGTTTCAGAAGACCAGAGCAGAGGGACAGAATCATCTCCTTCTCCCTGATAACCATACATTTTTTTGATGCAGCCCAGGATATGTTTGGCTTTCTGGGCTGTGAGCACACAATTCCAGCTCATGCTGAGCTTCTCATTGACCTTGAGAATTGATTCTCATTTGTTGCATTAGAAGAGCAACAAAGCTGGTGAAGGGGCTGGAGAACAGGCCTTATGAGGAGCGGCTGAGAGAGCTGGGGTTGTTTAGCCTGGAGAAGAGGAGGCTGAGGGGTGACCTCATTGCTCTCTACAACTACCTGAAAGGAGGTTGTAGAGAGGAGGGTGCTGGCCTCTTCTCCCCAGCGACAGGGGACAGGACAAGAGGGAATGGCCTCAAGCTCCGCCAGGGGAGGTTTAGGCTAGACGATAGGAAAAAATTCTTTACAGAAAGGGTCATTGGGCACTGGAACAGGCTGCCCAGGGAGGTGGTTGAGTCACCTTCCCTGGAGGTGTTTAAGGCACGGGTGGATGAGGTGCTGAGGGATATGGTTTAGTGTTTGATAGGAACGGTTGGACTCGATGATCCAGTGGGTCTCTTCCAACCTGGTTATTCTGTGATTCTGTGATTCTGTGACCAGCACCTCCAAGTCCTTCTCCACAGGGCTGCTCTCAATCATGTCATCCCCCACCCCGTATTGAAACCGTGATTGCCTCAATCCTTGCACTTGGCCTTGTTGAATCTCATGAGGTTCACTGAGATTTCATTTTTGAAAAACTTATCCTTTTCAAACTTCAATCTACATGACCATTTCATGAATAAAATGTCCTTTTTAGCCCAGCACACTGTCTACCTTCCTCATCTTCAATGTACTTCAGGCATGAATCATGAAGCTAATAGCGAGTGAGAAAGAACTTCCTTCTTGTCCTCTATTCAGGAAGCTTTGGAGATGTGTGTACGTGCACTGGAGACTTTGCAGCTGTCCTTTCATACCGCTCTTCATAAGCTTTGATCACAAGTCAGGTCTGATTTAGCTTTTACAGAGAAATCTGCTGCCAGTTGAAGACTTAATTGCACTAGAGGCCTTCAACAACCTGTGCATTAATGAGCCAGAATTCAGATATTCATGACTTAATGAAAAACACAGTAGAAGAGCTGTCCATGGGTTTCAGGCACTTCTGTGTTAAACAGAGGAAGCATTTGCTCTTGGACAGGACATTAATACAGGGAGGATAGAGAGTGGCTTGTCACCATCTGTCAGTTCACCCTGGAGCACAGCCAGGAGAGCCAGGCAGTTAATTAGAAATAAGAGCTACTTCCTTTCACAGACATATATATATGTTTATATATAGGCATGTGTGTAAATTGCCATTAGTTGAAGTATCTCTTTCCTTTCTAATTAGATGAGCTAGCCAAAATTCTGTTGGATGACATTAGCTTTGGAGACCTTTCTCAGCCACATCAATCTGCCTTTACTTTTCATTTCTCTTTGTGAGCTCTAGGACAAGCTCAGGAAAAAACAGTCCTACAGCAAGGGATGAGATAACACCCAGGTAGCTTGCTCTATTTTTTTTTTTCGAATGGGCTTCAAGAGAATGACATTGGTCCAAGACAGGAAAGCCATAGAATCATAGATTCATGGAGTGATTTGAGTTGGAATGGACTTTAAAGATCATCCAGTTCCAACCCCTCATTCATGGGCAAGGACACCTTCCACTGAATCAGGTTGCTCAAAGTCTTATACAGCCTGGCCTTGAACACCTCTAGGGATGGGGTATCCATGACTTCTCGGGCCAACCCCTTCCACTACCTCACCACTGTCACAGTAACGAGTTTCTTTCCAATATCTCACCTAAATCTACACTTCCTCAGGTTAAAACCATTACCCCTTGTCCTATCTCTATGCTCCCTAATAAAGAGTCCCTCCTCATCTTTCCTGTAGGCCCCTTTTAAGTACTGGAAGGCTGCAATAATCTGTGTTACAGGATTTATTCTTGCTGGCATCACAGAAGGTACCTCTTCCTGATGTGTTCAATAAGCACTGACCACAAATGTACATTGCTAGCAGTACCATCTCCGTCTCCCAGATGTTCATATAGTGTCCAACCAGCCACCTGGAGTAGTCATTCCTAGCAGGAAATTATCTCCTTCTCAGGCCACGGGGATCCAGATGATGAAGACCGAAAGGCTGTGAAACTTCATATAACCAGACATCTAGAAGAACTGGCCATGCTCTGCAGACTTAGGGCAAACTTTCTGTTGTCCTGTGGACAAAACAAGTTTCTCCCTGAACGAAGTCCTGACGGAAGTCCTCTTTGTGGATTTTGCATCAAATAGTTACAGGTTTTCTATTTCTACCTTTGTATACAGCTTTGGGTGACAAAACAGAATATGTATCAGCCCATAAAAGACTTAATTTTGTGGACTGATATTACTAGTTAAAAGCAGAGATGAAGGTAGATCTCCCTTTAAGCTTTGAGGAGGTTCACATGTTATTAAAACACTTAACTCCAAATGCGATGGAGACACCTGTACACCAGGATATAGAACGAGCTGAGATATAAAAGTATATCCCACCAGGACTCCAGTATCTGCTGCAGGTGGTCACAGGTTTCTCCTGGACCCTGCATCAAATCATCCAGGGTCCTGCAGAAGTCTTGGCTACCTCTGGTAATCTCAGATTGCATAAGGTACCAGAAAAGCATCCTTTTTAGCAAGAAAGTCTTTGGTTCCTTCAATGAAACTCAGTTCTGCTTAGTCCTAGGAGCATCTCTGAGAGGAGAGAAGACAGTGACTAGTATTGGAAAATTTCTTCTTGTTCCTGCTGGATGACTTCATCATTTCTTTCTCAATGACCTCAACCAAACAATGGAGACTTTAAACCTTTTCTAGCTCATCCTGCACTTGATTTTATCCTTCTGTCCACAGGACCGTGGTCCTCCTTCTAACTCCTTGTAGTTGCTTTGATCTTTCTCTTTTGCGATGATTTCTTTTTTGTATGGAGAACCTTCCAGTGCACCTATCTCAGCAGGTTTCTGGGTGCATGCTTGTTAGGAAAACTGCTTTATTTTTTGGTAAATGAGTCAAAAAAGAAATGTAACATTAAGAAGAGACTATGCTGGGAAGGAGGAAGAGTATACTGGTTTGCAGGGTCTGTCTGTGAGGCCTCTTTGTGGGCTGTGAAGTCTCAAGAGTCTGTTTTTTCTAACAAGCAGATGAAGCCCTGCAGAGATGTTTAACATTCAAATGAAACAAGTCTCCAGCCCTCTGCTTCTAGCAGACATCAGTGTGTGCACATAGATAAGAGATGAGCTAAGGTTCACAGCTCACTTGTGGAATGACTCATTCCTTTAATTACATCCCTTTAATTACAAATTAGCCTCCTTGACCTTTTCTTCCCACTTTCTTCTGAGTGTCACAGCACAGTCTGATCTCTATCAAAAGCAGAAGTAAGTGACGTCTCTTGGTGGAAACACCGTTTGAGCTGTGGCCGCAGTCATCTCCCTTAATGCCATGAGTTATTCTTAAGAAGCTGCTTCTTCTTAAAAAGGTCTCTGAGACTTAGAAAATGCTAAAAAATGCAAAGACAATGTTACCTCCTGAACCTGCAGAAAGAAGAAAAAAGTATTGGAAATGAAAAAACTTAGATTTAAGTGTAAAACCTCTAAATACTGGGAAAAATGAAGACAGCATGTTAATCCATTCCTGCGCTGATTTGCTGTTTGCTCTTTTTTGAGATCCTTGAAACTGTTGAAAGTAGTGATGTTAGTCTGACAGAGCTGGAACAACTTAAGGCTTATTCAGCATGAATATTCCAGCAGAAACGCTTCTTGGCAAGAACAGACATGAAACGGAATCATAGAATGATTAAAGTTGGAAAAGATCTCTAAGATCATCCAGTCCAACTGTCAACCCAACACCACCATAGCTACTAAACCATGTCATGAAGTGGACATGGACAAGACTTATGAGGAGCGGCTGAAGGAACTGAGGTTGTTTAGCCTTGAGAAGAGCAGGTTGAGGGGAGACCTTATTGTTCTCTACAACTACCTGAAAGGAGGTTGTAGAGAGGAGGGAGCTGGCCTCTTCTCCCAAGTAACAGGGGACAGGACAAGGGGGAATGGCCTCAAACTCAGTCAGGGGAGGTTCAGGCTGGACATTAGAGAAAAAATTTTCACCGAAAGGGTCATTGGGCACTGGGACAGGATGCTCGGGAAGGTGGTTGAGTCACCGTCCCTGGAAGCATTTAAAAGATGGGTGGATGAGGTGCTCAGGGACATGGCTTAGTGATTGATAGGAATGGTTGAATTTGATGATCCTGGAGCTCTTGTCCAACCTAGTGATTCTGTGATTCTGTGATCCAATCAGGAAACCTCCAGAAGAGGTCGGGTGAACTGTTTCTAAAGATGGCAGATGGAATATGGGAAGCAAAGATTACCTGTGAATTTCCTTTAATTTAGAACATGGAAAACTTCCAGTACAGAAGTTTCATAAAAGGAGAAAACAGTATTTGAGGCTATTTGCCTCAATTCATCTGTGAATTTTTGAAATTTTCTACCCTGCGGGAATGTTTGGAATAACACCAGATTCGCCCACTCTGTGCTGACATTTAATTCATCCCATTATATGTATTACGCCACCACTCCAGCTTTATCTAGGATATAACGTAAGGAACATATACACAGATTTAGAAAAATACAGATTCGTATATGCTTATTTATAACAGCGCATATATTTATAATTATCTTCATTGTGAAGAAAGTTAGGCATGCAGGAGAACAACAATGGCCTATTCAGCAATATAAAAGTGCCATGAAAATCTTTTTCCTCCTCAGTGAAAAAAGTCCCTAAATGCTCAGGGAAAGCTGCATTCTTTTAAAAGGGAAAAAAAGAGGAAAGTTGAAAAATTGAAACATTTTGTTTCTTACATTTGATTCAACTTTAAAGTTACATCTTCTTTCATTGTAAATAGAATACTTCAGAAAAAGGTGTAGACTTCCACCTGAAGTCCTGTGTCCAGTTCCCGAATCCCTAACGTAAGAAGAATATGGAACTGTTGGAGCAGGTCCAGCGGAGGGCTACCAAGATTATCCGAGGGTTGGATTACCCGTGTTATGAGGACAGGCTGAGACAGTTGGCTTTATTCAGCCTGGAGAAGAGAAGGGTCCCCAGAGACCTTATAGCAGCCTTCTAGTAAATGAAAGTGCTACAGGAAAACCAGGAAGGGACTTTGTAAAAAGACATGGTGTGATGGGCCAAGGAGGAATAGGAAATTGGAAAGGGGAATATTGAGATAAGACATTAGGAAGAAATTCTTCACCATGAGGGTGGTGAGGCACTGGAACAGGATGCTCAGGGAAGTTGTGGATACCACCTCACAGAATCACAGAATCACAGAATCACAGAATAACCAGGTTGGAAGAGACCCACCGGATCACCGAGTCCAACCGTTCCTACCAAACACTAAACCATATCCCTCAGCACCTCGTCCACCCGTGCCTTAAACACCTCCAGGGAAGGGGACTCAACCACCTCCCTGGGCAGCCTGTTCCAGTGCCCAATGACCCTTTCTGTAAAGAATTTTTTCCTAACGTCTAGCCTAAACCTCCCCTGGCGGAGCTTGAGGCCATTCCCTCTTGTCCTGTCCCCCGTCACTTGGGAGAAGAGGCCAGCACCCTCCTCTCTACAACCTCCTTTCAGGTAGTTGTAGAGAGCAATGAGGTCACCCCTCAGCCTCCTCTTCTCCAGGCTAAACAACCCCAGCTCTCTCAGCCACTCCTCATAAGGCCTGTTCTCCAGCCCTTTCACCAGCTTTGTTGCTCTTCTCTGGACTCTCTCCAGAGCCTCAACATCCTTCTTGTGGTGAGGGGCCCAGAACTGAACACAGTATTCGAGGAGCGGTCTCACCAGTGCCGAGTACAGAGGGAGGATAACCTCCCTGGACCTACTGGTCACGCCGTTTCTGATCCAAGCCAAGATGCCATTGGCCTTCTTGGCCACCTGGGCACACTGCTGGCTCATATTCAGTCGGCTGTCAACCAACACCCCCAGGTCCCTCTCCTCCAGGCAGCTTTCTAGACAGACTTCTCCCAGTCTGTAGCACTGCATAGGGTTGTTGTGCCCCAAGTGCAGGACCCGGCATTTGGCCTTGTTAAACCTCATGCCATTGGACTCTGCCCAGCGGTCCAGCCTGTTCAGATCCCTTTGCAGAGCCTCCCGACCCTCCAGCAGATCGACACTTCCACCCAGCTTAGTGTCGTCCGCAAACTTGCTAAGGGTGCACTCGATGCCTTCATCCAGATCATTGATGAAGACATTGAACAGGGCTTGGACCCAGCACTGAGCCCTGGGGAACCCCACTTGTCACTGGCCTCCAGCTGGATTTCACACCATTTCCCACCACTCTCTGGGCCCGGCCATCCAACCACTTTTCCACCCAGGAGAGTGTGCGCCTGTCCAGCCCAGAGGCTGACAGTTTCTCAAGCAGAACGCTGTGAGAAACTGTGTCAAAGGCTTTGCTGAAGTCCAGGAAGACCACATCCACAGCCTTTCCCTCATCCAGTAGCCGGGTCACCTCCCTTGAAGTGTTCAAGGCCAGGATGGATGGGGCCTTGAGCAGCCTGATACAGTGAGAGGTTTCACTGTCTGTAGCAGGAGAGTTGGAACTGGATGGGATTTGAGATCCTTTCCAATCCAAACCGTTCTATGATTCTGTGATTCTATCATATTAAAAGGTACACACTGACCAGGACAAGACTGGCTTGACAGTAGCTTTGAAAAGGGCTTGGTGATGTTGGTGGATGAGCAGCTCAATATGACCCAGCAGTGTGTGCTTGCAGAGCAGAAAGCCAAACATATCTTGGGCTGCATCAGAAGAAGTGTGATCAGCAGGGTGAGGGTGGGGATTCTGCTCTTCTTCTCTGCTCTCATGAGACCTCACCTGGAGCCCTGCATTCACTTCTGGAGCCCTCAGCACAGAAGGAACACAGATCTCTTAGAGCAAGTCCAGAGGAGGACCATAAAAATGATCTGAGGGGTGGAGCATCTCCCATATGAGGACAGTCTGAGAGAGCTAGGGTTGTTCAGCCTAGAGAAGAGAAGGCTCTGGGGAGACCTTCTAGCAGCCTTCTAGTAATCAAAGGGGCCTACAGGAAAGCTGGGGAAGGGCTCATTACCAGGAAGTGCAAGGGTAGGACAAGAGGTAACTGTTTAAAGCTGAAAGAGGGAAGATTTAGATTAGATATAATGAAGAAATGTTTTACTGTGAGGATGATGAGGCATTGGACCAGGCTGACCAGAGAAATCATGGCTGCCCCATCCCTGGAGGTGTTCAAGGCTAGGCTAGATCAGGCTTTGAGCAACCTCATCTGGTGGAAGATTTCCCTGCCCATGGCAGGAGATTTGGACCTCGATGGTTTTTATTATCCCTCCCAACCCAAATCATTCTATGATTAATTTTAATTAGGGTTTTTGGTTCAGCCCTAGATTTGAAAAGGGATTTATTTTTCTGAATTCCCTTGGGAAACCAAAAGTATCACTTGTTTTCAAAGCTCAAATGGCTCATCTATATCACTTAATTGAAAGAAAGACTTGGCATCCCAAATAGGTTAAAGCCCCAGTGTTGTGGTCACTCCTAATGTAGGGGGAGCAGGTTAGTCTACACTTTGACCTGAGAAGCAAAACATGTGGCTGGAAAAGGTACCAAGGCTCAGGTACAGACAAAGTGATGTATTTGCTCCTCAAATACTGTTTCAGCATCCAGGCTCTGAGGTGTAAGCCCACAGCTGCAATGCAGCAGGGAAGTGAGGCTTGTGGGCTGACTTGGTTAAGCAAATGCGGTCATCCCTGAGCTCATAGTGGTGATGGGCTGGCATCAACATCACAGTGTGGGAGCTGTGTAGAACAGCCAGAGGAAGGAGGGATTATAAGGCAGTAAGAAGACAAAAGACAAGGCTGTCTGGGAGGGAAAATGAAAGTTGGAGGAGGCTGAAAATTTGGGGAAAAGGCAACGATCCCACCTAGGGACACAACCACAGGGACAAGTGGGAGAAGGTTTCAGTGTCACACAACATGACCTAGCACTGCAGGTTTTTCCATAATGAAAGCTGAGTAAGGTGAAGGAATTCCCATAGGAATTCTGTGTCTGGGAGTCACTCTATCCTGCTGTTTGCAAATGTCCTGACCATCAGGGTGAATGAGAGACTGAGGTGTGGTAGGCTGTGCAACAGAAACCATCCCACACTAAGCACTAACCAGATGGGAAATAACTCAGTGTTAACCAGGAAGCAAGTGGGAAATTCCACCTTACATAAGAAGCCTTTTGCCATCCTCCAGAGTGCCTCATGACCTACTTTTCTTGGGATTTTCACTGGAACTATTCAAAGAACTTCACACCCATTTCTTGATTTGCAAGCTGAAAAGAAAAGATCAGGAACATTGCTTTCTTCCTTACTGCACATTGCATAAAGCTTTAATAGCAAGTAATAGCTTACATGGGTTTGATTTTATTACACTTAAACAGGTAATTCTTGTGTCTCCAACTGTGCCCAAGAGGACTGAATAAAACAGAAGTGACTGTGCCACAGTACAAATGGGTCTTTGAATTCCTCTTAGATTCCCATGGCCTGGATTGTATTTAATAAGTCATGCACAGTAAATGCAACCAAGACACATGAGGAGTTTCATTAATACATGCAAGGCACTCAGGTGCCACCTTTGTGAATGCTGGAGGAGAACACTGCAGACAGAATATGGGAAAAAGCGCCCAGCTTCTGTCTCTGCCCCTCCCCTTGCTCATTAGTGAAGAATGTTCCCTACCACTAGAGATCCCTGGACATAGCTAATGTACCAAAGCAAGCCATTTCTAATTTTATCTCTGCTTGATTGTGACAGAGAGACACAAGGTTATATCTAAAAGTCAACGTCCTTAGGCCTGTCCTTGATGATGCTTTGTACAATTGCAATATCTGCCATGGCTGCATGGCACAGATTTCTACTGGCATGCTTCAAGCCTTGCCAGAATGGACAGAACAAACAGCAGTGCAGTATGAACACTTTTGGTGGGCAACATGGGGACTCTTCAGCTGGCCATTTGGTTGAAAGACATGACTGCTCCCATCTGGTGGCAAAGACAGCCTGGAACTCTCATAGCTATCCTGGAGCTATTTTCACTTTAGCTGGTTGATATGGAGTATGGAGAACTCTGAAGTTAATATCTCCTCTGCTGTACCCACCTTGCCGCATTATATTTCATTGGCTCATTAATACTCAGTAGTATTAATAGCCTGATCTAGTGGCACGTGTCCCTGCCCATGGCAGGGGGATTGGGACTAGATGATCTTTAAGATTCCTTCCAATTCAAATGATACTATGATTCTATGATTCTCATAATTCATTCAAATTCCTCCTCTGCCTCTTAGAATTGTTTGTGTTGGAAGGGATCATAAAAGTCATCCCATTCCAACCCCTTTCATGAGCCAGGATACCTTCCACAAGGACAGGTTGCTCAAAACCTCATCCAATCTGGCCTTGAACACCTCCGGGGATGGGGCATCCACAGCTTCTCTGGGCAACCTGTGCCAGTGCCTCACCACCCTCATAGTAAAAAATGTCTTCCTAATATCTAATCTAAATCTCCCCTCCTTCAACTTAAAATCATTACACCTTGTCCTATCCCTGTACTCCTTGATGAAGAGCCCCCCTGCTACTTTCTTGCAGGCTCTTTCTGTCTCCTCACTGAACTAAAATCCTTGCACAATCTCTTCTGCCAGTAAAGGCAGTTTTCTCTTCATTTTCACTATGGTTCCTCCAAAATCCAGCTCCATACACCTTCCTGGTCTGGAGAAATACCTGCAGTGCCCCTCCGGCCTCTGAAAAATACCCAAATAACCTATCTCAGATGATCCCAGTTTCTTATTGTGCCTTAGATAAACTATGGAATTTTTCTAAGATGCTCAGTAGCATCAACTAACCTGAGCAAAGGACCTGGCTTCATGGGACACAGCCTTGACCTTCTCACAGATATTTTGAACAACTCTACTCTAATGAAGCCATTACAGTTGCTCAAGATCAGATACCGGAGTCTTCCAAAGTCTGTTTAGCAATGCAAAGAAGGAATCACACTCATTTCACGCTTTTAAATGGTTAATAAGTCACTGTTGAAAACTGAATAAATTGTTAACTGATATGTAAATTGACAGGTCTCCTAGAACTGTCTGGAAAACCTTGTCTCAAGGTGTTGGCAATGCGTGATGTACATTTAAACATATTGAGGTGTAATCATCTGCTCGCCCTTTATAAGCAGAACTGCTATTAAACCATGACCTGTTTCATGCTGGCTTTGTCTACAACAGTAAATTAAAAACTGTAAGGGAGTGCTCCTAAGCACTGGAATTTGAGTGTTTTTTTCTTATCCCACAGGATTTCCAGTACCCTCTTGGGCCAACTAGCACACTCCTCTACAGTTCCTGAGCACAAAGAAAGGTTTTATTGTGAGGGTGGTGAGGCACTGGCACAGGCTGACCAGAGAAGTTGTGGATGTCCCATCCTTGGAGGTGTTAAAAGCGAGGGTGGATGAGGCTTTGAGTAACCTAATCCAGTGGGAGGTGTCCCTGCCCATGGCAGAGGGTGTGGAACTGGATTATCTTCAATGCCTCTTCCAAAACAAACCAGAGGCAGAGGTGGAATTTGAATGAGGTATGAGAATATTAATGAGCCAATGAAATACGATGCAGCAAGGTGGGGACATCAGAGGAGATTATTTACTTCAGAGGTCTCCGTACTCCATATCAACCAGAAAGGGAGGAGTAGAGTGAAACTAGCTCCAGGATAGCAACAGGGTAGGGATTTTGCAACTGGATGACCTTTAAGGTCCCTTCCAATCCAAACTATTTGATTCCGTTGGCAGAGCCGTATTTCTGTAGACATCGCAAGGCACATAAGAAAATGAATCACAGTTACGTGACAAGAGATGGCCTGCTTAGCCTAAAGCTATTTTTATAGATAAGGAATATATATGAATGAAAGATGAAGTCATTTTTCACATTTGCCAGCAGTTTGTCATCTGTGATCATTTTAGCACTTGCATACTTGCTACAGTCTATGTGGTTTCTATTTTAGTCTTGGAGGTAGCAGGTTTACTTGTCTTATCAGGTGAAGCTATTCAAAACCTTGGAATCTACAGATTAAATAACTTGTATTTAAAAATGGGCATTCCTAGAGGGTTGCAGATCTCAATTCATAGCACCGGCAGTGTCTCTCCCTGAATTTCTCAGCTGTTAAAATTGTAAGAATATAAATAACCAATGAAAAAACGTCACTTTACTATTAATAATAAGAATATGGAAAGTGTGTCATTGAGCCTTGACTGTATCTACCAAAATATAACCCTTGCTCCCGACAAATGTCTTAAAATGGATGTGATTCCTTTGTGCCTTACCTATTATTAATATTGGCCAGAGCCCCTGCAAACTGCAATATTTCACAGAAACATTGAATTATTTGAATCGGAAGGGAACTCAAAGATCATCCAGTTCCAACCCCCCTGCCATGGGCAGGGACACCTCCCACTGGATCAGGTTGCTCAAAGCCTCGCCCAACCTGGTCTTGAACACCTCCAGGCATGGGGCGTCCACAACTTCTCTGGGCAGCCTTTTCCAGTGCCTCACCACCCTCACAGGAAAAAAATTCTTCCTAACACCTCTTCTAACCCCTCCCTCTTTCAGCTGAAAACCATTCTCCCTAATCCTATCCCTGCACTGACTGATAAAGAGCCCTTCCCCAGCTTTCCTGTAACCCCTTTCAATGCTGGAAAGTTGCTCTAAGGTCTCCCCAGAGCGTTCTCTTCTCTAGGCTGAGTAAACCCCATCTCGCTCAGCCTGTTCTCATAGGGAAGGTGCCAAAGCTACTTCTTGTCAAATCCTAGTCAGCAACCACTTTTGATAGGGGGTAAAGAGTGATGACCCATGGGCTTGGATCAGGGGGAAGTGGCATCTGGTGAGGCAGTAGGACCTGTGGCTTTCTTAGGGGCAAGGTATGGCTGATGAACTGATGTCTGGTATCTTACCTATGCCAGGGAATCTCATGCCACTATCTATCAATTAATCACCAAGTCCCTTGGAGGGACAGCTTCTCCTGACAACTGCTGATTCTTTGCTTACATCCCCCACTTCTGTTTTAGAAATGAAGAAATCAGTCTGGGTTCCTACAAATAACATGTAACCAGTCTCAACATTTGATGTTTTTTCCTGCTTTACCTACGGAGATGTTTATTCCTTCCAACTGTTCTGGCTTTTGCAGCACTCAGTTGAGCCCTGGTAGCCATAGACAGAGCCATGTATTAAAACAGATTTGTCTGTTTGTTTTGTCCCTCAAGAGCTATTGAGATTTAAGAGCTTATTTTGGGTCAAGCACAAGCACAATCCACGAGAGCTGGGAGAAGATGCTGGGAGAGTGAAGAGCAGGACAGCTCCCTTCCTTGCTGAAACAAGCAGTCATTAAGTTCACAAAAACATTTTAGTCTAAAGAATGCACTGCTTCCCACTGAAAACAAGGTGTTGGAAGACAAGGATGAACTCTGCCCAAAGGTAATTATCTGCAGATGGAAACATCTATTCACATGTATATCTATCCATTCATTCTTTTTATAAAGCCCATTCAATTCCACAAAGAAATTCTGCTGCTTTTCAGACACATAAAAAGTCCTCTGTGCCACCCATGTGGTGTCTGGCAAATTCTCTTTGCACCACAGCACTAAGCTTAACACTGATGTGGTTAACAAGGCACAAGAGCAAGCACTTCTTAATACTATGAAGATGTTTGCTGCATTCTTATCTATTTAGGGAATGAAACAAAAGGCTGGTAGAATTTTTAATTCTAGCTCTCCATGGCACAGAGCCCCCCAGGGATGCCACAGCAATAAATTCGTTACCTGTCTCTCTAATGACATTGACTAAATATTTCAATGCAGTTACGTTTAATCACTATATTCTACCTAAAATAAAACCTCTGCAATTACCCTCAAGGCCAATAATCACTTGGTGAGCCATGCTATGGGTTAAACTCCCCTCTCCGAATGAAGAAAATCTGTCTCTCAAGAAGGAAAGTGCTTCACACAGGACACCACAAGGTTTCTGTCTGTTGATGCTGCTGTGCTCTGCATAGAAATGTGTAAATATTCACTGAAGTGAAGATAGCAATGAATAGACTTTCTAATGTGCTGGGTAGCAGACAAACCTGCAAAATATGGTCTCCATCTATACTTGCTATAAATTTATCAGGCAAAAAAGAACAACTTCAGTGATAAGACAGGAAGAGCTTAAGTCCATCATGGGCTAGGCACACTGCAAGCATTTAAAAGACCTGAATGTAAATTCAGTTTCTCCTTCAACTCTGAGCCTAGATTTTGAACCACAATTGTGTGCTGGACAAACTTAGTTATTCTTAGAATCATAGAATCAAAGAATGGTTTGAATTGGAAGGGACATGAAAGATCATCTAATTTCACCCTCCACGCCATGGGCAGGGACACGTCCCACTGGATCAGGCTGCTCAAGGCTCCTTCCGACCTGGCCTTGAACCCCTCCAGGGACGCGGAGCTTCCCTGGGCAACCTGTGCCAGTGTCTCACTACCCCCATTGTGAAGAATTTCCTCCTTATGCCTAGTCTAAATCTTCCCCTCCCCAATTTGTAGCCATTCCCCCTCATCCTATCACCCTATGCCTTTGTAAAAAGTTCCTTCCCATCTTTCTTGTCTGTGTTTTTGCTGCAATCACAGATCCTTGCATTCCTGAATCCAGTTCCTGAGTTCAGTTCCCTCCTGCTGCTGAGTTGAGCCCAGGATCTTCCCCATGCCTGCTTTGCAGTATATGTAGAAATGTCATCGAGGTGGTGGGCAATTTCTTATAGTTGTATATATTTTATTATTTTCTTATTAATAGTATTTTCCTTGTTATTATTATTGTGTCATTAAAATTGTTCTAGTTTCCAGCCCACAAGTCTTTTTCTCTCATTCCCCCTTTGCCTCTTTTCCTTGGGATATAGGGGAGAGGGAATTGCCATGAAGAGTTTTAGCTGCCAATCAAGCTGGGCTGGACTAAACTGTGACAAAAGCAGTGTGGCCAGCTGGTCAAGGGAGGAGATTTTGCCCCTCTATTCCACACTTGTGAGACCCCACCTGGAATGTTGTGTCCATTTCTGGAATCCCCAACACAGGAAGGGTATGGAACTGTTGTAGCAAGTCCAGAGGAGGGCTACAAAGATGATCAAAGGGTTGAAGCACCTCTGTTATGAGGATGGGCTGAGAAAGTTGGGGTTGGTCAGCCTGGGGAAAAGAGGGCTCCAAGGAGACCTTATAGCAGCCTTCCAGTACCTGAAGAGGAAAGCTGGGGAGGGACTTTTTACAAGGGCATGGAGTGATAGGACTAGGGGGAATGGCTACAATTTGGAGAGGGGAAGATTTAGACTAGGCATAAGGAGGAAATTCTTCACAATGAGGGTGGTGAGGCACTGGGACTCGTTGCCCAGAGATGATGTGGATGCCCCATCCTTGGAAGTGTTCAAGGCCAGGTTGGATGGGGCTTTGAGCAGCCTGATCCAGTGGGAGGTGTCCCTGCCTATGGCAGGGAGGTTGGAACTACATGATCTTTAAGGTCCTTTTCAACCCAAACCTTTCTGTGATTCTCTGATTCTATGAAGATCTGTTGGGTAGAGGGGAGAGGAAAAGTTTCTTCAAACCTTTTTTTTCTGCTGAAGCAAAATGTCCTTCCCAGGAGAGAAGGGGTTTGAATGCAAGCTCCCCCCCGCCTCCAGGGATGACAGCTCTGCACAGCACTTGCATGAAGTAACTGGGGATCATAATACATATTGGTGAGTAATACGTGGTATCCAGTTCTAAAAAGTACAGTTACTTCTGTTTCCAAGGCTCCAATACATCCTCATACCTGCAAATGTGATCGAATCCTTCTGCGATCTGTCACCTGGAAGTGGCTCTGACTAATCCTCCCACAGCACAGTCATCATTTCCTTAAGGGAGTTACGCAAGGTACGATTCTCCCCTCCCTGCTGCTAGCTGGATTTTAAGGATAACCTCTCATAAGGTTTTACTTTCCAACCAGAGGTGGCTGGTTTCTTTCAGGTTCCAAGAGGTAGAATCATGGAATGTCCTGAGTTGTAAGGGACCTGCAGGGATCATAAAGTCCAACTCCTGTCCCTGCACTGGACAAACCCAACATTCACACAATGTGTCTGAGGGCATTGTCCAAATGTTTCTTCAATATTTCCAGGCTCAGTGCCTTGTCTGCTTCCCTAGGGAGCTGTTCCAGTGTTCCACCACCCTCTGAGTGAACAATCTTTTCCTAATATCCAACCTAACACTGGCCCAGCCCATCTTCCTGCCATACCCTCAAGTCCTATCAGTGTTCCCCAAGGAGAAGAGATGAGCACCTGCTCATCCTCCTCCCCTTGTGAGGAAGCTTGAAGGTGCTGGGTAAAAATTGCAAATGGGTACCAATTTCTTCCTAATCAATCCTGTGTGTGTTCTCTTTTATCCCTCTGGCTTTCAAAGGCACTTTCAGGAGAGAGAATGGTGGGTCCTTGGTGCGATGGAAGTGATACCTGCAAGGGAAAGAAGGAACAGCAGCTGCCATCAGGATAAGTGTTAAATCCAAAGAAGTCTCTACATGCTGAAAAAGACACACTCAACCCTCCACAAATTGCTGCCTGCTTTTTTATGAAGAGGGAATTTACCTCCTGACATTTCTAATCATTACACTGCAGAGGTGTGGACATCCTGCTGACAATTGTACGGATGGGTGCTGGCAAGAAAGATGAACATGCAGAATTTTGGGGGCTCCTTATATCTTCTCCAGACTTCTTTGGTGTGTGATGACAGCTTGGCATCATCACAGCCTCCCTGTCTACACACAGCAGAGGTAGTATAAGTTTGTGTATAGCCCATATGTATGTAAACAAACACACGTCTCCTGAAGGAAGGCAAACAGATGCCCCTCTCTGGTTTATACCCATTACCCCTCGTCCTGTCACCATAAGCCTACATGAATAGTCCCTCTCCAGCTTTCTTGTAGCCCCTTTCTGGTACTGGAAGGTCGCTATTAGATCTCCTCAGAGCCTTCTCCAGACTGAACAAGCCCAACTCTCTCAGCCTGTCCTCATAAGGAATGTGCTCCAGCCCTCTGATCATCCTTGTAGCCCTCCTCTGGACCCATTCAAACAGCTCTATATACTTCTTATGTTGTGGATTTCAGAACTGTATACAGTATTCCAGGTGAGGTCTCATAAGAGAGGAATAGAGGGACAGAATCACTTCCCTCAACCTGCTGGCCATGCTTCTTTAGATGCAGCCCAGGACATGGTTGGCCTGGGCTGCGAGCACACATTGCCGGCTCATGTTGAGCTTCTGATCGACCAGCACACCCAAGTCCTTCTTTGCAGGGCAGCTCTCACTCATGCACATCATCCCCCATTGTGTACTGAAATTGGGGAATGCCCCAACCCAGGTGTAGGATCTTGCACTTGGCCTGGTTGAACCTCATGAGGTTCACTCAGAGTCCCACTTCTCCAGCCTGTCCAAGTCTCTCTGGGTGACATCCCATCTTTCCGGTGTGGCAACTACACCACTCAGCTTGGTGTCATCTGCAAACTTACTGAGGCTGCACCCAATCTCACTGTCAATATAATTGATGAATATATTAAACAGCACTGGTCCCAGTACTGACCCCCGAGGGACATCACTTGTCATGGATCTCCATCTGGACTTCGAGCCATTGACCTCTACTCTTTGAATAAGACCATTCAACCAGTTTCTTATCCACTGTATCATCCACCCATCAAAACCATATCTCTCTGATTTAGAGAGAAGGATGTTATGTGGGACTCTGTCAAAGGCTTTACAGAAGTCTAGATAGATCATATCCGTCGGTTTACCCGTGTCCACTGCTGCGGTCACCCCATCATAGACAACCGCTAAGTTGGTCACATAGGATTTGCCCCCGGTGAAGCCGTGCTGGCTGCCATTAATCACCTCCATGTCCTCCATGTGCTTTAGCAGAGCTTCTAGGAGGATCTGTTCCATGATCTTCCCAGGCATAGAGGTGAGGCTGACAGTTAGATAGTTGTCAGGAAGAAAGAGAAAGCTGGGGTGGGTCTCTTCCTCAGGGACTGCAGTGAGAGGATGAGGGGGAATAGTTTTAAGCTGAAAGAGGGGAGATTTTGATGAGATGGTAGGAAGAATTTTTTTCCTGTGAGGGTGGTGAGGCAGTGGCACAGGTTGCCCAGAGAAGCCATGGATGCCCCATCCCTGGAGGTGTTCAAGACTAGGTTGGAAGGGCTCTGAGCAACCTGATCCCATGGGAGGTGTCCCTGCCCACGGCAAGGTGATTAGAACTTAATGGGCTTTATGGTTCCTTCCAACCCAAATCATTCTGTGATACCCTAGAAACACATGTAGTGTATGGGCAATGTATGGCAGTTTACATTGCTTTACTGGCCCACTGGTTTGTGTCCTTAAGTAAGGACCAGAAAAGTGGAAAAGCATGTAAAAAATAGCACTGGTGTTAGGAAGGGAGCTTTCAGTGTATTAAAATGTGAAATCCAATTCTGTTTTTGTGTATAGCTATAAATGAGTAAACAAGAATTAATCATTGGAATTTTCTGTTTGAATTTTGCTCAGCAGTCAGTGTAAATTACTGAGTCTCTGTGGCTGGCTGGAAAATCCACATACCTTTTCTACAGCATAGGAGATGAAACCTTTAGACAACACCTGCTTGAGAGCTGCCCCCTCTTCATTCATTCTTAATCCTGCTGTAAGATTTCATTAAACTTCAGAAAATATATTCCTTCAGCCTGTTTATCTTCAGCTCCCCTTTGGCTGGGAAAGAAAATCATTAGAAACGACCACAAGCTTTTTGTCAGTCTTGAGTAAAGTTATTTTATAAATTGAACCCAAACTGATGAGCTTAGTGCACTAGGGAAATTATTTCTCCTATGAATATTGTTACAGTAATTCTTTTTTTCCCCATCTGATCTCCCGGTTATATAGGTTGAGGTCTCCTCTTTCAGCTGAATCTTGTGGGAGATAAAAATATGCAAAGATAGCTCAGATGCTAAGGTATTCAAGCTACCTGCTTATTCAAGCAGAAAAATATTTAACCAATACAGACTGGATCAGCTGATTAAAAAGTCAGTTAGTGGCATTGCACACGCACCCCCCCCCCCGCCCCGAAAATCAATGCTGTATTTGTTGAATTTTACTTCTGTTATTGTTATTGTTTGCTTTTTCCTCTACAATTTTTTTTTTCGTTTACTGCACTATCTCTCCTTCTCATAAACCTCCCTGAGGGCTTACTCTTTTATTGCTTCTTTCTAGCCCTCTGGTCATGTCATTTCATCACTAACCTCTGGAAAGCAGGAGGTCAGAGGAGCAGCACCAAGCCAACACGCAGACTGAGCCTTCTGGAGCATTTCCATAGAATCATAGAATGGTTTGGGTTGAAAGGGATCTTAAAGCCCATCCAGTTCCTCCCCCTGCCATGGGCAGCGACACCTCCCACTGGATAAAGTTGTTCAAAGCTCATCCAATCTGACCTTGAACACCTACCTCCAGGGAGGGGGCAGCCACAACTTCTCTGGGCAACCTCTTCCAGTGCCTCACCACCCTCACAGGAAAATGTTTTTTCCTAATACCTCATCTAAATCTTCCCTCTTTCAGCTTTAAGCCCTTAGGTTATTATATAACATAACAAATGTTATGGCCTCAAGCTCCGCAAGGGGAGATTTAGGCTGGACATCAGGAAAAAATTCTTCACAGAAAGGGTCATTGGGCACTGGAACAGGCTGCCCAGGGAGGTGGTTGATTCACCTTCCCTGGAGGTGTTTAAGGCACTGGGTGGATGAGGTGCTAAGGGGCATGGTTTAGTGTCTGAGAGGAATGGTTGGACTTAATGATCCGGTGGGTCTCTTCCAACCTGGTTATTCTATGATTCTATGAAATCTAATTCCTTAATTTCAGCTTCACTTCTTAAAAATGCTGTATGTGCCTTATTGAGCTAAAATACAAAGATGGACAGTATACGTCTTTTTTTTTTTTTTTTCCTCCTCGTAACTACTTTGGGCAACACTTTCACTTCCAAGAACAAAGCATGCAGACTTGATGACTTTTTCTTTGAGACACAGTACTCAGGGACAGATACATCTAAAGGAAATCCAACTAAATCAGCACTCCAGTTTAAATGCTTTTTCCCAGGGGAGAAGATAAGAAAGCAGAGCACTATGAGAGACACTGTCCATGTTTTTAATGCAAAGGAGTATCTTCAAAGCACCAAATACAACTGCACCTACAATGTTATATTATCTATACGTACATAGGTAAAACTCGGATAACTTAAAGCAAGACATATTCCTGGGATGCTGATATGGGATATGTTACTTGGTCCACTTTCCAGCTGGAGAACAGACAAACAAGAAGACCCCATATAGGAAGCTGCAATAAAGACAGGACTTGAGTCATGTTGCTTGAGCAATACCATATTGATATTTTAAGTTTCTGATTCTTTCTAACTAGTGTCAAGTCCTGTTTTTTTCTGTGAGAGAAGTGTTGTAGTTTGTGGTAAATTAGAGTCAGTTTTGTGACTAACTCACTTTCTTGAAGTAACTGCATTCTCTGAAAATGAACTGCATGGTTTTTGAGACAGTTTTCTTCTCTAAAGTGATAACACAGGGCATTGGTATGCAAAAAGGCCAATGCTTATACTTAAACAAGGCCATCTTCACGCTGGCAGAAGAGAAGAGGCACCTGTGAGGAGGGGTGAATGGGACAGGTGACCCTAAAGTGACCAACAGAGTACTCTATCCCATATACATCATACTCGGTATGAATTGAGAGATCACAAAAGTCTTGCTCTCTTCTGCCATGGCTGACATCCAGTGAGGACTTCACTTGTCTTGTTGCTCCCAATCCTGGATCTGTGTACTCCTGAATCCATTTCCTGAGTCCATCTCCCTCCATCCGTGGACACTTGAGTCTGCTCTGCAGCATTTTTGGTGACATACAGTCATCAAAGGGTGGGGTGAGGGTTTATTTGTTTATATTTTATTACTTTCTAATTATTTTCATTGTTCTCAATATCATTACCATTTCATTAAAGCTTTAGTTCTAGTTTCCAACCCGTAAGTCCTTCCTCTCGTTTCCCTCCCTCTTATCCCTGCAGGGTTTGTGTGGGGAAGGGATTTTGGAGGCTCAACTGCACGGTTTTAGCTGCTGATTTTGGTCAGGATGGGCTGAAACATAATGAAAAGTTATAAATATTGGTGGACAAACCAGCAGCTGAGAATCCTGTTTCTTAATCAAACTTGATTATTCAGTGATATCATTTATTCAGAAGACTGCATACCCATTCCTTTACTGTGGTGGTCTGTCCTATGAACTTCTGAGCATAAAGGGTGTTAATTCCAAGGTTCTATCAGAGATAATCCCTTAAGAAGATTCTGCATTGCACTATTTAATTAACAGTGATGCCTAACATATTATTATTTTACTTCCTGTATTTTAATAAGAATTAAAAATCCTCTAAGACAAGGACAGGCCAGCAAGAACAATAAGTGGCAGGAGAAAAAACAAACACTCTAAGTTTCTCAAAGCAAATTTCTTCGTGTGACAGTAGCTCTAGGTTTTAATTTTCTGTACTTCTGATACTGGATAAAGCTTGACTGTCAGTGTCTCAAGCATAGAATCGTAGAATCATAGAATCATTAAGGTTGGAAAAGACCTCTAAGATCATCCTGTCCAGCCAGCCCAACACTACCATGCCTTCTGAATCATGTCATGAAGTGCCATGTCTACACATTTTTTGGACACCTCAGGGAAAGGAGACTCCACCACTTCCCTGGGCAGCCTATTCCACTGCTTCACCACTCTTCCAGCGAAGAAATTTTTCTTGATATCCATATTGAGCCTCCCCTCCTGCAACTTAAGGCCAGTTTCTCTCATTCTATCACTTTTTACTTGGGAGAAGAGACCAACACCCACACTGCTACAACCTCCTTTCAGGGAGCTGTAGAGAGCAATAAGGTCTCCCTTCAGCTTCTTCTTCACCAGACTAAATAGCACCAGTTCCCTCAGCTGCTCCTCATAATACTTGTGCTCCAGACCTTTCACCAGCTTTGTTGCCCTCATCTGGACATGCTCCAGCAGCAAAACGTCTTTCTTGTACTGAAGGGCCCAAAACTGAAGACAGATTTCAAGGTGCGGCCTCACCAATGCCAAGTATAGGGACACGACGACTTCTCTATTCAAACTTTGCCAAAGGAGAGCGCTGATGTGGACAGCAGGCAAGATCAACACAAGGACATAAAGCCATTAAGTTCTCCAGAGATATTTAGGGCAAAAGTGACCTGTTTGTAGACTGACAGAGAACAATTCCATGTCTCGTGCTTTTACTGCAATGTCTCTTAGTTTTAGGATGTAGAAATACGAGGCATTTTGTATTTTAAGAGGCCTGGCTTTCCATAGAGCTTCCTTAGCACATTCTGGTTCAGAAGAGCTGTTTTTCTGAGCTGGCAGATGCTGATGGATCCCTCCGCCTCCCCACAGATCTTTTCCTGTAACATTTGCTTATTTACCTGTTTAATTGAAATTTATCTTCACTAGAAGTGTCACCCCTGAGAATTTATTAAGCACCACCGAAGAACACAGCAGGCAGGAGATCATCAGGTAACAACCTAGACTGAGGGAAGTCTTCCTTCCTTATGCATGTTCCTGGCAACTTCTTCATTTTCAATGAATTGCAGTTGCACAACATAAAACTCAAGCCAAAACCATTGATACAAAATTTCTCAGCTGCTTCTTGGAGGATAAAAACCATTTTGTTAATGGCATGACAGATGCCCAGGGAAATATTTTGACAGTGTTCCACCCCAGCCTCCTGTGAACCTATTTGATTGTTCATTTATCTCCTGTATTTTCAGAGTTACTGACCTACATCAAGATGGATAAGACCTTTAACGACCTGATTTTCCTTTTAAGTCACCCCTGCTTTGAGAAGAGATTGGAACAGAGATCTCTCAGACACCTGGTGTGAGTTTTGGGGTTGTCCTATGCAGGCACAAGAGCTGGACTTGATGATCTTTGTGGGTCTCTTCCAACACAGGACATGCTATGATTCTTATATTCTACGTTTCTATGGTTCTATGTGTCTGTGATTCTATGGTTACATGGTTTTACGATTCTATGATCTCCACCCACCCTATGTCTACATGTACAAACATGCCACAGATGCTTTCAGGTTCTCTGATTTCAGTCTCCGATTCAATCTCAAACTCAAATTCTTTTGCTGTGTCTCTCCTCTCCATGGCTGATCTTCACAAACACTCAGAATTGATTTATAGTTTACATGGAATCATATAATAAAATCATTTAGGTTGGGAAAGACTGTTAAGATCATAAAGTCCAACCCTTAATGTAGCACCAGCATGTCCACACTAAGCCATATCCCAAAGTGCTGTATTTACATGACATTTAAATGCCTCCAGGGATGGTGACTCAACCACTTCCTTAAGCAGCCTGTTCCAGGGCTTGACAACACTTTCAAGCGAAGATTTTTTCCTAGTATCCAATCTAAACATCCTCTGGCACAACTTGATAGAAGAGACCAACCAACACCTACCTGAGTACAACCTCCTTTTAGGTAGTTGTAGAAAGCAATAACGTCTTCCTTCAAGACTGCTTTTCTCCAGACTAAACAAACCCAGGTCATTCAGCAGCTCCCCATAACACTTGTCCTCCAGATCCCTCACCAGCTTCATTGCCTTTCTGTGGACATGCTCCAGCCCTTCAATGTCTTTCTTGCAGTGGACTACACAGAGGATTTGAGATTCAGCTCTATCAGTACTGAGTACAGGGAGAAAATTACTTCCCTGGTCCTGCTAGCCACACCATTGCTGATCCAAGCCGGGATGCTGTTGGCCTTCTTGACCACCTGGGCACACCACCAACTCATGTTCAGCTGCTGCCAATCAACACTCACAAGTCCTTTTGTTCTGGGCACCTTTCCAGCCACTCTTCTCCAGTCCTGGGGTGTTATATAGGATTGTTGTGACCCAGGTGCAGGACACAACACTCAGACTTGCTGAACCTCATCCAGCTGGCCTTGGCCCATTGATCCCACCTGTTCAGATCCTTTTGCAGTGCCTTCCTTCCCTCAAGCAGATCAACACTTCCAGACAACTTGGTGTTATCTTTTCAGATTACTTACTGAGGGTGCACTCAACCCCCCAGCCAGATCATTGATAAAGATATTAGATAGAACTGGCCCCAGCACTGAGCCCTGGAAACACCACTTGTGACTAGGCACCATCTGGATTTAATTCCATTCACCATAACTCTCTGGGCCTGGCCATCCCGCCAGTTTTTTACACAGCAAGGAGTACATCCATCCAAGCCATGAGCAGATCCTC
Organism: Phaenicophaeus curvirostris; assembly: GCF_032191515.1. Taxonomy (NCBI): domain Eukaryota; kingdom Metazoa; phylum Chordata; class Aves; order Cuculiformes; family Cuculidae; genus Phaenicophaeus; species Phaenicophaeus curvirostris. The sequence continues at coordinate 97,620,566 of NC_091394.1, read as the reverse complement.
TAGGAGAATGCAATGGGAAATGGTGTCAAAGGCTTTACTGAAGTCTAGGCAGACAATATCCACAGTCTTTCTCTCATCCACTAAGTCAGGGTCACCTTATCATAGGAAGAGATCAGGTTACTTGAGCAGGACCTGCCCTTGTTAAACTCATGCTGACTGGGCATGATGATCTGGTTTTCCTGTACGTGCTCTGTGGTGTCACTCAAGCAGATCTGTTCTAAAACCTTCCCTGGCACTGAGGTCAGTTTGACAGGCCTGTAGTTCCCCAAATTCTCCTTTCCGCTCTTGTACATGGGCATCACATTTGAAGCATCCAGTAAACTGAGATCTCCCCTGTTAGCCAGGACAGCTGATAAATCACAGAAAGCGTCTTGGTGAGGACTTCCACCAGTTCCTTCAGTACTCTCAGGCAGATCTCCTCCATAGACCTGTGTGTATCCAAGTGGTGTAGCAGTTTGTTAATAATTTCTGCTTGTATTATGGGGGCACCATTCTGTTCCCTGTCCCTGTCTTCCAGCTCAGGAGGGCTGGGTACCCAGAGAACAACTGGTTTTACTGTTAAAGACTGTAGCAAAGAAGGCATTAAGTACCTCAGACTTTTCCTCATCCTTTGCCATTACGTGTATCTCTGCATCCAATATAGGATGGAGATTCTTCTTAGCCCTCTTTTTCTTGCTAATGTATTTATAGAAACAGTTTTTATTGTCTTTTCTGGCAATAGCTAGATCAAGTCATAAGTTGGGCATGGCGGGAAGGATGCTTCAGCTCTTCCATACCTGCTGTATTTCCCTTCCCTCTCATTGAAAGATTGACTTTGCCTCCTGTTTTCAACTAAAGAACAGTTGGGCAGAGCTGTAGTGAGAACTTAATAGTTCCGTTTCCTTACTATAGCACTTTATAAGACAAAACTCACCTGAAGTCAAACTCCGTGTTTTGTCCATCTCAAAGGGATGGCTGCAATTGGGGTGATATGACCATCGGTAATTTCTTCTTTAATGTCTTTCCTTCAGCTTCTATTGGTGGGGAAGATTGAATTTCCAATTTTTTCCCCTGTTTTTTTAATGACTCATCCTCTGTAGGTGTTAAAAGGAGCATTATACACTGCTGGGAGATATAATTTGTGACTCATATAACCGTGGGCTCTATGCTTTTGGAGTGATAATTATAAGGAGGGGGTTGGAGCTGCCCGGGGGCTAGGTAAGTATGAGGTTGGAATAAAGAGCCTTATCCTTCCGTTCAAGAACTGACTGATAGATCGAAACGGGGCTGAATATGTAAAAGACTTGTTGAATTAAAGGTTGAACTTTAAAGCATTGCCCACTTCTCACTGGGTTTGCTGCATTCTACCAGAATGCCCAATTACACACGCTAATTAACTCAGCAAGTCCAGAAATTGCTAGAGCTACAGAAAGAGAGTCTGAAGTAGGAGAAAGGCACTAGGTTTCCATGAAAACTCTTTCAGACATTCTCCAAACCTGAAACCCAGTCAAGGGCTGACTCAAACACAGACCCCCTATTCTCAGCAAAAACCCCTCCTAAACTAGTGAAGTGAATATCAGTCACTGTTCTAGGCACTCTTGTACTCAAGGTCTCTCCTGAAACAAGAATAATTTTTTTTTTTCTCTGATGCTCCCTTTTCTTGGCAAAATCATAATCTATTGAAATAATAGCAAATTTTCACAGAGGCTGAGATTCAGATCACACAAAATCTGCATAAATGCCTCCAAGCCTCTTACGCTCCTGTTGATTGTGCTTTCCATGGAAGAAAGTCAGAAGTAAAGGGATGCATCTCAATTTTTTGCAGCTACGTTCAATATTGCCCTTCACATTGTCCTTTTTTTAGCAGTCTGCTTTTCAGTAATGTGTGCTGGGGATTGTCATTAATTTCTCAGCTGTGAAGAAACTACTTCATAGTAAGGGAAGCGTGGCCCGGTTGTTTAGACATTTACTTGGGATCTATGAAATCTGGGGTCTCTTCCTTGCTTTCGTACAGGTGTCCTGTGATCCTAAACATCGAGGGGTAATGGTCTTAAGCTGAAAGAGGGAAGATTCAGACGAGATATTGGGAAGAAATTCTTTACTGTAAGGGTGGTAAGGCACTAGAAGAGGTTGCCCAGAGGAGTCATGGATGCCCCCTCCCTGGAGGTATTCAAGACTAGGTTGGATGAGGCTTTGAGTACCAGATCCAGTGGAAGGTGGCACAACCCATGGCAGGTTGTTGGAACTGGATGATCTTTAAGTTCTCTTCTAACCCAAACCATTCTATGATTCTATGACTTCTGAAGGAGATAGTCACATTACCTAATCTGATGATTAGCTGGGATTACATCTGCAGTTGAGGTATCTCGTCTCAGCTATTTTTCTAGTCATAGAATCATAGAATCGTAGAATCATAGAATAACCAGGTTGGAAGAGACCCACCGGATCATCGAGTCCAACCGTTCCTATCAAACACTAAACCATGCCCCTTGGCACCTCATCCACCCGTGCCTTAAACACCTCCAGGGAAGGTGAATCAACCACCTCCCTGGGCAGCCTGTTCCAGTGCCCAATGACCCTTTCTGTGAAGAATTTTTTCCTGATGTCCAGCCTAAATCTCCCCTGGCAGAGCTTGAGGCCATTCCCTCTTGTCCTGTCCCTTGTCACTTGGGAGAAGAGGCCAGCTCCCTCCTCTCCACAACCTCCTTTCAGGTAGTTATAGAGAGCAATGAGGTCTCCCCTCAGCCTCCTCTTCTCCAGGCTAAACACCCCCAGCTCTCTCAGCCGCTCCTCATAAGGCCTGTTCTCCAGCCCCCTCACCAGCTTTGTTGCTCTTCTCTGGACTCACTCCAGAGCCTCAACATCCTTCTTGTGGTGAGGGGCCCAGAACTGAACACAGCATTCGAGAAGCGGTCTCACCAGTGCCGAGTACAGAGGGAGAAGAACCTCCCTGGACCTGCTGGTCACACCGTTTCTGATACAAGCCAAGATGCCATTGGCCTTCTTGGCCACCTGGGCCACTGCTGGCTCATGTTCAGTCACTGTCAACCAACACCCCCAGGTCCCTTTCCTCCAGGCAGCTTTCTAGACAGACTTCTCCTAGTCTGTAGCACTGCATAGGGTTGTTGTGCCCCAAGTGCAAGACCCGGCATTTGGCCTTGTTAAACCTCATGCCATTGGACTCTGCCCAGCGGTCCAGCCTGTTCAGATCCCATCTTTCTCTGTGGGTAGATCATGGAAAGTCTTTCTCTGTAGGTAGATCATGGAAAGAGTTAGGCAGTTCTAGACTATGATTGTTTTTGTATAAACATACCTTTATTAAGTAAAATACATAGTGTCAGCTACGCCAGGGACAGTGACAATGTTTATGTCCATCTGCATATTCAGGTAGAACACTTTATGAAAATATTAGTTTAAGCCCAGAAACCAAATGGCCATGCTTGCAGAACAGCTTCTGAGATAATCACATCTCATTTTCACCACAGTTTTTACCCCCAGGTGGCATACTGGTCTTACTCTTCAGGTCCAAGATCTTATATGAACTCAGATACGGTGACTTCATCTCAAACTCATCTCTTGACCTAGGGTGAAGGTAAAGGCAGACTATTATAATGAAAATAAAGGTGTTCTTCCACAAGTTGTCTTCACACTTCAAAAAGGGATTGTCTCAGAGAGTATGTATCAGAATACATACCTGTATCAGAAACAGCATGGCCAGAAGGTGCGGGGAATTAATTGTTCCCCTGTACTTGGTGCTGTTGAGGCTGTGCCTCAAATCCTCTGTGCAATTTTGGACCTCTCATTACAAGAAACATGTTAAGGTCCTGAAGCATGTCCAGAGAAGAGCAACAAAGCTGGTGAAGGGGCTGGAGAACAAGTTTTATGAGGAGTGGCTGAGGGCACTGGGGCTGTTAAGGCTAGAGAAAATGAGGCTGTGGGGTGACCTTCTCACTGTCTACAACTCCCTGGAAGGAGGTTGTAGTGAGGTAGATATTGGTCTCTTCTGCCAAGTAACAGGTGATAGGATGAGAGGGAATGGCCTCAAGTTGCAGGAGGGGAGGCTCAGATTGGACATCAAGAAACATTTCATCACCAAAAGGGTTCTCAGGCACTGGCAGAGGCTTCCCAGGGGGGTGGTTGAGTCCCCATCTCTGGAGGTATTTAAAAGACAGGTAGATTAAATGCTTAGGGACATGGTTTAGTAGTGGACAGATATGGTTGGAATTGATGATCTCAAAGGTCTTTTCCAATCTAGTGATTCTATCATTTAATGTAAATTCTATGAGGAAGTTTTCCATTGATGCTACATGGAAGTTGCTCAAATATATGTTGAGATTCAGTATTTGTGGTTATTTGGAGGTTGTGGAGAGGAGGGAGCTGGCCTCTTCTCCCTGACAGGGGACAGGACAAGAGGGAATGGCCTCAAGCTCCACCAGGGGAGGTTCAGGCTTGACATTAGGAAAAAATATTTCATGGAAAGGGTCATTGGGCACTGGAACAGGCTGCCCAGGGAGGTGGTTGAGTCACCTTCCCTGGAGGTGTTTTAAAGACGGGTGGATGAGGTGCTGAGGGGCATGGTTTAGTGATTGATAGGAATGGTTGGACTCAAGGATTCTGTGAGTCTTTTCCAACCTAGTGATTCTGTGATTCTATTAAATACTGAAAGATACGAAGAAAAGTCCTTCCTGCATTAAAGTACTCAAGAGAGTAAAGAGAGAGTGAAGAAAGAACCTGAACAGCTAGATTTTTGTCCAATTTCATCCTTCAATTCCTTTTTACAAACACTCAGGTCTTCTAAGCATTGTTTCTCTTCCCTTCACCTCCATGCTCAGCTCTGCAATGAGAACTTAAGCAGAAAACTTAACGTGTCCCTGCCCACAGCAAGGGGTTTAGAATTAGATGATCTTTAAGGTCCCTTCCAACTCAAACCATTCTATGATTGTATGATTCCATGATTCAGTGGTTCTGTAAAAAAAGTAACAAAACACAATGACTTTCAGCCCAAGTAGATAAACTCTAAGCCAGCAAATACATCACAATGAAGAACAAACACTTTTCTGATCAGAGCACTCAGTAATTGCGTCAGCTCAGAAAAATGTTTCAAGTTCATTTTAATGTTTCAGCATACTGAAAAATGCATTAATGTTTTGAGTTAATGCTTGACTTGGGCTTTGAAGCCAGCTAGAGATACTCAGCTCAGAAACACCGATGACAAGTGTGGTTTAAAATACCTAGAAAGAGATGAGATGTGCAGGCAGAAACTCCGAATGCTGCTTGAATTTGGCTCCTCATCACCTTAGCTATAAAAAGCTCAAGAGGAGACAATTCATTTTCTTTCTGCTTGAAAGACTATACTCCAGTAAAACTTTCAGATGCTGCTAAGTTATTGTGTAGCCTGGATAGGATCTGAATGGTATGTGTTGGTAAACCCACATCAAGGTATGCAGTCTCTCTCACAGATCACATGCCTCCTGGTGGATCCGCACACATAATTTAACACATATAATTTACATTTTGGCAGTTCTTCCAACTATAAACCTCCTCAGCAAATGACAGTGTTTAGAAAAATGAGCTGCACCAGGCGACCCTTTGTCTTTTCTTCTCTGGAATGAAGGGGAATGCATTTCACCATCCAGGAAGAATGAGCAACAAAGCTGGTGAGGGGGCTGGAGAACAGGCCTTATGAGGAATGGCTGAAGAGAGCTGGGGGTGTTTGGCCTGGAGAAGAGGAGGCTGAGGGGAGACCTCATTGCTCTCTACAACTACCTGAAAGGAGGTTGTAGAGAGGAGGGTGCTGGCTTCTTCTCCCAAGTGACAGGGGACAGGACAAGAGGGAATGGCCTCAAGCTCCACCAGGGGAGGTTTAGGCTGGACATTAGGAAAAAATTTTTCACAGAAAGGGTCATTGGGCACTGGAACAGGCTGCCCAGGGAGGTGGTTGAGTCACCTTCCCTGGAGGTGTTTAAGGCACGGGTGGACGAGGTGCTAAGGGGCATGGTTTAGTGTATGATAGGAATGGTTGGACTTGATGATTCGGTGGGTCTCTTCCAACCTGGTTTTTCTGTGATTCTGTGATTCTGTGATTCTGTGATTCTGTGATTCTGTGATTCTGTGATCATAGACTGGTTTGGGTTGGAAGGGACCTTAAAGATCATCAAGTTCCAAAACTCCCTGCTATGGGCAGGGACACTTTCCACTAGATCAGGTTGCTCAAAGCCTCTTCCAGCCTCGCCTTGAACACGTCCAGGGATGGAGCATTCATGACTACTTTGGGCAACCTTGTCCAGTGCCTCACCACCCTCACAGTAAAAAATTCCTTCTCGATATCTCATCTAAATGTCCTCTCTTTCAGCATAAATCAGTAACCCCTTGTCTTATCCCTACAGTCCTTGATAAAAGACCCTCCATAATTTTCCTGTGAAAATCGTTATGGGTTAAAAATTTGGTTGCCCGAATTGCAGGTTCCTGTCCCCAAAGAAGTTAACTCATCTGGAGTTTCTGCTCCCTTTTCAGTCAATGGAGTTTAGGGCAGGAAAAATATTTCAGAAAACTGTATAAAAGACTTCTTGCTAAAGGCAAGAGAGTGAACAAAGGCACCATTACACTATGGAACAAAAGTGCACAGCAGGAGAAGCAGAGAGATCAGTCCGCTCTCAGGCAGCTTCAGGAGGGTGAGGGCACAGGCGGTGAGGGACCCAGCCCATGTTTGAGAATTAAAATTGCTTAAGGAACATTCTCTGGGACACACGCCAGATGGCACATAGAGATATTATTTCCTATTAGTTAACTCCTCTACTTATAAAACAAGATATTCTCATTACTACTGTTTAGCGCAGATGATAGTTAACCCCTACTCACTCCGGGCCCATGACTGAAAATCATAGAATCACTAGGTTGGCAAAGACCTCTGAGATTATCAAGTCCAACTGTAAGTGAGCGGAGAAGTGCACAGGAGAGTAAGCTTTTGGCATGCACTATTCTAGCAGCACAATGGTAATGAAGTCGGTGCCTGGGACTCTTCACAGAAGTGTTTAATTTGCTAATGAAGACATATACCCAATGTTTAACCTTTTCTTTTAGTGGTGGGATTAACTGCATGTAGAATAATAGAATAAAACCATAGAATGGTTTGTGTTGGAAGAGACCTTAAAGATCAGCCAGTTACAACCCCCCTGCCATAGGCAGGGACACTTTCCACTGGAGCAGGTTGCTCCAAGACCCATCCCACCTGACCTTGAACACCTCCAGAGATGGGGCAACCACAGCTTCTCTGGGCAACCTTGTCCAGTGCCTTACCACCCTCACAGGAAAAAATGTCTTCTAAATATCTAATCCAAATCAACTTTCTTTCATCTTCAAACCATTACCCCTCCTTCTATTCCTGTTCCTCCTCACCTTTCCTGTAGGATACCTCTAGAAGGTTTCCCCAGAGCCTTCTCCAGGCTAAACAACCCTAACTCTCAGTCTGTCCTTGTATGGGAGGTGCTCCAGCCCTCAGATCATCTTTGTGGCATCCTCTGGACTCAGTCTAACTGATCCATGCCCTTTTTGTGCTGAGGGCTCCAGAAATGAATGAAAGGCTCCAGGTGAAACCTCATGAGAGCGGGGCAGAGAGGCAGAATCCCCTCCCTCACCCTGCTGGTCACAATTCCTTTGATGCACCCCAGGACATGGTTGGCTTTCTGGGCTGCAGGAGCACATTGCCAGCTCATGCTGAATTTTTCACCCACATCAGCCATCCAGCAAGGGCATCCTTAACACTCTGAGCTGCAGGATACAGAGTAAGGCATAACAGTTGTCTTTATTGTGTGTTTTTCTTCTTGCTCCATTTTATCCACCTTATAAAGAGAAGAGCATCAGCTCTGCCATAAGCTGGGTCCAGACCAAGTACGTATGCATGTCTCAAATGAGACTATCTCTCCCTTTAAAAACTAGTATCTTAAGAAATGAAGCTGAATTAAGGCTCTGTGGTAAAGTGATGCAAACCTGAAACATTTGCTTCTGCCTCTATATCAAAGACTATGCATTAATGCAATAGCAAAAATTTCATTCTCCCACACTGGCTACAATTACATTTTCATTTGTCCTGACTTGATTGTGACCTGCTCTTGCTTAATGTGAAGTTAGTGTGGTGAAAAATCGATAAAACTGTATGAAAATGGCTTTTGCCTGGGTTTTTTTCTGCAAGGAATTCATTAACTCCTAACACTGCTTCCTTCCACCTCAAACACCTCTAATCCACCATCCCTCCTGATAGCTTTTCTCATAATAACTGTGTCCTGTTTACTCTGTGGTCTTTGATCAGCAGCTGTTTGGGAGGGGTCCTCTAATTCTTTGATCCTCTTAATTTCAAGTAATTTTTTTTTAATGGTAATTCTTTTTGACAGACAATCTCTCTAGTTCAGCATCCTGTCTAACCCATTGATTTAGAGGAAGGTGAAAGGAACCCAGCTGAGGGATTAAACATCTTGTGATAAAGTTTCCTCTGCTCACTTGTATTTACAATCTGCAACATGCCACAAACCTGGAGCCCCTTCCAGGGTGGTTAGATATATTGCAGACTGATTTAATGTCCAGTAGTGTCTGTGTTTAGCCTCCTGATACCAATCAAACCTATTCCAGTGATATTCCACATCCATTAACAGAAAGAAGGACTATGATTCTATTAGAAGCTGTGGGAAAAGGCGGTGTAGGGAAAAAAAAGAGGCAATGGATTTAAACCAAAAGGAGTCCTAGATGCTTTAGAGGAGGAGGGGAGAATTTGCTGAGAAATTATCACTAAGCTCTTAGTCACCAAATAATTCACCTGTGCTTCATTTTCCCTATCTGTAAAACAGGATAGTTCTGCAAACTGTTTAAAAGTTTTGAGACTTGCATATGAATAATTTCACTAAAAAAATACACAGCACACTAATTTTTGCTATTAGCAGCTTGCAGCCCAGAAAGCTAATCGTATCATGGGCTCCATCAGAAGAAGTGTGACCAGCAGGGTGAGGGAGGGGATTCTGCCTCTCTGCTCTGCTCTCATGAGATCTCACCTGATGCCTTTCATTCAGTTCTGGAGTCCTCAGCACAGAAAGGATGTGGATCAGATGGAGTGAGTCCAGAGGAGGCCAGAAAGATGGTTGGAGTGCTGGGACACCTCCCAGACCAAGAAAGACTGAGTTGAGGTTGTTCAGCACAGAGAAGAGGTAGCTCTGAGGAGACTACCTAGAGTCCTTCCGGTACTTAAAAGGGGCCTATGGGGAAGCTGGGTAGGGATTCTTTCTCAAGGAGTGCAGAGATAGGATAAGGGGGAATAGTTTTAAGATGAGAGAGGGCAGATTTAGATTAGATGTTAGGAATTTATTTTTTGCTGTGAGGATGGTGAGGCACTGGCGCAGCTTGCCCAGAGAAGTCGTGAATGTCCCATCCCTGGAGGTGTTCAAGGCCAGGCTAGATGAGGCTTTGAGCACCCTGATCCAGTGGGACGTGTCCCTGGCCATGGCAGGACAATTTTCAGGTCCCTTCCAATCCAAACATTCTATGATTCTGTAATCACACACCAACAAAAAACAGTTTAAAATGGAAGTCTCAGAACTCTGAGAAAATTTTCCAAAAGATAACCTTCCTCAGAAACCCTACTTTTTAGAATTCCATTTCAACACCTATTTCTGTTTTAATTGTTACGAAACATGTTGTTAAGACATTGACATTTCCCACAAAATACAATTTTGATGCTTCAACCCTGTCTAATAATAACACTTGCATTAATCTAAGTGGGGGCATGAGGATAAATATTCTAATCAAGAGAACATACTGTGTTATTCCAGCAATAGGGGCCAGAAAAATATTTAAAACAACCAGAATTTTATAACTTCATGATGTTGCTGAGTTTAGCTCTTCTAATGCTCCCAAAGTACATAGGCCCAGATTCAACCCACCTGCTTTTAAGCACTTAAATCAAGTACCTACATTATGGGGCTATTCCACTCCCATCAGTGACTGATAAGCGCCTTCCAGGGACAATTCAGCTCATTGATAGCCTGACTTGCCATCTGGAGGTCCCTGTTTCTCATGACTGATTTCATCAGGCCTAGAGTAAATGCTGGTGGAAAGAGCCTACATTTGGATAGGATGGGTGTAAACTTCTGCTTGGTTGAAACATCTCTTAGACATAAATCAGCTGTTCTCTAACATATAAATAATAGCACAGATGTTGATAGCCACACACTTCTTATGGGCTGAAGTTGGTGTTGGTAACAATTTACCTTGGCTTCCTAGCAGAAAGGTCATTATTGTGATTTATACTGATATCACATCATCAGAGCTAACTTAGCTGGGCTATTAAAACTAATTGCTGGTCAGGATGAGCCAAAAACAATTAACAAGAGACACTGATTGTGTCAGAGGGGATTTATCCTTCTATCAGATCAAAAGACATCATGGCTTTCAACTCTTCTGGCACCTTGGTTGAGTGGCAGCCAAGCTGAAGGCTGGGCAAAGAACCTAAGAGGCAATTCAGCATAAATAATAAAGTTAAATGAGCAAGCTGGTTAAATCTGTCCATATTTGTTTAGTTAATTTTATCCTTCACTGGACTGGGCTGCAAGAAGCTTAGGAAAACACTGTTAAACAGAAGTGTGAGATGTAGGAGGGATCATCTAGCAATATTTAGATAATGCCTCTGAAGAGTGACATGTCTGTACTGCCTCCTCAGAGTGTTGTCTGATGAGCTTCTGGACAGTAACTGGAGGAAAAAAATGGCAATTTGTTTTGTAATTATAAATCTTCTAATTTGTCTCATTCTTCTAAAGTAAGGGACTACCAGCAAAAGGGGGTTCCAAATCAAATTTGACACTGCAGTATTGTAGATTTTAGTGATGGAATGACAATTATCTTTCTTTTTAATTGAACACAATATTGGAGCTCTGACCAACTGCAAGTATTACAGGATCACATTATAATTCCCTCACCACGGTATGTCTTTTATCCCTAAGGCAGCAGCTAAATTCAATAAGGGGCTATTACATGATCAGATTCATAGAATCATAGAATAGTTTGGGTTGGAAAGGACACTAAAGATCATCCAGTTGCAACTCCCTTGGCACAGGCAGGGACACCTTGCACTGGATCAGGGTGCCGAAAGCCTCATCTAGCCTGGCCTTGAACACCTCCAGGGTTGGGACATGCATGATTTCTCTGGACAACCTGTGCCAGTGCCTCACCACCCTCACAGTGAAACATATCTTACTAATATATTACCTCAATCTTCCCTCTTCCAGCTTAAAACCATTTGGATTTTGCTGCACTTTACCATAAAGCCAGGAAGAATTTTTACTTTGACCTCTGGTGCATGTTCATCTGCCATTAGAGTTGGATGGCCTTTTATGCGCAGAAGATGTCCCATGAAGACATATAAGAACCTGGAAATAACATTGGTCTCCTGGTGCACTGCAGCTGGTGCCCTGTCAGCAATGGTCACCATGCCTCCAAATCCCTTTTTAAATAAATGACCTTCATCTTTAACATAAACAGTATTTGCCCCTGTTTCTGCAAATGGGAGGCTGTTCTAATCAGCTTTCACCTCCTTTTGTCTCCCGCATTTATGTGGAGCTAATTTAGGTCTATTTGTCCTTTTGCCAGTAGTGTCTTGTAATGCAAATAGTTTTCATTCCTTGGCATTTCCCTCCCAAATCTATTTAGAAACAGTATTCAATTCATTCCCATCCATTGCTTTGTTAAGCTGTATTCACTTAGTTCATACAGTCATCTCATTAGGTCAGGAAGGTTCTCCTTCCCATGAAAACCCTGGCAGTCTTTATTGCATGAGGTCATGATGGAAATGGTTCTTTGTGAACACAGGTGAATGGAGCTGCACATCACGTTCCATATAAAGCTGTACTTCAGACTTGAATTATATAATTCATTCTTTATCTCCTTCGAAAATACCAATATCTGCTTTCCAGGGCTGCATTTCTCATATTAGTATGGTTAACCATGAGTAATTAGAGTGTAGGCATCTATTTTGGCACAAGTTACTCTAGACTCCATTGACTCAACTGAAAGTGAGTCAATAAAATCAGTGCTGTTTATGGTGCTATTTAATCTTCTTAACTAGAAAAAGACACCAGCATTTGGTTACATGGTTCATGTTGACTCTGTCAACACAGCAAATCAATCTTTATTGACTAAAAAGGGATTTTGAGGTGATTAGCCTGTGATCACCTGTGCAGCAGACAGTTAATGTTAAATGACAGATATGTCACCTCACTGAGTTTGATTCAATTCCTCAAAACTTTCTTCTCCATCATTTCCAACTGACTAACCTCCTCCCTAGACCACATGTTCTTGCTACTGGTCCTTGCAGCTCATGTTATTAAGTTTCATCTCATTTTGAATTTTAATCCTCAAAGTCATTTGTTTCTCCCTTTGTAATAGCTTGATCCTTCTTGCTAGGGAAAATGCCTTGTAAATTTGTATACTGAACTGAAGACTCTCCTGCTTTTTGTATCATTGTGATGAATGAAAATATAAGTAAATTCAACCCCAGGACTGATCTTTGAGTGAAGTATCTAATAAGCCTTTCCCAGCTGAATGCGTCTCCAACAGTCCTATTTTTCTCACATTCTTTCTTTCCCTCCCTATCTTTTCCCCTACTTGTATTAATCTTGATGTCGTAGGAAAATATGGGAAAATGCAGCGAAGAAGATCTCACTTTCTTAGTGATAATAGTTGTTTAAAACATCTTAAATTTCTCATAGAATGATACAGGTTGGAAGGGAGCTCTGGAGATCCATCAATCCAACCCCCTTGCTAAAGCAGGTTCACCTGCAGCAGGCTGCACAGGTACATGTCCACGTGGGTTTTGTATATCTCCAGAGAAGAAGACTACAAACCCTCCCTGCACAGCCTGTTCCAGCTCTCCAGGATGTACACTGAAAAACTCAGACAGTGTTTACACTGTAGTTCTGATATTCCAGAACAGGTTTTGCTCTCTGTGTGTCTGATCCTTTTCATCCTTGTTTTTTATTCATTTCCCCACTGTCAGAGTGAAGTCCAGAAGGGACAATAGAATGCTCTGCCATGGAGAACTTTGACCCGTAATTGGCTGGAGAACAGATGAAATGAGAATGATTACAGAACAACAGGATATCTGAGGATGGAAGAGAGCTCTAGTGGTCTGCTTCAACAACCTGCTCAAAGCACACCTGGACTTGAAGGTAGTTTCAGCTTCGAAGTCAGATCAGTTTGCTCCAATCAAGATTTAAATGTTCTACAAGTATGGAGAGCTCATGACCTCTCTGGGCATCTTCTTCACTGTTTGCCTACCTTTATGTTGATTTTTTCCCCCCTCTATTCTGTATCAAATCAGAATTTTCCTTTTCAATACTTACCTCTGTGGCTGCTTGTCCCTTTTTGACCCACCAAGAAGACAGCCATAGTGAATGATGATTTCTGCTAAACTCAGCATGCATTAATACACTTTTTGTAGCAGTCTGGAATGGTAAATGCAAATCCTTTTGGAGGTAAAACTTTTATGGAAGGGTGAGTCAAGCATGTAGAATAACATTATTCATTAATTTCTTCATCTGGATGAAATGCTTTATGCCTGTGTCAAAGTCCTAATGCTACTTAAATGCTTCACTTTCTTTAGGTCTGAAGGGCTGTAATTCCCATTCGCAGATGACCAGATCTAAAGTTGTCTGCAGTCAATAGTAGACTGTGCTGAGGTCAGCAAATAGGAGTTTATTCATGTTTACTCACATCATTCATTGAAAGGGAAGTTATAATAAGTGTATCTAAAAAGGGAATTACTTCTTGGAGACACATAGCTCAGAGAGGGAAGATCTGGAAAGGCAGTGATTTAGAACTGAAACATTTCTTTTAGTATCTTGTTAATACAAATCCTGTTTTTATCAACATGAATTGTTTCTCCTTTTAAAAATACTGAATTAAAGTATACAGTTTTCCTTCCTTCTGCTCTGTTTTCATAGAATCATCATAAAATCAGAGAATGGTTTGGATTAGAAGGGGCCTTAATGATCATCCATTTTCAATCACCCAGCCATGGGCAGGGACACCTCCCTCTGGATGAGGTTGATAAAAGCCCCATCCAACCTGGCCTTGGACACCTCCAGGGATGGGGCAGCCACAGCTTCTCTGGGCAACCTGGTCCAGTGCCTCACAATCCTCACAGTAAACAATTTCTTCCTAATATCGTAGAATCATAGAATCATAGAATGACCAGGCTGGAAGAGACCCACCGGATCATCGAGTCCAACCATTCCTATCAAACACCAAACCATGCCCCCCAGCACCTCATCCACCCGTGCCTTAAACACCTCCAGGGAAGGTGAATCAACCACCTCCCTGGGCAGCCTGTTCCAGTGCCCAATGACCCTTTCTGTGAAGAACCTCTTCCTAATGTCCAGCCTAAACCTCCCCTGGCAGAGCTTGAGGCCATTCCCACTTGTCCCGTCCCCTGTCACTTGGGAGAAGAGGCCAGCACCCTCCTCTCTACAACGTCCTTTCAGGTAGTTGTAGAGAGCAATGAGGTCTCCCCTCAGCCTCCTCTTCTCCAGGCTAAACGACCCCAGCTCTCTCAGCCGCTCCTCATAAGACCTGTTCTCCAGCCCCTTCACCAGCTTTGTTGCTCTTCTCTGGACTCACTCCAGAGCCTCAACATCCTTCTTGTGGTGAGGGGCCCAGAACTGAACACAGGATTCGAGGAGCGGTCTCACCAGTGCCGAGTACAGAGGGAGAATAACCTCCCTGGACCTGCTGGTCACACCGTTTCTGATACAAGCCAAGATGCCGTTGGCCTTCTTGGCCACCTGGGCCACTGCTGGCTCATGTTCAGTCAGCTGTCAACCAACACCCCCAGTTCCCTCTCCTCCAGGCAGCTTTCCAGCCAGACTTCTCCTAGTCTGTAGCACTGCATAAGGTTGTTGTGCCCCAATATCTCACCTAAATCTCTCCCCTTGCAGCTTAAAACCATTCCCTGCTCTGGAAGTCTGCTCTAAGACTCCCTGGAGCCTTCTCTTCTCCAGGCTGAACAACCCCACCTCTCTCAGCCTGTCCTGGTATGGGAGGTAATGCAGCCCTCACATCATCTTAAAAGCTCTCCTCTGGACTCATTCTGTTTTTCCTGTCTTGTTTTTTGTACTTTTTCTCTTCTTTTTTGTTGCTAGTTAAAAGGATACAAACAGAAATTAAAGGGGGAAAGGAGAAAAATTACTTTGAAAACCTATTTTTAACTGAAATCGAAGAAAGGGAGTTTTGTTTGACTTTTCTTTTGCTATAAAAGCAAACAAGAATAGCTTTAGGACCTTCTCATAAAAATAATTTTCATCAATAGAGTACGCGTAGCTGTCTGCAGGACAAAGATCACCTTGTATTTCCAACTTCACTCCCTTCATGAAGTATCAATATATTATATTTGATTGCACTGTGCTATGCTTGTGCTTTCTTGATTTTTTGAGACACCTTTGAGCTCCAGACCAAAGTCCAAACCAGGCAACTGCAAAAACATTGAAAAAAGAGAGGAGAAGCTTCAGAAGTAGTGAAAATGGGCTTCCATCTAATATATGGAATACATTTTTTTTTATTGTTTTGTTTATTCCTCTGCTATTCTTTTTAATTAGAATATCAATTGATTTTCCATTGTCAAGAATAACTACGTTCCAATCAGCAGAGCCTGGAATGTTAAGTAGACTTAATTTTTTTATATGGAACCCATAACAATGTTAATATTAAAATGTCATCAGTCTCGCTGAGATACATAATGAGCATGAAATGAACATATTTTGTTTTTATCCCCCTCTTTTTGCAGATCCAATTTAAATTACAAATGTTCTTGATAAAAATTGCACAGACTAATTTGGATATCACAGACAATTATTTCCAGTTTGTTGTGTTAAAAAAAAGACCTCCAAAAATTGAAAAAATTTGGAGAGGACTTTCAAACTGAGTGCAATGGGGCTGAAACATTCCCCACCCTCATGGGTCCATCAAGAGGGGCCATTTAAAAAAGCCAAATGCTCCTCCTTTTGAAGTGGCTTCTCTCCCTGGGGAGCAAGTCTAGATGGTTTCATCTTTATCAATTTTCTCCTCTGAATATGTATATTCTAGGGCAAAACAGCCTTGTTTCAAGAGAACTTGTATCCATTTCAGAGGCTTCATTGTCATATGACTTGTTTACTATAGAACAATAACATCCACAAAATGTGTTAATTTAAGAATTGGTTTTGTTCTGCTTTAAATTAACATTCTGACTTTATCTAAATGAACTTTGATGTGTGATTCTGTAAGCTGTGAATAAACTTTGCTGTGTTTCCTAATGCAAAGCGATGTATTTCATACCGGCTTGATGGGTTCTCAAAAACCCATGGCAACGGGGTTACTTGAGGTCTGCTGCACTGAAAATGGTATTGTCACTACACAGAGATGAAACAGAATGGCTTTTCATGTGGATATGGTTATACGCATAGAAAAATACTTTTATCCGTACACTAATGCCTGAAAAGCAGGGAGAAAATCAGAACAAGTGGGTAATAAACTCGTCTGAGTGTTTTCCTAGAGTTTCTCTGCAGTGTGCATTTTGCATTACAGAATGCTCAACTGTAGTAATTATACCTATAATTAAAGTACGTCTTAGATGCTCATTTCTTCATGGCAGGGTCTATCTTTTTATTAGCTGATCATATAAACTCATTTATATTTGCTTATTATGTAGCACCCCAGAACAATAAGGCTACTGATTCATTGCTAGCTACTGCAATAAATAAAAGCTATTAAGAGACTTTGTGGTTGCAGCCGCAGATCATCAAGAGGATGTTACAATTAATGGAAAATCAGAAAAAGTGGGATAATTTTCTGCTGCTTCCTGTCCTTAGTGTTTCCCATCTCTGTTGTAGGGTTCAGTTTGCTTTTAAAGTAAGGCCAGATAACTGGCGTAGGGTCACCTAAGCTTGGATTTGTGTCATCTGGCTGCGGTTGTCAATAATAGAGTGGGGGGTTGCGGCATCTGGATTATTTTGCCAGCCAAGAGTGATTTTGGAAAGCAATCAGGAGAATGCTTTTGAGATCAGGACATGCGTTAGCCAATTGACATCAGGGCAATGGCACAGGGGAAGGGTCTGGAGAACAAGTCTTATGAGGAGCAGCTGAGGGAACTGGAATTGTGTAGTCTGGACAACAGGATGCTGAGGGGAGGCCTTATCAATCCCTACAGCCACCTGAAAGGAAATGGCCTTAAGTTGTGTCAGGGGAGGTTTAGATTGGACATAAGGAAAGATTTTCTTTACTGAAAGTCATAAAAATTTAGAACAGTCTGCCCAGGGAAGTAATGGAGTCTCCAGTCCTGAAAATGTTCACAAGACTTGTAGAGGTGGCACTTTGAGGAATGGTTTAGTAGGCACAGTGGTGTTGGGCTGCCAGTTGGACTGGATGATCTTAGAGGTCTTTTTCAACATTAGTTGTTCCACGATTCTATGATTCTATATCTGAAATGACATCAGCTCTCCAGTTCAGCAGAAACAGTCTGGTGATGGGAGTCCAGAGTGGACAGAGAGTCTTCAGAGCAGAAGTATGAGTATTTACCGTTTATTTCCCATGACACATTGGCCAGTACAAGACTCTGTGGTTTGGTAAAAGAAAAGAACAGGAATCACTGTAAACATTTGATCCTTTATTGATTCAAGGCTGTCACCAATTCTTTTTTTATGCCAATTTCCCGGCCATGGGGGAGAAGAATTGAGAGCACTGGAGAAAAGGGAGCAGAAAAAGACATCAAGGTCTGACCAGACAGAGACGTAAAGCTGACTGATATTCTTAGAAAGTATCTGCCAGGTAGAGACAGCAAAGTGCCATTATTCATTGAGTGGGTGGCTATCTTTAGCCCGTGCTACTATATCATTATGTCTTCTTGTTGGAGGATGACGTCTTTGTGCATTTGAACTTCTTATTTAACCAGATTTTGTCTCTCTGTTTTAGAAAGGAAAACAGTCTTCTTCTCCTCTCTGCAGAAAATAGACTTGGATTTGTATTCCACTGTAGATCAAGAAATGGTACATCCTCTCTGCTGTATATAGCTTAAGATATACATATCTTAAGATACATATGTATATATCTTACATAAGATATATAAGATAATGTAGGCTCTGTCAATCCAGTCCCGAATGATTATTTATAACAGACTTCCGAAAAGATCAATTTTTGGCCTTTCACTGTCAAACATTTTCCCTCAATTAGTTACCAGGAGTAAAATATAACCATCGTTTTCAGATATGTTACTACACCCAGGGGAGATGAAATAAGGAGGACGGGATTGTCAGTGTGGTGTCACACGAATCATTAGGTAAACTGTGTTCAGACAAATAGCAAATATCTTAATGAGGTCAAAATTCTACATATATCTAAGAGCAATGCAGACAGATAAGTCACACATCAGGGGATGATCCTACAGGTTAACATATAAAGCGGATTGATTCCTTATAGGGTTTATATAAGCCAGTATCTCTGAGAAAGTCTCATGGCAGATCAGCAGCCACATATGAGCTCCTACTCCAGTGCAGGGCCCAGAAAGGACTAATGTGATTCGTTTAAATTAACATCCTGACTTTATCTAAATGAACTTTGATGTACCGACTCTGTAAGCTGTGAGTAAACTTTACTCTGTTTCCTAATGTAAAGGGATGTATTTCATACCTTGAGGCATATACGTGGACCCTCAGTTTGGCCCCAAGATTGTGTTAAATCTGTGGTTGTCACTGGTGAGGTTATGGCCTGGGTTAAAATGGAAAGTTGATACATTGGACAAGATTCAGAGAAAGGCTATGAGAATTATTGAAGGATTGGATGTGGCTTAAAATAAAAAGAACACAGTGTGTTTATCAAAGAGAAGGTCAAGAAATTGTTAAATTAGTCTGTAAAATTTGACATCAGCACCAAACTATTTGGCCAAGTCAACAAAGGCATGACAGCATTTATCTGGAAAATTAAACTAGATAAATTCAAAGGAGAAAACTGATTCAAGTTTTTTCTTAATATTAAATATAATCTATGGATATAAGTGTTTGAAGGGTTACAGAGCATAATTCACCATGGCTAATTTCTTAATCAGGACAGGAAGCATGTTAGAACTCTGTGAGAAAACAAATAAGTGTTGACTCCTGTAAATGAGAGAATCCAGAGGAGGCTCACGAAGTTGGTGAAGGGTTTAGAGGGGAAGCTGTATGAGGAGCAGATAAAGTCAGTTGGTCTGTTTAGCCTGGAAAAGAGGAGATTGAGGGGAGATCTCATTGCAGTAGGCAGCTTCCTCAGATAGGAAGGAGGAGGAGCAGGTACTGAGCTGTTCTCTCTGGTGACCAATGCTGGGACCCAAGGGAATAACAGGAAGATGCTCCAGGGGAGATGGAGCTGTGTCCTGAAGCACCACATCTACACACTTTTTGAACGCCTCCAGGGATGGCGACTCTACTGTTTCCCTGGGCAGCTTCTTCCAAATTTTCACCATGCTTTCAGTAAAGAAATGTTTCCTAATGCATAATCTAAACCTCCCCTGGCACAACTTGAGAACAATTCCTCTTATCCTGTCACTTCTTACTTAGGAGAAGAGATCAGCTTCCCCCTTGCTACAACTTCCTTTCAAGAGCTGTAGAAAGCAATAAGGTCACTGCTCAGCCTCCTTTTCTTTAGGCTAAGCAAACCCAATTCCGTTAGCCATTCCTCATAAGACTTGTGCTCCTGACCCTTCACGAGCTTTCTTGCCCTTGACTGGACATTCTTCAGCAACTCAATATTTTTCTTGTATTGAGAAACCCAAAAATGAACATAGTATTTGAGGTACAGCCTCACCAGAGACAAATAAAGGAACAGAATCACTTTCCTGCTCCTACTAGCCACATCATTTCTGATACAAGCCAGGATGCTATTGGCCTCCTTGGCCGCCTGGGAACACTGCTGGCTTATGTCCAGCCATTCATTCCCAAGCCTGGAGTGCTGCATGCGGTTGGTGTAGCCTCACCTTCAGTACTTCATGCAGTTCTTGGCTCCACAATTTAAGAACTATCCTTGAATGCATCTAGAGGAAGGTAACAAAGCTGATACAATGGATGGAAGGCATGTCCTATGCGGAGCGGCTGATGACTTCAGTCTTGTCTAGTTTGGAGAAAAGAAGGCTGAGAGGTGACTGCACTGCTCTCTACGGCTTTTTGAGGAGGGGAAGTGGAGAGGGAGAAGCTGAGCTGTTCTCCCTGGATTTCAGGGATAGGACCTGTGGCAATGGTACAAAACCTTGTCAGAGGGGGGTGGGGATGGGGAGGCTTAGTCTGGAAATTAGGAAGCGTTTCTTTCCCAGAGGATGGTCAAACACCGGAACAGGCTTTCTAGAGAGGTGGTTGGTGCCCCAAGCCCCTGTCAGCGTTTAAGAGGCATTTGGACAATGCCCTTAATAACATGCTTTAACTTAGCCATGGACTGGCCAGGCAGATGGGCTAGATAATCATTGTAGTTTATTTCCAATGGAAATATTCTGTTCTATTGTATAGTATCCTTTCCCTTTCCCTTTCCCTTTCCCTTTCCCTCCCCCTCCCCCTCCCCCTCCCCCTCCCCTCCCCCTGAATGCTGAAGACTCCAAAACTGAACATATTATTCCAGGTGAGGTCTCATGAGAGCAGAGTATAGGGGCAGAATCATCTCCCTCAACTTGCTGATCACACAGCAGGTCAGAGTCTTCTGACTGTTAGGTCAATGTTTCACGAGATAGAACAGTAGAGGTCTGGGGAGCATATTGGTCTCTGGGTAACCTGCTCCTACTAGCACAGTGACACTCTCAAAGAGGTTCTTTGAAATTCAGAAGTTTCCTCCAGACCTAGGAATAGCAGAACCGGTATCTGAGCAAGAAGTACATCAGGAGGCAGGGTTAAAGGGGATGATGAGTTGTCTTTCATGGTCTCAGCATCTCCTGCTCACTCAACAAAATACACTGGCATGGCTGTCGACCTCAAAACAGCTCTACAGTCAGGCATACCATGGATGGAGAAAGGTTGGGATGAAGTATATGGGCCCTAACAACCATCTAGGAAGTTTTCTGACCCATCTGGCCCTGGTGAAAATGGATCCCCAAGCTTCACCTTTGCACTGATGATTTCTCTGCCCCAGTTCTTCAGGATTTTTTTCTGTTCTTCACCCCAGTTCTGTCACATAATTTATGCATAAATTTATTTATCTCTCTCACCCATAAAAAAAGGCATAAACCAAATCATTTTGTCAGAAAAGGGCCCAAGTAGACACTGTCCTGCCTCTGAGTGACCAGACTTTTAACATGGGCAGAGCATAAGTAGAGAGTGAGCACAGGAGGACAGTTTTACCTCTAGGCTCACACTATTTAGTCATTTTTATCCCTGAGTTTCCAGAGATAGAGGTTCTTTTTGTGTCCTAGCAGCCTTTGATGGATTTATCTTCCAGGACCTAGCCATTTATTCCATGAACTCAGCTAAGCTTTTAGCATTCATCATATCCTAGGACAGCTTAACTACACTTTGAACAAAGAAACACCTGCTTTGGTTTCTTCTGATTCTTCCTCCTGAGGACCTCTCTTCATGACACTGGAGAAAACAGAACAATTAACCCTTACCTTTTGTTTCCAAGACACTCATCATATAATCCATCAAACAAAATAACTTCCAAAATGGCAAATTATTTGCTTAGTGAACTCTGCAGGCCTGGCAAGTGCATTTGAGCTTTCTGTGTGAAACCTTTTCCTATGGCTCTTGGAAAACCCTGCTGTCAAGATTTGGTGAAAACTAGCAGAAACTTGCAAGGAGAAATAGAATTAAGGGAAACACAACCCAGACTACCATTAAAAAGTGATGCATCTCTGTCACAGTGACGATCAAGTGCCTGTTTACCTGCCAGAATATGTTTTTCATGTCTCTGACGTAAAAGATTGGCACTTGGAAAGCTGTAGTTGTTAAAAAATAACATACCTGTCAGCAGCTCTGAATCAACTTGATGGAGCTAATAGAACAGCTTACTAGGGAAACACAAACTCAAATCAAAGCCTCAGGAAAGTAAATCATGGAGATACTGGCAGGCTGTAAGGGTCACTGGGTGTGTCAAAGAACTGGAGACTGACAGGGACATTTTTGAGGTCTAGAAAACATGACCTGATGTGATATCACAGTCTACTGACCCATAAGTGTCTCACACCCCAACCTGGAGGTGAGTGAAAATAAATTCATAGAATCATAGAATCAGTAGGCTGGAAAAGACCTTTGAGATCATCAAGCCCAACCGTACCTGTCCACTTCTGAACCAGATCCCTAAGCACTTGATCTACCCATCTTTAAACACCTCCAGGAACGGTGACTCAACTACCACTCTGGGCAGCCTCCGCCAGTGCCTGAGAACCCTTTCAGTGAAGAAATTTTTCCTGACTCCAATCTGAACTGCCCTTGTACAACCTGAGGACATTTCCTTGGATTCTATCACTTGTTGCTTGGGAGCAGAAACCAACACCCACCTTGCTACAATCTCCTTTCAGGGAGTTGTAGACAGTGATGAGGTCTCCCCTCAGCCTCTTCTTCTCCAGGCTAAACAACCCTCAACACTTGTAGGACTTGTTCTCCATCACCTTCATCAGCTTTATTGCTCTTCTCTGGGCACACTCCATGACCTTAACATCTTTCCTGTAATAAAGGGCCCAAAACTGCAGAGAAGATTTGAGGTGTGGCCTCACCAGTGCCGAGTATAGGGGCACAATCACTTCCCAGGTCCTGCTGGCCACGCTGCTTCTGATACAAGTCAAGATGCCATTGGCCTTCTTGGCCACTGCTGGCTCATGTTCAGCCACTGTCAACCAACACCTCCAGGTCCTTCTCTGCCAGCCAGCTTTCCAGCCACTCTTCCTCAGGCCTGGAGTTCTGCACAGGGTTGTTGTGTCCTAAGTGCAGAACTCTGCCCTCTCTTTAGACAGAGATCTACTGTTACTACTGCTTCTTTCTTTTCTTTTGAACACTCAGTGTCAGAGCATTCAGACATTTGAAAGCATGGATTTTGGTGGCTTTGCAGCCTGACAAAAAAAAAAGTTTAAATCTCCTCTTTTGATGTGTAAGAGAGAAAAACATCTTTTTATTGTCCCAGGGCAAGAGTTGCAGGGTCAAGCAGACATTGTTCTTCTTTGTGGGTTGATTCTGAGGAGGTCAGAGAGGGTTCTTGGATCCCGCCCCAGTTCCCAGGCTCGGTATTGCTGCCTGCCAGGTCTTAGGCATGTAAACTTCCTAGTGAAGGGGCAAATCCTCTAACTGCCTTCAGCAGGCTTTGAAGCAGAGGGCCTTAATTGCATGGTGTCTTGGGCTGCCTGTCAGTGCTGACAATAAGTGGGTGTAAAACACGCTGCTTATTGATGGGATGAACACGCCTGTCTCTGGCAGGACATAACTGGATGATTGCTTTCCAAACAAGGACGACTATAAAAGCACAGCTGCTTCCCCCAGCCAGGGCAGAGCAACTACACTTTGTCAGAACCAGAATTAAAGGGATGCAGCAGGACTCCATCAGCTGTGCTGATTTACCCGCCCGCCTGGAGGGCCTGGAGCAAAGGGCTGAAGCAAAATCGATATCCTGAATGAATGAGCACAATTGATTTGGGCAAACATTGAGTTGAGGGGGGTGGCTTCCTCCTCCAGGACAACCATTTGGGTTGCTAAATTGTAATTACAGGGTTTTGGCCAAATGAACATTGCACTGTCAGAAATTACCAGTCCAGAGTCCTGGCTTCAAAACAGCCTTCCAGCCTTTCCTGTTGCTAACTGGAAAATGATCATTTGCAAAAACACATGTTCCTTGTGCATGCACACAAACACAAACAAGTATGTTTTGCTTCAAGTATTTCATCATCGAGATTATTTTGTTTTAAAACCCACCCTGTAAGGTTCTCCATGTCCTAGCACCTACGCAGATCACTTAATGACCGTTTGCAGTCTTCTGCCTTCATGAATAGTGGCTTTTTTCAGGCATTCCAGATGATTGCACTGATTGAAAGGTCTGCTTTTTTGCCACTCCTGTGCATCCCAGCTTCTTACAGGGTATCTGAAACACACCGAAACAAAAAGCAACAAAGGAGTTTGAAAGAACAGCCAGAGTAAGAAGTGGACGAGAAAACTGTTACCCAGTTCTGTGTCCCTCAAAAATGGGTCTAATCTGAACACAAGCCACATGGCACATATGTGTGGACATAACTCAGTGAACCAAAACATGAGAAACTTGACAAAGGACGTGAAGAACATAAAGAAGCCACCAAGACCATAGTTGCACAGAGGGATGGAAGGATGAGGGGATATTTAAATGTCATGGCAGGAGGTGTGTAAAATCTAGAGAATCCATGGGGGCAAGTAATTAAGACAGAACAAAGGCTGCTTATTGGAATCACAGAATCATAGAATATTTTGGGTTGGAAGGGACCTTAAAGGTCAGCCAGTTCCAGCCCCCCTGCCAGGGGCACAGACACCCTTAACTTGATCAGGTTGCTCAAAGGACATTGAAGCTGATATCCTCTTCCTGATCATTAGAAAGAGGAAACTGGTTTGGCTTAAAGATCTTTAGTGCTTTTATATGGGAAAATCTGAGATACAGTGTATTTGCTGTGGGAAGGCAGAATTCAAAGACAGGAGCTGAACACCCTTCTCCTGACTTTGAATATGTGGGCTAGAGATTCACTATAGCTTTCATAGTGCCAGGCACACTCACAAGGCTGTAGGCACCCCAGCTGGATGTCATCCCAGGGTGTTTACTGGGAAATTTCCAGGCAAATATCAGCTCAATGTTTCCACACTTTGAGTCTGCTCAACACACAAGCAGAAAGAACTCTAACTGTGCATGCGAAGTTTGAAACCCTGCATAGAACGATGAAACCACTGTGTTATTATAACTCAGGCTTATCTCTAGATAAGTTCAATTCATGCCTGGAGGGAGCACAGGGGAAACATGCCTAGAACAAGATCTAGAAGAGATCTTCTGCTGGTCCTGCACACTGGAATTTGCCAACTTCATGTTGCTGTTCATAGAATCATAGAATGGTTTGAGTGGGAGGGATTCTTAAAGATCATCCATTTCCAACAATCCTGTCATGGGCAGCAACACCTTTCACTAGACCACGTTGCTCAAAGCCTCATCCAAACTCACCTTCAGCACCTCTGGGGATGGGGTACCCCGGTTTCTCTGCGTAACATGTGCTAATGCCTCACTGCCTTTACAGTAAAGAATTTCTTCCTTATATCTCATCTAAATCTCCCCTCTTTCAGCTTAAAGCCATTACCCCTCATGCCATCCCTGCACTCCTTGACCAAGAACACCTCCCCAGCTTTCCTGTAGACCCTTTCAGTACTGAAAGGATGCTATAAGGTCTCCCCAGAGCCTTCTCTTCTCCAGGCTGAACAACCCCAACACTCTCTTAGCCTGTCCTCATATGGGAGGTGCTCCAGACCTCTGATGATCTTTGTAGCCCTCCTCTGGGCTTGCTGTTCCTGCTATGTTCTCATAACCTTATTTTCTTGTCCAGTATTCCCCATATTTTGTGTAGAATGAGAATGAAAGCTGTGGGAAGAACTTGTTTTCTCTGTTTAAGCTATGCCAGTTGCTGTGTGACTCTGTGTCCATCTTCTTGAGCATTAGATAATAGAATTAGAATTAGATAATAACTAATGTAGTGTCTGAATGCAGTCATGAAAGAATCAGAGGAAGAGAAATAGGAAAAGGACGAACTATGTGCAACACAGCAATAATTGCAACCTGGCAAAGAGGAGCTCAGGTTTTATCATGACAGGCCAGGTCATAGCTGGAACACAGCCCAAGGAGAAAGGATATTCAAAGGCAAGGAATGCTTGCAGGGATCTTGGCATGCTGTCCAAGGTTACCTGTCTTGGACTCCTTAGCTAATAGAGGCACCTTAAACTTCTTAAGAAAGCTCAACATGCCTGATTTTCTACCCAGGTACTGGGTTTTTCTGCTGAAAAATGCCAGAAACTGAGCTGCTTTAGACTTGCATTTCTTGACCCTTCATGGGAGGGGACATTCTTCTTAAACAGTTCCTTTCACTGTCCACAGGTTGGGCTCAAGAAATGAAAGAAGCTGAAATAGGGTCAATATTTGTACATTGCAGACTTGAGAATAAAACAGTAGTTTGTTCCATCCATCCACCCACTTATCCATAACACACAGAGGCTACTCAAAGTGTCCACATCATAAACAATGATAGGCTAGTCTATCTATGCTACCTTTCATCAGTCTGCCTCCCCTTCCATACATACAAACAATCTTTTAACACTTTTGGTTGACAGCTGCCTGAATACCAGTCAGCAGTGGCCCAGGTGGCCAAGAAGACCAATGGCATCTTGGCCTGTATCAGAAACAGCATGGCCACCAGGACCTGGGAAGTGATTGTGACCCTGTACTAAGCATTGGAGAGGCCACACCTCGAATTCTTTGTTCAGTTTTGGGACCCTCATTATAAGACATTGAGGTCCTGGAGTGTGTCCAGAAAAGAGCAATGAAGCTGGTGAAGGGGCTGGAGAACAAGTCTTATGAGAAGCAGTTGAGGGAACTGGGAATCTTTATCCTGGAGAAAATGAGTCTGAGGAGAGACCTTCTCACTGTCTACAGCTCCCTGAAAGGAGGCTATAGTGAAGTGGGTGTTGTTCTCTTCTCCTAAGTAACAAGTGATAGGATGAGAGGGAATGTCCTCAAGTTGTGCTAGGGCAGTTTCAGGTTGGACATGAGGAAAAATTTCTTCACCAAAAGGGTTATCAGGCACTGGCAGAGGCTGGTTGAGTCACCATTCCTGGAGTTGTTTAAAAGATGGGGAAATGAAGTGCTTACAGATATGGTTTAGAAGTGGACAGTTACAATTGGGCTTGATGTTCTCAAAGGTCTTTTCCAACCTAAAGATACTATGATTTTATTTCCTATTACAGAGACGGGGATCTTTAAAAGCAAGACCAGTCTCTGGGGTGTGTGCTGTTTTACAGACTAGTTTTCCTGACATGTTTCACTGAGTCAGTGCTGATTCACTTCAGCACAGCTCTCCACGGACTCAGATCCTGTGGAATACCCTATGACATGGGAATGGAAATGAGTTCTCTAATTCAAAGTTATCTGAGGGAGAATGATTGATGGTGAGTGAGGGCTTTGCTGGGAATTACCAGTGTCTGCTGAGTGGACCTCAAAACTAGTAATAAAAAAGAGAAAGTGTGTGACAATAATTAAGGAGAAAGATTTAGAGATGGAGAGATCTAGTAGACAGCCTAAGACTGATAAAAGAATTATCCAACTGTAACAAGCAGACTAAGCCTCCTGAGGAACAAAATGAAATGTAATAATAAGATAGGTATGAGAAGGAGAGAAGGGAATTGTGAAGGTTGTTATAGCTGAAATATTTAGTGTATCTTAATACATATCAGTTCTTTTATATTCTTCAGGATATATGTCTGGGACTTCATCATCCCATCATCATAGAATCATAGAATGGTTTGGATTGCAAGGCACTTTAAAGATTACCCAGTTCCAAACCCAAGCCATGGGCAGGGACACCTCTTACTGGATCAAGCTGCTCAAGACCCCATCCAACCCGGCCTTGAACACTTTCAGGGAGAGGGCATCAACAACTTCCCTGGGCAACCTGTGCTGTTGCCTCACCACACTCATCATGAAGAATTTCTTCCTAATGTCTAGTCTAAATCTTCTCCTCTCTCATTTATAGCCATTCCCCCTCATCCTATCACTCCATACCCCTGTAAATAATCCCGCCTCAAATGTCTTGTAGGAACCCTTCAGCTACTGGAAGGCTACTCTAAGGTCTTCTTCTCCAGGCTGAACAACCCCAACTCTCTCAGCCTGTCCTCATAGCAGTTGAGTACCAGGACAACAAGGGACACACTTAAAACATGGAATATTGTCCCTATGGATTCTTTTTCAACCACCTGTGCATGAAAGAGGTAGGTGGAAGAAATACAGAAGCATTGGCGAGGGTTTCAATGCCAGCATCCTCTGCCTACCCCCTCCTGAACCTTTCTGCTTAGGGATTCAGCTGTCAGAATTTAGCTGATGTCCATGGCCGGGCAGGATGAAAGAGGATGGACTCCATCTGGACAGGTGGAACAAGCCAGTTGGCTCGACACAATAGAAAAATGGGATTATGGCGTTTCCCTCTGTCACAGTGATATAGAGAGGAAGAGCAGAGCAGGAACTATTTAATTAAATACTTGATCAGAATTTTTTTTTTGCTAAGGTAGCTTCTTCACTTTTATCTTGAAAATGTCTGAGTTCTGAAAGAAAATGAATTTGTGTTTTATTCCAATGGTGTTTTCAAAGTGGAAAAAATTAATTCTGGACATTCAGAAACATTATAAAATGTGAATTTTTGAGATTTTAACTGAAAAAAAAGCTAATTCCCTAAACTGCTCCACTGTATTTTTTAAAAAAATATTCAGAGATACACAGTCATTGCAGTGACTGGAACTGGAGCTGCAAGGTATATAGTTTGGGAAGACTGACCAAGGAAATCAGTCAGTTCTTAAACTGCCCTTGGGAACTTTTCCCTGCCTGAGAACTTATCATCTCCTGGAAATGACTCCAGCTGTGCACAAAATCACCTTCTAGTGAAAGGCAACCCTGCCCATGGCACGGGGCTTGGAACTGGATGATCCTTAAGGTCCTTTCTAACCCAAACCATTCTACGATTCTATGATTCCAAATTAGTGAGAAGGCATCGTCCTTCTCTTCCTCCTTGTACTCTATAAGACTTCGCAATCTCTCCCTGGCAGTCACCTCCAGTTATGGTCCTCCTTCTGTAGTTCCTATCATAGTTCTCCTCCTACAGCCCACGGAACAACTTTTCTAGATGATTTTTACTGGTTTGTTATAAAGCCCATCACAGGAGTCATTAGACTGGCATGCTGAAACTTTTCAAGAGAAAATCTCATGAGAGGAATAGAAAAAAGAAAACAAGTGAAAAACCAGCCGAAAAGCTACTAAAGTTTTTTGTCAGAATGTTTTTCCTTGTTTCCCATCACAATTCTTTTTCAGGGATGGCAACTTGCTCCAAGAAAAGTGGAAGAGATTCATCCCACCATTACTCAGATCCATACAGAAGGGTATATATGCCCTGGAGCATGGGAATGAAGTGGAAAAGTTTGTGTGATCTACAGGTGAACTCTGAAAGCTGGGAATAATCTACCTTGTTTTTGAGGTTGCCATTCTTATTTATTTCAGTGTTTATGCAGAGTGCATTCCATCTGTTTATCTGAACAAAATAAGCAAGAGTGATTTGATTAAGCAAATAAAGCCTTTCAAAAGAGGAAAAACAACCCAACACAATTGTTAACAGTTCTTTAATCCAGCAGAGGGAAGGGCAACAAGAGGCAATGCTTGGAAGCAAGGTTAGAAAAATTCCAATGACAAACAAGGCAAACATTTCAAATACATCTAGACATGACTAATTATATATTAAAAAAAAAAGATTCTCAGATGATTTTTTTCTTTTCTTCATGTTTTTAAATCAAGGGAGATGTCTTTATAGATCAGCTTCAGTCAAACTCACAAAATCGGACTGATGATGGGCAAATGGGGTGACAGTACCTCAACCTGTCATGCTGTCAAGCAGTTAAGAAGTTATAGCCCTAAACACTAAGAGCTGGGTTCACCTTAATTAACTTACCATCTATAAATTAGGTGACTCATTCTAGATAAATGTCTGTGCTCATTCTGTAGTAGGTAAAGAGAAATCACTTCCAGATGGTGATTTACCTTACACTAATTTGGCAGCTATCTTATCTGAGATGAATCCTCCTCGGAAGGCCTTTATATTTCTCCTTTAAGTACTGAGACCTCACAAATAAATGAAATTAAACATCTTATTTGAGAGAATAAAGCTTCATAAGATGTATCCTTTCAAGAGACAAAGAATTTGCTCTGATCTTCTAATATGATTATTTGCCTTCCTGTCCAAGTTGGATCATGGTTTCATAGATCATTAAGACAGAATAATGAAAGTGAGATGAATAAAGGGAAACCCAGTATTTTGGATGTCATTATTCAGAACTTTAAAAAATACAGAGTGCTTTGGGATCATTCTGGGAAGAGGAACTTCAAGGATATTGAATCATTTCATTTAATTATCTAGATGTCAGTCATGGCACTCTTGTTAAAACTTCAAACAGGCTTTTAGTATAAACACTCATTAAACCCACAGAAGAAAAATGGATAATTGTGATCAGTGTTAGAAAGAGTTAGATCTTTTCTGTGTCCTTAATTACTTATGCAGTCAGCAAATGATGTTACATTTCCACACATTCCCTTTATGAAATGTCCAAAGATGATCTCAGCTGCCTCTATTTTTTTGTACTTGGAAACATTACAAGGAGTTTATGCTGTCTGTACAATCGCCTATAAAGACCAATCCACTAGAGAAGTTAAAGTCAACAACTAAACAGAGTTTGAAAGGTTTAATAACTTTTATGCTTTGTCAATAATTTGAGCTGGCAATATGTGCTTGCAGCCAAGAAAGTCAACTGTATCCTGGCAGGCATCAAAAGAAGTGTGTCAAGCAGGGCAAGGGGGGAGATTCTTCCCATCTACTCTGCTCTCATGAGAACTTACCTGGACCCCTGTGTTCAGTTCTGGAGTACTCAACACAGAAAAGACATGGATCTGTTGGAGCAAGACCAGAGGAGGCCACAAAGATGATCAGAGCATCTCCCATACAAGGACAGGATGAGAGAGCTGGGGTTGTCCAGCCTGGAGAAGAGAAGGCTCTGGGGAGACCTTATAGCAGACCAGAGAAGCTGTGGATTCCCCATCCCTGGAGGTGCTCAAGGCCACAATGCTTTGAGAAACCTGATGCAGTGGAAGGTGTGCCTATCCACAGAAGGGAGGTTGGAACTGGAAGAAATTTAAGGTCCCAATACAGACCATTCTATGACTGCATGATTCTATAATTTGATGTTTCTGAAGGATTTAGGTGCTCTGCCAAATTTTGCAGATGAAAGGTGGCTCTTCAAACATTCTTAAAGTAAGGTATTCTGGTGACTATATTGCAAACTTTCCAGCTTGGACAAGACTCAGACAAAACATGCCCTGATGAGTATAGGGTGATATTGTGTGCTCAATTAATCCATTTTGTTAATGCTTTGCCAAATATGTTCTGCTTAGCTGCCTGTGAGGTATTGTGCAAACAGAGAGCAAACGTGGGAAAGGGTATTCCCTGAGAGGGGTGCTATAAATGCAAAAGAGAAGCTGAGCAGGGCCAGCAAATTCCTTGAAGACCTGCGTACAAAAAATGACACAGACATTATTTTGCCATAGAGGAAAGTATTTGCAATGGACATAGCCTAAGCCATCTTTGTTTTTGTTGTTGCTGCCTGCAGACACCAGCAAGAACAGAATCACAACAACCAACAAATGTTCTTTGGGACTGGGTGATATTTTTTACTCCACGTGACTGATGGGACCATTTTGTCTGACTGTTACGCCCATCCATGCAAGGTTTGCTGGTGTTGTGGGTGTGATAGGAAGATTATTTTTACCTTACAGATGACAGTGTACAGTGATGGCCCTCACCAGGGAAATACTGGTGGCATGGATATCATAAAATCATAGTGTCCTGAGTTGCAAGGGATCCACAAGGATCATGGATTCCAACTCTTGTCCCTGCACAGGACAACTTTTTATTATTGCCTTTAAGTTGTCAGGGAAAGATAGATGTTCAGGCCATGTAATATCAGCATGGACAATCACACTACCTAAGACATAGAGCTAGTTTTAAGATCTGCTGGCTTTCGATGTCTACTTTGTGACCAACCATATTTAATAACACAAACTATATTGACAAATTCTTGCTTCCTCAGTTTACTTCTGCAGATTTAGAGGAATAAAGAAAATGTCAGTGAGAAAATAATGTTCATCTACCACAAGCATACGCAGCAGTGAAGGTGTTTCATTGGAGGTCTGGAGCACCTCCCATATGAGGATGGGCTAAGATAGTTGGGGTTATTCTGCCTAGAGAAGAGAAGTTTCTGGAGAGGTTTTATAACAGCCTTTCTGTACTTAAAGCAGGCTACAGGAAAGATGGGGAGGAGCTCTTTATCAGGGAGTGCAGTTATAGGAAGTTGGGTAAGGTTTTTCAACTGAAAGAGGGGAGATATAGACTAGATATTGGAAATAAACTTTTTCTTGTGAGTGTGGTGAGGCACCGGGACAGGTTTCCCAGGATAGTCTTTGATGCCCCATCCTTGGAGTTGTTCAAGACCAGGCTGGATGAGGCTTCAAGAAACCTAATCCAGTGGAAAGTGTCCCTGCCCATAGCAAAGGTGTTGGAACTGTATGATCTTTAAGGTCCTTTCTAATCCAAACCATTGTATAATTGTATGATTCTATGAAATCTGGTTGTACTTAGCCAGGGTTTGTAAATTAAGTTGTGTTGCCTGAATAAGCAATGGAATGGGAGTAAGCAAGACAGGGCTATTCTAGAGCAGTCTACCCTAGCTTGGCATCTTGTGGAAGTGCAGGGTCTGCAACGAGTGATGCACATTCTACCTTGCAGCCTCTCCCAGTGGCTTTTGAGCAGCACAGTAACCCTTAATGTAGACTGCTACAAATGACTCACAGCGAGATGCACTTGTTAGCCAAAGAGATGACAGCATCTCCTTACCCTGAATGGCAGAGTTATTGGATTGAGACTTGATGGTCTTGTTGCCAAATCCCAGCTCCCTTATCTTGCTAATTACAGATGGAAAATAGTGGAAACTGCCCAGAGTAGTTTTCAATAAAAGTGGCTGTAATCTTTGATTAAACTTTCTTTGTTTCTCTGAGCTGCATGGCAGGAAATGCTGTCATAGCTCCATAATGTATCCTTTAAATCACAAAAAAAATAAAAAACTATTCTCACTTGGAAGGGGGCTCCTAGATCTGTGGCAAGCACTGAACCCTTAAGGGGAAATATTCCTTCCTGTTTTGGGGGTACAGTGGAATATGAAAATGAACAAGAGTAGAACAAAACAGAACAGAACAGAACAGAATAGAATAGAATAGAATAGAATAGAATAGAATAGAATAGAATAGAATAGAATAGAATAGAATAGAATAGTTATATGGGAAAGGACCTCTAAGATCACCCAGTACAACCATCAATACAATACCAACATACCTACTAAACCATGTCCCCAAATGCCACATCTACATGTTTTTTTGAACACCTCCAGGGAAGGACACTCCACCACTTCCCTGGGCAGCCTCTTCCAAAGCTTCACCATGCTTTCAGTAAAGAATTATTTCCTAATATCAAATCTAAACCTCCCCTTGTGCAACTTGAGGCAGTTTACTCTTGTCCTATCACTTGTTACTTGGGAGATCAGATTAGCATCCAACTCACTACAACCTCTTTTTAGAGAGCAGTAAAGTCTCTTCTCCACTTCCTTTTCTCCAGGTTAAAAGATCCCAGTTCCCTCAGCTGCTCATCAATATCTTCTTTGGGTATGTTGAGTACTCTGAAAGGTCAGTGAACTCTAGAAAATTTAAATGATTATGGGTATTTCCTTAAAAAGTCACCTGATCTGTGTTTTAACTTTGAGATCATTCCATTCCCAGGATCTAATTTCACCCTGTGTGATCACAGGACTGCTGGCTTTAGTTGTTGTATCATGAAGGCTGTGAGTTCTGGTGACAGACCCTTTGCTCCATCAATGACTTCTGCCTCAAATGAAGATCCGTTGGCACCAAAGGATGCTCCATGAGGCTTTGAGCAACCTGATCCAGTGGAAGGTGTCCCTGTCCATGGCAGGGTTTGGAACTGGATAAGCTCTGAAGTTCCTTTCAACCCAAACCATTCAAAGATTCTAAAATTCTAAGATTCTATGATTCTATGATTCTATGATTCTATGATTCTATGATTCTATGATTCTATGATTCTATGAAGGATGGCTTTGGCTGGCTTTCAAATGATGTGCTCCAGATCCAACAGTGGAGAACTGCATTAAAACAACATATGCTAAAAAAAGGAAGCCAGAGAGGTTATTAAATAAATTCATTATACATTTTTTAAATACCGTTGGTTTTAATCTATCTCATAACTTTTGAATGTTTGTTGCTGACCTAATTGTAAATACCTGGTTTACAAACATATGGATGCATATGGATTGGCATTACACAATCAGTATTTAATAACACTTTTACATGAAAATTTTTGAAAGATTCATGCTCCTTATAACACTGAGCAGTTTTCATCCAATCAGACACATTCAACATTGTTTACTTATAAAACCTCCTGTAGAGTTTCTTCCATCGTCATCTATGACTGATTTCCCCCTTCTGTACTTTTAAAGAGTCTGTAAGGCAGAGTTAATGGTTCTAGCTGGATGTGGGCAGAGTGATTGACAGAGGATGACAAGGTGCTTTAGCTGATTGTTAGTTACAGCTGATTATAAGTTATAAAAGAGGGTAAAATAGCTTGACTCCAAGGCACAAAAACCTCTTTTCGCAGGAGTCTGATGCAGAAAATGACCTCTTAACATAATGCATGGATGAGATCTTGTATTTCAGTTTTGCTTTTCTTCATGTAATTCTGTTTTCCTGAGATTTTTCAAAATAGCCAAGCTTCCCTGGACAGAACACTTAGGTGTAAAATGTGCTTTGATGTATATTCAGTGAGATATAGATGGGTTTTACACATTTATTGCAAACCCCAGGGTACTCATCTGGCTCTTTTGTAAACACTAGTTGTTGGAGACGTGGGATTACTTAAAAATCTGAGTTGGGGTTTTTAAAGGAAGTTTCTCACTGGTGAAAATAGCTTGAAAATGTGAAGTCAGTGCACGCAGAATCACAAAAAGAGACTGCTTGGTATATTAGTGACTCAGTAGCATCCCCTAGGTTTCAAAGCAGTAGTATGACTGAAGTAGAAGCAGTTAAAGTCAGGGACTCCAGAGCTGGTAAACCTGATGCAAGTGTCAGAAGAAGGATAAACAATCTATTAGGCCTTGAAATTAGCTCAAACCAGAACAGAAAACAGTCAGAAAATGCTCTCGTACTTGTAGCAGCTAAGAGTGGGCCAGAACAACAGACTTTTATTTCCAGTTCTTCCATGTATCATTTTTGTAGGCTATAACCTCTCTCTGCCTCAATTTCTTGATTTATATATATCAAAATGTGGAAGCAGGGACACTAATTCACTAAAGCATCGCATGGATTTGGGAAATGGACAATGAATCAGAGAATCATTAAGGCTGGAAAAGACCTCTAAGAGCATCCAGTCCAACCATCAGCCTGACATCACCCTGCCTACTAAACCATGTCCTGAAGTGTCATACGTACACATTTTTTGAACAGCTCCAGGGATAGAGACTCCATCACTTCCCAGAGAAGCCTCTTCCAGTGCTTGACCACTCTTTCAGTGGTATATAAGTAACCAGACTGCATCAGCTCTTCAGTCTGACATTCCTGCTGGTCCAGCTAGGTGTTCCTGCATGATTGGTCACCTGCCATCAGGAAGATGAAGCTCAGCTTTGATTCATATTTCCTGGCTTCCCCAGGCAGTTACTGGGAACCATGCGT
This sequence comes from Phaenicophaeus curvirostris, assembly GCF_032191515.1. Taxonomy (NCBI): domain Eukaryota; kingdom Metazoa; phylum Chordata; class Aves; order Cuculiformes; family Cuculidae; genus Phaenicophaeus; species Phaenicophaeus curvirostris. The sequence goes on along the minus strand of NC_091394.1, from coordinate 97,585,004 downwards.
GTGACCAGTGTAAGAACTCCAGGTAGAGCAGTTCCACTACAGTGGTGGTAGATCCACTGCTTATCCTGCATGTCATTGAAAAAGTGTTCTTGAAAACAATTTGAGAGATAACAGGAACTTGTTTGCTGTGAAGAACAGTATAAGCATATAAATCACAAAAGCAAATTGTGGAGAGCAAACAAGAATACAGAGTAAGTGATAGCATTTGAAAGTTAATAGGTGGATGAGCCTACAGGAAAAAATAGGCTTTAAAGCATAAGCAGAATCATAATGGAGTTGCAAGGCACCAAATGCATTTGTCCCCAGCGAGTCAGGCTGACTGAAACGAGATATTAAGGTGTGAGGAGAAGGGGTTTATTAGCTTCTGATAAACAAACAAGACAAGAAGTTTGTTGGGTGAACCTTGAGGCCCAAGAACTCGTCCAGACCCCTTCTAACTGCAAGATGCCTTTTGTCATATTCTTTGACTAGGGAAGCGTGAGAAAGCTGAATAGTAGTTCAACCGATGAATCTGGAGATCTTTTGGAAATACCTAGAAGCTCCAAACATGGACCAAGTCTCCATTGTGCAAGCGTTGTACACACATGTACAGAGAAAAAACAGCTTCTACCCCAGAAAAGATAATCATTGCATAAAAAGCAAAGGGGACATAAGTTTGCTAATAGATTTCTGTTACAGGCTTTATAATGATATGTAGGAATACAAATTTTGTGTTGTACAAATTATAGACTATAGGCTGCTGTAGGTACATTTTGTGCTATGTACATTAAGGCTTTGAATCTAAGGCTGAAATAAATATCAAAGGAAGAACAGGGAAGTATCTGTGGGATGCTTCATATAATGGGAAATCCTAGTTGATGTGGATGGTACAAGGTGTGCTGGGTTGCCTGTTGAAGAGATTCTTACACCCATTCAGGATCGTATTGGAGCCCTGACATCAATATAGAGTCATAGAATGGTTTAGGTTAGAAAAGACTCTAAAGATTGTCTAGTTCCACTCCCCTGCCGCAAGCAAGGACACCTTCCACTGGATCAGGTTGCTCAAATCCCCATCCAACCTGACCTTGAACACCTCTAGGGATGGGGCATCCATGACTTCCCTGGGTAAACTGTTCCAGTGCCTCACTATCCTTCTAGTAAAGAATTTCTTCCTAATACCTCTTCTAAATTTCCCCTCTTTCAGCTTAAAACCATTCCCTCATCCTATTCCTGCACTACCTGATAAAGAGCCCCTCCTCAGCTTTCCTGTCTTCATTCCCATTGCCTGTGCGAACTGATCTTCAGCCAGGCTATTGTCACAGCTCCCGTGGAGCCTATAGGGCAGAAACACCCAGACATTAGGGCTGCAAAAGCTGTTCTTAATTTAACACTGATGTAAAATTCATTGCTGCTTCCTCACTGCCATGAATTAATCTCCTTAATCATCTCTGCCAACTATCTGTGTCACTGTACAATTCAAGTACATATGGGCAGGGGGCAGAGGTATCTTCCGAAAGCAAAAGATGAATATAAGTTTTTTCTTTGTACCCCTCAGGGAGAGCCAAGAGGTTGAACACAAAGGGAAGAGAAGGGTAAAAATTAGCGTAAAAGGCAAAGATGGAACAAGAAATACATAGAAATGTGGCATGAATGCATTAATGCTGTAAATGAGACAGTCTCCGGTCACAAAACAGCATTCCCTGGAAATAGTCCAAGGTCATTGGTCCTGCCTCGAAAGGGAACGGGCTCATCACCTCAGTGACTCATTTGAGTAGTGAGGCAGGATATGGCCAAAACTGTGGTATTTAAGTGCTGGGAAACAATTTTAGGTCCCAGATCTAGAAATAACTGTGCTGTTTGAAGACCACTCCTTTTCAATAGGACTTCTGGACTTCTGGAGCGAGTCCAGAGAAGAGCAACAAAGCTGGTGAAGGGGCTGGAGAACAGGCCTTATGAGGAACGGCTGAGAGAGCTGGGGTTGTTTAGCCTGGAGAAGAGGAGGCTGAGGGGTGACCTCATTGCTCTCTACAACTACCTGAAAGGAGGTTGTAGAGAGGAGGGTGCTGGCCTCTTCTCCCAAGTGACAGGGGACAGGACAAGAGGGAATGGCCTCAAGCTCCACTAGGGGAGGTTTAGGCTAGATGTTAGGAAAAAATTCTTCACAGAAAGGGTCATTGGGCACTGGAACAGGCTGCCCAGGGAGGTGGTTGATTCACCTTCCCTGGAGGTGTTTAAGGCACGGGTGGACGAGGTGCTGAGGGATATGATTTAGTGTTTGATGGGAACGGTTGGACTCGATGATCCGGTGGGTCTCTTCCAACCTGGTTGTTCTGTGATTCTGTGATTCTGTGATTCTGCTCATCAGCTCACTCTTGCCTGCCTACCTGCTTAACTATTTCATTCTGGGTTTATATCTTGTCATATTGAGAGGTGAAATGCTATTTCAGAGGTTTCCTGACTCCTTCCCAAGAGCTTGTCCTGCCTTCCAGCAGACCTTTTTCTTTGTTTCTCCCACAGAAAATTTGCTACAGGAGTTTTTATCTCCTCAGCATACTATTCTTATTCTTCTTTTTTAAACCTTCTCTAAGTTCTATCGATTCTCCACAGACAATATGCCATCTGTATATCTTACCTCCATAGCTTCTTCTCATGTAAATGAGGATAAATGCTACTAATGAGTTTTGAAAGGAAATGACTCTGGATGAATGTGCAATGAGCAGGAGAAAGAGTCACTGGGAATCTCAATTAGTGATCGCCTGGGAAAATTGTGTGGTGAGGACAAGGCAGCTGGGGCAGTCCAGTAGCTACAAGAACAGGAAAGTGGGCTGGACTAGAATGGGATGTGGAATTGTTTTTTTATAGCAGACTTGCAGTACTTAATGGGGGCCTACAAGAAAGTGTGTGTGGGGGGTGTCTGGCTTTTTATCAGGGAGTGCAGGGATAAGATGAGAAGGAAAGGTTTTAAACTGAAAGAGGGGAGACATAGATGAGGTATTAGGAAGAAATTTTTTACTGTTAGGGCAGTGAGGCAGTGGCACAGGCTGCCACACTGAGTGCTGAAGCAGATTGCAGAGTGCTTATGTGTCCTTTTCCATTTTTCCTGCTGCAGAGAGGTAACCAGAGGAGTCAACCTACTGACGTTACTAGCCATTTATATTTTTAGCATGCAGTTCTTCTCAAGTTTAAGTCCTGAACAATTTTCTTTCTTTATGATATGCAGAAGTGTAATGAAATAGAATTATAGAATCATAGGATAGTTCAGGATGAAAGGGACCTTAAAAGACCATCCAGTTCCAACCTCCTACCATGGGCAGGGACTCTTCCCACTGGATTAGGTTGATCAAAGCAACATCCAGCCTGGCCTTGAATACCTCCACAGATGGGTTATCCATGACCTCTGGGCAACCTATGCCAAAGCTTCACTACCCTCCCAATAAAAAATGTCATTCTAACATCTAATCTAAATCTACATTCTTTCAGCTTAAAAACATTACCCCTTGTCCTATTACTGCATTCCCTGATAAAGAGACGCTCCCTATAAAAATCTATATATCAGACATCGTGGATTAGATGGAACAATGTAACCTTCATAGCTAGTTCTCAGATCAGGGTCTACCCCTGTCCACACTCACAATTCATCAGTCTAGCAGAAGTAACTACGCTTTGAGCTGGATATGTCATGTATGGGAAGAGACATATAGTTTAGTTTTTGATAGGAATGGTTGGACTCGATGATCTGGTGGGTCTCTTCCAATCTGATTTTTCTATGATTCTATGATTCTATGATTCTATGATACTGGTACTGTGAAAACTCATCACAGGTACCCCATGTCAAGTTACCTCCCAGGCTTTTGTATACAGAAAAGAAACATTCAGTTTCTTGGACTTAACTCCCTACTCAGACATTGGTTCCTCATCTCATCCATGGGAAGAAGTCAGGATGTGTGTAGTCTCCCCATGATCTTTATTCACTTGAAGCAATTGCTACAAAGAAAGTTAATCATGTGAAGGACTCTGCAGTTCTGGAGCATCATTTTTAGCCCAGGTCGAAGTCACAGCTTCTGGACCTCAGTGCTGTCTTCAGCAAGAAAGCCCAGATGCTCCTCGGACAGAGGGGAAACAACAGAAGCGCTCTCTGAAAGCACTTTCTGTTCTCCCTGGAGCCCATGACATGATGGAAATATTGTTTAAGCCAAACCAGCAAAATTGGAGTGTTAATGAGTATTTAAGTAGAAACACCTGCAATGAGAGTCATTACTGCTATTAACTCAGTGCCATCATGGCTATTACCCTGCAAAGTATCATAAATATGAATACCAGGAAAATATTTTGCAGCCTGCAGATTCTGCTTTCTGCAGCTCTGAGTTGATTATTTGGCCTCACGTGAATGAACCCATTAGCTGGAAATGTTTTCCCTCTTACTAGCACAACTGAAAAATAACAACAGCTCGTGCAGCCTTTAAACCCTTGATTCATTCGGAGGGTATTCCTGATATTGACAGATGTTTCATTAATGCTGTTCAGGACTTCTGGATGTTCTCACATTTGGGCTTATTTACTCTGTCCTCTGCATCAAAATGAAATTCTCAATTTAAACCAAAATAAAATTCTCATTTTTAAACCAAAATAACTTCTGCTTAGCTCAGAGAGGAGCCAGAATTCTCCAGACTAGTTCCCTGATTAAAAGAACTCAATTATGCTTTGCTTGAATATTTTGAGAGTTTTGATCCTGTTTTCTATGGGATACAGATCAAAGCTTTAAAGGAGGTTGTATTCTGCTTAGTTGTAGAGAGATTACATTATTGTGTTTGGAGTAATTATCGCATTAAGGTACACTGGATGGTTACTGGGGTTCATTTTATAATAAAACAATTTAAAAATAAATACATGAATAAATAAGAATGTAGTTACTACTTTCACAGGTCATGTAAATATGTGTTTGCATAATATGCATCAATATCTGGAGCATATACTCACCAAAGATATATTATAGAACCATAGAATTGTTTGGTTGGAAAGGACCATACCTGTCCACTCCTAAACCACATCCCTGAGCAAGTTGTCTACCCATCTTTTAAGTATCTCCAGGGATGGTGACTCAACCATATATATATACATCACATGTGTACATGTGTCTCTGTACCTACCACTCTCATTTCTGTACAATCTTTTACGTATTAAAAAAGTCAAACCCATACCCTCAGCAGCTGGAATTTTTTCCATTCACTTTAACACACCCAGGATTTCCCATCTGAAGAGCTAAACACCTCCTTCATCATCAAACCATTCCTTTCTTCTTGGGACTTTTCACCTGTCTTTCAGCACTTTTGAGTTATGTTGGTTTGACCAAGTCAGCAAGGCAAAGGCCCTGCTCTGTGCAGAAGCCAGAGGGAGATGTGTTTGCAACAGGGAAGGTACAAAAACACAGTAGAAACATTGCAGTGCACTTGAGAATTTACCCTGTCCTAGAAGCTTGTGCTCTTTGGAAATAGCCACAAAGAGCTGGCACAAGTAAGCAGTTAGCAGAGAAATGCAGCCCAGAATATCAATGGCTTTTTTCCCTTTTTGTCCTCTGTACATGATATTTCTTTTTACTAACACTCAGCAAAGGGAATTTTCCTGGAAGCAAATGGGCTACTTATTGCCTGATTTTAGTTAGATAATGAATTCCACTGCAGCTCATGCTGTCTGTATGGTGGATTAGGGAAAGAAAATATATTTTATGAGGTGCACTGGGCACAATATATGAGCAGGTTTAGACTTGTAAAGCTGATGGCCATATCTGAGCTAGTTATCATACATGGTGTTCACGTTACCCAGTATGTGCACTGCAGGCATCTTTACATGATTTGCTTCCCAAAGCATCCTTTATAATCAGTGAAAGCATGCAGGCAGCTGAAATCTGCAGTGCTAGAAACATCAGTTAACATAATATCAGTTTGGGAAACTTTTCCTTAACCGTGTGTGGGATTTGAGCTGAGTGACATGAGACCAGGATATGAACTTTCAGCATTTAGGAAACATTTGCAAGTGCAAAGTAAATTAAAAGGGGCTTAAGGGTCAAGCATTATATTTGGTTTTGCCAGCTGGGTTTCCACAGTCTCTTCTTGGCTATAGCAGGCAACACTGCTTTTAACAACTTTTCAATCTGTAACAATTTTTCTTATGCTGTAAGTGGTAGCAAATTACAGAAAAAAGGTGTCCATTTTCTGCTATTTTAGATCTGTTTCAGTTCCTTTGCTTTCGTTCTTAAAGGACTCACAGCAGCATCCTGATGAAGTTTTCAGAATTGGAAAAAGAAAAAAACTCTACCAAACAAACCACATTTTTTTTTCATAGAATCATTGAGGTTGGAAAACATCATCCAATCCAGCTGTCAGCTCAACACCACCGTGCCCATTAAACCATGTCACAAAGTGCCATGTCCACAAGCTTTTTTGACACCTCCAAGTGAAGGACACTCCACCACTTCCCTGGGCAGCCTGTTCCAATGCTTCACCACTCTTTCGGTAAAAAAATTTTTCCTAATACCCAGTCTAAACCTCCTCCGGTGCAACTTGAAGCAATTTTGCCTCATCCTATCACTTTTATTTTGGGAGAAGAGGCCAACACCCACCTCACTACAACCTTCTTTCTTATAGGTAATTGTAGAGGTCTCACTTCCACCTTCTCTTCTCCAGGCTAAACAGTCCCAGTTCCCTCAGCCATTTCTCATAAGACCTGTTCTGCAGCACCTTCACCAGCTTCACTGTCCTCCTCTGGACACTCTCGAACAGCTCAATGCCTTTATTGTACTGAGGGGATTTTCTTCTAATTTAATTACTATGAAGTCAGAGATGTACGAATTCTGGGGTTCAAATCGCCCTGTGGATTTTTCCCATCAGACACACAATGTGCTGTTGTGAGAAATGATCCAGCATCCAGAAATGGGAGTGCACAGCTGAGATGAACCATGTGCCTCTTTAGATAAAGAGCATTCCTTTTTTTTTTTTTTTTGACTTTTTTTAGTGCCACTGGGATGTAGAAGGAGAGCCAAGGCAGGGAAGGTCAATGAAGAGTGATTCATAGACAGCGCTACAGATATCTGAAAAAACTCCCAACAACCAACCCTGGGGCTTGCTGTCTCCCTGAATTTCAGAGGCTGACACGCCAAGAGGTGAGAGAACTGCACGGCCCATAAATTCTTCATTGAATGCCAAGTTACATCAGCTCTTATTTTTCTGCTGCCTGCAAGCACAAGAGGGTATTAAGCCCACAAAGCAATTCTGTCCAGCTGCTGGGTAGCCTGCCATCTAAAGAAAGAGCTTGGTTGATGTGCTTACGCTTATCTGACACACTAGTCACCTTGTGGCTGTGCCAAAATCGTGCTCTGCAGGCCTTCAGTGATGCAGCCTTCAAAAGGAAACAACCAATGGGTTATTTGCTTTAGCTTGGTGTCAGCTGGGTCTCTTCCTCTATTAGAATTTGCTCACTGAAAAAAAGCTCAGATTAGCCTGCTGGGAAACAGCTGCTGGCAGAAAAGTCAAAAAATTTCATTGCATCAGCAAAAAGATCAACAAAGACCAAGCAATTTGTTAGAAGCTGAGAGAGCCTCATAACCTATGTGTTTTCTGTCTGTGTTTTGGGCTGCCAGCCTGGCTGTGGTGTAGGTACCAATGGTAGGACTTATCTGACTGACTCACAAACACAAGAGTTAATGCACAATAAATAGTTCTATCAGTGTTTCTTTGGGTGTGGTTTGTAAGCACAACAAAGCTGAGACAAATTAGACCCTGAAAGGGCTTGTTTCTGTCCACTGACTGCAAAATAGCCTGGGAGAATCAGCTCAATTGGAGATCTCCGTGCCGAATATCTCTAATATTAGAAAAGTAGATCTCTTCCTTTTGGTGTCTGTAATGGAAACATCCTTATGTGACAGTGCTCAAAACATGGAGATGGGAGACCTCCTGTTGTGATCTGTGCTTTTACATAGAATCAAAAGTGGATTTCCACATTCCTGTGGCATTGTGTCTTCTTTCATACCCTGGTAGTAGGAAGCTGATGGTCTCTCATTTAGCATGGCATGGACTCTTCAGTTATCACTGGACACACCTGTGTGAATCATCACTGCCTCCCTGCCTCCTCTATCTGCAACAGTTCATTCAAAGCCAGCTCGCTATCAACCCATCATTGCCATCTGTAAGGTAGATGTCCCCATGTGGCCCAAAAGGATCATTATCCTTAAAGCGTGTCAGCCTTCTCCCGTTGTCAAACAAAACTGAACAATATTGCTCAATTTCATCTATAAATCCGCACTTCATCACAACGTGTGACTCCCTCACCACCCAGGCCAGTAGAGTGTTCATCCCTCTCACTCCTGGGAGTGATAAAAGCTTTAATTTATTAGGAAAGGATTATGACTGAACTGCAGCCATGCATGACTTGAGAATCAAGTCACCACAATAATTGATTTTTCCTCTTTCTCTCCTGTCTGATACCCATCTTTCAGGCTGGGTCTTTTGATTTATAACATTATTATTAAAAACAAATAAGTTCCTCCAATTACAATTTCAATAACCTATTGATTTTCCTCGCCTCTTGTTCCGTGTGCTGTTCATCCAGTGCTACACAGCTTGCACTTTGTTTTGATATATGTATTCTCAACTGGATGCCTTCCTCTGGGATGAATGATCCTGCCTGACAAAGCCATTAATAAACTATGAAACATAGAGGTGGAGGATCAAGGAAAGGCAGGTTCGGAGCAGAAATAAATTATGGGTTGTGAGGGAGCTGCTGCCATTCTGTGATGGATTCATTCAGTGTCTGCACTGTGATGGGATGTTCATATTCACAAGGGTGTTGCCAGACTCCATGATCAAAGAATCATAGAATGGTTTAGGTTGGAGGGGGCCTTAAATATCATCCAGTTCCAACTCCACTGCGATAGGCAGGGACATTTTCCACTAGATAATGTTGCTGAAGGCCTCATCCAACCTGGTCTTGAACACCTCCAGAGCTGGGGATTTCACAGCTTCTCTGGGTATGACTTGTCTTCTTCTGGATGTGTATTTAATCCTTATTTAATTCCTTTTTAGGACACTTCTCCATTTCTTTATTTCGAGATTGTTCTTTTTAGGACAATAGGACTACATCCGATGTTGGTTCAATGAAGTAAACTTTTGGTTATGTTTTAGATGACTGACATTATTAAGCCAGGAATGGGAGAAGTCTGCATTTTCTACATGCTTGGTTTAGAAAGAGATGAGTTCCACCTCTGAAGTAAGTCTTATTTGGGCTACAAAATAACAACAGCAAAATCCAACTACAAAAATCACAAAACTCTAGCAACGCTTTTTTTGCTGCCCCATGTTTTGCCTCTACTATCTGATTTAGGATGATTGTAGCGAAGTGGGTATTTGTTTCTTCTCCCAAGTAACAAGCAACAAAACAAAAGGAAATGGCCTCAAGTTGAACTAGGGAGGTTTAGTATGGGTATTAAGAAATATTACTTCACCAAAAGGGTTGTCAAGCACTGAAACAGGCTGCCTAGAGTGGTTGAGCTACCATCCCTACAGGTATTGAAAAAGCATGTAGATGTGATGCTTAGGGACATAGTTTAGTGGTGGACTTGGCAGTGTTAAGTATTGAACTCAATGACCTTAAAGGTCTTTTCCAAGCTAAACAATTCTGTGATTCTGTGATTCTGTAATTCACATATGCCAGGAGGGATTTTTAATAAAATATGACAGCTAATTCTGTTATCTTTCTGGCACCAAGTAGCACAGTAAGAAAAAAAAGATATTTTATGGCAATGCAGGAGAAAGTTTTACTGGATGCTTTCTCTGAAAATATGTCAGCCACACATGAAATACTCATTTAAAGTCCTGAATGTCCCACTGAATGAAGATATATGTGTATAAGGGAATATGGCCAAACAGCATCCAGAATATGGGGCTCGCCAAGATCTAATGCCATTAAATCACCGTGCAAACCTTGCACTTGGGTTTCAATTCTTTAGCTTAAGGAAGAGGCCTGTTCTACAGCATTTCTGGCAATAAATAAAAGTGTTAATGAAAAAAGCACAGGAAACACTTACTATTTTCTGGAAGCAATATTTTTTAAAGCTTCTAGATATCCTGCCCAGTTACAAAACCCACACATTGATTATCCCAAATTATAGCTGCTGTGATTCAGGACTTGGATCAAAGCATTCTGAAGTCAACCAGAGTCATTTCACTCACTTTGCTGTTCTGTGTGTGAGGCCATATATGAACACTTTTCATATTCAGAAGGCGTTACAAACCTGAAATAATGCTCCCTATTCATCACATGAAAACATTCTGTTAAGGGAATTATAAGGTTGCCAAAAACATTCGAAAGGAGGGAAATGCTAACCTTTGAGATGCCCGAACATTAATAGAAAACCCTGGCATGAATCCAGTTTTACAAGAGGTTCAAACAAAATCCATTTGGTAGAAAATTCTCAGCAGAAACTGGAGTAAAGCCCAATTACAGTTCCTGTGTCATAAATACAAAAATACAGCTTTCAACTTCTCAGGAAAGTCTTTCCTTTTTAATAACTTACATTAAGGGATTTCAATTTGTCACCATTTCTGTAATAAAGATGGAAGCTGGAGAGGTTGATCCTTAATCTCTGAAGAATTTACATGGTCCCTTGATTTGATGGGAGCTCTTGGAAGCACTGAAGAAGCTGGGGGTAGTGTGAAGGCTCTGGTTGCTAAGTTAAGGTTTGAAAATGCATGAGGGAAGTGCTGGCTGGAGCAGCATATGGAGTCCTTCCTTCTGACAGCAGCTCTGAGAAATTCTACTTCTCACACTGAGATGATTTTTCCTTTGTATGAAGGATAGAATTTCCTATGGATCAGAAATGTTGAACTTTGGCTTTGTTTCCATATGACCCCCTTCAGTGGCATTGTAACCTCTCTTTATTGATGCTTGAATTTGTAAGAGACGTCAGCTTTATCACATGGACCCCAGTTAACCTGTGACACTGGGGATATCACTGACATGTTGCACTATATGGTCCTCAAACTGTTCCATCTTGCATTTGATTGTGGCATTTGCATTGTTGTGCATTCAGAGAAACATAGAATCATGGAATGGTTTTAGTTGGAAGGGACCTTAAATATCATCTAATTCCACCCTCCCTGCCATGGAGGGGGGACACCTCCATGGGCAGGGACACCTCCCACTAGATCAGACTGCCCAAGGCATTCATTTATTGTCCTATACTCTTGGCATTTTAGGAATCATAGAATCATAGAATCCCTAGGTTGGACAAGACCTTAAGAGATCATCAAGCCCAACCATACATGTCCGTGACTAAATCACATCCCTAAGCACTTCATCAAACTGTCTTTTAAATACCTCCAAAGATGGGGACTCAGCCACCTCCCTTGAGCAGCCTTTTCCAGTGCCTGAGAACCCTTTTAGTGAAGAAATTTTTCCTAGTGTCCAATCTGAACCTGTCCTGGTGCAACTTGATGCCATTGTCTCTCATCCTATCACCTATCACTTGGGAGGAGAGACCAACACCCTCCTCTCTACAACCTCCTTTCAGGGAGCTGGAGACAGCGATAAACATCACTGTCATCAAACAATCCATGAGCAGCTTTTCAGGTAGCCGTGGGCCCTAATCAGCCAATGGACTGGGGATGGGGAAGGACAGGGAAAGGAGACGTTGCAATATTGTGTATGAACGCTCATGAGTGAAGCTTACACCTTTCAGGTGTGAATCAGCATGGATGGTAACAGTTGGGTCGCACCAGGTGGCCCACACAAGTCAAAAGGAATTGATTTAAGCAAAACAGCAAGGGTTACCATCATGAACAATCATTATGAAAACTTAATTAGATCCAGACTCATCAAGATCATCTTTGTTCCATGTCCTATTTCCTCCTTGATCTGTGAACAAAGAAAGGTTAGAGCTACTGCCTGTCCCTGCAAAGTCAGTCCTCACAGTATTTTCCCTTTTCAGTCACGTCATGAATTTGAATATTTCTAGCAATAATTGTTTTTCTCATTAGGAAAAAAAATAATTCTGATTCTCCTGTCATTTCTTCTTTCATCTCTCAACAACACTGCATAAAGTGGCAGTCTAATGGTTTAGCATTCCAGCTCAGTAACGCTATCACCTTCTCCTTATAGTTTTTAATTTCTAAGCCATTATTGTATATATTTCAGCTAAGCTAAGGAAATGATAAGCCCCTTCCTAACTTATCCTTGGAAATTTGCCAGTGAATGTGAAACCTGTGATAAGGGCAACAGCATCTTTCAGAAGAACATCTGCTTCCAAGAAGGGAGAAGTGCAGCTTGCAGACAGGCTGATAGCAAAGAAAGGAAAATGAGAGCAGGGGGAGTCCTCTGTCTTGCTATTTGATGATGGAAAACAAGGCTTTAAAGTATACCTGGAGGAAAGAATTCAGGGACAAGAAGGAGAAAGAGTGGATGATATTGATCCAGGATCAGGGGCTGCAGTTGATTTAGCAATGCAAGGTCATAAGAGGCTGACAGGGGACTCTCAGTATTCGTCTTCTCTCTTGCAGTTTCCTAATCTTGTAGCCATGGAGAAGTTTTTTCACGCTGCCAGCTGTAGTAAGGACATGTGGATCACACTAAGTTGCAACCCTATGATCCTTGATTCACTCTTCTGCTGTCATATATACCACCTCACATATAGGCATTGGACTTCATGTATTAAAAAGCAATTGTCTTTTACTTGCATTGCCATTAGTTCATGAGAGACCCTTCTCCTCTTCCATATTTGTTATACATCCTTGCCCAGAGAAACTGTGACAAATTCAGCTATTAGTGGCAGAAACATCTGGAAACCTAACAGGGAACAAGGTCTTCTCATGCTGGATCCTGTCCCCCTCAAAGATCTTCCCACCCCATGGCACTCTGGAAGATGAGATGAACGAGGCACCACAATAGGGCACAGTAGTTGAAAAATGGTAGAGATAGAAAAGTTATTTGTTCAGTGACATGAACAGAAATCAGTACTTCAATTTCCAGCCCAGTTTCACCCTACACGACTTCATATACTGGTCTAGAGCAGCTAAATGAGATATGGTTACTCCTACAGGCAAAAAGGAGCTAAGTAGCTGTGAGAAGCCAGATTAAAATATCACTAACTCAAAGATTGCTGCTGTTACCAAGCAGATTCGAATCCACAGAAGTCAGTGAATCAGCACTCCACAGAAGAAAGCAGGGGAGGAACATGATCATCACATGATACTGGATGGCAACGAGCAGGAGCAGATGCGTGAAGATGTGGAGGACGAGTGCTATGTGACAACTTAAACTGAAAGAAGCTATAGAAAGCACCCCAAAAAACCATGCACTTGCTCTCTGCCTGCCGCTGACTCTTTGTGGGACTTCCGAGGCACTGGCCCCTGAAGACTCTGTGGAGCAATGGAGGTGATTTTGTGATCCTATCCTGAACTCTTGTTTAACATTTCTATCTATGTTCCTCACTTCCCTGGTTCATCTCACCTCTCATGTACTGCCTTTTCACAGTAAGGAAAGCCTTTTAATTTACAACATATGAACTTGTTTGTGTCTTGACCTTGTTTGTGTCCTTATCTTCCCTTGCAGATTCCAAACAAAACCCTCTCCTGGCATCAGCTCGGGAACTTAACGGTAGATTCAAGGAGCGATTTGGACCTTAAGAGACTGAGCAGACTCTTGGGTAGCCTTTTTTCTCAGCTGTGCAGAGAGAGAATTTACAATAATATCTATCTACATCCGTGTGCTTGGATGTAGATAGACAGATAAACTGCCAGATCCATTTTTACTTTCCAAAGCTCATGTGCGGTACATTATATATGAAAATATGCTATTTCTTTCAGATGAAGCCTGGTCTTTCTGTTGCCTTTTGAACCTCAGGCATTGTAAGGAGTCTGTGGAAGTTTTTGTGAGTATTGGTTTCCCCACATCTCTTCCCCCATCTGTCCTACCATACCTCTCTGTTGAACAGCGTTCTCTCCAATTAAGATATAAAGTTAAGGCTTAGTGGCAGTATTATTATTACCAGCACAGTTTGTGCCTCATAAAATAGCATCAACTGCTCTACTTCATGTCATGGGGGGATAATTAACCAAGATCATCTATAGCACCAGGCGGTGATTCGTTCAAAACAGGAGCTAGTATAGCAGAGCTCAAGTACCCACTGGACAGTGCTGTATATTTCACAGGCCATGAAATACATCCAATGTTGGTTTTTATCTTCTAGCAAGCCAGTAAGCTGTTTTTAATGGGGATTTAAATATTTTTTAATTGGTATTTTATTTTTCTCTGGGAAATAGGCAATGAGACCATTTCAAAATGGGACAGAATCACTTTTACTCTCATCTCTCTTATGGGATCACAGGGATCCTCATGTTCAGAATAAAGGGAGCAGGAGGAACCAATGGCAGATAATCTGCACCAGATTTTAGGAAGCTGTGGTTTTGTGCTGAGCATGTGAGATTGCTTTGCCCATGCTCTGGACACAAATTAGTGCAGTGTGAAAACCAAGTAACCAAGTTAGTGTGCGGTTGGCTGTAGGCTCTCTACTGGGAGATCAAAGAATCACCCACTGTAGGAGAGGAACAGGTGGACTCGATGATCCGGTGGGTCTCTTCCAACCTGGTTATTCTACGATTCTATGATTCTATGAAGACCATCTAAAGAACTTGAAGATGCCCAAGTCCATGGGACCTGATGAGATGCATGTGTGGGTCCTGAGAGAACTGGGGGATGAAGTTGCTAAGCCACTATCCATCATATTTGAGAGGTAGTGGCAGTCTGATGAAGTTCTCAATGACTGGAAAAGGGGAAATATAACCCCCATGTTTTAAAAAAAGAAATTGAGGAAGACCCAGGGAATTACACGACAGTCATTCTCACTTGTGTGTCCAGAAAGATCACAAAGGAGATCTTCCTGGAAATTCTGTTGAGGCACGTGGAAAATAAGGAGGTGATTTGAGACAATAAATATGTCTTCACTAAGGGCAAATCATGCCTGACAAATTTGGTGGCCTGTGATGGAACTACATCATTAATGGATAAAGAAGAGTAACTGGTAACATCTGTCTGGACTTCTGCAAATTTTTGACGCAGTCCCACATGACATCCTTATCTCTAAACTGGAGAGATATGGATTTGATGGATGGAACACTCAGTGTATAAAGAATTAGTTAGATGAACATACTTAAAGAGTTGTGGTCAAGGGCTTGATCTCCAAGTGGAGACTAGTGATGAGCGGCATCCTCAGGAGTTAAACTTCTATGTCACAGACATGGACAATGAGATTTAGGGCACCCTCAGCAAGTCCACAGATGACACAAAGCTGTGTAGTGCAGTTGCCATCTAGGATGCCTTGGACAGGCCTGAGAGGTTGGCCTGTATGTATTTCAGTAAGTTCAACAAGGCCAAATGCAAGGTCCTGCATCTGGGCTGGGGCAATCCCAAGCACAAATACAGGCTGGGCAGAAAATGGATTGAGAGCAGCCCTGAAGAGATGGACTTGGAGGTGTTAGTTGTTAAGAAGCTCGACATGAGTTGATGATGTGCACTTGCCGCCCAGAAAGCCAACTGTATCCTGGGCTGCATTAGAAGTGTGACCAGCACGGTGAGGGAGATGATTCCCCACCTCTACTCTGCTCTTGTAAGGCCTGACCTGAAGTCCTGTTTTCAGTTCTGGAGTCCTCAGCACAGGAAGGACTGTTGGAGTGAGTCCAGAGGAGGCCATAAAGATGGCAAGAGGGCTGGAACCCCTCCCCTATCAGGACAGTCTGAGAGACTTGGGTTTGTTTAGCCTAGAGTAAAGAAGGCTGCAGTGGAACCTTATAGCAGCCTTTTTTTCATTTAAAGGAGGCCGGGGAGGGGCTTTTCATGAGGGAATGCAGGGATAGGATGAGGGGGAACAGTTTTAAACTGAGAGAGAGGAGATCTAGATGAGATATTAGAAAGAAATTCTTTCCTGTGAGCGTGGTGAGGCACGGGCACATGTTGCTCAGAGGAGCTGTGGCTACCCCATCCCTGGAGGTGTTCAAGGTGAGTTTGGACGAGGCTTTGAGCAATCTGATCCAGTGGGAAGTGTCCCTGCCCATGGCAGTTGGAACTGGATGGACTTTAAAGTCCTTTCCAACTCAAATAATTCTATGGTTTTATGGTTCCGTGATGGCCACGATCAGTGGTTCTCATGGAAGCAGATACCCTTGTATGCCCTTGGCCTCTAGTTCTAGCTGATGCTCTTCTAAGAGACAAATGCGGAAGTGAGTGGAGCACAGAGGTAACATGAATACAGGAGAGAGCAGCCAAAACTCAATTACCTGTTTATTATCCCTGCAAGTTGATGAAATTGTTATAATGCAAGCCGTACTTTTTAAAGCCACTCTCCCAGCTGCCAAGCTATTAAATGAGGGTAAAAGTGTGGTGAGGCTGCTGCACAGAGTTAAAAGCAAATGCATTTAGCACATGACATAGATCACCAGTGACAGCCTGCAGCCAGGTACCTCCTTTCATCATAGCTTTCAAAGCAATTAACAAAGTCTGGTAGGTGAACAGTAAAGTCAAAACCCAAGAGGAGCAATAAACTTGTGTGGAAGTCACAGCTCAGTTCAGGAGCATAAGCAGAAGTGGCAGCTGCCTTTTCTGACTAACACCATGGATCCAATTTCTTCATCTTTCCTAACCAACCATGGGCACAAGGTCTACAAAACAGTCTAGGGGCAATTCTGGGCAGCAATGATCTATAAGCACACAGTTATAAGGATACAGTTAGTTTTCTGGGCTGCAAGTAGACACTGCTGGTTCATGTTAAGCTTCTCATCCACCAACATCCCCAAGTCCTTCCTGACAAGGCCACTCTCAATCCCTTCTCTGCCCAGCCTGTACTTGTGTTTGGGATTGCCTCCACCCAGGTGCAGGATCTTGCACTTGGCCTTGTTGAACTTCATGAAATTCACATCAGCCCAACTCAGAAGCCTGTCAAAGACAACCTGAATGACATTTCTTCTCTCCAGCGTGTTAACCACACTACATAACTTGGTGTCATCAGCAAACTTGCTGAGAGTGCCCTCAATTCCATTGTCCATGTCTGCAATAAAGATGCTAATCAACACTGATCCCTATAACAACCCTTGCACATGGGTTATGTTATCCCAATAATCATACTAATTTGCCCCAGATCTCCAAGGGCACATTCTGCAGGGTAGATTTCTTGGGCTAAGCCAGAGCTGGTTCTTCTTAAATGACCCAGATGTGATGATAATCCATGAGTAGGAAATGCAGCATATGTGATTTCATGTACTGGGAGTCAAGAGTTAAGAGGTCTGGAAGAGTCTAAATGAGCAGAACTCAGCCAGACCCCTGCAGGGAACTGATGGGCAAGAAATGACTTTTTTTGAAGCATATTTCATCTCACATTAACAGAAATGAGGCACAGCTCTGCTGTGTAATCATTTGTACCTCCCTGGTACATCCAACTTGATGGGTATCTCAATGATCAGTTTAGCTAGTGAGCAATTAAAGTCTAATTTGCATCTGCGCACGAGATTAAAATGCTGGATGGATTAATTTTTAAAAGCTGCTACCTTTTATAGAAGACAGCATTAACTGATTGGATGCATAGAAAGTATTTTGCCTTACCAAGAGGGCACTGTTGCCATGAAAGTCAAGAAAATCTCTGCTTTGCTCAGCACACTTATTGCAAGTGATGCATGTTTTCCCCTGATCTTCTCGGTGAAGATAAGGTTTGTTGCATTGCCTGGCTTCATTCTGTCTGAAAGGAGATTGCAGCAAGGTGCATGTTGGTCTCTTCTCTCACACAATAAGTAATAGGAGGAGAGGGAATGACATCAAGTTGCACCAGGGCAGGTTCAGGTTGGACATTAGGAAAGTTCTTCACCAGAAGGGTTCTCAGGCACTGGAAAAGGCTGCCCAGTGAGGTGGTTGAGTCCCCATCCCTGGAGGTGTTTAAAAGACAGGTAGATGAAGAGCTTAGGTTTACTAGTGGACAGGTATGGTTGGGCTTGATGATCTCAAAGGTCTTTTCCAACCTAGGGATTCTATGATTCCAGTGAAACTCTAGGTACCAAAATACATAGAATTTATCATCCACATAAGTTGATAGGAAGCAATATTCATGCTGACCTGCATGCAGCCTGATCCAGTGGAAGATGCTCCTTCCCATGGTATGAGGTTGGAACTGGATGATCTTTAAGGTCCCTTCTGACTCAAACGATTCTGAGTTCTATCTTATTTTGATAGGAATGGTTGGACTCAATGATCCAGTGGGCCTTTTCCAACCTAGTGTTCTATGATTCTTGAAGAAAAATGTAAAGTCTTGAAATTTCTTTTCTGGTTGGGAGCCAGTGGGTTCCCAGCAGTAACTGGGATAAGCATATGTTTACATGCTAACAAACACACAAAGAAGAGAACAAGCAAGTGCTTTCTGTCTCAGAAGTTCCATATGTAGCCAAGTGTATTAAATACATTGTATTTTAAATTGATATGTTTCTGAGGATGCCAACATGCCACAACCACCACTCCATCAAGAGGAATTATCTCATTTGTTTGTGCTGCAGGGCTAAGCAGTTTCAAGCCACAGAAGTCCATGGATGGTAGATAATATCTCTGCGTCAACAGCGTACTGCTGCACCATCATAAAGGGTTTCTTCCTGCTGGCAAAGCCAGGTAATATGTGGTCCTTCCTGTCTGAGGCAGTCACAATAGTCAGCTGTCTTTGTTTGACTGGCCTGTGATAGATGCCTCTGAGTATCAAACTCTGGGTGTTTTAAACACTAACTTGGCATGTGGACGGGGGAGGGACTTTTTCAAAATAAGGATGCAATTACTCTACTTGGGTTCAACCCAAGCAAACGTGCTTGCCAAGCTGAACAAAGCAGAGCTCTGGTGCAATGAAGCCACTCTTGTCATCTCTCCATCTGAACTTTGAATCTGAGGGGCTGAACACTAGAGGTGGGATTATCACTTGGGTCCTTAATGAGAAGAATGGACCACTGAACGTCTCCAGGCTTGGGGTTCAGAAGGTCTCAGCTGAACACTCACTTCCAAGTGGATGGGATGATCCATTCAATCATAGCAATCATTGAGATAATTGTCCCTTTAACCCTTTAATTGTACACAGAGTTAGCTTAGAAACTTAAAATCCCTTATAAGGGAAGTACAATCTGTTGAGGAACCTAACATCAGGCTGAGGGAGTTGGGCTTGTTTAGCCTAGAGAAGAGAAGGCTCCAGGCAGACCTTAGAAAAGCATTCTGGTGCTGGAAAGGGACCTAAGGGAAAGCTGGGGAGTAGCTCTTTATCAGGGAGTACAGGGACAGGATGCAGGGGAATGGTTTTATCCTGAAAGAAAGTAGATTTGAATGAGATATTAGGAACAGATTTTTTCCTGTGAGGGTGATGAAGCATTGGAACAGGTTGCCCAGAGAAGCTGTGGATGCCCCCTGCCTGGAGATATGCAAGGCCAGGCTGGATGAGGCTTTGAGCAATCTCATCCAGGGGGAGATGTCCCTGCCCATGACAGTGGGGGTGGAGCTAGATGACCTTTAATTTCCTTTCCAACCCAATCCATGCGATGATTCTATGACCATGATTTTGTGGACAATAAAAGATTTTATTTTGGTATAAGTATTAAGTGTATATTTCTTTCTTTTCACACATATGGGTGTTTATGCAAAAAGGTCAAGGACAGCCTGTATGACCCCTTGAGTATGAAATTTGTGTAGCAGCTTGATCCCCTTCTTTCCTTCCAGGGTTTTCACAATGGGTGGACAGCAGGAGAAAGTGAAAAAACCCAATCAAACACAATAACAAACCAAGCCTGAAATTCGCAATGTTCTTTAATTATGATATAACAATGTTAATGACTTCTTAGTAATAACTTGGGAAATTAATTAGCATATTGTTTGAGAAATGGAGTATTGCCTTTCTTCCATGTTCATTTTTTTCTGGGGTTGTTAGGGTCTGTGATGCTATCAACACTCATGTCCTATCTAGTTAAAAATGCAATAACTCTTGAGAAAAAAATGATTTAAAAAAAAAACCCCTGCATGTAGATTAAGACAGGCTGATACTTCCCAAGGTCATGTAATTCTGCTGCTGCTTATTTCACATTTGCCTGTTAAGAAAGTCTGTATGAGACTTTCTCCACCCTGGAATATCTTCTTCCTGACTTCTTATCATGAAAGAGAGCTACGAAGATGATCAGCGGTCTGGAGCACCTCCTCTTTGAGGACATGCTGAGAGAGTGGGGTTGTTCAGCCTGGAAAAGAGAAGGCTCTGAGGAGACCTTAGAGCAGCCTTCCAGTACCTGAAGGGTTTACAAGAAAGTTGGGGAGGGACTTCTTACAATGGTATGCAGTGATAGGATGAGGGGAAAAGGCTTCAAATTGGAAGAGGAAGATTTAGATTAGACATTAGGAAGAAATTCTTCACGATGAGGGTGGTGAGGCACTGACACAGATTGCCCAGGGAACCTGTGGCTGCCCACTCCCTGTAGGTGTTCAAGGCCAGGCTGGATCGGGCCTTGAGCAGCCTGGTCCAGTGAGGGGGTGTCCCTCGCCATGTTAGGGGGGTTGGAAATTAATGATCTTTAAGGTCCCTTCCAACCCAAACCTCTTTATGATTCTATGATTCAATGAAAGAGGTTTTTCCAGATTAATTTGTAAATCATCATGGTTTTTAAAGGGACGATGCTTCAGTCCACAGTGGAAGTTTCCTTCCATATCACCTTGGTAAAACGCTAGAACAGGATATTTCATAGCCTTTCTACTAGATTTTGGGTGGTTCGTGCATAATGTTAGGAAAGATCGGTTCCCGGGAGCAAAACGGACTCTTTGGTTTACTTGAAATAACTCCAGGAGTCGGAGTTCACACCTATCCATGCAGCAAATATAATCCTAGATTCTGGTATTGTTTCTTCTAGCGGTAATCATACGAGGGAAAGGAAGAAAAACTGGTAGGGATAGACTGTTTAGGTTTGTATGGAACAGCAAATATTGAACAACCCGTAGAATCACATGGCCTCAAGCTGAACCAGGGGAGGTTTAGATTGGATATTAGGAAAAATTTCTTTACTGAAAGAGTGGTGAAACATTTGGAAGATTCTGCCCAGGGAAGTAGTGGAGTTTCCATCCCTGCAAGTGTTAAAATACCATGTAGGTGTGGTGCTTCAGGACATGGTTTAGTAGACATCTTGGTGTTGCGTAGGTGGTTAAACCAGTGATAAGGTCTCCCCTCTGCCTCTTCTCAACGCTAAACAACCCCAGTTCCCTCACCTGCTCCTCTTAAGACTTGTTCTCCAGCCCTTTCACCAGCTTCTTTGCTCTTCTCTGGATGCATTCCAGTCCTTCAATGTCTTTCTTGTAATGAGGGGCCCAAAACCGAACACAGGATTCAAGGTGTGGCCTCACCAATGCCGAGTACAGGGATAGAAACACTTCTCTCTCAAACCATTCTAAAAATACATAGAACTCCAACACACTTCTATCTTTATTTTACTGAACAGGAAATGAGAGAAATGACACCAAATTCAAATCCCTCCCTAAAGCAATCTTCAGTCTAAAACTTCTCTCCTCCCACAACTGTACTCCTCTGTTTTCTACCCAGGCATCACAAGTCAGAACTTTCCATAGGGATCCACAGAGAATTTCCAGCTGGGTAGCAGAGCAGGGCACTTCCCTGTGCTGAGGAGTTTGCCTTTTTATTAGCACAGACACTAAAAGAAATGCAAGTCAGGTCCTCAAAGTTCAAGAGCCAAACCACAAGGTCCCAGAGCTCATCTCTTGGGCCCATCTTCTGCTCTACCGTTGTTGCTCACAACCAGATTGGCAACCAGTGATGCCTACACTTACGCAGCTGGGATGAGTCTGAAACGTGTTTCTCAAGATAAAGGAGAAGCAGATGGGAGGAGATATTGGAGACTCTCAAATTCAAGCCTTTGAGCACATTCTGATTCAAATCAACTTCTTACAGCTGTTCACAGTCCGTTGAGCCCCTCACATGCCCTGTACAGGGAGATTTAATAAGGGTAAATCTTGCTGCAAGAAGGGTAGGGGCAGCACACCCTGTCCTCAGGCACTTCTGAACACTTGAGAAGGAGTTCTGAGGGTCATAGAAGTGTGCATTTCTTGAGGAGCAGATGGGAGAAATTGCTGCACTGCACCTGCAGTTATTTGTTCAAAGTGTGATTCAATTTCCATGTAATGGGGAATGAAACATCCTGCTATCACTCAAATTTGCCTTTGATTGCCTTTTTTTCTTTACAAGTAGGTAGTAAATGTAAATACATGTTATCTAACATGAATAAAATGATAAAACATCCCAAAAAGTTAAAATATCACCCCTGTACGGCTCTTGCCATGGACATAATTTCTGATCTTAGCTTTGCAGGAACATTAGACCACTGAGTTGATACAATCCAGACACTTCTTTTCAGACCTTAATTATCTGTATTCACATCAGACAGATGTAGCTAAAAACTTGCAAAAAGCGTGAACAAAATCAGATTTTGCACCCAAAATATCAGGACAACTTTGGACCTAGGTTCCTCCTGCAACAGGAAAGGGATGGGAAAAACAGGAATAGAGGAACACTGTGGAGCCATTGAGAAAGCCCAGCATAGCAAGGATGGGAAAGGGGTTGGGGTTCCCTCCACAGGGAACAGCATCTCAAGTGTTTAACATTACTCTTGGATTTTTAGAGGTGTAATGATTTTAGATCCTGAAGTAGGATCTCTGTGATGTAGAATCATAGAACCACTAAGGTTGAAAAGGACGTCCAAGGTCATGAAATCCAACCATCAGCTCAACACCACTGTGCCTACAAAAACATGTCCCCAGGTGCCACAGCTACATGTTTTTTGAATACCTCCACAGATAGTGACTCCACTACTTCCCTGGGCAACCTGTTCCAGTGCTTCATCATTCTTTAAGTAAAGAAGTTTTTTTTAATATCCAATCTAAACCTCCCTTGGTTCAACTTGAAGCCATTTCCTCTTGTCCTATCACTGGTTACTTGGGAGAAGACATCAATATCCACCTCACCACAACCTCCTTTCAGGTAGTTGCAGAGGGTGATAAGGTATCCCCTCAGGCTCCTTTTTTCCAGGCTAAACAGCCCCAGTTCCCTCAGCCACTCCTCATCACACTTGTGCTTCCATGCCCTTTGGATAACCTTAGCATGTCTAGTCATCTCTCCTTGAGCACCTGCCACTGATCACTGTCAGGGTTGGAATGCAGAGCCAGATGACCTTCTGATTTGTCCAGTCTGTCTGTCCCTCTCCCCATTGTGCAATGATTGTGCTGATTGAGAATTATTTAAATGATTTTATGATGGCCATACTTTATACCCCTGTACCCTGGCTTGAATATCATTCCTTCAGTCCCATTACGGAAAACTCTTGGCAGTTCCACCAGAGTCCTCCTGCCACAGAGAGGAAAAGAGAAACAGCCTTTTGTGGCTTTCAGGAATCTGAAGTGCCTAGGTTGGTGTAACAAGAGTCTTTCTGAGTTTTGCAATAAAAGTCAAGAGATGTATTTTTGGAAGACTGAGCTCACACAGCAGAACGAATTTTAACAATCACTTGAAAAAATCTCCTAAATTAAATTCCAGATTAAAAACCTCATGGAAATTAAAATGATAATCCATGCATTAAAAGCAAAATAAATCAGACTTCTTGAGAAGCAATTTCTGAAGATGAAAATCAGAGACCCACATCTCTAATCTGAGAGCTATTGATTAGCTGGTGCAGTGGACCTGCAGCTTCAAATCACAAAGCAATTCTCTGTTCTCCAACTCTGTGTCATCCAGAGGGACCTCAACAGACTTAAGAGGTGGGCCTGTGCAAACATCATGAATTCAACAAGTCCAAGTGCAAGGTCCAGCACCTGGGCTGGGGCAATCCCAAGAAGAAATACAGGCTGGGTAGAGAATGGATGAAGAGCAGCCTGAAGACCTGTGGTGTTGGTGGATGAAAATCTCAACATAACCTGGCAATAGGCACTCACAGCTCAAAAAAAACCCAACTGTATCCTGGGCTGTATCAAAAAAAGTGCGACCAACAGGTTGAGAGGGGTGATTCTCCCCCTCTCCTCTGCTCTTGTGAGACTTCACCTGGAGGGCAGTCTTCAGATCTGGAGTCCTCAGCGCAGGAAGGATATGGATTTGTTGGAGCAGGTCCTGAGGAGGACCACAAAGATGAGCAGAGGGCTGGAGTACCTCCCATATACAACCGACCGTTTGAGAGAGTTTGAGTTGTTCAGCCTGGAGAAGACTCCAAGAAGAAGTTACAGCAGCCTCGCAGTACTTAAAAGGGGCTACAGGAAAGCTGGGGAGGGGCTCTTTGTCAGACAGTGCAGTAATAGGATGAGGACTATTGGTTTTAAGCTGGAAAAGCAAAGGTTTAGATGAGATATTAGGAAGAAATTGTATACTGTGAGGGTGGTGAGGCAGTGGCACAAGTTGCCCAGAGAAGTCATGGATGTCCTGTCCCTGGAAGTGTTCAAGGCCAGGTTGGATGAGGCTTTGAGCAACTTGATCCAGTGGAAGATGCCCATGCCCCTGCCCCTGTCTGGGGTCAGAACTGGATGGGCTTTAAATTCCCTTCCAAACCAACCCATTCTATGATTCTATGATATGCCTAATAGCAGTTTAACTCCATGTTGTCTGCACAGAGATATTCAGGAAAATAAATCCATCCCAACAAAGGTCAGAATAGACTCAGAACATACTGTTGCAACATTTGCAGCCTGATCTGAGTTTGCTGTGGCTGTAGCTATGTGTCTATGTTGGTCACTGTTCTCTGCACATGCCCTCCAGTCTAAAGATTTTTCTATTAAACCCACTAGAATTGGATTCATGGTGGAAAATGTCCCTTGTGGTAGAAAGTCCCTCACACAGAAGTCTCTGTACACCTGCAGGGCAAAAGCTAAAATTTCCTTCTGTTTAAATATGTTCTGGTTGAGGCAATGAAAGGTTTCAATAAGCTGCAGGGGTGGTGCAGGCTCTGTAACAGCTCCAAATGATATTACTTGAAAGTTGAGTAGGGCAGAGAAAGATCACTCTATTCAGAGTGGGTTTGACAGGTGGAAAATCTGAGTTCAGATTGAAACAGAAAAGATTCTAATGTTTGTGTAACTGCCAGCAGTTATAGGGACCCTGACAAACTGTCCACAACATATGGATTGGAAATCTGGAAGTATCCACCCCTAGCATAAGAGATGGTTGTCCAAAAATCATGGGTTGTGGAAGAGTTGGCACAAAGTATGAATGCAAGGACAGTAAGGAGTTGTGCCAGACCGTGCCAAAGAAATATTATGATCTGCTTTTTCATAGAGTAATAGAATCATAGAATGGTTTGGAGTGGAAGGGACCTTACAGGTCATCCAGTTCCAAATGCCTGCCATGGGCAGGGACACCTCCCACTAGACCAGGTTTCTTAAAGCCTCATCCCACCTGACCTTGAACACTTCCAGGGATGGGGCAGCCACAACTTCTTTGGACAACCTGTTCCGATGCCTCACCA
This sequence comes from Phaenicophaeus curvirostris, assembly GCF_032191515.1. Lineage (NCBI taxonomy): Eukaryota > Metazoa > Chordata > Aves > Cuculiformes > Cuculidae > Phaenicophaeus > Phaenicophaeus curvirostris. The sequence continues at coordinate 97,559,490 of NC_091394.1, read as the reverse complement.
CCCTCACACTGAAATATTTCTTCCCAGTATCTAAAATAAATCTTCCCTTTTTCAACTGAAAACCATTACCCCAGCTGCTATCCCTGCATTCCCTGATAAAGAGCCGCTTCTCATCTTTCCTATAGGTCCTCTTTAAGTACCTAATGGGTACTTTGCCCAGAGGAAAGACTTGGACAGCTCCTCCAACAGTCTCACCAGGAGAGACAACATGACATTGTGGACCAACCCAATTCAGAACAAACTGCAACTAAATCTGAGCTAGTAAATAAAGGGTGCCTACATGTCCCAAATTTACCATCCCAACTCCAGACTCATAACATCATGCCATCATTTTTGCTTGTGACATTATTTTGTCTTGACTGTTCAACCTGGACAAAACATTTTCTCTGTCTTCCCTAAGCCCTGGAAACTTTCTCACTCCCTCTTATGTTGTCATAATGTGAGGTGAGGAATCTGCCTTGGCTAAATTCTGAGCTTATAGTGACGCATGCTTCTAAAGATAAGTTCTGCTTGTACAGGGACCCTGCTTTCCCCTCTAATCTGCTCAGGACTGCAGACTTCTACAGCCTGAATCAATCTGGTCTAGTGGGAGGTGTTCCTGCCCACGGCAGAGGGGTTGGAATTGGATGATATTTAAGGCGCCTTCCAACCCAAAACAGTCCATGATTCCATGATTCTAAGATGCTCCAGGTGTTTTCTCATTTCAGAATTCCCTGGTGAAAGGTGGCAGAGAAGTGGACTTGCTAGCTGAGCTGCTGTATTTGGTCACATCATGCTTCGTGTCACTCACTAAATATGGTTCAACGGTCTGTTAAAATTAATTTCATATTAATTGTTTTAAGACTGACAACATCCTGTGCTGCTTTGGGTGAGCAATTGCCTTTCTCTGCTGGGAAATAATTTTGGCATTTCATTTGGAAAAAAGTAATTAACTGCATGGGTATGCTTAGTTGAGTAAGTCATTACAAGCTCTGACTTATGCAAATGAGATTGTTGAAGTATAATTCCAACTGAGATAACTCCACACATACATAAACTTTTAATTTGCATGGTCCAGTGTAATATCTCTGTGCAAATAAAAGCCGTTCATGGGTTAATTTATAAATCCCAGTTGCATAATCAATTTTCAAGGAGCAGAGATCTTGCAGTGCAGCTGAGCTGCTCCATGAGTTCCCAAGGATATTTCTTGGCATGTCATTTGATGGTTAACATGATGTAACTGCTGGTTCAGACATGCCTCTGCTCATTTTACATCTGCTGTAGCATGAAGCGTGCTTTCAGGGTCACTCTCCTTATATTCTGCCTGCTTTAATGATGATGTTTATTATGGGTGTTATGAAGACAGGTGGCAGTGCTCATTGATTTTAGCAGTTTATTACTTGGTTCTAAGTAACTGCCTTGGACTTCTTCGTTCTAGCAAGTTTAAACTTTGAAGTATATATTATTAATTTCATCTTTTTCCCTTTTTTTGTCATCTTCCTAAGGCATGTGGCTTTTTCTCTTTTTTTCTCTTTTTTTCCTCCCTTTCTTTTTTTGCATTGTTATGCAACTTGCTTGCCCAGTTTAAGTTAATGAGATGGATGCAAAGGCTAAATACGCATAAAGAAAGAGCTAGGAAATTATTTTTCCCCAGAAAATAAATTTCTTGCCCCAAATACTCTCATTTATCCTGAAAATACTTGGGAACTTGCAGAAAAGAATATTTTGGGGACAGATTCCTAAAACAAGGGAACAGATGTTCCTTCTTTGTTCTTCACAAGTGATTCTGTAATGACTCAGGCCAGGTGGCTCCCTTTCTGTTTCCTATTTGGAAGAGCTGCATTTTATAATAAAGGCCTGAGTTAAACCAAGGTCTGATGTCTCTGGAGAAATCCCTGAGCTTGGAAAACCCTCTGCTAGAAGGATGTCATGAATGAGTGTTATAGATAAAACTCATATTTAGATAAAACAGTGACTTAGGCGATTCTGGTGATAGGATCACACTTTTACTTACTGCATGGAGGGGTTATATGAGGCAAAATCAATATTACATGTGTCAAGTTACAAGTTACAGGTGTCCTTGCCCATGTCAGGGGGATTGGAACTAGATCATCTTTAAGGTCTCTTCCAACCCAAGCCATTCTATGATTCTATGATCCTACAGTCAAAGAATTTTATGTGCTTACAGCCAAAGGATTGTATCTGCACACTTGATTCCACATTTCACTTAATAAAGATTTCAAAGATTCATAATAATTACCCACAATTCACTCATATTCCCATCTGGGCATCCTGTATGAGTCAGCTCTGGAGTTCAAATCCAAGGTTTAATTAAGTCATCTCTCAGGAACTGGACCTTGGATCCAACATCTGGATGTCCAGTATTGGTTCATGCTAAGGTTAGAATCTGAGCTTTTGCAAAGCAGACTCAAAGGCATTGGAGTTTAGGAAATAATCATAAAATCATAGCTGAGCTCCCATGAGCAGTGACAGCCCATTAGATCAGTCTGTCAAAGGTCCCATCTAGCCTGGCCTTAAACACCTCCAGGGATGGCGCAGCCATAACTTCCCTGAGTAACCTGTTCCAGTGCCTCACCATTCTCACTTCCTAATATCTAATCTAAATCTTTCCCTCCCCAATATAAAGCCATTCCCCCCTGTCCTACCACTCCATGCCTTTGGAAAAAGTCCCTCCTCAGCTTTTCGTGTAGCCCCTTCAGGTACTGGAAGGTTGCTATAAGGTCTCACCAAAGCCTTATTTTCTTCATGCTAAGCAACCCCAACTCTCTCAGACTGTCCTGACTTGCCTTAATGCAGCTGATATTGATGATCTGCACCCTTGAAGCCTCTGTTATTTCATGTTCTTCATTGATTCTGGAGGCCGTGTTTTGACTGGACAGGTTTTTGAAGGGAAATGTTGAACTGGAAATTCCCAGCTTGTGGTCTAGTGCATTAGAGCAAGTCTTACTACTCATGCTAAGAAAGCTTAGCAAACAGCATACAAAATCACACAATATTATAACTCAAAATTATTTATTCTATCCAAATGTTACTTATTTAAATCAAACAACTAATCCCTGTTAGAGACGAATGTTGCCTGGTGTGCAGCCTAGCTGCCATCTGGGGAGGATTCAGATGTGGCTGACCAGTGATCTGGTGTTGGCAAAAGATTTCATTGCTTTGAGGAGCACCCTTGAGAGGCAACCCAGTGCAAGGGGAGATCATTACTGTAGAGCCACACTGCCCAACAGGGAGTGCTCAAAGGAGGCTCACCTAGTCTGACATATTTATGGGATGAAAGTGGACAACTTCTAGTCAAATTGCGTAGAATAAAGCTACACACAAGGCTCTTTATCAGTGTTCATTGTGTTGCTCTGCTCCTTGTGGCTTTCCTGGAGGAGTTCTTGGCCCCGCTGTGGGAAGATCTTTACCTTCTCTAGAGCCTGAACCACACTGCTGCTGGTTTGGTTAAAGGGAGGAGGGACGTGGAACACATATGTTACACAGATCAAAAGAGGATTTTGGTAGGATTTGATAGATTGTCCTCTAAGGTGATGATTTGATGAGGCTTAATAATTTTCTGCCTACAGTGTAATCAGGAGCTTGCATCCATCTTATCCTCTTGATTGATGAGCATAATTCTGAATACGAGAAGGGATGAGCCTTTGGATGGATGTCGGGGAAAGATGGAGAGTGAGTGAGCTGTGGATGGCAGTGACCAAAGTTCACACACCTCCACAGGAGAATCAGTATCCTCTGACAATCTTGATTAAAGCAGAAATGGTTTTGGAAGCACTGTATCAGTGGCTCTGACCAAGCTGCTACTTCATTTAGAGAGTCAGCTGATCTATGGCCTTGCACTGAGGCTCTTGTAGCAGTAGAGATATATTAACAAGAGATGCTTAATGGTTTCTGTCTGACAAGGACCTGCCAAGTGTCTTGGCAGCTTGGAAAGCCTTTCTGCACTCTCAGAAAGACAGGTCTTTGCAGATGCTGAGGTTTCAAAAGAAGCAGTCATTCACAACAGAATTAGGAGACTTGATTTTCAATTTGTGCTTCTTTGAACGTGGCAGGCCATCTGCCTTATGTATATAGACCAGATCTGCGAATTATTCGATCAGAATTTATACGTGGGATCATTCAAGTCTTTAACAGCTCTGAATTGCTTATGCTTAGACAAAGAGAATAGGGAAAAATAAACATTAAAAGTATAAACCATCTTTTGGCACTGACTGTGACTACTGAGTCAAGGAGTCCAATTTTTACAGGACTTAGTGCTTAGAGCCCGTGTCCACAGCTGGGTGCAAGGCTTTCTCTGTAGTTGGAAACTATAACCTAATTACTGAACTGTCATATGGAATCCCTTTTATTTTTTTTTTTAATTTGGGGAGGTAAATATTCACCTGAAGAGGGAGATATATGATGTCAGGGTCTCTGCTCCCAGGAGTGTTCTATGTTTCATAGAATCAGATTCATTATTGTTGGAGAAGACCTCTAAGATCAAGTCCAACCACCAGCCCAACACCACTGTGCCTAATAGATCATGTCACAAAGTGCCCCATCTACACGTTTTGAGCACCTCCAGGGAAGGAGACTCCATCAGCGCCCTGGGCATCCCGTTCCAGGCCTTCAACAAGGCTTTTGTGTTCTTCTCTTAAACACAGAAAAAGAAACAGAAAAAATATCAAGGCTGTTAAGCAGAATTTTTCACTGGCAATTCCTTGAAGTGCAGCAGCTGGTTTCACCTTCGTTAGTTCCTTAATGAAAGTTTTTCAACTCCGTGTCAGGCAAGGAAAAAAAAAGATAAGTTGTTTCTTTGAAACAGAAATCTTGTTGCAAGGTCAAGCTGAGATTGTTGCTGCTTTAATAAACACCTCAAATTGTCTCTGATTAATTCTAAATAAATTTTGTGTGTGATAAGTGATTTTGAGCAAGTGCTGTTGACACATTGAGCTGATTGAGATTAAAGGGAGAAAAAGATGAACAATAGGGTGAGATTAGAAACTCTCTGTCACACAGATCAAGACCCTGCAGAGGAAGGATGACACAATCATTTGTCATGTACTGGAGGTGAGAAGAATGAACAAAGATTTGCAGGAAGACAGCCAGAGACTGGGAGTATAGCAAAGCTCAAGAGGCAAAATCAGTACAAGCCATGAGAAAATCATACAGTGGGGCAGCATGAAACTTGTTCATGCTGATGGGAACAAAAAAAGCATGGCAAAGCAGAGAAAACTAGTGGTCCAAGTGCATCATGGGATGTCTGCAATTGTATGGTTGGAAGAGAGCATCATCTTCAGGTATGAGGCTGATCTGTGGGACCCATTGGTATAAATTCTCCTTAGTCTAGTACTGGGAATGTAGTGTTTCTCAGTCAGATATATCATAGAATCATAGAATCACCAGGTTGGAAGAGACCCACCGGATCATTGAGTCCAACCATTCCTATCAAACACTAAACCATATCCCTCAGCACCTCATCCACCCGTGCCCTAAACACCTCCAGGGAAGGTGACTCAGTCACCTCCCTGGCAACATGTTTTAATTCCAGGGAGAGTCATGGAAATTCAAGACAAGTAGCTGTCATTTCCAGTGGAATTTCAATGTCCTGCTTTTGTTGCCTGGCGTATGGTAACAAAGTTTACAACAAGACCAACCTTGGCAATGCACCATGAGAAACAAGAAACCCCTCCAGCATCCCTGATAATCCAGGCAAAGACCGTGGTAGGATTACTCTCTCACTCCACTGCGCAGTGTAAAGTCAGGCTTTCAGCAGAGGGCAGCTCTCTCATTTGAGTTAAAAAAGTGTAGTTATTACTTGCCAGAATAAGTAGACTGTAAAGAAGACCCACGTGGTCAAAACTCACTTATACCCTTACTCATTGGAAGAAAGACATTATAGAGGATGATGGAACTGGGGAGCAGCTATAAAGTGGCGTGAAAAGAAAGGAGACAGATGGAATCAGAGTGGAAATACCCACAAGGCTGAGGAAAGGGAGGGATAAGGGGTGCTATTGTTTATAATATGTAAAATAGTCCAGATATAAACTAGGAAATGGCCACAGGGAATGAGTCTTGGCTGCCTCTCTGGTCTCAATGTCCTAGAATTTCCTTCCAGCTCAGCTAGCAAAGGTTTTTGCATATTCAGGACCTCTCTTTTTTTTTGTGAGACAATAGAAACAGGGCTTTTTTTTCAAAGTCTATAAATTTCTTTTAATCTAATAGAATTACATAACCGTGTATTCCCCTCCCCCCATTAAATTAATTGCAGTAGCTTATTTTTTATGAATGTCTTAATTATGCCTTTGCCTATTAAGAGAAATGTTACAGAAATTCAGATCATACCCATTAATAGGTGAAAGAAGTTTACTAATGACCCCCACATGAAAAATTCTTATGGAAATTTACTACTCCCTATAAAAGCAGTGAATTGCTCAAAAGAATGAGACGATATTGTGAGCAGGCAGGGAGGGTGCTGGGATGAAGTTGCTGGGACTGGTACATTTGCAAATCGGCTCTTCAGGGCAACATAAATAAATACAGCAGAACTCTGAAGAAAATAAAATAGCATGAATCATAAATCAAAGCGATAGAGCAGAGCTGCAGAGGACACTGCAAATAGATAGGATAACAGAAGGAAATATTGGCTTAGGCATAAATAGCTCTTAATAAATCATCAGCCAACAGGAGCAGGGCAGCAGCATCCTAACTGAAGATAATGACAGTGGGAAACATCTTGTTGGTCCTTTCACATTCACTGCATACACAGCCTGTAGCTCCAAGAACGTGCTGAAAAGGTCTCTGAGCCCTTCTGCATTCAATAGGAACACCACTGGCCTGAGAGAAAACCAAGTTTCAGTTGAATTGAAGTCCATCTCTGGGGTAACTGCTAACAACTTGATCTTTAGAAGACATTGAAAACTTTCCCCCATCTGCTATGTCAAGTCATTAAGATTATGCTCTAGCTATGGTATTTTAGGGATCTGTTTCTCAAGCCAGATCCTCCCACTGTAGTACTTGCTATATGATGTTTTGTGGGTCATAAGTTTTCACATCAATTCAGTAGCAATACAGAGGTAAACTGAATGTAGATGGAGAGGAGAGGAGAGGAGAGGAGGGGAGAGGAGGGGAGAGGAGGGGAGAGGAGGGGAGAGGAGGGGAGAGGAGAGGAGAGGAGAGGAGAGGAGAGGAGAGGAGAGGAGAGGAGAGGAGAGGAGAGGAGAGGAGAGGAGAGGAGAGGAGAGGAGAGGAGAGGAGAGGAGAGGAGAGGAGAGGAGAGGAGAGGAGAGGAGAGGAGAGGAGAGGAGAGGAGAGGAGAGGAGAGGAGAGGAGAGGAGAGGAGAGGAGAGGAGAGGAGAGGAGAGGAGAGGAGAGGAGAGGAGAGGAGAGGAGAGGAGAGGAGAGGAGAGGAGAGGAGAGGAGAGGAGAGGAGAGGAGAGGAGAGGAGAGGAGAGGAGAGGAGAGGAGAGGAGAGGAGGTACGCGTATTGGAACCAGCACTGTTTAATATTGTCATCAATGATACCAATGTCATAGACAGTGGGATTGAGCGTACCCTCAGCAAGGCTGCAGACAACACCAAGCTGAATGGTGTGGTTGACATGCCTAAGGGATGAGAATGTCATCTAGAGGGACTTGGACAAGCTTAAGAATTGGACCCATGTGAACCTCATGATGATCAAGTGCAAGATTCTGCATCTGGGTTGGGACAAGCCCCAGTATCAATACAGACTAGGGGATGGAGGGACTGAAAGGAGCTTTGTAAAGGACTTGAGGGTACTGGTGGATGAAAAACTGTACAATGTATGCTCACTAGTGAGAAAACCAACCATATCCTGACCTGCATGAGAAGAAGCATGTCCAGCAGGACAAGGGAGGTGGTTCTGCCTCTCTACTTTGCACCGGTGAGCCTTCAGCGCAGGAAAGACATGGACCTGTTGGAGCAGTTCCAGAGGAAGCCACATAAATGATCAGAGGGATGAAATAATTCTCCTGTGAGGAAAGCCTGAGAGATTTGGGGTTGTTCAGGCTGGAGAAGAGAAGGCCCCAGGGCACCTTATTGTGGCCTTTGGATACTTAAAGGGAACTGATAAAAAATATGGGGACAGACATTTTAGTAAGGCTTGTTGCAATAGAACAAGTTGTAACGGTTTTAAATGAAAAGAGGGGAGATTCAGACTAGATATAAGGAAGAAATATTTCACAACAAGGGTGATGAGCCACTGGAACAGATTGCTCCGAAAGACTGTAGATGCCCCATCCCTGATAAGATTCAAGGTCAGGTTGGATGGGGCTCTGAGCAACCTGATCTGGTTGAAAACGTCCCTGCTCCTTGCAGGGGCATTGGACTAGATGACCTTTAAAGATCTTTCCCGCCCAAGCAATTCTATGACTCCAAGACATTTCATTTTGTCCGTTAACCTTGAAAAAAACAGACCGGGATTAATTTGTAAATGCATTTTCAACCCTGGCCGTGAATATAGGGACATTGTAATAGAAAGCAATGCACAAGTTATTGCTGATGAATAGCTCCAATCGTTCAGCTGGTTAGCTTATTTAGAAAAACATTAGCTTGTGAACAGGCTACTTATGACCATGTTCACTGTGTTTTATGACCCCAAACACAAATGTACGTTTAAATGAATATAAGCCATTCATCACTCAGAGCAAATCCCACTGTTTTGCTTGAGGATATCAAAGTTCCCAAAGACTACAAATAAAGCAGGGCAGTCTAGGTAAGAAGTGAATTTGGTCTGACAGTGTTAAAAAGGGTATTCGGTCACTGCTGGTCTGCCAGAGAAACGTATTTATAGGGTGACTGGCACTAACTAACATTCATAGGGGTCCCTTGAAGCTGGCAGACTCCACATTAATGGAGAGTTGATGCCTTTTTCTGAAGGCATTCCAGAATATTCAACGCAAAGTTTTATATTCATTCAAAATATTCGACTATAAGGATGCATGTGAGAAGGGCAGCACAGTGAAACAACCATGACAATGCATGACAATGCACTCTGGCAACGTCAACACTTAGGAAAGACCTGCTGGCCACCATCGGAAAGATGGTATGGTGACCATCAGCATGAGTGAGAGGGACTTTCCCGCTGTAAAAGCTTCCTCTGTCCTGGCAGTGGAAGGTGCTGACTACTCACATTCATGTCCTTGCAATGTATGTCTCATACTGGACTTCAACAAATACTCAACTGGATGTCCCACCTCCCAGGATTAAATCTCTGTGTGTCCAAACCATATCAGAACCTTATTCCTGTAACTCCTTATAACAACAATCAGTTGTCACATCTTTACAAGGTTGTCCATATTTTTGACTTATACATTCCAAATGATAGAATATCTGTCATTTCTGAGGTGTCAGCTGTTCTGTAGTGATGGATTGCTGTTACTTTAAGAAATACATATTACCCAGTGTGAACATTTTATTAGAATTCTGGTCCCTTCAACTCTCTTTGGCAGTGCTGGTCTCTTCTTGACCTAGCTGTTTTCTGGAGCTGTACAGTTCTGCAAAATAGCTGCTGTGATCCTCCTCAGATGTGCTTGCAAAGGATCATAGAATCATTAGGTTAGAAAAGACCTTTCAGATTATGAGTCCAACCATGCCTGTCCACTACTAAACCATATCCTAAGCACTTCATCTATCTGTCTTTTAAATACCTCCAGGGATAGGAACTCCACCACCTCCGTGGACAGCCTATGCCAGTGCTTGAGAACCCTTTCTGTGAAGGAATTTTTCCTAATATCCAATCTGAACCTGCTCTGGTGCAACTTGAGGCTGCTCCCTCTCATCCCATTGCCTGTCACTTGGAAGAAGAGACCAACAACCCACCTTGCTGCAACCTCCTTTCCGTGAGTTGTAGACAGTGATAAGGCCTCCCCTCAGCCTTCTTTTCTCCAGACTAAACAACCCCAAGACTTGTTCTCCAGTAAGACTTGCTCTCCAGCACCTTCACCACCTTTGTTACTCTTCTCTGGACATGCTCCAGCACCTCAATGTCTTTCTTGTTGTGAGGGGCCTACAACTGAATGCAGGATTTGATATGTTGACTCACCAATGCCAAATACAAGAGCACAATCACTTCCCTGGTCCTGCTGGCCACACTGATACAGGCCAAGATTGTATTGGCCTTCATGGCCAACTGGGCCACTGCTCACACATGTTCAGCCACTGTCAACCAACACCCCCAGATCCTTCTCCACCAGGCAGCTTTGCAGCCACTCTTCCCCAAGGCTGGAGTGCTGCTTGCCACCTTACTATATAAAGCCTGAATAAGCCTGGTAGGCTGGAGGAATTGTGTACATCGGGTAATTCTCATCATTACCATAATGAGAATCAGCATTAGAAACAAGTGTCAAAATGTTACAGTGAAAACAGAAGATCACTGCTAGGCAAGGATAGATGGTGCACCCCAGAACCGTGTTTATTAGGTAATAGTAGCTGAGCGATATGACAGGCTTAGAACAGGCATGTGGGAGACTCCAACGCAGCTGGAGGTTGGGGCAGGCTGTATGCCAGCTTGTGGCACTAAGACACTGAGGAAACGGCTCTTGAGGAAGGTGCTGTCACTGAAGTGTACATGCTACAAGGCATGGAGTGACAGGATGAGGGGGAATGGCTTTAGATTGGAACGAGGAAACTTTAGATTAAATGTTGGGAAGAAATTCTTCATGCTGAGGGTAGTGAGGCACTAGCACAGGTTGCCCAGGGAAGTTGTGGATGCCCCATCCTTGGAGGTGCTCAAGGCCAAGTTGAATGAGACTTTGAGCAACCCGATCCAGAGGGAGGTATTCTTGCCCATGGCAGGTAGTTGGAGCTGGATGATCTTTAAGGTCCCTTCCAAACAGAAGAATTTTATAATTTTATGATTCTCAGTGCTGTAACAATATCAGAGCCCTGTAATGATAACATGACCCTACAGCAAGCTGGGAAGATGTCCACCAGTTGGTCATCCTGACAGCAGTATAGATAAACTTGGCATGTTAAAGACAATCAAACAGTTTCATTGCACTACTCATTTTTGTTTTTTTCAGTTGTGACTGCTTTCCAGCTGCTGCATTTCAAGAAATAATTTCTACTTTTCAGAGGAATAAAGTAATTTCAGGATAGTTTTAGGCTGATGACATCCTTGTCACGAGGTTGAGACAGGAATTCAGAGATCATAATAGGTCATTTGAGTGAATATTCACTTAGGTCTGGTGAGGGTTTCTGTACTTGGCTTATTCCTATGCGTTGAATAGGCTGGTGAAAGGAAGAAATAGATTATGACCCAGGTTTGGTCTAAGACAAGCAAATTGTAATGCTGTAGTGATTAAAGTTCAGAATTTGATATAGATGTCTCAGGCTTAAGGCTATGCACAGTTTGTGTAAAGAAGGTCATGATGGGAGCTTGTAGACAGTGATATTACAAGAACATGTAGGTACCTTCCAGGTAAGCTCTGAGTTTACAGATACACATGGGGACAAGAGAAAAGATAATATCTATTTTTGTCTTTTTTATAGATGAGAGACTAAGTCCTGGTGTTAACGATATGGCTCCAGTTCTCCATATTACGTAAAACTGTAGCAAGGCTCAGAGTACAGATTTCTTGGCTTCCCATCCAACTCTTGTCATCACTAATGGAGCATCTGTCAGGCTGAAGAGCAAGTGTGAACAGTGAGCACAGAGAATGTCTCTCTGAACTCCACGTGGTCATTTTTGCCTGATAAAACTAGCAGTGAGCCACTGCTTTGTGTTGCCCAAGGGGAAAGTTTTGTGCACCAAAGGTAACAATCAAATAACTCACTGTAAAGGGCCCTATCGAGCAAATGTCCCAAATTTTATCCCAACTAGCCACAGTGGATATGTAGGTGGCCTATTTCAGGCCACCTAAGTCCTTGTATGGGAAATATATAGAATCATAGAATTGTGGAATAGTTTGGGTTGGAAGGGACCTTAAAGACCATCTAGTTCCAACCCCCCTGCCATGGTCAGGGACATCCCAGTAGATCAGGCTGCCCAAGGCCCCATTCAACCTGGAAATAAACACCTCAAGGGATGGGACATCCACAACTTCCCTGAGCAACCTGTTCCAGTGTCTCACCACTGTCTTCATGGCAAAGAAATTCTTCCTTATGTCTAGTCTAAATCTGTCCCTCTCCAGTTTATATCCATTCCCTCTCATCCTATCACCACAAGCCTTTATGAATAGTCCCTCTCCAGCTTTCTTGTAGACACCTTTCAGGTACTGGAGGTCACTATAAGATCTCCTCAGAGCTTTCTCTTCTCTAGGCTGAACAAGCCGAATTCTCTTAGCCTGTCCTCATAGGGAAGGTGCTTCAGCCCTCAGATCATCTTTGTAGCTCTCCTCTGGATCCATTCCCCCAGTTCCATATCCTTCTTATGCTGAGGATTCCAGAACTGGACACAGTATTCCAGATGAGGTCTCACAATAGAGGAACAGAGAGACAGAATCTCTTCCCTCAACCTGCTGGTCATGCTTCTTTTGATGCAGCCCAGGATACGGTTGGCCTTCTGGGCTGCGAACACACATTGACAGCTCATGTTAAGCTTCTCATTGACCAGCACCCCCAAGTCCTTCTCTGCAGGGCGGCTCTCCATCATGTCATCCCCCATCGTGTACTGAAACTGGGGATTGCCCCAACTCAGGTGTAGGACTTTGCCCTTGGCCTTGTTGAACCTCATGAGGTTCTCACAGGCCCACATCTCCAGCCTGTCCAGGTCCCTCTGGTTGACATTCCATCCTTCCAGTGTGGCAAATACACCACTCAGTTTGGTGTCACCTGCAGACTTGATGAGGGTGCACTCAATCTCACTGTCAATATCATTGAAGATATTAAACAGCACTGGTCCCAGTACGGACCCCTGAGGGACACCACTTGTCACGATCTCCAACTGGACTTTGAACCATTGACTGCTACTCTTTGGATATGACCATCCAACCAGTTTCTTCTGTCAGTCCTAGTTTAAGCCTGTTTGCTTGGCCAAGTGGGAATGTTTGCTGCTTCCACTATCTACAGAAAAAATTCTGAAGCTTAAGATGTGTTATGTTTGTTGATTTTCACAGGAGAGCATGAACATCAATACTGAATTCTTCATACCTCCAAATTAGCTTTTTGCCTCCCTTTACCTTTTCAGCACTGCAAACAACTGTCTTCATCACCTGCCATTAGAAATCATGAAAAATATTCAAAAATTAATGTCTTGTCAAGTAGAGGTCATGGACAAAGGCTCCTTTCAGTGCATCCCTTTGCAGAGCAACCTGGACAGGCTGGCTGGATGGGCCAAAGCCAGTTGTATGAGATTCAAAAAGGCCAGGTGCTGAGTTTTGCAGTTGGGTCACAACAATCCTATGCAGCTCTCCAGGCTTCAGGAAATGTGGCTGGAAGCTTGCGCAGCCAAGAAGGACCTGGGGGTGCTGGTTGACAGCAGCTGAACATGAGCCAGCATTGTGCCTGGGTAGCCAAGAAGGCCAACAGCATCCTGACTTGTACCAAAAACAATGTGGGCAACAGGAGTAGGGAAGTGATCATCCTCCTGTACTTGGCACTAGTGAGGCTGTACCTTGAATCCTGTGTTCAGTTTTGAGCCCCTCACTGCAAGAAAGACATTGAGGGGTTGGAGCTTATCCATAGGAGGGCAATGAATCTGGTGAAGGGTCTGGAGCACAAGTCTTATGAGAAGTGGCTGAGGGAGGTGTGACTGTTCTGTCTGGAGAAGAGGAGGCCAAAGGGAGACTTTATTTCTCTCTATGGCTCCCTAAAAAGAGGTTTTTGGGGAGTGGTTGTTGATCTCTTCTCCCAAGTGACAAGTGATCGGATGAGAGGAAATGAACTCAAGTCGCACCAGGGGAGGTTTAGATCGGATATTAGGAAAAAATTCTTTACTAGAAGAGGCATTGACAGAGTCACCATCCCTGGAGGTATTAAAAAATTGTGTAGCCATGGTAGTTTGTTACATGGTTTAATGGATGTGGTGGTGTCGGGCTGTTGGTTGGACTGGATGATCTTAGAGGTCTTTTCCAGCATTAATGATTCTAGGATTCTAGGATTCTTTGACCCCATGTTACAAGAGATTTCAGCTCAGGATTCTTTAGCCCAAAAAAGGGATAATTAAGAAAGACTATGAAAGAACTCTATAAACTGTCACTTAGAGAAAACAGCAAGGGAAAAGCTTTACAGAGTCAAAAACTGAGGACTTGAAATTGCCAATTTCAGAACAAAGAAAATAGATTGGTTCTTCACAAAGCCTTATTGAGTTATGTAAACCTTTGCTGCAGAGGGCTATGGATGATCCACATTTAGAGGCGTTCACAAAGCAGTAGGACAAACCTATGTAAGAAAAAGAATTTATATCTTTAAAGTTCAAAGATAAGATGCTTGGCTTAGGAGCTTCTCACACAGAGATAGTTAGAAGCTGGGAGAACATTCTAATGAGGAGTAGATAGGGGGTTAAATGGACCTGTGGGCCAACTTGGTGTGGCCATTTCAGTTTTCATGTCACATCACTGAACCAAAGATCACCTGTGACATAATTTTGGTGGATTTTGCACTAGGTTAAAAGAAACCTAACAGCAGGTTCAAGGCGACATTTTATTTCTTGTCACATTTTCACTACAGACAATGATACTTCCTAGGCCCATATCTGAAAGCAGACTCTGGTTTATTTTGCTCTGGGTTGTAGATTTTAATACTGAGTGTTAGTTTCATTTCAGATGTCTCATTAGTAGGTTGACACTTTCCTATTAGATAAACATGTTCAACACAGATTTCCTTGTTTTCACATTGCTGTCATCTTGTCTTTTGTCATCCTGGCTGATGGATCAGCATGTTCTGATCTGTTACCCTTTTACGTAACGCCATTATTACTGTTTTCTCTCTCTTCCTTTTTCCTTTTTTTAGGCAGTAATGAAAAAGATAAATAAAAATGAAATACACAATGTATAAACTGCCTTTATGACTGAATGGTTTTCTTGCTGCATTAAGCAATTTCTTTTTGCCAACACCTCTTGTGAAAGCTCAGGTTGTTCTCCTGATGTATTCATGAGAGCTGCTTTGCCGCGATCATTGCATGCATGGCTGCCTTTTTTGAAACGTGCTCATGATTATTGATATCCAGAATTCTACTTTTCAGCTTAGCTGCCAGGAGAGGGTGTTCGTGCCTCACAAATCAGCTCTCTTTCAAGGCTGGCGGTAAAACAATTTTAAGCAGCCGCTGCACTCTAAAATGTTTTGTCACTGTGAACTATGCAGAGGTGAGGGAAGCAGCACCAACATGACAGCAGAGGTGGGAACTGTCCCAGTACTGCAAGAAGAAGAGAGGGTGTTTTACCTTGCAAATGTCCTGGGCTATGGGAGGGAGCAGAGAGAGGCAAGAGGAGAAAGGGAGGAGGATAGAGATTGCCTGGATGTCACAGGGCATGTCAGATAGATCTTAGTCTTTGTGCCGCCTTTGGATCCTCACTTCACATTTAGCCTGAAGACCATAAAAGCATAGAAAGGGTTGGAAGAGAACTTCAAAGGCCATCTACTCCAACGCCCTTGCAGTGAGCAGGGACATCTTCAACTAGATCAGGTTGCTCAGAGCCTAGTTCAAACTGACCTTGAACACTTCCAGGGATGGGGCATCAACAGCCTCTCTGGGCTGTTCAGCTGGGATGCCTCAGATCAGTTTGCATGCGAGTTTTTAGAACTATATTCAGCTGCATTCAACAGAAGAGTCAAGAAATACAGATGAGCTCTCCTTAACTTTGTGACTACAGTCTCAATGTCTCTATCTGATATGAACAGCCAGGATCTGATTACAGTCAATGGAGAACCAGTCAAGAGACACCATGGAGCTCAAGGTGTGGCTAGTCTGAGCAGTATAAGCATCTCTGTTGGGTGAGAAAAGTTGCTTACAAAAATCCCTTGACTCAGAATGGGACTTGCCCAGATGAAGATGTCTCCTGCAAGTGCTGCCTCCTTCCTTTGAAGTTTGCCATCTTGAGATGAAAGTCTCAGCTCAAATGTCTAGCCTTACACCCAAATGAAGTAGTCATGATGCCAAGCCTGGCAATATTCCAGAAGCATTTGGACAACACTCTCAGACACACAGTGTGAATGTTGAGGTTGTCCTATGCAGGGACAGGAGTTGGACCCCATGATCCTTGTCATTTCCTTCCAACTCAGGATATTCTATGATTCTATGATCTAAACTGCAGGCACTGCCCTTGAGATGTCTGTCCTACAGACATCAGACTCCTGGTGCTGATGTTGTCCTTGAAGAAAGCAGAGTCAGTTGGTTTGCACATAGTTCCTGGACTACACAAACAGTGCTCTTCTGACATCTGTCACATAGATCCTTGTACCTCCTGGTTATAGTGTGAATGTGCAAAAGTTGTTCAGGACTTAGAAAAATGAGTTCTAGTTTTGAAAATGCAGTATTTACCTCCTCCAAGATACTGGACCCTAAATTGCTAACTCTACAATCAGAATTATGTCTCTAACAACTTTGCATGTACTGAGTCTTTAGGACCTATGTCTCAATAATGCTCAGACCCCTAAATCCAGTCAAATGTTCTGAAAATACCCTTAAGTATGTCATGATTTATCAATTTATCATCTGCAAAATGGCCTTAATATCCCACAGGAAACATGGCTAATAGCTACACCAAGAGTCTTCCTTGGATTAATGCACACAGAAAACTTGGCTCCCTCTCTCTTCTTTCCTGTGAGAGCAGGAACTCCAAAGCTGCCTCATGAATACAAAAGGGAGAGATTTTTCTAGCTCTGCCAAATCTTCAATGCATATCCCTGAGGAAAGTGGATTTTGAACCCTTCTGAGAGGCAGATTTGACAATCAAGAGTGCCCAAGGCAGTAACAGAGGTCCTGCATGCTCTTCCTGCCTCTCAGATGGGATACACCCAATCCTGTGAGGGAGCAGATGGACCAGCTTGCCGAAACACACTTCATCATTTATCAGCAGGTCTGGTTAAAAGGGGAGGTCCCAGATGACTAGAGGCTTGCCAATGTGATGCCCAACTGCGAGAAGAGATGGAAAGAGGATCCATAGTACCCTAGCAATACTTACTCAAAGGAACACAACTCTTTTCCCTTGTGGCACAAGGGTCTGCAAGGAAAACTGTCATCAGACCAGTGAAAATGGTAGGTGTTGGTTGAACAGGTGGCTCTTCCACCCCTTTTGAATGCAACTTTTCTGTTGACTTCAGAGCAATGTCTATGCCTTTCTCATGGGAGATAAATCAGCAGAGATTCTAATCTCTGATTTTCACTCAAGATCCCTTGCGAACTCTTAGAATCATAGAATGGCTTGGGTTGGAATTGAACTCAAACATCATCCAGTTTCAACCCCCTGCCATGGTTAGGGGCACCTCCCACTGGATCAGGTTGCACAAAGCTTCATTCAGCCTGGCCTTGAACAGGGTTGTCCAGGGACGGGACATCTGTGACTTCTCTGGGCAACCTGTGCTACTGCCTTATCACCCTCACAAGAAAAAAAATCTTTCTAATATCTAGGATAAATCCCCCCTCTTTCAACTTAAAACCATTCCCCCTCATCCTATTCCTTCATTCCTCCTCAGCTTTCCTATAGGTCCCTTTATGTACTGGAATGCTGCTAGAATTTCTCCTCAGAGCCTTCTCTTCTTCAGGTTAAACAAGCCAAACTCTCTTAGCCTATCCTCATATGGAAGGTTTCTCCAGCCCCCTGATCATCTTCAAGACCCTCCTCTGGACTCACAGATCCATGGACCAACAGATCTGGACCAACAGATCCATGTCCTTCCTGTGCTGAGGACTCCAGAACTAAAGACAGCACTACAGGTGAGGTCTCAAAAGAACAGAGTAACTCCCTAATCCTCCTGGTCACCCTTCTTTCCATGCAGTCCCGGATAGGGTTGACTTTCTGGGCTGCAAACTCACACCTTCCTGACATAGGAATGTTTTCTGTTGTCCTCTCTGGTGTAAGTAAACTGGTATGTAAACATCACCCAAGGACATCGATTCAGTCAAGGCAGCAAAGTGTTAGCCACTGAATAGTCACCTAGGGGAAGATGGTCTTTACTCTGAAGATCTGATAATTTAGCAAGAGAGGATAGTTACACTCTCATTAGGCTCTTAGGGTTTTTTTTAGATTAATAGAGGGATTTAGTAACCTGCTGGTCGCAGAAACATTCTTCTATATCAAAGCTGGTAAATGTCAGAAGAGGGTGAAAATATCACACCTGAAGTGTTGTGCCACCTTGTAAAATATAGTCATCAACATGGGATGGAATGTAGCAGGGCTGAGGATGCATTTGGGAAAATATTACTTGTCCTCTAATACCAAGGTTCATGCATTGGAACTGTCAGAGGAAATGAGATCTGAGCAGAGACCCAGAGAGGGTTTAGTAAGGTGTTTACAGAGGTAATCAGGAGATATTCCTGCTTTTGTACTGATAAGATCCCACCTGCCCTAGCAATACTCTTGCTCAGGAAGAGAAGCTAAGCACTTCAGTGAGCAAAGCAAAACCATAAGGGGCTTCTGACAAAAATGCCTTGGTTCTGGATAGAAAAATACAGCTGAGAGGACACTTTTTTTTTTTCCTTAAATAGAGTTTTAAAATAACTTAAAAACCCATTTCAGCACAGTTTTTCATCTTCTGCTTTTTCTTAGGCACCTTTTGCAGAATCCCTGGGTAAAAAAGGCAGATTATGTGTCAAAAGCCACTGATCTTATACACAACTGATGCTAGTCTAGAGAAGTCAAAAAAAACCCAAAACCCGAAAGCATCAGAAATAAATTTAAGAAACAGTAAGAACAGGAAGATCATAGAATGGCCTCTCAGCTGGAGGCAGGACAAACATATCAACTAGAAGAAACAAGATCAGGTCACGAGAGGAATGCTATAGTCACTCATGAAGCAGTCATCTCCTACCTGGTAACCACGAGACAAGTGATTAGAAATGCAGTCAGCACTCAGTGCAGAGGGGTGAAGGTAGAAAACACTTTGCTGATGCCTGACTAGTGTGCCAACATTTTCTGATTACGCTATAGCTGTTGTGTTTTTTTTTTTTTAATTTTGTTTTTTTCTCTGCAGCATGGTATAAAGCACTTTTACTGTCCCTGATGTTTGTTAGCTTATGGTCTGTTAGAGGCTGTTAAATCCAATAACCCAATATGTGAGAAGCTGTTGTAGCTCCATGTCCCCACGCTTAGCCGGCAGTAAAACCGAGTGCATTTTCTGGATGGGTGCATATAGGAAAAAAAAAAGGAAGACCTGGGGAACTATAGGCCAATCAATCTCATCTCTGTGCCAGGCAAGATCATGGACCAGATCCTACTAGAAACTCTATTGAGGCACATGGTTAATAAGGAGGTGATTGGTGACAGACAACATGGCTACACTAAGGACAAATTGTGTCTGATGTACCTGATCCAGTGGAAAGTGTGCCTGCCCATGGCAGCAGGATTGGAACTGGATGGTCTTTAAGGTTTCTTTCGATCCAAGCCATTCTATGATTCTGTGATACAGAAAACACAAAAACATGCCCTACCAGCATCCATTTAAATGCAAGGCACTCCAAGAAACACTGATGGACTGATCCTGTTTCCTCTCTCTGGCAGTACTGAAGTTTCTGCAGAAATACATGTGCATTCACACAACACGGGTTTCTCCAGTGATTAGTCTTAGACATCCTTTACAACAAAATCATAGAATCATAGAGAGGTTGGAAGGGGCCTTAAAGATCATCCCATTCCTACCCCTGTGCCATGGGCATGGACACTCCCTCTGGCTACTCAAGGCCCCATCCAACATGGCTTTGAACACTTCTAGGGATGGGGCATCCACAAATTCCCTGGTCAACCTGTTCCAGTGCCTCGGCACCCTCACAATGAAGAATTTCTTCCTAGTGTCTACAATAGCTGGCCCTCAGGTCTTTTGAGTTGCTGCCACGTGGATATCTCATAGAATCATAGAATCATAGAATCATAGAATGGTTTGAGCTGGAGATGTTAAAGATCATCCACTTCTACTCCAGAAAGACCTTACAGCAGACTTCAGTGCTTAAAGCAGACCTACAGAAAAGGTGTGAAGGAGCTTTTTATCAGGGAGTGCAGACATATGACAAGGGAGAATGGTTCTAAGCTGAAAGAGGGGATATTCAGATTAGATATTAGGAAGAAATTTTTTGTGATGAGGGTTGCTCAAAGAAGTTGTGGAAACCCCATATCTGGAGTTGTTCAAGTCCAGGCTGGATGAAGCTTTGAGCAACATGAGGCTGTGGAAAGTGTCCTAAGGTCTCTTGCAAGCCAAACCATTCTATGACACTATGATTGTATGGTTCTAAGATTCTATGAAATAGTATCCTGCTCTCCGTATATAGAAATATTCCTCAACCTCATACATCTGTACAGGGGCACTTGTCACCTTGTAACATTGGCTTGAGAAGAGCAGGTCATCAGAAAATGGAAACAAAAGCAGAAGCAACAATGATGGCAGTGGATAAAAGTTTCAAGTAAGTTCATTGCCTGATGTCATGAAGCTGCTAGACGGTGCTATCTCTAGCTGTAATGAAGGATGGAGGTGGGACATGCTGAGAAGTTGTTCACACCAAGTTTATGACATTTAGGACCCATTTTATATGTCTTAAAGAAGCACCTTTATTCTTGGAAGGTGGACAATAAGAGGTCTCTGAGTCACTGTCACTCATGCCAGAGTAACTGGAGAAATCCCACATGGACTCAGAGGTCTTTGTCATACATATAAATGGAAAGGTTAGGGTTGTAGGAAGAGCAAAAGATGGAGCCAAAGTCTATAGGAGAATAATAGTATTGTGCAAAAAGTCAGCTCGTGTCCTCTGCTCCACTAGAAAGCCAATGCCCTCAGGTCATTTTTCACCTCTGGTGAATAAACACCTTTTCTGCAAGGCTGTGGTCTAAAATGGCTGCAACTAACCAAGCTTCCTGCAGTTTGCAGGCTTTACTTAGGAGTCATCTAGGGACAAATGCACAGGAGCCAGAAAATGTAATTATTAGAGAGATTTTTATTCAGGAGACTATGCAAAGTTAAATATGCCTTGCTGGGGAAAAATTAAAAAAAGAACTTAAAGGTCATTTAACAACCTGTCTGATAACAGTGAAATGTTCTCACTTCACGTAGCGTGTGGCCAGGCAAACTTTCCTGATTGTATTTTTAATGCCAGCAGCTGTGACAATCTAAAAATTTCCATACATAGATGCCTCCATTTCCTCCTTTACTAGTAATCAAACTGAAGCAATGCATACTTTCATATTAAAAAAATGCAACAGATGATGCAACATGAAGGTAACTGTGCATATAATGAAACTGTAGAACTTAGTCTGCAGAATATTTCACTCAGCCAAAACCACTCTGAAAAGGTTATTACATAAGGATGTAGATGTCAAAATTAAGAGAGGAAAAAGGCCAAGATGAGTAGGATTCAGCTCCCCTAGTTTTTGTGAGACTCCACCTGGAGTCCTGTGTCCAGTTCTGGAATTCTCAACATAAGAAGGGCGTGGAACTGTTGGAATAAGTCCAGGGGAGGTCAGGAAGATGATTGGAGGGCTGGAGCACCTCTGCTATGAAGACAGGCTGAGAGAGTTGAGGCTGTTCAGCCTGGAAAAGAGAAGGCTTGGAGAAGACCTTCCAGTACCTGAAGATGGTCTATATGAAAACTGGGAGGGGACTTTTTAAAAGGGCATGGAGTGATAGGGCAAAGGGGAATGGATTTAAATCAGAGGGGGAAAGATTTGGACTAGACATTAGGAAAAAATTCTTCACAATGAGGATGGTGACACACTGGTACACGTTGCCAGGGAACCTGTGGATGCCCCATCTCTGGAAGGGTTTAAGGCCAGGTTGGATGGGGCCTTGAGCAGTCTGGTCTAGTGGTAGGTGTCCCTGCTCATGGCAGGGGGCTGAAACTGGATGATCTTTAAGGTCCCTTCCAACCTATACCATTCTATGATTCCATGATTCTACGATTCTATGAAGGAAAAGCATCCAGTCAAATCTATCAATCTAAGTGGGTGATATGATTAGATGTATTGGTTTTATACTGCTGCCCACATGTGGCCAGCTGGAGCATTTGGAGATGCTCTAGGGAATCCTACACAGCTTCTAGCTGTTGATTAAGACGTACACCAGCTGTGAGTGCTGTGCCCTAGTAGTCAGTCCCATGCATGTGTTTTGTGGATGCTTGTAATCATCACAAAATGCCTAAATGTGGGAAAGAGAGTCAAGCCCTGAGTTCATATAGCACAGAAATGCGTCCATCTTGCCTACTCATGCTGGGCACCTGGCTATAGCAAATGGAGTTCTGACTCACTATAAAAGAGGGGTAGAATCATAGATTAGTAGAATGGTTTGGGTTTAAAAGGACCTTAAGGATGATCAAGTTCCAACCCACCTGTCACAGGCAGAGACATGTTCCACTGGATCACGTTGCTCAAAGCATCATCCAGCCTGGCCTTGAACACCTTCAGTGAACTGGATAGAACTGAAGAACAGAACTTCTCTGGGCAACTTGTTCCAGTGTCTCACCACCCTCACAGGAAAAAAAACCCGCTTGCTAATATCTAATCTAAATGTCTCCTCTTTCACATTAAAACCATTCCTCCTTGTACTATCCTTGCATTCCTCGATCAAGATCCCCTCTCCATCTCCCTTAAAGAGCCTCTTTAAATACTGGAAGGCCGCTCTAAAGTGTCCCCAGGGTCTTCTCTTCTCCAGGCTAAGCAAGCCTAAGTCTCTTAGACTGTCCTTATGTGGGAAGTGTTCCAGTCCTCTGATGGTATTGTTCAAATCCTCGGTCGTCTTATCCAAATGGGTAGACAGGCATTTGGTTGAATAGAAAATCAAATCTCACCATCTCCATTATCCCTCATTCTGTTAATTATCTCCTTTTCTCTCTTTCTGCTTACATCTGAGACATAAGCGTGTCCTTTCAGATGTCCCAGTAGTTCCAAACTGGACTTTAGCTCCTGCTCTGGAAGTATGTGAATAACAACTTGTTACCAGCCCCAAGTGGATGTCTCTAAATCCAAATGTTGTGAAACACCTTGTGTGAGGAACCGAGTGGAGCTCTCATAGTGTGTTCATTGGCCACAAAATACATTAAATGTATGCAGCATGTTATGGAAAGGAACTGTAGAGTCTGGGATTCCCCTCTGCACTCACAAAGGTGTGTTGTTGGAAAAGTATTACTGAGGAAAAAGTGGCCCGGAACACAATATACAGGGTTTTTAAAAGCAATACCTATTTTGATTGACTTTTTGGTTTTTTTTTGTTTTTCTCCTACTACTTATAATTCAGTCATCCAAAAAACCCATTGTCCTTTTCCACAGAAACTCCAAAACCTTGAAACTGCAATTTATTTATTTTTTCAATCCAAAATAAAACGGAAAATAAAACATGTTTTCTGTCTAAGTTCAAGATTTGTTTGTTTGCTTGTTTGTTTTCTCTTTCTCAAGCTTTATGCATTTTAATCTGTCACTGTAAGGTCACAGGAATGTCATCTTCTCTTTTTTTTTTCTTTTATCTCTTACAAACAAATGATGGAAAGGCAGCCTCTAAGGTACTGTGAATAAGGTCCTCACTAATATCATTAGCATGTGAAAAGAAGTTGTCAATTAGTAACTAATGCCAGTTCTGCCACCATGACTGTAAATGGTTTCTTCTCTGTATGTCTTGCTCCTCAAATATTTGTCAGCTGAGTTGCTCTCTGGGCTATGCTGAAGTTTGCCATTTCAGACAAACAAGATGATTTATAACTTGTGTATTTATATCGATTTGAATGTCAAGCTGGACAAAGATGCATCTAAAAACATATGTCTAAAGAGCAAGAAAAGTTGATAAATATGTAAAACTTCTAGTGCTCTACCCTTGTGAAGTGACAATAGCATCTTGGTCTGTACTAGAAACAGTGTGGCCAGCAGGAGCAGGGAAGTGAATGTGCCCCTGTACTTGGCATTAGTGAGGCTGCATCTCAAATTCTGGGTTCAGTTTTGGGCTCCAAGAAAGACATCGAGGTTCTGGCGCACGTCCAGAGAAGCTGGTGAAGGGGCTGGAGAACAAGTCTTACTGAGCATCTGAGGGAACTGGGGAGGTTTAGCCTGGAGAAGAAGAGGCTGAAAGGAGACCTATAGTTTATAACTACCCGAAAGAAGGTTGTAGAGAGGTGGGTGTTGATCTCTTCTCCCAGGTGATAGGTGGTAGGATGAGAGGGAATGGCCTCAAGTTGTGCTGGGGAGATTCAGATTGGACATCAGGAAAGATTTCTTCACCGAAGGGTTATTGAGCACTGGAAGAGGCTGGCATGGAGGTGGTTGAGTCACCACCCCTGGAGGTACTTGGAAGACACGTACATAAAGTGCTTGGGGATATGATTTAGTAGTGGACAAGTGCAGTTTGGCTTGATGCTTTCTAAGGTCTTTTCCAACCCAGTGATTCTATGTGTGTTGGGCATGTTTATAGGAGTGTGGACAAAGAGCTGGCTGGAGGCAACAGGGAGAGAAGATGTTCTCCATTTATGTGAGCTGGACTCTAGATTTATTTAAAGAGTGAAATCCTTGATTCAAGCATTTCTGATCATCCTTGATAAAGAAAGATACAAAGTTTACAAAACTTTAGTAATGTTAGAACTTATATTATGAAATCATCAAATGGACCTTTAAAGATCACCCAGTTCCAAACCCCCTGCCATGGGACATGGGACAGTAGATCAGGTTTCTCAAAGCCTCATCCAACCTCACCTTGAACACTTCCTAGGACAGGGCATCTACAATATGTCTGGGTAACCTCTTGCAGTGTCTTACCACCCTCATTGTAAAGAGTTTCTTCCTAATATCCAATCTAAATCTACATTCTTTTAGTTTAATTCTCTTACCCCTTGTCCTATCACTCCTTAGAAAACCCCCTAGAGGATTTTTAATCTTATGGTTAATTATTATGTTAACAGATATTTCTCTGACCATGTCATTTTGAGTTGACACAACACAAGATTAGAGTATAATGGGCAAAATACATTTGTGCTTTGTCACTACCCAACTGGTGGTGCAAGCAAAGGTGAACTCCTTTGTAAAGCAAGAAAGATCCAAAACAAGAAAATGGAGAAGCCTCTGTCAGACATTCAGGTAATACAATGGAAAAAAGAGAGGTCTGTGGCTGAATTTCACTACCCAAAACCCCTGGTTCCCTTATTGTCTGCAGCAAAATACAGTGACCGTAAGGAACACAACAGCCCAATGGAGAGAGGTGATGCTGGACACTGGGAGAAGAGTATGCACAGTAGGCAGCGGCTGCTTAATGTGTCCTATGGTTGACACAGCTACAACCCAGCATCAGAGGGACCAGTGTGACCTTGCTAGCCTGTATCTTGCCTCCAGCCTCTTAGTCTCTTAGCAAAATTTTTTTTCTGATAAAACAGATCCTGGGGTCAATGTGAAGATGCTGGGGGAGCAGGACTTGACTGAATTAATTTGTCTGTATATGTCTCATTTGTCTAACAGCCATCAGGTCTAATGATTCTAATAATTCTACAATATTAGCAAAAACTGTCATAGAAAGGGTAATTTGAACTGTGGTCTCCACATAAAAGTTTCTTGACGTATCTTCAGTTAATCAGAAATTGAAGGAGATATAGAAATAGTCTTATGCCTATGACCCATGCCCAAGCTTTACAAAGTCTACTGTTCCCTTCTAAAATGAATGTCTGTCTCTCTGCAATGGCAAAAGCCAAATAATTGTGTACATTGAAGTTTCTGATCAGAAAAATGCATCCCTGGAGCTGTCCCAGCCCCTATAAGACATTCCCCTGTAGGAACAAAAGTACTGTCTGGGGGATGAGATGTGTGTGTTCTTTTAGAAAAGATATGAAACCCCAGTTTCAAGGCAAGAAATGAGGCACCTTTGGACCTCAGATACTTCCAGAGTTAGGGAAATGTTAAGCTGAATTCTCTAGACTTCCTGTCTTGGAGGTAAACACTTGAACCATAGAATCATAGAATCATAGAATGTTTTGGGTTGGAAGGCACCTTAAAGATCATGCAGTTCTAACCCCCCTGCCATGAACCCTCGCACTGGATCAGGTTGCTCAAAGCCTCATCCAAGCTGGCCTTGAACACCTCCAGGGATGAGGCAGCCATGACTTCTCTGGACAACATTTTCCAGTGCCTCACCATCTTCACAGTCAAAAATGTCTTCCTACTATCTAATCTAAATCTGCCCTATTTCAGCTTGAAACCTTTCCCCCTCATCCTATCCCTGCACTTCCTGATAAAGAGCCCCTCCCCAAATTTCCTGTAGCCTCCATGAACTTGTATAGACTCATGCAATTTCAGAGAAGCTACCAGGGAGAGAATTACTTGCTGCTTAGACGTTCTCAGCAACCATTTGACAAGAATCAGGTAAGGAGGAGATGAAGTCCATGCTGAGAACTTCTACTGCAGTTAATTACTGTTTTCAGCAGTCCTGAGCCCTAGCACCTGCTGACACCTTTGTCAACACTTAAGTTTATTTTTTTTAGATCAAGCTAAGTCCTGGTTTCCATATCCTGCTGCCCAAAACCCTATAAAGCTTGTTGTAGACTATTTATTTCATTATAACTGCAAAGCAATATCTATACTTTTCACCATTCTTCTATGCTGGAACCAATGGATTTTTCAAAAGTAAAGAGCAAGCCAGTGTAATTTCTAGTGTTTTCTCCCAAAGCTGGCACAAAGCAAGATGATGCCTTTCATTGACTTGTAATGAGAATGCAGTCATACCAATGAGGCAGAGTTTAGATTGCATCCTTAGTGAGCTGGTGTTACTCATGCAAAGCGCTTGTAACACATTTAATAGCAGTAGAAAGCATGATTCCTACAGCAATGGTATATTACTAGGGACCTGAAACAAGATATTAATTATTTAGAACTACATTTTGAGAAATTGAGTACTTTGCCCTCTGGGACAACCCTCCTCTCTCTCTCTCAACTTGCCATCAATTCATTCCTGAGATTAATTCAATGCATGTTTCTCCTTTCCTGACATTGCTTTAAAGTGGGGAAAGGCATATTGCTGAAACCAGTGGAATTAAATTGGTAAAACAGAAATGTGACTGAGACATGAAATAGACCTAGCAATGTCTAAAACCTGAAGATTTTAGATTTATTTTTGTCTGAATCTCTATTTTTCACTGGAAAATCAGAAATCACCAGGACACTTTCTGAAAAGGTTTATTGCATCTTTGGACTAAGCTGCTGGGTTTTTGTTTTTTATTTTTATTTTTTTATTTTTTTACCTTTGTTTGTTTATTCCTCTCCTCCCCTCTCCTCCCTTCCCCTCCTCTCCCCTCCCTTCCCCTCATTTTTACTCATGAAAAAACAAGCTTCCTTCCTTACTCAAAAATCCACTCTTTTGAAGTCTGATTCCACTGCCTGTAATTGACACATGTGGCATCCAAATTTTAGCATCTAATAATGTTTTTTAATGAAGTCGGCTGAACGCAACACATCTTGGTTTCATTTAATCATACAGACTGATGCGTAACTTTTTCTTCTTGCTTTTACAATTACTAGTACAGATTTAATCAAAGCTGTAAGTGAGAAATGCCTTGACACTCACTCCTAGCTAATATCAGGTGAAGTCTTTCTTCTCCTTTCCTCCTGGAGGAAAATGGGATTTGTCTTTCTCCTGGCCTAACGTCCCTAGTTAGTAGCAGATGGGCTGGAGATTTAGTCTCAGGGACTAAATCTTAGAGGTAAGACAAGGTGATTTCTTCTTGTGACTACTCAGATGTCCTTGTTTCAGACACTTCACTGCACTGTGCCTTTGTTTTTCTGCCTGTGTTAAGCTATGAGCTCTTTGTCTACAGCTACTGCTGTGCATACACTGTTCTCCTTTGCTCCCTATGTGCAGCCTTCACCTGGGCCTGATGGGTATGACCCTTCGGATGGGTGCACTTCAGTCACAACCACCCCGTGCAACACTACAGGCTTGGGGAAGAGTGGCTGCAAGACTGCTTGGAGGAGGAGGACTGGGGTTGGTGGTTCACAGCAGCTGAACATGAGACAGCATGTGATCAGGTGGCCAAGAAAGCCAATGGCATATTGGCTTGTATTAGAAACAGCGTGGCCAGCGTGAACAGTGAAAGGACCGTCCCTTTGGGCTCGGCACTGGTGAAGTTTCACCTTGAATCCTGCGTTGAGTTTTGGGCTTCTCTGTACAAGAAAGACATTGAGCTACCTGGGTGCGTCCAGAGAAGAGTGATGAAGCTGGTGAAGGGTCTGGAGAACAAGCCTTATGAGGAGCAGCCAAGGGAACTGGGATTCTTTATCCCGAAGAAGAGGAGGCTGAGGGAATACGTTATTGCTCTCTACACCTACCTGAAAGGACTTCATCGTGAGGTAGTTGCTGGTCTCTTCTACAGATTAACAAGTGAGAGGATGAGAAGAGATGGCCGCAAGTCGCCTCAGGCAAGGTTTAGACTGGGTATTAGAAGAAAATTCTTTACCAATAGAGTGGTGAAGCATTGGAAGAGGCT
The DNA here is from genome assembly GCF_032191515.1 of Phaenicophaeus curvirostris. Taxonomy (NCBI): domain Eukaryota; kingdom Metazoa; phylum Chordata; class Aves; order Cuculiformes; family Cuculidae; genus Phaenicophaeus; species Phaenicophaeus curvirostris. Next base: position 97,530,974 of record NC_091394.1, on the reverse strand, counting down.
GCCCAGGGGAGTGGTGGAGTCTCCATCCTTGGAGGTGTTCAGAAAGGTTATAGACATGGCACTTCGGAATATGGTTCAGTCGGTACTTTGAGGTTGGATTGATGGCTGGGCTGGATGATCTTAGAGGTCTTTTCCAGCCTCAATGATTCTATGATTCTATGACCTCTCATTATTTTTTAATGTTGCCTTACCACTGGGGTGAAGTAGGCCAGGACAATTTCAAGACCGCGTATATGAGGTCTGACACAACTGCCCCTGAGATTAACACTATAACTTGGGAACCAAGAGTGGGAGGGAAGAGACAAAGAGAGGTGTCTAGAACATGTTCTAACCTGTCACAGTGAGATAAGGTTCAACTAATCACTTCACTCAGTACGAATGGATACATGTTCAAATATAGATGTTTACTTACTCTTTGTTGGAAAAATGTTGGTGTGCAAGAGTGAACAGTGAATTCACATCAAGTTTTTTGTGAAACTGAAGAAATCCACTGCAGAAACTTTTCAGTTATTGAGTGAGGCTGATGGTGGAGAGATCCCAAAGATCAAGTTGGTGCTTAAAGGAACCCATTTTTGTCAGTAGAAGATGCAAGAGCAAAAATGATGGAGAGCCTCCACAGTCTTTCAGAAAATGATCTGTGGAGTTGCTTTGACTAACAGCAACATTATATACAGCTCTGTGTCAGCTCAGGAAGGAACTGTTTTGAACGTGATCATAGTTGATTTTCGTAATTTGTTAAATAAAATGAATTACAGGCACAGTTCCTTTTTTTTGTGTTGGACCTCATATTCTTACATACACTCCTTGCATATCACATTATTTTCATGACTTGGGGCATTGCGTGAAACGCACCCTGAATCCTCTGCTGTCCCAAAACTTCAGGATGCAGAAACAGGGAGAAGAGAAATTGTGAGTTTTAGATTATGGAATTCCCTTCTCAGGCTCAGCCTTGTGGCAGGTCTTCCGAAAGGATCCAGGCTGAGAGGCTGGAGATGAGTAGTCTTTTGGGGGGGCTGTCCAGTGGTATCTCTGATGACATTGTCTCATCCATGTGTTTGCAGTGTGCGAGTTTTTGCAGATCATTTCTATAAAGGCAAGCCACACCCTTGCCTCATAGCACAGACATCCCCAAATCAGCCTCAGGTATTGCATGTTCAGTTCTGCTTGACCCAAAGCAATGTTAATCCATAAACCAAGTGATCTGTTCAGAGTTATTGGTGATTAAGACCCGTGTGAATTATTTACCAGCAGCTGGCAGAAGTTTTGGCTTCTGAAAAACTTAAGCAGTGGCACTTTTCTTCCCAGATTGCTTACAAATGAGCACAATATACAGGGGTTCTGCATCTCCGCCTACATTATAAATACCTTTACACAACTGATTTGCCAAGAGCCCAGATCATTGACTTTTAGGTACTTCTAAATGGTTGGGACTTAACCCAGATGCAGAAGACTTGAAACAACAGCTCAACAACTGTTTCCATCTCCAAGACACAGTGTTTGTTTCTGGATGATGTGAAGATTAGATTCTCCCCCAACTTGTCAATCCCCTTTGCACCTAAAGGCAGATGTGGATAATTTTTAGACTGCTGATGGTGAATCTGAGCTTCTTTCTTTCAAGCTCACCTGTTAGTTCTGTGACCCTCTACTAATCCTGCTTTTAAGGAATATAGCATCATTTTACTGGTGAACTGTGGGCAGAATACTCTGTTCAGGACAACACCTTATGGCCCTTGTGAGGCTGAACCTGGACTGCTCAGTTTGGGCCTCTCAGTCCAGCAAAGACACTGAACTGCCTGAATGTGTCCAGAGGAGAGCAATGGAGCTGGTGAAGGGTCTAGAGAACAAGTTTTATGAGGAAAAACAAGGAACTAGGATTATCTATCCTGGAGAAGAGTAGGCTGAACGGAGACTTTATTGCTTTCTACAACTACTTGAAAGGAGGTTGTAGTGAGGTGGGTGCTGGTCTCTTCCCTCAAGTGATGGGTGATAAGAAGAGAGGGAATGGACTCAAGTCACACCAGGGGAGGTTTAGATTGGATATTAGGAAACATTTCTTTACTGAAAGAGTCTTAAAGCATTGGAGCGAGCTGCCCAGGGAACTGGTGGAGTCTTCTTCCCTGAAGGTATTCAAAAAATGTGTAGACGCGGTGCGTAGTGACAAGGTTCAGGTCCAGGGAGCTTATTCTCCCTCTGTACTCAGCACTGGTGAGACCGCTCCTCGAATACTGTGTTCAGTTCTGGGCCTCTCACCACAAGAAGGATGTTGAGGCTCTGGAGCGAGTCCAGAGAAGAGCAACAAAGCTGGTGCAGGGGCTGGAGAACAGGCCTTATGAGGAGCGGCTGAGAGAGCTGGGGTGGTTTAGCCTGGAGAAGAGGAGGCTGATGGGAGACCTCATTGCTCTCTATAACTACCTGAAAGGAGGTTGTAGAGAGGAAGGTGATGGCCTCTTCTGCCAAGTGCCAGGGGACAGGACAAGAGGGAATGGCCTCAAGCTCCGCCAGGGGAGATTTAGGCTGGACATTAGGAAAAAATTCTTCACAGAAAGGGTGATTGGGCACTGGAACAGGCTGCCCAGGGAGGTGGTTGATTCACCTTCCCTGGAGGTGTTTAAGGCACGGGTGGACGAGGTGCTAAGAGGAATGGTTTAGTGTTTGATGGGAATGGTTGGACTTGATGATCCGGTGGGTCTCTTCCAACCTGGTTATTCTATGATTCTATGATTCTGTGATTCTAAGGTTTAGTAGGCATGGGGTTGTTGGGCTGACTGGATGATTTTAGAAGTCTTTTCCAACCTTTACATTTCTATGATTCTGTCATTCTATGAACCATGCATAGGACAAAATTCAGATAACTGAATAACAGTGTAAGAAAAACTTATATTCACTTGCAAAACTTGGCTTCTCTAAGTGCTATGTGACAGACTATTGTGGATGCACTTAATGGCTGCCTATCTCCAAACCTTGTTACCTCTACCTCCTGGGCTCCATTATCTGGAATCTACTAACAAAAAACCTGGGATTGTGGGAACTGGTGACTGAATTAGCTGATAGTTCCTTCAGTGTCCTCATCTGCAGGAGCATGTGGCAATGATTTCTGTTTGCACATGGCTTGCTGCCTGGATTAGGCTTATTGTGATTTATGTAAACACAGCATTGAGATAGTTTGCCAGCTAACATGGGGAAATGGCTAATCAGTTTTGCTTCAGGAAAATAGACACAGGAGAGGCCTGGAATCTCCTCACTTCTTCCCATCTTTAAGGTTTGCAAACAACTCAATCCAGAGAGTCACTACATCTGCAGTAGATGACAACCAATTTAGCACAGCAGCTCTGTTTGCCAGGATGAGAGAGTGTCTATTGAATGGAAAGTAGCCAGCACACATTCATCTGGAGCAGGTGGATTTTGAATTAATGAGCTGGGCTTTCATGTAGAAGCCTGGGTTCTGCCTAGAGAAGGATTAAGATTTAGCTATTCTTGCCTTCGGTCAAGATGTACTTGAGGGTTCTTCATCTGGGTTTTGATGGTGTTTTTTTTCCCTCTCCAACTTTAATTTTAACCAAATTGCTTCATTATGGAGGGTCTCAGTTTGCCCATCAGTTTCACATCAAGAAACAGTGGCTTGCTACTAAAACCAGGGAGCAGTGAGATGCCCTGCACAGGCTCCTGTGTGCTGAAATCCTTAGACAGAAAGGACCAGTAGTTGGCAATGCAATGCCATTTTTAAATCAAGGATGATTTTAAAGAGAAAATAAAGCAAAAGGAAAACTAAACAGGAGATGATACTGATCTTTTGTAAAGAGCTCCATGCGTCATCACTCCCTCCTCCCTTTCTTCCCCCCACTGCCCATTACAGCTGCAGCCATGGAGATTTATGGATGCACACATTCTAATTTGCTTTATGTTTTGTCTCCAGAAAGACACAGCTGTACAGAGCTGCTTTGTCAAGAAAATGTCACATTGCACTTAATTGCCTGATAAAGAATGACAAGTCAGAAACAATATAGCTAACATGCTCAACTCCTTTTTGTTTTTCAGTATATAACTTAAATTTGCTGGGCTTGATTTTAAAGCAGAGAGTCATTGTGTGGTTCTCAGTAATAATTTTTCACCTGAGAAACTACCCAATGAAAGTCTGCCATCTCCCCACACTTTCCTTTCACGTCATATGATAACAATGCTAGTAGACTCCCTTTTCACTAAAACATCTGCTCTGTGTTTTGACAGGTAAGATGAAATATACATAAAAATCAATTTGGGCTGTAATCAGTTGATTAATGGGTTTAGCAAATACACTTTATCCTCTCCCACTTCACTCCAGGGCTGCAGTTCACAGCAGTGAAAGAGCTTTGTGCAGTCTGCAAAAGCAAGAGTTCAAGTTTGTTCCCAGCTGAAGACAGTAGTGAAGGTGACGCAGTTGGATAGACATGACCACCTGAAGAGTGGGAGATCTGTGGCTGTGATGGGACACTTATGAAAGGAAATTCTGGAGCGGTCACAGAAAGGAACTTCTGGAGGGATCACAGAATCATAGAGTGGTTTGAGTTGGAAGAGACCTTAAGGATCATCCAGTTCCACCTCCCCATCCCGGCCCCAGACAGGCCTCTTCCCAATCTGTGACCATCCAGTCACCAATCCAAAAGATAAAGTATAAAAAATGACACACATAAAATGATTCTTCCCCAGTACACTTTTCCCAGTGGCTGCCAACTTAACAGTCTCCCAGGAGACTTTGTAGCAGCCTTCCAGTACTTAAAGGACACTATGTGAAAGCTGGGGAGGGGCTCTTTATTATGGAGTGCAGGGGTAGGATGAGGGGTAATGTTTTTAAGTTAAAAGAGTGGAAATATAGATGAGACAGTAAGAAGAAATGTTTTCCAGTGAGAGGGTGAGGCACTGTCACAGGTTGCCCATAGATGTCACGGATGCCCTATCCCTGATGGTGTTCAAGGCCAGGTAGGTTGAGGATTTGAGCAACCTGATCCAGTGGAAGGTGTTCCTGACCATGGCAGTGGGTTAGAACTGGATGATCTGTAAGGTCTCTACCAACCCACCTCATTCTGTTATTCTATGAGTCTATGATACATGCCTGAATGCTTATCAGGTCATCCCCCCGGGCTTCTCCCGTAAGAAGGACTTAGCTGCCTCCTCAGTCTTTGCATCATCTCTACATTTTACCATCAGTAAATTCATACTTGCCTCCAGCAACCTGCTGAAAATAACGTCATGTTTGGAAGCAATCCTTGCAGAACTTACTGGGAGCTTTTTTGCCATTTCCATTCATTAATTATTCTCCATTGACAGCTACTTCAGATCAGTGTGTTAGATGGCTTTTAATCCATTTTATTACTCTTATTATGGGTTAGTCACAACATGAGTGCAAGAAGTCGCCTGTTCATAAAGGTTAGAAGGGATTGCTTAAGAAAAATGCTTAAGAAAATCATTTAAGTAAAGTATGGTGCATAATGGGTTGAAGCATTTTATTCAACCATGGGAAACGTCAGTCATGGGAAATGCGAGTGGGAGTAACAGTACATCGAATGCATAATAGTCGACATTTCAAATACTGCAGGGATTGTTTACATTGGTTTCTATGCAACTCCATTTGTTTTCCTATGAAAACTGTTCTTTCTTGAAGCTGGCGACTAATACTTATGTATCAAGGCTTCGCAGATACATTTATCCATGAAAGTTTGCTTTGCATGATGCTTTGGCAAGAACTATACCGAACTCTGGTCTATGCTTCTTGGTTTACTCCAACAGAAGAGATTTTGGAGAGCCAAACTGAACTCTAAACTAAGTAGTACGTATCTTTCTAATGGTGCAGCAATGAAAATGTGGGCTGAGAGAATCCGTTTTATGACCTGCAGTGGTAAAATCACAATGTAAATGTCATTGGTGGAAAAAGAGGAATAGTTACCTCCATTTCAGGACCTTGTTATAAAAGCTTTTTGCTGGACTTCTTTTCTTTGGTTGAAGAAACACGAGGTTTTTCAGTCTCAGTCTTTAGAAGTAAAAAGTAAAGATAAACTGTATTTCCATTCTGTTTTTTTTATGAACATATAATAGAATCATAGAATCATTAAGGTTGGAAAATACCTCTAGTATCACCCAGTCCAACCAAATGAACATAGGCTGTATGGCCTCAGGTTGTGCCAGAGGAGGCTTAGATTGGATATGGTTTAGTAGGCATGTTATGTTGATGGGTAGTCTTTGATGATTTTAAAGGTCTTTTCCAGCCTCAAAGATTCTATGATTCTAACACTACTCTTTCTAAAGCTAATGTAGGAATCAATGAGCAAATGAAAATATTTCCTTGATTCAGAACTTCATGGAATCTGAGGGAAATTTCCCTCTAATACAGACTAGTGGCTGCTATGAGAATGAAAACAGTAGCATCGTGGTGTATCATTGAAAACTTAGGGTAAGATACCAGTATATGGAACATACTCTGTCCTTTGAAGGCCTACATACTATCTTTGCAGCCAGAGAAATATGGGCTGCTGCTATCGTGGATCATATATCATAGAATGGTTTGGGATGGAAGGGACCTTAAAGATCATCCACTTCCAACCTCCTGCTATGGGCAGGTATACCTCTCACTAGACTCCATCCAACCTTGAACACTTCCAGAAGGGGGACATCCACAACTTCCCTAGGCAACCTGTACCAGTGTCTCACCACCCTCATAGTGAAGACTTTCTTCCTTTCTTCCTGATATCTAGATCTTCTCCTTTCTAAATTAAAGCTATTGCCCCTTGTCCTATCACTACAGGCCCTTGGAATCAGTCTCTAACCAGCTTTCTTGTAGGCCCCCTTCAGGTACTGGAAGGCAGCTATAAGGTCTCCCTGGAGCCATTTCTTCTCCAAGCTGAACAATTCAAACTGTCTTAACCTGTCTGTAGGTCTATCTCCATGGGAAGACTTTAATCATCCGGTAATTAACTATAATCTGATGGACGTCATAGCTATTTTGGTTTTATTCTTTGCTTTTCTCAGGAGTGGGAGACTGCTTTGGGTTAAGATGCCAGCACCAAGGATTTATGGTTATCTTTGCTAATTGGGATTGTGGACTTTTGAGCATTATAAGTTTCAGACCTCTGTCTCTTTCCTATTTGATGAGTGAGGATTAACACAAGCAAATTCAGTATAGAGTGGCTCCTGTGAAACTTTTCATCAAGAATTAGTGATCCAGTTTCACTGTTTTAATTGGACTGAGAACAAAGGACTTCTGTCTACCACAGTCTGGCTGTCGGACCATTTTTCTTTCTCCTGCTTGAAGCAGACTACAAAGCAGATCTCCTTTCTGGGATATCAAAGGTGGTAGACAACAGTCCCTCATAGAACAGAATTATAGAATCATAGAATCCTTAAGGTTGGAAAAAACCTCTAAGATCATCAAATCCAACCATCAACACAATACCAACCTGCCTACTCGACCATGTCCTGAAGTGCCCCATCTACACATTTTTTTTAACTTCTCCAGGGATGGTGATGTGCCACTTTCCTGGCAGCCCCTCCCATTTCTTTACCACTCTTTCAGTAAATAAATTTTTCCTAATATCCAATACAAATATCCTGTGGTGCAACTTGAGGCCATAAAGTCTGTTCTCCATTCCTTCAAAGACTGCTTAAGTTGCCTCTGCCTTAGACATTTTGGGCTCTGGACCCTTAGTGGACCAAAGTGCTTCTCTGACAGCCTTGATAGAGGTGCCCACATCTGCCAATTCTCCATTCATTCTCCAGGTACTGGCTGTTGAATATTACTCAAGGGAGGCACTTCAGTGTTATGCAGAAACAAAATGCTACCAATTACATGATCAGCAATTATCTCTCTGTGGGGGGAGGAGGAGGTCTTAGCTCCATCAAAGGTTTGTGTCAGCCTGTGCTGGAACTGATAACTAGTGCTGGGTGTTGGATGATGGGGAAAAAAGGTGATTTGGGGAGATATTTGGGAGAATCAAGATAAATAGAGGTCAATAGTCGAGGGTTTTTTTGACTCTGCATTGTATTTTCCAGCTGTGAAAGTTCCTTGCTTTGTGACTCTGCCCTGCAGCACAACCAGCCACAAGCCACCTGATGTCAACTTCAGTTAAGTCCATAGGAGTCTTTCTGTACATGCTTCCAGGACTGGAACCAGAGCTGCACTGGGATACAGATAGATGTAGATAAGGCTGATCTTGCTTTCTGACCTTTCAGAGGGAGAGGTGGTGCCTCCTTTGCAAAAAGTCAGTATTGCCTCCTAGGGCCTCTTAGTCAGGGCTGGCCTGATCCCTTTTCCCCTTGAATAGCACTGCTGTTTTGAATGTTGCCTGAGCCTCCAGGCAGTTTTCAGAAACTCTTTATTAGTAAGAAATACATTTTAATGCAGTGTTACTATGGTCTAAAACCCTGCTGAAAGCCCGGAGTTGTGTTGCTAGGCTGCTCCAATTTCAATTTTCTTATTTCTCTTTGTTTGCTTTGCTGCTGCATTTTTGTATTTGTGATTTTATTTTGATTTTTTTTTGGTCAGGTGCTCTATTCCAAGCTACTAATGCTTACTTTTCTGTTGTTAGTGCCACAGAACTGTTCAAATGAGCAAAAGGGTCATAAGGGCTTGTGTTCTCTTAATTTCTTTTTTTTTTCCAATTCTCTTTGTAAATACGACAGGGAAATTTATTATAGAATCAAAGAATGGTTTGAACTAGAAGAGAACTTAAAGCCCATCCAGTTCCAAACTCCCTGCCTTTCATTGGATCGGTTGTTCAAAGCCTCATCCAACCTGGCCTTGAACACCTCCAGAGATGAGGCTTCCATAGCTTCCCTGGGCAACCTGTTGCAGTGCTTAACCACCCTCACCGTGAAAAATTTCTTCCTAGTATCTAATTTAAATCTCCCCTCATTGAGATTAAAACCATTCCCCTTCATCCTATCCCTGCATTCCCTAAGAAAGGCCATAGAATCATAGAATCACCAGGTTGGAAAACACCTCTTGGATCATCGGGTCCAACCATTCCTATCTGCCAATAAATCATTTCCCTAAGCACCTTGTCTACCTATCATTTAAATACCTCCAGGGATGGTGACTGAACCACCTCTCTGGGCAGCCTCTGCCAGTGCCTGATGACCATTTCTCCAGGTCTCAGATGATCTTCATGGTATCCTTTGGACCCGTTCCAATAGTTCTACATCCTTCTTATGCTGTGTGTTCTCAGGATGGGTATGAATTTTCCCAGAGCAGATGGGAGTCAAAGAATTCATGGATGCTATCAAACTTATTCTACTTTGCGGGATCTCTTTGTAGTGCCGTAAGTACACACAGCAACGAGGTAAGAACTTGCAGGGTGACTGGTGGTGCAAGCATCAAAGCCTTACATTACAAGGCTCCTCCAACAGATGTGTATAACTTCAGGTACACTCCATGGGCTGTGTGACAAAGGATGAACCTCAGTGGTGTCCTTGAAGCAGCAAAAAAGTCTGGGAGGAGATTCCAGGCATGATCACAGAGCCCTGTGCAGTGACATTAGCACTTGGTGAAGGTGCCACTCTTCAGCCAGGATGTGGTACTTGTCTCTGCATGGACTGACAGCTGGCAATTAGCTTTAAATGAAGGTGAAAATATAATAATAGAGGATAAACTGAGGAAAATGTGGTGAGATGCACTCTGCTGGGAGGCTATTTGCCTTGGAGAGCTGGTTTTCTTTCACTTGAGACGGGTCACCTAGAAAAGACAAGTGACTTTTAAGCATCTCCTTACAATTCAGCTTTGATCTTGCTTTTAGTGTGACATTCTCATATGGAAATGAGTCTCAAAAGTCAATTCACAACAAGCTCAGAGGAATGAAACTCCAGGTTCAGCCTTGGCTAATATCACGTCCAGAATCATTGTCAGGGACTAAGAAACAAGGGCTAAATGTGAGTCTTTTGAGCTTGTACACACTGAATGTCTGTATCTTTTAAACGAAATTTGCTGTTCTGGTAATTCTTCCTTAATAGAGTAGAGCACCACCAGCTGTCATGATTTTAATAAAAGCCTTCTGATGACTGGTACTTTCCTTAAAGCTCTTGATCTTGGACTTACGCTATTTTGTGATAATCACTAATTTCACACACAAAAACTTCACATAGCTGCCAAGACAGTTTTCCCAAGGTGATCTGCCTGTGTTAAACTGGGTCAAAATAGATGACAAGAAAAGAAGATAGGTTTTCCAAACCTATGAATTAAAATGTGTGTAACTGTAACTGAGCAAGACCTGCCTCAGTTGCTGTAATAGCTCTCTCAGATCTGAAAAGTTCTTCCTCTCAACAGAGGTCTACAAACAGATTGTGCAGATAAAGAGAGAGATCGATCTCTTTGATGGAGCATTTAACTTTCTTTTTTCTTTTGGCCTCTGAACGAAGAATTGTAGTGTAATTGTAGTGTAATTCATGGAAATCATACTTTTAAAAATGAAGATCTGTTCAAAAGAGGGTAAAAGATGCTGTGAGATATATCATGTATTCATGAAATGGTTTGGGTTGGAAGGGATCTTAAAGATCATCCAGTTCCCCTACCATGGGCAGGGACACCTCCTACATAATGAGGACTCTGCAAAGATGTTGATTTTGCCCTTTAAAGAACTCTGTTATTAATTGAATCATAGAATCAAGGAATTGTTTGGGTTGAAAGGGACCTTAAAGGCCCATTCCCAAACTCCCTGCCATGGGCAGGGACACCTTCCATTGGATCAGGTTGCTCAAAGACTCTTCCAACCTGGCCTTGAACACCTCTAGAGATGGAGCAGCCACAATGTCTCTGGGCAACCTGTGCCAGTGCCTCAGCACCCTCACAGTCAAAAATTTCTTCCTAAAACCTAATCCTAATCTTCCTAATATCTAAATCTTCCCTCTTTCAGGTTAAAACCTCTCCCACTCATCCTATTCCTGCAATCCCTGATAAAAAGCCCCTCCCCAGCTTTCCTGTAACCCCTTTAAGTTCTAGATGGCTGCTAGAAGTTCCCCTTCAAGCCTTCTCTTTTTCAGGCTGAACAATCCCAACTCTCTCAACCTGTCCTTGTATGGGAGGTGCTCCAGCCCTTGGATAATCTTTATGGGTCTCCTCTGGACTCGCTCTAAAAGATTCATGTTCTTCCTGTGCTGAGGATTCTAGAACTGAATGCAAGACTCCAGGTGAGGCCTCACGAGCAAAGTGTAGAGGGGTAAAATCCCCTCCCTGATCTGCTGGTTTTTGACTGCAACCCACTTAACTGAATAACTGGACAGGAGATATGGTACAAAGTAACTAAGAACACGTGTCACTCATATGAAATATGGTACAAAGATAAAAAGAGCACGTGTCCAGACTGTGAAATAAGGGTACCACAAAGTGTCAAAAAAGCCATAAAGAACCTGAGAATTTACATTTTATATCTAAGTTGTACACTGCTTAATGCGTTTCCACTATGGACAAAAGAAAAGAAAGAGACAGCTCTTGAATGAAGTCTTAGCATTCTGGATTAGCACAGAGGGCTCTTCCTTTATTTCATATGTAGGTTGGGAAAAGCATATAGAGGGGAAGATGTGGATTGATTCTGAATTCTGGTGTCTCCAAGATTTGGGGAATTTACGTTAGAACTTAGTCTAAGTGATAGCTGAACACTTACCGGGCAACTTTTAGCTCACATGGTAAGAAGAGATCTCTCCATAGGCTTGAGGCATTAGTGGAAAAAAGCACAACAAACTTGCCCACAAACCTGTTTCCCAGTCTAAAAGCTCCAGGGACATAAATAATCTCTCAGCCGCTGTTAATGTTTTCCTGAAAGAGAGAGGCATTTAGGAGGGAGCGAGGTTTGTAACAATGAAATGTCAGCGGTGACGTGAAAGAGGAAACAAATGCTCCCAATCGATGCACTGAGAAGAGATCTGCCACAGATATAAGTAGCTTCGCTCTATGTCTGTCCAGGGATTTCCCCCTCCCCTCTGTATCTCTTGTTGTTCATCATATTTCATACCAGATGAATGTCTGCAGAGACAGCCAGCTAAAAGTCAAGAGACAAAAAAGACCTCACAGACTTTCTTATGCCACATGTAACTGCCATGCTTACTGTCAGTCACAGGTTTTACGGCTTCTTCGAGCCAAGACATTGATTCCTACAAGAGTGTCAGCGGTGACAATTATCCCCTTTCATACTCTCAGATGCCAACAGGCTGATGGATAAACCAAAATAGGAAAATGACTTATCTCGATAAGTTACTACCATTGTATGTTATTATTATTGTTGTAAAGGAGAAGCAGGAGAAATGGAGGAGCTGTAGACAGCAGCTTTGAAACTGGAGCAGAATCTTTTACACCTGAAGCTCTTACAAGGACAGAAATGCCTTGGTATAGTTCTGGTTCCTTCATCCTCTTTCCACTGCCCTATCTACAAGCCCAAACCTTCTCAGCTTTCTGTAAACACCAGCACAGCCTGCTTAGAAACTTGCAAGCCCTAATCCATGAATGGTTATATCAATAAATTAACTCCATTACAGAGCTGAGCAACTGTTTAACTATGTGGCAGCTCATAAGCTCTCATTTTCCTACGTGTCTGATCAGCATGTGCTGACCTCCGGCTTAGGGCTACCCAAAATCAGAGCCTTGCCATTATTATTGCTAGAGCTGCTCCATCATGTGTAAGCAATTAAGTTGTCATTAGTGAAAAGACCTAGAGCCCCATGATACTTCCGGGGTGAACTGTGGAGAGTATAGCCCAAGGAATGTTCATTTCTTGTTTATACCAAGCGGAAGTACAAAGTAATTAGGAGAGTTGGAGGCTATTGCTTCCCTGCTGTTCTCCACCGAGTCTTGTCTCAGCTATGGCCACAAATTCAGAATTCCCCAGTGTTTTTCCATTATGAACTGAAGAATTCAGACTAATCCTCCCCAGATTCTTACTGCTGTGCACCTCACACCCAGCTGGATAAAGCACATAAGGTGCTATGGAATCACAGAATCATAGAATGGTTTGGGTTGGAAGGGACCTTAAAGATCACCCAGTTCCAACCCCCTGCTATGGGCAGGGACACCTCCCACTCAATCAGGCTGCTCAAGGCTTCATCCAACCTGTCCTTAAACGCTTCCAGAGAGGGGTCAGCCACAACTTCCCTGGGCAACCTGTGCCACTGCCTTACCACCCTCATCGTGAAGAATTTCTTCCTCTGTGCCTTTGCAAAATGTCCCATCTTTCCTGGAAACCCTCCTCAAGTACTGGAAGGCCATGATAAGGTCTCCTTAGAGACATCTCTTCTCCCAGCTGAACAACCCCAACTCAGCCTGTCCTCATAGCAGAGGAGCTCCAGCTCTCTGATTATCGTTGTAGCCCTCCTCTAGACCCATTCCAACAGTTCCATGTTGTTCTTATGCTGAGGATTCCAGAACTGGACATGATACTCCAGGTGGGGTCTCACTATGGCTAGCAACATACCAAGAATTTTATTACCAGTACAGTATCAAAATAGCCTTTGGTCCCTGACCAGACTTGCAAAGTACTTGCAGCAACAAAAAATCCTGATCAGTTTTCATTAAGCCCATTCAGAACTGAAGAATTGTATTGATTTATTAACAACATGAAATTAACTGAGAGTAAGAGATCCTAATTTTCAAGATTTATATCAGTAACACAACAGAAAACTGCAATGGAGGACACGTACAAAAATGTTAATAAACACATAAAGATTTCTAAAGATCCTTCTGTGCCTAATTGTAGGAAGTTTTTAGCACGAACACAGACACACTGAGTTGTAGGTAAATGCTTCTGACACCCTCACACGACCTGTGGGCAGCAGGGGGTTTGAGTTTCCTTATTTGTGTGCCATCCTGCAGAATTTGCTAGAATCATAGACTCATAGGTTTGGGTTGGAAATGACCTTTATGTATCATCTAGATCCAACCCCTTGCTGGAGGCAGGGGCAACTTCCACTGCGTCAGGTTGCTCAAAGCTTCATCTAACCTAGTCTTGAATACTTTAAGGGACGGGACACCCACAAGTTCTCTGGGTAACCTGGTCCAGTGTCTCATTGTCCTCTAAGTAAAAAAATTCTTCCTAATATCTAATCTACATTTCCCCTCTTTCAGCTTAAAACCTTTCAGCCTTCTCCTGTCCCTGATAAAGAGCGCCTCCCCAGCTTTCCTGTAGCCCCCTTTAAGTACTGGAATGCTGCTATAAGGTCCCCCCAGACCTTCTCTCTCCAGACTGAACAACCCCAACTCCCTTAGGTTTTCCTCAAAGGGGAGGTGCTTTGGACCCTGATCATCTTCATGGACCTGCTTGAACAGGTCCATGTCTTTCTTATGCTGGAAACCTGAGAAGTGGACACAGGACTCTACGTGAGGTCCGAGAGAGTGGAGTAGAGAGGGTAAGAAACACCTCCTTCAGCCTGCTGGCCACACTTCTTTTGATGAAGTCCTATCATAGTGGCTGTTGCTATCCAGGCCATTTGACAGAGCCAGCCATATGAGCTGAGTACCCACAGAGCTTAGTCAAGTGAGAAGAATTTTCATGTGTATTTATAGGTGATTACATGGTCAGAGCATCCCCTTCTAATTCTTCAACATCCAAATTGGACAGGGAAAGCATTTCAGATTTGTCCTGAAATGCATCAACTCCATTCCTTGTGCCAAGTCTACAGGCAACAGTCACACACATAAAATCTCCCTCTGACCTCTCTGAATAACCAAAAGAAGCTTCTTTATGATTCCATACTCTTTGGAGTGAAGGCTCTGCATACAAGTTTCATGGGGATAAGTTTTGAAAAACAGGGTGTAAATGCTGTCTGAAAATAAAAACAAAGACAGAAAAGGGAGAGGAGGTGTTTGAGGGGAAGCCTAGAACTGAAGAATTTACAAGGATGGCTCAAGGCCACAAGTCTTCCAAGACACACATGGACCATTGGGCTGCATGGCTAAGGTTGGAAAGACTTTTTGGTGAACAGCATGTGACCGAGCGGCATTGCAAAACCATACCCCACCAGCCAAATTCTCATGTACGACCTTCCTTTATGGTCCACTAGAACAGCATTTGGTGCGAATGTAGGATATGACTCAAATAACAAGTGGAATGGACAAGACTCCAAGTTGTTCCAGGCTTCCTGAGATCCGTACTCACCCTGGCTGGTGCTGGCATGCTAGTGATAATCTGAGAAGCCCACAGTTCTCTAGCCTCACTTATACACGTTAGTTTTGCAGTGCCCATATTCTGTTAGGCTCACCTGGACTACCAGAGGGAGCTATCTGTGCTTGGAATAACCCTAGCCCCAATGTTATGTTCCTCAGCCACCACCTGCCTGAGGCTGCAGCAGAACCAGCAAAGAACAATTCTTCCAACAAAGCCCTGTTTTATGGGTGTGCTGTTTTGCCTCTACCCATCCTCCTTTGCACACTTGGTTAAAACCAGCACATTAAAAAGTAAAATAAAAGAGATTACTTCCAAATTGGATAATAAAGCCGGAGCCAATCAGACTGTTAGTGGCTATGAATTTTTTATGTCTGTACCATTGACATGATTGAGCAAGATGGGGGAAGGGAGGGAAACAGAAACACTTTGCTGGGGGTCTGATCTGTCTATTGGATTCAGTGCAAGGGTACAGACAATACAAGAAAATAGAAATTCAGGGAAAGTGCAGATCCATGCTCCAGTCATCAAAAAAGAAGCAAGGCAACAACAGTCATATACGTTTCTGTACATGATGCTGACTGCAGGTAAGACCTAAGGCAGTAAGAGATCAAACCTCAGTGGTTTCCAGCTTGTACTACAAATTAGAGGTCATATATAAGAGGCACATAAATTTTATTCTTTCTTCTTTTCTGCTTTTGTTCAGGTGATAAACTGGAATAATGGAGGCAGGATAAACACTCTCTTGGGTTAAATGAACCCAAATGATCGACTTCCTCTGTTGAAACAAACCTTAACTTGAGTTGAGTGAATCAGTTATGCAATCTGGATTGAAAGCTTTTTGCCTTTTAATCATTTGTTGTTTGGGGCTAAATTTCTAAATTAAATATAGTCTATGGGGAAAGACAAACTATCTCATTACTACTGAAGATTTTCTTTTCAGCTGAGGAATTCAGCTGTTAAATGGACCTGAATTGTTTTGGTCCAACAGTTCTGCACAAATTTTTGCTCTGCCAATTTGTTGCCTTTGCTTGAGCTCATGCTATTGCCACTTTGAAGGCATCTGTGAAGCTGCTTATGGTACAATTTTGCTATGTCGATTAATGTAGCCTGGAATCTACAGTAACACTAGACAGGAGGTAAAGAGCAGTAGTTCCTGTACACACATTTTTGCTTTGGAATAAGAAGGCTTTCTGTCCATCTTACTGGGGAAGTGATTCTGCTGCTGTGTTCTGCACTGGTGAGGCTGCACCTCAAATCCCGCATTCAGTTTTGGACCCCTCAGTATAAGAAAGACAATAAGGCCCTGGAGTATTTCCAGAGAAGAGCAATGAAACTGGTGAAGGGTCTGGAAAACAAGTCTTATGAGGAGCAACTCAAGGAGCTGGGGTTGGAGGAAGGGGAGGCTGAGAGGAGATATTGTTCTCTACAACTTCCTAAAAGGAAGTTGCAAGGGAGTTGGGTGTTGGTCTCTTCTCCCAAGTGGTAGGTGATAGGACAAGAGGGAATGGCAGTAAGCTGTGCCAGGGGAAGTTTAGATTGGACATTAGGAAAAATTTCTTCACAGAAAGGTTTATCAAGCACTGGCAGAGGCTGCCCAGGGAGGTGGTAGAGTCACCGTCCCTGGAAGTGTTTAAAAAGCATGTAGATGAGGTGCTTGAGGACATGATTTATTAGTAAACAGGTACAATTGGAGTTGATGATCTCAAAAGTCTTCTCCAACCTAGTGATTCTATGATTCTATTATTCTATGATCTCTGTCATTCAACCATCTTCCCTTCCCAGATGAAGTTCAGCACACATGAGTATATTAATCTGCTAAAAAGACCTCTTAGACCATAGCCTATGAATGACTGTGTCGACTGTTCCAGGCAGATGTGTGTTGCCCTGGCTGGGTCTGAGCTAGGTCTTGGAAGCAATGCGGCTATGGTTTGCATGGTGCTAAGTCTAAGTCCCAAAGTAAAACTGTCTACTCAACACTTATTGCTGACCATAGCAGTCCATGCAGACTTGAGAGAAGAAATGGGTTTGCTCTGTTTTGCTCCTGTTATACTGTCTATATGTTTTGACCTTTTTTCTTACACTGAATCTGCTATTTCAGGGTGCATCATGCTATAATGACTTTCATACATCTACCACAGTTAAGTACCTTCTGTTTTTCATAGAATCACTAGAATCACTGGATTGAAAAAGACCTTTGGGATTATTAAGCCCAACTATATCTGTCCACTATTAAACCATAGCCCGAGCACCTCATCTACCCTTCTTTTAAACATCTCCAGGGATGATAAATCCACCACCTCCTAGGGCAGCCTCTTCCAGTGCTTGATAGAACTTTTGGTGAAGAAGCTTTTCCTAATGCCCCATCTGAACCTCCCCTGTGGCAACTTGAGGCCATTCCCTCTCATCTTATCTCTTTTCTTATCACAGATGTAGATACCATCTCAGACATGAGTCACAGGCACCGTTCAACTGCAGCATTCAGCACAGCAAGCCAGGAGAAAACATAAAGTCCACATACAATCAGAAATGTTTAACTGGAGACAAGTGAGTCTCTTCTACTTCATTAACTGCCTCCATTAGATCAGAAGATGATCTTCATAACATTTAGGCCTGTAGAAGTGAAATTGGAGACGTCTCATATTGTGCTTCCATTCAAATCTTCAGAGTTGTTGGCATTCTCCTCCATTTGCTAAGCAAACGAACCGCGACCTATTTTACAACACTAAGACAGCTGAAGGAATCACGGTATAGAAATGAATACTCAACATGCACCAAAATGCTTACAGATGGATGGGCAAAGGCAAACTTACCCAGGATTGTGTGCACCCCTCAGCATGTATGAACTATTTTGCTTCATCTCCAACAAGAGCGACTTTTTCAGCTTGAGCAGGCATAAAAGCAGAAAGGTTCTGCAGAGGTTGAGAAAAATTAAGCTATTCTGATCTTTTGTTAAATCATTGAGTAGATCCTCTGTTATTCATTACCACATAGACTTGAGGTATCTGTTAAGTAAGTACCACTTCATCCTCTGTTATTCAAGGAGGGCCCCTGTGCTCTTATCTGCTTTTACCAGGAGTCTGTGATCATTAAGCTGAGATGGATTTTATATATATAAAAAGTGCCATCTCTCACATCATTAACATTTAAGTCACACTTCCGCATTTTATTTCCCTAAATAAAATTAGTTGAAGACCTGCAACAATAAGAATCAGCTGCACCGAAACCTCATGATTAGAGGGAAAAAAAATGTGAGGAGAAGGCTCAGAAAGGTTAGCAAGGAAGGAAGAGGAAAGGAAATACCTCTGCTTTAGAAACCAATTACACAGCACCCTGATTTCTTCACTGTGCCACGAATACTGCCTGCTCTCAACAAAGATGAACCTCTGCTAGATAAGACAGAGTTCATACCCAGAAGCAGATGGGGAGACACAAAGCTTGTGGAACACAGGTGTTAGTCATGTAAATTCAGTAAGACTCTGGTAATTATTTGTAGAAGAATCATGTGACTATTGAGGTCAGGAGGGACTTCAGAGGTGTCTGGCCAAACCTGCACTCAAAGCAGGACTAACTTTGAAACTATGTTCAAATTCAAAAATACAGCTGGTTGTTCAGGGACTTGTCCAGTCAAATTATTATTATCTCCAAAGATTAATATCTCCTATTTTTTCAGTATTTGATGAGCCTCAGGGTAAGAATTTCTGGTATTAAAGGCTATGCCTTTTGCCCTTTGTCCTGTTTTATGGGAGAGGCTGGCTTCATCTTCTCTACATCTTCCCATTAAGTAGTTGCAGGCAGCAATGAGAGCTCTTCTTTACCTCTTCTTCTCTGATGAACAAACCCAGATCTCACAAACACTGCTGTCCTGAGAATGTAGTTGCTCTGGGAAGTACCTGGCCACTGTAGTGCAGGATTATAGTAATACTGAGAATTGTTGGATGTGTGGATGGAACCTTGAGCAGCCTGATCCAGTGGGAGGTGTCCCTGCCCATAGCAGGGGGGATGGAACTAGATGATTTTTAAGGTCCCTTCCAACCCAACCCATTCCCCCCTCCCCTTCCCCGATACAACCCTGTATACTTCAGTTCTAATACAATTTTTACCTCCTGATTAACATTATTTCATTCATCCCTCTGCTTGTTCAGCATTAGCTATTCAAAATACTGCTAGATGACTTATTTACTAGAATAGATTGGATTTTGGAGTACCAATTTAAGCAATTTAAATCTTCTTTGAACTAACAGATCCCAGGGAACTCTATGTCTTTGAGATCAATTGTGGAAGCTGTCTGTACTCTCCCTGGCAGCAACTGCATTGAGGTTGGATTTAAGACCAGATAGTGCCCACAGCATTGTTTACATAGCAATTTATGTATCTATCTATCTATCTATCTATGATATCCATCTGTGGGTTGGACTGGGGTACCCTTCTCTACTGAACTAGCAGCTGAAAGATAGAAGGAAGTTCTGAGGTCTGGAAGTCTCTCATAAGGCAATGAAACTGCTTCCCAAATAGAATTTCTTTAAATACCTTTGTGAAGGTGATAATTTTTGCAAGAGATGCAAGAAGCAGTGCCTGGAAGCAGAAACAAGAGCAAAAACAAAGTGTAAACTTTTTACAGATAATTTAATTAGCTGTCAGATCCACTTACCACAGGACAAAAATCTCTTAAAAAAAGAAAGGTTTTGAAAAGATCAGTTTCTGTTCTTATCTACTGTTCTAGACATGAGACAGAAAATATTTGTTGAAACTTGATTTATGCAGAAAGATGATTTTGGTCATCAATAATGCCTTGTCTGGACTTCAGTCACCGTGCCTGGATTATGTATCAAATCCATATCTGGATTATCATGAAATATCCACTGTTCACCCAATTACTTCACTGTGAACAATGCAAAAACAAAGCTTTCTTCACAACTGCATAGAATCATAGAATATTCTTTAATATAATGGTTCAGGCTGGAGGGGAACTTAGAGATTATCCACTTCCAAACCCCTTGTCGTGGGTGGGGACACCATCCACTAGGTCAGATTGCTCAAAGCCTCATCCAACCTGGCCTTGAATACCTCCAGGGATGACTTCTCTGGGCAATGTGTGTCAGTGCCTCATCACCCTCACAGTAAAAAATTTCTTCCTCAGATCTAATCTAAATCTCTCCTCTTTCACCTTAAAGCCATTACCCCTTGTCCTATCCCTGCAACCCTTGATAAGGAGCCACTTCCCACCTTTCTTATAGGTCCCCTTTAAGTACCGGAAGGCTGCTATAAGGTCTCTCTGGAGCCTTCTTTTCTCTAGGCTGAACAAGATAAATTTGAGACCAGTATTCAGTGCAAGATACCGCCCCGCAGCAGATCCCCAAAGGCTTTCTCACAACATCCATTTCATCTTACATTTCACTTTGCAGCTGAGGATGTTTCAGTAAACTAAAAGCTGTGTTTATCTGTGGGCAGAATAGATTATCCAGCCTATCTGAAAGATAAAATGTGAAAAAGGAAAACAAGAGCAAAGGAGATGTGTTCTTTTATATGGGTTTGTTCTTCTCTGCATAATGTAACTTTCCCAAACTATACTCCAGTCAAGTTGCTTTACGGTTTCAAAAGCACGATCAAAGATGCTACTTTGTAATTAATAACCAAATTGCATTGACATTCCAGTGCCAACTTTTAAGTAATTACATGGTAGCAGAACATCATGAAAATTAACTGAAGTTCCTGCAGCAGCTGAGGCCCTGAGGACTAATATTGTGCAATTACTGGAAGGTAAATATTCACTCAAACTCATCCTGTGCTCACAGTGAAAACAGCAAGAGAAAGAGACTCTTGCAGAGCATCTGAGATGACAGGAATGTCTAGTGATTAGTTAGCATCAAGAATGGTTCACTAGAGAGTTTAAGAGGGTGCAGTCCACTCCCTATTTCACATCATCACCAGCCAGTGGACATGTGCTGCTGGCTGTGGGGCAGAAGATTTCCTTTAGGAATGTGACAGAATAATAAAACAGCATAAAACTGTTCCCTCTTGTCCTATCCCTGCACTCACTGACAAAAAAGCTTCTACCCAGCTTTCATGTAGCCCCCTTTAAGTATTGGAAGGACAGATACACATATTTAAAGAGGACAGATTTTGAAAGAGCATCCTGCCATGCCTGAATGGATTTTAACTCATGTTGAAAAGAAGGGGCTTCTTCATAAATTCTGTACAGATCCCAGGAGTTTGTGGGCAAATGGGATTCTTCCGCTTTCTGCTCCCTTTCATGTTCTCATCTCAAATGTTGTTTACTTTCTCATAAGCAGGATTTGATAGTTACAGTGATTTCTGGTCTTGTACCACACAGACTCATCTGTCTTCATCTTAGTTTGTAATAAGTGATATATTCTCAAAGGTTAATATTCACATCTATTTTTGATGTTCATAAATTATCGTAGTTGCAGATATTAAAGCCTACAACCTCTTTTTACTAAATAACACCGATACTGCACTTAGCTCTCTGAAAACAATTTTACGATATCAATGATATCCTTAATGCTCAAAAAACTCACCATTTTCTCCCAAGAATAATTTTCATTATCTAAGGATGTATTTTCAATACTAGTTGTGCTTAACAAGCTAACCATCATGCCAAACTTTATATATATCTTGTTACTCAGTTGCTATGTATTCCTGTGGGCACCATGGAGTTTCAGCCAGAGTCTGGTCCCTAGAACTAAAGTGAGACTGAGCTCAGATGGAAGTAACATGGAAAGGAGTTTCCTCAGATCTGTGGTTCACATTTTTTCATGTAATAGATCTTATTTTAGAAAGATCTCTCCTGTTGTAATCTAGCTCACCACTACAGAGCCAGCAGACGCATTAGCTTTAGTTAATTAGTTTGGTTTTTTTTTCAAAAAACAAGAGAAATAGAAAAAAAAAATCCCATTCCTTCATGAAAAAAATCTATTCTATTTTGCCTCAGAACTAGTTATCTTCCTGCTTTACACAGAAATATCTATGTATGTGTACATTAGGGTATGAAATCCAATGGCTTCTTTTGGAAATGTGGTCCAAAGATCCAAAAAATGTATTGGCTTATGAGAGTATAAAGGCCAAAAATTCTGATCCTCTTATTTCCCTCCTCTAAAATAATTGCCCAGGGAGGTGTTTGAATCCCTATTCCTTGAGGTATTCAAAAGATGGGTACATGAAGTGTTTAGGGATATGATTTAGTAGTGGACAGGTACAGTTGGACTTGATGATCTGAAAGGTATTTTCCAACCTAGTGATTCTATGATTCTCTAATTAGAGATAAAACTCTTCAGAAGTGATGCCTCTGTGAATCAAAGACCACATTCCCACAGCTCTTTGAGGGCAACATTACAGGTTACCTAATATTATTCTTAGGAACATGAGCCAAAATCTGTGATTCTCTTTCCAGCATAAAACCAAGCCAAATTGCAACAGGGATTGAAATGAAAAACACTTTAGCCTTAACCTATCTATGCACCAAAACTTCCATGTGCCCTTCTGGCACCAAAGCACAATAATGAGAAAGCTGTCTGTATTCTTGAAATAGCAGAAAGATGCTGATACCGGTCGTAACCTGGAGGCAAAATTAATTTACATGCAAGATGTCTCACACAAGTTCTGTGTAGTCCAGAAATACCCAAGGAGATGAATAATGAGGACTCTGCAAAGATGTTGATTTTGCCCTTTAAAAAATTCTTTTATTCATTGAATCATAGAATCAAGGAATTGTTTGGGTTGAAAGGGACCTTAAAGGCCCATTCCCAAACCCCCTGTCATGGGCAGAGACGCCTCCCATTGGATCAGGTTGCTCAAAGCCTCATCCAACCTGGCCTTGAACACCTCCAGGGGTGGGACATCCATGACTTCTCTGGGAAACCTGTGCCTCACTACTCTTACAGGAAAAAAATTCTTCCTAATGTCTAAGCTGAATCTCCCCTCTTTCAGCTTAAAACTCTTATCCCTCAACCTATCACCACAATCCCTGATAAAAAGCCCTTCTTATTCTTTCTTGTAGCCCCTTTAAGTACTGGAAGGATGCTCGAAGGTCTCCCCAGAGCTTTCATTTGTCTAGACTGAACAAGCTCAACTCTCTTGGCCTGTCCTAATCTGGGAGGTGCTCTATTTTAAGGTACTATAACTGCTCTTAGCAGCTTTTTTTAACTAAGATTGTTTTCCAGTGAATTTACCCTTGTTAGTCAGGCTCCATTTCTGTCTTCATGGGTAAAAGAAAGCAAAATTTAATACCTGCCAGCTATTGAGGCTTTAAGTGCTTTTAAACTCCAGCTGCTGGTCATCCTGGCATGTAAAGCACAAAATGTGATTTTTACTTTGAGAAAAAATGTGACTGGGAAAGGAAGAGAGTATCTTGCTCCCTTCGTCGTACTCCTTACTGTGTGATCATGACCTGTGCTCACTCATCTCAGGAGAAAAAAAAAAAGAAATGGAAAAAAAGAGAAAAAAACCCCAAAAAACAAAAAAAGGAAAAAAAGTAATGCCTGTTTTTGACTCCTGAGGAAATTCAGTATGCAAGTTCATATCTATGGCAGCCCATTCATCATTGTCCCTTGGACAATTACTGCAAACAACATGATTCTGGAGTTGCACAGCTCTGCTTAAGCCACATTCAGCTTTATGATAGTGTTTTCAAAAAAAAATCCAAGCCATGGTTGTTAAAGGACACAGGAAAGGAGGCAGGAGCACAAACCAGCCTATTTAGCAGCTGTGTGCCCTGGGGAATATTCAGAGCTTTGGCATTTTGCCTTCTCTGTGAAATATATTTTTTGCTCAGGAGAGGAAATCCATTGATAAACTGGAGTAAGACCCATGGAAGACATCAAGCTGGTCCTGGGAAAGGAGCACAAGCAAGAAAAAAAGATCTTCTACAACTAAACTCTTTGTGACCACAGCTGTTTCTGAAGTGTCTTGTGTGTGCTCAGACAGCCTTGTACATCTGGAAGGGATCAGAGGGACTGGATAAGGCCTCAATACCTTCAGAGTAAAAAAAATTCTTCCTAATATCTCATTTAAATCTCCCCTCGTTCAGCTCAAAACCATTACTCCTCACCATTACCCCTGCACTCCATGATAAAGAACCCCTTCCAAGCTTTCCTGTTGGCCCTCTTTAAGCACTGAAAGGCTGCTAGAAGGTCTCCCTGGAGCCTTCTCTTCTCCAGGCTGAACAAGCCCAACTCTCTCAGCCTGTCCTTGTGTGGGAGATGCTCCAGCCCTCAGATCATCTTTGTGGCTGTCCTTCCTCTGCTGAGGACTCCACAACTGAATGTAGGACTCCATGAGAAGTTTCATGACCGCAAAGTCAAGGGGCAGAATCCTCCTTGACCTGCTGGTAACACTGTTTTGGATGCAGCCTAAAGTAAGGTTTGAACTTTTCAACAAAAGCACAAAATACTCCATCTGAGTCTGGAAAAAAATTCTAATTGGGAAAAGACAATAAGTTTAGGGATATTTTGTTGAGTAACACCTCAGCTAAAGCTAACTCAACTAGTAGTTGTCTTAAGGAGATGATGATGTTAGTTGTTAATTGATGATTATTAGAATTAGTTGATGTTAGTTGATGAATACTAACCTGCAATGGAGCAGTAACTTGTCTAAGCTCCAGAGCACTCTGGAAGTTGAACCAGAGATACAACATTAGCCAAGATTTCCCTAGAGAAAGTATTGATAAATTGTAAAAACCTCCGAGAATTAATTCTGTTCCTGAGCAGTTCAGATAAAAGCAAAGTGCTGACCTATTTGTTTGATTTTTTTCTTGCAGTTGAAGAAGATTCTGTTTTCGCCTACAAATTTACTTCCTCTCTATTTCGGGAGGGTTTCAAGAGGTTAAGATAAAGTCAGCCCAAAAATTCTCTTTGGTAAATCATCTTGACAGGAGAAGAAGACAGATGTATTTTCAAACTGGTCTGTCCATTCATTCTGGTGAACAGCTTCTTTTTGCACTTCTTGGTGAAATGAGCACTGTGGTGGATTTGAGGTTGAATACATAGGATTTGACACACTCTGAAGTCCTTAAATTACCAGAGAAAACCTGCTTTGTTATAGATGTAGAATCATAGAATCATGGAATGGTTTGGGTTGGAAGGGATCTTAGTGATTATCTAGTTCAAATTCCTCTGCTATGAGCAGGGACATCTCCCACTAGATCAGGCTGCTTGTCCAAGTCTCTCTGGATGACATCCCTTCCTTCAGGTGTGACAAGTGCACCATTCAGGGTGGTGTCATCTGCAGACTTGCTGAGGGTGCATCAGTCTTGATGTCTATATCATTGATGAAAAGATTAAATAGCGCTGGTCCCAGTATGGACCCCTGAAGGACACCTCTTATCGAGGATCTCCATCTGGATATTGAGCCAAAGACCACTACTCTGAATGCGAACATCCAACCAACACCTTATCCATGGAATAGTCCACCCATCAAATCCATATCTCTCCAATTTAGAAAGAATGATGTTCTGGGGGACTGTGTCGAAAGCATTATGTCCATTGCTTTTCCCTTTGTCCACTGATGTGGTCACTGCATCATAGAAAGCCAGTAGGTTGGTCACACAGGACTTGCCCTTGGTGAAGCCAAGCTGCCTTCTGCTATGTTTAGGCAGTTTGTCTGTGGGATGTGATTCTTCATTTTTACCTGCTTTGTGCTTTGGAATATACCAGAGCTGGTGAACCAAGCTGAAATTTTGTAATGGCAATAAAAAAAAAAATGTGCTGTTTCAAATTATAAAAGAATTAAATACAGTTAAATTTGAAGCCATTCTGGCAAAGTGCAATAGTAAAAGGCCGTTAAGTGAGCTGTCCATTTATAGAAAACATAAGATATAAAATTCAGTTTTAATGGACTGTTTCCATGGAAATGTTCTTTAGTAGAGACATTTTATAGAATATTAAGCAGCACAAGGAGTTAAGCTGGCTGTAGTGGTGACTGTTATGCAGGGGCTATGGTTTGTAAAAAATTGAAACCGTTAAAAGGTTTATGGCCAAGACAGTGAGGAATATTTCAAAGCCATTTATCACTCATCCGGTAAAATTGAGTGCTAAAATTCAGCACACCTATCGAAGTGGAATCCCCTCATTAGCTCGTTACACAAATGTCTTGGAAAGAGAGAGAAAATGTGTTCCTTGATTATGGAAGTAATAATAATTATAGATAATTTGTACATCCTCATTCCATTAATTGATGGAATCTCAAAGCATTTTCCAAGTATTAATTAAATAACTCCCTCTACACCATAAAATCACTCTGCACAATAAAATCTTGCTTTTATTTGCAACTTGCTCCTTATGCCTGTGCCTAATGGTTGCTATTTAATGCTGGAAAATCACTAACTGCTGAGACTTTGGTCTGGGATGAAGACCATGACTTCAGGTCCAGAGACAATCTGGTCCATGTCCCAGAGACTAAACATCAGATGAGAATGAAAAAGGCTGGGTGAAAGCTGGCACTCTCTGGAGCCTTTCCAGAGAAGAGTGACAAAGCTGGTGAAGGGGCTGGAGAACAAGTCTTATCAGGATTGGCTGAGGGAACTGGGGTCATTTAGCCTTGAAAAGAGAAGGCCGAGAGGAGACCATATTGTTCTCTACAACTACCTGAAAGGATGTTGTAGAGACGAGGGAGCTGGCCTCTTCTCCCAAGTGACAAGGGACAGGACAAGGGGGGAATGGCCTCAAGCTGCACCAGGGAACGTTCCGACTAGATATCAGAAAAAAAATTTCACGGAAAGGGTCATTGGGCACAGGAACAGGCTGCCTAGGGAGGTGGTGGAGTCACCATCCCTGGAGGCATTTAAAAGATGGGTAGATGAGGTGCTGAGGAGCATGGTTTAGTGGTTGATAGGAATAGTTTGACTCGATGATCCAGTGGGTCTTTTCCAACCTAGTGATTCTGCGATTCTGTGAAAAGGCAGAGTCTCAGAAGAGCAGAAGATTGCTGGACCATCTCCTGTATGAGGACAGGCTGAGAGACTTGGGCGTACTTACTTAAGAGAAGGCTCTGGCGACACCTTATAGCAGCCTTCCAGTACTGAAACTGGAACAGGGGGGTAAGAGGGGCTACAGGAAAGATGAGGAGGGACTTTTTATCAGGAAGTGCAGTTATAAGACAAGAGGTAATGGTTCTAAGCTGAAAGAGGGGAGATTTAGATTAGATATTAGGAAGAAATTTCTTTCTGTGAGTGTGGTGAGGCACAGAAACTGGTTGCCAAGAGAAGTCATGGATGTCCCATCCCTGGAGGTGTTCAAGGCCAGGCTGGATGGGACTTCGATAAACCTGATCCTGTGGAAGGTGTACCTGCCCATGGAAGAGGAGTTGGAAATAAATGGGCTTTAAGATCCCTTCCAACCCATACCAGTATATGGTTCTATGATTTGCCTGTTATTTTGAGACATCGCTCTTCCTGAAAAAGAAGATACCCCATATGCGTTCAATCAGCATTTCTCTCACAGAGTCTGAGGAATCTAAAGAAACACGGTCAGGCTCTTCCAGTGACCCAATGAGCTTCCCTTTCCTGTGGACTCCAAGAGCATCAAGGTCTGATGGAGTGATGAACTGATGTGGATTTCTCTTTTTGCATGCATGAAAAGCCCAGCCAGTGCTTTCCATGCAGTACTGATCTGTAGGACGGCCTCCACTTGCAGGTTCAGGAGAGCCATATCAGATTGACACTCCTCTGATCTTAACTATACTGCACTGTTGAGTCGAATTAGAAGCTTTTCATTAATAAGTTGACTCTACAATAAATTCCAGACATAACAGCATGTTTGAAAAACTTGGAGGCACTCTTAAGTACGGGCACAACATAGAATCATAGAATAACCAGGTTGGAAGAGACCCACCGGATCATCCTGTCCCCTGTCACTTGGGAGGAGAGGCCAGCACCCTCCTCTCCACAACCTCCTTTCAGGTAGTTATAGAGGTCAATGAGGTCTCCCCTCAGCCTCCTCTTCTCCAGGCTAAACAACCCCAGCTCTCTCAGCCGCTCCTTGTAAGGCCTGTTCTCCAGCCCCTTCACCAGCTTTGTTGCTCTTCTCTGGACTCGTTCCAGAGCCTCAACATCCTTCTTGTGGTGAGGGGCCCAGAACTGAACACAGTATTCCCTCCTGTTCAATATGATTGAGCAGCTGATCAAGGATGAGTGCAACCTCAGCTGATGCTTTGTAGCTCATTTCAACTTTCACACACATGGGTGAGAGTGCTTGCTTCCTCCATGCCTACCAGCCCAGTCCTCTGAGCCTGCTGTCCACACACAGCACAGCAGGAATTTAAGCTAGATGTCAAACTGCCGTGAGTTTTGCAAACTGCAGGTCTATTGGAAATCCACAGGGAGGCTGCATCAAAACACATCAATCCAACGCTTTCCTGCTTACTGTACTGGAAAGAGCAGTAACAAATGACCCTGCTCTTTCCTCCAGAGAGTAATGGGAAGGGCTTGATTTGCTAGCCAGGTGGCCCTTGATAATGAAAGGTTGTTACTAATGTCCCAGAGGCATGTTTAGTCAATTCTCTAATGTTTTTTGGTTTTTTTTTTTACTTTTGTTTCTTTCTCCGGCATTCAGAGAAGCAGAAGGCAGTTGCTTTAATGTGAAGTGACAATTTGCAACTGAGACCATTTCTTTATGTCAAGGAGAGTAAACAGTCAGGAAGAGCCTTCAGGTGTGCAGATGCCCAGGCACAGAGGGAGTTAGATCTAATGACATTTCTTGTCCCTTCTTTAAATATCACTTGGCTGGATCTATTTATGGAACTCAAGTGATGCCCAGGCAATAGTTTCCCAATGCTAATCCTATATAGCCATCTGTGTTCTGAAGCCTTTCTCACTCCAAACCTTGGCTTTTGTGCTGCTCCACCAGCATTCATAGAATCATAGAATCGCCAGGTTAGAAAAGATGCACTGGATCATCGAGTCCAACCATTCCTATCAAACACTAAACCATGCCCCTCAGCACCTCGTCCACCCACGCCTTAAACACCTCCAGGGAAGGTGAATCAACCACCTCCCTGGGCAGCCTGTTCCAGTGCCCAATGACCCTTTCTGTGAAAAATTTTTTCCTAATGTCCAGCCTAAACCTCCCCTGGCGGAGCTTGAGGCCATTCCCTCTTGTCCTGTCCCCTGTCACTTGGGAGAAGAGGTCAGCACCCTCCTCTCCACAACCTCCTTTCAGGTAGTTGTAGAGAGCAAAGAGGTCTCCCCTCAGCCTCCTCTTCTCCAGGCTAAACAACCCAAGCTCTCTCAGCTGTTACTCGTAAGGCCTGTTCTCCAGTCCCCTCACCCTTTCTTGTTTCCATTTCTCTAAGTCAGTGTTTTTTTTAATGGCTGGAGGCCCTGTGCATCCTGCCTGGCATCACAGCTAGGCACAACAAAAGGCCATGCTCTTGTTTAGCACACACACACAAAAGGTTTTCTTCCAAAGGATTTAAAAGAGCTTACATCATCTGCCTAATTTCTCCTCTTTACATTTAAAAGTACTACAAAATGTATCATGGTGGGGTTTGTGTATGGCCAGCAACATCCAATGAATCTTTTCGTTAATTCTAAGTAAAACATTTTGGGAGAAAACAATGCAGATATATTTGTGAGGACTTTAAAGCACAAATGCAAACCATACTCTTACAGAAATCTTTCTTCATCAAAAAAAAGTCACCCGACAACCTAAAGAATTTTAAGTGACAAAATAAATCACCTGCTAAAACCTCATGGACCTAGGTGGTTAAAAACATATAAAATAACAACCTATAAATAACAACCTATAAAATAACAACACTGAAACAATTTTGTTCACTTGCTTTGTGCTGCTTAGTCTCTCAACAGTACATGGTGAAGAGCAGGCTCAAGGTGGAATGAGGCAAACCAAACCCCATGTCCTATATATTCTCCATTCATATATCTCGAGTGTCTGTACTTTGTGCTCAAATGTCGACACAATGCCCAGGAATAGCTCAACATATGCCTTGGAAGGGCTGAGTTTTGTTGTGTGACTGGGCCAACTCTGGCCCTGATTTATGCATACGGGTTCAATGAGAACCTGTGAGAGAAGTTGAGCATACTTAGAATTCCCATCTTCAAAGAGCCCGGAGTTCTGCCTAAAACATTATCTGACTGCAAGCTTCTGCATACAAATGTGAGCACAAGCAGAACTAGACTGAAAAATGGGCTGATACCCAAATTTAATTAGCAGTGTCCATGCCCTCTTGTGCATTCATGAGGCTGATGGCTTAACGACATCTCTCGCCAAGGTGTATGCTTCTACTCAAAGTGACCTAGATTCATGGGATGCTGACTTGCAGCAAAGACTTTGACTGTTAACTCCATTACATTAATTATATTTTAATATTTGCTCTTTCTATGGACAAAAGGCTTTGTTTATTGGTTTAATCTTTTTTTTTTTTTTTCAGTAGGAGGCTGGTGATGTAGTTTGACCAGTGAGATAAAGCCAAATGTCCTTGCCTCCTTTCCTTTTCTGAGCATTGTCCCTGGTTGTGATGTCAGACAGGATGAAGAGTGCCTCCAACTATAAAAAAAAGAAAAAACACTTTACTAATCAGATTACCTCAAAATAAAAAGAATAAAAATACAAAGTGAGATGAGATTTTGAACCAGCTTCAATAATACAGGAACATGATACCTTGACTTAGTTTCTGGTTATTTAATTTGTTCAATGGTAATATGTTAGAAAGAAACAGAAGTAAAGCATCAGGAAGGGGAGAAAAAATCTTCAGAGAATTTACATCTCATGGGATAACCAGGAGTTGTGAAGAGAGAGACAAAGCTTGATGAGCTCAAGAACTGGAGGGCTAGAAAGGTGTTTCCTCACAGCAGAGAGATGAACACCAAGGAGAAGAGAATAAACAACATAGACCCAAAGGGACCATCTGTGGAAGTGAAGCTGTTGCCTGGTAATTGCTTTAACAGAAGAAGTAAGTTCTTGATTTGTTTTGGTTCCCTTTGCTGTGTTTTTTGTTGTTTTGTTTTGTTTTGGTTTTTTTTTTTTTTTAATTCCTCTCATATAAGCCCTGCATTTTTTCTCACAGAGAAGAAATGAACATTAAAAAAATCCAAACAAACAAAAGAGAGCAAAATTTAGCTGATAAAAACCACCCACTCAATTTGCCAATGGCCACATGCTTCCAGAAGTTGGATTTAGACCTGTTAAACAAACCCACCCAACGCATAATTTATACCAATTGACACCAGTTGAGAAGTATTTGTGTAATTCTGCCTCTGCAACGCACAAAAATACCTGGGAAAAAGGGGAACAGGAAGGTCATGCTTACATACAGGGACCATGATGCAGAGATACCACCCTGCAGCCCTACTTTTTCTTCTATCTGTGTGGGTTGTCTTGGACAAAAGAGAGATGAAAGGGTAACAAAAGAGAAATTGCAGCCCAGAAAGCCAACCATATCCTGAGCTGCATCAAAAAAATCGTGGCCAGCAGGGTGAGGGAGGTGATTCTGCCTCTCTACTACACTCTTGTGAGATCCCACCTGAAGTCCTTTGTCCGGTTCAGGAACCCCCAACAGAAGAAGGATATGGAAGTATTGAATTGGGTCCAGAAGAGGACTACAAAGATGATGGAGGGCTGGAGCACCTCTGCTATGAGGACAGGCTGAGAGACTTGGGGTTGTTCAGCCTGGAAAAGAGAAGGTTCCACATCGTGACCTTCCAGTATCTGAAAGGGGCATAAAAGAAAGCTGGAGAGGCACTTGTTACAAGGGCCTGTAGTGACAGGATGAGGAGGAATGGCTTTAAATTGGAGAGGGGAAGATTTAGATTAGACATTAGGAAGAAATTCTTCACACTGAGGGTGGTGAAGCAGTGACACAGGTTGCCCATGATAGTTGTGGGTGCCCCAGCCCTGGAGGTGTTCAAGGCCAGGTTGGATGGGGCCTTGAGCAGCCTGGTCTAGTGGGAGGTGTCCCTGCCCATGGCAGAGGGGTTGGAACTGGATGATCTTTAAGGTCACTTCCAATCCAAATCATTCTATGATTCTATGATTCTATGAAAACCAGCAAGGAAAGGGTAAGGTAGAATCATCCCTTTCCTTTTCTTGGCCTATAAAAGGTATGGCTTCCAGCCAAAGTCAGAAACAGTGTTGAGTAGGTATTTAACACCCAGTAAATCTTTACCTGCAGCAGGAAAAACTCTAGGCTTCAAACTTTCCCTTGCTAATTTAGCTAAGTGTTGCAGTGACCAGACTTGGAAATGCCTCGGGGCTTGCCAAACCATTTGGCATGATTCGCTGTCCTCTCTTTTAACTCCAGTGCAGCCTTTTTATTAATAAGGGATATAAAACATTTCTTTATTTTATGGCTGCTCAAATACTCCTACATGCTCAGCTATCAAAAAAAAAGAAAAAGAAAGAAAAAGCCTCTCTCTCAAAAAGCCAAGGCATAGGTGGGTGTCTTGAAACCTCACCTTGCGAGAGATGATACAGCCTTGACAGATACCATGACAGCAGTGACAATAAGAAAGCATCTCTCCTTGGGCTGCCCATGCACTTAATGAGGCTTTTCGGTTTGGCTCCTCCATTTCATATCTACTGTGCCATTAATGGCCCCACTTCTCCTGGTGGCTGCTTCTCATGTGCTGCCCATTAAGGAGAGATTAAACAGTGATGAATGGCAGCCTGATTCCCTGAAAGCACTGCTGACATTCAGATGTATATCATAGAAAATCATCAGGAGCAAGGCTGGTTTCAGTGATAATAAACACTTCAGCAAAGAGCTTAGTAAGTTCCTGGTCTGACTCCTTGCTCCGCTCTCCCATCAGTGCTGA
Organism: Phaenicophaeus curvirostris; assembly: GCF_032191515.1. Taxonomy (NCBI): domain Eukaryota; kingdom Metazoa; phylum Chordata; class Aves; order Cuculiformes; family Cuculidae; genus Phaenicophaeus; species Phaenicophaeus curvirostris. The sequence continues at coordinate 97,498,085 of NC_091394.1, read as the reverse complement.
AAATTTCCTTCCAGACAGAGAGATGGAGGTTTTGCAGGATAAAATTTAAGAAAAAGGGAGAAAAAGAGGAAAATGCAAGAATGCATTCCTGTTTTAATGGGAATGAATAGTATTAAAAAAATTACCAACCACTGTGAGGGAAAGTATTTGCAGTGCCCTGTCTTATATAAATATGCATCTAAGTGTCCATCTACTCTTCTCTTGTAAGACCTCACCTGGAGTAATGTGCCGAGTTCTAGAATCCCCAACAGAAGAAGGATGTGGAATTGTTTAAACTGTATCCTGGGCTGCATCAAAACAGGCTTGGCCAGCAGGTCCAGGGAGGTGATTTTGCCCCTCCATTCCTCTCTTGTGAGACCCCCACCTGGAGTACTGTGTCCAGTTCTGGAATCCTCAACATAAGAAGGATATGGAACTGTTGGAATGGGTCCATAGGAGGGCTATAAAAATGATACGAGGACTGGAGTACCTCCCATATGAGGACAGACTGAGAGAGTTGGGATTGTTCAGCCTGGAGAAGAGAAGGCTCTGGGGAGACCTTATAGTGGCCTTGCAGTACCAGAATGGGGCCTGCAATAAAGCTGGGGAGGGACTTTTACTTGGGCTTGTAGTCATAAGATGAAGAGGAATGGCTTTAAATTGGAAGGGGGAATATTTAGATTAGATATTAGGAAAAAATCCTTCATCATGAGTGTGGTCCAAATTGGCCCAAATTGTCCAGAAAAGTCATGGCTGCCTCATCCCTGGAGATGTTCAAGGCCAGGTTGGATGGGGCCTTGAGCAACCTGATCCAGTGGAAAGTACCCGTGCCCATGACAAAACCTTTAGCACCCTCTTTAACCCACCCTGGAAGATAACAAAGATGTGGTTACTCACTGAAAATATCTAAAATGATGTCAGAACTATGCTAAGAAATATAGAGTATAAAAAGGAAATAACGTTATTGGAAAAGGTTAGAGGAGACCACAAATTTGATGAAGGATTCAGAGAAGCCGTATGAGTTGTGGATTAAGTCACTTGATCTGTTTGGCTCGGAGAAGGAGAATCTGAGGGAAGACGTCATCATAGTTCACAGCTTTCTCAAAAGCAGAGGAGGAGGAGCAGGTTCTGATCTCTTCTTTCTGGTGACCAATAATAGGACTCGAGGGGATGGCAGAAAGATGGGATGGGGAGGGTTAGACTGGGCATTAGAAAAGGTTCTTCACTCAGAGTGTGGTGGAGCACTGGAACAGCTCCCCAGGGAAGTACTTAAAGTGCCAAGCCCAACCATATTTCACAGAATCACAGAATCACAGAATAACCAGGTTGGAAGAGACCCACCGGATCACCGAGTCCAACCGTTCCTACCAAACACTAAACCATATCCCTCAGCACCTCGTCCACCCGTGCCTTAAACACCTCCAGGGAAGGTGACTCAACCACCTCCCTGGGCAGCCTGTTCCAGTGACCAATGACCCTTTCTGTAAAGAATTTTTTCCTAACGTCTAGCCTAAACCTCCCCTGTCGGAGCTTGAGGCCATTCCCTCTTGTCCTGTCCCCTGTCACTTGGGGATTTAAGAAGCGTTTGGACAATGCCCTCAGGCACATTGTGTGAATATTGAGGTTGCCCTATGCAGGGACAGGAGTTGGAATCTATGGTCCTTGTGGGTCCTTTCCAGCTCAGGACATTCTATGATTCTATGTTCACACATACATGTACTGCCCGTGCAAAGGAGAGAGTACAGTTATGTGGAATGCATTTACTGTTTTTTAGGTGGTGGAAGCTGCTGTGTTTTAGCTTTAGTTTGGTTTGAAAATTTAGATTTTATAGGGAGGTCAATTTTAGGTCAATTTTAGGTTTGACTGTGTTGAAAATAACAGGTCAAGGGAGCTTTGCTGTTGTGCTTTTATGTAGATCTCTTTCCTAAAGCCATCGACCTGCCCAAACACTTAATGCTTTAAGATCCCATAAGGCAGAAAATAAAGTTTCTAAAAGACAGGCTGGAAGATACCTGGATACTTTTGGGTTAATGACAAGGGAGATAATATATTTCTTTGTCCTTCTAAAGATTTGTTTGGACCTACTGGCTTCAGTCTTGGGAAAGGAAAAGGAAATAAGGAAGGAGGAGGGCAGACACTACATGGGGAGCTCTGAAGAGCAAGACTTGTTGCTCTTGCTGCTGTAGGGAGAGGGAGTGGTAGGAGAGAGCTTGGTCAGAGAGGGCATCCTGCCAAATGCCAACCCTTTTACTTATCTACTTCCTCATCAGCAATGGCAAATTTCAGTAGATAACATGCCCCTTCAGTCCTTAAAGGGGGCTTACAAGAAAGATGGGAAAACACTTCTTAGTAGGGCCTGCAGCAATAGGACAAAGGGTAATGGCTTTAAACTGAAAGAAGTTTAGAATGGATATTAAGAAGAAATTTTTTTTTTCACTGAGGGTTGTAAAAAGCAGGAACAGATTTCCCAGAGAGGTGGTAGATGCCCCATCCCTGGAATGCGTCTCTGAGCAACTTAGGGTCAAGTTGGATGGGTCTCTGAGCAATCTGATATAGTTGAAGATGTCTCTGCTCACTGCAGAGCGGTTGGACTAGATGACCTTCATGGCCCCTTCGAATCCAAAGCATTCTATGGAAACAGGCAGCAAACAATGACCGTGTCACTTCCTCAGGCCGTCTCTTCTTCTGATTAGGTTTAGAGCTGACCATGAAAAGTCACTGTCCAAGAATAATCCCACCAATTCGAAGCAGGACTTCTTTAGGAAACTGCTTGCTGCACTGGGTACCAAAATACCTATAATACACACAAGAGTCAGTTTGTTTTCCTGATGCTGAAGAAGAAAATTGGAGAAGTGTAAAACGGGATGCAGCACTAATTAACCTTGTCTGTGACGGAGAATTACTGCAATTATTTCGCAGCACGGCTCGAAGAAGTGGAGCACTGCCTTTACACATAATGCGTCACCATTATTATGAACTGTAGGAGCCCTGGCATTGTGTGAGTATTGCTCTATGTGGTGCATGTAATGTACTGAGAGGGAAAACCAGCCAGCAACACAGAGAGGGCACTGAGCATTGCAGCAGGGTTAGCAGAATACAAATTGCCTCTGCAAACTGCATTTATTTTTAGCCAGGAGCTCCAAAGAGCAACTACGACTCATTCTCCAGGGAAGACTCTGGCAGGAAAAAAAGCAACCAGCTGTTACATTCACCCCCTGGCAAAAGTTGAAAACTTGAGCAAAGGGAAGCAGCTTCCATTGGAAGATGGGGACTTGCTCCATTCCAAAGGTTGTGTTCATTCCTCTTCCTTCTATTCCACCACTGAAAAATGCCAGAGGGCAAGTGGCAGCCAAGAGCTCCTTGCTTTATTGTACACAGAAAAAGAAGTTTCTCCAGCAAGAAATCTCTGATTTATCATTGCAAAAAAAAAAAAAAGTCATAACAACCTTGGGATAATAGCTGGTGCCAAATGACTGGTAAGGGAAGTTTCCAAATCCAATGACAAAGCTTGTATGTTTGCTCAAACCAAAGGCATCATCAGAAAGAAACCAAGGCTTTTGAGTTGGGAATAAATAAGTTTTTTAAATGGATTCATTCTGGGGACATTTGCAGACACCTCATACCTCCTCCCCTCTCCTTGTTTTGAAACCCTGATGTGCTGAAGGATCAAAGCTCAAGCACAGGCTAAAGCTACTACACACAACCACTTTCTGTGCATCATCTAAGCTTTAGCAACTGCCCATGTAGGCACCTTCAGACTACTTAGGCTCTCTTTACTTCCTAAAATGGCTTACAGTCTCATGTGAATCCGTGTTAACCTGGCCATATATTTGAGCCCTTGAAAATCATGGAATCATAGAATCATTAAGATTGGAAAAGACCTCTCAGATTATCAGGTCCAATCAACAACACAACACTATCATGCCTACTAAACCATGCCCTGAAGCGTCACACCTACAAGTTTTTTAACACCTCCAGAGATGGTGACTTCACGACTTCCCTGGACAGCCTCTTCCAAGTTCACCACACTTTCAGTAAAGAAATTTTCATAATCCAACCTAAGCCTTCTCTGGCATAACTTGAATCATAGAATCATAGAATCACCAGGTTGGAAAAGACCCACCGGTTTATTGAGTCCAACCATTCCTATCAAATACTAAATCATGCCCCCCAGCACCTCATCCACCCGTGCCTTAAACACCTCTAGGGAAGGTGACTCAACCACCTCCCTGGGCAGCCTGTTCCAGTGCCCAATGACACTTTCTGTGAAGAATTTTTTTCCTAATGTTCAGCCTGAACCACCCCTGGCAGAGCTTGAGGCCATTTCCTCTTGCCCTGTCCCCTGTCACTTGGGAGAAGAGGCCAGCACCCTCCTCTCCACAACCTCCTTTCAGGTAGTTTCAGTAGAGAGCAATGAGGTCTCCCCTCAGCCTCCTCTTCTCCAGGCTAAACAACCCCAGCTCTCTCAGCCGCTCCTCATAAGGCTTGTTCTCCAGCCCCCTCACCAGCTTTGTTGCTGTTCTCTGGACTCGCTCCAGAGCCTCAACATCCTTCTTGTGGTGAGGGGCCCAGAACTGAACACAGTATTCGAGGAGCGGTCTCACCAGTGCTGAGTACAGAGGGAGAAGAACCTCCCTGGACCTGCTGGTCACACCGTTTCTGATACAAGCCAAGAAACGATGCCACAGTTAGATGGATCAGTGATGCAATGGAAAAAGAAAGGGAGAAAAAAAGGCAAAAATAAAATAATAGAATCATTCTGTTGGAAAAGTCCTTTAAGATCACTGAGTCCAACTGTACCTTTTCACTACTAAAGCACATCCCTGAGCATCTCATCTACCCATCTTCTAAATACCTCCAGGAAAGGTGACTCAAACAGTTCCCTGGTCAGCCTGTTCCAGTACCTGATAACCCTTTCAGTGAAGAAATTTTTCCTAATGTGAAATCTGAACCTTCCCTGGTGCAGGTAAAGGCCATTGACATGAGCTGTGCCTTGTACAGGTTCATAATTTTAGACAGAATATTTAGAAATACTTGGCAAATAAAATTAGCATGAGAGTTTTGCAGATCCACTGATGAAGGAGAGAGAGCTAAAGGAATAACCCCTTTGGGTGTGGGGAAGTCTCAGATACCTTTACATGTTTCCTTCCCTTCTCTCTGCATCTCCTAGATCAACATAAACTCTTCCACATTAACACAGGGAACATCTTAAGCACACTTTATATTTGATGCCATTAAAGTAATCCATCTGTCATCTAAACTCAAAACTGGATCAGGAGAGGAGGGGCAAGGAGGACACATGACTGGAAAATTAATTTATCCAAGAGTCTAAGCAGCAAGAAAAGTTGCCTTGGAGCTGCTCATTAGCCAAGCTGATGACAAAGCGAAAATAAAAAGAAGGTAAGTTTTAAGGCAGCTTTCTAACCAAGGTACTCAAACATCCATTTCCATCTGCCCAGGATGAGCAACTTTGCATGAATTAGGCTCATGTGCACCATATGTCTATTTATTTCCGTCTTTATCCTCTTTGCAAAGCTGTTTAAAGACAGCATGCCAAGTTAGTGTTTTAGAGGTTCAGCAAGATCATTGCCTGAAACAAAAAAGCAACAAACCCAAATACACCCCCAACAATCCTCCTGAAATGAAGTAAAACTAAAACAAAATCCCTGCCTAATTACTTTCATAAAAGAATTAGCATAATTTGTCTCAACTTCAGACACTTCTAGTGATAAATACAATAGCTGCAGCAAAGCAGGAGGTAATTAATAGCCAATATTCACTTTAACTGAGTTTAAATAACAGTTAGAAATGCATCAGTTATCACCAGGCATAGGGATCTAAAGAAGTGCTGGGTAAACCAGGTCACTTAGTCCTAAATGTGCAGACCCCAAGGCAGGAGCAGCTGTTTCTAAGCTATTCACACAATGTTTGTCTTGAAGATTTCCATTCCTGGTTGGGCATTGGGACTACAGACTGCTCTTGCAATCAGGACAGTTGTTATGGGGAAGCTTTTAGGCATCTAAGTGAAAGTTAAATAGCAAAAAATAAAGCCCTTCGCAGCTAATTTATGCACGCTTAAATCTTGAAGATACGTCACACCTGCACCTTCTGAGAAGTAATGACTTTTGTTACTAATGAAATGGAAGAATCCATACTGGAAAACCTGAGCATCTGCTTTTGGGAGCTTGTGGATAAAAAAGAGAGGAAGGTGAAGGCAATGAATTGAGAGTGAAATCATAGATTCATAGAATCACAGAATAGCTTGGGTTGGAAAGGACCTTAAAGATCATCTAGTTCCAACCCCCCTGCCATGGTCAGGGACATCCCACTAGATCAGGCTGCCCAAAGCCCCATACAACCTGGCCTTGAGGCCTTGAACACCTCCAGGGATGAGGCATCCACAACTTCCCTGGGAAACCTCACCACTCTCACAGTGAAGAAATGCTTCCTTATGTCTAGCCTAAATCTGCTCTTCTAGAGTTTATACCCATTGACCCTAGCCCTATCGCTACAAGCCTTTGTAAATGGTCCCTTCCCAGCTTTCTTGTAGGCCCCCTTCAGGTGCTGGAAGGTTGCTATAAGATCTCCTCAGAGCCTTCTGTTCTCCAGGCTGAACAAACCCAACTCTCTCAGCCTGTTCTCATAGGGAAGGTGCTCCAGACTTTGGATCATTTTTATAGCCCTCCTCACAAAGCTGGTGAAAGTTTTAGGAGGGAATCCATATGAGGAGCAGCTGAAGTCATTCAGTCTGTTCAGCCTGAAGAAGGGGAGTTCGAGGGGAGTCCTCATCACACTTCACTTCTTGCTCCCAGGGGAAGGAGGAGAAGCAGGTGCTCATGTCCTCTCTCTGGTGACCAGTGATAAGATTTGAGGGAATGGCAGGAAGATGTGCCAGGGGAGAGTTAGGTTGGCTATCAGGAAAAGGTTCTTCACCCAGAGGGTGGTGGAGCTCTAAACAGGTTCCCCAGGGAAGCAGATACCGTGCCAGTCCTGACAATATTCAAGAAGCATTTGGACAATGCTCTCAGACAGATGGTATGAATGTTGGGGTTGACCTATGCAGGGATGGGAGTTGGATTCAATGATCCTTGTGTGCCCCTTCCAGTTCAGCATATTCTATGATTCAGTGAATAGTTAGACTCTGCATTTCACTGCCATATCTTCAGGGATGCTACTCTAATCCATTTTAGTTTTGGGAGAAAAGCAATAAAAATTGATTTCATTCACTTAAGAAGCATAGAATTATGTGGCTAAAAGTACACAAGAAGTTCTAAATATCTGGATTCTGACGCATGTATTTCACTCAATATTTATTTGTACAAATTCATCTGTTCCATGGAACTTGCTCTACATTTTTGTGATAACTGTGATATATAGCAACTGATTAAAATGCCTCTGCCAACTGTCAGAGAGAGCTGCTTCAAATAATCCACAGAACTGATTAACATAATGGGTTACAATAATCAGATTTCTTGAGCAATTGCCCTGGAGGGCACAGGCTTCTTCTCAACGTTGTAAGAAATGGCTGAATATTGCAGCCTACATTTATAGTAGAAAAGGTCAAACATGGTCAGTCAGTTGGCAACATACAAAGACTTAATTAATATCCACTGTTAGCATTAGGCTTACAGGCAAGGTGCTTACGAAGGTGATAATTTCCTCCAGAACAGGAGACTGATACTGAAAGAATGATTAGAACCAGACATCATGAGATAGCGCATTACATCTTTACTTCCATTCTACTTGAGCTAAACTTGAAGACCACTCTGATGGTTGCTCTTAAGCAACACTGTTTTCATGATCAATTTGCAACACTACTTACTCACTGGCTTTGGCTTTAGCTCTAGTTGAGTTTTTCCAAGATTTGTCTGTATTACGTTTCTGACCTAAGCTACATGAAACTGAAGAGGACTAGGAGAAACGGCCTCAAGTTATGATCACATCTAGATTGGATATTAGGAAAAATTTCTTTACTGAAGGAATGGTGAAACGTTGGAATAGGCAGCCCAGAGGAGTGGTAGAGTCACCATCCCTGGAAGTGCTCAAATACCATGTAGATATGACACTTCGGGACGTGGTTTAGTAGGCACAGTGGTGCAGGGCTGATGATTGGACTTGATCTTAGACGACTTTTCCAACCTTAATGAATCAGTGATTCTATGATTGGAGAAGGATCCCATAGATCCAAAGACAGTTTCCCCCCGTTTTCAAGAAATCTGAAAGTAAGCAGAGATAAATGCTATGAAAGAAGTTGGCACTAGCTCCACATTATTAAGAGGAGATTCGTTAGCACAACAGGTCTGAACAGAACATGGATGGCTGATTCAAGAGCACCAGAAAGCCAACTAATTCACTGTAGAGAAGATGGTGCGTCCTTTCACTTCTATGTTTATGCCTGTCCTTAAAAGTCACAGGGGAAGTGTGGTCTTCTATTTCCGTGTCTCTGAGGCAAAATGGCACAGGATATCTTGGCTAACATCCATGTGGCTGCACTCTCTTCTTCTCTGTGAAGGGTTTCTTCATCCATATCATGTTTGGGAACAGCTACTGGCCTTTGAGATCCTTGAGTATATGTCCTGACTCCTCCTAGAAAAGAACTAGTTGGCTTAGACTAAAACTGTGCCAGGAGCATGCTAACAATTAGATGGTGCAGACTATCAGAAAATAGTGCTTCAGCTTGTACTCTGGATCTTATCAGGGTTGACAAATATATAAAGGATGGGTGTCAAGAGGATGGGGCTGGACTCTTTTCAGTGGTGCCCAGAAACAGGACAAGGGGCAATGGACACAAACTGGAGCCTAGGAAGTTCCACCTGAACATGGGGAATAACTTCTTTCCTGTGAGGGTGATGGAACAGTGGAACGGACTGCTGAGGGATGGTGTGAAGTCTCCTTCTCTGGAGATATTAAAAAGTCACCTGGTTGCATTAATGTGCAACCTACTGGAGGTGACCTTGCTGGAGGTGACCCTGCTTTAGCAGATGCACTGCACTGGATGAACTCCAGAGGTCCCTTTCAATCCCCACTGTTCTGTGATTCTGTGATCAGGAAAGAGCTAACACTTAAATCTGCAATATACTCTTAAGTACTAGGGATCGCTCTCTCCTGCTGCTGAGATCAACATCTGCTGAGTGAATGCAGATCCCTGGATGAGAGTGCACCAGATGAAAAACACAATGAAAATATTCTGAATAGAAAGATGCATATCTAACTAATTTATCTACACAATCTCATGAGATTGTGAGGCCTAAAAGTCCAGCCACTGGTTTTTTTTCTGTTCTTTGTCTCATCTTGTGTTTTTTTAAGTAATTCATTGTCTCGCTTTTGCTCAGTGAAGTCATCAAGGCACTTCTTAACCCTCCATTCACCAAACAGATTCTGTAAACTTTGTGCTAGTTTGCACTTTTTTTTCTTTCTTTTTTTCTGAGAGGCAATGATTGTCTTTTAGAAATGTAGTCTGCAGTGATTTTATTCTTATTCCCAAATCATTGATAACAGTGTTGACTAGTTTTTGAAGAATCTGCTTCAGTGTTTTTTTGCCATCGATAAGTTCTTACTGAGATTAGTCATTTTACCAGCTCTTAATTGATTTGATATTTATACTGCTCATTTCAGAAAAATAATAACTTGCCAGAGATAAATTAAACCCTTTAGAAAAGTCTCACATTGATGCAGTTACTGGTATCAGAGATCTTATTATCTCATCAGAAAAGTAATCAGGTTGGCTTGACAAAGACCCCTTCCCTAAAGCACATTGACTGACATTAATTGTACTGACACTCTGGTTCTTTATTGATTACATCTTGTAACATTGTTTTCACCAGTTTGTATGGAATTGATGTTCAGGCTTACCAGCTGATAATTACAGTCACCAGCTGATAATTACCAGCTCATTTCTCCTGTCTCACATGATATCAATTTTGGACTTAATAGACTCTCTTGCCTGAACTGTGGTACTTTGATGAGCTTCAGCAACTGCAAGAAGTCTTTGGAAACTATTACAAAGTTCAACTCATGTGGACTTTCACTTGTATTGACTGGAGCATTATCTTCTTTTGTTCCAAAACATCCCTTGGAAAACAGGCTGTTGCATGTCCACTGTGACTGTCAGAGACTGTAATAAGTCTTTCTACAAAATTGGAGATGAGAATCTTGAGGAACCAGCTACCAAATATTTGGGGAGAATGGGAAAGGGGAACAGAATATTTCACAGAATCATAGAATGGTTTGAGTTGGAAGGGACCTTAAGGCCCACCCAATTCCAAGACCCCTGACATGGGCAGGGACACCTCCCACTGGATCAGGTTGCACAAAGTCCCATCCAACCTGGTCTTGGACACCTCCAGGGATGGAGCTTCCACAACTTCTCTGGGCAACCTGTGCCAGTGCCTCACAGTAAAACATTTCTTCTTAATGTCTGGTCTAAATCTCCCCACTCTCAGCTTAAAACTATTCCTCCTCACTCTACCCCTGCACTCCTTGATAAAGAGCCCCTCCACAGATTTTCTATAGGCCCTTTTAAGTACTGGAAGCTGCTCTAAGGTGTCACTGGAGTCGAGTCTTCTCCAGGCTGAATGACCCCAACTCTCTCAGCTGGTGCTCATAGGGAAGGTGCTCCAGCCCTCAGAACATCTTTGTGGCCCTCCTCTTGACTCACTCTGATGGCTCCATGTCCTTCCTGTGCTGAGGACTCCAGGACTGAACACAGGACTCAGGATGAGTTCATTTTTCCTTATAAATAAGCTGTAAATGTGAAAGTACACCTGAGGGTCAGACTACAATACACTGAAAGACACAGGCCTTCCTCTACCCTGTGTCTGAGTGGGAAATGGGCTGTTTGAAAAGCAAAAGCCTTGGTGAAGAGGGAGCACTGAACTGCTCACTTTTCCTGTGAGGATGTCAAGGCACTGGCACAGATTGTCCAGAGAAGTTGTGCATAATATATCCCTGGAGGTGTTCAAGGCCAGGTTGGATGAGGCTTAGAGCAACTTGATCCAGTGGGATGTATCCCTGCCCATGGCAGAGGGGTTGGAACTGGATGATCTTTAAAGTCCCTTCCAACACAAATCATCCTGTGATTCTTAGACTGCCACTATGCTTTGCCCTGGGTAGGATGCATAAGACTGTTTTCATATTTATCATCCTGTTAAATAAGTCAGATTGCGTATGTTTACTACAGATTGTGAGTAGGCAGTTGCTTTTGAACTGGAGAGTGCAATTGCATAAACAAATGGTGTTACCTGCCTGTCTCCTTTACATCATATCGGAGATAGAAAGGAATTTATCTTCACTTCTCTCGGCAAAAACTAATATTTTTGCACAAAACCTCAGGCAATAACCTGAGTCCCTTTGTATGGGAGTCTGGCAGGGCAATGGAAGAAATGGCAAGATTACAGATAACCTGTTACCTGACTACTGTAATGATTTTGAGTGCAAATGGTGCTGCAAAAAGAAGAAGGAGAGGTCCATAGTCTTTTACCACTGGTGGTTTTAGCAAGGAAACTCTGGAATTTGTTAATCAGATTCAGATCCCAATGTTCAAAGCAGTGATGAGCTCCATCTTCCTACAGTGGCCTACAGGAAAGCTGGGGAAGGGCTCTTTATCAGGGAATGCAGGGATAGGACACAGAGGAATGGTTCTGAGCTGACAGAGGGGAGATTTATATAAGAAATTAGAAGTGTTTTGCTATGAAAGTGGTGAGGCACAGGCACAGGTTGCCCAGAGATGTTGTGGATACCCCAGCCCTGGAGGCTGGATTAGGCTGTGAACAGCCTCATCCAGTGGGAGACATGCCTGCTCGTGGTAGGGGTGTGGCTTTAAGATCCCTTCCAACCAAAACCATTCTAAGAGTCTACAGTTCTATCATTCTATAATTCCTATACAATTTTTTTTTTTCATCTCCTGTTTACTCACCAAATCAACTGTTATATAGGACTGACAGACCAAGGGGCGACCAGTGCTTGCTCCACCCAGGACTTGCACAAGCTGCCCTAAACTGCCACAGTTTAATAACAGCCAAGAACAGAAGGTGGGGTAGAGCACACATCAGATGCCGAAATATGCCTCAGGGGCTTGTTAGAAGCACAGCTTGGCCATGAATGGACATTGGCCATCCCAGGATATGCCCACTGAATTATTTTCTACTTAATACTGTGAGAGATTTTTATTTCAGGGACATTCAAGATGAAGTTTGATGTCAGGAGTGGCACAACCCTGTAACAATGAGCCGCGCATGAGAGGGAGTATTGCAAAGGGATCAGTAATTGCAGATATACATAGTCATGAATACAGAGACCACAACAGCAAACTTGATTGAGGTTTATTTTGTCTTGTTTTCTTCTGATTTATGTGCTTAACCATTAACTCAGAGTTAATTTCTGTGTATCACTAATGGTTGGCTACATTTACAGCCTGATTTCCTGATGAGATTAAACACCTAGGAAGAGTTACACCTAGGAAGATATTTGTCTCAGTCCCTAGCACATGCTCATCCTCTCTGCTTATTAGCTTCATTTGAAAAGCAGTTTGAGGCCCTTAATGTCTGAGTTGCTTTGTGAAATACCTGTCTGAGCAGAGGGGAGCCCTTGTCTGCATTGCGGGGAGGCAGAGGAGGCATCTATGGGATGGGGGATGAAGATAGCACAGACGGAAAGAAGGAGCTTGCAAGATGGAGGAGATTGGTGAGAAAGAGCTAAGGGGAAAGAAATGTTCGATCATACTTGGAGTGGGGAAAGTGTGAGATGACTTTAGAGGACTAAAAACCTGAGCTATGCTACCCAGGCCATAGTTGTGTGGGATGAGGGCCAGCAAATCTTCTCTGAGACCTGCAGCACAGTTACAACATTAGCAAATCTGCTTTCCTAGCTCCTCTCTGGATCCCAGTCTCTGAACTTTCACTTATCATTAATACTAGTTCACTTTGAGGATCTGTTTTGAGGCACAGGTTCTAATGGTCCCTACAATACTCTACCAGCCTCAGTACACAGCTGATGTTTTCCAGGTGCCTGAAATTTCCCTTCTAGTTTTCTCCTTTTTCCTTCCCCCGCAGTGCATGCAGATCAAACTGGGAAATGCTCTCTATCACAAACGGCATTAATACCAGGATGAAGAAATGGCTACATGTCCAAGATTTCTGTTGACAGGACAACACGACTCCTCTCTGATTTTCTTAAGACACTCAGGGTACCAAAACCAGATGAGAGAAGGAAGGTGGGTCAACAGTTCTCCAGGCAACGAGTAACATTAACATTGATCAGGAAGCCTGTTCTGAACCTTCCAGGGCCACCAGGGCTCAGGTGGGTAATCACCCTTCAGCCACTATTTAGCAAAGTTATAGAAATCATGGAATCAATCATCACCAGTAAGACCGCACCTCAAATCCTGTGTTCAGTTCTGGGGCCCTTGTTACAAGAAGGATGTTGAGGGACTGGAGCACATCCAGAGAAAGGCAATGAAGATTCTGAAGGGGCCGGAGAAGAGATCTTAAGAGGAGCAGCTGAGGGAACTGGGGTTGTTTAGCCTTGAGAAGAGGAGGCTGAAGGGAGACCTTATTGTTCTCTACAACTACCTGAAAGGAGGTTATAGAGAGCAAGGTGCTGGCATCTTCTCCTAAGTGTCAGGTGACAGGACAAGAGGAAACGGCCTCAAGCTCAGCCAAAGGAGGTTCAGACTTGATATCAGGAACAAATTTTTCACAGAAAGGGTCATTGGGTACTGGCAGAGGCTGCCCAGGGAGGTGGTGGAGTCACCATCCCTGGAGGTATTTAAAAGGTGGTAGACAAGGTGCTGAGGTTTAGTGGCAGATAGGAATGGTTGGACTCAATGATCCAAGAGGTCTTTTTCAGCCTGGCGATTCTATGATTCCATGATTCTATAAGAAGCTTTGAATTGAAAGGGAGTTTAAAGGTCATTCTGTTCCAACTAACTAGTTGAATGAACTCCATGAATACCCCTTGAGACTCAAGATGGAGGAAAGGTCAGAAGTCTCCCTCTCTCCCCTCTATTTCATGCTGTGATGAGGTCATCCACACACACACATACAAGCCCATGCACAAACAGCCTGTGCTGGCTGTTTACGCACCTGAAGCATGGCCAGACATCTAAAAGAACCTCTGTTTACTGTACACACTTATCAATTATTGTACACCAGCATACTGCTTATAGCATAGATGCAGATGCTCAAATCATACACACAGACACACGTGAGCAAACCCACCTGCTGCCTACTCCACTCGTGCATGCAGGAGGCTCGGCTGGCACAGCCATCCACGTGTCTGCTGCTTGCTACACACACACGGACCACAGTGTTTACACACACGTGTGCAGCCTCGTACCTCCCCCTCACAGGCTGGAACAAGTCATCCTGGCTTACCGCACTCACGCGTACACAGACACTTGGTGTCTGCAGCATGCCCACAGCCTCTTATGCACAGAAATATCCCTGTTTCCTCAAAACATCCACATCTTTTGTTAAAGCCACATGCACTGGACTTAGATACGCTCTTCTGCACTCTTGCTTTCTGTGTCAGAGTGTATGCAAGCACACAGTTTATCATGTGTGCACAGATACAGCTTGCTATATCTGTACTCCTTCAATATATACAGGCAGTCACCAGTTTATGTGCTTAGGTTTCAGACCCTATAGTATTTCCTTATTCCCAGAGCTTATTTTGCTTACCTTTGTTTGTCTGAAATATATTTTCTATATAGACATTACATTAATTTCTGAAGTAACATTAACTCTTCCCACAAATCTTGCCTGGTTTTATGTGGGGAAGCTCACACAGACCACACATACAAACTATGCTCCCTAGGCATCTGCACACAATGCTGCACACATCTCAATGTATGAGTAGGCGCGTATGTGAGAAGAAATCAATTTTCTGGTGGTTTCCTGTGGTGTCTCTCACCCCCTCGGCTTAATTAAACAAGAAAAATATGTGCTTCATGTCTTATATATCAGCCTAAAGACAGAGACACTGAACTGTCACACCCCGTGTCTCCGTCCTGTGCATCAGAGAGGGCTGGAGGGTGGTGACATCCTTGTTTGGACACACGTGGCCCCTCCACAGCCAGATGAACAATATTGCCTGCTTCTCTCTAGGTCTCTACAATTCTCTTCCTTTTTCTCTGGGCTTATATTTGGTCCACTCTGTGTTTCTTAAACATATGATTTTTCCTCTCTCTCACATTTTATGTACAAATATAGGTCGGTCGTCATCTGACCCACTGCATCCCTAATTGGTTTCCAGCATTCCTAACATATGTTAATATCAAGGATGTCAGGAAACGTAGAATGGTCGGACAACCCTCTTCTTGGCATAGTGTTCCCATCAATTTTCTGGTTTTACAGACTGAAAAGCATCAACAACAAAAGACCTTTTCAACTGCTGCTGCAACAGAAACATGGAAATCTATTTTTTTTTTCTGCTGGCTTACAAAGCAGAGGGGAAGAAGGCAGCTCAGAAGCAATGAGGGAGGAAGAGGGTCTTCCAGGGCAAAATATTATGATTCAGGAGAGCTAAACACCACTCCTTGCTGAACATTGAGTTCTGTGATCATGCTCAAATCCAGACTTGTCTAGGAGTGTTGAGCACAGCATACAGTGTGTGAGAAGAGCACACAGTGAAGAGGGATGAAGCTGATGAAGGGGCTGGAGAACAAGTCTTGGGAGGAGCAGCTGAGGTTGTTTAGCCGGGAGAAGAGAAGGCTGAGGGGAGACCTTATTGCTCTCTACAACTTCCTGAAAGGAGGTGTATCTAAGGTCTGCCCATGTCCTAGTGGGGAGAACTCCATCCTCACCTCTGAGGAGATGTCTCTCACTTGTCTCTTCCTGTCCAATGAGAATGCATTTGCCGTCTCCAGTCAGGTAAATGGAATCACAGAATCATAGAAAAGTTTGAGTCAGAAGGGACCTTAAAGATCATCTAGTTCTAATCTTCCTACCGTGGGCAGGGACACGTTCCACTGGACTAGGTTGCTTATCCAACCTGGCCTTTAAAACCACCAGGAAGGGGGCATCCATAACTTTTCTGGGCAATCTGTTCTAGTGGCAGAACTCCTGGTCTGCCTTGAAGACAAGTGAGACATTGTTCCATCCGCGTGACTAAAATCCCTATCCTCTCTGCTAAAGGTATAAGGTGGCTTTTGCTGTGTTGCTTATTTCCTGGACCACAGTTGTCTATAATCAGGTGTTCCCTGCGGAAGTGGTTGTGGGTAGAGACCAGGAGTGTGAGAAGGAGCAAGTTGACATTTTATCAGTGTAGGCAATTGCAGGACAGCGTGTGAGGCTTTTATCTATGCATTTCAGCATTCTATAAAGGAATAAGACTTTCAATGGGTAGTAAGTCAACAATATGGCTAGAAAGCATGTGAGTCATAACACTGGCAGATGCAAGTTCATTTTAAGTCTCTCCTTCATCTTGCAGGAGAGGATTGGATGGAACAGGCATCTTGGGCAACCACAGAACAAGTAGTTGTTCATGGCATTGCATGCAGGGTACTAGAGTGGCTTGGCACAAAGAATGTTGAAGATCTCGCCAAGTAGCATCTGGAGGATGAGCTTGGTAGTGGGGTCGCCAGTAGACACATACTTTCCCTTTCCTCCTCTGCTACTGATGCATCACACCGTGTAGGTATCTCCAGACCCCATGCAAGAGGGATGCTGGCCAGCTGCCATGTAGTGCTGGACATGGTTGTGAAAGATTTGACAATGAGGATGAGGAGAACACATGGTTGATACAGTATATGGAAAGCTTGCCACATGTACCTGAGCCTGGACCGTCTTTCATGGGTCTTTCTATTGCTGACCATCAGAGATGGCTAAAGGAGTTCTGACCTCCCAGCTGGCTTCTCTGCTGACAAATTTCTCTAACTCTGAATGCCAGCAAGTGGTAACACATGTCAGTGCTCAGCAATCAAGGAAAATCCATCAGAGTCTGGGTACCATGGGTTAAGAAGGGACACACTGGTTACAATTCACTTAGACAAGACCAATAAGAGAAAAGCTGGATCGTAACACTAAAATAAATAGAATCATAGAATAACCAGGTTGGAAGAGACCCACCGGATCATCGAGTCCAACCATTCCTATCAAACACTAAACCATGCTCCTCAGCACCTCATCCACCCATGCCTTAAACACCTCCAGGGAAGGTGACTCAACCACCTCCCTGGGCAGCCTGTTCCAGTGCCCAATGACACTTTCTGTGAAGAATTTTTTCCTAATGTCCAGCCTAAACCTCCCCTGGTGGAGCTTGAGGCCATTCCCTCTTGTCCTGTCCCCTGTCACATCATACAATAACAAGGGAAAAGCCAAACAAGCAGCCATGCTAAGGCCAATATGTGCTGTCAGACTGGAGGACAACATAACAGGGACTGAGAGAGAGGAGGGGTGAAGTATCTGAGTCATTTATGGAGAGATAAAAAAAGCAAGAGAAGGACTGTAAAGAAACCTTATCTCGTTTCTGCCTGTTCTACCACTGCCTTCGGGATTATGCAAATGAATCATTCAAGTAGATTTCCCTGGTAATTAAAAACTCTACTCTTTTTAATTAAACTTTCCCTCTAGACTAAGAGTTTTTTTTTTTTGGTTTTTTTTTTTCATCTCCCTGGAGAAACTAATCTTTACAAGGCTTCCCTCCTCACCATCCCTTCTCTTTTTCTTCCTTTTCTCCTTCAAAATTGTCAAGACCCATCGTGAACTGACTTGAACATTGAGTTAAATGAGAACTTGCTGGAGAAAGCAAGAGAGGAAAACTTTGAATTTAGGCTGAGGCAGGAAGGGAGAGTTGGACTTCAGAGTGTGGGAATCAATTTAAGGGTTTGTGCATAAAAGCAAAAAAGAAAATATGAAGGGAAAAACAAAGAAATGCAAGATGTAAAAAAACCCCAAACTCACAAATTTGAATGCTTCTGTCTCTTGAGATTGGGATGGTAGGATTTTTGCAAGGAGACATAATTAGTAGCATATCTGTAATGTACTCAAGGAGCTTGAATATTTAACTGTGGGTCACAAGAAATTGGCAGGGTTAAACTAGATGAACAATTACTGCTCTACCATCCCTTCATAATCTCTTTTAAATGCATGCATTCCCAGCAGCCGACAGAAATAGAGTCTGCATCACATAGACTACAGTTTAATGCTTTATGCATGTTCTTTATCAATGTTCTTGGGATTAGGGGTAGCGTTTCAATGTAGGACATGTGCTTATGCTGTGGCCACTATCACTACCATGTCCCATCCCTCCTGAGGGACTTTTCCTCCTTATCTTCTCTGGAACAGCCTCCTAGAAGCTGGGAGGGTGGAGAAAGAGAACAGGAGAAGAAAAGCAAAAAATCCCTGTGCTTCCACCTGTTGATTTCCTGTGTATATGGAAGATGGGGAGGGGTTCTTTATCAAGACAAGGCATAACAGCTTTAAGCTGAAAGAGGGAGATTTAGATTAGATATTAAGAAGTACTTTTTCCAGTGAGGGCGGTGAGACAGTGTCACAAAGAAGTTGTGGATACCCCATGCCTAGAGATGTTGAAGGCCGAGTTGGATTAGTCCTTGAGCAAACTGATCCAGTGGAAGGCATCCCTGCCCATGTCACGGTGTTGGAACAGGATGATCTTTAAGGTCCCTTCCAACTTGAACTTTTTTATGATTTCTAGGACTTTGCCAAGTAGTGGCCAAAAGAATAGTGATTACCCACCGGATCCCTGCTCGTCCTGTAAGGTTCGACGCCAGCTCCCTGCTCAATGTTACTCACTGCTTGAGGAACTGCTGACCCACCTCCTCTCATCTGGTTTTGGTACCCTAAGTGACTATGGAAAATCAGAGAGGAGTCCCTGTGGCCCCATCAACAGAGGTCTTGAGTATGTAGCCATTTCTTCAGTTTGGTACTACTAGAATTTCTTCCTAATGTTTGATGTAAATCTTCCCCCCTCCTATTTAAAATCATTTACCCTCATCCTTTCACTCCATGCCCTTGTAAAAAGTCCCTTCCCAGCTTTCTTGTAGGACCCCTTCAGGTACTGGAAGGCTGCTATAAGGTCTCCTCAGAGCCTTTTGTTCTCCAGGCTGAACAACCTCAACTCTCTCAGCCTGTCCTCACATCAGAGAGGCTCCAACTCTCTGATCATCTTTGTGGTCTCCTTTGCACCTGTTCCAACAGTTCCATATCCTTTTTCTTTTGAGGATTCCAGAGCTAGACACGGTACTGCAGGGTTCTTTTTCAACCTTAATGATTCTATGATTCTATAATTCTTTGATAATAGTTACCTTCCAGCCTCCAGAACTTGGAGATGCTTGCTCCTCACCATTCATCACAGAAAGCATATGTGATAGATTTGCCTGGACTCCTGTTTTCTTTTTCAGCTGCAACAGAGACAAATTCCTCATGAAAGCATATTTCCCAGTATGTTTCATCTCACTATGGATTGCTCATTGTCCCCACCACTGCAAAACAGTATCCAGGTAGTTGGATAAATGCACTGCTGACTAACTAACCTAGACTAAGCCCTGGACTACCACAACTCAGCTTGGTGTATAAATACTCTCCATATAAATCACTGAAGTGCAGGTGACCTCCACAAACCTTTCTTCACCCCAGGCAGAGAGCACATAGGGCAGGTTGGGGTCTTGGATGGATGTTGGCTTGAGGCAAGACCCTGAACTAAACAAGAACTTCTTGCAAATCTACCGAGCTCTGCTCTCCTCTTGGAAATTACTGCCTCTCACCAGTGCTGCAGGAAGCTCGTTTGATGACTAACCAAAGCCAAATAGCCCTTAAGGAAAATACAGTGCTTCCATCTACCGCCTCTTTAAATCTGCATCCTCTTCCCATCACAGGGAGGTATTTTTAGCCTTGACGCTTTATCTTCACAACACAGACTCCAGTTTTACATGCTATGCATTCCTCAAAGTAATTTTTTTAAAGGTAAGGCATTTTGGGTTTTTTTTTTGTTTTCGTTTTAAGCAATGCATCATACGTACAGATGATGATGGGGTGCGTGTAAATGTGCACAGACGTGATGTGAAGTGGCAGACCAAGTAAGTCCAGAGGAGATGAATTATCAGAGAGCTGATGAATGCTTTACTTTGCAGGCATTAGGCACAGTTATTAAACACATGTGGAACTTCTCATATGTAGGGAATCAGAGTCAGTGCTCCATGAATAAAACGTTTTCGAGGGTCAATATATAACCATCCAATTTCTTTTTCACTGTTTCTTTTCCTTGAGCCCTGTTTGAGGTATGTGTAATAACCAAGTGAAGCAAACACATCTTCTTGTCTTATGCTTGCCTAGCTCCTTATCTCCTTGTTTTTTTTTACTACAGATTAAATCAATAGGATGATTCTTCCAGGAGGTGATATTAGCAGCTATTTTATTATGCATATCACATGTTCAGTTGCAAAGCAGGTCAGGTTTGTTACAGCATTGTGTTCATCACTGATATATGGGTGGGTTTTGTGCCCATTTGATATGAGGTGTCCTAGATGCATTGGGCAGCACAGCTGTAAAATCATAGAACCATAGATTTGTTTGGTTGGAAAAGACCTTTGAGATCATGGGGTCCAACTGTACCTCCTTTTCTCTAGGCTAAACAACCCCAGTTCCCTCAGCCACTCCTCTTAAGACCTGTTCTCCAGCCCCTTCACAAGCTTCATTGCCCTTCTCCGGAAGCACTCCAGTCCCTCAATGTCCTTCTTGTAGTGAGGTGTCCAAAACTGAATGCAATATTTGAGAAGCAAATATAGGATGCATCATCAATAGTATAAGATGTATCAACAACCAGTTTCTAAAGGTTTGGAGTTGCCAGATGTAAGAAGTCAAAGAGAAGATGTGGGAGGTTTGAGTGAGATTTTCTTCTTTTCAGTGTGGTGCAGAAAGTCTTCAGCAAACTTCAGGGAGAAGAGAAACTCTGCTTTAGCTTAAGTCAAATAATCGAAAGAATACCATTTTTCAGCAATAAATGTCAGGTATTCAGAAATGTCTTTACAATGTTGAAAAGGACAGAGCATTTCAGTACTTCATCTGAAATTGCCTGTTTGAAATAGATCCCTTTCTTCTATCTGAAAAAATGTATTTTAAGAACTGAAAAAAACCAACAAAAAATAAACCCCAAAATGCAAAACAGTGTGTTCTGATGTCACTACAACAAACCTTTCCTTTCAGCCAAAGTTTTCTGTTCTAATGTCTTTGCTTGAAGTTATCAGTGTTTCAGGGGATATTCAGTTTCAGAATTGAAAAATTCAATAATTTGCAATTTCCTGTGAATCCAAAAGTATAGTCCACTTTTAACTAAATCACCTCCCTTCTGCTAGTTTTACTTCCAGCGGTACCAACATGGAAATGGATTTTTCCTTTTGTACAAGGTAACCCTGGATTAATGCCTGGTGATCTCATGTTGTCTTCTTGAGTCCAGACCCTAAGAAAAATGTTTCCTCTTTCCTTCTGGTCTTTTGTCCTGTCTTGATTGTCTAGTACATTATGTTCTCCAGAACATGCCAACTACCTTCATGAGGAATTAGCTGGCATAATTCACTCATTCATTTACATTCAGACATTACTCTGTAGACACAGAAGCCTGACAAATAGGTTCATGCTGGTGATAGGATCAGAGAAAATGACCTCAAGTTTAACCAGGAGAGGTTTAGACTGGATACTGTGTTCAGTTCTGGGCGCCTCACCACAAGAAGGATGTTGAGGCTCTGGAGCGAGTCCAGAGAAGAGCAACGAAGCTGGTGAGGGGGCTGGAGAACAGGCCTTATGAGGAGAGCCTGAGGGAATTGGGGCTGTTTAGCCTGGAGAAGAGGAGGCTGAGGAGAGACCTCATTGCTCTCTACAACTACCTGAAAGAAGGTTGTGGAGAGGAGAGTGCTGGCCTCTTCTCTCAAGTGACAGGGGACAGGACAAGAGGGAATGGCCTCAAGCTCCGCCAGGGGAGATTTAGGCTGAACATTAGGAAAAAATTTTTCACAGAAAGGGTCATTGGGCACTGGAACAGGCTGCCCAGGGAGGTGGTTGAGTCACCTTCCCTGGAGGTGTTTAAGGCAGGGGTGGACGAGGTGCTGAGGGGCATGGCTTAGTGATTCATAGGAATGGTTGGACTCGATGATCTGGTGGGTCTCTTCCAACCTGGTGATTCTATGATTAATTCATTAAAAGTGTTGTCAAGAATTGGAAGAAGCTGTCCAGAGAAGTGGTTGATTCATCATCCTTGGAGAGATTTAAAAGATGTGTAGATGCGGTGTTTAGGGACATGGTTTAGTGGTGAATTTGGCATTGTAAGGTTATGGTTGGACTGAATGATCTTAAAGGTTTTTCCAACCTAAATGATTCTGTGATTCTGTTAAATGTGGCACAGCAATAGGCTCAGGTATTTTTTTTTGCCATGGGAGGAGAAAGAATGAAATCAAAGAGAGGAGTCTCCTTCAGAAAGAGCAGAGCCCTCTGTTCAAGTGTCTGCCTATGTCAACAAATGACAAAATAAATTATTCTTCATTCAAAGCAGGCAGAAATTAGTTTTCTCTTTACCTTTTTGCTAAGAATAAGTCCTTGGTTTTCCCTGTACGAGCAGCTGATGGCATTGACACTTTGGAAGTGCTGAATGTAATCCTGTACTCTTTAATAAGGTCACTGCCTGGTTCTGAAGATCACAGCTCACTGCTATCAGATTTAATGATGGCAGGAGAAGTGGAACTGCAAACCTGTAGCTCTGCCTTTCTGTTCTATAAATGATTTAGGATTCTTGGATTTTAATTTTATCCTTTTTTTTTTTATTTCTAGTTTAAAGATTCAGGACCCATGGCAGAGACTAATAATTCACTGATTAATATCATAGAAAATCAAAAGATTTCTTTTTCCTCTTACGGTCAAATTACTGCAGACTGTGACTAAGCCAAATCCCAAAAGGTAGCAAGGCAGCCGTTTGGAAGCTCAGGAAAAGAAAAGGTATGTGGTATCAGGTACAATCTCTAGGATTTGGTTCCCAGAAGAGTACCTTGCCCCCTGCCTTCTGATCCAATGAAGCTGGGGTTGTTGTGGTGGAGGTAGAAGATATCTGGGGCCAGGTGTCATAGAAACTGAATGTCCGTTTCAGTATATTGGGTGAGGACAAAGGATCAGCCTGCTTTAGATTTGGCAAATGAACATCATCAGAGGGCTGGAGCACCTCCTACACGAGGACAGGCTGAGAGAGTTGGGGTGTTCAGCCTAGAGAAGAAAGGCTCTGAGGAGATCTTAGAGCATCCTTCCAGTACTTAAGGGGTGCTTACAGGAAAGCCCTTTTTTTTATCAGAGTCATGGGATGAGGGGTAATGGTTTTAAGCTGAAAGAGAGGACAATTAAAATAGATATCAGGGAAGATTTTTTTATTGTGAGAGTTGTGAGGCACTGGCCTAGGTTGTCCAGAGAAGTTGTGGCTGCCCTGGGCTTGGAGGTGCTCAAGACCAGGCTGGATGAGGCTTAGAAGAACCTGATCCAGTGGAAGGTATCCCTGCCCATGGCACAGGGGTTGGAACTGGGTGATCTTTACCTTCCAGCTCAACCCATTCTACTAGTCTATGATTCTGTGATTACCAGCATAGCTCTATTTTGTCACAGATTTTAAGAAAACTGCCATCTTAAGTCACTTGGATAAGTCACAACTGAAAGACGGGCTTTTCCTACATAACACAGTGCTCAGTTCCTTTCCTTGAAGCTTCTCCACTTGCTCCAGTGTGTGTCTATCTGTTGGCATATGGCTTGTGGGCATCTGTATGCCTTTCTTGTAGCTATGAGTTCCTGAGACTAATGATGTTTGGTCCTCTTAAGCTACTTTCCCACACCTTCAACTGTGGGATTCCCACTGGCATGATACAAACTTTAAGTTATCATACTAGGATATGATAACTTCCTGGAGAAGAGGAGGCTGAGGGGTGACCTCATTGCTCTCTACAACTACCTGAAAGGATGTTGTAGAGAGGAAGGTGATGGCCTCTTCTCCCAAGTGACAGGGGACAGGACAAGAGGGAATGGCCTCAAGCTCCGCCAGGGGAGGTTTAGGCTAGACGTTAGGAAAAAATTCTTTACAGAAAGGGTCATTGGGCACTGGAACAGGCTGCCCAGGGAGGTGGTTGATTCACCTTCCCTGGAGGTGTTTAAGGCAGGGGTGGACGAGGTGCTGAGGGGTATGGTTTAGTGTTTGATGGGAACGGTTGGACTCGATGATCCGGTGGGTCTCTTCCAACCTGGTTATTCTGTGATTCTGTGATTCTGTGATATGATAACTTCCTGGAGAAGTGGAGGCTGAGGGGTGACCTCATTGCTCTCTACAACTTCCTGAAAGGACGTTGTAGAGAGGAGGGTGCTGGCCTCTTCTTCCAAGTGACAGGGGACAGGACAAGAGGGAATGGCCTCAAGCTCCGCCAGGGGAGGTTTAGGCTAGACGTTAGGAAAAAATTCTTTACAGAAAGGGTCATTGGGCACTGGAACAGGCTGCCCAGGGAGGTGGTTGAGTCACCTTCCCTGGAGGTGTTTAAGGCACGGGTGGATGAGGTGCTGAGGGATATGGTTTAGCGTTTGATAGGAACGGTTGGACTCGATGATCCGGTGGGTCTCTTCCAACCTGGTTGTTCTGTGATTCTGTGATTCTGTGATTTTTTTTTTATGTTATTCTGAATTTTTGTCATCTTAAATTTCATGTGGTTTCCCCTGGTTACATAAATAAATATCTTTTTTTTTCCAAATGGAAATGCCAAGTGTTTCTATTTTTCTTTTCATGTTCCTCCTGGGAAAAACCAAACAGATGGGATTTATTTTTAAATGATTAAAATGTTATCGAATTCTCATAGCAAATTATTGCTTTGTATTTAAACAGTGTTAGAGCAGAAAAAAAAAAAAAAGCAGGTATTTACATCTGCCAAACAGAACAACAGGATATTAAGTAAGTCCTGTTTTATTTGCAGTGTCACACCACAGAAGCACATTATTTACATCAGTGGCTTCTGAGGGTACTTTCAAGATACTGGATTGGCAGAGTTGGAAAATGAGAGTAAGAGGAAGCCCCACTGAATTCCATGCTGAATAATGACACTTCATTTTTCTTTTCTAAAAGCATACTCTAGAAATCAATGAGCTTAAACTCCCAGCCAGGAACTTCTATGATGTGGTAAAAACTATGATTGCAGTGTCCATCTTCTCCCAGGGGGTGAATAAAGATGAAAGCTGAGAAACTGCACTAGATAATAACTGGACCGAACTGGGATGGAATGGAAGAATATGCATTCCCTGGAAGGACCTTGGTGGAGGGAGAGAAGAGGACTCAAATCCCTTGTCTTTCACAGAAGATGTGTTGCAACAGGAAACATAATCCTGTCAATTGTGCCAGCCCCCTCTACCTCTTCAGTCTTGAGAAGCTCTTAGGTGTTGGAGTTTCTAACAGGATAGTGGCATATCTTGGGACAACAGTGAAATATCTAAGATAGTTCATGGGAACTACTTAGCTCGTGTTACCCAAAAAGATGCTGGAATAAGTAAGATCTTCTGGCCTCTTGAAAGTAAGCCCAGTCAAAATGGTACTTGGAGTGGAGGATGCACATAGGATCTCTCTGAGTGAGTGCATGAATGTTGTTTCCAGTTGCTGAGCATCCCTGACTGTAAGCTGTACTAGGTCATAGAGCTGTTATCAGGATCTCAAATGTGTGCCCTTGGTTTGCAAGTGAAATTCATCCCATTGGGAAATAGCATCTGTGTTATTTCAACTGTACCAATGTAAATCATCAGAGAGATATACAGTGCAGACCGCTCCAGGAACCATACCACAGAGGCATATATGGGCTCGGATTTTATATCTGTCCATACCTCTGTCTGTCTGTCTGTCTGTCTGTCTGTCTGTCTATCTATCTATCTATCTATCTATCTATCTATCTATCTATCCACCCAGAAAGAAAACCTTACTCTTTTCTGCCTCCTTTTCCCTCTCTTCCTTTTCCTCTTTTCCTCCGTCTCCTTTTTCTCCATCTCCTTCTTCTCCTATGTCTCCTTCTCCTGTCTTCTATGTCTCCTCCTTCTCCTTCTCCTTCTCCTTCTCCTTCTCCTTCTCCTTCTCCTTCTCCTTCTCCTTCTCCTTCTCCTTCTCCTTCTCCTTCTCCTTCTCCTTCTCCTTCTCCTTCTCCTTCTCCTCCTCCTCCTCCTCCTCCTCCTCCTCCTCCTCCTCCTCCTCCTCCTCCTCCTCCTCCTCCTCCTCCTCCTCCTCCTCCTCCTCCTTCCTTGGCTTCCTGTCCCAGCTTAGAAGGGACTTGACCACAGGTTGTTTTTCTCCCTTGTTTTCTTTAGAAATTAAGGTTGTCCCTAGAATTAATGTTCACCCATAAACCTTTCTTCAGCAATGGCTGGAAGAAGATGACAACCACTTGAGCACAGACTGAGGCCAAGACAGGCTACACAGTGAGATGTTTCAAAGGGGTAAATAAGCTTTGCTAAATTCTTGGTTGAATTTAGATTTCAGTTTGAATTACTAGGAAGGAACAGATTCAGGAAAAGGGAATCCTGTGATTTCCAGCTGTTTCCTACCTGTTCCTTGCTCTCCATTTTATTTGGACGCCATTAACTTAGTTCTGCTGAAGTCATGGGCTGAATTCTGCTTTAAATCTGGGTTTCTCTAGGCCTGTTCTCATTTTTTCTCCCAAGAAAAGGCATTTCTACTGTGGAAGTGGGATGGCTTCTCTGCTGCAAATGTGTTTTTCTTGGCATCAAGTGTGATGTTAATAACTCAGACCTGGACTCTTCTCCTTGAGTTCAAAGAGTCCCTATTTGAACAATGGCTGCTCTTGGGTATGACAATATGTGCCACAGATGTAAAAGACGGATAAAAACACAGTGGTTTTGCATGAATCACTCTCTTTCATTGAGGAAGCAAGTACAAGAGAGGTGGGAGATGCCTCTCTTCGCAACAGTCAGCAAGCTTTACTCATTGCACATCCTCTGGCTGAACTAACGAATGAAACAGCCAGAGGTCAATTAAGTCACAACCAAAAGGCTTGGCATGACTTGTCCTTGCAGTGAGTTAGATTTTTGCTGCCTCTGGGCTGTTCCAAAAAGCCATGCATTTTTGTCAGAGAAAAACAAGCACACAGTCACATTGTAGAATAATTCTGATGGCAGGCAGTAAATCTGGTCCGTGGGGATATTACAAGTCTGCTGGTGTTCGCACATGAAAAGATCCTCCCAGATAAATCTCTCAGACACCGTTCCCATCTGTGTCCTGCCAATCAGTGGAGGGGGCACTACCCCAAACAGATGCTGCTGGGCTCTGAGGTGCCAGTCCTCTGTGGAATTAGTGACAGTGCTGTTCTAGAAAGCTAATATATCAATAACGTCTTCTCTAACAGAAGGGAGAACAATTTGAAAAGGGGTTTGGTCTGTGCTATCAAAAGCAGGCTGCAGTATCAGCAAAGCACAGACGATGGCAGCAAAGTATAAACCCAAGTCAGCTGGAAAAATAGCAATTACACTTAATGGGGAGCAGAGAAACTTATAAATAAGTTTCTGGAAAGTCGATCTTTGGGGTCTCCGATGACAAAGTGTTGTCAATGCACCTTCCTGCTGGACAGCAACAGACCCTTTCATAATGACACCACCTGGTAGAACAATATTTGCTTTTAACAATGGTTCTCAGTGGATACAGCAGTCAGAGGTGTAATTGTTGCCGTGCTCATTAATGCAGTTACAACGCAGTCCCTGTGGAACTCATTTCCACTTTCTTTTCTGTTGTCAGAAACTTGTGACTTTCAAAGCCATCTTCCTTTCAGAGAATTTACAACAGAGGACTTACAGCTTTGGGAATACATCTGAAATCACTGAATATATTTATTCCTGGACAATGGAGTGTGCTAGTGTGATTTCTTGCCTGGGTAATTTTTCCCTAGTTCCTCTGCATTGATATAGCATTTTTAATTGTGGTTACTGCTTGCTCAGGAGACGGGGATGTGATTCTGCAGGTATTTGTGTGCTTACTCAAGCACCTGAGCAGTAAGTCTGGCAAAGATGCATGATTGTTTACACAAAATAGCTTTCTTCTTCAACATCCACTGAGAGGCACAGTCTGATATATCCCATCTGCATCATTTAGAAGAGCTATTGGGGAATCATATATGCTGCCTTCTCCCTTATAGTCACACTTGAATGATATACTTGGCCAGTTACAGGATTTTTATCTGTGTTGGCTATGGCTTAGTGTCCCATATTCCCAGGATCTGTAATTAGTACGTGGTTACATACTTCCTTTCCCCTATAAAATCCTATCACCTCCTTTTCAATTGTGGAGTGACTAAGCAGCCCCATGGCTGGACCTATTGATGCTAGGGTGGAAAGAGCGCTCTTACTTCTTTGCAGAGAGACTTGAATTAACTCTGATCCTCCAGCTGCACAGCCCAGCCATGGAGACAGATTTCCCGACATTCAGAGTCTTTTAGAACAGTCGTTCCTTGGTGGAAATGTAATCCTGTGGCTCAGCAGCCAGCACCAGCTTCCCCAGATCCACTAACAAATGTAATAAGCAGCCCTGGAGCCGTCAAGTCACTTTGCATCTAGATGATGTGGGATCATCTGAAAGCTTGCTCACTGCCTGGCAACCCTAATAGGTGTTAAGAGCTGCAGTGAAAGGGCTGCTTAACTTGACAACCAACAACATACCCCGGCCTTTCTGTGTCTGTCACTGCCTGAATAATACATTTTGTCAAGGGTGTGATTTGTGAACAATTCCTGTTGTATCACCTGTTAGGAGGCAAAGCCGGGGGAAAGGCTAGGAGCCAGTGAAACTCCCGCTAAGACAGGGGCTGAATCAGCCTTTATTTTGCTAAGATAGGGAAAGGTTTGAATCATCCCAGGAAAAAAGAGGGTGAACAGGTCAGTAAAAGCCTTGGCAAAACATAAGACTTGTGTTTATATGTGATGGACAGTAAGAGGCACAGTCTGGTTCTAGGAGATGAGCAAATGCCCCCACTTTTCAGAAGAATGAATGAGTCTCCTCAAACTCACAGTGAGATGATAGGACTGGAAGTGGAATCCTCAGCTCACCCCATCTTCCCACACGTGATCACTCATGGAGTATCTCAGCTCTGAGTTGACAAATTCCTAGGTTACTGCAGAGCAACTATGGGCTGCTCCAATGACTTCAGGGACTGTCACATAGCAGTCCAAGGTCAATGGCTCAGCTTGCCAGGGCCTGAGTCCACAATGGCAACAGTTCACGCCTCTTATCTCCAGACAATGAAATATAGCTGAAGTCCACTCTTAGACCTCACTATTAGATGAATGTAGCCCAAGGCTTCAAGCTGATCTTGTGTACCAAGAGAAAATTACCTCAGGTTGCACCAGAGGAGGTTTGGATTAGCTATCAGGATGAATTATTTTAACTAAAGGGCTGTCAAGCATTAGAATAGGCTGCCCAGGGAAGTGGTTGAGTCACCATCCCTGGAGATATATAGAAGATGTGTAGCTATACTGCTTAGGGACATGGTTTAAGGATGGACTAGGCAGTGTTAGGTTTACTTTACCAACCTGAACAATTCTATGATCCTATGATTCGACCTTATTTATTTCAAGGATCAAGTGAAAGCTTAGTCAAAACAACTTTCCAACAGCAATGTGGGTTCCTCATAGAGGAGAAAACCAGAGTGGCTGATGGTGTGATTGCATACTGGTGGAAACTGTGTCAGCTGTCCAACATTTCCCCAGTAAATAGGAGAGGTGTGGAACATACTGGGTTGGCTTTCAACCTAGGAGACTCTGGGCTGGTTGAGGACATGCTCATTATCTCTTTGTCCATTCCCCATCTGGAAAGCAATGACACTAACACTCATCAGAAGTATTTAGGTTGCAATCATTCTAAAGGACAGGCTTTTTCTTACTGACAGCTTCTTACCTCAATCCTAGCTGAAGCTTGTGGGTGCCTCTGTCATACAAATACTTGTCAAGAAGTGTTAGTTCAAGGCAGAGCTGTGTTTATGATTTGAAGTCTGCATGGAAGCATAAGCAATAGTTAAAGCCAAGGCCTCTAAAAATAGTGCATGCATACATTCAGCATTGCTAATGTTCCTCAGCTATTAAGAAATCTTTCTATCTGTGCAAAGTCCCCTGATTTCCATGTTACTAGAGGAGATAAGTGAAATACATCTGAAGAGATTTTATCCAAGCATTTAGAAGAAGATAGGAAAAAAAGACTTATTCCCTTCTCCTTTTCATCATGATGAGAAAGGTGGCCTGTGGCAGTTGTGTAAGAAAACAACACTGGCTAAAAAGGAAAGCTTGGGAAGATGGCCTTTGTCCCAAAGGTCTTACTTACAGAATAATATTTATCTCTCCTTACTTAAGGGGGTTACTTCTGGGAAAAAAAGGTTATCATCTCTCAATTGCAAGTGACCCATCTCTTCTTAATTTAGGTAGCCTCATTGTGACTGCTTCCAGTTGAGCTGGCTGAGGTTGCAGGTTGGAAGAAGACCTGCTGTTTGAGCTGCACATGGGTGTCCATGGAGAAGAACACAAAGCTACACTTGTTGATGATGATGTGCACATATTCTTACCATCTGGGATGGGTGTCCCAGATTATGAGAGATGGAGACACCACCAGCCACCCTGGAAATCATAGAATCATAGAATCATTTGAATTGGAAGGAACCCTTAAGTTCATCCAGTTACAACCCCCCTGCCATAGGCAGGGACCCCTCCCACTGGACTAGGCTGCTCAAGGCCCCATCCAGTCCAGCCTTGAACACTTCCAGGGATGGTGCATCCACAACATCCCTGGGCAAGGTCGCTCTAAGGTCTCCCTTCTCTTCTCCAGGCTGAAAAACCCCAACTCTCTCAGCCTGTCCTCAGAGCAGAGGTGCTCCAGCCTCCTGATCATCTTTGTAGCCCTCCTGTGGACACGTTCCAACAGTTCCATATCCTTGAGGATTCCAGAACTGGACAGAATTGTATTTTTTGACTGATATTTAGACCCCAGTATCATTAGAAGAAGTTTAACATTGAACATATCTGAAGTGTCTCAGCAGGTATGACACATTATCCCTACATTTGCTACAGCTAGGAATCACTCACAGCTATTCAAATGACTCAAAATACTTATTTCTTTCATTATATTTCACAAAAAGCCTGAGCTGAGAAACCAATACATTACAGGGATCTGATGGATTGCTGAGTGCTTATGGAATGTCACCTAAAATAACTCAAAGCAAATAGGTGTTTGCCTGTTTGTGTGATGCAGTAGAAATTACTTACACATTATTGCACTGTTATAGGATACAAATGACAATCATTTAAAACAAATAAAAGCTTTAAATCAGTTAACATGCTTTCTTTTACTTCTTCATATTATTTTTTTGAAGGGTAAGATATTTGAAACAACCAAACCAGATTGTTTATTCATTATTTCTGAGAGTGAGAAATTATTTTTCAAGGGGATGTGAGGGAAATGCGTTCGTGGACCAGTATTACGTGAGATGGACATACATGCTTCTATTTTATAGTAGAAGCTATAACTTTAATCACTACAACTGAAATTGCAGCTTGATTGTTTAAGACAAAAATTTCTTTCAAGTCTAGCTGTGATATGGATTCATTTAGTTTTAAGCATGCAGAGTTTTCCTTCAGTATTTTCATAAATTTACACACACACACACACTGGGGAGAGGGAGGGTGGAAGGAATAGTTTGGAGCAAGCATTTGGGGATTTTGCTGAGATTTTGCAGTACTAGAAATGTCAAGTGATATAACAGGGGAAGCTTGGGAAATGCAGATTTCGTGGAAGGAAGTCCTAGAATCATTAAAGTTGGAAAAGACCTCTAAGATCAAGTCCCACAATCAGCTCAACACTACTATGCCTACTAAACCATGTCCTGAAGTGCCATGTCTACACGTTATTCGAACACCTCCAGGGATGGAGACTCCACCACTTCCCTGGGCATCCTCTTCCAATGGTGACTACTCTTTCAGTAAAGAAATTCTTCCTAATATCCGATCTAAATATCCTGTGGCACAACTTGAAGCAATTTCCTCTCATCCTATCCCTTGTTGCTTGGGATAAGATATGAACACCTACCTCACAGCAACCTCCTTCCAGGGAGAGCAATAAGGTCCCTCCTATGGATGCACTCTGGCCTCTCAGTGTCTTTCTTGTAGTGAGGGGCTCAAAATGAACACAAGAGACAAGGTGCAGCATCACCAGCTGCTCCATGGAAGGGCATGATCACTTCCCTACCCCTGCTGGACACACCATTTCTTATGCAAGAGTAAGTTGAGAATGGAGTTTTCAAAGACATGATTTTGGAATTGCCAAGCCTGTGGAAAAATGTTTGTTGGACCAGAAATGACATCTGGTCAGAGCAGGAAGGACTTTACCTTTACAGCTCTGCTCACCTCCAAATTACCCTGCCTGTTTTTTTTTGTTTTTTTTTCCCCATCCATTCTGCTCATCCCTCCTAACAGGCTTCCTTAAAGCCAAAGTCTCTTTACATCTCCTTGTCTCAAGGTAGAAGTTAGATTAAGGGTTGGACTTGATGGTTTTAAAGGTCTCCTCCAACTGAAACTGTACTGTGGTTCTCTATGATTCCATGAGTTTCCAGAGCAGCTACCCAGACATAAGGAAAGTTTGCTAAGACCTTGCTGAACCAGGCTAGTCTCAGTAGGTTTTGCTTGCATTGCACCGAGCACAAAAATGGAGCTCACAGGTGTTTTGCCAGGCAGAAATAAAACAAAAGGCACAACGGCAAGAGAATGGTTTGGGTTGGATGGGACCTTAAACCCATCCAGTTCCAACCTCCTACTATAGGCAGGGACATCTCCCACTGGTGCGGGCTGCTCAAGATGCCATCCAACCTGGCCTTGAACACTTCCAGGGACGGGGCATCCACACCTTCTCTGGGCAATCTGTGCCAGTGTCTCGCCAAACTCATCATGAAGAATTTCTTCCTAATGTCTAATCTAAATCTTCCCCCTTCCAATGTAAAGCCATTTAAAAGCCGGAATTATTAAGTGCAAAAGCAGATTTAGTCTCCAATCTCTTGTTTAATTTAGTAATAGTGATATTTAACTGTACTCATGTAAAATTTCTCTCTAAGCTGAGGTTGTTAAAAATATATATGAAAAAGAATCTGTACAAACCTCCTCTTTTTAAACCACTGAGTTTGAGTCACAAGGCAGTTCATTTTTAGACTGGCCAGGTTCTTAGTCTGAAGTGTTTCTGGCTCCTCCCAAGACAGAGATTACAGCATCTGTGAGATGATAATTTTGCATACCCAGAGAGGTGCTATGATGAGTATCAGAGCAGTGTTCTTTTACATGGTGCCAGCAACAGATGGGATCTCCTAGTTAAAGAGTGAAAACCCGTATGATCTCCATAGTTGTTGAGCTGCTATCACCATGTTCTGTAGAAATGGCTTTGCTGCTTTGGCAGGATCATTGCTTCTGATGAGATAGCATGGTTAAATCATTCCAGGAGTGGACCAGTAGATGACAGCCACTGCACAAACACAGAGTGAAGATGTTGCATCTCAACATGTAGGTGTAAGACAATAGAGAAGTGGTGACAACAGAAAAAAAACTGGAAAGAAACAGGGACAGAACAGGGAATACTAGGTGAGGCTGCCTTAAACATCAGTGGTCAAGACACTTGCCTGGGCACTTGAAAAAGAAAAATAAGGGAAAAAAAGCCAGTTTAGAAATTCTTAAACTGAAATGTTTCATTTTAGATCTCAGTAGATCTAAAATGAAATACTTCTGTTATAAGTGGAAGTGAAACTGAGTGTCAGAATTATCTCAGAGAATTTTTATTTTCAGGTCCCATTGCCTCTAATTTATCTTGTACTCTACTCAGTCAATACTACTCATTTTGCTCTCTTCCAGGGTCACAGCCATCTCCCATGAGACTTATGGGTCCACAACTCCCTGAAAGGAGGTTGCAGCGAGGTGAGTGTTGGTCTCTTCTCCCAAGAAGTTGGTCTTTTCCAACCAAATGATTCTATGCTTCTTCCTTTGGGATTTGTTACCGAGATATTCCCTCTCCTAATGTTTTCACTCAGTCCACATCTCCAAGGCTTGGGACTACCTTCTTTGAGAGTTTTCTGTTCAGATCTTCTCTGTTCAGACTTGTCCATCAAAATCCATGCTATTAATGGGTTTCATTTTGGAAAACCAACACAGCTATGTATTCAAGCTAAATGAGAAAGTAGAGAGCCCATTCCAGCTCCCATTGTTGGCACATTTCACAAACCAGATATGAAAACTACACTTCATCCTCATACCCCTCCTGTGTTTTAGGCTCTATGGAACCACCCCAGGGGGAGTCCCCTTAACAGACTTAATGATTAAGGGAAGACCAAAAGCAAGAGGATTTATCAAATTCTCTTGACATCAAAGCACTGATATATCAAAGGAATAAAAGTACCTACAGACATAAAGACAGCTTCTGAAGACGCCTCCAGGGGCTACATATTTATCTTTGTCTTTTTGCTTCACTTGCTAACAAATCTAAAAGTGTTGTGAACCTGTTAACCCAGAGTTGTTCTTCAGAATGTTAATACAAGAAATTGCTAGTGCCTTTGAGGAGGAGATGAGAGTAATTTTCTGGATGGCAAGATAATCCCAAGATTGCAGTCTCTAAAAAGGTAGGAGGCAGGCAACTCTAGCTGTTGGTTTGATTCGTTGGACTTTACCGGGAGTACTGCATTCAGTTCTGAAGCCCTCAGCACAGGAAGAACATGAATCAGTTAAAACAGGTCCAGAGGAGGCCACAAAGATGATTAAAGGATCGGAGCACCTCCCTTAAAAGGACAGGCTGAGAGAGTTGGATTGTTCAGCCTAGAGAAGAGGGCTTACAGGAAAGCTAAGTGGGGACTCTTTACCAGGGAGTACATGGACAGGATGAGGGGGAATGGTTTTAAATTGAGAAGGGGGAAATTGAGATTAGAATGTAGGAAGAAATTGTTTACTCTGAGTGTGGTGAGGCACTGGCACAGGTTGCCCAGAGAAGTTGTGGATGCCCCACCCCTGGAGGTGTTGAAGCCCAGACTGAATGAGGCTTTGAGCAACCAGTATAAAGCAATCAGCATAAAGTCCCCTTAAATTCCCATCAAATATCATTGAAAGTTGAGCATGTGCATAGGAAAACACTATAACAGTATGAGTATGTATTGATATGTTCCCCTAGAGTATTTTTCCATTGCCAGCAGATCTGTGGTCCAGGGTCATTTGACACAGACGTGGGATTTCTGTGTTTTACAATCCTGTCTTCATAACTCCTTCCTTTCTCCCCCCAGGAATTTATCCAATTACTTTTTAAACACTTTAAGTGTATGCAATATCCTGTGGCAAAGTGTTCACAGTTTCACTGTGCACTGTGTGAAGAAATAGACAACTTGAGCTAGAGGCGATGTCTTTGTATAATAACCCTGGATGTAATTTTTAGGTCACAGGGGTCACCTAATGCTTTCTGATATAAAAGGAGTTTAAGCAGTGCTTGGATACTCCTCCTTATCTATTCCTGCTTTTATGCCAGAGCCTGGATGCTTAACCATGGATCAAAGCCCTGTTGTGCTAAGCACTGCGCAAACACAAAAGGTTTCTCCTATAGGAGAACAACACACCTGTATGTCTGCAGGGCTTCTCATTGGCACTGTTCCAAAGGCTACTCAAAGGACCTCTACAACAAAGGATGCTTTGTGGACAGTGGGGGAATCATCTGCTGAAGGTCACCCAGCAGAGTCAGGAATAAACCTGGGGAGTTTTCTCTCCATCCATCTTCACTCTTCCCACAAAGAGGTCACAGCTATTTTGAATAACCCTTATGATTAAGGAAACATCAAGGCTGCGAGTCCTGCAATCTCACCTTGTCCCAGCAGTTCTTACACTCTCAGACACTTCAGCATTCCCTAGAGCATGAAATTCCACCTTTCTGGGATGTGTTATTAATATTGGCATCCCAATTAATAAGTAACACCCATCAATAAATAATAAATGAAAAAACATCAAGAAGCAATTACTATTTGCTTCTCTGCATTAAATCAGATACTTGGAAAAGAAGATGCACGCATGCACACGTGTTATTACTATAAGTAAAAAAATCAGCCAGCAGTAGAAGAGGTCTACAAGAGAGCCAAGGAAATATGCTGTTTAATATGAATGTGGCCAGTTTGTGCAGATTAGCCTCAGGGACAGAGAACAGTTCCTGAACTGATTTATTTAATAGCACAGACATTGCTAGCTGAAGAAATAGGTGGTAGAAAATTCCTGGACTTAACCGGAAAATATTATTACAAGTTATTTACTTATAATTTTGTGAGTCCCTGCTTCCCTGAAATGTCTTTATGTCTTGCTCAAAATCACATATAAAATTGAATAACTGAAGTGAGAGGCTGATGCTTCACTCAGGAATTATCCTTGCTGACGATTATTGGGCTCTCTAAAGATCAGTCTTCCTGAAGTGGTTATGAAATCAACAACCATCTCCTGTATTCATGCTGTATGTCTGTAGGCAGATAAATACATCACACCAGTAGCAGTCTTTTTGCCTGACTTTTAACTCCCTATTCCAAACCAGAGTCCCAATGTTAGGATGTCATTTTTGTTATTGATCCAAACAATCCAGGGACCATTCCCAGCATGCAGTCTGGAGGGTGACACGCTGCTTTGGAGGTAAAAAGACTTTTGTTATATAGAGACTACCATTTCCACTTAGCCTTGGGGACAGAGAACAACAGCTGGTATATTTTGTTCATGTTATATGCATTACTTGATGTGATATTGTCCTATCAATTCTAACATTTCATGGTAGGTCCCGGAAAAACTCAGGAGACACAGAAGACTGCTTGGAGCACCATGTACCAAGCCCATGGAGAAGAGTGTGTTAGCTAAGTGGATTGGAAATGGGGAGAGACTTTTGCTTTTTCCTCTGTCTTATAGAAGTTCCTTTCCATTTATTTCAAGCTATAAGATTCAATAAGTGGTCCTCTGAAACCATAAATTATACCCTACATGTTATACAAGGTCTGACACAAAAAAACCCTGACACCAACCCTATAGCTCAGGAAGTAAGAATAAGAAGGAAGAGACAAAGAGCTATTTATAGAACATAGTCTTACCTGTCACAGTGAGACAAAGCTCAACTTGATTGCTTCACTCAGTATGAGTGGACATGTGCTCAAATACAGATGTTTTCTTGCCCTTGGTCAGAAAAAGTCAGTGTGCACCAGCTCACAATGCTTTGTGAGCCTGTTTTTTCCTAATACAACATCACTGTCCTTGAGCACCCTGTTCTCTAGACCTGGCTCCTTCTTCTTCTTCAAATCAGTGCTCAAAGGAATCCATTTTTTTTTTTTTCACTAGAAGATGTGAAAGTAAAAACAATGGAAGTCTTCAACAGCCTTTCAGAAAATGACCTGCAGAATTGATTTGAACGTTAACATCTGTATGACAGTTCAGAATGGAACTATTTTGAAGGTCATCATAGCTGATTTTCTTAATTTGTTAAATAAAAAGTACTATAGGCATGATCTTATTTTTGTTTCTGTCAGACAGCATAGTTTCTCTAGGACATGTGACTCAGTCCTACTTTTCAGAATACTCCAGATGGTTCAGTCTCTTATTTTGGTGTGTCTTCAAATACGTGGCAAAAAATTATAGAATGGTTTGAGTTGGAAGGGGCCTTAAAGATCATCGAGTTCCAAACTCCTGCCATGGGCAGGAACACCTCCCACTAGATCAGATTGCTCAAGGCCTCATGAACCTGGCCTTAAACACTTCTAGAGATGTGAGCATCCACAGCTTCCCTGGGCAACCTGTTCCAGTTCCTCACCACTCTTATTGTAAAGAATTTCTTCCTTATATCTAGTCCAAATCTTCCCCTCTCCAATTTATAGCCATTCCTATCATTACATGGCTTCATAGAAAGTCCCTCCCCAGCTTTCCTGTAGCCCTTTCAGGTACTGGAAGGATGCTGTAAGGTCTCCTCAGAGACCTGCCTTCTCCAGGCTGAACAACCCCAGCTCTCTCAGCTTGTAACCCCAACTCTCTCAGTCCAAAGATATAGGAAACTAGACCTTTCTTCTTGTTTCTCAAAAAAATTATATAAATAAATAAATAAAAAGCTGGGTTTCATTGCAGCTATAGGGGATTTGAAGCCACGTGTGCACACTTTGATTTCTTCAGTTGATATATGGCAATATTTCAGACAAAAGCTAACTTACTTCTGTCTATATTTGACTACCGATGGTAGATTACTCATCTGACTACAGCTGTCCTTGATCACTGCAGGACGCCTTTCTCTGTTACTCAGGCAGAAAAACTTTCAAACAATATATGCTGAGCTGGAGCAGGGAACCTATCCATTTATTTTTGGATGATCTGCCAAAGAAATTAAATGCACTGTTGACTTGTTTGCCTACAGTGCAGAATTGGTGAGAAATACATGTAAAACTGGACTGAATTGGGTGTTATAAAACTCTGCACTGTGGGCTCAGCTTAGTTTTTCCTGCAGAGTTTACTCAAAATGAGAAAGTGCAAAGCAGACACTTTCTGATATTTCTAATACAAATGGTCATTAGAGCCTTTCTCCTTTGGTGGGCAATTAACCTCCCATTTTCTGGCAGGTGAAAATGATCATTATTGATCTGAAACAGAAAACTTGCCTAGCATTAAAAGGGGAAAAAATCTTAGAAAGTGCAGAATAAAATAATCAGGATGAATTAAGATCAGACAGGAATTGCTTTGCTTAATGATGATGGTCCCCAGCTAGAGAAGACTTCTGAACATTTTAAAAAGAAAACTTGAGTTTCTTCCTTTCCCCACACTCAACATGGTCTGAGGAATAGCTGCGTTCTGAATACTCATAAGCAAAGCTCCAACTTTTTGCAGCCTGACCAGAAGCAGAGACTTCTTGCTTTAATAGTTGCATCCATTTTAAGACCAGAGGAACCGAAGGGGTAATCTCGTGTCAGTTACATGAGTAGGATTAGCCAGGATTGGTCTGGAGCAGGGAAAGATGGTCATGCTGGACAGTCACACAAATGCATCTTTAGCACATAAAATCATAGAATCACTAGGTTGGAAAAGACGTTTGAGTTAATCAAGCCCAACTATACCTGTCTGCTACTAAATCTTATCTCTAAGCACTTCATCTATTCATTTTTTAAGTACCTCCAGGGATGGGGACTCAACCACCTCCCTGGTCAGCCTGTTTCAGTGCCTGAGAACCCTTTTGGTGAAGAAAATTTTTTTGTAATATCCAGTCAGAACCTCCCCTGGTATATATAGTATTTATCGAAGAGGTAAGAACACTGGGCTCACTTCCTTTGCCGCACTGCATACTCATTCATGACTGGAAGATCCCACTCCTCAGTTTCATGGTCCTCAAGGAAAAAACAGATAATGCCAAGAAATATTCCCATTGCACAAGAGCTCTGCCCTCTGCAGTATCACTTAGATGCCAGCACCCAAGTTTCTCCAAGTTCTTCTTAAGCTCTCCTTCGCCCCTTGCTTTCCTTGTTCTCCAGATAGAACAGGGCTAGGGATATGACAACAATTTAATATTAGTACAGCAACTTCCTGTGTAGAGGGACTTTACCACCACACTTCTATAAATTTAGACCATCTGAAGAAATTCCTTGGAACTGCTATTCAACAGCCTTTGAGATGCAAGCCCTTCAAAGCCTTGATTGCCACAAAACAGTTTAAGAGAGGGACTTCAATCTTCTGCTGTGCTGAAACACCAGGGGAACTTCTCTTTCACCTTGCTATACATGCAGATGTCATTATTTGACCAGAAAAACAGCTCTATGATTGCTTTGGCATTTTACTGGCCGCACATTGTTGTCTTCTAGGTGAAAGAAAAGAAGATTAGATTAGACATTAGGAAGAAATGTTTTCCTGTTAAGGTGGGAAGGCACTGGAACAGGTTACCCAGAGAAATCATGGATGCTCCACCCCTGGAGATCTTCAAGGCAGTGGAAGGGGGGTTGGATGATCTTTGAGGTCCCTTCCAATCTAAACCATCCTATGATTCTATGGTGTATATGTATATCTAGATACATTGTAAGCTTTTTTTCCCTGCTGAATGTGTTGTTGACTCTGTCCTTCCTTCTTTAAAACAATCTTGCAGACGGTCAACAATGAGACATGTTGTGGAAAATCGGAGCTTACCCTTATCCAGGTAAAAGATGCTATTGGGGGAAAAAAAATCAGGACTGATATTTCTTTTTCAATCTCACCCAAACACAATACTCTAATTTTAATAGAAGTCTTTGGGGTTTTTTATATTTGATTGTCCCTCTTTCTTTATGCAAGGAATAGAGTTACAATCTTGTTAAATCCTTCAATATTTTTAGACCTTCTTTTTGTAAAAGCTCAGGAGCAGAAAATTCAGAAGAAACTCAACTTCCCCAAGCCTGGATCTCTTGTAAACTATGATCTGGAAGGTTTCCCCTGACACAGCTAACACACAACAGCATTCCCCTCTGTCCAACTGCTGTGCCATAGTTTAGGAGGGTGAAAGTTCTGCTCATGGCCAACCTCCAAAAATGTTTCTCAGCAGGTGTGGCTTTTATTTGGGAGCATCGCTCCATGAATTCTCTTTTAACAGAAAGATTTGGATTAAAAAACCAACAGGCCAAAAGAGTGACTTCAAAGACAATAAATTGGGTAAGTAATGGGACAAGCAAATGCCCTTGAAGAGGCTCTTATCTGCTTGTACCTTACTGTGGCTTTAGCAGGAGTCATTGTGGTTTTAATTAACACCTTTCTCAGTGCAAAATTACCACATTGTTCTCAAAGACTGCATGACACGTAGATGAGAGTTTCCAGATTTTGTTGTGTCTTCAGAGCCTCGGTTAATCCAGGGTTTATTCCTTTAACTTGAACAGAAGGCTGTTAATACTGCACCACTCAGAGCAGATTGCCTGGTGGCAGCCCTTATCACACCAGTGCTTTCCAGGTGTACCTTGAGTATTGAGAATCCCAGGAGATGACCATACTCATAAAAGGTGTCCAGCTGGTTTACTGGATCTGTTCCTCTTTTCATCCAAAAATGCCAGCAGCACAGGAGGCACTTTCTCCTCTGGATGCCCTAGCAAAATTGTAATGGCAGGAAAGAGAATAAAGCTGGCAACAGCGAAGGAATTTGAGTCTTTTTGGATAGAAAGGGTGGGTAATAAGATAAACATGCTGGAACATGCTCAGTTGAACACAGAGGGATTTTCCTTTAAACAAATGCTCTTCTTATTTGCCATCTTCTTTCAAGGTCTATAATGGGATTAGACTCTTTGATGTTGGCCTTGCTGTCACCTGGAGGCTGACTTACCCCTTATCCATTTTGGTCCATGTTGTGGCTTTGCTGTAGAAATCATCCTCTGACTTCTTGCTCTTCTTTGTGGTGCAGTAGGAAGGGTTCAAGACACAGGATGGTCCTTTCTGCCCATGCATGGGGATTTAAACTGAATGAACACCTGCAATCCCCCAAATCCGGGTTGGATCTTTTTTCTCTGCAGGAACAGGGCAAATATTTGTCAAAACTTTCAAGAATCAGTATTCAATCACGATTTTATAAGAGACAAGTCCAGACTGTAGCTTCCTATCCTGCTAGCAAGAGGAATTTTTTTATGGCAAAAATCTTGCTTTTTTTTAAGGGCAATGTCTGTTTTGTCATGCTTTTTCAGTAGATGTGGAATTTTACCGGAAGATTTCAGCTTACAGTACACTAAATCATCTCTCCAAGGAGATCTTAGAGATTATATTTTCTGAAGGGTGAAGAATGGATATAAACAGGGTCTCTTGGAAGCCAGAGGTTGCATTGCAACTGTGGAATTAACCCAGATGCAATAGCCTTAACTCTGACCCCTTCCCATTTACCACTAGCTTTTGTGTTCAAGAACCATGATGTAGGATGTCATTTTTGGTATGGATGATTGCCAGTCCAAGTGTGCTGTGTTATTTTTATTGCATTCTTAGCATAATAATATATTCAGTTCAAAATTAGTGATATATGGACATAAATATACCTTGCCTATTCACATTAGACAGGAAAACACATTCTTTGTGCAACATCTGTAAGATGATCATTAAATTTTTATTTTCTCCTTTTAGACATATGTGCAGTAAACCTTGAAAGGCATTATTTATGTAATTTGGTGCAATACTAATATCATTATTGTACAATCACAGTTCTTCTATCCATTCAAGGAAGTTCTAGGGTGTTTATTTTTCTTTTTTTTCTTATCCCTCTAGGATTTTGAAATAGAAGTGCGGTGGTGTGTTTCCAGGATCACACACACAACCAGGGGTTGATTTCGGGGTGTTTATTGACAGCTGACTGAACATGAGCCAGCAGTGTGCTCAGGTGGCCAAGAAGGCCAATGGCATCTTGGCTTGTTTCAGAAACAGCATGGCCAGCAGGTCCAGGGAGGTTATTCTCCCCATGTGCTCAGCACTGGTGAGAACCGCACCTCGAATACTGTGTTCATTTCTGAGCCCCTCACTACAAGAAGGATGTTGAGGCTCTGGAGCGTGTCCAGAGAAGAGCGACGAAGCTGATGAAGGAGTGGCTGAGGGAACTGGAGTTGTTTAGCCTTGAGAAGAGGAGGCTGAGGGGAGATATTATTGCTCTCTACAACTACCTGAAAGGAGGTTGGAAAGAGAAGAGTGTTGGCCTCTTCTCCCAAGTGACAAGGGACAGAACAAGGGGGAATGGCCTCAAGCTGTGCCAGGGGAGGTTCAGACAGGATATCAGGATGAAATTTTTCACAGAAAGGGTCATAAGGCATTGGAACAAGCTGCCCAGGGAGGTGTTTGAGTTACCATCCATGGAGGTATTTACAAGATGGATAAATGAGGTGCTCAAGGGCATGGTTTAGTGGCAGACAGGAATGGTTGGACTCTATGATCCAAGAGGTCTTTTCCAACCTGGTGATGCTATGATTCTATAAGACTTGCTGCAAGAGAGAGAGAAGATGCCATGCTTGTGATTCCGTGCTTGTGGGTTGCATTTTTGAATGAACGGGTGCCATAGGCATGATCCTTGTCAACTGAAACTAACATTGCTCCACCAGGCAGTAGAATTGTCCTTATCAGAGACAGTAGAAATCCAGCCCTAACAATGCACACGCTGCATTTGTATGAGTAAATAAAACAAGTTTGGGATGATTTTCTGGCGTCAGGACTAAATAATTACAAGTCTTATGAGGAGCAGCTAAGGGAACTGGGGTTGTTTAGCCTAGAGAAGAGAAGGCTGAAGGAGACCTTATTGCTCTCTACAACTACCTGAAAGGAGGTTGTAGAGAGGAGGGTGCTGGCCTCTTCTCCCAAGTGATAGGTAATAGGATGAGAACAAATGTCTTCAAGCTGTGCCAGGGGAGATTCAGGCTGGACATTAGGAAATATTTCTTCACTGGATGGGTTATCAAGCACTGGAACAGGCTGCCCAGGGAGGTGGCTGAATCCTCATGCCTGGAGTTTTCTAAAAGACGAGGAGATGAATTGCTTAGGGATATGCTTTAGTAGTAGACAAGTACAGTTGGACTTGATGATCTCAAAGGTCTTTTCCAACCTAGGGGATTCTATGATTCTATGGCTCACATCCACAGATGTGACCTCTCTTTCTCAGGAAAGAGGGAACACTGTTCACTGTATCTCTCGGGAAGAATCCCTGGTTTGTGCTATACTCCAATCATGATAAAGAATCCATGGACCATTAAACTGTGTAAATGATCGTCACATATGTTTTCAATACTGGTTTATGCTCGGGCTTTTTGTCTCTACTAGTAGAGATAAAATTGATAGTATGGAAAACTTCTTCATGGTCTGTGCTCTTGCGTTGGAGGTGTGGCATAATTTACCCCAAGTAGGTTAGGTCTTTTGATCATTAACACTCAGGTGAGCTGAAAAGGCTCTACCTAACCCATGTGAAGATACCTACCTGTTAATCACTTTTCTGTGCAAAAGGCATGCTGCACAGCCCAGTCATTAGAAAATCAATGTTTAATTGGAAGCAAATTGGAAAATGGATTTTACTGTAATGCAAGGAATAAAAGACAGAGGAGAAATGTCTTTTCTAGTGATGACATGTGAGTAAATCATTATGGCTTATTTTGATATCACTGACATTTTTCATAAAGACTTTCTCCTAGGAGCCGAGGAGATCTGTCAGCACAGAGTGAAGTATGCACAAATTAAGCATAAATCTACACTCCTGAAAAATGACAGAAGTTTTGATAATTTCAGTGCTGGGGTAAGAGGGGGGGAGGGTGGCAATTCTGATGCAAATCCTGGAGGAGT
Source organism: Phaenicophaeus curvirostris (assembly GCF_032191515.1). Classification (NCBI taxonomy): domain Eukaryota; kingdom Metazoa; phylum Chordata; class Aves; order Cuculiformes; family Cuculidae; genus Phaenicophaeus; species Phaenicophaeus curvirostris. Next base: position 97,453,824 of record NC_091394.1, on the reverse strand, counting down.
GAATTCCAGGTTGAGACAGTCTTTTAGCTCAAGATACAATCACAATGATGCAATCATGGAATAGCATCAGGACTCACAAGACAAGCTGCAACACTTGAAAAAGCGTAAGATGTGTGGAAAAGAGAGAAGAATACTCTGATGTGGCAATGTGCCTGGCTTCAACTATGTTTCTAAAAATATGTCTTGCAGGTTTGTCTGGGGTGAATAATAATAACAAAAAGCTTGTGTTTTGAAGATGACTGTATTCAGTGAAGCTGCGGAGAGTATCCTGGTACTGACGTAGTGAAAGGTAATGGAGCCATATGGTATCAAGTCAAAGGGAATCAAATCTTGGGATTTACCCATATGAAGTTAGAATTATAGTATTGTTTAGGTTGGAAAGGACCTTTAAGATCATTGAGTCCAAATGTAAACCTAACACTGCCAAACTCACTGCTAAATCATGTCTGATAATTCTGTCTTGCTCCCCAGACACCAATTCAAAGAATCATAACATGTTTTGGATTGGAAGGGACGTGAAAGATCTTCCAGCTCCATGCCCCCCTGCCATAGGCTGGGGAAACTTATACTGGATGAGGTTGCTCAACGCCTCATCCAACCTGGCCTTGAAGATCTCCAGGGATGGGGCATCTAGGACTTTTCTGAGCAACCTGTTCCAAATTCTGAAATGCTGTGAACCTTGATTGTTCATTTTTTTACCTGAGATTTTTTTTCTTCTCTCTCTAATTTCTACTTAGACACCTAAATAACTTTTAAAATCACTTAAATGTCTTTATAAACCTGCTTCTTCCTTTAGTGCCTTACAGCAGTGTTTTTAACTTGTTTGTCCATAAATTTTCCTTAACTACTTTTTTGAAGATAACAGAGAAAATGAAGTTCCAAAAGGCCTCCTTTTACTCCTGCTTTCTGTTGAAAATATTTAGAGGCTTATTAACTGGAAAATATGAATCTGCCCTGAGGCAGAGTTAAGGGTGAGCAGTTCTCTACATACCCTTGCACTAGCCTGAAAAGCAGTGGAGAATCATGCCTCGAAGATACCAAAACCTAAATTATCTTTACCTCACCTCTGGAAGACACTTTGGAGTTTCCTTCAGTGTAAATCCTAGTATAAATGCCCTCGGCAACAAGGCTGCCATCAAACCCCTTGGAAGATTTTCCTGTAGTCCGCTGTGATGGATGAGATCCAGCCCCTCCTTTAACCAAACCAGCAGAAGTTTGGTTCAGAATGCAGAGGAGGTGGAAAAGGACCTAGAAAAGGATCTGGTGGAAAATGCCTGGTGTAAAACGACCTAGGGGTGTTGGTTGACCATCAGCTGAACAAGAGCCAGTAGTGTGCTCAAGGGGCCAGCCTCTGGTCTGTATCAGAAATGATGTGGCAAGCAGGAGGAGGGTAGGGATTGCGTTCCTGTACTTGCCATGGATGAGGCTACACCTCGAATCTTGCGTTCAGTTGAGAATCCCTCACTACAAGGAAAACATAGAGCTGCTGGAACATTTTTCAAGAAGGGTAACAAAGCTGATGAAGGGGCTGGAGAACAAGTGTTACAAGGAGCAGCTAAGAAACCTGAGGCTGTGTAGTCTGGAGAATAAGAGGCTGAGGGGAGACCTCACTACTGTCTACCACTACCTGAAAAGAGTTTGTTGTGAGGTGGGTTTTGGTCTCTTCTACCAAGTAAGTGATAGCATGAGAGTAAATGGCCTTAAGCTGCACCAGGGCAGGTTCAGATTAGATATCAGGAAAGATTTCTTCACTGAAAGGGTTCTCAGGCACTGGCAGAGGCTGCCCAGGGGTGTGATTGAGTCTCCATCCCTGGAAGTATTTAAAAGGTGGGTGGACAAGGTGTTCAGAGATATGGTATGGTTGGACTTGATGATTTCAAAGGTCTTTTCTAACCAAATGATTCTATGATTCTACAATTTTAAACAGAATAAATCATTTAGAGTTACAATATTGTGTGATATTTTATGCTGTGTGTTTAACTTTCTCAGCATGAGTAGTGAGACCTGCTCTGAAGCACCGTGTCACAAGATGGGAATTTCCACTTAAAACTTTCCCAGTGCGTGTCAAAACATGGCCTCCAGAATCAATGGAAAATGGGAAAACACAGGGGCTTCAAGGATACAACTGCAGCAAGATGAGATAATGAAGGTATCCAATGAAGAATGAGAAGACCCTAGACCCGAATGCTACGACTGGAATGAATCATCGTGTGAGGGGACAGGAATATAGTCTGTAAGGGTGTAATTGCCCAGAGATTTCTTGGTCAGTGTTGGCATCTCCCCCCATAGTTGACCATGCTGCTGTATTTCTCTACTCAATTGTTTATTTTATAATATCTGATGCCTGAGAGTCTGCTTTGTAAAACCTTGGATTTGAACTCCAGAGCAAACTCATGCTGAAAGCCCACATGGGAATGTAAATCAGTTGGGGAAACACATTATGAAACTTTGAAATCTTGGCCAAGTGAAACAGGGAATCAAGTGTGCTCATATAATCCTTTGGCCATAAGCACATATAATTCTTCAGCTATAAACAGGTATAACTCAATTTTCTCTCACGTATTCCTTCTATGCAGTAATTATTAATTTGACTTTATCATTGAACTCTGTTAAGTTACACTTATTTAAATGTGAGTTTTATCTAAAAACTCATTCACAATATCTAGAAGAGCCTTATCCCTTCTGATGTGTCAGAACTTGCTCAATCAAGTGCGGCTGGGACAATTAGTCACTTGTCTTTACAGCCCTTCTCCTGCAGGGAAGAACATCTCCCAAGGAAGAGCATCAGTTCTGGGTTAATGACTCAGAGCAGTGAGCAATGTTGGTGTAAAATCATCAAAACTACTCCTGTGGTTTCCCAGGTTGAAGGACAAGCTGAACGAGTATGGTTAGCAGGGTGGTAAGATCTCCATGTTAGTGCTGGTCTTCTAGTGCATCCTTTTTGGACACAGTTTAGTTTTATTTCAGGGGATTAACCACTGCACTGAGACCACACTGTGAATACAGGCAGATTACTGGCTTCTTTAAAAGAGAAGTTGTAAAGGTTCTTTTATTGGCATGACGATCTGCAGCCAGTGAATGGAAGCTATTGGGGTAACTGGGAGCAGTAACCAACTTCCCAGCAGGTCTCAACAGGCATAAGCTGTAACAAAGAAAAGCACATGAGAGTGACCTCAGGGCTGGAACTATGCTTTTCTCTGACTCACCTTGTTCTTTATCCTATTATTATCCTCTCCTTGCCTTTAAAATCAAGCCCATCTTGGCATACAATAGGTAATTTCTTGTTGATTCACCTTTTTATAGAGAATCTACAGCAGAGAGCGGCATTGAGGGCTTAAAAAGATCCCTTAAATCTGACTCCATATAAACATCCAGCATCCTGCTGCAAAAGGAGCCCCTGAGGACACAAATCTATAGGATATGCCCTTCAAAAACCTGAAATTATGTAAATAACAGGTGAAAAATGATTCACAAGGGAGGCCACAAGGATTCAGAAACATTTTGCATTTCTAAAGACAACCTTTGCAAGGCTCCCTCAAAGGTAATTAGACCAGGAAAAAAGCAAAGCCTAATGTTTGTCATTTTTCAAATGAAACTACCTTCTGCTAAGGTATGCATGGAGATGTCAGGGCCTTGGCCTCAGGTTTAGCTAAGTGAACACACTTAGAAACTTCTTTATATGGCATGAGAATCTGCTGAACATAACAAATTAACAGAGTGAGTAGCTTGCAAAAGCTACAGAGAGCGCCTTGAGGAATGGACAGATTTCGCAGATGTTTAAGGAGGAGTTACGCGAGAAACAGACAAACTTCACAGTTAATTAAAGTGAGCATTGGGGACCTTTTGGGAAGCAGAATTTTACAAGGCCAACAGTGCTGCAATAAATGCTTCAGAAATACCAAAATCTGGTATGGATGTAGAAGAAGTAGGGCTGACAGGGAAAAAAAAGCAGTTGGGGAAGCTATTTATTAGGGAGGAAACAAGGGCAGAAAAGGGAGGAGACCAAAGGGAGAGATACAGGACAAAGCAGCACAAGGAAATGGAGAGAAAGAGGGAGATGAAAAACTGGTCAAGTGCAAACAAACTGCTGATCAGTTCTACTGTCCAAAAGCCCTGTAACTGACCACTGCAGTCCAATTTTCTTATTGAACTCTATTCCTAATTATTTTCTGGCTGCACAAACAATCTATTGCATGTGAAGGGAGAATATTCCCTAGGAAACCTCAATCTGTACTTTCCAGTAAGTTGGATAAGAGATCTGGGTGCCAGGAATTGGAGAAAGGGCATGAAACCCTTATCATAATGGTAGACCAGAAAGACTGTGAAGGGTATTTGAATGAGTGCCCTAGATCCATACTGTTATTCTATGATCCGTGTATAGTTTTTGTGTGCAGTCAGCGGAGAACAAAGATGATTCTTCTGACTAAACGTCGGAATCTGCTTTAGGATGTGACAAACTTATTTTATGAAGATATGAATGTACCATCAGATGTGATGAGACAATTATAGCTTATGTTCTGCTGGCACTATTGAATTGCACTCCACAGACAAGAAGGAATTCTGGAATTAACTGGTTGAATGAATAGGCCTTCATCATCCAAGGCAATTCCAGGGAATATCTGGGTTTCAGAGTAGTATCATAGAATAACAGACTCATAGAATGATTTGGGTTGGAAGCAAACTTAAAGATCATTCAGTTCCAATCCACCTCCCATGGGCAGGGACACCTCCCACTGGGTCAGGTTGTTTTAAACCTCATCCAGCCTGGCCTTGAACATCTCCAGGGATAGGGCTTCCATGGATTCTCTGGGCAAGTTCTGCCAGTGCCTCATGACCCTCAAAGTAAAGAAATTCTTCCTAATATCTATTCTGAACTTTCCCTATTTCAGCTTAAAACCATTCCCCCTCATCCTATCCCTGCACTTCTTGATAAAGAGCCTCACTGTAGCTTTCCTGTAGGCCCCTTTTATATACTGGAAGGCTAGAATAAAGTCTCCCTGGAGACTTCTCTAGGCTAAATGAGCTCAACTTCCTCAAACTGTCCCTGTATGACAGGTGCTCCAGCGCTTGGATTATCTTCATTGACTCATCTGGAGTCTCTCTAACAGATCCATGTCCTTCCTGTGCTGACGACTCCAGAACTGAATGCAGGACTCCAAGTGACGTCTCACCAGAGTGGAGCATAGGGGGAGAATAACCTCCCTCAACCAGGTGGTCATACTTCTCTTGATGCAGCCCAGAATATGGGTGGCTTTCTGGACTGCAAGCAAAAGGGGGTTTGCATTCCTCCTTGCCATTATATTCTTGTCCCTCACAGAGTATCTCTGCTTTGACACGTCCTTTCCTATTCTGCATCCAACAGTAGCTACAGTGGAGACATCACTTCTTGCAGCAGATTCCAGGTCGTCCACCTAGTGCAAAGCAATGTCACGTGGACCCATCTGTTCCATTTTATAGTGCAGTCTTACTGAAAACAAGCATAGACTGCTGCCAGACCTGAGCTGGCCAGCCGCTTTCTGTTCATGACCTGCCATCTATCTAGGCATAACCGAAAATACGTCTTTGGAAAATATCTCTGAGCACACTGGTGTCTATCCTTTCAAAAATTCTCAGGTTTTAGAAAATGGAAAGGGATTTCATGTGTGATTCTAGAATCACCATGGAATACAGTACTGCCCCTACGGTTAAAAGGTTCTCATATTCTTAAGAACTTGGCTCAATTCTACCTACAACTTTGCATGATAGTGCGATTGTTAGTTATTTTCTCAAGGCTTCCTGTACTTAGATGAACCTCAGACAGGCGACATTTAGAAGAGAATGGTTAATTAGCCAAACTAATGAGACTAGAGATCTCCAGTTTCAGTGCAGAGCTAAAGAGGGATCATTAAAGCAGAAAGCTCATGGAATGAGCCCACAGCAGCAAAAAAGGAACAAGAAGGAAGAGTGTTAACCCTTAAAGAATCTTTGCTGTTCCATCCAAAGATGGAAACAGACCTATTTTCTGATGGAGAGCATTAACACAGGGGATAGTTATATCCATGCTAGAATATTTTTCACAAGGGCTGCTGGGCTGCTGAGTGGGCAGATTTCCCACAGAAAATAAAACAGCACTGTTTCAATAGTTTAAATTTTCTCATGGGAAAGGAGAGAGAGGAATAGGCTGCAGGATGCTGGGTGAGAATGAGTCAGCTTCTTGTAGAGGTACACAGAGGACCACACATATCATATCAAATGCCAACAGAAAAGGGAAAAAGAAGAGGTTTTCCTTTCTCTGTGAAATTCAGAGAGGCAAGCAGGTCATTCCTAGTCAGCTGGGGATAATGTCTCCATTGTTCACCCAAATTATATAACGAGACACAACTCAGTGGTGCCAGGTTGTTCCTGGCTCTCCCCTTTCATTGCACCCTTAGTCATGCAAAGGGATCACATTTGTTGTCTGCACTTCTGTTGATCTCAGTCCCGTTGCTGACACACAAACCAGTCTCAAAGTTGTTTTGCATGGCACTGTGAAGCAGGCATAGATATGTATATAGTTTTTTAAAGACTCTGCTACATATTGAATTGCCAAGGGAACAATATATTGATTTACTCAAAGCCCAGTAATACAGACAGAAAAATAAACAGGCTGAACCTTTGCCTTTCACTTATGATTATTACACTGGTATTTTCTTTTCTTTTCTATGTGTTAAACCCTCTTTTAAAAACAGAGGAGGTAAGAAGGGGGAAATAGTGGTCCAGAGTTTGATGACGTGCTTTGTTGTGCTGCTGTCACATCCTTTTTCTCATATGCTTACAAAAGCAGATGAGAAACATAATGAAAGGATCAGTCTTTATATAACACCTTATACCTCAGAAAAACTCCATCAGCTATGCGCGAAACCAAGCTAAACATAATTCCTAATTCTGCCCTGATTTACGGGGATGCACATCTCATTGACGTAAGTACTAGATGCGTAGAATTTTGTCTCCTCTCTGGGGACCCTGTAAGATTGGATCCAGCTCTGGGGAGGTGGGTGGGATCTGCTTGGATGAGTGCAGCAACAAAGCCTGAGCGCTGAAAGGATGTAAAAATGCTCAGAGGCAAAATTATTGGAGGGAAATCGAGGCTTTGTAGAATTACTGGAACTGCAGCAACCAGGGCTAGATATGTTAGTAAATTGCCCTGTTTGTGTTAAATGTGTTTGTAATGGCCACAAATTATGAAACTTCTTCTCTTCACATCACTAGGGGAGAAAGTAGTAATGGCCATCTCAGTTGCATTAATTGCAATGAGAGTTAATAACACCCAACCTATGTAGATCACCTCACGGTGCCTTCTGATAGAAAGGTTCTTGGCCATTTCTTCACCTTAATAGATGTAAAATATCGATCTGTGAGTTAAAACAACCAGCATCTGGGCATTGCTCCATTCAGCTGACTGCATTTTCATGATAGATGGGACAACAATATTATTGATGAACCTATTTTAAAGGACAACACTTATCAACCAAGTGCAAATAAGCAGTTTGTGAAGCAACAGTGTTGAAAGAGAAAGCAGTTGCTGTGCAAGATGCACGAAACCACCAGGCATCTTACATTAAGGAATATTTATGTCTTTTCAAATGCTAATATATCAAACCTCAAAAAGAGATATATGCCATGTTATGTTACATTAACAGGAGGGAAACTGAGGCAAGGAGCCAAATGGTTTATTTGGTAATTGAGTCCTCCATTTGGAAGGGAAAAAGATTGATGGATATGACTATGAACAAAATACCTCCTGGTTTAAATGAACTAAGAAATGTGTTTTGAGATTTCACAAATTAGAAGAATTCAAACCCTCAAGAAATCATGAAGAGAGATCTTAAAATGTTGTTAACTTGTTAGGTCAACCCTGTCTTATGGCTTTTTCTTATACTCCAGTCCTTTTAGATAACAGTTTTCTTTAGAACACACCACAAATATGAAGTTCACTGCTTCCCTTCTTTCAGTTCTAAACCACAATTTAACCCTTAGTAAAATATTCAATCTTGAGCAAATGATTTCGAGGACAGAGAATCAATTTGCAAAGTAAGTAAACTCTTTAAATTCTTTATTTTCTGGCATCTTGTGTATACTTACAGACAGATTCTGTCTTGAATCAGCTTTTCGACAACTGACGTTTCGTCAACCCGCTTTTTGAATACCTCCAAGGATGGTGACTCCACCACCTACATGGCTTGTTTTAGTGACCAATAACCCCTTCAGTGAATTCCTTTTTTCTGATATCTAGTCTGAACATCTCCTTGTGCAGCTTAAGGCCATTGCCTCTTGTCCTGTCACCTGTCACTTGGGAGAAGAGGCCAGCACCCTCCTCTCCACAACCTCCTTTCTGGTTGTTGTAGGGAGCAATAAAATCTCCCCTCAGCCTCCTCTTCTCAAGGCTAAACAGCCCCAGTTCCCTCAGGCTCTCCTCACAGGACTTGTTCTCCAGCCCCTTCACCAGCTTTGTTGCTCTTCTCTGGACTCGCTCCAGAGCCTCAACATCCTTCTTGTGGTGAGGGGCCAAGAACTGAACACACGATTCGAGGAGCGGTCTCACCAGTGCCGAGTACAGAGGGAGGATAACCTCCCTGGACCTGCTGGTCACACCGTTTCTGATACAAGCCAAGATGCCATTGGCCTTCTTGGCCACCTGGGCACACTGCTGGCTCATGTTCAGTTGCTGTCAACCAGCACCCCCAGGTCCCTCTCCTCCAGGCAGCTTTCTAGACAGACTTCTCCTAGTCTGTAGCACTGCATAGGGTTGTTGTGCCGCAAGTGCAGGACCTGGCATTTGGCCTTGTTAAACCTCGTACCATTTGACTCTGCCCAGCGGTCCAGCCTGTTCAGATCCCTTTGCAGAGCCTCCCTAACCTCCAGCAGATCGACACTTCCACCCAGCTTAGTGTCGTCTGCAAACTTGCTAAGGGTGCACTCGATGCCTTCATCCAGGTCATTGATAAAGACATTGAACAGGGCTGGACCCAGCACTGAGCCCTGGGGAACCCCACTTGTCACTGGCCTCCAGCTGGATTTCACACCATTTACCACCACTCTCTGGGCCCGGCCATCCAACCAGTTTTCCACCCAGGAGAATGTGCGCCTGTCCAGCCCAGAGGCTGACAGTTTCCGAAGCAGAATGCTGTGAGAAAAGGAGACAGGAGTTGATTGTCAAGAAGCACAAGTATGGGACAAATATCCACTATCCTTTGCCTGATCCCTTCCAACTAATGCTGATAATTCAGTGCTAATAGGAAGATTCATTTCTCCTCTTAATGTTTTATGGAAAATGAACTGCATAACAATATTGAACAAATATAACACCATTTCTTCCTGGTTTTAAGTGGTGCTAAGCTAGCATATAAATTAGCCACTAAAATCAACATGAAATTACAGCCTGGAATATGAATCATTCATTGATTCTACAAACGTATGCCAGGGATAAGTGAGAAGTTTTGGAGAAAAAGATGGATTCAACTGAATGCTGTCAGAGAAAAATGAAGTTGCTGGAAGAAGGCAATTGGTGGAGTTAAGGCCATCATTTTCTTTTGGATACACACAGCCTGGGTAGAATTTGTTTTACATGTGTAAACGGTCTTTTGCATGCTTTGCCCAGGAATAATCAAGAAACCAGTGGAGAAAGGCTAAATGGTAATGGTGCTGCCTCCAACAAAGACAAAAATCAATTTTTTTCTTTTGTCTTTTGTCAGCCGTGACAGGCTGAGAGAGTTGGGCCTGATCAGCCTGGAGAAGAGAAGGCTCAGGGGAGATCTTATAGTGACTTTCCAGTGCCTGAAAGGAGCCTACAAGATAGCTGGAGAGCAACTATTCATAAAAGCTTGTGGTTACAGGACAAGGGGGAATGGATTTATACTGGAGAAGGGCAGATTAAGACTGGACATAAGAAAGAATTTCTTCACCATGAGATTAGTGAGACACTAGTGAGGAACATGTTGCCAAGGGAAGTTGTGTCTGTCCCATCCCTGGAGGTGTTTAGGCCATGTTGGATGGGGCCTTGGGTAACCTGATCTAGTGGGATGTCCCTGCCCATGGCAGGGGGGTTGGAACTAGATGATCTTTGAGGTCCCTTCCAACCCAAACTATTCCATGATTCTATGATTCTATATAATAGCTTAATATTGTTTCTCTTCCTTGACTGAAGAACTGTCCATCTATATGTAATTAAATCTTTGTTTCATAATTCAGGATTATCAATGCCTCATGTCAAGACTGCTGCAACACTCTTTAAAACACTGACTTGCAGATGAGATAGTAAATGAGCTAGTACATTAGAAAATGTGCTGTACTTTCAGGGAAAGGGATAAAACAAGATGAAAAATAATCCTTTTTTCTTTCCAAGCCCTAATGATTCTTCAGGAGTAACAGAAAATTAAATCAAAAATATAATTAGCAGACAGTTTGTAGAGAAATTACTTATTTTGTGTCCTACTTCTTTTCAAGGGAAAAAGAGAAGTAATATTTTGCAGTCTAAATAAACCATTATTTTGATGGGAAAAACATTTAGAACAAATTAAAAAGATTGCCTCTAATATTAAAGACAGGCTTAATCTGCTTATCTCCAAAGGTAGTAATCATCCCTTTTATCCTGACAGAATAGTCAAGATGGTATCAGTCCATTATGAGGCTTAGTCACAACTTGTTGCATGCTTTCTATTTGTTTGCTTTTGCTGCTGGGCCCCAGATTTTCTAGCAGCTGGACTTATCATGTTCTTCTGGAAGTAGAAAAGGAAAAAAAGTCTTGTTCCCCAAAGGCTGGAGACCTGTAATGGAGTGTGAATGGCATCCTGGAAGTAAGATATGAATAAGTTTGCATGAATTGTATTATCTTTTCCACCAGAAATCACACAATCATAGATCGGTTTGGGTTAGATGGGAACTTGAAGATCATCTAGTTCCACCCCCCTGCCATAACCAGGGACACTTTCTACTGGATCAGATTGCTCAAAGACCCATCCAACCTGGCCTTTAACAGTTCCAGGCATGGAACATCCACAACTTCTCTAGGCAACTTGTTCAAGAGCCTCATCACCCTCACAGGAAATAAATTCTTCTTAATATTTAATACAAATCTGCTTTTTTTTCAGCTTAAAACCATTCCCCCTCATCTTATCCTTTCACCCCCTGATACAGAGCCCCTCTCCAGATTTCCTGCAGGCAATTGTGCTCATGAAATTGATTCCAAAAGGGAATTTATGGAAATTGGACTTTTTTCTTATTACACTGTAATTTTCTCATTGGAAAACTGCATCGAAACTACTTCCAAAGACAAATAAACAAAGAACTGTGAGAATGCTACATGCCATTTAGAATTGTAGAATCATAGAATCATAGAATGGTTTTGGTTGGAAGGGACCTTAAAGGTCATCCACTTCCAACCCCCCTGCCATGCGCAGGGACACCTCCTACTGGATCAGGCTGCTTAAGGCCCCTTCCAGCCTGGCCTTGAACACTTCCATGGAGGAAGCATCCACAACATCTCTGGGCAACCGGTTCCGACATTTCATCACCGTCATAATGAAGAATTCCTCCCTAATGTCTAATGTAAATCCAATTTAAAGCAATTTCCCTTTGTTCTATCATTACAGACCCTTGTAAAATATGCCCCCACCTGCCTATTTGTACTTCAGGTACTAGAAGGCCATGAGGTTTAACAAGGCCAAATGCCAGGTCCTGCACCTGGGGCACAACAACCCTATGCAGTGCTACAGACTAGGAGAAGTCTGTCTAGAAAGCTGCCTGGAGGAAAGGGACCTGGGGGTGTTGGTTGACAGCGACTGAACATGAGCCAGCAGTGTGCCCAGGTGGCCAAGAAGGCCAATGGCATCTTGGCTTGGATCAGAAACGGCGTGACCAGCAGGTCCAGGGAGGTTATTCTCCCTCTGTACTCGGCACTGGTGAGACCGCTCCTCGAATACTGTGTTCAGTTCTGGGCCCCTCACCACAAGAAGGATGTTGAGGCTCTGGAGCGAGTCCAGAGAAGAGCAACAAAGCTGGTGAGGGGGCTGGAGAGCAGGTCTTACGAGGAGCGGCTGAGAGAGCTGGGGTTGTTTAGCCTGGAGAAGAGGAGACTGAGGGGAGACCTCGTTGCTCTCTACGACTACCTGAAAGGAGGTTGTGGAGAGGAGGGTGCTGGCCTCTTCTCCCAAGTGACAGGGGACAGGACAAGAGGGAATGGCCTCAAGCTCCGCCAGGGGAGATTTAGGCTGGACATTAGGAAATAAATCTTCAGAGAAAGGGTCATTGGGCACTGGAACAGGCTGCCCAGGGAGGGGGTTGAGTCACCTTCCCTGGACGTGTTTAAGGCAGGGGTGGACGAGGTGCTAAGGGGCATGGTTTAGTGTTTGATGGGAATGGTTGGACTCGATGATCCGGTGGGTCTCTTCCAACCTGGTGATTCTATGATTCTATGATTCTATAAGGTCTCTCTGGAGACTTCTCTTCTCCAGGCTGGACAACCCCAGCTCTCTCAGCTTGTCTTCATATGGGAGGTGCTCCAGCCCTCTTTGTAGTCCTTCTCTGGATCCAGTCTAACTGGTCCGTAACCTTCTTATGTTTAGGATTTCAGAACTGGCCACACTACTCCATTGTTCTGACACCAAGAAACATCATTTGTGCTTTGGGTAGCTAGCATTTTCTGACCTGATAGGTTTGGGCTATCAATTCACAGAACATTATTTCTTCTAGAATGGATGACAATTGCATAAAAATGCAATAGGAAAGAAGTTGGATGCAGGGTATTGTGTGGAGGGTAATGAAGCCAGATCTGGGCAAATTGAGTTGGCTATATTGAGAGGGATATTCAATTTAGCATGAGATGGTTGGTTTGTGGAGCATTGCAGTAAGGCATTCTCACTATCTCTTTCAGTGCTGCTTTAAGTGTTTTTACATTGCCTTTCAGCATGGTGAAGTGCTACGCTTGAAACACCAGTCAACTAAGCAAACAACTGGAAAATGTAACAGTTCCGCAGGCTGAAAATCATATTTCAAAATAGTAACAAACCATCTGTAAGAAGCAAGCAAATAAATTTCCTAAGAAACATGATCAGATAACAAGTTAGTATTTATATTACATCAGAGTTCCAGCTGAGAATAAATAATAATCATGAAAGGTCCACTTATAATAGTTGTACTAGTACAGAAGGAGGTGTGGTACATGACTTGACTTTAGGACTTTACAATAACCTATCCTGGCACAATAAATTATATTGGAAGTCTAATGTGGATTTGTTTTTACTTTTCAGCATGTCATATCAGTAGTTCTTCTCTTGGGATTTCTTTTCTTCCCTTGGGATTTTTTATCACAAGGTCTGTTGTGACAGGACAAGGAATAGTGGTTTTAAGCTAAGGGAGTGAAGATTTAAGAAAGAAATTTCTTACAAAAAGGGTGGTGAAACACTGCAACAGGTTGCCCAAGGTGGGAGGCAGGACCCCATCCCTGGAAACATTCCAGTTCACCAGGTTGCTGATGGATCAAGAGAGTTATTTCAGCAAACACATTGCTGACGAAGTAAATGGAGAGATCAGGACTTGAAGATCTGAATTATATTTTCTGTGGATACATCAGTATTAATTCCACATCGGAATAATTTTTTTCATTTGGATGCTCACTTTAACTTCAACAATTGCATTCAGAAAATTTCATATGATAATGTGCAGAGACAGGGCACTTGCAGCCAGAGACAACAGTTTACTTTATTAAATAACCCAGAGTGATATTCTGTTTGAAATGAAGGTGTCAAAGTTTCAGTGCCTAATATTTGTGTCTATGCTTGGATTCTGTGTCTAAGATTCCACTATAGATAGTGAAACTCTAACAGGCACATACAGTGCATCTCAGAGAGAGATTCATTAAACAACTACAACTTGGCTGCCCACATCCAGACGTTTGATGTACACTTGGGTATCAGGCATTTTCTCTGTGACTGGCAGTCTCTCCGACGGGAGTCATTGTCCTTCTGAAGTGGAAACTGGGGTCTAAAATAACATTGAGTGCTTATGTTTAAGCAACTCTTATTGCACAGCATGTGTTTTGGTTTAGCTGAATTACTCCCTAAACACGACTGAGTTCACCCATCAGTGACAGGAGTTTGGATATCTAATGACCAGGGACATATCAATGCAGCTATATCCTAATTTGCAGCTTGATCCCTCCTCAAGTCTCCATTGAAAGATTTCTAGCAATGGATATTCACCATTTTCTTTGGTTACTTACAGCTTATATTTATATACTGCCATTTCTGATAAATAATAACACTGAAGATAAATCACACAACAGTATATTCTGCAATTATTCTTTAACAGCATTGCAGATACATTATTCCAGTTACAGTGTTCCTCTAGTGATGCACTGCCTGTCTGTGGTCCTGAAATGCTCACTTGCAGCCATCATGACAACAATTTAAAAATTATTGCTATAATTGTAATTTTTTTCTTGTGATATAGCTTGTTTCTATCAGACTTTTTCTCACCTGGAGTCCTGCATTCAGTTCTGGAGTAATCAGAAAGGGAAGGACATGGATATGTTAGAGGAAGCCACAAGGACAGCAGGAGGGGTGGAACTGGATGATCTTTAAGGTCCCTTACAACTCAAACCATTCTGTGGTTCTAAGTTTGCAAGCTGATATGAGGGTTGGAGCACCTCCCGTATGAGGACAATCTGAGAGAGTTGGGGTTGTTCAGCCTAGAGAAGAGAAGTCTCCAGAAAGACCTTCTAGCACCCTTCCAGTGCTGAAAGGGAGCCTATAGGAAAGATGGGGAGGGGCTCTTTATCAGAAAGTGCAGGGATGGGATGAGAAGGAATGATTTTAAGTTGAAAGAGGAAAGATTCAGCTTAGATATAAGGAAGAATTTTTACTGACAGGGTGGGAAGGCACAGGACCAGGTTTCCCAGAGAAGTCATGGATGCCCTATCCCTGGAGGTGTTCAAGGCCAGGTTGGATGAGGCTTTGAGTGGTCTGATCCAGTGGGAGGTGTCCCTGACCATGCCAGGGGGCTTGGAGCTGGATTGGCTTCTGACCCAAACCATTCTGTGGTTCTACGATTCTATGATTCTGTGTTGGAGTATTGTTTTGGCAAGGAGGAATTATTAAGCAAAACCGAGTCTTTCCCTGATAAATGAGGGTATCAGTTTAATTGTAAATAATGGTAGGAACAGACTAGTAGGGTGAACAGCCTTTAGAGTATAAATTGTGCATTCCTAATAGAGATTCTAGAAGATACTGAGTAAACCATACTATACATTTGCCTATTTTCCTCTGTTAACTGCAAAGAAAGCCAAGAGATGAGATGATAGGCATCTGAAGTGGTATGAACTCAGAATTTTCCTCTTCAGAGGAAATCTCTTTTTATCTATTTCAACTGGCAAAGTGAATGTAAGATTTATGGTGAAGTGCTGAGCGCTCCACCCCAGGGAGCATTGTCCTCTGCTTGGGCAGAGGTTAACGCATGCACTGGCAGAGCTTACTTTGTGCACAGTTTCATAATGATTTCCACTGTTAGGGGAAATGTGGAGTTAAGTCAACTACTTCTGTGTCTGATAGTGTCAATCAAGAAACATAACTGGTTTGGAATGTGATAAATTTTTGGGAAGGATGCACCTGAGTCTAATACTAAGTGGGCTATGCAGATGATGCTCCTCTCAGTGAGGAGAAAGGCACTATTTGGGCAGCTGCAGTTACTTAATGGGCTGGAGGAAGTTGCTAGTTTATAGATACACAGATTAGTGTTGTGCATGAGTTATAGAATCACTAGGTTGGAAAAGAATTTTGAGATTATCAAGTCCAACCATACCTGTCCACTACTAAAATTATATCCCTAATCATCTGCCCATCTTTTAAATACTTCCAGGGACTGTGACTCAACCCCATCCCTGGGCAGCCTCTGCCAGTGCTTGAAAACCCTTTTGGTGAGGAATTTTTTCCTACTGTCTAATCTGAACCTGCCCTGGTGTAATTTGAGGTCATTCCCTCTCATCCTATTGCTTATTACTCAGGACAAGAGACCAACACCTACCTGGCAATAACATCCTTTTGGGGAGTTGTAGTTGTGATAAGGTCTCCCTTCAGCCTCCTTTTCTTCAGGCTAAACAACCCCACTTCCCTCAGCTGCTCCTTACAGACTTGTTCTTCAGCTCCTTCACCAGCTTCGTTGCTCTTCTCTGAACACACTCCAGGACCTCAGTGGTGTCCATCTCATCCAATATTGAACATTTAAAAGGCTGGTGTCTAAGTTAGACTTAGGGTTCATCAATAGATAGGGATGACAGCTAAGCATTCCACAACTTAGGTGCTATACAGATTTTTGAAAAGATGAAGTTAGCTAAATGGTCTGTGCTAAAGATATTTGGTGTCCTGTAAATACAAAATGGTTTCACTTTTTATTTTTTTCAGGTTTGGATCTCAGATGTTGTGTTAATTACTTCAGTGTTGGGACTGGATCTTGGTTTTGGTGTAAAATTGGATTATAAATCTTGCTGTGGTATTAACTTGAATCCCCATGAATCGTAGAATCTTTGAATGGTTTGGCTTGGAAGGGACATTAAAAATCATGCAGTTCCAACCTTCTGCCATGGGCAAGGACACTTTTCACTTGATCAGGCTCATCCAACCTGGTCTTGAACACCTCTAGGGATGTGGCATCCACAACTTCTCTAGGCAACCTGTGGCAAAGCCTCACTATCCTCACAGTCAAAAATTTCTTCCTAATATTTGATTTAAATCTCCTCTCTTTCTAATTAAATCTGTTACCCTTCCTGCTATCCCTGTGATCTCTGATAAAGAACCCCTCCCTAGCTTTCCTATAGGCCTCCTTTATGTACTGGAAGGCTGCTCTATGCTGTCCCCAGAGCCTTCTCTTCTCTAGGCTGTACAACACGAACTCTCTCAGCTTGTCCTTATATGGGAGTTGCTCCAGCCCTCAGATCACCTTTGTGGCCCTCCTCTGGACTCACTCTATCAGATCCATATCCTTCCTGTGCTGAAGGTTCCAGACTGAATGCAGAACTCCAGGTGGGGTCTCCCAAGAGTAGAGTAGAGAGGCAGAATCCCCTCCCTCACCCTGTTGGTCCCACTGCTTTGGGTACTGCCCTGGACACAGTTAACTTTCTGGGCTACAAGCACACATTGCTGGCTCATGTTGAGCATCTTATCCACTGACACCGGCAAGTCCTTCTCTTCAGGGCTGCTCTCAATCCATTCTCCATCCAGCCTGTCTTTGTGGTTGGGATTGTCCCAACCCAGGTGGAGGACCTTGCACTTGGCCTTATTTAACTCCATGTGATTCACACAGACTCACAATCTCAAGCCTATCAAGATACCTCTGGATAACATCCCTTCCCTCCATCTTGTGGACCAAGCACACAGCTTGGTGTCATCACAAAGTTACTGAGGGTTCCCTCAATCCCACTGTTCATGTCTACTACAAAGTTCTTAAACAACATTTGTTAGTGTCCTCTTGTTCTGGTTGCCATACAAAGCATATGCATGGTCTCTTTCTTTCTAATGGAACTTTAGAAATCAAAAGCACAGAATATCCAATGAAGAAAATGTAAACTGAGATTGTGTTGCTTGTTGCAGCAGTGCAATTATTGAAAGAACATAGTAGTTTTGAGACAATATTGTGGCACTTTATTTCTTGTATACAGCTCACTCTTATTCAGAAGCATCTCTGAGTTTACAGTTTAAGCAACCAAGTTCTGACTGGAAGGTTACATGCCCTGTTAATAGTTGTCTTCTGCTGATGGATTGCATGTCTTTTTCCTACCTTAATTAATAAAAAACAAATACAAAAGTTAAAATCTGATGCTCCCCCAAAATCTACACTTCCTTGTGAGCAACAACTGCTGCTCTGGTGGTTAGAAAAGAGGTGTTAGAAGCTGTTGAATTTTGATTGATCTTTGCTGATCAACTCTATATATTGCTCATGATCGGTTATCCAGGATCTCAGAGAATAAAAAGCAGCCATTGTTTGACAAAATAAAATCTCCTAGTACAAATATATGACTATTTCATTTTAAGTATATTTTAGCTTTCCAGCTGCTTGGTCCCATAAGCTTTAGAAAAGTTATAGCTATTTGGGATTCTATGGCAATGCTCACAGACTTAATAAAACTGTCTTGGGGACTAATGAATTATTTAAAGACCGCATAAAGAAAATGTAACCTATGCATTTAAAGTAGGAAAAACCACTTTAAACTCATCATTCTGCCGTCTTTATCAATCTTACAAGGTTTTTTTTCTTCTTATATTGGTATTTTGTTTGTCTAGGCTGAATGAATTCAGAATGGAAAGTATTGTCATTTAATTTAGGACAATCCTTTGATCTGCATAAATTCAGAGTGATATATACATTCTCTTTTATTCTGTGTAGGTGTTTGCTCTATTACACAGTAGGATTCTTGATACAAAATTGGAAATAATGAGGTATAGGAACCACACAACCACGTGTACCCTGCACGGTGGAGAAGATGCTGTTTTTTTCTGGAGATAACCTTGAACATGAGTATTGAAGATCTTTTACCTTTTGCATAATGATAGGCTTGCATTTAGATTGGCAAGAAATGACATTGAATGGATAGAAAACCAGCTAGCTCAATACCACCTTCAGGGGTCAGAAGCCTCTAGTGAGTTCAGTATGTAGGACTGACTGGGGAAGAGGAAAAAAAGGAGGGAAGGAAAAGCTTCTGAATAATGTGATGTCTGAAAAAGCATGAAATCTGCTGAATATCTATATATATAATATATATAATATATATATATTTTATATATATATATTATATATATATTATATATATATATATAAAATATATATGCAGATGCTGGGCCTGTCCAAACAAGCAGTTACCTGAAGAGAAAATCCTGGAAATGAAGGAAAAAAAAGAAATTATTGTGATCTGGCAGTTAATCACCAGAGACACATGTGTACAAACAGGCAATGTCATCCCTGTTTCATACTTTGCAAGCTGGTGCTGTAGGCAAAGCCTTCATGGGATTAAACATCATCCACTAGCACCGTTCCCAGCACACGAAGTAGCTAAAGATGGTGACAACAGTGCTGATGCTAGAGATGTTTATCATTTTTACATCCCCATTGGATCCTCTTCACTGGGGTCAGAGATGTGTTCATGTACTACTAAAACCCTAGAATCCTAGAATAGAAACATAGAAAAGTTTGAGTTGGAAGCAATCTTAAAGTCATCCAGTTCCAATCCCCCTGACACAGGCAGGGACACCTCCCATTGGATCAGATTGCTCAAAGCCTCATCCAACCTGGCCTTGAACAACTCCAGTGCTGAAGTATCCACAACTTCCCTGGGCAATCTGTACCAGTGCCTCACCATTAAAGAGTTTCCTCCTAATACCTTATCTAAATCTCCCCTCTCTCAGTTTAAAACCATTCCCCCTTGTCCTATCACTGCACTCCCTGATTAAGAGCCCTGGTATCATTCCAGTCCTCTGAGGGATCCATGGCAAGGCCATAATGGATGAAAAACCAGCAGGTTAGCTTAGCAGAGAGAAGGAAGGATGGGTGAAGACAAAAATGTTTGCAGATCAAATAGTTGGAAATAGATGGATCACTAAAACACATGTTTTTTTTTCTCCCTCTCACTCCAAGCCATGGGATTCTCACAGCAAGTAAATAATATGATAAAAGTTGGATATTATCTAGGCATGGGGTATGGAAAAAGAAGTAAAACAGTGAGGCAGGTATGATAAGAAGTTTAGAAAGTAGATATAGTTGGCTACTCTGGAGCAGGAGGAAAGGAGTAAGAACATAGATAAAAAAAGAAGAAAATAACACAGAAAGGCTGGGAAGATCATTGGTTATAGACATGTGAAGGATCTGGGAGAAAAGAAGAATTAGGGAGGAGAAACCAGAGGAAGGACAGGCTTATTAATGGGCTGTGTGGTTCCTTGTTCATGTAGACAATGAATCAACAACAAGAGTGGGCTTTCAGCACATCCTGCCAGTGAGCAGCCAAGAAACCACAAGTCTGTAGAAAGGAAAATACTCAAGGCTTTTGTGCTTCAAAGTCCCTAGCAAATTGAAAATGCCCCCTCATTATCTGTCCTGAGATTTCAGTTTGAATCTTTCCTTCTCAGCATGTCCCAGGTGAGGAATTTACTCTGACTAAGTCCTTTATCTCCCCCTTCCTAGATTATGGTAATAAACTTGTTGCTAAATGCAAGAAGGATTGCACAGTTGGTACCCTGAGTGAATATAACCGCCAACCTGTGCACAGAAGCTAATATTTGCCTAAGATGACAGAGAAAAAGCTGCTAAGTAGGTTCCTTTGCATTGCCTGGAAGAGTGCCCCATGCCTCATAACATTTTGAGAGACAGACATGATGAAAGTGGGGAAAAGTGCTTCTGGAAATGCTATTAGCAGAGCCAAAGATAGGGCTGCTTGTGAAGTGTTTAATCAGGCAACTAAATTAGTCAGAATAATCACAGAATCATTAAGATCAAGGACACAAATCTGTTCAAGTGAGTCCAGAGGAGGCCACAAAGATGGTCAGAGGGCTGGAGCACCTCCCATGCATGAACAGGCTGGGAGAGTTGGGGTTTTTCAGCCTGGAGAAAAGAAGGCTCCAGAGACCCTGTAGAGCAGCCTGCCCATACTTAAAGGGGGCTACAGAAAAGCTGGAGAAGAGTAGGCTGAGGGGAGACCTCATTGCTCTCTATAACTACCTGAAAGGACGTTGTAGAGAGGAGGGTGCTGGCCTCTTCTCCCAAGTGACGGGGGACAGGACAAGAGGGAATGGCCTCAAGCTCCACCAGGGGAGATTTAGGCTGGATATTAGGAAAAAATTCTTCACAGAAAGGGTCATTGGGCACTGGAACAGGCTGCCCAGGGAGGTGGTTGAGTCACCTTCCCTGGAGGTGTTTAAGGCACGGGTCGACAAGGTGCTAAGGGGTATGGTTTAGTGTTTGATGGGAATGGTTGGATTCGATGATCTGGTGGGTCTCTTCCAACCTGGTTATTCTATGATTCTATGAGAGGGGCTCTTTATCATTGGGTGCAGGGATAGGACAAGGGAGAATAGTTTTAAGCTGAAAGATCGGAGATTTAGGTTAGATATTAGGAGTATTTTTTTTCTTGTGAGAGTGGTGAGGCACTGGCACAGGTTGCCTAGAGAAGTTGTGGATGTCCCATGCCTGGCAGTGTTCAAGGCCAAGCTGGATGAGGTTATAACCAGCCTGAGGAAGTGGAAAGTGTCCCTGCTGGTGGCAGGGGTTGGAACTATTTGACCTTTAAGGACCCATCCAACCCAAACCATTCTATGATTCAATGACATCCAGCTGCATACATAGCTGTAGGACACCTCTAGATGCCAGCTGAAGTATAAACTGACTCTGAGTACCTATCATGCTACTGGATTTCAATGTACTGTTGGATTTCTAAATGCCATGTCCCAGTGGAACGTTCTACTTAGAAACTCACAGGAAATACGCAGGGCAAAGATGTTGCTCTTCGTCAGACCCTGTAAGGTCTATTTTCTTCCTTCTTCTACAACCCGTTACATACATGAGGTCACTCATCTTCTAACATAAACCCCTTGGCTTCCCATATACCATGATGTCCCTGTAAAGCACTTCCAATGCACATCTGTAGAACTTGTGAAGTAAAAAAAAAATGGAGGTTGGGTGCACTGAAGTTGCACCATGAGCAGGACTGCAAAACACATCATGGACTGATGTATAAAGTATCTTGAAGTGTGATATATTTGTTGGTAGTGAACTGGTTGAAGTATAAATTTGTTGGTATGACAGACTTGAATCATATCTAGCCACCTTCCTGCATGAGTTAAAGCTGTAGCACATCACTTGTCTGGGGTCACAGCAGGAACAAGAAGTCACAGAATCACAGAATCATCTGGGTTGGAAAAGACCTTTAAGATAGAGTCCCACTGTAAACATAACACTGTCAAGTTCACAACTAAACCATGTCCTTAAGCACTACATTCATATGCTTTTTAAATACCTCCAGGGCAGGTAACTCAACCACTTCTCTGGGCAGCCTCTTCCAGTGCATGATAACCCTTTCAGTGAAGAATTTTTTCCTAATATTGAATCTGGTTCTGCCCTGTCACAACTTGAGCACCCGACGGTTGGGCTTGATGATCTCAAACGTCTTTCCCAACCTAGTGATACTATGAGCCATGCTGTTACTAAAGTCATCTTCATATGCAGAGGTGGTGTACATTAGCAAGGAGCCTGTACTGGTGCAGATCATTGGACCATTGCTTTTGAGCCTAGACTGTCTGTGTCCTGTTCCTAGAGACAACTTCTCACAAGTCAACTAACTTTGACTGAAAAAGCTGAAAGGTAATCATGTTGCAACAGGCTTTGTGAAAAAGAGTTTTTCAGCAGGGCTGAAGTAGCTCAGCTGGGAGAGCGTTAGACTGAAGATCTAAAGGTCCCTGGTTCAATCCCGGGCTTCAGCAGTGTTTTCCTGTGGGTTTTTTTGTGCCTAGTGCTGGGCTTTCCAATACAAGAGAGATATGGACATAGAGAAGAGAGTTCGGATGAAGACTGGGAAGATGAGGAAGGAACCAGAAAATCCATTGTGTGAAGAGAGCATGAGAAACTTGGGACAGGTTTCCCTGAGAGGCTGTGGAGTCTCCATTGTTAGAAATATTCAAAAGCCACCTGGAAGTGTTCCTGGGTGACTGGCTGTAGGTGTCCCTGCTAGAGTGGCGGTTGGCCCAGGTGATCTCCAGAGGTTCCTTCCGACCATTCTGTGTGTAGAGGAGAAAGACACAGGTTTATATTTACAGGAAGGAAAAGCAAGGCTAATGGTATCCTCATGCCTTTCCATTAGCAGCGTCAGCCTGGCCAAATAGTAAACAAACCGCTGTGATTAAGATTAAGGTCTTTTCCAGCCTAGGGATTCTATGATTTCTTTATAAAGCAAAGGGTTTGAGTTTTTTTCCAGTCTTTCCAGTGCTGCACTGCAAATGAGATGCACGGTAACCTAATAGCTCCCCCACACAAGTGCATGACTCCTATGAGCTGAAAATCTGCAGAAACCATTTCCAGAGTAGCCCTGGGAGAACTTGACCATTGCTGAGTATAGCATCACCATATCATTCCACGAGACACAACTCCTTCAGCTGACATCCTGCTTAACACATAAAAATGCAAGAGAGTAGATTATGAACCCTGCTGTCATTTTAAATCCAGCCAGCTGATGGCTGTGTAGCGTAGGAAATGTGTTCTGAGACTTATCAAAAGCAGTGTCTCTGGTGGAAACTGCAGATCCGTCTCTGCTGGGGAAGCCAAGAGGGTGTCGTGTACTCCAGAAACTCAGAGTCAAGCTCCACATCACACTTGAGAGACTATAGTTTGACTGCAAGAGGGGTACAGGATGTTACTTGGTGGCTATTGGGAAAGGGAAGAGAGAAGAGAAGACTAAAAGGAGCATTTGGGAGAAGGAATGGTACACCAGGTAGAAAGGGTATAAAGAGAGCAAAGGTATTAAGAAGTGTAGTTGGGATGAATATCAAAAAAGGGAGTTACCACTAATCCCTGGGCATGTTCAGGGAAAAAATTTATTGCTTGCACTTATATTCTCCTTATCCAGAATAGTACAATATAGACTACCAAACCCTCTGTCTCCCACAGCTGCTCCCCGACATCTGCTCAGGGAAGTTTTGATGGAACATTTTTTTTATCCTGTCATAACTCACAGAAAGGTGTCATTTTTACTGAAAATGTATGTTCAGACACAGTACTCCTCCTCCCTGAAAGACCGTATTTTGATGATGCTGCCAACAAGTTTTTTGAGCTGCTGCAATTGGATTTTGGTATCACTTTTTTCCAAGAGAACATGGTTATTTTCAGTGGTTCAAAGAAGTAAACTGGAGAAAGAAAGAATCTGTATGAATCAATTTGTTTTTGTTAATCTAATTTTTAACTTTGGATTTTATTTTATGAAATATTTAACTTTCAGTTCCTTTTGTTCACTGTGTTTTACCTCTTAATCCTGGAATGGAGATCCTTTCAAACTGCAAATTTTCCCACAATCTGGAAATGGCTATACATTGGAGAGGGACAGGTTTAGAGTAGACATAGGGAGAAAATCCTTCAGAATGAGGGTAGTGAGCTACTGAAAGAGGTTGCCCAGGGAAAATGTGGATTCCCCATTCCTGGAGGTGCTCAAGGCCAGGTTTGATTGGGCCTTGAGCAGCCTGATCCAGTGGGAGGTGTCCCTGCCCATGGCAGAGGGGTTGAAATTAAATGATTATTAAGGTCCCTTCCAACACAAACCATTCTATGAAAGCCTTTGATCCACTCAACTGCAATTTAGCACTAAGAACCTGTATTCATGAATACCAGATTTCTCTTATGTAAGAAATAGGAATAACTCCATAGCATAGTTGCCTTTCCCTGCAACATTTCTTTCTACAGACAGGACACTATTGTTGAATGCTTCCCAAGTATTGTGCAGCTTGTTCCACAGGCAGACTGAGCTTCTTCAGAGCACACATCATAGTGTATATATCATGAGAATTCATTTCACTTGAATTTCATAGAATGGTTTGGGTTGGAAAGGATCTTAAAAGATCAGTAAGTCCTATCCCCCCTCCCATGGGCAGAAAAACCTCACACTGCATCAAGTTGCTTATAGTCTCATCCAGCCTGGCCTTGAACATCTCCAGGGCTGGTATTTCCTCTCTTTATATCTCACCAGCCCACACTGGGACATCATGCATGACACAGATCATTGGAAGTGTTAAAGCACCTGGTTTCTTTTCTAATTCCATGGAGCTGTGCTCAGGTGTATGATTTAGTAAGGGATAGGTATGGTTGGAGTCGATGATCTCAAAGATCTTTTCCGTCCAAGTGATTCTATCATTCTCCAATTTTAAGAGTTGGATCAAAATTTTTTATGATGTTCAAAGACTTTACCACTTTTACTAAGCCTCCTGATATCTTTAATGCACAAGGTGGTAGCTTCCCTCGACCAAACATCACATCCCCAGAGGGAACATGCCAAGGATTTGCTCTATTACCAGCTCACTGTTGTTCCTCCCACCCACAGAGAAGACAGGAAGTCATCAGGGATTTCACTGTAGAAATGCCTCCTCCAGATAATAATTAAGATCTTGCAGCAAATTTTCTATCAGTTATTCCAGCACACTTCAGCAACCATCAAAACAGAGAGATACCACTCCTGTCTATGTTTCTCTTTAACACTATACGGCAATGTACTATTGAGTATATATTAATATATATTTTTGAACATATATGTATATTTACATAATGATCCTTAAATCAATTTTTCTTTATATTGGAAATTTCAATTTTGCAATAAAAATGCAATGTGATGAATGTTGGTCTCTTCACATCTAAAAGCTCAATATATATCTCTCAGTATCAATAATATCAGCCATAAAATACATCTCTATAAAATATAGTCAGTACTTAGGTCTAGATTAAATTAGTGAAATGCATTCAGCTGCCTATGAAAAGAAGTTAAAAGGAATTAACTGTACATTTGGCTCCTTTTTTCCTCTCTCATTGCCTGGCAAAGAGATACACATTCCATTTCTCATTCACGTATATATGAGCTAGCAGTAATTGGTCTGTAATTTGTTGTGAGCAGAATAAGGAAGACACTAGAAAGGTGTTGCAGAGGGGAACTGTCTTTTGTGGAGAAACCTAGTTTGTGGAGAAACAGCCTTGCATAGCTGTTAAGTATCTCCTTTCACCACCTCTAGGCACTTTGAGAAAACAAGAATACAGAAAACTTCTACCAAAGCCTTGCAGTGGGTCACTGGCCAAGTGAAGTGCAGTTCTTCATTCAAAGTCATGTAATTTCTGTAGGAGTGGATAGATGGCTTCAAAGGAATGAGTTATTTTCACTTACTGTTGCTAAACGTGTCCATGCCTGCCTGGTCCACTGTAAAAGCATAGCAAAACTTCCAGCTTTTACTGCCTTAATGGTGGATGCTAGGGTAGCAAAGCCAAGAAGCTGCGTCACACTGATCTATAACTCAGGTGATGAAAATTGCCTATCCACTGCCTCTCTTCTTCTGCCTCTATCGTTGTGTTTTGCAAACAACTTCATCAGGCCAAGTCTGAAATGTGAGAGGACATGATGGCACTGATGGGAAGAGACATCCTTAAGTTTGGTAAAAATCCAGCAAACAGAAAAACTTGACTTATCCTACCACTTCCATCTCTTGCAAAGGGAAGCTTTTTGGGTCATGGGAGGCAAGGGAATTTAGGGAGCTCTAGCCACTACAACCACATATCCTGATGCCATCGTACTTTGCACCACACAGCTGGCTAGGGATCACTGCTGGGGAAGTCAAGAGGGTCTCTGACCGTCCAGGAACTCAGAGTCAAGCTCCAGAATCATAGAATCACAGAGTGGCTTGAGTCTGAAGGGACCTTAAAAATCATCTAGTTCCATCCACCCAAGAAACTATGGTTTCACTCCAGGGAGGACACAGGATGAAACCTGGTGGCTGTTGGGAAAAGGTTTTGGGAAATAGGAGATCAACAGGAACATTTGAACGGTTGGACTCGGTGATCCGGTGGGTCTCTTCCAACCTGGTTGTTCTGTGATTCTGTGATTTAGGAGAAGAAACAGTTCCCCCAAGGAAAGGGGATGGAGAGAGCATCTTTGTCACTGCTGTCCACATGTAGAGCTATTCCTGCTCTGGATACAAGAAAGTCACACTCCCCAGGGCAAGACAGTTTCATGCGCCTGGAAAGTTAATGCCTAAGAAATAGGAATAAATAACACTGTCTAATTGGCCACACTATTACTTTCCTGAGCAGAAGTAGGTGATGTGAACATAACTCTACAGGACAATCCTAGCATGGAAAGACAGAGGGACTTTCTCCACACAAAACAGGTATTAGATTCAATTTCCTGGGCATATTAACATGATGATGACAGAAAACCAAGCTGAAAGAACCTGAATCCAATATTTTGATATCCTGGAAGTCTGCCCCATGCACTTCACGAGTCCTGATCCACATCTGTGTTCAAGATCCTGCATCAGTTATGCCACCCTGTAAACCTTCAGCCTCTAATGCCTCATTACATCAAGACCACGGACAGGATCTATCCAGGATTCAACAGCTGCTGTCTCTTATTGAGCCCTGTATGTCCTTTCATGGGTCATTACAATAAGTTAGATTAGAACTACAGCTAATTACTATTGCCATAGTAATTTACAGTAAATGCTGTTACTGTTTGTACATCATGGAGATGGCATAATGACATGTTGTCTTTCCTAATTATATCAGCCAAATAATTCCCACTAAGTACCGTAATAGTATTTTAATTAATATTATTATCCCCATATCTGTCACAAAGCTTCAAGTTCTGGAGCTGGAAAACTACATCTTCTCTTTCCTTTTATACCTTCAGGGAAGTTGAGCTTGACTGAAATCTTTATGCCTTGGATATTCTCATGCTGTTAAGTGAGATGTTGAAAGAGCTGAGTTTGATTCCCACTTTGCCAAGGGCATATCTGTGGGCAAGTGAGTTTGTCTTTTGCTACCTCTATGAAAAGGGGAAAGTACATTTAGATTTAGCTCAGCTTGTCTTCTGTGGATGTGATTTCAAAGAACACCTAACCTAATGAGGCTTTAGTGAATAGGAATTAGCCTGCAAATTCCCTTTTGTGCTTCAGGCGTACGTCCACCACCACTTAGGTGTTTAAATTAAGAATTAGCTATTAGTGATTTATTAAATTAGGATTTGGTTACTGAGGCATGTTTGTGGGTAAAGGGAAGCAGGAAAGCATCTCTGGAGGTGACCTTGATCTTCATTTCGCTGGCTTTTCTTTAGCTGAATAGGCTTTAAATGTATTAAATGACTCAGTTAAGTTTCTAAAGCTAGATGAGATTAAATTGAATTTGCAGGGGCTTACAGACTGTGGTGCAGGACCCATCCATGTCTACATTTTCAGTCCCATGTATTTCTGTGACCACTGGCACCCAGATCAACCTGGTTGCTTTTCTAGCCAGTAACCATATGAGTGTCTTCGACTTTCTTTTCAGCTTATTGTTATAACTCAGAAATGCCAACACTGACATGAAAAACAGAAGACAACATGGAGCTGAACATGGTGCCGTGCTCAGTGTATTGAGGGTTGAGGCTGCTGTGACTCACGTTGTGGTAATGTATTCGTGGAGTGATGGGGAGCATCAAGCTACCGGAGTTTGATTTTTCACAACTTCTCAAGTGGCAATGGTTTTTGTCACGTTGTCAGCTCTGCAAGATGTGTAGGGGTAGGATTTAGATTCAGGGATATTACTCTGGATATAAAGTACCCCATGGTTCGTTAAGGGATGTCCTAAAGCCAGCTGGCTTTCTTTGACCCTGCAAGGGTCTGTAATGAAAGTGCCTTTTCACCTCTGTAAAATAAAGTAACACATACACTGAGAAATTGAGGCAGAGCTGAAGCAAGGATGAGTTGAAATGGGATCCGATGAGTAGGGCAATGACAGCAAAAAATCTGGGGTAATGTCATGGCTTCATGTCTTCACTGCCACAACTGCTGCATTGGGGATCGCCTCAAGCATCAACACATGGTGGATCACAGATCAGGTCACCGAGTTGTGTGCAATGCAGAGGACTGCAGAGCAGACAGAAGGTGAAAATGCATTAGGCACGGGCCTATGTGTGAGGAGCTAAGGCGCATCTCATGCCTGATGCCGAACACAGCAAGACAAATGCTTCACACAGCTTCTTTGCACTACTGTCAGCTGAGGTGAAGAGAATGAGTCATTCATGCTAAAATCTGGACAGATGTGAACAGTCCCTCCCAAGCTTTCTTGTAGGCTCCTTTCAGGTACTGGAAGGTCACTATAAGATGTCCTCAGATCCTTCTCTTCTCGAGGCTGAACAAGCCCAACTCTCTCAGCCTATCCTCATAGGGAAGGTGCTCCAACCCTCTGATCATCTCTCCTATGGATCTGTTCCAAAAATTCCATATCCTTCTTACGTTGAGGATTCCAGAACTGGAGACACTATTCCAGATGAGGTCTCACAAGAGATGAATAGAGGGACAGAATCACTTCCCTTGACCTGCTGGCAATGCTTTTGATGCAGCCTGGGATACGATTGGCCTGGGCTGCGAGCACACATTGCCAGCTCATGTTGAGCTTCTCATTGAGCAGCACCCCCAAGTCCTTCTCTGCAGGGCAGCTCTCACTCATGCACATCATCCCCCATTGTGTACTGAAATAGGGGATTGCCCCAACCCAGGTGTAGGACCTTGCACTTGGCCTTGTTGAACCTCATGATGTTCCCACAGGCAAACTTCTCCAGCTTGTCCAGGTCCCTCTGGATGACATCTCATACTTCCAGTGTGGCAACTACACCACTCAGCCTTGTGTCATCTGCAAACTTGCTAAGGGTGCACTCAGTCTTGCTGTCAATATAATTGATGAAGATATTAAACAGCATCAGTCCCAGTATGGACCCGTGAGGGACGCCACTAGTTGTGGATCTCCATCTGGAGAGCCATTGACCAGTACTCTTTGAATAAGACCATCCAAACAGTTTCTTATCCACCATGTCATCCACCCATCAAGTCTATATCTCCCTAATTTAGAGAGCAGGGTGTTGTAGGGGACCGTGGCAAAGGCTTTACAGAAGCCTAGATAGATCACATGCTTTGGTTTACCTGTGTCCACTGCTGTGGTTACCCCATCATGGAAAGCCACTAAGTTGGTCACACAGGATTTGCCCCTGGTGAAGCCGTGCTGGCTGCCATTAGTCACCTCCCTGACCTCCATGTGCTTTAACAGAGCTTTTTATCTTTAAGGTCCCTTCCAACTCAACTCATCATATGATTCTATGACTCTATGAAAGACACTGTTGGCTTACTTTGAAAAAAAATTAGTTGGACATTAGCAGTTCTTTCTAATCCTGGCAGCCTAGAGCCAGTGCAGGGTATATGTACATATACACCTTGTTTAGTTTGTCCTGTAACTAAATTAGCTTGGATAGTCCAACTCCGTACTGTAGCCTTCTCATCACTTCATTCCTATGGGAGACTTCTGCAGAGAGAAATAGTTAAGCTAATTTCCTATTGATTATTCAAAATCAAGGCCCCTATAGGTGCCCAAACAACACTGAAGTTTCAGGGTGAAGATCTCAGAACAATCACCTCCTCTCTGAACTGGATATTGCCATGATACATCCCCAGTCCAGCTAATTTTTGGCAGCTAAAACCACACAGCTGACCTTTCAAATCCCTCCCCTTGAACCCCAGGGAAAGGGGAGAGGCAAATGAGAGGAAAAATACCTGTGAGTTGGAAACTAAAATGACAGCTTTACTGAAATATTAATAATAATAATGAAAACAATTAGAAAGTAATATTATTTTAATATATACAAATATATGAGATGACCATACATCACCACAAATGCTGTAGAGCAGACATGAGGAAGTGAGTCTGTGGTTAGAAAGGAGCTGGACTCAGGAGCTGGATTCAGGAATACACAGATCCAGGAACAAGGCAAACAGTCAGATGAGGTCTTCACTGGACATTGGCCATCACAGAAGAGGAGCGAGACCTCATTTTATACCATGTGGTGTGTATGAGATGGAATACTCTTTTGATCAGTTTAGGGTCACCTGCCCTATTTGCCTCTCCTCACAGGTTCAGCCCTTTTCCACCAGCTCAAGGATGGTCTTGGTTACTATAGGGTTAAATATAAACATTGGTCTTTTTGCATACCAATATTGTTATCACTTTGGGAGAATACTGTCTCAAAACCACACCATTAGTTTTCAGAGAATGAAATTACTTAGAGCGACTGAGTTAAGAGTTACAAAACCAGCTCTAATCTAGCTCAAACCACAACAGATAGGACAAGCTAAAAAATATGGATAAGCCGGGAAACTCCATAGACTGATAATAGGAAGAATTTCAAGAACTTGTTGTTAATTATATATCTGGAGCGTCTAGTAAGACATTAATTGATAACTGTTCATCCAGATTTTGCCGATAACTTTCTGGTGTTCTGTAAAATGATGCTTTCATGATAGCTGAATATCCAACATTTAAACAGCTCTTTAAAATCCTGTTTCAGAAGTTTTCCCATCCTAGATCAATATTGAATTAAAATAGAATTGGACCCCTTGGAGTGACGGATATTGTGAAACAGATTCCTGCTCTCTCAAAATGCTTTTTTCTCTTGACTATTTCTAGGAATACTGGAACGGTGTCCTAGAGTGATCACACTGGTAGAGGTACACATCCCACATTAAAACAGGTCTCTTGCCACCCATGTTTTTGTCTTCCCTGGGAATATAAATCCTATTCTGTGATTATTTTTCCCTTTCTACAGGAATTGGACAGGCAATGTTTTCTATTTATCTAGAGTTCTTCTTTTTTTGTGCTTCACTTTGAAACTGCCTGGAAGAAAACCAGGTAGTGGCAAGGTAACCTACAATCTTTTGAAGCCAAAAGCTTGGGTTATTATAATTTAAAAATTTCATTTAACTAAAGCAGAAATATGTTTCTCTGATTTTTCCTTTTTTAAAATTTAATTCTATATGATGGAATATACAGTCAGAAGGAAGGAAAAAAATAAGAACAAAAGTAATTTGCAAATGAAGAATGAAAATGTTATCGGCTGGAAAGGTCAGAGAGGAAGTTTCAGCTATATTGGAACATTGCAGTCTTTTTTCTCTTTCCCAGGAGATATTTAATCAAAAGCCACAAAATGTTCCATCATCAATGAATCAGCAGGACGTCTCTAACCAATCGACTTAACATGTTCTGCTTTCACGCATCAACACCTGCATTATAATCATGTCACAGGAGGAAACAACTACTCATTTCTGACTGGCAGGGCAGAGCCCAAGTTTTTTTATTGAGGACACTGTTAGGCTGGGATAATAAAATAGCTGATCTAGCCAGTTATAGAATAGAAATATAGAATCATAGAATTGTTAAGGTTGGAAAAGACCTCTAAGGTCAACAAGTTCAACTATCAGACCCAAATCACCATGTTTACTAAACAATGTCCTGAAGCACCACATCTAAACTTCTGTTGAACACCACCTGCAATGGTGACTCTGCCACTTTACTGGAAAGCCTATTCAAGTGTTTGATAACTCTTTTGGTGAAGAAATTCCTCCTATTATCTGGTCAAAAATTCCCCTGGTTAAACTTGAGGACCTTTCCTCTTGTCCTGTCATTTGTTTGGGAGAAGAGAGCAAAACCTGCCTCGCTACAACCTCCTTTCAGGGAGCTGTAGAATGCAACAAGGTCTCCTTTCAGCCTCCTCTTTTCCAGGCTAAACAATCCCAGTTTCCCTAACCATACCTCGTAAGACTCCTGCTCCAGTCCCTTCACCAGCTTTGTTGCTTTTCTCTGGACATGCTCCAGCCCCTCAATGTACTTCTTGTACTGTGGGGCCAAAAACTGAACACAGGATTGATTTGTCTAGACTAGGTTTTATCCGGAACTGGCAAATTCTTTACATCACCAAATTTGCTATTCAGAGGGCTGCGCGACAAGAAGCTAGAAAACATCTCCCAGGTTGTTACCAAATCAGATGACAGCAACAATGGGGAAGTTTTTTACAATTTCTTTGTGTGTGTGGATTTTGATTGCAATGATTTCCACAGTAATTCAGTGTTAACCCACAAAATGTAATTTGGGAAGTAATCCACAGTAGGATTAAATTACTGAGATTAGTATTTACCCAGTGAGGCTTGCAGAGCTTGCAAACCCATCACAGTGAGAAGGGATCAGCACTTGCTGTGGTTTTCATCTGCAACCTACAATTCACATAGCTGGACAAAAAAAAAAAAAAAAAAAAAAGCAGACTCTTCTCCATAAAGAGAAACACAGAAGACTGATTTTTAACATGCTTCCTTTTATCTCCATGTGGGTGTTCTGGTCATGAACATGACCAGAAACTGGCAGTCTGTCATTAAAGAGCTTTCCAGGACATTAACTTTGTCAACAACCTGCAAAGATCTTTCTGCTACTAGAAATTATAAAGCAAAAATAAATCAGTTCAGTTCTTCCTCACTCTCTTTAACACCCCAAAATCTCTAACACTTTGCTCTGTGGGCTGGAGGGTACTTTCTATCATGCAGAGTTCTTACAGCTCATCAAAACCATCATGGGCTGTCTCAGGCATTATGCTGCACTTGAAAAAATACTTATCTAAAAGCCTTGCATATTGTTAACAAAACAATTGTTTTCCTTTTGCTTTTAGACCACAAAATTCAGGGTGTTTCCAGAATAGCTTCAGTCTCATTAAATTTCTGACTAAGGAACCTGCAAGAAAGCTGGGCTGAGGTTTTACTCTCTGTAAAGGCTTAGAACATACCTGAAAGGTGAACAATGGGACTTAACTTCAGAAAAGGAAAGGAACAATTTAATGGTCACTGCTTGCAGGGATTACAAATTTCAGTTGAACTGAATAAAGCTCGCCTTTATTCAGCTCGGCCATGGGAAACTATAGACAGAACTACAAGGTGAAGAAAATATTCCTGGATCTTTAGTGGCTAGTGAAGTTGAGGCAATCTCAAAAAATGCCTCTGGAAATATCAAATTTTACTTACAGATTTAAGCATAGGCAAGTATATACTTTATGCAAACATACAAATACATTTGGAGATTCCAGTATCATACTACAGCAGGAATGTACAATTCTCTGGTCCCCACTGGCTTTGATCAGTATCAAGAAGTTGTTCTACCATGGAAGGATGCTGCTCAGATGGCCATGTTATTCCCAGCAGTTGGAATATGACCCATTTGGGATGTTATCTACTGGCTGTTACAACAGACATAGTTTCAGGACATCTGGATCTTATTCCTAGACCTGTGTTGTTTGGACATAACCTGGACAAGCCGATTCCCTTCAGTTTGCCCAGCCATAAACTCCAGATGTTGACAATGACTTTCCATCCCTGGAAAGAGTCAAGGTCAGGCTGGATGGGACTCTAAGCAACCTGATCTAGTTAAAGATGTTTTTGCTTCTATGGGGGAAAGGAGGGGAGAGGGGAGTTGTTGGACCATATGACCTGTAAAGATACCTTCCAGCACAAAGCATTCTGCAATTCCATGGTTCTATGACTTTCATATTTTCACCTAAAATCAACTGTCAGGTGAACCTGGCATCTCGCATCCTTTCATAATGTAATAACTGCATTGAAAAATAACAGCACCTGGCTCACCAATCTAAAATAGGCTGAAAAGCTTTTGTATCATCATCTGAACAAGGAGACCAAACAGGAACTGGTTTCTAGCAGGCTGCTTTGAGCAGGGTAGTACATTGATCTCCCACCTGAATGGGAAAGTCCTGCAAAAGATGCCTGTTCACACTTCTTCATGAGAAGATGCCTCCTTCATGTCCATGTCACCTTTCCTCATGTCAGCTAATGTTCAATCCCCTGGTGCTTCCACCTGAGCCCATGGGTTGGTGTAACAGCAAAAGTGACTGAAAATTGCTGACCTGTTTTTCCCTATGTTGCCAAATGGCTCCATCTCACTCAGTGTTATCAGGAGCAGTTTGTGAATGAAAGGTTGCATTGACTGAGGAAGGGCTGGAGAGACAAAGAATTGAGTGGGATGGGCAAAGGTGAAAAAGAAAAGCTGCAGTGGGAAGGTAAGGAAAGAGAAAAGAATGAGAAAATAACAGTGAAGGGAAGATCTGGGGGTGGAACGCATTTTTAAAGCAAAAAGGAGGAGACCAAAGATAAAAACGGATTGAGTAGGGAGGAGAGAAAGGTGGAAAGCAATGAGTATACGTGAAAGAAAACCAAACCAAAACAGAGCAAATTTGGCCAAAGAGGGATAAAAAGATTGTCTGAGTTTTAAATGCTTTACTTGACCTCCAAATTATTGCTGTTTCATAGCAGGGATCCATAACCCTCCTACTTAACCTCACCACCTTGTTCTACATAGTAACATTTAAAGGACTGGTTTAATTTGAAATCAAAAAAGCCAGAAGTTCAAACATGTTGCAAGTATCCAAGTGAAGTGTTTCAGCACTTCTGAACCAAAAGTTTTCATTTGCACTATGTTGTAGTGCATTGAAGCACTGGGACACGTATTAGTTGTCCCTGACTTTCACCCATCTTCATTTTCTCACGTTGCTTCATGGAAGAAACCATTCATCCATGTAGGCTTAATTACTCACTTAATTGTGGTCATCCTGAGCATCCTCTTTTAAAACAAGTTTGTATTAATTTATTACCAAATAGAAATATTAATGTCTGTGCAGATACCCCTCTATCCAAAGGGCTAAGAGGAGAGATAAAGGTAGTCCTCTTTTAACAGGGAGAAATAAAGGTTTGCTAAACTGCTCTATCAGGACAGATGCAGGGATGGGAGTCACATTGCTTAGTGTAATTGCAAAGTGGAGTAAAATCCATGCTTGGTAAAACACCTTGAACAGATATTATAGTGTGACAAATGGAGTGTAAATTTGCTAAATGACTGTACTGACACTAGCTAAGTAAAGAGGGACACAGCATAGGCTAAAGCAATGATCCATATTCCTCCACAGCTTTTTACCATCAAGATGCTTCCTGGCACAGATTTAGTTGGAGTCTAATAGCTTTCTGTTAAAAAAAAAAACAACAAACAACCCATATGTATTTTAGGAGATAAAACAAGTTCAAAACTTTTCCTGAAAGGCAGTTACTCTGTTTTATGGGGAAAGTTAGGAGCATCAAGTCAGGCTGTGCCACCCTGATTGAAATTAGGGCTAGAAAAGACCTTCAGGCCTTTTAATTTTCTTGTACTGAATAAGCAAAGGGCACAGTTGAAAACATGCATCTTTCAGAGGAACTGTGCACCTTTTTTTTTTAATCTTCTGTCTAAGCATGTACTGCAGTCCGAGCTCAAACTGTGGATTTTGATGATATCCTGACCTTGTGTTTGAAACAAGGGGAAGGTACCCCTGTACCTCCACCCCATCTCTTGCTTTCCTTAGGGAAGGAGATAAGCTCTGTGTGTCTTGGTACAGGCAAGAGCAAGTGAAAGTGGACTGCCCTGCAGCATAACCTGAGGAGGATTCTGTTGAAACATAATCCCTGGAGATGCTTTTAATGTGAGAACAGCAAAATACTTAGGTAGGAAATCTTGGTGGAGAGCCAGTACACTCTGTACTCCAAGCATTGCCATTACAGGAGGAGAGGAACAACAAAATCCCTGCTTTGAAGAACTGCCATATGTTTGCTAGTGCACTTCTGCTTGACCTTTACTTTCAATCTTCGCTTGTCCAAGCAAATGCTGGTTTTGCTAGTCCCTGGGGTTGCTCCAAGACAAGTTGCACCATGTCTACCTTTCTAATCTCTTTGGGGAGCATAGGCTCAGGCTAGTAGGCTGAATCCCTAGTGGGAGTGAAACATTGACCTCAGTTATGGCAATTTATAGTCACTGAAGAGCTGCTTCAGGATCCTTGGCACCACCTGGTGCAAAGTTTGCACAGTTAGCAGGCTGTACAATTGATGGTTCTCCATCCAAACTGACACAGAGATTTCATATCCCTCCCCAGGCACAGTACAGTCAAACCATTAATATACTTCTTCACTTGGTCACCACCCTTTAATTGCCTTCTGGCTAATTAATTCCACTCTCACAGAAACTGGTGACTTCTTCAGGAGGGGTACAGGGCAAAAAATTGCATGCTGCTCACGTCTCTTCTTCCACCTGAACACTGGCCCCCGCGTGAAGTTATTTTTTTGCTGACAGACACAGATGGCTCAGTCATGCCCAGACAGATCAGAAGAATATACAGTCTTTGCATCTATCTCTGTTCATAACATCCAAGGGAGAGGAGATTTCTGATATGTCACCTGCTCCTGTCAATGTGGAGGTATTGGAAGTGTTGCTGTCACTGTCATATTTGGAAGCATGACCCAGGCAAGTCTGTGCCATCTGGAATTACGTCTGTCTCAGGACATAAGTTAGATGAAGAGTGAGACACAGAGCGAAAAAAAATCTTCGTCTAAATGAAGAAAGAAAAATCCTATGCCTGCTGCTGTTGAAATTGCCATAAGGAATCTGTACAAGCTTCAGCAAGATATAATTATGTGCAAGAGCTTGCATAGGAGGCTCCATTAGCAACTTAATTCATATGGAAGTTTGACTTTGAAGTTACTAGACATATTGAACAATCAAGTGGACGTGCTTTTATTAAGAGTAAAATCTGATCTGATTTACTGTAGTTTAATTGTATTTCAGATTGAGCCAAGAAGAGCAACGAAGCTGGTGAAGGGGCTGGAGAACAAGTCTTATGAGGAGTGGCTGAGGGAACTGGGATTGTTTAGCCTTGAGAAGAGAAGGCTGAAGGGAGACCTTATCACTCTCTACAACTACCTGAAAGGAGATTGTAGAGAAGAGGGAGCTGGCCTCTTCTCCCAAGTGACACGGGACAGAACAAGGGGGAGTGGCCTCAGGCTCTGCCACAGGAGGTTCAGGCTGGACATCAGAAAAAATTTTTTCCCCAGAAGGGTCATTGGGCACTGGAACAGGCTGCCCAGGGAGGGGGTTGAGTCACCATCCCTGGAGGTCCTTAAATGATGGGTGGGTGAGGTGCTGAGGGACATGGTTTAATGGTTGATAGGAATGATTTGACTCGATGATCCTAGAGGTCTTTTCCAACCTAGTGATGCTGTGATTCTGTTATTCTGTGACTTGACTTGAGACCATGATATCTGTGAATGAGAGCAGGGTGTCACATGCAATGATAAAGCCAGTCAGAGGTCCCAGTCTAAGATCTATCTAAGCTGGGTCCTAAATAAAATCCAGACCATGGAGATCCAAAGAAGAACCTGTGCTAGGTATTTCTGAGGTCTCAACTCCTATGGTATCAATCAAACTTGAGCAGAATACCTGGATATTAGAGGAAATGTGTCATCATTGCTTGGAAATGGACAGAATGACTTAGTTAATTGGTTTAGCTTCACAGAATTGGTAAGAAAAGAGCCATACAGTGGGTTTCTGTGGATTCATTAGCCCACTTGTAAGGCTCATTTGGATTTTTTTAAACATTCGTGTTTGCATTGTATAAACAAAAAAAAAAGTTATGTAAGTGGTATTAACTGTTAAGGAACTTTTCTGTTAAATTCAGGGACTAAAATGCTAAAGCCAAGACTGAGTCACTGGATGTTTGCAGAATGCTTCCGTAACAGAGAATCCTATTCAAGAAGATCCTCATGAACTTTTCAGATAGGTGTATTAATCCATTTTTTCCTGAATTTAAGCACTCATAGTATCAAATCTGTGCAGAGCCACTGGAATCTAGGTCATTCATTCTGATATTTTTCCTAGAAATAATGATTAATAGATGGCTTAATACATATTTTGCCAGCTGTTTCTGAGTCAAACTGGTTTCATAGAACCTTGGAGAATAATTGAATACATTTGTTACTCATGTGTTTGTAACATTGCCATTGTTGTAAATGGGTCACTACAGTGCTCAGATGAAATAATGTTTTTAAAATGAGCTATATTTGCAGGAGTAAAATGGAAGCTTTGACATCAAACCTCAGCAGAACGTGCTTGCTAACAATTAAATAAACAATCCGTTTGTCATGCCGTTGCCCTGTACTTGCATAAGGATGTAAGAAACTACTATTGGGTCAGAACTCTAGTCCTTCTAGCATAGGATGCCTTTTCCAGCAACAGAATTCGGATTTAGGGGTTAGAAGATGCCATGCTGGGCTGTTAAAAATCCCAGTCACTTTATGCAGTCTATTCTTTTGTTACTTCCCATGCATTCACAGCTGTTGTGTTAGAGAGGACAACTCTGCCAACTCTTTTTGTGTCTGTTTTGAGCAACTCATCTTCGAATTTTCTTGTTTGACTCCACTGCCTTTTACAGCAGTGAGTTCCATATTCTGCCTATTGGGTTACAAAGCAGTTTGGCCTATTTTCTACTAATTTTGTTGAAAAAAAGTTCCCTGTTTGATTTATCAGCCATCTTCATGACTTTGCAGACCTCAGCCTTATCCTCCATGTCCCCAGCTTTCTTCTCTCCAGAACGAGTCTCTCAGTCCTTTTATTATGTCTTCTAAAGGCAACTACTCACAGAATCACAGAATCACTAGGTTGGAAAAGACCCAAAGGATGATCGAGTTCAACCATTCCTATCAATCACTAGGCCATGCCCCTCAGCACCTCAACCACCCATCTTTTAAACAGCTCCTTACTTGCTTTTTTTCTGGACCATCTCTAACCTTCACTGGAGTTTCCTTGAGAGGCAGAGACCAGAGCTGCACTCAAAGTGTGAGAGCATAAAAATTCTGTGTAATAACAAAATTACTCCTTCTCTCTTTTTTTCCAAAAATGTTCTTGCTGATTACTAGCATTTTGTTGGCATCTTTGGATGTCATAGCACACAAAGTCAGTGATTTCAGAGAACTCACAGTGAGAACTCCAGGATATCTTTACTGAGTTATAACAGATAGTTTTGAGTACAGCAGCACCCAGGTATTTTTTAGCTTGCTTTTCCCTAGGCAAATAATATATATTTGTCATGATGCTCATCCATCACCTTCTTGCCCACTCACACAATCCTGTTAGGCCCTCGTAGAGCTCATCCTCTTGGCATTTCACCCCACTCTTCTATACAGAATCATAGAATACTTTGGGTTGGAGTCTTTCTAGGTCATCCACTCCAATCCCCCTGCAGTGAGCAGGGATATCTTCAGCTAGACTAGGCTGCCCAGAGCCACATTTAACCCAGCCTTGAATGTTTCCAGGGATGGGGCTTCCACTACCTCCCTGGGCAACCTGGTCCAGTGTTTCACCACCCTCAGTGTAAAAAATTTCTTCCTTACATCCACTCTAAATCTAGTCTCCCTGAGTTTAAACCATTATCCCTATATCCTGCAAATTGAACAATCAATCCTACTTTTCCTTTTAAACACACAGAATAACAGAATCACAGAATAACCAGGTTGGAAGAGACCCACCGGATCATCGAGTCCAACCGTTCCTATCAAAAGTCCAACCGTTCCTATCAAAAGTCCAACCGTTCCTATCA
Source organism: Phaenicophaeus curvirostris (assembly GCF_032191515.1). NCBI lineage: Eukaryota > Metazoa > Chordata > Aves > Cuculiformes > Cuculidae > Phaenicophaeus > Phaenicophaeus curvirostris. The sequence continues at coordinate 97,413,800 of NC_091394.1, read as the reverse complement.
AATCCAACCGTTCCATCAGTCCATGAAATAATCTAGTCTCCCTATTCCATGTCACATTATGTTTTAATAACTCTTTGCATGGAGGCTTTTTGGAAGTTCAGATATAGTTTTTCCATTGGATTTCCAGTGGACTATCACTCTCCCTGGACTGCAGTGGATTTCCCTTTATGAATCCTCTTTCCTAGCAGTCCATATTTACCAGGCACTCAATGGCCACACTCTTTACTGTAGACCCTACTTACTTGCCAAGGAGTCACACTCTGTAATCTCTAAGCTTGTCTATAGAGAGTCTACTGCCTACTATTCCATTTTATTCACAGGTGGACGAGGTGCTAAGGGGCATGGTTTAGTGTTTGATAGGAATGGCTGGACTCGATGATCCGGTGGGTCTCTTCCAACCTGGTTATTCTATGATTCTATGATTCTATGATTTTCTGTAGATGGGAATTAGTTATTTCAGTCTTTGGGAAGAGTCACTATTTGTAATGAGAGGACAACATTTTAAATGCAAGTTCCTTCCAGTCCAAGTGATATTTTGGTATTTAACGGATGTGGTTTAATGCTTGTATATTAGAAGGTAGTTCATGCATGAGAAAGTGGGACTGATGTAGGTCTTTTTCAATATGGTCTGAATGAGTTTCTGGGTTGAGCAGCAAGCTTGAAGGCAACCTTGTCCTTAGGTAAATACCAGTACATCAATTATTTGGTAAACACTCGTAAAAGTGGCTATAAATTCATCAGAGTTAGCATGGGGGATTTATTCTTTTTCATTTAAGACATAATAGTTACAAATAAAAATAAATTTTAGATGGTTGAAAGTCTTTACAGAATTAGGTTGAATTTAGCAGGCTTTTTAGCCAAAACTTGCAAAACAGTAATGTGGGAATAATTTTTAAATGTCAATGTATGTCCCTTTCACATTTTCTAAATTAAATATTTAATTTTGGAAATGCCAAACCCCTTTGTTTTGACATTTTTCTCAGTTAAACCTTTTTGCCCTTAATTTCAAAATGGCATTTTTTAATTTGAAAAGTTGACCTCCATATAAAAAAAATGTTCATTTTTTTAATTCTTTAAGTAACTTGAAGACAATAAAACCACTTTATTCTGAGTCAAAAGAAATAGTTTAATTCTCCCTACTGTGCTGTTCTAGTTCCTCCCCATCCCCCAAATTTGGGAGGGGGTAAAGTAATGGAAGAGATTTTATTTTCTTTTCCACACTTACTTCAGTTTCAGTTCTCAGATACATTAATTTTCTGCAATATGCAAGCAGCAAAGTTTAAGAGAAGTCCCTCTGGAAATCTCTAGGGATGTAAGGTGACATAACACTGCTCAGGTTCCCCTGAGAAGAATAATATACAAAAACCTTAAAAAGGAGGTCATTATGACTCCAGACACCTGTACATCATTTACAGCAGAATTAGGGCTGGCTGGAGGAGCTGTCAGGATCTTCAGTCCTCACCTACATCACTCCCTGTCACTGCGGAAGATCTTCTGACAACTGTAGTTGTTCCCATTGTGAAGCTAGCTCACCCTCATGATTTTCTCTTTCCATGTCACTCATATGATAATACCACGTAAGGCGAACTGTGGGTTTAATTAGCTGTTGAGGTGTGCAGGTAGTAATAACCAGTCCTGCTACATCATCTCTCTGACACTGTTTCCTGTTCCTCTGTTCCCATCACAGCTGATTGCGGAGTGGGTTATCTGCTAATTGGGAGTGTCTCCCTTATTATATTTTAACAATCACATTCCACCTACTCGCACCTGACTCACTTCCAAAGGCGGCCCACACGTGCGACAATGCTCCATTTCTGGGGGGATGGACTCTGACGCCAGATCTTCTCTGGTGTGATGAATCAGAGAAGAGGAAGAGCTGAGAGACGAAGGAGCTGGATTGCTTCAGTTATGGGATAAAACAATAAAGGAATTACTGAAAGACATAGTTACAGAGATGTGTTGGTCATAGAGAGGTGGTTTGTTTATATGTTTTGCTAGAAAGTATGTTTTTTTTAAGCATTCCTTTAGGAATCCCTGATTTAATTAGATTCCTGCAGTGTCTCCAAAAAGAAAGCAAAAAAAAAAAAAAAAAAAGCAGTTGCAAAGGCAGCAAAACCAACCCAAGGCTGTCTTTCTATCTCCTAACTTCATATATCAGTACACCACACTGAGCTCCCTATTTTAATGACCACCAGAGAGTAAGTCATCAGAGCGTAGGATGCTGTTTTTGTTACCCAGTGCAAATGTCAAGCAGAGATTGTGTCCTGAATTTCACTGACCCCATTGCCTCGCTCTCCAGAGATGGACCAAAGAGCCTCCAGTGAGTTTTCAGATGGAAACATATTCATCATTCAAATCAGACAAACATGCTTTTGATTTCCTGGGGATACCTGTCTAGGGGTTTAGCACTGATGAGGATACTCTGACATTAAGTCAGGTTTGTTAATCATAGAATCATTAACTTTGGAAAAGATCTCCAAGTTCATTAAAACTGTCAGCCCAGTACCACAGTGACTACTAAATCATATCCTGAAGCACCACATCTACACTCTTTTTGAACACCTCCAGGGATGGTTAGTCCACCACTTCCCTGGGCAGCATCTTCCAACACTTGACCACTCTCCCAGTGAAGAATTTTTTCTTAATATCCAATCTAAACATCCCCTGGTGCAAGCTGAGGCCATTTCCTCTCATCGTATCACTTGTTACTCGATTGAACAGACCAGCACTTATCTCATTACAACCTCATTTTATGCAATGATAGAGAGAAATAAGGTCTCTCCTCAGCCTCCTCTTCTCCAGGCTAAACAATCTAAATTCCCTTAGCCATTGCTCATAAGACTTGTGCTCCAGAAAGTATGATCCATCTCGTACCTCTCCTTTTTCTCCTTTCTTCAAGCCACGCATTTCACTGGAAGTCAGAATTAGTTTAATAATTCTCCCTCCTGACAAATTACGTTGAAATAGTCTGCTGGCTGTATAACTTATTAAGGAAAAATGGATGAACAGGGAGAAAAGAAAAAAAATGGAAATAAACATACCAGGTGAAAGAAAGCAAATAAACATACCAGGTGATCATGGATAGTTTAAGTTTAGTTTCCTTAGGATGCCAGGCAAGAACAAGCAAACAGAGGAAGACTTTCTTTGAAGTAATCTGGTAGCTCAGCTTTCTCAGGGGAAAAGAGAAAAGTGTTTCATTCATAGTTATGGTATCAATTTTGTCTTAATTTTTTAATGAACCCGTGTCCTTTCCCTTGAGAAAATGAATGGAAGTGAAAGAAGTAACATTGTCAAAATGTAATAAAAATCACTTTAATTTTAGTTCTCTTTTCTTGAATTTCCATGTCAAAAAGACAGGCAGCCTAAAGTTAAAAACTGAGAAAATCAGCCTCTCAAAGAGACGTGAAAATGAACAGCTTTTTAAAAGTAAAAACAAGCTGAAAAAAATCTTTGTTGAATTGCTGGTTGAAATGATTTTCATAACAAAATGGAAAATGTCACTGAAATGAGTGTGATTTATCTAAATGTTTACATTTTGATAGAACTTGCTTTTTTTCAATGATCAGAAAATCCGTTATACTGTTTTTTGTTACCGAGTTTAATAATAAGACGAAACCCTCTTGAAATTCAAGAGTGGGAGAGGGACAGTCTGCTCCAGAGAAGATCTTACACACTGAAAGGCATTCCTCAAATTACACCATCTGCAAAATGTGCTGGCTTCTTATACTTTGCTGACAAAATAAGACTAGTTATAAATCTAGAAGAAGATAATAAGGTAAAAAAAATTGCCTTTTTTTTTTTTTTCTGCAGGAAATTGGAAGCTAGGGAAGCAGCCAAAACCAGACGTGTGTTCTGTTAGACATAAAATAGAAATTTCAATCAAAGAACCTGGGGAAAAATGGGCAAATAAGTATGGTTATGTCACCTTGACATGACAGCAAATACTTGAACCTGGAGGTAAGCAAACACATTTTCTGGAAGATGGCATTCTATCTTGGGAGAACCTAGAAAAAATATTGTCATTATTACTGTTGTTGTTGATGATGATGATGTTATTTATGCCTTTCATTTTGATTATTTTGTTTTGATTATTTATGCTTTTCATTTGATTCTGTCCCTCTATTGTGTTATCGTGAGACCTCATTTGGAGCCCTGCATTCAGCTCTGGAGTCCTCAGCACAGGAAGGATATGGATCTGTTAGAGCCAGCCCAGAGGAGGCCATGAAGATGATCTGAGGCCTGGAGCACCTCCCCTATGAGGACAGGCTGAGGGAGTTGGGGTTGTTCAGCCTACAGAAGAGTAAGCTCTGGGATGACCTTATAGCAGCCTTCCAGTACTTATAGGGGGCCTATTGGAAATCTGGGAAGGGGCTCTTTATCAAGGAGTGCAGTGATAGGATGAGGGGGGATGGTTTTAGCTGAAAGAGGGGAGATTTACATGGGATGTTAGTAAGAAATTCTTTACTGTGAAGGTGGTGAGGCACTTGCCCAGAGAAGTCATGGATTCCCCAGCCCTGGAGATGTTCCGAGACCAGATTGGATGATGCTTCGAGCAGCCTGATCCAGTGGGACTTGTCCCTGCCCATGGCAAGTGGGTTGGAACTGGATGGGCTTTAAGGTTCTTTCGCACCCAAAGTATTCTATGATTCTGTGATTTTTCTGTTGAGAGAGCAGTGAGAATGGAATGAAGGGCAACAGCATTCTCGTTACTCAAGCAAGCTTTGTCTTACAGTAACTGAATAATTTTCCTGATTATCTAATGAGAGAGGCTTTAGCAGAGAGGTTGATTCAGCTGAGGACACAGTTTATTATTAAATGCACCGCTAATAATATGCTTTGGTGGTCTACATTTTTGTAACATGTCCCTATACTGCAAATCTATTCAGAGCCTGAGGAACACGTGTTAAATTGTCAACAACTATTAAATCTCCCTAGTGATAAAGCCGAGTTGAGCCACTCGACACGCAACAAGGCATCCCTCACCCAAGTGTGTGGGCGATTATAAAACACAATACGGAGATGCTGCGTTTCCCCTATTAAGAAAAATAATCATCGAGGTCTCCATCTTCAGCTATCTGCTCCTGTCTAAAAGGATGAAAAGAACACTTAATTTTCCTTTATTCTTTCCCCCTGTCCGGGGAAACTCTTCCTCGCTCTGTTATGCTCCAGCATTACTAATCCAATGCTAATGCTAGAAAGAGCAGTAGTCTTCTTATCTCACATTTCAGGTCAGTAATGGCTTGTTGACAAAGTCTTTTTGGGCAGAATATGTAGCAGATGCACTACCCTAGGAATCAGCACAAAGCAGTACAATGTATTCATGACTACTCACCCATTCTCCTTTCCCTTCTTCCTGAATATTGATTACATTATAGATTTCCTGCATCCAATTTTACCACCGGTGATGATAAAACCTGCTACTATTCCTTTGGTTATTAGGTAGCGCTAAGTAGAGGCGTGGATACACCTCTGTTAGGAGGTGTCTGCCTATTATACTGCATAAGAGCAATGAAGCTGGTGAAGGGACTGGAGAACGAGTCTTATGAGGAGCAGCTGAAGGAGCTGGAGTTGTTTAGCCTGGAGAAGAGAAGGCTGAGGGGAGACCTTATTGCTCTCTCCAACTACCTGAAAGAAGGTTGTGGAGAGAAAGGAGCTGGTCCCTTCTCCCAGGTGACAAGGGACAGGACAAGAAGGAATGGCCTCAAGCTTTGCCCAGGGAGGTTCAGGCTTGACATCAGGAAAAAATTTTTCACATAAATGGTCATTGGGCACTTGAACAGGCTGCCCAGGGAGGTGGTTGAGTCACCATCCCTGGAGATGTTTAAAGGACGGGTGGATGAGGTGCTGAGGGGGATGGTTTAGTGATTGATAGGAATGGTTAGACTCAATGATCCAGTGGGTCCTTTCCAACCTAGTGATTCTATGATTCTAGGATTCTACAACCTATGCACAGATTGCTAAAATAAGATATGATAAGAAAGGCAGTCGAGCAAAGGACATTTGCTAGACTGCATTGGATTAGACCTCAATCCATCCAAACCAAGGTGTCACTGGAAGCCAATGTTATTTTAGACATCCTTTCCTTAAGCATGGGAAGTGCTTATATTTAAGTGCCTGAAATCAAGAAGGAGATTCTGCTGCCATATGTGCTTTGCTTTCCTTCTTTAGCAAATATAGATAATAAGTTCTCAGAGTCTTCACTCAGACCCCCACAGACCTAGAAATAAAGGAAAAGGGCAGATTTTTTATTCCTTCTCTCTCTTCTCTTAGAAGAGGTGTACAAGCTGCAAAAACAAACTTCTTCAAAATGTGGAGCCAGATTTGTGAGTTATACAGCAACACGCCAGCTAGATCTGCAGTTGTTTCAGATAAACAATTTGGAATGGAAAACTAGATCCATAAGTGAGAAAAAAATTATAGCTCCTACTTTATAGTGGTTTTTAGGAAATTGCAGAATGGTTGCCACTTTCTCTATTGACTGTCAGTATGTAACCTTGGAAAAATCATGTAATAGACCTGCATATTTCTTGCCCATCCTTTCTTTATGCCCTCTCTCTCTCTTCTCTTCCTTATTTGCAAATGCTTGGGCATACTGATAGCCTTTGGTAATGCCTATGGACAATGTTTAACATAAGTCCCTTTTTTATTTTCCCTAGTTCTAGTTGCTATTTAATTTTATGATGGTCAATTGCAGCACTGCAGTGATTTCCACTGAAGATTTGAGTCAACACAAAGGAATGTGACCACTCCTATGACATCGAACAAGGGTTGTTCTCACTCAAAAGCAATTTTTACAGTGGAAAAAATCAATATGACGTAGAAATGTATGCCTACAGGAATGATGGAGAGGGGCTCTTTGTCAGGGAGTGCAGTAGTAGGATGAAGATAAAGGTTTTCAGCTGAAAGTGGGAGATTTAGATCAGGTATTTGGAAGAAGTTCTTTCCTGTGAGAGTGGTGAGGCACTAGACCAGGTTGCCCAGAGAAGGCATGGATGCTCCATCCCTGGAGGGGTTCAAGACGAGATTGGATGGGGCTTTGAGCAACCTGACCCAGTGGAAGGTGTCCCTGTCCATGACAGGGGTGTTGGAACTGGATGGTATTTAAAGTCCCTTCCAACCCAAACGATTCTATGTTTCTATGAAGGTCTGTCTCCTTGTCAGACACAAGTGACACTTGGGCAGATGGTTATTTGTATGACTACATGCATACACAAAATTATTGCCTAAGTTTGTTTCCTGAGGAAAGCAGACTAGAAAAGAATTTCTTGATGCCTCACATAGCTTTGAACCATCAGTCTTAAGACTTCAGGAGACAGGACTTTCACTGGAGAATCACAAAGATTCTTTAATGTTACCTAAAGTTCATTATTGGGGATTTATTTTTCATTGACCAGGTGGTAGAAAGAGCTCATCTATATACTAGTATTAATGGTGAAGATTAGATATAAGCTAAAGTTAAAAGAAGAAAAGGGTGCGTTGAAAGAAACCTCTGCTGGAAATTAAATATCCTATCATCTCTGGAAATGATATCCATTAAATCCCTGGGCAAGATAGTGGACAGAACAATAAAAATACCAATCTTTACATTCTTGCGGGCTTGATGCAATCAGGAAATCCATCAGAGGATCTGCTTTCTCATCTCCTGCTGTCTTTTTGCACATAAAAGGTCGTATTTCTCCTGGCTGGTGTTACATCATGCCCAGCATCCCTGTGCCTGAAGATCATGAAATGAAACCTCGGAGTGTTTTTCCTTCTTGCTGGCTAATACACTGCAGTTTTGCTAATTGGTCTTGTTTGTTGGTAGTAGGCTGGTTTGTTTAAAGGTTTTGTCGGATGTGTCCTTTTAAGTAATTAATTGCCAGGTTTTTGGATGAGATTATATGTTTGGTTGATTTTTTGTTGATGTTTATCAGGCTGCTGCATTTCCTTCTCACGTGGCCTTACTGTCTGTCATCAGTTAACTTTCTCATGAGATATTTTCACTTAAATTGCTTAGGAAAGCTAGGACTAGGGGATACATAATTAGGAAAACACACAAAAAAAATCAGAGTTTGACATGAATAAACATAGCTCAGCAGCTATACTAGTTGAGAGAAATAAATTATCACAGAATCACAGAATAACCAGGTTGGAAGAGACCCACCGGATCATCGAGTCCAACCGTTCCTATCAAACACTAAACCATATCCCTCAGCACCTCGTCCACCCGTGCCTTAAACACCTCCAGGGAAGGTGACTCAACCACCTCCCTGGGCAGCCTGTTCCAGTGCCCAATGACCCTTTCTGTGAAGAATTTTTTCCTAATGTCCAGCCTAAACCTCCCCTGGCGGAGCTTGAGGCCATTCCCTCTTGTCCTGTCCCCTGTCACTTGGGAGAAGAGGCCAGCACCCTCTGCTCTACAACCTCCTTTCAGGTAGTTGTAGAGAGCAATGAGGTCACCCCTGAGCCTCCTCTTCTCCAGGCTAAACAACCCCAGCTCTCTTAACCGCTCCTCATAAGGCCTGTTCTCCAGCCCCTTCACCAGCTTGGTTGCTCTTCTCTGGACTCGCTCCAGAGCCTCAACATCCTTCATTATGAGCACACCTGCTACCTCAATTGAGATGCAGGAAAAATTTCACACTGTGAGTAAGGAAACTCACAAAGAAGTTGCAAAGAGGTTGGTTTGACATATGATCTGGGAGGCCACCAACTCCACCACTGACAGAAACAAGCTATTAGGTTGAAAAGGCTGATTATCTTCTTCCTGGCATCTCTGTATTGGAAGGACAACACTCAAGTAATCAAGTGTTGAAATAAATAAGCAAGCAGCTTTTGCATGCAGATTGCTGGAATCCAGACAGAAGATAGTGTATTACTGCCTTCTCTTGATATGTGATTGCATTTCTTTCTAGCATCTAATCTAAATTTACCCTCTTTCTTTTTCTTCATCTATTTTATTTTTTCTTTTTATAGTGGACTAAGCAAAACATTAGAGAGAAGGAGGGATGATACCTCAACCCCCACATGCATCTGGTGCTCTGAGCAGCCACTAGACTCCTCTCTTAGGTCCTTTGAATATTCCCTAACAACTCTGTTAGCTGAGCATGGTGAAACAACAAAACAGCTCACACAAAACTGCTCCCAAGTTCAAGTCAACCCTTGGATGGCCAGAAAATGTGAACAGACACTGTCATAGATAACCCTCATCACTGGGTCCTGATCTTTGGTAGAAATCCACAAGCACTGTCGAATCTAATCACTTCAGAAGATTTAGTAGTTTAGTTTATGTGAGCTGCACAGTGCTGCTCTTTAGTGAACACTCTTGTGAGTCTTATTTTGTAAAAACTGAGGGTTTGAATGCTTCATTACACTGATTCTGCCTCCAGCAGTATGGGCAAACCTCACAAGTTAGGATGCTTCACTGACATTGCTTAAACTGCATGGACAACTCATGTCTACCATGCCAGTGTCCATGTATAGGATGAATGCAACTTCCAAATCACATTTTTGTTCCTCCTACTGAAAAGACCATAGGAATTCAAGCTTTACTGTGCTGCCTTTGGCTTCCATAGATCAAGAAATCAAGAAATAAATATTACAAATGTGAAAAACTGCATTATACTCCTGAGTAAAAATGAAACAAGGAGACTGTAGACATGTAGGTAACTTAATTGTGAACAAGATCCCACTTTTACTCTGGAATCACCAGAGTTATGTGCCTTTAACAGGAATAAATCACCATCATAATTTTTCGCCTATAATATTCGCTTGTAGGCAGCAAAATACAGGGCATCAAAGGGCTGAATATGCCATGAAAGCCCCAGTATTGTCTCCTACTGAGGAATAACATAACCAGAAGGAGAAGGGAGCAGAGAGGTCAGTTCTGGTTTACTTTGCTGCTCCCCATCTTGAGTCAGGACAGATTCATTCCAGATGGGATCCATCCAAGAGTACTGAGGGAGCTGGTGGATGTGCTTGCAAAACCCTTTTCCATAATCTTCCAGCAGTCCTGGATGACTGAGGAAGTTTCAGTTGACTGGAGGCTGGCTGATGATGTGCCCATCTACAAGGAGGATCAGAGGGAGGACCCTGGAAGCTACAGGCCTGTCAGTCTGACCTCAGTGTTGGGAAAAGTCATGGAACAGGTGATCTTGAGTGCTATCATGGAGCACATGCAAAAGAACCAGGTTATCAGACACAGTCAACAAGGTTTCATGAAAGGCAGGTCCTGCCAAACAACCCTGATCACCTTCTATGACAAAGTGACTCACCTACTGGACAAGGGAAAGGCTGTGGATGTGGTCTTCCTGGACTTCAGTAAAGCCTTTGACAGAGTTAAAGCTGTTTGGGGGGTGGTGGATCATGCAGATAGAGGTACAGCAAGATGGTACGTCATCAGGATATCAAACTAAAGATGCAGAGGTAAAGGAATTGGAAAGAACACAAATCTTCTTGCTGTGACATATAAAGACCTAACTGTTGGCCCTCAGGAAAACACTATCATTAGGAAAGGATACATTGTTAAGAATGATTTATTTCCATTTAGTCCTTTCATTTTCAGCTCAGAAATCTGGACCCAGACACCACAGAGAGAAAGAGGACATGGATGTCTGGATGGAATAAATTCACTAATTCCTGGGCTCCTATTTCATGACAACTTTTCATTTCACCGCCAGCCCAGGAGGGCTGCAAATTGATGCCAGAGGAAACTGTTTCTGTTTGCCACCTCTTGAAACCAATATAGAATGCTGATAATAAGAATCATCATTTGATGGTGCTGAGTATCTGTCAGCTATTTCCCTCCAAGGAAGAAGAGCAGATTGAGACATACTATGAATTTTATGCCATAGTCTCCACACTGATGTTTAGTGTGGCACAGACCACTGAGGGGACAGTCTGGTTGCTGATGATGCAATTTTGTCTTTCACCGTGAACTCCAGATGTGTAAGAGGATGACATTTTCCTTTCTTAGGCTCACTCCACTTCCTCTCATTCCTGATATGTTTCCAATCAGCTTTAAAAACTTCTGGAGTTCATCAAAAGACACCTGCCTCTGATGTATTCTCCAGGAGAAGAAATGCTCAGGTGGTTATATTGACATTTAAGAGAGGGAACAATCTCTCAGTACCCTACCCATGGTGCTTCAGTTCACATTTGAGCATTCCCAGGAGTGGATTGATACAGAAAAATGCGCTCATAGGAAACATTTTCATACAGGAGGGGTCAAAGCCTACTGCTGTAGCCCTCAGCCTTGGTGAGCAGTATGACCGAATGTGTTCTGCCTGGAGATGTAGAGGCTGAGAGGAAGATTATGTCTGGAAATTGTTCTGCACCAGAGGGAATGAATCATTCTGTATAAGTTTAAGACTTGGTAGATCTTTGTACTCAATTCCAGAGGATTATTTACCTCACCAGATCATTACAGACTTTCTTCAGAGTGACTTTAAAATATCTCTGGGGACATTGTTTTACTGTGTCTCCAGAGAGAATCCTTTTGGCTGACTGTTAAAAGGTTCTTGATACTACCCAGATATGGGAACTTTGCACGGATAAAACCAGTACTTCAGTCATTTTTTAAGAATCCAAGATATAAGCCCTGTAATAATTGTGTGATAGCTGCACTTTTTGTGCATATCAACATGTGCTATCAGTGCACGTGAGTCCTGTCGGCAGTTTGGCACTGCAGACATGAGCCCCTTTGTGCCCCTCTTCCAGTTCTAGCTAGGGTATGTATCCTTGAGGAGCAAAGATTAAGGAGAGAAAGGGATAGCTTAATATGAAAAAGATTTGTCCAATACCTAGGTAAATATCTTGAGATTTAAACCAGTCAAGCTCTATTTCTTTCCAGAAGCAATTTCTCTAAGTTGAAGTCAAGAATCTATTAATTAGAGGTTCAGCATAAAATTCTGAAATATTGATCAGACACCTTTTCTACAACTACAGTGAGCTGAAGTGGCTGGCATGAGTACTAAGCAAGGCCTGACTTCACATGTTGGTCAACATGGAGCTGACCTTCTTGTTTGATTCATAACCTTACCTCGTCTTTACTCAGCCACATAGATCAAAACTTCTTTTGACTATCCTTGGGGCAACAGATGAGTTAACTATGTGCTTCAAGTGAGAAATAAAGCATTGAAAAGGGTTTGGGACTTTTTCAGGCAGTGATAAAGCTACAAACATGGTGACTATCAGTAGAAATCTCATCTGGAATGACAAGATGGTCAGCTTTATGAATTAACCTATTCAACTGACGGACACTTCATACAACATCACTCTTTGAAAAGCCTACATGTGAGTGTCAAAAGGCTTTTGCAAGTCTCTTCTAAAACTGATCCAAAGACATTTCTGTAGAAGGCAACGAAATCTTCCAAAAGTCAATGTTTTCAGAGTCAAATTTTGTCCCATGGACCTATTAGACTACTGGAAGTCTTCCAGTGACTAAAACGCAAGCAAGCTACTTCAGAGTTAAATACTTTGATATGAATCAAAGCCTAAAAAACAGCGTTCCTACCTTGCTAAAGCATACTTACCAAGTCATTCCACAGGCTACTGGCACTGGATGACAAACAAAACAAAGGCAGATAAAGAATGCACTGGCTGTAATAAAATGGATCACTGACACTGGAAAAGCTTACAGACTTAGTAATATCTTTGCTCAGCTACTGAAAAACGGGAAAACACAAGCAGATAAGCCACTAGCAGTTAGTTAAGTTTTTTTCCTAGACGGAAGACCAAGGCTGGGTAAACAGCAACAGAAGGTTTACTCTTAAGGACCAATGGATTATGACCCCATCTCTCAATAGGATGTAACAGTGAAAAGATTATCAGGTGCACTAATGAAGTATGAAAGCCTACAGTGTATTTCTCTGGTCAGGAACTGGCATTCAGCATATACATCTGTTTCGTTAGTCTCAATATTAATTTTGGCCAGTACTGGTGCAATAACAATTCATGCAGGTTTAATAGACACACCTCATTATTTTTGCATTGTGAGCTGTCATGAAGTGGAACTGCTTCCGAGAAACTTCAGGCTTCAGCTTGTAAAGAACCACAGGCTCATAATAATGACCCATCGCAGGGCTTGGGTTTAGGTCTGCTCTTCTTAGTTCTTCACAATTTACTTTCTCAATTCTTGCTTTCAAGTATAAGTCAAATGCAGGTGATGGGCACAGGGGTCAAGTGCACTGCTTTGCTAAATAATTCAGGTTAACAATGATGTTCATTAGCATAGGACTAGTCATTCAGCACTTTTGGAAGGAAAAAATGAGAAGAAGAAATATAAGGCTGAATTCTCAACCTTAATTTCCCACCCCTGTTCCCGAAAGAGCTGCTTGAGCACCCAATCTGCTAAGGGTGGACTAGCTGTTTGCAAACAAATGTTAGTAATGTTTGTTTCTGAGTTTCTGAAAGATACTGCAGGCACACCAGCTGACCCTCAAGACTGCTTTGCTTGGGAAAGTCCTATACATTGTAGGTGTTGAAGGATAGCTTTAATCTGAAGAGTCTTTACAGGAGCTACATGTTTTCCTCAGGGTATCTTAAGTAACAATCCAGTATGGTTTCATTAGGACTCCTACATAAGAAAACAGAACAAGAGAAGGAGATTCCAGAGGAAGTCTTTCCAAGTAAACGTGTAATGGTAAAATGACTGTACATTTCTCTAATTGATTGTATGACCATCATGATTGGACCTGTTGAAACAGGTCAAGACAAAGGTCACAAAAATTATTAAAGGTCTGGCACATATCCACTGTGAAGAGAAGCTGAGACATTGGGAATTGTGCATCTTGGACAAGACTCTGAGGAGACCCTATTGTGGCCTTTCAGTACTTAAAGAGGGCTTATGAATGGGGAAAAAACTTTTTAGCAGGGCTTGTGGAAACAGGACAAGATGTAATGTTTTTAAATTAAAACAAGAAAAGTTTAGATATTAGGAAGAAATTTTTCCCACTGAGGGTGGTAAAACTCTGGCACAGGTTGCCCAGAGAGGTGGTAGATGCCCCATCCCTGGGAACATTTCAGGTAAGGTTGGATGGGTGTCTGAGAAACCTGATCAAGTTGGAGATGTCCCACCTCACTGCAGGGGAGTTGGACTAGATGGTCTTCACGGCTCCTTCCAATCCAAACCTTTCAATGATTCTATGATGCTAAAAAACCAAAGTACAATGGTGTATTAAAAAGACCTGGATCAATATGACACTGTTTGAGGCAGTTAATTTCTGCTGAATGCATCTGTCACATATAAAAGAGAAATCCTGAACATAGATTAGATAGAGCTACCCAGAGACTGAGTTTTTATCTTAACACCCAAGGAGGTGTTTTTCAGACACTTTTACGCAAGCAACATTTTGACTTGCAAGCAACTTGGTAAGTTTGTGAAGTGGCACAGGATGAATCCAAATGACATCATGGATATATGGCTGAAAGTTGATGCCAGCAACATGTCTTCTCAGATTTTATTTCCTAGGTTATCTGAGGGCAATGCCCCAGTGTTCTTTCCTTTGCTGTTACAGACATTTATCAATTGTGGTCAAAAATCATTGGGATAAGGAGGCTGTTTCCCTCCTGGATGTCCAAAAAATCCTCATTTTGTTACTGAAAGGTTAAATACTTTAATTCATTTGACTGCCTGTATGAATATAATTGTTCACTGTATGTGTGCGTATACAGAATATCTGGAAGGATATATGGAAGCATGCAATATAATATACAGTAGGACCCAGGGGAGTGAAAGAAAACTGCCAGAAATTAAAAACATGTTCACTTGAATAATTTTCTACTAAAACTACTTAAATAATTTTCTACTAAAACTACTTATGAAGTTAAGTCCTCATTCAATCAATACATTACTTGACTTCACGTTAAATGATGACACCTTTTTTTCCATGTGGTGCTAAGTCTAATTAAAAGGAATTAATCATGAGAGTGACAAATATTAAGTTAACTGCAGAATTACTTAATTTGGCATTTGTTAGATAACTCAGACATGGCAAGAGTTTTAAGCAAACTGGCAAATTCAGCGGAAGTAATGTCTTGGCTTCAAAATTCTTTCTTAAAATTAAGTCATTTGTTACTAGGGGCATTCTTTTCTTTTTCTCAAATAGCTTCTTTTTCTGTACTTTCTGTTATAAAGGAATTGTATAATAATGAGTAATAAAATCTGTCATTCTTGTGAGTAATGCATTGTAATTAGAAGAAGTAAAAGTAAAGTAAGTACAATGGTGTGTGGTGTGCAGGGCTGGGGGTGTATTGTTGCATTCAAAGGTTTTTATATTAATAACAACGCTCAGCTTTGAACTTGTGAAGGTACTGCTTCAATTAGCATCAAAAGATGCAGAGGTTTATCTGTACTCTCAATTCCACATGCTGCCACAGCTGTATGAATCTTTCACACAGGGAGCGTCGCAATGAACCCAAATCTCCCATCACTAACACTGCAAACATGAGAGCTTTGTGAAGAAAACGCTATCAGCTGCTAAACCTCTGACTGCCTTTGTATTCCAGACGCTAGATGGCTGAGTTCCTCTCTCAAACGTTCATGTATGCTGGGTCACACTCTGCAACAGGCACCAGTGGGATTTGCTGTTTCCCTCTTCAGGACTGGCAGTTCCCTGGAATCAACCTTGCTGCTCCTATTGTGCTTCTTTTGCTGCAGAAGCCCATGAAGATAACAGCTCATTGGTCTGGAGAGATTTTGTTTGAAATATTTCAGGTCCCATGAACTTTGATCAAACCCAAGGATATATTTCAAGGAGTGGCAAACAGTGTGTCTTAATAGAATCATAGAATCATAGATTCACCAGGTTGGAAGAGACCCACCGGATCAGCGAGTCCAATCATTCCCATCAAACACTAAACCATGCCCCTTAGCACCTCGTGCACCCCTGCCTTAAACACCTCCAGGGAAGGTGACCCAACCACCTCCCTGGGCACCCTGTTCCAGTGCCCAATGACCCTTTCTGTGAAGAATTTTTTCCTAATGTCCAGCCCAAATCTCCCCTGGCAGAGCTTGAGGCTATTCCCTCTCGTCCTGTCCCCTGTCACTTGGGAGAAGAGGCCAGCACCCTCCTCTCCACAACCTCCTTTCAGGTAGTCGTAGAGAGCAATGAGGTCTCCCCTCAGCCTCCTCTTCTCCAGGCTAAACAACCCCAGCTCTCTCAGCCGCTCCTCGTAAGACCTGCTCTCCAGCCCCCTCACCAGCTTTGTTGCTCTTCTTTGGACTCGCTCCAGAGCCTCAACATCCTTCTTGTGGTGAGGGGCCCAGAACTGAACACAGGATTCGAGGAGCAGTCTCACCAGTGCTGAGTACAGAGGGAGAAGAACCTCCCTGGACCTGCTGGTCACGCCGTTTCTGATCCAAGCCAAGATGCCATTGGCCTTCTTGGCCACCTGGGCACACTGCTGGCTCATGTTCAGTCGCTGTCAACCAACACCCCCAGGTCCCTCTCCTCCAGGCAGCTTTCTAGACAGACTTCTCCTAGTCTGTAGCACTGCATAGGGTTGTTGTGCCCCAAGTGCAGGACCCGGCATTTGGTCTTGTTAAACCTCATGCCATTGGTCTCAGCCCATGGTCCAGCCTGCTCAGATCCCTTTGCAGAGCCTCCCGACCCTCCAGCAGATCAACACTTCCACCCAGCTTAGTGTCGTCCGCAAACTTGCTAAGGGTGCACTCGATGCCTTCATCCAGATCATTGATGAAGACATTGAACAGGGCTGGACCCAGCACTGAGCCCTGGGGAACCCCACTTGTCACTGGCCTCCAGCTGGATTTCACACCATTTCCCACCACTCTCTGGGCCCGGCCATCCAACCAGTTTTCCACCCAGGAGAGTGTGCGCCTGTCCAGCCCAGAGGCTGACAGTTTCCGAAGCAGAATGCTGTGAGAAACTGTGTCAAAGGATTTACTCAAGTCCAGGAAGATACATCCACAGCCTTTCCCTCATCCAGCAGCCGAGTCACTTCGTCATAGAAGGCGATCAGGTTAGTCTGGCAAGACCTGCCTTTTGTGAACCCATGTTGACTGGGCCTGATCACCCAGTTCTCTTGCATGTGCTTCATGATAGCACTCAAGATCACCTGCTCCATGACTTTCCCTGGCACTGAGGTCAGACTGACAGGCCTGTAGTTCCCTGGGTCCTCCCTGCAACCCTTCCTGTAGATGGGCACAACATCAGCCAGCCTCCAGTCCAGTGGGACTTCCCCAGTCTTCCAGGACTGTTGGAAGATGATGGAAAGGGGTTTGGCCATCATATCCGCCAGCTCCTTCAATACCCTTGGATGAATCCCATCCGACCCCATAGACTTGTGAGTGTCTAGTCGGGCTAGCAAGACTCTGACCACCTCCTCTTGGATCACAGGAGCCTCATTATGCTCCTCTAGCTCCTGGGTTTGTACACAGACGGAACGACTTTCTTTACAATTAAAGACTGAGGCAAAGAAGGCATTAAGTACCTCAGCCTTTTCCTCATCCCCTGGCACTGTTGTTCCTTCTGTGTCCAATAGGGACTGTATGGTCTCCCTAGCCCTCCTTTTATTATTTATATATTTATAGAAGGATTTTTTGTTATCTTTCACAGACTTGGCCAATCTGATTTCTAGCTGAGCCTTAGCCCTTCTGATTTTTTCTCTACACAATCTCACTTCCCTCCTGTAGTCCACCCAAGAGGCCTGTCCCCTCTTCCAGAGCCCATAAATGTTTCTCTTCTTCTTGTTTCTTCTTCTTCTGAGCCATGGACACTTTCTTTTACATTACGTGAGTCTTTGGCTGGGTTTATCCAGACTCAGGCATTTTAGCTCTTGTACCTTCTCTGGCTCTGAAGCAGATGGCTATGATGGGGCTGCCTCAGAGCTGGGAATTTTGGAAGATGGATATTTCCCAGCCTTGGGCAGTGAGTTGGAGGATCTGTCCCAGAGCTGGGTGTGCTGGGAGACACCTGCAGCTGCTCACTTAAATTAGCATTCTCATTAACTAGCATTTAATGGGCTTGCTAATTGCTAGCTAGTAATGAAATGCACAAGAGTGTCAAGTTTGTTGAGCAGCTTCTGGGATTTTGGAACTTCCAGTTCCACGGAAATGTAGATGCTTTTGCTTTCTTCCACATTTAAACGAAGAACATCTCTTTCAAATAGACCAATAAATACTAAATCCTTATTTTCAACTGACTGTCCTGTTTATTCCTGCCTTAGAAATTCCAGGGAACATTGCATCTGCCACCTCCACCTTTAAATTATCCTGAAACGTAATCCTGTCTGACTTTAGGGCTAAATTCAACTAACTTCAATTTCCAGGTTTTTGATTCAGGAATACTTCTGTTTTACAAGACTCAAACCTACCAAAGTTGCCCTTCTTAATGTAGTGCAGTGATAGGACAAGGAGTAATGGCTTCAAGCTAAAAGAGGGGAAATTCAGATTAGACATGAAGAAATATTTTACTGTGAGTGTGGTGAGGCACAGGCTGCTCAGAGAAGTCATGGATGCCTGACCCCTGGAGGTTTTCAAGGCCAGGTTGGATGGGGCTTTGAGCAACCTGATGCAGTGGGAGTTGCCCCTCCCAAAGGAAGAGGGTTGGAACTGGATGACATTTAAGGTCTCCTCCAACCCAAACCATTCTATGACTTTTCTAAGAATTTGGGGTATATCTGTCTGAATGATTTCTAAGACCTATTCAGCTTCCTAACCATTTCATTTTCCCTGATGTTTCAGCTAGCTGTCTTCAGTGTATTTTTGCTACTCATTGTGGTGTTTTATACCTTTGTAACTTGTCCTCTTTACTATCTGTCCCAGAATCATTCTTACATTGTATGCCGGCTTTCACTAAACAAATAAATCAACAAAAAGTAGCATTTATATATCAGTGATAAAAACCATTAAATTATGTTTGCTGAAAATCTATTTTTAGGTTCATTGCAGCAAAAAATGCAATTCACTGAAAATCCTTCCCTCCACATTGGAAATAACATTTTACATACTGAGACAGTTTTTAATTTATGTAGGACGTGTCTTTTTGTTTCTTTATATGGGAGCAGCTTCAAGGCAGAAGGAACATGGTTACAATCTAGTGAAACCAAAGTAGGTTATATCATCGTGACATTCTTTATCAACCAGACATGAAACCTCCTCAAAAAAATAACAGTTTTCTTTGACAAGACCTACTTTCCAGGGAACAATGTCATCTAGTGCTGTAGTGATATTTTTAACTTGGATTTTTTTTTGATTAACTTCAGAGTTAACAGTAATTTTGTTTGCTAAGGATCAGTCTTTACAGCACAGCATTTAACTCCAGTGACCACAAGCATTCTAGTCCTTTCAGAGGTCTCTAGTTTTCCAAGATGTGTTAAAATTAAGGCAATCTATCCCAGAACAGTTTCCAACACTCAGTAGATTTTCTAAGAAGCTGAAGTATCAACTTGCATGCAGCAGTAGTTGTCAAGCATTTCATTGCAACATCTGTGGTCTCAGTAGAATGGACAGCGGGATTTAGGGCGCCCTCAGCAAATTTGCCAAAGACACCAAGTTGTGTAGTGCTGTCAACATGCTGGAGGGAAGAAAAGCCATCCAGAGGGATCTTGATAGGCTTGAGAGGTTGATGTGAACCTCATGGAGTTCAACAGGGCCAAGTGTAAGGCCCTACACCTGAGTGAGAGCAATTCTAAGCACAAATACAGGCTGGACAGAGAATGGATTGAGAGCAGCCCCAAAGAGAAGGACTTGGGGGTGCTGGTGGATGAGAAGTTCAACATGAGTTGGCAATGTGTGCTTGCAGCCCAGAAAACTAGCCATATCCTAGGCTGCATCAGAAGAATTGTGACAAGCAAGGCAAGGGAGAGGATTCTGCCCACCTACGCTGCTTTCATGAGATCTCACTTGGAGTCTTGTGATGATTTTAGGAGCACAGGAAGGACATGATTCCATTGGGGCAATTTTAGAGGAGGCCACGATGATGATCAGAGAGCTGGAGCACCTCCCATGTGAGGACAGGCTGAGAGTGTTGGCCTCATTTAGCAAAGAGAAGGCTGTGGGAGGATCTTAGAGCAGCTTTCCAGTACTTAAAGGGTGCCTCCAGGAAAGCGGTGGAGGGCCTTTTTATCAGGGACTGCAGTGATTAGATTAGGGGCAAAGTTTTTAAGCTGAAAAAGAGGAGATGTAGATTAAATATTAGGAAGAAACTTTTTCCTGTGAGGGTGGTGAGGCACTGGAGAAGTCATGGATGCCCCATTCCTGAACGCGTTCAAAGCCAGGATGAATAATCACAGAATCACAGAATCACCAGGTTGGAAGAAACCCACCAGATCATCGAGTCCAACCATTCCTATCAAACACTAAACCATATCCCTCAGCACCTCGTCCACCCGTGCCTTAAACATCTCCAGGGAAGGTGACTCAACCACCTCCCTGGGCAGCCTGTTCCAGTGACCAATGACCCTTTCTGTAAAGAATTTTTTCCTAACGTCCAGCCTAAACCTCCCCTGGTGGAGCTTGAGGCCATTCCCTCTTGTCCTGTCCCCTGTCACTTGGGAGAAGAGGCCAGCACCCTCCTCTCCACAACCTCCTTTCAGGTAGTTATAGAGAGCAATGAGGTCTCCCATCAGCCTCCTCTTCTCCAGGCTAAACAATGCCCCGGTCAAATTGATCTAGTAGAAGGTTTCCCTGCCCATGGCAGTGAAGTTGGAACAGCTGGATGATCTTTAAGGTCTCTAACAACCCAAACAATTCTATGACTCTGTGATTTTTTGAGATGTTTATAGGTCAGCTTAGATCTATTGGGATATTTACTATCATGATGGGACACGTTAATATGGGTGCATTGGGAGTTTTGCAAAACTCACTGTGTGCACAGATGATATATTTTGGCTGTAGGCCTGAGGATCACAAACAATGGGAGACTTTTGCTGTATTACTTTGCTGTGTTATAGCCCTTCTTCATCTACATAGAGGAATTTATGGCTGCATTTTGTCAGACCGAGTGTGTGTCCAGGTATTATTCTGTCTCAGACCCACACATCATGGCTAGTAAAATGTAAAAGTTAAAAATATGCTGTTATTTCCATGATGTGCTCTCTGTAGAGGGTGAAGAAATGCTGCAGCAAGAATACTTGGAAGGACTCTGCAAAATCCAAAGAGCACAGTTATTTTCTGCTCCAGCATGCCCAGGATCCAGAAGACCGAGTGAAGCTTTACTCTTGTGCCCCCTTCCACCTCTGTTGCTTTGGCATGTGCAGAGAGAGATGAAATGTTCTTATTGGCACACTGGACCTCTGAATTCCTTAATTTGTTTGCCCTTTCTGCAGCAGTACCTCCACTTGGTAAATAATCTGGGAAGGGGAGAAATGAAAGGAGTGAGGTAAAGCAAAGTTATTATGAACCTGTTGCAATGTATGAAGGAACTAAAATGTGAGATGGGAGAAGAAAAAGAATGTTCCAGGGGTATATTTTGTGGGTGTCAGGTTGAATAAGTCACAAATAATCTGTTATCTTAAGAGCTACCAGACACTGATTCAAACAGAAACTTAAAAAAACAGCTCTCCAGGTATTATAGGCAGCAGCTTTTGGTGTTTTACTGCATCTGTAGTACTGAAAATTGAGTTGAGCCCATGCATTGGCAGTGAATTTGCTGCTAGACATTTAATATTTTGTTTTATTTATATTATTATTGGACTTCAGAGTTCTCTGTTCTGACTATGCTAGCATAGACTGGCTTGGACAGATTTACGTAAGAATGTTGCCGCTAAACATGAGGCCTAGGAAGGCCACATTAACACATACCAGCTTGTGGTGAACATCTACACTCTTTACACATAGATAAATATGGATTTAGTCCAAGATCTGAAGAGAAATCTTTCAATACTTAAAGGAGGCTGATAAGAAAGATGGGGAAAAAATTTTTAGCAGGGCTTGTAGCAACAGTACAACGGCTAGTGGTTTTAAACTAAAAGAGGAGAGGTTTAGACTAGACATTAGGAAGAAGACCTGATCTAGTTGAAGACATCCCTGCTCACTGCAGGGGTGTTGGATTAGAGGACCTTCAAGGTCCCTTCCAAGCCAAACCATTCTATGATTCTATGACTGGATTTTTAGCCTGGAGAAGAGGAGGCTGAGGGGGGACCTCATTGCTCTCTATAACTACCTGAAAGGAGGTTGTAGAGAGGAGGGTGCTGGCCTCTTCTCCCAAGTGACAGGGGACAGGACAAGAGGGAATGGCCTCAAGCTCCACCAGGGGAGGTTTAGGCTGGACATTAGGAAAAAAATCTTCACAGAAAGGGTCATTGGGCACTGGAACAGGCTGCCCAGGGAGGTGGTTGAGTCACCTTCCCTGGAGGTGTTTAAGGCACAGGTGGACGAGGTGCTAAGGGGCATGGTTTAGTGTTTGATAGGAATGGTTGGACTCGATGATCCGGTGGGTCTCTTCCAACCTGGTTATTCTATGATTCTATGACTGCATGTTGCAGGAGTCTGTATTGTTCCTTATGAGCCCTATTTTACACTTCTCACTTTATGCCTACCACTGGCTATTTCCATGACATTTTCTTCTCTAATGACACCATTTTCTACTTTGGTGACAGATTTCCAGCCATCAGCAAAAGTTTCTACTAAGTATGCATGTCAACACAGACACAGACATAAATCAGATTTAACCTCAAGCTTTTAAATGTAGTCCTTTCTCCACTCCCCTCAGTATTTGGCCAGGGCTGAACTTCATTTTCACTTGCTCAGGAGCTCAGAGCTGGGTATGTTCCCATACCTTATGCACTAACACCTAACACTAAAGACTTTGGTTGTTTAGGAAAACCCTTGCTCAAGTTTGGGAACATGATTTGACAACCTGAAGTAAGATGTAGAGGGATTGTGGCATTCATAGTCCCGAGGTCCTTTTCATTGAATGTAGAATTATTGAACCCTGAAGCAGGGAAAACAGAACAGATGGGTTTATTTTCAGATCTATAATGCCATGGTTCATACTGCATATTTCATCTAGGTCTCCGGGGTGGTTATATTTGCTAATAAAATGTAGGTTTGGGTGGATGAAGAATAGCTTGTACACTTGCTAGCACAAAGGAAGATTATTCTTTTTGACTGTGGTAGGTACCACAAGACGCCACGGGTCTACCCTGCAGCAAGAAAGACATTTGGGAAAAAGCTTCCTAATGCTGTGAAATGGTGAAATAGTTTCCCCAGGAACTGCAGGCTCAGTCATTGAAAGCCTTTGAGAGCTGGTTAGACTGACATCTTTCAGGAATGAGGAAGGCCATGTGAACAAGCAAGAAGAGATAAGTAGCTTCATAATTTTTTACTTTCAGTTTTAGCCCGCCTTCATATGAAAACTGATCTGCAAAATAGACTTGCATCTCTGTTGTCATATATTAGGGCTGAACAAAGAGATTAGATCATCACCAATTAAATCCTTCAAGGTTAAGTTGAATGTGTAAGGTGCCGTTGAGTACAAAAAGGTTTTGAGTTTTCTATAGTTTTGTAACACACGAGAGGCACAAATTTTGTTTTCTGTTTTGCAGTACAACACAGAGGTAACACTTTTGGATATAAAAACCTTCTACCCAAGTTAGGGGAAGAAAAAATTTCTTCCCCTCCAAAATAAGTACTTTCAGGCTCGTGAAGACCAAACAACTCCATCCACAGACAGTCCTCAAGAATCCATTTTCCATTAATGAATCCTGTTCTTGGCTATATTCAAATAAATTTTAATATGCAAACAAACCCCTTCCCACCTTCTCAGATGAGATTCTGACATTACCTAGTTCGTCTGTGAAATGTGGATATGTTTTTCTCCCTCGCGTGGTGTATGTATAGCGAGTACTCTGCTTAGAAAGGAAGCAGAAATAGAGGTGTGCATGCATGCCTGTAAATCTACTTTTAGAAGGCAGAAATCCCAGTTCTTTTAAGCACCTCCAAGTCCACTCCATAAATCTCTGCTGGGAATTTTATCTCCTCAGAACACAACTTTTGAAATTATGCATGTATTGAGGAACTTGCTGAAAATGTGGGGCAACCCAGCATTATTTTAAAATGTCTTCTTCGTACCTTACTGACTTGCCATCATATTTTCTGCAGCTTTCACATCATGCTAGCTGACCAGACATTTATTAAGGACTGTGTGGAGAATACTGAAAAGAACCTCTAACCACTCTGAATATAGATGCTTGAGGAAGCAATAGGCTTGTGGATCATTTCAGAAGGGGGATACTTCATCAGAGTGTGTATAAAACATAAACTCCATTCAGATCCTGTGTCTCCTTTTCTGATAAACACATATTGCAACACAGATATTAACACCCTTAAAGTGAAAGCTGTGTGGAAAATGGATTTTTTATTTTTCTTGATGTTTGCAAAATTTTTGGGGAAAAAAAGCCAGCCCAATAGCATATTTTAGAGAAAGTCTGATCAAACAATGGTTTTCTCTGGTAAACTGAAAAGTAGGTAATGATTTCACTCAAAAGGAATGTTCCACTTCAGTGATCAGATTTTGATTGCTGTTAAAAAATACTTCTGATGGAAAAATATCATTTCCAATCAGAAAATCAGAATATTTTAATTTTAAATGACATGCCTTATCTCTTACAGATTTTGTACTTTCTGTTAAGATTTTTTTGTTCATCTGTCTGGGACCAAATAATTTGTGAGACTAACGCAAATTCAGGAATAATAGTGAATTTATCAAGCAGGCACTTTTCATTTGTTCTCAGCACAACTATTTAGTCTTAACGGAATCTTTTAGTGGGAAGAGTGCCCCTGGGCTGCATCCTTACACTAAGTGCTCTTTAGAGCTGTGACCTCCACATCAATCTGTCTGGTATATCGTATTGGGACTTTAGGATATTCTATGTTAGAAATAAAAAGAAGAAAAAAAGTCTCTACTAATTGCCATTAAAGTATGCCTTAGTTAAATTTCTTAAGATGTTAAATTGAACTGTAGAATGAATATCTATACTCTGCCCTTAGTTAGCTGGTGAATGAGAAGATCAACATGAGCTGGAAATGTAGGCATGAAACCCAGAAAGCCAACCATATCCTGGGCTGCATCAGAAGTGGGACCAACAGAATGAGGGAAGTGATTCTGCTCTTCTACTTTGCTTCCGTGAAACATCACCTGGAGCCATGTGTTCAGTTCTGAAGTCCTCAGCACAGGAAAGACATAGATCTATTAGAACAGGTCCAGAGGAGGGACACAACAATAATCACAGAACTGGAGCATCTCCTCTATAAGGACAGGCTGATAGAGTTCATGGAATCAGAGAATCATAGAATAGTTAGGGGTGAAAGAGACCTTAAAGATCATCTAATTCCAAACCCTCTGCCATGGACAGGGACATCCTACTATATCAGGCTGCCCAAAGCTCCATACAGCCTGGATTTGAATACCTCCAGGGACGGGGCATCCAGAACCACCCCGGGCAACCTGTTCCAGCGTTTCACCACTCTCATGGTGAAGAAACGCTTCCTTATATCAAGCCTAAATCTGCCCCTCTCCAGTTTATACCTTTTCCCCGTAGTCCTGTCACTCCAAGCTTTTGTGAATTGTCCCTCTCCAACTTTCTTGTAGGCTCCTTTCAGGTACTGGAAGGTCTCTATAAGGTCTCCTTGGAGCCTTTTCTTCTCCAGGCTGAACAAGCCAAATTCTCTCAGCCTGTCCTCATATGGAAGGTTCTCTAGGCCTCTGAACATCTTTGTAACCCATCTCTGTACCTGTTCCAACAGTTCCGTATCCTTCTTCTGTTGGGGATTCCAGAACTGGACACAGTACTCCAGATGAGATCTCACAAAAGAGGAATAGAGGGACAGAATCACTTCCCTTGACCTACTGGCCACGTTTCTTTTGGTGCAGCCCAGGATATGGTTGGCCTTCTGGGCTGCAAGCACACATTGCCAGCTCATGTCGAGCTTCTCATTGAGCAGCACCCGCAAGTCCTTCTCCACAGGGCAGCTCTCCACCATGTCATCCCCCATCGTGTACTGAAAATGGGGATTGCCCCAACCCAGGTGTAGGACCTTGCCCTTGGCTTTGTTGAACCTCCTGAAGTTCTCAGAGGCCCGTTCTTCAGCCTGTCCAGGTCATCCAGAGGGACCAGTGTGGCAACAACACCACTCAGATGCCACTGTGGCAACTACGCCACTCAGCTTGGTGTCATCTGCAAAGTTGCTGAGGGTGCACTCAATCTCACTGTCAATATCGTTGATGAATAACATATTAAACAGCAATGGTCCCAGTACAGACCCCTGAGGGACACCACTAGTCATGGATCTCCATCTGGAGAGCCATTGACCAGTACTCTTTAAACGCGACCATCCAAACAGTTTGTTATCCACCATGTCATCTACCCATCAAATCTATATCTCCCCAATTTAGAGAGCAGGATGTTGTGGGGGACCGTGTCAAAGGCTTTATGGAAGTCTAGATAGATCACATCCGTTGGTTTGCCTATGTCCACTGCTGTGGTTTCCCCATCATGGAAAGCCACTAAGTTGGTCACACAGGATTTGCCCCTGGTGAAGTCGTGCTGGCTGCCATTAATCACCTCCATGCCCTCCGTGTGCTTTAGCAGAGCTTCTAGGAGGATCTGTTCCATGATCTTTCCAGGCACAGAGGTGAGGGTGACAGGTCGGTAGTTCCCAGGGTTGTCTTTTCCACCCTTTTTAAAAATAGGCACAGCATTTCCCTTCTTCCAGTCAGGGACTTCTCCAGGGACTCTCTTCCAGGGACTTCTCCTTTTCAAATATCATGGGGAGTTGCTTGGCAACCACATCTGCCAGTTCCCTCAGGACTCTGGGATGCATCTCATCAAGTCCCATAGACTTATAAATATTCAGGTTCCTCAGGTGATCACAAACTTGATCCTTCTCTACAGTGGGAGGGGCTTTAGCCCTGGTCACCATCTTGCTGTCCCATGACCCAGGAGAGATAAGGAGAGCAGTTATCAGTGAAGACTGAGGCAAAAAAAATGTTAAGTAACCCAGCCTTCTCCTTGGCTGTTGATACGAGGTCACCATTCCCAACCATCAGTAGGGATACGTTCTCTTTAACATTCCTCTTTTGATTGATGTACCTGTAGAAGCCCTTCTGGTTAGTCTTTACTTCCCTTGCCAAGTTCAGCTCCAGTTGTGCCTTGGCCTTCCTGACTTCATCCCTACACAGCCGGGCAGAGTTGGGGTTGGTCGGCCTGAAGAAGACAAAGCTCTGGGGAGACCTTAGAACAGTCTTCCAGTATTTAAAAGGGGCTACAGGAAAGCTGGGAAGGGACTCTTTGTCTGGGAGTGCAGAGATAGGATAAAGGAGAATGGTTTTAAGTTGAAAGAGGGGAGATTTAGATGAGATATTAGGAAGAAATTTTTTCCTGTGAGGGTAGAGAGACATTGGCACAGTTTACTCAGAGAAGTCACAGATGCCTCATCCCTGAATGTGTCCAAGGCCAAGTTGGATGATGCATTGAGCACCCTGACCCAGTGGAAGGTGTCCCTGCCCATGGCAGGGGGTTGGAAACTGGATGGTCTTTAAGGTCCCTGCTAACCCAGCCCATTCTGTGATTCTATGATTCTATAAACCACAGGGGGGAGATATGGAAACATAGCTAGGACTGTGTTTTGTGCTTAGAAGATGTCTCAAGGATAATGTATACTCAAACCATAGTCCAAAGGTACACTATGGCTCCTGAAGGTCTCTCTGACTCAGATTTAAGCCAGGAGGTTCAATTCATGGTAGCAGGAAGGCTACCTTGTCATGAACTCCAGCATTAGGACCCTGAATAAACAGTCTCTACTCCCATTTGCTGCAGCTAAAATCTGCAGTGAAACCTAGTTCTTGCAGCTGCTTGTCTTTCATACATTGACTTTCTATTTAAACGTGTCCTTAGCTCTATCTGAATCAAATGAGGTAATGCCAAATAAAGGTTATTTGGATTTTCTCCTAAATGCAAATCATCTTCTATTTCGGTTTTAATAAAGACCCTGTAATCTGAATTAGAGGCTGATTGAATTAAACCCTCATAACAAGCAGAAAGGGCACATCAAGTTGAAGAAACAGCTTTCAAATTGCCTTGCTGAAACCCTTGGAGCTCTCTTTTTTTCAACCCCACGAAAAAAATATGCCCATGAGAGAAATAATGACTATTGCTCTTTCTTGCTAGATTTGTAGGACCTCTTCTGGACAAAGAGGACTTCTCCAGAAGCAGACTGTCTCCCGTGATTTTAGTGTCCGCAAATGTGTCTGGACTTTAACAGGTCAGCTTATATCACCTGATTTCTGTCCTGGAAAAGGGAAGGAAGTCAGTCATGGCAATTATTTGCTGGCACCTGCCTGGCATGAGCTTTGATTGCTGAACATCTGTAAGTGAAGGTAGTGGTGAAGATGTCTCCAGATCACTAATTCCTAGGAGAAGAGGTACATTGAAAACACTCTTCAGCTGTCTACATGAAATCATCCAACTAGATGGTGTTTATCATGTGTTGATAATCTGAATTCCCTCTTCAGTTAGCAGAAAGGTGTGGCTCTGTGGGGTGATCAACACTTCCCTAGCTATGAAGTCTATTTGCATGTTCTAGGTGCCAGTCCTCTCCCATCAAAAGCAATAGCTCACTGGTTAAAGCACCCACGGGACCTTTGTTGCCCGAAATGGAGGAGTTGCTAGATTTTTGGTTATTTCCAGAAAAAACTTAGACTTAGACCCCCCTTATCACTCACAAGAACTTGTCCATCTTGAATGGGCTAATTCATGCCATGACTTTAATTTCTTTGTGCCTCGGGATTCCCAACAACTAGATAAGGGAGTGGTTCTTGGGAAGGTACGTGATGCTCATTACAGACTCACTAGCCTGTGGGGGAAAAGATATCTAGAAGAGGATAGGACTTGGGTGAAGTAGGCAGATAGGAAAGACCTAGTACCAAAGCTGAAGATGGGTCTTGAACTGCAATCAGCCAAGATATGCCTCCTTTTTTTTCAGGAGTGTTATGACCAATAAATCCTGAAAGCTTCTCATTCGGTAATGAACTCTTATTTGGCTTTATGGCTGTGTGTACTACAGTTCAGTATCTGGGCTCAACTGACTGTGGCAGATAATAGAAAAGAAGATGCATAGGTGCAGATGGTCATGTTAGGCATTTGCATGTCCTTAGTTTTATAGCCGGCTATCAAACAGACAACAATGGTGGGACATTGCAGGCATTACCCTCTGGTCAAGAGTTTCAAGTACTTCAGACTTGGCAGTAGTTTATGACATCCAGCTGGAACTTCTCAGGCCAGGGAGGGTTTCACTCCAGTCCTGCCTTAGTTTGAGTCCAGCCTATACAGCAAAATGGTCTGGTGTTGTGAAATAAATGGGGAGTGTGGACACTTTTCTGTCTTTAGGAAGGACCATGACTTCTCTGTTTTCTTGGTTCTTTGTATCAGTCATACTCTTGGACAGAAGAAACTCAAGTAATTGCAATTAGTAAATTACAGACAGTTGGGTTGGGAATCACTAAGTTGGAAAAGACTTCCAGGATCATCAAGTCCAACCTCATCTCACCTTAGAGAACTCTACCTGATTTGGTTAAATTCAGTTCCCTTTATAATAGAATTCTCAAAACATAGAATGATTTGGGCTGGAAGGGACCATCAAAGGTCATCCAGTCCAATCCTCCTGCAATAAGCAGGGACACCTTCCACCAGATCAGGATGCTCAGAGCTCTGTCCAACCTGGCCTTGAATGTTCCCAGGGGTGGCAGGAAAGGGGCATCTATAATGTCTCTGTGAAACCTCTTCCAGAGTTTTAATACCCTTATCATAATCATCTTCCTTATAGCTAGTCTGAATCTCCTGTTTTTTAGTTTAAAACAATCTCTATCACTGCAGACCCTGCTAAAAAGTTCATGGCTTTCTTCCCAGCTCCCTTAAGTTCTGAAAGGCTGCAATAAGGTCTCCCCAGAGCTTTCTCTTCTCCAGGCTAAACAAATCCAGCACTCTTAGCCTTTCCACACAGGACAGGTGTTCCAGCCCTCTGAAGGAATCAGATCAGAGAAATTTTGAGGGTGTGATTCCTGTAACCTACATCAGGTACCTGCTGCAGGAAATGATAAATTCTGCCCTTAGCACCATGGCATCTCTCCCCACCAGTAACTGAGCAAGGAGCTGACAATGACTAACACAGGTGGAAATCCACTTTGGGTAAGAGCAGAGCTGAGATTGCTCTGCTTGGAGTTATCTTAGAATTGGGGATATGGGAGAGTATGGTCCAGAATTACTCAAGAGTGGTGTACCTGAGTTAGCTTGGTCAAGGATGCGTTCATCCTATGGCTACTGCTTTAGGAGAGCTCAAATGTCTCAAAGAGCTCTATCTCAGAGGCCAGCTAATGGAACTACAAACTGGGAAGGTGAGTCTACAGTCTTGTACTGCGCCGGATGCATTTACCAGCCAGGTCTCCAGACCTGGGCTCTCGTCCTCCAGACGAGAGGTCTGTTTCACCACTAGGGTTTAACCAAATTAACCTGTGGGATTCCTGTTGCATTAGTGCCTTTCTAAATGCACCAGTGAAAGTGTTAACCGATGGAAAAGATATCTCCCATTGTAATGCAGGCAGCTGGCATGCTGGGAATCATAGAGTCATAGAATGGGCACTTCTAGGGAGGGGTCATCCATGTCCCTGGGCAACCTGGGCCAGTGCCTCACCATCCTCATCATGAAGAATTTCTTCCTAATGTCTAATCAAAGTCTTCCCCCTTCTGATTTAAAAACATTCCCCTTTGTCCTATCATTACAGGTCCTTGAAACCCCCCCACTCCCCACCTCCAGCTTTCTTGCAGGCCCCCTTTAGATACTGGAATCATAACCTTCTCTGTATTTTGACACTGCAATGTTCTTGCCCCAGAATGAGCTGAAGAAATAGTTTAGGTGGGAACTGGAAGAAATCCTTGCTCCAGTTTCTTTCCCAGCTCTCAGTTCTACAGACTCCTCTCTTGTTTCTTGTCCTAACGCACGGGGTATAATTAGACAACCCCAGAGCTAACAGTGTCTGCTAGACTTGCTGCAGATGCCGAGGGAAACACTTGTCAATCAGCCACCAGGAAGGCTGCCCTTGCAAAGCAGAGTGGTGTGCCATGACCTACATCGTATGCACCCACCTACACTGTGTGTGGGCTGCGTCTTCTCCTGGGGGAAGCCCAGCAGCTGTGTGTGGGTATTATTCCAATTAGTTTTCACATTGTCAGTGTGAGTGCGATACAGAGACATGCTGGCATGTCCTGCATGACAGCATTCTGCCAATAAAAGAGACTCCCCCTACTACAGGGAAAATATCACCTATCTGCAAATCTGTCCACAGCTTTGTGTCATTCCATGAAAAGAGTAATTTTTTATTTTAGAAATACATATCAGCTTCTAAACGTGTATCTATATCCCTCTTTCCATACAATACTTGGCTGGCATTTTTCAAACCCAGCCACTCTAGCTACAGAGGAGTTTTTATTTTTTAATGCCTATGTGTCATTAGCTAACAGCCTGTATCCTTATATCTTAGGGAGGAAAAAGCTCCTAGATGAAACTTCAGTCCCTTTCTCACAGACTTAGTCAGCAGAAGATTATTTCTGTGTTGCTGGAAGGCAAGTGAAGCAGAAGAGTGGACTCGCACTTCCCACCTCACCCAGAAGGAATGGTGAATGCTCCACTGAGTTCACAGCATCATCCCATGGTGTGGTGGGTCATACTCAGAACTGCAGGACCAACACCTGTGTGAGGATGTGGCCTGAAACCCCAAAGTAAGTTGTTCAGAGTTTGTGGGTTTCACCCTTAAGCTTCACCATCCAGGGGAGATGCTGGTGCCCGTCCATGTGGACTCACAAGTCTTCTGGCCTTAGTGTCCTAATGTACACAACTAGAATCATAGAATGGTTTGCATTGGAAGGAACCTTACAGATCATCCAGTTCCAATCCTGCTACCGTGGGCAGGGACACCTCCCACTAGATCAGACTGCTCAAGACAACATTCAAACTGACCTTGAATACATCCATGTAGGGGGCATCCACAACTTGCCTGGGCAACCTGTTCCGATGTCTTACCACCCTCATCATGAAAAATTTCTTCCTAATGTCTGATCTAATCTTCCCCTCCTCCAATTTAAAGCCATTTCCCCTTGTCCTGTCACTCTACACCCTTGTAAAAAGTTCCTCCACAGCTTTCCTGTAGCCCCTTCAGGTACTGGAAGGATGGAATAAGGTCTCACTGAAGCCTTCTCCTCTCCAGGCTAAGCAACCTCATCTCTCTCAGCCTGTCCTCATGGTAGAGGTGCTCCAGCCCTCAGATCATCTTCATTACCCTCCTCTGGACCCATTTGAACACTTCAACAACCCCCTGCTACTCACTTTCAGTTGCATTAGGATGGTAGGAATTAGGGGGTTTGTGCATTCTGGAGAGATGTTTAAAAGGAAAAAAAAAAAAAAAAACAACAGAAAAAGCTGACTAAATCCAACCAGGCTATATATTTGCAGGCAACATTCTGCAATTAGATGGGGACTGGTACTAAAGATTGTGAGAACAGAGTGAAATACAGCAGCAAAAGGAGTTAGTGCTACGGAGAGGAGCAGATGGGGGAAGACTCAGCAAACATAGTTTGTGAGTTTTGGGAGGTGATCATTCTTCCCTCTGTCCTTTTAGCCATCAGGAGTTGGGGGGGGCGGTGTGGTGGTGGTGGAACTGGATGAGTTTTAAGGTCCCTTCCAACACAATCCATTCTATGATTCCATGAAATAACAAAGAAATCCTTTGCTTCATAGCCTTAAACTTAGATTCCTCTTCTCAGGTGTGGGAATCCTCAGCACAGACATTTTCCTGTTTCTTTGGGGATGAGGTGAGGCTCTGAATTCCCATGAGATACAAACACACCTTTTATCACCAGCACCAGGGCATTTCAATAAGGACAGCTCTCAGT
Organism: Phaenicophaeus curvirostris; assembly: GCF_032191515.1. NCBI lineage: Eukaryota > Metazoa > Chordata > Aves > Cuculiformes > Cuculidae > Phaenicophaeus > Phaenicophaeus curvirostris. The sequence continues at coordinate 97,380,917 of NC_091394.1, read as the reverse complement.
CAGACCCATGGGTATTAAAGTAGGCATGAAATAAGTCAGGGAGCAAGGCGAAAGACAAAGATTATTCACTGATTTAGCTATGGCTATTTGCTTAGTAGCTCTCAGAGATACTGGGCTGTGGTTAAAACCCTGGTGTCTCCCCCTCACATTGCTCTTGGGTTAACTACTGATCATGAAATAATTGCTGTGTAGGAAAAAGCTGTTGATGTGTCAGGAGGTCTGACCAGTCTCCTGCAAACCTCAGGTGGCTCAGATATTCAGCATCCCCAAAAGGACTCAAGATTAGACTTCCCAGAGCTATAGGTAGGTTGATGGGGGCTTCTCCCCCACATTTCACCCCTCCAAAAATGCTGTACCCTGCTAGGTTAAAATACCTTTTGAATGTCAGATGAGTAGAAGCTGGCGGGTGGCTTTACTTCACTTCTCTGGGACATTTCTGACTCCTCAGTGTCTCCTGACTCACAGGCAGTGCCTAGGGGGACTATACCACCCACCTCCTCAGTGGGAGAAGGCAGGTGGGCAAGGCAGAGCCCCAACCCTGCGGGGAGAGAGATGCTTTTTGCCATGACTCATCTGTGTGCTGCCTTTGGAAGGAGAGGCAGCAGCTTCAGTGAGTGGGAGTAACTCTGCTATTTTCTGTTTACAGGTTTTTCTCACTGTCTTTTCCCACCTGGGGGACAACGGTTTGGAAAGCCAGAGTGCAGTGATTTTGCTGCTAAAACATTTTTTTCCTGATGAAGATTGAAAGTTTGGTGCCTGCCTGGGAAACTGGAGAAGGAGAAAAGGGGATTGAAAACCTTATTTTTGGATGGGTGGGGTATGCATAGGATACTCTTATTTTACATCCTAGCATCCAGCCTGTCCAAAAGGTTTATTGCCACTTGAGAAATATGGGGTGAAGGGGAAGCGAACAAGGTTTCTTTGCCCTCAGGTCTTGGATGGATGTTTGATCCCAAACACCACAGCCAGCATCAGTCCTGCCACATAGGACACACATAAGCTACCATGCATATGTTTGGGTCAATTCCTCTCCCCCTCAAACCTGTCAATCTTCCCATCAAACTCAGTTGTCACTATGGTCCATTTCACGCTGGATGCATTAGCAATGGTGAATCAATTGCAAGGCTTGGGGCTAGGTTATTAGTGCCATTATCTTGTTTACTGCTTTTGGATTTCCCTGGCTTTAAAGCAATGCCCTTCTAACACCCTAGTAAAAGAGAACTTTAATTATTCCCATGTCTCATATGTCAAAATGGTGATGGGGAGATGGATCCACTAAGGGTGTTCCTTCTGCCAGGCTTATGCTGTCTGTGGGGCTTGATCTTGTTTGTGTTCTCAGGGAATACCCTCAAATCTTTGCTTCTGAGCTGAGGGAAGCCAAGTAAAGCCAGAAGGTCATAGAATGGTTTACATTGGAAGGGACCTTAAATATCATCCAGTTCCAACTGCTCTGCAAAGAACAGGGACACCTGCCACTCGATCAGGTGTCCATAGCCTGGTTGCTCATAGCCTCATCAGGTTGCTCATAGCCTCATCCAACATAGTCTTGAACACTACCAGGGATTGGGCACCCACGACTTCTTTGAGAAACCTGTTCCAGTGCCTCACCATCCTCACAGTCAAAAATTTCTCCCTACTGTCTCATCTAAATCTCCCCTCTTCCGGCTTAAAACCATTCCCCCTTGTCCTATCTTTGCTCTCCCTGATAAAGAGCCCCTCCCTAGCTTTCCTCTAGGCCCCTTTAAGTACTGGAAGGCTACTATAAGGTCTTCCCAGAGCCTTCTCTTCTCTTGGCTGAAGAAGCCCAACTCCATCAGCCCATCCTCATATGAGAGGTGGCCCAGATCCAGTAAAGGGTGTCAACCCTTGATGACATTCATTGCCTGAATTCTCAAATCCATCCTCTCTTTACATGCAGCAGGTAGCTTTTTCCAAATGCCTTGAATGAGAGCCCTCTCCACGTGTCCTCTGAAACAGCCCTTGCGCAAGGGCCACTCATGGAGCTGGAGCTGGTTTAATGAGCATTAGCATAATGAAAAAACAGACACCTCGTTCTTTCCACATTTGGGGACTGTGATTAAAAGTTAAGTTGTTAAGCAATAACATTTAGATTAGGGAACAGATCTTATTTTGTCCCCAATCTTTACATGTAAGCAGAGATATACCCTCCAATCAATTCCAGCCGCCTTTCTACTTAAGACAATTGAAGATAAAGAAAATTATGTGTGACTAGGTGCATACTGTGAAGCAAAACTTTTATTTATTTAAGAGACAGTGATGAGCTACATCTGTTATACAATCATATAGAAGATAGCAAGATTGCTGTACTTTGGAATAAAAAAGTGTCAGCATTTGGAGAGATGAGGGATTATTGGAGGTAATTTATGTAGTTTAGAGTGATTTAAGTCTACTTAAACAATTGTACATCAAAGTACCATATATGGCGTAATAGTCCAAGAACACTGAAAAGTTTTCGATTCTGTTTTCAATGCCAGCTTCCCAGCTGGTGTTCCACCAGAGAAACCCAGGGGAGATTTGTTATTTGTGGAGAGAGGTTGCTCCTGGCCTGAGTTTTTTGTGACGTCTGCTCTCTCTTCTTCTGTTGTGTGGTCAGTCACTCACCCTGTGATGTTTCCTCCAGGGGTCTGAGTGGGCTTTGCACAATCAGATGAGTCATTGGACCAGCTGGTTTCACCAATCATCCCAGCTCAGCTCCTTCACATGTCTGCTCAGCAGTCTTTATTTTTAGTCCTTCATTGCCTAAAGTTTTTCCTGTGGGGTGGAAGTCAGGGCAGACTGCATTTAACAGGGTAGAGGTAAGGGGAGCTGGGAAGAGATGTTCAGGAAGACACGCTGCTGTTTCAAGGCATCCATGCCTATTAGCCCGAGGGTGACCTGACTGTTCGAGGTGCTTTGGAAGATGAAGGGTAGCTAAAGAGCTACTTCTCAAACTGAGTGCTTCTCAGGTATGAGTGCTTTCTAGACTCAAATGTTTGAGGGCTTTCACCTGCTAGAGCAGAGAATTCTTTTACTGATGGGGGAACTGAGGCACAGGGGAAATGATGGTTTTTGTTTTTCTTGTACTAGTTTCACTGAGCTGCTACTCAGCAACTCTGGGAAAAATGCAGCAAATAACAACCTAGCTCCATAAAACATTTTTACTTAGTTTAATCATCTGGAACATCACAGATTTCTATTGAAGGGGCAGGAGTTTCCCTCCCAAAAGTCTGCATCCAGAAAGAGAGAGAGAATTGTTACACTGAAGCTTTGATTTTGAAACAGTCCCTTCTCTACATGCAGATTCATTTCAGGTAGGGCATAGAAGTTAAGGTATGGAAGCAGAGTGGAAAGGATGAAGTAAGGAGTGAGTAGGCTGTGAGCCGAAGAGCCTCAAAATGTGCAAGTTCAAGCAAGTGTCAGCAGGATCTCCCAAGGAATGGGGAGGGGGCTGAACAGCTTCAGGTTAGGGGAGAGGGTTACAGAGAAATCAGACTCTAATGACCCTGCTGAGAGTGACTAATGTTGTGATTGCAGCAGAAGCAGGTGACACCTGCTAGTATCATCCTGCCTGAAAGGCAGTGAGGGTTCAGGGGAATTAAAAGGAGATACTGACTTACAAATGATGTCCCTGACACAGATTCCTCCTTTCTTCTAGCAGAGGTTCTTGAAGGAACTTAACTTCAGACGTGGTTGTTGTTTGTTATATTGGAACTTTTTGGAGACACAGGGTTAAACAGCCAGCTTTTTGGGCAGAAAGAAGAGCATGTTTCCTCTGCTTCAAACTCCAGTAATGATCCCAGCATCTGATAAAAACAAACAAGCAAACAAAAACCCCAGCTCTCTACCCTCCACTTGTCTTGTGGAGTCCCATTCACAGCACCATACATTCACCTTCTCCGCCCAAGCTTGTTCATACAGTAAGGTCTGTGGACAGCATGTAGATAGAAGGTGCTTAGTTCACCTTCCTCAGCACCACACAGCTCCCAGGCTGGAGGAAAGAGCTAGAGGAAAGTACTCATCGAGGAAAATTCTGACTGCAGGCTACCTATGTGACAATAAAGACCCTTGAACTGTCCTCTTCACATAACCATCCTGCACCCTCACTTCCATGGTCAATATGGCACAGGTGGTTTGGTTTTAGGGGTTTGAATACTCCTGGATTCACTACAAAGCAAAGCGCTAAAGATAAAAAGGGCCTAGCAAGCTTAAGTGAGAGCTAGACCTGCCTTCCCATGATTCTCACACAACTTATTGTCACTCTTCCATGGCATGCTGTGGATCAGACTTTTATTGCCCAACTCCTCAAGGTGCTTCTCCAAAGCCCTGAACATCATGGCTTGGATCCACAGACTTCCCAGCCACAATACTGCTCCAGATGAACTCCTTTCTGGTTGCTGGAACTTTTGGGGTCAACGTAAGGGATGTGAAAATAGAAGTCCCTGTAAATCCCCTGAGCTCAGAGGGCAATTACTGGTGACCAGCCACTTGTGCAGACAGTGTTCAAAGTTTTGTGTAGGAATGAGTTCAGCTGCAGAGTCATCATTAACAGCAGATATTAGCTCCTTGCAGGAATTAATGATGCGAGCCTGCTTAATTGCAAGTTTCTCCCCTTTAACCTAAATGTTAATCCCTTCTTCAACCATGAAATTGCACTTTGTTTTTGTGGACTGCCATCTTGGCTCTAATGGTGTCGTTTCAACTCAGGGAGATACTGAAAGTAGAATTAGATTCTCCCATATCTTCATTTGTTCCCCCTCCCTAAGAACAGCAGAAACAATGCTTCAGCACTGCATAACATAGTCTGCTTCAGTGGTTTTTGATACTTATAAGTACTCCCAGCCCTTGTGAGACTTTTCATAGAATCATAGAATAGTTTGGGTTGGAAAGGAACTTAAAGACCATTCAGTTCCACTCCCCATGCTAAGGGCAGGGGCACCTTCCACTGGATCAGGTTGCTCAAAGCCTCATCCAACCTGGCCTTGAACACCTCCAGGGATGGAGCATCTATGATTTCTCCAGGAAATCTCTTCCAGTGCCTCACCACCCTCACAATGAAAAATTTCCTCCTAATATCTAGTCTAAATCTCCTCCCTCGTCCTATCACTACATGCCCTTGGGAAAAGTCCGTTCACAGCTTTCCTGGAACCCCTTTGAGTACTGGAAGGCTCCCCGGAGCCTTCTGTTTTCCAGGCTGAACAGCCCTAACTCTCTCAGCCTGTCTTCATATGGGAGGTTCTCCAGCCCTTGGATCATCCTTGTTGCCTCCTCTGGACTCACTCTAACAGATCTGAGTTAGCAAGAATCATCATACCAGCAAGAAATGAAAAAGAAACTTGGAAGTGTCTTTTCAGCATCAGAGAAACTGAAATAAGGAAAGTCTGTCTGAGATATCTTAAAGTTTGTGATTCATCGATGGCAGAGCTGAGATGAAATCTGAGAAAGACCAAGACCTTGCTTTAACTCCTGTTAACACACACAGGCAAAATGATGGCAGCAGGGTTGTTGCTGTGAGTTTGACTGTTGTGAGCTGTAGGTGCCACGAAGATAACATAGTCAGGAAACAAAATAATCTCTTGAGACTAGGGCAGATTTCAGAGCTCATTCCTGCCTACTCTCGTGTTAATTTATGATGCAATGTGACTGCAGGGGGGTGCCATGTGGGACCTTTGGTCAGGCACTGCTTTTATGATGCTGTCGCATATTTTGCAGAGCCACAATTTGATTCCAGATGCTGCTGAGCTACACTAGAGTGTGGAGGTAGCAACACAGAGAGCCTGTCTCACCTCTCATTTGCAAAATGTGTAGCTAAGCAGAAAACCCAGAGAGTCCTGGTCCCTCCCTGAGAGCCCTTCATTCCCTCTTGTTTTATGCTTGGCTAAAAATCTGTGATAATTTCCTCTCCTAATAGACTCTGAGCATCAAGAAGGTAAAAAACAATGTTTCAGGGATTGCTGAGAGTGGATTTAAGCTGGAAATTGAATGATTTTCCCAGGGTGGTCTGATGCATGTGGCTTAGACATTGGGGAAAAGGGAATAGACTGACGGAGAGATGGTCGTAAAGCCGCAGAAAAGAGAGACTTACATCAGAGCTACTGATTTCCATCTCTACGTCACCTAGCAACACTCCAATTAAGGGCTTAACTTCCGAGAAATTGATTCCCTGGGAATTTTCCCATTAGGTGGCACCACTGGCATTGAGAAGGCTTTCCTGCACTCTGACTCCTTCATACCAGACAGACCTAAATACTAATGCATACCTCCCCCCTGCAAGAAAAAAAAAACTAAAATACTCAGGAAGAGCTGAAATGTGAATGGGATTTATGCAGACCTGGAAGTGACAGGGGCTATTAGTTTTAATTAAATTTGCAGACCCACTTTTGATAGGACCCAGCCTATCTTTGCAAAGAGTAGAGCACAGATTCTGGAAAATCCTACATAAACTGGCATTTCTGGGCAGAAGAGTGTTATGGCTTCATTAAAACTGTGTAAAAGATGAGCTGGTCCTTGGGACAGGCTGAAAGAGTTGGGTTTGTTCAGCCTGGAGAACAGAAGGCTCTAGGGAGACTTTAAAGCAGCCTTCTAGTACCTAAAGGTAGCCTACAGGAATGATGAGCAGTGGCTCTTTATTAAGGAGTTCAGTAATAGGGCAAAGGGTAGTGGTTTTAAGCTGAAAGAGTGGAAATTTAGATGAGCTACTAGGAAGAAATTTTTCACTGTGAGGGTGGTGAGGCACTGGAAAAGATTGCCCAGAGAAGTCGTGGATGTCCCATCCCTGGAGGTGTTGAAGGCCAGATGGGATGAGGCTTTGAGCAACCTGAGGCAGTGGAAGGTGTCCCTGTCCATGACAGTGTGGTCGTAACTGGATCCTTAAAGCCCTTTTCAACCCCAGCCCTTGTGTGATTCTATTATTCTATGTCCTCACCTAGCCTTCCAGGAATTTGGTAATCATCATCAGTACTGGCTATGTTGAATAGCTCACAGGTCTTAAGGGAAGAGCAGAACAGTGCTCTTTCAACACAATTAAAGGCACCAATGTTTCAAAATAGATGGAGATTTAAAGAAAAAATAAACCTGTAGTTGAAACTCCAGATATCAGCAAGCCTTCAAAGCAAAGTTTTACGTGCAAGCAAACACTTATGATGGACTCTGCAATAATCATCTAACAAATCAGCTGGCTACACAATACTTTTTCTCACTTCCTTCAGCATACAAATGAGGAAAAATATACCAGAAAGAGTTTTCTGTTCCTGCAGGCTGTGTCTGTAACATCCTTAGTCACTGAGCTCAAGAAATTGCTCATGTAAGCATCTTCTCTAGGTAAACATAACCAGACCTGCACCAAACATACAGCGTTGTTTGCGGATGACTGGGGAGGGGAAAGAGATGCAGATTCCTGTTATCTTAAAGATTTTCTCCTTATCCTCTTTCATGAACAATTTGATGGACATACTGAAGCTGATCCCCAAATACCTTCCCCTTGTTATGGATCCTGAAGTCCAGGTAGAGGTTAGAGAGAGCCAATAGATTAGATAATAGAGATGGACAATTTCCACTTCAGGGCTGAGACCCAATCACTCTTCTGTGGCTCCAAATCCTTCATCAGTACTGTAGGTTCTTCTTATATCAGCATCTCTACCAGAAACAACTTGTGACAGAAGAATCATTTTTTAGGCTGGGTTGCTTTGTGGCCATGGTCTTTAGTGATGCCCTGCTTCTATTACATGAACCATAGAGACACCATGGAGATCTCAAGGGCTGGGTCCAGCATGTTTCTAAGAGACAATTTGTAAGTGGAAATGCACAAGAAGCAGATACTCTGTAGCAGGGCTAAGCTGTCCAAAAGGTCCTCACTTCATAAACACAGAGATGCTGAGGCCCTCAGCCATGCATCACCATTGGGATCCAGGAGTGGAAGTGGTTTTGCAGAAAGGAAACACATGTAGGGTACAACCCTTATGGCTGGAAATAGCTTAATGTGAAAGCCTTAGATATCAGCAACAGTTATCTAACAAACCTCCGTGAGGAAATATCAGCTGCTGTCGAGCTGAACGTTCAAATCCAGATTAAATGTATTTTTGACACGTTTCGCTACCAATTTTTTAACAGTCATGGAAAACTTACTGTGCCTTTCAGATATGTATTTTGGGGAGATGTGAATTTGGAGCTGGTGAAATATGGTAGATGGTCTGTACTGGGAGAGAAAGTTTTCTGTTTGCAGAATAAGCTGGTGGGCTGGGCAAACATCTCCCATATCACTGCATGAAATTGCCTGGCTCCCATTCCCTAGCTGGAGAGAGACAGATTGATGTGAAAACAGTAGCCAAGTTCCACGAATAACTCCAGATCCTTCAGTGGGCTCTGAAAGGATATTAAAAATGTCTGTTCTGTGTTAATGCTCTTGAATGGTCCTTGAATCAAGGTTGCTGTTTAATACCAGATTTTAGCTGGGTTTTATGATAACAGACCTAGGTCTTCAGGTACAGCAAAGTTCCCCACTTACCTTATGTCTTATGAACACACTCGATCCTCTCCCTGCGGAGAAGGGGTTGAGATGTCACAGTCCTTGCTTTGGTATTTTGGATATGTCAGACCAATTTGGAAATGCCATCACCACAGTCTCTTTGATGCTATTGTTTGGTTTATTGACAAGGAAGCAGACACCTCTGTGTTCCACCCAGTTCTTATCTCTACTCTGCAATTAACAGCATGTGCTGTGGAGCAAGGAACATCTGTGGCAACCCAGACAAATCTAACCCTGTGGAAGAAAAAAGCATTAGGCAACACAGCCAGCATCCAAGCCTGACACCATAAACAGCACTAAAAAGAAAGAGGGTTTGAGGTATGGTAGAAAATTACCTCTTCAATATCAGAAGCACAGAGTGAGCAGCCTGTGTTTGTCCCTTTTATTCTTGTTCCATTCACAGACATCTTATCACATCAATCTGTCTTTCTTTTCATCCTCCATCACCGTTGTCACTTCATATTCACCTTTCTCACCTGTAGCTGTGTATCTCTAAAGATCCAGCTCCATCTCTTAATTTTACTTTCAAGGATTTATGAGTGACAGATCCATTCTCTAATCTTAGGGCAACTGTATGCGCCTCTCAGCCCTTCAGGAACACTTGTCTTGTTTCCCTGCTCCACTTCTCTGCTTCCAGAGAGTGAGGAACAAAGCTGATGAAGAGACTGCATAACAAATCTAATGAGAATCAGCTGAGGGAGCTGGGATTGTTCAGCCTAGAGAAAAGGAGACTGAGAGGAGAGCTCTTCACTGTCTATAACTATCTGAAAGGAGGTTGTAGAGAGGTGGTGTTGATCACAAATGATAGGAGATAGGAGTAGAGGGAATGGTTTCAAACTGCACCATGGGAGGTTCAGATTGGACATCAGGAAAAATTTCTTCATCAAAAAAGTTATGGGGCACTTGAACAGGCTGCCCAGGGGGGTGGTTGAGTCCCCATCCCCAGAGGTATTTAAAAGATGGGTAGATGAAGTGCTTAAGGACATGGTTTAGTAGTGGTAGTAGTGAACAGGTATGGTTGAGCTTGATGATCTCAAAGGTCTTTTCCAACCTAGTGATTCTATGATCCTTCAAAGTCATGCTATTAGTAAAGTCATACACATATATAGAGGTGGTGTACACTAGCAAGGAGCCTGTACTGGTGCAGATCATTAGACTATTGCTTTTGAGCCTAGACTGTCTGTGTCCTATTCCTAGAGACAACTTCTTTGACTTACAAGTCAACTAACTTTGTCTGAAAAGGCTGAAAGGTAATCACGTTGCACTTCATGAAAAAAAGCACTCCAGCAGGGCTGAAGTAGCTCAGCTGGGAGAGCGTTAGACTGAAGATCTAAAGGTCCCTGGTTCAATCCCGGGCTTCAGCAGTGTTTTCCTGTGGGTTTTTTTGTGCCTCGTGCTGGACTTTCCAGTACAAGAGAGATATGGACATACAGAAGAGATTTCAGATGAAGACTGGGAAGATGAGGAAGGAACTAGAAAATCCATTGTGTGAAGAGAGCATGAGAAACCTGGGACAGGTTTCCCTGAGAGGCTGTGGAGTCTCCACTGTTAAAATATTCAAAAGCCACCTGGAAGTGTTCCTGGGCGACTGGCTGCAGGTGGCCCTGCTGGAATGGTGGTTGGTCCAGGTGACCTCCAGAGGTTCCTTCCAACCATTCTGTGTGTAGAGGAGAAAGACACAGCTTTATGTCTACAGCAGGGAAAAGCAAGGCTAATGGCATCCTCACGTCTTTCCATTAGCGGTTGCCGCCTGGCCAAATAGTCAACAAACAACTGTGATTAAGATTAAAGTATCAGAAGAACCAGACCTACATAGATATAAAAGCAGGTTTCTGCATTCCTATGCTTACAGAACCATTAATTGAGTTATACTTTTTTTTTTTCTGTTATCTTTCAGACAAGCTAATAGCTCCATGGACAGAAACCGCTTCAAAATTATCTCATCATCTGCTCTGAAATCCTGGTGTCTATCATCAGTTGCAAGATCTGCAAAGCTACGTCACGCGCAAAGCCCCCAAATAAACTTCCGTTCTCATTTAAGACACCATCTGTGTCCCATTTCTGCAGTGCTTGGCAGAGATCTCTTCCCTTCTATGGTATTTTTTCCCCCTCGCTGAGCTGCATCTTTCTTTGGAGGTGGGAAAGGCAGCGGGTGGAATGGATGCCAGCTCTGTGCAAGCAGAGATCACTTTGCTGTGACAGTGCCCTTGGATTGCAGTGTGCTTTTCTTGTTCAGCCTTGGTCAAGTGGTCCTGTAGCAGACTCATGGGCAGCCTCACAGAAGAGCTAGGGCCAACACTAGGTCACGGTTGGCTACAAGAAAGGGAAGAGTCTTCACTGGGATGTTGCCTGTTAATGAGGGCAAGAACAATGAGGTGAAGAAAAGCCAAACTGGGGACATCATGGACAAGACTAAAAGCTACTGGAGGGTGTCCAGAGGAGGCCACAAAGCTGATGAAGGGTTAAGAGGGGAAGCCATATGAAGAATGGCTAAAAATGACTTTGTTCAGCCTGGAGACTGAAGGGAGACCTCATTGACGTCTACTGCTTCCGCACAGGGGAAAGAGGAGGAGCAGACACTGGTCTCTTCTCTCTGGTGATCAATGATACGACCAAGAGAATGGCATGAATATGTGCGAGGCGATTGTTACAATGGAAATTAGGAAAACTTTCTTCACTTAGAGGGTGGTGGATCACTAGAACAGGTCCCCAGGGAAGTAGTTATGGTCCCAAATCTGACAACATTCAAGAAGTTTTTGGTTAATGCCCTCAGACATATCGTATGAATGTTGGGATTGTCCTATAGAGGGACAGGAATTGGACCTGATGATCCTTGTAGGTCCCTTCAAGCTAAAGACATTCTATGATTCTAAGTTCAAATGCACTGTGAAACCTAATTGCTCTGAGTCCCTTTACTGGGTAATTTATGGAGTTCATAGCCTTGTCTTCCTACTATGCAATTAAATAAAGCTTTATTGCATAATTCATACATCTGTGACCCACAACGAAGCATAAATAATCTTAGTCTTAGCCACCTTCCATAAATAAATTGTGAAGCCTGTCATGCCACTATCAATAGGCTTAAGTTCAGCTGAATGATCTGTGCCAGATGCAATGCCTCAGTTTCCCTAGCTGTAGCAGCAACACCTGCCTTCCCTCCCTTTCCCTTCCCTTCCCTAACTGTGCTAAGAGTTAATTTTCAGGTGACAGTACTCTGTGTTCTCAGCTTGTTTTTGTGTGTTATCCCAGCACGTGTCCCCGCGGATGATGCTGTATTACTCATACACCTCTCAAGTCCTCATCTTCTCTAATTCCTTTTATTTGCAAGAACTACAAACAGTCATGCTATCCAGGAAAACACAAGTTTCATAATGTTGGCATCAACGTCACTGAGCTGTGCTCAGGAGAATGTTCCTTAGGAAGTTCCTATGACTTTCAAGTGAATTTACTTCAGGCTGGAACGGAAAGGGGGAGGAGGGAGAGACAGGGAAGTAGAGGACAGCTCATCTCAGAACAACAGTGAAAGATGATGTAAATAATGTGGAATTAGTGTAGGAAAGTGATTGATGAACTGGAGATAATGTAAGAGACTACAATAGCCTGGGTCACCATTCATAGAGTCATGGGATGATTTGGGTTGGAAGGGACATTAAAGATCATCCAGTTCCAACACCCCTGCCATGGGCAGGGACACCTTCCACTATACCAGGCTACTCAAGGCCCTATCCAACCTGTCCTTGAACACTTCCAGGGAGGGGGCATCCACAACTTCCCTGGGCAACCAGTGCCACTGCCTCACTTCCTTCACCATGAAAAATTTCTTCCTAATGTCTAATTTAACTCTTCTCTCTTCCAATGTAAAGCCACTCCCCTTCATTCCATCACTACATGCACTTGTGAAAAGTCCCTTCCCAGCTTTCTCATAAACCCCCTTTAGGTATAGGAAGGCTGCTATAAGGTCTCCTCAGAGCCTTCTCTTCTCCAGGCAGAACAACACCAACTCTCTCAGCCTGTCCTTAGAGTAGAGGTGCTCCAGCTCTCTGATCATCTTTATAGCCCTCCTCTGGGCCTCTTCTAACAGTTCCATATTCTTCCTCTGTTGTGGATTCCAGAACTGGACACAATAATCAAGGTGGGGTCTCTAAAGAGCAAAGTAGAGGGGGAGAATCACCTCTCTCGACCTGCTGGCCACTCTTCTTTTGATGCAGCCCTGGATATAATTAGCAATAATGAAGGATCTGGGGAACTAGAGGAGGTTGGAAGATAGACTAACATGGGGTGTTACTGTCTATGAGTTTTTTCATCCTAGAAAAGACTATCATGCTGACTCACTGACATCAGCTCACGACCATGGCAGATAGTGACTGGGGATAGAGGTGTGGGTTACATCAAGGGATCTGCTGTGGCCAGCAAAAGCAGGGAAGTGATTGTGGTCCTGTACTTGGCACTGGCGAGGCTGCACCTTGAATATCATATTCAGTTTTGGGTCCCTCATTAACAAGAAGGACACTGAGTTGCTGGAGCATGTCCAGAGGAGGGAAATGAAGCTGGTGAAGGGTCTAGAGCACAAGTCTTATGAGAAATGGCTGAAGGAACTGGATTATTTAGCCTGGAGAAGAGGAGGGTTGTAGGAATCAGTGATAGCAAGGTAGGCCTGTTGGATACTTTTGACTTGGGGTCCTTGAACTGACCTTGGCTTGTAAGAGCAGGAAGCTGAACAAAGAGGTGAACCTCAGAGATGCAAGTCAGGGTGGAGACAGCATTTAGGGGCAGCGTGTGGGGTTTTGGAGGTTAACCAACCAAATGTTGCTGCTGGTGAATGCAAGCACGTGGACAATAGGCCTGGGCCAGTCAGCTTGCTATGAGAAGTACGTGGACAGATGAGAAAAGGTATATAAACCTGTAAGTTCCAACAATAAAGGTCTCCGCTTTTACATCTATCTGGAGTCTTTCTCGTCGTTTCATTCCCACAGAGGGTGAGGGGTGATATTATCACCCTCTACAGCAGCCTGAATCGAGGTTGTAGTGAGGTGGGTATTGGTCTCTTCTTCCAAGTAACAAGTGATAGGATGAGAGGAAATGGCTCCAGAAGAGGTTTAGCTTGGTTATTGGGTCACAAAGAGAGAAGGTTGGCAGTGTTGGGTAAGGCCACAAGTCCACCAAACCCTGAGTCAGTCAGAAGAGGGTGGTTTGAGAAATCCTCTAATAGGGAACAAAGGAATCTTTCCTTTGGTTATCCCAGCTCTCAATGTTGAGATGCTGGGACATCTTCAGCTGCCAGTTGCCTTGATGGTTCTATTTTAAATAGCCCTGATGCATCTGACCATGAGGGTTTTATCTAAAGCACTTAAAACTCTGTTGTGATAATTTGGATAATTGTTGGCTGGTGGGATCTGTTACTGCTTGCAGATACTTCTGATGCCCTTGCTCATTTTGGTGAAAGAAGAGGCCATCACACAGAAGCAGAGGCAACATAGAGGTGGCCCCAATCCAATCTCCAGCAAGCTGAATTGATTTACAGCCTGCTTTTTTCCTTTCCTGTATGCACACAGCAACCTACATTCACTCAAAACCTAGTTATGTGCATGGTCACTGGACAAGCTGTGCATGTGCAGTTGGTCCCATTTCAGACCAGCTTGAGGAAAGGTTCCTTAAAGGTGAGCAGTTTTGTGAAAAGACATGGCAGGAAGGCAAAAGATCACTAATCTCATTTCCAGCTTTTCTTCAACTATAAATTGGATTGTCCCCCATACCTTCCCAACTCTTCTTCTGTCCATCACAATAGTTACAGCAAATTTCAGGCTGAATGGAGAATGGATTAAGAGTAGCCCTGAAGAGAACAACTTGGGGTGTTGGTGAATGACACTCTCAACATGAGCCAGCAATCCATACTTGCAGCCCAGAAAGCCAATTGTATCCTGGGCTGTATCAGAACGAGTATAACCAGGAGGATGAGGGAAGGGATTCTCCCCTTCTAATCTGTTCTCATGAGGCCTCACCTGAACTCGTGCATTCAGTTCTGGATTCCCCAGCACAGGAAGGACATAGACCTTTTAGAGCAAGTCCAGAAGAGGTCACAAAGATGATCCGAGGGCTGGAGCACCTCCCATACAAGGACAGGCTAACAGAGTTAGGCTTGTTCAGCCTAGAGAAGAGGGAGCTCCTGGGACATCCTCTAGTAGCCCTCCAGTACTTAGAGGGGGGCTACAGAAAAGTTAGGGAGGGGCTCTTGGTCAGGCAGTGCAATGACAGGACAAAGGGGAACAGTTTTAAGCTGTAAGAGAGGAGATTTAGATTAGGTATTAGGAAGTATTTTTTTCTTGTGAGAGTAGTGAGGCACTGGACCAGGTTGCCAAGAGATGTTATGGATGCTCCATCCCTGGAGGTGTTCAAGACCAGGTTGAATGAGGCTTTGAGCAACCAGGTCCAGCGGAAAGTGTCCCCGCCTATGGCAGGAGGGTTGGAACTGGATGATCTTTCAGGTCCCTTAGAACACGAACAATTCTGTTATTCTATGAACAATAAGATGGGCTGGCAGAAGTGGCTACCACGGAGTGGGTGGACATGAGAGGGAAGTAATGGTCTGAAGGAGTGACAGCAGAAACCCTCCAGCAAGGAACAGGAATAACTAGTAACACATTTCAGAGCACTGACTTGCTCTCTGCCTGTGCAGTCCACTCCCTCAGATCTTCTGGATCTGCCAGCTCTAGGCTGAGTACACCCACCTGTGGACAGGAGCCAGCCTGAAAGGCAGTGAGGGAAAAGTTCACCTGGAGGGGAAAGCAAGCTCTCCTCAGAGGAGGTGAGAAGATGTTGGGAGATCCTGCAAAATACCATGACTACATTTTAAGAAGAACCTGATCTGAGAGTACGTAAGAGAGGAGGAGAAGGGGGACAGGGAAGGGTCAAAGAGGTGTGTTGACATCCTTGATCATGTGGTATAGAGGGGAATGGAACATCCAGAAAATTTAGCTCATTTAGATTAATGAATCTTTTGCATATTCCTCAGGAAATCTTTCTTCCACATATGCAAACACTGCTTGACTTGGTTACATTGTGTAAGTCCATCTATTTATCTAGACAGCTTCCAGCTCTGGAACGGGATAAATATGCAGTACTGCCAGGGGATTAACGCTATAGATGGCTATGGGCATATTTGCAGGTGTTGAGATGCTTGCGGTGTTTTGCCTCCTTCTCCTGATGTCTCCTGTCTCATTTTTTTGTCTTATGTATATTTGAACTGCTCCAAAAGGATACATTTGATCCACCTGGGGAAGTCATGGCTCACCTCTTGGCTGAGGTTCTCATTGGCCATTTCAAGGGTCATATAATAAAATCGTAGAATCATGGAATAGTTTGAGTTGGAAGGGACCTTAAAGATCATGCAATTCCAACCCCCTGCCATGGGCAGGGACACCTTCCGCTAGTTCAGGCTGCTCAAGGCTCCATGAAACCTGGCTTTGAACACTGAGTCTGGCGCTTGATTTCCACATGTGTTGACTGGATTCCTTAACAGCACACGCACACTTTGTTTCTAGAGGTACAGTCTCTTGTTGTCTGATACCACTTCCCAGGAAAAACATCTTTGGGAGGGTCCTAGCATGAGCTCTAGGCTCCTGCTGTACTGTGTCACTCTGTTTCCCTTGTTGGACACCAACTCAGGAACCTTTACAAGGCTGCCAGGAAGGAAGATTTTTTATATTGCCACTTCTCAGGTAGCCACAACCAAGAAGACTTGAGGAAAGAAAATGTCCCTTGTCTTCTTGGGTGACCATGTACTATCCATGAATTTAGTAAGGATTTGGTCCTAAGCTAGAAATAAATTCTTTCTCTGCACTGTTGCTGACTCAATGTCTGGTGCTGGTCAGGATCAAGGGAGATGAAAGCTTAGTTTTTGAAGTTCAGGTCCTGCAGTGATTTAAATTCCAGAGAGGTATCAGAGGCTCAGGGTTTATATTTCCTAGATGCCAAGACTCTTACCTAAAGGTGCTGTAGGTACAATTATGCAGATTTTACAAGCCAAGTGCACAGAGATTTGAGCTGAGCCGCAAGAGCTGTGTGTCTGTGAACTGTGGTCTGTAACAAATACAAGGTAATTTGTGTTGTCTACATTGTGTGTGGGTACCTCACATGTGCTCCAGAAATGCCAAGCAGCTGAGAGGTGTTAATCTACTTGGTGGAGAATGCCAACTGCCTCTCCAAACCCTAAGCTAACAGATATTTCCCCGGGGAAGAGCACTGAAACTGCAAAGGAGTTAATTTTTATGTCTACTGACTATACTGAGAGGTTGAGGAAAAAAAGGGAGCTCTTAATTTAGAAATTTCAGTTAAGTGTTTAAAGCTAGAGGTGACAATCTAAGACCAAAAACCTCCTGGGCTGAAAGAAATTTGCACCCTTAGTGGCTTTGCAAGCCTCCTAGTCTCAGTTTTACTTACATATAGCGTTTTATTTTTTTTCATTGGTTCCAACATAGGGAGCTTGTGTGGCAAATCTGTAGCCAAGGTAATGTCTCAACTCTGCTTTTGCAATCTATCACTGTAGCTGTAAAACTAACCTCCCTCAAGCAACAGGCAATCCAGCACATCTGTGGCCACCCATCACGATCTTTGATGGGGTGGCTTTAAAATCAGCAGGCAACTGTACTGCCTCTCATGCAGTCCGAGTAAAGAAAAGCTGCTGCCGTTTTCTATGCTAATTTTATGGTTTTCAAAAGCCCATTTCACTTCTCCTCCTCCTTCGTATACTTCTCTCTCTCTCTCGCTCCTCCTGTGGAGGTGCCAAAGCCTCCTCTGTCAATTTGAGAGAACTTCTGCTTGAAAACTAGAGCAGAGAATCACCCACGTAACCAGGCTGGCATGAAAATATCGGAGGCAGAGACACTGACTCAAAACGACTCAAGGAGTTTCCCCGTGTCAGGGGGAACGAAATGGAAGCTAGGAATTGACTCCACCAAAACCCATGGGGGATAAAAGACCTGACCAGCATCTTCTGACTATGGCCAGTGAAATTTCTTGTTAGGAAGGAATTTTTACATCTGTTTCTGCTGTTGGTTCATTTTAAATTTTATGTGTTTTTTTCTTGCCTGTGACTTGCAGTGCTCCCAGCTCTGCTTTTTTTGGGGGGTGGGGTTTTTTTTTCCCCTGAAAAAACCTCATCAGAGCAGGCTTTCTTCTAGACATTTCCATGATGGATTATAGGATGTAGTTGAATTTCTGCAAAGCAAAGTAAAAGAGAAGTTTCCAACCCATGTGGTGTAAGTCAAGTAGCTTAAAAAGATGATCTAAGTGTAGTTTAAAGCCTTACATACTATCTAGTAATTAAAATCACTCCTGTACTGGATTATCATCCATTTTACATTAACTACATTCCCGAACCTACAGTGCTGAGGATGTTTTCTGTACTACAGATGTTTTTTGGGAACCGAGCTGAAATCCACCCACCCTTCTGCATGGACTATACAGCTTTCCCCAGTCTGTTACCTTCTGCATGCTGCCAAAGCCTAACAGAAGACTATTTACTCTTGCACCACACTGGTGTGGCCAGAAGGAGCAGGAAGGCAACTATGCTCCTGTACTTGGTGCTGCTGAGGACATGCCTTGAGTAGTGGGTTCACTTTGGGGCCCATCACTTCAAAAAAGACATTGAGCTCCTTAAGCATGTCCAGAGCAGGACAGCAAGCCTGGTGAAGAGGCTGGAGAACAAGCCTTAAGAGGAGTGGCTGAGGAAACTGGGATTGTTTAGCCTGGAGAAAAGGAGTCTGAGGGGAGACCACCTTAGTGTCTACAACTTCCTGAGAGAAGGTTGTGGCCAGGTGTTTGCTGACCTCTTCTCCAAAGTAACAAGTGATAGGATGAGAGGAAATGGTTTCCAGTGGTGCCAGGGGAGGTTTAGGTTGGGTATTAGGAAAAGTTTATTTTCTGAAAGAGCGTTGAAGCATTAGAAGAAGCTGCCCAGGGAAGTGGTGGAGTCACTATCCGCAGAAATGTTTGAAAACTGCGTAGATGTGGCACTTCAGGACATGGCTTAGTAGACACAGCAATATTGTGTTGATGGTTGTACTTTATGATCTTGGAGATCTTTTCCAACATCAACGATTCTGATCCTATGAATTGCACCCTAGGCAGGGAACTGAAAATCTCTATATCTCATAAACAGCAGCAGGAGCTTCACATTCCTTTTTCTCTGGGCTTTTCTGAACACAATTTGCATATTTAAATAGCCTACTTCCACCTGGAATGAGCAGTGCCTCACGTTCTCTCCTTTTCCTCCAATAGCACTCTGCAGCTATTCAAATAAAGGATAGCCAGTTGCCCCAAAAGTTAAAAGCCCAAATAACAACCTAAGTTGCATTTAATTAATTGGCTATGGATACTAAAGCCAAGACCCTCAAAGCTATTTTTTCTGTCTATTTACTTTAGTACCTCTGAGGAACTGAGCTGGATCCAAACAGAATTTTCTTATTCTCCAGTTTTAGCATTCAGTGTTCAGAACAGTCCCTGAGCAGTTGCTGTGTTTGAAAGAGGATTTTTTTGCCTTTTTCCTTTTTTATTTTTTTATATATTTTTTATGACTCATGACCAAGCCCCATTATAGGACACTGTTCACACAAAATCTCTAAAATTTTCCAGAAGTTTGTAGGACGACCTGAATTGGAGCATAGCCCTAGTCCTCATATCAGCCACTTAAAGACCAACACTGTGTAAGTCAAATGTACCGTCATGTTCACCAGGTGAACCAGGACCCTGTGCCTTTCAGAATCCAAGCAGGTCTCACTGCTTAAGGCAGGCAGGGATGGATTTTCAGATTGCATCTGGATCAGGGAAATCCCAAGCACAATTACAGTCAGGTCAGAGTAGCACTAAAGAGAAGGACTTGAGGGTGCTGGTGGACGAGAAACTCAATATGAGCCAGCAACATGTACTCGTAGCCCAGAAAGCCAACCATATCCTGGGCTGCATCAAAAGAAATGTGACAGAAGGTCAAGGGAGGGGATTCTCTCCCATGCTCTCATGAGACCACCTGGAGTACTGCATTAATTTCTAGAGTCTTCATCACAGAAAAGACATAGACTTGTTGGAGTGAATCCAGAAGAGGCTGCAAAGATGATCCAAGGCCTGGATCACCTCTTCTATGAGGACAGGCTGAGAAAGTTGGGCTTGTTCAGCCTGGAGAAGAGAAGGATCTGGGAAAATCTTCTAGTAGTCTTCCAGTACTTAAAGGAGGCCTATAGGAAAGCTAAGGAGGGGCACAGTATTCAGGGAGTGTAGGGGTAGGATAAGGGGTAATGATTTTAATTTTAAAGAGGGTATATTAAGTTTAGATATTAGGAAGAAATCATTTACTCTGGAGGAGCTGAGGCACTGCACCAAGCTGCCCAGAGAAGTTGTGGAAGCCTTACCCCTGTAGATGGTCAAGGCCAGGCTAGATGAGACTATGAGCAACCTGGGAAGGTGTCCCTGCTGATGGCAGAGGAGTTGGAACTGCAGGATCCTTACAGTCTCTTCCAACACAAATTATTCTATGATTCTATTATTTAAACTCAGTTTTTGGAAAAACTGACTCTTCAGCTGAGCTCTTAGGAACAGCTGGGCTCGCCTATGGATGGTGAAGGGTGATGTCTCAGGTCATGGACTGCTGACTAAGGCTCCTTGGGGCAGAACTTCTCCTCAGCAATAAAGCTCGTGGTTACCCTAGACTCCCCCTGAAGTCAAAGGGGATAGCTGGTGCCTTAGAGCATGTTTCAGACTTCATCTGCCAAGACATTAGAGGCCAACCTCATTGATTCACATGTGATGAGAAAAAGCAGGGCTGAATATGTGCAGAATAATCTGCTGTCAGAGGGTCCAGATGACAGCTGCTATCAGTCACTGATTCAAAGCCTGCAGGATGCATCTCTTACTGCAGGAATTGGTGGTCTTCATCACAGTCTGGACTAGACAGGTGCATAGAAGTGTGTGTTACCTTTACGACCACACACAATGTGTTTGTTCATGGCACAGTGCTGCTACACCTCCAGGAGTTCTGCACTGCAGCATAAACCCAGCCTTAATGTCTTTATGCCTGGAGTAATAATCACAGGATTATTGCTCCCATGGCATGCAAATAATAATCCTTTCTTTTCCTCAACTTGTAGCTGCCATGTAATTTAGAAAATTAATCTTCAGGGCTGACATTTTCTTTTATTGCCTGTATGCGCTGTATGTCTTTATCTGTAGGGCTGTCTTTCTCTGTCAGATATGGGAGGACTTTGAGTACTTTGGCCAATTTTCTGATAGGTGAAACAGAGGCAAGAATAAAAGTAGTGCTCTCTCTTCAAGCTATCCATTGGCAGAGCAAGGCATGAAGTAGAAATGCAGTCTTATGAGCCTATATGTTACAGTAGGTCCTACAAGAACGTAAAAAGAAAGCAATAGCAGAAGCACTCCATGGGGATGCAAACTATCACAAAACCAACAAGTAAATTAGAGAAGGCGATGCTGGGAATGTGCACTCCTCATGACCTTTTCATCAGGACACGATACTGGCACTGCAGCAATGATTCACAGTGACTGCAAATCAGAGGTCTGAGGGTCTCCTGTCTGACCCCATAAACCAAAACCAAGCAAGCATTGCTTGGATTAAATTAAATTAAATTGGAGAGAGAAATATTTAAATTAGACATTAGGAAGAAATTCTTCATGATGAGGGTGGTGAGGCACTGGAACAGATTGCCCAGGGAAGTTGTGGATGCCCCATCCCTGGAAGTGTTCAGGGCCAGGCTGGATGGTGCTTTGAGGAGCCTGGTCCAGTGGGAGGTGTCCCTGCCCATGGCAGAGGGGTCAAAACTGGATGATCTTTGATGTCCTTTCCAAACCAAACCGTTCTATGACTCTGTGATTCCAAGCACAGCACATGCAGTAACACCTGGTGTGATTGCACTCAGTAGTTTCTGTGGGAACTTTCCCAGGTGTAGGAACAGCCCCAGTCAAGCTCCTACAGTGACTACATGCCTTGCAGTCCATCCCCATCTCCAGCCCCTTCCCCACAAGGAAAAGGACCTCTTGCTGAGTATTTCCTAAAAACTTAGCTGGCTGATTATTCATTGCAGCGTTCCCACATCTCAGCAGCAGTGATAGAGTTCTGGTGCTGTGTGGTCAGGATGGGTGGATGGGTGCAGACCAACCCATGCCAGTGCTTTCAGTGGGCAAGGTGTCACAAGGATGGGGGAGAAGAGGAGCAGCAGCAAATCAGGACTGAAGATGTTAAGAGGCAGAAATCACTAGAAAAAGCAGAAAATCAAAGATAAAGGGCACTGACAGAGCTGTGAGCTTTTGTAGGGGAGAGCTGTGGTTTGGAATTGTGCTGTGCAGGGGCTTGAGAAGAGGCAATTATCAGGGTCCAGCATGTGCTGATTTATCAATGTGGGGGCCCCAGTGCCAGAGGGACATGAGCTGCGGTGAGAGGAGGGAGCTGCATGTGTGTGGGCTGGTTGAAGGTGCTGGCAGGGCAGCCGCCCCTGCACTGCCTGCCACCCACCAGCGTTATTCATCCTGCACCTTCCTTCATTATTCATCCTGCACTCCCGTGAGCAAGCACCACCGAGCACAGGGCTGCTTTTAACCCTTCTTTGAGCCAAGCACAGGGAAAATTAGAAACTTTGAGCACTGAGGCTTGAGTCAAAGCTTTTTAATCCAGGAGGGGACTAGGCCAACAGGAGAAGCAGGCATATGAGCTGCTGTCATCGCTTCTGGCAGCTCTGCGCTATGGTCTCTAGAGATTTCTTGACGTCCTGCAGTGTGAACAGGAGGCCCTTGTTGTTAGCACCAGTACAAGCCTTTTCTTTGCCTTCCACAGCTCTGGATCAGGCTGCAAAGCAATTTCATTGTAGCTATCTTCTTCTGCTGGGCTGTAGTTGTGTTAGGGGAGAGCAAGCCCAGTAGCACCTCTACAACTGTGTCAGGTCAGACCACACATCCTCCTATGCTACCCATGAGCAGATACCCAGTGAGGAGTGAGAACAGGGCAAATGCACAGGATCATAGAATCAAAGAAGTATAGAATCATAAAATGTTTTGGATTGAAATGGGTAGTAAAGATCATCCAGTTCGAGCCCTCTTCAATGGGCAGGGACACCTCCCACTGGATCAGGTTACTCAAAACCCCATCCAAACCCATCCTTGTGCACTTCCAGGAGCGGGGCACCCATGGCTTCTCTGGGTCAATAGATCCATTATTTTCAAACTACCTCTTGGGAATGGTTCTCATCCTCTGCTACCTCCTGAGCTATGACTTGGCAATGCCTGGGAAGATATGAGTTGCCACATTCATGCACTGCGGAGCAGCACTGGGCAGTGCTGAGGCCCAAGCACTGGCCTTATTTAGATTTCCCACACACTTATTAAACTACAAATCTAGCACTAGGTCAAAATATTGTTTAGCAGGGCTGCTTGAACACTAAGCCTGTGCCATCTCACTGCTCTTTGAGTCATTATCTGGTCATCTGATGTCTGATTTTCTTCTGCCCTTAGGGCTCAAGGCTGCATTTCTCTGGTGCGGTAGATGAGGTCAGAGCAGTTCTGCACAGACATAAAGTGTTCTTAAATTTGAGGACAATGCCTGGGATGCACACACACAACTGCTTGAGGTCTGTTTTCATAACAAAATAAGGCCCGTAGGCCCAATCTGATATAATTTAATCCTGCACATGGACCATACAAGGAACTCTGGCCTACTCTCATCCAGGCTGGGGACCAGGAATCTCTTGCCTAATTTATATTCAGAGAGAAGTAGAAGGCCATTTTCTACCTGGTGTATCCTTGAGCCAGAAGATCCTTTCTGAGTGCATCAGGGAGACTACAGAAAAGATGGGGAGAGCGTTTTTCTTAGGGAGTGTAGTGATAGGTTGAGGGTTAATGGTTTTAAGCTGAAGAAGGGGACATTTAGATTAGATATAGTAGAGAGGTTGGAATTGGATGTTCTTTAAGGTCCCTTCCAGCCCAAACCATTCTATGATTCGATGATTCGACGACACTAAGCTGGGTGGAAGTGTCGATCTGCGGGAGGGTAGGGAGGCTCTGCAAAGGGATCTGAACTGGCTGGACCATGGGCTGAGACCAATGGCATGAGGTTTAACAAGGCCAAATGCCGGGTCCTGCACTTGGGGCACAACAACCCTATGCAGTGCTACAGACTAGGAGAAGTCTGTCTAGAAAGCTGCCTGGAGGAGAGGGACCTGGGGGTGTTGGTTGACAGCGACTGAACATGAGCCAGCAGTGGCCCAGGTGGCCAAGAAGGCCAATGGCATCTTGGCTTGTATCAGAAACGGCGTGACCAGCAGGTCCAGGGAGGTTATTCTCCCTCTGTACTCGGCACTGGTGAGACCGCTCCTTGAATCCTGTGTTCAGTTCTGGGCCCCTCACTACAAGAAGGATGTTGAGGCTCTGGAACGAGTCCAGAGAAGAGCAACAAAGCTGGTGAAAGGGCTGGAGAACAGGCCTTATGAGGAGCGGCTGAGAGAGCTGGGGTTGTTTAGCCTGGAGAAGAGGAGGCTGATGGGAGACCTCATTGCTCTCTACAACTACCTGAAAGGACGTTGTAGAGAGGAGGGTGCTGACCTCTTCTCCCAAGTGACACGGGACAGGACAAGAGGGAATGGCCTCAGGCTCCACCAGCGGAGATTTAGGCTAGATGTTAGGAAAAAATTCTTTACAGAAAGGGTCATTGGGCACTGGAACAGGCTGCCCAGGGAGGTGGTTGAGTCACATTCCCTGGAGGTGTTTAAGGCATGGGTGGATGAGGTGCTAAGGGGCATGGTTTAGTGTTTGATAGGAATGTTTGGACTCAATGATCTGGTGGGTCTCTTCCAACCTGGTTATTCTATGATTCTATGATTCTATAATTCTAAGTCTGCCAAGGACTATACTGGGTGAGTGGCTGTTACACTTGTTAAGCTAAGCAGGAAGGCAATGCATGTTCTGGGCCTGTCTGCTAATGGGTAGCGGCTGTTGATGGAGGTATTTGCCCAGGGGAACCTGTGGTATCTCTTCAAGACACAGAGAAGATCACGTTGTCATTGAATTACGAACAAGTTGTTATCCATGTCCTGATCAAAGAAGTCATGTTCTGGAAGCGCTGTAGGATCTGATAGGGTTATGTTCTTAAAGAACACCACCAAAAAGACAGGGAGGTAGAAGAGGTCTCTGTCTTGTTAGGGAGACTGGATGAGTCTTGGGGTTGATTTTTCAGGTATGGATAGTTAAAGGTTCACTGTTTTAATTTGTTTTTTGAAGAACTACTTATTCAGGTCTTGCCTCTGTTGTTTGCCTGAAGGTCCACAGATCAGGAATTAGTCAGAAACTAATAGATGGAGGACAAAAGAGAAAACACAAGTAAGTTGTAAAACTCTTCAGGGTGCCTTCCCATTGGATACTATTGTCTTAAAAAGGCCAGTGCAGGAGTAGAAAAGGTTCAGAAAATAACAGAAAAGCTTATAAGAGATCAGGAGTGGTTTCCGTATGAGCAACAAGTGACATACTGGAACTGTTCAGCCGGGAAAAATATGAATTTTAAGGAGAGTTGCTTAAAGGCCAGTTGTGATTCAGACTAAAATTACTCTTTTTGATAGGGTATTTTTCCCTTCCCAAATCACAGTTTTGATTTCCTGTGTGGCCTCATAAACCAGTGGGTCAACACTTCTGCTTTTTTATGGGGCACTCCGTGATGCAGGAACAGGTAGCTCAAGACTGAGGTGGCCAAACCCCTCCTTATATCACTGTTTCTGCTGCAGCCCTTGAATTGTAAATCTCTGTCCCTGTTTAATAGACTCTGAATGGCTGAAGTTGGAAGGGACCTCTGGAGGTCATCTGGACCAGCTCCTTGCTCAAGCCAGGCTGCCTACAGCCAGTTGCCCAGGACCATGCCCGTGCAGCTTTTGAATATCTACAAAGATTAAGACTCCACAGCCTTTCTGGTTGTGTGCCAGTGCTCAGTCACTTGCACAGTAAAAAGCATTTCCTGATTTTCAAAGCGAAGTTCCTGTGCTGTGTTTTGTGCCCATTACCTCTTGTCCTGTCATTGGGAACCACTGAAAAGGGACTGGCTACCTCCTCTTTTGCACCTTTCCTTCAGGTATTAATGTACATTGATATTCTCCAGTCTTTCCTCATAGGATAGATGCTTCAATCCCTTCGCCATCTTCAAGGCCGCTCGCTGGACTCTCTTCTGTGTGTCCATGACTGTCTTGTACTGAGGAACCCTCTACTGGGCACAGAAAAACAGGAAAACACTGCTGAAGCCCGGGATTGAACCAGGGACCTTTAGATCTTCAGTCTAACGCTCTCCCAGCTGAGCTACTTCAGCCCTGCTGTAGCATGCAGTTCCACAAAACATTTTGGAATATAATTATCTTTTAGACTTTCACCACTCAAACTGTGGACATTGATGGACACTTGACTTTTGTCCTGACAGTGGGCACCACTGAAAAGAGCTTAACTCTGTCTTCTTTAAACCCTTCCTTCTGGTCTCTGTATGCATTGATGAGATCACTCTGAGCCTTCTCTTCACCAGGTTTTCCATGGGATGCCACTCAAATCTGCTCTTCTGTGATCCCACCTTGAGACCTGTGTCCACTTCTAGAATCCACAACATAAGAAGTATATGGATTTGTTGGGATGGGTCCAGAGGAGGGCTACAAAGATGACCTGAGGGCTTGAGCACCGCCCATACAAGGACAGGCTAGGAGAGTTGGGGTTGGTCAGCGTAGAGGAGAGAAGGCTCTAGGGAGATTTATAGCAGCCTTCCAGGACCTGAAGGGGGCTATAGGAAAGCTGGGGAGGGACTGTTTACAAGGACATATAGTAATAGGACGAGGGGGAATAGCTTTAAACTGGAAGGGGGAAGATTCAGGCTAGACATCAGGATGAAATTCTTTCTGATGAGGGTGGTGAGGCAGTGGTACAGGTTGCCCAGTTACACCTTCTTTCACCAAGCCTGGCCCAGTTCAGCCTAGTTTGGCCTATTTTGTCCCAGTTAGGCCCATTTTAGCCCATTTTAGCCCACTTTGGCTCACTTTGGCCCAGTTCAACACCCAGTTATGCCCACTTTGGCCCTTTTTGGACAAGTTCAGCCCACTTTGGCCCTGTTTGGCCCAGTTTAGCTCACTGTGGTCCTGTTTGGCTCACTTTTCCCCTGCTTGGCCCATTTTGGCCCAGTTTAAAACATTTCAGCCCAGCTTAGCCCATTTTGGCCCAGCTGAACCTAGTTCAGCCTACTTTGGCTAAGTTTAACCCACTTTGCCCCACTTCAGCCCTGTTTGGTCCAGTTTGGAACAGTTTTGCCCATATTGGCCCAGTGTGATCCACTTTGGCCCCATTTAGTCCAGTTTCACCTAGATAGGCCCACTTTGGCCCAGTTCAGCCCAGTTTGGCCTGCTTTGGCCCCATTTGGCCCAGTTTTGCCCACTTTTGCCCAGTTTAGCCTTGGTCGCCCCACTTTGGTCCACTTTGGTCCAGTTTGGCTACCCCAGATGACCCACCATGCCTACTCCAGAGGACTGTAGACTTTTTCTGCACCCTATCTCACATCTTTCAGCCCTGTGAGGATCACTTGAATGCTCTTGGGCTTCTTAAAAAGCACCAGGCACTTGGGGAAGCAAAACATGCCTTTCTAGGTCAGATCAGTGGTCTGTCTAGTGCAGTTTTCTGTCTTTGAAAACGGCATAGGGATTTGCTCCCTATGAGATCGTGTGAGCATGGCTACAGTTCATTCCCCTCGTGCCATATTCAAGGAGCTGGAATGAACACCTCCAACTGGCCATTCAGCATCCATGCCCGGATCCATCACTAATGTTTAAGCTTGGTCCAAGCATCAACTATCAGAGACCAATAAGGTCAATACTTTGCAAAAATCTCCAAACAACAATGACTGTGCTGCATAAACACACAAAATAGGAATAGTCTTACAGACAGATTTTCACTACTTAAAGCCTTCCAAACAGGTTTTCTTGGAGGCTGGACTAAGATGTCACTCCATAGAGCTCATCATACATGCCCTGATGGCTCGAAGTGCATCACAGAATCATAGAATCATAGAATAACCAGGTTGGAAGAGACCCACCGGATCATCGAGTCCAACCATTCCTATCAAACACTAAACCATGCCCCTTAGCACCTCGTCCACCCGTGCCTTAAACACCTCCAGGGAAGGTGACTCAACCACCTGTTGAGTCTGGAACCTGGGCACTGGAACCGCCTGTTCCAGTGCCCAATGACCCTTTCTGTGAAGAATTTTTTCCTGATGTCCAGCCTAAATCTCCCCTGGCGAAGCTTGAGGCCATTCCCTCTTGTCCCGTGCGTGACAAGCGTGAATACGTGACAAGCAGCCATCTGCAGGTTTCTGCCTAGGAAAGGGAGACCTGCCAGGCCAGCTTGTGTGGAAGCCTGGCTTGCTTGTGGCTTAGCTTTGCCTTTCCAGCTGTCCCATTTTTGTTTCACCAGCTTTTTCCTTGTCAAGGAAAGTGATTGTAGAAACCAAAGCAGTTCTGTTTCTCACCAGCTTTCCTAAGACAGGAAGAAATGATCCCCACATGAGAACTGTGGTATTTTACAACCCACTCTGCCTTGCTGGAAATACTTGAGCTTCATCTGGGTACAAAATTCCTAGTGAAAGATGAGCTACATTACCACTTTGCAAATGCTAGCAGAACTGGTAGAAAAGGGTGAAGCGAAGGGCCTGATAAAGAACAAGCTTTGAAGGAAGTGCTACATTGCAGCTAAATTAAATATCTGAGAAGTTGACTTGCTGGGAAGTTGGCAAAACATCATAACCGAAAGTCTATGAGCAAAGTCATCAGAAGGAAGACTTGTGTTGCCAGTTTAGCATGTCACATGGAAGAAGTTGGAAGTTTATTCTTTCCCTCGTGGAAAGAAAGAAATTGAACCTGTCCTTCTGGCTCACTTTAGACTCAGGGCTGGAGTCCCATCAACAGCTCTTCTATGGGGAGTGAATGAATTGGAAGAAGTGAAGTTGGGGTGACTACTCTGGCTGCCTTGTGAGCAAAACTGCAGCTTTTAGCAGATGCTGCATTTTGGCCAGAGGTCTGGACACCTCTCCATACCACGCACATCTGTCTCACTGCTGAAAATTTGTGAAACCTCCTCCGACAGCCTATCTACTGTCATGAAAAAGACAGCCACCATGATCTCTTGCTGGGAAAAATATCCTGTCCCCATTACACTTATTTTCTTCAATGAAACTTTCCCCATTTCCATCTCTGTTCCCATTTTGCCCCTCTATGTCAGAAAAATTCTAACGTGTAGCCTTGTACTTCAACTTCTGGTGTTTTCCTTAGGTCACTTGCATGTCCTTTGCACCAAGGTGGTCTATAGAGTGAGAGGTTTCCTGCTGTCCTCTCTCACCCATTCTCATTCCTGCTGAGAAAACTCCTATTTCATTCACATCTTGAACACTGTCTGTTTTGTTTTGGTGACCCCTTCCCACAAAGGATGTGGAAAAAAACAAAGCAGTTGAAAGAAGTAACAAAGTCACTTCTGCACAGGGAATGGCTGTTTAAATCACGTTTATTTGATCTGAAAAAAAAATGAAGGGTGAAAGAAGGATATTGTAGGATGTAGATAGATGTTATTAGAGGTTGATTGGTTATTGTCTCTTCTGTTGCATGACCTAAAGGTTATTGGTTGAAATGAGCAAGTGCCAAGCTCAGAACAAATTAAAAGGAGACATTTCTTCACACAATAACTTGTTTTCTGTGCAACTCCCTGCTGTACAGTATTATAGACCCCAAAACATACAGATATTCAAAAGATGTCTGGGCAGATTAATAGAAGGGAAAAAACCTCCATGAAGAGCATGTAAATATGAAACTACCGGCTTTTGTTCATGCAGTGCCTGAGCCCCAAATCTCTTTAGATTAGGGGAGAATCTAGTGATATAACACTATATTCCTATTCTGTTATTATGCTCTCCTATAAGCATTAACTCATGGACAATGTTTTAGACTGGCTTTTGAACTAGATGTTCTTCTATACACCTTCTCTGGCACCTCCCTACACTCATACTCTGGCTTCTTGAGATATCAGGAAAGTGTCAGCCTGTTAAACCCCTTTGGCATAGTGGGCAGAGGTGTGCTGGAGGTATCATTTCGTGCCATCAAACAACTGTTTGATCTACCACTCCCACACAGGTATTTGAGGCTTCGGCCACGTCAAACATATGACAAGAGATACTTCTATTTTCACTTTCCCTCTTCCCATTATTCCTGTTTTCTTGTCACTCAAGCCTGATCTGCCAGTGCTTTTTATAATATACATCTGACATAAACCAGATGCAGCTTTCTGAAGTTTTTGCATTATATCCATGTAGAAAGCTACCACTGATTGCTTATCTTTATAGCAAATGTGTCTGGCCATGTCAAGAAGCATGAAACTGGCCTTTGTGAACCAGTGTGGGCGCATCACCCCTTGCTGAGTGCGTTTTTTTTTTAATACAGGTCAATGCATCAACCAGATGGAGGTGCAGAGACGTGACCTTTTCTACGCAATTCAGCATGTCACATTTGTCATAAAACTTAGTTTTCATTGCAAACTGGCTCCAAACTATGCTACTGATGGGATTTTGGCCTATTTCTCCACTCTTAATCCAGCATTCTGCATCAAGGGGGTGACAGACAACCGCAGGGTCGAGATGCTCTTTCTTGTCACATAATGACTTGGCTCTGATGTGTCAAATAAAGCACATATTCCTCCTTTTGGTTTCTTGAAATTTTTCTGTCTCATTACACTGAGTGGGCTTCTGGTTTCCTTGAGAAGCATTTTTAGTGATTATCTCTGTTTTGCTGTAGCTATTTTCTCTTCTTTCTGTATTATTTTTTTCCAGACTTTTCTGAAAATGATCTCATTAAAAACACGGAACTCCTGTTTCTGAAAAAGGTTCTTTGGGGTTTGCAAAGGTCTCCCAGCAGGATGGTTGCTTGTCTCTGTTTTCCCTGCAGTTCCACAGACCCCCAAGTGAGCCCATTAGTGAAAATTGGCTGCTTAAAAAAATTTTACGAAATATGCAAGAACAGCAACTATAGCTCTGAAATGTAAGGCTCCAGTAGGCAACAAACTATGTTTGCAACTTCATCTTTGATAGCAGTTTAATGTGGTAGGGAAAGAATGAGGTAATGATACAAAGGGGACTGTGGATGCTTGCTACCTACAGCAATAGCCAAGAGGGGATGTACTAAAGAGGATGGAATATGGGACCTGAGATAACTCAATTGTTATTCTGGAGAAATAAATGCGTTTTGAAAAACAGAGTTAATGAAGCCTGGATGCCAAACTATGCCTGTTACATAGCCCTTTCCTTCTCCCTCCTTAAGTCTGATGCCTAAAAATTGTTGAGATTGTTATCTCATCTTTTGCTGGGGGGGCCACTAGGAGCAGCTCCCATATGAAGACAGGCTGAGAGAGTTGGGCTTGCTTAGTGTAGACAAGAGAAGGCTCTGGGACTTGTAGACAAGAGAAGCCTTCCAGGACTTAAAGGGGGCCTACAAGAAAGCTGAGGAGGGGGAGTACAGGGATAAGATGAGGGATATTAGTTTTAAACTGAAAGAGGGGGAATTAGATTAGGTATCAGGAAGAGCTTTATACCATGAGGATCGGGAGGCCGTGGCCCAGGTCACCCAGAGAAGTTGTGGCTGCCTCAACCCTGGAGGTGTTCAAGGCCAGGTTGGATGAGGCTTTGAGCAACCTGTCTAGTGGAAGGTGTCCCTGCACATGGCAGGGGACTGGAACTGGATGATCTGTAAGGTCTCTTCCAATGCAAACCAGTCTATGATTCTTTAAAATTTTCATTTATGGTTCAGCTCTTAGGAATCCAGGCTGTGAATAGCAGTGCTGCTATCCTTATGTACAGTATCCCCGTACTCAAAGGGGGTGCAGCTTGTGGTCCTGCTGCTACCTAAGAGAAATTATGTGGATATAGGTGAAGATCTGCAGTCTTCCTTATAGTGAAATAACCACACGCAAGAACTTATATACCCAGACCTAGTATTTAAATTCTCTCCAAGTCTGAATCACTCTTTTCTGGGGAAACTCTTTTAGTATTTGCTCTAGTTACTCTGTTACACAAAGAGAGAAACCTGTGAGATCTTGAATGTATTACAGAGTAATCAGACAATTTGGAAAAGTAGAGGTCTGTATTCATCAAGTTTTTGTTTCCAGTCAGACAAAGAGAGGTATTTGAGGCTGAAATTTCTGAGCTTTGTGAGGGTAGCTCAGCTTCTCTGCAGAAAAAAGAGGCAATGATCACATCCTTGGTTGTGTCCTACATGGAGATTTCCACCTAAAATAATTTTGTGCGGATTACTGAATATTTCAATCCTGCAGTTATGCTCAGCATAGAAATCCTGTTGTTTTTCCCAGTCTTAATAACATCTGAAGATCCCTCTCTGCCTCCACAAACTCACAGCACACCATGCTTTCCTCAGATCTTGCTTTCAAGAGGGATCACCCACTGCCACTTCAACCCATCAAAATTCCATTTTCAAAAGGATAAAACAAATGCATTTGGGAGTCACTTCTTCAATAATTGTCAACAGGTCAGAGCAATAAAATGGGTATAGAGGAGGCAGGAAAATAGTACCAAGAAAACCCTTGTGAAAATGACAGGTGGGTGAAAATGTGTGGGGGTGTGTAGGTATATTCGTAAGATAATAATACACAAACCAGGTGTCATACTATCTTATTAGCAATCCAGTTGTTGTTGGCAAATAGACTTTGGTGAGATTCCCTAAGAGATTTCCCAGAAACTCATAAAATTAGTAGTAAACAAACTTTCTTGGTGGTCGGGAAATATTTTCTGACACTGCCTATCATCCCAGCCGCCTTCTGAAGTTTTTCTCTCTTTTGTGAATCACAGAATCATAGAATCGTTTGGTTGGAAAAGACCTTTGAGACCATTGAGTCCAACCATATCTATCCAATACTAAACCATATCCCTGAGCACCTCATCTACCCATCTTTTAAATACCTCCAGAGATGGTGACTCAACCACTTCCCTGGGCAGCCTCATCCAATGCTTGACAACCATTTCAGTGAAGAAATTTTTCCTGATGCAATATAATCCTGGTGTAACTTGAGGCCATTTCCTCTCATCCCATCATTTGTTACCTGGGAGAAAAGACCAGCATCCACCTTGCTACGATCAATTTTCAAGGAGTTGTAGAGGATGATAAGGTCTCCTCTCAGCCTCCTTTTCTCCAGGGTGAACAATCCCAGTTCCCTAAGCTGCTCCTCATAAGATTTGTGCTCCAGGAAAGCATACAGAAGTTATTGAGAGGAAATTTAGGGAACAAAGGATCAATAATAAAATGAGCATGGGCAGAATGAACAGTCATCGTCTTCACTTTGAAAAACATAAGAATGATTGCTTGGACAGTGATGGCATCTTTATGAATAAATGGGTTTGTTACTTAACGCTGGTGAATCATGCTGTCAGGCAAAAGGATGAGACAGCTGCCAAATTTGATGCTGGGAAGGAATTTTCTCTCCCAGAAGAGATTGGCAGGGAATTTACAAAGCTGACGGGTCAATAATAAGGGCTGGTTATTATTCTGATGAATATGTGGACAGGCAGGGGGAACATCTCAGAGCAGAGTAGGGATATCATGTTCCTAACTCGTGGTACCAAGCATGCTCCAAATACCAGCGCACAATTCTTTAGTTATCTTTTTCTCACACAGATCCTGTAGACCTGTAGTCCACAAAGAGATGACTTTGATGGACTAGGTCAATAAAACTACTCTCCTGTTTCCTATGGATAAACACTAGGAAAATGGGTCTTCATATATTCTTTCATATCATCTAAATTACAGGTTGAGCAGAGAATGGGTTGAGAGTAGCCTTGAAGAAAGGGACTTGAGGGTAGTGGTGGAAAAGCAGCTCAATGTGCGCCAAAAATGTGCACTTGCAGCCCAGAAAGCTAATTGTATCCTGGGCTGCATCAAAAGAAGTGTGACCAGCAGGCTGAGGGAGGGGATTCTGCCCCTCTACCCTGCTCTGGTGAGACCTCATGTGGAGTCCTGCATTCAGTTCTGGAGTCCTCAGCACAGGAAGGACCTCCAGAGGAGGTCCACAAAGTTGATCTGAGGGCTGAAGCACCTCCCATCTGAGGATAGGCTGAGAGTTGGCATTGTTCAGCCTAGAAAAGAGAAAGCCGCTGGGAGATGTTAGATCAGCCTTCTAATACTTAAAGGGAAAGTGTCCCTGTCCATGTCAGGGGGGTTGGAACTGGATGATCTTTAAGGTCCCTTCCAATCCAACCTATTCTATGGTTCTGCAATCTATTTCGTGCGTGATTCTAAATAAAACCTAACTGAAGCTGCATGAGTGTTAGCTGCTGGGTGGTGTTTGGGTTAGAGTTTTTATTCTTATGTTTTTAAAGAATGTCTAAAGAACATGTTCCAGCTGCCTGGAAGGAAAGAGCCAGAAAGAGAAAAAGAACAAAGGAAAACAGTGCAGATATTTAATGGAGATAATTTTAGCTGTTCTAAATGCCACAGGCAGTCTGCACAAATATTTGGAGAGAGGAGATGAAGAAGAAAGAAGGAAAAAGTTCTGTGCTAGTCATTTAATCCCCAAATCAAGGGGATGAAGTTGTCTTTTTAGAAACTGCACAGCCCCATTCCTGGAACTCTTGAGTCTCTGACAGACTTCTTAGTTCTCCTCTAGCAGGACACAATGCAAATTCATCCAGACCTAGCAGGTTCTGATGGGGAAACCCTCTGTTTATGTGGCAGAGCAGACATAAGGCATTCTCAGGGTGAGTGAACATGGGTGGCCGGCCTCGTTGATGTGCATCCAGATCCCTTTTTGCTCTGGACCCTTGTATCCTAGTTGAACACCTGAGAAGGCACTTTATGGTCAGGAGAAGGCTTGGTCATTTCTTGTGGGATCCTTATGCTTTGCATGCGGCTTTAGCACTGACATAGTGTTACTTTTCTTCTGAGATATGGGGTGCATGGCCTGGGGTGTATATTTTGAGCTATACCTTGGATGGATGTTTGATCAGTTATCCAGAATGGTAAAGCTGCTGCAGAAGATGCTGAGCTAGTTAGCTGTGTGGAGGCTGGAACTCTTCAGATGTGAAGAAATCGCAGTTCATGTCCTAGTTAAAAGAAAGATGTTGTGAACATGATTGTCTGCAACTCTTGGGAAGGGCATCCTATCTCATGACTATTCTGGATAATGATGGCCTCCTTGTTAATCATGTAAGTGATAAACACGCTTTTAAGTTCCCCGGAGTCTCTAACTAAAGCTGCGGGTGGAGGTTGGTGCTCAGTTACCTTCCTGCATAACACCTGGCAGAAACATTTGTGAGATTGAGTTGCCCTCAAAAGATTTGACACAGCAGAAACATGGTGCAGAACCATGATATACAGAATTTGGAGACAGAGTTGGAGGATTTTGGAGAGCAAGTGGTGCATGAAGAAGCAGGGGTCTGTATGTGTTTACTGTGGGGATCATATAACTCTGAATCTCAGGAGTTTCCCCTCCTTCACAAACTCCCTGAGCGCTAGAATGATGGAATGGTTTGGGAAGGGACCTTAGAGATCATCCAGTTCCAAACTCTTGCCATGGGCAGGGACACCTTCCACTGGATTCAGTTGCTCAAAGCCTCATCCAAACTGGCCTTGAGCACTTCCAGGGATCATAGAATCATAGAATCATAGAATAACCAGGTTGGAAGAGACCCACCGGATCATCGAGTCCAACCATTCCTATCAAACACTAAACCATGCCCCTTAGCACCTCATCCACCCGTGCCTTAAACACCTCCAGGGAAGGTGACTCAACCACCTCCCTGGGCAGCCTGTTCCAGTGCTCAATGACCCTTTCTGTGAAGAATTCTTTCCTAATGTCCAGCCTAAACCTCCCCTGGCGGAGCTTGAGGCCATTCCCTCTTGTCCTGTCCCCTGTCACTTGGGAGAAGAGGCCAGCACCCTCCTCTCTACAACCTCCTTTCAGGTAGTTATAGAGAGCAATGAGGTCTCCCCTCACTGGGATGTGGCATCGACTACTTCTCTGGGCAACCTGTGCCAGTGCCTCACCATCCCCACAGTAAATCACAATATTCTGTGATTCTGTAAGACATTTCTTCCTAATATCTCATCTCAGTCTCCTCTCTTTCACCTTAAAACCTTTAACTCTTGTCCTATAGCTGCACTCCTTAATTAAGAGCCCCTCTCCAACTTTTCTGTACCCTCCTCTCAGTACTGGAAAGCTTCTCTAAGGTCTCCCTGGAGCCTTCTGTTCTTTAGGCTGAACAACCCCAACTCTCTCACTAACATCACTGATTCTGAGAAAAAAAGCACTGCAGTTCCTGGGGAGGAGGAAAGATGACTGCAAGCCTGCCATGGGCAGGCATGGGGAGCCATGCCTACAGCATCCCTGTTTTAGCAACACCCCGGGGGTGCTACCCTCGCCCATTTTCACCCCTGCAAAGCCCACCTGACATGCTGTCTCCATTCCCTGTTTGCAGGCAGGTGATGGGAAGGTAGCAGCCTGCAGCAGCTCTGATCTCTGGCACACATGCTGCTCATCCCTTTTGTCTTCCCCTCTCCCACTCATCCCTTCTCCCCCACACACCCACCCACGTCGCTGTCTCACTCTGGGATGGCTCAGGATGCTTCAGATAGCCGCGGGGATGGATACTAACCTCTACCAGGTTTCTTGTTAAGGAACCCGTTAATATGGAGCTGTTGCCTTTCCCTCCCCTTCCTCCTCACAGCCAACCCTGACTGCTGCAAAACAGAAAATGGGGGTGTGACGTGAGAAATCCAGGGCACCGCATCCTCCCCCGCAGTGTGGGCTGGGGTTTCTTTGAGAGGGTCGATGGAGAGGCCACCATCTGTGTCAAGCAGAGAGAAACAGCTGCAACAGGCAGAGAAGCATTAGCTCGATTGGCTGGAAGCCCCTGCATCTACCCTCTGATCCTTCTCTCCCTCTGTTGCCACATTCCTGTGAGGACCCATGGAAACCTAAAGCCCATTATACTAGGAGGGAACTGCCACTGCCTCCCCAGCATCCTCTGTTTGGCAGCACTGCCTATCCCATCCCCATAGCCCTACAGCAGGGCTGCCTCTCCCCAGGTCATAGCTGAGGGAAATTAAAACATCCTTAGGGACCTTTCACTAAAATAAGTCTGGCTACAGTGGCTACAATTGCAGCAACTGAATATCTTTTCCCCTTTCTTAATTGCACTCCATCCCACTCCCCCTATTCTCAGTCTTGGACTTGCTAGTATTAGACAGAACCATGAGGAAAAATCTTTCCTTTTCAGCAGTTTTCTATCTAAATGGGATGAGCCTTCCTGAGAGACAATCACCACAAAGGGAAAGTAGATTGAATTCTCACAATCACATGGGGAGACACTAACAAGGAAAAGACTTGTCTCAGAAGCATGCCTTTTATTCCTCTGTCCTTAAAGGCTGCCTCCTTCTCTGTCCTTGTCCTCCTCATCCTGTCTCAGAGCAAGCTGCAACTCATATGGGACCTGCAGCCCCTGCCCCATGGACCTTCTAGATCTCCAGCTCTGAATAGGAACTGCACAGACACGTTCTCCTATTTGTTGCATCAAATACCCATCTTTCTCAATGCAGAAATGTAAAGCCTTTGCAGTGAGTATTTTGCTCCCATGGACCCGGGGATCTTCAGCCTGAGACCACCAAGCAGTTGTGTTCAGTGTGGGGATTGAGCTGTGCCATTGTTATTTTTGGGAAGGAAATGCTGTCCTGGACAGTTTTACACAGCAGCTCACTCCCCAGCTCCTGCTAACCCTGATCTAATATGTCTTTCAGTGATGTTTGGGGGCTCATTCATTTGGAAAGAACTCAGTACAGCCTGGTCTTCCCACTTTCCTCTGTTTCCCCTGAGTTTCCCTACAGTCCCTTATTATCCATCTCTCATTTAAAGGGACTTAAATAATAGAAATGTAAAAGCTGGTAGAATTAGACTGGGATGTGCATGCACTGAATGAGGTCTCTTCCCTTCAGAAGTGACCTAACATTACCCTTTCTGTTATTAGTGATGCAGGCTCCCTGCTACCACACGAGGCAGCTGCTCTGTTGTTGTCTTGAGCCAGACACAAGTCCTGCACTGACTCTAGCTGTGGCTCCCCGCAGCTAAGAAAGATTAGCAATAGAAAACAAGGATGCTTAGGGGAAATCCTTTGTTAACAGCAATGCCCAGAAGAGAAGAAAATAAGAGAAATAGCTTAAGAGAAGGAGAGGCAAATGGAAAAAATGGGGAAAAAGTAAATCAAGTAACTATTGAATGGTACAAATGCTAAAAACAAGTGAGTGTTGGCCTAGCTATGGTTTCACGGTGATGATGGATGAGAGCTGGCTGAGCTAGCTGAGAACTGACAGATGTCAGTGTAGAGAGCTCTAGAGACATGGATTTGGCTAGCAGCCACAGACTCATGTCCCATTATAACCATGGAAAAGCCCTGTGTCCATGCGGTGCCCTTTGCAATGCCTTAGCAGAGCCCACTGCAAGGAGACAGATACACCTTCCTGTTAAGAGGGAGGTAGAAAATCCTGCTCCCCACCACTGAAGGTGGATGTTCATGATCCATGGGAAGGAAACCCCTGTCTAAACACTACAAGAAAGAAGCAAATAAACAAAAAATATCAACTAAATGAGTT
Source organism: Phaenicophaeus curvirostris (assembly GCF_032191515.1). Classification (NCBI taxonomy): domain Eukaryota; kingdom Metazoa; phylum Chordata; class Aves; order Cuculiformes; family Cuculidae; genus Phaenicophaeus; species Phaenicophaeus curvirostris. The sequence goes on along the minus strand of NC_091394.1, from coordinate 97,342,709 downwards.
ACAATAATGCATTTAGTGTTTCCTTTACTTTTAGAAATGTCTCAGCACAGAGAAGACCTGGATTAAAATACTAGTGCCAAGTTAGGCAGATGATGGCATTGAACCTGCCTGGGGTGTTATCTAAAACCACTTATATAGCCAAATCCTAGACAGGCTGGGTTAAGCTAGTTTGAAAATACTTTGGGATTTCAATCTGAATGAGGGCAAATAAAGCATTTAGGCAGTGTTCTTCAAGCGTGTGCTTGAAGAAAGAAAAACTACCCAACTATGGTAGCGTGGAGAAGAGAAGGCTCTTGGGAGACCTTAAAGCAGCCTTCCAGTACTTAAATGGAACCTAGAGGAAAGCTGCGGAGGCGCTCTTTATCAGGGACTGCAGTGACAGGACAAGGGCCAATGGTTTTAAGGAGGAAGAGAGGAGATTTAGATTAGACGGTAGTGAGGCATTGGACCAGGATGCCCAGAGAAGTTGTGGGTGCCCCATCCCTGCAGGTGTTCAAGACCAGGTTGAATGAGCCCATGAGCAACCAGATCAAGTGGAAAGTATTCCTGCCCATGGCAGGGGAGCTGGAACTGGATGATCTCTAAGGTCCCTTCCAAGTCAAACCATTCTGATTATGAATCTGGAGTTCTTAAGCCAGGTTAGGGGCATCAGCCAGACTGAAGCTAACGGGGAATTTGAGAGGTTAGCCTGAAGAGGTCTAAACAAACACAGCTTTTGTTGCTATTGCACATCTTGGTGGACACCTACAATACAATGTAGAAAGAGGTATCTGGACCTTCTTTGAGCACTCCTTAGCTTCTTCTGCTTTTCCCCTCAAGGGGATAGAGCAGGTGGCACTCAGAGGAGGGGTAGGGCTATGCAATTTGGTGGAGATAAGGGGCTGCTATTGATTCTCTGTTGAACTAGATCTGGCTGCTAACAACATCATCAAGATAGCATTTTCTGTTATGGCAACAGGAACCTCCCAAAAGCCATTCTGGCTTCAATAATGGAAAACCAGGCTCCTAGTTCCCTTAGTCACCTTCCCATATGCTCTAGTCCAGAAGGAAAAAAAAAACACAAAGCCTTGTAGGTGCTGAGAAAGCCTTAACACATGGCATCATCCATGGCAACATGATATCTCTGAGGAGTAGAGGTAAGACAAGGGGCAATCTGAGCCACTCTCTCCTCATCGTGTGAGTAGCTGATACTCCCAAAGTCACGTGGCTGCACAGCTTCCCCTGAATCACCACATGATCAAGGGTATGGTTTGATGGCTTGGCAATCCACCAAAAGAAAGGACAATGTCCCATTTTCACTGTGAGGCTGTGATCTCCCAGTATTCCTCTAACATCCCCATTGCACCTCGTCTCACCAGGGAGGTATTAACATGAAACCCAGACAGAACTGGTAAAGCAGAAGCAGGGCTGGAGGGAAGGGTGGGAATGGCTCCATGGACCACAAGTAAACCTTAAATCAGCATGGGCACATCATCCTGGCAGACAGCAAGGAGCACAGCTCTCCTGGACCAGTACGACTCTGCTATCCAAGTCACACCAGGAGCTGTGCACTTCACAGCCACTCCACCGCTTTCCTTTATTTAGCAGACCTGTGATTTTCAGTGTTTACTGCTGAGGATGAGTAAAAAAAAAACCAAAATGCATAAACTTGTACTAGAATATTTAGGGGGCACCCTAGATGGAGGCAGATGGGGGAAGAGTCAAGTGTGTGGCCAAATATGGGCCAGATTCAGCTCTCAGCAGTGTGTGGCATAAAGGCAGAAATAATTTCATGAGCCTGGCAGAAATTGGATCCTTTGACATGGGGCTTGCTTGTTTTTCTAGCAACAATTACACTCTGCCAGCTTCTCAGTGATGTTCATGGGAGGAAAATGAAGTTCATTTGGAGATGTCTTTCTATTTGCGTGGGCTTCATGTAGGTCATAACTCCCAACACCAGAGTTCAGGTTATTGCTGTGAAAAATGCTGATATTTCCTTTGACTTTCTTGATCTAGCCCCAGGCAGGCTTGAGGAAGCAAATGCAGCACAAGAAGGCATTTGTTAACATTTCCTCTGCCCAATGAGGATGAGAAAATAACAAACATCCCATTAAATAAAGAGAGAAAAAGAACCTACAAAGTAGAGAAGATATTTTTAGTCTGAAAACAAAGCACTCTATCTTCCCAACACAGTAGGGCTTTTCAGATGAAAAGAAAAGAGAATTTGCAGGCTCCTCCGCACAAGGAGTGACATTAATAATAATAATTATAGTTATTATTATTAGGATTATTGTTAATATTGATAGCAAGCCACTCTCAACGTCCTGCCTGCTTCCCCACCCTCCCAGCACGTGATGTGTGGGCCCCAGCCGTGGAGGACAATAGGTGGCCAGGGACAATGCAGCCATTGACGTTGAACCATGTTTTTAATGTGAAACTCTGCATTGTGAGTGCTAGCTTCAATGAAATAAACTGTTCCGGTGCTGGAGATGGATGAATAGAGACGTATGGTGTAAATTAAAAGTGTTATTCTTTTCCTTCCCCCCTTTTCTTTAATGTAACAAAAACCCCAGTACCTTGGTTTCTCTTAATTTTATTCCCTTCTTAAGGGTTTTGCTAACAACCAAATGACTGGTCAGCTTTGCCTGGTAACCTACAGGAGAACTGATAGGGATCGAACAGGGCATGGAGGCAGAGGGAAAGAACCACAGTTTATTTTTTTTTCTCTCTCTTTTCTTTTTTCTTGTAGAAGGAGGAGTCAATTCTGCAAGTGATAATTCTAGAACAACAAATATAGGATAAGACAGAAAAACCCTTGTTCACCTGTAGAAAAAAAATTAATTCTTGCTAGAGTATGGGATTAATTTTAAACCAGCTTTCAGACTTCTAACTTAAAACATTTCCTAGAGTCCTTGGTGAAAGACTGGGTCCTCCAGGCAGTGATTCAGAGAAGGAACACAATGCACATCACAATGTGTAACTGGGGAGGGACCCTGATGTCGCAGTAGGGTAATACAGCATCTAGCAGAGCTCTTCTGAGCGTAAGTTACTATAAGACAGAAGAACTAGGCTGCACCATAAACCTTCCTAAGCCCTAGAATCTCCCCTTTCTTGCTTACCTATCAGGTTCATCTGGCTCACAGCTTTGGCCCCTCTCTGGGAAGTGGCATGTCTTGCCATAAGGTAGACCAAAAATCTCATCCAGATGAGGTGGCAAAAGTATGTCATCTGAAAAAAAAGCCTGAAACCCCATTAAGTTTGCTTTAAGATGAAGTGCAGAGAAAGCCTTCATCCTGAATGGCTGCAAGGGGTGAGTGCCACCAGGCTCTGGGTACATCGTGTCTCCGGCAAAGCACTGTTGTGACAACACTGGGGAAGGTGCCAGTGCTGGCTGTGACTCAACGTCCCTTTCATTGGGTCCCTTTCCCAACAGTAGGGTTTTCTGTTGCTGCTTGCTGCCACGCACTCCTTTTGCCTGCCTGTAATTAGTCTGTTGACTTTTCTATTTCTTCCTCCTCTTTTTTTTTTTTGACTCTGATCTTAATCTGCTGTGGTTTACAACAGTTCAGGAAGCTGTAGAGAGACACCATCCCTGCTGAGCTATGAGATGTGACTTATGCTGTTTTCTCTCCCATCCCATTTTCTCTTGCTCAGCTGTTTCTGAGGAAAATACCCCTGGTCACTGTTCACCCTTTTTCTTCCCCTTGCATACTCATTTATTGTCTTACTTTCTTCTCTTCTTTCCTCTTTCTTGTCTTTCTCATATGGTCACCCAGAGGACCAAACACCCTACAGTCTCCTCTGTCCATTCTGTTGCCAGATCCCCTGAGGCTGGGCAGATGATTTCCACTGGACTGTCTCTGGCTGTCTCTGTGTGAAGCCCTGGGATGAAGATGCTGTGGCAATCAGAGCTTCCTCCTTAGCCTGACCCAGTCCATAACCTCTGCCCTTCCATGCCCGTCTGTCTCTCTGTGCTTGGAAACTGTCTGTCTGCCTAAAATTGCCTTTCCCTGTCAGCTCCCAGCACTCTGTCTCCCTCCTTCCTTTGCTTCCGGCTCCCCTCTCTCCTCCTCCTCTACCCACACACCTTACTTTAATTAGAAATACAATGAAAATGCTTATCACTGTGTCTTAATCAGTAAGTCATTCCCCAGCAGGTCCAGAAGGAAAACCCCCATTCCTCCTTGCCTCTTCTCTCTCCCCGACCACCTCCACAGAAGAACAGTGCATAGATTAGGAGGAGGGCTCAGTGGAAATGTTGCTGAATGAGGTGAACGAAGAGATCTGGATGAGCTGGGGGAAAGGGACAATAGAAATCCTATGATCTTCAGCAAGGACAAATGTTGTGCCTGGGAAGAAAGAGTTCCTGGCAGCAACTGACTGCTCAGGGCTTAGAAATGGATCTGGGATTGGTGGGGGACAGCAGGTTGAGCAAGATCCAGTGGTGTGTTTTGGCACCAAAAAAGGCATTCTAGGCTGTGAGAGCATGGGTAAAGCCAGGAGATCAATAGAAGTGATTATCCCCCTCAACTCAGGACATATTAGACCTTATTTATCTGCTGTAATCAAGTTTGTGCCCTTCAGAACAAGACATTGATCAGCTGGAAAGAATTCATCATGGGCCACTGAGATGGTCAGGGTTACAGCACTTTCCTGGTGCCTGGTGTGGGACCAGAGATTGTCCATCCTGGAGAAGTGATGGCTTCAGGAGGACATAACAGCAGTTTTCGTGGGGAGGTTATCAAGGAAACAGAGCCAGGCTGGCTGGTAAGAGGACAAGAGATCAGTCATAACTTAAAAAAAGATGCTCAGTCTGGGTATAAGGAAAAAGGTTTTCCGTCTGATCAGTCATGCAGTGGAGCAGGTCGACCGAAGAGGGTTGTGCAGTCCTGGGGTTTTAAATACCTGAAACCTGACCCAGCTTGTCTGACCCAGTAGCTGACCCAATTTAAAGTAGGTGGATGAGCTAGAAACCTTCTGTGGTCCCTTCTAGCCTTAATAATCCTGAGTTCCTATGACCAGACCTTAGTACTAAATGTGGTCATTCAGATTCCAACGAATCCCTACACACTGAAAAGTAAGGAAGGAGGAAAGAGAAGTAGCATGGGCTGGAAAGAGACTGGTGGATAAGGTTTTACAGCTAGCTCATCCCATACTCTAGTACTTGATGGGACAAGGTGAGGTTGAAATCAGGTGACCTTGTAAAGTTAAATCCAGTTTATAACCTGTCCCTATCCACTGGTAATCTCTTATGGGCCAGTTCTGGGGATCCTGGATGAAAACCTTTCAAGAGAATATCTTTGTGCTGATACATAGATACATAGATTTCTGTGTCTCTCTCAATTAATGGGATCTCTTACTGGCAACATCAGTGAGGTGAAATCTCTGCAGCACAGAGATTGCAACATAAAAGGCTCCAAATCTTTCCCAAACTCTCAGATGATTGGCATTTGACCCTTTCCAAACACAAACACAGATGTACAAAAATCTCATGCTCAGGAAAGCTAGGTGAAAGTGGATAAGTAAGGCAGGCAGAGGGAATCGGTCTCTGCCAGTTGTATCACAATAATGATATGTGTATGGGATAAGGTGGCATTGGGTGGGTCTGCTGGATTAGGAAGCCTGCATTTAAACCCTCAAGCTTTGGTCCCCTTCTCCACTGACTGGCATGCCCCACTTTCATCCAAACCATGCAGCCCTTCTATGTCAGCTGGCTGCTGCCCGAAATAACCCTCCTATTTCTCCTGGGAGCCATGTCTTTGCCAAAATTCCATCACTTCTTAGGGAGGAGATGTGTGCCTTCCTGCAGCACATGGAAATGGTGGGGAAAGGGAGACCTGACCCCTGTCCCTAACACCCTTCAGCTTAACCACTGCTGGTTTTCTCCAAAGTGACTCTGTCTTCATCAAATGCATGAAGTCACTGAGACCTTTCAGCAGGACCTTACTGAAAGACCAGCTGACTCCTCTGGATTTTGCTCTAACCAGGCTGGCTACAGTCCCACCAGAAAACACTTGGCCAGAAGCCACGGTCATACAAGAAGCAAGCACTCATTATAAGCCTCCCTTGCACACTGCCCACCACCCTGAGCGGAGGCAAGGAACCTCCCCGCTAGCAACAGGCATAACCCCCCCTTTTTAGATGATATTCATGAATCAGCATCCCACTACCTCCGGCTGTTGTCACTGGAAGGGGATGAGAAGCCCCGGATGTCCTCAGCACCTCTCTGAGGGTGTTCCGGCGGGGAACTCTCTAGGATTAGGGAATCCTTTTTCTCTAGCTTATGTAAGACCCGGGGACTCCTTTTATGGTTGGCTTTTCCTGCTTTGTTCAGAGCAAAGAACAAATGTAGCTTCATCTGCACTTGTGGGCTGGCTAAACTGATTAAGCATCTGATTCAAGCTAAGTACGGAACAGGCTTTTGACGGGCGGATTTAATTTGGTGTAAAACCCAGGATGCCATCCCCCTCCCTTTCCGAATATTCCCAAGATAGCGGTTGGTCTGGTGCAATGAAGCTGTGGGGGTGACTCCAACTCACCAATACTTCAGAATGTCCAGAGTGTTCCAGTTTGCACTAAAGTGGCTACTTTGAGAGCTTTCCCTTCTCCTTCTCCCCTTCTCTTTTATTCTCATTTTTCTCTCCCTTTTTATTTTCCCTCCTGATTTGCAACCGTTTCCAAGCATTTATATTAGGAGTGAGCTCACTGTGTGTGTGTGTGCGTGTGCGTCTGGGTGTGCAAGCATGTGAGGGTGTGCGGGGGGCGTGTGGGTGTCTGTCTTGGTGTGACACAGTGAATTTCTCCTCATTTCCCCCTCGCTAAGTCCTGCCAGGGGAAGCATGCTAATGATGACCTTGCTGAGTAAATAGTTGTGGAATGAATAAGTGTTTTTCCTGCAAGCTGAAAGGCGGAAGGTGCGATTACTCATCCATCTACCCAACTGTCTCCAGCACCTTTCAAGTGCTTCTCGCGTCGAGTCTGGGGGCGTACGCGAGGGGGTGGGAAGCGAGGGGAGGCTGCCAAGATCTGGGTTGCCACAGACACCGGCCTCGCTTTTCCTCCAATGAAAGCTGAGCTGAGAGTGCGAGAGGAGGCAGGGCACCACCCACATGTTGAGCTGTGTGGAGTATAAGTAGATGGAAGAGCCTGGACTAGTGGCAGTTCAGACAGGGAAGAGAAGCAGCTCTTTGCATCTCTAGTGAAAACCGTTTTGACTGGCCAAGTTTACCAGAGAAGAAATCACCAGGATTTTTGCAGCAGCTTCCAGCTTCTGTGTGCATCTCTGTGTTTCTTCAGTGGAGACTTTCTGCAGTTCGAGATCCTCAGCTTCGGATGAGCCGATATCTGGCACGTGTGCGGGGCTGGACATCTTAGCCAACTCCTTCTCCTTGCTCCTGGATGATCCTGCTTCTCTCTGGGACACACTGAGCACGTGAGACCAACATTTCCAGCCGGGAACCAGGAGAAACTTGCCTACAACTCTCTCTGGGATCCACAGGGACCGAACAGCTCACTCTGCGGTGATATCTGATTTGGTTGTGTTTGTGTTGAAAAGTCTTTTGAGGGGAGGGGTAGAAGTTTCTGTGTGTCTTTTGAGAAGTGTTGTAGTGGGGTTTTTGAGAGCCAGCTCTAGCACCAGGGCTTACAACTCGGTTTTCTGTAGTTGACACTTACACGGTCGGAGTCATGCAGTTGGACAATGTCACCAATGCTGGCATCCACTCCTACCAGGGGCACCGTGGAGTTGTCAACAAGCCCAATGTGATCTTGCAGATAGGGAAATGTAGGGCAGAAATGTTGGAGCATGTCAGGAGGACCCACCGGCACCTCCTGTCTGAAGTCTCCAAGCAGGTGGAGCGCGAGCTGAAAGGCTTGCAGAAATCAGTGGGGAAGTTAGAGAATAACTTAGAGGACCATGTCCCAACTGATAACCAGAGATGGAAGAAGTCTATCAAGGCCTGCCTGGCCAGGTGCCAGGAGACCATTGCCCATCTGGAGAGGTGGGTCAAGAGAGAGATGAATGTTTGGAAGGAGGTCTTTTTCCGCCTGGAGAAGTGGGCAGACCGTCTGGAGTCCATGGGAGGAAAATATTGCCCTGGGGACCATGGGAAGCAGACTGTGTCCGTTGGGGTGGGAGGCCCAGAGATCAGGCCAAGTGAGGGGGAGATTTATGACTATGCTCTTGATATGAGCCAAATGTATGCTCTGACCCCTCCGCCTGGGGAGGTGCCCAGCATCCCCCAGGCCCATGATTCCTACCAGTGGGTCTCTGTGTCAGAGGATGCTCCAGCCTCCCCAGTGGAGACCCAGGTCTTTGAGGATCCCCGGGAGTTCTTGAGCCACTTGGAGGAATACTTAAAGCAGGTGGGTGGAACAGAGGAGTACTGGCTCTCTCAGATCCAAAACCACATGAACGGCCCAGCTAAAAAGTGGTGGGAATATAAGCAGGACTCTGTCAAGAACTGGGTTGAGTTCAAGAAGGAGTTCCTGCAGTACAGTGAGGGGACTCTGACTAGGGACGCTATCAAAAGGGAGCTGGATTTGCCCCAGAAAGAGGGGGAGCCCCTGGATCAATTCCTTTGGCGCAAGAGAGACTTGTACCAGACCCTCTATGTTGATGCAGATGAGGAGGAAATTATCCAGTATGTGGTAGGCACCCTCCAGCCCAAACTGAAGCGCTTCTTGAGTTACCCTTTGCCCAAGACCTTAGAGCAGCTGATCCAAAGAGGGAAGGAAGTCCAAGGTAACATGGACCACTCTGAGGATCCCAGCCCACAGAGGACCCCTGAGATTCAGTCAGGGGATTCTGTGGAGACTGTGCCTCCCTCAAGCACTGTCAGTCCTGTGCCGAGCAACGGGACTCAACCTGAGCCCCCCAGCCCACCAGCGACTGTCATATGAGCCAGGCCAAAGGAGGCAGCAGTCTGGGTTATTTGAAAGGGAGAAGGGGGCATATTTAGGAAGCTTCTCCTTGGAGAGAGGTTCTGGCTGAGACGAGGCATGAGGTGTGCTCAGTCCAACAGCCCATAGCAGAGGAATTAACTTTGCTTGTGGGGGGAGGGAGGTGATGGGGGAGAGGCACCTTAAGATGTTGTTGCCCACCTCACCTGACCCTTGCAGTACGGTGGTGCTTGAGATCCTTCTTGCACCACTGTGGGGAATGGACAATTTTATGAGATCCCTGACAAGAAACTAAAGACAATTCCCAACTTCAGAGGCAGCCGTTTAACACTGGCGGCTTTCAAGGACTTGAGTGCAGCAATTGGCTGAGGGTTCCTACCCATCTGGATCTCTCCTTCTCTCTTATCTGAAGAGGTGCCTCTGTCCTGAGGAGACATCTTTCTTTTGACCCTTGCCCATTTCTGATTTACCACTGGGTTTCTGTTCAGTTGGCAATCTCCTGTTTGTGCTTGCTCCAAAGGATTAAATATTTTTTTAATGTTTCTTTTTTTGAAGAAATCCTATGACTTCAGGAACCTAAATCTTTAAGAAACTGGATTATTTTTAGTGTTTTTCATTTTACTGCACCCAACACCTGCTTTAATGTTTTTCCTCTAAAGAGGCTTTTACTGGTTTATTTCTTGTCTTAGTTTCTGCTCTTTACAATCAAGGCCACTGCAGTGCAGAGGCAAATTTCACCCTTTCTCTGCACATTATGCTGTGCATTTACCAGGAAACAGAGTTTCAAATTATATTATATTCTGAGCTCGTTTAATAAAGGGGCAGTCTGCTTCCTTTCAGAGAGGAATCACCAGAGCTAATTTGAGAGGGTCGGGGGAGGTAAGGGAAATAAATTCTTGTTCTTTGAATGAAACAAACAAACACAGCCTAAATCCAGAGCAAAATATCCCCAGAGCAGCAAATCGAGTCCATGCTGATGTGTGGAGACAATAGAAGCTTTTGCCATGTAAAAGCAAAAAGAAGTGAAGAGCTGTGTGTCCCAGCACAGTTTCAGCCTGCACATTACAACAAAGAATTTCTGCTCACACAGACAGACTTAAAATGCTCTTGGAAAGCCTGACACCCCTGTCCTGGAGCACCTGAGGACAGAGTGCTGTCTATTCACAAGGAACTTTCTTCTTGCTATGGATGGAGATGGACTTGGACTCTGTGACATTTTCCATGTTAGGACAGTAATGCTCAGAGATCACCGTGCTTTTGCTAACATCTGATGATAGGGCTTTGAGATGAAACTGCTGTAAAACATATGCAGGAAGTTTGGCTCTTCAAAGCTTCTTGAGGCTGGACACATCTTGAGCATCATCTGCATTCACCAAGAGACCAAATGAACAAAACTTCTGCAAGAGATGCAGCAACAAGAATGCCCCTTGGATGCTCCTGGCACTACTACAGCAGTGACAGTTGGCACCGATGGCTTAGAAGAGCTTTGGCGTGCCTCCTTCCGAGAAGCTGAAGGTAAGGCAACTCTCTGATATTGTCCTGCCTGCACTCCTCAGACCTAAGTTAACCATAGGCCATCCAGTAACAAACTTGCACTGGGGAAAAAGAAATCAGAAATGGGACATGAAGCATTTTGAGTGACAGATTAAGGTTAGGAGAAAAGGGAAGGGAGAGTCAGACAAAAGGAAATAAAGGAGAGTGAGTGGGAAAAGCTGATTAATTTGAGGAGGAAATGGGAAGTTTCTTCAATAGCCCAGCCCAAGCACCTGCCTTGTGAATCTCTGGGCTTGTGTCTCCAGCTGTGATAACACAGCACGAGACCATACACAGTGCAAAGGAGATTCATAGCTGCTCTGCACCCTGGCTAGAAATGAGTCAGTCTCAGGAATGGTGGGGGCTCTCCTCTCGCTTGTTCAGAGTGAGTTAGTTTGGCAGTGGTTGTAGAGAGAACGGAGCATTTCTCACTAATGACCTGGAATGAGTGGTGGGGGAGTGGGTGTCATAGCTGAGGATGAGCTGGCCATGCATTACAAGCATTATCTTCTCTTGCTTACAGTGACTCACTCAGATCCTCCTCTGAGAAGGAATCACTTTGCTGTGCTCAGGAATTGGAAGGAAAGCCAAAGGGAAAAATCTTCAAAAATAAGGATTCAAAATCAGACCTACTGTCAGGATCCCCAGCCACCAACTGCTGGATCCACTGTGTGAAGGAAAGACTGGTACAGGTAATTACCTCTCATCTTGCCCTTGTGGGCCATTCTCAGCCTCCCCAATGTCTTGGCCAAAGATATTGAACAACCCAGGTGGATGTAGCTGCTGGTCTTGAGACCTCAGCCACAATGGTTGCAAGAGTCTGGCACCACCAGATAGGTGGGATTTCAGCTTCTTAACGTTGGAACCCAAGCACCAGCCCCAAAGATTAATGTTGCTGGTGACAGTGAGCATCATGCCTTGCTTTCTGCTGGACCATTGGCAAATATGTAGACACCAAAAACTAGTGTGGCCCCCAAGCTGAAGACACCTAGCAGGCACAGCTTAAAATAACCCCATCTCCTAAGACATCCCAAGTACTCCCCACTTTGGATATAGAACCATAGAATGGTTTGGATTGGAAGGGCCTTTTAATGATCCTTGAGCTCCAATCCCCTGCCATGGACAGGGACACCTTCCACTAGGCCAGGTTGCTGAAAGCCTCATCCAGCCTGGCACCCAACACCTCCAGCCATGGGGCAGCCATGAGGTCTCTGGGCAAACTGATTCAATGTCTCACCACCCACACAGTAAAAAATTTCTTCCTAATATCTAAACTGAATCTCCTATCTTTCAGCTTAAAACTGTTCCCCTTCACCCCATCCCTGCACTTCCTGATATACAGCCCCTCCCTGTCTTTCCTGTAGGCCTCCTTTAAGAACTGGAAGAAAATATCTATAACCTGAATGCTACACTTTTTTTTCTTGTACAGATCTCTTTCCTGCTGTTGCTGAATTTCCTGCTTTGTGTCCAAAAGTCCTGCTTTCCAAGGGGAGAAACAAGTGTTGCAGGGAAGACAGAGGGCAAATCGCACACCAAAGAGCCTCTCAAGCAGTACAAGTCTGTTTTCAAGGTGCTGAGAACCAGAATGAAAGAAGGAAGTCACTTCCAACTGGATGAAGAAAAATTTAAAGTGGTCTAGGTGCTCCAAGCACAGAAGAAAGTATGGAGAATGGAAACAAACCAAGAGACAGGACAGAAGAACCAAGTCTGGGCTTTGGGGACAGCAAGGATGCCAGGCTTGTATTGACTGTCTGTTGAGATGATACCATACCTCTGCAGTCTGGGGCCACTGGGACTCACCTAAAGACATCTTCACTAGATTATCAGTACAAAAACTTCCTTGATTAACTTTTCCAAATGACTGACCCTATCTAGGCTATGAACCCTCCATGCTGTTGATGCTGTAACTCATTTCTCCTGAGTTGGGGGTAGCTTCATTTCATGCGGGTATCAGTTTTCAAACCTCAAAGGGCTCTGGAGGTTCGGAGAAGCATCCTGCGGTCCAGATGCTTGTCTGAACTGCTTGAGCCTGCACAACTGGGCCAGCTGTCTTGCCAGAAAGGAGAGTCTTGTGAGACAGCAGGCGCTTCCTGGATCTGCATGGGCCAGAGTTACTGCAAGAACTGCAGTCCTTGTTCTGGCTTTGGCGTGACTGTTTCCATCCAGACCCAGGGAGCACAAAAGACAAAAAGACAAGAACTCAAGTGAGTTGAACAAGACAGTTTTGGTTCACATCTCAGCTGAAGAGGTCCTTTTGGTTCCTCTTTCTTCCAGAGCCAACTGTCCCGGGTATGCGAGTTTGTGTGTCAGCGCGCGTGGATGTTTGTTGAGCAATCAAATCCACTTAATCAAATTCTGTGCTGTATTTTTTTTTGTACTTGAACTAAATGAATGGGACCTAATGTGCATTTCAGCAACATTCAACAAAAATGTCCAGGACTGGAAGATTATGTAGAACCATGTAAAGGCAGAATTCACAGGAATAATTTCAAAATTAAAATGATGTTTGATTTTGAGGTGCTTAATTTCCACAGTCCCTTTCAAGGGACATGACTGCCTCAATGGGCATTTTATTTTGCCATAGACTTTCCTGCCTCTTTAATGAATTTTAATGAATTTGGTCCTGAGATTTGTACATTTTAAGCTGACTTTTTGGAGTGTGCAGAACTGAATCTCCTGGATTGATTTTATTTCAATTATCACTCCTAGCAAAATGGAGCTTTACTTGTAGCACCCTGGTTTATATTAGCAACCTCTCCAGGAGTGACTGGTAGTTTATTTTCCTGGGGCAGTGTCACATGAATGAAGAAGTGTGTATGTGTTGTGTCTGTGAAACTTTAGCAGATTTCAACCACTGGATTTTTTTCCTTAGGCAATTTTACATTTGACTCTAACAAAACTACTTTAGAGTTTTTATTTTTACTAGAGATATAATTAATTCAAACAACCTTGTACAAAAGGCAAATGCATTGAATCACTACAGGTTATAGGGGCTGAAGCCAAAAGGTCTTTGTAAACTGACATCAGTTGCTCTAGGTCTGACTGTATCAGGCAGTTTATTCCTCATGTGTCATGTTGGATTTACAAGATCACACCAAGCCACTAGAACCTGTCAACAGAATAGTTCTAGATTTTATTTGCTATTGTAGCAAAGTATTTTGTAGATTTATACAATAAAACTTTGACATTTCTGCTTCAATTACTTTGTGCTTTTCTTTCTGGTCTTCCTTGGTTCTTGGGAAACTAAAGTAGCCATTAACATTTGTAGATAAGGTCTTAACAGCCATTTGGGCTTATTTGACTCATGAAATTTTCCTTCTCGGAAAAAGCAGATGATTGACATGAAAAAGAAATGTACTGGGCCTTTGGAGAAGGAGAGGGGTGGTGATACAGAAAACCTGGAGGTGTTTTAAGGGGGCTATTCAGCATCTGAGATTGAGCCAAATGTGGTCTATGAGGCTAGGAGAAATGGTCCCTTGTGGAACTGAGAATTGTGCAGGGGTCTTGTTGAGTACAAATGAGGAAAAGTCCACTAAAACAGAAGACAATCACATTCCCACCAATCCTTGAGAAGTAATAAGCCTTTTAGAGCTGAGGCAAGTCATGGGAAGGTGAAGAAATCGTTAATCCTGAATCAGCTCTACTTGATATCCAAAGACATAAGGCAGAACCATAGAATCATTAAAACTGGAAAAGACCTCAAAGATCATCCAGTCCAACCATCAGCCCAATACCACTGTGCTCGCTAAACCACGGCCTGAAGTGCCACATCTCCACGTGATGAAGAAGAGGCAACACTCAGCAGCACAGAGACCCAAGAGCTACTATAAAGCTGGTGCTTCACTACCTGATACACTCCCTTACAGCAGGGTTATTCTCCATTCCTTGGGTTCATCACCTCTTGGGTTCATAAAACACCTCTGGGTCATCGGGGCTGGAGGAGAGGGTATTGAGTTTTCAATTGAAATCAGCAGTTTTGCAATAGGCTGGACTCAAAGATCTGCCCCCAAAGACCTTCAGTCTATGGGGACAGAGGGCTCTTCTCTGTTGCTTCTGCAAATCCCTCTTTTTCTGAAAAAGTTTTGCATTCAGGTGAGTTTAGCTCCTATTCCTCTCTCTGTGCCTCATCTCTCCTCAACAAGGAAGTTATTAGGACTAACAATCTGGGGTGCGATTCAGCGGGTATTTTGCACTTGTGTTGGTCACTAGGAGATATAAACAGCCTCATATCTTCCACAGCAGGCACTACATGTGCATTGCCAAATGGGTCACTCAGATTTCCCTTTCAAGCTTAGGTTGGAAATGCAGAACTTGGTCTGATGGTCAAAGACATCTAAAGGACAGCTGGTAACCCTTGTGTCATCACCTCTTTACAGATCATTCAACCACAAGCTCTTATCAAGAGAGAGAGGAACCCTGAAGATGCAATTTGGGTCCATAGTTGAGCCCTGTCTTTGTGTCCCCAACTACTGTCATCAGTAAAGAGGTGAAAAAGAAGCATGAGGGGCCAGACCAGCAAAAAAGATGTAGCAGACATCATCCCATCCAGGGGCAGTACGAGAGAAACTGGGCAGGAGAGCAGGGTTAATCTTTGCATGGTCTGTGGTTATGGCTGAAGGTCTCAGTCTCCAGCAAGGACCAACCCAGTGCCTTGCAGAGTGAAAACCAAGAGCTGCTCAGCTGGAGGTGCTGAGCTCTTCCAGTAGAGGGGGGCAGAACTCCACTGTATGCTGTGGGAATTAAAATTAAAATATACTCTCAAGAGAAAAATCTGTCCTTGTCATTATCCATCCCACACAGCCCAGTCCTACAGCTTCTGTGATACGAGATCAGTGGTTTCTCCAGTGGAGGAGGTCGGAGAGCAAGGAGAAAATAGGCAAATGAGAGGTCAATGTGGAGAGATGAGGAGGACTGATGATCAAGTTAAAGTAGAGGGTGTTGGACAGGATGGAGATGACCTTCTGAGGGAAGTGGGAAATATAAATGAGGCTGGAAAACGCCTGACTGTGATGGATAAACTCAGAAGATTTCCTGTTTTGTTCCAGAGCCTTCTGGATCTGAATCTAACAATTGTTATTTACTTTCTTTCTGACAATTCCAACAGAGTCAATGGGCCTGCAACTTCACTTGATAAAGAAATGTCTTTTTGCTCCTCCTGGCTCTATCAGTAGGGAGTCACCTGGGATAGATAGAATCCATATAATGGATCAACTGCCTCAAACTAGTTGAAACACCTTCCAAAATCAAAGTGGGAACAACCTCTGTGTTTGCTGGGGTATGATCCAAAATACAAAGATATTCACAAGCATCCTTTGTCTAGTGGGGAAAGCAGGTGGGCTCAAGCACTAAGAGAATTGAGGAAAAAAAACATTAATTCACATTTAACTTGATAATTTGCTTATTCAGGACAGCTTGAAAGAAGCTCTAAATGATAAGATGGACCTATACAGTATTGCACTCATGCATGAAATAGTTGTTCTCTTTTTTTCCACCCTCCTGTCTATCTCCCCTTTTTTTAATCAAAGTGATTGCACCGGTCAGTCATGTAAATCATATTTATTGACTTTTCAGGCAGGCATGTGTTTGTGCACAGTCTAACTGCTCCCTTGGAGCCACTTCTTCCAGCAAAGCAACGTGTAATTAGGGAGGTTGTGAAACTTTCATTATTGACACAATCAGTTGTAATAGCTCCACTTATCCTGTCAATATGATGCTCTGGAGAGTTCTGGGTGCTCACTCTACTCATGGAGCATGATATTATCTTAGACTTGTTCCCACAGATCCTAACTCATACCAAGTATGAATTGCAGGCAGATTTTACAGTTAAAGGGATCATGCAATGTCAACGTGTTTTTCCATCTCCCCCACATTGAATATTTATTAACCTTTAACCTGTTAACTTGTCTCATGCAAGAAAAGAGAATCCCGAAGTCTGATATGGAGTGGTGGAATAGAGGACAGTTTTTTCATCACTCCTACATAGGGTCAGACTGAATGTGCTCGAACAATACTAGATAAAAGAATTGAAACGCAAGCCATAAGTACCTAGAAAATCAGACCATTTAATCCTGAAGTTTACAGAAACACTTACTGTATAAAATTTCTTTTTTTTCCTAAGGGAATAGAAGCCTGACATTTCCAAACTAAACTTTTTGACTTTTTTGTTTCTAAAAACCATCTCTTAAAAACTAACTTCAACTTTAAAAAAACACACAAAAAAAAAAAGAAGAGAAAGGTTATAAAACTCAAAAGAAAAAATGGAGTGAACTATTTCAGGAGTCAGAAACATGTTGAGTTGATGCAAGAAGAAATCTCTCTTTTCAGCTTTGATTTAATTCTTGTAGATATTAGATGACTTTATTTTCTAACTTGATCTTGCCCCATATTATCCTCTCCTGATTGGATTATTCAACTAAATTAACCCCATTGTTTCCCTCCTTGTAAAAAATACACCCTTTTGCTACTATGCTGCACAATTATCGAATCATAGAATGGTTAAGGTTGGAAGGGACCTTAAAAATCATCCAGTTCCAACCTCCCTACCATGGGCAGGGACGCCTCTGACTGCATCAGGTTGCTCAATGCCTAGTCACTTCTGTTACAGAGTATCTTATTGTCATTGAAATGCTGTGAATCCCTTCTTTAATGAAAATGAAGTTATTTTCCCAGCAGGGCTGAGGAGTAATTCTTCTTTGTAAGCAGGATTACAGAGTCTATGTCGCACACTGGAAAAAAATACAAATCTGCTCATTGGAGGTCCCAAATTCTCTGCCAATTTTGACACCAGCAGAAGTCAAACTTAAGGTTAGCAACTTAAAAGCTGCCCTCAGCTTAGGCAGCAATATTATTATGGTACTTGAGGCAGTCTATGCTGATGTTCAGTTATAGCCTGCCCTGGAGTTCAGGGTCTGCTTGTGTTTTCTTCATCTCAAAGTAGAAACAAAGGGAACAAGAAAAATGGGAGATTCAAAGAGGCCCTGGACCCAGTCAACATGGGTTCACAAAAGGCAGGTCTTGCCAAACTAACCTGATTGCCTTCTATGACAAAGTGACTCGGCTGCTGGATGAGGGAAAGGCTGTGGATGTGGTCTTCCTGGACTTCAGTAAAGCCTTTGACACAGTTTCTCACAGCATTCTGCTTCGGAAACTGTCAGCCTCTGGTCTGGACAGGCGCACACTCTCCTGGGTGGAAAACTGGTTGGATGGCCGGGCCCAGAGAGTGGTGGTAAATGGTGTGAAATCCAGCTGGAGGCCAGTGACAAGTGGGGTTCCCAGGGCTCAGTGCTGGGTCCAGCCCTGTTCAATGTCTTTATCAATGACCTGGATGAAGGCATCGAGTGCACCCTGAGCAAGTTTGCAGACAACACTAAGCTGGGTGGAAGTGTCGATCTGCTGGAGGGTGGGGAGGCTCTGCAAAGGGATCTAAAAAGGCTGGACCGCTGGGCTGAGTCCAATGGCATGAGGTTTAACAAGGCCAAATGCCGGGTCCTGCACTTGGGGCATAACAACCCTATGCATTGCTACAGACTAGGAGAAGTCTGTCTAGAAAGCTGCCTGGAGGAGAGGGACCTGGGGGTGTTGGTTGACAGCGACTGAACATGAGCCAGCAGTGTGCCCAGGTGGCCAAGAAGGCCAATGGCATCTTGGCTTGTATCTGAAACGGTGTGACCAGCAGGTCCAGGGAGGTTATCCTCCCTCTGTACTCGGCACTGGTGAGACGGCTCCTCGAATCCTGTGTTCAGTTCTGGGCCCCTCACCACAAGAAGGATGTTGAGGCTCTGGAGCGAGTCCAGAGAAGAGCAACAAAGCTGGTGAGGGGGCTGGAGAACAGGTCTTACGAGGAATGGCTGAGAGAGCTGGGGTGGTTTAGCCTGGAGAAGAGGAGGCTGAGGGGTGACCTCATTGCTCTCTATAACTACCTGAAAGGAGGTTGTAGAGAGGAGGGTGCTGGCCTCTTCTCCCAAGTGACAGGGGACAGGACAAGAGGGAATGGCCTCAAGCTCCGCCAGGGGAGGTTTAGGCTGGACATTAGGAAAAAATTCTTCACAGAAAGGGTCATTGGGCGCTGGAACGTGCTACCCAGGGAGGTGGTTGATTCACCTTCCCTGGAGGTGTTTAAGGCACGGGTGGATGAGGTGCTGGGGGGCATGGTTTAGTGTTTGATAGGAATGGTTGGACTCGGTGATCCGGTGGGTCTCTTCCAACCTGGTTATTCTATGATTCTATGATTCCATGAAAAGTGTTGAGCTATGCTGGCTAAAAACATGCAGAGTGAAATGGGGCCTAGAAGCAATAAAAAGAATCATGAAGAGTCTGTTTGGTAATATTATTTTTTTTTTTACCCAGTCAGCTCACTCAGAGATGTCTCTTCTGCTATAGGACATACTTAGTGCCTAATGGCCAAAACCAGCATCAAGCAGAAGTCATGAGACCAGAATTCAGGTCCATTCCCCACCCGATAAATGAGTGACTTCACTCAATGGACCCAATTAATCTCCAGCCCTGCAATATATTCAGGGTACAGAAAAAAACCAAGTTGTTTGGCCCTTTCCACACTATCATGGCTTATTTCTACTTATTTCTACTTTTATGGAATATCCTTCCATAACTTCCCACAGCTCATGAAGTCATTGCTTAAGGCAGGTTCCCTCCCAATTCTGATTATCAGAAGCAATGTAGCACTTGTTTTTCCTTCCTACTCAGCCTTTTCTCCAACAATCAGAGTGCAAAGTAGCCATTTGTCTGCAATTTTACCTGGTTGCTGAAAACAAGGTGTGATCACAGACTACGAAGCTGTCAAGCCAGCACTGTTTCCAAGGCATGAGAAAAGCTTGGGGGAAAAAAAAAAAAAGAAAAATTCTATTTTTTAAAATAAATAGATTAAGGAAACCCTGAAAAGCTCAGCCCACTGCTACGAGGGACTTTAATAAACATTCAGAGCTTGTTTCTATGACGCTGAGGCTCCATGGCTCAGAAGGTACAAACTGTCAATCAGGATTTTTCGCTGCTGGAAGCAGGGACCCAAGTCTCTATGGAAACGAGACGGAGGTGATGGTGCCTATGAAGAGGTTTTCTGCATAGATTCCTATCCTGGCAGTTAACATTTGCTGAAAATATTAATACAACAGTGGCTCTGGAATAAATAAAAAATGTTTTAGCTTCCCCAAACCGCAGACCCCGACCATGTTGCCTCCTCTCCCTCCTCCTCTCCCCTCTAGCCTCAGTCAATGAACTACACTTTTCACTGGTTTTACTGACTTATCACCATATTGTAAATTATAACATTATCGATGTAGGCAAAAAAAAATAATCCAATGAGCTTCCCTCCACAGAATATGTCAGGATAAAACAAGGGTTCGCAGCCCTTCAGAGTGGGTTTAAACAGAGATGTCCAAGCAGAGGGGATGCTTTGGGAATAGATAGGATCCCCCAGTGCAGCATATGTATTTGTGGGGGAACATGATAAAGAAGTCTTCCTACTACAAGGAATATCACATCCTGACTGTATCCAACACTGACATCTTTGAAACAAAGCCTCAAATTTAGGCAAGTGATCTCAGGACCCTCCAGCATCTCATCTTGAGCATCCTCCAGAGCATTCCTCTCACAGCTCCTTTGTTGCTGCTTTGCTTTCCTTGCCGCCAGCCAGCCAGGAAACAAAGCAGCCAGAGCTGCTCTGTGGGTGGGTGGTTTCCCTTTCTCTTTTGTTGCTCAGTTGCTTGTTCTTGGGCTAGAGAAAAATAGAAATTGGTGGGTTATTCAACGTCTTGACTGGATCTGAGGAGCTGAAGGGAATTTTCCACTGCAAGAAGTTCATGAGTTGTTCTGTGCCTGCCATTCTGGAGTCTGGGATCTGATATGGAGTTTGGCTGCCCATGGGGTTGAAAATTAGAGACAAATCTTCTTTGAAGATTAAAAAGCTCTGATGCAGTAAATATGTTTAGGGCATGAATGTGGAGCGCTAAGGGGGCACAAGCAGGAGATAGTGAAGGGTCAAACGTCAGACTTAATACGTTTAATAGATATAAAAAGCAGTGTGACGTGGCTGTGACTACCATGTGGTGAAGCTGGAGACGAGTATCCAGTAGGACCTTGGCTCTGCTCCTCACAGATACAGTAAGTCCCTACCAAAACTGACTGCTGGGGTAGTGGTTTAATAAATGTCACTGCAGGAGACGCTGAGAATGGTGTCAACTATGAATCCTGCTGAATTTTTATCCTGAAACACAATGAGTCATAGCCTGTCTCCTGCTAAAACCTGGCAAAGATTTTCCTGTAGCTTTCTCCATGCTATGAAAAGGGAAGTGGCCACTTACCGATTTGCTGTGTTATCTTCTGTAAGATTGCCAGATGTTTTGCTCTACTGTGTCCAGTGGCATTGTGGAGAGAATTCTGGGAAATCTGCTTTACCTGTTGGGGGATCATGCAGTCACAAAGAGCAGCTGAATTGTATTGTCTACCTACTTCACAGAATCATTGAATTGTTTGCTTTAAAAAGGACATTAAAAATCATCCAGTTCCAATCCCCTTGCCATGGGCAGGGGCACATTCCACGAGACCACATTGCGGAAAGCCTCATCCAACCTGGCCTTCTTTGACATGCTGCAACTCACAGACGATGTTCTACACCATTTTTCAAACTCTTCTAGTGGTGGAGACTTGACAATTTCTCCAACAAATTTAGCTCAGGGCTTTTTTACCAAGGGCTGGAGAGAAAGGGACAGACCTTTACTTTTTGCAGAAGCCTTTTCTGTACTGAAAGGCTCTTACCAGATAGGGTCATGCTGCTGAGAGGGTTGGGGTTGTTCAAATCAAAGAAGACAATGCTCCAAGGAGACCTTACTGCAGCCTTTCAACATTTAAAGGGAGCTGATAAGAAAAAAGGGAAAATAATTTTTCTTAGGGCCTGTTCCAATAGGACAAGGGGTAATGGTTTTAAACTAATAGAGGATGGATTCAGACTAGATATAAGGAAGATTTTTTATGATGAGGATGGTGAAACACTGTCCCAGGTTGCCCAGAGAGACCTCGTTGAAGACATCCCTGCTTACTGCAGAGATATTTGACTAGATAACCTTTAAAACTGACTACCAAACCAAACAATACTATGATTCTATGTCACCCCTCTGGGTGTAGTTTCAGAATACAGGAAATTTTGTGCTAGGATTGGTACAAAAACTCTCCACATTCCATCCCATGACAGACACTCTCTCTTTCAGACCCAGGAAGCTCACTTTGACTGCTTCCCTATTCATTCATACAATTGTCCCTGGCACTATGTTTTAAGTAGGGTTCATGCTGTGAAATATTTTCTTCATACAGATTTTATTTATTCATTAACCATACTTTCTGCACCGGGACATTGCACGCCTTTCTTGTCTAGTCTGTCCTCCCACTCATCAGTCTTCTTTTACACCCAGTAATGTCCTCCTCTGAATTACATAAATGTCTCAACTCCACTGAGACCTGCTCTAGGTCTTCTCAACAGGTCATTAGCCAGAGAGAGCAGCTGCTGTGGGATTGTAGCTTTTTGCTAGTATATCTGGCAGCATCAGCCAAATTTTTGAAGAGTATTCAACTCTACCCTACAATCAGATCCCTCTGTTGTACTAGTTAGCACCACTCTTGAAATAAAATGGACCTCTGAGAGTAAGCTTCTCCCTTTCTAAGGCTGAATTTGAATCATACAATGAATCATAGAATTGGAAGACAGTTTGGGTTGCAAGGGACCTTAAAGATCATCCAGTTCTAACTCCCCTGCTATGGGCAGGGGCACTTCCCACTAGATCAGGGTGCTTAAGGCCCCATCCAGCCTGGCATTGAACACTTCTAGGGAGGGGACATCCACAGTTTCCCTGGGCAACCTGTTCCTGTGTTTCACCACCCTCATAGTGAAGATTTTATTCCTAATGTCTAACCTAAATCTCCCCTTCCAATTTAAAGGCATTCCTCCTCATCCTATCACTCCATGCTCTTGGAAAAAGTCCCTTCCCAGCTTTCCTGTAGCCCCTCTTCAGGAACTGGAAAGCTGCTATAAGGTCTGTCCATAGCTTTGTCTTCTGGCTGAACAATCCTAACTCTCTCAGTCCAACCTCATAGCAGAGGTACTCCAGCCCTCTGACAATCTTTGTAGCCTTCCTCTGGACCCATTCCAGTAGTCCCATATCCTTCTTATGCTGGGGATTCCAGAACTGGACATAATATCCCAGGTGAGGTCTCAAGAGAATGGAGTAAAGGGGCAGAATCCCCTCCCTTGCCCTGCTGGCAATGCTTCTTTTGATGCAGCCCAGGATATGGTTGGCCTTCTTGGCTGTGAGCTTGCTTTGCTGTCTCATGCCATTTCACAGGAGGAATCAGGCTACTGCAGAGGATCTACACTGAAGAAACTTTCCCAGCTTCCACCTGTTTCTGTTCTTTGCATAATTCAAGCATATTCTCCTTTCTGGACACTAAAACTGGGTTTTCTACAGGTGAATTTTTTAATAACAATGCTAGAAGTTTTCTCATAGAGGCAAGCTCAAACGTTTGCTAGGGAATTATATATACCCCAAGGCATTCAAAATAACACAGAGGCCGACTTATCCCTCAGGCAGGACACTGCTGGAAGTGTAAGGGACATGAATGGGTTGAAGATCTAATCAGTTCTGAGTGCTTCTATAGCTGTTGTTGCTAAGGAGACTGCATCCTTAGCATCTGCATGATGAGTACTCCCCTACCATTAACTTTTTTAGAAATCAGGCTCCCAGGTACTAAGTGATGGGAAGAAAGAAAGACCAAACCAGAACTCTAAAAGGGGAAATACCTTTATGTACTCCAAAAAGCAAACAAACCCAGTCTTTTCACATGCTTTTGATATAAGCAGGCATTTCCACACCAGTGTGATTGTCATGTGATGGAATCTCTGAGTCATGATACAGGGTGAGGATGATGAAGAGGGATGCTGGATCACTTTCTTCTACCTGCAATCAATATATAGGTCAGTAGCAGAGCCTCTCATCCTCCAGCTGGAGTTCATGTCTTTTCTGCTCTTCTCAGTAATAGATCTCAGCCCTGATCTATTCAGGGAGCTAAGGAGGAGGAAACGTCTCTAAACATTTACCCTCCACCCCAAGGCCACAAACACATCAACAGAAAGATTCGTGCTGTGTGAAACAGCATTTGAATCAAGGCTCTGCTCTTTCATACCCCTAAAGAAGATATGATAACCCCTGTGCTATGCATATGTGATTGACTATACCAGCTCAGGACTCAGTAGAGATGGAAAACAGGTATGGCTGTGCCAGATGTAGGAGATAAAGCAACATGACTCTAGAGAAGTTGTTGAGGAATTCAAACCTGAAATGGCACCTTAAGATGCTTTCAGATCTTGGAGAACCCATTTCTGTCAGAAGTCTTCCCAAAAGGGTCCCAGCCCTGGAGTCCAACTGATTTTCTTTTCCTGCTCTACTGTTTTTACTAAACTTTATGTCAGCTTAGGAATCTTCTAGAAAAACAGCTATCCTGTTTAATAGTTTATTCCCCAGATTGTTTTCCACTTAGCTGGAATGATGTGCTGAGCGTTTTAAAATGTCTCTAAATGAGTGAGTCCAAAGTTGCCCTTGGAAAAGAGCACTTTGGACTCTAATGTGTGTATTTATCTTTTCTTTGCTTTTGGATTTTTCAAAGGAAAACAATTCATTGTTTTGCAGCTTCAGCCTGCCTGGGTTCCTAGTTCTAATCAAACACATCCATTCTTTCATCTCTAATTCTCAGCAATACTGGTCTAATTTGCATTTTGCCCTTTCTCTGTAATGACAGAGTAAAACCATTTTCTCCTTATTTCCCTGACTTTATCCCCTATTATTAGAGCTGTCATGATGACTCAGTTCTAGATAAGGATTTTTATCTGAGAAACCCAGGTTGCCCACCAGTCCCTGAACTGCTGAGTGGCCTGTTTGATCTGATGTGAGATTCTGCTTTGACGACCTGTTAATCACACACCTTTCCCAATGGGGATCCACTGGGATAGTTTTCAGATTGGGAAAATGATGCTGAGAAGACTCCACACACACTGACTGCTCATGTACTGTTCACAGTGATGCTGAAAATATTTGTTTGTGTTCAAATTGCAAGCACCCAGGCTGGCAACCTGTTGTCCACTTCAAACCCTCCTCACCCTCAACCTGCTCTTTTCTAAATGAGGTGCTCTGGGAAGTTAGAATACCCTAGAAGTGACTGGTTTATTCTGGTTTTACCACAAAACTGAAATCAACCTATTTGACTTTCACTATGGTAGCAGCCAAAAAAAGCAAAGAGTACTAAAATAGGGGTGGCAGGATGGGTTAGGATTTGGCCATGATGATAATTTGCTGTGTTTGAATTTGTTTTGATTGCTCTCATTAGCAAAGCTTAATCCTGTTTATGACACTAGAATGTTTTTATCTCCTAAGATAAACATGTCTTCAGCAGCTTACATGGGGGTTGAGTACCAGACAGCATCTCCCTTTAGCTGAGATCCTTAATATATTGACTGCAAGCACCTGGTGGAAAGGGAATCTTCATGGATAGGTTATTGATAGGTGACTGCAACAATCCCAGCAGTAAAAGGGAGTGAGATGGGCAGGCTGCTGTGGGCTGCATGGCTCTGAAAAGCCATGTTCAGAAGCTTCTGATGGTTCACTTCATCCCACAACTATTTAAATTATTCAGCTGCCCCAGGCCAACTCTACTGTCAGCATGGAAACTTAAAGCTAAAAGGTGGACTTGCGATGAAGCCACAGTGGAACAACTTGGGAGGAACTGCGTGTAGCAAGAGGACCATTGGTTTCTCCCCTCTCACCCTGCATAGAAGGAAAGGGGAAAGAATAGTTTGAAAACTCATAGAAAGAGGCTGAAATTTTTCTAGACATTAATCAGTTAATGCAAATTAGAAATCTTGGTTTTCTCTCTGGACAACAGAAAGAGAAAGGCATAACCCAAGGGCTTTTTTTTTTTTTTACTTCATGTCTTCACTTAAGGATGCAGTGCATTTTGAAAGGTATCAAATTCTCTAAACCTGGCTGAGAGAAATCCCTTGCTTAGAGTTACAAATCCCTCTCTTTCTTTTCCTACCTTCGTGTATTCAGACTGAGATCTCCTCTCTCTCTCTATATATATATATATGTATCTTGAATGTGATAGCTTTCCTGTAACAAACAATACTCTATTTCATGTACTTTCGATGAATACAGGACAGTCACCGGACTGACTTCTCAGACGCTGGATAAGATAAGGTCAACTGGTGGCACTTGGGCACCCAAAACAGGAGAGTCTTTGTGATGTTGCACCACAAATACCTAATATCCACTCCCAGACGTGTGGAACTGTGGAATGGAAGGTGACTGCAAGCAAATCACTCTCACTCTGTATGTCTGCTTCTCCAGTGTAAATGGATGTATTCCTTGCCCGGCAAAACCAATACAGCTGAGGCTGCAACATGACAACTGCCTGGTGGAGAGAAGGCTCTGGGGAGATCTTACAGCTGCTTCCCAGTATTTAGAGAGGGCTACAGGGAAAATGGGGAAGGGCTCTTCATCAGTGGGTGCAGGGATAGGATTAGGGGTAATAGTCTTAAGCTGAAAGGGAGGAGATTTAGGTGAGATATTGGGAAGAAATGTTTTCCTGTGAGGGTGGTAAGGCACTGGACCAAGGTTGCCCAGAGAAGTCGTGGTTGTCCCATCCCTGGAGGTGTTCGAGACCATGTTGGATGAGGCTCTGAGCAACCCGATCCAGTGGGAGGTGTCCCTGCCCATGGCAGGGGTCTTGGAACTGAATGATCTTTATGGTTTCTTCCAACCCAAGCTTTTCCATGACTCTCTGATTCTGTGGCAAACACCTACTTTTGACAGTGATTAAGAATTGCCTAGTATAGTCTAAAACTTTCCTCCTTATTCCCTTAAAACAGCCCAACCCAACTACCCTGCTCGGACTTTTATGTCCTATTAATAAAATCTTCCTGAATAATATTGCAGGCTGTAGGCCTCCCGTTTTGTCTCTGAGGCATTCTTTGCTGCAGGGGGCTTTTATTTGTCTGTTCCTCTGAAGCTCACCGTCTGCTGCCTGTTCCCATCTCACTCTGCTCTCTCTGCTTGACATATGTGAAGTTTGAATACTTTCCCCCACAGAAACTTCCTGCTTTCTGCAGTCTTTAAAAATAAATCATGCCAGGCAAGAGTCATGATTAATGGCCTCATGCAAAGACAGAGCATCAGCCAGTAATCTGTTACCCAGCTTGTCTGCTCCTTACAGTTCTTCTTTTCTCTGTGTGTGTATTGCCTTTTTCTGGTTTCTTTCTCAGATGGCTTCAGCAGTCTAGTGTTATACTCTGAAGCTATTCTTGCCCTCCCCCTGGGACAGATGGAGCTTATCACAATGATAAAGAAGAAAACAGGTGACATTAGTTTAGCTCAGTTAATGAAAAAAACTTCTCTGGACTTAATTGGGTGGCATGTGGAACATACCCGGCAGGGAAAAAAAGGAAAGAGGCCAGGATGCTCTTTCTAGTGGGGGGAAAGGGTCTCTTACACCAGTCTTAGAAACTCTAACTACTGTCTCTGTTCCCTTCAGAGCTGTTCACCAAAAAAAGGTAGATGCCAAAACCAGGCAGGGGGAGCCCCGTGAATTCTGTCATGTTGGGAACTCCCTAGCAAAAAGCATCAGAGCAGTAACCACAGATATTAAACAATGTCATCTGACAGCCTTGGACATCATCGGGCCAAGACCCAACATTTCTTGTTTGTCTCCCAGTTTTGCCTTGTTCTCAGTGAGGCAGGAGAAAGAGCAGTGTAGGAGCAGATGGAGCTGCAGAGGCAACAGGCAAATCTTCTCTGAGCATGAGGCCACATATGGGCCACCACAGCAAGAGCTGAACAGAGTTCCTGAAGAGGTTGTCTCCTTCCCTAGCTCTGTTGCCATGGTGCTCTGAGACCTTGGGGAAACTGCTTTCTTCCCCAGGTCTCCATTTCCTCCCTGTAGAGCAGAGAGGGTCTTTGCCACCCAATCCAGCAAAACCTTGATTTTTTACTGAGCTGTGAGATAGTCCTGTAACACCAAGAGAAGCAACGCTCTCCCTCTCCATAAGTGGAAGGACAGTCACAGACAGCAAAAGTGGTTAATTTCTATGATAAGGAAAAGTAAAGAAAATTCCTGGCTGTAGAAAACAACAAGAAGAAGGAGTTTTGCTGTCCTTGAGTGTGACCCAGAACCATTCAACTTCATGTCTAGCACTGGCTTTTTTAGTGCAGCTTTATCCACCAGTGCCTTGTTCAAAGGAATAATTGCTATCTGAGGATAATCAGGGAAAGTGTAAAGTCCTTGGCTGGCCATGTATTTGTTCTGGTGTTTCTCTCCAACAAAGAAAACCAGTATGAAAAGGGAAAAAGGCAAAGAAAAAAAAAACCCAACCCAACAAAAATAGACTTGGACCTCATTAGAAATGTTACCTAAAAGCAGAGAAGTGACTTGCCGGTGAGCAGAAAGCCAGTGAGAAGACAGCCAGTGAGCAAGCAGAAAGCAAGCAGAGCTCAGTATGCAATACCTGAAGAGCTCCCATTGTTTTTAATGTGATTTTGGTAGAAAGGAAAAGAAAGATAAGGAAAAATCTCCTATCTTGTCTCTCATGCTTACTTATCCCCTCTGCAGAAAAATAAAATTGCAACACAAGTCCATGCCACAGCCTAGATGTACCTGATTCTGACTGCAGACATGTATTGAATCAGAAGGCAATTTAACATGTGTATATATATATATAACCCTGTTCAGCCATGGTTGCCAGGTTCAGCTGGATATTGGTATGGATAACACAACATCAAAGGGATCATGTTTTGAAAACATATTTTAATCTAATGGGTGGGTAAAAAAAGGACAGTGGAGCTCTGAATTTAAACAGTGGCCATGAGGTGCAAACTCACAGAATCATAAACTGGTTTTGATTGGAAGGGACTTTAAAGATCACCCAGTTCCAATCCCCCTGACATGGGCAGGGACACCTTCCACTGGATCAGGTTGCTCAAAGCCTCCTCCACCCTGACCCTGAACAACTCCAGGGATGGGGGAGCCATGACTTCTCTGAGTGACCTGGGCCAGGGCCTCACCACCCTCATGGTGGAAAGGCTCTTCACAATATCTAATCTAAACCTCCTCTGTTTTGCCTTAAAACCCTTTCCCCTCATCTTATCCTTGCACTACCTGATAAAAAGCCCCTCTGCAGCTTTCCTGTAAGCCCCTTTATGTACTAGAAGGCTTCTCTAGGATCTCCTTGATGTCTTTTCTTCTCCAGGCTGAACAATCCCATTTCTCCCAGCCTGTCCTCATATGGGAGGTTTTCCGATCCTCTGGTTATTTTTGTTGCCTTCTCTGGATCCAAGAGATCCACATCCTTCCTGTGATGAGGATTCCAGAACTGAATGCAGGGCTCCGAGTGGGGTCTCATGAGAGCAGAGTAGCAAGGCTGAATCCTCTCCCTCAACCTGCTGGTCACGCTGCTTTGGATGCAGTCTAGCACAGAGTTGTTGGTCAGAATGTTCTTTTTGGGTTGAATCCTAAATCAAAATTGACCTAGCTGTTGTTGCTTTCTGAGTGTTTTTTCTTAGTTTTCCTCAATCTCATAGATATATATCCTCTTTCAGCTACATTCCAGAAAGTGCATAGTGAAAAGACACTTGATATTGAATCAAATTGTGTTGAATGCAATTGATATTCATACTTTTGAAACTGGTTTTGGTTTCTGTAAATTGTAGGAAAATGTGCTTAAGGGTAAGGTTTTTATTCAAGGAAATGAAGAGTGAGAATCTGGACCTGGAATTCTGTAGTGCAGGGTTTTCTTGAGGAGGAAGCACAGTCAACATTTAAGTGAACTGATGAGATAAATACGAACAGGAATAGTACGCTCTGTTCCAGTCTGGATATAGAAATTCTTGAGGAAAGAAAAATACATGTTGTGCTAATAATTTGTATGTCAGTACCCAACACACACTTCCAGCTGGCATCTTATGCATATGGAGAGATAGGAATCGTTTGGTAGAAGAATAGTTGGTAAAGTAAATTGTTATTATTGTGGACTTCTTAAATATGTCAGATCTCAGAAAAAAAAGAGGGTTTATAAAAAAATTGCACAATATTTCCAGCCTGAAGTTCAAATTTTTTCTGATTATTTTTCTTGAGCGTGTAATGCTCCATCATTTTATGCCTATTTTAACTAGCAAGCTTGCTATAAATTCATTTATAAAAGCAGGTTTTATTTTACATTAGGCATGTCATTGTCATTAGATCTTCATATGGTATTTTTTGCTTCAAATGGAGGAATGAATGTGAGCTCAGCTGCCAGTTACACAGGAGTCCCTGATCCATGGCTTTCCTTGCAAAAATATCCTGTGCTGACTCTAGTGAGTCAATTCAGTTGCTACCTATAACCTTCTTGACTGGTAAATGCAAAACAACACAAAATCCTTGGTATTTTAAATGGTATTCGACAGCTGAATCAACTATTTTTTCTCCACTGACTGTAATGGAACATTTGTGAAAATATACAGACAGAGTTTACTGCAGCTGTAAAAACAACAAAAAAATACCTAATGAACCAATCAACCAAAAAAACCCCACAAAACAACTCAAACCAAAACAAGAGTTTACTTTCATTTTTGAATCATAGAATCATAGATTGGTTTGGATTGGAAGAGACCTCAAAGATCATTCAGTTCCAAATCTCCTGCCATGGATCAGGTTTCTCACCTTGAACACTTCCAGGGATGGGGTATCCATGACTTCTCTTGGCAACCTGTGCCAGTGCCTCACCACCCTCACAATGAAAAAATTTCTTCCTTGTATTTAATCTAAATCTCCCCCCTTTCAGCTTAAAACCATTAACCCTCATACTATATGTGCTCTCCCCAATAAAGAGCCTCTCCTCAGCTTTCCTATAGACTCCCTTTAAGTATTGGAAGGCTTCTCTAAGACCTCCCTGGAGCCTTCTCTTCTCCAGGCTGAACAATCCCAAATCTCTCAAACTGTCCTCATTTGGGAGGCACTCCAGCCCTCTGATCAACTTCATGGCCTCATCTGGATTTGTTCTAACCATATATTTCCTGTGTTGAGGACTCCAGAACTGAATGCAGGACTCCATGTAAGGTCTCAAATTGTTCAGAGTTTTGGGAATAAAGAGGTTGATTTGACTCATCTGCGTTAGCAGAGAACTTGGCAAAGTGTAGGGTGATTTTGAAGTGGTTTATTCAAAAGACTATTGCAGATCAGGGGCTTTGTATATGAACAATTTTTATCCAGCTTAAGGGAAGTGCAAAGCTGAAAAGTTTTGCTGACTTCATAACAGCCTTTCCTAACTTTTGCAAACTTTGTCCTGACCTACTTCATGATACAGGTTATTAAATCCTCCCAAAAGTTCCTATATCTACCCAACAGAGAGTGCTTCTTTTATTAATTATCTTTGGAAATACACCCAGCCTTTTCAGAAAGACATAGCTGATAGAAAAGATATTCTATTCCCATGGTTATTTATCCTAATAACTTATGCTCATACCATATTTTTAGTCTGCTTATTTCTATCCCTGGCTTCCAGGCCCTGGATTTGGATCCATCTTTATATCACAAACGAAAGACCTCCTCACCCCACTGAGCCCTACGAGCTCCCTCTGTTCCTCTTGCAACCTGTCTTACTTAAGATCAGTTTAGCCTTACCTTATTGAAAATCAACCCTCCTTTCAACACCTCCTAAGGCAAAATAGAGTGCAAAGTTTTTGGGGAAACCTACTGGCTGCATATCTAACTTAAATCTAATTAGAAGTTGTAGGAGTTGTACTTGGATACCTCAGCTTGTGCATCCTGTTTCGAATGGAGGAATGCTGATGAGTAAAAGACGATGTCACTGATGAGCTGTATCCCTCCCAGAATAAATGAGATGTGAAGGAAGCTCTCCTGGTTGCTTCACAGACCAAGTGCTGCACGGCTTGACTCTTTCTGAACTTTGTTTTTTAATTGCATTATGTGATCACTGTCAGCTCTGGGCATCCCAGGTGTGCTCAGCTGAAAGATAGCTCTTCCCTAGAGCTGCTCGCCTCTGTAATAGCTGTGCCACCTCTCATTAGCGCCTTCCCAAAGGTAATCCAAACAGACACTGCCATCCTGGTGCAGCCCAACATGGGTCATTTCCATAAAACACCAGAATTCATTATGAATGAGCACTGGAGAAATCCATAGCAGGAGTAAGATAGAGAAGTAAGTGGAGAGAGACTTTAAAGCACACCTCATGCATCTATAATACAATTGCTTGCCAAAGGGAATGACAACTTTGATATGATTTTTCTTTTTTATTTCCTTGCTTTGGTCTGTCCCAGACCCTAAGCCTAGTAGAGTACCTTCCATAGGCTCTGAAATGAAGGTGAAAGTAAATTGTAACTCAGTCATGGGGCTGCAAAGATGTAGGGCTTGGCAGCTGAGACGGCACCATGCTTTGACATTCCTCTGGACTTTCCAGACTGAAAACATGAATTTTAAAAGGGAGAAAGGGACAGTTAGCCATAGCTGCTTGTGGAGGGGGTAATTTTCTTTCCAGTTGTAGCCAAGTCTGAGTGCAAATTGCCTGTGATGCTATTAAGAAGTGATAAAGAGAAAATTATATCTGTATATAATCTAAGAGATCTTGTGGATACTTCTGTATTCTTTAAACTTAAATACTGGACAATTCCAAGGAAACCTCTTCTGCTCTGGAGAGGCAAAACTAGCTAAGCACCTCCCCTGTGAGGAAAGGCTGAGAGAGCTAGGGTTGTTGAGCCCAGAGAAGAGAAGGTCCAGGGAGACCTTCTAGCAGCCTTCCTGTACTTGAAAGGAGCTACAGGAAAGCTGGAGAAGGTCACTTTATCAGGGAGGGCAGGTATAGGATGAGGGGTAACAGTTTAAAGCTGAAAGAGGGGAGATTCAGATTTAGGTGAGATATTTGGAGTTTTACTGTGAGGGTGGTGATGCACTGGAACAGAGTGCCCAGAGAAGTTGTGGATGCCCCATCCCTGGAGGTATTTGAAACCAGGTTGGATGAGGCTAAGAGCAGCGTGAACCAGTGGGAGGTGTCCCTGCTCATGGTAGGGGGGTTGGAACTGGATGGGCTTCAGGGTCCCTTTCAACTCAAACTATTTTATGATTCTAGGATTGTAAGAAAATTATATCTGTATGCAATCTAATAGATCCTGTGGATAATTCTGTATTCTTCAGACTTACTTTTGGAGAATTTCAAGGAAGTCTGCCTACTCTGGGTTTGTGAGGATCCAAAACTAATCAGGTCAACCCAATAAATAAAGATGTAAAATTTTAAGTTTTACTAGGGTCACATCGTATCACAGGGTCTTCTGACACAGATTTATCCCCAGGTGAGATTCCCTTGCACTACATTAGATAAATTTGTAACTGTTTTGCTGTGTAATTTGGCTCTGGATTCAATGATGTTAAATGTGTACAGGGTGTAGGCTTTCCTTAGCTTGCAGAACAGTAGTGGAGTTATTCTTATGCAGCAAGTGAGTGTCTGGGGATATTTTAAAGTTTCTGTTTGGCCTAAAAATGGACCTATTTACCAAGCAGCTCTGAAAGGAACTTATCAGGAAGGAACATCCCAAGCAATTAACATAGCTATGTCTCATTAAAATGTGCCTCTTGAATGCAATAAAAAGGAGCCTCAGCCTTACCAGCCAGGCAAGGGGATTGTTCAGGTGTTAGCAGTACTTACTGCCCACACCAAGCTCATGCTCAAAGCTCCAGCAATCATTACAAAATTCCCTCTTCCAGTCATCCTTCCCAAGTCTAGTGCCTGTTTGTTATTCCTGACTTGCCCATTGGGAAACCAATATTCAGAGCAATTTCTCTGTCTTTGTGCCAAGAAGATTGAAAAAAGTCTCTAAGAAGAGCAATGAAGCTGGTGAAGGGGCTGGAGATCAAGTCTTAGGAGGAACGGCTGAGGCAACTCGGGTTGTTTAGCCTAGAGAAAAGGAGGCTGAGGGGAAACTTTATCACTGTCTACAGACATAGAATCATGGAATAGTTTGGGTTGGAAGGGACCTTAAAGATTATCTAGTTCCAACCTCCCTGCCATAGGCAGGGACACGTCCCACTAGATCAGGCTGCCCAAGGCCCCATCCAACCTGGCCTTGAACACCTCCAGAGATGGGTGATCCACAACTTCCCTGGGCAACTTTTTCCAGTGTCTCACCACTTGAAAGGCGAAGAATTTCTTCCTAATGTCTAGTCTAAATCTGCCCCTCTCCAGTTTATACCCATTGTCCCTAGTCCTATTACTACAAGCCTTTGTGAACAGTCCTTCCTCTGCTTTCCTGCAGGCTCCCTTCAGGTACTGGAAGGTCACTATAAGACCTCCTTGGAGCCTTCTCTTCTCCAGGCTGAACAACTCCAATTCTCTCAGCCTATCCTCTTATAGAAGGTGCTCCAGATCTCTGATCATCTTTGTAGCCCTCCTCTGGACCCATTCCAACAATCACACACAGGACTCCAGATGAGGTCTCACAAAAGAGGAATAGAGGGACAGAATCACCTCCTTCAACCTGCTGGCCATGGTTCTTTTGATGCAGCCCAGGATGCTGTTGGCCTTCTGGACTACGAGCACACATTGCTGGCTCATGTTGAGCTTCTCATTGACAAGCACCCCCAAGTCTTTCTCTGCAGGGCAGCTCTCAATCACATCATCCCCCAACCTATATCGATATAGGGGATTGCCCCTACCCAGGTGTAGGACCTTGCACTTGGCCTTGTTGAGCCTCATGAGGTTCTCAGAGGCCCATTTCTCCAGCCTGTCCAGGTCCCTCTGGATGACATCCCATCCTTTCAGTGTGGCAACTGCACCACTCAGCTTGGTGTCATCGGCAAAGTTGCTGAGGGTGCACTCAATCTCGTTGTTAATATAATTGATGAAGATATTAAACAGCACTGGTCCCAGTATGGATCATCTACATGGAGGTCATAGAGAAATGGGTGTTGGTCTCTTCTCCCAGGTAACAATTTATGAAGGGGAATGGCCTCAAGTTGCACCAGGGGAGGCTCAGCCTGGACATTAGGAAAAATTTCTTCACTGAAAGGGTTCTCAGACACTAGAACAGTCTACCCAGGGAGGTGGTTGATTCCCCATCCCTAAAGGTGTGTAGATGAAGTGTTTAGGGATTTGATTTAGTAGTGGACAGGTATGGTGGGGCTGGATGATGTCCATGGTCTTTTCCAACCTAGTTATTCTATGATTCTATTCTATGATTCTAAGTGCCTACCCCAAAGGAACATAATTTTTCCACGTTTAGGGACTTCTTTGTTTCACCTGAGTGGAAAATATTTACTGGGAAGAAGAAAGGCAGCCTTGGATGGATTTCACACCTTGGGAACAGGCAGCAAAACAGTCATCTGTCACTTAGTAACTATGTGGACTACAGCAAATGGTGTCACACTCAGGTTCAGCACCAGTGAAAGGAGAAGAATATTTGATTCCTCTCTAATACATGTAAAGAAATGCACTATAGACCTCTACTGCTCAGCTAGCCCCCTTAACAGAAGAAGAAACCCAGGCATTGAAAGATGTGATTCATCTCTTGTTGTTTAGCTGGCTACTTTAGGATAAGAGGAATTGCCCTCTAGAAGTGCCTGTTGATTGCAAAGGGAGTGCAGGGTGACTGTCACAGATGGCTCCGTTTGTCTGACAAATCTCTCTAAAACTGCTTCATTCCATGTGTACGCGGAGCCCAGCACAACAGGGGCTCAGTCAGTGCTAAATGTTACTGTAATATCTATAATAATAAAGAGAAGCTGCTGTGGGTTGCAAGCTGCGTATTTGGCTTCCCTGTGTCTCTGTTATCTCAATGATATGGCTGTTCCTGTTTGCATTCCCCTCATTTACCACTGAAGCAGCCTTCACAGAAAGCTTGGGAGAATGCACAACGTGAACTGCACACAAAAGAAGGGCATGGTTTAGAGCCTGCATTGGACAAGTTCATGAGGGCTTTGTAGGACTTCTTCAGAGCAGGTGGGCATTACCATACTCTCTTTCCAAAGGTTTTTGTCCATAGCAGACATCAGCATGAAACATGTTTCTGGATACAGAGATCTTATCCATGGATAATATATTGGATTCACTACTCAATGCTGCTGAGGAGCCAAGCTTGTCTGGAGTGCTGCGTTCACTTCTGGAGTCCTGTGTTCAGTTCTGGAGTCCTCAGCACAGGAAAGACATGGATCTGTTAGAGATAGTCCAGAGGACGCAAAGATGATCAGGGTCCTGGAGCACCTCCCACACAAGGACATGAGAGACAGAAAAGAATACGAGACAGCTGGACTTTTTAACCTAGAGAAGAGAAGTCTCTAGGAAGATCTTATAGCAGCCTCCCACTACCTAAAGGGGGCCTACAGGAGCTGGGAGGTGCTCCATATTGGGGAGTGCAGGGACAGGATGACAGAGAACATTTTTAAGCTGAATGAAGGGAGATTCAGATGAGATATTAACAAGATTTTTTTTACTGTGAGAGTGGTGAGGCACTTGCCCAGGTTGCCTAGAGAAGTCCTGGATGACCCATCCCTGGAGGTGTTCAAGGCCAGGCTGGATGAGTCTTTGAGCAACCTGATCCAGTGGAAGGTGTCCCTGTCCATGGCAGGGGTGTTGGGACTAGATGGTATTTAAGGTCCCTTCCAACACAAGTCATTCTATTCTTCTATAATGAGTTTTTGCACCTCGGCTTTGAATGATTAGAAGAGTTCTTGATGATTCTGCCCTAAATCTTTGCATTGAATTGGTGTGGTGCATTTTTCTGTAGGGTCCTATCTGGAAGTCTTCACTTTAAAGAGCATCCCTGAGTAAGCACTTCTGCCTAACCTATACAATTGTTTTAGTTCAAGGTAAATTAGAGTCAGTTTTATGACTAACTCTCTTGCTGTAAGTAACTTCATTCTCTGAAAAATAACTCCATGGTTTTTAGAGACAGTGTTCTTCTCTAAAATGACAACACAGGGCATTGGTATGCCAAAAGGACAATGCTTATACTTAACCAAGGCCATCTTCAAGCTAGTGGAAAAAGAGCCACACCTGTGAGGAGGGGTGAATGGGGCAGGTGACCCTAAACTGACCAACAGAATATTCCATCCTATATACATCTCACTCAGTATAAACCTGAAAGATCACAGAGTTCTCGCTCTCTTCTGGGATGGATGATGTCCAGTGTGGACCTCGTTTTCTTGGTTACTCCTGATCTCTGATCCGTGTGTCCCTGAATCCAGTTCCCGAGTCCAGCTCCCTCCTAGCCATAGACCTATCCCCTCATGTCTGCTTTACAGCATTTGTAGTGACATATAGTCACCGAGGGATGGGGTGGAGGTGCAATCTTATATATCTGTTTATATTTTATTAATTTCTAATTATTTTTCATTGTTATCATTATAATTTCATTAAAGCTGTAGTTCTAGTTTCCAACCCATAAATATTTTTCCTCTCCTTTCCCTGCAGGATTGGGAGGGGGAAGGGATTTTGGTGGCTCAGATGCATGGATTTAACTGCCAAGTTTGGCCAGGTGGGGCTAAACCATGGCAACCAATAACAGGTATTGCCAGACCAAAACTCCTCTCTTTTGCTGGCTTGTGCCTTTGAAAGCCCTTCTTGGAATATTGTTTATTTACATGCAACTGTGCAGTTTAACTGTGGCACTGCCATTACCTCTCTGCTGTGCTAGGGGATTCACTTCATGGCATAGAGCAGGTTCTCTGTGCCAAGTTACCTCATTTCAGCTCTCCCTCTGCTCCCTGATCATGTGTGTGATCTGAACTTTATTGAACGAGTCTTTCTGCACCTATTATCACCGCTCCCAACACACTCCTTATGAATATGCATATGCTCAGTGACTGCTCACAAACTATAAAGCAAGACTACAATGCTAGCCAGCAGCTGCTGCTGAGCTGTATCACAGCCTTCATCTATAATTACACCTATAGATGGGTTGTGTCAGAAGCAACTCTCACGCAAATTAAGCCATTTCTGATTTTTCACTTGTAAATTGAGATTTTGCTTACCGTTGCAACAGTATTTCGGCCTTAATATTACTCTCCTTAAAAAAGTGATGAATAACAAGTTGCCTGTTGCAACCTACACATCACAGCAATAATACCACAAAATATAAACAATGCAGCAAGGCATGGGGCAGCCGTCTGCAATGAAATGATGTCCTAAGTCTGCAGCTGCAATACTGCTGGGCTAAATCAGTAATCAATTAATTTGCTAACCTTCTGCACTCAGAAATGATAAGATTAGAAAGCAAATGAAAGAAATATTGACTCCAGCTTTCATTTGTTAAGACTGAATGGTTCAAAACAAGGTCTGTATCCCAAGCCTAGACTGCCTTCTAAAAATCAAAGATTCACTGAATCATAGAATGTTTTTGGTTGGAAGGGACCTTAAAGCCCATACAGTTCCAACACCTGCCCATGGCAGGAACACCTTCAACTGGATCAGGTTGCTCAAGGCCACATCCAACCTGGCCCTGAACACCTCCAGGGATGGGGCATCCATGACTTCCCTTGGCAACCTGTGTTAGTGCCTCACTACTCTCACAGTAAAAAAAATTCTTCCTAATATCTAATCTATATCTCCCTTCCTTCAGCTTAAAACTATTCCCCCTTGTCCTGTCCCTGCACTCCTTGAATAAGAACACCTTCCCAGCTTTCCTGCATGCCCTCTTTAAGTACTGTCTGGCTGCTGCTTCTTGACATTTTCTCTTCTTTAGGCTAGACCGCCCTAACTGTCTCAGTCTGTCCTCATATGGGAGGTGCTCCAGAACTCGGATTATCTTTGTATCCCTCCTCTGGACTCTCTCTAACAGATCCATATTGTTCTTGTGTTGAGGACTCCAGAACTGAATGCAGGGCTCTAGGCAAAGTCTCACAAGAGTGGAGCATAGGGTTAGAATCGCCTCTCTCAATCTGCTGGTTACACTTTGGATGAAGCCCAGGGTACAGTAGGCTCTTTCAGCTGCAAGGGCACATTGCTGGTTTATGTTGAGCTTATCTACCCACATCCCCAAGTCCTTCTCTTCAAGGCTACTCTTGATCTTTCAACCAATTTGTTATCATTCACTGACTATGTGAAATAACATGCTAGGAAAGGACATAGAGAGTGTTACATCGACTGCCTTGGATGTCACGGTATAAAGAACAACTCTCCAAACACCTGTCTGACTGAGAATTAGCTTTGTGTCCAGGGGCAGTGTAGTAGACTTTGCGTTCCTGCACTAATACATGAAAATCTTCACCTCTATTCTGTTATTTACTCAATTGAACTACTTGCTTGTACTCCAGCTTGTTTTGTTTATTTGCTTCTTTTTTTTTTTTTTTTCTGAATTCTCAAGGTATAAGAAAGGCTTTTAAAATAAAAGGAAAAGTTAAAAGACTTAAAACAATTTCATGCCTGGTTTGACAGTGAGTCATCAGGTGCTCCACCATAACTTAACAGTCCAAATTTGACTGCACTCAGGTATAAACTCTATTTGTGCTTGAATCAGATCCAGGTATGCAATAAAATAAAATAACTTAAACTATCTTCAAGGTGTTTCAGTTTAAATGAACCTCACAAAACCATCCATGCCAGCCCAGCTGACAGATGGCAATTCAACAGTACATTGGATGACATCCCACTAGTACTAATTTTAATGCCTGAGAGGCAAAGAATGTTATCACAGAATCACAGAATAACCAAATCCTTTATCACTGATATTCACCTTGAAGATATATTTCTGATCTCATCATATCTGTCTGCTACTCTCCCTCCAGTTCCTTCCCCTTTCCTCAGTCCTTCACTTTTCAGGAAAAGGAGTATTATCCTCGCTGACTCCCTGGTTCTGCTGCTAACGTTACCCTCTCCTTGACGCGCACTCCACTTGCTGTTCATTTTCAGTTACTGTCCTCATCCGCCCTCTCAAGCCTTTGACCCTCATTAGCCCAGGAAATCACATCAGTACATTTATTAGGGTTTCATCTCTTCTCCCTGCCTGCATCTTCAAAAAATAAGAGATGGAAGAAAAAAAGGGTTTTCAAATGGGTATTTCTCACTATGTGGGCTGAGGTCTGTTACTTCAAGCATCCAAGATTAGTTTATTGCTTAATGAGGTACCTAACGAAATGTAGATTCCTTTTTTAGCTCTTTGAGTCTCTCTCATTTGATTTCTTTTCCATGTTTTTTTTCTTTAGCATTTTCTTGATTATAAATGCAGCAACAGATACATGAAATAGAGTGGGAAAGGGCATTTGTGTGCATTGCCTTTAGTCTGAGGGGATTTAATGTTAGGATAAATGCTATAGACACCCTCTGTCATCCATGCAGACAGGGCAGAAGCACTCTTGTTCTAAGCTGAGTGTTCCTGATAGTGAGTCGAATAGCTCTCTCACAGTACATTCCTCTCATCATTGACAATGGAAAGACCATGGATGATTTCTGTAGACCAGTCACTGAATCTGTAGATTAAGGAAATAACGTATGGTAGCTAATAGGAAATTAGATTTACTTTATCTCACAGATCTGGATGTCTAGCCACAGGCTAACGTCAAAAATGAAAACCCAAGAGATAGCATAGATATTCCTGCTGGAACACTACATTTATAAATAAGCAATGCCATCATATGCAGTAAGTTTATTTTCTAGGCCTTCACATCCTAAAACAATCTGTAACACCTAAGAAAACCTCATAAAATCAATCATAGAATCATAGAATCACAAGGTTGGAAAAGACCTTTGAGATCATCAGACCCAACCCAACCCGTCCAATACCAAATCATATCTCTAAGCACTTTATCTACCTGTCTTTTAAATACCTCCAGGGATGGTGACTCAACAACTTCCCTGGGCAGCCTCTGCCAGTGCCTGAGAACCCTTTCAGGTAAGAAATTTTTCCTAATGTTCAATCTGAACCTTCCCTGGCACAACTTGGGGCCGCTCCCTCTTGTCCTATCACCTATCACTTGGGAGAAGAGATCAAAACCCACCTCACTACAACCTCCTTTCAGTAATAAGGTCTCCTCTCAGCCTTCTCCCAGTTCCCTCAGCCACTCATCATAAGACTTGTTCTCCAGCCCCTTCACCAGCAGTGTTGCCCTCCCTTGGACATGCTCCAGGACCTCAATACCTTTCTTGTAATGAGGGCCCAAACCGAACATAGTATTCAAGGTGTGACTTCTAGAAGAACATTGCCCTTGGTGGCTCAGGACAACATTTTATCTTCCAGTGTACCTGTCACAGCCTTCAAAGAAGGCAGATCACAACTGCAGCCAACCACAACAGCTGTTATGATAGTCCATTTCTGACTTACCTAGGAGTATAAACATAAGTCCTTGGCCACGCAACCATTTAATTAGTGCAAAGCGTATGCGCTGTCTCATGCTGCACATGGTGAAAGGCTCTTTTTGCCTTTTGCCCGTATGAACACTTCTGCTCTGTGTACCCTGCACTAGTAGAGAATGTTTCTTGTGAAGCATCTCCCAACCCTGACTTGTTTCCTTTTACAGCCTTTTCCAGTCCTTACAGCCCTCCCTTTGAGCACCTCTCCTTTCTGGTTATGAAATGCCTGCTATTGTCTTCTATACCTTGAAAAACAACTCAAGACCTGAGGGGTCTCTTGGCACCCAGTGCTGTTAGAAAAGCATTTCTAAATGCAAATTTAGACCCATCTTGGGTCTCTCCCTGCTGGAAAAAGCAGTCAGATCTCAGTATTCCTCTTCTATCCATGACAAACCCCCGAGCATTTTTCACGTCTTTGATGTTGGGGAATGAGAACTGGGAAGAGGGGATGGGGATAAGATTTTCCCCATCCCCACAGTTTTATTTATGAACTGGCAAAGCTTCTTTCTTACTGGCCAGAAGATATGCAACTGGGAACCATGGATATCTTGAAGGAATTAATCAGATCATGTCTTTTCCCATCCTAGATCTGCTCTTGCTGCATCTTCCTTTGACCTCCCAGATCCTCCCTGTTTAGTTGGGGTTACACTTGGCCTTTCTCTGCTCCCTGTAGTGACACTGATGGAAAGCAGGACTGAGCTGTGTGTTTTGTTTTCAGCTTTTCCTGGAAAGAATATGAAATACTGAGTTTCAGCTCAGCAGTTATGTCCAGACTTACCTTTCTTTCTCCGTTCATGTCTACAGCTTTACGTTGATAGAGGGTTGGTGTCTCTAGACTGTCCTTGACAGCAAGAGATATAGTCTATTTGGCTGAAGAACCACATAGGACAAGGCCTGAGCGTGGGAAAAGCTTCTTTGATCATGAAAATTCTTGGACAATTGATAAAATGAGAATGATCATCTCTCTGGACCTCAGAGCATTTTGGGAAGATCAAAGTGTCCTTTTCCCTTGCTTCTTCCCTCCTCATCTGAAGTGATGACCTTATTAATCCTCATTTAACTTGAGAGGAAACTAAGGCAGTTATTAATTAAAGGGCAAGATAAAAAATAACACATAACACATACCTGTCTAAAGACCCAAGTAAGAAGAATTTAGACATCTATATTCAAGAATCTTTTCTAAAAAGGCTTATTTAACTTGTCTGCAAGCTTGAAATGTCTTGATACTTAGGTTCTAGTGTTTACAGTTCATTATTCACCTAATCCTGGGTTAATGAGAAGTGAAAGCAGCAACCATATTAGATGGGACCCAGATGAAATGGCCTTGTAGTGCTAATCACTTTAAGTTTCATGAGGCATTTGAGCCTTCTGAGGGATGGCACTGAGGAGCAGCAGTGACTGCACAGTCATATTTCATGTGACCAGCTGATAGAGACAAAAATTAAGTGACTCCCCTTCTGGTTTTCCCAAGACCTTTGTTTTCACAGAAATTCTGCTGTCTGGTGGGAAAAAAAACCAACTTCTTTCAGGATCATTTGTACCCGAAGGGAGTTCAAACTGACAAACTTTAGTCTCGATTTGTAATGCTTGTTTTATTTATCTTAGTTGCAAAAAACAAAATGGAAAGAAAATGTCATTTCTGAGTGAAAGGCTTCTTTTTCCTCTTGTGGCATTAAAAGGTCATAACCTAACTCAGCCTTATACACATAGCAACCAAAACAGCTCTCTAAAACCATTTGCCTAACTAAAAAGGGAGTTTTCAGATGGATTAGAGTCATAGGTTCACCTGCTTGGAGACAGACAGTCCCACAGCCCTGCTGGCAAGCAAGAAGTCTTAGGCAAAAGCCTCTACCTCATTGCTCTGGGAACTGTTGGAGTGTCTGACACACACCAGTCTGTTGCCAACTCTTCCATTTCTCCTTTTTCCACATATTTTCAGTTGCCACCACATAGAGACCGCTTGTGAAAAGGTTGGCAGGTAGGTGACAGTTAACTGCAGGAATTAGGTCATCTTATGCTGTAAGCAAGAAACCAGGAGAAAAACTTACATGTTTTTACAGGCAAGAAGAGTATAACTTGAAATACATACAGGAAAAGCCTGTGAGAACTGTCAGAGCTAAGAGCTTCTTTTAATAGAAAAGACTAGAAGAGCCTGGCTGGAACTGAAAGCTGAGTAGGAGTATGCCTGGTCTACAGACTCTTCCTCTAGACAAGCAGCAGGGAGGAGGAAGAGTTATTTTAGCTGCAGGATAAAGCTGGCACCAGGACAAAGAGCTAAAAACTAGTTTCAAATGAAAGTTGGCTGGAAATGCAAACATTTCTAAGCATTAAAGCCAAAAGAGGTTTTGGAATAGCCTGCCAAAGCACCCAGCAGGTTTGGCATGGTATGTGATCCACATTTGAGAAGGACTATGAAAAAGCCATGGAGTTCAAGGAGCAGAAGACTATGTCTAGTCATACATCTGTCTGAGTAAGACGTCCAAGCCAAATCTCTCTGGAAACGCACTGGAGGAATCAAGGATTTGGGAATTCTCTCTGATATTGTTCTACTCTCTTCTTTTTCAGGCTCCTGTTCCACAATGACATGAATCCTTCCTCAGAGTGGCTGCATTTCATGTTGGGAGGGTATATGTGAAAGCTAAGAATTTCCTTTGCAATATGTCCAGGAGATGGGAAAATACGAATAGGGCATTATCTTCAACGTATAAACATTGGGAGTCCACCATTTCCCCATTCATAAGCTCATTTGTGTT
The DNA here is from genome assembly GCF_032191515.1 of Phaenicophaeus curvirostris. NCBI lineage: Eukaryota > Metazoa > Chordata > Aves > Cuculiformes > Cuculidae > Phaenicophaeus > Phaenicophaeus curvirostris. The sequence goes on along the minus strand of NC_091394.1, from coordinate 97,299,170 downwards.
TACAGGAAATAAATTTTGCAGAAGTGTTTTCACCCTTTCTTATTAGGATTTTTATCATGTGGCTTTTTCATCTTTTCTTTTTTAAATGCAATATAAAGTCCATTCATAAATTTTAAGAATGTTATCAGCAATGACAGCAATAAACCCCTTTTATTTATGTAAGGCCTAGGTAAACATTTTCCTGCTGCTCAGAAGCACAGCGGGTATTTCTCTTTGGGGAGTATCAAGTAGGTCTCAGCACAGTTTCTAATCTAACTAGCAAACTTGAACCAATTCTGCAAACAGAACAGTTTTAAAGATCCCTCAATGTAAAAAAAAAAAAAAAAAAGAAAAAAGGAAAATAGAGGTTGTAGAGAGGTGGGTGTTGTTCTTTTCTCCCAAGTAACAAGTGATAGGACAAGAAGAAATTGCCTCAAGTTGTGTCAGGGGAGATTTAGATTAGATATTATGAAAAAAGTCTTTACTGAAAGAGTGGTGAAGCACTGGAAGAGGCTACCCAAGGGAGTGGTAGAGTCTCCATTTCTGGAGGTGTTCAAAAATGTGTAGACATGGTACTTTGAGACATGGTTTAGTAGGCATGTTGGTGTTGTGTGGATGGTTGGACTTGATGATCTTGGAGGTCTTTTCAAACTTTAACGATTCTGTTATTCTAAAAGTGACTCTGCATGCTGGACCTGCATCACCCCAGAAACCAATAGTCCACTCTGAGGAAGGTGGAGATGGCCTGTTTCCATAGGTAAATTGGCTTTTTAATCACGGTGATGAATTTTTCAATTCATCAGATTGGTTGTGTAAGGCTCTGCAGGAGCTGAAAAAGCAAAATCTGGGCTGCTAAAAGATAGGGTGGAAGGAGGGAGAGTCGCTGTGTGAAAAACCTGAATAATTTGGTTGTCAGTGTCTCTTGTACAAAGGCTGCATCTGCTACTGTTATTCAAAAAGATGTCTAGAGGGGAGGAAGAAAATTTATAATCCTAAATCTACTTGCTTTTTATTGAGGGAAAAACAAAACTTATGGATAGGGTCTTTCATCACCCAAAGTTTTGTGTTCATTATCATGAAACAGGGGAAGGAAAAAGGCAAATAAATGCTTTGTTTGTTCTTTCTATTTGCCCAGAGAGGTGATAGATGCCCCAATCCTGGAAATGTTCAAGGTCAGGTTGGATAGAGCTCTGAGCAACCTGATCTAGTTGAAGATGTCACTGTTTACTGCTAGATGATTGGACTAGATGACCTGTAATGGTCCCTTCCAATACAAATAATAACATTGTGTATTTGTGAAACTAAAATCTAAATGACAAGCATTAATAGGAACAAAATAGTAAAGAAAACAAAATCAGTGTTACTTCCACTCTCTGTTTATATAGATCCCTGAGATCTAGAATAGAAATCTGTGTTAACCCTTGCTGTAAATTTAAGTACAGAGCATTGAACATGAATGAAGACTTAGATACAATTCACTCTATGCACAATGACAAGTCTCTGTGGTAAGCTATTCATGCTAAGCAAAACCAGCCTCAACATAAATGCACTACCAATGCAATGACACCCTACATATTCCCTCTGCCTTGCCTCACAGGACTTGCACCAATTGCTAATTCAAAAGATTGTCTAGAAATAGGTTCAATTCAGAAGTCTCATTAGTATTTAAAAAGATGTCTGTCATCTCTGACAAGGTCGAAGTGCATAAATCACATGGAAGGTCAGCCTTTCCACATGGAAGCTTTAAATATTGAGTGCGCCGACATGCAAATACACACACAAGACAGTGCATGTGCACATAGGAGAAGATATCTAGTGGAAATTGTCCCTGCCCATGGCAGAGGCTTGGAACTAGATGCTCATTAACACCCCTTCCAATCCAAACCATTCTATGGTTCTATGATTTCTAACCCTCCAAAATTGCTTTTGGGGAGATTCTCATATTCACAAAGATGTTCAGATATTCTTCCCCACACACAGACGTAAACATACCTGGAGCTGTATGAAAGCACCATCATCACTGACATGTACAAAGACATGTTTTCATGAAACCATAGGCAGGAAAACCCCTGTGTGCATCTACACACATACACACATGCTAACAACTGCGCAGATCCACAAGATGGACTTCATTCCATGCTACTCCAGCACCAACATGCTCTACAAAATCCAAGGACTAGCTTTTCTCTCAATTGTACAAGTGAGGAACCACACTGGAACAACCAATGCTGCTACATGGAGAACTGTTTAGCAAGCTCAAGTGGGGAATTGGGGTCCTGATGACCACATCATTAAAATTCCCTAGGACCAGCACCAAGAAAAACTCAAGTATTTTATCGTAACAGAGACTACAGGAAAAAGCAATGCTGAATGGAAAATGGTCACAACATTTCTTTATTGTTTTCATAGAACTTTTTAGGGTTTCTTCAGAACTGGAACCTTTTCCAGATGAAACATAAATCTTCGAGGACTTTTGTAGAAGAATGAAAAATGTCAAGTGATGGTTTGGGATTGGAGTGAAGGGGAAAGAGGGCTGTTTGTTTTGTTTATTAAAAAAGACAAATCCCCTGAAAGGAGACATTTCTCATAGAAATACCACTTTTTTTTCAAAACCAGACAAAGAAGTAATTTTTTTTTTCTGAGATAAATTTTAAGATCAACCTGAAACTGGGTTTGAACTGCAAGTGCAAGACATACCTGAGCCCTTGGAGGTTCACTGACCCACCTAGGAGAAACTTTAACACCACAGACTGAAGTTATGCTTTGCTTAGTCTGTTGGCTTTTGCACAGCTCACCCTGACTCATAAGCCAGCATTGCTGCTGTCCAGCTGTGCAACCCATGAGCCCCTTACAACTGCTGTAGCCCCATAAGCCCCATAAAACTGCCCACTAGAGGAGAGAAGGCAACAGTTTCTGTATGTGCAAGCTCTTCTCCTGCAATATGATGCCAACCTGATACACAGCCTCTCCTGTCTATGGCTGCAGCACACAGGATGCTCTTGTGATTTTAAAAATGCGTATGGTTTTATACTTAAAACTTTGCTCTGCTTCTAGAAATGGGGAAAGATTCTTTCCCTCCTGGGGGTTATCCCCATCTCCTCATCTCTGTGTCTCCACAGCTCCTTCATGTTTACCTTCTTCTAGAGGACGGGAGCGCAGAACCACATGCTTTAACACTGGCCTGATAACACGTGGCTTCCACTGCCAGTTTACTGGATATAGCAGTCTCTGATATAAGAGAGGAACTTGCCATTCAAACTGTGAGCCTCAGAGATCCTACTCAACCTTCTCCTCAGAGCAGAAACCAGCCTGACCTGCTCTGAGATGTTTATTTCACAGAATCAGAGAATTGTTTAGGTTGGAAAAGACCTTATAGATCATCAAGCCCAAATCATGAGACGAGAGACTGAAGTTAAAAGTTGGTGCAGCTTATTGATTTCTAATGTGACCAATGTGGAGTTTACTCAGTTTTACTTAGCTGGAACATCAGAAATGGACATTATTCTCTTTTCATCACAAAAAAGACCCATTTTATAAATGGTTGTCACTATCCTTCCTGATTTGCTTTGAAACCAAACCTTTCTATGACTCTATAAATACAATTGGATGCAATGCAGATTGTTACAAAGCGATATAACCTCGCATATTATATTATTATATATTTATTTATAATTATATATTATTATAAGATGCAATACACAGTATAATATCTATTTCTGTTTAAACTTAATGAAAATGACACGTTTCCCAGTTCCTACATTGTGTTGCTGGAATTTCCCTTACTTGTATAAGAAGAAATAGCAACGTTAAAAAGTACTTCAAGGCTATGGAAAATAGCTCATGGGGACCTATGAAATTGATGACCATTGAATTATAGAATCATTGAATGGTTTTGGTTGGAAGGGTCCTTAAAGATCATCCAGTTCCAACCGCCCTGACATGGGCGGGGGCACCTCCCACTAGACCAGACTGATCAAGACCCCATCTAGCGTGGCCTTGAACACTTCCAGGGAGGGGGCATCCACAACTTCCCTGGGCAACCTATGCCAATATCTCACCACCCTCATTGTAAGGAAATACCACTTTACTAATGTGCAGCTCTGGATGTGACTGTCTTCCAGGCATCACACAGATTCTTTGATGTGCTGTCAACACCCTCCACTTCTTGATCATATGGAAGATGATTTAGGTACCTCCATGCCCCCTTAACTCTGAAAATGCAAAGGATATCCAGAAAAGTTGACAGGGTATATTTGCTTAGGATAAAATGTCAGAGAGAAAGGTATATAAAATAAATAGCAGAAATTACGGAGGAAGACACATCTTGTAAGGACAGGAACGGATTTGTCTTCTGGCTCCTAATTAGTATTTGAAAAATCTCTGTTTTAATGAAGTGCAGTCAACTTGAAATGTCGCCTGTGAACATTGCCATTTAAGACACAATCTTTCTGGTGAGAATTATTATGGGACATTAATGTGAAGTGTCTAAAATCACAATGGAACTGAAATTGTCTAATTGAAAACTGAAGAGAGAGAAGGAGTTTTCTGAATGTTGAAAGTATTAAAAACATGTTGAATACCTAAGCAAGATACAAAGAGGAAAAATAAGGAAGAAGCAATTAGAATTGAGTTTAGATTTAACAGGTAGCATGAATGATCATAAAAAAAAATAAAATTCTGAATTCCTTTGAACGCCCAGTCCACATTGTCAAAAATTATCTGGAGATGAGACATGAGCAAATTCCCCAGCCTGCAACAAATGTTCTACAGGCTATGTTAGCTGCTTACCCACCACCATTTGTAGTTCAAAACCTTACAAACATCCCCGCCAGTATTTAAGTAAAGGAGGACACTCAGGTGTGCCATCAGTGGGGAGACATAATAAAAGTAGGAGTTGATAATAGAGTCATTATATAAAAGCCTTTTGTTGGGACAAATGGTACAGTCCAGATTGCAGGTCCATAGGTGATACTCAGGAAATAAGAGACTTTGCATCCAAGGAGATAAGGTTGGAAGTTATCACAGTCTTTTCATCAGGAAGGCTAATGAAGCAAAGGAATTGATTGCTGAAAGGGTAAGAAGTGCAAAACACATCCTACACAAGCAGAACAGTATGGACCCAAGTGGAGATAACCACACCTAAAGACAAAGACTTCAAAAACTGATGTAAGGAAATCCTTCATTTCTGTAAATTTTATTGTCAAGTTCTGGCTTCACTTTTCCTTGGACTTCAATTACTCTCACTCTTCCAAAATAATTTTCCATGCCGTGCCACTAAGAAAGTTGAGAGATTGAATTCCCTCTTTCCCAGTGAAGAGCTGATAGGTGCAGAATGTCATACTGACACACTCATCAAATGTGATTTTTTTTTATAGACTCATAGAACCATTGAGGTTGGAAAAGACCTCTAAGACGATCAAGTCCAGCTGTCAGTCCAACACCACCATGCTTGCTAAATCATGTCCCAAAGTGTCATGTCTACAAGCTTTTTGAACATCACCAGGGAAGGAGACTCTGCCACTTTCCTAGGCAGCCTGTTCCAATGCTTCACCACTTTTATAGTAAAGAAATTCTCCCTAATATCCAATCAAAACCTCCCCCAGGCCAACTTGACTACATTTCTTCTCATCCTATTACTTGTTACGTGGGAGAAGAGACCAACACTCACCTCACTACAACCTTCTTTTCTTTATCCAGGGGCTTTGGATTATGCATTTTCTCCTCAGGCTATTCTTGTTCACGCAGACAAAACCAGTCCAAAGTCACTGTGTGCGTGTACAACACATGTGAAAGCAGACCAATCAGAGGGGTATAGCACAGCTAAAATGCTATTTTTGGCTCTCTCAGCCTAAGAAATAAATAATCTGTATTTGGAAAATATTAAGAAGGTGGCGTTCTATTAAAGAATGATAAGTGCTTGTTGTAGATAAAATATTTTAGGTTGGCTTGTCCACCATCAGCAAGATTTCTATCGCCTGCTCTGTTTCACTGTCAAGGGTGTTAGCATTTCCTATATATTTGTACTTAAAAATTTTTGACAGTTGGGGCTAACTGCCTTCAGATCACTCTGAAATTCTCCTTTGATGGTAACTAGAAAAAAACACAATGTTTTTAAGCAACAATTATTTTGCATTTCTCACTTTCTTGAAATCTGGCATATCTTTCTGTAAGGTGTTGAGAAGAAACTTATTTATGTTTTGGTGTTCTTTTTTTTAATAACAGTGGAAAAAAGCATCATGGTTCAGAGAATGTAATTTCTTGTATATTGAGTTTGTTCCAAAGAATCATTTAACCTGAATTTTTCAGCTTGTATGCACATCTATTTGTATCCTTCTGTTCCATTTTGGAGTCTACTGGGAGAAATCTGTGCTAATACTGATTGCACCATGGCAATTTCCTATTCTGGGAATTCACTGAAATGACTTGTAATGCTGTAATAGTACTAAACGTGTTGCTCTTATCCCACAAAACAAGAGAAACACCTGCAAGCAGGTGGGATTCCCTGTTTACCATAGTGTTTATTAGCTGGCACATTTCCTAGACTGTCTATGTTTAATTCAAGCTGTTCTGCTTCGATTCGCTGGCATAAAAAGCATGACCATAAAACATTAAGCCACTAACAGAAAAATAGATGTTCCTTTTCCATAAGCCATCACTCTTGTACACACATCTTTGGGTGCACCAAGTGCTGTGAGATCAACCAAATACATGCAGAGTTGGTAAACCAAGAGGTCTTGAGGTACAGTGGTTACCATGGGCATATGTTTTACCCTGCTGTACAGACAGCCAGAATTGCCACTCGGTGATAGCACCCCAACAGTGTCAACAGTATACAAAGAAGAAGAAACAGAACTGGAATCACTAAAAGCAGCAACCTTCTGTAAACACTGGATTTCTTTTCTTTGTAGGAAGGACACAGCAAGTCTCTGAAGGTACCATCCTTCTTAGTCTTTTGTGCAAAACAACTAGTTGGATCTTTTGGTTTGTTGTCATAGACCAATGAAGGAGTAAAAAGAAGCTTGACTAGAAACCCTGCTGCTTATTTTGACAGGGGACATGGTTAGAGACATGCAAAACTATGAAGGCATAAGAAACAAATACTTCTGTGGAGATGCTATATCTTGTTACCTGTTGTGGGAATTAGTTTTGGATATGGCCTTTCATTCTCAAAATAATGTACTGTTAGACTTTTAAAATCCTGATTTTTCTTTCTTGAATTTAGAAGATGCTACAAGCTTAGCAAATGTAGCTCTTTGAACACTATTTGTGCAGCTCCACAGATAATTTTGTGTGTCTTCAATATAGGGAGGTGCATGTGAAGGCAGATGCTGACCTTTGATCATTGTCCTAGAAAACAGCTCCTTTTCTTTTAACATCAGTTCAGCAGTTTTCAGTATTTTTGTATTGCAACAAAGCTGCATTTGAGAGGCCTTAGGAGAATCCTCTTTCCTTCCACTGGAACAGGTTCCTCAGAGAAGTTGTGAATGGCTCATCCTTAGAGGTGTTAAAGACAAGGTTGGATGAGGTTATGAGCAGCCTGATCTGGTGGTAGGTGTCCCTGACCATGGCAGGAGTGTTGGAACTGGATGATCATTAAAGCCTCTTCTAACTCAGACCATTTCTGCTTGTTCTTGACTTTTCCACCTGGACAGGTCTCTCTTGTTTTTCCTGGTTCCAGTGTACAGATGGAAGTAGAAGGCTCCTTTAACAGAGTGTTCAGCAGAATTTTAGTCAAAGAAACTGGTATTCTTGCAGCTCCTCTGCCAAAAACTTTCTAGGAAGCATAAGCACTGCAAACAAAGAAACACAAGAACTGCTCTTTCACACCAGGGACTCACAACAACTCTTAAAATAACAGCCAACTAATTTTTCAGAACAAATTTTGCATAGTGTCGCAAAACCTAAAAATGAGTCTCAGTTGTAACTATCCACATACTGGTTTATATACCCACTGTTTTGACTTCTTCACTGTTATGTAGATGGAGTACCAGCCTTTCTCCTCAATGATGGGTTTTCTTGCAACAATTTCCCAAGTACCATTTAACGATTTAGCAGAATACCTGATGGTTGACACAATACAGATGGGACAACAGTGATCTACCAAATATCCAGAGCTATAAACCCCCTACTGCTACATTTATAAACGTGCATTATCTTCAATATGCAGTTATGCCTCTTCTAGGACTTCTAAAAAGAAACTAGAGTCTTGTTTTCATCTTAGGAACCTGTCTATAGAAGAAAATATGGTTCTTAGTCATCCATTAAATAGAACCAAGATTAGTGGTCAGAACTTTTCACTCTTATCCTTTGACTGGCAGATGATAAAAAAGGACTTGTTATCCTTATTAGAAGAGTTAAATGATCTTACTCACATTTTTGTTAGTTATTAAGGAGGAAAAGGGAGTGGTATCATGAATATTGGAGTTAATGAAGCTTATTTCTCTACAGACTTGAGAGTCTGAAGCATGTGGAAACAAAACTTCTCAGAACCTTTGAGATCTCTGCTTTTTTTACCAGATTGGTTTTATTTCAGTTTAAGGAAGCAAAAGGGTCTCTCCTTTGCTTCTCCCATTTACAAATGTTGTAGATTTTCTGCTTTCACAAAATATCTTGCCCAGTTACTGCACTTACAGAACTTCTATCAAGGACCATTAACACCTTTGGCTTAGAAAGTCCCTGAACTTAAGATTGTTGGATACTGGTCATTCCTGGTTTTGCCCAGTGCTCATGTTTCTACCTGGAAATCTGTATTTACTCACTTGAGACAGGATACTGCACCTCAATTAACCCAGTATTATGACTTTTTTTTGTTCTGTAGTACCCAGACCCTGGATGGCATGTTTGAGAGACATATGCGATAATATATGATACTATTATCATATATAATAACAATGATGCAAGGTGCATGTATAATATTCACATGTAAACCTACAAGCACATTCAGTTTAAGTCCTGAGACATTTCCCAACAGGCAGTAAAAGACAACTCACTTTCTCATGCTCTAATTTATTCTGATGCCTTACTCCTTTTCACCTCCATTCATCAAGGCTTGAATGGGATACCAGCTTTAATAGATGCTAATTACCAATATAAACCATCCACCATGCAAATCAATAGCAGAATAATACTACAAAAAAACCTGTCATAATAACAGTTGGGTCCGATGATTGAAAGGGGGGAAATGCAGTTGGGATCTTAATACTGGAGTGCAATTAACAAAGAAAGGAGGAATGATTATTTTCCTCATGTGAATTATAAGCAATTAAGCAGGGCATATAATAAACCTTGGAACTGAAATCACTTTGGCTTTCTCGTATAAGCTCCTTTGCTCCACACTGTGTTTCAAGGGTTGCATTAGCTGGAACACAGTTGGGTGTATTTATTGTCAGCACTTGCTTAATTATGTGCTTGAATAGGAAAGCCCAGCCCTGACAAGCACAGATTTACTACAAGGAGAACTGGAAATAGGAGACACATTCTGTATTCAACTCATGGCCATCATTTCAGTGGGTGCAGATGTCTTGCTTTTGCTTGGAGGATTGGTATGTGGTAATTGGACAAGGAATGGCAATTAGGACATGCAGGAAGTGATTCGTTTGGATAGCACCATGGCCTGCCAAGGGAAAAGGTCTCAAGGCAGAGAGGCTTGAGCAGACCATATGAATTGGCTGGCAAATTGATTCAAACAGCACTGTAAACACTTAAAATTTATAACACTTTCTCCCTCCCATATACTTCCTGCTCGTGAGACTGGAAGTAGTGCCATGCATTTGAAAAATGTGGAATTATTCCAATTAACAAGTAATAGGGTAAGAGGAAATGGCCTCAAGTTGCACCAGGAGAGTTTTACATTGGATATTGAGAAAAATTCCTTTCTTGGAAGAGTAGTGAAGTGTTGGAACCGGCTGCCTAGGGATGTGATGGAGTCTCTTTCCCTGTTGTTAGAACAACATGTAGAACTCCAACAATAAACTCCTTCCCTACATGTTAGAAAAATATGTAGACATGACACTCCATGACATGATTTAGTAGGCATGGGGGTGCTGGGCTGATAGTTGGACTGGATGATCTTAGAGGTCCACCCTCTAACGACAGCATGGTTGTGTGACTTCCCAGGAAGAAAAGGATTCCATCTGAAGATCCTATGAGATTACACCAGCGTATGACCATATGATGCAATAGCATATGTGTAGCCTTTCCTCTGACCAGATATATATGCACAACATGAGGAAAACAACTGCCTTTTGTTTTGAGGTGATGTGTATGTTTGGTGGTGGTGGGATGGTGGAGTAGTTTGAGTTGCTCCTACCACAGGCTGATGCAGAGAGTGATGTAAATCAAACCTGGCCTCAATCTAAGTCCCATTCCATGGCTGGGGAAGACTGCTGGGAAAATGGCAGGGAACATGCTATAGCAGAGATTAATTTTTCATAAAGTTGGACTGGGCTCAAAGGGAAGAGGTTGGCAAAGCCTGTCTCAGAGCAGAGGACTGAGAAAACAGAAGCATTTGCAGTCCTGGGATTTTCTGTAGAGTCAACAGGAATGGAACTGAAAAGTTGGAGAAAACGTTGTTTAGGAGCCAGGTTCATCTTGAAATGTTTCACAATAGCTGTGTTTGTGTATAGGAGTGATTACACACTCTCAGCATCAGATGCATTTAACTGCTTCCTGGATGACCATCATTTGGGAAGAGTACTGTTAACTCCTCTGTGGTTTAAAGAGGTTTTCACTGTCTTCAGGGAAGCACGACAAGATCTGGCAACTACAAGCATCTGACTATCTGAGGAACACCTTCTCGGGTATTACCTCAATCATAGATTCATAGTATGGTTTGGATTGGAATGATCCTGAAAGATCATCCAGTTTCAACCCTCCTGTCATGGGCTGGGACACCTCCCACTGGATCAAGTTGCTCATGGTCTCATGCAACCTGGTCTTGAACATCTCCAGTGACAGGGGCATCCACAACTTCTCTAAACAACCTATTCCAATGTTTTCATTTTAAGGTGAGCATGTTCATATGTATGTTAAATACATAATTTTAAGTAAGAAAACCAGACCATTAATTGAACTTAAACTGGACACAAAGCTGTCTGGAAGTCTTTTGGTCAAGAGGGGATACTTTTTTTAGTGTACATTGACTTCAAAGTGCTGGCCATGCTGCATAAATCAACTGCCGACTTCCTTCTGTCTTCTGGAATACCAGAAAACTCTCATGAATCCAAACATTAAAGCAAATCAGAAAAGGAACAACTTTTTCTGTGGACTATTTCAAGGTGGTGTCCATTTAAAGTACGTTGGAACAAGTCCATGCTTCAGTCAGTCTGTCTACTGATTGATCTACTTATGCAGCTATTTTTCCTCCAGAAAGCCTTCTGGAACATTTTGCATCCGCTTAGGAGGAGGGAGCCTCACACCTCATATCAGCATAAAAGAAATATCCTTCCTCTTACACAGTCTTCTGCAACCAAGATTTGGCAAGTATATATTCATTTCCTATAAAAGTCCCTGTGAAAAGCATCAGTTCCCTAGGCATGTGTGTGTGTGAATATGAATATATATATGTGCATCTACATGTGTATATACATACAAACACAGAGACACATATATATATATCTCTCTCACAAGAAAGACATTGAGGTCCTGGAGCGTGTCCAGAGATGGGCAACAAAACTGGTGAAGGGATTGGAGAACAAGTCTTAATGAGGAGCATCAGAGGGAACTGGGGTTGTTTAGCCCAGAGAAGAGGAGGCTGAGGGAAGAATTTATCCCTACCTGAAAGGAGGTTGTAGGGAGGTGGGTGTTGGTCTCATTGCCCAAGTGATAGGTGATAGGACAAGAAGGAAAGTCTCAAGCTGCACCAGTGGAGGTTCAGATTGGACATTAGGGAAAAACTTCTTCACTGAAAGGGTTATCAAGCACTAGCAGAGGCTGCCCAGATAGGTAATTGAATCCCCATCCCTGGAGGTATTTAAAAGACTGGTAGGTACAGTGCTCAGGGATATGATTTAGTAGTAAACAGGTACAATAGGACTCAATGATCTCAAACCTAGGGATTCCATGATTCTATGATTCTATTAATGTTGCTCTTGGGAGCTCAGCCAATTTTTTATCTGCCATTAACTCCCTGACATTTATCCTTCATCATCCTGGTTTTGAGGCGTCTCTTAAACAGATTCAGTGTGTCCAAAAGAGCTCTTGGAATCCTCCTGCATTCCAGGAACCCAGGCATGAGAGTGGGTTCTTGACACATGCCTTTTACTATATCATTCTTTTTATTAAAAACAAGTCTACAGATGGCATTGCTTTCCAAGGCAGCCACTGAAAGCCAGAACTATATTTTTTTATCATCTATTTTTTAAAAATATGATGAATTATGATCAGATATTCTGAAAAAAAAAACCCAAAACCTAGATGTTTCTGGAAGAGACCAGAGTTCTCCACAAAAAAAGAAAGTGTTTAAAAAGACCGTTATATAATATGAACGTCTACAGTGGAATACATTAAACTCTAAAGCAATTCATGCTATACTTCCTTTCACTTCCCACTGCTCCTAATAATACTCTTTGTTCCACTCTAAACCAATTTTTCTCATTCTTTGTTGCTTTTACATTTTGCAAATGCTTGTAGACAGTTCTGGTCCCATTAGTCATAGATTAGACAAATTATGCATATTGTTTCCTTTTAATCTTGTCTCCCTTTTGACTTTTAAAATACTTCTAGTTGTTCTACACCATCCCCTGCAGTTTACCAGTATTTGCCTGGTATTTTGATGCACAGAATTAGCACGATTACACAGTGGGAGTCAGGTGACACTGCTACACTCAGTCCTTTCTGTTCAGCAGCAGTTTTGGGAGAAGAACCTCATTGTTGGTTGCACCAGAACATATGATTTTGAGAAAGCTGTTGAAAATAGATCTCTTAATTAGAGGAAAGGCTTGGGACATAAGTGATTCCTGGCAAAAGGTCGATGTTTGAGTGCAGACGTGTGCAATGGAGGGATCAATGGATTGAACTGGCTTCTCTTGGAAACCAGGTAGGTGCAGTGTTTCATCAGATAAGAAAGCAGGGACAATTACAATATTCCTGGGGTACTGAGATATCGAGACAGCACATTTTTGTACTGCAGTTGAGCTTGGGCTCTTGCAAATAGCCAATAGTCTTTCCTTCCACAAAGTAATGTCTTTGGTTCAAAGGAAGAATCAATCAATCAATCAATCAATATCTCTCTCTCTCTCTATCTATCTATCTATCAATCTAAACTCCTGATATCAGCTCTGTATTCTTTTTTTCCTCTCTTCACCTCTGCAGAAAAAGTCCTTTGGTAATGCTGTCCAGTGGGAGGTACACATCTGAGACTACACAAAGTGCTGCTGCTTTGTATTTATTAAGGAAGTAAAAATGGGATGAGTCATCTGATCCAGATTCCTTTCCTTTCTACACAAATTGGTTTCCAGCAGCAGTGAGTACCTTTGCCTGCTGGACTTCTCCCTTTGTCTGGCAGGCACAGTGATCTCAAGAACTTGCTACTGTTTTTTACCATGAATGGTGAAAGAAATCCAGGACTTGGGGTTTGATTGTAATGGTGATAAGCTGTGGTCAAAAAAAGGGGCTTGTGAACTAGTCTAAAAGCCATTACTTTTCACCTGAGATATAGCAGCTGGCCAAGTGAACACTGGTCATCTTTTAAATGGGAAAGAAAAACCTTCAGTGTAGTTTAAACCACCTACTTGTACTTCTCTTTCTAACAGACTGAGTGTACACATGGCCACCTTTCATATTTAGCCGAGCCAGGTAAATGTATTGTCCAAAATGTGGATTTGTTACCTGGTGTGCAATACGCCGATAACTACATCACCAACAGAGACATTGTTTTATTCAGGTTTGTGCAAATCCTGGGTGCTTGAAGGTTTTCCTCAAATAAAGCACACATTAGGGGGTTTGTTGCATTCATTTATCACGTGATCACATATTTACATGTAATTATAATAAATACCAAGTCATTCCTTGCACCTTCTTCACATGCTACAAGTGGGTTTTTAGGGGTGTCTGGTGGTTGGCACCCCAGAAATTATCTGCCAAATTCATCTATCAGCCACCTGTTTTCAACCTCCTCCCAAATTTTTGCTTGGTATTTCAAAATCACTGGCTTGAAACTTCTTATTTTATTCAAGTTCCCAGCTCCTTGCTCAAAAGCCACGTTGATAAATTGCATTATTTTTTCCAAAAGCTTACAGCTGAGTAAATTTCAACTAAAAGTACATATTCCCATCACACAAAAATTCCAAAAGACAGTCATTAACCAGGACCTATTTTGTGTAAACTTTCTGCCTGTCTGATGATCCTAACATATTCTTAAGATAGTTCTACCAACAAATGGCTTTAATGTTTCCATTGCTCTGATCGTACCTAGACAAAGTGAAGTGACTCATCTCACTCATCTAGCAGAAAAACATTAAATTGTTTTAATACTCTGGTTTTTTTCTGGCAGTTAAGTGAGCTAAATCAGATCACCAAGGAGACCAGAGAGCACCGTTGCTGGTTCAAAAGAGCCCAAAAGAGCAAAAGAAGGAAGCGGAGGGATGTAGAAGGTTGCAGGACGTTCTTTTGGGCACCAAGACCTGATAAATTATCTCAAATCACCTCATCTAACAGAACCCAAAGGGAAGTGGCAGTTGCCAGAGAGTTACTCCCTGAGATAGGAGCATAACATTTACGTAATAGCAAAACACTAACACCATGGTGCTGTATGAAAGTTTATCAATAAAAGACATAATTCAAAAGAATTTGCAGCATAAAAGTTATGAACTCAAAGGTACATTAAAAAAAATAATTTAAAAAGACTGTTTTGAGTTTCATTGTTGGACTTGCCACATTTTTGCCTTGCCTTGTTTAGGTTTGAAGAGGATTTCTTCCTGGGTGCTTCATTCTCCTGCGTATCATAAAATCATAGAATGGTTTGAGTTGGAAGGGGCCTTAAAGACCACCCAGTTCCAACAACCCTGCCATGGGCAGGGGCGCTTCCCACTGGATCAGGTTGCTCTAAGCCTCATCCAACCTGGTCTTGACCACCTCCAGGGATAGGGCATCCACAACTTCTCTGGCAGTGCCTCACCACCCTCACAATGAATAATTTCTTCCTAGTATCTAATCTAAATCTCCCCTCTTTCAGTCTAAAACCATTACCCTTCATCCTGTCCCTGCACTCCCTGATAAAGAGCCATTCCCCAGCTTTCCTGTAGCCCCTTTAAGTACTGGAAGGCGGCTTTAAGGTCTTCCTGAAGCTTTCTCTTATCTAGGTTGAACAAGCCCAAATCTCTTTCAGCCTTTCTTCGTTCTCCTGCATATCACTAGGTGTGATATGAGGCTAGCAAGTTGTCTTCCACTGACTCTGTCCTTCAAGTGTGTGAAGCACTTCCTTGGGCAGACAGAGCTCTCCTCAGCAGTTCATCTGGTTAGCAAAGAACAGTTATGAATTGGCTGTATGAACTGAGTGATCAAGCCCGTGGTGAGAGCTTTGCAAGACTGGCATAAGGCTGGCAGTTCTCTGCTCACTTACCCATCAGTAAGTGGCACAATAGAGTAACAATTAAGTTAGCATGGGCTTAACCAGTGCGATACTACAAACAGAGAGAATGAAGGGGGAAAAATAAAGAGAGTCACACACAAAAAAAAAAAAAAGAGATGCAATCATTTCTGGCATTTTCTCTTACCTCTGCCACCTCTTTTTCTTTTTCTTTTTCTTTTTCTTTTTCTTTTTCTTTTTCTTTTTCTTTTTCTTTTTCTTTTTCTTTTTCTTTTTCTTTTTCTTTTTCTTTTTCTTTTTCTTTTTCTTTTTCTTTTTCTTTTTCTTTTTCTTTTTCTTTTTCTTTTTCTTTCTTTTTCTTTTTCTTTTTCTTCTTCTTCTTCTTTTTCTTTTTCTTTTTCTTTTTCTTTTTCTTTTTCTTTTTCTTTTTCTTTTTCTTTTTCTTTTTCTTTTTCTTTTTCTTCTTCTTTTTCTTCTTCTTTTTCTTTTTCTTCTTCTTTTTCTTCTTCTTTTTCTTTTTCTTCTTCTTTTTCTTCTTCTTTTTCTTTTTCTTCTTCTTTTTCTTTTTCTTTTTTTCTTTTTCTTCTTCTTTTTCTTCTTCTTCTTCTTCTTCTTTTTTTCTTTTTCTTCTTCTTCTTCTTTTTCATTTTCCTTTTCTTTTTCTTGCCCCCAAAATGTATCTCACTGAGAAAAAGACATGTAAAACAATTTCTCCCCTTTATGCATCATGTTTCAAGGGTATTCAGTGGTGACAAGCTATGGCATGGTCCGAGTTACTGGTGAGGATCTTCATGAGCTGGTGCAAGGAGAGCTAATATTTAGACAAAGGAAACCAAGGCAGAGGGTAAGAGGGCTACTAAGTAACTACAGCCGCACTGACGATCTCAGCCCAAATGCAGAGGCCCATGAGAGCCAAAAAAAAAATGACTTGATGTTCTAAGGAGTTCTAGGGGTGTGGCTAAAGGTTTGGAGGAAGACCTTATGTCCTGATATAGCCTGGGGCCTTTCTCATCTCTCACCTGATGAGTTTTATACAGATAAATTAAATGTAAACACACACCCCCCCATTCTAGATGAACTATAGTTATGCTATTATAAATACCATTACAGAGGAACATTTCAGCATCTTTATGCTACTAAATGTTTCCCTCGTCCTTCCAAACTAGTAAAAACCTGTTCAGGGTGTCACTGAATCACAGAATCACAGAATTGTTTAGATTGGAAAAGACCTTGAAGACTGAGCCTGACCAAATACTTCACATGGACGAGATTCTGCCCGTGTTCCTGCCTGAATAAAAGCTGTTACAGATTTGCAGTTCATGTGGTCCTGAACCCTGGCTAATAGGCCATGTTGAGAGACTGAGATTTGATGAAGATCAGCACTGCAAGTGCACAACCTCATGCTTTTGATAGATCCAAAGAACTGTTTTGTCACTGTCCATCACCAGGACATGGCCTTAGTGGCATAATCCATTTTTATGAGAGACAAACAGAATGGAATTGAGTACCAACCTACAACCAAACTGATGTTTTTCCTGCCTTTTATTAGCTTAAAGACAGAGATGAAGGAAAAGAGCAAGAGGGCAAGTCAGGGGCCCTGGATGTTGACTTGAAAGGTATGCCGGTCAACCTCTATGCGTTTTTTGAGGACTGGTGGCATCTGGATGTGGGTGGACACTGCTGACTAAGAAAGGTGTTTCGCAGAACTCCTACTGGTGAGGAATGAGCTGCACGAGTCTCACAGTAGCAAATACAATGCCAAGGAGTTTCCATTGGGTAATCTCTCTACATTTGAATTGCTTTGTGTAACAATAAACAGCCGGCATAAAACAACCTGCCAACTTCCCATCAACGCTGTGTCCTTTTAAAGCATTACTCCTTTCTTTTTTTTTAGCAGATTCACAAGCTCCCAGGCAGGATCGTGTAGCAGGTTTGAAATCAATAAGGCATTTGCCATTTCTCTCTCACCTTGCCCGCCTTTGGATTGGCATAGATCCACAGCTCAGGTTTTACGCCTACGAATTTCTCTTGCTCAATCGCAGAAAGTAAATGCTACTTCGGCTCATCCTAGGAGTAAAGTTCCAAACTCAGAAGGAGACTTTAGAGGTTAGGGGCAGCCACCATCCACCAAGAGAAAGAGCAGAGCCATATTACAAGGTCAGCCACTGTGGAGGAGAGATGCTTCACGAAGGGCACTGATTCAAAAGGACATCTCCAGTGTCATATATACCACATTAACCAGCATAAGAATTAGGACATGTTCTCATCCTGTGTCCAGCAAGAGGGATCTTACAGCATGAGATGCCATAGACCTCATCTTCCATATGAGATCCACGGTGACTGAAGCTCATCAGGAGGCAGAAGCTGACTAGGGTTCTCTTTTGATGACTGGGACTTTGCAAATCTAAGGGCATCTCAGTGCAACATGTGCCTGTTGTTCCCTGTCTTCTGCATGTGACTCCTTGGGAAAAGAGAGCCTCCAGCCTTTTTGTAGCTGCCCGTTATGTACTGGAACACTGAAGAGCTCCTCCCCGAGCCTCCTCCAGAGTGATGAGACCTAATTCCTTCAGTCTTTTCTTATACGGCAAGTTCTCCGGCTCTTTGATCATCTTCATGGCCCTCCTTTGGACTCTCTCAAGACTGTCCATGTTTTTCCTGAATTGTGGGGACCATAACTGGGCACAGTACACGAGGTTCAGCCTGACAAGAGCTGAGTAGAGTGTTCATATCTGTCTTTGCTTGTTACATCCCTGCAGATGCAGCCTTTGTTGCTGCAGCAACTTACTGCTGACTACTGTTCAGCTCTCTAGGACCTCCATGTCCCTTTTAGGAAGGCTGCTCATCAGCCACACAGACCCCAGCCTGTTCTGGACTCTTTGTTTATGTCATCCCAGATACAGGACCTTGAACTTGTTCATTAAACTTCATGAAGTTCTAGCTTGCTCGCTCTTCTAACTTATCCAGGTCTCTCTGTAAGCTGGCTCTCCCTTCTGACATATCCACATTCAACTCATACTCCATCTGCTAGGCAGTGATATGTGACTCTGATTAGTTAATGCTTATTAACAGAGGGACTTTCTTTCAGAATGTTCCCCTATTTTTTCATTCATTATTTGGGGGTGGGGAAGTGTGTGTGTGTGTGTGTTTGTGTATTTATTTAATTTTATAAGGCATGGAGGGCTTTAAGTGTTTGCCAGGAGATGCAATTAAGTCAAAGGCACTTGCTCATAGGCCTCCAAAGTCTTATCTGTGGGGGAGGACAGGTGAGAAGTTAGTTGGGCACAGCCTGTTGTGTTGGACAGGATCTTTAAATCACAGCCTTGTGCAAACAACTGTGGAAGAGAAGCTTCCCTTTGCAATAAAGAGCTTTTTTAACTACATGTCTCTACCAGAGATAGAAGCACCAGCGGTACCTGTCTACACTGCAGCCCATCCAGACATGACCAGGGTGCTGTGCTGCTGCTGCAACACACCCAGAAAAGGAGCAGGGGACAGCACTGTGACTGGCTTGTCTGTCTGCAAGCGTTGCTGCCCTCTCCTGGCTCCAAAGCAGATAAAACCAGAGTAAATTGACTCAGGAAGGACGAGGACAGCAGCAGGGTGTGCAGGGGTGCAGGGCCGGTGGGAGATGCACAGCCCCTAATGGGCTGCCTGCTGATGCTCACCCAAAATCATAGAAGCCGCTGGGCTCCTGTCAACCAGCTCGTGCTTCCTGGTAGTTTTGCCACTCTTCAAGGATGTCAGGATCTCTCTGTAGAGGTGTCCCAGGCTCTTCGAGATGGGGCAACATGAGCCACTGATGATTCCTCATAAAGATTTTGCACAGCTGTCAAGCTGTGAGTCTTCCTAATGACTTCACAAGCATGTAGAAAGACATTTAAAGGCTTGCTTCTTTAGGCAATCACTCTCTGCCTTAGGACATGTCTGTTCTCCTCTCTGGGCTTCTCTTCCTCTGTTGGTGAATCTCTAAAACTTCAGGCCAAGGTCTGTAAGACTAAGCAAAACAAACTGGCATCTGTTCCCTGACCTTGAAGCAAAGTGTCTTAACAGGAATTTTGTCCATATGGGCAAACTCTCACCCTCCTTTTCACTCTCAAACAAGGGGTTCACATCCTTAGCACCTCCTGAGACTTGTTTTAAGTCACAAACTAGGCCAGAACATAATTAGAGAGTGGTTGGCAGGGAAAAACCTTCACAAAACATCCTAAGGGATTTGCTTCCAGAGACGGAAGAAGAAATGTGGAAGTCTTATTTGAGTCTGACAAGTTGTTGGCTCAGAAAAATCATCCATTTTCTGAACAGTTAACGTGAGTCTGTAGGTGCTTGCTCTCCAACTCACGTGGCATCATGTGTGGAAGAGGATCTTTCCAGCCAAGTGACCTTGTCTAAGGGAACAAAGTTACCTGGTGCATTGTTGTGCAGCAATACAGTGTAAGGAAGAGGGGGTGAAAACATCCCCTCAATTGTGACAGGTTATCCCTGGGCAGTGTGCCCCTCATGTCAGTGTAGTGATGTCCAAATCTTCATAAAGTTGACTTTCACATTAACAAAACTCACCTACATGGAAGGCAACTTGATTAACTCCATCTTGGAAACCCCTCTGATGAAAACTAAAGAGCAGAAAACCTCTCTCTTTCTCTTTATAAGGAAAGAAATAAAACTAACAATTGGAAATAAACAACCAGCTACACTAAAAATCATTTTATCTTAAGTCAGGCAACTAATGCAAAGTAGCCTACACACACTTGACCCACCTGAGAGAAGATCAGTAGGAAGAGAAGACAGCTATTTAAAAAAGAAGACAGGCAAGTGGATAAGTGATAGCTAATCATACAAAGAATAAAAGAAAAATGAAAGGACGGTTCTTAAAAAATAAGAAAAGCATCCAAAACCTAAAGAATGCTTAGACTCTGAAGACCTTTGCAGATGAAACTGTTTAGAACCTGCAACTCTTGATCTGAGTATGAATCACATCCCTAGCCTGCAGACTTAATAAATTTTCTCTCTGAGTCAAGTGTGCCTTTCCAAGAAGGTTTCTTCACCAAACCCAAGAATGTTTTTTCTTCCATCACACTTTCTTCTTCAAGCAACTTGTAAATGAGAGGAGCAAATTTCTTCCTGCAGCATAGAGAAGGGATGTAGATCTGTCCACATATAACAGTGGGTCGGTTGAAGCCAAATCCACCTCTCTTGGGGTTTGCTCAACACCAACACACAGAAAATGCCAAGTTCTTCTGTTCCTGGCAGCACAGCCAACAATCGTGATTCCTTAGAGCTCAAAATAGGCCGATCCTGGCAGCAGCTGATGCTTTTGCTCACAGTTCCCAACTGAGTGGGCTACCTACCGAAAGCAGATGGCCAGGGAGGAACTCCAGCAATTCTCTGCAAAACTGCTAAAAGTCCCATTCTCCCAATGCACTGAGAGCTCATGATTTCATGACACCTAGTGGGCAAACCAGGCAAAGTGATCTGTGTGGAAACCCATCCTTTAAAACACACCAAATAATCTGGACCCAAAGAAAAGCAGACATGGGTTTAAAAGGGTATTTCCATACAGATGACCCTCCCCACAAAAAAAGATTTTTCGCTCTTGAAGAATTTACAGCCTTATTAGTCAGCCCAGGTGGAGACAGGTAATGATTTTGATATTATGGAGAGGGTAGGTGATTTGAGAAAGAACACAATACTCAGCCCAAGCCTTCAACACTCTGCCCTGCCCCTTGGTTTGAAGAAAAACTGAGCACTCTGAACATTGGTCATGGATCTGTTAGATGTTTGAGACATATTAGATGTTAGATCTATTAGGTATTCAGGACATAGATCTGATAGACCAAGTCAAGAGGAGGGCCACAAGGGTGATCTGAGGGCTGAAGCACCTCCCATACGAGGACAGGCTGAAGACATGAGGTTGTTCAGCCTAGAGAAGAGAAGGCTCAAGGGAGACCTTAGAGCAGCTTTCCTGTACTTAAAGAGGACCTTAAGCAAGCTGGGGAGGGAGTCTTATCAGAGAGTGCAGGGATAGGATGAGAGGGAATGTTTTTAAGCTGAAAGCAGGGACATTTAGATAACATATTAGGAAGAATTCTTTTCCTATGAGGGTGGTGAGGCACTAGATCAGGTTGCCCAGAGAAGCTGTGGATGACCCATCCCTGGAGGTGTTCAAGGCCAAGTTGTATAAGGCTTTGAACAACTTGATCCAGTGGGAGGTGTCCCTGCCTATGGCAGGGGGTTTAGAACTGGGTGATCTTTAAGGTCTCTTGCAAACCATTCTATGATTCTACAATTCTATGGTTCTATGATTCTATGAACAAGACCATCACCCACAAATGCAAAAGAAAGTAGGAACTTTCCTAAGAAGGACTTATGGACTAACTGGAGAGAAAAAACCAAGATTGTTAACTTACAGGCAAAAGGGGACACTGGAACACGCCACCAAAATGTGGAATGTCCCTACACCCTACATACAGCCAGGGGAGGTTCAGGCTGAAAATTAAGAAAAAAAAAAACATGGAAAGGGTCATTGGGCACTGGAACAGGCTGCCCAGGGAGGTGGTTGAGTCACCTTCCCTGGAGGTGTTTAAGGGACTGGTTGATGAGGTGCTGAGGGGCATGGTTTAGTGTTTGGTAGGAATGGTTGGACTCGATGGTCCAGTGGGTCTTTTCCAACCTGGTGATTCTATGATTCTATGATACATCTGGTTTTAGAAGTAGGCAACAATGAATTCATTTCATTTGCCCACTCATGGGGCTGTAAATCCTTTTAGATTTATCTGCCCGCCCTAGCTTAGAGAATTTCCTTAGTATGGAGTACCTTGTTTCCTAAAAGTGCCTAATTCTTGCAGTTTCCTTAAAAAAACCCACAAATCAACATCTAGTCATTCAAGACCAGGTTGGATGGAGCTTTGAGCAACCTGATCTAGTGGGGCGTGTCCCTGCCCAAGACAGGGTGTTGGAACTGGATGACCTTTAAGGTCCTTTCCAACCCAAACCATTCTATGATTCTGTGATTTATTTGGATACCCATGTCAACATCTGGGTAGGTGAAATCTGTATCAATGGACCAGAGCACCCAGACCTACCTGTTTAAGATCTCTGCAAGATTTAGAGTAGGCCCATGCTATCTTTTATTGCTTACTGAAATCACTAGATGGTAAAGAAGATAATTAAATGCAAGGTGAATCTTGGTGGGCTGTAATCCTCGGGTGCTTTGCAGTGGGGTGGAATGGGAGAGCCCAACCCTGATGTTGCTGATTGAGTCTTATTTTCAGCAGAGTAAATCAGCAGTTTTGAAGACTTCTGAAGACATGAAGGATGAAAGCAATAAGAAAGTAATGCAACAACACAAGAAATATCCAGTTTCATTCTTCAAGGAACCCACTGTGAGAGCATCACATCCTGGTCTTTCTCTTTTCTGTCTTCTTTTATCTCTCTGAGTATCCCTAAATACCCTCTCTCCCTTTCCAGTGGCTTTAATATACAAACACCCTCTTTGCTTTCCTGCTCAGAGAATTAGTTACTTACCCATACTTTCTACCCATCGTCAAAGATTTTCAGCAAACCACTAATTGAAAGAGTCCCAGGAGCTCTTGTTTGCTTTCTGAGATCACCTCATTGATTGCTTCTGTGTTGCCTTGCTTTCTGAATCTGGCTGTGCTTTCCCAGAGCCTGTCCTGTTGCAGGTTTCCTGAGTTGTGGATGACAAGCAAAAGAATTAAAAAATAACTTTCTCCCATGAACCAAACACAAATTAGGCAGCTGAGCAAACAGAAATGCTCACTGGTCCAGTGGAGAGTGGATTTGTAGTCTAAATTACTGTAGAATAAAATCATCATCCCCATACTGTTCTCTAATTTAAACATTATCCCATGTTCTTTTTCCCTTTCTTGTTTGACTAATTCAGTTGCCTTTGGTCTAAGGGCAAGGAAATCTCATTTGCATATTTTAGATGACATTGATTACAAGTCCTTGTGCTTCAAGCCTTGATACACCTGCACTGCCTAGGAGTCTCCATCTGGCTGCAGTCCTGATTCCTCAGAGGGTCGTTAATTATTGAGCCTATTGAACTATACCTGAAAATGATGAGCTCGGGAGTGAGCAATGTCTCCCTAGGGGTACAGCTGGTAGGAGTGGAAGCGTAACAGGAAGGGGATGAACGACACTGCAGCAACCTCAGTTTAGGAGAAGATGTGACTGTAACAGGGACAGAGCAAGTGTCCTAATAGATTACTAGGGCCTATTGAAGTGCCCTAATCTTGTTCCACACTACCTGTTCTACAAAGGCCAGTCACTGGATTTGAGGCTCCAGTTTATGTCTCTTCTTCGCTTTGTGTGCAATCATCATGGTAGAGGGCTGATAAATCCCCTGCGCAACATGCCTTGAGCATTCCCCAGGCCTTCAACACAGGAAATACATGGCTATACTAGAGAGAGTCCAGAGGAGGGACACTAAGATGGTCAGAGGGCTGGAGCATCTCCCATATGTCAACAGGCTGATAGTTGGGGTTGTTCAACCTAGAGAAGAGAAGGCATCAAGAAGACCTTGCAGCAGACTTCCAGTCCTTAAAAGAGGCCTACAGGAAAACTGTGAAGGGACTGTTTATCAGAGAGTGCAGACACAGGATGAAGGGGAATGGTTTTAAGCTGAAAGAAGGCAGATTTAGATTAGATATTAGGGAGAAATTCTTAACTGTGAGGGTGGTGAGGCACTGGCACATGTTGCCCAGAGAAGTCATGGATGCTTCATTCCTGGAGGAGTTCAAGGCCATGCTGGATGAGGCTTTGAGCAACCTAATCAATGGAAGGTGCCCCTGCCCATAGCAGGGAAGATGGAACTGGGTGATCTATAAGTTCCCTTTCTACCCAAACCATTCTATGATACTATGATTCTGCTGAACTGATGGGTGAAATGTAGAATGTTATTTGTCCTATAAATTGGACCAAGGCAAATATTCTGAATCTTTGTAATGCAAGCAGGAAGTGTCCTCAGTAATTTCATATGCGTTGTTGATGGCCTCATGCTCTGTTTCAGATGTGGTGTCCTACATTACAGTGCTGATGACCATTTGCTGACATAATGTATCATGCTCACCCAAATAACAAGTGATATGACAAGAAGAAATGGCCTCAGGCTGCAGGCTGCACCAGGAAGGGTTTAGATTGAATATCAGGAAAAATTTCTTTTCTGAAAGTGTAGCAAAGCATTGGAGAGGCTGCTCAGGGAAGTGGTGGAGTCATCCCTGGAGATGCTGAAAAGCCATATAGATGTGATGCTTCAGGATGTGATTTAGTAGGCATGGTTTTGTTGTGATGATGGTTGAACTTGATGATCTTAGAGGTCTTTTCCAATCTTAAGGATTCTATGAATTTATATTATGTCAGCAATCACCTCTTTTGTTATATCCATCCAAAACTCCTGAAGAATTTGCCCAGTGAGAAACAAACTGTCTTGCTCTTTTTCCTGCAGAGCAGGTTGCTATCCTTAGGTGTGTATTGTCTAGGGTCCACTGTAAAGTTAGGAATGGTCTTGAGAGTGCATTTAAGCCTCACTATAATGTTTTTAATTTTTACCCACATATCTGGGAGTTGACCATGAAGTTCCTCAGGTTCAGAAGTTACATCTGGACTGATTTATTGAAAATTACCAGCTCTGTTCTCCAGTTATAAGGACCACTGGCACAGAATGGCCCTATGTTAAACCTGTTTTCCAAAAAAAAATCAGGGCAGTGCTGTGAAAAATTCCTTCACCTATATCATACCCTGTAATTTTCTAGGAGAATATTAGCTCATAAGGGCAAAAAAACCTTATGAAATAGGCCACCGCAGCAGTATAATAGGGCAGAAAATTGAATTCTACACTTTGGGATGAACACCTGAACTCTGCTTATGAGGCATAGCTTGGGATGAACAAGCTTGCAGTCTGCTCGGCTCTGCTTGTTTCATCCATACCTTATGAAAAACTTGGACACATTTTGTGGTACTGACAAGTATTCAAGCTCTCCCCTTTCTGAGGAGCTCCCTGGCCCTGATTATTAAATGCTCCAGTCAATGCTGGTGCAGAGTGGATGGATCTGGACCTTGGTCTGGACCTGTACCAAACCTGACTCAATGTGTCATTATGGATCTGGTGATGGATTTCCTTTCCTTAGGAAACCATCCTTATCTGCAAAGCTCACTTTCAGAGCCTTGTTCAATGCCATTTGGAAGATAGACCAAGATAGATGGAAGGCATCTTAAGAGGTCATCTGGTCAATCCCCAAGCAACACAGGATCTGTTCTTTCTGTGCCCCACACTCATCATTATTAGAAAGTTTTTTTCTGGAGTTATAGAGCTGGGATTTTGGTGTCAATGACTTCTGCCAAATCTCCTCCAGAAGACAACAGGAGGCAGGACTTGCTCTGCATCAGCCCTTTGACATGGACAGTGAGCTCTGGATGTTATTTATGGAGATGAGTTGTAGCAGTGCAGGGAAGGCTGATGGGCATTTATATGGATGTCTGTGAGTAGCAGTTAAATTTAAAGTTTCTCTGTGTTTTATTTATGGCATATTTCCAGATGCCATGCATAGAAATCATTTTCTTAATAAATAATACAAATAAACAGACATCCAAGTGCCTTGTGCTCGCAGCCTAGACAAACACAATGAGTGACAGCCTGCCAGAAAGCTGGAGGCTTTTAAGTAGTTTGGTTCTTGAGACTTTCCATGAGCCAGTACAGCAATGAGTGGCTAAAGGATAGGCAATACTTCTTTCAGCTGTATCTCTCTCTTTTCAGAGACCCTTCAAGTACCACAGGGGCCAGTGAATGCACATTATTCTCAATGCTAGAAGATGTGGTTCCAGTCTTCAAGTTAACCTTGGGAAAGTTAATCAGGTACAAAACCCTAGGAGTTTTTAATATATATTTCCGTTAAACTCCCAGGGCTTTCTATCATCATTGCAGAAAGGGTCTATTAAGACAGTTAGTTGGCCTGATCATAGGTTCCTGGTGCTATTTTAGGTGACTCAAAGTGTCTGGTGTAGGTTGTAGGAGGGAAAGGGTCTTGATTTCATTAGCTGTCCTATTGACCAGCAATATGTATGTGTATTAAAGATCCTTGTTTGAATAAAATTTCAGTAAATGCTGGTGCCTGGACAAATGAATCACATTCAGTGGATTTTAGACACTTATCTCATCCTAAGTTAGACATACACTCTGTCAGGTGATTTATGCCCCATGCAGTTTGTTGATTTAATTGTTTAACTATAACGGGAATGAGGATCATTAGCCAAATGGAGACAACTAACTTACAGAAACCCAAAGTTCATAGAATTATAGAATCACAGAATGGTTTGGGTTGGAGGGGCCATTAAATATCATCCAATTCCAACCCTTATGCCATGGACTTGGACATCTCCCACTGGATTAGGCTATATAATGTTATAAAGATGAATCTCACTCTTCGTCTGAGCCTCAGTTTCTACCAATAACAAAAGATTTTTAACACTTTCTTATCTTGTAAAATGCCAGGGTATCCAAAGACTTGGAGAATGAGATTGACATGTGATAGCTTTCTCGTGTGATCGCTCCATGGATAGAAATAACTAGTACAGCGAATATCATAAAATCACAGAATTGTTTGGGTTGGAAGGGACCTTAAAGATCATTTTGTTCCAAGATCCATGCCATGGGCAGGGGGAAATATCCTTGGTCTGGTTATAATTTGGCAGACAGACATTTCTTCTTCTTCACATACTTTGGGTGGAGTTTCAGAGGAGAGGTTTTCTTCCCTTCCTTTCCCGTCAGAGAAGACATTGTTTCTCAATCCATATGGATGAAGAAAGAGTCATTATCTTAGAATCATAGAATCCTGGAATGGTTTGTCTTGGAAAGGACCTAAGGTCTTAGGAGCAGAGTGACAACAGCAAATGGATAATAAACATTTTTACATAAGCTGTTCCAGCTATTGTTGTAGAGAAATCATTCCAGGAGACAGCAATAACAAGAGCAAACTAATTTTGTAATTTTCATAAATGCATGTCATAGATCCCTAAATCAAAGCACATGTCAGCACTTGGATGGGGTGAATTTAAATGCTTCTGTGGAGTGGGGAAGGAGTACAGGACAGAATAAGAAGAGATAAATTTCTGAGGAAGCCCTGGAAAAATGAACATCACTGAGAGAGAGGAGTAGAAAGAATGGAGAAATAGAGCATGGGTCTCTTCTTTAATATTTAATGTCTACTGTGTGAGCTTTCTGCCTCCAGTTGAGCTAAAAGTCCCAAATATTGAAGTGCACTTCAGTGCAGCCAGTGGATGTTATGTCCAAAATTCAGTATTCACTGGCTGTAAAGTAAGCTTTTGGTGACTGGTTCAGATGGAGACCTCCACATAAAACTTCAGAATAATTTAGGTTGAACACAACCTTTTGAGGTGTCTGGTCCAAACACCTGTTCCAAACAGGGCCAAGCAGTTCAGGTTACCCAATGATTTTTCCAGTCAAGTTTTGAATGACTCCAAGTACGGAGACTCTATGGTCTCTCTGGACAAACTGCTGCAGTGTTTGACTATCCTGAATGTGAAGCGTTTTTTCCCCCTTCCCAAATCTGAATCTTTCTGGACAGAGCTTCAATTTGATGCCTCATGTTTATTTGCTCTGTGGAGGATCGTTGAGATCCATCTTCTCTCCACCTTCCCCTTAGATAGTTTCAGTTAGAGTAATAGGATCTCCTTTCGCCTTCTGTCTGAACAAGCCTTCCTTTCTCAGTTTCCCATTATAGATCAGAGAATGATAGAATCACAGAATGGTTTGGGTTGGAAAAGGACCTTAAAGACCATCCAGGTCCACCCCCCTGCCATGGGCAGGGGCACCTCCCACTGGACTAGGCTGCTCAAAGCCACATCCAATCTGGCCTTGAACACTTCCAGGCAGGGGGCAGCCACAGCTTCCTTGGGCAACTTGGGCCAGGGCCTCACCACCCTCAGCATGAAGAGTTTCTTCCTAAATCTAAATTTTCCCCTTCTAATTTAAAGCCATTCCCCCTCATCCTATCACCCTATGCCGTTGTAAAAAGTTCCTCCCCAGCTTTCTTGTAACCCCCTTTCAGGTACTGGAAGGTCGCTATAAGATGTCCCTGGAGACTTCTCTTCTTGAGGCTGAACATCCCCAACTGTCTCATCCTGTCCTCATAGCAGAGGTGTCCAGCCCTCTGATCATCTTCATAGCCCTCCTCTGGACCTGTTCCAACAGATCCTGTGGTCCTGCTCCCCCAGTCATCTTGGTGGATGCACACTAGCATGCCAGTGTCTTTTTTGAACTAGAGAGCCCCAGACAGGGCACATTGACGGTGTTTTGCACTCAGTACATAAGTAGCAGTAGGTTAGTAATGTGTCTGATACTTTGCAGAGTTCCTCATATTGACTAAGGACTGCAATAATAGAAATTATGACCAATTACTGGTGTCATCCCTGCCCTTCTGCCACTTCTCTACTGCTTGCCAATGAACAGCAGCTTCTGTTGATAGTGTCACCAGAAAGGCCAAATACCTTTTTAAACATAAGTGTTTATGATAATTAATTTGATGTTGGTGTTGCTAGTCACTTTAATACAAGTTTATTACCACTTGGCCCCTCTGATATAAGTTAAAACCTGGATGAATTGAAACTAATGTATGGTCTAAGTACGATTCATCATCAATCAGCAGAAGCCTCGGGATGTGTCAGAAGCTGTTTTCTTCACACTAAGAAAGAGAGAGAAGAGAAAGTTCATACTTTAAACTTCCACTTCAGTGTACTTAAGAGCTGGATTAGAAAGAAAGAAAGAAGTATTTTCTTTCTCAGCTTGAAGCTTGAATGAAGAACAATATAACTTGATTACCTATTTGAAGGTACAGCCCACTGAGTTATTCAGTAATCAAGAGTCATTTGCTGGTTTTGCTTCACTTTCATATATACATGCTTATAGATGTAGATGTGTGTGTGTGTATGTTGCCTTAAATCAATCTAGTGCTTGAAGGAGTTGTCAAAGCTTTGGCTGTGCTCAGTTTCCAAGCTATCATATTCAAGAGGTAGGAGCCTAACTTCACTAATGTCAATCAACGCTTCTGCAGTGGCTTCAAAGGAGCAGGCGTCTGCTCGAGTATGCACTCAGGGAAGAAGAAATCTGTGTATATTCCCCAGTGGGACAGAAGTGGGCACATTCATGTTGCTCTTTCAAGCCCTCTGAGGTATCCAGGCTGCTTGTTTATCCCAAGCTTGGCTAACTCCCGTCTGAAACAACTGGTCTGGGAGAACCCACTCTGTTTTTCAGACAGCCCCTCTGCCAAACTCCCCTTTTCCAACCAGTGAAGGGTGAAAGCCTTCCTCTCTGGGTGATTAAAAACCACAGAGAATCAAGAAAAATCAGTGACAAAATGAAAGGTGAAGCTGAAGGAAGAAGTTACTGATACTGAGATGTTTCTTCTATTAACTGTTTGTATGCTATCAATCTATGTCTTGAGGGGGAAAATAGTCAAATCAGTCCCTGGGCTTGTCCTTCCTTGATACTGAGATCAGAGCATCTCACCTTCTACTTTTTCCTATGGAATGACCCTAGGGGTGAAGGGAAGACTGCTTTCTCCAATTCAGAGCCACGGTGTCCATGAGACAAGAGCACTTCAACAACTACCCTTTGGGTCAGGCACTGATTGCATGGACAGTGTCTGTGCCAGCCTGCATCTAATCCTGACTCTGATTTAAGCATACTGCAATTTTAGGTGAGAAGCTCAATATAAGCTGGCAAAGCTTGCAGCCCAGAAAGCCAACCACATCCTGGGCTGCATCCAAAAAGCGTGGCCAACAGGTCAAGGGAGGTAATTCTTCTATGTTGTTAAGCCTCTGGAGCAGGAATACAAAACGTTTAATATCCAGCAAGACGTGGGCCTGAGAAGAATAAACATCTCTGGCAGAAACAAGAAGAAATGAAAACCATAACAATGATCACAAAGAGGTTGGAATCAGAAAAACATACCACAGAAGTTTTTATGAGGGACTTGGGGGAGCGACTTTGAATTTTTAGTAAGGTATAAATATGACCTTGTTACAATAAACTAGGTCTTATCTTGAAACAGAAGAGTCCATTCATGTTAATATGCCACACCTTCCAACTCAAATCATTCTGTGATTCTATGAAGATCAGCATGAAACACTTCACAGTTTGTCTATCTAATCCTAAACCAGGTGATAAAATCACCTAGAGCTGTGAGAAACGTATCTCAAGGGTGCTGACATCAGGTCTGCACCCCTGACTTAGATGTGCTGAGGTGGGAAGTCTCATCACTGTGAATAAAGACTTAGTCTGATGGGGCTGAACAGCTTCCAGCACCAGATCACATGGAGACGTATGCTCAGTATTACACTTATGCTCTATGTATCCCATGTAGAACAAAATACTGTATTCCCACTTCTTGGTTTTCCCTCCTAGGTAGACTGAAGTATCTTCACCAAAAGGGTTGTCAGGCACCAGAACAGGCTGCCCAGGGAGGTGGTTGAGTCCCCGTCCCTGGAGGTATTTAAAAGACGGGTAGATTAAGTGCTTATGCATATGGTTTAGTGGACAGGTATTGCTGAACTTGATGATCTCCAAGGTCATTTCCAGCCTAATGTTTCTCTGATTTTATGGTCTTCTGCCAGCAGTTTAGGAAAGTTTTAGAAAACACTCCAAGGGATGAGGTTTGAGTGAGAAAGAGTATCTATGAAGATGAAAGGTCCTGTGTACTAAGGAACCATCACTTTGCTGTAATGCAGTGGAAATAGCTTTTCTTGACACCGTCTGCATTGGCTACCAAGGGTAAAGGCTTGAAATAGAGTCTGGAATTACTTGTGCTTATATATTCAAGCCACACCTATGAAAAATTACTTCTTAGAGACTCATCAAACTGTACTGTTTGTCTTCTCCAACCGGCCAGCTGACTGAGAGCAGTTGTTAGACCTCAGATTCTTCTCAGGCAGCCTCTATAAACATTTTAGTTTTATTTGCTGTTTATAAATTATATCAAAATGCATCAGGCACTTGTGGTTGTGAAATACCGGCAACTGCTACATGTAATAAATAACTGAGCATGGGATGAAAACACATATATACATTTTAAAGTGCACCTGAGGCATATTATAGTCATTGCATAATATGTTCTGACTTAATAAGAAGATGCATTTTGCGTAAAGACAGTGTTTAAACTGGCTTTCACTGACTGATTTATTAAATGTAAATGTTTACACATCCAGTTTATGTCCAGGGGCTAGCATGAATAAAGTCAAAACAACCTTCTAGGGAGGATACATTTCACTGGGTGATGTAAAATCCTCCTCCCACTTCCAGTGATGTAAAGCTGAAACATTTCTCCTGACCGTGCTAGAATTCCAGCAAGTTGTCTTTGATATCAGAATGCAAGCAAAATTGGCGCATGTAAGCTCAAAATGCACAGTTCTTTTTATTTCACAGACAAAATAATTAGATGTTTGAACAGCTACACAGAGAGATGATAGGTTCCCTATCATTTGATTTAGTCAGGATGTAATGACCTAAAACCCCCAAAAATGAAAAAAAAAGAAATGCTATGTGGCTGTAAAATCAGACATTATGGGCATGATTATGATTCTGTAGATATTTAGATGCTTAGGCTAGCAGGTTGAGGAAGTCTGCCCCTCTACCCTCCTCTCATGAGATCCCACCTGGAGCCCTGTGTCCAGTTCTGGAATACCCAACATAGGAAGGACACAGAACTGTTCAAATGGGTCCAGAGGAGGGCTATGAAGATGGTCAGAGGGCTGGGCACCTCTGCGATGAGGACAGGCTGAGAGAGTTGGGGTTGTTCAGCCTCAAGAAGAGAAGCCTCCAGGGACATCTTATAGCGACCTTCCAGTACCTGAAAGGGGGTTACAAGAAAGCTGGGGAGGGACTTTTCACAAGAGCATGGAGTGATAGGATGAGGGGGAATGGTTTTAAATTGGAGGGGGGGAGATTTATATTAGACATCAGAAAGAATTTCTTCACAATGAGGGTGATGAGACATTGGAACAGGTTGCTCAGAGCAGTTGTGGATGTTTCCTCCGTGGAAGCATTCAAGGTCAGATTGGATGGGGCCTTGAGTGACCTGGTCCAGTGGGAGGTGTCCCTACCCATGGCAGGGGGGTTGGAACTGGATGAACTTTAAGGTCCCTTCCAGCCCAAACCATTCTATGATTTATTGTATGATTCTATAGATTATGTGTATATATAGAGAGGAAAACAGAGAGACAATTCTCAGAGGATTAAATGGGATTGTATTAATTATTGTTTCTAACCTTGAAATCTTAGACTCTAGGGTGGACAAAGGACCTAATACTGCCCTGCTTTCATGGCAAAGACTTCTTCTACGTTTAGTTCTTCTATGGGCTTGCAAATGGATGGAGTCCACAGCCCTCTGGAGCAATTTCCACTGATTCTGACAGAGTTTAAACTCAACTCAGTTTCACTAAGTGGGAATTCATAAGATCATAGAAACATAGAATTGTTTGGTTGGAATACACCTTTGAGATCTTCAAGTCCAACCATACCTCTCCACTACTAAACAATATCCCTGAGCACCCTGAGCACTTCATCTGCCCATCTCTTAAATACTTCCAGGGACACTGACTCAACCATCTCCCTGGACAGCCCATTCCAGTGCCTGAGAACCCTTTCAGTTCTTCCTGATATCTAATTTGAACCCTCCTCCCCCACCCCCCAGTGCAAGACCATTGAGACCATTTCCTCTTGTCCTATTACTTGTTAACTGGGAGGAGAGATCAACACCCATTTTACTACAACCTCCTTTCTGGTAGTTGTAGACAGTAATGAGGTCTCCCCTCAGCCTCCTTTTCTCTAGGCTAAACAACCCTAGTTTCCTCAGCCGCTCCTCATAGGACTTGTTCTCCAGCCCTTTCACCAGCTTCATTGCCTTCTCTGAACACACTCTAACACCCCCATGTCCTCCTTTTAGTGAGGGGTAAAAAACTGAACACAGGATTTTAGGTGTGGCCTCACCAATGTTGAGTACAGGGGAAGGATGACTTCCCTGGTCCTGTTGGTCACATTGGTTCTAATACAGGGCAGGAATCCAGAATAAGTTCACTTTGCTTTTCTACTGCTCTCTTTAAATTTATGTGCCAGTCTATGTTTTTTGAACACATACTAGTACTTCCATACTTATATGATGACTTTCACTACTAGATCTCAGATTACTATACAGTTATGAATTAAGGTCTCCTCCGAGGTATCATTAGCTCTGCAGTGTTCCTCATCTTTATCTGTTAAACTGGTACAAATCTCACGTACTTGACAAAATCTGATGTTAAAGATAAACTGGTGGATGTTAATTAGAATCCACATGACCACAAATTCATCGGCCCTTATCCAAATCTCTTTATTTTTAATTATTTCTTTTAATTATTATCTAACACCTAATAATTGTTTTACATTCCTGTGATATTGCTATTATTAGATGAACTGATAAAACAGGCATCTCCATGAAATTTAAATTGCAGAATTGCTTGAGGTAATGATAGAATCATTAATGTTGGAAAAGATAGCTAAGGCCATCAAGTCCAGCTATCAGGCCAACACCACCAGGCCTACTAAACCATGTCCTGAAGCACCACATCTACACATTTTTTGAAGACCTCCTGGGATCAAGACTCCACCACTTCCCTCAGCAGCCTCTTCCAATGCTTTGCTACATTTTCAGTAAAGATATTTTTCCTAATATCCAATCTAAACTTCCCCTGGAGCAGCTTGAGCTCATGTTCTCTTTTCCTTATACTTGTTATTTGGGAGACCAACACTCACCTTGCTACAGCCTCCTTTAAGGGAGCTGTGGAGAGCAGTAAGAGCTCACCTCAGCCTCCTTTTCACCAGGCTAAACAACCCCAATTCCCTCAGACGTTTCTTATGAGACGTGCTCCAGCCCCTTCACCAGCTTTGTTGTGTCTTCTGGACACACTCCAGCACCTACCTACCCTTTCACGTAGGGAAGGGGCCAAAACTGAGCACAGTGTTCAAGGTTGAGCCTCACCAGCACCAAGTACGGGGTCATAATTTCTCCACTGTTTTTCCCTGTTTTCTGGGGGAACGACAATTCCATCATAATTTTTCTTTCTCTGAATGCTCAATTAATTTAAAACTCCTCACTTTGTCACATTATTATTCAAAATTTTTAGGAAAGTTGCATTGTCAGAATTTCCAGCTGGGTAAAAACCATTTAGATACCCCCTTCCCTCTGTGCATGAATCCTATTCTTACCCTGCATAGTGTAGTATATTTCATTGTGGTTTATTATTATTTTACCCTTTTACTATTTTTTAAACATAAAACTCTGATTCATCAGAATTGTGAGGGATATTCAGCAGAAACAGGGATAGCTACTTTAAAGAAATGCCAGGAAAGATCCTAAAGAGAATTGATTTCTTGCTGCATAGGTCTCCAAGGTCACAGCACTGCCTTGAAGAAGAGGCAGACGAGCACTGGATGGAGCAATAGATAAAAGCTTGAGAACTGTCACAGTGCACAAAGATATCAGAGGCAGCTTAAACCAGCCATGCAGCACAAAGCTAACAGTATCTGCAAAATCCCACAAGAAGGATAAATTAGCTCATGCTTCATTCCATCCTGGCTCAGTTAATACTCTGATACTTGAGTTAATGAATTTAAAATAAACTTGAATACATCTTGAATGCTCTGGGATTTGTGGACCTGGTTCCACTTTTTAGCTCTCTGAAAGACAGCCTGTGCAACCAAGCACCTCTCTGTGTTTCAATTTTCCCCCTGTAAATGGGTATACTGGCACTTTTTTCAATAAAGCACTGTGAGAATAAACTGTATATTGGCAGGACACTCGCGTACTCAATAAAGAGCAGATATTGCCTCAAGATAAACAGGAAAGCAAGTAGTTTCATAAATGAATCAGTGACATAGATCAACCAAGCCGTATTGGAGAAACTGATGTTGTACTCAGTTGTTAGCCAGTTCACAAACTGGATATTTGCTCTGTGTTCTTATGAGCTTTCTTAAGCCTTCAGCAATGCCCAAATGTTTGGAAATATCTATGGACTCTGAAAGAGTAGTGACACCCTTCTGTCCTTCTCTCTTA
Source organism: Phaenicophaeus curvirostris (assembly GCF_032191515.1). NCBI lineage: Eukaryota > Metazoa > Chordata > Aves > Cuculiformes > Cuculidae > Phaenicophaeus > Phaenicophaeus curvirostris. The sequence goes on along the minus strand of NC_091394.1, from coordinate 97,263,548 downwards.
CCCCTCCAGTGACTATATGGGGATTAGAAGTGATGAATGGTGCTCACAGGTAGTGGTCAATAGACTGCAAGTATTAAAAAAAACAAAGTGAAACTTCTTGGAAGAGGAGACACGAAGAGGAAAAAAAAACCAACAAGAAATCATTTTAACTCATTTACATTCTTCTACACACATATACATAAGCCACTTGTCCTTAAAAGCTGTTCAGCATGCAAGACACAAAGATGTTTGCATCCAACTGCTCTGCCCATGACAATGCAGAGGTCAAGGGACATAAGTCTTAGCACACAGTTCTCACCTCCTGGGTCCCTCTTAGGTAGATGACCACACGTTGGCTTAAATATGCCTTTTTTGTCCCTCACAGGATGTGAGAGGCATCAGGATCCAGATCATGAAGATTTACTCACTTCCAAAGAAGCTGCAGATTTAACGCCAGGATCTAAAAGATTTAATAACCTAGTTGTCACCAACACTTACCATCCTCATAGCCCCTCTCCTGGTCTTTGCTCTTTCTGTTGCCTCTGCACCTGCTCTTTCCAATCATTCTCTATTCAGATCAGCATCAGCATTTCTATCACAATTCACTATAGAAACACAGCAAGTAATTTTAGTTTTGCTAAAGTCCAATTTGTCCTATCAGAGATACAGGAGGAGAAGAAGAAAGAAGTACATGGATTCTCTTTATAAGCTCTTTTATGTCCTTTTTGAGGTGGCATATGAACAAAAAGTGACAGAAAGAACCCAGTTTCTCTAGGACTCAACCTGCATGATCTCCTTTCTCAAACTAAACTCCCCTTTCTGGGTTGAGAATGGACAACCTTGCTGAGAGATGTGTAACACCACTTTAACCCCATCCCTTTATCTGCTATTCCATTTAGCCCACCCAAGCATTGTTTGAAGATGGGTAAGAGAAGCAAAGGGACAGCAGCCTTTTCATCATGGTGCTGCTGAAGAGATAAAGTTGCGGCATCAGCAGCTGTCACAGACTTAGAGAATGGATGGGGTTGGCAGAGACCTCTGGAGCTTATCTTGTCCAGCTGCCCTGTTCGGACTGGGCCATCCAGGCAGGTTGTCCAGGGCAACGTGCAAATAGCAGTTGAATATCTCCAACACTAGAGTGTTGCACCCAGTCATGACCTGGGCAGGACTACCAGAGAGAAAAGAAAGGAAGCGCAGAGCTTGTAAGGTTTTCTAAATTACCTCTTGGAGAATACTCTTTGACCTGATGTTTCCCTGTTATATCACAGCCTGAGTTGTTTACCCTGCAGAGAGCCATTTTCTCCAACGCCTTTGGTGGAACAACAGACTACGAACTAAATGCTGCCTTCACACTGGGAAAACCTTCATCTTTAAACAAAGGGTTAAGGTTCTGAGCACTGAAATTGGAATTAAGCTCTTATTCCAGGAGCCTTGGCACAGAAGCACAAAACATCAGCATCATATTTAAAGGCAAGCTGTGATGGAGCAGAAGATCCATAGGCAAATGCTTCAAATCAAAACCAAAGGATATGCATGTAACACCAAAAGAACAAAGAGAAACAGAAGCAGTCTGATAACAGAAAATAAAAAAGGACAAAACAGAACAGAACACAAGAAACAACACCTAAGGCATCTGTAGTGTTGCTCTAAGCTGGTATCAAAACATATTTCGTCCCATTAGCCTGTTGACAGAATCCGTACTGACTTGCTGAGACAGATCAGTGTTTGAGTTAACAGTGCCAATTAGCTACTGTTTACAGCCTGCCTGGACACAGATCTGTCTGGAAGGAAAACAGACCTGGTGGGTGCTAGTGACGCAAAGTGCCCTGGTTTTCAAATGCCTGGCATTTGCACAGAGGGAAGCTATCTCAGTTGTGCTCATTTTTGCTGAGACCGCTGTCAATTTACAATTAAAAAGAAGGATTTCATTGAGCTTGCAGTAATTTGAAGCTCCACAGGCAGGACAGCCAAGAAGCCTGAACTACAGAGAACTTTTTCACTTAGACAACAGGAAAGCAGGTACCATCCTCCTCTCCATAACGCCCACCTACATGCTGCATTGTAGACAGACCATGGTGTGTGTCAGATATTTCCAGGAATGAAATGGGACTCTTTGATCTCTGAAAGGCACAACATCTGCAGGAATGATGCTATGTCAATAAGTCATTATCAGCATTACTTCTTCAGGCATCATTCGTTGTCTCAAATGCCCACAGCCCAGCCTGTGTGGTTCTATTTAGACAAAATGTGATAACACAAATCCTGTTAATTTCTTGTATTGGGAGGGTGCCTTGGATTCCCTGTGTCCAATCAACTTGCCATGGAGTGTGCTACGTAGAAGCAAAAAGAGAAGAATCATAGAACAGTTTGGATTGGAAGGGACCATGAAGGTCACTTAGTCCAACCCCCCCTGCAGTGAGCCGGGACATCTTCAACCAGACCAGGTTGCTCAGAGCCCCATCCAACATGACCTTGAATGTTTTCAGAGATGGGGCATCTATCACCTCTCTGGGCAACCTGGGACGGTGTTTCACCACCCTCTAGACCTGCTTCAACAGGTCAATTTCTTTCCTGTTCTGAGGGCTTCAGAGCTGGACATAGTACTCAAGAAGATGGTTGTTGTGTCAGTGGCATGAATTGCCTGCATAGTACCACCCAGTCTCTGGTGTGTCTGAAGTGCCACAGAAAAGGAAAGTAAAAGCAAGAGCCCTCAGCAGATTATATTAGGACACCCAAACCTTTCCCAGTACCTTCTCTGACAGATATGCCAATCTTTTTTTTCCATGTTGTGTCCCTCAAAACCATAATTTGCAAAGTGACCTCGTATCATTCTACACCATCATCATTGGAGTATGGATTTCCCATATGTCATCTCCTGCTTCCATTATAGCAACTGGAGATTCTACAGGGCCACTCTGAGTGTCTCAGGAATCATAGAATCATAGAATCACCAGGTTGGAAAAGACCCATTGGATTATCGAGTCCAACCATCGAGTCCCTCCTTCTCCTCCTGTTTCCCTGTAAGAGACCCGGGGTCCTCTACTCATGCTGGTTCAGGAAATTCTACCCCTGCCCATGCCCCTGTGAGTCTGAATTCAGTTCAAATTCGCTTCAGTACTCCCCTGAGGGCTGGAGTCCAGCTAAAGGCCTGAAAAGAAAGGGAACTCCTGTTTCAACGTACAATGTCTAGTATGAGTCACCTTGCTTCCAGAGGCCTGTTGTGGACACCCTGCAGAGACCTCTTATTTACCAGCTATACAACAAGCAAAGGAATAGTTTGAGAAAAAAGATCTTGGGGAGGAAAGGTCTTGTTCCAGTCTCTCCAGTCTTTATGACAGTAACTAAATAATTTATCTTTCTTAGTTACCCACATTTTTCACCAAGAATGAGAACAAAGATTTAGTCCTGACCTCCAAAATGATGTTCTAGCAGTTCCTTTCAGGCTGCATGAGTGACTTCCCTCTAATTCATTTTTTTCCTGTGTTTTGTGGAAATATGCTGCAAGCCCTTCAGGTTTTGAGTGCATGGATCCATGCCTGTTGTTACTTCTGAATACACAGCCAAACCTCAGAAGAGATTGTCATCTCCTTGAAAGAGGGGCAAGAGCCAGCACCACCTGCCACCCCTATCACACATAGAAAATCAACACTTGCTGAGTTGTGGGTCTTTAGATTAGTGCTGCAGCTCAATCATTCCCCTGTTTTCGCTCTTTCTCTCTCAGGCTTGAATAAATTTGTTTTCATCCACTTCTCCTTGCTTATCTGTAGAGCTGTCTCATGAAACTGCTCAAAGACAAAAATCAAGAGGTTGCGTGCACAGTGAATTGTGCTTCTTAAAGAAATGGAGCGATAACGTAGAAACAGGGAAGGGAAAATTCTTAACAGTTAGGTTTGTTATGGTTTATAAGAGAAAAAATTGCAAACTGAATTTTCTGATACATCGACTGTGTTGGACTATTCATATGCTGCTAGTGAACAATAAAGGGAGGAGACACCATGAGGTGGGTTGGACCTCAACCCAATAATTAAAATTATTTAATAATTACCTTACATAGAATATTATGTTCTGTACTGGAGTCCTCAGCAGAGGAAGGACATAGATATGTTAGACTGAGTCCAGGGGAGGCAAGAGACGATCAGAGCACTGGAGCGCCTCCCATAGGAGGACAAGCTGAGAGATTTGGATTTGTTTAGCCTAGAAGATTGTGGGGAGACCTTTCAGCACCTTTCTAGTACTTAAAGGAGGCCTACAGGAAAGCTGAGGAGGGGCTATTTATCAGGGAGTGCAGGGCTAGGACTAAGGGGTAACAGTTTTAAGCTGAAAGAGGGGAGATGTAGTCTAGATATAAGAAGAAATCTTTTACTGTGAGAGTGGTGAGGCACTAGCACAGGTTGCCCAGAGAAGTTGTGGAAGCCCCATCCCTGGAGGTGCTCAAGGTCAGGCTGGACGAGGCTTTGAGCAACCTGATGCAGTGGGAGGTGTCCCTGCCTATGGCAATTGTTGGAACTGGATGTGCTTTAAGGACCCTTCCAATCCAAACCATTCTATGATCCTATGAATTTTCCACTAACTTCAGGGTTGATCAAGAACTGATAGAGACCAGAAGAAATTCCTGCCTACATTCCCTGCACACAAAGCCACCAAATATCCCATGTCTTCTGCCTTCAGGTAATCAGCTGCTGCCCAACATTAAGCAAAAGAGAGCTAGCCAGAGATTAAAGCGGAAGTAGAAGGCTCTCTCAGGCTCTGGTGATGCTTCTGATTTTCTCAAAAGAGTGAAATCCAAGTATGATGGCCTGGGAACAATTGCATCTGCCAGTAAAGCTGATTCTTGGCTGCCTTTCCTGTTCAGAGATTCCTCCTTCCCAGTTCTCCTGATAATTATGCCCTGCACAAGTATCCCACTGTCAGTGTGTTATTTGTTCGTTTTACACTACCTGCCTATCTCCTTTTGTTTTCCTTTCCCAGTTTCCACTGTATCTCTTCCCCTTGTTTGTCCTCAGCAGCTTGTGTTTGAATTAAATCTCTTTTATTTGCTCTCTGGAGGAGGGAAGCTGTTCAAGCTCCATTTGCCTTACAGCAGAGGCATAACAAGGTGGGATGTGCTAGGCCAGTGGTACTTCATCCATCAGCACTATTAACTTAGAAGCAGAATAATTTATTTTTTTTTTATTCTTCCCATGTTTCCTCCTCATGATACAACTGATTCTTTGAATTTCTGTACATCACCAACTCAACTTTTACATATTGCCCCTCCTTCCACCAATATTTTGCAGCCCCCATAGAAGATATTTTTATTTTAATTATTATTGGGGCCCTAGCATAACTTCTAAGATGACTGAATATCAAAATTATTTTACACACGCTGTTTCCATGAGCAGCTGCGAGCAAGGGCTTATAGGAAAATTCACTAGGAGCCTTGCTTAATCCCAAATCATACAGCCTTTCACATGGTCTCACTTGGAGGGGCACACCTACCAATATATCCACACGTTGGCGTGCAAGCAGGTCCACAAAGCACATGCAAGCAAGGTGATAAACACATGCAGAAGGGGATATGAACGTGCAATGCAATGGCACAAAAAGCCAAGACCCCTTTGTGAAGTATTCAGGCGTAGCTGTGGAGGTGAGAAGTGGGAAAGAGCTGTGATGTGTGCTGAAAAAGCTACTCAGGCAAATCCTAACACTGTACCAGGATGAGAAACCTTTTCTCCTACTCACTGCATTTCCACTAGAGGGCTGGAAAAGCAGACCTCAATCTACACATAGGAACCTCATTTATTCCATGTGCTCCTGCAGTTATGCAAACAAACTCTTCTTTTAATTAGAAAACCTCCAGTATTTTAAGTATCTCCTTCCTTCATTTTCTAAAATGTCAGCCAGAAACCTTTGCTATGTGTGTCCAAGATGGCATTGCAGATAGAATTTAAATGACATGAAGCAGAGGCTCTGGCATATTGGAAAAAGAAAACAAAAAAAAAACCCAAAAAAACCAGTGTCTCATGGGCCAGAAACAAAGTAACATCTTTCTTATTTTAGACACATCTATCATTCTGTCCATCCATGCAGCTATCCACTCATCTATCCATGTCCTTTGATGCTCTTATTCTATCAATTTATGTATTAATATTCCTAATTATTTAAACAAAATTAGTTCCTACCATCTGTTTGTCTGCCTGCTCGTTCCGCTGGGATTTGACTCCAAAGCTGGTGTTGCTGTTGTTCCCCTACCGAGCTTTCTGCATAAAAAACAGCTTTTGGGTACATTTGAAGCTTTTTTTTTTTTTTTTACTATTATGTATTTGAGGAATGTTGCACATAAACAAGTCTTTCTGAGTAGCTTTGGCCACCTCTTTGAATGTAAATGGATTTGAAGTGATGTTTTGGCTCCAGGCTGGTTCTATGTCTAACGTTAACTTTGAAGACAAGGAAGGCTGTTTCTCTCCAAGGGGTTTTGGAGAAGATATCACCAGGAGCTACTCAGAGACTATATTTCTGAGCAGCCAAAGGGAAATGGGAGCAACGAGTGCTCTCATACTGTATTTCCTCATTCAGGGTTAAAAGAGTATCTTTATGAGGGCTACTCTCTTCCCATTAAACTGAGCTGTACTGAGAGAAACCCTGTTTACCAGCAAGAAATAAAGAAGCATTGCTAATGAATTGTTCCTCTATGATTCCTATTCCCTTAAGCCTTGCAGTTAATTATGATATTAACTGTTACTGTTATATTATGCTGACATTTATAGTACTCCAAAATTGGCACAATGAGCAAAATGGGAGAATTAAACACAGAGAAGCAAACTAGTGATGCTTGGGCAAGGAGCGGGGATCAACCTTTGCTGACAAGAGAGGCTGGATGAACTTTTTCTCTATTTGCCTATGATGTACTGCATGTCAGGACTGGCAGGTTTTAAGCAGAACTGATCTCCTAGTGGAAGAAAAGGGTAGAGAAGAAGGAGATGCCATTTACATTTAAAAAAAAAAAAAAGATGTTTTAACTGAGTAAATCTATGAGCAAGCACTAAATATTCCTATTTAGGAATCACACAGCTCAAACTGACCTGTAAGAAATGCAGACTACTTTGCATTTCCCCCCCTTTCTAAGCAATTAATTTGATGAACAGGAACAAAGTGGCAAAGAAAAACCTTTAATAGAGGAAATAGTAATAAAAATCCTCCTGAAGCTTTTGAAATATTATGACATGAATTTCAATTTAGCTGCTCACTTGCAAACTCTCTGCTGGTGAAATGTGCCTGCAAATCCTGGCAGGGGTGCCTGGTTCTCACCTGGTACTGGCAGATGGCAGAGGAATACGGTTTGCCAATTTTGGATGTCAAGGCAGTGTAACCACACCTCTTCCTCACTAACTATGAGGCATGGTCTGTTGGGGAAAGTGGGTACTGTTCAGGTGATGGAAGCAGTACGCAGCTCCAAAACCAACATCCATGGCTATAATTTGCACAGTAGGTAGTTGAAGACTCCCTCTCAACTGATCCCTTCTGCAATAAAAGGCAATTTTCTTGTCCTCATGCAACCATTGCATCCCCCCCAAAGCCTTCTCTATTCACAAACAGCAGGTCCAGGGGGAAAACTTCCCTTGTTGTCTCATTCACAGACTGAGTGAGGAAGATGTCTTCCACACACTCCAGGAACTTTGTAGACTGCTTCCTCTCTGCTGTATTTTACTTCCAGCAGACATCCGGTAAAGTCTCCCACAAGGACAAGAGCTAGCGATCATGATACTTCTTCCAGTTGTTTGTAGAAGAGCTCGTCAGCTTCTTCTTCTTGTCTAGATGGTCTATAACAGACTGACATCACAACATCTGCCTCCTTGTAGGCATCTCTGATTTTTACCCACACTCTATCCTGTCATCATCATAATCAAGCTCAGTGGTATCAAAGCACTCTCTAACATAGAGGGCTACCCCACCACCTCTCCTACCTTTCATGTCCTGTCTGAAGAGTTTACATCCCATCATAGCAGCACTCCAGTTATACGAGTCACACAATCACTAGGTTGGAAAAGGGTCATCGAGTCCAACCACAAGTCATCCCACCACATTTCCATGATGGCACGTATGGTACAAACAGTGAACAGTCTTGCATCAAGCGGGTAGAAAATACTATCTTTGCAAGAGATCATGCATGTGAAAGGAAGATGGAAATCTTGGTTGCAGTATGTGGTTTTGGAAGACTAGCTAAGACAAAGTAATTAATAGATTAACTAAATAATTAACAAAACAGTTAATTAGCTGGCATACAAAAGCAGCCCCATCATCAGGAGATAGATCACCTGTCTAGCTGCTCTCTGAATTAGAGTTGGAGACTTCATCACTGCTGGTCAAGGGTGTCTCTAGAGGATTCAAAGCTCTTTCCACTCTGAGCGCAGGAAGACCCAGCCCCAGAATACAGACAGACAGAGGTCATTGAAGATACATATGTCCCCCATACACCATTTTCCTTGTTTCTAAGGCAGGGAAACAGGTGAAGAAATCAATATACAGCATCTTGGGGGTTGAAAGTTAAAGCTGTGCCTCTGCATCTCTCCTGCCTTTCTTGCCTTTCCTTTCTGTTGTGGTTTTGCCCTTCTGTGGGAAGAAAGTAAGTAAAAGAGAAAAAAGGAAGTTCCATACTTTACATTTTTACCCCTAGTTTTCATTTGTTCAAGGACTGCTCACTTTCCTTTGTCACATTTTCCACCTATGTAAAAAGGAATCTTTGTGTTTCCATCCGTTCCTTCACAGTTCCCTCCTTGATGTGTAAGAGATAAGAAGTTTGATTAATTCTCATTGCTTCCAATGAATTTCTAACTGAGGTCCAAGTCTCACAAAAGCAAATTTGGACGGGGAGACACCTGGGAGAAGTCCACCTCACCTTTTATCCAGTTGCCTGGAACACAATTAAGGATAGTGCTTTTATGTGGATACTCTTAAAGCCTCCATCAACCATGGGAAATTCAGCAGCCCTGTATGACAGCATCCTGAAAGGTGCACCGAAGACAGTGGATGGAGGTGGGTTCAGTCTACTGAAGATACTCAGGGAAGTATTTATAGGGGTTTGATGTAGTAATGTGTGATATATATCACTATATTCCAGCACATCCGTGGTGCTGTTGCCTTCAGCTCCTTATTTATCATAGAATCATCATAGAATGGTTTTAGTTGAAAGGGACCTCAAATATCATTCAGCTCCCTTGCCATGGGAAAGGACACCTTCCACTGGATCGGTTTGCTCAAAGCCTCATCCAGTCTGGCCTTGAACACCACAAGGTACGGGGCATCCACAACTTCCTTGGACAACCTGGGTCAGGGCCTTACCATCTTCACAGCAAAAAAAAATTTCTTCTTAATATCGAATCTAAATCTCCCCTCTTTCAGCTTAAAACAGTTCCCCTGTTGTCTAGCTGCTTCCAGATTGCTGCCTTCTCTGATGACTTCCCTTTAGACTTTTTTTTGCTCTTCTTGCCTCCCTGTCTTTGCTTCAGTGGAAATACTATTCACTATCCCATTAAATTCAATGCAACTTAATTCAGGTCTGTTTTCAGTGGTTCTTCATTCAGCTTGCCCTAATTCAATCTATTCAGACTAACTGAAACACAGTTAACTGCAATTCTGGGAATTTCATTAAAAATAATTTGCTGCAGAGAAAATAAATAGTATTTGCTCAAAACAAACAGTAATCGATGCAATGTGATTTGGTTAAATGCAATTGCATTCAACAGAGGAAATTAAATCAAAGCTATGCAGTATATTGCAATTAAAATTCATCCCTGAAAATCAGGTCAAAGTTCAATTAGTGCCAGAGAGGTTTTATTTAGCTTTCTTGAATATATTTCTGTTTAGGACAAATTAGTAGCCCTGTATATACTTCTCTCTAATACTGCCATTAATTCATCATTTTCCTTACACATATTGCTGTTGAGAGAGTCATTTTACATGTGTTGATCCATGAGGTTACTTCCAGCCCCATGTTCTTATGTTTTATGATGCTTTCTGGCTTGACAGCCTGTTGCCTGAAATTGTTTTCCTGAGCTGCTGTGTACAGGGCAGGACAAAATCAGATTCAGTGGTGATTAGGGCTTGCCAAATCCAGCCTGAATGTTGAGGTCTGTGAAGATCTTGATGCTGCCAGTTTTGCTGGCCAAATATTCAGAGCTGCGCTCCACCACCTCTCTCTACTCCCTCCTCTTGAAGAACCGAGGTGAGTATGAAAGGAATGTTACTTGAGCATTTTGAAAATGAATCTGGGTTGATATTAGTCCCCCATGAGTAAAGCATCCTGCCTCAGAGAGTTTCAGCTCGATCACTGCAAACACAGAGAAATGTCTCTCCTGATGCTTGTGCATGTGAATTCACTTATAGAAAGCATTGCTCATGCCCCTGCTTGCTAGAGAATATAACACATCTGATGTGTACTTGCACTGTTTCAGGTCCCAGCTGGTGCACCTCCGGAGATATTAGCCTGGAGTCTCTTTGTCAGCAGATTTAAGAAAGACTCATTTAACTTACACAGAAGTTTCCTTGTGAATAGTTTGCCTTATCTTAAATTACATACGGAAAATAATACAATGTGAACTGCCTAGAAAAGCTTATTTCTCCCCACTGACTCAGAAGACTAGTTAAGATGTTAGATTAAAGTTGCACAAAATGAATTGTATTCTGAATTCGTATTTCTCTTTATGTTCCCATTTGTGCTGGTTGAAAGGTGAAGTTCTTGTTCTCTCCAAAATTTATATATATACATATGCTTTCTCCTCTAACTGGACCATACTTTGAAAAGTTAATTCAGAAACACAATAATGGCCTGAAAGAAACATCACCGTTCTATAATAAGTGTTTTATGTGATTAATGTAATATTATGTACCACTAAAACAAAATGGGAACATCTGAATACCCCAAAGGAACAACAGTTCCATCTGAAATTGTTTCTTTAAAAAAGTCACTAAAAATCATTGAAAATAAAGTGGTGCTGCAAAACACTTCAATATTGATGAAAGAACAATTTCAGACGGCAATTCCTCAAATCAAATTTTCTTCAAGTAGCTCCACTTACAGTGCATTGGTGGAGCAACAGCACAAAAACATCTTTACTGAGTGTTGTAAGATAGACTATTCTTTTAGAGACATCTGCCTCTCTTCATGGCAATAGGGGAGAAAAGAATCAAGTGAGTGGTGACAGTACTGTGCAAATGCCTTCTTAATTTGCAAGACATTGAAAGAGCCAAAAAGAAGATAAATCATAGAATCATAAAATTGTTTGGTTGGAAAATACCTTTGAAATAGTCACTGAGTCCAACCATACTTGTCCAATATAAAACAATATCCCTGAGCACTTCATCTACCCATCTCTTAAATACCTCCAGGGATGGTGACTCAACCATCTCCTTGGACAGCCCATTCCCGTGCCCGAGAAGCCTTTCAGTGAAGAAATTCTTCCTGATATCTAGTCTGAACCTCCACTGGCACAACTTGAGGGCAATTCCTCTCATCCTATCACTCTTTACTTTGGAGAAGAGACCAACACCCACATCACCACAACCTCCTTTCAAGGAGCTGTAGATTGTGATAAGGTTTACCCTCATACTCCTTTTCTCCAGTTCAAACAGCCTCAGTTCCCTCAGCTGCTCCTCGTAAGACTTGTGCTTCAGACCTTTAACCAGTTTCATTGTCCTTCTCTGGACATGCTCCAGTGCCTCAATGTCCTTAAACACTTACTTGTATTTTTTTCATGCTTAGATGGAATAAACTAAAAGGGCAAAATAGAGTACATAATTAGGAGTGGAACTGATGAGGTTTCATTTCTCTCTGGTTTCTGTGATTCCTACAAGCCGGTTAAACTCTGTCCCATTAGCTCAAGAGATAATCATCTGCACAGAACAGTAGGAAAGAATAGCATGGTGAAAGACAGCTACTCTGTGGTGTGAATTTCACAGCCTTACCCTCAAAATTAAAACAATAATTGCAAGGGTTGGTGATTCTGGAAAGGCAGCACTGTCTTCTTGTTGTCTCTCCCTTCTTCCTGGAGAGACTGTGCACAGTCAGATGATAGTAGATGTCAGACAAGACAATAGTGACCCATAGGAAATATTCTTGCAAGAACAAAGCTGTTGTAACAGGAAGGTTTTTGAGCTGGTTATGAGAAAAGGCTCTGGGGATGTAAACCAACTTGACTACCCTAGCATTAATGGGATTGAGGCAGTTCTAAAGTCCTCAGCACAAGAAGGATATTAGTTTGTTAGTGCGTCCAGAGGAGGCCACAAAGGTGGTCAGAGAGATGGATCAGCTTCCCTATAAGGACAGGCTGCGGGAGCTGGAGTTGTTCAGACTAGAGAAGAGAAGGCTCCATGGAGAACATTTGACAGCCTTCCACTACTGAAAGGGGGCTGCGGGAAAGATGGAGAGGGGCTCTTTATCAGGGATTGCAAGAATAGGAAGATGGGTGATGATTTTATGCCATAAGAGAGGAGATGAAGATGAGATATTAGAAAGACAGTTTTTACTGTGAGTGTAGTGAGACACTGGTACAGGTTGCCCAGAGAAGTCATGGATGCTTCATCCCTGGAGAAGTTCAGCGTCAGGATGGAGGAGGCTTTGAGTGACCTGATTCTGTGGAAGGTTGGAGGTTTGGAACTGAGTGATCTTTAAGGTCCCTGCCAATTCAAACCGCTCTGTGATTCTCTAATTACATTATTCTCCCGTAGGCAAATAGCTCCTTGAACTCCTGGCATATAAAAATGAGACAACCTTTGGAGTAGATAGCTTTAGGGAAAAGCAAACAAAGTGACCACTGAAAGTTACAAAGGCCTGGACATCCCACACTCTCCCCTCACTCCTCTGCATTGCTTTTCTCTCAGCTATTTACTCCTATAGTGAGACACTGGGGAGGCCAAGTGGGACCACTCTGTGGGAAGGTGGGAATCAGCAGGAATAGGCATGGACACAGAAGAAAGGACAGAGTTTGGGGAATATTTTTTCAGGAAGGTGTGGAGGGAGAGTTGTATGCACACAAAAGGGTCTGTTTTCAGTAAAATTTTAAAAGGAAAATTATATAACCAGGGAAAGCTCTAGAAGAAAGTGACTTCAGCTCTGGTTTTGATTAAGAGATGAATTTCGTGATGACTCAGATGGAAAAGAAAATCACAAATTATCCCTGCAGTTTGTTTGTTTCCTTTAGTTTTGCTTCCACTGTGCAGTGATACATGTTCTTTGTTTACTTTCTTCCTCTTTTTTTCCCACTCCTGAATGAAAATTTACAATGCTAGGACTTGGATTAAACTCCATAGTGTGTTTTTCAGAAAATGGAGAGGTAGGAAAATAAAAGGATTTCTTGATACCCTTTTCACAAAGGTTTCAAAAACTTACTTACATTTTTGCAGAATTCTGGAATCCTTTGCATTGCAGGTTTTTAATTGGGCTTTGAGCTTACCACATCTAAATCAAATACTGAAAAAAAGAAATATAAAGAGCTCCAGCTTCCTAGAGTTACTCAGTAAATAGACGCTGTAAAAAGCAGCTCTGGGTCAGACTGTACTCATTAGTTTTGCAAATTAGTGATCTCAGCATTATGCCATCCAAAATGAAATAAGGTTAGAATGTGCTGGTTTAATGAGATTCTCATGTGCTAGGAGAAGTATTTTCCATGGAGAGTTTCAAAACACAATGACAATTAGATAGACTCAGATTTCCTCCAACCAAATTGGGCAAATTAACAGGGTTTTGAAGGTCTGTGTAAAATCTTTTGTCTGAATACTACATTTGTTAAGGCGTGGGGAAATGTTCCTTACTGATGGAGACTCCCCCCACACACACCTTGTGGGATCACATCAACATTGTAAATTGCATTCATTCCTCCTCATCCCTGAATCTCACATTTTGTTTGGCGTGACACACATTATCAATGTAACTCATTTTCTGTTAGAATGCTATTAACATTTGACTGCTTACAATAAGCTGTGCTGTATTGAGTGACGTGTAGGTACAAAAAGGATTAATATGGTAGAGAGACAGCTCTCAGGAAACTTCAACTGGACTTCTGTGTTCAGTTCTGCAGCCTTCAGCTCAGGAAGTACATGGATCTGATAGAGCAAGTCCAGAGGAGGAGACAAAGATGATCAGAGCACCTCCCATAAGAGTACAGGCTGAGGGAGTTGGGATTGTTCAGCATGGAGAACAGAAGGCTCTGTGGAGACCTTGTAGCAGCCCTGCAGTACTGAAAGGGGCTACGAGAGTGTTGGGGAGGGGCTCTTTATTAGGAAGTGCAGGGATAGGATGAGAGGTAATGGCTTTAAGCTGAAAGAGGGGAGATTTAGATTAGATATTTGGAAGAATTTTTTTAGTGTGAGGGTGATGAGGCACTGGCACAGGTTGCCCAGAGTCATGGCTGCCCCATCCCTGGAGGTGTTGAAGGCCAGGGAGAGAAAAAAAATGGGCTGTGAATAATCTAATCTTTCTTTTACATCTGCTTGCACCTCTGTCAGAGCAGGCAGTGCTTAATCATGTCACTGATTGGTTGATGTGGGTGGAAGGAGTAAGCTATGTGTGAAAATGCAGGACTTCATGGATTTTCTCCTTCATAGGTTGCCCAGAGAAGTTGTGGAAGCCCCATCCCTGGAGATAATCAAGGACAGGTTGGATGAGGTTTTGAGGAACCTGATCTGGTGGAAGATCTCCCAGCTCATGGAAGGGAGGTTGGAACTGGGGGATCCTTAAGGTCCCTTCCAACCCAAAGTATTCTATGCTTCTATGACTCACCTAGGTGCAATGCAGCCCCATGATGACTTTTCCAGATAATTTGTCCAAAATCACCTGCAAAGATATTGGATAGTTCAATATTTTCTTTTTAGCTTATTCTTCAATGTGTACAAGACATGATCCTATCCTATTCTATCCAACAGTAAGCAACACATGTGTTTCGTATTTTCTCCTGTCTTAGATTAGAGACAGCTAGTCCTTTGCTTTTTTTTTTTTTTTTTTTTTCTCATGTGAGCTCCTGGCAGAGATTCATCCACTTCCTTTCATTCCTCCTCCTGTATTAATATTTTTATTCCTAGACTTGTTTTTAAACTCTTTCCAGTATCCTAGCTATTGCTTCTTTCCACAAGCTGGATGCCGAAGTCAGCACAGGGATGATTTTCACTGCTTGTTCTTATTTCAGTTATGAAATACAACCATTTTGGAAAACCATTAAACATCCCTAAATCTCTAACTACAGCATAGGCACTTCTAGCATTCTTTTTGTCAACATCCAGCAATGTCAATGAAACTTCAACACCAGAGGAGAGTAATTGTGACCAGCAGGTTGTGGGAGGCAATTCTGCCTCTCTGTTCCACGCTTGTGAGACTCCACCTCGAGTCCTGTGTCCAGATCTGGGATCTCCAGCATAAGAAGGATATAGAGCTGTTTGAATGGGTCCAGAGAAGGGTTACAAAGATGATCAGAGGGCTGGCGCACCTCTGCTGTGGGGTCAGGCTGAGAGAGTTTGGGTTGTTCAGCCTGGAGAAGGCAAGGCTCTGGAGAGACCTTATAGCAACTTTCAAGTACCTGAAGAGGGCCTACAAAAAAGCTGGGGGCGGGGAGGCGTGTAGTAATAGTACGAAGGGGAATGGCTTTAAAGTGGAAGGGAGGAGATTTAGATTAGACATTAAGAAGATGATGAGGGTGGTGAGACATAGGTACAGGTTGCCCAGGGATGTTGTGGATGCCCGCTCCCCAGAAGTGTTCAAGGCCAGGTTGGATGGAGCCTTGAGCAGCCTGGTCAAGTGGGAGGTGTCCCTGCACATGGCATGGAGGTTGGAAGTGGATAATCTTTAAGGTCTCTTCCAACGCATACCATTCTATGATTCCGTGATTCAATGATTCCATGAGTTCATATATGTATTGCATAGTAGCACCACTGTTCTAGGAGTTTGCTCAGTTTACCTCACATGGTCTTCTACGTAAAACCAGCCAGAACTTACTGTCTTTTGAGGACTAGAACTCATGATGAGATCTAGGAGGTAAAATTTTGAGAACAACCTTCTGCTCCAGGTGTACATCATCCATGCAGCATATCCCTCATCCTTGCTCTGGGGTCTGGTGGTTCGCATATCCCAGAATATTTCTCCTTGAGTTCTCATTTCCATTGGATGTACACATAGAGACTACCCTGGATCAGTGCTATAACGACAAACTGCAGGTGCACATCCATAATTTAGTGATTTATCCACTCAACACTGCTAGCAGGAGACTGTTGGATCTAGTTAGACCACTCATCCAAAATCCTTGTGATGAAGTAGCAGGGCCTCACAGGGGCTGGGATGCAAGAGGGGCAGTGGTTTAAAGGGCAACTGTACTGTTAAAATTCTCATTATGTTTTCACCGTCTTTAATATAGAAAAGGCTGTGTCAGAAATGTAATGTCTCTTCAGGCAGCTTGCAGCCTTATGTGGTAGTAAAAAGAGCATCCTCAGGAGGAGAAGGCAATAACATCTTTATCTGTTCATAGAATCACAGAATCACAAAATCATTTAGGTTGGAAAAGACCTTTAAAATCATTGAGTCCAACCATAAACCTAAAACTGCCAAGCTTACCACTAAGTCATGTCTTTTGAATACCTCCATGGATGGTGACTCAACCACTTCTCTAGGCAACCTGTTCCAGTGCTTGACAACCCTTTCAGTGAAGAAATTCTTCTTAATATCTAGTCTAAACTTCCCCTGGTGCAACTTGAGGTCATTTCCTCTGATTCTATCATTTGTTACTTGGGAGAAGAAACCAATACCAACCTCCTTTCAGGGAGTTATGCCTTTCAGGGAGTTATGGAGAGTGATAAGTTTTCCTCTCAGCCTCCTTTTCTCCAAACTAAACAACTCCAGTTCTCACAGCTAGTCATAACACTTGTGCTTCAGTTGCTTCACCAGCTTCACTGCCCCTCTTTGGACACACTGCAGCACCTCAATGTCTTTCTTGTACACATTAAGGGTTACTGCTGAAGGATAAGTAGTGCTAAATAGGAAATTCCTTTCAAGCACATCTTGAGAGAGCAAGTCAACGAATATTTGCTTTCAAACCTGAAAAAGCCTTTCTGAGAATCTTGCCTGACCTACATAGTTCAGAGGATTAAATTTTGCCTCAGCAATATCCAGAAGCTAGCCCAGATATTTCTGCTTAAACTACACAGAAAATTTTTTCCTTTTTTTCTTTTTTTTTTTTTAATAAAGATTATTGGATAATCTTTCCCTAAAGAAGCTAAG
Organism: Phaenicophaeus curvirostris; assembly: GCF_032191515.1. Classification (NCBI taxonomy): domain Eukaryota; kingdom Metazoa; phylum Chordata; class Aves; order Cuculiformes; family Cuculidae; genus Phaenicophaeus; species Phaenicophaeus curvirostris. Next base: position 97,246,336 of record NC_091394.1, on the reverse strand, counting down.
TGATGGGAGAAGTTATCACATCCACTGGTCATCTGTTCTGAAGGCTGATTTAACTTAACTATTAAAGATGTGCACCTTGACTTCAGTTCTAATTTTACTGACCTAAATTTCCAGCCACTGGAACTTGATATGCCCTTTTTTTTTTTTTTCTGAACTCATGAGCAAATTTGATAAGTAATTAGAATCTGTAATGTGGTCATTGGCTCAGCTCTGCTTCACTTCCCTAAAGAAATCAAGCTTCTAATTGTCTGTTACTGAAGGGCTTATCTTTAACTTCAGACCAATCACACATCATATCTCTGAGCTATTCCCCACCACACCTTGAAGGGTAGACGCCAAACTCAACAGAGTTCTTAAAAAATAAGTATTTATATCTCATTTGGTAGTACAAAGAGAAATCATGGTCAAACATTTTGCTTTTGGCTTCAGCTTGAGACAAAAGAGGATAAAAGAAAAAGATTCAAATTTTTATGCTGTTGTATAAAGGAAGAAAAATGTATTTTTTTCTACATTCATGATGGGTAGTATCGATTCATAGAATCACAGAATCATAGAATGGTTTTGGTTGGAAGGGACCTTAAAGCCCATCTAGTTCCAACCCTACATGGAGAGCCATGTAGTTAAACTTCAACATGGAAGATTTGAGATAAGAAAATCTTTCTATTCTCAGGGAAGTGAAACCACAGGATGAATTTTCTGGGAAGAGTATCTCCTTCATCTGCAAAATCAAAAGCAGCTCAGACAGATATCTGCTGGGACGGGAGGCCTTGAGCCTATTCTTGTGCTGGTGTATGGAGTAAATCACTACTTCAGCTGATCTACCAATAAAAACATAACATTCCTCTAAAATTATCTCCAAGAGAAGAGAGAAATGACAGTCCTCTAAAAAGATTTCAGCAGGAGACTTCTTGGCATTTGTGGGGAGTGTGTTTCTTGGCAGGGTACACACCAAAGGTTGAGTAAGGGATAAGCCAAAGAAAAAGACACTCAATTACTGGCAGCTTGATTTTTGTGAATCTTCACTCGGAAATAACCAAAGCAAAAATAAACCCTAAAGTAATTGAAACTGCTAATGTTGTGTTTTGGTAATTTACTGATCTGAAGTGACTTTGGGCATCCTAGTATGCTCATTCGGGTGGATGAGGTGGGTGTTTGTCTCTTCTCCCAAGAGAGTAGTGAGAGGAAGAGAGGAAATGGCCCCACGTTGCAGCAGGGGATGTTTAGATTAGATATTAGCTAAAAATTCTTTATAGGAAGAGAGGTGAAGATTTGGAAGATTCTGCTCAGGGAAGTGGTGGAGTCACCATCCCTGGAGGTTTTAAAACAAACCATGTAGACATGTCACCTGGGAACATGGTTTAGTTGGTTGTGTTTGACTGATGCTGGACTTGATGATATCAGAGGTCTTTTCCAACCTTAATGATTCTATGATTCTATGATTCTATGATTCTATGATTCTATGATTCTATGATTCTATGATTCTATGATTCTATGAAGTGCTGTACCCAGTAATGCATGGGTTTGGCTCCTCCAGCCTTTTCACAGTGTGCCAGAGATGTCATAGATGGACTTTTCACAAGCTACATGCCTACTGTCATGTTTGTTAAGCACTGAAACACAAGGCAAGACAGGGGTCTCGCTACAGTGAGAGCTGAAGAAGAGACTGAAAAAGGAGAATTACAAAAAGAAATAGGATGCTGGAGGCAGAGTGTTACTGAAGACAAATTACTGTGGGACAAACCTGCTGCCTAAGGCCTGGCAGTGATCACAGGCTGGTGTGGAAAGGTAGTCCCTAGGAAAATCTTGTTTTCCCTGCACAAATGAATGGTGTGTTTTCACCCCAGCTAAAGGCACATCCTCCAAGATGCTCTGTACAAGCTGGCTTCATGACCAACATACAAAACACAGACTGCCAATTACACTCGAGCTTTGTCCTCTGCCCTTGTTCCCTCATCCATTTGTACAAATTTTACTGTATGGTTTTTTAATATTTTTTTTTCAAGAAAGAGAAGAAAATATAGAATCATAGAATCATAGAACAGTTAGAATTGGAAGGGACCTTAAAGATCATCTAGTTCCAAGCCCCCTTCCATGGGCAGGGACACCTCACTAGATCAGGTTACGCAGGGCCCCATCCAACACCTCCAGGGATGTGGCATCCACAACTTCCCATGGGAACCTGAATATGAGAAGCCCTAGTACTTCATTTTAATACATTTAAATAAAAATGCTCAGTTTCCAGTTTAAAACCATGTCATTGCAAAATCGGATGTAAACGCAGTCAAAGGAAACCAGTCTGTTAAGCCGTTCTAAAAAAAAAACAAATGCCAACAGCTTCTCTATTATTTTTGTTACACTTTGAAGAAGAAATAATAATAAAAAAGGCAGCTATTTATATCTTTTCTCTGGCCATGTTTTCTGTTCTACAAGCTGTCCTGATTTATTTTTAAAGCATCTTAAAATCACCCACCTTTGGTGAAGAAATGGGAGGAGGAAAGAAGGTGGAATAATGCTAATGATAATCTTTGACCTAGAGAAAATCCCTGAGCATAAAGTACTGAGGAATGAGAGGAGCTGGGAGATACCCTCCTAGTCTAAATGCATTTTTTCCCTACTTTCCAGCTTATTTTCTGAGAAGGGTTTATCCTGGTATTTCTTGCTGACCTAATGAACAGCCCTTCACCCTCTCACCTGACTCACTGCCCAAATGTCTGAGGTAGTTCCTGTGTTGTCCAGAAAAGTGCTACTGCTCAAGCTTCCTGAGAAATCTCTCATGTGGATGTGTAAATAACAAGAATTTAACTAAATTGTTTTGCCACTCAGTAATCATCTCCTAATCTCATAGTATAATGACAGAATTCTTTGGCATTTATGCATGTATAAAAACCCAAGTGATTAAATAGAGTTCAGTATTAAATTGCATCTGCATAATTGCTTTTTTCTTCTTTAGGTCTAGCTATATGACGCACTATATAATTTTCAATTTTCTTGCCCAAGTACATTTTCACAGTGTCTGCAACTGTGGATACTGTAGGATGAAATCAAGTCAAACTCAGGCCTCTGAAATCAGTGATTTTTTTCGTGTGAAAGGTTCTTCCTAGGCCTAACTGAGGACTGACATCATGGTGGCAGGAGAGTTTTGTGACTCCAGGCAATAGGAGCTTGAGTTGTATGCTTGGATCAGGATCTTACACTGCCATCAGTATCTTGCTGTTTTCCAAAGCCATTTAGCCATTTGCTGCACTGGTTTCTGGCTACTCAGTGGAGGAGATATGTGGTAACGCGCATCCCACTAGATGCTCCAAGAACCATTGTATTGTAGAATGGTTTGGGTTGGAAGGGACTTCACAGATCATTCAGTTCCAACAAACTTACCATAGGCAAGGACATCTCCCACTGGATTAGGTTGCTCAATGTCTTGTCCAGCCTGGCCTTCAACACCTCCAGGGATGGGGCAGCCGTCACTTCGCTGGGTTACCTGTGCCAACGTCTCACCACTCTCACAATAAAAAAAAAATTCTTCCTAATATCTAAGCTAAATCTCCCTTCTTTCAGCTTAAAAACATCATCACTCCCTGATAAAGAGCTTCTCCCCAGCTTTCCTCTAGGCCCCTTTTGAGTACTGGAACGCTGCTCTAAGGTTCCTCAGATCCTTCTCCTCTCTAGGCTGAACGATCCCATCTCTCTCAGCCTGTTCTCATATGGGAGGTGCTCCAGCCTCCACCACCTTCATGGCCCTCCACTGGTCTCTCTCTAACAGATCCATGTCAGCTGAGCTGTGAGAAAGGATTTGTCACCACCAAGGGGCACCAGGACTAGTGCACTCACATTTCTCAGAGTAAACTTTATCATCAGAAAATATTTAATGAAACCATTTTGGATAAGGGAAGATTTCAAGCAATATAAAGAAGTAAAACATCTTTAGACATATATATTTATCAATAATTACACCATTTATTGATTATTTGATACCTCCAGTATATCATGTATTCCCTGAAGCTGTGTAATTATCTTGCATGACCTATAAGCATGCCCTGTAGATTTCTCAGGTCGACACCTTCCACCTCCCCTTACGGAAGATGATTCTGACAGCAGACTTGCTCCTTTCTTATGCTGAGGTAGCATAACTCCCCCCCACCTAACTTGTCTGTTCACATGACACTTGCACCACATAGGAATGTGGAGGAATTCACACAGTGCCACGTTGGGGAAGATCTCTTTTTGCTTCTCTTTCTCCTTTTTTAATTAGCATTTCTAGCACATAAATTAATTTACACTTTCTCTCCACTTCATTGGCTTCTGCTGTTACAGCTCTCTGACAACAGATTGATAAAACTTAACCTTAATATAATGAAAAATATTAACCACATTTATAGTTTTTCAACTGTTCTCTTTCCTTAATCATCAGATTCAGAATAAAGCTGGTTTAAAAACAGTCAACGCTTCTACTCCAGAGAGGATGAGAAACCTCTATTTCTCCAACAGAAAGATTCAAATGGAATATTAGGGGCAAAAAATCTTTTTTTCCCTAAAGGAAGAAAGCAGCAACAACACCAACAGACCACTCAGGGGTCTTGTAAAATCTTATTTCTTGGAGCTCTAAGGATTTGACTAAACAAAATCATATCTGACCTGAACTCACATTAGCAATAATCCAGCTTCAAGTTGGGGTCTGGATGAGGGTCTTCCAGACATCTTGTCCAGCTAGTACTTTTGTGATGGGGATTTCTATAAGGATCCTACATAATTCAGTGTCAGGCTAGAGCCTTTTGTTAGATATTCAATTATTTATATGTCCTGAAGCCCTAGTTTATCACTGCACAACTTCCACTGTAGGCTTTGCCATGTTTTTTTCTGTTTTACTGTCCATTGAGATTCAGATCCAGTTCACACCACCTCACACCTTGGCTACAAATTAATGACTTGGCCTGTCCTACACACTGTCATCTCCTGTTTTAAATCTCAGCTGCTGCAATGGCATTTTTACCATCACTATCTAAAATTGGCTAAGGGAAATGTCTCCTGTCTAGATACTGAACAGTCCTAGTTTGGGACTCTAGTCTGCCATAGCTAGGTCAAGAAGCAGACAAAGCCAGAGGTAATTCACGGTTATCAAGAAGAGTTTCCATATATATTCATAGGATCGTAGAATCATAAAGGTCTGGAAAAGACTTCTTTGATCATCAAATCCAACCATCAGCCCAACACCACCATGCCTACTAAATCATGTCGCAAAGTGCCATGTCTACATATTTTATGAACCTCAAGGGATAGTGACACCACCACCTCCCTGGGCAGCGTCTTCCAATGCTTTACCACTCATTTAGTAAAGAACTTTTTTCTAACATCCAATCTAAACCTACCTTGGTGCAACTTGAGGTCATTTCCCTTTCTCCAGGCTAAAAAATCCCAGTTCCTAGAGCTTCTCCTCATAACACTTGTTCTTCAGACCCTTCTCCAGATTCTTTGCCCTTCTTTGCATGTGCTCCTTAATGCCTTTCTTATTTTGCCCAAAACTGAACACAGAATTCAAGATGCAGCCTCACCATTGCTGAATACAGGGCCACAGTAACTTCTCTAGTCCTGGCCACACTATTTCTAATACAAGCCAGGGTGCTATTGGCCTTCCTGTCCAACTGGGCACATTCATCTGAAGGATCATCTTCACCTCCACTGGTGATGTATTCTACACAACCAATTTAGAGTTTGTGTATCTATTTCCTCCTGAAAGACATTTCCTTTTAGAACCCAGACCTAGCGTGCAAAACCCTTTCACTGAGAAAGACACCTGAAAATAAAGCCTTGAGCTTGCTGCCAGAGGTAATGTTGGAAAAAACAAGCCACAACCCATGGCAGACACCTTAGAACAAGTTCCTTCTGTAGTCAGATTGCTTGCAGAAGCTTTTCAGGGTGTGGGTTGGGGCTACCCCTTAGCATAAATTCCAGTGTTATGAAGCATTTTGGTCTTCCAGCAGAAGCCATGTAACAGAGGCCATGATAAGGCCTATATCCATTTTGAGTGTCTTTAATGTCCTCCTGGAGATCTAGCTATGATCCCTTGGAATCACCACTTGTACCAGTTTTACAGAACTGAGCCCTGCATTTGCCAGTTGCTATACTATAACCAGTTAATATTTCTCTCTCAGGAGGCATGTGTTTCTCTCATAATAGCATTTGGCAGAGATAAAAATGATCCTTCCACCCCACTCTGTTACCCTGATGTAGTTTTGAACCTGAATTATCAACACACAGATTGCAAGGTGGCAGCCGAAACCATCATTTTCAACTACAAAAATTCGAACTAGCTTGGCTTTTTTCAACCATAATAAATAGGAGAGTTTAGGGCTAATTATAACAGGCCTTCTAATTTCCATCTGGAGTCACAAAATCAATAGAAACTCCTTGCTTCATTAAATAATTGCAGTTGCCAATAGCTGGAGCTGTTCCATCTGCAGGTGTGCTAAAAACCTGTTGATTTAGTGGTTTCTTTGCTCCAAGGCATTTTTTTTCAAGGAGTGCAGCAATATAGCTGCCATCTCCTCCAGCGGAGAGAGAGAACTCATCCAGAAGGAGAAGCATGTTTAACAGAAGCATAATATGGGCTTCAGCTGAACTAAACAGGCTTTTGAGACAGATGCTAGGGAAAGGGACAGCTGATAAAATTTTCTTGAATGGCTTAAAAATGTGAATTCACTGTTGAGTAGTCAATGTGTGTTGAGGTCAGTGCTACTCTACTCCTGACAATGCCTAAATTACATTGTCTCCAAAACTGTAGTGACATGCGTGGTCAGATTCCTCCTCCTTCTACCTCCACACTAGCAATAATGCATGGAGAGATGGAGGAGCTAGCAGTCTTGGTTTAAACCAGGACATGGTTGGCCCTCTTGGCTGCCAGGACTCACTGCTGTCTCATGTTCAACTTATCGTTGACCAAAACCACCACATGCCTTTCTGCAGGGCTGCTCTCCAGCCTCTCGCCCCCCAGTCTATATGTATATCCATGGTTGCCATGTCCCAGGTACAAAATCCAGCACTCAGCCTTGTGCAATTGGTGATTACTCAGCTCTCCAATTAGTCTAGATCCCTCTGCAAGGCCTCTTTGTGCTTGAGTGTCAAGAGCTCCCCGCCCAGTTTTGTGTCATCAGCAGACTTGCATGTTGAAGTATGTGCTACTATGCTCTTGACAATGCCTCAACTGCATAGTCTTCCAAACTCTAGTGACTGCTGTGTGGTCAGAGTCCTCCTCTCTCTACTGCCACATGTACAATATTGAATGGAGAGATGGAGGCACCAGTAGTCTTGGCTTAAACAGGAAAAAACCTTGGTTCATTTGGCCAAATTCATCATGTGGTTAAAAGTGGCACTTGAAAATGGAGTTACAAAGGTTATGCTGGTATGCCTAGTGAAGAGAAGAGATTCCAAGAGTGGTTAAATGATTGAAAACCATGGCATTTTTTTCAGTTATCATTCATCTACTGGAAGCAAGAAAGATGGTTTAGTTAAAACATGTCTTGAAAACCTTCAATTACTCTTTCCTCCACTAATCTTTCTCAGCATTTGTTGTCTTGCTCCTACTGACTTGAGGTGCTCTAAATCTTTCAACCTTCCCTACAATCCAATTGGATTTCTGTGGTTTTGCAGATATTGCCCTTCTGGGATATGGAGGAGATAGTCTAATAAGTGGAGTGGAGCTATCTAAATACCCTACAGAGAGCTGCAACATGCTCTTACCTGAACACAGGGAACAAACTTAAAGCCTGCAGACAGAAAATGAATCATAGAATCATAGAATGTCCTGAATTGGAAGGAACCCACAAGGATTGCCATATCCAACTCCTGTTCCTGTATAGGACAACCCCAGTATTCACATCATGTATCTGAGGGTGCTGACCAAATGCTTCTTGAATATTGACAGGCTTGGTGCCATGACTGCTTCTCTGGGGAGCTGTTCCAGAGCTCCACCACCCTCCAGGTGAAGACACTTATCCTAACATCCAGCCCCTGGTACACTTTCCAGCCATTCCCTTGGGTCTTATAATTCATCCCCAGAGAGAAGAGATCAATGCCTCCCTTTTGAGGAAGCAGTAAACTCTGATGAGGTCTCCCCTCAGTCTCCTCTTCTCCAAACTGAACAGATCAAGTGACCTCAGTTGTTCCTCATATGGCTTCCCCTCTAAACCAACCAACTTTCCCCTTCCCCAACTTTGTGGCCTCCTCTGGACCCTCTCTAGTAGCTAAGTTGGGTAAGTTTGAACTGATTTTGCATCTCTGTCCTCCTAACTCCTCAGAACCATGAGTTCTGGAGGTGAGCATGATTAAAGGGAGTGGCCTGAAGTGAAAGTGATCTATTGGCCCAGGAAAGATGAAATATATTTTTAACATTAAAGAAAAAAGATATTTCTCAGACTGTGATCTATTGTCCTGCTGGCTAGAGGCACTAGTGGTTTGTGCAGTTCATGCTAGTTTTGTGCTCTTATGAAACCAAAAGTATTCATGAAAGCAGCTGTTTACAGAGCTTCTTCAAGTGTCAAAACCCGAGTCTAGCTTTGGTAGTGAACACTGCTTCCTTCCCAGACTAATGCACACATTGCTGGCTCATGTTGACCACCTTCTCCACCAGCACCCCCAAGTTCTTTTCTTCAGGGCTATTCTCAATCCATTCTGTGCCAAGCTTGTATTTGTGTTTGAGATTGCCCTGACCCAGGCGCAGAACCTCGGCCCTTCTTCTGTAGATGTCTGAAAATCTTGATTCCTCCAGGTTTGTACCAAGGCGTCACCTTCCCTGGATGTATTTAAGGCATGGATGGACGAGGTGCTGAGGGGCATGGTTTAGTGTTTGATAGGAATGGTTGGACTCGATGATCCAGTGGGTCTCTTCCAACCTGGTGATTCTATGATTCTATGGCAGACCAATAATTTGCTATGAGCAAGAAATCTGGCAAAGGGCTCTATATGAACAATATGAACACTTCAATTCGACTAACACAATGTCAACAAAGGAGGCTAACTGATATTTTCCAGGATTAGTTGTGATGTAAAGGTGTAACCAAGAAAAGTCAAAGAGTATCATGTTGGAACAAAACAGGTGTCACCTCAACACTAACAGCTTGTAACAGCTAGTAAATATTCCCTCGTTTACGTCTTAAAATTAGCATCACAATTACTCCTATCACAGTGTGCCTTAGGCAGTCTAATAGTGAAGGACATTAAAGCACTTTTTAAAATATGTTTCTCCTCAAATTACTTACCTTTAATGGGACTTTGAATAAAAGGCAACTTGGAACACAGAGAACTATACATCTAAATTCAGCCTCAGAGTTTGATGAAATATATGAATTGGTTCATTCTTGTGGTTCATTCTTCCCCACGAGGAAGGGGAATTTCCAGCAGTACGAGCAGATGATGTGCTTGGAAGAATGTTTCATGGTTCACAACTGACCAATATGGTTGATTTTTATTGTGCTCTCTAGCCATCTACCAGCAACTGTCATCTCTTCTGTCGTGGACTTGGTTTGAAAGGTTTTTGTGGCAAAGGCTTTTGGATCATTCAGTAGCGATTACAATATTCCCTGGTATACTTTTGGTGTGTGACCAATAATCCTGTGTTTAGCCTTGTGACTGAAAGTTTTTACTAGCAGGAAAAGGTGTTTCCAAGGTTTATAGTGTAAAGATGGGGACATCCTGTAAGTCTTGCAATCTCTTAGGTCTTCAGAAAAGGAGTCAGTTGTATTGGTGGATAAGAAGCTCAACACAAGCCACCAATGTGTGCTAGCAGCCCAGAAAGCCAACTGTATCCCAGGCTGCATCAGACGTGTTACCAGCAGCTGAATGGAGTTGATTTTACCCTTTTACTCTACTCTCATGAGACCTCATCTGGAGCCATGTGTTCAGTTCTGGAGTCCTCAGTACAGGAAGAACATGGATCTGTTAGACCAAGTCCAGAGGAGGCCACAAAGGTGATGAGAGGGCTGGAGCACCTTCTATATGAGGAAAGAGAGTGGTGGAAGATGTTAAGAAGTAGAATAGAAGAAAGGGAAGCCTATTCCTGGTAGTGAAAAGGTGAAAGAAAAAGAGACATTCAAAGGAGGTAGAAAGACCACAAATATGTTTTTACAACTGATGAAGGACATCTATTTAAAGATGGCGAGTGCAGTTAGAAATGGAATGGCATATGTCCATCATTTGGAGTGTCTTACTTAAGAAGACAATAGATTGTGTTGGACTAAGGATTGATAGTCATATCTGAAACATGGAGAAAGTCCAGGTGTGCCTCAAACCTTGAAGGGCAGAACCAGGTATACAGTAAGTTTGGGAGCATCTTGGGCATGATATTGTCTTGCTTTTTTCATTTGTAGGAGTGACTGTAGCTCCTGTGTACTCTGAGGTCTGGATACAGACACTGTGTGGTTCCAGATAATTTTAATTACAGCACAGTGAAGTTGCAACTCTTCTCCAACCAGTTTTATCCATTTAAACATGGAGTTATTCTGTCCTCTCACAGCAACTGAGAGGACATAGGAAACTGGGGAATGAATTCTGCAGGGTAAGTAATGGGAATCTGAAGAGAAATGCAAGGACTTTAATTGGTGATTATTGTTATCCAATATAACCAAGAAAAGATAAGGCTTGATTTATGTACATCTGGATCTAGTACTGCTGCCTCGTTTAATAGAGTGGGTCAAATACTGTCCTTTTATGCCCACTTTAGGGATTAGGGGCCAAAGACCCTTTTACAGAGGATGTTAGCTTTGCAGGTTCTCAGGGCTGTTGAGGATGGGCTCTCAGAAGCTCTGTGAAGCTCCAGGCCTACACAAGCTATAGGGCTGTTGTCCTGAACATTTTGACAGGGGAAAGAGGAAAGATACTGAAGCAGGGCTCCAGAAAAAAAAAAAAGTTCTCTACCTCTCAAAAAGGCCTTTGGTTTGATGTCATTTTTTGTTGTTTATGGAATAAATATATAGGATTGTGAAGGGAAAATGAAAATTCCTTGAGTCAACTAAATACACACGCAATCTGTTAAGCCTGTGGAGCGCATTAAGACATAACAAACTGAGCAAAGCCACTGGACCTCTCCTTTTGTCTTTTTATTCTCTGGATAAGGAACAGGATAAAGGCCTGAAATCACATCCCTAAGGTCTTCCTCCGTGAGTATGTGGCAGAAATTCAGGGAGCAACCAGTTCAGCTACACAGTCCTCTGTATCCTGGTTGTTAACCCCAGGTTGTACACCCTTCAAGTCATCTACTTCCAGCCTTGTTAGTCTTACAGGTGTGTCTGGACCAGAACAGATCCTCAAATTGTCCAAGCTGAGCACAAAAACTGACCTGGCACGGCAAGCAAGGAACGAGAGTCATCAGGCTTGCAAGGCACTTGCACAGATGGTGCAATTAGGGAGAGCAGCTATGCTGCAGCTTTCAGTATGGTCACCCTCAGTTCCATATGTGTCCTGTCATCTGAAGTGTGCTGGCAGCCAGCCAGACGTACTTTGTGTTTGTTTTTCCTTGGCACATACCACAGAAATAAGATTAAACAGCTCTCTGCTAGGCCTGCTGGATCCTAAGGGATGGGTCACCTGCAAGACTGGTGATGAGATGAAGACTCTTAACTCCTGAAGACCAGGCAGCCTGAATGTGTGTCCATGTTGGGCTTGATTTGTGTTTATTGCTTTGTGGATACTGAGGATCAGTGTGCATAAAGATGGTGTCCCCCTACTTTTTGAGACCTGAGAGGTAAACTCCCTTGTATCAGGGAAATAATCAATAACGACAATACATTACAAACCAACCATTTCAAGGATAAAGATGAGGTACAGCTGTCGGCAAAGATGAGAGCTTCAGAAACCTTTCTTCCTTCTCTTTCTTTGGCCTGAATGAAAATGAATGAATGGACAAAATCTACAGATACAGCATCTGTGCCAGTTGCTGAACACTCCTACCTTTCTTCCCCAGAAGACAGAGAACAGCTCCTGTATATTTGCTCAGATATTATAAAGAATGAGCTGGTAATTTGCAAACAAATAGGCAAATTCAATCGGGCAGATGGAGTAGCAAAAGTGTGGACAAGGCATAAAACTTTCTGAGGGGGATTGAAATGGATCAAATAGATTTCCTGTGGGACAATGAAACTGTGGGGGGTCAAGCTTTGATTCAAAACTATAAGAAGTTGTGCTTAAATGGCACAGGAACAACTACTGTGAGGACCAACAGCCAGACTGGGCATGTATGGCATCAAAAGTCTCATAAAATAAGTTTTCATTAGATGCTACCATTTGCTGGCTGTTTTCCTCATTTGGTTATGATATGACATATGAGTTGTAAAGACATTACTTGAGGATCCCAGGAGCTTCTGTGCAAAAGATTCTTAGGAGGAGCAGCTGAGGAAACTGGGGTTGTTTAGCCTGGAGAACAGAAGGCTGAAGGCAGACATTATGACTCTACAACTACCTGAAAGGAGGTTGTAGCAAGGTGGGTGCTGTCCTCTTCTCCCAAGTAGCAAGTAATAGGACCAGAGGAAATGGTCTCAAGTTGTGCCAGGGGAGGTTTAGATTGCATAGAAGGAAACGTTTCTTTATAGGAAGAGGCGTGAAGCACTGGAACAGGCTGCCCAGAGAAGTGGTGAAGTCACCATCCCTGGAAGTTTTCAAAAGACACGTAGATGTCTCAGCTAGGAGGGATGAGCTTGCAAAGGATACTGAGAGCACAACTGGATCACTCAAGAGGAGTTGTGAACCAAATGGGAGTCAAGAAGTGGATGGATGTCAAGAGATAATAGGAATGTCAGGATGGTACCACAAAGATCTCATTTCATGCCTGATATATGGTGTGGTGAATAGGGAGCCGTGTGGCTTTCAGGCTCCTCAGTGAATCTCCCTCCTAGCAAAAAGCCCTTTTAACATTAATGCTGTATTATCTCCTCTTATCATCACCTCAAAACCTGGCATAAGCAAGATGATGTAACCACAGATTTTTGTTCATTTGTCTAAATAGCCCTGAGGCATTTCCAAGGCAGAAAACAATTTTTATAGGTAAGGAGAGGCATAAAAAATATATCTGCACATCCTGAAGTTAAAGATGACCCCTCCTCACTGAGATCATTTACTAAATATCTCCTGAGTGACAGACTGCATATTTTTAATCAAAACCAAATTTTGATTGTTGTTGTTATACAAATCAAACTGGATTATCTTACAGAAAAACAACACTAAAATGAAGAATTATAATGAATGCAGTATAGATCACCAGGATTAAACAGATCTATATTTTACGGGATCAGAATCCAGTTTCATCCTGGCATCATTATTCCTCCACCGGGTCAAGTCACAAGCTCATTTTAGCTTTATGGTAGATTTGTATTTTCCCAGGCTGATGCTCCCGAGGAAATACAATATATGTGCCTTTTGCTTATCTTCTTTTGAAGATATCTTCTTTGAGTCCCTCAGTACAGGAAAGACATTTGGCACCTGGAGCATGTCCAGATAAGGGCAATGAAGCTGGTGAAGGTTCTAGAGAGCAAGTATTATGAGGAGCAGCTGAGGCAACTGGGATTGTTTAACCTTGGAGGAGACTGCAGAGAAGCCTTATCACTCTCTACAGCTCCCTAAAAGGAGGTTGGAGCTGGGAGGGTGTTGGTCTCTTTTCCCAAGTAACAAGCGATAGGATGAGAGAAAATGGCCTCTAGTTGCGCCAGGGGAGGTTCAGACTGGTTATTAGGAAGAAATTCTTTACTGAAAGAGTGTTGTAGCTTTGGAAGAGGCTGCCCAGGGAAGCAGTAGAGTCTTCTTCTCTGGAGGTGTTCAAAAACGGCTAGGCATGGCACTTTGGGATCTGGTTTAGTAGGCATGGTGGTGTTGGGTAACAGGTGGATTTGATGATCTTAGAGGTCTTTTCCAACCTTAATGATTCTATGATTCTATGATTCTATGATTCTCTTCTGTGATTCTAGGAAGCTGAATGAACTGAGTATGTGGAGAGTCAGTCCTTGGTTTGTCTATTTAGGCTTTGTGTCTTTTCATGCATTATCCACTAGTAAAACTCCATTTTGATCTAATAAAGCACTGGTCTTGGTAGAAGAAAAACTCATACCATGAGTCTGATTGTATTTTTAATTGCAGTTGGTTGTCTCTATATGAATGTACAGGCCTGGAACTGAGATGCAGATACCCCTCTTCTTCAAGGACTGTAATCCAATATCAATAAAACCTTCCAACAGAAAGAACCTGCTTTATGAAATTAAAAGTTCCTAATGTGAAGAAATGTTTCCTACTGCTCACAGGTTACCTTTCCGCAGATCCTGTCTAACCTAGTAATCACAGAGAAGCTTCTTTAAAGATTAATAGTTTCTGAGAAAAAAGATCTTAGAAGGTAATACAATTACCAAGTGACACTTGCTACTCCATTATTCAGAAATGAGAAATCAGTGGCACCAACTTCATCACAGAACATCTTTTCACTTTATGCTTGTAGGATAAGAACTGAGAGGAACTGCTTTCTGCAACTCAAAGTAGGGAGGAAGGAAGAAACATAGCTACAGAGAGGTGATGATCTGAACTGGGAAATGACCCTTGGTCTCCTTAATCCTGGCCATATGCACTGGCCACTGCTCCATACTTCATTTCTGCACCAGTGGAAATGATGATGATGATAGGTCTGGTGAAAAATACAGATCAGTTCTGTTCTGACAGCATTCATGGAAACACTTTTATGTTTTTCCTCAAATCATCTTGGGAGAAAGCAGAGATTTTACCTAATCAGTTTTTCCTGAGTTTTATTCCCCAGTTTTCTTAATGTTCATAAGAGATGAGGAAATTTACTGCTAAAGAAATATATCTCTCCAAAATCTCAGTGCATTGAGATCCCTTGTACAGGGATTGAAAAGGTGAGTTGGTTTCCTTCAAGTTAGGATCCCACAATCCCCCATAACTCTTGCTTTGATTGCTTTACAGATGCTGCCCTCTTCGAAATTCAGCCTTGAGAGGGCACGTTTTGTTTCCTGAGATACTTAATGATTGCCAATCCCAGATAGCTGTGTTTCTATCTGCTCTAAAGTCTGATTTGAGCAGCCATCAGCAGTATTTGCAATTTAATGCCTTGCCAAAGTGTTGTTTAATTGACAGCAATTTTGTGAACTCAGTGCTGATATACTGCATCATGAGATGGGAGAACGATTTGTGGACAATAAGAAAGTTCTGCAGCCTTTCCCTATTCAGCAGTCATGTCACTTCAAGCTGTCATTCAGAATAGCCCATCATCTCTCTTCGCCTCTACTGACGTTGTTGTGTTCACCTTGGAAAGGCTAATTAGCTCCTTGTCAAATACTGGTTCCATCTGAGAGTTGAAGAGGGGAACTAAAATCAATTTTTCTTTCCAACATCATGCACCAGGAGAGGATAAAGAAGCTGGCAACAGAGTGAATGGCAGGGAATACTTAACTGCCTTAAAATAATTATACTGAGAGCTTAGGCTGGACTTGTGCAAGTTTATGTCAGTCTTTGATCAGGAAAGTTTGGGCTGAATTATTCTATTGAAAAGAGAGAAGAAGTGAGTCATGAAGCAGATCTGCTTATGGCCAGCCATCAGCAGAAACAAGAATTCATGCAAGTTGTCAAAGGTAGCTCTGTGAAAAGTGCTGCCTTCATTAGTTCATCAGGTTGGTCTAAGCTGTAGGTAAGTCCTTGAGCTCAGATAACAAATCTGGACAATAAAGCCCACGAAGCAGTGTTTCCTTCTATAGAGAGCTCAGCATCCCAGAGATCCGCCATGAAATGAAGGTTCCCCACAGAAATCAGATTATTTCCCCAAGAAAACTGTGATTTTTTTTTTGAGGTCGTTATAGAATTGTGAGGCCAGCATTATGGGGCACCAGGTTGTTCGCTTCATCTTGGGGTGTTCTCTGAGCCCAGAGAACTGGCCAGGGTTTGGGGGAAAAAGAAATTCTAGCAGCCCACAGACTGACTGCTTTTTTTAGGCAACACAAGCAAATGACCACTACAAGAAAACCAGAAGTTATATTTCATGGAATGTCATGTATATCAATGTAGGTTCACATTTCTCTAGGTGCTCTGCTACTGTTTTTCTTCTTCATCCTACAAATCTTTCAAGAAAATCTCTTTAAGAAAAGATTGAGATTGACCAGATTACAAATGCTGTTTAATACATCGCTTGCCACAATCTGCCTGTGTTATTGCCAGTAAATTTGAAATGAGTATTAAGTCTGATTTTAGAGACTTTTTCCTACTGGAAGTCGTTATTCTTTAGAAAATATGTTCCAAAAAATGGATGATTTTTTGAGACTTAATTACTTGTTCCTCATTTTACTCACCATGGCATCATTCTCCACAAAGAAAAACAAAGCCCCCTCTTTCCAAAAGTGTTCAAAACAGCCCTTATTTAGAAATGCCCTTTCAATTTGTTATTGGGTTCAGTTATAGCTCAGGGTAACAGAACTGTTTCAGCTTCAGAAAGCAAAAGATTCTCTATTTAGTCCCTCACAGGTAAGGCTTCAAAGCAAAGAGGGGCCTTTGAATTGTTATACACTTTCTGGACCCTGGAGCAAGGTGAGAAGTATCAGCCTGCAGGCAGAACTGCCTTCCCCATCCTGGCCTTTTCTGGTCAGAAACCTGTGGATGCCCTTCAGCTTCCAGGTGATTTGGCTATAGCATCTCAGTTAGTGCAAGGAAGTGACATGGGACCATTTACATCAACCCTTTCCCAGCTTAAGCTTTTCCTGTGCCCTATTTAGATTCTTCTGTGCCCTATTTAGTTACTTCCACAATAGCTTGCAAAGGTGGAAAGGAAGAGACAGAGACGTTCAGCTCATGTAAGATGCATGGCTGCTTTTGCTAACAGGAAAGGTGATTGCCCCACTTATTTCCTCTGGAGAGGTGCAAAGTGCCACATATTCATTTAATCTTACTTTTAACTTTGAGTAGATGCCTACATTGCATTGCCTTCAATGGAAAATGAACAAGTGTTTAAGCATTATTTTCTGAATAGGAAGGAGTCAAGCCCCAAACCTGGTGACTTGGCTTAATCTGAAATGCTTGTGAGCACTGACAAATAAAGAATGGGATTTGTCATTTTCTCTTTTGTTTGCTCTGTGTGTGCTTCTGATGTCATTGGGTATGAAACATGAGATAGATACTCATCTTATATAACGTCTCAAATGTGGACAATCTCCAAGGGCTGTTCGTAGATGGCTGCTGTTTCTGCTTTCATTTGTTGGAGCGACTGAGGACTGATACAAACTCAGACTTGGAACAGCTTAAGCTCATTCAGTCTCCTCCACTGTAGCTTCTATAAGGAGGAAAGCAGCTGCATGTATTCACAGCCCTGCCCTGAATTTAGTCACCCTCTGTCTTGGATGCCCCTGCACACCCTCAAGTTTGCCTTCACCTTTTTGGGTTACATACTCCTTGAGTAGATGGCAGCTCAAGCTGTGCAAGTTCTGAGACCTGTCAGGGTGGAATCCCCATGTAAACATTTAATATCAGGTGTCACCAATACAAATTTCTTCATCCAAGCCAGATGATTGGCTTCCCAGTATGGGCAATGCAGTCAACAGACAGAGCAATTCACTCTGGTCAATTTAAGAGTAGCCATCTGTTTCAGAATAAGTAGAATCATGACCTAAAATCAATCATTTCCCCTCAAGTGCTCTCTGTTGGTTACAAGGAATGATTGCTGTACCAATGTAACCTCTGTGCATGATGAGCACCCTGTTAAAATGAATATACTTCTGCCTTTAAAGTCTTGCTCTTCAGCCTAGTATTAGAGGTACAGACCATGCGTCCCAGCTCTTGGCTATAAGGAGGGGCTGCATGAACATGGTCTATGTATAACTTAAAAAACTTAAGTGAACTGTGCAAGCAGAAGGAACTCAGTGTTCTCAGGTACTGAAGGATATCTATTTATTTTTTAGCAGATTAAACAGCATCCCCCAAACCAGGGACATGGAAAGCTATGAGACACAGGGGCTAGTCCGTAGAATCATAGAACAATAGGATGGTTTGGGTTGGAGGGGACCTTAAAGATTCCAACACCCTGCCATGGGCAGGGACACCTCCCACTTGGCCAGGCTACTCAAAGCCCCATCTAGCCTGGCCTTGAACACTTCCAGGGAGGTGGCATCCACAACTTCCCTGGGCAACTTGTTCCAGTGCCTCACCACCCTCATCATGAAGAATTTCCTCTTAATGTCTAATCAAAATCTTCCCGCCTCCAATTTAAAGCTGTTCCCCCTCATCCAACCACTACATGTCCTTGTAAAAAAAGTCCCAACGAGCTTTTTTGTAGGACCCCTTTAGGGACAGGAAGGCTGCTGTGAGGTCTCTCCGAAGCCTTCTCTTCTCCAGGCTGAACAACCTCAACTCTCCCAGCCTGTCCTCATATGGGGTGTGCTCCAATCTTCGAATCATCTTCGTAGCCCTCCAATGAACTGTTCCAACAGTTCTATATCGTTATTACATTGGGGATTCCAGAACTGGACACAATACTCCAGACTAGCTCTAGCATGGGAACCATAAACCAACCTCTGAGAGCCGTGGCTCATCTCATGTTTCGTATGCAGGGCAGAACGGCAGCTGGATGAAGCAGGAGGCTCAGTCCTGTATGACAGTAATTTATGCTGTGACATATGGGGAAATCTGTGTGATTTATGATCATCTACTGCAGATGTTACTTGCTGAATCAGGACCCCACTTTTTGCAAAGAGAATAATTTGAATGACTTTGTAGATGATGAACTTGTTTTCACAAGTTGTTGTGTTCAGTGCCTATACAATAAAGGTCTATTTTGCTTTCTTTTTGCTCTATTTTGCAATAAAATATGCATTTTGCATGGAACAGAAAAAGCAAATAAACTAAACAACAGCAGCAAGTAATACACACTATCTGCAACAGCTGTTTCATGCTGTGACACAGGCTTCACTCTTCTGAATGATGCCATGATCTCAAAGTCTCCAGATCACTCAGGTTTCATGGCACTACTTAATGATGAATGCCAAAAGTACAGTCATTGTTGGTTTGCAAATGAGTAGTTGATACCTAGAATATAGCATCATCTTGCAGCTCCAGGATTTTGCAATGTTCTGTATTGACAATGCAGAAGATAAAGATACTCCTGTCTCAAAGATATGACCACGAAGCCACTGTCATGTGAATGCAAAGAAACAACAAAACAGTACTGGCAAAGTGGGTCAGCATCTACTGGTGGGTTTCGTAGCCACTTCATAGGAAGATATCTCTACCTTGAAGCCCTCTGTTTCACATCTTAATCTCAAATTGTAGAGAATGATGCATGATGTATCTTTTCTTCGTATATCCAGAAAAACTCCTCCCACTCTTTCCCTTTCACCACTTGGTACAACCAAGCAAACACACTCCAGTCTGAGAGACCTTGTCAAGAGTAGCACAGAGAGGGTCACTGAATTTTGGTTGACAGCAGCTGAACACGAGCCAGCAGTGATCCAGGTGGCCAAAAGGCCAATAGCATCTTTGCCTCTATCAGAGACCAGAGAAATGATTCTGTCCCTGTACTCAGCGCTTGTGAGGCCACACCTTGAGTACTGTGTTCAGTTTTGGGCCCCTCACTGCAAGAGAGACATTGAGGTCCTGGAGGGTGTCCAGAGAAGAGCAACAAAGCTGGTAAAGAGGTTGGAGAACAAGTCTCATGAGGAGCAGCTTAGTATACTGAGGTTCTTTAACCTGGAGAAGAGGAGGTTGAGGGGAGACTTCATCACTGTCTACAACTACCTGAAAGGGGGTTGTGATTGTGTTGGTGTTGGTCCCTTTGCCCAAGTGATAGGCAACAGGACAAGAGGGAATGGCCTCAAGCTGCTCCAGGGCAGGTTCAGATTGACATTAGGAACAATTTCTTCACAGAAAGGGTTCTCAGGCACTGGCACAGGTTGCCCAGGGAAGTGGTTGAGTCATCGTTCCTGGAGGTATTTAAAAGACAGATGAAGTGCTCAAGGATATGATTTAGTAGTGGACAGGTACGGTTGGTCTTGATGATCTCAAAGGTCTTTTCCAACCTAGTGATTCTGTGATTCTGTGAATGTGCTATGTTTGTCATCTCTCTTCCTCCATTCAATGTTCTCTTTCCCCCTTCTGATAATCAACAGAAACCAGGGTGAAAAAGATGACAGAAAAACATGATCATGTTCAGGCCATTTTGGTTCTGTGAGGATGTAAAATTCTATGGTGCTGGAAAAATAGCATAAATGTCGCCCTCCATTCCTCTCTCCCACTTCCAATTCTATGCTAAGAAATGTATTAAAAATCTCTGTCATCCAAAAATTAAGGACTGTTATTTTGCCAGTGATCCCCTTTCCTCAGAGAGTTATCAGCTGCTTTGTTTAAAACTGAATATTCAGAAGCTTTTAGGAGGTTTTATCTTATTTTCTAAAGGTGTATGAATAAATCACCACAAACTGAGGTGGAGCAGGTAGCAGATGGGTACCCGTGAGTAGGAGGTGAACGCCACATGCAGGCTCTCATGCTGTACTCTGCTGTTAGTGCCCCAGGCTCCCATAGCTCATCTCTCAGGCTCCAATTCAGACAAATGCTTCGGTTTGTCATTATTATTGTTTTATTTCCTGGTAATGTTTTGTAAATCACAGTAGCAACATGATAACAGCAAGCTCAGCCCATTCAGCAGTATGTAAATATTTTCCCATGGGAAATGAGATAGAAAATTCATGTCCACAGATTTCAAAAGGTCACTTAAGCATCAGTGTGTAAACACCGGCAATCTGCATCCCAGCTGCCTTCAGTGATAATTCCTGTTTAGGTGCTCACCAGGCATGGAAACCATGGTAAGTCAGATGTGCAAATGTGGCTGACTGGAGATGGAGGGCAGACTGAGATGGAGAGCATGAAAGACCGAGACAACAAAGAACAGAGGCAAGAAAGAGCTGAGCCACAAGAAAAGTGCTTCTTCAGACTCAGAGTTCGGTGGTCTGAAGTAATGCTAAAGGCACTTCCCAAAACATTTATCTGCATATGTTACAGTTGTTTTGCTCCAGGGTATTTTCCAACTTTTATCTACATATTTTCTGTCTGCTTTCTTACCACACCAGATATTGAATCTACTCGGGGGGAATAGATGCAGAAAAGGCACTACAAGCCTTCAGGAAATTCTGCTCATGCACAGTCCGAGGGGGTCATTGCCTTTATTGACCCTCAGGAATTTGTATTGGGACTGCTTAATATTTTCAACAGTGACATAGACAGAAAGATCGAATGTAGCCTCAGCAGGTTCGCAAATGACACCAAGCTGAGTGGAGCCATTAACACGCCAGAAGGCCAGGACATCATCTAGAGGGACCTGGACAAGATGGAGAACTGTGTGAACTTCACAAGGCCAAGTGCAATGTTCTACATCTGGGTCAGGGCAATCCTCAGTTTCAATACAGGCTCAGAGATGATGTGATTGGGAGCAGCTCTGCAGAGAAGGACTTGAGGGTACTGATGGATGAA
The DNA here is from genome assembly GCF_032191515.1 of Phaenicophaeus curvirostris. Lineage (NCBI taxonomy): Eukaryota > Metazoa > Chordata > Aves > Cuculiformes > Cuculidae > Phaenicophaeus > Phaenicophaeus curvirostris. Next base: position 97,224,862 of record NC_091394.1, on the reverse strand, counting down.
AAGCTGGGTGTGAGCCAAAAACGGATTCTCACAGCCCAGAAGGCCAACCATATCCTGGGCTGCATCAAAAGAAGTGTGGCCAGCAGGGTGAGGGAGAGGATTCTGCCTCTCTACTCTGCTCTGGTGAGACCTCACCTGGAGTAGTGCATCCAACTCTGGACCCCTCAGCATGATAAGGACATGGAGATGTTGCAGCAGGTCCAGAGGAGGCGAGAAAAATCATCCAAGGTCTGGAGATCCTCTACGACAAGCCTGATTGTCAGAGTTGTTCAGCCTGGACAGAAGAAAGCTCCAGGGAGACCTAATAGAAGCATTCCCGTGTTTAAAAGGGATCTATAGGAAGAATGGGGATAGGCTTTTTAGCAAGGCCTGTTGTGACAGGACAAGGAGCAATCCTTTTAAACAAAGGGAGGGTAGATTTGGACTGGAAGTAAGGAAGAAATTTTTACAGTGAGGGTGGTGAAACTCTGGAACAGGTTGCCCAGGGAGGTAATGGAGACTCCATCCCTGGAAATATTCAAGGTCAGGTTGGATGGGGCTCTGAGAAACCTCTTCTGGTTAAAGATGTCCCTGCTTCTGCTGAGTGGCTGGACTAGAGGACCTGTAAAGGTCCCTTCCAACCCAAAGCGTTCATTAGCTCTACAATTCTATGATTTGCTTTGTGGGCTGACCTTCATGCCATGGTCCGGATTCACTAGAGTGCTTTCTCTCTCTCCCTCTCCTCTCAGCACAAACATGGTCTTCATCAATGTGAATACCACAGAGCGGGTACTTATTTGCCCTCACTGCCTGGCTTTGTTCTTCTCCAATCCCCAGTACAAGAGTTTCCCGATTTACCACTGATCTCCACTTGGTTTTTGGGTACTTACACCATTCTGACCCACACCCTTCTGATCCTTGCCCTTCTCTTGATGGTACTTGGAAAATAGCCCTTCTTTCTCTTTCACTCTCAGTACGGAATAACTCTGCATGTGTTGCGACCTTGCTTTCCAGAACTCACCAGCACCAGTATTCATCTCTGTCTATCATGTTATAAAAGGTCACTTACTACGTGTACCCTTTAGAAAGATATATTTTTGTTGCAATATTTACTTAGGGCCCAATTTGTATCCATCAAGGAAAAACACCTCAGTAGGTCATAAAGGCTACACATTGGCTGGAGTCAAGAGCAATACTGGTTCACATAGAAGGGAAATGAAAGCAGAAGAAACTGTTCAAACTTAGTTGCTGGCTCTGAGGCTATGCAAAACCAACTCACTAAAAATGTGTTCAAGCATGCCCAGTTCCAAAATTGGACCTGCAAGTGGGACAGACAGTGGCGGAAGAAAAGTTCAGCTATCACTATGGATATCATCTCTGTGACTCATAAAAAAGCTGCAGAAAAGTGGTGGTACTTCATCATTTGGAGTTCCAGAAACACAGCCATGGAACTTAACAGGGTAATTAATGTGATGGTCTCAGGACCTTAAGCGCTCAGTAGGTGGGTGGATGATTCCAAGAGATGGTCTCGAATATTTTGTTGTTGTTGTTGTTTATGTAGATTAAATGGTTAAAAATCAGTCATTTTGGTTGGTGTTTTCCATGGAGGAGGAGATTTTGGACTCTACATTCCGAACTTGATTTATTTTAAAAATTCTTCTCTGTTTTGCCAGGCTTCCTTTTGGCTGACACATTTTATTTTCTTCATAGGCTCTGATTTACATTTTCTACTCAAGTGTTGGCCTATAAACTTCTTTATGTTATACATCCTTTCCCTTTGAGGCTATTTATTTACATCTCTAGAGTGTTATTTATTACCATCATTCTTCTAATGCAGATTAAAAATATTAAGAGGATTGATATGACAAATGAAAGTGCTTCTCAAAATGGAAAACCTTTGGCCTTCTTTAGCTGAATGTAGAATGTTGGCTTGCAGAAGGTAAAAGATAAAGTGGCCATGAGTGTGCACACGGTTGGTGGTTATACACTCTCCTGTGTACTTCTTCTCATTGGGGAAGTGTCAATATTTCCCCTTGGATTTGCAGGGAATCAATGTACAAAGAGATATTGACAACTGAACAGTGGTCCTGGGACTGTAGCAGCCAAGAAGATGGGTGGAAAGTGCTGATACACAGACTCAAATACCTGTGTAAGATTAATTTTAAGGTTTTCTTTAAGCAGTTATTGAACCTGAAGTACCTAAGAGAGTGCACTTAAACAATGTGAAAATGTCACAGTGTTTTGGTGGATATCAATCTTTGTCCTTCCATTGAGCCCTCTGGCAAAGCACACTGCAAAAGACAGCAAACCCCACATCGCTCCTGAAAAGTGAGTTATTATTGCAAACATTTCTGAAATGGGAAATGGGAGCTTAGAATTGTTCAAAGTTTTAAGACCATACCAGTAATCAGTATGAGTTTCATGAAACTTGTTTTCCCCTTCCAAATGTCCTGACAAAGAGCTTTCACCTCTTTCCACGTAAGTGGAAATAATGTCAATATCGAAACAATACGCAGGTGTTCTTGCCAGGTTTATCTTTCAGGCTTTTTTCCCCTCTCCCTCCTTTTCTCTCTTTGCAAATTTTCATTGATTTTACCAAAGAAATTTCAGTCATAGAATCATAGAATGCTTTTGGTTGAAAGAGACATTTACTGGTCATCTAATTCAGCCCCTCTGCAGAAGCAGGGACATCTTTACTACATGAGGTTTCTGAGACCCCCATCCAATCTGACCTTGAATCTTCCAGGGATGGGGTTTTCACTACCTGTCTAGCCGTTCTGGTCCAGTGTTTCACCACCCTCATTGTAAAAAAAATTCTTCCTTACTTCCAGTCTAAATCTACTCTTCCTTAGTTTAAAACCCTTGAAAGTAGTGGAAGGCTTCTATAAACTCTTCCTGCAGCCTTCTCTTCTGCAATGGAACTGGTAGAATTTATTTTTAAGAATCAGTGTTTTACTGATGTGAAAGGAGGAAAAAAATAAATGAAAATACTTCCATGACTTTCGGCACTTCTACCTTTTGTAAGGAAGAACAAAATTACGAGTCACCTGCACTGAAGTTGGCAGTGTATATTTACCATACAGATAAAGAATTTCCAGAGGTTCCCTAATATTTTTCTATCACAGAGTTGTGGCAGGCATCGCCCTTTGATAGCAGGTTTTTTCTTGAGAACCTCTTTCCTCTGAATATACTCCAAGTCTCTCCAGTGCTGTTGTACTGATTTGACAGCATATGCCCTTTCCATTGCTATTTCTGTGGAGAATTATATTCCTACCAATTATCCTTGTGTGCATATAGAGTCTCACCATGATTCCTGGCCAGGCAGGTATCTTGGGAATGTAACGCTGGGGAGAAATTTGATACTTAAAAATATACTGTACTTGAATTCTGCCGAGGCAGGGGAGAGATATCAGACAGGGCAAGGCCATCTCTACTCAGCCTGGTCCACCAAGGGCCCAGAGCAGGCAGGTGACTGCAGCTGATTCAAGATATCTACCAGAATCTTTGTAAATCACAGAAGCATAGAATCATGGAATGGTTTGGGTTGGAAAGGACCTTAAAGACCTCCTTATTCCAATGCTTCTGCCATGGGCAGGGACAATTCCCACTAGATCAGGTTGCTCAAAGCCTCACCCAGTCTGGCCTTGAACACCTCCAGGGACGGGGCACCTATGACTTCTTGGGCAACCTGTGCTAGTGCCTCACCACTCTCACAGGAAAAAAACAATCTTCGTAGTGTTTAACCAGAATCTCCACTCTTTTAGCTGAAAATCATTGCCCTTCACCCTACCCCTGCATTCCTTGATTAAAGAGTCCTTCCCCAGCTTTCTTGTAGCCCCTTTAAGCACTGGAAGGCTGCTCCAAGGTGTCTCCAGAGATCTCTCTTCTCCAGGCTGAACAAACCTGACCCTCTCTCAGCCTGTCCGCATATGGGAGGTGCTCCAGCCCTCTGAAGTGATTGATCAAATCCTATTCAAATCAGCAAAGTGACACAGACACTTGCTAATCTCACAAACTTTCCCTTTAACAATTTTGCAGCAGCTGCTGAGAAAATTAGAAATGGCTTTCATCCAATGAATAAAATGCATAGAGAGGAGGTTTATTGTTTTTAGAGCTGACAACCAGGGTTGAAACACCATGCAGGCTGGGTAATGACTGCATTTTCTGACTTCTTGATGAAAATCCTGGCTAATTTCACAGGTACTTATGCATCAGATATGTCTCATAGCTCAGTGTTCAGCTTTATATCTGCATCTACGCTTCTGTACTCCTATATTCTTACAGAACAACTCCTTAAATAGCCCCAATAGTGCTCTAGCTTCTCAGCTACTGAAGGAGAGGACTTTTTCTTATTAGTTGAAGTCAGTATCAGGCTTTTATTCTGATTTATTAAGAATCGGCTACAGGAAGATTATCATCAAGCTGCATTACAATTTAAAAAACACACAAGATATTCATATGGAGAGGATCCATCATTACCTGTGATTCACCACCACTGACTAATGTGTGACACAGCAAACTGTCATGTGCACTGCTAAAGTGAGAAAATGGCTATGCCATCACTCAGGACCATGCACTGCACATTTCTTCCTTATGGCTATCTAAAGTCCCTGTAGAACTCGTTTACTGTATTCCTGCTCCCCTCCTAGTGATAAGCTTTGACCAAAAGAAGCATACAACCGAATAAATGTCTTTTTAAAAAAGATCTTCTTGCAAGATATTTTCCCTTGGGATACATTAATATTTAACAATGAGACAGAGGGGGAAACTTGGTTTACATTCTTTCATTTTAAAACTAATTTTCTCCATGAGAATAAGCAAAAGGACATAATGGAAGAATTAATTTTTCAGACTTCAATGAGATGTGCATCAGTGTCTTATGTGTAGCATCCCTCTCCAGAAAGGGAAAAGAAAAGACAGGGAGAGAACTGTAAAGGCAGCACATGAAAGGAAATGTCAGTAAGAAAATGATGACCTGTATGAGTGCAGGATGCTGGAGGAAGTCTTGCAAGGTCATAGTTTGCTCTCTCTGGGACCAAGCTCTCACAGTAGCCATCAGATGTGAAGTAAAATATATAAAAAAAATATATAAAAAAAGATATTAATAAAAGAACAAAACCAAACAAAAACCCCAGAAAACAAATATGCACACACACACAAACAGAAGAGGGCACCCAGCAAGAAAGCATATGACTATGGTATGGCTACATTACTGTGCTGCCTGAAACACTTCTGCTCTACCGTTGACATGAGTGAGGAAATATTGAAAGCCACTGGCTTAATCCTACAGTGGGATTTGTGCAGATCTGAGGACTGCAGTATTGCTATGTGATAATAAGGCTTTTGGAGTTTGCTAGCATTGATGTTGCTGGGTGAGGATTACTACCTGGTATACAGATGCAGCCACCCAATTGTATTTATTACTGATCCCGGCTGAGTGCAGTCAACCAAATGAAGAGGCCAGGAGACCGGTGATTCTGACCTTCTGCTCTTCTCTTGCAAGGCCTCGACTGGAGAAACGTGTTCAGTTCTGAAGTCCTCAGCACAAGAAGGACATGAATCTGTCCAGAGGAGGCCTCAAAGATGATCATAGGGCTGGAGAACCTCTCATATACAGACAGGCTGAAAGAATTGGGCTTGTTCAACCTAAAGGCGAGAAGTCTCTGAGAAGACCTTACAGGTAACCTTCCAGTACTTAAAGGGGGCCTACTGGAAAGCTGAGAAGAGGCTCTTTATCAGGGACTGAAGGGATAGAATGAAGAGGAATGGATTTAAGATGAAAGAGGGGAGATTTTGATGACACATTGGGAAGAAATTTTTCCTATAAAGGTGGTGAGGCACTGGCACAGGTTGCCCAGAGAAGTCATGGAAACCCCATTCCTGGACATGTCCGAGACAAGATTTTGGATTAGGGTTTGAGCAACCGATCCAGTGGAATGTGTCCCTTCCCGTGGCAGGGGGTGGAGCAAGGAGATCTTTAATGCCACGTGCAACTCAAATCATTCTGTGATCCTATGGTTCTGTATAATGGAAATGTGCAACTAGCCCTTACATAGCATGGATAATGGAAATGAAGGGGAAGGAAGAGCCACCAAAAAAGATGACTGTATGCAGGCAGCTGGCTGGTATCAAACCAGAATACTGAATTTCCACCACTTGTGTAACTTGGTGTTACTTTATTGGCATTTTCCCAGATACACCTGTGGAGGACCTCAGTAAAGTGCAATCTAACCCTAAATTTCTGAGGGGTTCATGCCACATGACCTAGAAGATCCACTTTATATGACACTACATGTATAATAGGGAGCTCTAATTGTTAACTGTTAACTGTTTGCATCTAGTGCTAAACAGCTGGATATTGAATTTAGATATTGAATTTGGATATGTGTGGCCTAGAAAATAGTTTCATGTTTCTAACAATGAAATCATCTATTCACTGGAAAATGTTATGTAGGGAAAAGTCGTTAAGCAGTGCTCAGAATTTTTGTCTAAGCCACTCTTAAAAAATAAGTGTTGTCTCTATTGAGAGGTTGTAGCTCCTTATAAAAACTCATGGACGACCTCAGTGCTCCATGCTAAGCCCTAAAGTTCTTTCAAGTGTGTAATTAACTTTTCATAAGTAATGGACAAAATAATTGAGATGACATTCTTTCTCCAAAGGATTTTGATCTCAAATGCTGTAATTTACTGCAGAAAGGAATTACTGGCAGAAACATTAATTTCTGAAATAAGTGGTTGTAGGATCATCACACCATGGATGTTACAGGTGTTAGGGTTCCTTCAAAGAGATCTCTAGTATTTATTTCTTCAAGAGATGTGGCTGTGTGCTAATCCGTGTTGCTTTTTTTAGTGTAATGATGAAAGAGATCTGAAGTTGAATGCTGTCTCCATTCTTCTGCTCTCCAGAGACACAGTGTTCATCTTTGGGAAAGTACTCCTGCCTTAACAAGCCTGACCTCAGTATAACATGCATCATTCACTTATTACCTCTCATCCTGTTAAAAGAGAATCACAGAATGGTTTCGGTTAGAAAGGACTTTAAAAATTACCTAGTTCCAACCCCCCTGCCACTAGATCAGGTTGCTCAAAGCCTCATTCAACCTGGACTTGAACACCTCCAGGAATGGGGCATCCACAACTTCTCTGAGCAACCTGTGCTAGTGCCTCACCACCCTTGCGTGAAAAAGTTCTTCCTAATATCTACATCTCCCCTCTTTCAGCATAAAACCAAAAGCCTTCATCCTATCCCTGCATTCCCTGATAAAAAGCCCTTCCACAGCTTTCCTATAGGCCCTCTTTAGTACTGAAAGGGTGCTCTAAGCTCTCCCCGGAGCCTTCTCTTCTCCACGATGAACAAGTCAATCCCTCTCAGCATGTCGAATATTTTGAGGTAAGTTATGTTCATAGTTCCACATGATGGTGTTCCAAAAGCAGAGAGATGGCTTGGGAAGGCCCTGGGGTGCTAAATGACAAGCCAAGTACTTGGAGTCTAATTTGCTTTGTTTACAAGGAGGGAAAGCATGGAGAGAGACTGATTTGAATTTGAAAATTTGAGGGTCATTTGATGCTAACCTACCCTCCCTGATAGTAAAACAAAATATTCAATTTGAATTTCAACACCAGATGCCTCCCATTGACTCTCTGTGAATGAAAACCCCTCTTTGCTTCAGTCCTGATACAGGCATGAAAATGTTTTCCAGATGCAACTGATCAAGAAAGACAGGAAAGAACTTGGAACTAAAGATTCCTTTACTTTTTATTCTATGGAAAATTTAAACCTGCTTACTAGCCCGAACACAGTCTGTGATGACATTGCAAACCTGCTTAAGAGCATTAGACAGTATGCCAGCATTTATCCACTCAGCAATGACTCTTAATTCCCGTTACGTTCAAATCCCCATCTTTCGCTGCAGCTTGATTACAACAGTGATTAATTTTAAAGTCAACATATTTACCCAAAATACAACATCATTAAAAAGGCTAAACAGAAAACTGCATATTTACAAATATCTTAACTTGATGTGATTAAAACAAACAGCCTCCTCTGTCGCTGTCTGGATACACACAGATGATCCCAGCTTCTTTTTCACCTTTATGTTTTTATGCCAATAGATGGCACTAGCATTTTCTCAATTTTTCACTACAATGTTAGATTTCCATATGATACCTCCTGCCCTTGCTTGGATTTTCAAAGCATTGAATTGCTCATTTCCGAGGGGATGTTTTATCCTTAGAACATATATAATATCATTCCAGTTTTGCTTTCAGCTAGTAAATTTCTGCATACTTCATAAAACCTCAATGCTATGAGACAGGCTTTTTCCCATTGTGAAAACAAAATGAATTTGAAGTTTTCATTTTCATACTGATGGGAGAGTTCACCATGAAAACGCCTGTAGGGTCTCAGTATAGGGTGCCTTAAAAATTCTATCGTTTTTACTCTGTCATCAATATGAAAATAGAAAGAAGTTGTTCCTTTTCAATTATATTTTTATTTGAAGAACGATCAGTGAGTCGCATGAAAAGAAGAAATATTAAAAACTACGAACAAGATTCTTAGTTTATTTTACTGTACCCATACACTTGGGAAGTAGTAAGGATTCCCTTTTCATACCGTGTATGCCAGTTTAGCTTTTCTAATTCATAGATTCATAGAATCATAGAATGGTTCGGGCTGGAAGGGACCTTAAAGCCCATCCAGTTCCAACCCCTTGGCCGTAGTTAGGAGCACCTTCCACTGGATCAGGTTGCTCTAAGCCTCACCCAACCTGCCTTTAACATCTCCAGGGATGGGGCATCCACAACTTCTCTAGGCAACCTTTGCCCATGCCTCACCACCCTTACAGGAAAGAATTTTTTCCTAATATCCTAATATCTAATCCTTTTTCCTATCCCTGCACTCCTTGATAAAGAGACCCTCTTCAGCTTTCCTGTAGGCCTCTTTTCAGTACTGGAAGGCTTCTGTAAGGTCTCCCCAAAGCCTTCTCTTCTCTAGACTAAACAAACTCACCTCTCTCAGCCTGTCCTCAGAAGGGAGGTTTTCCAGTCCTCTGATCATCTTCATGGCCCTCCTCTGGACTCTCTCTAGCAGATCCATGTCCTTTCTTTGCTAATCAATCCCATTCTTTACAAAAATTTATTTAACATGGTGATAGGTGCTCTTGGTTTCCTGCCAGCAGCGTACAGTCCTCTTGAATTAGAATAACCAGGTTGGAAGAGACCCACCGGATCATCGAGTCCAACCATTCCTATCAAACACTAAACCATGCCCCTTAGCACCTCGTCCACCTGTGCCTTAAACACCTCCAGGGAAGGTGAATCAAACACCTCCCTGGGCAGCCTGTTCCAGTGCCCAATTAAAGTAAAATACAGCTGATCATTGCCATCCCAAACAATTTCTTGTTTCATTTGCCTGTTTTTAGGAAAGAATGCTGTTGTGAATGGCTCCTCTGATGCGAGACAGGATCAATGGATTTGTGGAGAGTGTCAACAGCAAGCAGGGTGTAGATTCAGTTCATTGCCTTGCCAGAGAATCGGCAGTGTCTAAAACCCCTGGAAAGCTTGCTGTCCAAGTTCTCCAGCTGCTAACAAAAGTGACAGTTCTCCAGCTTTTGAGGTTATGGTGAGGATAAAAAAAAATACAGAAAAGCCTTTTCCCTTTTTCAGATTGGCTACATAGTTAAAGAGGATTCAATGGGAAATTAGGTGAATCCATCAACCAGGAGAGACCATGGAGTCTAATTAAAAATCAAGGAAATATTCTTATATATATGTGTTGTTCATGTTCCCTCCACTCCCACCCAGTCTACATGGATCTAGGAAACAGCCATATGATAAATCAGGGACACATCAGAGGTGGGAAGTTCCCCTTGTGTTGTTCTGAGATAACATCAGGTTGTGAACTAATAAGTCATGACATGAACCCAAAGGAACAAGTGACTCCTGGACCCTGTGACATTTATTCTCATCAGATCTCTGTATTTACTGATAGATTTGCTTAAATATGGCAGGTAATTGTCAACTGGTCCAGGGCAGAAGCATTTTGGGTTTGCAGTTTTATGCCTTTAACAATTGTACTGTCTCTGTTTGCTAACACAGAACTAATTAACATGCCAGTTAAGGCACCTGGGCTTTGACATGGGAGCAAGCAGAAGGTGCAGAAATTGAACCACTACAATTAATTATGTTTGTCTCTCAGAGCAAGGCACTGGTGTCCTGGGATTATCTGTCTGTCTTCGTTCACTTCGTTCATCTCCCTCCCTGGTAATAACACAACACTTGTAGAAATTAATTTGTTGGAAATTGATTAAAGGTGGACATTGTTTGCCCATTAAAGTAATTATCTATGATGCCTGATAATGGGAAAGATCTGCACACAGAGATGTGGAAAGGCACATGTTAACCTTCTTCTTTTGAGCTGGAAGTTTTAGGAGTGTTGGGTCGAGAAAGTGAGCTCACTCAGAAAGACTGGAAAGGAAGAGAAATTAAATGAACATTACATGGAAGGAAACTATGTTCAGCAGCAGTATCCAGTGAGAGAGACAATTCCATAAAGGTAAAGAATTACATTGACTGATCCAACTCAGTAAAAAAAAACCAAAACACTCATACTGTGCTTCAGATATGGATCTCATGTCTATGCCTTGAATTCTCTGACATCCTGGCTGTATCAAAAATCTTGTGGCCAGCAGGAGTAAGGAAGTGATTATACCCCTGTACTTGATGCTGGTGAGGTAGCACCTTGAATACTCTGTTCAGTTTTGGGCCCCTTGCTACAAGAAAGACATTGAGGCACTGGAGCCTGTCCAGAGAAGGGCAGCAAAGCTTGTGAAGGGTCTAGAGAACAAATCTTGTGAGATGAGTCTGAGGGAACTTGGATTCTTTAGCCTGGAGGAGGCAGAACAGAGACCTATCTCTCTACAACTACCTGAAAGAAGGGTGCTGGTTTCTTCTCCCAAGGAGCAAGTGATAGGATGAGAGGAAGTGGCCTCAAGTTGTGTTGATGGACGTTTAGAATAGATATTAGACAAAAAATTCTGTACTGAAAGAGTGCTGAAGCATTGGAACACACGGTTGAGGGAAGCCATATAGTCACCATGCCTGAAGGTGTTCACAAAATGCGTAGACCTGGCACTTTGGGACGTGGTTTAGTAACACGATGGTGTTGGGCTGACGGTTGGACTTGAGGATCTTGGAAATCTTTTCCAACCCTAATGATTCTTTGACTCTATGATTCTTGTAATTTTTAGGAGTTTTGACTTTGGCCTTTATTCTTCCTCCAGGCTATGCAGTTAAATCAGCGATGTCAAGGGAACAGGTAAAACAAATCTACTTGAGATTCATCCTGAGCAGGAATAGATTTTTCTTATGATCTTATAGCACTAGAAGATCAGTATGAGAGGACTCACTCTGGCCAAATGATTTTCCTTTTGAGTGTCCCACCTTTGGTATGCCCACAACAGGGGAAGGAGACCTCTGTCATCCTCCATCTAGTTTAAACAGAAGTAGGAGATAAGAACCAGTGTCAGGGTTACATCTGAAACCAGCAATTACCTCTTGCAATTTAAAATCACACCCATGAGCTGTTGCAGATGGTTTTAGCCTCGTGGCCAAGTATTATCAGAGGCTGCTAGTGATTACAACTCCAGCCTTGTACAAAACAGGCTAGTAAGAAAGCTGATTGTAGAAAACCACAGAGGGCAAAAAACACGCAAAAGCTAGAGGCTGATATTATAGATGTGGAGTAAGCAGACCCTATTCAGAATAGATGAGATCCCTGTTGCCTAATAAAACTTGAGCAATTGTTCCATTAGTAGTGGAGTCTGAGATCTTAAATGAAAAAAAAAGCAGAGAAAAAAGCCGAAAGAAGAATTTGGGAGTGCTACAGCTCTGTGAGGAATCTTTAAAAAAAAAATTGTTTCACCTCCCTCTAACATCGTTATAAGTGTATATTCTTTTAATATTCTTTTCATCATCCAGACAAACTAATCTGAAGTATTTTCAGAGTACTATCCGTTTGCATGATAATTTCCCCCAAGTTCTTATAAGGATTGTAGTAATCCCTTCATGTTAACTTTTATTATTTGATTTCCAGCTTCCTCATCTCTGAAGCAACAGCATGAGGGAATATGTGTATTAACAAATAGCAGCTCCCAGCAACTGCTACTGAAAATAATCATTTAAAAAAAACGGATAATTTCACCTACCTCATCCAGACAAGAGTATTCACATAGGTATGTCCCTATAAGCCTGCGCTGGAGTCATGAGAACAATGGAACTGGTTCAGACCAAGAACGGTGACTTGTCTCCAACATCAGTCAAATCTGGACGTCTGGAAAACAGTAGGAACAGAGCAGACAGAGATGAACATAATCAATTTTCTTCCACCATCCAACCGTTTCCATTCCAGAGCCTATTGTGGCTTGTCTATTTATTAATCTGCAACAGGAATCTTTTCTGACTGCTTGTGTAGCCTCAAAGCATGGCCTTTACCCATACTTCCATCTTGCATGCCAGACACCCCTTGAAGAAGTTTTTAAGATCTACAGCTGTACTTCTTTGGGGAGGGATAGAGTTAATTTTCTTCATTAGTAGCTTGCATTGTGTTAAATTTTTTATTCGTGGTGAAACAGTGTTTATATCTCACTGATGTTTTAATAACTGCTGTGCAGGGCTTATACAGCATCAAGGCCTTTTTTTGCTTCTCACACTGGCCTGTCAGCAAGTAGGCTGGGGGTAACACGAGAAGATCGGACGGGACACAGCTGGGTCAGTTGACCCCAAATGTCCAGTGGGATTATCCATGCCAGATGTCATGCTCAGCAACAAAATCTGGGACAAGGAGGAAGGGGGGATATTCAAAGTGATGGCATTTGTCTTCCCAAGTAACTGTGTTGAGTGATGGAGACCCGCTTTCCTGGAAATGGCTAAACACCTGCTTGCTGATGGGAAGCAGTGAATAAACTTCTTTGGCGTTACTTGTGTGTGCATGCTTTTGCTTTAGCTATTAAACTGTCTTTATTTCAAGTCAAGAGTTTTCACACTTTTACGCTTCCTATTCTCTTCTCCGTGCCACTGAGAGGGTTTGAGCGAGTGGCTATGCGGGGCTGAGTTGCTGGCTGGGGTTAAACCGCATCAACAGCTTCCTTTAAGCATCATTTCCTTTTCTTTATTTTGAATCTGGCTTCCATTCATTGTCTTTATTAACCTAGTTGTAGCAGAAGAGGTGGTAATCAGTTAACCTTCATCAACTTCTCTGAACATTCATGATCTTACAGCTGCAAAAAGAGGGACACACATCTCTCATGGAAAAGACTAGAAAGACAAGATATCTGCAGCTGAAGAGTATAAAGGTTGTCACACATAGTACTCAGAATGGTTTAAGCAAGCTATACCATACCTACATCATGCAATATCCCACCTGAATGAGGAGGACATCTGGAGTTTCTACAATATCCAAGACGGTACTTTGCGGTGTAAATTTGTTCTTTTACTCAGAGGGTGGTGGAGCATTGGAACAGCTCCCCAGGGAAGCAGTCATGGTGCCAAGCCTGATGATATTCAAGAAACATTTGGATGATGCACTCAAACACGTGGGTCTCTTCAGACTCAGGACATTCTATGATTCCATGATTCTACGATTCTATGAATATATGCTTCCATGATTCTTATTGCCTGCTTCCCATAGCCTTCACAAAAACTCAAATGACCTTCCAACTATTTATCCCTCCTGTGCAAATGAGGATAATCCTAAATATATGTCAAACCTGAGCTAAGATAAACAAAATGTACCCATTGAACATTATTACAGCATTTGCCTCTGTCACACATGAAATAAAGAACATGGGCCCTGTGCACTACCTGGCTGGACACCAGACTCCCTGTAATATGAATGTTTCCACACTCTGGTAGCTGTACCTATGAAGTTCACTTTCTAATATTGGTTAAAATATTATATGAAGACTTTGCCTTTCAGATTACTTTTTGCTATATATTATAAATTTGCCAGCTCGGCAGAAGAGCAGAACAAGGACTTTGTTCTTTTATTCTAACTGCAAGACAATGTCAATAGATAACTGTGTGTTAAAACTTCAAGATCATATTATTTAGACTTAATCCAATTAAACTTTTTTGTGCTTTTGTTGGCAGTTTTCTATTAAGGTCATTCAGCTGAACCCATACTTAAGAAGAAATAGCTAGATGGAGTCTTGCTACTTAATATATAGGAGTGCTTCAATTGCCAAAGTCCAAGGTCAGTCAAAGGAAATGACTGCTCAGGTAGATAGGAGGACATGCCAGAAAACCACCAATCTCAGCCAAGTTATTTCTGCCAATCCCAAACAAAGGCTCTTCTGTTAGATGATTATTTTATCTATATTATTTCTTTAGTGGTATTCTGGCTACTTGCAGAGAAGGATGAAAATCCACTGATTTCAAGGAATACCAGCAATGTAGCAAGGTGCCAAGAGCACTGAGAATTTTCCCAGAGACAAAATTCATCTTTTATGAACAGGAAATACATTTTTGAATCAGCGTCAAAACCCTCATAATGCACCATGGGAGGAAGGGACCTTTGAAGGTCACCTAGTCCAACCCCCCTGCAAGGAGTAGGTAGATCTCCAAACAGATCAGGTTGCTCAGAGTAACGTTCAAACTGACCTTGAATGTTTCCAGGGATGGGGCATCTAACCGCCTCTCTAGGCAACCTGTTCCAATGTTTCACCACCCTCATCGTAAAAAAAAAAAAAAATCTTCCTTTTTTTCTAGTCTTAATCTCCCCTATTTTAGTTTAAAACCATTATCTCTTGTCCTATCACACTAGACCTTGTTAAAACATTTGTCCCCATCTTTCTTGAAGCCCCCTTTAGGAGCTGAAAAGCTTGTACAACATCCAGTATATGCCCCCTCAGAGCCTACCTTCTCATCCCATCTGAGAAGGCTAATGAGCTTTGAGCTTTGTATTTCTGACATGATGTACCACCTGGAAGACACCACCTGGTCAAGAGAAACAAGCAAGATGAAGGCAACAAATGTGCCTGAGGCCTAAACAGATTTTGAAACAAACTGTAGTCACCTAGGACTCCAGCCTCAGTTTTCTGAACACAAAAAAATAAACAAGCAGAAGTGGTTTGTACAGCTCCATCCAAGAATGAATCTTTCTAACAGAGAATGCCGGCATCATCTAATAGCTGTGTGGGCAGCCATCTCCACCTGAACTTGCACAGGCATTGTGGAAGATGGTACTGTCATGGATGAGCCTCCCAGACCTATTATTGGCACGATTTCTACCACATTAAAAAGCAAAAGAAATGCCATGCTATTTGTGTGGCCAGTGAAGATCATGGCACACAGGTGAACATTTAAATTTAGGTGATGACATAGAGGAGCATCTGTGCAATAATACAGACAGCGAGTCCACGCGCTGGGGCTTAAAAAATCACTGAGGCAAGGAATACATCTACTACAGCAGGGAGAATGTTTCAATACACCATCAGCAAAAACAGGAATCCTTGGCTGTAAGCCCAGGTATATTAACACTATTGCCAAGTGCTGACCTGTCTGTAACAAAGACCTCGGAGTCTGCCAAAAAGTGTAGTTAATTGGATGGAAAGGTCTCCATTGATTTCAGTGGGATCTGCATCAGGACTCTCAATGTGAAGGAGGGGCCACCTCTGCACTGACCGATCAGAGCCAAACATATGGATAATCTTTGCTTTCATTTGCTTCAGGTCTGAAACTTGAGCAAGCAATAAATATCTCCATAAATATCTTCAAATATTAGTGAAAGTCTTCACTTCAGTGAATTTACAATGTTTGTGCCGATAGACCTTTGTGGTGGCTTCGTTGATGTCTCTGCAGAACTATTTCCTGTTTACTCGTGCATTTTTCTATTCCTAAAAAGATTATCTATAATGTTATCTGAAGGGTCGTGTCTACAGGTGTGCCAGAGACCACATTTTGCAGACTTCAATGCTGAGACACTAAGATGTTTTAGCCATCTCCAGGTTCTACACCCTTATTCACAATATGCAACTGCTTTTTCCTGATTTTTATTGAAAAGAAGTCAATCTATGATGATTGCTCCCTCAGTAAGTTTACAGATGACCCCAAACTGGGCAAGAGTATTGATCTGCTTGAAGGCAAGAAGGCTCTGTAGAGGTATCTGGACACATCAGTAGGCTAAAGTCAATTACATGAGATTTAACAGAGCCAAGTGCCAGTCCCTGCACTCGGGTCACAACAACCACATGCAACACTACACACGTAGAGAAGAGTGTCTGGAATGATGCCCATCAGAAAAAGAGCTGGCATTGCTGGTTGACAGCAGCTGATCATGAGCCTGCAGTGTGCCCTGGTGACCAAAGAGGCCAAGAGCATCCAGGCTTGTATCAGAAACAGTGTCACCAGCAGGAGCAGGGAAGGGAGCATCCCCCCCATACTTGGTGCTGGTGAGGCCGCACCTTAAATACTGTGTTCAGTTTTGGGCCTCTCGGTACAAAAAGGACATTGAGTGGCTGGAGTGTGTCCAGAGAAGGGCGACAGAGCTGGGAAAGGTTCTGAAGCATAAGACTTAAGAGGACTGGCTGAGGGAACTGGGATTGTTTCGTCTGGAGAAGTGGAGTCTAAGGGAAGATCTACAACTCTCTACAGCTTCCCGAAAGGAAGTTATAGGGAGGTGGGTGCTGGTCTTTCTTCACATGTAACAAGTGATATGATAGGAGGAAATGGTCTTAAGTCGCATTTGCGGAGTTTAAGATTGGATATCAGGAAAAATTTCTTTACTGAAAGAGTGATGAAGCACTGGAAGAGGCTGCCCTGGAAGTGATTGATTCATCATCCTTCGAGGAGTCAAAAAATGTATAGAGATGGCGCTTTATAGGCTTGTTGGTGACTTGGTGATCTTAGAGGTTTTTTCATATTGTTATGATTCTATGTGATTCTACAAAAGAAAAGCAGAAACTATTACCTAACCAGTAGCCAGTTGTGGACACGTAAAGCTCATGAATGAGCACACAGTCTGGGCTGGGTTTGCTGGCAATGGATGCGTTGTAGGTAACACTGAGATCTCAGTATATTAAAGTACTTTCAGTGCATACATGCACCATCGCAATGCTGCCCCTTCTAGTTTCATCTGAGTCTTGATTAATCTCAAGAAGTAAAAAAATGATCAGAAAGTATATTAAAATTGATGAAGAGATGCTGTTGATACCAGAAAGAGACATTTCAGTATGGGTAAGAAGAGACAGATTAAAGAGTCATAGAACAGTTTGGGTTGAAAGGGACCTCAAAGATCATCCAGTTCAAGCCCCTTGCCATGGGTAAGGACACCTTCCACGGAATGCCCATTGCCTCTAGGATGCAATCTAGAGGCAGATAGTGAATAATAGAATCATAGAAACATAGAATGCTTTGGGTTGCAAGGGACCTTTACAAGTCATTAAATCCAACCCCCCTGCAGGGACATTGTTAACTAGTTCAGGTTGCTCAGAGCCTCATCCAACCTGACTTTGAATGTTTCCAGGGCCTCCACTACCCACCTCCTTGGGCAACATGTTCCACTGTTTCACCGCCTTCATTGTAAAACAATTTGTTCCTTTTATCCAGTTTAGCTCTACCCTCCCTTAGTTTAAAAATATTACTCCTTATTCTGTCACAACATGGCTTCCAAAAAAGTCATTCCCTAGCTTTCCTGTGGGCCCCCTTTAAGTACTGGAATGTTGCTGTAAGGTCTCAGGGGACTCTTCTATGGGTTGAACAAACCCATTTCTCTCAACCTGGCCTAATATGGGAGGTGCTTCAGCTCTGAGATCATTCTTGTGACCCTCCTGTGGACACATGCTAACAGCTTCATGTTGTTCTGGTACTAAGGGGTCCAGAGCTAGATGTAGTATTCCAGGTGAGTACTTTTCCATGGCTGGACCTCCTCAGCAAAGGAGCTTTTTGCCAAATCTGAGGCTCCTAGGGAAAAAAAAAAACCAAAAAAACCCACAAAAAAACCCCAAAAAACAAACAAGCAAACCCAAAGGTGGGATCTAACGCTTAGATCACCACACAGGAACATAGGTTTTCCCTCTAGGTCTCTAAGCATGACCTTCAGCAAGTCACATCATCTTTCTTTTGCAGCAAAAACGAAGGCAGAACACTACATTGAAAAGTGATTGTTTTATGGGTTTCTCTACAAAAATACATGCTATATCCTTCTCTAAGGTTATTATTCTAATTCAGGGACATGAAGACCAGAGTTCTGATTCAATATGGCAAAGCTTACCTTAGTTTGAGAGTGAATATATTTTCTGGGTTTTTTTTTTCCTCATGGAGAGGAGCTGGGTGCACTCACTAACATTCTGTATGATGGAATTTGACAGCAATTCTATCAATGGAATTCCAGTGGTCATGGTGTGGCCAATGAGTATGAAAGTGATGGAAGATCCACCACGTGAATAAGGACTTTGTCAATACATTGACCTACAAAAATACCAGCTCCCTGCATAAAGATAATTCCTGCTCTTTGAAATTCAGAAATGAAAAGATTGCCTTTCCAAGTACAAGTCACACAAGGCAGGGCCAGAAAGGGAAATTCAGGTGTTTCTTCTTTTGAGAATGTTTGCAAGCAGTGCATTTTTTACCTTTCTGTTGCTAGATTTGAGCAGCAAGGACTGAAACAAGAAAGTAGGCTGATTTTGGAGATGGATTAGCATAGTGAATCAATTATTGAGGAATCTGTTATAATGGTAGAGAGTGTTTTTTCCATCCTTAGATTTCAAACCTGCTCAGTGTATGTAAGAGAAAACAGCATTTTAAAAAGCTCACAATAGGGTTTTAAACTGTAGTGCCCTGGACCTATCACTTGATCTTGCAGTTCACATCCCTGTGGCATATCTCCATCATATCCTTGAATAACTTCTACTAATAAGAGAATATTCCTGTTATACTCTTTGATTAATTTTTTATCCCTGAAATGAGCATTGAGGAGCCATGTTTCTCCTTGTTCTGAACTGGTTTTAACCACATTTCAAAGTCAGATCAGGTACAGATATCCTATGATCTTTCCCTGTTTCCAGAGTAACTTCATCTTATATTTCAATCTATGTTTAACAGCATATCACAGATGAACTTGGAAATGTAAAAATAATGTCCTTATACTATAATAATTGTTCTTTTAACATTGATGGGTAGGAGCAATCAAGATGCTAAACTGGCAAACAGATCCAATACAGATCTCAGTCACAAAACACAGACATTAAAAGCAACTCATTTCTCATAACATTCAGTCTTTACACCACACATATGTTAAAGGCTGATGATGCCTAAAATTTACAGAAGATTCAGGATCTGATATCTTCAGCAACATAGTAATGGACCATCCAACTGCCCTAAGTTTATAATAGTCTAGTGATAAGGGCAAAAGTGTGTTAAATAATCAATTTAGAGAGAAATAATCAAATTTTAAACATCTACAAAATGTCATTGATGTACTCTGTGGTAGAGACATGAACTCCTACTTTACATATTCCACACCCAGGAGGACCATATAGCTGCATGTCTTACTTTTTCTGGGAAGTCATTTTATTATCCCTATTTTATGATGAGTTTTATTGTCTTGCATATGTTCCTTGATATTTACCTGGTCTACTTCAGTATAAATCAATGCCATTCATGACAATTTTCTTGGGAAAATCTTTCATTCTTCATTAAATTTTTTTTCTCCTCCTTTACTTTCCTTTAAAGAAGGAGATTGCATGATAGTCCTAAGCTTAGTAGTATTTGTTGTCCGAAGAAGCACATAACTTGACCAAAAGCATCCTGCACCAGATGCTGGCAAGTGTATTTCTCAGAGTCTGTCCTGTACATGACTGGCACTCATCACACAATGGTATCTGACAGACTAAGAGACTTGGGCTTGTTTAGCCTAGGGAAGAGAAGGTTCTGGGGAGAGCTTTCCAGTACTGAAAGGGGCCCACAGGAAAGATGGGGAAGGGGTCTTTGTCAGGGAATGCAGGGACAGCATGAAGGGGAATGGTTTTAAGGTGAAAGAAGGGAGAGTTAGATTAGATACTAGGAAGAAATCTTTTCCTGTGTGGGTGGTGAGGCCTTGGCACAGGTTGCCCAGAGAAGTCATGGATGCCCCATCCCTGGAGATACTGAAGGCCAGGGTGGATGAGGCTTAGAGTAACCTGATCCAGTGGGAGGTGTCCCTACCCATGGCAGGGAGGTTGGAACTGAATTATCTTTTAGGATCCTTCCAACTCAAACCTTTCTATGATTCTATAAGTGAGATCAAGACACCAGGAGACCTGCCAGATCTTTAACATTTTGCATTCATTGGCTTCTCCTACGTATTTTTAGTCTCATCTCATCTCTAACCGATGAAAGAAAAATAGTCTGTCATGTCATTCAGGGAAGGCTGTTGACCCTTTGTCAGACCGTGCAGCTTTGCACATGCTGTACACACCAGGAACATTTGAATGGCAGCTGGCTGAGGAAAGCATATTACTATTCACCATGAGGGATGTACGTCTAATTCAGAAACGGAATCCTAAGACAATATAGACAGGCTGAGGCTTCATAGCCATGTCTTACGTGTTTGCAAATCTTTGATAGGGAAAATAAAAATCTGAGTGGCTTAGTTTAAAATTTACTAAAGAAAAGTATGATGAGCTCTTGCTGCTTGGTTGGCAGAGCAGGCTCAGTTGTAGAACAGCCAAAATCAGTGAGGTGAGACTCCCTTTGAATACACTTGCAAGTCAAGTCATGCATATGAGTTGTCACACTGTTGCCATGTTTACAGCCAATATTGTAAATCCCACTTCTTATAATTGCTTTGCAATATAGCAAGTCAATTGTTTCCTTTCTCAGTTGAAATATTTCCAGCATCTCTCACTTCTCTCTGTTTCTTCAAGCAACCATGTGAATTCAAAGGATTTGGCTGCAGCTTGGAGACCATTTTGTAAGGCCAGAAACTATAAAGTAAATGTTTCAGACTTGGTAGATACACTCCAAACCTTACTATACTTTTTTGAGTCTTCAAGAATAGGAAGACCAGAATGGTTTGGCTGGGAAGAAGAGAAATGAAAGAAAGAGAGGTGCAGAAATATAAATAGGATATGATTAATTATTAAATCCTTTAGGCTGGAAAAATTTTAGAATCATAGAATCTAGAATGGTTGGGAGGGACATTAAAGGTCATCCAGATCCAACCTCCCTGCTATGGGCAGGGACACTCTCCACTGGATCAGATTGCTCACAGCCTTATTCAGCTTGGCCTTAAATACCTCCAGGGACAGAGCATCCATGAGTTCCCTGAGAAACCTGCTCCAGTGCCTCACCACCCTCAGAGTAAAGAATTTCCTCCTAATCTAACCCTTCTGCTCCTTCTAATCTAAATCTTCCCTCTTCCACCTTAAAAACATTACCTTTCTTCCTATCCTTGCACTCCCTGATAAAAACCCCCTCCCCAACTTTCCAGTAGGCCTGCTTTAAGTACTGGGAGACTGCTCTATGTTCTTCACAAAGCCTTCTCTTCTCTAGGCTGAACAAGCCAAACATTCTCAGCCTGTCCATGTATAGGAGGTGCTCCAGCCCTTTGATCATCTCTGTGGCCTCCTCTGGACTCACTTTAACAGATCCACCTCCTTCCTGTGCTGAGGACTCCAAAACTGAATGATGTACTCCAAATGAGGTAATTAATCCCTGATAAAGAGCCCTCCCCAGCTTTCTTGTAATTCCCTAAGTAAAAGAAAAAGAGGTGCAGAAATCAAGGTAGGACATAGTTAGTTATAGAACCATTTGGGTTAGAAAAGACCCTTAAGATCATCAAATCCAATTATTGCACCCAGTAAACAGTCGTAGACCATAGAAAGCCATTCATCATGAAAATGCAAATGTCTTGCTCTGTTTGATCTGAAAGGAAAGCAAAAAAAAAATACACCTAAGGAATTGCCAAAGTTGACAGGAGGAGTATTTAGGCGGACAATCACATCACTCACGACCAGTTTAAAACAGAGACTGTGATTTTTATATTAACTCAACTGTTATGTGAGGAAGAGAGTTACTCTGATGGGGAGAGGGTAAGGAGATGTTAGTTGAAGGGAAGGGGAAGTAGTCTTATTGCTTAAAGTTTGTCCTGCTGCTATAAAAAAGAAGGGATATAGCAACTCTCTTTCTTGGTATGTGATGTTGAGCCTACCTGAGGGACACCCCAAACTCATGACAGTCAAAGACATAATTTCTCAGAGAAGATATGCCAAAACTTATTCATCATGTGCATATCTGCTTTCAAACATGAATATATCTCCTGTAGGAAGGAAGGGAATTTGGAGATATCTGTCTGAAGGCCCACTTTCTTACACAGATAGGAAAATATCTCAAGAGGCCATTCAAGGATAGTAAGGTAAGCAAAAGAATTATTACCCAAATTTTAATTGGGAATTGATCTTTGAATTTCATTGCTGTCACACCTTCTCAAAGTAAGTAAATCATTCAGGATAAGTTCATCACTTCACAGAGAGGCAGCCACAAAACCTGGCCAACATGCAAGTACATTTAGGGAGTTTGCTGAGACCTCGATCCAGAGATGCTTGCCACCACTAGGGAATATAACTAGCATTGATTTGGTGGTGCTGGTTGACAGCTGGCTGAACACAAGCCGGTAGTGTGACCAAGTGGCCAAGGTGGCCAATGGCATCCTGAGCAGTATCAGAAACAGTGTGGCTGGCAGGACCAAGGAAGTCATCCTTCCATTATACTTGGCATTGGTGAGGTCACATCGCAAATCCTGTGTTGAGTTTTGGGCCCCTCACTAAAAGAAGGACATTAGGGGAATGGAGTGTGTCTGGAGAAGGGGAACGGAGGTGGTGGAAGTTCTGGAGCACAAGTGTTATGAGGAGCAGCTGAGGGAACTGGGGTTATTCAGCCTAGAGAAAAGAAGACTGAGATGAAACTTCATCACTCTGTACAACTACCTGAAAGGAGATTATAGCAAGGAGGGTGTTGGTCTGTTCTCCCAAGTTACAAGTCATAGGATGAGAAGATATGGCCTCAAGTTGTGCAAAGAAAGGTCCAGATTAGATGTCAGGCAAAATTTCTTCACAAAAAGGCTGGAACAAGCTGCCCAGAGGTGTGGCTGAGTCACCATTCTTGGAAGTATTTAAAAGGTAGGTAATTCAGCTGCTCAGAGATGTAGTTTAGTAGTGG
Organism: Phaenicophaeus curvirostris; assembly: GCF_032191515.1. Taxonomy (NCBI): domain Eukaryota; kingdom Metazoa; phylum Chordata; class Aves; order Cuculiformes; family Cuculidae; genus Phaenicophaeus; species Phaenicophaeus curvirostris. The sequence goes on along the minus strand of NC_091394.1, from coordinate 97,201,690 downwards.
ACAGGTATGTTTAGACTCGATGATCTCAAGAGTCTTTTCCAGCCAAACAATTCTATGATTCTATTACTATCACTTTCACATATTCAGATCAAATTGTAAGAGCTACAAATCTCCACTATTCACACACAAGTCCTATCAGCCTTCACAAATTTGATTGCAATTTTATGGCCAGCTGACACACCCATGAGGATTTTTTGTACCTTCATCTTAACTGAGTCAGAATGACAACTGTCACTCAATTATTCAATCACAGCAGGACCATTTACCTATTCCTACTCTGAAATATTAAAAGAAAACAATGATGAAGAGTGATGATGAATGACAGGAGAAGAAATAAAAGACCTCAGTCACTGGAAAGAAAGCAAATAACTGCAACCATAATATAACTCAAGTGTTTTTTATTTGTTTCATTTCAGTTTGGTTTGGGTTAGATGTCATTTTGCAAAGAGACAGACCATTGCTATTGAGATTGCATATTGCTAGAATGGACCAATCCTGATCATAAAATAGTGTCTTCATCTCAAAGAAACCAACAATCACAATATAAATCAAGGAGAGTTTGGCATCTGGTTTCCTTATGGGTTCCTTAAATCTCTTCCTCGTGTGAGATTAGTTCAGCTGCTTTGCTACTATGATATTTTTTGACTGCAGGGCATCAAGACATGACGCCTCATGGCAGAGGGAACCACCAGTCTTAGTGTCATCTGAAGCTCTCAGATACTCCCAGAAGTATCTGATTTTAGTCTTAAGAGTTACTAACATCTCATCCAAATGAGAAAAGAGAGCTGTGGATCATAGAATCATAGAATCATTAGGATTAGAAGGGTCCTTAAAGATCATCCAGTTCTAACCCCCCCTGCCATGGGCAGGGACATCTCACTCGATCAGCCTGCCCAAGGACCCATCCAACATGGTTTTGAACACCCCTAGGGATGGAGCATCCACAACTTTCCTGGGCAACCTGTTTCAGTGTCTCACCACTGTCACGGTGAAGAAATTCTGCCCCTCTCCAGTTTATTCATGTTCCCCCTTGCCCTGTCACCACAAGCCTTTATGAATAGTCCCTCTCCCTTTCTTGTAGGCTCCTTTCAGGTACTGGAAGGTTGCTAAATGTTCTCTTCATAAGGAAGATAGATTCTTTCCACACTCTATGGATGGATTGAGTTAGGTTGCCATCCCAAGCTGGGTTCTTCTAGGCAGTTTCACAGTCAGTCCTTGGTTTCAGTAGAATTCACATGGTAAATCCAGAGCTACATTTTATTTCTTCTTTGTCAGAAAGATGCATTAGGTATTACAACAGGTCTACTCTTTCATTTCCTTCAGAGAAACCCTGCAGGACTATTTTGGGCAGCGTAAGTGGAGCAAACAGCTCCATAAACTCATTCATGATTGACTTGGCACTGAATGAGCCTGTCAGGAGACATAGTTTACGGTAATCAATAGTTTCTGATAGACTGCTGAGCTTTTCTCAAAATGATTTGAACTCCTCTAGTATTGCCCATTTAGTGGCCTGGATGAGATAAGCATCATCTTTTGATGCTTTTGTGCATTCTCTGAGTAAAACCACACACCAAATGAGCATACTGAACTCTGGGGTTTTTCCTAGCCATGTCTCCAATAAGGCATCACCACTTGCAGATTGCCTTAACACAAGCATTTGTGCTGTGATTTTGCTGTTCTAGTATCAGCTATTTCATTCTGTGGGGTGAGAGGAGACAAGACCAAAACTGCTCAATCTCTGTATACATTTTACTGGTCTTTTCTTTCCTAAAATGTAGGCTTTTGCACTGGTTTATTCACATACTCTACACTCAATTTCATTAGCCTCATGGGACATCTCAGTATGCACATCTCAGCTCAGAGAGGCCAGCATTCATTGACTTATTCAGTTGATCTTTTTCCTTGTGTTCTGGCTCAGTCTTCAATACACATCTTGTTTTTTTCAGGTAGTCTGTATTCTATGAGTGGGCCAAGGAAGATGCATGTAGAATTGCTCCAATTCACCCTTTAATTTTTATTCCTCTCGATGTGTTTGCAAATAGTTCATCATGGGACCTTGGGCAGGGTTCTCAGAGAAGTTGCAGATGTTCCATCCTTGGTGGTGTTCAAGGCTAGGTTGGATGGGGCCTTGGGCAACCTCATCCAGTGGGAGGTGTCCCTGCCCATAGCAGGGAGGTTGGAACTAGATGATCCTTAGGGTCCCTTCCAACCCAAACTATTCTATGATTCTACAATCTTCAAAAAAGATGAATTTAAATATGTCAGTCTCTTCTCCCAAGTAACAAGCAGTAGGACAAAAGGAAATGGCCTCAAGTTGTGCCAGGGAAGGTTTAGACTGGGAATTAGGGAAAAAAAAAATCACTGCAAGCGTTGTCAAGCATTGGAACGGGCTGCCCAGGGAAGTGATGGAGTCACCATCTCTGGAGGTATTTAAAAGATTGGTAGATGTGATGCTTAGGGACTTGGTTTAGTGGTGGACTTGGCACTGTTAGGTGTGGAGGGGGCCATTCGAGAAAGGGGAAGATTTTTTTACCTGCTGTTCTGATTTCAGCATACGGAAGATAAGGGCAGAAATACACACCAACCAAAACTTACAACTTCCAAACAACATCCTGCATCACTTCTACAATGATTTTCTCAGGCTATGACTGAATTTACATCCAAAATTGTGATGTTTATATCAATGCATGAGAACACAAATAAATCATTCTAGTTTTCTAGCATCTTGGAGGTTGTAACAATATCTTTACGAAGCGCCAAAGAATGTGTATGGATACATACATGTTACATATACAGCCTTTCAATACTGTTGCATACGCTGATGAAGTTTTCTGTAGACCTGTTCCTTTGCCTTATTGATATGAATTACAGTTGTATTTGCGTTACTGACCTACACAGACAGAGATATGCACAGAAATACCCACAGCCAGAGCATCTACCTGTTTTTCCAGGACCTCATTACCAAACATTGTGTTGTGTAGGGAACTGGCAGCAGTCAGGAAACATTGCCCAGTACCTGATTTCCCAGATATTAAGCTCAGCATCCCACAGAGTTTAAGATTAGATGGAGCAACAAACTCATCTTATTGGACCTCAGCCAAAAGCCATGAGAAATGGAGTTCTGGAAATCAGTAGGCATCAAATTTGTATCCAAGGACCTCTCAGTATTGAACAAGGAATCACTTGGAGAGTGTTTGTATTGTACCCAGCTCTACAAGTTTTTGAGTCATGAAAGTAAATCATACGCAGTGCTGTGCAGTTTCTCAGCCTCTGTCAGTTGACTTCCTATTATAATTCACTGCATGTTCATAATAAACAAAATGTTCTTGTTGTGAATTAACAACATTGGGTCAATCCATGTCAAGGCAAACATCAGGAGTGTGAAAAATCCAAAGCATCTGGCATGTTTCAGCAGCTCACTGGGTTGCTCAGGTTCTGTCTCTCCTCTTCTCTGTTTTTCTTTTTTTTTTATTTTATTTTATTTAAATTCTTTTTCATTAGAAGAATATAAATAACTTGGAAGAAGAGAACATAATATGCCACTGTTCAGTCAGTTAAAGAGGTTATGTGCTGAGAGAGCTGAAACAAGTGGAATAGATTTGCTCAAAACCAGAAATTTGGTATCACTGGGGTTTAATCAGTCAAACAGCAAGTTTCAAATAGCTTTGGGTCTCACCTTGGAAAAATGAGTAACTTGTGGCTCTCGTATACTCTTCAAATTTTTTGTGGTAATAGGGATTGTCAGAGATCTTTATCCTCCCAAAGAAATGCTTACCATTTTAATAGACTTTGAGAGCCAACAAAGCCACTGGAATCACCTTTATATGTGGACCCATCTTTCCTCCACCCACTGGGGAAACCTCTTTACAACTACCTGAAAGGAGGTTGTAGCAAGGTCGGTGTTGATCTCATCTCCCAAGTAACAAGTGACAGGACAAGAGGAAACAGAGTCAGTTGTGCCAGAGGAGGTTTAAATTAGTTGTAAGAAATATTTCTTTACTGAAGAGTGGTGAAGTACTAGAACAAGCTGCCCAGAGAAGTGGTGGGGTCTTCTTCCTTGGAAGTGTTCAAAAAACACTTAGATGTGGCACTTTGAGACATGTTTTAGTAGACACAGTGGTGTTAGAGTGACAATTGGACTTGATGACCTTAGAGATCTTTTCTAACCTTAGTGATTCTTTGATTCCATGATTCTATGGCCAGTGCTACTCAGCTAGTAATATATTGGTGAAAAACTTCCATCAGTTTTCCTTATGTGTCAAAAAATCTGTATTTCTTCTATGTTTATTCTATTTACAGACTGTCTAGTCCTCACAAGTTTTATAGAAAATGCTTTGCCCAAGAGTCATGGCTTCAGAATGACTGCTTTCATCTGACAGCCTGCATCACATAGGTTCAGTTATTCCTTCAGCAAATGCACAATGCCATGAAATAAAATCTTCATCAAAGGCTTTCAAACAGAGAGACATCATATCTGGCTTGGAAAATACATAGAGGGCAGATTGCCGGAGGCTGGGAGAGTAGAGTGGTGATGCATCAGCTTTTTTACTCTTCTCAAAACATCTGCTACTGCTTACTGCAGGGGACAACATACTGGAGTTGATCGAGCTTTTGGTCTTCCCTGGAGCATCTATAACATCACTCTGAGATGCAGCAAGTATTTTCATGTTTAAATGCAGTTATTTCATAAAGCCTTCCTTCTGTTTGCAATGAAGTCAAAATTGCCACCTCCTCTTGCTGGCCTTTCCAGTAACACAAAGCTGAAAGTTCAGTCTCTCAGTGGAGGACTTGTCAAAACCATTTTTCCTGGAGGTGCCAGTGTGAAGAAAAAAAAAATAAAAAAGAAAAAAAGAAAAATGTGGGAAGTTCACAGTAGCTTTTTGCCAATTTTTCTTTCAGTTAACTGCTGAAGAAGTTGTCCTAGGGTCATAAATCAAACCACAGAATGCCTAAAGAAAGCATTACAGTTCCTGAACTATAATAAGGAATAGCCAGAAAAGTGGTCCCTTTGAGCCAGCTAGATGCTTCTTAGTTAAACAAATATTTCCATATTTCTTCTTCTCAGGAAGAGGAGTTGAGATCAGACCAGATATGCTCACATCATGGGAAAAGGAGGTTCAGAAAGAAGGGTCATCTGGAACACTAAACTGCCACAAAACTTTCAAGAAGCTGGAAGCACTTAGCCTCTTGTTTTCAGACCTATTGAAGGGCACAAGGAGGAGATGCTACTGGTGAACTGCACTTTCCAGGAGTAGATAGAGCTTCACAGATAGCTGCTCCTCTCTCAACAGCTAAGCAAATAGTTCTCCATAGCTCTGCCCTAGGCAAAAATGTGGCAAACCTTCGGCTGCCTTGTTGCTTCTGGGATTTAGCCTTTGCCTGTGCTTAACCCATATGCAAGCTGTTCTACCTGTCCTCCTCTGCCCATTCTCTTGAGGATCTCTTACTTGCTCTGTGTTGAAGGAGAGAACCATTATTTCCATGTGCCCCATACCTTGGTTCATTCACTGGTTTTTATACTCATTTTCCTGGAAGGACCATGTTGTATTTGGATATGAGGTCCTCTTGGTAGACCAGCTAATCTTGCAAAACAAGCAAGGGATTGATCTGCCAATATACATTTTTCTCCATTCCTCATCCGATCAAATATCTTCCTGCAATGCTTTGATCTCAGATTTCATCATTATTAATTGTTCTGTCTAATTAGTTCTCTTATTCTCCCTAGTTCATAACCAGTCATGCCCAAAATAAGATAAAAAAATGCACGTCCCACATCCACTACACAGAATGCAATTTAAATCATTTTCATGATCCATTAATATATTACTGTGGCTGTAATCCACGATGGTGCCAAAAGGATTGCTGATAACTGTTAGGTTCTCTATCCACCAATTATAATGTAAGTCTTAAGTTTTGTTGCAGCACAAAACTTCACAGAGTCTGGCACATCCAGAAAACATAACCAAATTTTGATCAATGTTTGTTGCTTACGTTTTTTTCTATCCACCCAGGATATTAATTGTCTTTCATGGGCATCTTTAGCCCTTCAGCTCAAGATATAACTTTTCATTCTCTTTGTTTTACAGGTATTTCATTCAATCATAGCCTGTTGAGACAAAAGATTTCCACTACACGCCCACAATATAAGCAGAGAAATGGCTGAAGGAGAATGAAATGTTTCAGTTTCAGAGCTTAGTTTTACAGTTGTCACTTCTGAGTATAACAAAGTTCCTGGTCACGGCATTGTTTGGCTCTGTTCAAAAGTTATTGTGTGTGTTTGTTGGAGATTTTCCCATTCATTGCATTTATTGTTTTTCCTGACTTGTTTGCTACCTCCTTCCAAAGAGATATATGAGTCTAAAGGGGTGTATTTTTAAAAGGAAGGAATAAAAGGAGAGAAGTAGTGTAACCATCACCAACCTGCAAGTAATCTTGACGCTCCTTCACATGAGGGAAGGACAGGACTAATGGCTTCAGAAACAGAACCCAGAAAGACACAGAAGAGAAGAACTAACATTTTTTCCCCTTGGCTGAAATTACCTAAGAATCAGTTAAAAATCTTCAGAAGGATGATATTTTTTAAACTTTGGGAGCTATTGCTAGAAAGATGTAATTTCCTAAGAAAATAGACTGCTTCATTTCTATCTGGTATTTCCTAAATAAACAGAGCAAATGCAGGCAAAATGCATATGCTTGGCTGGAAAAGACCTTTGAGTTTGAGTCTGGCCATACTTCTCCACTGCTAAAACACATCTCTGAGTGCTTCATCTATCCACCTTTTAAACAGCTCCAGGAATGCTGACTCAATGAATTCCCTGTGCAGCCTCTGCCAGTGCCTTTCAGTGCCTTTCTTCCTTTCAGTGAAGAATTTTTTCCTAATATCTAATCTAAACTTCCCCTGATGTCACTTGAGGCCACTTCCTCTTATCCTATTGCTTGTTACTTGAGAGAAAAGACTAATGCCCATCTCACTACAACCTCCTTTCAGGTAATTGTAGAGGGCAATAAGGTCTTCCCTCAGCCTCTATTTCTTAAGATTAAACAATCCCAGTTCCCTCAGCTGCTGCTCATAAGACGAGCTTCAGCCTCTTTACCAACTTCGTTGCCCTTCTCTGGACATTCTCTAGTGCCCCAATGACCTTCTTTGAGTATGGCGCCCAAAACTGAACTCAGTATTTGATGTAGAGCCTCACCAATGCTGAGTACAGGGGAAGGATGACTTCCCTGGTCCTACCGATCACGCTATTTCTGATACAAGCCAGGATGCAAGTGCTTGTGTTCACTGTCATACGAGGCCCAACATATGTAGACTGAATATTGTCAAAGAGGGAAGGATGAAGGACTAACAACCTCCATTAGTCCCTCTGGAAAACCTACCCTTACTTAAAAATTCTAGAATCATAGAATAATCATTGCAAAAAGTAAACAACCTTGGTTTTCTTTTTCTTTTCTTTTTTTTTTTTTTTTTTACTTCAAACAAAACCAAACCAAAACAAACCAAAACAAACCAAAACAAACCAAAACAAGAAGAAACAGAAATAAATTAAACTACCTATTCTGTTCAGGATCTGTTTCAGCCACAGGTAATGGTTGCCTGTTTGAGTTTGTTTCTAATCACGTCTCCCAGCCTAAGCTTGGATCTTTTCAAAATTCATATCTAGCCTCGAGGTTGGATTTGTTCTGCGCTTTTCTCTTTCAGTGCAGTACAGTGGACAGCAGGCCAAATACCATGTGCTGATAACCAGCCATCACACAGCAGGGTCCGGCTGGCCAGCAGTCCACATCTGGAGGATTAGGTTCCTTTTAGCATCACACTTTCTCTTACTCCTGCAGTCTCCTGATGTGTGCATTTCAGCCAGCTAATTACCCTCTTCATGCACAAAGCATGCATGAAAATTTCAATCACCAGCACAGCTGCATGTTCACTGGATGTTCTTCACCTATAAATACCATTTTCAAACACCTTTCCTTGTGCCCTGTCCTCTGCACAGTCTCACGGATGTCTCATGCAGGCTTTTGTAAGTCTTCAAAGGCTTATGCACGTCATGCTTTTTAGACCATTATCTTCTGCTTATCAGTCACGCTCTCTAGTCCCTCATTACTATAGTTCCAGTGCTACTAAAATTAGACTTCACAATTTTTCAGACCTTCATAGCAGTGCTTTAGTTTACAAATTGAAGAGTTCTTTCTTGCCAAAATGTTTTCTTTCATTATCAATTACTTTTTTTTTTATTTTTAATTTGCCCAGTGAACCAAAATATCAATTATTTGCAGATCTCTAATTTAGAGAAGAAATTAAGGAATACATTTGTAACACTGTGCTATTAACTATTTAATCTGCTTAACTAATGTTGTGATGGATTCTCCATACTTGTAACTCTTAAATCAAGAATTTTCTTATTTAAAAGTTAAGCTTTAGTATTAGCATGACAATTAGACCTGTAGCAGAAATTAGTATTGAAAGTTCAGTCTCCTGTCTCAGCAGGCAAGAAGCCTGAGTAGGTAAACCAGCACACCCTTCCAAGCAAATAACTTGAAAAGCAGTTTACATCATTTGTGGTGGTGTCAGGTCTCGCCCCATCCCTTGGGCTGTTCAACACCAGGTTGGATGAGGCTTTGAGCAACCTGACCTAGTGGAAGGTCTCCTGACCCATGACAGAGGGGTTGGAATGAGATTATCTTTAAGATCCCTTCAAACTCAAACCATTCTATGATTCTAAGTGTCCCCATATGCTCCAGGTAGCACCAGTGAGTGACCACTAGTCCCTGGAAATCAGGTAATTCCTCCCAAACACCAGTTGCCTTCAAGGTAGAATAGGCAGAAATCAAAAGCATTTTCCCTGATGTGCAACAGGAGACTCACATTACCAAAGGCAGTTCTTGTCTGTGGGTGTATTTCTATGAGGATCCTTAACTCTTGTCTTGTACAGCTTTCTCCTGAATTATGAGCCCTGATTAGCCCTAACATTGCTGCAATTCAGCTGCTGCAGATGACTTACCAGATTTGTTTCCCTTTTCAGATATCTGTTTTAGTAGTGGACACTATGGTTGGACTCAACGATCTCAAAGGCCTTTTCCAGCCAAACGAATCTATGATTTTATTCATGGCACCAGGGCTGGTAGCAAAATTATAAATTCAGCATGAACGTATCATGTTGACATATGAAGGAGAGCTGGAGAACCTCTTGTCTCTTCAGGTAAATATCAAAAATAGGAAAGAGAGCATACGTACTTCTAGGATATGACTGTCTTGTCTATGAGCCCAGATGCAGAAACAGGATCATAGAATGATTCATGTTAATCTCATGTTGAACTTCTCATTCACCAGCACCCCCAAGTCCTTCTCTTCAGGCCTACTCTCAATCCAGAAGTATATAGTCAGAGAGATTCAGACTTCCTCTCTTAATATCTGTGCACAGGAGTATTCAGCAGGGGGTGTGTGGGATTTCTGCTTTTACTTTTTCTAGATTTTTTTTCCAAAATATTAGAAAGAATTAAAGATCAGATTGGTGAAACTGAATTGATTAAGAAAATTTAGATCATATAAAGTACATGTTCCAAATTCTTTATGTGTCGAAATGCTGCAGAAGTCTGAGATTCAGAACTACTATGGCTTCCTTTTGATGTTTTTTACATGCTTTCCACATCTGCAATGAAGCATTTTGTTTAAATACAAAACCTTACAAATGTCTTGTTTATTATTCCATCATGATTGCGCACAGTCAGATCAAAACTGAGGGGAAAACCTATCCTAATCACATGCAGATTCATATACACGTGGTAATATTGTAGTTCCGGCATCCTAGAAAGCTCTCCCATGGATCAACAAGAACTTGGAAAGAGGCCTCCAGGGTTACCATTGACTTTTTAGAGCAATGCATATTTTATCAAGAAAGATTCATCACTGAGATCTCTGGCAAACCATTTGCACCCACAGTGGCATCTCTTCCATATTTCCCAGTCCTCACTGCCAGTTTTGATACTTAGAGAAATTTGTACTACTCTAAACTGGACCAGGATTTTCAGAGAGGATCAGACCCATGTGATAAACAGAAGCTGATGATTTCTGTCATAAACCAGAAACCCCACATTGAGGTCCTGGAGTGTGTCCAGAGAAGAGCAATTGAGATGTTGAAGAACATCTTGGTTGGAGAACAAGTCTTATGAGAAGCAGCTGAGGCAACTGGCATTGTTTAGACTGGAGAAAAGGAGGCTGAGAGGAGACCTTTTCACTGTCTACAACTGTCTGAAAGGAGACAACTTCAAAGAGTTTAACATCTGTTAAGAAACAAATCTTTCCTTCAACAATCCTAAATCTCGGTTTGATCAGGCTCAGTCCATAGTCAGGTTCTGAGTCTGCAGGAATGAACAACTCAAACAGAAGATTCCTACTTCAGAAAGTTCTGGCCACAAGGATTCTTGCTTGCCATCTATAAGGCCTGGTGGGAGTAAACTGATCAAATATCTATCTACCATCCAACCAAGCACAATTAGCAATGAAAAGTCGAGCTTAACCAGTGACTATGCTGGGGATAGTTCTTGCAACTGCTCCTCCCCTGTTGTGGGATTTATAGCTTGCACACAGAACTCTCCAGCCTGCATCACAAGACCAAAACTGAGTTTAAGAGAGTCAATTGTTTAAAATTATCTCTCTTTTTAAAATTTGATGAAAATATTATTTCTTTTTGTTGCCTCTTTTCCTCATCTTTGCTGAAAATGTGATGGGACAACGGAACCTAGAAGAGAAGCTGTGTTTTATTGTACCCAGTATTGATAGTAAGGAGGCTTTGACCAAGGTTAGTGCCTTAAGACACTACTGTCATGTGTTTAATAAATGTTACTAATATCACATCCTTAAAAGCCAGAGAGAGTTGTGCCTTCATTTCATCCTGAATGTGGCTTAAATTTTCGTCCTGAAGTTAGACAAAATTTGACCCAAATTTCACTGTAGGACTCAGCTCGCCCCAGAATTTCCATTCAGCAAGGCCTGAGTTCTACCTCAATAAGAAAACTTTTCTAATTTCATTAAGAAAATATCCCATGTTTCCTCTTTCTCTGTAATTTCACTTGCCTCTGAAATACTGGAATTCACTCATTGCTTGAGGCAAGAAATAGGAAGAAATGGACCACAGTCTAATTGAGTCTAATAAATCCCGTGTTCCTCAATAAAGTATCATGCTTTTAGTCCCCTGTTGTTCTTCTGAAACCATGCTGTGCTTTTGAGACTGGAAAGCATATTGAAAAAACCAAAAGTCCAAGAGGTTCGCATGCACAACAGAAATGTCATGTTTACTGAAATACAGCCTAGCATTTTTCACTCATGAGTCCCAATAATTGACCTTATATACAGTATAAAGTGTAAAATTATTACAAGGTATTCCAGCAATTCACACAACAAAAAATGACATTGTTTTCTCTGTGATTTAGATCTCTGCTTTTGTTGTGTTTTCTGTTCTAGTGGTGGGTTATGTGAAGATTAAATTATATTCTCTCCAGTGGAGTGGGTTTAATTATGTTCTACTTCCATGGCAGATTTGAAACAAGTTTCACAGTGTTTCACAATCCTTTGATGGGTTCATCCTAATCAAACATGCCTGAGCCCAAGGTTTGGAATGTGAGCTCACCTACCTCATTATTAGGATGATTTATGGTAAGACAATGACAGCACCAAAATTTATAGTAATTAGTCCAGTGGGAAATTCACCCTTCAAGGCTGCTGATTAGAAAAATCAGCTCAGACATCATTTCTCACTAAAACCTGCACAGGCCAAGTGAAAAATGATGGTGACACTAAATTACAATGATCCAGATCTTTCTTAAATCACTGCAAAATTAATGCCACAAGAGAGGTGATGCTCATGAGGTTCAATAAGGCCAAATGCAAAGTCCCAAACCTGGGTCGGGGTAATCCAGGATGGGGGATGATATCATAGAGAGCAGTCTTGTGGAGAAGGACTTGCAGGTGCTCATCGATGAGAAGTTCAGCACGAGCCAGCAATGTCTGCTCATAACCCAGAAGGCCAACTGTGTCCAGGGCTGTATAGAAGCATGGCCAGCAGGTCTATGGAGGGGCAAAATTTAGACTAGACATTAGGAAGAAATTCTTCATCATGAAAGTGGTGAGACACTGGTACAGGTTGCCCAGGGAAGCTGTGGATGCCCCATCCCTGGAAGTGTTCGAGGTCAGGTTGGATGGGGCCTTAAGCAGCCTGATCTAGTGAAAGGTGTCCCTGCCCATGGCAGGAGGTTGGAACTGGATGATCTTTAAGGTCCCTTCCAACCCAAATAATTTTATGATTTTATGATATTCATTAGGTTTATGACTCATGTTTGTTGGCACAGTAACATGGCATATCTTTGGCAAATGTTAACAGCATTTTTACCTCTTCCAGAACAGACATTAACAAAAGTGACAGAGGAAAGGGAGCTGGCGTATCTAACTAAATCAGTCCTGCATCACTGCTGTCCTGCAACGAAACATCCCCACTCATGGCAGTGCTAAGCCAGGCTGCTCTGTCTAAAACTCCCTTAGCCCTGACCAACTGCCAGCAGATGTCATACAAGCTAATGAAATATCTCACCAAGGGCACAAATATCCAGCAGTGAATTTTCCTTCCTGCAAGAGAAGCAGGCTTGTGTATTATACCTTTCTGTTCTCCTTCACTGGGATGAAGCTCAGGAACAAGTATCTTTCCTGGCTCCTAGGAAAACATCATAGGATCTTTGTTCCTATTTGTAACCTCTCTGAAAGAGAATGGGTGAGTAGACTTTTTTGTTACGCTGAATACAAAAGCAGGTCAGAACAAAGTGCTATCAAGTGTAGAGGAATGGGAGACTAAATATAAAACAAGACATTAATGAGTAATGGAGATGGAGAGGTAAACATCAGGAAAAAATATTGTTAATTCAGCCTCCAGGCTGACTTTCTACCTTACTTATCTTCAGAGGAGAAGCTGGATGGTAAACAACAGTATACAAAACCCAGTGAATTTCCCTAGCTTGGATTTCCAAGGTGTAGATATCCATAAACATCCCACGAATGTTACACAGTGTTATGTATCTCCTAAAGCACAGACCAGAACACTTCTTTCAGCACAGCCAAGGAAGAAGTGAGAGTTGCTGAGGTTATCGGAGTGGCTCAACTGAAACAACTGGATCCATCACCTCTGTCAATAATGACTGTGAGTTGCACTTAGTGTACTTGCTGTAATCTACACCAAAAACTTGCCTACAAGGTCCTTCATCCTCCAGATGCCTCAAATTCTCTGAGCCCTTGGAAAATGAGATGACATTGTCATGCTTCAACAAATCATATTGAAATCACAGCTACCCATGCTAAGATAAGTAGGTAAGGGACAACTTCAGTAATAGGCACAGACCTCGTGTTCAAAACCAGCTCTCTACCTTTTACTGGAGATTCAGCACAGTGTAAGTGAGGCCAGTCTTCTTCTGTACCCAGCTCTTAGCAAAGACAAAGTGAGAATTTATGGTGATGGAAGATCTTATACTACCTCAGGGACAATTGCATAGGCACAGAGGCCTACTGAGACCACACCACCAGAGAAAATAAGCAGCTTAACTGGATGCTCAGTGCAGACGTATCACAAATGGCTCAGCAGAATCAGCTTGGATTGTCCACATTTATCAGTTTCTCTTCATCTCCAGCTAAGTCCAATGCTATCAGGGATGTTTTGCAAAAGTAGTTCACATTTATACTTATCAAATCCTGCTGCAGCCCTTAATAGACTTTCCTCTTTCCTGCTGCTGAGGGAAACTTCTGTGTTTGTTTTATACAGTGGTGCCAAAAGACATAATTTTCACAATGTCAGATTTTACAGAGAGAAGGAGAAAAACCTCACTCCCCTACAACATCTTACTATTTAATTTCAGGCAGACTTAATGCTAATAACGAGTTCTTTGGAATCTAAGCTTCCAAAAATAGTGTGTTTATACACTGACAAGTGAAAAGATGAAGTTAATGAACCTGAAGTGAAGTTTTGATCCATCATACTAGTATCAGCATCATCATTCTTCACATTTGTCAAATGCCTCCATTACTGTAACATCTCACAGTCATTAGTGTGTTCAGCTCAACTGCCCTAGGAAAAATAGCTTCTGTTTTATCTATTAATATTTAAGGGACAAGGAAGTTGAAGGACCTGTCAAAATCAAGCCAGGGCGTCTGTGCCGTAGCTGGGAGCTAAAGTCAGAAATCCTGGTTCTCAGGTTAACACTTTAAGCATGGTAAAAGTCTGTTCACTTTCAGTCAACTCACAAAAAAATACAATCAGAAAATATGAAGATGCTGTTGTGTTGTTCATTCTAAGACATTACTGGGGTACTAAGAAGACCAGATAGGAAGTGTGTGTCCTTGGGAAAGTGTCTATTCCTTAGTATCCAAGAAGTGCTGAGAGACAGGAACAAAAGTGTTGTTTAAATATTTCTCTATAAACTTTTTAAAGTTATAAGAGAGGAAACACAGATGGCATTTTGAAGACATGTTCAGTGGGATTCAGCTCTGGGACAAGCCATGATTATTTGGGATTCTGTATGTTGTCATCAATATATGTATAATGTGTCCAGGTTCCAGTAACAGAATCATAGAACCATGGAACGATTTGGTTAGAAGGGACCTTAAAGATTGCCTAATGGCAAACCCCCTGCCACGGGCAGGGACACCTTCCACTGTATCAGGTTGCTCAAAGCATCACCCAACTTGGCCTTGAACACCTCCAGGGATAGAGCATCCAGGACTTCTATGGACAACCTGTTCCAGCACCTCACCACCCTCACAGGAAAAAAATTCTCCCTGACATCTAATCTAAATCTCCCCTCTTTCAGCTTAAAACTGCTACCTCTTCTTCTATCCCTAAACTCACCGATAAAGATCCTCTCCCCAACTTTCCTGTAGTTGAATACAGCCAACAGAGACCTAATTAACATAGTCAGAGGATCCTAGACAACAGTTCACTTCACCCTGCAATAGGCATCATTGATAAGACCCAGTTGCCTAAACATAGATATTTAATGGTATTTGTGGCATACCTGGATGTCTCTGAAAGTCAAATCAAGCTGCTGACTTTATTGATTAGCTCTTCATTCTATTGTGAGCACAGATACCAATGCACGTATAGAAAGCCACTTGCTGACACCTGCATTTAAGTAATTCTGCCTTGACCTGAATACCAGTTTCTTCGATGCCTTTCATTTCAATTAATGAAATTCTAAAAATCAGCAATTGAAATAAATAGGCCATAAATATGTTAGTGAAATCCTTCATGGAACTGCTTTTGCCTCTTTACTGTAAGGAAAGAAAATAATTGCACAGGCTACAGCAAACTCCCTGAAGTCCATCAGATGCTGAGATGACTTCTTGCATTTGTAAATTGAGGATTGCCTATTTCTGCCCAATTTGCAATGGCAAATATCAGGCCATTCTTAATTTCTCATTCAGAGGCGCTATCTAATGGTCATCTTAGGAAATCTGCAATGAAGCTTGAATTTATACAGCCGGATCAACAGTAAGAAACAAAAGCTCATGCTGTCATCAACGCAGGTGAATCATATGTCTGTTGTCCCTTGCACTTCTGAAGTGGCCAGAAAATGATAGGCATAACTTCTGACCATTTCCTGCCTCCCCTAACTCATGAATCTCTGAAATAGAATTGAAATAATTGCCCAAAGCTGTATTGTTTTTTTCTGAAATGTCAGCAATAGGCTGTCAGTGTCACCAATTACCTGTTGGTCAAGACATTGACTGACACACAAGCACTTGCATAGCCTGGCCACCTCAGTCCACCCACAGTACTTCTCAGCTGCTGCTCTCTGTACCCTCATATTCCCAGGTCTCTTCCACTAGCCAGACATCACTGAAGACAATAGAAATTAATTTTGCTGTGGCTAAGACTGAGGTGGGTATTTGGAAACTTTTGAAAACAGTTTTTGGTTTTTTGGTTTTATTTTCAAGTATCTGTTCAGGAGAACAGAGCAGATTCATTGTTGTGTGTTCTTTTTTTTAATACTACTTTTTCTGCCACTCAAAAATATTGGCAGCTGCTTGAACTCCACTTATGAGGGCTAAAATGCTTGCTTATTCTCCCTGCAGTTTTATTCTCCCAAAACACATTCTAATATTGCTCAAATATAACTTCAAGGAAACTATGCTTCTTCCTGTTCTCCATTCTGACAGACTGAACTTAAAGGAGTAGGACAGAAGCCAAAGAGATCTATTTCCCCTTCAGCATAATTTGGAATAATAAATGATAATGAGTGATATTTGCAGCTCGCCTTTGAGCCTTTTGATCACAAAATAAGGGAGAGTACTTAGCCTCTGCCACACAGGTTTTGAATCCAGCTGTTCACACAAGTGACTGTTTCAAAAGGCTTTTGCCTGAAGCAAGAGTACAAAGCCACTTCCCTCTTAGACACTTTGAGCACAAGCAAAAGTTCTGTGCATGGTGATCATTAGCTTCAAATCAAACCATTCGATGTACGAGTGCATTATTACAGAGGAAGAGGGAAAAGAGAACCTTGAGACTCAAGAGTTTTTATACATAATTTTTTTACTCCCAAGAGTTTTGTTGGAGGCACAATATGGAATGGGACATTGCTAAAAGGGACATAAGTGACATAGGACATGAAATCCTGATCCACAATGCTCTAAAAAGGTGAATCTCACTGAAAGCAGTTTCTCCTCCTTTGCAGGGGCAAAGAAACCAAACTTAATCAGTTATTTCCCCATCCATGGAGATGATGGTCACTGAAAGATGGTCCCTGAACTGTTTGGAAAGCAGATTTGCTGAATATATATATATTAATTTTTTTTCTTGGCATATCAGCCACGTTTCTTCTGTTATTACTTCCTCCAATCTTTCTTGCCTCAATTAACACACAGGCACAGGCGACAAACCTCTTTGTACTGCATTTCCCAAAGCCTCCTAGTAAAGTTAAATTATGCATTTAATAATTACAGCTACATCTGATTAAGCTAAGATACATAAAAATTAACCCAGTGACAGTGCACAACTGTTAAGCTCAGTGTTGAACATCAGTGTCCTGAAACCACTTGTTGGGAACTCCAAATGTTTCAGCTCTGCAACTAGAGACATCAAGATGAGCGGAACAGTCAAAGATAGGACAATACTGGACCTCTCAAAGGCACACTCACAAAGCTGAGGGCATTCAAGTCCTACAAGCAGAAGTCTTTGCTAAGCAGGGGATCTCATATTGACAAGTGAACCACGCTTAGCTGAAATTGCCCAAGAACAAAGATCAACATCCTAAACATATTGAGCCAGGGACTAAACAGAGTCAGCCAATTATAGTTAAATATCAGCTCAATAATTGCCCTTTCCAGAGAAAGAGTTATCTGGAAGGGCATGCATGTTTGCTGATTTCCTGGTTATTTGGCACCAAGGGTTCTAAATCTGCATTACAAGATTGTTCTGATTAGCTAGGGAGAGGTAGTAGCCTTCATTTGCTGATCAAGAATTGATTTCCTTGTAGACCTAAGCAGAAATGTTGGCATCTCTCCATTTCAGTGGGATTCCCAGAGCACCCAGGAGATCTGAGTGGCTTGTGCGGGGGAAAAGGCACTGGATCCCAACCCAGAAGTGCTTGGCAGAACAAGCAGTAAAATGTCCTTAACTTGACATAAAAGGGGTATTTTGAATAGAGGTAAAACATACACCCATTGCCAGAAATAATAGAAACTCCTAACCAGTTTGTAGCCCTACCTCTGTATGGAAGATTCCAGCTAAGCGTAGGGCCTGAGGGATGATTTCATCTCCTAATGTACCTTGTGTGAAAAATAAATGAAGTGTGTGATGCACCATGCTTGAAATTTTGCTGTATTAGATGAAAACTGACACTTCCATAGGGTATAAAGCACTGATCCAATGACCATTGTTTTTGCAGTTCATAATGCTGCTTATATTAGGGTTGTATTTTGGAGAATAGAAGGGATCATCTCTCTCTGACACCTTAGTTTCATGCTGGGTCTGATACTGTCTTCCCAAAGCTAGCATAAAGCCATCATAACCTCCATGCTACCATGTGGTCATCCAAATGAGATGTGTCCTCAAATGTGATCCAAGAATATGTCAATCCAGAATTAACAGTTACATCTTGATACATCACTACTGAGTCCAGTTCTGCTGTCAACATCTTTAAACAAAATCCTGAATAAACCCAGAATGTGTACAGAAAGAAATGCAAAAACTATTTGACGGCTGGAAAAAATGCTATATTGTGGGGAAAGCTTAAAAAAGAAGCCAAAGAACTCAACCTGTTTAGCTTAGTAAAAAGAACATTCACTAGAGTGCATGAAAGCTTCCAACGAGAGAAAATACTGGATAAGAAAAGGTTGTTTAATCTGGCAGAGAAAGGCAGAACCAGAACTGATTGCTTGAAGCTGAATTCAGACAGACTGCAATCAGAAATAAAGTCAAGGCCTTCAAATGAGTGGGGAGGAGAGATCACTGCTAAATCTGATGGTGCAGTGTAGGAGGTGAATCTTTGAGTTGATCTAGAATTGATCGAGAAAACAAGACAAAGGGGTTTGCATGAGCAGTATTTACACAGCACTGACTCCTTGTCTGAGGTTTAATCCCATGCCAGAGTCAATAGTGTCAGGCACTGAGAAGGGAACTAAATCATACAATCATAGAATCATAGAATAGTTTAGACTGGAAGGGACCTTTAGAGGTCATCCAGTCCGACCCCGCTGCAGTAAGTAGGGACATCTTCAATCAGACCAGATTGCTCAGAGCCCCATCCAGCCTGACCTTGAATGTTTCCAGGGATGGGACACCTACCACCTCTCTGGGTAACCTGTGCCAGTGTTTCACCACCCTCAGCAAAAAAAAAACAAAAGAAAAAAATAAAAAATTCTTCAGAATATCTCATCTAATCTTCTCTTTTAGTGTAAAAGCATTACCCCCTTGTCCTATTGATACAGACCCTGTTAAAACGTTCTGCCTCATCTTTCTTATAAGCCTCCTTTAAGTATTGAAAGGCCACAGTAACTTCCCCTTGGAGTCTTCTCTCCTCCAAACTGAAAAACTCCAAACCTCTCAGCCTCCCTTTGGAAGGCAGATGTTCCAGGAACTGATGATTTTTGTGATCCACCTCTGGACCTGCTTCAACAGTCCATGTCTTTCCTTTGCTGAGGGCTCCAGAGATGGACGCAGTATTGAATATGGTCTCACCAGAGCAGAGTAGAGGGGCAGAATCAGCTCCCTCGTTGATGTCTTTGTCTTCAGGACATTTACAGTCCAGTAAGGACTGTATAGTATAGGACAGGGAGGACTCCACTGATAAGCACATGGAATAGAACAAAAAGCTGGCATTGCAATGGTCTGTATCTTGGCAATTCCAATCATCTGTTTTCATAGTTAAGCCATGGTACATATCTACTATGCACTCACTAATTACTGTGTGCCTTTCCAATTCCCCTGTCTCTAACAGAACAGAATAAAATTGGAAAAGTTATAGAAAAAGGTGACAAGGATTATCACAGAAGTGGAACAATCTCCTTGCAAAGAATGACTAAATAAATTAAGTTTCATCATCCCAGAAAATTAGACCTTTGAGAACTGACAGAGGTCTGTAAAGTAGTAAATGGTTTCAGAAAGGGAAAAACTATTTATTCACCATCATCCTTTTATGAAAAAAAACACATACCTAACCAAACCCAAGCACAATCACAGGCTGGGAAGAAGATGGATTGAAATTAGCCCTGATGAGAATGACTTTGGGGTGCTGGTGGATGAAAAGCTCAAGAGCAGAAAACGCAGGCTTGCAGCCTAGAAAGCCAACAAAACCCTGAGCTGCATCAAAAGAATTGGGACCAGCAGGTTAAGAGAAGCGATTCTGACCCTCTGCTCTCATGAGACATCATCTGGAGCCCTGCATTGTGTTCTGGAGCCCTCAGCACAGAAAAGACATGGATCTGTTAGAGTGAATCCAGAGGGGCCCATGAAGATCATCCAAGGGCTGGACCATCTTTGCTATAAGGACAGAGTTAGAGGATTGGGGTTGTTAGCCTGGCAAAGAGAAGGTGCCAGGGAGACCTTACAGCAGCCTTCCAGTATTTAAAGGAGGCCTACAGGAAAGCTGTGGAGGGGCTCTTTATAAGGGAGTGCAGGGACAGGACAAGGGGGAATGATTTTAAGCTGAAAGAAGGGAGATCTCTATGAAATACTAGTAAGAAATTCTTTCCTGTGAGGGTGGTGAAGGACTGGCATACATTGCCCAGGGAAGTCATGACTGACGCATCCCTGGAGGTGTTCAAGGCCAGGTTGGATGAGGCTTTGAGCAACTTGATCCAGTGGAGGGTGTCCCTGTCCATGGCAGGGGGGGTGGAGCTGGATGATCTTAAGTTCCCTTCCAACCCCAAACTTTCTATGATTCTATGATAAACCAAATCAATCCAAGAATTATTGGGAGTTCTGAAATGGAAGGAGCAGGTGGCAGGATCAAATTGAACAAAAGAAAATACTTCACACAGAAAAAACTTAAGCTGCAGGACATGTCAGCATAGGATATCAAAGTTGCTAAACATTTACATATCTTCAAAAATTGATTAGACAAACTAATAAAAAAAATGTCAAGCCATCCCAAAATTAGCACAACTCAGGCTTGCTAATGCAATTCTACTTAGAAACAAGTGTGAATGATGCACAGCCCGCATGGTGACACCACAGCAATACCTCACAATTCATGAGGGATCAAACATGTCAGAAAAATAGGAGAGAACTTCAGACACAGGTTGTTTTATGCCTAAACTATAAGACATTATTAAAAAATGTTTATCTTCCCAATCTATAAGAAAAAAAAATAAAAAGACTCCATAAGTAAATGAAGGACATAAAGAAGTGAAAGGGAGGATAAAAGTATGCATCTTTTTATAAAGTCTAGGCATATTCCCATAAACAGAAGTGATTCAAAGTATAAACTCTTTTCAATAAAAAGCTTAGAAATCACAAGACATCACTTCCCTCTAATTATAATCACATTGCTTTGTCTTGTCAACCAACAATTATGGCCTATCTACTAAGCTTTTAGATTACAGGTTGCTTCACATCACTAAAGAGTGGCAAGCTGTACAACATTTTGAAAACGAGCATATAAATACCGGTTGTTATTATTTTTAAAAACAAAAGTGTGTATTACAACACTGTAATTCTGTTTTTTTAAATTAAACTGAACCGCAGCTGACAGCTCTTAGAAATTAATCTATTTCTAAGGATGCACTCCAAAGACCTGGAAGATATACTACTACCCTCAAATAATCCTAAATCACAACTCTTTCCTCCCAGATAATACATTTTGCTTCCCATTATCAATGACTTGTTAAGGAGTTGTTTGTGTCATTTGTATTCTCACAGAGTGTATTATAGATGGGTTATTAAACAGTTATATAAGTCATCAATGTCAGATTACAGTTATGCATCATTTTCTTTGCTCATTTCATTATAACTGAGCAGCTTCTGTTAAGGAAGATATTTACACTCTAAAAGCAGAACCCCAGGTCTGAAACACTGTATCCTTTAAAGACAGAATCATAGAATGCTTTGCATTGGAAGGATCTTTTATAGGTCATCCAATCCAACTCCACTACAGAAGCAGCAACATCTTTACCCAGATCAGGCTGCTCAGAGCCCCATCGAACCTGATCTTGGATGTTTCTAGGGATGAGGCCTCCACTCCTTCCCTGAGCAACCTGTTCCAATGTTTCACCACCCTCACTGAAAAAAAAAATCTTCCTTATATCCAATCTAAATCAACCCTTCTTCTCTATCTAGATAATGATAGGAGATGATTAAAGTAGGTGAATGTCTACCTACTTTACCTCTGTAAAATGCCTTCTGCAAGTGAAGCCAGAGTTAACTTCTTATCGCTGAGGACATCTGTCTGAGATGCTGACAGGTTTAGGTCTTTGCTAGCTGTCAGTAGAAAATGCTGGGACATTATGATCCCCAATGAAAAAGATGCTTTTGTCAGACTCCCAACTTCTTCAGGACTTAGCTAGTCCATTATGAATTGTCTTCTATAGCTTCTGACTCCAGGCATCCACTCAGCAAAATGGTCTCATGTCTGAGTCATTAAAGAGATCGTGATGATCATGTAGGAATGTTCTCTTTTCTGCAAAGTATCTATGGGATACTAGCTTTCACTCCTCTCCCATGTGAAGAAAAGCCATGAAGTATTGCCCTCGTGGGCACTGGTAAATCACCTCTCCTATTAAAAAGAAGTAATTTTTCTTTGTGCAACTTGCTGGTTGTTGCTTGGTTTATAGTTTGAAGCCTGTAGAAATATTTCCTTTCTCAATAGTGAGTTCTAATTAACCTCACTTACTTCCCGCACTGTGTTAAAGTATCCTGAAGGCTCTTTGTGCCCATCACTAGTAAGAAAACTGTATTGTGAATTGCAGCAATGCAGCTAAATGATTTTGTTCATCAGAACACATCTAGGTACAAACACTGATTCCTGCTGGGACCCCATAACCTGTCTTCCTTTCCAACAGCCCAGTAGCAGATTTGTGTTGATTCTTTGAAGCCAGGCTTCCTTCCAAGAGAGGAAGCTATGACAAGGACTTTCTTCAATAATGAGACTGGTTGGGAAAGAGAGGGTTTGTGCTGTTTAAATACAGGTTGCTCATAATTATAACCATCAAATTAAGTGGCACATGTGCTGGAGTCAGCAGAAAAAAAACCCCAAACAAACACAAAACCAAACCAAAAAACAACAAACCATTTTCATATCCTCTGTCAACAGCTTTTATGTTGGACTTCAGTAAAGTCTTTTTGGACTTCAGTAAAGCCTTTGACACAGTTTCTTGTCTTTTCCATTGTCATTGGGAATCATAATGTCCCAGCATTATCTACTGACATCTAGCAAAGACCTAAACCTGTCAGCAATGAAGCTGCTGAAGAGCCTGGAGCACAGGGATTATGAGGAGATGCTGAGGGAACTGGAGTCATTTAGTCTGGAGAAGAGGAGGCTGAGGGGAGACCTTATCACCCTCTATAACTACCTGAAAGGAGATTGTAACAAGGTGATCTCTTCTCCCAAGAAACAACTGAGAAAATGAGAAGAAATGCTCTTAAGCTGCACCAGGGGAAGTTTAGATTGGATATAAGGAAATATTTCTCTTTCATCACTGAAAAAGTGATGAAGCATTGGAAGAGATTGTCCAGGGAAGTGATGGAGCCACCATCCCTGGAGGTGATCAAAAAAAAAATGTAGATGTGACACTTTGGGACATAGCTTGGTAAGCATGTTGGTGTTGGGCTGTGGGTTGGACTTGATCTTAGAGGTCTTTTCCAAACTTAATGATTCTATGAATATTTCCTCTAAAGGAACCTCTCTTAATACATCTTCATCCTTGTTGAACTGCTGTATTTGGGAACCTGTATGCAATGTTTAGGATAAAGTAAACTGGCAAATTTCTCCTTGGCTGCTATGTAATAGCACATCTAGTCATGAAGAATGGCCCAAAGTTTTCTAAATGAGAGACAGATCAGATGCATAGAGATTTTTTTTTATTTCTACTGAAGTAAATTGGAGTTAGACACCTTTATGATTCTGGATATGGTCTCCATAGTTTGAGAGATTATTTTTAAAGGCATTTGCTCACATTTTTTGCAAGTTCTTTTGAAAGTTTATCAAGCTGTGCACTGACACAAGAAAGATCCACCAAATCATTAGCCATTTTTAAAAACTATCAGTCCTCTTCAGGATGGCCATGATGACACTACTCACTGGGCATCTTTGGTGTGAGAAATAAATCAAAATCTAATATATCTAACTAAGATGAAGGTAGGTGCTTAAAAGGTTTTGAGGAGGAAAAAGTATTTAAAAGTGTTCAACATTTTGGTGTAAAAAATTAACAGCAGTGTATGGAGTTCTTAAATCCAACTAAGAACTCAATAATTTGGACATCCATTAGAATTTGGAGACAGGATGTAATGCAGTGAAAGGATTGCTTTGCAATGAAGTATTGCAGCAGATTTGATGACACATGGCTCAGGCTTTTTCATAGTTAATGAGCAATAATCAATGCCACCATTTTCGGTAGTGAGTTGCTCTCTGCTCTCGCTCTACTTGACATCCACGGATAGACTATTTCTTCCATGCTTTGTTGTTTTACATATTTACAAAAAAGATTAGGCTCCATCTGCAGCTTGTGTGGCTGTGAAAGGCAAACAATTCCCCTCAGATTGAGAGC
This sequence comes from Phaenicophaeus curvirostris, assembly GCF_032191515.1. Taxonomy (NCBI): domain Eukaryota; kingdom Metazoa; phylum Chordata; class Aves; order Cuculiformes; family Cuculidae; genus Phaenicophaeus; species Phaenicophaeus curvirostris. The sequence continues at coordinate 97,177,458 of NC_091394.1, read as the reverse complement.
AATAATAGGTTGTTCTCCATGCAAATTGGGCAAAGCAAATTCTGGGTAATTGGCTAAAAATGAGACTCCGATGATCTCTGTTCCAAGCTGCCATTTAAGACAAACATATGTATTTGTATGTGAGGAATGCTGCCAGTGTACAGCTGGAGGAGTCTTAACAGTTGGGCTATCACGTACTGATTCAGGCTGGACGCCACCATGCAGATGTAGGATGGCTGGCATCTTTGTGATCAAATTTAATTTGGTCCATGTTTGTAGGGGAACTGGGGAATAACAGGACAATGCATCCCCCAGGAAGCCCTTGGGAACCAGAGAGTTTTTGTTCTTATAGTTACCTTCAGCAAAGAAGCAATGGCTACCCTGGGTCAGACAAAGATGCATAGAAGGTAGAAGGTTATAGAATCGTATTTCCCTAGATATTTCTTCACTGAGTCTGACTTAGAGACTTTCTTTGCTGTTGAGGGACACATCCTCCAGCCAGACTGATCAAAGCCACATGCTGAGGCCAAGGTAATAAACCTGCTCAGTAATAAGGTTCACATTTTCTTTTTTTTAATGTATTCACATGGGTTTTTTGGATTAGACCATGTTTGCAGGTCACAGGCAAGGAAATCATAGAATCATAGGATGTCCTAAGTTGGAAGGGAACCACAGGGATTATCAAGTCCAACTGTTGTCCCTGAATAGGACAACCCTAAAATTCACACAATATATCTGAGGGTGTTGACCAAGTGCTTCTGGAATATTGTCAGGTTTGGTGCCATCACTGCTTCCCTAGGGAGATGTTCCAGTGCTTCACCATCCTCTGGGTGAAGAAACATTTCCTAATACTCAGGCTAAAACTCCCCTGGCACATCTTCCTGGCATTCCTTCAGGTCCTGTCATTGGTCACCAGAGAGAAGAGACCAGCCCCTACTTCTTCTCCTCCCCTTGTGAGGAAGCTGTAGGCCATGATGAGGTCTCCCCTCAGTCTCCTCTTTTTCAGGCTGAACAGACCAAGTGACTTTAAATGCTTCTTATATGATTTCCCCTCTAAACCCTTCATCAACATTGTGGCCTCCTCTAAACCCTCTCCAGTTGCTTTATATACTTTTTATACCATGACGCCAAAAACTGCACCCAGTACTCAAAACAGGGCTGCACTATCTGCCTTCAACGGGTTTGTAGGTACACCCTGAGAATAATACAATCCTCTTTCTCATTCCCTGACTGCTGTTTGATGACAAACAGCAATGCAAAAGGCTGTCATTGCAGAGTGCTTTGGAGAGCTGGAGATGTTGCTAACCTCAAACAGAAGGAAAAAACTTAGATGGAGCCCTAAGAGGCTGGTCTTCAGCAGAAACCCTTGCCACCTTCTAATCTGAAGGACCATCAAGTGAGTGACTGGTAGAGACAGAGACCAATTGAGTTTGACAATACAGTCCACTGAATCACCCACTCCCCAAATTGTCCCAGTTTCTTCTCAGGAAGGCAGGCTCCAAAAGGAAGCTATTTGAGACAGCGAAGCCTAGTGACAAGCAAATGAGCATCAGATGCAAACAAAGTCCGTTCAGGAATGTATCCTGGCAGTCTTCTAGGAGATGGTGCTATAAGCACAGCAGGACATTCATCATGCCATGGGTAAGCAGGCTGACCCCAATCTTAATTGGATCTAGCCTGAATAACCCTCTGGCAGCTCCTTTGAAACAATAGTATAATAACTTGGGAATGAACACTGAATGTGCTGCTTTGTTATCAGCAGGCAGCTGTTCAGCTGCGATTCATAAATCCTCATCAGACAAGGAAGAGTCGTAGCCCAGACTTGTTTGATCAGTTCAGTTATGAAAACCTACCTCTGGCCAGAGACTGGGCAAACTGCAATCACAGAAATATGGTGCCGTAGATAGAGTTAGATGTTGTAATACAAAGGGTCTGTTTTTCAAAGGTACCCAACTGTTGTTTTCTTTCTACTCTGGAATGCCTAGAAAGACTGTATAAGCAGGTTGAAAGCTTTCAGTTAATGGATTGGTTCTTCTGCCGGAGATCCAGGTTTCAAATATGAATGCTCTACATGATCTTATCTAAAGAAGTTACTGTGGTTCACAAGGCACGAGCAGGGCTAAAATCATCAAATCATAGAATCATTGAATGGTTTGCATTGAAAGAGGCGTTAAAGATCATCCAGTTCCTGGTCATGGCTTGCAGCAGGCTTAGGCCAGCTTTCAAATTCAAGCTGTTTTCATGAACAAATAATTTAGTATTTCTCATTACTAGTGGTAAAAGAAAGAGCTAACATACCATAGAAGCGTCCCTTTCCCCATTGAAAGCTTTTGATTACAACAAGCCTGGAAACAAAATGACATTTCTGAAGGTCTCAGCATTCCCCTGACCCAAAAGCCTGTCTAAGACTCATCACCAAAGACAAAGCTACCCTGAGAGAATCCTGGATGTAGTGGACAATCTCTTTGGCTGCAGTTTGCTGCCTTCTGAAAAGCCTGATGGAAACAATTGTGGGGAAATGTGGCCATGGAAAAACACTTGTTTACCAAGCAATCAAATAGCAGGAAAAACATCAGCATAAAGCTATTTGTTATGTCTGGTTAAAATGAGAAATAAGGCACAACAGTGGGGCACACTATCAGACAAGAGGCCGAAGAATAGCACAAGAATTGTATCACTTATCATGCTGAGCAAACAAGCTGAACCCAACCTCTTGGTGTGTTTAAATCACAATGTTCCCATGTAGAGGCAAGGATTAACTGTTCCCTTGCAGATCTTCAGTACAGCAATAACATAATCCCTCCACAGCCTCGTATTAAAGATCTTCGCTCTTCTACAGCTGAGGGTCAAAAGCTGAGTGAAATTAACTTGCTGGAATATTGTTCTTTTATTTATGGGAGAAGCTGTTGTACTTAAGCTCCAGATGAAGCTGCTGGAGCACATAGCTGCAATCACGTCTGACAGAGCTGTAGGTCTCTTCTTTGTTGTCCCATCTGCAAAGGTAGAGAGGATATTCAAGGAGGGTGAGCAGAACCCCTGTCCTGGATATTGCAATATTACTTCATAAATCAGGACTTTCTCACTAAAAGCACTGAATATGGGCACAAAACCTAGGGCTCTTTAAAAAACAGGAATTGCTGAGCATATTAAGTCCATTGCAGCAGCCCAAATTAATGCAGGACTGAGCAGACCCAGGAGTACAGGATTCAGGATCACAAATATTGCCATGATTCTAAAGCCTTTCTTCAAAAAAATTATTTAATGATGTCAGCAGAGGTCAGCATTTTGGGGGACTGCAACAACCAGCTCTGCTACATGAATGCCCAAAATCGCTACTACACATGTAGGTAGAGGAGGTTAATCATAGGAACATAGAATGGTTTGGGTTGGAAGGGACCTTAGAATCATAGAATCATAGAATAAGCAGGTTGGAAGAGACCCACCGGATCATTGAGTCCAACCATTCCTATCAAACACTAAACCGTGCCCCTCAGCACCTCGTTCACCCGTGCCTTAAACACCTCCAGGGAAGGTGAATCAACCACCTCCCTGGGCAGCCTGTTCCAGTGCCCAATCACCCTTTCTGTGAAAAAATTTTTCCTATTGTCCAGTCTAAACCTCTCCTGGTGGAGCTTGAGGCCATTCCCTCTCATCCTGTCCCCTGTCACTTGGGAGAAGAGGCCAGCACCCTCCTCTCTACAACCTCCTTTCAGGTAGTTGTAGAGAGCAATGAGGTCTCCCCTCAGCCTCCTCTTCTCCAGGCTAAACAACCCCAGCTCTCTCAGCCGCTCCTCATAAGGCTTGTTTTCTTTACTTAAGATCATCCCGTTTCTTTACTTAAAGATCATCCAGTTCCAACCTCCTTGTTATGGGCAGGGACAACCTCAGCTGGATCAGGTTGCTTAAAGCCCCATGCAACCTGGCCTTGAATACTGCCAGGGACACGACAGTCTTCTCCAGGCAACCTGTGCCAATGCCTCACTATCCTCATCCGTTTCTGATCAAAAGCCCTTCTATAAATGTTGACCTCGCTCAAGGTACCTGATGACAAGGTACACTTAACGAGGTGGTGTATGGTTTGAGGACTCCTAAAAACACTGTTCTCACCGTAATTTGAATGAAGTAGCTCAACCAAAGGAGAAAATCACCCTGCTTTACCTTATTTTACAGGTTAGCAAAGACTAAGTTCACAGAGGTGTTTTGTCAAGCAGTCTCCTTTCTGAACCAGAACTTCGCAAATTGACCCAAGTTTTGAGATCCTCACAAAGTTGTTTTCTTCATATCCATGGCTGCTGCAGAGATTATTTCAGTGTTGGCTTTTTTCCATACAATGTGCTACTGCTCTGAAATGGTGTGTCTTCTTTTAGCTCTATGAAAGCCATCGATTTAGCGGCCAATTGTGGCCATGAGTTACCCCCTGCTTTTAACAGCTTCTCATTCAAACGCTACAGGGCTGCAGGTGAAAAAGCATCTGAAAGCTTTCTCTTCTCACCTTGTTTGAGCAGCTAGAAAAATAATGGAGGGACATGGGAACACAAATCCATAAATACTGAGGATTAGAGCCAAGTATTGTCGCATCAAAGACCATGGCTTTTAATTCACCAGCTCCCAGAGGATTATTCCAACTGCTTCTTGTGTGACCCAGCTTTTATTTGTGCAAACGACTCACCCCAAGAGGCCATTTTAGATGACATTTATTATTTACATTTTTATATCCCTTTGGACATTACTTCCCTTTCCACTGTGCCCCCACATCTTTTCCTTCTCTCCCAGCTTTCTCACTGTGCTGTATCATCTTGACTGTGAGAGTCAGAGATGAGGAATGTACTCAATATGAGTGTTCTGAGTACTGGCACAGCTCTGTTGAAATTTTAGTTATAACTGCGTGTACTAAAGTCTGCTCAGTGTTTGTCGGTGAAGCAGCTTGTATTTTCATGTAGAATTTCTTCCCAAAGGTCTTTGTAGTAAAGGTGATTTAGCAGACAGAACTCTTCCCTTATTCAGGCACAACAAAATAATATTTTGCTGGACATAGTGTTTTCATGATAACACAAGACCATGCCATTCCTACTATGCAGACACAGTTTGCTTTTTTTTTGCCATGCATCTCACAGTTCCTTTTGCTTTCTCTCAGGTATGGATAGGAGTGCTAATTTTAGCTCAGAGGTGGTGATTGTGAGAGGTAAGAACATGCAGATGAGAAAGAACATAGGGTTATCTAAGAGTAACTTTCAATTACAACTGAAATCTGTGTTTTCTCACATTATGAAACATGTTAATAGCATATCTACAAATCTCCCTGTCCTTTCCAGGGGAATGCATGCATTTCAACTGTTATTCAGTGAGGAAAAAAAAAAAACCAAACCTCATTTTCTCCACATAATAAAGAAGAATTTTTTTACAATGAGGGTGCTAAAACACTAGAATGAGTTGCCCAGGGAGGTAGTGGGTGCTCTATCCCTGGAAACATTCAAGGTCAGGTTGAACGGGCCTCTGAGAAACCTGATCTGGTTAAAGATGTCATTGCTCCAGTGGGGGGACTGGACTAGATGACCTGTAAAGGTACCTTCCAACTCAAAGCATTCTTTGATTCTGTGATTCTATAATGTACCTGAGGAGTGATGGAGTCGCCAGACAGATGGGAGAAGTAGCCTGAAGTCTTCCCTGATCCAAAGGAGGGATTTTGGCCAAGGTAAACAACATTCAGTGGGTCATTCAGGAGGACCAAGCTAACTTTTCTCCCTTTCTTTTCTTATATAATGCAACACAGTGATGCCATTTGCTGCTGCAAAACACACTTGGCCATCCAAAGTGACAATCATTACATCTTCCATATGAATGTTCTTAGAATCATAGAATGGTTTGAGAATTGTAGAATGGCTTGAGCCCCATCCAACCTGACCTTGAACACTTCCAGGGATTCCTTAATACTCCTGAAAAGCAGTTGCTGAGATACCTTAAATCATACTAGCAAAGATGAATTTAGCCTTTACTGAAGCAACCTAAGTACAGGTCCTGCTCTCACTGATGGATGAGGAAACTCTGCATATTCCATACTTTATTAGCAAATCCTCAGGAAAACATTCATTTCAGTACGTACTTCTTTAACAAAGGAACAGGAGATACTACTTATAAAGAAGCCAACTTTTCACGTGTTAATGTCTGAACAGGCTATTCGTTCCATAATCACTCTCATTTTGGGGAATGGTCTATATCTGGCTATGATATGTAAAGACCAGGCATCCTTTACTGGCAGATGTGAAGATATCCAGCAGCACTCAAACACATTGTTACCCCTGCAGTGCATGTTTGGACAGCAAGAGAGAGAAATTTTCATTTCCAGTTGCAAAAGAAAGCGGAAATTTAAGGTGGAGAATTTATGGCAGATAGATTTGACATCAGATAGATCTTTTCACCCCAGACCATTCCAGAGGAGTATACCAGAGCCAAGGACAGACTCCAGTGGTGAAAGCCTGACTCCTTGACAGCAGTAAAGACTGTGTTATTGGTTTTCATAGAATCATTAAGGTTGGAAAAGACCATTAAAATCATCAACTCCAAACAAATTTTCATCCGAGTCTGCACAGACTACTTCGGATTGCGAGAAAACCCACTCTTTTTTCCGACTCAAATGAATTCCCTGTCTTTGCACTTCCAAAAGCTGTGTCCAGCTGTGCATCTCCATTCCCTGCTAAGATCAAGGCAGGTCTGTCACAGAGGCTATGGAAGGTGGTGTTTGATGCCTTGGGTTTGTAGGTGGTTAATGACCACTAATCTTTCTGAGAAATAGATGTTTCTCGCATAGTAGTGTAGGAACCTAGGGATGAAATATCTGTGCTCTGAGAAAGGGAATGACTTAATGCACTTTTCCCCTTTTCCAATGCACGAGTAGACATTGCAGAATGCAAGATATCTCAAGTTCAGGCATCCATTGTTTCGTGCAACTTTCACAGAATCATAGAATCAGAGTGGTTTGAATTGAAAAGGACCTTAAAGATCATCCAGTTCCAATCCCCTGCCATGGGCAGGAACACCTTCCACTGGACCAGGCTGCTCAAGGCCCCATCCAACCTGGCCTGGAACATTTCCAGAGAGGGGCATCCACAGCTTCCATGGGCAACCTAGAAAGCATGTTCATTTTCCCCTAAGTAACAGTTAACTCCTGGAGGGAACAAATACTGTTTGAAGGTGCCTGAAGGATGAGAGAGGTGTTTCTTTGGCATTGAGATGCATTTTAAGACTGTAATTCTGAACAGCCAGTGAGCATGGACTGTCCCAGCAGGGAAGAAGCTGGGGAGGCATCATATGCATGTGTCTGTTAGACATGCAAAATTGTTTGTGGCTTCACTGGCACTTTCTTAAAAAGAGTAATTTTGCTGGTGTTTGGAATGAAACCAAGAAAAATTGTCAAATCCAAAAATGTTTCAAGTCACTCAGTGCTTTGAACTGTGGAAATGTTTCAGTGAAGCTTTTTTTCTTTTTGTAAAATGAAGAAAATACAGAAAAGAGGGTCTGTTTCAAATGCTAAATATCTGTTTCATACAGGAAAAAATTAGAAAACTATTATCCTGCTTTTAAGTTCCCTCTGCTGAAACTTCAAACACCCTTCAGGCTCTTTGCTCATTCATAAACCCAGGAAACTGTCACTAATTTAAGAAGTAAAATTATCAATGAAGTGTAAGAGGAGCATTCACACATTTGATAATGCAGTATCTCCGAGTCTATTTTCATCTACTAAGATAATATTCTCATTTACCAATATCATCAGGGAAAGTTCAATTGAACAGAAGAGATATGGTAAATACGATTTGGAAGCTATCCAGCCCGGTATGGGATGGAAACACACATCCCCTCACAACTAGTGCTGTCTACTGCAAAGCACCACTGCCTTTCCGATGCCCACAGCCTTGTATGAAAGCGTTTATAGACAGTGCAATAATGGCACTTTGAAAATGGTAAGTGGCACATTAAACTCGGCTCCAGTTCCTTAGCTCCCAGTGATAACAAGCATTCAGCAACAAATATTAGTTATAAAGATGCAGCACAACATGTTCCAGGAAATTATAGACAGAAAAATCAATCTCTTCAAATGATGTGAATGCAACACTAACCCAAGCTCTAAAAGCCACAACTTCTGGTTTTGTACCTGAAATGTCCTGGCACAAGATAAAGATCTTATCACTTGCTGAAATGAAAAGTGCAACTTTTCAAGAACATATTTCTGAATGCATGGAAGGAATGCCAGCATTTATATTTGGATGAAAGAATTCAGTATTCTCTCTTCTGAACCTGAAAACTTATGGACGATGGAAACATTGTGTGTTAAAGCAGATGCAATAATTCACTGATTTGTGACTGGTACATTCAGAGTATTGCTCCTATTGGTAATGTTTGCAAAACCTATACTTAATGCAAGATGAATAAGAGAAAATTTTCAAGCCTTCCTGGACTCTATTGAATGGCTCAGTAACCTCCGTTTGAATTTATAATTTGCTGTCGCTTTTCAATATGCCTCACACAAGAGAGAGGGAGAGAGACTCTGAGGGATAGTTAGCAAGTGGAATGGGTTATTGGGGAAGATGATTGAAGAATCTCATTGTGTTGAAGTTTTACTGACATTTCTTTCTACAGAAGGCAGCCTGCCATCTCAGCATTTCTACTCCTATTCTTGAAGTGTCTTATCTTCTCAGCCATGTGTTCATATGCTGTGTTAATGAGCACGATATATAATACATTTCACATACAGCCAGTGCAAGCCTGATTTAAAAAGGATGGGGTGAAAACCTGCCTTTGCGATGGGATGTGAATCCTAATGTAGCAGAATTATCTGCAAATGCTCTGTAGTTGTAAATAATGGAAGAAGGATAAGAATAGACAAGTCAAGCCAATACCTGAGATGCATCTTAATTACCTCTCTCAGTACAAACAAGTAGCCACACATGTTGCTTCTAGTGAGCTCAGCTGGGCAGATATTTTAATGGGTTTGGTTCAATTTGTATGACCTATAGCAGTTATGAATTATTATTTTAACAATAAATTTGCCCCATCTGAGTTGCTTAATACAAGAAGAACTGTCAGGCCCATCTCACTGGAATCTATTCAGATATAGCCAAAACATTTATTAGACCTTCAGAGCTGGTCGTGGTGTAAGGTCTACAGAAAAGTTTGATGATACTTAGCTGCGCAGGGAAGTGAACACGTGAACACTTTGGAAGGGAGAGCCACACTGCAGGAAAAACCTGGATGGGCTGGAAGAGTGGGCTAACAATCACAGAATCATAGAACTATTAAAATTGGAAATGGCCTCTAAGATCATCCAGTCAAACTGTCAGCCCAACACCACTGTGCTACATCTACAGGTTTTTTTAACACCTCCAGAGAAAGTGGTTGTGGATTCCTTCTTTTGCTCTGCTTCTTCATGCATTTTTTTTCATTTCCCTATGAAACTCTCTTTATCTCCATCCACACCTTTACTAACTTTTGACCTTCAGATTCCTATCCTCATCCTACTGTGAGCAGCGTGAGTGAGCAGCACTGTAGGTCTTACCTGCCTACCGGGCTTAGATAATGACCACCTTTAAAAAAAGAAACATTAGTAGCTTCCAGTTAAAGTTCATGGTTTGGGGAAATTTGACCTTTAAGAAAGGAAAATGCAATACAGAAAAGACATCCTGGTGAATTCAGTACCGGAGTGCTGAGGTTGTTGGAGATGGGGCACTTGCCCCATGTTGAAAAGCTGCAGGACCACCGTTGGTCACCCCTAGAGAAGAGAAAGCTTTGGCTGGCACCTGAACATAGACTCCTGTACCTACAGAGAGGTTTTAAGGAGATAACCAGACTCTTCACAGGGATGCATGGAGGGAGGACGAGGCAGTACCCACAAGTAGAAAAAAAGGAGATTCAAAGTGGATCTCAGGATGAACATTTCCATAACAAGGAACTTCTTACCCAAAGAGGGCTGTGCAGTCTGCATTCTTGGAAGTTTTCAGGACCTGACTGAATACAGAACACAGCAGAAGGGTTGGAAGTAGATGTTCTTAAAGGTGCCTTCCAACCTGAACCATACTGTGATGCCAAGCATGGCATGACCCTGCTTTGGGCAAGCGGTTGGTCTGGAGACATCCTGGATCCTTTCCATCCTGAGTTAAACAGGTATAGACACTATGGTGTCCCAAGTACCTTTCATAGTGCAAGAAAGGGTATTTTCTCTGAGTAGTAGGTTTGAAATCTAATATGAATCACTGTACTAAAGCAAGTTTTCGGGACTCTGGGTCTTTGCTGCTATTTTATCACTGTGGGTAGTCCTTTTTAGAAACAAAACTCTCAGTTTTGTCAGGTTTACTGAAACAGAGATGAAAACAAATGATAGCCATTAAAAGCTGAAATGCTCTGGCTTGCTATGATTCAGTCAGTGTTCCTATGACAAAGTACCTTCTAGATACTCAGCCAACAACCAGGATTTCATTTTTTTCTGAGTATTGTCCTTAGAAACACACAGCCCAAGCTTTTCATCAACGTAAGCCTAAGCTACTCACATAAGACTTCTGTGCTGCAGGATGGCATGGCACTCAGGGAGACACAGGGTGCCCCTTTCAAGGTTACGGAATCAAGTTTCCTAAATATAGAGCACGAAGAGATGTGTCTTGATACTGATGTTTATTAAGCATCCACTGTCCCCCAAAAGTAGCTTTTCTAGGAAGTAAAAACTCAGAATTACACAGAATCAGAGCTCAGTGTCTGAATCAAAGAAGGGAATGAGTGTGCTTCAGCTGTATTGGTGCGAAGCTGATAGTTAAGTTGGTTCAGTTTGGGTTTTACTTTCATGTTTTCTTCACTTGTAATTGAATGTTTATCTTTGCTTTCAAAGCGTTGAAGTATTTCAGAGAAGCCTTTTCAGCTAGAGGCCAAGCGAAAAAAAAAACAAACCCTAAATCATTTCTTTTAGAAAGGAGGAGTGAAAGCATACTTCTTCCCGAGGAATTAGATAAATATTTGCAAAATATTTCAATGGCAAATTCATACTGCACAATGCATAAATTAATTTACTTACTGGCTGAAAGGAATGACCTAATTCAACTAAATTTAAACCATTTAAATAATGACCTTGGAGATCCATTTTTTCTTGAAGTTTGGGTTGTTTGGTTTTTTTTTTAATTTAGTTAGGAAGGGATGAATTTAACCAAAAATATACTCTGTTATAAAGAACTTGCCCAGTCATCTTGTCACTAACCAAAAAAAGCCCAAACAAAATAACCCAGACCTCCCTAAGCATCTTCAAAACCTTGCCTTTGTAGAAATGTAAAAGCTGATTCTTTGCAAGACCCTATGGATCCTTTACACAGGACCAACTTGTGTCTTAGTTTATCAAGGGATAAGATGTAATTAAAAGGAAAAACTCTTGAGCTCCTACCTCAGAAGCTGTGGAAGCCCAGTCCCTGGAGGTGTTCCAGGCCAGACTGGGTGAGGTTTTGAGCAATCTGATCCAGTGGGAGGTGTCCCTGCCCATGGCAGGGTGTTGGAACTGGAGGATCTTTAAGGTCCTTTCCAATCCAAACCATTCGATGATTCTGTGATTCTATGGAAATTCAGTTTCTCCAGCCTATGAAGGCCACTAGAGTTTGTTTTATTATATACTGTCTTCCTCAGTTTATAGAAGATTTTTAATGCAACTTTTTTTTTCATTTGTACGCACATAAAATTTTTTCATTTGTACGCACATAAAATTTTCAGAAAATTCCTTTTCTGAATCATGTTGTGCTACTATAATTTCTTTTGGAGGATGAGAGAGAGCTGGGAAAAGGGAACAGACAAGGGAAGGCTAAACTACAGGGAAGTAATAGGAGAATTCTGCTGTTTTAAAATGACAATTGATAGGGAATAATATGACCTGATGTTTAACCACCGTTTATATTGGTAACTGGAGTGTACCTAGGTCTCTCTTCATCCAGAAGACTCACAATAATTCCACATGGGGCTCAACATGATTTGAAAATGCAGCTTAGAAAGGAATTATATCCTGATGCATTGGGCTTGGACATGTGGGATGAATAAACCACTTTTTCCATTTGCCTGATCTAACATTAACTTCCAATGTTATTTTTTATGCCTTGAACTAAGGATCAGTATATGGACAAGAGCTGGCAGAAGAAATTGCTTCTGATTTAAGGGACCATCTATGTTAGAACCTAGTGTAAAATGCAGCTCTTCTGTGTAGATGGAGCACAGTGTTTGTGACCTGAAATGCAAGATTACCAATTAGTTTTCCACATAATTTATGGGAAAGATATGGGACAATACACTTGCTATAGTAACATGAACTAAACAGCCAAGGATCCAGAGCCTGGGTTTAGCAAAGAGGAAATAAATCAAGCATAGATCATATGTTTTTGCTACCAAAATGTCATGACCCCTTCAGTTAATTGCTTACTGGCATTGGTTCTGAGCAGGAAAGTATGGTCCAGGTAGATCTCTCTTTAAGCATCAGAGCCAGCTGAAGTGCCCTTATTTCATTGGAAAGCATCCCTGGAAGCCATGTATTTGATAAATGAGCACAGAGAGATCGATCAACTTTAGTCAAGTGACTGACGCATCATCCTGAGTCATCAAAAAGCTGAGATGAATATTTCTGTGCTTACAATTTTCATTCAGAAAGCCAGGGGAATGGGTTAAATTTACCATGCAATGAGATTCTTCTCCATTGTCTCTTTCTGGATGCACCATTTTCAAGTCCCTACTGATTAAAACTGCAAGACACAGAGCCAGTCAGATTTGCAGCAGAAAATCAAACCATATAAACTGCTACAACAGATTTGTTTCTTTCTTTTCTCTGCTTTGATGAATCTATTCAGATAACATTACTCTATATCAGGAGCATTGGCAGGAATCAGTACCATCATGAATTATCTTGTAAATCTGTTTCTTAATAAGAGAGCAAATATTGACTCCTTGAGGGAAAAGTCTTGAGTAACAGGCCATTTTTTCTAGAAGAGTTGGACATTCCAAGGCAAAACCCCTCTTTCTCCACCACTCTGTGCCTTCTTCAGTCATTTACAGTCTTCTGAACCAATCTGATCAATATATAGTATCAACCTTCCAGTACCTGAAAGAGGCCTAAAAGAAAGCTGGGGAGGGACTGTTCATAAAGGCTTGTAGTGATAGGACGAGGGGCAATGGGTATAAACTGGAGAGGGACAGATTTAGGCTTGACATAAGGAAGAATTTCGTCACCATGAGAGTTGTGAGGAACTGGAACAGGTTGCCCAGGGAAGTTGTGGATGCCCCATCCCTGGAGGTGTTCAAGGCCAGGTTGGATGGAACCTTGGGCAGCCTGATCTTGTGAGAGGTGGCCCTGCCCGTGTCAGGGGGGTTAGAACTAGATGATCTTTAAGGTGTCCTGCAATCCAAGCTATTCTATGATTCTATGATAGCTACTGAAAAGCACAAATAGTGTTGATCATGGAGAAATTAGAAGACAGAGTTGGGCTAATTTTATCTACATTTAAGGAGCTCCAGTTTGTCTCCCTGCAACCTGGTCACCCCTTTTAAAGTACACAAAGAGAAAAAAGTCCATGTGGTAAGTGATTCACGTCACGTATTTTGAGTGTCTGTGTTAGGATGTGCCAAATTCCATTGCTAAGTTTGACTAGATCTCTGCGGACTAGCAAAAGGATTTGGAGTCATCTACTAAGTGTCAGTGCCTACACTGAGCCCCTTTACAAACAATTTGCCAAAAACCTTGGTGCTGAGATTACGGCACCTCTGTAAAGGTCAAGTTATCCAGAATTTGTGCTCTAAGGACCTGTGTGCTAGCCTAGAATCCTGTCCCACCACCTGGTCTCTACTCTCTAGATCCAACAAGATGCTTTCCATTGCTCTGGAAAATAACAACTGGTTGCATTTGTATTTACAACTCACTTGCTTTTGAATGCTCAGAGGAAGCATTTCTGCCTGTTTTTCATTCACATCAATATTTACAACTCTGTTGATCGAGACTGAGGTGGTTTATTTCAGGGTGAGTAATTATACCGGGGACTTAGTACATGAAAAATTAATGAAAAGAGAAACTGATTCATTTGTTTGGTATTCCTATGGAGGAAGAAAAAAATCCCACCTCCTCTGATAAGGAAAAAAAGGCTTTTTTAAAGCTTGTACTAATGTTGTGAAGGTAGTGCCTTAATCAAGGTCAACACTGTATAGGCAGTTTTGTTCCTTGTTTCTCTGCAGCACCTTCTATTCAGTCCTCTCTAATGGTTTCACCCATTCTCATGTCACAAATAGGTGGTGTCCTCTCCATCGTATGTATACATACAACACAGTGGAAAACCACAACTGGAACTAGCATAGAGTTCCTACCAGTCCCACATCTAATAGAGCCCCAGGAGCTCTATTCATCTCTCTGGCTCCAGCTACTTTACTGAACTCCATTTTTCTGATGAGGAGTTATTTAATACGATTTTTTTAATTGGTTTTCTCTAGGTTTTGCATGGACCAAATTAAACCCATAATGTCTGCAGATAAATGTACCACTACCCTAGGGCTGGTATATCACACAGTGAGATGCTCTTTATTAAACCAATTTTTCTTTTTAAATCACCTCCCTCAGAAGAGAGCTAGGAGAGCAGGGAGATGCTCTTGTGGCCCATAAGCCAGCCTGGAGACATTCTCCCTGCTCTATGCTACTGCCCACAGTGACTAAATATGAATGTACATGACTGCAAGGGGAGTTGCTTATTCTTTAGCCTAAGTTCATCTTTGATCTGTGTGTATAAAAATAAAACTCCTGGAGCAAGACACATCTTCCAGAGCAGCATATGGATGCCAGCAGCCAAACTCCTATTGCAAAACCAAGCATAGCTGGGAGCTGAAGTACATTAACCACTATACCTGTATTTTTTAATAGATAACCCAAATCATACCATTTTGATTGAGCCAGAATAGAGATGTGATCAAGCCCTGGGACATTAGCATTATCTGTACCCTTTAGTGAGCTAGAAAACTAGTTGCTCTGATAGCTTCTTGTGGCCACTGCCATCTACAGCTTCTTCATGTTTGCCCAGGTAGGCTGACTCTTTTAAAAAAAGAGCCTGACACTTGGCATCACTTGGTTTAATAGGAAAAGTCCCTTTTTCAGAAATAAGGGCCACGGATATGGGGTGAGACCCATTTGACAAAGCCAGGGAAGCGTGTCTTTAAAAATAATATTGTCTATGTGGAAAGGATGCGGTTAAACTAGATATTTTGGGGGATGGTGAGGAAACTGTACATAAGGGTATTAAATTCTAGGGAAAAGTAAAAGAAACACCCCTGGAAAGATGGTAATAGGTTAGAAAATCATCCATTTCCCAAGCTTGTGCACAAATGGCTGGCAAACAAGCAGAGGATACAGAGCTTTGCCATGTGATCTCGCTGTGCAATAACAACATCCCTGCAGTAAGAGACATGGTGGGACAGCTTGAAGGACTGAGTCCCTCAATGGACACTACGGGCTCCCCAGGAAAGGCAGGTAGGTTGGACAAGACAACTCCAGCAGTCCTCTCCCACCTGCCTGTTTAACAATCTCCAGTTCTACTTCGGAAATTGCTGGTAGCTAATAATATCATTCAAGACAGATGACTTGTGGAAGATTTCACTCTTCCTGCACTGAATACACAAAGGCTGTTTTGAGCCATGATTTAAGAATATGAGAAAAAACAGTGTGCACAGCCAGCTTGGAATGTAATGTGATTAACCCCTCACAAACATGCTTGATATTGTAGGAAGATGCCTATATCTCTGGAATTCACTTGGGCAGAGGCACAGAACCCTGCAGAAAGCAGCTAGAATACAGACCAGAGCCAAGGGCAGAATAAAGGGCGTTCCCCCTCCTGCCCAGACCACCTCAGGATATTTCTTACTCTCCTTTGTTGAATGAGAGACAGGCACTGTTAGAAGAAGAGCTTATATCAAGGGAAAGTGAGCAGGGAATCAGAAAAGGGTGAAAAGGGAGAAAACCAGGACTTAGACAGGACCAAGAGAAAGTGATTTCCTGATTGCACCAACTTTGTATGCTGGGGGAGGGCAAAAGGCAAAAGGATGAAGCTGGACAATATGAAAAGCAATGGCCCACCATCACCACTGCATCCTGCAATTTAGCTACCACGTGTCTTTCTGGCCACTGTAAGATTAGCTAAGTATCTGACTTCTACTGCATTTCTCCTCCAGAGCTCAAGAAGAGATGCATTGGTAGAGTCATTTCCAAACACAGAGAGAGGGTTGTAACTGAAACAGCACAGGGAAAAAATCCACCTCAACAGTTACTGTCATTTTACACCCGGAGTTTTGCTTGTTTTCTCATTAGGACTTAGAAGGAAGAGGGTGTGTTAGGTGCAGCAGGAAAACAAATAAAAGACACAGTGAGAGAATATGTGAGGAAATATGAGAGGTCAAGAAACAAGGATAAAAGAACGGGACACAAATGTAAAACATAAAGGAAAAAGAAGGAAGACATGCACTGGCTTTGCTAATCAGTGTTACGTGAGAAATAAGTAGGA
Organism: Phaenicophaeus curvirostris; assembly: GCF_032191515.1. Taxonomy (NCBI): domain Eukaryota; kingdom Metazoa; phylum Chordata; class Aves; order Cuculiformes; family Cuculidae; genus Phaenicophaeus; species Phaenicophaeus curvirostris. The sequence continues at coordinate 97,160,950 of NC_091394.1, read as the reverse complement.
TCTGCACTGCTGGACAGATGTGGAAGACTCCATCAGAGAGCAAGTGTGATTGAGAAAAGAGTGAAGGGAGGCAGAAGAAGGGAGAACAAGGGAGAAATTAAAGCAGCAACAAATGCAAAATAATCAAAGATAAATAAAGTTGACACAAAAAAAACGACTTTCATTTTGTCTTGCAGGCTCTCCAAAGTGAGCTGTATGAGCAGAGACTTTAATTTGCCTCCTTCCCATAGACTCAGCCCTGCTGATTCATTCAGCTCCGCAAGGCTACACTGCTCACTAACCTATAGTACCAATTTATATGCTAATCTCTTTCGTTTGTAAATCAAGTCAGTCTTTTCCAATGCCTATCCCCACCCTAAATTCACTGGTTCGAAATGCTGTCCATCTCTGTATACAGGGCTGGGAATTGTAGACTCTGAGACACAAAAGGCATCAAATCCTAAATAATTGGATCATTGATAGAGTTCATCCCCGTGGATTAAGTTGCTGTTTCATCTCAGCCCCTCTCTGCTCAGCAGGAGTCTTTTTAAAGGGTTCTATAGCTAGTCAAGCTTTTCCTGGGAAAGGGAAAAATAAATTAATAAATCTCTTCTTCTTTTCCACTTTGTCCTTCAATGTTTGCAGATTTTCTCCTTCATGGTTCAAACATCTTTCCTGGAAGGACAAGCTGGGACAAAGAAGTAGCACCACTTGTTTCTTAGACCTCTTTTCACCTTTTGAAAGAGTATGAGTAACTGAAAAGGGCAAATCTGGGAGAATCATATCTGTATCCAGAGGACAGGCAGGAAACCAATTGGAATTATTATGGTCCCAGCTTACTCTCAGTATTCTGCTGGAGGGCTCAGAGGTGCCCAGGAAAATAAAGCATCCTCATCTTCCAAAGGAAATAGGACTTTGGAAAGCTTTGAAAAACAAGAAGTCTGTTTTCTTAACAGAGGTTGGAATTGTGAGTCTCTGTCTCCTACAGCACCACTAGATATTCTACAGAGGGGCAAACATGCTCAGTTACTTTGAAAAAGAAGTCTGTCCTCTTCTTGACAAACTTTCACAACCGCTGGATTTCCACAGACTGGTGAAAACGGAGAAGTTAAGTATGCAAAGGTTGTTACTCGGAGAAATTAATAATAGTCCTTAACACTCCAAGACTCTTAGCCAAGCTTTTAGTAATCAATACCAAAAAAAGGAAGAAAGTTAGTGAGCAGCTATGCACTTTTATCTCCCTCCCTCCCTTCAACAGTCATAAGCAACAGTCACAAGCCTCTTCATATGGTTTAAACTGAATAAAGGAGCCAGTCTCTCTCAGCCTGAATACGTGGTCTTTGTTCCTCTGAGCTTTTGAATAGCCCTTCCCAGTCTGAATCCTTCTTCTCTGACCATGCATAACTGGCTGTGATGGTCACATCACCAAGGAGGCACCAGAAGCTAGGGCAGCCTCAGGACTCATTGGCGCCTCCGTTTACACAATAACAGAATCACAGAATCATAGAATGGTTTCGGTTGGAAGGGACCTTAAAGATCATCCAGTTCCAACACATGCCATGGGCCATGACATCTCACGCTGGATGAGGTTGCTCAAAGCCCTATCCAACCTGGCCTGCACTCTGTGACAGGTCATCCATGACTTTCTTGGGCAAACCCTTCCAGTGTCTCACCACCCTCACAGTAAAGGATTTCTTCCTAATATCTCATCTAAATCTCCACTCTTTCTGTTTAAAACCATTCCCTCTCATCCTATCACAAGACTCCTGAGGATCTCACCAGGTTCTTGCAAAATCTAATCACTTCTTTATTGCTACTAGAAAGATCTATCACGGTGACATATCCCTCTTCCCCCTTGAATCTACTGAAGAAGGCTGCCACTTTGGTGAGTTGTGGGGTGGAAAGGGGTCAGATGGAGGTCTGGTGGCCACTCCATATCAGCAGCCACATCAAAGCCCACCTGTGCAGCAAGGATGAGTGGAGGAGAATGAGCTCACCATTATGTCTCTACCACTCATTTGCCTATCAGGATGAACAAACTGGCCCCTTGAGACCCCCTTCTGCATATAAACACAGATATGCAGAGTTCCACCATAGCCATGGAGCAAAGAATCAGAGGTGATCCTCAAAACAAAAGTGTTAATAAGATCTGTAAATAGAAATCTACATACGTTGTACTTGGATGATTTAGACTACAAGTTTTTTGTGATGGAAACATCCTGATCTACGACACTGGAGTTTTCTGGATTCCTATGCATTGGTAGGGGTTGCACTGACAGGAAGCAATCTACTCTATCCCTTACCATCTGTGCCACTAAGGAAAGGTGAAGTAGATAAGGAGATGGGCTGACTGATACCCCAGATGTTATCATTCCTGAATGGAATATAAAAGAATGAGGGGAGCAAGCCTCAATTGGAGCGCCCTCTCAGCTGGTCCGAGACCCCCACTGACATCATCATAACATCATGGATCCAATCCCTCCAAGAGTGGGAGAATCTGCAAAACTTTGTGTGCAGCAACTTCGTGGAAACATCTAAAAAGACTTTAACACCGAACTCCAGGCAGGTAGTATAGTCCCTCGCCAAGCCTCATAGGATGCTAATACTGGTCTAGACTTAAGCTTATATTCTTGACTTACAATTGTAACATTATAGGTAATAAGCTAAACGTTTAAAAGCAGTTCTGGGTCCTACTCTGTCTTCCTCGAGGTGTGACACATGGTAACTCTCAAGCTTGGGATTTTATTTTTCTCTGATTGATGATTTTCCTGAATGCATCCAAGCCTCTCTACCTTGTCACTTCCATCTGCTGAGCCTCTCAGACTGCAGCAGGAACTCCATCCTTAGCTTAACCATGTGCTTTGTGCTATGAAATGCTATTCTGTTCCTCTCCCTGCTCTCACCAGGCATCTAGTTCTCCTCAGATGATGTCTCAATCTTTCTCTGTATTGACAATGTCCCTCAAAGTTTGGCCTCCAAAACTTCATTGACAAATGCCATTTTGTTTGTTTCTAACAGATATGTTAAATAAGGCTTAACTGAGGAACAGGATTAGAATCATAGAATAACCAGGTTGGAAGAGATCCACCGGATCATCGAGTCCAACCATTCCTAACAAACATTAAACCATGCCCCTTAGCACCTCGTCCATCTGTGCCTTAAACACCTCCAGGGAAGGTGGATCAACCACCTCCCTGGGCAGCCTGTTCCAGTGCCCAATGACCCTTTCTGTGAAGAATCTTTTCCTAATGTCCAGCCTAAATCTCCCCTGGCAGAGCTTGAGGCCATTCCCTCTTGTCCTGTTCCCTGTCATTTGGGAGAAGAGGCCAGCACCCTCCTCTCTACAACGTCCTTTCAGGTAGTTGTAGAGAGCAATGAGGTCACCCCTCAGCCTCGTCTTCTCCAGGCTAAACAACCCCAGCTCTCTCAGCCGCTCCTCATAAGGCCTGTTCTCCAGCCCCTTCACCAGCTTTGTTGCTCTTCTCTGGACTCACTCCAGAGCCTCAACATACTTCTTGTAGTGAGAGGCCCAGAACTGAACACAGGATTCGAGGAGCGGTCTCACCAGTGCTGAGTACATGGGGAGAATAACCTCCCTGGACCTGCTGGTCACGCCGTTTCTGATCCAAGCCAAGATGCCATTGGCCTTCTTGGCCACCTGGGCACACTGCTGGCTCATGTTCAGTCACTGTCAACCAACACACCCAGGTCCCTCTCCTCCAGGCAGCTTTCTAGACAGACTTCTCCTAGTCTGTAGCACTGCATAGGGTTGTTGTGCCCCAAGTGCAGGACCCGGCATTTGGTCTTGTTAAACCTCATGCCATTGGACTCAGCCCAGCGGTCCAGCCTGTTCAGATCCCTTTGCAGAGCCTCCCTACCCTCCAGCAGATCAACACTTCCACCCAGCTTAGTGTCGTCTGCGAACTTGCTAAGGGTGCACTCGATGCCTTCATCCAGATCATTGATAAAGACATTGAACAGGGCTGGACCCAGCACTGAGCCCTGGGGAACCCCACTTGTCACTGGCCTCCAGCTGGATTTCACACCATTTCCCACCACTCTCTGGGCCCGGCCATCCAACCAGTTTTCCACCCAGGAGAGTGTGTGCCTGTCCAGGCCAGAGGGTGACAGTTTCTCAAGCAGAATGCTGTGAGAAACTGTGTCAAAGGCTTTACTGAAGTCCAGGATGACCACATCCACAGCCTTTCCCTTGTCCAGCAGCCGAGTCACTTTGTCACAGAAGGCGATCAGGTTAGTTTGGCAAGACCTGCCTTTTGTGAACCAGTGTTGACTGGGCCTGATCACTCGGTTCTCTTACATGTGCTTCATGATAGCACTCAAGATCACCTGCTCCATGACTTTCCCTGGCACTGAGGTCAGACTGACAGGCCTGTAGTTTCCTGGATCCTCCCTGCGACCCTTCTTGTAGATGGGCACTACATCAGCCAGCCTCCAGTCCAGTGGGACTTCCCCAGTCTTCCAGGACTGTTGGAAGATGATGGAAAGGGGTTTGGCCAGCACATCTGCCAGCTCCTTCAATACCCTTGGGTGAATCCCGTCTGGCCCCATAGACTTGTGGGTGTCTTGTCGGGCTAGCAAGGCTCTGACCACCTCCTCTCGGATCATGGGAGCCTCATTTTGCTTCTCTAGCTCCTGGGTTTGTACACAGACAGAACGACCTTCTTTACAATTAAAGACTGAGGCAAAGAAGGCATTAAGTACCTCATCCTTTTCCTCCCATCATATTCTTTTACCCCCAGCACCTTCCTAATCTACCACTCACATGAATTCTCATTTTCTCCACCAACACAGTGCAACAGTCTGTGAGATGCCTTGCTGAGAATAGACAAATTATTCTGATCACAGATCTAAGCTCAGGGAAACCAGCCGTTTTATTTGAGGGAGGTAATTAGTTACTATTGAAAAGCATTGTTTGACTATGCAGTGTGATCTGTTTTCTATTTCCTTTTATCTTTACTGACTCTCATAATGGGTCCAAAGCCTTGCCTGATACTGAATGGAAGTAAACTTTTGTAAACCAAACTAATTTGTACTGTCCTGGCCCAGCTAGACTGAAAGCACCAATATAATTAAGCTTTTAAATAATTTTCTTTATTTAACAAACAATGGTGCCAGCTCTGACGTACCAACCCTTCCCCAACACAATTCAGATGACTGCTTATTTCATGAGCACCAACTGGGACACCCAGCAATTCCTTCTAAGCCTTTGGGTTCTTCCAGAAAACTCAGCAAAGCTGAATGAGAGGGTTTTATATCTTGAACCATGGTACCACAGCTTGGCCTAAAGGGCATCTGTTGAGGAATCAGATGGTCAGCATTCAGCCTTTCCCTCTACTGCTTGATTTTCTGTGCTCAAGTCAAGACAGACATTGTGGTGTTGAGGCATGTCCAAAGAAGAGCAACAAAAATGGGGAAGGGTCAGGAGCACAAGAGTTATGAGGAGCACCTGAGAGGAATGGGGCTGTTCAATCTAGACAAGAGGAGACTGAGGGGAGACCTTAAAGCTCTCTACAGCCCCCTGAATGGAGGTTGTAGCAAGGTGGGTACTGTTCTCTTCTCCCAAAGATCAAATGGTAGCATGAGAGCAAATGGCCTCAAGTTGTGCCAGGGGAGGTTTAGACTGGATGTTAGGAAATATTACTTCACCAAAATGGTTGTCAAGCAATGGAACAGACTGCCCAGGACAGTGATTGAGTCACCACTCCTGGAAGTATTGAAAACGTGTAGATATGGCAGTTAGGGACACAGTTTAGCAGGGCATTGGGCAGTGTTAGCTTTACAACGATTGGACTCAATGATTTTAGAGGTCTTACCAACCTAAATGATCCTGTGATTCTGTGTCTTTCCTCTGTGCTCCTGTATTTCAAACAGGTTGGCAGTCTTTTGAAGAGGACATAGCCTCTTATTTCCCATGTAATTGCATAACGCCAATAAGTGATGGAACCCTAAGTTGGCCAAGACCTCAAAGCTTGAGTTACAATAGTAGTAATAGGCCCAAACATGAGCTAATGCGAAGAAGCTGCCAATTATTCCAGACAACAATTGATCAAAGCCGAGAAACTCCGGATATACATTAAGCAACCCTTTGATTGTCCATTCCCTGAAAAACCTCAGCCCACACAGACCAGGAGATGACAATTTGCCTTTTCAGGTAATTATATTCCCTGAACAGAAACTCCCCTGCACTTCTCTTCCTTCCTGCAGAATTTTCCTCCTTCTTTCTCTCCCGCTTTCAAATCACTCCCAGCATTTGCATAACTTTCTTCAATCATTACTCCACATCTGGAGAGGTCACTCATCAAAGTATTGCCACAAAGTGTATTTTAATTTTGAATCTTCTTGGCTTTGAAGCTGACATTTTCCATTAGAGGAAAATAACATTGGCTTCAGCCTGCTGTGCACTGCACAGAGCGCAGCTTTGTGCCAGCCACAGCAGCAGGTTGCCTTGCATGGCTTGCAAAACCTGCTGTTTGTGTAGGGAAATGTGACCATGCTGGCTACCACCACCGGTACCAAAAAAACTGAGGAAGCAGAAACATGGGAACGTTAAGTTATTTATGTAATTGTCATACAGGAAAGCCTTTGACAACAGTAGAAACTGAGTCTCTACCTCAGATGTCTTTGCTCAATATCTGCTTAGCAAAATTCCTGTTGTCTCCTGCTACACCCAAACAGGAACCCAAGATGGTTTTTCACCTCCATGACCTGAGCTCTGTGGTTTTCATGCCTGACTTGATGTTTGCAAGAGGATAGCATCTTGCTGAGCTTGGAATTAAGTAGTTCACTCACAGCTGGTCACTCTTGGGAGGCCAAAATGAGCATATGCCATAGGATCAGGTAAGAAATGCTCTTCTGCTTCGCTTTTTCTTTGCTGAAGCTGGACTTTATTACTATTCTGCTTGGTTGAAAAAATCAGTTTCCTTGTCATAAATAGGAAAATAAGAACACAACAACAACAACAAAAACCCAGCCAAACAAAACCGCAAGGAAAAGCTATTACAGATGTACAGATCAGACAAATGCTACTGCAGCTAATTAATTGTTGCAGTCGGCTTAATTCTCATTCTATTTCTTGTGTCCACTGTGGACACACTTCACACATAAATCCTAGCTGCTGTCTGAATGCCTTTTTCAAATCAGTTTGTCATCAGAAATGTGCTATACTTAACTCATCACAATGCATTTTAATGTTTTTTTGTACATTAATGGTTGCTTACCTGTGCGTTTATGATGTAGTTGATGCATGATGGGTATGTGTGTGAATATATCTATGAGTCTGTGGGTGTATGCATGTGTATGTCTTGGAGATTTAGGGTGAGAGTGCTGTTTTACATCACATCTGATATTTTGCCCCACGAGAAAGGTGTAGGGCATGTTAGTAGCCCTCAGTGCAGGTTAATACACATTGAGCTCTCCTTGGTCGTGTGAAAATGCTAAAGCACTCCTAGCCCCATCAGATAAATGTCTTTCAATACTTACTGTGCTCTGGACGTGTTGATTTTGATGGTTGAGCAGGTACTTGCTTTCCTTCAGAGATCTGGATTAATTAACTGAAGCAATACTTTGGAGGTTGTAACTTTTCTGCATGATGCCCTAAACCTTTGAATTTTAAACTCTTCTAATGAACAAGTGTTTAATTCTTGCCCAACGCTGCTGCTAATGGAGCTGCAGGCCTTTACATATCAGAAAATTTGATGGTACTGACTCTCCTTTTTCTCAAATTTGGTGTTTTGCCTGAAGGACTTTAAGATCAATGGGAAGTGATGGTGGTGAAGACTCAGCCCTGGTGTGTCTCTGAAGAGGTGGAGTCATCTAACATAAAGAAGGATGTAGCAGCTGTGAGCAGCACTCTTGCACTTTATTTCTTAAATGAAATCTGCAAGGGGAGAAAGCAAGCAAAGCTTTCAAAAACTTACATAGGATTCTTCCCCACAGGATGAGAGTTCTGTTTGTCCTCTGTTCCCCCCCTAAAGCCATAGAATTACAGAATCGATTAAGTTTGAAAAGATCTTTAAGATATTTGAGTCCAACTATAAACCCAACACAGCTGAGTCCACCACTAAACCATGTCCCTAAGAACCACATCTACATCGCTTTTAAATACCTCCAGGGATGGGGATTCCATCACTTCCCTTGGCAGCCTTTGCCAGCACTGGACAATCCTTTCAAGTAATATATCCAGTCTAACCTCCCCTGGCGCAACTTGAGGCCATTTCTTCCTGTTTTATGACTTGTTACTTGGGAGAAGAGACCAACACCCACCTCATCACAACCTCCTTTCAGGGACTTGTAGAGGATGATAAGGTCTCCCCTCAGCCTCCTTTTCTCCAGGTTAAACAATGCCAGTTCTCAGGCGCTCCTCAGAGCACTCCAGATCCTTTACCAGCCTCTTTGCCTTTCTTTGCAGGAGCAAAATGCACAATAGTAAATAAAATACAACATCTGTCCTTTCTTTCCTGATTTAGAAGTTCAGGGGGCTGTTGCCAGCTCTGCAGGAGCCAAGAGATGTTGCTTTTCAAAGAAGCAAACAGCTGTGAAGCAGCTGGCTGGTGGGAACCTGATCCAGATCTGTGATCTTGGGTCTTCCTCTCTCAAGGCACCACAGCTCTTCCGGCTGTCGTGGTATCTGAGTGTTGTCTTAAGAAGCTACATTTCTCCTCACTAAAGTGCTCAAGCCATGATGTCTCTGAGACACGGGAGGACATGAGCAAGGCCCACCTCCCTCTGGTGTGGCTCCAGAGAAAGTTGTTAGGGTGAAGGAAGGCAGTTCAGGTTGCAAGGTTGACTTCTCTTGAGACGATCAGTGAAGTGACTGAAACCTGGCTTACATCATTCCCCTGGGCCTCTTTTTTTGGCAATGCTGCCATAACAGCTACTCAACTTGCTAATGAGCCAGCATAATGAGTGATGTTCATTACCGAAACATAATGTGCATACAATCATCAGCAAGATTCTCTGTCGGTGCTATTCAGCATCACATCCTAAAAGGAGTCGCAGGTTTTCAAGGCCAGGAAGGAATGAATTTTACCATTCAACATGAAGTCCTGTATGACCCCACTTAGAAACTGTTTATTTTCCATGCTGTCATCTCTAGGTCTTGATAGGAAATTGGACTACCCAAGGGGTTTGGCAGGATAAGGGAGCTTTGAGCCTCAGATACTTAAAAGGATTTTTGGAAAATCATGAATGAGAATAAGTCAGAGTAAATAAGCACATGTAGAGGTCCTCTACAGGAATTCCCTCAGGGATCCTTACTCAGAAGTCTGTTGAAAGCTACTTTGAAGGTGTTTTCTATTTGTTTGAAAGCTGCAAGGCAGACAATTCCCTGGGGAGGCACTGACCTCTACATGGAAGAAGCATGTAGGGAAAAATAGGAAGAAATACACCCAACAGTCATCTTTCTTGTCTTGTCTGTTTAGATCTTGTCACAGTAGAGGCTCAGGAGCAGATATTCAGCTGAGGCCCAGATTCATCCTGCATCATCTTGGACAAATGGTAGCACAGTACGTCCAAACACTCCCTTCAGCCACAAAATAGTCACACTGCAGAGAGCAGCCTGAGCAGCCTCCTGACCCAGTCCCCAATCTTTCAGGAATGGTGTCTTGCTCCATATGATCCTTTTCTTACATGGGCAACCCAAGAAAGATTGTTCACATTTTCTTAAATTTTCAGATTCTTCTCAATGTTCCAGCACAGCCATGTTTTCCCAGCATAGCAATGCAGAGGTATAATTTCTTCTATGTGCAACGTACCATTTACCCATTGCCATCGCGTAACTGTTCTTCCTCCTTACAAGATCTTAGCTTGTGTACAGGTGTTCTCTGTTTGCCCCACGGCTGTAGCAAGGGGAGGCTGCAAAGCAAGATGTCCAGTTGCAGGATGGTTCAGGGGCACCTCAGGAGGCCCTGTCAAAGCTGAACTATCCTGTGACCTTCCCTTGCAGCCACATCATATTATAAGCAGAGTGCAAAACGAATCTACACATATATACATTGATCTCCTGCATCTGCCACCTCTCACAATGCTGTTAATTACAGTCCCATGAACCCAGCAGGGTCAAGTGTTCCCTCCTTACAGCTCCCATCGGTGAGAAGGAGAAGGACTTCCTGATTCATCCCCAGGCTTGCAATCCAAAGTCTGGGCTCTCCTGCCATCCCAGCCCATCATTTCACGTGGTGCCTGGTGGTCAGTATTTCCCTTCTGACAGCTAAAGCTGCAGGATCATGGTATGCAAGATATAGCACAAGAAACACTCTTGTAGAAAGGTTGGAGAAGCCCTGGGACTCACCAGCAGGTGCTGCTGATTGAAGAAGCATTGGATCATGGCTCAGGGGTGGGAGGATCTGAGATAAAATCTTCTGGGCAACCCACGCCTCTGCAATCGTTTCAGATGTTTCCGGACATAAAATTCATTTCAGCCAGGCTAAAAGAAGTCATTACATGTGGAGACCTACTGCAACATGATGGCTTTGGATTAAGGCTCTGGAAAGCAGCAGCCCTGCATACAACTTGCCAGACCTCTAAGCATCCTGCAGTCCTGTCTATAAATCTAAAAACTGTCAGTCAGGTGATGGAGCAGAGTCAGGGAGATAAGGACACATTTTCTTGCTGGAGGCTTTCAGCCACTCAAGGGTAAACGCCAAGGAACAGAATAATCCCTAGCTCAATCCATTATCTGTGAGTGATATCCTTAACTCCATTGCACACTGAGCTGTGCTCCTGCTTCTAGCCCGTCTGGTAATTTAGGAGATCAAAGGAATGTCCAGGTGAGGTTGAGATTGACTTTGCAGGCATGCAGGCAAGGTAGCATCAGCATCACCCTGGTCCCACTGGAAACTACATCCCAGCATTGTTGACTTTTACCAATAATGTAGCTTGATCTATGTTAAATAATGACATCCTCATGTCATATATTGGGAATGAGGATTGGTTCAGATTGGGTACCACGAAAAATTTCTTCACTGAGTTATCAAGCACTGGAACAGGCTGCCCAGGGAGGTGGTTGAATAACCATCTCTGGAGGGATTTAAAAGATGAATAGATGAGGTACTCAGAGATATGTTTTAGTAGTAGATAGGTGCAGTTGGACTCAATGATCTCAAAGGTCTTTTCCAACCTTTAACCTTCTGTGACTCTAAGAGACTTCAAGCCTTGGGTTAGAGATACCTGCAGAAAAGCAGGCTGTGCTGTACTGAAAAGGGAATTCCTCATGCTCTGGAAAAGTGCATCACAAGGGGAGGTAATTTTGAGGGCATCGAGAAACCACAAAACTAAAAGCAAAACATTTTAAACTAAAGGAGAGTAGATTTCCACTGGAAATAAGGAAGAATTTTTTTACAGTGAGGTTGATGAAACACCGATGGCAGCTTGTAGATCCAGGAGAGATGTTTCCCAGCACCCAGGCACGATGCAAACCACACATGGGGCGCGGGCAGGGGCACTTTTAAAAAGCAGACATTGCTAGAGTTTACACCTCTTTTATTAGAAATAAGACACATTCATTTTGTGCTCTGAAAACTGTACAGAAAAAAACCCTGATGAATACAGAGAGGAGGGAGGGGAAGGGATGGTACGGGGCAGGGCAGGGAATGGGAAAACAGAATTAACCGGAGGAGCTGAGCAGAGAAATTCGAATATCAACAGTTATTAAACAAACATTTATCTCTGTAATTACATTACACCGTTAATGTCCTGCAAGTCGGCTGGAGTGAATGGGTGAATGGGAAAGGTTGGAGAGAAGAGGGCAGGCTTGGGTGGGCGAGGGAAAGGAAAAAAAAAAAAGAGAGAAAGGAATTAAAACACAGTAGAAAGATCTCTGTATGCTAAAATTCATCATGTGTAATTATAATAATTACAATATCATACAACCCGTCATCTGAGGGAGGCCTTTGTGCTTTCCTGTTTCATAGAATAATCTAAAATTGAGCAATAATATCACAGTTTTAAGAAGTAATTGGTTTCCCTACTTTTTTAAATTTTTGGATTATTTTTGTTGAAGTTTTTCTTCCCATCCTTCATATTACACAGTCAATGGCAAGGTAAATGCCACTGTCCTTGAAGATCAGTTACCCAGGTGGCCCAAAGGGAAGCTGATGCAGGCATGTTTATGTGTCAAGCAACATCTCTCAGTGTGGGAAGCACAACTGGGCTCAGTGATTGGTTTGCCTCTTCTATTCATTGCTAGCTTCTTCCTAAAAGCATTGCATTGTTTTTTTCCTTTAAAAAAAGAGACCCAACCACACAGTAATAACTCAGACCCTGATCATGTTTTACTGCTGTCCGGTAGCCACTCACAGCCAGAGGTTTGTCACCACCCTTCTGCAATGCTGGGAGAGTTATTCCAAATATTGGACAGACAGTGTTGGGAATGAATAAAAAAAATGAAGACTGCATGCAATGTTAGTGGTATGTTTTTTAATGATGAAAATATTGCACAGATTTTTTGGGGGGTGAGATTTAGATACCTTATTAATTGCAATTTTGAAATTATTTATTTTGAAAAATGAAAAATAAATCATTATTATTAATTTTTTGCATGATGAAATAAAAAAACCCAGTATTTTATGATGAAGAATGCCCTGCTCTCCTGACCAACTCCACCTTCTTGTAGGACCACAAACCTTCTTGCTGCTGCTGGGCAGTGGGGAGGGAGGAGAAGAGACAGTGAGGGGAAAATAACCAAAGCCCAAACTAAATAAAACAAAGCAAAACATTGCAAAAGAGCAGCAAAGGGGCTGTGTTTTCCCACCATCCCAAGTTTTCCACAGAACAACTTGCCTTCCACCTTCAGCAGGTGGCATCCTCACCCCATTCCTGCACATTCCTACAGCACAGAAAGGCATTCGAAATGACAAGAGCCAAAGAAAAGAAAGGTCTCGGGTTTCAAGTTCTCTTTTTATTGAAGAAAAGAAAAGAAGAAGGAAAAATATAGATTATTTTGTTTGTTTGTTTGTTTGTTTCCAAGTGGACGTTATTCATGTTGTCAGTTTGTCTCAATGTCCTAAGGCAACGTCTCTGTATACCAAATATCTCCAGGTACACTGGCGGGTATGTCTTTCCCTCTTTCTCTCTCTGCCTTCTAGGGAGGGGCAGCTTAGAATAAATCTGAGTCCGAAAGCAAGGAAAAGTAACAGAAAAAAAAGAAAGGATGAGGCCAAGAGGACCTTCATAAGGCCCGTGCTGAGTTTATCTATTTAACAGTCAATGAAACGACCTACATTCTTCTTGTTGGTCTGTTTTTCTAACACCTTCGACCTGGAGATGGGGCAAGAAGGTTTTGGAGGTGGTCCTTTCCTCCTGCGCCTGTCCCACTCCTTAGGGGACGCAGAAGCTCCACTGTGGAGGGATGAGAGGAGGAAGCCCCACCTTACCTCTCCACCTAAGCCATGGATGATGCCACTACTTCCCCCTCTGGGCCCTGTGGGGACCCGCTGCGGGGATGCCACTTGCCAGATCACATTGTGGCACATAGGAGTGGGAATCTCTTCTTGGCCACTGCTTGGTGCATCCCGTCTCCTTCCTTCTTGGATGAGCTGGTGAGAGAGAGGTGGGGAGGCAAGGATTGGCAAGGGATGCCACAGACCCTCAAGGTTGGCTTTCTCCCAGGGATGTACAGCCAGACTGCATACCAGCAAGGCTCCCGCAGGATCCCCTCTTGTCGTCCGCAAACAACCCTGATCTTCTTGGCCCTTTTCGGTGGCTGCCGGGCGTCCTTCCACACCTCCCTGTGGCAGAGCAGGATGGCTCCTGGCCTGTGATAGTAGCCTGAAAGCATCTCGGCAGGGCTTGTCCCCTGCAGCCCTTCCCCACCCTCTGCCTCCTCCTCGCTCTCTTCCAGGTTCACTTCTTCTCCAGTCCTACCTGGGAAAGCTCATGTTGTCCTGAACCTACAGCTACTATATTCTATAAAGTAATATTCCCCCTCTCTGCTGAGAACAATAAAAAAGTTACTCTGTCTTACCAAAGGTTTCAAAAGAAACCAAACACTCCTCTTGCTCGGTTCCGATTTAATTTAATCATTTCTTTAAAACGTGGTTTTGTTTTGTTTGTTTGTTTTCATTTGTTTTTTCCAGAAAAAAAAAAGTCCCTTTCTTCCCTTTCCACTCAGACCTCTGTCTGAAGGTCGATAATGTCTTGTCCCACCAGGGGGATGGTGGCCCCTGTTTTCTCCCACTCTACAGTTTTGAGTTCTAGGGGAGACTGTGCCACAGGTTCCATGTCCTTTTTAACCCATGATGGTGGGGACTGGACTTTCCTGATTCCTTCCCAGGGTCTCTTGTTTGGTGTCTGCTGTTTTTCTTGCTGCAAGAGGAGGAAAGTATACAAAAGGAGAGAAAGAAAGAATGAACAAAAGAGAGGTTAGTGCCTGTGCAATGATTTCTTTATCTTCTTATCTTATAAAAACATAATTTTTTTCTGTGATCCAAAACATAATGAGGTTTCAATGGAAATTGCACTTGGTGAGTAAACTATTTTCAGGAAAAAATATAAACTCTTTTTCCCTCATTTTTATGATTATCACCTAATGTCTAGATATTTTATCTTTCAGCTGAAGTTTTTGACATTTGTGTTTCCCCAGAAAAACTAAACATGGTTTTGGAGAACTTAGAGAACTTTTTCTACTTCCACAGAAAATCCCCCCACAGAAATCCAGAGTACGATGAAGTTTTTCTGAACATTCATTGACTGTTATATATAGGTCCAAACCGAATCTTAGAATGGCTTGGGTCGAAGAGGACCTTAACGATCACCCAGTTCGAACCCCTCTGCCATGGGCAGGGACACCTACCACTGCATCAGGTTGCTCAAAGCCTCATCCAGCCTGACCTTGAACACATCAAGGGATGAGGCAGCCACAATGTCTCTGGGCAACCTATGCTTGTGCCTCACCACCCTCACAGTAAAGAATGTCTTACCAGTATCTAATCTATATCTCCCCTCTTTCACTTAAAAGCATTATCCCTCACCCTATCCTGCATTCTCCAATAAAGAGCCCTTCTGCAGCTTTTCTGTAGCCCCCTTTAAATACTGGAAGGTTGCTCTAAGGTCTCTGGGGAGTATTCTCTTCTCTAGGCTGAACAATGACAATTCTCTCAGCCTATCCTCATACGGTATAAGCTCCAGCCTTCTGATCACCTCTGTGGCCTCTCCTGGACTCGCTCTAACAGATCCCTGTGCTGAGGACTCCAGAACACATTCCTCATGCAGCACAGCTATTTATAGGCTACTTAATTGCAGCAAAACATGCTAACTATTTTGCTAGTGAATCCATGCTGTTTGATGGGCTGGATCGTCAGCTCTGAAACTGAAAGCATTTCCATCAACTCCACACCAAGCCTTCGAGGCTTTATTGACTGCTGTTAGCCCAGTCTCCTGCCAGCATTCCAATGTGGATATTAATACAGAGAACATCTTTCAATGTTTCTGCCAATATGCACCAAGATAAGACTCTGGGAAGAGCAGAGGCTCTGTAAAACGGGTGTATTCTTCAGTGCGCTTATGAAGGGGAATTCATGCAAAGACTTTAAATGAGTTGTTCCACTAAACATCTCCCCCCCACCAAGAGTGATGCTTTTCACAGTTAATTATCCCCACAAAACACTACAGCACTGGGCGAGAAAAGGCTTCACTACACGTGACAGGAGCACAGAGCCCTTTTGAGCCATCTGCCAAAGGGAAAGTGGAAATGGTGGGAAGATAGGCAGCTGCATGAAGGACAACAAGGAGACAAGTCCGGGGAGAAGGTAAGGAGACAGATGTGCAGGTGACATGCAGTCTAGGACGTGTCACAGCTTGATGCTGTCACCAGGATGTCTTGATTGAATGGAGATGATGCCACACAAAGGCTGCATTGTCATGATTGCACACCAGGACGCTGCAGACATTCCATAGGTAACAAATACCCATCTGCTACATGTTAATCCACCTGCCCTGGCTGTTGAGTTTTTTCCCTCCCTAAGAGACTATTCTAAGTCTGTGATTTATTCCACCTTCATGCCACAACACCGACAGGAAAGGTACCGCAGCCTTATCCCTACAGGGACAGCTTTCATCACATCACCAAAGCCACAAATTCTCTTTTCCAAATTCACACTCTTAATACAGAAATAAAGCATGTTTGAAGTTGTCCCTGCATCCCTGCTGCTGTTCACAGAGAGAAAGCTCTAGGTGAGGTCATTTAATGGCTAGAGAATAGCAAACATAGGGACCAGGTAAACCTCGTTTTCTTGATGTGAAATGAAAACATTCTGATATTATCTTTATTTTAATTCCATGGGACAAACTAAGAAACATAAGTTTCTAAAAAACTTTGAAAGAGAACTATGTTTTTTTCTTAAATCAAGTTTTGGACAATGCATGTTTTACATTCTTTTCATAAACTCTGTGACACAGAGCTTTTCTTATGTTGTTGCTGTTACTTTGCTGACACTAATACAATATCGCAGAAAACGTGGTAAAATTGTTGATTCGTTCCATTATCTATTTTGTAACTTGTTTAAGAACCACTGCATCTAAAAACCGAAACCTTTTTATCTCTGTGCGTATCTTAATGAGACAAGTTGGAGACTTTCTGAAGTGAAACTTCTACCTGTGGTGTTTTTGTAGGCCATTAGCCTGCCATGAAAAGATGCAGCAAGAAGGTACATATGAAGACTAAAACACATATAGGGCAAAAAATTGAATGAAACTAAAAGTTTCCCAAAAGATGAAGATTAAAAGCTTGGTCAGAACAGCTCTTTTCAATGAAAACATGTTTTGTCCCAGAATCGCTGCAATGCCACAAGTTTTCAAAGTTATTGAAGCCCACGGCTGTATTATTTAGCAGATAGCAGCACAAATGATCATATGTGTGAAGTTCATAAATAATTCCATCTTTTCCCTCAAATGAAAGCCCTTCTTTAATGACATTATTTACAGCCACCTTTAGCATCTGGTCCTTCGATTCCCAACCAATCTCTGTGATAACAGCCCCTCCATTTGCCAGACACCTGACCTTCACAGACTCTCCTTCATGCTGTGAGGATGCACCCAGATCTGATCATGTACACTGAACATAACCAGCAAATCTCAGAGCTGTTCTTGTCATGGGCTGCTTTTGAGTTACTGAGTGAGAGCGGCTACAAATCTATGTAGGGAACAGACATTAGACCAAAAAACCCAAACAATCACGAGTTCCCATCTATAGCAATGGCCTCTAATTGGACCTGTCACTAGGCAACAAGATCTATGGACTACAGTAATTACTCCATAGGGATAAAACCCAGACATTAAATACCGTGTATTATTAAGAAAGGATAAATGTTGGGCATTATTAAGAAGACCGAATGAAAGAGAAAACATCATTATGACAATGCGTAACTCCACTCTGCACCTGCATCTTGACCATCATGTGCACTCCATGGGCTTCCTCATAGATCCCCCAACCAAAGGATATAGGCAATGTGATATGGGTGGCCAGATTACAGCCGTGAACAAATTTATAAAGCAGGAAGATTATACAGACTAAGACTTTTCAGCACGGAAAAGAGATCATGGATGGATGTGAAAGAAGCCAATGAAACTCTTAGTGCCTTGTACACAGTAGGAACAGACTAATGATGTTAGGGATCATCTCTTCCAACAAAAGAACTACAAAGCACAAAGAGATACCAAGCAGTGTCTGGCCCAGAGTGAAGCCCAGGAGCTGGTCCTGCACATGGTGCCCAGCCAGACTTCAGACCAGCTTTCCATAGCTCCCTGTTGGTGCTTAATGCTTCAAAAGTTATAAAAGCCATGTGGAAACATTCACAAAAGCAATATCTATTCAGTACTATGGAGCAAAGTGACAGCATTTTGTGTTAGGGGTCTCTGTGCAAAAATTACTGGAGTCTTGGGGATCTTTTTGAAGTTGCACTACCACATGTTTCCCCTGCTTATTAAATTTTTCAAGCTGCTTTAGTGTCTACCGTGGTGAGGAGGCAGGGCCAGACTGGCCTTGGGTCTAACAATCTATGTTTGTTCTTATTTAGCTTATCAGTGTGATGCGTTATCTTGTTATTACTTAGTGACTCCAAAGACATAACCTTACAGCTAGAGAATGCAAAGGAGCCTCAGGAGATCAGCAAATGGAAACAGGAGGCTTGCTTCTATTTCCCTACTTCTCGTAAAAGAGTTAGACTTCTCTAGTGATGCTGTGAGTGGAAGTGCTATCTGAGGGGTGTGATCCACTTTCTGTCCACCATGGTGCACAAGCAGCTCACAGAGCTGTGCGCACGTCTGTGATCTGAGCATGGCTGAAGATCACGGTTGGATTTCCAAGAAGGTTAATCACAATCAGCCAGGCTGAGCTCTGGCAAGGATACTGTGAGGCAAAAGGAAATCTTATCCTCTTGGCAAGAGGCACCCTGGGAATTGGTAGCAGGCTCCTGGGAACAGCTCCTTTTTTCTTTCCCTCCATATGGAAAAGGTTTTTATTGTGTCTTTGCCACTTGAACAGCATACAGAAACAGCCACTGGGCTCATGCTTCAACGCTGACATTTCCCTCCAGCCCCACTGTGGCGTCTTAGCAATCATTGCAGGCAAGAGGGAAAACCTAACTGTGTGAAAAAAAAACCCAAAACCTGGAGAGTGGTTTGTGTAATAGAGCTGTAAAAGGCACCAATGCTGGCCCAGGACCTGGCACCTTGGAAACAGCCAGGAATGGCCTGATACAGGAGTTGAAAGCAGCAGAGGCTGCTATACCAGTAACAGAGACAAGGCCATTACTCTGGCCTGACACAGACCATGAGCGTCTCGCCACTGGGGAAGAAGAGAAATGTTTATCGGTTCCTGCTTGGTGCCAGGATGGCGGAGAAGACTGCTTTGTCAGAGGCGTGGGGAGGAAGAGAGTGCCTAGACCCAAGACTGAGGCGAAACCTGCAGTGTAGGGCAATCTGGAGGTCTTCATCAGCCTGGTGTCATATGGAGTCTCCTTCATTCACCTGTGGCTTTATTTTGGCTGCATGTCTTTAAGGCAGAGTGAAAAGATTTGGGACAAAAGGCATTTAAGATGCTGTATCAACGTAACCCTCCAAATCCCTAATAAAGACAAAGGCAAAGTGCATTGAGATAATCCACACAGCCCTCTCGTAAAGGCAGTTCTAGCAGACTACAAGAAGTCACCTGGGCTGAGCTCATGGTGTCTACAGAAAGGTGATGGCGATGGAGCGCAGCACCAACATACTCATCTGCCCGTTGGCTCTGTGCTGCCTTCAAGAGGCCAGGCTGGCTTCACCCAAAGTACCTGGATCCTAGCACAACTCATTTCGCTTAGGAGCAGCATCACCATATCACATAAAAAAGGCATGGGAGACTGACTGGCTGTTTTAAGACATAGATTTCATTTCACATTTCAGTCAAGCCAAATTAATTGTGCAAGCTGCTAAGCTGCATCTGCTTGTGCTTGTTTACTTTTAGTGTTTTGAGTTGTTTCTTTTTCTTTTTTTTTAATAACATCTCGTTTTTATAGTTACCCTGAATAACCCGAAGAGGAATTCAGTGCTTTCTATAAAGCACTCTGGCATAACTCCCCTCAAACCAGCTACTCCCATGCTGTTCTCATTGCCTCTAGTGTCAACTTGAAGGATATTTCATGACCCAAATGGTCTCTCCCCATGACACCGATCACTCTAGGACCAGAATGAAGTTATTCAGAGCATATAGCAAGCAATCTGAAAGACAAATGTGGCTCATGCTGGCTAATCCATCTTTGGATCAATGTCAATAGAAAGTGATTAGAAAATGGGAGAGCTGTCTTGTTTTTTTTACAGAATGATAGATTTTTCTTTCCTTGCTTGAAACAAGATGTAGTTCCTTCACTTTATGCCACTGAACTGCAAAAATGATATTTTCTCTTTTTCATTTATGAGAAAAGCAAAATTAAAGAAAGTGGCTGACTTTGTTCAGAATTTCTTTCTTTGTTTTTTTTAAAGTAATAATTTGTTGGTTTTACTGCATTGTTGGAAATCAGTTAGGAAACTTGAGATACCTAGCACTTACTGGATTATAAAAATATCTCTTCTGCTTCTGTAGTCTATGAAGTTTAGATTGTGTAACCTGTAGGGGCTGCTATGAGCCAAAGTCTAGTGAGGCCATGCACTCATGGTGAAGAGGGGCTGAATCAAGGAAGACTTTTATAGACCCTTGAGGCTCTTTACATTGACTCATAAACAGTCCATTATCTGAAGATTGTAGACAAAGCTTGTGGTCCCACCAGCATGAGGAATAGGCTGTTTTCCAGGCTATCCTTGCCACTAGCCCAGCTGGTTAACATGACATTCTGGTTTGGGCAATGTTTATGGTCTACTGAAGAGTCCACTCCACTTGGTAGAGATGGAGAATTGAGTGTTCCTCCAAATGCTGAAATCAGTAGAGGTTGCCCCCATGCCTCACTGGGGCACACAGGGACTCCAGGAAGGGACTAGGACCACACAAAGCACAATTTTTTTTTTAATAGAGTCCTTTTTTAACCAGTCCAAACAATCAGGAGCCTCAGTGTGCTGGTGGCCACTGTATGGTTTTGGAGCATCTGATAGCCAGGTAGCTTCAAAGGGGATGTCAGGAACTAACTGTGGTGCAGCAGATACAGGGGATAAGATGTTTCTCTGAGCAATGAAGAATAACTGATGCTTGATACTTGGGACAGGAGGTATCAAATGATATACAGAAGGAGGTGAACTTCTGATGGATGGTGTAT
The DNA here is from genome assembly GCF_032191515.1 of Phaenicophaeus curvirostris. Taxonomy (NCBI): domain Eukaryota; kingdom Metazoa; phylum Chordata; class Aves; order Cuculiformes; family Cuculidae; genus Phaenicophaeus; species Phaenicophaeus curvirostris. Next base: position 97,140,236 of record NC_091394.1, on the reverse strand, counting down.
TTAGACACCCAGTAGCTGGCAGATGGTTTATAGCTGAATGAATTAAGGTTTGACGTCATTTTCATAACAGAATTTATTGCAGTAATTATTATACTTTATGTAGCATTCCTTCCCATAAAAGTTACCCTAATTGGTCTTTTAAAATTTCCCAGTTATTAAAGCCTTTAGGAAGTGCACAGAGGATTAAGTATGTGGCACAGAGGACACACCCTACCCATAAATGGAACTTCCCTTGCAAAAAGACACAAAGCCATCAGCAGGAGGAGGACAGCCCCAGTTTTCTTATTCTTCAGTGAGGAATGCACCTGAGTTTGGCATAACCACCACCATATGAGCTCCTCCACCCCCAACGTCACCTGATGCGAAGAGCTTCCCATGGACAGGAGTCAACTGGGAGCAAGGGAATTCATTCTGTCATGCAGCAGAGCATGCTAGGGAGACACACAGCCCTGACTAGAAATGAGCTTCAGTATTGATCAATACTCCTTTTTTCCACATTATTCTGTTGGTTGCCAATGCATGCCCTGGTGGAATGGGTCTACGCTCCAGGTGGCCAAAGAGGAACGCTAAGAAAAATCTCCACCTGAGAAAAGAGTCATAGAATCATAGAATGTGTTGAGTTGGAAGGGACCTACAAAGATCAGTGAGCCCAGCTCCTGTCCCGGCATAGGACAACCTCAAAATTCACAACATGTATCTGACAGCATTGACCAAATGCTTCTTGAATATTTTCAGTCTTGGTGCCATGACTCCTTCTCTTGGGAGCTGTTCCAGTGTTCCACCACCCTCTGGGTGAAGAACTTCTTCCTAATATGCAATCTAAACCTCCTCTGGCACATCTTCCTGCCCTTCCTAAGTAATCAAGGCAGAAACACTGTCTAGGACATATGAAAAAGTCATAGAAAGGCAGAAGAAACGTAGCTTTTTCCACTGGGTTTTGGAGCAAGCCCTTTTTTAGGACCAACAGAAAGATGGGACTGGATTTGAGAGCTCAGTTACAGACTGAGTCCAGATCCTATATGTGAGCCTCAGGACAGTGCTCCAGCCAAAGCAAAAGCCAAAGCTACATGAATGTAGCAATTAGATAATAAACAAGAATGAGCGAATCAGAGAAACTTGGAGAGCTCTGTTCAGCATGGCTTTTGCTGACCTCGACACGAGTAAAGAGCTGTGTTTAAAATGAATGCAAAGCCAGAAGCTGGCAAGGACAGAAGAGTATGCATGCGATTTAAACCTCTCTAATGGAGCTGGATCAAAGGACTACTGCTGAGGGGGAAAGCAGGAGTGTCACTTCCATTGCTTTCAAAACTGGCATTAAGCATAGAAGAAACAAAGCCTTCACTTCCTTTAAGGGCTATAAAGCCTCCAGTTCTGTACCATGCTGTTGCAAAGCTTGTGAACCCTTCCTAATATCCAACCCAAGCACTGGAATTTCTTTAGCAATTAACACACAGGGAGGATCAGTGTTGGGAGATGTTTTATCTTGACAATAGAGATCTGTGCAAGAAAATATTTCCTATGTAGGTCAAAGCATCCTCAAAATAGCCACTGCCCTGCTTTAATATGGTGAGCTTTCAGGTGTAAGAGTTTAGACCTTGGGCAGCATGTGTATTTAGGAAGAAGGAGAGAAAAAATCCTGCCTGTCGGAGCCTACAATCTGCCAGGCAGAGGGCAAACTTTTAAGCGGAAAAACAAACTTGCAGCAAGGTTTCAAACAATTGGATTTGTTTTATAGTAATTAGTAAGTAAAGAACAACTCAAAGTGATAGGAGTGATGAGGAAGAACTCTGCTGTCTGAGTCAATACCAAACTAGTATTTCAATATGCAACTGTTTAGGCAGCAAAATGTACCATAAAGCTGCTAAGAAATACCTATGAGCTCAGTGAAAGCCACTCACTACTTAATGTAATCTTAAAAATGAAGGCTTGGGGCCTGGACACTGAGCAAGTATTTATTTTTAGTCACTTAGGATGTTTGGTCTGAGTGGCTGGGGTTTTTTTGATGAAAATCCTGCAGTGGTTGTCTCCAACCCTTTGGTTCCTTTCATGCTTCCTGGCTGGAAATAAGCTGTCTAGGGGATAAATATTCAGATGTCTCTGATTCTTCAACAAACACAGCTCATTCAGTTTTCTGCTCAGGGTTTACACCAGCTTCCAGTTTGGCCTGGGATAAAATGGAACAGCAACAGCGTGAAACCTCCACACATCAGGCTGGCTGCAAGGCATTTTAGATTGGATATGAGGAACAATTTCTTTACTGAAAGAGTGGTGAAGCATTGGAACAGGCTGCCCAGGGAAGAGATGGAGTCACCATCCCTAGAGATGTTCAAAAACCATGTAGACATGGTACTTTAGTAGGCATTGTGGTGTTGACAGTTGAACTTGATGATCTCAGAGGATTTTTCCAGCCTTAACGATTCTATGATTCTGTTTGGGAGGAGAATGAGTAAAGTAAATCTGGCTGTCCCTGAAATTCTGGGTTTAGATTTAAAATCCCTTCAGGTGGAGAGGGATAATCTATCTCGAAGTCCAGCAAAACAGGAGCAAAGGAGTATAGTGTACCTCTAATCAGGAATATCCAAGCATGCTTCCAAAGGGAGCATTTTTATACTTGAGTTACACAAAGAAGAAAGTGCATGTCACATGGAATAGATTTCATATAGTAAACTCAAAAAAAAAACAAAACCCAAACCATGAAAAATCATAAAATGGTTTAGCTTGGGAGAGACCTTAATGATCATCCAGTTCCAGCTACTATGGGCGGGGACACTTTCCACTCAATCAGGTTGCTCAAAGCCTCATCCAACCTGGCCTTCAACACCTCCAGAGATGAGGCATCCACGACTTCTCTGGGCAACCTGTGCCAGTGCCTCACCATCCTCACAGGAAAAAATTTCTTCCTGATAGCTGATCTCAATCTCCCCTCTTTCAGCTTAAAAACATTATCTCTTGTCCTATCACTACACTCCCTGATAAAAATCCAAGCTTGTAGTCCAAGGAAAGACAATTCTGTACTATTGTGCTCTGAGGCTCAAGTTAGCTTAGCATTAGTTATGTGCTTTGCTTTGTAGCAAAATAACTGCAGCATACATTGGTGCCATGATGGTTCTTGGGAATGCATTAAATATGTTCAAGATTCAGATGTGGTCGGCATTTCAAGCAGAATTCTGGTTCTCCTAATGGCCTACCTCTGACACACCATTCTGGCAGCGTTGCTCATTAGTAAGTTGATGACAGTCAGTTGATGGCATGGAGACACTCTAATCTAAGCAGGATGTGGATTAGTCTCCAGACCTTTTGCAGTTCTGACTTGAAGGGTGATGTGCAATGGCTAGCAGCAATGTTGAGCAGTGCTTTGCATCACATACATGCTTCCACCCTATGCCCTCCAGTGCAAGGGAAAAGAGAGGTCCCAGGGAAGAACTCCTTGGGTTCCAGGTGAGGTGAAACCAGAATTCATCTCTAAACCTGTCTACATATCTGCAGGATGAGAGATGAGCCCAGAGGCATTTGTCAAGGTTGTTTTTGATAGGGACTGGGTTTTTCTTCACATCAGTAATGGCTTTCAGAAACAGACCTTGTAAAGAAGGAAAGATGAACCACTCAAGCTTGCAGTTGTCCTTTTCAGCTCTGCCAGTAACCACTCTGGGATGGTGGGCAAAAGGCAGTCTTCTTTATCTTTAAAATGTAATCTGTGGTAGCACTTATCCAAAGTTTAAATTCGTCAGGATACTTAAGAGGAATATATGTGTTGGTACCAACCTTCAGATCTTTGCTGAAGATACCTTAGAAATCATGTGTTATCACTGAATCTGGAGAAATTCTCAACAGTCAATGCACATGATGGTTGAGTTTTCAACCTCTTGTTTTAAAGAAAGAGAAGACCTGTTTCTCCCTCCCATGCCTCTGACAATGCATTAATTAATCTAAGCGGAACTATGTACTCAGTGTGATGGAGCAATCAGTTTTGGCCAGTGTCCTGAAGAGCAGAGAGGACTGGCATTTACATCAAAACCAACCCCCAAACCAATCCTTAAAGAGTGCCAGCACCATTCCTAGGAATTCTCAAAAGGAAGCCTCTCTTAAGCAGACATTTAGTCCAAGTTTCAGCAGCACTTTCCTGACCTTGGTGTTGAAGGAAGAAAGAGGAAATGTAAGAGGATTAGAAAAAGCATCATATCTTGGAAAGGGCTGATGACAGCAGGACATGCCTCCCTGGCTGGGAAACTGCCAGGGCTGGAGAGACATTTGGTAGCTTGACATTGTGGTAGCTTATTTAAAAGGAAAATCAAAGATACAGCAATACAGGCAGATGGACTTAACTTAACCCATTAAAATCCCTTGTGCTCTATGATGCTAGGTGCGAGAGGGTTCAAGGGTATTCCAGGATCCTTATGACCTTGTTCATGCCCACAAGGCAAGGAGCTTCCTACTGGTGAAGGAATGTGTCTGGATTCATGCGTTATGGAAGGGTTTGGGAGAAGTCTACAATGCTCTTCAATGCAAAATGAAAGCCAGACTTACGCTAACGTTAGTCTTATCACTTCCACCAGAAGAAACACTCCATCGATTTATAACCTAAACATACATAAAAGAGAATAAATTCTTTTGGTGTTACTTTAATCCTTGATATCCACAGTTTGCCTTCTCAGGGCAAGCTGAAGGCGGGCCATGACTTCCAGCGGCATCTCCAGCAGCAAACAGCAGAAAAAGGGGGGGAAGAAAGCTCTTTATTTTATTTTGTACTGCTTTGGATGCTAAAACCCAAGAGCCACTGTGGACTTGACAATACTTATCTCCACAAGCTCGCCCACTTGGGTTACATGCAAGGAAAAATCACAATTTGAAAAAGATTCAGTCAATATGCAAAGGCCGCCTTCACAGCTTCTTTCCCGCAGTTCAAAGCTCTTTAATGCTAACATTGACAACTTTAATTTCGGATAGATGCATCTCTGAAGTGCCCAAAACATCTCAATCTATAAAACCCTTCCGCAAGCATACCATAGATCAGCTTTTACATGGCATTTAGGCATATCTGATTTTACAGCTCTTATACCTAAATAATAGGGGAAAAAAGGAGAGAGATATGAAATTCAGTGAAACGCAGTGAGATTCTGGGCCAATGCAGGCTTCTTTGATCTGAACCTGCCTGCTAGATTCACTATTCGTCTCATCTGTAACACTGGACAGCTTGCCACACACAATAAAAGTAGGACTCACTGGGACTGCATCTCTGGAGCTCAGCACGGCAATGCTGTGAGATCTGAATGCAGACCAAAGCTCTGTAGTGCTCTGCTTCTACAAAGAACCATACTAAACCTCTTGTTCAATCACCCTCTGAGCTCTGGTCTTGTCTCTAAGGGAGTCCCATAAAATAAGCCTTACTAGTGCCTCCTGGGCTATGCTGGTGGTGACTGCATCCTGGATATGACTTTGCCTGCAAATGCCCAAAAATGTTATAAATACCTCTCCTTGTCCCTTTCACAGGACTCACGAGGGCAGGCACAACCTAGACATCATTTCTTATTCCCAGCCTGGCTGTGCCACTTGTTTTTCCCTTCTGCTGGAGCAGACATCATCTCAGCTTTCTCAGTGTGCCCTTGTATGGGAGGTGCTCCAGCCCTCGGACCATCTCCGTGGCCTCCTATGGAATTGCTACAACAGTTCTATGCCTTTCCTCTGTAGAGGGTGTCAGAACTGAATGTAGTCCCTTGCAACACCTCAGCTCTAGCCCAGCAGGCCTAGTGGGCTGAGACATGGGGAAGATGCCATCAGCTTGCCCTTCTTTATTTGTGTTATCCATATCACTTACTACACAGGCTTCTGATATCTGCTTCCAGTAAAAAATCTCTGCCCTTCTGAAAGGCTCCAAGATCCTTCCCTCAGCCTGCCTCCCTCAAGGACTCTTAAGGTTGCTCTTGTCGAGGAAAGCCATGTATATGCTGATCAGCTGCTACAAATACCCTTAAGCTACACTTAATTAGCATGCAGTCCTCAAGAAGTGCTGCCATCATCACAACTCAAATCCCATTGCTGTGGCTTTCCTAAATAAATATGCCTGACACCATTGTCTTGGCTTCCAATCCACATCCTGTCCTCTATCCTTTCCACCTAGATTTCCTCAAGCCTGTTCTGGTTTCCAGTTCCTAACTATAAGTGGATGGACGGGGCACTCAGAGATGACTTGAACAAAGATGCAAAGAACAGACATAGGCAGAGGGAACAGAGGAAAAACAAGACAACACAGACTCCATTAACCATGAACAGACATGAGGACAGACATTCTGCTTCTGGGCTGCTGACCTCTCTGTAGATAAGCTAGCAGTACCTCTGTGACTCTCCATGTCCTGTGTGGTGCACGTGTGCTTGTTGCCATATACATGGACAGAAAATCAAGGTAAAGCATTCAGTAAGAGCTCCTAAGCTTTCCTGCTTCTTCCTGTGCTCCTGCTGGCAGTAGAGAGCTCTAGGGAACGATGGTTCTGCAAGTGTCTAACTAACCTTGCTGTCCGTTGTTGGAGACTCCTTCTCCTTCTCTGCATGTTGGAGTTTTCTGTTCAGGTCTTGGAACATGTCTTGGTGACGTTTTCTTGTGTGCATGATTTTCTGAAGGAAACAAAAGGTCCAGAGGTCAGCAACTGCAGAGAAACAACTTATTTCCCACCCCCAAGAGTTGCATACATTATTAAAACCTGCTTCTGTTTCCCTGTGTGCCTAAACTACCTCCAAACTTCACTAAGGACCCAGTGTAGCACTGCCTTTATCTTCAGGATGAGACAGTAAGTGAAAGTGGAAAAGACTAATTTTTGACCTTATGGTTACCCTAAACCCACAATTTCTAACTTTATACTGCAGAAATTGTGTTTGACTGGCAATGTTCTACCAGCTTAACCTGAGAAGCTTTGCCGTCCTTCTTTAACTGATACCCAACCCTACTCTAATTCTATGGGTATAGCCTCAAGTTGTGTCAGGGGAGGTTAATATTGGACATGGGGAAAAATTTCTTCACTGAAAGGGTTATCAAGCACTGGAACAAGCTGCCCAGGCCGATAGTAAGAGTCACCATCCCTGGACGTGTTTAAAAGATGGACAGATGAAGTGCTTAGGGATCTAGTTTAGTAGTGGATAGGTACGACTGGGCTTGATGATCTTTTTCAACCTAGGGTTTCTATGATTGTATTCTCAGCATGTCTCCTTTGCACATTTGTTTAGAGCTTACCCAAACACATAGAATTTGGGCAGAAGTTCAATCAGAAACTATTCCACAATTTCCTTCTCATACAAACACCTTGTAAAGTACAGACTCTTTCAACCCAGGCTAATTCTGTGAGGTTCATGAATAGATGTGAAAGACTGAGGCTGGTGATGGATTGATGGTGGAGACATATTACCTGCCTTTTTGTTAACCAACACATCTTGTGCGCAAGAGGCAAGACACTTTGGAATGGAATGGAATTGAATGGAATGGAATAGAATATTTCAGTTGGAAGGGACCTACAACCATCAGCTACCTTAACAGCCTGACCAGATCAGGGCTTATCAAGTTAAACTTTCTATTAAAGGCATTGTCCATGTGCTTCTTAAACACCAACAGGTTTGGGGCAGCAACCATATCTCCAGGAAGACCGTTAGTGTTTGACCACCCTGTTGGGAAAGAAATGCTTTCTAATGTCCAAACTAAACCTCCCCTGGTGCCCCTTTGAACAATTCCTACACATTCTATCACTGGATCCCAACAAGAAAGGATCAGCACCTCCTAAGAAAGCTGTGGAGAGCAATGAGGTCACCCCTCAGCCTCCTTTTCTCCAAACTAGATAAACCCAAAGTCCTCAGCCGCTCCTCTAGGGCACACCTTCCAGCCCTTTCACCAGATTTGTTGTCTTCCTCTGGATGCATTCAAGGACTTTCACATCTTTCCTAAATTGTGAGTCTCAGAACCGCACACAGCACTCAAGGTGAGTCCACATCAATGTTAAATGCAGTGGGATAATCACCTCTTTTGACTAGCTGGTTATACAGTGTTTGATGCACCTCAGGATGCAGTCTGGCCTCCTAGCTGCCACTTTAGGCAACCAACTAAATGTGCATGTTCTTCACAAACACGATTGTGGTGCAGTCACCTGTACTGATCCACCAGCTCTCCATCAGCATTTTACTCACAGCGGAGACATTACAGGCCTTTGGCAAACCACCACAGATTCACAAATGTTTTCACAGAAGCTGCAGCTCCATAAACTAAGCAAGAACCAATATAAATCACCCATTTGTTTTACTGCACAGGGTAAGTCTTACTAGGTAGCAGCAAAACTCTTTCAACCCACTATTTTTAGACCCCTGAAGCAGCTCTTTGGCAAAGGCAGCACTCCTGCAAAGGCACCAGAAAGAAAAGAAAGCAGTGTTTCTCTTTCTTATACTACCCCTTGGAAAAAAAAACCCAGAACATTCAGGAAAAGATGTACTCACCTCAAAATCTAGCTCTGCATACCGGGATTTCCGCCTCTGGGTGTTCAAGAGAAAAAGAGATAGGTGGGAGTTAGCAAGGGGTTGACGCTAGGTGGGTCGGCACAAACTCATCCACACAGTAGACAAACCAGGGAGAGATTTTTCTCCTTTTCCTTCTTCCTACAGCTTTAACGTGTTTCTTTAGCTTTTCATGATGGAGTGTGCCAGTCATTTAGAGGCTTCTCTACCAAAAACAAGCCTTGAGGATGGCTGAGCATGGGCTAAGCATGGGAGTTTGGCCAATTAAAGCTTTGTCCTAGTTAAGAGCTTGCATCTCATTCACAGAATAGGAAGCACAGAGGAAGCTGTAGATGAGCCAACTAATCTACTGAAGCTTTTGAGCATCAGTCAGATGAGACTGGGATTTGGACAGCAATGGCCAAGACATGCTCTCTGATAATAGGCAAGAAAAAGGCCAGATGCCCTAGGACAGACCTCAGCATAAATCCAAGGTCTAGGAAGAATTGCTAATAAGTGGAATGAGTTATCACAGGTAGAAGGAGAGGGCTGCATCTATGCAAAACCTGTGAGATCCTTCTGATGCAAAGAGAACTGTAGGTGTCGCAGTTTACCTCTACCCTGGCATGGGACATTTTACACCTATGATCACTAGGGTTTTCTCATCTGCATCATAACTGAAGTCATCTGAATGGGAAATAGAGGCAGAGGATAGAAGGAGAAAAGGTAATGCAAGCCATGTGCCTTGCGTTAAAATGAACAGTCTATGAAAAACTAACATTTGTATTGGGCTTGGCATTGCCTGTAGGGCTAAAGACTGTTCATCCGTTAATGGGATACGTGTAGGTTGTGAGAGATTTTAAACACTACATTACAAAATGGTACCACATGCCAGTGATCCCTCATGATAATATAATATTGGAACTGCATGGTCGGCTTCATTTGGCCTAAGGTGCTTCTCTTGACACACCTGCTTTGGCCAGCACTGAGGGCAAGGCATCATTCTAGGTTAGAACAACGCAGTAATGTATATGCTCACCTCCAAGGAGCTCATGGAAAGGGTAGAGACAGTCTCACTCTTGGACACCACGCCTGAGTTCCCTGAGTCACCCGTGTCACACAGGCTGTTGGGAATCTGTGACTCATTGGAGATATTTTGTGGAGCCAGCTGCTGCTGCTGCTGTACCATGGGAGAACCTTGAACCTCACTGCATGTCATAGTTACAGGTTCCCGTGGAGGACTCTTGACAACAAAGCCTGGATCAGTAGCCATACTGAGGTGGATGAGTCGTGTCTGGGGCATCTGGTCAATATTGATGCTGTATTTGCTTTCATCTTTGGGCGGTTTGGCCCGTAAGGTAGACGTGTTGGTAGGCAGAATGACATAACTGGTGTCCAGCGTTTGCTCTTGCGCCCTGGAGAGTTCTGAGTCCAACTTCTTGAAGATGTCCCCATCACAGATGTAGATGGACTTAGGCGGCTGGTTCTTGTCCTTCTTCAGAGTAAGACTGTGATTGCTGAACTCATTCAGGTTAATGGCCCCCAGGTAGTGCGGTGAGCCCTGAAGATGCATCTTGGAGACATTAGCTGGAAGACTGTTAAAGTTTGATGAACCTTTCTGATGATTGAGTTTCAATTTCTCTTCATCAGGTAGTGATGGACGCTTCAGTGTTCCTGTGATGGTTGAGGTCCTGCAGGTGGTGATGTCTTTATTCAGCACTAGGGAGACAGACAAATATCCTTAGCATCTCACCTAAGTTTTTGTTAATACATCAATACACTTTCCACAGTCACACCATGCTAACATGTTCCCTTGGACCTCTCAGGAAGAGGCTGTGGTAGCAGAACAGTGTTTTATGCTGGGACATTTTTTTCATATCCAAGATGCTGAAAGCAAAGATAAAACTAGAGAGGAAAAAACTTTCTCATTTTGAAAGAATTATTTTTGAAGAAAATTTCCCAACACAATCATGGCCAAAACTCCAAACTGAGCCATCACATATTGTCACTTTGATTATAGTATCTTGAAAAGCAAATCTGTGTCTATATATGTTTAGTACATGTAGTATATGTACATGTATATATAAAATACTTATTAATAGCCCTTAAAATAGCAGATTTAATTTTTTAAATAAGAGGATACTTTCATGATCTTTAAGATCCCTTCCAATCCAAACCTTTCTATGTTTCTATGATTATCAAAGGTTTTCAAATGTAAATATTTTTTTCTGGTTTTAAACTCATCCAAATGCTGCAACACCAATTTTGTTATCAATTTCTAACTGACCTCCAAAAAGCTTACACTCTAGGAATCACGCCAAGCCTTTGTGAGAGCTAATTATTTAGTGTTTCTCAATTTCCCTTGAGGAAAGAAAGGGGTGCCATGGATATTCCTTAATAAGAGAGGAAAACCTTAAACTGAGGATGAGGTGAACATGCCAATTTGGAGGTATATAAAGGACACAGACACTCACTCCCATACAACACTGTCCACAACAAGACATATGATCTTTCTCTGGGCATAAGAATCTATTACTCAGTTGATCTCAGGCTGCAATGAAGTTCTTGGGAAGATAATGACATCAGCCTTGACATCTCCAGGGGATGGAAATCACAGACTGTGGGGCAGGGCTGACGTGGTGCAGGACTGAAGGCTACTTACTCAGTATTTCAGCACAGGAAAGGAGAAATAAATATATGTTACCCTTTCTCCCATCTTAGAAGGGGAAAAAAATGGTTCTTTTACCTATTTTTTTCTCAATGGGCCAGAGACAAGGATCTTTGGAGTAACTTTAGTCTTCAGCTGCTTCACCTGGGACAGAGGCAGGACCTGACATAGGCATCTCACGGGACTGAGAACATGCTACTCTTTCTACCAACTCAAACTGTGAATGATATGTGCTGGAAAAGCAAAGCTTCCCTCAATAAATACAGAGCAGAAAGACAGGATGACAAGGAGATCAAAAAAAATAAAAGAACTTTTAAAAACTTTGAAAGTTAAACACACTGGATGTAACTATGATGGTTGCGGTCTTCTTGACCTTGCTAGAGGACACACTAGGATAAATCAAAGCATTACAGCATATTCATAGCCTACACTGTGGGAAGATGTTACTCAGATTCAACCCTTCACTTGTGAGTGCCAATAAGCCTTATTGATTCAGGCTCTTCTCCATGCTCACACCAGCTGTGGCAAGTCAGTTTGGAGAGGTTTGCACTTGGCAACATCCAAACATGGAGTGGAGTGAGCTTTCAGCATTGAGCCATGGACCCAATCCTACTAGTGAACATGAGTGAGGAGGTTATGAGCAGCAGGCATATCTCCAATTTGTCGTAACATGAGAGCTGGTGCTTCTAGAAGAAATGATGGCCAGAAACCAATAGAGAGCTTTCTTATTTTTATTGTTTCAGTTTTTCATTATTCAATAAGCAGAATGCATAGGATGATTCAGAAAAGTCTCTGAATTGTGGACTATTGTTCACTATTTAGCTTGGCACAGACTAACAGCATTTTATCAAAGAAAGAATATCTTTTCAAGCAGACAGAACAAACAAATTGTACAGCTGTATGCTGGCAAACGAAAGGAAGCCTAGGCTGTTTGCAAGCTGCTGATCCAGGGTCTTCTGCCCTGAAGTCATGCGAACCCAGTCTGCTCCTTCCCTTCCTCCGGGAAGTTTGAGTTGTGAGCAAGAAACTTGGTAGCACACCCAGAAATGCTCCTTTATTGCAGGAGTTCAAGGTCTAACTTGGTTTCCAGTAAAAGGTGGGCTCCTGGTTGTGTAGCTGGTTGTGTGTGCCAATACCCAGCCTGGAGGCATGTTTACTGAGCACGTGTTCCAGTCGGATCCGGACTCACATGCATATTTTCTGCACATGAATTTTTTTGGAACTGATATCTTTGGTGTCAAAAAGGAAGGAGGAAGACAAATGAGGACAGGGAGACAGCTAGAAATTAGATTAGAGAGTGTGAGACAGAGAAACATAAAGAAAAAAAAAAGGATAGACCCTGAAAAGAGACAAATGGACAGAAAGAGACCATGAAATAAGATATCACAGGGATAAGTGAGATAAATATACTGTGACTGTGATAAGCTTAGGGAGAGGGAGTGAGGCAGTGAGAAGGACAGGGAAAGATACATCAGTTATAGATAGATATTAGATAGATAAATGATAGTGACAGTGACAGACAATACACAGAAACACAGTGACAGAGATAAATGCTGACAGAGACAGAAATACATAAATAGCAGGTGCAGTAAGACAGACAGGGATCACAGAATCACAGAATCATTAAGTTGGAAGAGACCTTAGAGATCATCGACTCCAACCATACCTGCCTGCTACTAAATCATGTCCCCAAGCACCTCACGTACCCGCCTTTTAAACACCTCCTGGGATGGGGATTCAACCACCTCCCTGGGCAGCCTGTTCCAGTGCTTGATAACCCTTTCTGTGAAGAAAATTTTCCTAATGTCCAATTTAAACTTCCTCTGATGCAGCCTGACACCATTCCCTCTTGTCCTATCACCTGTCACTTGGGAGAACAGACTAACACCCACCTCTGTGCAACCTCTTTTTAGGTAGTTGTAGAGAGCAATATGGTCTCCCCACAACCTCCTCTTCTCCAGGCTAAACAACCCCAGTTCCCTCAATCGCTCCTTGTAACACTTGTTCTCCAGCCCCTTCACCAGTTTCATCGCTCTCCTCTGGACATGCTCAAGGACCTCAATGTCTTTCTTATAGTGAGGGGCCCAGAACTGAACACAGTATTTGAGGTTTGGCCTCACCAGTGCAGAGAAATGGGTGAGAATCACTTCCCTGGTCCTGCTCGCCACACCATTTCTGATATAAGCCAAGATGCTGTTGGCCTTTTTGGCCACCTGAGCACACTCTGACTCACGTTCAGTCAGCTGCCAACCAACAGACTCAGGTTTTTCTCTACCAGGCAGCTTTCAAACCATTCTTCCCAAGCCTGCAGCACTGCATGGGGCTGTTGTGTCCCAAGTGCAGGACTCTGCACCCGGCCTTGTTAAAACTTATCCCATTGGTCTCAGCCCACTGATCCAGCCTGTTCAGTTCCCTTTGCAGAGCCTCCCTACCCTCCAGCAGATCAACAGTTCCTCCCAGTTTAGTGTCATCCGCCAACTTGCTAAGGGTGCATTCAAGCCCCTCATCCAGGTCGTTGATAAAGACATAGAACAGGAATGGACCCAACACTGAGCCCTGGGGAACATCACTTTTGGCTGGCCTCCAGCTGGCTTCAGCTCCATTTACCACCTCTCTTTGGGCCTGGCCATAATTGGTTGCAAGACAGAGTAAGAGATGAATTATAGATAAATACATTAAAAGCAGATAAATAAATGATAGATTAGATAAAGAAAATGATAAACGAAAGGGACAGGTAGATGTGTATAGAACAAGAGAAAGAGAGAAACAGAAAGAAAGAGGAAAGGGAGAGAAAGTAGGAAAGAAGGGAAGATGCAAAGACAGAAAGAAAGTAAGTAAGAAAGAAAGAGTGAGTAATAAAGAAAGAGATAGATAAATTTTGCCTTGATGGCAAGTAAACACACAGTATGTACTGTCCTTGGCTAGAGAAGATCCTGGTTTGGAAGATATGAATTATATGCAAGTGCCAAGCAAGCTGGTATTACTCTTGCTTTGGAGAGGGGAGAAGTCTGGGAAGCTAAAAGAAAGGCTAAATATCTACAAAGGGTAAGAAAAAGAAACCCCAGCCAAATGGTCAAGCATGCCAGGAGAGGACAAAACCTGCAGAGACAAACAGGTAGCAAAGGAGAATCTTGATGGCACAATCATGTGGAAAGAGAGCAAAGGGAATTATTGGGGAGAGAGGCTACCAACTCATGCAGATCTTCAGTATGAAGATGAATGCATGTGATAGAACACACAGTAGAAAGGTGCAGGCAAAGGAGGAGAGACCTGATCCACCCCCATGTGTACAGGCAGCTTACAGCTGCACTAGAAGTGTGCATGGAGCAATGTGTTGTGGGAAGGCTCTCCAGATCCCAGACCTTCTCAAAGACACCTCTTCTGAGCACAGGTTGGTGTGACCCCTTTGGGCAGGGGTTGCTAAAGCAAAGAAGGATCACAATAGGAAGAGATGGATCCAGTCTCTTCTTCCTTGATACTCTTCTCTGCCACTAAGTTACATGGGACATAGGTAAGAAATAATACCTTGGAGGCAAGGCTTATTTTGGTTAAAAGACCAAGAGAGCTACAGGGAAATAGGATAAGCAAAGCATAGGGGAGAATTAGGGGTGTTGCTTTCTTTTGGCCAGGGTTGAGACAAAGGGCAGCCCACACAAGTACCATGCAAGACACTAAAACACACACAAATAAAACAGAAAGGGAAAAAAAAATGGCCTAGTTCAATCCCCAAACCAGGTCACTTGTTGATTCTCACCTGTGATGTGCTCACCTGATCTACAAGCCATATCCACGTCCTTCTCAAAATCGGTCTGAAAGACAGAGAACACGGAGGATGTGGTCAAAAGGAGGTGAGGGGCAGAGGAAAGCAAGCCATTTGGAAAACACAAACCCCCACTTTAATTAGTGAGGCAGACACAACCATTCCCAGAGAAGAGGTATTTCGCATGGGCTTTAAAACAAGGTAAACAGACCACCTTTTTCCTCATGTGGCTTTCAAGCCTCAAGCAGTGGTAAAGCTGTAACATTGCTTTTCAGCTGGATGCATCTGCTCAACTAATGCCTGGGATGACAGATTTAAATATCTCCCTGGAATATATTTATACACATTCCTTAAAAATGGGGGACAGGTTCCTGGCATGATCTGCCTTGGATATGTGACCCCAACTTAATCTAAGTGGATTCCCTTTCACTCATTAAAAAGATCTGGGGATGCCACTATATGAGAATGCTCTATACTCACCGGGTTTTCTTGTGATCTATCACTAAGTCACATGGAGTGGGAACAAATCTCTACTTCTGAAACTCTTAGTGTATAAAATCAATAGTCCCTGCAGGCACAAAAGCTGAATAACTTTTTCAAGTGGTCTGTACAGCCAAATGAAACTCCTTTCTTCTCCCAGTATGAGTTAATCCTTTTTCTAAAGCTTTTAACAGATAACATTTCAAAGAACGGAGTACACTGAGTCACAGTGGGCCATCAGTTTTCATTGAGTAATAGAAAGGGTGCAGACAAGCAAAAGGTAGAAGAGTTCACTGAGGATTTCTAGTATAATTTCACAAAGAAGAAACTTACTATAATTGTATTAATGTGATTAAAGGCATTCTAGCTTAACATTAAGAAGAGTATGAAAAAAATCCTCATCCCCTTGGGATAAACACTTGAATATTTGCAGGCTGAGATCCAAGAGTTTTGGAAGAGCTGGTTGAGAAATTATCTCAACCTTCTTGATGCTAATTATTTGGGTTATCAAACACATCTGAAAGTAATAGAAGAGAAATAAGACTGAACTAACATTTAAATGGGAAAATGGGATGACATAGACAAATATAATCTCATTTTTGTGATAGAAGTTCCAGAAAAATGTACTCGAGCAGTCTGTACTAGTTCTACTGATAAATAAATAAAAGACAGGTTTATATTTAATACCAGTCAACAAGATTTTGTGGAAAATGGTTCTACTTAGCTGAGCTTCTTTGCACTTGTTGGGCAGATTTGGAGATTACTGGGAAAGGTAATGGCAAAAATACCATCCAGCAAAGCTTTCAATTTCTTTTAGTTACTTTACAACTCGGTCACTCTAAAATAACATTGTGCCCCTCTAAAAATATCAGTGAAGAGTCATCATTCACTGCAGCTTTTTGTGCCTGAATGTGAAGAAACTGATTGTAAACTCTCCACTCCTCAACACATCCATCAACAGTGCAGACGTAAATGTAATATCAGTGCTAAAAACCTCATAGTTGACACAGAACTCTGCAAGGTGGTTGATAATGAATGAAAACAGGGAGTTACACAAGGAGACAAAACCCAGAAACTTCAGAATATAACACTTGAGATGGTGACAATAGAATAACAAATATAGCATCCTCATTTTTAAAGGATGGTAAGAGTCTGAAGGGTATATGGAAAAGGGTTATATAAATAATTTGAAGGCAAATGTCTGACAGACGGAGAATAAAAAAGCTCAGTGTGTTAACTTCTTGAAAGGAAGATTGAGACTGGATGTGATTATGGTGTCTTACTGAAGGAAAGAAAGTATTAGGCATGCAAGGGGCTTTCTAATTACATGTAACAAGGCATAGCAAGAACCTGATTGAAAATGAGAAGACTATGTATTTAAATTAGGAATGAGTCACCTGTTTTTAACAAACACCTATGAGGTATGGTAGAATTATATATCTCTAGATGTCTACTTAAAGATTGTGATGTTTGAAATGAGACCTTGTACCCAAGCACAAGCTAATTAGCTACGCACAGGAGTGACCGCTAAAAGTCACCCTTGGATATAGGTCTAATATTAGCTAGATATCTTTCGAACTTGCTCAAATGGGATTGTCCTTATCCCCTTACCCCAAGCTCAGAAATCAAATGCCTCTTATATCATCTATATCATAACATTGAAGCAGAAGAAAGATGATTCCCCACAGCTTATTTTTCTACGGCCTTATTTAGACTGTAAAGGACATGATTCTATGATTTTACAACTTTCACAACAGGACCAAGACTTATAGTGCTTAACCTCTATTCCCAGTGAAATGATGTAAGCAAGTGTGTTTTCTAGAGAACCAAATCCCTTTGAGACAGCATATTTATACTAATGACCCAACACATTGTGATTAAAGCAGTATTAAACTACTACCTCATAGCCCTAGCTAGGACAAAGCAGCATGATGGGATGAGAAGTTCTGGAAGAACGGGAGGGCTTTTTATCACTGAGTGCAGTGATAGGATGAGGAGCAGCAGTTTTAAGCTGAAAGAGGGGAGATTTAGAGTAGATAGTAAGAAGAAATTCTTCACTGTGAAGGTGGTGAGGCACTGGACCAGGATGCCCGGAGAAGTTGTGGATGCCCCATTCTTGGAGGTGTTCAAGGCCAGGCTGGATAAGACCTGATCTAGTGGAAGGTGTCCCTCCTCATGGCAGGTGGGTTGGAACTGGATGATCTTGAACGTCCCTACCAACCCAACCATTCTATGATTCTATGATC
This sequence comes from Phaenicophaeus curvirostris, assembly GCF_032191515.1. NCBI lineage: Eukaryota > Metazoa > Chordata > Aves > Cuculiformes > Cuculidae > Phaenicophaeus > Phaenicophaeus curvirostris. The sequence goes on along the minus strand of NC_091394.1, from coordinate 97,122,622 downwards.
CATGAGTGATTTTGGCTTTATATTTTCTGAGAAAGAAAGGAACTCACCAAGATGTCTGTGAAATTTGGTGTGTAAGTTGGAGATCATTAATATTAAAATGAAAAGGTTTAAAGAAAAAAAGAATGATGATGTAAAATCTATTATAGACAGAGCCCTTTGTTTATCTGTTATGAGTTAAAACCATACATAAATCCCTGTAACAAGATAGATTAGGTGGTAGTTTTCCCTACCATTAGCTGAGCGTGCCCATTCTGAAATGACCCCCCTGAGTCTCCGTTGCCCTCTTCCTGACGATCTACTACTCGGCACTTTACAGCATCCTGGACCTGTGGAAACAAATGGATTTGCAAAAATCAGAGTGAGAAAACAATATCAAACCAAATTAAATTCTACCTTCCTGGTAGATCAAAACAACATGGATTCTACTTTAGTAGCATTCAGGTATTAATTTCTAATGGTTTATATGCTATATACAATATTTATATGCTTCCTATGTCCAGTTCTGGAGTCTTCAGCACAGGAACGATATAGATCTGTTACAGTGAGTCCAGAGGAGGCCACAAAGATGATCAGAGGGCTGGAGCACCCAACATATGAGGACAGGCTGAGGCAGTTAAAGTTGTTCAGCCTAGAGAAGACAAGGCCCCCAAGAGACATTAAAGCAGCCTTCCAGTGATGAAAGGGAGTCTATGGAAAAGCTGGGGAGGGGCTCTTTATCAGGGATTGCAGGGACAGGACAAGGGTAACATTTTTAAACTGAAAGAGAGGAGATTTAAATGAGATTTTAGGAAGACATTTTTTACTATGAGGGTGGTGAGACACCAGCACAGGTTGCCCAGAGAAGTCATAGATACCCCATCCCTGGAGGTGCCCAAGGCTAGGCTGGATTAGGCTTTGAGGAACCAGATCCAGAAGAAGCTGGCTCTGCCCATGGCAGAGGAGTTGGAACTGGATAATCTTTAAGATCCCTTCCAAACTGTTGGCTTTCATCAGAATCTGCATGGCCAGCAGGTCCAGGGAGGTTATTCTGCCTCTGTACTCGGCACTGGTGAGACCGCACCTCTAGTACTGTGTTCACTTCTGGGTCCCTCCCTACAAGAAGGATGTCGAGGCTCTGGAGCAGGTCCAGAGAAGAGCAACTAAGCTGGTGATGGGGCTGGAGAACAAGTCTTACGAGGAGCGGCTGAGGGAACAGGGGTCTTGAGAAGAGGAGGCTGAGGGGAGTCCATATTGCTCTTTATAACTACCTGAAAGGAGGTTGCGGAGAGGAGGGTGCTGGCCTCTTCTCCCAAGTGACAGGGGGCAGGACAAGGGGCAATGGCCTCAAGTTGCGCCAGGGGAGGTTCAGGCTTGACATCAGGAAATAATTTTTCACAGAAAGGGTCATTGGGCACTGGAACAGGATGCCCAGGGAGGTGGTTTAGTCACCATCCCTGGCGGTATTTTACAGACAGGTAGACGAGGTGCTCAGGGACATGGTTTAGTGGCAGATAGGAATGGCTGGACTCGATGATCCAAGAGGTCTTTTCCAACCTGGTGATTCTATGATTCTATGATATCTCACGTAATAACAGGGCAACTCAAAATTTGTTACAGGTATCAGGGGTCACTGTTTATCAGTTTTAGTTGCTTGATTTATATAGTCAAAGATATAAATGTCTTCAATTTTGCAGTATGAAAGACATTTATAATGGATGCTATTGCATAAATCATTATATTGGGGTCTACAATGTCTGATTATTGTCTTATTTCAGCTGTAATATTTATCTGATCCAAACCTCACTGAAATCAGAGGGAAAAATGCCAGTGTCTACAATGGGAGTTAAACACAGGCCTGTATTCATAATGTAATTAGTTGAAGGAGTCTCAGCCAAGCCAGTGGTGTAATTCCACTCATTTCATTGGTCTGACATAAGAAATTAATGTTTTACTTAATTTAAAGGTCCTAAAAGAAGATAAAATGAACTTTGAAAAAAAAACAACCCTTCCTGTCTATGTTATTAATAGTCTATCTACTCAGTAGGATGAAAGGAATAAAAGAAGCATAAAAGATTCGTCCTCTTCTTCCGTGATATAATTTACCATTTTAAATCTCCACAGGGAGGCTGGAGAGAATTTACTCAATTTCCTTGCTTGATTATTGCTAGCTTTACTTTCTAGCTCAAATATCTAGGTGCTAATGCCAACATACAATCATTCTGAAAACCTCAGTGCAAGTTGCCCCTCTTGAAATGAAACAAATGAATTGTTTTTATTAATATTCTGGTTTTAGAGGTGGGGTGTAAACATTCTGGAAATATTAATTTTGATGTTAAACCAGCAAAATCTGACATGTTTGCTAGCTGTCCTCCATATATCGCTCTGCAGTACACTCAGCTTGACAACCACTTACTCATCCCTCCTACCCTTTGACCAATATTGTCATGGTCATTTTTGTAGTCACAGTTTACACAAAGGCAGAAGTTCATAGTATTTGAGAAGCTACCAGGCTGACTGGATATTTTTCAGATGTTTTCTGTGGAAACTGTGTTGGTTATACAAAACAACAACTCATTCATCTCACCTCCCGCCTGAGGATGCAATGGACCATAACGATGACAAAGCCCTCCAATGAGTCAAAGACGGCAAAAAGAATCTGGAAGAGTGCTGACCGTCGATCTGTGATTGCCAAAACTGCAGACATCCAGGTGAGAGCCAGGAGAGGTAGGACCACACAGGAGCTCCAAAGGGATGCCCTGTCAAAGGAGAGGAAAAGGGTATTCAGCTCCACTCCAGCCTTACCTGCTTCCATGCGGGATGCTAATTCAGCCTCCTGATCCCATGGGGCTTCAGAAGACTTTGTCAGCCAATGTATATTCAATTTAGATGTCTTCTGAGCTCCTATCATGGGGAAACAGGAAGATGCTTTGCACACTCACGCTACCAAAACAGGTGACACACATTTCTACGGGAGGGACTACTTTTCAATGGTGCAGTCATGCATAAAACTTGAGGTGGGGAGGAAGGATGTAGATACCTCTCTCCTCCTTTCACACCCTTCCCACTCTATGTCACTAGTCCACAACGATGGCATTTCCCCAGGAGGGCAGACAAAATACAATCATTGTAGGTTGCCAAAGGGAAGGGGAACATTTGCAGCAGAAACTGGTTTGTCATGATGGCTGTCAGTACTTGGGTTACAGACACTTGGACTTCCACAGCACATGGAAGACACCAACACTGAGGATGAGTCACAGTTTCAAGTGACTAAAACAGACAAGCATAGAGCTGACATGGAGACTGATGTTTTGCTGTGGCTCCCTCACTCTGCAGCTGATGATTCCTACGACACTACATAAATTAACATTAGAAGAACTGATACCTGACCCATTTTTTAATGTGAACAGAAGGTTTTCTGCTTTCTTATATGATCTCCTCAGCTGAATGCTTTGAAAAAAAACCCCAACCCCTACAGTTGTTTCTATATTTAGCAGTTATTGTAAGTTTATTCTTGGGCGGACATTCTGGGTTAAAATAACTTAAGATTTAAGCCACTTCTTAATTCACAAGAGAGAAAGCCAGAGTGAACAGGTTTCTGTAATGCAAGTACTGCCCCATGAACTTTATCTATGAATGATGGCTCTCGAAACAGGAAAGCAGCTCTGTTCCCATGGACTATTTAGTCATACAGCTCTCTGGCCAAAAAGAATCCTAAGCCATTTTAACAGCTTACTAGGGAGATTTTAAGCTTTCCTCTATATTTAGCAGCACTGGTGCAACAAGTGTGAGAGGAGAATTTCTCTGTGGGCTTTTATCTAACAAATAAGAGTAGGCCAAATAACAAGTTAAGCTTCAAGATTTTTCTGTGCAGAAAACCTCCACCTATAAACTAACCAAAAAAAATACAGATGACACAATAAACTACAGGACAGACATCACCACACATGTTTTACAGTACTTACATGGGACTTGCTTACCATTTTCTGATATATGATCAAGTTTTTAACAATGTTTACTTCCTGTTATCCAGGTACTACTCTCACAGACCATAGTGAGAGTTTTCCCTGAACAAAGCTGGAGCTTGGACACAGGTTTGGACATAAGGATGTAATACCCTGGTTTTTCAAGGATTGTTACATCAGTTCTGCTATAATGACCATGTATTGAAGTGACATAATGTCATAATGGTACCCTGATTGCAAATATTCCTACAACTTGTCCAGACTCAGATGGGTTCCTTAATCATATTATTAAGCAATGTAATTTAACTAAAGGAGCAAGAAAATGGAATATACTTTTTTTTTTTTCCAGCTAAAACAAGCATTATGTGAGGTAAGGGCCATGATATAATCTCATACCTTGCAATTTTATATAGGATGACAATATTCTTTAATGTCCAATATGATCCATAGTATCAAAGTATTATTTAAAAACAAACAAACAAAACCAGCAGCCAGACATTCCTCAAGCAAACAACTCCTAAGTAGAAGATTTTATTCCTCTTCTCCCTCAGCCCTCTGAAATCTGCCTCATTATACTGAAATCTGTCTTTACTATCACCTACAGTTGTGCATTAATAAAACTGGCTCACCAATAAGTGCAGCAAAAAAGTATCTGAGAGGCAGAAAAGCCCAAACAAAAGATAAGACTTGCTCTATAACATGCCACTCTATATACATCTTCCATGCAAGGATCAGCAAACACAACATGCCATGGCTTGGTTAGATGAAGCGATTCCAGTAGCAAGTTGCAATTCTGATTGCTGGAAACCAGCAAAGTCAATAGTGGCTGCTAGAAAAGGTCTGTACCAAACAGCTCTGTTCCTTGGAACCATTGGGTCTCCCAGCCTACTCTTGATACACATCTAGGTGTATGTTGCACCAGTAATGTGCCAACAAGAAACCTGGCAACCACATCTAAGAATGGAATTCTGTAAGTACAGGTCTGAACTGCCTGTCTAATTTTGGACATGTTTTCCGTTCTTGCAAAGAACTTTATCATCAGATTGACAAGCCAGATCTGGATCCAACATTTAGATATGGATTTGGGGTGTAAGGGATGTTGCTGAGGAGGTAAATTCTCTTTAGCAAGCAGATTTCAGTCCCTTGGCTGTAAAACTTGCTCCAAAAAACATGTAGGTACACTGTTTTAACAAGTGTCTGCTTGAGTCTACTTGCTCTCCAGACCACAGATGTAATGGTCCGTAACTACGGTGTTCGCCCTTCAGAGCTCCTGCTGTTTTCATGCTGAGCTCTGTGAGTCCTCCCTAACCCTCATTCTGTGTGTCTCAATATGGGTAAACTATTTAACTTTCTTCTGAGCTGAGACATCCTGATGGGCTTCATTATATCTCTGAACATAAGTAACCTTAAATCACCACTTAAATCTCTGGCTTTCCACTTAGATGATGGAAAACATCATCTGCCTTTCAAACTCAGATGATGAAAACAGTATTACATCGCATATTCAGCTGGAGTAAATCAGGATTTTCCCAACTGAGTTATGTTGAGTTACATCAACTAAGAGTACGGCCTTTCTGCTGTCTTTGTGATTCATCTCGCAGACGCCTTCTCAACGATATTCATCCCTTAGAATCGTTATGGAAATGTTGCTTGAGACTTAGAGCCTAATCTTTATTCTCAGGCAGCAGATGGCAACGGGTCATAGAAATATAACTTACTCTAATTTCACTTGCAGAGCTCTTCTTAGCTTTTGAAATATTAAATCCAAAAAAAGTTCCATTTAAAAAAAATATATATATCATATCAAGGCTGAAATTTCAGAAGAAAACTCAGGGAAAGATAAGTGGTTTTCCTGTGGCATTGCCCTTAATTCTACTTGCTGTGAGCTGAATTCATAGCAGATCTCATACTTTTGCCACCTTTCCATCTGTCTCTTCTTAGAAAGTACTCTGCGTCCTTAACAGATTCCAGAATAACTTATGGGGCCTAAGAAACTTCACATTATACTGTCACATGGTGATTTGTTATATAATGACATTGTGAATACTTAACGACTCTTAGTTACGGATTATCTCTGATCAATGAATCCAGGATTTTTATTGCTCAAGACAGAGGAATTAACTGGCAGATCCTCTTATTTGTCCCATACTTGACAGCACTCATGATGACTGACAGCAGCATCAAAGGATGATGATTACAGCGCATTGTGGAAGCACGATGCTATTATTTGATGACCATAACGTGACAAGTTGTAGTGTCACACCTCACCACACTACTGCTGCACTGAAGAGGAAAGGATATGGCAAAGAATATGGCAAAGCCACAGCACAATGCAACCAAACATAACCACATGGTAACATTGTCCACAGCTTTGTCTAGCATGGCAAAAGCTTAGATTTATGAAAACACATAGGAGAACCAGCTCTGGCAACAAGCAGATGATGGACTTCAATCAAAAAGTCAAAAACTTTCTGTTTTGTTCTTCAGCTATCTGGTAGCCTTGAGAGTCTTCATCTTTGCAGAAGAAACAGGATGGACTGATGGCACTTACAGGATAGAAATGAAAATAAGAAAAAGAAATGTTTTTGGAAACAAGTTCTAAATTAAGAAAGATTAAGAAGCCCACAGTTTAACAAAAGGCATGCTAGACTTGCCAACAAACATGTAAATGGTTATTATAAGAAGGTAGGGTGATCAATTCTTCTCATTCCTTAACACTGATGGGGTAGCCAGTACCATAAGCTAAAGAAGCAGCAGAAAGAAAAATAACTTGGTAATTCAGAAGCAGCTTCTGGAGAGGAACTCTAGAAAGGGATAAGGTAGGTGGATTCTACACATGGGGCAGCAGATGGCTCCTTCCATGCTGTACAGAGGATATAACTTTGCTATACTGATGAACAGCTATTCCGGCATCACAGCAGTTCTCCTGCAGGACGCCCCACCCAACACCCACCCTAAAGGGATTACTTTATTCATTCTCTTGTGCTTTATCCCTCCTCTAACTTGCATTCATCCTAAAAGCTAGACTGTTGTCCCTATTTTAGGGACAGATTCAGGGAAAATCCCTTTAACTTAATGCCTGTAGAATCAAGATAGGAAATCTGTAACTAGAAAATAGGAGGCACTGTGCATACTCTTTCCGCGCACCAGCAACACAGAAACACACATTATTTCTGTTTGCTCCAAAAGATGATTCTTCTCTCAGCTGCTGCCATCTGAAGAACATGACTAGAAGAACAAGAAATCAAATACCTCTAAATAAGACAGGCAGGCAATGAAGCAGATACGGGCAGATTGCTTGACTATTTGTCCTTATTAAGGGAAATTGTTCTTTGACAGTCCAAGAAATTACCTGGAGGGGCCAAGTACTATCCCCAGGTAAGAATACAATTTCAAATTCCTTGAGCTATGAGGACAACACTCTCCTGAGGGAGATTTGCCTTTATAAAACCAGACATGCATGTAAATATTGACTCATGTTAATCCTGGAACTACAATATAGGCAAAAAAAAATGATTCTTGAGACTTCCCAAAATTACTTTGAGCCAAGAAAAAGAGCAAATCCTTTAGATGGAGATTTGACACATGAGGTTCTGATGACATAACAAAGATGACGCATTGGAAGGGTCATGAGGACTTCCTGACATCGACTCTTGGGTGTGTTGCCTGCAAGAAGAATAAATTGTGCCAGGGTCTTCATCTTGGATTAGTCTCTTCTCCATGGTTAGAATCTGAGAGTGTACCCTCAAGAATTCCTTCCTTCCTTCCTTCCTTCCTTCCTTCCTTCCTTCCTTCCTTCCTTCCTTCCTTCCTTCCTTCCTTCCTTCCTTCCTTCCTTCCAGCAGCAGTCCCTGAGTATCTGCAGTGAATGTCCTCTTTCACTGCAAGTACAAAGAAACTAAAAGCCCTTAAGATACTATTTCCCTATCTCAGATTAAAAAAAAAAAATTCACAGGGAGCAGACAAATGAAATATACAGTAATATTTCACAGTTTGAGGCTATCATACAAGCAGCAATAAAAGGAAGGAAATACAGGAACGGAAGTTTTCAGGTGGCAAAATATGATTGAGATCTTGACCAGAACAACCTCCAGGGCAGGGTCTTTTTAACCCACAGATGTCAAGTCTGGCTTAATCTTAATAGGTCATAAACAGCCAAAGTTTTCCTTTTTATCATGTCCTTTGTCAAGAAATTATATAATTTCCAGGGCATTTTTTTTCTCTTCTGTCTTGATTGCTACCTGCTCTCCCATCAGTGATTTATCATGTTTTCCCTCAGTTACATACCCACTTATATGCCTCCTTCCCTTTTAGACACAGTTATTACTATGAAAAGCTGCTCAAAATGTTTATGATTTCCAAAAGCCAAGAAAAATGGACAAAAGGGTCTCTATCCTTTCATGCCTTGCTATACCAGAAACCTATGGTAGGGGAGCTGGAGAGGGTATGAGGAACCCCAGCAGGAACAAAGCAGGCACATTCTTTGATGTGCTCTCCACCAAACAGCTATGGCCAATTCCAGGTCAGAGAGGAGCCAGGACTCTTCATAGCATCTGATTTATTTTACAGGGCTTCAAAAGTGAATGGCAAAGCTGGCCCAAGGTCTGGGATGAGGGCCAGCAGAATGGTGGCAGTGGCATGAAGCACAGCCAGGGCTTTGCCTTAGTGACAACCTCATTTACAATGGACTTGGAGGAAGAATGTCAGAAACAGTTCAGCTACAGAATGAAGTTGACAACAAGGGCAGATGAGGACTGAGTGAATTAATTTGTATATTACACAGGGGTCTCTTTGCAAGCATAAAAACATCAGACACTTCAGGACAAAAAAAACAAACAAACAAAAAAAAATGCCAGAACTGGAATTTATCATCTAAGGTATTTTGTCTGCTTGGAAACAAAAGATATATCCTCTTACAAGAGCCCTCCAATTTCTATCAAATTGCTTAAATTATAAAAGCAGGATAAGTAGGAGATCTGGATTTCATATCCCTTTTCCTTTCTGGTTTGAAGATGAATCAGAATACATGATTTCTGACAGAACAATGCCAGACAATACGGGAGATGGATTTGACATTACTTTACTTTCTAAATCAACTTACTATTATGAAAGCTTCTCCTATCTAACAGTTTAATTTATGAATAGTAAAGGTTCTGCTGGTTAAGCAATCCTCTGTAGTCTGAGAAAACTGAAATGCAGTGAACTACTAATTCCAGACTTATGATATGCACGTCTGGACTGATGCCATCTCGCCATCTCAGCTGGGCATTGTTGTATAAGGTAAGTAAATGATTTCAGCAGCGAAAAATAAATGAGATTTTCTTTAGTTTTCACATCTCATGCAAATTGCTAGCTCTTAGTAGAGGTGATCACATGTTCTCTTTTTCTAATGACAACCAATTGTTTTTCAGAAATGTACATTTTTTCCCTAAACACTTTCGGGTTTTATATAAACAGCTCAGATTTCAGAAAATAAAAAAAAAAAGAGAATTGTTTGTATTGGAAAGGGTAAGCAGGGACATCTTCAACTAGATCAGGTTGCTCAGGGCCCCATCCAACCTGATCTTGAGTGTTTCCAGGGATGTGGTACCACCTCTCAGCGCAAACTGTTGCAGTGTTTCACCATTCTCAGCAAAAAAAAAATTCTTCCTAATATCTAATCTAAACCTCTTATCTTTTAATTTAAAGCCATTGCCCCTTGATCTTTTTGCTACAGGCCCTGCTATAAAGGTTTTCCCCATCTTTCTAATAAGCCCCCTTTAAGTACTGAAAGGTTGCAATTAAGTTCTCTCCACAGCCTTCTCTTCTCCAAGCTAAACAACCCCCACTTTCTCAGCCCCAAGAAAAGAGAAAACCTTGTGATATGTTTTTCTTTTATAGAATCATAGAATGGTTTGGGTTGGAAGGGACCTTAAAGATCATCCAGTTCTAACCCTCCTGACATGGGCAGGGACACCTCCCACTGGATCAGGTTGCTCAGAGCCTCATCCAACCTTGTTTTGAACATCTCAAAACACAGGGAATCCACGACTTCTCTCAGAAAACTGTGCCAGTGCTTCACCACCCTCACAGTAAAATATTTACATTTCTACATTTTGAGATTTGGCTGCCTATTTTTGTTCAGATTAATTAAAGGTAGGACTTTTCAAATTGCAAATGTCTAGATCTGAGAGTGTTTCTTTCACACCTTTTACCTATATTGCTTTAGACATCAAACCCAAAATTTTGCATCACTTGGAAATGATGTAGATAATAACATTTAAAAAAGGAAGAAAGGCAAACGTTCCCTCATCACTCTCCCTCCTACCTTAACCTTTGGAAAAAAGCCAACTATATAAATAGCAACAATTTCTCCAGCAGAACACATCATTCAATTTTTTTTTTTTAATAACTCCAGCAGCATCTAAGAAGAGACTTAACAGCATTTGACTTTTATAACTCAGAGCTATGAAACACTTTAAGATTTTGAGAACTAACTCCAAGTGCTTTTAGAGGGCCAAAAGAGGCAGTCAATACTTATCAAATCGGAACTACAGCCCTATGAGGTATTAAACTTAACTCTAGCCTCTCATAAGAGAAAAAAAAAAACAACAAACAACACTTAGAAGTCATTCAACAACTCACTTAAATCATACTGACTGCTCTGCAGCCTCTGGAGTAAAAACTCAAGCACATGCTTAAGCGTTTGACAAAGCTGCAGTTTGAGGCCCTCATCTACCATCAAAATTAATGGGAACCACATCTTTAAGTCTCTAAGAAATAGTGGCATTAAACATATACCCAAATTCCAACAAATGAAGAGTCTCTTTGTCTTCCATGGACTGCTCACATGCTTAAATCTTAGCATGTCAGAAAGTGCTTTTCAGGATCCAGCCCATCAGTTTTTGTTCCGGGAATGTTGCAGGAGCCCTACACTGCTCATGGCCCACACAGAATGAGGTCAAGGAGAATTGAGGATGTGGGGAGCTGGGCAGGGACATGAGGAGAGAAAACAAACAAGGGCTGGTGAGTGCAGGGAAATGAAAGAGGGAAATAAAATAAATTAAAATCAAAAAGAAAGTGGAAAGAAAGAAAGAAAAGAAGTTGAAATTAGAGGAACTAACATGGCGTTACTGGTGGCTGTGGCCGAAACTTCAGCAGAAGAAACTACTCCACACTTGGAACATTTGAGCGTCATGCCGTAAAGGGGCACTGCCATCTGACTGCAATTAAAACCAAAAGACTGAAACAAAACAAAACACTTTGCTTATGAACACAAACGTAGCAAGGAAAGGGAAAGAGAAGCCAAAAGAAAGAAAGAACAAAAGGAAGGAAGAAAGAAGAAAGGGAACCAACCAACCATACCCAGTTTGAAAAGAGAAATGAAAGACAGGCAGGAATAAAACTCTCTCATCTGTACCACTCCAGATGCGGGAAATGGGGAAAAAAAATGTACAACTCAGAGACGTGTTGGTGCCGCTGGAGAGGGTGGAACTGTGTTGGTGAATGTTTTGCCAGATTCAGGGTGTTTCTCTCTGGTACCCATGGAAAGAGAAACCAGTACTGGTCTCCCAGTCTCCACCTCCTTCTTTTGGTTTGCTTTTGAGAAATTGCACTTTTTGCTCCAAAATAAAAAAGGTGGCAGGGTTGTACAGTAGAAGGCAAGAAGTAGGGCTGTGGGATCTGTGTCTGCCTACCTTCTTTCCTAAAGCAATGCAAGGGATGAGTCTCACATATTCTCAAACGGCCCTTGTGTGCTAATCCTGGTGGGGCTACCTACATGGCAGATGACAATGCCAGGAGACAGGCCACTCTTTGGTTGCTTAATTTGTGATGAAGGACATGCAAATGGAGTTGTTTATGTCCTGGAAGTTAAGCATGAGCTTGGGTGATTTGTAAGACCATCAACCTGCCCTGAAATGAGACGGACTGGCTGATGACTTTTGAGACATTTCTTCTCTCAGATCTTATTTTGGAGCTGAAAACATCTTTGGGATGAACCCTGAGACTTGTTCACATCAGTTGCTCTCCCTTTTTTTGAATGGGACCAGCGACAGAGCCAAGCCATTGTGGGCTGCTGGTGTAAAGGGTTGCAGGGATCTGCTAAAGGGCATGTCCTCACAATTTTTAGATGCTGACATGTGTGGATACACCTAGCTGACAAGCCAGCTCTTAATCAGGAGTGTGGAAGCCACATTAGCTTGGCATTAGCCCTGTTTCTTCACAGAATTTACTACTTTGTGTGTACATCCTGATTCACGCAGGTACATGATATCCACATCAGATCTGGCGTAGAAAGTGGGCAGGAGTCTGCAGAGCATCCTACAGACCTACATGCAGTGCCTGACATCAGAGAAGGCAGAACATCACTGCCCAAGGACAGTAGGTCTGTCATTCTTGGGTGATAACAGTGCAGCTGGTGAGGGGTAATATCTGCAGTTTCCTAGCATCTGGGCTTTTACAGCCCTACTCTGCCTGAGAGAGAGACGAGGAAATGCAGATTGGTTCTTAACCTTTATGGCTTTGTGTTCAGTCTCACTGCAAAAAGGCCCTCCTCATGAACACCAACACAGCATTATCAGCGGTCCGAGTGGCCCACTTTGAAGTGGCTATTGACTGGTCTTTTCATTAGTTACAGTGACATAAGCCATTACTCCCTTCCAGAATAATGGCTAAGGTATCCCACAGAAACTTTTCAGCCTTCAGACATGGAGAGAATTAGCTCCTATGTCAATAGATACATATCTTCCAGGAAGATTGGTGTAAATCCAGTGAGGACAATGGCTGAACCAAAGATAAAGTGGGTCTTGAGAGGCATTAAGTGCATGACCCTTTAAAAAAAAAAAAAAAAGAAAAAAAAGGACAGCTTATCCCCAGATCTATAAGCCACAAAGAACAGATAAGCAGAGAGACAGAGAGAGGCAGAGATAGGCAGCAAAAAGGAAGCAGATTGATTTGAGGAATTTGATGGAAAACTATACCAGAAAAAACATGAATGACATTGAATCACAAAGAACTGGCCAAAAGACCACTATAACACACAACTGTAAACTGCTGTTGGGTGCATTTATGCAGAAAGTTGTAAGCAGTAGGCACAGATGTGGATACATCTATACTCTAATTTGTCCTCGTTGGGGTCGTGAAGTTGTTAATATATTGAATTTCCATAGCAAGTTTATATTGGTGTCTGTATGTATGAAAGGGTAGCTAATGAAATAATCACACTGAATAATGCATTCATTTCATGTAGCTTTTTCTGCTACCTAAATATCCACAAACAGCTCATAGACTCATCTGGTGTGTTCACTGGAGCCTGGACTTTCCTACCTTTTATTGAACAATGCTTTACAACTCACATGGCCCAAAGAGCACCAAACGCTTCTTCCAACATGAAACATTCCTAGATTAAGGTCAATTCAAATCTGTTCCTATTTTAATGTAGTTATTATCTTTCCAATTACTTTCTTCTCTATGCACTGACAATCCAGCTCTGTTACATCCCACCAGGAGGGTTGCAGAGAGAGTATTTAACACAAAGTATTGGGGCAAACTTTCTCAAGTCCTCTCTATAACCAGTGGAGAGATAAAAGAAGAAAAGGTCCTCTAAGGGGCAAGTTGGAATGAGTCAACAAGGCTCCCGTCTCCCTCCAGTAGTTACAGAGGAAGCCTAGGGAGATTAAACTCAGCAGGCTAAAATTAGCCTTTGTGAATATACTCTATAGTCTCATTCTTCTTCCCTAGCTGTGAAAGCACACAAATGCTCCTGGAATAAATGCTGGTTGAATACATTTAAAATGCATTTTAAAGTCTGTTGTGTCTGATATTAAAACTTTCTGGTTTTAGTAGCACTCCCATCAATAGAGCTCAAATGCTGTCAGTGCAGCTGACTGCGACCGGAGACCATTCTTGCTGGACGATACTTGCATGTTTTTCTTCCGTGCCTGGACAGGAGTTGGAGCAGTTGTGTGCATTTTCCCAGCTCTCCAGGTAATCGCACCCAACTTTCTACACCCTGGTTTTGTGATATATCTATAAAGTCATTGCCATTAGAAAGTCAACATTTTCTGACAGAGGTGACAATAGTAATTACAGCAATTTCTCTGCTAAATATAGGGCAGACCCTATTGTGTCTCTGGTACTATTTCATGGGAACTGTTAGCACTCATTTATTTGTGCCAGTTGATTTTCCATATGTGTGCTGGACACCAGTTAGGATTCAACAGGTCTTTTTTTCCCCTCTTTTTGTTTTGTTTTGGTTTTTTTTTTCCCCCATTGTTTTTGTTTTTGCAACACTGAACCATACTTCTTGCCTCTGCTAAAGGAAACACAACATTTCTTTATACCATCTCCTCAGATCCAAACATCTCCAAGGCTGTTACTCATTCTGATTATCTTCAGATCTACCTTCCAACACGGTTCCCAAGCCCAGGCCAGAAGCGGCCAGCTAAAGGGAAGGGGCACCAGAGCTCTCAAAAGTGCTTCTGCGCTCTCATGAGTGCACTTCGAAAGGAGAACAAAATCACTGAGCACAGAGAAGGCTTAAAAGTGCTGCACACACACACACGGACATGAAAGAGGGGGGGGAAGAAGAGAAAAGAAAGAAAAAAACCAAAGAACATCAGAAAAATGACTTTTTTTTTTTTTGCTTTGTAGGTTTTGTTTTCAAAGTACAGGTATGAATGTGATCAATAACCAGCTGCTATGCATTAAATAAGGTCATTCTGTATGCAGTTTAGATTAGAGAGGGAGAGACTGATAGACAGCACCTCACTGCTCTGCTAATCCAATAAACCATTTATTTCAGTGCTGACTTTCAAGTGCCATTATCTTGCTACAGACTCTGCCTGCAGTTTGTGTATTTTCTTGAGTTCTCTCTTTGTAAAGAAGGCATCATCCAGTATAAAGCACTTGCTTGTTATCAGCTGCTTTAAGCAATGCACCAAGGTCACTTCTTCACATACCTGTTAAACCCAGCAGCAACTGATACTTCTGGTCATCCAAATGTGCTTACGTCTCCTTTTATTATCGTGACCATGGCTCTGCTCAGGCATTGAGATTCCCCTCTTTTCTGCACCAAGGGCAAGTCAACACTGCTGATAAAATACGAACCTTCACTGGTTCCTGTATTTCTCCCCTGGCCGGGTAAGAGCTTGCTTCTGCCCTCAGTTTTGCTGCATCACTCAATTAAAAACTACTTCCACCAGAACTACTTGATAGTGCAGTGACAAGAATATCGAACCTCGTCTGTACTTTCTGCCTCTGCCCTTTGAGATGCAACCTGAAGGCCCTAGGCTTTTACATCACCATGGCAAATAAAGCAGTTCAGCCTCTCCATGAAGCTTGGGCATGTGGCAAACAAGGCGGTAGGTACCCATGCTCCTTCTGCTTTCATAGATAGGGTATATCTTGTGTCTTCTCCACCAGCCCCCTAAGGTTTTCGGTTCTGACTGTAGCCATGGTAGAGAGGCACCAGTACACCTTTTGCTCTCCTTGTCTCTTTGTAAACAACTTCTTCCTTCAAGAACACGATCATTATCTGCAGTAATACATCAAACGTCATCAAAGGATAAATCAGAGTACGCAACCCTGTCTTTCCAAGAAGGAGGTAATGAGAGGTTTCTCATTCGCGTTTCTCTGACTGCAACAGCAAGCCAAGTAAGTACTAACATCAGCAGCCAGGCTAACCTATGCATTGGATTTGCAACAGAGCGTCAGTGTGCCATTTCTGTCCTTCCCTTCAAGCACGGCATAGCTCAGGGATAAACTCTGAGCAGGCTACAGATTCATTTCTAGAAACAAAGATGAAGGGGCCCCTCATCTTGCTGGAGCCAATGACAAAATATCCATTGTCAACAGAGTTTGGAAGGAAGCCAATAGAGAGCCCTGCACGGTAGCTGCCACCCCAGCCAACCCCTATAGAGACCAGAGTGATAAGAACTATGGAGTCAGCTCTTCAATTTATACTACAAAGAAAACTACGTAACATAAGCCCCAGGATTCAGGGATGGCTTGGGGTGGTGGTTGTGGAGAAGACCACAGAATCATCAAATGTTTTGGGTGGGAGAAGACCTTAATGATTATCCAGTTAAAACCATCTTACCATTGGTAGGGAAACCTTCCACTAGGTCAGGTTGCTCAAAGCCATATCCACCCTGTCCTTGAACATCACCAAGGATGGGGCATCCACAGCTTCTCTGGGAAACCTGTGCCAGTGCCTCACCATCCTCAGAGTCAAAAATTTCTTCCTAAAATCTTATCTAAATCTCCTCTCTTTCAGCTTAAAACCATTACCCCTCATACCATCACTACATTCCCTGATAAAGAGCTCCTCCCCATCTTTCCTCTTAAGTACTGGAAGGATGCTATAAGGCCTCCCCAGAGCCACCTTTTCTCCAGGCTGAACAACCCCAACTCTCTCAGACTGTCCTCACAGGGGAGGCATTTTTACTTACCAGTGCTCCTTTTTACACACTCACCTATCCAAAAACTACTAGACCTCCAAAGACCTTTTCTTTCAAAGCATCCTCTGTCTGTCTCTCAGTCACCTGCCAGTGATTAGAAATGAAACCTCTGTCACACAGTCCATGCCATGTGCCACACTCAGCAATGATGAGTCCCTCTCTGATCCACCTACTATCTCCATGGGTTGGTAAGATGAGTCACCTTGATCTTCCTAATCTTTGGGAAGATCAGCCTGGGCTGAAGCCATTTTAATAGGGAGAACCTTCCTCCATTGAAACCCAGGACTCCTTCTTGGGTCTTTTGTCTCTATTGCACTAAATGATAAGGCAAGAAGATCAACCAACCGGGTTTTTTTCTTTCTTTTTTTTATATCTGCTTTTGATTTTTGTTTGCAGCTTCAAACTCTATTTGCATTTTTTGCCTGGTTATTGATCACAACCTTGTTTGCTTTTTTTGTTTTCATTCTTTACTTAGATGTATTGATAAGGCATACCCTGCCCGTTCCTTCAGTTTCTTATCTGTTATTCCATCTTTGGATACAAGTTTGTTAAAAACCAGAATGCCAATAACCATGTTCACCTGTTGAAAGAGAAACAACACACAGTTTTGTTCTCAAGCAAGTCAGGTCAAACTTGGTAGAACAGAAGGGAAAAACCCAACATTTCGCAAGTTAAGTCCTTTCCATTTCTCCCAAAGCCAGGTAGCCCGGTCACACTTCTTCAGGCCACCACCCCTTCTGTCTCCTCTTCATACTGTCCCACCTCCCCTGGTCATGCATCAGTGAGTTCAGGGCAGCAGAATGCAGCTGGCAGCAGATCAGAAAGGTGTCCATGAACCAGGACAAGATCATAAAGCAATCAGATTGCTGCAGGGCTGTTCAAGGCCTGATGCATGCTTGACATCTAGCAAGGAAACTCCAGGCACAACAATAATTTTTCAGGCTAGTACAAAAATAAACTCGCCAATACAGGGAGGAAGAGTGGGTTGACACTGGATAGTTTCAAAAGTGCCTTCTGGAGTCTATACAACCAAAGCGGTGGCATTAACAGGATGGAGCTAGGTGGTGCAGACAGGTTGTCATAGTTCTTGCTCGGTGAACCAGCGCCACTGCTCTCAAAATAAGAGGTGGAGAGGCACTGGAGCAAGTATTACAGAAACATAAGCTACTGTGGTAGAATGTCTTGGGAGATACTGCAAATGGCATAGCACGTAGATTAGCCATCCAGTCATTTCCAAAGAAATTAATGGGCAGGACAACTCAATGCAGTCCTTCAGCCTACTTTGCTAGGGCATGGTTGTTTATATCAATCAGGTATAAAAAATTCACAGTGAAATACAGGCTAAACAGAGCTGGGGTCTTGCAAGGCGATCCTAAACTCCTCACTGTGCCTTTCTGACAGTATCCACTGCTGCCAGCTGCATCTGTTTTACAATCCTCATCCAGACCTCATCAACCCCTGAATGTGAACACATCAGTGACACATGACGACCACCCTCTTCATGGAAGCACAGCATTGATGGGGGAAAAAAGTGACATCTCCTGTTTGGCTGTCAGTGGAACATCTGGTGTTGGTAGAATGATGTGTCGTGCTTTCAAGGGAATGTTTAAGGCCAAATTCAGAGATTTGCAATGTTATGTGTTAGTTGAGAGCCTCGGTCAGTTAAATAGACGCTGAAGAGACTGTCCTAAGAGACACCTACTACAACACATAGCCCAAAGAAAGGGAAATGTTTGCTCATAACAAGCCTCCATCTAATTGGCTAAATCATCCTCAAGAATGAACAATCTTCCTGAATTTGGATTGCTTGTTTCATCAGGACGTGACCCAGATCACTGATGTGGAGTCCACAGCTGGGAATAAATGGAAGATCTCACAAATAGCAGTTATTTTCTTTTTGCATCAGCTGCTGGGTCAGTGGACTACTTTCCACAGATGCAAGCCCATTTCTAGAGCTCACCATGGTATTGTTTTCGAGAAACAACACTGGCAATTCAGACACAGTAACTCAGCCAAGGATCAGCAGGAAATCAAACCCTAGTTATGTGCTTAGAGAGAGAGAGAGCAATTCCAGTTCACTAATCCTTCTTCATTATGTTGGAGGCCTGTGAATGCAAGAGAGACTTTTCCTTAAGACACAGCAACAATGCAGTAGGAAAGATGCGGTTGAAGTGTGGCAGGCTGCATAGCTCCTGGGGCTGGCCACGAAACAGTGTGTATCCTCATTCATCTATAGAAGGGGAGCTGACAAAGTGCAGCTCTATAACTGGATCTCCACAATGGTTTTCATAGGATCACAGAATGGCTTAGGATGGAAGGGACCTTAGAGATCATACAGTTCCAACCCCCCTGCCATGGGCAGGGATACCTCCCACTAGATTGGGATGCTCAAAGCCCCATCCAATCTGGTCTTGAACACTTCTAGGGAAGGTACCTCCACAACTTCCCTTGGCAACATGTTCCAGTGTCTCACTATCCTCATCACGAAGAATTTCTTCCTAATGTCTAGGTAAAATCTTCCCCCGCTCCAATTTAAAGCCAATCCCTCTCATCTCATCACTCCATGCCCTTGTAAAAAGTCCCTCCCTGGCTTTCATGTAGGCCCCCTTCAGGTACTGGAAGGCCGCTATAAGGTCTCCTCAGAGCCTTCTCTTCTTCAGACTGAACAGCCCCAACTCTCTCAGCCTGTCCTCAGAGCAGAGGTTTTCCAGCCCTCTGATCATCTTTGCAACCCTCCTCTGCACCCATTCCAACAGTTCCTTTTCCTTCTTATGTTGATTCCAGAACTGGACACAATATTTCAGGAGGGATCTCATGAGAGCAGAGCAGAGGGGCAGAATCTCCTCCCTCATCGTGCTGGCCACACTGCTTTTGATACAGTCCAGGACATGATTGGACTTCTGGGCTGTGAGCACACATTGTCAGCTCATGTCGGAGCTTGTCATCCAACAGCACCCCTAAGTCCTTCTCTGCAGGGCTGCTCTGAATCACATCATCCCCCAGCCTGTATTGAAACCGAGGAGTGCCCTGACCTTGCACTTGGCCTTGTTGAACCTCATGAGGTTCACAGCTTTATTTCTTATTTAATAAATAAAAGCTATTTTATCCAGTACTTCGATCATCATAATCAACATCTTGCTCTGATCATGGCTCTGTTTCTTTGCAAAGTCAGGGATATCATACGGACGGACTTCTAAACTCAGCCACTCTTCAAAACATACAGCGTAGCTTTACTTCCTTATCTGCAGGATGCTTTGCAGAAGCAAAGACACAAGTCTGAGATTCAGCCCTTGAGATAACCTGTACCTGATGACTGATGACTCTGTCCTGACTTCACCACACCATAAGCCTCTCCCTGCAGTAATCAGTTGCCTTCAACCTGCACACAATTATCACCAGGATGCTTCACTTGAGCTAGGTGAGTAAACTGCTTGCAGCAGCTCTGCATTTCAGGTTGCTCACAGTTTTTAAGATGAAAGGTCAAATCTTTGCAGCTGTTCAGTATGAATGGACTGACTGCAAGCTGAAAATATTGCTGAAGCTGCAGACCAAGCATTTTAAGAATATTATTTTAAGTAAAGATATTCTCCAAGCCAAAGGCTTTTTTTTTCCAGTGTGGAGAATAATAAGGGAGATTACGGAGGAAGAAAGTTGCTACAGGTAATAGAAAAATCTTGTTGATAGGAGAACTGCAGTACAAAGATGCTTGAATGCCTTGGAAGGAATAAGCACAAGTCTAGTCAGGCCAGGGCTAGGGTAGTGGAGCCAAGTCAGCTGTATGCAATGTTCTCTGGGTTTCTATATATCATACTCATCAGAGTTTTGAGTGAGAAAGAGCTTTGAGTGAGAAAGAGCTCAGGCATAGAGTCAAGTACCACTTTGATTTGTGCATTTGTGCACAATGGCAGCTGCATTGTCTCTGGAGTAAATCTGTCCTGAGAGCATCACAGCTCCATATCTCCTGTGCGACCCTTTAAGAGCCTGATTGTCCTCATGTTGAACGAGGTGGAATGTTCCTCCATTACTGACATGCTCAACCTGAAACCAGGACAAAGCACATGGAGAACAGACAGCTGTCCAGTCTTATGGATAGCACACGCATGAGGACTGCATGTTCAACTGCTTGTTGTGTTACAAAGCCATAGTGTGAATTTGGGCAGCTCATTGAGCTTATTGTTTCCCAGGTTCCTATTTATAAAAAGGCTACCAGTGCTGCTTCTTCCTCTCCTTTTGCAAGCTCCTTGGGATATATAGCACCTTGGGCAGCATTCACTCCTCACCTCAGACAGCAACGAGTCTGGTAGGCTAAATTAAGGAATGTAGGCTCCTTCTCTAGTACTTAACAGAAACAGGCACCCTCAGAGATGCTTCACTACTTCCAAAGATCAGCTGTATGAACTACCATTTGCATGTTGACCTTTCTGTAAGGGCATCTCCATTTTTAGCTTTGATGGTGGTGAAAACTGCGATGCCAAATGGAAGCAGGCTCACATATTTTTCCTACACTTTAAAAATGCTAAGGAAATCTGAAGGATTACTGTGTTGGAGCAACAAAAGCAAGAGGGCTTGAGACAGCAGATTGACTCCCCCTTCTGTGGGCACTAGCAAAGCTCCCTCTCTCTTAATCACTGCTGTCGATTGTGCATTCAAGCCACTGAGACAGAGCTATCAGCTGTTATGTTATTGGGGCAAAGAGCGAGTTCATCTGAAAGCACTAAGACACTTCCCATCAGCTACATTACTGAGGGAAATCCAACTATCACATGCTTATGGGGATCTAATGACTGGCTGGCATGAACATCTGTCCATCCCCACTCTTCACTGACTGCTATGTGAAGGCTCAACTATGTGTCACAGCCCTACGCTAAAGAAAGACCCTAAGTGATACAAGGTCTGCTGTAGTATATAAGAGGTACAACTGCTGGCTTGTTCCTTTGTCACCATGATGAAATGATGGCACAAAGGTGGTTTGATGTGCACTGACAGCAGTGAGAACAGAGGCAGCAAGAGCTCCCCTGTAGTTATTCTCCTGTTCTTGTTGTGGGGCAGTTAACCCCCCAGGCACTGCATGAAACAAAAGCCTGATCGGAAAAAGAAATTGCGAGTGTCAACAGCTCCATTCCTGTGGGACCCTCCGGGTCACTTGAGCCTTAAAGAAAATATAGCTCGTTCACTGGATAAAACACTGGGCTGGAGAGAAACTGCAGACAGTCACAAGTAGAGGCTCAAATGTGGCATTAAACTCATCTGAAGTTGCTGCAGGAGGGATTTCCTAGAGGATCAGAAAGTCTCAAATTCTTTGAACCTTGACTGTCAAGATTTCTCATGGCATCTGAGGCTTCCAAAGCAAAAAAGGTATGTCATTTCTTTAGTTATACCTTCAACTCAAGTGAAAACCAGGCAAGACTTGTTTTGGTGCTGTGTTGCAGCCAAGGGTGGAGGGACAGCAGAACAGACTCCCACCATGCATGAAGTGGTGGGATAGAGTTTAGGAATGTTCACATAACCATGCCGTATATTTGAACTAGAAGCAAACATGACATTTTTAGAGTCACAAAGGATCTTTTTGACATTGATTTGAAGGTCTCCATTTTACCTGCAGACAAGGAAGCTGCTGACATGCACTGGCCATCTGGGACAGACCAGGAGTCACAGCCTTATCTGAAAGCAACCAGTAACAGCAGTTTCTGAAGGAGTTAATGTCAGAGTTTTCCACCATCATATGTGCTTCCAACCAGACAGGGCAAAACCAAGATAAAACATTAATCAGATATCATGGGGACCCCAGAGAGGACAGACATGTAAGGTCGAGACATATTCTATTTCAGAATCAAACCTATCCCAGAGTGCTGGCTTCTAACACTTTGCTCTTTATTCCTGAAGGAGAAAGTTATTCAAAATATGAGTGCAAATATAGAAGGGCATTCTTGGGTTGAAAGAACATGGAAAATGCTGTAAGATAAAGAGAAAAAGAAAAAGCTTTCAGCTATGTATAAATACCAAAACGACAGCAGCTGCCGGTCCCACAAAGGCGTAGAGAAGACCTCCCTCTAACGACAGCCAGCAGCTAGAAACGGAAGAGAGAAAAAAGTTACCCAGTGGCTAACATCTTAGAACACAGAACACAGAATCACTTGGTTGGAAAAGATCTTTGAGATCAGCAAGTCCAACTGTACCTGTCCATTTCTAAACCATGTCCCTGAGCACCTCATCTACCCATCTTTTAAACACCTTCAGGGATGGTGACTCAACCACTTTCTTGGGCAGCCTCTTCCAGTGCCTGATAAACCCTTCGGTGAAGAAATTTTTCCTGATGTCCAATATGAACCTCCTCTAGTTCAACTTGAGGCCATTTCCTCTCACCCTATTGCCTGTCACTCGGGAGAAGAGACCAACACCCACCTCACCACAGCCTCCTTTCAGGTTGTTGTAGACAGTGATAAGGTCTCCCCTCAACCTCCTTTTCTCCAGGCTAAACAACTCCAGTTCCCTCAGCCACTCCTCGTAACACTTTTTCTCCAGCCTCTTCACCACCTTTATTGCCCTTCTCTGGACACATTCCAGTGCCTCAATGTCTTTCCTGTAGTGAGGGACCCAAAACTGAACACAGTATTCAAGGTATGGTCTCTCCAATGCCAAGTACAGGGGCACAATCTCTTCCCTGATTCTGCTGGCCACGCTGTTTCCGATACAGGCTAAGATGCCATTGGCCTTCTTGGCCACTTGAGCCACTGCTGCTTGCTACTCATTGCCTCCAGAGTTCATCTTGGGAGTTGAAACCCTATGGCAAAAAATCTCAGCAAGTTTTGCCTTCGATTTCTACTGAACTAGCTTAAAGGCTCATTTGCCTGAGGATCTGCCTGTGGAATTGCATTTCGTTATCAACAGAAGACTGCATGCTCTGTTTTAGACGAGGTCCCAGTTGCATTAGTTTGCTGGCAAGTTAATGCTCTTGTCCTACTCAGTCAGGCAAAAGCACAGAAACAGTGGAAATTGTCCCTTGCTCATTTGCTAACCATTATGCCTACCAGGTCTCAGGTCTGGGAATGCATTATATTTCTTCTCCTGGATCCTTTCTTTGAGCTTGCTGCCATGGGTAGGTTCTACAACACAGCAGAGAGGTGGGAACTCAAAGCACTCCTTAAGTGGATGCCCTTAAGGAATGAACTGAATGTGAGGTGTGTAGTATGTCTTCTGGAAACCAGTTTGTTCCTTCTCCCTCACACCACACAACCTGAGAAGGTCTCCTTTCTCCACTGACCGTATGTGGAATTTAGGCTCCTAAACTGCCTGGTGCCTACACAAACTGAGAGTGCTCTTCTGACTAAGTGGTAATGTCTGCCCTGTTGGTGCCTACCACAGAACCAGACCCACTTGATGACATTTCTAGTCAGCAGAGAAGCAAACAAAAGAGTTCAGGATGAGGCATCTTCATTCAATCAGATGAATCACATCCTGAACTCCAATGACTGCCTGGACCACATCTTCACCATTCAAGTGCATCTAACTCATCTGGAGTCATCACTGGGGAGATGAATCCCATCTCTCATGTAAATAGCATGAATATGCTCCAGTTGTCCCCACAGAGCTCTTACAGTGCCATACATTCACATGCAGATCTCACTGCACACTGGCATCCCCATAGTGATAAACTTGGTATAAAAAAAAAAAAATTGCAGGGGTGATCTCACCCTCACCCATCCTCAGAGCTGAGCATCGCAGGGTGTCTGGATACCCTACAAGGATCTGGTCTTCTCAGGAAGGAAACACCTTTTCACTGTGAGAGTGATTGAGCACTGGCAAAGGATGAGCAGAGGGGTTGTAGAGCCTCCATCCTTGGAGACACACAAAAGCAATCTGGGCATGGTTCTGGGCAGCAAACTCCAGATGGCCCTGCTTGAGCTACAGGGTGGTTGGACCAGGTGGCCTCCAGAGATCCCTTCCCATCTCTGCCAGTCTGTGACTCTGCGACAGTCACGAACCTTTAAAGGGGCACAATAGGAAAGATGGGGAGGGCCTCTTTATCAGGGAGTGCAGAGACAGGATGAGGGGTAATGGTTCTAAGCTGAAAGAGAGGAGATTTAGATTAGATGTTCAGAATAAATTCTTTAGTTTGAGGGTGGTGAGGCACTGGAACAGGGTGTCTAGAGAAATTGTAGCCGTCCCATCCGTGGAGGTGCTCAAGGCCAAGTTGGATGTGGCTTCGAGGAACCCACTCTAGTAGAAGTTGTCCCTGTCCACGGCAAGAGGGTTTGAACTAGATTGTCTTTAAGGTCTCTTCCAACCCAAACAATTCTATGATTCTATGATTTACAGCAGCACTGGAGACGAGATTTCCATGTTGTGGGGAATCCAGCAGTTCAGAGCACAGATGCATAAACAAGGTATATCAGGGGAAGAGAAGATATAAATTTACACAGTGTCAGCAACCCCACAGAAAGTTTGCATGCTTTGACATCACAGTACCTTTGAGAAAAAGTGTGATGA
The DNA here is from genome assembly GCF_032191515.1 of Phaenicophaeus curvirostris. Classification (NCBI taxonomy): domain Eukaryota; kingdom Metazoa; phylum Chordata; class Aves; order Cuculiformes; family Cuculidae; genus Phaenicophaeus; species Phaenicophaeus curvirostris. The sequence continues at coordinate 97,097,754 of NC_091394.1, read as the reverse complement.
AGTAATCCTGTTCTAGCAGTAAACTGCCACACCTTTACCACAGGATAAATAAGAGCAGGCAACCACAATGGAGCGAGGACTTTCTCAAAGCTTTCGACCTGAGTAACCCTGTAGTAATTCTGTGATGTGCCTCTACTCTCAGCAATATGGATTCATTCTGCATCAGAAGCAATCCTGCCTTTCAGAGTCTCCCAGGAAACAAAGCCTTCCTGGAAATGTTTCAACTTTGTTGATCAGCTTCATATGTTTTCATATGAATTCTGACTTGAAAAAAATGTTATTTTTTTCATCCCAAAACACAGAACATTTGGGACAAGGGGAAAAAAAAAAGGGAGTATTTCAAATTGAAAATTGAAAGCAGGACATTCTGTTTTTCTTTGAGGTCCGCATCTCATTTATTTCTAAATTAAACTTGTAGCGTGTTAATTTAATAAATTCTGATTTCTTCCTGACAGCAAGTTGCTCTGTCACAAACTGTCTGACCAGCTGTAATAATAAAAGAAATAATCATCTGGGGAAGGAGGGAATAAGAATGAAACTTTGGAGGGCTGAAATAACTGGAGGTCTCCCTAAATCCAAGGAGAAGGCAGGTGTAACCAGAAGGGTCCCCAAATCCTTGCCCATATCTTTTTCTCCAATGCTTCATCCTAGTTTTGGGACCATTTTTCCCAGGGTCTTTTTCAACCGACAGTTCAGCTGAAGAAAGGAGCTGACAGTCTTGCACTCCAATTAGTAACGAGGACTTGGCGCAACGAGGCCTCTCGTTCATGTCAGGTCCCTGGCAGCCCCTCTCCCCCTTTAAGCATCAGGCTTTCTGAAGGCAAGTTCACACATCACCAAGCACTGGTCTTTATCCCTTCTGACTGCTAGACCTCCTTGCCACAGCGCATAATTGAAGCATTTCCAAGGCTGTCAGAGGTGGTAGCTGACAGCAAAGGAAGGGAAAGGGTGAAGTGATATCCGAGAAGGGGAAATGACAGCGAACTCCAGCAATATATTTGTCGAGTGGAGATGCTTTTAGCCTTTTGCCTACAAAGTATTGAAATATTTGCATTTCTCTAAAAGGTTCCCCAGTACTTGCCAAGGGATCTCTTCACATATCTCTTACTACTGGAAGAGAATAAGTGAACAGCTTAACAATGCTCAGCAGCTCCATGCTACTATTTCTCAGCAGTGTTTCCCTGACTGACAGCAGCTCTTGTGTTCAACAGCAAAGACCTCTTTGCAAAACATCTGATCTTTTTGTGAATCTGCCACAGCAGAGACCTGAGATGGATGGCTTTTGTCTTGGTCTGGCTAAGAGCTGACTTCCACTGAGAGACTTTCTTGACTACACCACACAGCTCTGCCAGTAACAGGTCTCACCTCGCTCGTGTGTAAAATTAAGCAGCCTCTATGCAACCGCCCACATATTTTTATAACTAAGACTACAGCTGGGAGTCAGGGCTGCCGCACCAGTGTTAATTTAGAGATTAATATAGAAGCTGCTGAGATGCCTGTGGGTGACAGAAGCCCTGATGTGATGACACACAAGGACCCCTGGAAATTTGCTGTGTCCTGCACTGCTTTAAGAAACCTCTTTGTAGACTCCCTTGTGGGGAAGGATATGAGTTCCCAACTACCAGTAGCACAACCTCAGTTACTCAGTACAAGCTTTAGGAGGCAGTTTGTCAAGCTTTAGAGGTCCAGAGCCAGTCCCAGGAGCATCAGCTAAAAGCAGAGTTATTATTCAGTCATTCAGACTAATACAAGGAGGTGAGCAGGGACAAGTCCCCTAGACTTTCCTTATCTCTAAGACTTTCTTTGAGACTGGAAGTACAGCCTGTACTCCACAGCAACAACTCTCCAAACAACTGGAAAATCTCTTTTCAAATGCTGTTCAGATATGAAAAAGGAAAAAAAAAAACAAAAAAACCCAAACCTTGTGTCCCCCTCCCCTCACTGTAGATAAAGAGCTCGTAGCACTCCAGAACAAGTGTCCTGAGCAATAAAGGCCTCTGAGTGAATGTTTGCTTGGGAATTGCCACTCCGAAAACAAAAGAGATGCAGTCCAAATCCTGCAGTACATCTTCAGTTTCTAATTTGATCCTGTCCTGGGTTTGGCTGGAATAGAGTTAATTTTCCTCAGCTTCTCGTACTGGCTTGCCGACAAGATAGAAGGGAATCCATGGGAAGCTGGGAGGGACACAGCTGGAACAGCTGACCCAGGCTGGCCAAGGTGGTATTCAATGTCATACAGAAAGTTGAATTGTTAAGGTTGGAAAAGACCTCTAATATCATAAAGTCCAACCATTAACACTATACCAACACACATACTAAACCACATCCTGAAGCACCACATCTATATGTTTCTTGAACACCTCCAGGGACAGTGACTACACCGCTTCCCTGAGCAGTGCGTTCCATGTGATGCCATGCTCAGTATAAAACCAGGAGAGTTGTCCAGGGCAAGGATTACGGCTCAGGAATGCACTGGGCTTTGGTTTCCACATGGTGAGCAATGGCACTATGCATTACTTGTTTTGTATATTATTTCATTATTATTGTAATTATTTTTCTCTTCCTTTGCAGTTCTACTAAACTGTCTTTATCCCAACCCACGAGTTTTGCCTTTTACTTTCCTATTTCCCTCCCTGTCCCACCAAGTGGGCAAGGTGTAAGCAAGTGGCCATATGGGACTCAGTTACTGGCTGGGGCTAAACTATGACAATCCCTCCCTCTCCCTTCTCATCACACCACTCAGTGGTCCAGTCTGGCCAGCTAAAGGTTAAACATCATCTACAGCCTTCCTACACTTAGCATTGCCTCTGATCTTTCTCCATTACAGCTTGAAGACATTGGCAAACCCTTCAACCGCTACTTTATTTTGACAGGACAGGCCTGCATACTGCTGCTCACTTGTGTTTCTACGTTTAAAGAACAGCTTCATCCTATGTACAAAAAAAGAAAAAAAAAGGCAACAAATTAGAGAATCATGGAATGGTTTGGATTGGAAGGGACCTTAAAGATCTAGTCCCAACACCCCTGCAATGGGCAGGGACACCTCCAACTGCATCAGGTTGTTCAAAACCCCATCCAACCTGGCCCTGAACAACTCGGATGGGGCAGCCAATTCTCTGGGCAACCTGTGCCAGTGTCTCACCACTATCAGAGTAAAAAATGTCTTCCTAACATCTCATTTAAATCTCCCCTCTTTCAGCTTAAAACCATTAGCCCTCATCCTATCTCTGCACTCCCTGAGAAAGAGCCCCTTGCTAGCTTTCCTGTAGTACTGGAAGGCTGCTCAAAGGTTTCCCCAGAGGTTTCCATTATCTAGGCTGAGAGCTAGAGCTGTCTCAGCCTGTCCTTGGATTATCTTCGTAGCCCTTCTCTGGACCCACTCTAACAGATCCATATCCTTCCTGTACTGAGGACAAAGCTGGATGAAATCTTACTTAGGGCCCAGCTAGACCACCCTGTCAGAGGTTCCTCCCTTAACTTGCTCCGCTGTAGTTGGCCACCTTGGTGTACCCTGCAGATTTACAGTTCAAGTCATCCTGACACGGGGACGCATTGCACACACTGTCCTCTGCACCAGGTTTGTACTGGGAGCCTGTGACACCAAAATCAGTGCTGCAATGCCTTCAACAGTTGCAGCTGTCCCCAAAATGCTCTCATGGCCATGTCCCATAGATGGATGTCATGGGGTTTTTTCACCATTATAACTGGGATGAGAAAAGAAATACTGTTGAGTGTCAAATCCTGTGCTCAACTAAGTATCAGAGCTCTGCTTTGTCTTAATGCCCATCTCCACAAGAAAAGCAGCAGGTACTAATGCATTGCTCTTAAGATCCAGAAATTGCAGGGTTGGAAGAAGCTTTGAAAGACACTGTGAAGTGCCTGGTGTTTTATCATGTCAGCTCTTGTCCCCTGCTTCACAGGGAGGGATGTGTTGTGGTTAATGTTTTTCCTTCCTTAAGTAAGATGGAAACATTGTGCCTTGAAAGTCTGCCACTGCCCATCTGAAATGCCCTATGCATGCCCTATACCAACTAGAGACAAAGCTAAAATAGCTCCTGAGTTCTAGCTCCAAACTCTGCAACTAGCTCACATGTTTCTGCACTTGCCAGAAACCAATACATGTCCTGGGACAAGCTTCAATCAAAGTCTACATTCTGTTTATTTGCCTTTAGCACTAGGCAGTGTAAAATCTAGGTCTGAACAACCTCAGGTTTTGGAGTTCAGCTCTGAAATTACTGGTATGGAATTCTGACTTTGCTCTAGAGGAGAAGTAAAACCAAGGGCTTCCTCACATGTAAATGTTAGAGAGCGTTTATGCCTTTTGAGTAGGAAAACAGGGGTAAATGTGAATGCACTACAGTCTGCCAGGGCACCCCTCCTAGCTCAGTTTCATGTATTCAAATGCACCAATGTGCAAATGTAACTCTCCTTACAGTGACGCTCCGCACCACTTTATGCTCAGCATCATGGCTCATGAACCCACCAGGCTATCCACTATCCAGCAGCATATACACACTTGCTCCTCACTGCATGGATTCAGGGCTTGAACTGCTTACCCAGCACCCATGGGGACATTCACACTACTTGGGGCAGAGACGCTGGCTTGAATCATAGACTCATAGAATCATAAAATGGTTTGGGTTGGAAGAGACCTTAAAGATCATCCAGTTCCACACCCCATGCCATGGGCAGGAACACCTCTCCTCCCACCAGACCAGGCTGCTCAAGGTGCCATCCAACCTGGCCTTGAACACTTCCAGGGATGAGGCATCCATGACTCCTCTGGGCAACCTTTGCCAGTGCCTCACCACACTCAGCATGAAGAATTTCTTTCTGATGTCTAATCTAAATCTTCCCCCGTCCAATTTAAAGCCATTGCCCCTCCTCCTATCACTACATGCCCTTGGGAAAAGCTCCTCCTCAGCTTTCTTGTAGGCCATTTCAGGTACCGGAAGGTCTCTCTAAGATCTCCTCGGAGCCTTCTCTTGTCCAGGCTGAACAGCCCCAACTCTCTCAGCCTGTCCTCATAGTAGAGGTACTCCAGCCTTCTGATCATCTTTGTGTCGTTCCTCTGGACCCATTCCCACAGTTCCATATCCTTCTTATGTTGAGGATTCCAGAACTGGACACAATACTCCCTGTGGGGTCTCACAAGAGTGGAGTAGAGGAGCAGAGTCCTCTCCCTCGACCTTCTGACTATGTGCATGACTGCAAGTCAGTTCCATTTAGCTCTGGCTCTTGATAAAGCCAACAGCAGGAAATACAAAAAGATGTAGCATCAGGAATGTTTGATGGGCTCTCTGTGGTTAAGAGGAACTGTTGCTCCTCTCCTGACTTTCCTGGGACTCCCCAGCTTTACCACATACCAGGCTGCAGCATTCATAGGAGGTAAAAGGAGGAGCAAACTTACTCAAGTACTAAAGTTCCCTACTATTTTGGTGACAAGCACACCGACAAGCAGAGCTAGGAAACGATGTCACTTGGGTTGCAGCTCCTGCTGGGAGCACAGGATCCTCTGGCATCCCCCAGGCAGTCAGCCAGCCTGCTGGGCAGGGAGGCAGTCAGCATCCAGCCCTTGGACACAAGGAACAACAGAGTCTTTGGGGTTGAAAGGAGTTAGAGGATTAGCAGTGAAAGGAGAGCTGTTGTGGATAAGCATACTCTGGGGACCATGGAAAGTCACTACAGCCTGTTGGCCACCTCACCACTGTGCCAATCTGAGAGCAAAGCAGGAGTCCAGCAGGTTTTGTCACATGTTGACACCCCTTTAGCTGCAGTCTGGGAGGGCTTTGCTCTGGAGTGGGGAGGTGTTGGCAAGCAGTGATCCAGGGCAGTGAAATAGGCTGTGCTTTCCTGCACGTTCCTCCCTTCCTTGCCCAGGCTCTTTAGCATGCTCATTGTTGACCACAAAACTCTGTGATGGCCCTGAAGCATTAATGGGGAAGGAGCTACAGAGCTTTTTGCACCAATTTAGGATGAGAGGAAACAGCCTCAAGTTTTGCCACGGGAGGTTTAGACTGGATATTAGGAAAAATTACTTCACAGAAAGGGCTGTCAAGAACTGGAAAAGGCTGCCCAGGGAAGTGGTTGAGTCATCATCCCTGGAGAGATTTAATAGATGTGTTGATGTGGTGCTTAGGGACATGGTTTAGTGGTGAACTTGGTAGTGTTAGGTTTATGGTTGGACTTGATGATCTTAAAGCTCTTTTACAACATAAACAATTCTAATTTCCACCAATCTATCAACAGGAAAGGAAAACAATAATACTTAGGACTTACTTCCCATTTCCATAATGCTTGTTCATTGTGAATTGTTCTTATGGACTTGCATGGAGTAAAGAGCCAGAAACAGCAGACCCACAGAAAAGCTAAAGGTTTTCTGGGGTCTCAGCAGCACTTCTGAAGGCCAGGCTGTGTGCTGTCCTGTTCTGCATCGTACAACGTGCACTGGAACCCTCTCCACTAGGACACACTGAGGCCAAGTCACCTGAGCTGGGGCAGGCAAGCCTGGATGGTCAAAGCTTCCTGATGCCAGCACAGGCTGCAGGAATTGTATCTATGGCTTTGCATTTGACAAATCCACCTTCCTGAGCCCTCTGTATTGTATGGTAATTTAGACTGCAGTAATTTTGACTGCAAAGCAAACAGAGAATGCTGCTGTGCTTTTTTAATACTCCTCTGCAATCAAAATGCAAACCCTGGGCCATTTGGTGGTGGGTGTGCAGAATATGGTGGAATTGAGAAAGAGCAGGGATTCCACATGACAATCTCTCAGTGGACCCATCAAACCTTCTTCTGCTGCTGGCCTCATCTCCAGCTTTTTTCTTAAATATTGTTCGTGTGGGATGCAAGCCACTTGCCAGGAAGGCTTTGGGTAATGATGGGTTGCAGTAGAGAAAGGCCAGATTTATTGCTACATAAAATATTATACTTTGGCTGCCACTATGCATAAAATTTTTAAGCTATCTTTTTCACAACACAGTGAAAAAAATAACACTTTCTTTTTATTTTTCTTTTTAAGTTATATTAATGCTCAAGTCTGAGTGATTCCAGCTTTGCCTTAATATACTCCTTACCTTTGCGCAGTCTTATTCTCTTATTTCATAGAATTATAGAATCACAGAATGGAAGCAACCTCATAAGTCCATCTGTTATCAACCCCTTTGCCACAGGCAAGGACATCTCCCACTGGATCAGACTGCTCAAAGCCTTATTCAACCTGGCCCTGAACACCTCCAGGGATGGGGCATCCATGACTTCTCTGGACAACTGGGCCAGGGCCTCACCACCCTCACAGTAAAAAATTTCTTCCTATGATCTCATCTAAATCTCTCCTCTTTCAGCTTAAAACCATTCCCCCTCATCCTATCCCTGCACTCCTTGATAAAAGAGCCCCTCCCCAGCCTTTCTGCAGCTGCCTTTAAGTGCTGGAAGCTGCTCTAAGGTCTCCCCTGAGCCTTTTCCTCTCCAGGCTGAACAACTCCACTCTCCCAGCCTGTCCTTATACAGGAGGTACTCCAGCCCTCAGATCATCTTTGTGGCCTCCTCTGGACTCACTCTAATGGCTCCATGTCCTTCCTTTCTACCTTCCCTTTCTTCCCCATTACATACAAATATAAAAAAGTTTCCTAAATGCAAATCCTAAGGAATCTGGAAAACACGCAAAATAAGATTGCTTTCAAAACCATAGTTTGAAAAACCCAGGCTTATTCTGGTGACTAAAACTGGGCTATTTTGAAGACCAATCAAGCAAAAATCATTACCTGGATAAACATAAAAGCTATTTTTAATTTTTAAACATCCTAAACTTTAAATATTCCAAATCTCCCCTAAAAAAATATATTCAAAAAATCTCTAGTATAAGGTACTTAGATCGAAGTGATGCTACACATGCAACACTGAAATCTAACTACTCCCTATGAACTTCGTTTTAAAGGAATATATAATCCACTTCATATAGCGGATGACTTGAGGAGGCAGGATGGCTCCTTCCTCTCCCATCATCCCTGCTTCCCTCTGCCATGGACAGCACCCTGGAGTTTAGCTCCTACCCTGGCTGCTGCTGGTCAGTGACTGGATTTTGACAAAAAGGACAGAGGGTGAGCAGGAAGAAAAAGGCAGAAGAGCTTCTTTACTCACTAGTTCACGGTGCCGTACCCCTTGGCTTTAGTAAATCCCACAGATATGGCAACCACCAAGGCAGGGAGCCCTACGGAAATGAAACAAGAGAAAATTGGTCATTTAAGCATATGTGCAAGCTCTTCTCCCACTCAACCGCATAATATACCCCATTCTTTCCAGTGTTATTTTAGCACCATCTGTCCCAGCGTGGGTCTTTGGCAGAGATTGAATTAAGGACCTTCGGAGCCAAAAGCACTGAACCCTTGTTACCTCTGCTAATGAAGTAAATGCCATCAGCTGCAATCAGCTCATATCCTGCCATAGTGCGGGGACTCAAAGTACATGCAGATGCATAAAATATATTTATTTTATTCTTAGGTACACAGGCTGGCCAGGAATATATAAGGATATCTCCTGAAGATGGAATATTCAGCCACAACCCAACTCAAAGACGCTAGTGAGGAAGAGACTAAGGGCTATGCCTGCTCTTAACATAACGTGAAAAAACTCAGGTTCAAATTTCACCCTAAATGAGACAGAAGAGAAATGGAAACTGAATTCCCCCTATCCCAAACACGTCCCCTAAATTCTGGGCCATGATCTATAATAGAGCACATCCCTCTGAACAACAACGGAAAAGAGTATCAGAACATCAGATCTTTCTGCAAACCATGATACTACTTCTGTTGCCAGAGTCCTGGTCCCTTTTTGTGTCCAAAAGGCAAACAAACTAAGAGAAACCAGCTGTCCTCAAGAAGAAACTCCTCATCGCAAGTGTGGCAAAGGATGAGCAAGTTAGCCTGTGGCTGGGATATCACAATGCACAAAGCACAAGTTATCTACAGAGCATCATGAGCCAGCACAGGATGTCATTTCAGTTGCCAGTGGGGGTGAAGCTCCAGCCTTGAGCTGTAAAAGCTCCCATAAAATTAGATCGAAGAGTATAAAGAAAACATGCTGATTATTGTGCAATCTGCTGGTTGTTGGCCTAAAACTCATAAAAAGTTCTGAGATCCACAAAATGGTTTGGGTTGGAAGGGACCTTAAAGATCTTCCAAGACCCCTGCCATGGGCAAGGACACATCCTATGGGATCAGGTTGCTCAAAGCCACATCCAGCCTGGCCTTGAACACCTCCAGGGATGGGGCAGCCACAAACTTCTCTGGGCAACCTGTTACAGTGCCTCGCCACCCTCACAGTAAAATATTTCTTCCTATTACCTGATCTAAATCTCCCCTCTTTCAGCTTGAAACCATTACCCTTTATCCTACCACTACACCTCCTGACAAAGAACCCACCCCATCTTTCCTGTAGCTCCTCTCCTCTCCTCTCCTCTCCTCTCCTCTCCTCTCCTCTCCTCTCCTCTCCTCTCCTCTCCTCTCCTCTCCTCTCCTCTCCTCTCCTCTCCTCTCCTCTCCTCTCCTCTCCTCTCCTCTCCTCTCCTCTCCTCTCCTCTCCTCTCCTCTCCTCTCCTCTCCTCTCCTCTCCTCTCCTCTCCTCTCCTCTCCTCTCCTCTCCTCTCCTCTCCTCTCCTCTCCTCTCCTCTCCTCTCCTCTCCTCTCCTCTCCTCTCCTCTCCGGCACAATCAGAACTAGCAAAAGACACTGAATCTTGCTGATAGTCTTCTGATCCTTCTTATCCTTGCTGCAATAAACTGCTCAAGGATCTACAGAGGAGATTGGGTACTTTTCTGGTTCACTGTCCTACCCCAGCTTTCCCCTTTCCCTAAAGAAATGCCTGGATATCGGCTAGTAACATCTGGTTCTTCAGCTACCGAGGTCTCCGTGAGGCTTTTTATAGCCCTCCTTCTTGTGACATGATGAATTAAGCTGTCTCAATGCTAAAGATGGGCAAATCCCATTAAGTATTAGCAGGATCAGTAGCCAGCTAGGATTAGTGCTTCTTGACAAGACCCTAATTCGCATGCTGTAGAGGTCACAGCAGGTGGCTGCAAAAGACACTGTAGATCGAAGGGATGTGCAGACACAGCAACCAAACAATAACCCTGCTGGCAAAGTGGTCTCTCAGCAATAAAAATCATGGCAAGGTTGATTAATAGTGAGGGTCTGCAGCCAGCTGGGAGGTATAAGGCCAAATTGGCTGGAATATACTGTATTTGAGAGCTACATAAAGGGAAGTGTTTCTCTTCCCATATGAGATTTCCAAGCACAGCTCACGTTTGACCAGTACAATCCCAACAGGCAGTGAGTTTAAAAGATGTCTGGGGATTTTTTCTTTACTTATTTTCTTTCTATCCTTTTTTTCTTTTTCTTTTTTTTCTTAATTGACTATTACTTCTCTTGCTGAGCCTCCTTCACACCATATCTAGTTATATTCTGGCTGCTGAATTCACTGTGATGCCGTCAATCTGGCATTCCACGGCAAGCACACCAAGAAACCATGTTTGAAAGGACTTCTTCAGGAGTATCGCTTGATGCGAGAGGCCCTGCGAAAGAGGAAAGTTGGCCAAAAATAGCAACTTGTTCTTCACAAAGTGCTTCACTTAGATGTGATAATTATGCACAAATACACACACAGGCTGTGAACTCATCAGCTTACAGGGACTGGCTCGTACTGAGCCTAGGTACGAGCCCCAGCTTGTGCTGAACATGGATCTGTACAAGCAGCATTTACTGAGAGTGGCAGCTCTGCCATGGTAGCTAAGCCACGGAGCACTGTAATGAGGAGTGCTGTACTCTTCTGCCTTGGGAGAGCTGTTAATGATTTCATCACAGGTAGATGTGATTAGATCGAAAAAAAAAATCAAAACCTTTAATCTAATTTTTCATTATTTCAAAGAAAGTTACTCCTATCTGGTCTGTTCCGTATACTATGCGCGGTTTGTATCACTCAACTTGTGCTACACAGTCACTGGCAAGGTTTTGGAGGCTTTCTACAGAAAGTGAGTTTTAAAGTCACAATTCCAAATACATGCATTAGAAACCTTTTTCAAAGAGTTTTGTATTGCCAGGTCACAGGAGAATTGGGATGTGCGTTCATCATGTCCCACTAGAAAAGGCTGTTTGCTAATAAATACAAAAAGTCATAACTGTTACAAAAACCTGATGGTTGGACTGGATGATCCTAGAGGTCTTTTCCAACCTTAATGATTCAATGAATCGAAAACCTGCACAGAGCCTGAGCTATGACAGCATTAAAAATCCAGTTGTGGAGGCTACGTCATGGTTGTAAAAAAACTTACAAAATCATTTCTTCTTTACCGAAGCTCAACATGATGATTGAATTGTTTCTAGGGAACAGTTCATCTGTTTTTAATAATAATCGCTAAGAAATCTTTCTGGGAAAGGCAAAGGAGAACAAAAAAACCCAAAAAAACCCAGGGAATAAACCTCACTGCTGATGAAAACCACTGCAGCTTCAATGAGCCACAGCTGACAGCAGCAAAGAACTTGGCAAAGATGTCTAGAACAAGGGCTTAGAGAAATGCTAATACACAATGGGGAAAAAGGAGGAGAATCTGTCCACGACAAAGCGAGTTGCGCTAATTATTTCAGATTATGCTCCTTAAACACATACATTTTTGGGCTCTTTCCTCTTAGAAGTGCCATTAATCCCAACTCTACAGCTGAGGTCTAGCAGGATACTAAATATTGAAAACTCCCCTGCTGCCTTAATAGGTGAGAGTGTTCTTCATTTCTTGTCCTAAGCTATTCCGAATGGTTATTATGTATCATTTATCAGCCAGTGCATCCTAGCTCAGAGATGACTATATTTTATTAGCAGTGCAAATTGTGCTTCTACACATGTAGAGTGGCTTTCTTCTTAATCTGTACAGACTACAAATGTGAATGTCACTCATCCAAAATTCCCTTGGCTAACACACCCATCTGCTCCAGCTTTTACAGATCAGAAAAATCCCTTTTTATTACCTAGAAAAGCTATTAATCTGCAGCATTTGATATCCCTGATGTTCTGTGAGTCACAGAATGTTAATGTACGAACACATGCATGAACACACACTGGCACACGCAGCCTGTGGTTTGCATGTATGTGGCGATGCTCCTGCTACACATAACCACCATATTTCAAGAACACTATTTATTTTCCATCGTAAGCAAAAGCCAGGAGTGAAAACTTAAAGGGATGCAGGTGCTGGAATGAGGACGGCTCTTGATGTGCCAGAATAAATCACATCAGGGTGCTTCGTAAGCATCAGAAATATCTTGCCTGGGGTGAAATGCTTGGCTTTAGTAGTTAAACAAGACACTAATACAGCTCAGACACACAATGCTTTCTCTCTCCCTTTCTCTTTTTTGCCAGCTCATTTTTGAGCAACTTTTTGTTTAGTTGCTCCTTTCAAATGCATGCTTGTTATTGCTTTGAAAGCCCAAGTTATGGGTTTGTGTTTGTTTTCTACTACAGAATGCATCATTTAAGGCTAATAAATTAAACATATGGAAGAGGCAGAGGGAGAAAAATTAGTTACAAGCATCTGCACCAGTCTCATAGTTTATTTGTCTACGAAAAGACCTGCTGCCATGGAGACGGGGTTTCAGAGCTTGTCTCATTCCGAGTTGCACACGGAAAGAGACAGCAAGAGAGCGAAAAGGAGAAAGCAAGAATGAGACCTAAACCCAGGAAAAATGACCCCCAGCACACCCTTTGAAAACTCATCCCCTCTCAGCTGATCTATTTGGTGTGACCCTCGGGTTCACTGGGCCACAGGCAGGACTTGTGGCTCCTGCTAATCTTATTTTTAACCATCTCAGTCCTTTCTGACACCTTGAAAAGGGGTTGCAAGCACCCTCTGCCAAGCCTTCTGCAAAACATAAGTGCTTCTTGTAGCCCAGACCCTCTCTGCTCCACATCCCAGGCTGGGGGACTGCGCTTCCCCCCAACCCTGAGGGAACTGCTCCACAAACCCAGGATCCTCACCCCATCCAAGACACAAGAAGCGCTTGCGGATGATGCGGTTCCGTAACCGGCCCGTCACGGCCATGTAGGACTGCCAAGCCTCGGTCAACACCCAGCAGAAAGAGGAGAGGAAGAAGAAGTGCAAGAAAGCCGCCACCAGTGTACATATCACCTGGAGAGAGGAGGAAAGGAGGACACGTGAGAGGAGCAGCAGGTGGAGAGAGCAGCACATAGGAGAGCAGAAGGCACAGGGCGATACTTCCAAACCAGGCTCTGGAAGGCAAGGTCATGGAGATCAGGACATGAAAGACATTTTAGGAAGAGGCAGTCTTCCCCTTTGCTTTGACCTAGCAAAGGACCAAAGCTTTTGCTTCAAATTTAAGCACTGCATGGAAATTGTTCACTCTTAAGCATGAACTCCAAGATAACGCCATGGTTAACAGTTTTAGTGAGCCCACATCCCATTCTGGTGCTTTCTTGACTTCCACAAGATATGTTTATTTTCCAAATAATCAAAACTATTGCCATGACCCTCTCAGGGAAGACGGAGCAATTTGTAAGCCGTGCACTAATCTCAACTCAAGAGGTTTGCAAAGCACCATGTTGTTGGCAGCTGAGCCACAGAAATGTAATCAGAGGAAGGCAATTTAGATCAGTCCCTGCCAGGGAAGAATCAGAGTGAAAGAGTTAAGCCGTGAGAGCAGGGTAAAATCACAACTGCCAGGGGCTGGTAAGGACTGCAAACATGAGAGATATGGGGTTGTCCAGGAGCATATAACTACTAGCAGACAAGAGAAAAGGAAAGGGAAGGAAAAAAAAATAGAAAGTACATTAGAAGGAATTTCATTATGGAGAGCTCTGCTACTCAGTGGGGAAATCTCTCAAGGGAAATGCAAGGAGCTTAAGCCATTTAAAATTAAACTGGGGAAAGTACTAGCAAATGCATTATGAAGAACAATCCTGTAGTGCCAGGGAGATGGACTGGAAAGCTGACAAGCTCCTCTTTGTTTTTAACTCAGCAAGGCCAAATCTTTCACTGGTGTAAATTGGTGCTGCCCTGTTTAACTCTGTCAGAACTGTGCTTAATTTCCACCATCTGCAAGTTTGAAACCGTGAATCAATGTACTCGAGAAGGAAATGATGGGAAGAAACTCCAGTGGCTCCCAAGGAGAAGGGAGAGCAAATAGACTTTAAAAGTGACTCTGGATGAAAAAAAAAAATGGCTTAAGGCATTCAGGGCTGGGGGGACGAGCAGGACGTTTACAGTGAAGAATTGCTCTGCTTTGAGTTATAACAGGACGCATGGATTTTAGGTTTACGGTCAATGAACCTTCCTCTTTTTGCATCCACCAGCATCTTTTAACACAGAGCTCTCATGTGCAGAGTGTCTTTTATCCTGATTTTATCAGATTGCTCTCAATTCATACACTGTCACAAACTGACGTTATCTGAGGTCATGAAAAAAAAGCACAACTGTGTGTTCTTTTAGACAGGAACTGTCTTTTTGTTCTCTATTTGTCTTTGACACCAAACCCCTTGGTATTCTGCCTATAAATGGAATCTGGAAGACAGTTCAGAACAAATAACACAGCTCAACGTGATAATTTCAAGTAAATATCAACTTTAAAAAGTCCTAAATAGGCGGTTGTAATTCATCAGTTTACAGACCTACTTAAAACACAAACACAGGATGCTTTCAGGAATGTATTTTAAGACATTGTTATTTTAGAGCTTTTTTTCTTTGCTGAGAAGAGATACCACACTGTTCATTTTACCACTTTGATTGTGGTCTTCCCAATTTGCTAGCACTTTTTAAATGGAAGAGAAAAACTTTGCTTCACAATTTTAAACTAGAGAGATACATTTTCCAGGTATTATTGCTCAGGCACTCAATTTTGATAGAAAAGAATGGGAAGATTGGAGGATATTAGGAAGAAATTTTTGACTGTGATGGTGGTGAGACACTGGAACAGGTTTCTCAGAGACGTTGTGGATGCCCCATCCCTGGAGGTGTTCAAGACCACATTGGATGAGGCTTTGTGCAACTTGATCCAGTGGAAGGTGTCCCTGCCCATGACAGGGGGGTGGGAACTGCGTGATCTTTACGGTCCCTTCCAATCCAAACAATTCTTACGATCCTGTGAATCACTAGGCACTGATTCCACTAGGCAGTATGGACAAGATCCCTCTGTTTTGAATGGTGAGCTTAAATGAATATTATCTATATCATATCATTTCATCTCAGCTGGGTGATTCCAGAGGGACCTGGCCAGGCTGGAGAAGTGGGTCTGTGAGAATCTCATGAGGTTCAACAAGGCCAAGTGCAAGGTCCTACACCTGGGTCTGGGCAATCCCCAATTTCAGTACACGATGGGGGATGATGTGATTGAGAGCTGCCCTGCAGAGAGGGACTTGGGAGTGCTGGTCGATGTGAAGCTCGACATGAGCTGGCAACGTGCACTTGAAGCCCAGAAGGCCAACCATATCCTGGGCTGCATCAAAAGAAGCGTGGCCAGCAGGTTGAGGGAGGTGATTCTGCCTCTCTGTTCCTCTCTTGTGAGACCTCACCTGGAGTATTGTGCCCAGTTCTGGAATCCTTAACATAAGAAGGATATGGAGCTGTTGGAACAGGTCTAGAGAAGGGCTACAAAGATGATCAGAGGGCTGGAGCACCTTCTACAAGGGGACAGGTTGAGAGAGTTGGACCTGTTCAGCCTGGAGAAGAGAAGGCTCCAAGGAGATCCTATAGTGACCTTCCAGTACCCAAAAGAGGCCTACAAGAAAGCTGGAGAGGGACTATTCATAAAGGCTTGTGGTGATAGGACAAGGGGAAATGGATATAAACTGGAGAAGGGCAGATTTAGACTAGACATAAGGAAGAATGTCTTCACTGTGAGAGTGGTGAGACACTGGAACAGGTTGCCAAGTGAAGTTGTGGATGCCCTATGCCTGGAGGTGTTCCAGGCCAGGTTGGATGGGGCCTTGCACAGCCTGATCTAGTGGGAGGTGTCCCTGCCCATGGCAGTGGGGTTGGAACTAGATGGCCTTTAAGGTTCCTTCCAACCCTAACTATTCTATGGTTCTATGGTTCTATGATTCTATGATTCTATGATTCTATGATTCTATGATTCTATGATTCTATCTTTAAGGTCCTTTCCAACCCAAACCATTCCATGATGCTACAATTCTATGCACATCTCAGATGGGCCAATATAAACCCATTGCCTCAGGCGAAGCCAGGCTGTGAACTTAGCCACCCGATAGGCAGGCACATATTTGCTTCTGCCAGCTCTGCTGCAGGTTTTTCCTTCCTTCTAAAGAAAAAAATCTCCATAAATGCCTAAGCACAAGGATATGATGTCCCAAGCTGCTGCAGAAAGATCTAGCAGAGCCTGTCATTCTGTCAAGGCCATTAGCTCTTGTCTTCCTTTAAGAGGAGAAATCTGTTTCCATGCAGCATGTAGCCGTGCCTTTGAGATATGGCCAGTTCACACAGCATTCATTTCTTTTGTATCACGTTAGTGCTGACTGTAATTTTTTAGCCTTTTCCCAGCCCTTTCATCTTCAAAAAGCTTAGCAAATCCAGGCGTGGAATTTTGCCTTTGAGGTTACATGGATGGAAATCAAGGGAGAATTTGGCATTTCCAGGGAAACTAACATCATGGAGATTCTCCTAGAGTTACTGCAATTATAAATCAATCATCAAGATCTGAAGATGTTCCATTATCAATAATCGAATGTGACTAAAATCCTAATTTACACTCCTTCGTCTCTTTTCTGTATAGTTTTCTTTCTGTGTTCCCTGCCAGAGACTGTTTACTAGATGGCTGAGCGGAAATCCAAGAATAACCTTTCTATTTATGGTGTTTCATGCATATGTATGTGCAAAGAGCTAATCTGTCTCATGCAATCGCAGCCGGGAGCTTTGAATCCTCACTAACAACTCTGACACTGAACACCCTGAGTTCTGTGAGAAAAAAAACATGACAGAGAACTTGGGCTCATAACTGTTCTCTGAAAAGGTTGGGAGAGAGTAATGACTTCCATCTCCTGTTCTGCTGTGAAGAAGAATAGCTGAAGAGGAGGTCCAGCCATGGTTTGTCATGTTGAGCATCTCTCAGTATTTCTTTCTATGGAACGAAGTTCCTAGCACACACCTGGGGTTATAGACAATGCACCCAGGGAAAGTGAGAGTTTTGCTCACTCTTTCTCCATCTCTTGCCCTGAGAAATCAATGTTGGCCATGAAAGACAGCTCTGCTTTGAGAATTTAGTTTCTGAAGCACACTTGTTTAATAGGAGCAGGGCTGGCTGTATGTGTCTCTCCACACTGCTCTACATACATATGCCTCAAGCAGCTGTAAAGCTTCCCCTAAAACATAACTTTGCCCTAACCTAAAGGGTCTTCTATAGAAATGAGTATCTGTGATTCATTAAATCCTGTGGCTTGGCTCCAGAAATGCTTCCAAAAGTGACAGCATGCTCTGGCTGCCAAACTAGAGGCTTGAAAAAACTGTCCGGTCATTGGTTGCTGTTAATTAAAAACTAAATTTTGACTTCTGATTGCAGCTTTGGCAGCAAGAGTAGTGGAGGATGCTTCTTGCCTCATTTTTCTGCTTAGTGGAGTTCATAGAATCATGGAATGACTGGGGTTGGAAGGAGCCTTAAAGATTATCCAGTTCCACCCCTCATCGCCATGGGCAGGGACACCTCCCACTGGATCAAGTTGCTCCACGCCCCATCCAGCCTGGCCTTGAACATCTCCAGGGATGGGGCATCCACGACTTTCCTGGGCAACCTGTGCCAGCGTCTCACCACCCTCACCAGAAATAATTTCTTCCTAATATCTCATCTAAATCTCCCCTTTTTCAGCTTAATACATCAATTACGACGGTTGGAGCACTTGGGAAGATGGGAAAATGTACAAGAGGAAAATACTAATGATGAGACAGGATTTGTTATGCCAGACACCAAAGGGGAAACTGAAAGTCCTTTAGCTGGAGAAAAGTCATAAAGGCAATACACGCCTCTGCAGCTGGGTCTGTAAAGTGGCAAGGTATGTATGTACAACCAGTGCACATGGCTTGAAAATCCACATTACATCTTGCCTTTACTGCTTGAGTCACACTACAGTGAGTCCCTTGTGGCCTCCAGCTCTGCAGCATGCACAGCACATCTGGCAATGCTTCCTACCCCCCAAAAAAGGTGTATTTTATGGCTGTGTTCATTAACATCTGCCAAGCGCTTTAAGCTCAGAGTATAAAAGTTGATAGAGAAATAAATGTAATGCTGAGATATCGGATTTTTGGTTTTTTAAAGCCTTTTCCCAACCTGTCTTTTTTTGTAAATTTTGGAAAATAAAATGACTAAAGCCTTGCAAATAACCATGTTTCTTCACTGTGCCGTGTGCCAGCAACTCTAGGCAGATATTCAAAAATATCACATTGGTTTTAATCAAAGCCCCGAGGATGCTGACAAATTATCAAAGAGAGAGTGAGAGAGAAAATTGAAATCTGCCATTTAGTCGTGTTTTTGACGTGTTGCTAATTAACAGATGGAGGAAAAATGAGGAAGTGCTGCCTGAATGGATCATTTCAGTGCTAAATCAGGGGAAAAGCAAACAAACAAACAAAGCTCAACTGATCTCCTACCTTATTCCGGGTCTGGGTCTGTCCAATCAGGATGAGAGCGTTGGAGGAGATGATGGATAGGCAGAAGTTGATAAGAATGACAGAGCGCTCTGAGCGAATATACCTGCAGCAAGAGAAGAGGGGGAGGGAGATCCAGTCTGTTACAACTTTGTGTTATCTCTGAAAAGCATCAACCAGGTGCAGGTTTCACTGGGCCAGGCTCTACAGAAGGCCATGGCAGGAGATTGCCCATTTTCTGCAGATCTTGTAGGTTAAACAGACAAGAAAGAGGGGAAAAGGGAGGAGGAGAGCTTGGGTCCAGTGCTCAACCCACAGAGCTCCTCATCCTCCCCCATCAATGCTGGGGTTATGAGCATAAGTCAACAAACTAGGGGCCAGCCTGGTCCCTAGTCTGAGACACTCCAAAACCCAGTAGAACGCTGCAAGTCTTCTTTAGCTCTGCTTACTTGAAAGGGGATTTGAAAAGGAGCTTAAAAGAAAACATGCAGGCAACACATGGAAAGATTCCCAAATAGAAGAGCCACAGGCATGCTGGTGATGAAAGCGGATTACAAATGCATGCACCTTCACAACAAAGTGTTTGTGATTCAGCATTCCCCTTTGCTTAACCTAACAATCAGTCCTGAAGGGAGAAGTATTTGCGGCTTTTTATTTTTTTTTTGCCCAGACGGAGAACTTTAACACTTCCAAAAACTAGGCCAAATACATAACCACAGCTGTGGGTCTGCGACATTAAGGATCCAAGTTAGGAAGCTGTTGCCTTCAGCACCTTGCAGGAGCAAGCTATTTGTGATTTCTGATTTGCAACGTGTAGCACAGCAGCAGCTTGCTGCTGAGATATGTGCAGGACAATTAATTCAAACCACTGGCTATGAAGGAAAATGTCTTTAAAGGCACTTTTATTTACCCAATAAAATTAAAAAAGGAACTGGAGAAGTGCAAGTCCTCAAAGATTGACTCAGGACCTGACCATACAAACACTCACACATGTGAACAATCTCAGTGATTTGCCAAATGCCCCTCCTGAATACCAGATGAGTGAAGAGTAGATGCTGATGCTTATAGAAATTAGAACCAGATCTATTAATCAACCAGCTCACCCCTGGAGGCTAATGCAGGATTATTTCCTCTATTCCAGCACATCAACTATTTATATTGGGAATTTAATTTCATTAACTAATTTTAGCAAGAGTGAGTTGGTCGTGCTTAGGTTGCAGAGTTTGAGTTTCTGACTAGATGGGCAGGATGAGTTTACTGCATGCCAAGCGTAAACCTGTGCTTTAGCTCTAATGAAGGGTGCAAAACTTTGATTTCAATTTCCCTCTGAGTTTTATCTTCAGACAAACATGAATGTTGAGGATATGCTCTCTTGGATACAAAAAAGTCACTGATGCAAAGTAGCCTGAATTTATACTTAGTCTGTTGGAAATCTGATTTATAAGTGGTTCTCCCTGAAACTCATCAAACCCCAAAACAGAGTACAAAATTCAAGCTTCCAGCTCAGCTAGAAACTGAGTTGATTTCTTTTCTTTTTACGGTCAACCTGATCCCAAATTTTCCTATTTCATTTGGCTGAATACAATGTTGTTAATCATCTGGATCCTATTCCCTGTGTGGCTGGAGCGTACCAAGCCATCAATCTATCAATGCTTTGATCGTGTGAAGTTAAACATCAAGTCTCCAGTCAGCAGTTTCTAGGGGATAGAAATGGAGACATGGACTCTGCCTTGGTGGGAATGTGATGCAATAAATCTGTGTAGCAACACTATCATCCAACTGATACAAGTGTGCATTTCAAACGTTTCCTCTGGTCAAAAAAGGTAAGAAATGAGTTGACCGTAAGTACGTGAATGGAAGGGAAGATAATCATCTGTCTTCAGACTTTTCCTCCCTTAAACAAGCCTCTCCATTCTCCATGCTTCCCTCCATGCACTGAGAGTCCATTCTGTTCCCCAGACTCCTAAACCTCCAAAGAACGAGATGTAGGTTGGGAACATGTAGAATTACAGAATCAGAATAATTTAGGTTGGGGAAAAAACCTCTCAAGTTCCCAGTCCAATATTCTGCCCAAAAAAGGACCAATTTCAAAGTCTGATCACGTTTCTCAGGGTCTTGTCCATTCAAGTTTTGAAAATAGCCAGGAACAGAAATGCTACCACCTCTCTTGGAGAACTTGTTACAGTGCTCAACTGCTCTCATGGTGAAGGATTACTTTTCTTTATATTCAGCTGGATTTCTTTCCTGCTGCAGCTGGTGCCTCTAGACCTTTCACTGTACACCTCTGCAAATTGTTTGACATCTCTGTGACTCCTCCTTAGTAACTTCCTTCTCTACAAGCTAAACAAGCCTTATTCCCTTTCCTTTTATATCAAGTTCCCCACCTCCCTAAGCATTCATTGGACTTGTCTGCTGACATCTCTTGTATTGGGGCAGACCAATATTGGGCATGTTTTTCCAGATGTTGCCTCAAGAGCGTCAAGCAAAGGAAAATCATCCATTTCGTTAACCTGTTGGCTACATTCTTGCCTATACAGCCCAATATAAAGTCAGTCCTCATAGCCTCATGGGTGCACTGCTGATTCATTTCCAAGTTGTTGCTCACCAGCACATGCGGAGCCTCTCCTGTGGAGGCTTTACAAGGCCAGTCAGTCCGCAGCCCATACTGCTCCATGTGGTTATCCTGCCCTGGGTGCAGGACTGAGCATTTGTCTTTCTTGTACCATATTTCCAGCCTGTATCTCAAGTTTGCCAAGGTCTTTCTGAATGGGAAGCGCTGCTCTTCAGCATGCCAGTCACTCCTCCCATTTGGCATCAATCCACAAACCTGCTGAATGTTCATTTTCACCCACTGAAGGTGCAACTCATCATCCATGTTGTTAAAGAAGACATTAGACAATATTGACCGTAATATCAACCCCTGTCAGATGCAACTAGTAACCAGGTCCTGATTAGGTTTCAAACCCTTGACCACTACCCTTTAAGCCTGCATGGACTCCATCCAGCTATTAAGCCACTTTAGAAGCCACCAATCCATTTCACAGCTCCCTGGTCTGGATACAAAGATGTCACAGGAGACTGTGGTAAAGGTTTGTTAGTGTCACAATATACAACACCTACTTCTCTCCACTGTCCACAGAACCAGTCATCCTATCACAACAGGGAAATAGGTCAGTCAGGAACAATCTGCCTTCAATAAAACTTTACTGTCTATTCACAATCCCTTTCTTGTCGATCATTTTGCCTGGAAATAACCTTTAAAACTACTTGCTCCAAGGGGCTGTGAGTAGGCTGACCAGATAGTTGTTCTCTGGATCCTCTTCCTTACACTTTTTAAAGACGGGTGTAACATTTACCTTCTTCCAGACACCAGAAACCTTTGGATATGATAAAGCGTGGCCCCACAGTCATAATAGCCAGCTCCCTCAACATCTTTGATGCATCTCGTTCAGTTCCATGGATTTGCAAATGCTCAGCTTACTTCAGTGGTCCTCAGCATTCTGTTCCTTTGCAGTGGATAGCATTTTCTTCCCCAGATTCTGCCACTAGGTACAGTAACTTGGATGCCTGGAAGCAAAACCTGCCACTAGAACAAGGTGGCAAAGGCATTGAGTACCTTCACCTTTTGTACTTCCCTCTACCTTAGGGTATGTGCCTCACTCAACACTAGGCTAACACTTCCCTGAATAATCCTTTGGAGCTGACGTACCTACAGAAACTCTTCTTGATGCCTTTCACATCCCTTACCAGTTTCAAATTCAGCTGAAGTCTGACTTCCCTGATTCAATCCTGCATTCCGGGGCAACACTTCTATAGTCCTCCTTGGTAGCCTGACCTAGCTACCAAATATCTTCTTGTTATGTTTCAGCTCAATTAAAAGTTCCCTGTTATGCTAAGAGAGCCTCCTGCCATGCTTGCTTTTTTTCCCCTTCCGTTTTACCTTCTCCAGCACAGGATGCTCTACAGAAAGAAATCACCATTACTATCCAAGCCCTCTAGTCAAAGAACTCAGGAACTATATCAGAGAGGGAAAACCCACAGAACTTGGTGGTTTTTGCCAGAGGAGAGATCTCCAACAAAGACAAAGCTACTCCAAGGTGCTGTCTCACTACCCCTTGACTGATACAAAGATTCTGCCTACTTATCAAAATATGCTGTACTCAGCCACCAAAGCAGAGGAAAACTCTCACTGAAAAGTTATGGAACTTCTGCTCTGGAGCAGGTCCTGCAGGATGTGGGAAAGCCCTGTGGAAACCGAGACAGATGGAGAAGGTGGGAAATCCTGCAGTCTGTCTCTCTGTCCCCATTACACTCCATTCCTCTTCACAAACACTGAGTCACTCTTGCTTTCTCACTGCTTTTACACATATCCTTCTCTGTGCAGTCACTTACTCATTCCTGCTACCTCCCACTAGGGCCACCGAGTGCCTCAGCATCTCCAGCAAAGGCAGAGCTTGTGGGTTTAAAGCAAGTGTTAAAAGCCCCTTGAGAGCTAATTGACAACCACTAAATCAATCCTCAGGCTTCTATGGGCAGGGAGCGAAAGAAGGTTGCACTGATATCTCTAAGCAATTCAGCATTCACCCAGTTGCCTCCAGTGAAAAAGGTCTGCCGTGCCCCACATGCTGATGGGCTGGTGGAAGAGCTGTTCGATAGTGAACATTGATCTCCATGCTATGGAAAGGTCACTGACTCCAGGCAGTTGAACTGCAATGAGTTCAGGGATGGAAAACACGTTCAGGCACTACAGAAATGTTGCTGTGTTAAGCAGTTGCTTGAAAGAAGTGGTACAACCCAAAGCTTAGAGAAACATGATACTAAGTCATTTCACCTGTTCTGGCCCTCAAACAGTTCTTTTTTCTACTCAGCTTTTTATTTTTATGCCAGTTTTCAAGAGGGCAGTTCTTTTGTTTTGAATTCCTCCTTTTTTTCCATATGGGTGGTGGAGCACGTGGTCCACACACATATTGTCTCCAGCTGTGACCCAGGACAGCCACTGCCGAGATGTAACAAGGTCACTCCACTTCTATGGCCCACTGTGTCACTGACCTCTCTGTTGAAGCTGCTAATGAGGCCAGAGATGCACCATCTGCAGCAGAGCTTTTGCAGCCATCTGTCTACTGGGAACTGGAGTGAGTCCACCAACAGGCCACCAACAGCCGTCAAACAGAAACAACGTCCAGTTTTCCATAAGACCGTGCCAAGTTGGCTGTGTCTGAAGTGATCACTTGCATCAAAAAGCTCAGGCCATTCATGCTGATGGCTGTGTAGGTGCCACTTAGAAGAGACCATTATTTGTGAGTTTTGAATGGGAAGCGGAGGGTAAATTCATTTCCTCTCTGATATGCAGCCTAAAGCTGGGATCACCTCAATTTTACTCTGCCCCCTTTTCTTTACCATGTTCCTTTCTTTCTTTGTCTTCTACCCTTTCTTTATGCTTCCCGTGTACAAACAAACCCTAGCTGGGCAAAATTCTGGGAATGTTTCCAGATTGTGAGCCTCAGTGAGCTTATTCAGCAGAAGTGTTTCACACTAAAGCTGAGTCTATGTATGCACAATCCAGATGTCCTTGTCCAGAGGTCTGAATGGGAAATTTCCCAACCAAAGCTCCTCAAAACAGCTGAGCTCTGGCGAGAAGACCAGACAGGCTGGGCATAAGGATTTTGTCCTCTCTATGGTGAGAAAGGACCACTTTGATATGGATCCTGTATTTTAGCAACAACAGCTGGAATAATACTGCTGATCCCACTTCTGAGCATTCCTCCAGCTGCTGTCTATCAGATTATATAACATTGAGGTCAGAATGAAGATAAGAGAAGAAGCCAGGAGATAATGTTGACTTGACTATGATGTTCCTGAGACCACTATTAGGACAGCACATTCATGTCCAGCAGCTATGCCTAAAATAAAAAGGACACATAGAGCGCTCAGGGCTCAGCCATGGGAATGCTATGAAGTTTAGAAAACATGAAAACATGATCTACAGAGAAGAAATGAAACAAACTCAGCCCATCAAAGAGAAATTCTAGATATCACTTGATCATGCTTTACAAATATTTACACAAAGAGACTTAGAATTGAGAGTCCTTTAACCAAGAAATAGCTGGTCTCAGGATCACTTGGAAATGCATGCCCATCCTGGGCTAGCTCAGAAATGCCCATTCAAGCCTCCCATAAACATGTCCCCCCATTCATGTTGATTATTTTGGGCGTAGGCATAATGCAAAAACTGGAATGAGGAATTAAAAAGAGCGTATTTTAAACAGGGTAGGCAATTAACTTTACTGTCCTCAGTAACAGTAAATATTGAGGGGCACACTCCTGGAAGAAAATGTATCATGTTAGTCCAAATGACTCTGGCATGCTCCAAACCGATTCAACCTCATGTCTAAACGTGGTTTTCAGATCCTGAACTTGTTTCTGATAGGAAAGAGAAGGTGAGGCTCAAACACTTGCTCTTTACTCCTCTATCCTAACTTTCCACTTGATCCTGACACCAGTGACACCAGTAAGTCACCTACCAGCGCTGCTCAGTGCTGCCCAGCCTGAGGAAAAGCAGGAGAGGACAAGGACTTGAGCACATCCAATGATACCCCAGGCACGGAAAAACCTGAGTTCTAGATAAATGTTATTATAATCAGTCTTCAGCTCAGAGCACTTGCCATAATTAACCAGCCACTATGCCCTGTCACAGTATCAACAAAACAATGCATTTTTGCTCATTTTTTACTCTATACTTTCTTTCCTCTATCAAAGCGTACAAAAAGTTACCTTGATTCACAACTCTCAGCTGAACTTACCCTTTCCTCCCTACTAAGAAGAACCATTTGACAAAATAAGAGCCTCAGACTGATCCCTTCTCCCCAAAGGGTCACCAATAATTTCCAAACAGTATATTCTCTGTTGCCGCTTCATTTCATTTCACAGTTCTTCACCTGGTTCTGGTTTTCTTTCTTTTCTTTAGCTTACAGTCCTGAAGCTTGCGGCATGTTTGTCATGGGTTTAGGGAAGGCATGGTATCATTTACACATGGGTCTCACAGTGGGTCTCAGATCTTCAATGATACAGTATAGGAAGAAAATCCCCCACACACCTCAGGGCATTCAGCTTATGCAGAAAAACAAAATGTGTCTAACAGGAGCATGAGACGATGTGGACCACTGTTCAATAAAACTTTGCTATTAAACCATTTAAGTTTCTATAAATGATACCATTGAGGTTGCACCTGAACTGCTTATAGATACACAGTAGCTCTCTGCAATGGGATGTACTGAGAAATCCCATATGCATCTGAATCTAAAGGCAAAACATAGCTAAGAGGTTGGAGAGCTATTTAAGCCATGCAGTTTAACATCCTTAAGCTCCTGAAAAGTGCTGTCAGTTCTTCGGGCCAGATGTTTTCATAACGGATCATGGATGCTTTGATGTTATCAAAGACCCAACCAGGAATGCCTTGAAGCCATCTGCCTGCCGGGAGGCAGTGCGAGTCCACCTCTCCGTGAACAAGGTTTCCTGGGGTATACAAAGGCATCTAAAACATCACGCGGCTTTTGAAAACAGAACAATGCAACTACATGGGGTCATGGCACTAATTTTCACTGTACTAATTTCTCTGGCACTAAAAGGAAAGAATAATGCCAACTAAGTCACCACGATGACATTTTTTCAGGACCCACTCCTTACAAAACTTTTCTTCCCCAGGCACCAGACACCCAAACAGGAAACCAAATACCTCCAAGACCCATGTAAGAAAGAAACAGTTACTTTCCCCAACAAGAAGAGAAAAGAACGAAAGCCATACCTCCAAACAGAGACATAAATGATAATCAACAGCAAAAGTGTCAGCGAAGATACTCCGCAGCCTACAATTAACGTGACAGAAGGGACCAGCACCTTTTCCATGTTCTGAAAGAGAGAAAGCAAGACATAAAAATAAAAAAGAAGATGCTCAGCAAATGCTACCAGGTTAATTTCACGGCAAGAACTTTCCTCCTAATTGTCTGTGTGTCAACTCACCTGACCTTCACATCACACTGCACATACAAATAAAGAGGAAAGATGACCAAGATCTATTTCTGGTTGACCCAGTCTTTTTTTTTTTTTTTTTTTTTTTGACCTGATTCTACTCACACACACACAAGAGTGAAGTCTGGGTGACAACTCTGATATCCATGGTGAGGCAGGGGTGTAAAAGGCATGTGTTGCAAGGGGAGAATCGGATCCTTCATACCCAGTGTGAAACTTTGAAGATAATTAATGAGGCAATAGCAAAAGGCAGTGGAAAAATTACAAATGAACTCTTTTGGGAATGGCAATGATGATGGTTTGAGGATGAAAAGAAGGTGAAAATCTTCCATCAACTACAAACACGCATCTGGAAAAGGAGGAAATGAAGCAAGCAAAGGAAAAATAAGATGTATATCCTCCCCAAGGACCCAGCATCCAGTCATACCATCCATCATTTCACTACTCTTGCACAACTATAGAAGGCATTTCTACATATACAGGAGTCCTAATTGGAAAATCTGGTATGGAATGGCTCCCCTTTCTTGTCTGATCACAAAAGATATACTCATCATCAGCTGCAGCAATATCAAGAACAAGCACACATGCCATAACCTCTCCTAATCTAGTTCTCTGCATCACTGGGACTGGTTACCTAGTTAGCATCTGGCAGAGTAGTATCACTAAACTACTCCTGTTCTCAGCTTAGAGTGAGGATCTGGATCCCACTTTGCTATCTCTGCTGCAGGCTTTTTTTCCAGCATGTTTCTCATTTCCACATCAGTGATCTCTGCTGGCATGAAGGCAGAGAAGCAGAGACCCACCGTGTAGCAGACACTCGAGAACCCTCTATTAGAGTGATTAGTCAGGATGCAGAGGTGTGGGAGCACAGTCAAGGTTGTCGTTAGCTTGGCGCAGTACCAACACCTATCAATACAGCCATGGAGATGAGATGGTTTCTGACATAGCAAGGGCTTAGCATAGGGGAGGGAAAAAATGCAATTAGGCATGAATTTGGGAATGGAACAGGCAGTCCTCTAAGGACTTGTCTACACCATTTTCTTGGCAGGTCTGAGGCTGCTCAACCTGAACTTCAATCAGCAGGATGCCATGAAGCTGAAGCTACTGCAGCTCTGTTCCAGGCTACTGAGCCTGCTGCCAAGCAAAATACATTAGGCAAGGCTCAGTGCTATGCTTATATAGAATCATAAAATCATTAAGGTTGGAAAAGACTTCTAAGATCATCCAGTCCCACCATCAGCCCAACACCACCGTGCCTACCATTTCATGAATTGGAGTCTGGCCAGCTCAACACATGGGTAAAAGCAAGTATGTGTCCATTAATTCAGCACAGATTAATTCCACAGAACCCACCATGAAGAAGTCAAACATTTCTGGTATATTGGGATCTGAGCTGAATTTTCCCTGCAGTCTGAAGGGCTTGGGAAAATCCTCCTTACTTGCATGTTTTGACCAAGGGCACCTCTCACATTTTGAATCTCATTGAAGGGAATTAACAAGGAACAAAACTTTCACAATACTGCTGCAGCGAACCTCACAGGACCTATTGGGAAGGTTGGCACAAGAACTTAAGGGATCTGAGACAAAATTTAGTGACACATTCAACGGTTTGAATGCCCAGCTGGTATATATAAGGAGTACAGGCTGACTGAGGGATCTTTACTGGATGCAGACCAGCTACAGACTGCAAGCCAAACTGCACTGCAGTGTGGTGCTATGTCTCTTATGTCCCCTCCCTATAGACCATACTAGCTCTGACACATCACTAGCCCAGCATGCTTGTATCTTTTCCCTGAGTTTGCACTGTGAAACAGGAGGCTTGGGACTCTCAAAACCCACCACCATAGACACGTACAAAGCATTTAGATGCTGAGCCTAATTCTACTTGAAATTACAGAATTGGATTTCAAGCAACACTTTAGTCCTTTTAACTGCAATTGTGCAGAAACTGCAAGAACAACACAGCACTGAGCCTTGCCAAGCTGTCCAGCAAAGTCCTGAATCTCTCCCACCTATGGCTTCCCAAAGCGCTCATGGAAATGCAACGCACATGTAGGTTCTTTCTCTAAACTTCCACAGAGGCTTGGATCACTGCGTTTTTTAACATCAACTCGTGTCTGCAGTCACACAGAATTTACTCCTGCCAAATATTTGTAGAAGGTTAGAAGCAGTTTTTTTGGGATTAGGTAAACAGAAAGTAATTTCAATGACAATATCAACATTTTCATTTGTCTTCCATCAAACAATGTTGAAATTGGACATATTCCAGGCACCACAAGTGCTGAAATATCATAACCTATTCCTTACAAATTCAAATGTGGAAGGGAGTTTCTTCTGGAATCAGAGGACTCGGATTTAGTCAGGTACTGGTGTAGGGTATGTGTAGAGAGAGATGCAATCTCCTTCCTTTGTTCTTCCTTTTCCACCTGTGCTTTGCCTCTCACACTGCAGAGCCCAGGTGGGCAACAGCCCTGCCCCACCTCAGAGACACACGGTCATGTTAAACACAAGCTCCTCAGACATGCATTGCTCCTTGGTCACTCACTCCAAGCTCACTCTCAACCCTTTTTCTCTTTCTGCTCCTCCCTTACGGCGATATGAGTTCACATCGCACAAATGGTGGCCTGGGATGAGCATCGATTGTGACATTTGATTTAAGTAGGTCTCATTTCACTGACTTTTCATGGGTAACTGGATAAAAGCAGGGGAGGAGCTCCATTAAAGCAAAAAAAGACCGACACATAGCTTGCTCCTAAACCACCCAAGAGAAATGGAAGAAATGGAGTTTGGATTTTAAAAGATGAGCAGGTTATGCCCCTATATCTCCAACACAGTAATCATAACTCTCCTCCCCTCCACATTCTCTCTGCCTTCCATCCACATCCGACAACCTCAGTTTTTTTCACCCCCTTTCCCATATCACTTATAATCCTCAACTGGATCCT
This sequence comes from Phaenicophaeus curvirostris, assembly GCF_032191515.1. Lineage (NCBI taxonomy): Eukaryota > Metazoa > Chordata > Aves > Cuculiformes > Cuculidae > Phaenicophaeus > Phaenicophaeus curvirostris. The sequence goes on along the minus strand of NC_091394.1, from coordinate 97,068,141 downwards.
CCATCAGCTAAGTAAGAGGTTGCACGTACAAGACCATCCCTAGGCCAGATGTTTGCTCATTGCCAAGGCAATATACAAATGGCTGACCAGCCAACTGGAAGCCAGACCAGTGGGTAATAACTGGTGTCTACCTGCAGCCCCTCCCACAAAAAAAAAGACCCTGCTCTGCACCTCCTTTTTTGTCCCTCAGCTAGACTGTCACAAAACTCATGCCCACCAGGACTCATCCCGAGGAGATGCTATGAAGCTTGTCCCTTCTTCCCACAGAGAAGGGAAGGTTGGTTCAGTCCTGGTGAGGCTTCTGTTGGCATCACAAAGGTGCATATCTAGAAAAAAACACTGAGTGCAATAAGAGCAGGAACTCACTCCTTTGGGAATAAAAAACCGTAAGGGCTTAAACCCAAGTAGCTTAAGTTTTTCCTTTCTTTTTTTATTATTAAAGATTTCTCTGTCCTCTCTATCTTCCTTTCACCCTCCCCCACTTCTTTGCTCTGGCAAATGAAGCATCGTTTGTTTTATTTCCTCTGACTAATTAAACCCCCTGACAGAAGGTGGTCGGATGCTGTAGGATCTGAGTCTTGTGAGGGAAATTCCCTTGAAGGCGAACGAGGGGGAAAAGCAAGGTTGTTTAAAGAGAAATAGAGATATCAAGAGAAAAACAGCAAGGCATTCTCAAGGCAAGTGAGAAAGCAGTTTTATGGGAGTTTCCCAGCACCACACTCTAGGAACAAACAAGTTGTCTGCAAAAGATAGGTTAGTCTCCACCTGCTTAGACTGGAGATTGTCCCAGATGTCCTGTACCTCCCCACTTCCCCAAGTCTGCTGAAGGGTGACATCCAGAAGCACCCTGAAATATAAATGAAGCCGTGCCCAGTTGGAGATGGAAAAAAAACCCTTTGCCTCAGCCAAGAAGGAACAGAGCACAGGTCGTTATGAGAGTGAGTCCTGCGATTCTGTCACCAAGCATGACAAGGGAGAAGAGAAGCAATCAATGACATCATCTGGGATGGAAATAACAAGTGCTACTGCCTGGAGCTGCTTACTGTCCTACCACCTCATTGCTCTGCCTAGCAGGGCAGAAGGACACTCCTCCTTTTCTTTACAATTTCACTTTGCTTCCTTCTTCTTTTCTATTTCCTTCTCTTCCTTTCTCCCTAATTTTTTCCTCTCCTTTGTTTTCTTTCCTCCCCTTCTTTGTCATTCTCCATAACATATTATGCCCTTTCTTCTTGCTTTTAATGTTCCTCTTCAGCCCTTCCCCGCCTTTACATTCTCTGCATTTCTCTGTTTCCTTTTCTTACTTTCCGCAGAACACCGTGAAAAGCGACTTCATTTGAGTCATGCTTGTTCCATTACCCTGCTTTGGCTCCAGGGTCAAACAGGCTCCAATTAGAACAAAGTCAAAAATGGTATTTCCTAATGCCATGCAGTTTGCCTGAGACCTTACAAGCAAGCTGTTCTTTTTGCTTTTTTTTGTCCTTGATACCACAAAAGGCTGAACAAAGTCTTTTATACGTACAACATGATACCAATAAAGTCACCAAAAATTAAACCATTTCTTTTGCTCCCAAATTAAACACAGACATATGAGTTTGGAATTTGGGGTGCTGGGCTTCCTTTGTTTTTAGAAATGGTTGCCTTGAGCTTGACTTCCTGCGCATTTGAAATTAAAGACTCATTAAGTCAGAAAATTACAGAAGTATTGGTTGCAAGGGGCATCTAGATCTTCTTAATCCAATTTAACACTTGAAGCAAGACTACCACTAACATCAGGTGAGGTTGGCTATGATTTTGTCGAGATGAGCCTTGTCAATTCTCAAAGGCAGAGAGCTCCCATCCCTCTGGTGACCATTCCAGAGCCACACCACTCTCCCAGTGACAGGGTTTTCCTAAGGTCGCACATGAACCTCCCAAGCTACAGTTTGTGGCTTTTCTCCTTGTTAAATCATCAGGCACAGGCAACAGGAGTTTGGTTTTATAGGTTTTGTAACCATCCCTCTGATACCTGTAGGCTGTGATTAGACTGTTCCTTACATTTGTCTTGTAAAACTAGCTCTCTCTACCTCTCCTCCCAGGTCATGAGCTCAAAGCAATCATAGAATCTGAGAATATCCTGAGTTGGAACAGACCCACAAGGAACCTGTCCCTACATACGACAACCCCAACATTCACACCATATGTGTGAGAGCATTGTCCATATGATTCTTGAGTATTGTCAGGCTTGGTGCCATGACTGGTTCCCTGGGGAGCCTGTTTCAGTGCTCCAAAACCCATTGGATGAAAAACCCTTCTCTAATATCCACCCTAACCCTTCCCTGGCACATCCTCCTGCCATTCCCTCGGGTCCTATCATTGGTCACTAGAGAGAAGAAATCACCACTTGCTCCTTTTCTTTCCCTGCACTACATTCCTCTGACAATAAACTGGTCCATACGTGTGCGATTTACTGCAGGAATTGCTCAGGAACCATTTTACTGTGTCACTGGCCTAAAGGCTGTTCTCAATTCTTGAGAAGTGTTTTAAGCCACGTTGTATTGATTTTGTCACTGGTTGGACAACTCTTGTCAAAGCAGAGAGCTGGTTGTTGAAATTGCAGAAAAATAATGCTTTTACCAGTACTCAGAAAAGTGAACAGCTTTCTAAACAAAGACGTGTATGTCAGTGCTGTAAGAAAACAAGTCAGAAGGGCTGAACGACCAAGAGGTGAACTTGTTCTTGTCATGTGCCAAACCAATCCTGATTGGTTTTTAGTCCCTATTCAGTTAGATTCTGGGTTTAATGTTTAGGATCATGCTGTTTGTATATATACATACACACTGCAGTTGTATGATAAAGCAGCAGCCATGTACTGCAGTACAGCCTCTGGACAGAACAGTAGCTGCCCCGAAGAGACACAATGCACAGCCATACAAGATAACTTTTAGTGACTTGGATAATGAGTGATGCTCTGAGACCTTCACCTGGATGAGAACCAGGCTCTTGACACAACTCAACTGACAATACTGCCACTCATGCCTCTTACGAAGAACAGATGAGGAAAATGAGGCTGTTTAATCTGGAGAAAAGGAGGCTGAGGAGAGACCTTATTGCTTCCTACAGATCCCTTAAAGAAGGTTGTAGTGAGGTAGGTGCTGGTCTCTTCTCCCAAGTAACAAGTGATACGATGAGATGAAATGGCCTCAAGTCATGCCAAGGAAAGTTTAGGTTGGATATTAGGAAAAATTTCTTTATTGAAAAAGTGATGAATCACTGGAACAGGTTGCACAGGGAAGTGGTGGAGTCACTATGCCTGGAGAGGACCAGAAAACATGTAGATGTGGGACTTCGTGACATGGTTTAGTAGGCACAGTGGTGTTGGGCTGAAGGTGGGACTGGATAAGCTTAGAAGTCTTTTCCAACCTAAATGATTCTATGAAGAGATCAGCACCTGCTCCTCCTCCTTCCTTTGTGAGGAAGCAGTAAACTGCATTAAGGTTTCCCCTCAGTCTCCTCTTCTCCAGGCTGAACAGACTAAGTGACCTTAGCCACTCCTCATATGGCTTCCCCTCTAAACCTTTCACCAGCTTTGTGGCTTCCCTTGGAGACTCTCCAGTCACTTTATATTCTTTTTATTTTTTGGTGCCTGAAACTGCACACAGTACTCAGGACTTTGAGATCCCTGCATGAAGATTGTTTAGTGGCATCATTGATAAATAATTACTTCACAGCTTCTTTCCGAAACAACCCGACATCTTTCCCAGCTCAGCCCATGCCATTGCAAGAGAGGTCCAGAGGATTGGTACCTCATTTTGCTTCCTTTGTATCATAACTACAGGCTTCTCATGCCAAAGTTAATATTACCCATTATCGGCAATGCATTTGTGGAGCTGAGGGCCCCTTTTATATAATTTGGCCAGTCTAACAGGCAATTCCATGTAATTACAGTACACAAAAATCACCCACAGAGACATCTTAACGTGCTACTATTTATTAACAATTGCTACCTCTTCACTGGTATTGAGTCTGCTTTCAAGATACAACATGGCAATCTGCGTTTAGTAAACAGCTTTGATGAAGCTCTCAGGACAGGGTCACGCAGCCACTTGTTAATAGGAATTGTCAGGATAATTTCCTTCAGGCTGGCGGGGAATTACAGGAGTTAACAGGATGCATTATCTACCTGCCAGTTGCCAACCCCTCTGTCAGTTTGCTGCCACTCTTTGAATTACCAGCCTGTGCTCTCAGTGCCTCAATTTCCAGTCGTGGTATCAAGGAGGGCTGGATCAGGCTCATATTAACTCTAGGGACCACTCTACTGCTGCCCAGCCAGCTGTTCCCAAACATATGCACCATCATAATTAAAAATACACTGTGCTCTATTCCCTCCCTGCCCCTTTCCCTTTGCACTTGGCTTGGCGAAGCTCCTGAAATCATTGCTTAAGAGGGCTCTGATGAGCAGACGTGATCCACTTTGCATCCCTCTGGGAGCTGTGGTTTGGAAACTGGAGAACTGAGCAAAGAGACCGCAAGCAAGGAGCAGAGGGGGTCTGTTCCCAGCTTGCTCACAGGTCAACTGTGTAAGTGTGGATCCATCGTTTAAGCCAATCTTTTTCCTCTCAGCTGATCTGCTTTAGGTTGCAAACATTGGCCTATTTTGACCCCCTGGAAATGGAAGAGAATAGTATTGCTCTCCAGTGCTCTTTCCAAAGCTTAATTCAGCTTAGATTTCCGGTATGTATAAATGACTCGGGGGGTTCCTAGGGCTATTTCAGGACAACCAAGCACTAGAATCTCATTCTCCACTGTGCAATATCAACATGAGGAGGTACAGAGGAACAAAAAGAGAAGCCTTTTGCCTTAACTGTCTACAAGCTGCCCAGATGGAGTACCTGGGGTTTAAGCCTTTGCTGTTCATGCACATGGTAAGACGTCCTCCGTTGCAGTCTTTCCCTTCAAAGCATGTTGAAGAGAAAATAGAATTATCTTCCACAATAAAGCTGGTAATAATGAAAATGGACTGTTCCTTTATGGGTATGCACTCTTTCCTTCTGAGACAGCAGAGGCAGAATTGAACTTTAACCAGACTGTGCAGTACTATTCTCACAGTCACTGCAGTAAGCAGCAAAACTCTGTCGTGCTATGTCAGTCCTAGAAAATAAAATCGTCTAGGACCCACTTGGTTACACTGAAGTGAACTGATATGGTACAGATAATATTCATACAGACATATCAATCAAAATAGTGGGGGGTCCATACAGACTACTGGAATATTCATAGAATCATAGAACAGTTTGGGTTGGAAGGGACTCTAAAGATCATCCAGTTCCAACCCCCCTGCCACAGGCGGGAATACCTTATATTGGATCAGGTTGCCCAAAGTCCCATCCAACTTGGCCTTGAACACCTCCAGGGATGGAGCAGCCACAATTCCATGACTTCTCTGGGAAAACTGTGCCAGTGCCTCACCACCCATTCTCGCAGTCTGTCCTCACAGGGGAGGTGCTCCAGCCTTCTGATCATCTTCATGGCCTCCTGTGGACTCACTCCAACAGATTTAGGTCCTTCCTGTGCTGATGGCTCCAGAACTGAACACAGTACTCCAGGTGAGGACTCATGAGAGCAGAGTAGAGGGGCGGAATTACACCTTCATGGGCTTTGCCATTCCCTGGACCACATTTGGACTCTGCTAACTGACACACCCAGGGAGTATTATAGTAAACAAGATGGACCATTACACGGCAATCCTAGAGCCTTTGCCATGGAATTAACTATGAATAACTTTATTGCTATCACTAGCATTACTTTATGGTATCGACATTTGCTCTAATTACATTAAAAATGAGCCTTCTTCACTGCTCCTTTCTGCTTGGGATTGCCCCTTCCCTGTTCTACACAAAGGACAATCAGTTCAAAATCTGTAACTGATTTGTAGGCTGGTCCTTGCATTACCCATCTTTCCCTGTTTTCACAAATGTGCTTTCATCTCTAGTAACTTCACAGCAGCAGTGCTAAGCACCTTGCAGGGAAATGTGGTAAGATTTACACACAGTTAAAATAAAATAACTCCACGGCAGACTGGGAATGGAAAATGAGGGTGGAATCCAGACTGTGTTTATCCTGATTTAAACAGTGTTTTGGTTCTATGCCAGGTGACAGCATTTCACCAAACTATTCCAAAACAGCCCGCTGTTTGTTTTTCTCTATCAATGTCATGCTGCTGAGTGATGCCAGACAGGCAGCTCTCTCCACAGCATGGGCAACACACATGTTCGCCATGCCTGCGCATCATGCCCTTTGGAATAGAATCACAGAATCTTTTAGGTTGGAAAAAAATCTTTAAGATCATCGACTCTAACCATAAACCTAACACCACCAAGTCTACCACTAAATTATGTCCCTAAGTATCACTTCTACACAACTTTTATATACCTCCAGGGATGATGACTCAACCGCCTCCCTGGGCAGCATCTTCCAATGCTTGACAACCCTTGGAGTAGTTTGTTTTTGGTTTTGTTTCTGCTTTTCTTCCTAATTTCCAGTTTAAACCTCACCTGGCACAACTTGAGGCCATTTCCTCTCATCACTTGTTACTTGGGAGGAGAGACCAACACCCACTTCACTGCAACCTCCTTTCAAGTAGTTGTAGAGACCAATAAAATCTTCCCTCAGCCTCCTCTTCTCCAGAGTAAAAATCACCTGTTCCCTCAGCTGGTCCTCAAAAGACTCTTGCTTAGACCCAATTGAGGAGAGGGAGAAACATCTGAAGTCATGGTGTCTGGAGGAAGACTTCTGCCAAAGTTGCTCATACCACCTACCACTATGGAGAACAAACACTTGCCTTCCTTTTTCCCTTCTAGCACCGTGTTACACCAAAAACCAGGTGTTAAGGAAAAAGTTCATCCAAAGTTGAATTACGAACACTTGTGCAAAGACTGCACAAGCCCCTGCTAAAATATCTAAAACTCCACCTTCATTCAGTCTCTTTAACTACTACCTGCAGATGCGATTCCTCTCCTGCAGGACCCAGGCTAAGGTTCCCATCTCGTACCGTTCAGCCACTGAAGATCCATGCAGTGGCAATGGTTCCTGACTTCCACTAGGACTCAACGAACAACCCTGAACTAAAAGATATCTCCAACCCACTAACAGTCCTTAGAGGCTTTCAGGGGTTCACTGGCTAAAGCTTGCCTCTGAGAAAGAGACAATGGGATTTAATTCAGATAAATTTAATTTAATGTAGTTCAGTTATGGAGTCCTCAGCACAGGAAGTACATGGAACTGTAAGAGCAAGTACAGAGGAGGCCATGAAGATGATATAACGGCTGGAGAACCTTCCATATAAGGACAGGCTAAGAGAGTTGGGGTTGCTCAGCCTGAAGAACAGAAGGCTCCAGAGAGACCTGATAGCAACCCTCAAGTATTTAAAGTGAGCTACAGGAAAGCTGGGGAGGGACTCTTTATGAAGGAGTGCAGAGACAGGGTGAGGGGTAATGGTTTTAAGCTGAAAGATGGGAAATTTAGATATTAGGAAATAATTCTTTCCTGTGTGGGTGGTAAGGCACTGGCATGGGTTGCCCAGAGAAGCCATGGATGCTCCATCCCTGTAGGTGTTCAAGACTAGGTTGGATAAGGCGTTGAGCAACCTGATCCAATGGAAAGTGACCCTCCCCATCGAGGGGGGGAGAAGGTTGGAACCAGATGATCTTTAAGGACCCTTCCAACCCAAACCATTCCATGATTTTAATTTAGCTGTTATGTTTCATTTTCTGTATGATATCATGCTGACAACAGTTTTATTCCCATTGCAATCTGATATGCCCATGGGATCCATCATTTTTCCACCCACCTAGTGCAATACAGAGCTGGTTACTGGGAGTTACTGGTGATAATTCCCTCTACAGAGGACTTCAAGGAATCAGCTTCTAGACCTGATGCCCACCTCATTCACAGCTGAGCATTTGGGAAGTAAAATAGTAACAGCCCCTGGATTTACAACTGTTTGGAGTTGATATAAACAAGATCAAAACTGGCCCCAGTAGTAGGATATTCCCTATTTGGGGAATGGCTGACATGATTACCATATTTAAAAGAGCAAAAAGAACAGTTTGTCATGAAAAATGAACAAGTTGTCTTGCTTGTGGGAAAAGAGCAGAGTCATTTTGCTTCCATAGATTTATTGAATAGATTCTGTATATCCTTCTGGTTCGTAGAGCAGGCAGCTAGTGAGCACTTGAGCTGCAGACTTACTTTTCAGTGCCTATGATCATGAACAGTGTAATCTCAGTTTTCTTATTAGAGAGCCCTACCACTTAGAACATAGTTTCAAGCTCAAATATTCATGATTTTAAGTCTGACTTTTCTTTTGTGCATATTTCTATATGCATGGAAATATTTCAGTTTTAGGCTGAAACAGGGAAGATTTAGATTACACATTAGGAAAAAAAAATTCACTGTGCGGGTAGTGAGACATTGGAACAGGTTGCCTAGAGAAGTCATGGATGCGCCATCCCTGGAGGTGTTCAAGGCCAGGTTGGATGAAGCTTTGAGCAACCTGATCCAATAGGAGGTATTCCTGCCCAGGGAGGTGGTTGAGTCACATTCCCTGGAGGTGTTTAAGGGACGGGTGGATGAGGCGCTGAGGGTCATGGTTTAGTATTTGATAGGAATGGTTGGACTCAATGATCCAATGAGTCTTTTCCAACCTTATGATTCCATGATTCTATTATACCTGGACAGTAGATTTGTCCATTCAGCTACTCATAGACAGCAAAAGTATGAAGGGCACAAGCCTTTCAGAAACTGATTCACTTTTGGTTTAATTGAGTAAATATTTGTTATAAAAAAAAAATCCAATAACTTAATTTCCACATCTCTCTGCATGGCAATTCAAGGGCAATCCAAACCTTTAGGCAGGGTGCAACTGGGCTCAGTGGTAAAGTAGCTTGCCAAAATTACCTGAAAAGGGCTTTTCCAGCCCAACATACCACAGAGATAAGCGCAGAATGATAGAAGAAAGACAAGGAATGCTCAACAGTTTGACTGACTCTTCAAACACAACATACGCAGTCCTTGAAGTGCTTTGAAAAGGAAGATAATGTCATTTAGCACTAATGCGCTGGCTCCCACTCCTGATGAGCCCAAGAAACCCAGCCTCCACCACCCACCTGTTACCATTTTCAAACGAGCACCTTTGTGATGTCTCCCACGCTGTCCTCTGCCTTGGGGGAACCTCCCCAGAAAACACCTAGAGAGCAAACCAGTGCTCTTCCTTGAAACCTCCTCTGTAAAACCCTGCTTGGTGCAATGCCTATAAAAGAACCCTGACGATGGCAGATGTGCCACGACTTACTGCAGATCCCGATGACTAATGCCCTTGCTCTGTTTACATGCACCCCTATACCCAACTGTATCCAAGCATCTTTAACTGGCAATTTCAGCTCTATTTCACCAACTTCGGTCAGGGTGGCTTTGTGGGTCATTCGACACCGAGCAGATTGAAGTCGTGCTTCACAACTAAGCCTGTGGTGATGTGGTGGTCCAAATAAGACACAGTAATTACAGAATAACAGTAGATTAACAGCTACAGTTGGACATGGAAAGCAGGTAATGTGGTCTCTGATTACTGACAGACACTGTGATTTTTCCACATACGTGCCCTAATCAACCAAAAAACTTCCCCATTTGCCTCCATCCCACACCTCAATTTCCCAGCAACATGCTTCACCTGTACCACATTTCCCTCTTTTGCATAGCAAGAAGTAGACACAAAGGTGATCTAGTTTACAGAATTACAAGCAAGAGGGTGGGAAAAGACCTGACAAGCTCAGATCATCCATTTGACTGCCTCAAAGCCATCTAAACCATCCCCAGCCTGTTCAAGAAAACCTTCAATGACAGAGGCTAGGGTCTTGGTGCTTGACTATTCCTGCAGCAGGAACGTTCTCCCTTGTGTCTAAACTAAAGCTCTCACACTGCAATTTGAGCCCAGGCCGCAGCAGACACAGAAAGCAGATTACACCCCTTCCACAGCCACCTTCTACAGCTATTATCCTCTTTCTGGTCTGTCTTTTCTCCTTCAGAGAAGAGCCAAACCATCTCACAGAGTCCACCTCTACTCACCATCAGCATGGAGGTACCACACCAAACAGTTCTGACACATCATCCTCTCCCATGCACACACTCCCACACACCCACCCTCATGTACCATGCCGATCATCCTGCTTGAACAAGAGAAGAGCATCCTGGAAAGGTACCACTCACCCCTTTTGCTACACTTCTGGCCCTCGGTGGCTCAAATCTGCACACACTCTGAGTCTGAGAGCTGCTTTCCAAGCTCTTAGAAAAGGAGAAAGCATGAATTGGGAAGACTCTGGTTTCCTGGCTTAAATCCACACCTCCTTTGCAGAGCAGTAAGCTGTGGCTGGGTAATAGGGCAGCTGTCACACTTGCTAAGCTGCCTTCATTGCAACAAGCCATTAAGCACTGCAGCTCAAATAAGCACCAAACCTCTCAGGAATGCTTGGACACACAGTACCTCAGACACGCATGGGGAGTCTTTAATTTCAGCTGAAGACAGGGGACTAACCTCAGCCTTGGTCTGCTCCTGGGGTCCCTTGGTTAATGCCAGTGCTGCTGTTGCCTTTACACCAAAGGGTGAATTTGGCTCAATATTACTCACACTGAAGCAATGAATCCCACAACAATTTTAAGCTCCCAGCCACTTGATCATGCTCCTCTCCCACGTCCCCTTCAGATGAAGAGATACAGGGTGATGCAGCATTTGCCTGCAGAAGAGTCACTGCCAGGGCTGTGCGGAGCTTGCTGGCTCCAGCTCGCGGGGGAAGAGCTGCAGACCCACACTGCTGCAATCCCACCGCCTGGAGTTTTGTCATGAGTTAAAGACCTGAGCGAAACCACAAGCGTGGAACAGAAACTCAGCAGAGGAAAGCTGTCAGCTGGGAATATCTACCAAACTACCCGCTGGATCAACAGAAAGCTGAATCTGCAGACAGCCGCGAAGGAGGTGGGATGCTGGATGACTGCTTATTATGCTGAACCAAATCCTCCTATTACTACCTTGTGTGCTACCTGTCTTCTTTTAATGTATTCAAGTGTTGTCGCTCCTAGAAGCACAAGGAGAGGGATTTCCTATTGCCTTTGTCTCTGATTCCTTACCTACATCTGTTCACACACACAATTTGCTGATGGGATCCCTTCCTAGATATTAGTGTACAGCATATAGCAACCATTTGCGTCTCCCACCAAAATAACAAACCCAGGGTTCCTCTGCTCCCTGGCACTTGGAGCGCAGCACAACCTCTATCATCAATCCCCTTCTTCAAAAATCCCAACATAAATCATCTGTACATTGACTCCAGGTCCTCTTTACTTCCTAAAAGTATTACAAGAGAGAGTGGGAGGGGAAAACTGTCTGCCCAGCTGCTTTGTACTCGATCTTCTCCATGCTATCAATGCCTGCTGAAACTCAGAGGGACTATACCGGGTTTAGAGAAAAGAGCATCCCTGCTGAGCAAAGCAAAGATTTGTAGAAGCACAGCCTGCTCTTACAGGCTGCCACAGACCTCAGGGAAAGGCACTTGTGAGAAAACACAGCAGCTCCTGCTGTGGAGCAGGGGATGGGCAGACCTCAGAAATCCCAGTAGCACTTATACCACAACCGTCCCCAATATCAGCACAAACCTCTCGCAAGCTGGGCAGGAGTCCAGCTGGAGTGTCCCTTCATCACTCCCACTTTGGCCTCTCTGTATCCAGGGAGAACCCAGCAGTAACAGCACAAATACCCAGGAAATTCTAGGAAATGTTTCCAGTTCAAGAGCTCCACAGCAAGTGGAACAATCAGCTCCCAAGAGACACTTCACATGCAGCAGCATTGCAGGAAGAGGTGCCAACAGCACAAGCACAGGAGGCTTGTGGAGGATTTGGACCTCAAAAGCACAAATGTTTTCAGCTCAGCCATGTTCACCCTGGCACGGCTCTTGCTAAAGGAGCAAACAGAGGCTCTGTCAGGAAAATGACAGCACTTGGTGCTTTCTGTAGCACCCTTTAGGCTTGAGGCTCCATGCAAATCTGGATGCCCACAGCCTAGGATGTCACCTGCAAGGGTGCTGCAGCTGGAGAAACGGAAGCAGGGAACAATGAAGTGATTAGCCCAAGGTCACAATTTCACTGGTAGGCACAGCAACAGCTCTGGCTGTAGCCTACCCAATACACCCAGATACACTAGCTTAATAAACTCTTCCCTAGAACCCCGTTAAAAATTGGCAGTAGTATGATGCCTTAAGACCTCAAGCTGGGAAAAAACGAGAACCTTCCTTTGGCAGAGAAGTCCAACTTTTGATTCAAAGAGTTAACACTGCAGGAAAAACTGCATCTTTATTAACGAAACCTGAAAACTACTGTAAACCTGAGGACTGGCTCTTCTCAAAGAATGCAAAAGGCTTTATTCTTATCCAGACTCCAAATCTCACATGATAAATGATGGTAGGATATAAATGTTAGCATGTTCATCTCCAAATAAAGTGCTCCAGCCTTATTTAAGTGAAACAATGCTATAATTTTCCATCAGAATGTTGTCAGAACTGCTACATCTTTCCGAAGTATTTTAATTCATTAACATCAACATAGGAAAAGCATACTGCTGGAAAACCTGGATTGATTCCTTGTGCATGCAGAGCCTTACAGTTTTGCAACCTAAAATAACCGACCTTGTGTCTACACACTCTCCATGAAGTACATAGACCTGCCACAGCGCAGGGTGATCTTTTCAGGTGGAAGATCTTCAAGATACAGCAAGATTACACCAGACCGGCACGTCGATTCACTTCCCACAGCCTACTCAGCCAAGATATACACTGGAAGTCTACTCTCCATGATTCATTATTTCCCCAGGGTAAAAAGGATTTCTTCTCCTCTGCTGCACGCCCAACGCTACGATATTTTCAGGAATAAAAAATTGTGTGAGTCGAGAGAGGATCTTGGAAGTTGTTGTCCCTTTGGGTAGGAAGCCTACCAGGAAAACTGCCTTGCATTCATGCAAACTGAAGATAATAATGATCAAAGCCTCTTCCAACAACCTGGGATATCATAGGGTCAGGGCTGCTGTCTGCGTACACTCATCTCCTTTGCCAACACTCTTCCAAGTTAAGTCTGTAGTTTGGTCTGCTACAATGCATCCCAAAAGACACAGGTGCTGTATACCCCTTCCAGTTATCGTATGCATGTCAGTAAGTGTCATTATGGAGATAAGAGGTTAAAAAAATTCAGCACAGGCACAACAGACTCATCATCCATACAAGTTCTTGCCATCAGTACCTTTCAGCCTTCACTAACACCAGAAATGAGAGTAGAGCTCAGATCAGTCTCATCTCTGCAAGCAAGGTTAAAGGAGGGAATAAGAGGGCAGAAAGCCCACATTTGTACAGTCTTACTATGGTCCTAAATGTTCTAAGAACCAAGCTTTAAAGGTCAGTTGCATTTATAAAGGCCAACCATGAGTTGGTGTGGGGACGAGACAACATAAGCCAAACTCCAATATGAGAATCAAAGAGTGAAAGGCTCTCCTGCTCATCCTCAGGCTTCCACTCCTTCCTTCCCATCTCCAACAAATTGCCAAGACAGTCAGGAAATACTGAAAATACAACCCACAAGACTCAGAATCAGACTACCCACGGTCTGTAAAGGTGTAGTTTGAACACTGGGCTCTGCAATTTCCTTTCGCCTTTATTCTCTATTAGCGCTGCTATTAGGCAGGTGTAGCGTTAGAGCATGTTCATACCATTGCCCTACCAAGCTAGGTACAGTATAAAACCAAAACACAGCCCCAAAAATCTCATCTATGTTCCTTAATTTAAGAGGTTTTCATCTTCCATGACTGTCAAGTAGCAATCGTGCCAAACCACTGCAAGAGGCTGCCTCTGTCTAGTCAAAATAGCAGGGTCCAAGGGAAATACAACACCGAGAAAGAGTCAAATTTTGAACTCCAGCTTTTGAGCTGGATTTGAACAGCTCCATCATGATTTAGGGATGTCTGTATCCAAAACCAACTCAAAACACAGCACTTTTAGTTCCTAGCTTCATTGAAATTAAAGGGAACTGCTTCATTTCTCCACCACATGAACAACACTCATGGCCCAGTTGGGGGAAATTCTGTCCTTGGCAAGTTCAAATTGGCTGCCTGGGCAGCAACACTCATCCTCCACAAGCCTTTCCTGGTTCTTTATCACTGCAAAGAAGCTGTGCCTATACCAGGGTTACAAATATTTCAAACTGCCAGGGCCAAAGACTCCAGAAGGGAGATTTAAAGCAATAAATAATATTAATGACACAGGCGGACGGAGCTTCTTGTCCTGAGAGCTTCAAAGGCACATGAAAAACTGCACTATAAATGTCACCACCGCAGACACCAACGGTGATGAGATGCCACCTCTGGGGAAAGAAGGCAGCGTGGGCTTGCTCAGAATGACACTCAGTCAGGAAACGGAGAGTGGTATGGCAAGGATCTGAGTGAACAATGCTCCACACCACCAACAAACCCTGAGTTTTGCTTACTGGAGGGATTCAGGAGGCAGCCAAGCCCCAGCTTTCCTCCTAGCATGGCCAGGAGGCTTACCCTGATGCTCATGAGTTGACTCCGGGGTGGAAAAAATAAAATGAGCCATGCAAATGTAACCCAACCTGCAGCCAGTGGGGCTGGAAAGAGGATGAAGGAAGCAATTTTAGGCCTAAACCCCAAAGGACCAGCTAAGAGGTTAGTTGCAGATATAATAAAACATGCCTGGGGGAAGGAAGCTGCATCCTCCTGCAGCCAAGCCCACTCTCAGATGCAAAAACACTTGCGCTGATGATAAAGGGCTTACACCAAACCTGTGTTATTCAGATAACAATCCCAACACCCAGAGCTGAGGGAGTAGCAGTATCTGGTCATTTCAAATTAATCTTTTCTTTTTTTTCCTCGCTGCTTAGTTAAATAATATCAAGCACTGTGAACATAAGGACTTAGCCCTCTCTTAGAGAAACTTCTGCTTTAGCCAAGAGAATGACTCCTTTCTCTCTTCCCACGCTGCCTGGTCCTCTGCCCACTTCCAGAAGAAGGATCAGCAGAGGACCTTCACCAGCAGCTCAGCTGTACACCTGGGCTGGCTTCATTGCATGCTTTGCCGTAGAAGTATTCCTGCAGCAGAAACCACAATTTATTTTCTCTGACCGTGCAGCCTGCCTAAACTTTGTCAGGACTAGGTTGCTTGCAATGACAGCACAGAGTCCTTCCCGCATGGGATTAATCATTAATCATCCTGGTGGCCATCACTGTCTCTAGAGCCAGACATTAAGCTCCTGTAGCTTGAGCTGAAGAGTGAAGACTCGCTGTGGGCAGGACACAGCCTTGCAGGCTCACAGGGCAGGTACAGAGTAGCAATGTATAGAGCTGCAGGAGATGGGTCCCAGCTGGCCCACCTGAGCTCAGCTTGGCCATCATGAGAAGGCTGGGTACCACTCCTGAAGAGCACTACCTGAGCAAGCTACCTCCCTGCCCGCTCAGCTTCACACAGATCCCAGCCTGCCCACTGGAACACAGGGAAACAACAATCCATGGAAGAAGACGGACGCAGGGATGCCAGCATCACTGTGACCAGCTCCTTCCAAGACCTTCCCAAGTGGGAACCCAGTCCTGGTCCTACCTCCAAGCATCCTTCAACCAGTATATCTCTGCTGAGACCAGAACTTCGCTTCCGCTCTCAAGAGGACCTTGAGAGCAGCTCCACCAGACATTCAGAAGCCCATTTCACAACACTACAGTGGCTGGGCCTGCACGGCACCCGGGCAAACACAACCAACGCTGTGTCTTTAAAACCACTTCAGTGCAGATGTTGTTTCCATGGTAACTAGTGGACCAAATACATTAGTGTTTCTAATAATAAACCAAACCTTCATCTTGGAAAATGTGATCCCCCCCTCCCCTTTACCACCATCACCCTTCCTTTCTTCCTTTCCCCTCCCCTTTAGCTGAATTAAGCCAGCATTTAACAAGCAAGGCATAATTAGTAAATAATTGCAAGGGCCCAGTAACTCCCAGTGCCCAGGCAGAGGAGAACTGCTAGGTGGGGGTGTGTGCTCTGCTTGGTGAACCTGAGAACTGTCCAAAAAGGGATGAACTACTTAAAAATAAATAAAAAAAAAAATTAAAAGCACAAGGTGGATGAAAGGACCCTGCAAAGCCCTTTTGACCACCCTAGTGTTGCCTTTGGTGCCGCTCCTTGACCCAGGGTGCAACCGCCCAGTGATAATTTCTAGGAATCTTGCACTTTTTTTTTTTTTTTTTTGTTCCGGAGGCTCTATCCGAGACACGGAACCGGCTTTGTGTCACCGATAGCGGCTGAAACTTCACAACTCCTCCCCTCCACGGTCTCCTCTTCAGGAGTGGGGAGCCCACTCAGCCACCCCAAAAAGAGCAGGGTAGCAGAGAGACCCTGAGGCAAGGAAGGGGACACGAGTGAGCTATGGATTTGTGGACGGGATGGAGGCAGCGTGGGGCAATTCCCTCCCCGAAAATAAGACACGTGGGAAGATTTCTTGCGTGGGGAGCCCACGGGAGTGATCGAACCCGGCGAGGCTGCTCGTTTAGCGGTTTTCCCATTCAAACGCAGAGCGCAGGGACAGAGGGGTGGGAGGAAAGGGGGAAAGCGGTGCAGCATCAGCTCCAACGTGCGAGTCCCTCCTCAAAGCTGCCGGCAGGGTCGGGGGGAAGGGGAAAGGAAGGGCGGTGGGAAAGGGGGATGCAAAGCCTCCCGGTGCATCGCCACGGTCCCGGAGCCACCGGACTGCAGTAGGGATGGCTCTGTCCCCGGCGCGGCTCCGCGCAGGTACCCGAAAGCCGCTCGCTGAGGATGCTCCGCTGCATCCCAGCTCCATCCCTCGTTATTTCCCTCCCGATTCCCTTCTCCTCCCTCCGCGGAGCCGTTCGGAGGGACTCACCATGTCGGGGCTGAGCTGGGCTAAGATGGCGAAGGCGGAGAGCCGGTCACACAAGCACTTAGTCCGGGAGGCGTCGAGCGGGACCGTTCGGCAGCCGCGCCAGGACCAGGCGCCGGGCGGGGAGGCGGAGGCGGAGGCTCGGCTGGAGGGAGGGAGGGAGGGACGGGGCGGCGGAGCGGGGAGAGAGGGAGAGCGGTCGTCAGAGCGGGCTCCGCGCCCCCCGCTGTCCCCCGCCCCGCCAGACATCCCCCCCACTCTATTCCATACCACCCCCCTGCCACCCCTTCCCCCTCCCATCCTATCCCACCATCACCATCCCATCCTATCTCACTCTTGTCCATCCCATACTATCTCATCCCTGCCCTATCCCATACTAACCCACCCCTTTCCATCCCACTCCCATCCCATCCTATCCCACCCCCCCATCCCATCCTATCTCACCCCTATCCCACCCCATACTATCCCACCCCATTCCATCCAACTCATTCCATCCAATCCCACCCCCACCACCATCCCATCCTATGTCACCCTTATCCCACTCCATTCCATCCCACCTTATTCCATCCCACCCCCATGCCACCTCACCCCTTTGCCACCCCATCCCCTTCCCATCCTATCCCACCATCATCATCCTATCTCACCCCTGTCCCATCCCATACTATCCCAATCCCACCCCATCCTATCCCACACCCACCCCATCCTACCCCGTCCCCACCATCCCATCCTCTCTCACCCCTACCCCATTCCATATTATCCCACCCCATTCCATCCACACTATTCCATCCCACCCCCATGCCACCCCATCTCCCTCCCATCCTATCCCACCATCCCATCCTATCTCCCCCCTATACCACCCCATACTATCCCATCCCACTCATCCCATCCAATCCCACCCCCACCACCATCCCATCCTATCTCAACCGTATCCCACTCCATTCCATCCCACCCTATTCCATCCTACCCCCATGCTACCCCATCCCCTTTCCATCCTATCCCACCATCACCATCCCATCCTATCACATCCCTATCACATCCCATATTATCCCACCCCATTCCATCCCACACCCATCCCATCCTCTCTCACCCCTATCCCATCCTGTATTATCCCACCCTATTCCATGCCATCCCATTCCATCCCACCCCATCCCATCCCACCATCAACACCTGGACCTGGGTCTTCCAGTCCTGGTCCTGGTCTGTCCCCAGCCCCTCCATCCCACTTTAACCTTTGCATCATCTCTCACTCATGTAAATGTCCCCCTGCAAGCTCCAGGCCACCCTGTCTCACTCTCCCCATAGAGACCTCCCTAACCCTATAGCCCACATATTCCTTGTATTCACACATAATCATATAGCTCTGTCCCACACGCCCACTTTGTGGATGCATAACCCTATAGCCATGTCCTACATACCCCATATTTGAATGCATAACCCTATAGCTATTGTCTATATGTCCCATATATGCATGTATAACCCGAAAGCCCTGTCCAACATATCCTAAGTATGGATGCACAACTCTACAGCCCAGTCCCACATATCTTATTTATGGATACCTAACCCTATAACTGTGTCCCATATGACCCATATATGGATGCACAACCCTGTCCCACATATCCCATAAATGATTGCACAACCCTATTGTCCTGACGCACATATTCCATATATGCAGAAATAGTCCTATAATTTTGTCCCACACACCCACTATATGGATGCACAACCTTGTACCCCTGCCCCACATGCCCCATATATGGATCCATAACCCTGTAGCCAGGTACAACATGTCCCAGGTATGAAGGCATAACCCTATAGCCCTGTACCATACATCCCATATATGGATGCATAACTTTATAACTCTGACCCACATATCCCAGATATGTATGCATAACCCTATAGCCCCGTCCCATGTGTCCAGCTGTCCCTTCTCCTTCCCTTCTTCACTCTCCCAACCTCTCTGGGGTCAAGGTCTCCACAGGCTGTGACAGGACCCCTCTCAGACCTCCCATGCAGACCCAGAGCTCCGGGCAGGGCAGAGATACCCCTGCCTCATGGTCAGATGGACCTGAAAAGACTAAAGGGATGGAGTCCCTCAGGGCATCCTTTCAGCTTGAGGAGGAACAACAGAATGAGGAAGGAGTCATAAGTGGGAAAGACTTCATATGAAGTTGGCCTTCATCCCACAGGTGAGATGGTTTCATCAGGAGAAGCTGTTGTAGCCTCATCAGCATGTAAGCACTAAATGCTAAGCCAAGGAAAAGACAAAATCTCATGCTTTTCCTTGCATGCTGGCACTGTCACTGCCCCAAAAGTACACTTGCTCCGAGTGCAAATGCAGGGAGTAAGTGCAGAAATGCAGTGGATGGGCAGAAGGTCAGGATCCATGCAGATAACCTCGGCTTCACTGAAGCCTGGGACAGAATGTGGAGACAAAACAAAAGGGCCATATTCCTTCACTGGAGAAACATGGGTGTAAGTTGCCCCCTCTCCACTCCTGACCAACCTCAGAGGAGGGGACCAAGGCAAGAATGCCAGCAGTGAGCTCAAGGCAGGTCCAGATGGAGGCAAGCTGCTCAGCAGCCTTAGGTGTATCACAGATGGCCTGGACTTCTCCGTACTGCTGACTCCAGCAGACCTCCCTTGAGTTGAAGAGATGTTTTTTGCAGGTCTCCACTCCATGCATGCACTGACACGTTTCTCACGCAGCAAGACAGAGCCTCCCTTTACCTCCCTAACTACTCTGCAGGAAAGCAGAGAAGATGGGCTGTGTACCAACAGGGTACTAGAGTATCAACACATGCTGCTTATTCCGTTTAAATTATCTACTCAGATCCAGTTTAGCACATGACACTGAGCCTTCCTGAATTATCTCTAGTTTAGATTAAAACATTTTTCAGAGTGAAAGGAAAAACAAAAACAAAAAAAAAAAAAGCCAAACTAATTTTACTGTAGAAGTTTTTAGTAGCACACAATCACAGAATGACCTGAGTTGGAAGGGATCCACAAGGATCACCATGTCCAACTGCTATCCCTGCACAGGACAACTCCAAAATTTACACCGTGTGTCTGAACACATTGTCCAAATGCTTCTTGAAGTCCAGAAGAGAGTTGTTGGGTTGTTTTTTTTCCAGTGCCCATCCAGACCTTTCTAAATGTCTGGACCTTCTTACATATTCTTCCAGCTAATGGGACATAAAGAGGTCTTCCCTGGATAATCAGTTCTTCACATGCTCTTTGTTGATCTAAGTCACGTCATCTTTTAGAGAGTTTGAGGATCAGACATTGTTCTCTGATCTCTTCCATGCACCTTCTGCAGTTCACCAACACCCTTCTTGGAAGGGATGGAGAGATTCAAGGTCAATCTCTGAGGGAATATGAATTCTATATTCTCCCCTATATCTAGAATCATAGCATCATAGAATCACAGAATCACTAAGTTGGAAAAGACCTTTGAGATTAAGGCCTACCATACCTGTCCACTACTAAATCATGTCCTGAAGCACTTCATCTACCCATCTTTTAAATGCCTTCAGGGATCACTTCCCTGGGAAGTCTTTGCCAGTGCCTGAGAAACTTTTTGGTGAAGAAATTTTTCCTAATGTCCAATCTGAACCTTCCCTGGTGCAGCTTGAGGCCATTTCCTCTCATCCTATCACCTATCACATGGGAGAAGTGACCAAAACCCACCTCTCTACAACCTCCTTTCAGATAGTTGTAGACTGATAGTTGTAGTTGAAGTTGTAGACTTCAGCCTCTTTTTCTCTAGGCTAAACAACCCCAGTTCCCTCAGCCACTCCTCATAAGACTTGTTCTCCAGCACCTTTAACAGCTTCATTGCTCTTCTCTGGACACACCCCAGGACCTCAATGTCTTTCTTACCTACCACCTACATTTCCAAGAACCGCAGTAGCCAGTCATTCTATTTATTCACTGTCACCAAGACGAACACCTCATTTATGATGTGTACAAATAACGACAAATGCTCAGACTCTACCAACCAGTTATGTCTTCTCATAGAAAGTATTAATTTAGCTTGACAAGATCTATTTTCCATAAGTCAATTGCAATTAATTTCTGTGTTTTAATGAGTATGCTATTATTCAATTATAATCATACTATTACCCACAATCCCTTAATTTTTGGATTCCCTCTCAGATGGAGCATTATTGTACCTAAGACAGATGTGAAGCGTATGGCTCTGGAGCGGAGCTGTTGTGCTTACAGACACATGCTTCCCTCTCCAGATTTTGGGAACACTTCCACCCTTCATTTACTAAAGAGCAATGATCCTCAATTAGCCTTAGCTTGCTCTTTTAAAACTCTTGCATGCAAAATTAATCCGACTTGTTTCTCTTAAAAATGTCTTACTTTATTGGATGATGTATAGTATGTTTTCTAGCTACTGGTGTAATGAAAATTATTTCATTAGCCTGGAATGTGGATTAAGTAACCAGGCTCTCTTCCAATTACAGAATACAGACATTTATTGAAATTTCTGCATTGTTATAAATAAATCTGTCATTTCTAGCCAGTAACAAACCAATACCATTAATATTTATTTTGGTTTTAATATCTAAATTTTGGGGCTTATTAATTTTTACCACCCTGAACCATAAAATTCTTACATCTTTTATTTCTCTTATCTGTTTCAATCTTTTAATTTGTGTTGCTTGCTATCAATTTATCCTTTGTCGTTGTCTCTACAAAAGCTTTTACTTTCTCTCTAAACCAGACTGTTGAGTTTTGTAGACACTGTGGGGTTTTGTGTTGGCATGAGTTTTTCTTTTTTGCTTAGTTACGGTTCTTTTTATTGCTGTGATTCTCTTTTTTGCTTATGGGTTAGTGGATGAAGCAAGACCTTAAAGAAGCCTTCCAGTACCTACAACAGGGCTTACAAGAAAACCGGGGAGGGACTCGGGAGTGCAGGGACAGGATGAGGGGGAACAGTCTTAAGCTGAAAGAGGGAAGATATAGATTGGATATTAGGAAGAAATTTTTGACTGTGAGGGAGGCGAGGCTCTGGAACATATAGAAGTGGTGGCTGACCCATCACTGGAGGTGTTCAAGGCCAGGCTGGATGAGGCTTGGAGCAACCTGATCCAGTGGAGGTTGTCCCTGCCCATGGTAGGTGGGTTTGAACTGGATGATCTTTAAGGCCCCTTCCAACACAAACCATTCTGTGATTCTATGATATCTGGAAAAGTGCTCTTAAAAGAATGGGCTCCTAATTACCCTTCACTTTTTCTGTCTGAGCAGGCTTTCACAACACATACAGACAATGCAAGTTATCATTCTTAAAGCATTAAATATCTTGACACACACATTCACTCACTGCCCCCTAGCAATTTGAACTCTCTTGAAATGTGTGTATACAATTGCCTTAACATCACTTTCGACTCTAAAGCCCAGCTTTATTTATTTACTAGCATTCAGAGTAGACTAGAACAGATATGGGCCATGCATCAACAGAAGTAACCTCATCCAAAAGGTAAAAAAAAGGTAAAAAAAGAAATCACAAAGCCTACCAAACCCGTATCCCTGAGGGAAGGTATCAAAAAACAAATAACACTCCCTAGATGCTGCGCCTGGTCTCACACTCTCACGGCAGAAAAGCTGACAGTGCAGCAGTGAATGCAATATCAGAATAAAGTCTATTCAGGGCCAAAGCAACACTTGGCATGGTCTGATATCCATTTCTAGATGCACATGCAGAAAGAGCACATAGTGATATCTAGGCAAAAAAACCCCACAAACATATATAATATCTGCCCTTTGTTCTTATAAGACCTGGTCTGGTGCCTGCTTATTTATCTTGTTGGATTCAAAGAAATCAATTGGATCAAAGCCATCCAGTTTTTACTTTAAAAGCTGCTATAAATCACATAAAAAAGAGTGCCATGGGATGTGCTGAGTAAGAAACTTGGTGTAAATCATCTCAGAACAAGTTCAACTATGCCAGTTAATAAAAAATGAAAATCTGGCCCTCGTTACTACCAGTGATTATTAATTGCTTATTACCAGTTATTAAACTACTCAGGATATTCAGATGCTGGGTGCTCCAAAGTCCATGTCCATTCTTCTGGTTTAAGCTCCTCAGAAGAATAACTCTTCTCCCATCCTTCCTTTCTTCTCTGCACATCTGCTTAGTTACCTATTCTTTTTGCCCTGCAGTCCTTTTGATATGAAAACATCTGCTCTAGTTTGGGGTTGGAGCTTGGAGCTGGGTTGAGACCTGCAGGTAGGAGGACATGCCAGAAGACTCACTAGCCTCTTTCACTGTTCAAGTGCCACCATGTAGCAAGAGCCCAGCGAAGCCAGAAGGTCAAGGAAGGTGGTTTCCTCCTCTACTCTGCTGTGCCGAGACCCTAACTTGAGCCCTGTGTCCATCTCTGGAGTTCTCAACATAAGACACTCCTCCAGAGGAGGCCACGCAAATGATCAGACACATCTCCTATGAGGAAAGCCTGAGTTGTTCAGCCTGGAGAAGGCTCTGGGGAGAACTTATTGTGGCCTTTCAATACTTAAAGAGGGCTTATAAGAAAAATAGGGACAGAAGTTTTAGCAGGAGCTGTAGTGACAGGACAAGAGGGAATTGTTTTAAAATAAAAGAGAGGAGATTCAGACTAGGTATATAAGGAAGACATTTTTTATAATGAGGGCGATGAGACCCTGTACCAAGCTGCCCAGAGTGGTGGTAGAAGCCCCATCCCTGGTGACATTCAAAGTGAGGTTGGATGAGGCTCTGAGCAACCTGATCTGGTTGAAGATGTCTCTGCTCACTGCTGGGGGGGTTAGACTAGGTGGCCTTTATAACTCAAACCTTTCTGTGATTCTATGATTCTATGATTGATTCAGAGAGCTGAGTAAAAGGCATTACACGATCACAATGGCTAACTGATATGTTATTCAAAGTCATGGTCATTGCTTCTCTCACCTCAATCAAGATGAGGTGCCACCATTACCTTATTCCTGGTGTGGACATATTATGAACTTTCATTCAAGCCTTACTTCTAGATTCAGCCTATGTTTCTTTATTTTAAAATTAACTTTTAGTCCACAAGGTTACTACGAAACTCCAGAAAAAGCAACAAGTTGCAACAGGAAGGCTTCAAAACCATAGCTGTATTGATGTGAAGTCTAGTGAATCATACCAGTCTTGTGTTTTTGGGCGGTCTCACTTGTGGATTGTGAATGTTTGAGCCTCTCCAGTAACATCTGCTGCACATGACCTGATCTAGTGGAAGGTGTCCCTGCCTGTGGCAGGTGGCTGGGAACTGGATGATCTTTAAGATCCCTTCCAAGCCAAACCATTCTGTGATTCTATAACATATTCAATACCACCATGAGAGACCTACTGGAATCTCTCTGTGCACCAGGGGATCACATCTGAGGGAGTCTAAGTCTTGTTGGACATGGATAGCATTCTAGTTAAGCCAACAAGTATTCCCAAAAGTCTTATACCTCAGTCCAGACTTCAAATCCTAAATGATTCAATCACTGAATTTTGCAATATAAAGATTGTTTCACTGGGATCTGCTCAAACTATGAAATAGGAATATTAGAAAAAGGGGAAATTACATATTTGAATGGAAAATACTTTCATCATGGACCTGATTAAAACCTGTAGAAGAAAATGAGATGCTCATGAACAGGTCCATAACGCTCCTGTACATGTGTGTGTTTGTGTGTGAATGCCTGTGTGTACAGGTTTCATCTATAGATCAGTATTGAGACTTTGTCTTCTCAACAAAACATTTGATGCTACAGTAAAGTACACTGGGTATGTGACGGAAAACCTATGCTCACAGTTCAGTGGCAAAGAAAAAGAGCAGTATTTGAGTTATTCACAAATATTGAATACAGCTACACTAACAAGAAGGCTGAATTATTTCCAGGCAGTCTCGAGAGGGGAAGGAAGAAAAGAACAACTACTAAAGGGAAAACATGGGCAGAATATTAGAGAACAGCGTAGTCAGAGTGATTACAAGCCAGTCAAAGAGGAATTGTAGAAATCCCCAAACCAGACTGGCATAAAAAACATTGTACTGGAAGGGTTAGCAAGAAACCTGACAAGTTGGTTCTGTCTCTAATGTCTATGGTCAGATTTATCTCCAGTGTAATTCCAAGAATGTTCCACAAGAAAATGTTTCACCATATGTTACAACACGGCCATGAACATTATTTGAGCACTTGATGGGAAAAAGCAATTAAGCACTGTCTTGTAGATTTAAATAGGAGCTAAGCACATGCTTAAGGACTTCCTTACATAAAAATGCTGTTCTGAATAGGAATTTGCACAAATGGAGAGCCTTTATTGCAGGAAGAAGCATGGATCAGAAAGAGATTTTTAAAATGGGGTATATATTTGAGACTCAAATAATATAAGCAATCTTTAGATGTTTCTTCCAACCTGAATGATTCTCTGGTTCACTTCTTGCTTCACATGGGCCATTCCCTGTTTGCTAACCAGGCAGGTCATGCAAGAGCTTGGCATGGGTCCATCTGGCAGATTGATTATTAATTTGGAGAAAGAAGCAGAGATGAAGTCAAAGTTAATCCTTTTTCTGGGATTCCCAAAAGCAATTTTCATTTCCAGCCAAAGGCTGCCCCAGAGCGCCTTTCAAACACTTTGGCTCTGCACAATAGCTTGAGACAAAAAAAGTGCAATCATTTTGCTGCAGCAAGTGTGTCAGAATCACTGTTTCTGCAAGACCTCAGGGTTGGATTAAAAAATGGAAGGTTCCCAGGAAAAAGGGACATGAAAAGGTTTGCACCTTTTGAAAAATGAAGAGGCTGATTAAAAAAAGAAAATTAAAGTCTTTGATTCACTTCTAAAAGAGCCACAAAGGATCACATGCCAGATAGGTAAACACCGAACTAAATAAAACTCTAATAAAAATAAGGCCTAAAATCAATCTTTAACACTCCAGCTGCCTGAGAAGTTTTGGAAACTGTCAGTGTCAAAGCAGTAATAATGCTGTAGTTAATTTAAACCTTCCTAAAAACTGAACCAAAATCTGTAAAACTTTTTCACAAGGGTCATCCTAGAGGATGTTTCAGAAGGGTTATCCAAGAGGTAATTTTGCCTGTCTGTGATCAATCCACTGATTAAAAGCCAGGCTGAGCTCCCAGTTGTGCTGCTGAAAATCTTGAGAGATACCTCACACATCCAGCAAGTCAGTCAAGTGAGTCAAGACATCTTTGCCAAGGAGAAGCAGCTGATGAGCTCTTCTATAAACAGCTGCGGTTAATCTCTAGATCAATGCCTCTTGTTCTTGTGGGAGACTTCAATCCTCCTGATATCTGCTGGAAGTACAATAGAGCAGAAAGGAAGCAGTCTAGGAGGTTCCTGGAGTGCGTGGAAGACAACTTCTTGCACAGCTGGTGAATGAACCAACAAGGGAGGGTGCCCTCCTGGACCTGCTGTTTGTGAACAGAGAAGGCCTTGTGGGGGATGTGGCAGTAGGTGGACGCCTAGGACAAAGTGATCATGAGATGATAGGGTTTTCTGTTCTAGGTGAAGTGAAGAGGGTGGACAGTAGCATTACATTTCCAGAGGGCAGACTTTGAACTCTTCAGAAGGCTCATGGGAGACAGTCCTTAAGGGCAAGGGAGCCCAGGAGGGCTGGGAGCTCTTCAAAAATGAAATCCTAGCAGCTCCGGAGAAAGCCATCCACATGTTCCGGAAAAAAAGCCGGCAGGGGAGAATACCAGCTTGGTTGAACAGAGAGATCTTGAGTGATATCAAGAAGAGGAGAAATGTTTATGGGCTCTGGAAGAGGGGACAGGCCTCTTGGGTGGACTACAGGAGGGACGTGAGATTGTGTAGAGAAAAAATCAGAAGGGCTAAGGCTCAACTAGAAATCAGATTGGCAAAGTCTGTGAAAGATAACAAAAAATCCTTCTATAAATATATAAATAATAAAAAGGAGGACTAGGGAGACCATACAGTCCCTTTTGGATGCAGAAGGAACAACAGTGCCAGGGGATGAGGAAAAGGCTGAGGTACTTAATGCCTTCTTTGCCTCAGTCTTTAATTGTAAAGAAAGTCATTCCATCTGTGTACAAACCCAGGAGCTAGAGGAGCAAAATGAGGCTCCCATGATCCAAGAGGAGGTGGTCAGAGCCTTGCTAGCCCGACTAGACACCCACAAGTCTATGGGGCCGGATAGGATTCATCCAAGGGTATTGAAGGAGCTGGCAGATATGATGGCCAAACCCCTTTCCATCATCTTCCAACAGTCCTGGAAGACTGGGGAAGTCCCACTGGACTGGAGGCTGGCTGATGTCGTGCCCATCTACAAGAAGGGTCGCAGCGAGGATCCAGGAAACTACAGGCCTGTCAGTCTGACCTCAGTGCCAGGGAAAGTCATGGAGCGGGTGATCTTGAGTGCTATCATGAAGCACATGCAAGAGAACCGGGTGATCAGGCCCAGTCAACATGGGTTCACAAAAGGCAGGTCTTGCCAAACTAACCTGATCGCCTTCTATGACAAAGTGACTCGGCTGCTGGATGAGGGAAAGGCTGTGGATGTGGTCTTCCTGGACTTCAGTAAAGCCTTTGACACAGTTTCTCACAGCATTCTGCTTCGGAAACTGTCAGCCTCTGGCCTGGACAGGCACACACTCTCCTGGGTGGAAAACTGGTTGGATGGCCGGGCCCAGAGAGTGGTGGGAAATGGAGTTAAATCCAGCTGGAGGCCAGTGACAAGTGGGGTTCCCCAGGGCTCAGTGCTGGGTCCAGCCCTGTTCAAGGTCTTTATCAATGACCTGGATGAAGGCACCGAGTGCACCCTTAGCAAGTTTGCGGATGACACTAAGCTGGGTGGAAGTGTTGATCTGCTGGAGGGTAGGGAGGCTCCAAAGGGATCTGAACAGGCTGGACCGCTGGGCAGAGTCCAATGGCATGAGGTTTAACAAGGCCAAATGCCGGGTCCTGCACTTGGGGCACAACAACCCTGTGCAGTGCTACAGACTAGGAGAAGTCTGTCTAGAAAGCTCCCTGGAGGAGAGGGACCTGGGTGTGTTGGTTGACAGTGACTGAACATGAGCCAGCAGTGTGCCCAGGTGGCCAAGAAGGCCAATGGCATCTTGGCTTGTATCAGAAACGGTGTGACCAGCAGGTCCAGGGAGGTTATTCTCCCTCTGTACTTGGCACTGGTGAGACTGCTCCTCGAATCCTGTGTTCAGTTCTGGGCCTCTCACTACAAGAAGTATGTTGAGGCTCTGGAGTGAGTCCAGAGAAGAGCAACAACGCTGGTGAAGGGGCTGGAGAACAGGCCTTATGAGGAGCGGCTGAGAGAGCTGGGGTTGTTTAGCCTGGAGAAGAGGAGGCTGAGGGGAGACCTCATTGCTCTCTACAACGTATATATAAGGTTGTAGAGAGGAGGGTGCTGGCCTCTTCTCCCAAGTGACAGGGGACAGGACAAGAGGGAATGGCCTCAAACTCTGTCAGGGGAGATTTAGGCTGGACATTAGGAAAAAATTCTTTACAGAAAGGGTCGTTGGGCACTGGAACAGGTTGCACAGGGACGTGGTTGATTCACCTTCCCTGGAGGTGTTTAAGGCACGGGTGGACGAGGTGCTAAGGGGCATGGTTTAGTGTTTGTTAGGAATGGTTGGACTCGATGATCCGGTGGGTCTCTTCAAACCTGGCTATTCTATGATTCTATGATCTAGCAAGTCAACCTATCCTCCTATAAAATTATGCACTTCTTCATCTTTGGATTTGAACTGTAGCACCAATTTGGTGACATTCATGTAAACCAATTGGAAAACTGAAGCTCCGGTGCAATAACTGATCGTCCAGCACTTTTCCTACACTCATTTCCAGGAAATCAAGCATCATCATTATTTCACAGCTCAGAAGTCCAACAGTATCCTGGATTGCATCCAAAGGAGCATGGCATCCACTCTCTCTCTCTTCTGCTCTGGTGAGACCTCCGTGAAGCCCTGCATCCTGCTCTGGGTTCCTCCACACAGGAAAGAAATAAACCTGTTGGAGAGCAGCCAGAGAAGGCCACGGAAATGAGCAGAGTGCTGGAACACCTATCTCATGAGGAAAGGCTGAGAGAGAAGAAAAGCCTGGAGAAGAGAAGGGTCTGGGGACAATTGCTTGGAGCCTTGCAGTACTTACAGAAGGCTTATTAGAAAGAGGAGAATGGACTGTTTAGTAAGGCCTATTGCTATAGGACAGGAGTAACGTTTTTAAAGGTTTAGGCTAGACGTTAGTAAAAAATTCTTTACAGAAAAGGTCATTGGGCACTGGAACAGGCTGCCCAGGGAGGTGGTTGAGTCACCTTCCCTGGAGGTGTTTAAGGCACGGGTGGACGAGGTGCTGAGGGATATGGTTTAGTGTTTGATGGGAACGGTTGGACTCGATGATCCGGTGGGTCTCTTCCAACCTGGTTATTCTGTGATTCTGTAAAGGAGGGTAGATTCAGACGATAAATCAGGAAGATTTTTTTTTTTACGTTGATGGTGGTGAAACACTGACCCAGGTTGGTGAGAGAGGTGGTAGAAGCCCCCTTCCTGGAAACATTCAAGGTCAGGTTAGTTGTGGCCTTGATCTGGTTGAAGGTGTCCCTGCTCATTGCAGATGGGTTGAGTTAGATGGCCTTTAAAAGTGCCTTCCAACCTAAATTAGTCTATGAGGAAACAGGTACACAAAGGAGATGTGACTGGATATTGTCACATAAGAGGGCACTAATAGAGCTCTGGTCTTTGGATTAAGCAGTCTCTCCTGAAACTACTGATCAACATGCCTCCCAGTCAATAAAAGCATCCATACATCCTCTGTCCGGGTTCCCTGGTTTCTTCACAAAAAGAAACAAGAGCAGGTCTCTGGAGCTCCTCTAAAACTTTGTGTTCAACTGTTGAGATCACTCTGTCTCCTTACGAGCTTTGCTTGGCACTAATGCCCTTCTTCTCACCTCTACCGCGACAGCACAGACCTGGCACTGAGCAAAACAGTTTTCTGCCAGTGGGAAAGAATCAATAATCAGATTTGCAACTATTATTAAATTAGCTCTTTAGAAAAAAACAATGAAAATGGAAAAAAAAGAAAAAGAAGAAAAGGAAAAAAGCCTACTATAGATCCACTAGCTTGGTGAGAGGAAAATGAAACCAGAGTAGGAATATTGTTTTATTTTTTTTTTAGAGGCCCATAATTCTTGGTGTTTTGGGCTGACTTACTTCAAAACTGACACAAGCAGAATGAAGACATTGGTGATGTAAAAAAAGATTTGGGACCTGTGGGAGACAAGGGGTATTGGGAATGTTCTTCATTATTTTTCTGTTTGTGTGTGAGGGAGAGAGGGAGAGAGAGAGTGAGAAAGAGGTTAAAAGCAAGGGTTTTTTCCAGCTGTGGAATCAGAATCATAGCTAACTGATTTGGAGCATTTTGCAGGGGACAAGATTTCTTACTATCTGCAAATTATCCCCAGAAGAAAATGAAACAGTCCATATGCAGCATCCAGGCTGAAGCCTTAATTAACATAAACAATGTTAAAACGCACAAAGAAATACATATTACCATCGAAATAAAGCATATGGCTGGCTAAATACCCGTAAGATTATCTGGAGATAATCTTTTCAGACACCATAAATACAACTGACGCTAAGCTGTAATGATTCTCATCCGAAGGCCACACTATCCCACCGGAGGGGAAGCTCAGCACTTCCCAACATCTTCAGCCTCTTGGGTTTTGGATTCTGCTGTTTAAAATCCAGAGCATGTTGTTGATAATTAATGAGCACTCTCCCTCTTTACATCCCTGCTCCACAGTTCCATGACCTGAAATAAAGGCATCGTCACTTGTGGATGAAACTTGCATCATGCCTTGGTCTCCAAAGACCTGCCTCAGTGCACAAAGAAGGATGAGATGGGATGGGATAGAAGAACTTCAAGGTGGGATGGGATAGATAGAATTACTACTTCCTCACAAGGGAAACAGGAGGAGCAGGTGGTGATCTTTTCTCTCTGGCAACTAATGACAGGACCTAAGGGAATGGCAGGAAGATGTGCCACGGGAGGGTTAGGCTGGATGTTAGGAAAAAGTTCTTTACCTAGAGAGTGATGGAGCACTGGAACAGCTCCCCACAGAAGCAGACATGGTACCAAGCCTGACAACATTCAAGAAGCATTTGGACAACATCCTCAGGCACACAGTGTGAATGCTGAGGTTATCCTGTTGAGGAAATTTCCATTAGAAGGAAATTCTTCACAGTGAGATTGGTAAGGCCCTGGAACAGGTTTCCCAGGGAAGCAGTGAATGCCCCATCCCTAGAAGTGTCCAAGGCCAGGTTAGATGGGGCCTTGAGCAGCCTGATTTAGTGGGAGGTGTCTCTGCCCATGGCAACGGGGGTGGAAGCAGATGATCTTTAAGGTCCCTTCCAACTCAAACCATTCTATGATTCTATGATTCAATGATTCTATGATCCTTGCAGGTCCCTTCTAACTCAGGAAATTCTATGATTCTATGAACTTGGACCCTGGAACTGCAATTTTCTTGCACTTCTGTGCTGAACTTCCTTTCCAGAGGCAACCACAGGACAGATGTTTCATTAGGGTGGGCCCCAAGAAGTACTGCTTTGCCTTGTGTGTCCTGCCCTGTAAACCACTTAACAATCCTAAAGAAATGCCACAAGTACAAAAGCTTTAGTACAGAAGACCTGATACCGTGAACTACAAGGGGTTGTAGAGCAGAAAGAGATACTGAATACATTGTTAGTTTTCTTGGCCTTTAAAACAGAAACAAATGTGAAAATCCTTGTGAGGTGTCATAATATTCATGTTACAGAAGAAACCAGTTCAATAGGTCCTCCTCATCAAACCCAGAGAAACCTTCCTGACCCTCATTCTAGTCGTTGCTTAATAATAAAAGATCTGATCTCTTCCACAGCATCACAGCTGAACTTACAGACAATGTCATGAATCTGGCTTAAAGTATCATGAGAGTTTCTCTTTTTATATATAGCATATTTGAAGTCTCTTTGTCTTGTAGATTTTCTCCTTTCAAAGGATGACATTTTTCAAGCTACGCAAAACCCTGTGAAACAGGAACAGAAAAGCCTACAGCTCCCTGTAACCCTATGGTATCATAGCTTTAAGAAAAAAGAAAAATCATTCTCAGATTTAGTTACACTGCAAACACTGCTATCATCAGTTTGGCTCACCTGTCAATGACTGCAGAAGATGACCTTGGACTACCTTCCACAATCAATCAATGTTATATCGCTCCAAGACTTTAGCCTCTGCTCTTAAACTCACTCTTGCTATCCAGAGCTAAAAGCATCATTTCAGTATTTCTGGAATCCTTCCAATGCAAGAAGCACAGGCTATACCTCGTAATCTTATTTCTGGACAAAGTTGCCCCCTTGGAGTTTTCCTGCTACACTGGAATATCAGAGCAATAAATAGTCTACTAGGTATCAGGGTTGTCTTGGGAAAAAGGTAAAAGCAAGAGTTATAGTGAAAGTAGTGTAAATAGAGGTTGGGACTTTCTGAAGCTGACTTTTCCGAGTGAAGGGAA
This sequence comes from Phaenicophaeus curvirostris, assembly GCF_032191515.1. NCBI lineage: Eukaryota > Metazoa > Chordata > Aves > Cuculiformes > Cuculidae > Phaenicophaeus > Phaenicophaeus curvirostris. The sequence goes on along the minus strand of NC_091394.1, from coordinate 97,035,646 downwards.
GTGTACCACTGGGACAGCAGGCGAATGGAAAGATGAGCAGTAAGATGGCTGGTCTCATTATCATACAGGGCTTCTTTCCAACAAAGGACAAGGTGAAACCAGTGAGTGATATATCTGTCTCCCTCACACCTCTACGTGACATTCACAGCTGCTTATGCAGGCTTTGCTGGACTGTTCTTTCCAGGGGCAGATCCTCAGGTGCCCTTGACTGGAGTGCTTGAATGGAAATGTTTTGGGAGGTCTTGTAAGATAAGAATGGGCCTAGGACTGTGTTGAATGGGCTGTCACCCACTTGTTGTACCATCCTGAAACTGCCTCTTTTAGCAAATGTGTAGAAAGTGTGTATGTTCCAACTGGACACAAGAATGTTCACCATACACTCTCATCTTTCATTTTTGCAGCTTTCCAGATGTAATTTCTCAATTACCATGAGATGCCTGACATGTTAAAGACTTGTGGCTCGTTATGCAGTCATTCCTTCTCATGATAGGAAGACTCAAACTGGATCATGATTCAAAAGATAGGTATTCTGCTTTTCCTTCTGTAAAATGCTGCAGCTCCATGTCAGGCATCAACCTCTATGTGGTCCAGGAAACCCTCTTTCTCTGCCTTGTACAACAGCCAGTCATCCTGCAATCATTTCGGAGAAACTAGGGAAGTTTCCTCGTTACACAGAGAGTGATATTCAGCGCACTGAAGTGATAAGCAGCAGCCTTGTCATACGTACTGAAAACATTTCAGGGAAAATCCTCAGAGGAACCGAGCGCATTAGCAGAGAACACCATATTCTATGCCTGGACATCATGGTCCCATGCTCAATTCTCATGGGAAAGGAGGCTTGGGGAGGATGGAGAAACAAGGTAGTAAATGCTTTTGAGCATACCAGACGCCAAAAGAAATGTAAGACATTGCAGCCAGCAGTTAACAAGCTGCAAACGCTCCTTTTGACTAGTCAAGGATGTACAATGCTCTTGATTTAAAGGCAAGGAGAGCAATACAAACACCTGGTAAGAGACAGTTCACATCCTCTTTATGATACAGTCAGGTTGGCTTAGACATGGCAGCATCCATGTCCTGTTTACTGTTCAGTACTTCTACCTTCTCAGATGACCCCAGTGGAGACTAGGACTCAGAGCTCCCCCTAAGCCCTCAACCAGAGTGCAGGGGAACAGAAGGATGTGTAGCTGGCATAGGGAGATAATCATAGAATCATAGAAACACAGAATGGTTTGAGTTGGAAGGGACCTTAAAGATCATCTAGTTCCAACCCTCCTGCCATGGGCACCAGACCAGGCTTCTCAAGGCCCCATCCGATCTGGCTTTGAACACCTCCAGGGATGGGGCATCTATGATTTCTCTGGACAACCTGTTCCAGTGCCTCACCACCCTCAGCATGAAGAATTTCTTTCTGATGTCTAATCTAAACCTTCTCCCATCCAATTTAAAGTTATTCCCCCTTGTCCTATAACTCCCCAGCTTTCCTGTAGCCCCTTCAGGTACTGGAAGGCTGCTCTAAGGTCTCCTTGGAGCTTTCTCTTCTTCAGGCTGAACAACTCCAACTCTCTCAGCCTGTCCTCAGAGCAGAAGTTCTCCAGCCCTCTGTTCATCTTTGTAGCCCTGCTCTGGATGTGTTCCAACACTTCCATAGCCTTCTTATGTTGGGGATTCCTGATTCCATAATACTCATCATACCATGGCTGCTCACACCAAACCCTGGCAACAACAGGGAAGTAGGCTTGTGTCTGCATGTCCAACTATGGATTTTAAACAGTACTGTGGTGCCTACGACTGAAAGTAAAGAGGACGATGACTGTGTGTTATTAGCCCACAAATCCCAGATCTGGTCCAGATCCCCACTGCTTGTACTGTCTTTTTTTCAGCCTTCCCCTCTCTGAAATGGCCTTGATGCTCTTCCTACCTTTTCATGGCAAAGTTAGGGATGGAGACACAGATTGCCTCTCATCTACCTATAAGCAGCACTTTGCCAAACAGCAGACAAACACTGATGCTGATGTCCCAGCTCTGTCTCATAAAGTACAGGAAGCCCCAGGGCCAGGTTGGGAAGAAGGATGGTGCTCTCACCACAAAAACACTAGCTGCAGGGTACACTGCTTCTCAGAAACCTAAATCAGAAAATTTTAATGGTTGAGTGCAGGGCTAACGGATAAAGAGACAAAGAAAAATAAATCAGGCAGATGACAGAGGGGCTGGGAATAGGCGGAGGTAGCAGACGGTAAAAGAAATTAAATCAAGAAGCCAAATTAAGGTGCTGCAGGCAAAGATGAAGATGCTGGATTAAAGATTAACCGTAACCATGAGGGAGATGCAGTCCTTTAAAGGTACAAATTACTTCAATGCACTTAGCAAAAGCCTCACAATCCTCCTAAGAATAAAGTCCTCACAGATGCAACCAGATCTCAGTAACAGATATATTCAGACCTGGGAACTCTGAATAGCTTTATGCTCCAGTGTTTCCAGCTGAGAAGGGGCATTAAAGGCAGAGCAAAGGCAATCACCCTAAAAAATGGAAAGTCATTAGCTGAGGCAAAGGGGATGAGGAACAATAAATCCTCTAAGAAGGGCTTGGCACCGTACAAATAAATTCTGGCAGCGTTTTGAAATTATTCTAAGTCCAAGGGAGCTTCTGAGCCCTTTGGAGCTTTCCGTTCACTGAGCATTTCCAAGCTATCTCTTGCCAACTAACTCCAAAGTAATGGTAGGTGAGCTTGAAGTAGAAGTGTACCTTTTGCACCTGCTTCTTTATAGCCAAAAGCAAGAGAGCTCAGCAAACATCCCCATCAAACTGCAGGCAGGTGAAGCAGGTCACCCTTCAGCTCAGCCATGGGGCTAGAAGATACTTGTCCCATCACGGCACATTATGTGTTTGCACCATTTCACATCACTGCTCTGGGATTGCCGGGAGAAAGGTCACTTATGCTTTGCCACCTCTTTTTAGCACAATCAGCTCACATTTTGCACTGGAGCATCTAAGACCCAGTTTTCAAAAGGGTATGAAGGGGATGGAAGAACTGGAGGGTGTAGTGGGATTAAAATTTTTCAATTTAATTAAAAGTGGTTTTATCATGTCTTTCAAACAGACTAGTAAGGTTCTCCTGGGCAGTAGAGACTTGGTAGTGGCTGCACAGATAACAGCAGGTTACTTCTGTCTGTGTTATTGTGACTGTTATGGTCTAACCCTGCTCCTTGGACAGACAGACAGAGTTTTGAGCCTTGCTGTTACTTGCACAATTGCTCCATAATCAGAACCTCAGGTAAACACCAAAATCAAAATCAAGACCCACTTCATGTCTACAGTTGGACATCAGTGAGCTCTGAATCAGGCCCAGGCAGTGATTAGGAGCTCAGAGAGCCAGCTGATAGTAGCAAGAAGCAGGTACACAGACATACGTGCACACAGGGATGCTGCTTTCTCGACAAGAAGGTTTAGTCAAGGGTGAGTTCAGCTAGCTGTACTTTTTGCTCTGCCAGTGCTTTCCTGTGTTTTTTCCTTTCCCTTTGGCCTCCTTTTCCTTTGCACTCTGCAAAATGAGTATTTCATGGAAGTGGAGCAGCCAAGAGAAGCAGAGCTGACAGCCCCTTGAATGCTTGGAGTGCCTCCCTTGTTCCCAGTTCAAATTTCGGAAAGCAGCATCTGGCCATTCCTGAAGGTCATTTGGATCCTGGTTCAGGAATGCTGCATCGCTGTTCACCGCCTCCTCATCATTATTCTGCATCTGTAGCCACTATAGATGTCCTCTCATATTACATGCTAGTTTGTCACAGATTTTTGGTGGGATGGTGTAAATAAAATGTAAAGCAAACCACAAAAGCCCACCCTGGTGGGATCAGTGTAATTTCTGACTTGATTTACATTGGTGTATAAAGGAATCTACTAGAGGGTTTGCTTAGGTTTTACATTAGCAGAAGAGGAGGAAGCTTCTGGGAAATAAAGATGATGCTAATGCAGTGAGGGGGCTGGTACACTAGTGGCTAAATAAATGCTGATGTTTTAGATCATCCTGCTCCCTCTTCTTTAACAACCTGTTCCCAGCTCTCCTGGGTGCTGATCAGATGGTTTCTCACTGGGGGTCGATGTAAACAGCTCCCTGGTGGGCAGGACCCGGATCAATCACAGGGAGAGGGTGAGCTCCCTCAGCGGGGCTGCGCTGCTCAGCTGGGAATAGAACAGCAAGCAGAGAGGAGGCTGGATTCATTGATTCCCTTTAAGCCCTAAGCCACGCTGCTGGGAATGGTACCTTGTCGCAATTTGACATGCATGACAGCAGCGAGGATGCAGGGATGCAGAAAACCACTGACAGCAAAGCTCAGGATCGTAGTGAAACTAGAGAGCAGTGGAGCAAACTTCTCTTCTCCAGCCTGCTAAAAGCCTGGCTGGACTGGCAGGAGGTTGAAACACAAATCAATCTCCAGACCTGCAAAGCTGGCTGAGGTTTTGCTGCTGGAAGATTTCCCTGCCATGCAAGCCCAATGGTTTTATGCAGACAGAATTACTGTTGTCAGGTCTGCTCTAATTCCTACTTTCTGTTGCTGATGGATCTGGCTGGGAGAAAAGGCATGCTTGACCCACTGATATATCACCTCAGTATTTGCAAAAATCAGGAATAAAGAGCAGGTGCTGAACAAAGCAACAGAGATCTGCTTGTGCTTTTCTCAGGAAAGCAGGTCACGGGGGAGGAGGGGGTGTCGTTTCCCAGCTTTGCTGCTGAAGATGTATTTAACTAATGCTACGCTGGTAACTAAACACTCCACCAACCCCTGGAACTTTTGCAGAGCGAGGTTGCTATCAAAACCTTTTAAAACCACTTTCTGCTAATGAAAATGGCTTTCAGAGATGCAGGCTGTTGGAAATCACTCTCCTTCCAGCAACATTTCTTCATTAAGCTTTCTCCTCCCTCCTCCACATCCTACCTTATCTCTGTACATCTGGGCAATGCAAAGGACAAAGTGCTCCCCACGGAACCCAGACAGAGGGCTTTATCTCCCACCTCCAGCAACACCCCTGCCCTCAACCAACCAACTTGCCTGAATTGGACAGATGTTGCAGCATCTGTGCAAGCTTGCGCTCAACAGTCTTCTGTGTTTTATGTGCTGAAGTTCAGCTGAGTTGCAGAGACAGGCTTTGGAGAGACTCAAACAGTGTTTACCTAATAGGGACTTTCTGACTTCCCACTTAGTAGGAAGACGTGAAAATGCTCCTCAGCTAATTAAATACCTGTCAGTTATAAGGCAGCACAAACGATGACTGCACTGGCGAAAGCATTTTATACTGAAAAATGTCTGTGCTGTCCTGTCTGGTTTGCAGCATAGGGAATTGCATAAATTGTCGATCACACAGCACAAGGCACAACCGTAAAGGTGGAATGTCCTTTTTCCCCTGTCCCTCTATCCACCCCAATCTGCCCAGCAGTAGCATACACGTACACCTGTGCCAAACACATCTATCATTGCCTTCTCCCTTGGCAGACTGATCACTAAAGCCCTGCTTCTTCTCCTCCTGCAGAACTCTGTGTGTTCTTTGGGCTCTGGTTCCATGCTGCAAAGTCCTTGCAGAGTGTGAACAAGATTCTGCTGCTCAGAAGTACAGGATGGTGATACAGCTTTCCACAGAGCCTGGAGGGAGCAGGACTGGGTTTATAGCTCCCAAGCTGGGACACTTGGAAGTCCCACTGGGACACTCAGAATTCCCTCTGAGCCTTGCTGAGATTTCAGGTATTAACACCTGATAACAACAAAATGCACTGAACCCTCTCTCTCCTAAGGCCCAGGGGAGGCAAGGAAGATGGGAATAAGACAGCTAGTGCCACCACCACAGATGAAATGCAGAATCCTGGCAGAAAGCTTTTATCCTTTGGCTCAGTAGAGCTGCTCATTGCCAGGATTCTGTCTCCAAAAGCCAAGCTGGCAGCAGGAGCCAGGGATCTCAGTAGGAAGACATAAGCCTGGACATGCAGAGGGTGAATCAGGAGGATTCCTGCTGCTGCAGCTCCCTCCACCCCAGCTGAGAAGATGGGGAGAGGAGAACGTCCAGAGGAGAGAAGCAAACGAGCATCAGAAACAGCAATAGGAGATGTTCAGCTTTAGCCTAAGAAGTAAAAAGTAGAGATTTTGCAGAAAAGAAAGTTTTTGGAGCCATCAGGAAGAAAAGAACCAGCTGGGGGGGAGAGGATCTGGAGATCAAAAGGGGTCTAAGTGTGTACATGTGTGTGTAGAAGGGATGAAGTTGATCCAGATATTTAGTTTGACATTCAGTGGTCCTGAAGGAAAAAAAAAAACTTGGAAAGCACAGCGTGAAGGTATGTACTGGTACAGGCTTGCTGTATCCTCTCCAGCTCATCCAAATGTCTCTGCCAGCATTGCTGGCTTGTGAATCAAGGTCTTCCACACACACTGAACAGTGAAGACAGGCAGGTTAGGACCAAAGTGATGAAGCTACTGGTCCCAGCCTTCACCTGCCCAAGACTAACAGAACTGAGCAGGATGTGTACAGTGGATGCGACAGCTCCCCCTCCATCCTCCTGTTTGATCTTTCTTACTCTCCTGAGATGACAAACAGTGTCAGAGTGAAGGAATACTGCTCGCAAGCTGAGGGCTCCCTGGACACCTCTTCTAATAGCTTTCCTGGGAGGGAGGCCAGGAGACCAAAAGTGCTCCTTACAAGTCCCATGTTGGGGGGTCCCAAGAGCAGGTCCCCACATGGTTCCACCTTCAGAGCAGCAGAAAGTGGAGGTACTGTCAGTTTTCCTGCATTTTGAAGCCATCTTAACCATGAAAGCCTGAAAAGTGAAGTGACAGTTGTCATTTGGCCAACAGTGCTTTCTCCTGCCTTGTTTGTTCACCAAAATTCTCCTAAAACAGTAATCTGGGTAAAGGCAAATGTTAAAGAAACTTGAGAACTGTAAGTGACCTAGAAAAGGAGGGTTTTGTTCAGCTCTAGTTGCAGTAACAGCACATTGAAGGCTGTGAAATGCTCAGGCACTACAGTAATAGGAGTCCTGTAAGTCCTGTTTCACAGACTGCGGCAACAGCTCTTTGCTGCTGCTGAAGATGTAACAGGCAGGACAACCTCAGCTGCTTTCCAAATCCCAAGGGGAGTCGGTAGAGCTTGAATTAGCAAAAGCATCTTTTGCACTTGTAAACTGAATGAATTAGGTGGAAATGAACTGGGAAGCAGAGAAATGCCCAGCACTGTGATGCCATTTCAAACACTATTTCTGAGACGTTGACGTCTGAGTGGAGAGAAACACAGCAGCCACCAGAAGAGAGGGAGGAGGTGGGGATTTCTTTTTATAGCTACATGAAAAAGAAAAGAAAACAATTTTTGTCCTATGAACATAATATTCCTGAGAACCCTGGGATAGGATACACTTCCCCATCATATCAGACTTGACATTAGAAAGCATTTCTCTACTGAGAGTGTGATCAGATACTGCAACTGGCTTCCTAGAGAGGTGGTCGATGCCCCATGCTGGTCAGTCTTTAACAGGCATTTAGATAATGTCCTTAATATGTTTTGGCTTTTGGGCAGTTCTGAAGAGGTCAGGCAGTTGGACTAGATGTTTGTTGTAGGTTCCTTCCAGCTGAAACTAATCTATCCTATTCCAGTCTATCCCATTCTACTTCACTCCACTCCACTCCATCCGATTCAGCATCTCCATACCCTTCCTTGTGTGGGCACAGGGACTTCCTGAGTGTCTCATCCATCATGCTGAGCCAATGCCAGTTTGGAGCTGCAGGATGTTTCCTTCCCTGCCCTGTTACAGGACTCTCAGCTAAATCACGTTCAATCTCCCCACATACTCCTCTCACTCTAAACTGGATGGACAGCAGAATCTCTGCTGGCACTAATCAGCACAACTCCAATGACTGCAAAGATGTTAGGGCTGCAGTGCAGTCGCAGCCCTGTGCATTCTACAGTCTTTCTAACCACTCCATTCACACTGGCTCTCCATGTGCTAGCATGTGTAAATTACACCTTAGGCACCAAAAATACTTTCCCCCCAGTAATTTGAAAGCTGAAGGCTGGTCCACCCAGCCAGGACCCAGACCCTGCAGTAATATCAGGCACAATGAGCTTCCTCCTCTCTCCTTGCATTGCCATATATGTGGCAGCTCTGCAGATGCTTTTTTTTCAAAGCTGCCCAGATTTTAGGTATTTGCATTGCAATGTGCTCCCTCTCTCAATGCAGCCAGTGACTAAATAGTCCCTTGGCCCATGATGTTAAATGTCAGCATGGTCTCCAGCAGAGTTTTCACCCATACATGAGACACATCAAATTATAGAATCATAGAATGCTTTGGGTTGGAAAGGACCTTGAAGATCTTCCAATTGCAACCGCCTTGCAATGGGTAGGAACATCTTCTACTCGATCAGATTCCTCAAAACCGATCCATCCTGGCCTTGAACACCTTCAGGAACATCCATGACCTCTCTGGGCAACCTGTTCCAGTGCCTCATCACTCTCACAGTAAAAAACTTCTTACAATATCTCATAAAAATCTCCCGTCTTTCAGCTTAGAAATGTTCCCCCTCGTTCTGTAACTGCACTCTCTGATAAAAAGCCCCTTCCCAGCTTTCCTATTAACCCTCTTTAAGTACTGGAAGGCTAGTCTAAGGTGTCCCCTGAGCCTTCCCTTCTCTAGGCTGAACAATCCAAACTCTCTTAGCCTGTCCTCATATAGGAGGTGTTCCAGCCCTTGGATCATCTTTGTGGCCTCTTCTGGACATGGACTAGAAAAAGTCTTTCTAAACACAACAAACTTCCTATAAGCAGCAGCCCCTGATACTTCACTGCAGTTTTTGTTAGAGCCTGTGTAGAAGATCAAAGCCAAAGATACACCAGCTGACAGCCAAAAGACCTGCAAACAGCTATCGTAGTGTTTGTGGCCCAGCCTCAGATTAAGGCTGAAAAAATTCACATGGATATTGCTGATCCCTGGGCCAAATTCTGTGGAGTGCCCTTGGAGCTGTGAGGAGACTCGTTGAGGTTTAAAGGCTGCTCAGCATTCCTTAAGATTTGACATACGAGCTAAAATGACCATTAAATAAGTAATGTGCACTGCTAAAAAAAGAGTAGTGTCCTTTCTTCTGGATCCTTGCCTCCTCTGGGCTCCTGTTCTCCCAGTACAGGACATCGCTAACTTTTATTCAGAGCCACCAGTACAGCCCTAAGAGAGGACATGGGATCTGAGTTGTGGCTCAGCTCTGCTCCTCCTTGGTGACAATGGTTAAATCACTCCCTCAGTTTCTCATTCCCCACTGGCAAATGACAAGTTAGGTTTTTTAGGACAGCGCATAACTCATCAATGCAATTATGACCCTTTCTGGCTTAGCCCCCTCGTATAGCTGGTGATAGATTAGATACATCACTAAAAGCCAAAGGGAACAGATGTACTTACCATCCACTCCGCTGCCTGCACTTCCTTTCCCATCAGAAAGAAAGGCTGTCCTCAAACCTGCAGAATTCATCCCCCTATGATCTAGGCTTTAGCTGAGTCAGGCTTAGGACCACTCTGCCAGGCACTTGGCTCTGGAGAGGGTGAATTTGTTCCCTGAATCTCCATTAGAGACAGGCAGCAACCCCTATGCCTGACTTACCATTCCACCAACACTGCACATGTACATTAAGCCACCTTGAGATGTAGCTCTGGTCTAAAGCAGAGGGCAACTCAGGGAGATTAATAAATGTCTTCCAAAGAGTCATTACTGTAATTGAATCAAAGTATTTGCAAAGCCCTGGAAAGAGCCTTGACAAGTCTGAAAATCATTATAGTTCATGTAATGGGACTTTCTGGCCTTGCTGTGTCAGTTATTTTTCTTTCTGCAGCTCCTGACTGAGGGTTAATGTCGATCCAAATACATCCAATGGTCAAAGGAAAGAGGATTTGTCCTCTCCAGAAGGAAAGTTCTGACCATTACCTTCATGAGGGCTCGGAATTGCGTGTCCTGAGTCTCCTTGCCCCTTCTCATCCCACTGAGGCAGCAGGTTGGCTGCAAGACACCAGTTCTCCCTGCAATGGGAGAAGCTGCCATGGTCTGGATTGAACCTGCTGTCAGAGCTGGCTGGATTCTAATCCACTCTCTCACGTGGCTGATAGGCTGCTGTTAGCCCAGGGAGACACTGGGATGGGTGGGCTGGTGCCCTGCACCCTCAGCTCTCAGCAATTGCCCTCAGCCTCCCTACTCCCATTCCGCTTCATGAAGACTAAAATTCATGTTGCGGTACTTGCTCACGCGACCGAGGCTTGATGGGCAAAGCTGACATGATGTAAGCTCATCTCGCATGGATGACCAATTCAATCATAAAGCTTCCATTTAGATAATCACTTCTCAGTAATAAATAATAATACTTATTTTTCCTACTCACTATCACTTCATGGAGCTCCTTGCTCCTACATTTCATGACATTTAGAAGAGCTGTCTGATGTTATTTGCACAGTAGACTCAGGGAAAACTGAGGCACAAAGCTTACATTGATTTGTCCAGACACACAGAAAGTTCATCATTAGATGAGAGCTGTATCCCAGGCACTGTGTCCTCTTTTTGCTGGTATGTTTTAGCAGAACATTTCATCTCGAGCAGTCAGGTGAAAATGAAAACAAGTCCTTTTCTGCTCTTTAAAAATAGGGGAAAACTTTCTCCATCCTTTTTCACTGTGTGTCAGTTCTCAGCACTCTTCTCCCACATCCATCAGTCCTACGCACCCTTGAGCAATGGCATGGACTCATAAACCTGTCTCTGCACCCTGACCATTTCCCATGGGCACTCATCACATGAGTGAATGCTCTGCGAGGTATCTGGGACTGGAAGAATCACAGAATCACAGAATAACCAGGTTGGAAGAGACCCACCGGATCATCGAGTCCAACCGTTCCTATCAAACACTAAACCATATCCCTCAGCACCTCGTCCACCCGTGCCTTAAACACCTCCAGGGAAGGTGAATCAACCACCTCCCTGGGCAGCCTGTTCCAGTGCCCAGTGACCCTTTCTGTAAAGAATTTTTTCCTAACGTCTAGCCTAAATCTCCCCTGGCAGAGCTTGAGGCCATTCCCTCTTGTCCTGTCCCCTGTCACTTGGGAGAAGAGGCCAGCACCCTCCTCTCTACAACCTCCTTTCAGGTAGTTGTAGAGAGCAATGAGGTCACCCCTCAGCCTCCTCTTCTCCAGGCTAAACAACCCCAGCTCTCTCAGCCGCTCCTCATAAGGCCTGTTCTCCAGCCCTTTCACCAGCTTTGTTGCTCTTCTCTGGACTCTCTCCAGAGCCTCAACATCCTTCTTATGGTGAGGGGCCCAGAACTGAACACAGTATTCGAGGAGCGGTCTCACCAGTGCCGAGTACAGAGGGAGGATAACCTCCCTGGACCTGCTGGTCACACCGTTTCTGATACAAGCCAAGATGCCATTGGCCTTCTTGGCCACCTGGGCACACTGCTGGCTCATATTCAGTCGGCTGTCAACCAACACCCCCAGGTCCCTCTCCTCCAGGCAGCTTTCTAGACAGACTTCTCCCAGTCTGTAGCACTGCACAGGGTTGTTGTGCCCCAAGTGCAGGACCCGGCATTTGGCCTTGTTAAACCTCATGCCATTGGACTCAGCCCAGCGGTCCAGCCTGTTCAGATCCCTTTGCAGAGCCTCCCGACCCTCCAGCAGATCGACACTTCCACCCAGCTTAGTGTCGTCCGCAAACTTGCTAAGGGTACACTCGATGCCTTCATCCAGATCATTGATGAAGACATTGAACAGGGCTGGACCCAGCACTGAGCCCTGGGGAACCCCACTTGTCACTGGCCTCCAGCTGGATTTCACACCATTTACCAGCACTCTCTGGGCCCGGCCATCCAACCAGTTTTCCACCCAAAACAATATTGCCCCCCAGTTAGGATCATCACTGAGGGACAATCCATTGCTTTGTCTACAGAATACATGGTAGTGCCTTTTTAAGGTGGATTCACAAAGCAGAAAAGGAATAATGTTAAAATACCAACTCAGGAGGATTTTCTTTAGCCCAGTTGATAAAGAACAAGCTGTTACATGGTTGTTAAGAGATTTTGAGAAATACTGAGCCCCCCAAATTTTAGCAATCTGAAATTTATGTGCTGTGTTGTGTTTCTGGTTTGTGTGCCAGTGCAGTTTGTGGATTATTTAAAATATGAGGTATTTCATAGAATCATAGAATGGTTTGGTTTGGAAGGGACTTTAAAGATCATTCAGTTCCAATGCCCCTGCCATAGTCAGGGACACCTTCCTCTGGATCAGGTTTCTCAAAGCCTCATCCAATCTGGCCTTGAACACCCCTAGGGAGGAGGCATCCACAACTTCTCTGGGCAGCCTTGGCCAGGGTCTCACCACCCTCATAGTAAAAAACTTCTTCATAATCTCTCATCTAAATATACACTCTTTCAGCTTAAAACCATTCCTCCTTTTCCTATCTCTGTCCTCCCTGATAAGGAACACCTCACCAGCTATCCTCTATCCCCCTTTAAGCTCTAAAGGCTGCTATAAGGTAACCTTGTAGCCTTCTCTCCTCTGGTCTGAACAATCCCAACTCTCTCAGTTGGTGCTCCAGCCCACTGATCATCTTCATGACCATTTCAACAAGTTCTTCTGAATTTGCCACAGTCTTGCAAGAAAGTTGAGCAAGGAAGCCTTACAGGGAAACTTTCTTACGTTCTTAACAGAGACACAGAGGACATAACCTGCTTGAACATCTACCTAGTGCTGATGATTTGTGCTTTAGACAGCCCTGGCCCTTTGATACTTCTGGTCAAGACACATCTTCAACACACCATGCACAGGCTGCTCTGCAGCCTCCAGCTTCCAGCAAAGCCAAACAACCCTCCAGAGGATACACACCTGATAACCTCAGGGCAGTGAAAGGATCTGTAAGTTTAGAGACAGAACCATTTGGATCTGGATCCAGACAGGCTTTCTTGTGCTCATAAAGGCAGAATAAAATCCGTACATAGAGGTACAGCAACTCTACTCTGAATTTTACATGTAAAAGTTGCTGAGCATCCCATAGTGCAGGTCTTTGTTTGCCTTTCCTCCATGAGTTTAAGCTGCCTTAAAGTAGCTTCAAAGCTGCACGCTGTTGGCTATTGAATCACTGGAGTTAGAGTGCACAAAGAATGAGCTTCAGGTTTACCCAGCCTCCTTTTTTTCCCCTTAATTAAAGGCCTCGAGCTGTGAATCAGAGCTCTCCACCAGCATATACAGACATCTGTACTATTTTATTACATTCTCAGTACATGCAAGGTATCACACATCAAGCACCAAATGAAATGCAGCAGAAACCCGCCAAGGGAGTGGGCTTGGAGTCCCTTCATGCAATCTGGGAAGTCAAGATGGACTTCCACCATGTGAAAGCCCTCAGCAGCCTAGCATTTCTATGGCAGATGGCCACAGAAGGGCACATGGCTGTTAAACTTACCCCCTCCCGTCTGCAAAGGGAATGCAAATAAAGGGCATTGTGGCTTCAGAGCTGTAAATAAAGAGAGCAGACAGGGATGCAGGCAAACATGCAACCCCAGCATGGCTTGCATAGCATGCTGTGCAGAGGTTTGTGGGTGCACGAGCCCCTGCACACAGACACACACGCTTTATAGCTCCTGCACGCATTTAAACATACCTTGTGCCCATGTAGCTGCATGCATGCACATATACCTGGAAACTCATTGCACAAATGAAGGATGGCTTCTGTTAACAACCTTATCCTAGTAGTTGTGTACATTTGTACACCTGCACATACCTGTACCTTTGCGCTGCCTGTGCACAAACACAGATGTACAAATCCTGCATTGTACTTGCAGGTACCTGTCCATTGTGTGCTTACATTCACACTGACACCACCGACATCCTGCAGCCTGATTGTGCACAGAAACAGGCTCACATGTGTCCGTACTCCCACTCAGACACCAGTACTCATTTGTTCCCACACATTTACTCTTTTCTATTGTTGCACGTCTTGCACATGTACCTTTATATGAACACATAATACAGGCATGTGTGGCTCTCAGCACACACTCAGCACTGAACTGAGGTTAGGAATCAAACCACTGAACCCAAAGCCTCTTCCCAACGGAAGGATCATTCAGGTCTCAGTGTCTAGTTTCTTCCAGTTCTGCAAAGGGAACTAATTTATTCTATCTATATTCCTGAGCACTTTACTAGGGAAGCAAGGGAAAAGCTGGATTCAGAGCCTCTGAGACCGCTCTCCTCTCCCTCTTTCCCTTCTGTCAAAAGCCATTAAACCATGCTCTGTTGGCAGGCAGCAGAAGCCCTGTATTGTGCTGCTCAGCTTCTGCATCCTGTGCTGTGAAAGGCACCAGAGAATGAGCCAGCTCCAGCTTTTCCAGTCCCGCAGACAATGCTGACTGCTGGGCAGCAACTCAGCAAAGGCCAAAGAAGTGTCTCCTGAATGAGGATGGGCACAGCCCTGTGGTCTGCTGGTACCTTGTGCCTGCTACTTTGCCTTAACAAAAAAAAGGCAAGACCACCTCTTTCCTGCAAGACCTGAGAGTCCCGGTGACAAAATGTTTCTGGGAAAAGGTCGCCTCGGTGTAAGGCAGATGCCTGGAAGCAGTTCTGATTGGTATTTCAGCAGCCCCAGTTGCAGGGAATTTTAATCCTCAGACTCTAAAGGTGTGACTGGGTCTCACTGAATTAGCCCTATTTTGTCTATTCTTGTTCAGGGCTAAAAAAAAGCTCTCGGGATCATAATTCAATCTGCCTGGTTGCACATTGCAAGTGCAGTCAGACAGGCTGAATTAGGGGGTACTTTTAACTGGGTTTAACACAGGGGAACTAATAGAAATATTCAGATTAATCTCCCTACCTGCCCCTGCATAGACATGCTTTGCAAGCACAATGCTGCCTTCTTTCACAGACACTCCTTGAATACCTGCCCAGGAGCACTCAGGAAAGGCAGCATTTGCAGCTGGAACTAAAACTGCAGATGTTAGTTAAGGGCAATGGAGCTGGAAAAAGGGTAGTGGGAAAGCCCAGCACAGACACCCTGCATGGGATCACATGAAGGACACGTTCCTGGCAATGTTCCTCCACAGCTGGCTGGAGTGTTGCAGTAGAAAAAGTATAATAAATAATGTCATGCATAGGTTCAAGACGGATAGAAGTGTGCTGATTTCTTGTGGAGCGTTGGGGTTGTAACAGAGTTTTCTCCTTATCTGTATCTAGGGGGACTCATCCATCTTTGTCAGCACAGACAAGCTGTGTTATGGCTTGATCCACAGCTCTGGCAGGGCCAGTACTGCGCTAGCTGATGGAAAGAAGAAAAGGGAAGCTGCTTCCAGACTCTAGAATTTCTTCCTTCAAAAGATAGGCAATGGGAGATGGATCAACTGGTGTGATGAACAAAATACGTCCATAGGATGCTATAGATATGACAGCTCCTCTGTGACACTTTTCTGGTGGTTAGTACAAAAAGAAATGGACCTAATGTAAATGTCCTCTAAAGGAAACCGGGGCATAACCACCAAGACTGAAACTGTACTGCAGTCCTAGAAAGTCCCAGAAAGCACAGAAAAGGAGATTTGCTGCTTTTCTCTCTATCTAGTGCATCAGAGGCTTTCAAAATGTAGGGTGAAGCCCATGGAGCCCAAAGAGCAGTGTCCTGCTCCTCACGTTGCCTTGCACCATGCATTCCTGTAATCATGTAGGACATGCAGTCAGGAATTCAGACAGCTTGGGACTCTGCAGATTAGATGCTGGACATTCTGTCCTGAAAAGAGAGATTTCAGATAAAGCAGCTGCACTGTAAGACTCAGAGGATGGTGGGACCACAAACAGCCCAGAGAGCTCAATGGGAAAACTATCACAGAATCACAGAATGTCCTAAGTCAGAAGGAACCTGCAAGGATCATCAAGTCCAACTGTCCCTGCATAAGACAACCCCAACATTCACATCATGTATCTGAGGATGCTGTCCAAATGCTTCTTAAATATTGTCAGGCTTGATGCCATGACTGCTTCTGTGGGGAGCTGTTCCAGTGCTCTCTGACTCTCTCAGTGAAGAAGCTTTCCCTAATATCCAGTCTAACCCTCCCCTGGCATATCTTCCTTGCATTCCCTCAGGTCCTATCATTGGTCACCAGAGAGAAGAGATCAGCATCTGCTCTTCCTCCTTCCTTTGTGAGGAAGCAGTAAACTGTGATGAGGTCACCCCTCAGTCTCCTCTTCTCTAGGCTGAATAGATGAAGTGTCTTCAGCTGCTCCTCATACAGCTTCCCCTCTAAACCCTTCACCAGCTTTGTGGCCCTCTTCTGGACATTCTCCATAGCTTTATAGCCTTTTTGTACCGTGGTGCCCAAAACTGCACCCAATAACCAAGGTGGGGCCACAACAAGTGTGGAGCAGAGCAGGACAATCACCTCCCTTGATCACCTAGCAAGGTCACGCTCAATGCACCCCAGGACATGGTTGGCCCTCATGGCTGCCAGGTATGTTGGCCCATGTTCAGTTATGGTAACTGGCAGACAATACCCCCTTCTAGGATGGTGACCCCATGTAAAAAGTGAGTATCTATCTTCTTGGTAGATACCTTTTATGTACTGGTACCTGGTAATAAGGTCTCCTGTAAGCCTTCTTCTCTCAAGGCTGAACAACAGCAGCTCTCTCAGCCTTACTCCGTATGGTAGATTTCCTAGTCCTCTAATCCTCTTAGTGGCCCCTCTACAACCTGTGTCTTTTTTATACAGCAAGGATGAAAACTGAAGGCAGTACTCTGGGTGTGGTCTGACAGTGCTGATCATTTCATCTGATCCCATACTGAAAGAACACCAAAATCCAACTTTAGAGTCCGAGTACACAGAATCACCAGCTCTCTGTAACACTAACCAGTCCCTCACCTTCTGCTGCCGCTATGAAGCAATGTTGTCGCTGTTAACAGCAAATTTTGGCAACTATCTCCCTGCTTCCCTTGCCACATGTCATCCCTGTTGTGCACTAGGGCAAAGCAGGCAAGAAATAAAAATCTGCTGATGCACAAGAACATGAAAGCTCATAAGATGACTGCATCCATCAACCATCTCGATCCTGTCCCAACAGGAGAAAGAGGGAGCAAGAGACCAGATCTTGCCTGGGTTTTATCTTCAGCAGGGCTATCCAGCTAGTAATTACTCCAGACGAATACCCTTGGAGGAGAGCCAGAGAATCCCAAATCATTCTCCGATTTCAACTTTCAATTTACCCAGCCAGTGCTAAGCACATTAATCATGCTTGCAGCACCAAACACAACAGAAATTAGTCCCTGATCTTCTCCCCTCTTATTTTATGACATGAGGAGTTGGGGGCAAGAGGAAGAGAAAAGAGATGGAGAGGTGCCACCCACGAACCTAACAGTCACTCAAAGGGGCTGGAATTAATAAATCAGAAAACCATTATTAATATTACAAGCTTAAATACCTATCTAAATGCAAATGAATGAACACTTGGGGGTTCTTCATCATCATCTTTTTTTTTTTTAAGTGCTCTATTCAACATCTCTCTCTTGGAGGAAGCACATGCCCACATGGTAATTGTCTGCTCTAATTGCAATTTTACAGTTCAATTCCTCAAGGTCCATGGATTTTAAGTGGTCTTTTAAGGTCTGTGGCATGTTTTTTTTTTATGGAATTGAAAGCTCAGGTGTCTGTAATAACAGGCAGGAGCTCTCGTGAAGATTATTTGAATGTCCTGCCTGTGTTCCTGTTAAGTCACATTGATTGCAAGGGGCTAAATCCAGAGGCTGATCCACTAGAATCAGGTGGAATTTGGATCCCTACAATTTGCAGCCTCAGACAGATGACTGTGAACAAAGGGTAGGTCCTCCTGGCTGGTCAGGATTGGAGCAGGACTATGGAAAACATGCAAGAGTAAGCTTAAAGGACTGCAGTGTCTCCTGAGTAAGCAACACCATGGCAGGTTGGCTTGGGCTGTACAGGGGATATGTTAGGGAACAGTTCTGTTTAATATGACCAGTGTTGTTTAATATCTTCATAAAGGATATAGAGAGTGAAATTGAGTGCACCCTCAGCAAGTCTGCAGATGACACTAAGCTGAGAGGTACAGTTGCAACACCAGGACAATGGGATGTCATCCAGAGGCACCTGGACAAGCTGCAGAAGTGGGCCTGTGAGAATCTCATGAGGTTCAACAAGGCCAAGTGCAAGGTCCTACACCTGGGTCTGGGCAGTTCTCGGTTTCAATACAGGATGGGGGATGATGTGATTCAGAGCAGCCCCAAGAAGAAGGACTTGGGGGTGCTGATTGATGAGAAGCTCAACTTGAGCTAGCAATGTGCACTCACAACCTTGAAGGTCAACCATATCCTGGGCTGCATCAAAAGAAACATGGTCAGCAGGTCGAGGAAAGTGATTCTGCCCCTCTGTTCCTCTCTTGTGAGATCTCATCTGGAGTAGTGTGTCCTTCTCTGGAATCCTCAACATGGGAAGGATATGGAGCTGTTGGAATGGGTCCAGAGGAGGGCTACAAGGATGATCTGAGGGCCGGAGCACCTTCCATAAGAGGACAGGCTGAGAGAGTTAGGCTTACTCAGCCTGGAGAAGAGAAGGCTCCAAGGAGACATTACAGTGACCTTCCAGTACCTGAAAGGGGCTGACAAGAAAGCTGGGGAGGGACTATTCAGAAAGGCTTGTGGTGATAGGACTAGGGGGAATGGCTATAAACTGGAGAGGGGCAGATTTAGTCTAGACAAAAGAAGTAATTTCTTCACGATGAGAGTGGTGAAGCAGTGGAACAAGTTTCCCAGGGAAGTTGTGGATGCGCCATGCCTGGAAGTGTTCAAGGCCAGGTTGGATGGGGCCTTGCACAGCCTGATCTACTGGGATTTGTCCCTGCCCCTAGCAGAGGAGTTGGAACTAGATGATCTTTAAGGTCCCTTCCAACCCAAACTATTCTATGATTCTATGATTCTGTGATTCTATGATTCTGTGATTCTGTGATTCTATGACATAACAGACAAAGCAATTAAGTTGTAAAGACATCGTATTGGTCAGAGCTGGGAAATGGGATGTCCTGAGATTCACCCACTTGCACAACCTTTTATGAGATTGATCAGTGGGAAAATTTGAATTTTAAGACAGGGTGGCAGGAAGGAAAAGGTGGGAGCAAAGAGAGGAACCCACATAAATCACAGAATCACAGAATCACAGAATAACCAGGTTGGAAGAGACCCACCGGATCACCGAGTCCAACCGTTCCTACCAAACACTAAACCATATCCAAATGTGGCTGAACTTCAAGGTTTCCTGGCTTAGAGTCACCAGTCGTGATCTCTGCCATGTACCTGGCAAAGAGGTCCAGGGTGTAACCTAAAGATCCTTGCTCAAAACAGGAAACAGTTGTTCAAAACTGTGAAGTAAATTCCTTCAGAATTCCAGAGCACTCTTCAAGTTTGAGGTGAGCATTCAGGCTTGGAGAACAGGGTTTGCATAATTTGCCTTTCACTAGACTTTCCCAGGAGGAAGCAGTGGTAGCAAATGGGCTTTCAAATGCTGTGCAAACAGCTTTGCAGCTCTTGTTGCCAGAGCTCACCGGATCGGATCTAGTTTTGGAACATCCCCTAGCAAAATCTGCTGACATCAGCATTTTGGACCTTTTTAACCACTTCAGACTGCAAATGTTGGTTGAAAACACTTGCAGACGTGCACACACACACCAACACACACCCAAAGCAAAGTCTTAGTGGCAACATTTGTGCAACCAATCTGCTGAGTTTTAGAAACCATCCTTGACAACTGAATGACAGCATCTGTGCCAAGAAAACGTCTGCTCAACTCCTAGCTACAAACCCATCCTTGGATGCCATGGAGTTGCAAGGATTAAAGGCAGAAAGCATTCCTAACACCCCACACTTTCAGAGAGACGAGAGGCAGCTGAACAAGCTGCCAAGCCTTGGGAGTAAGTATATGGAGCAGCCAGACCTCCCAGGACAAGGCAAAAATGGTGACGCTGAAATGGACACTGTTTTGTCTCCAGATCAGAAAAGGAATTCAAGCTTCTCAAGGCATGTTCAGCACTGGTCAGCCCTTCATCTTTCTCTCACCAGGAACCTTTCAGCACCAGCTCACATATGTACCCAACCCGAATGCCACCACTCTCCCTCAGATCCAAGAGTGTGCAAACTGGATTTTGCTCTTTTCTTGCTCATGCTACCATTAATTGAATCCAGCTCTGAGCATAAAAGGGAAACATCTCCATCCTTCTGGACATAATCCTCTCTCCAAGCCAAGAACAACAAGATGGTGTGCAGACTAAAAGCAACATTGGTTCCAACTTCTGCCTTTACTTGCCAAAAAATTGATTTCTACACAAGTGCTTTAATCCCATTCCAGCATGGAGCGACAACAAATTTAGCAGAATAGGACAGATCCCATCCAAGCTTCCTGCTGAGTCTGCCCACCTATACAGAACCATCTGCTCTGGGCTGACCTACAGACTCAGTCTTCTCTCTGGCACATAGGTAATATAATAAAATCCCATTTTACCAATTTCTTGAAGGTTCACTTACATGCTGCCATGTGAGGTCAGCATAGCACAAAAGGGGCTCCTACATCCCAATGGCCTTCTAATGTTGAAGCAATTTTCACCACAACCCAGAGGCACCAGTTCTGCCCTGGTCTATAAGACGGGCGTGATTTCACAAGCAGGGAGTCCCTCTGGGTTTTTCAGCTTTGCTTTAGATCCCCTCATACATGCCATATTAATCATAGACCAACAAGAAAGGAAAGCTGACTGCAAATATGTTACCCATCTATGTGTGTATGTGCTACTTAATGGAGCAGAAAAAGAGAATAATAGAATCATTTTTCAAACACTGCAGGTAGTAATAATAAATATTAATAATAAATGCAGAGGTATGTGCCAAATACATGAGATCTCAAGGAGAGAAACTGATTGTAAGCAGGAAAGAAGTCAGGTTGGTCCTCCAACTGAGATACAAAAGTCAATGGAGTAAAAACACTACTAAATCAAACATTTTGTATCCTTGTCAAACTCACTCAGGATTTAAGACCACAGTTTCAGAGCATACTTTATTTATTTCTTATTAAGGTGCACACTCTCTGACAATTACTTCTTATGCGGGCTTAATGGTCCTGCCTCTTAGTGGTAACTTTGAATTTTGTTTTTCCCTGCTGACCACAATCACATCACTCAACACCTTCTAATCAGCACCAGACATTGCAGGAATCCTAGCAGAAATCTTTTCACTATTACAGCAGCACAACACCTAGTTCAGCACTGCAGGCTCTATTTGCAACAGTGGGCTCTGATTTTGCATTATTCTCCTTACCGTGAGCAATTTGGGACAAGAACTGAGGAGGTATAATCACTACTATGTTAAGCTCAATTTAGGGCAGTCGTTGAATGACTCCATCGTCATAGAATCATAGAATAATTTGGGTAGGAAGGGATTTCAAAGATCATCCAGTTCCAACCCTCCTGCCACGGGCAGGAACACCTCCCACTGGATCAGGTTGCTCAAAGCCCCATCCAGCCTGGCCTTGAACACCTCTAAGGATGGAGCATCCATGACTTCTCTGGGCAACCTGTGCCAGGGTCTCACTACCCTCACAATAAAAAGTTCTTTCTAATATCTCATCTAAATCTCGCTTCTTTCAGCTTAAAACCATTACCCCTTTTCCTACCACTACACACCCTGACAAAGAGCCCTCCTCATCTTTCCATACACTCCTCATGCAGGAAAATCCAAAACTAGAAGAGTCAAAATAAGAGGCCACGTTTGCAAAATGAGGGTGAGGTACAGAACATCAAAAAAAAAAAAAGCAAACACTTCTCGCTCAGAGCAAAAGTACACATGAACATCCCTGCTTGGACACTGAGAGTTGTTTCCCTGGCACAGGAACACAACAGTCCTGGCACACAGGACCCTTCACAGGCTACATTGGCAACATCTTATTGCAGATACTCAAATATAAGACTTGGTTCAAATGGCGCTAAAATAAAACACAGTAAGAAGGGATGCATCTGTGTAAAGGAAGGAGCAGTCTCCACCAAGGAGGACTTTATCAGCCAGGAAAGCCGACTTGACACTAAGTACAGAAAGACAGTAGCTGTGACAAACTTCCACATCACTGCTAAATTTGTAATGATTTCACCCCAAGAAGCAAATGGACCTGTCAGAGTAAAGAGAAATCCACAGAACTTACCCATCAGTCTCATCCCACAGGATGCAAGTCTGGTTGGTGGTTCCCTGCCAGAAGAGAAGAAAGGGAAAAATGAAGAAAATCAGCACTGTGCTGTTTTGAGGACATTTGGAGCATCTACAATGAAATATGCAGGTCCTCTAGAACAACTTCCACTATGCTAAGCATGGTGAGTCTCTCATACTCAAGATAAGCAATCACAGATCTGAGCCCTTGGTTTAACTTCTTTCACCCTTGTCTTGAAAGGCATGAATATGATGGGCCTCAGTTTGTTGTGCACCGACACAACTACAGGATTTTACTCTGCATCTTTCCTGACACAGCCTACTGTTGCTTCTCTTTTTTCCTCCTGACACACAGAATCCTTTTGCTGCTTCCTTCTGGAACGTGGACCAAATACAGGATATGCTTTGGTGGGACACCGTACTCAGAAGAGCCCCAGACCTGCAGGAGGTAGCCAGAGTGTTTAAAGTCCCCGGAAGAGATTCACCACTGACTCCAGCTACAGCTATCTTAGACCACTTTGGAAAAATCCTTCCTGGAAAGTTCAAAGCAGAGACAGAATGGATCTCATATTCATGTTGCAAAGCCTCATGAGAACATCTGAAGCCCACAACAAGAACAAGCCTCAGGGTGTGTAAATGTCCATTACACGTATCTGCTTAGGTTTGAGCAGGGGAACCTGGAGGGAATCTTCAACTGCCTTTTAAAGCACTGATCACAGCAGTAATATGCATGTTTCCAGGAGTATCTGAGGATCGTAAAGAATATTGCAAGCATTAATTGAAACAGCCTTTCCCTTCCCTCTCTCCCTCCTCAAGGCAGATCACTGTTACAAACCAGTTTTTAAGGTAAAGCATGCACAGTTCTCCCATGATCATTCCCACAATGAAATAGTGTGACTTCAGGACAGTTATGCCCACGTTCCCTATGGAAGAAGTGCTGTTAGCCTCCTCCTGCATTAACATTATCGGAGCAAGGAGCACAAAGCTGGAGAACAGGCCTTATGAGGAACGGCTGAGAGAGCTGGGGTTGTTTAGCCTGGAGAAGAGGAGGCTGAGGGGAGACTTCATTGCTCTCTACAACTACCTGAAAGGAGGTTGTAGAGAGGAGGGTGCTGGCCTCTTCTCCTAAGTGACAGGGGACAGGACAAGAGGAAATGGCCTCAAGCTCCGCCAGGGGAGGTTTAGGCTGGACATTAGGAAAAAATTTTTCACAGAAAGGGTCATTGGTCACTGGAACAGGCTGCCCAGGGAGGTGGTTGATTCACCTTCCCTGGAGGTGTTTAAGGCATGGGTGGACGAGGTGCTAAGGGGCATGGTTTAGTGTTTGATAAGAATGGTTGGACTCGATGATCCAAGAGGTCTCTTCCAACCTGGTTATTCTATGATTCTATGATCTGCCCCATACAAGGTTTGCAAATCTGCTCAGCAGTGAGCAACAAAAGAACACCAACACCAGCCCAATCTCAGCCCAATCAAGTCAAGTGTCTCAGCAGCCCGCGTTAAGGGAGATGAAGGGTCCTGCATTGGCAAAAAAACCTCAAAAGCCCAACAAAACTAGCTTTTCCATTGCGCTCACGCATTCCCTCTCTGCAGAATCAAACACGGGCAGGATGGGGCAGACTCCCAGGAAAGACTTACGTTGTATAGGTGGGAGAATTCAATTTCCAAGGGGGTGAGGAGAGACCGGGGAAATGGCTTCACAGTCACAGAGATGACTTTGGAGTTTAGAACAGTGCCGTTCCTGGGGAAAGGAAAAAAAAAAAAGAGGAAGGAGATGTATCCCACTGCATTCACCACTGGTGATACAAGGTTTAGCGTACACAGTGCAGGAGTTGACCTCCTTACTTTAAAATACAATTGAGGACATTTGGTGCTGCTGAACCTCATCCTCTGCCCTTTGATCTCCCTTCACAGACTCTTGACTTTTATTCCTCCAAGTATCAAACTATTTTATGAACCACACAGGCCCCTAAAGCTATTGGACTGTATCTATCCCAATAATAAAATGTTCCTGGACCCCTTTTATGGCCCTGACATGTGGAAAAAAGGTCATCTCAAGTCCTTTCAAAAAAACTCCTCCTGCTTTCTCTCTCTAAATCTGGATTAATCTGCAAAGTAAGCATGCAGGAAGTGTTCAGCAAGGACATGGTGGCCTTTAACAGTGTAACAATGGGGCGGCACATGATGCTGTCTAGTTCACTACCAGAGGCACTGGTGTGTATCTCCACCTTCTGAGGTTCAAAACAAATGGAAAGAGCCCAAACCTTTCATGTGTATGCCTAAATGTCTGTGCCCAGACAAATTCTCTAAGAAAGTGGGCAGCCCCAAGAGATTTGACTTGACAGGAGAGACAATAAGGGAGGAGATATCTCCCATACCTGTACTCCTACTCCCTGGAAAGCCAAACCCTTTGTAGGCAATTTGGTGGGCACTGGTTATCTAAATACACAGGGATTCCTGGTGTTTCTATAGCAGGAAAAGATTTGGGTGTTTAAATAAGCAAAAGTTGTTTAAATAAACAAATGTTCCAACCGTCAGTTAAAAACACAGCCCTAAGTTTACCATGAAGGAATTGATATATAATTGAGTGGTAGCCCAGCATCAATGTGCTCCCAGCCTTTTCTGCATCCATAGCCAGTGGAAATCTTCCCCCATTCAAATCTTCAACAGATTTACAGGCATGGGCAAAAAATTTCACCTTTCTTTCTGGGTCTTATTTTCCTTTTATAAAATAATTACATGGAAAATATTTGCATTTCCTTAATA
Source organism: Phaenicophaeus curvirostris (assembly GCF_032191515.1). Taxonomy (NCBI): domain Eukaryota; kingdom Metazoa; phylum Chordata; class Aves; order Cuculiformes; family Cuculidae; genus Phaenicophaeus; species Phaenicophaeus curvirostris. Next base: position 97,010,673 of record NC_091394.1, on the reverse strand, counting down.
GCAAAAATCTCCAAAACAACAAAAAAACCAACTTGGAATCATCCACAGACATGTAAGCCAGTGTTCAGAAAGCATTCCATCAGCATCAGGGGGCACAACGTTGTTTTAGCAGGTTAAAGAGAAAAACAGAATAATATTTCCCTAAAATAAAGAAAGAAGGAAAAGAAACAATAAACCACAATTATTAGTCTACAAAAGAGGGGTTAAGGGGAAAGCCAATGGGAGTAAATATCAACTCAAAGCATTGAAATGCAGACAGTTGTAGATAAGCTAAAACCAGGAGCTGCTGAAAGGTCAGCATCGATGCATGTCTTCATTAGTAGCTGGGTCTGTAAGGGTCAGTAGTGTTAAATTCTAGCTGACACAGAAACATCCTTTTGGAGGGTGTAGATCATGTAAAAGTCCATGCAGTAAACAAAAGCAGGAGAAGCATTTGATCTTTCAGGAGAGCAAGTTCTTAACACACAGATGTTATTTGCATTGCAGACTGTGAAGTCCAAGTGGTCATGGCCTGACCAGAAGTTATAACGGTGCATCCAAGAATTAGGAAACGCATCATAACTTGGAGAGCACAAGTCCTGCATGAAGAGCTACAGGCTCTGGGGAGCAGTTACACAAAATGTACCAGGGGAGATGGACTTCAGTGCAAAGAGTTGTGACATAAAAGGACAGAAGTGGTCCTGTGTGGGAACAAGGAGATGAATTGGTGGATAAGAAACTGGTTGGATGGTTGTATTCAAAGAGTAGTGGTCAATGGCTCAAAGTCCAGATGGAGACCCATGACAAGTGGTGTCCCTCAGGGGTCTGTACTGGGACCGGTGCTGTTTAATATCTTCATCAATGATACTGACAGTGAGATTGAGTGCACCCTCAGCAAGTTTGCAGATGACACCAAGCTGAGTGGTGTAGTTGCCACACCAGAAGGATGTGATGTCATCCAGAGAGACCTGGACAAGTTGGAGAAGTGGGACTCTGAGAACATCATGAGGTTCAACAGGGCCAGGTGCAAAGTCCTGCACCTGGGTCGGTGCAATCCCCAGTTTCAGTACACAATGGGGAATGATGTGGTTGAGAGCTTCCCTGCAGAGAAGGACTTGGGGGTGCTGGTCAATGAGAAGCTCAACATGAGCCGGCAACGTGTGCTAGCAGCCCAGAAGCCCAACCATGTCCTGGGCTGCATCAAAAGAAGCATGGCCAGCAGGTCAAGGGAAGTGATTCTGTCCCTCTATTCCTCTCTTGTGAGACCTCATCTGGAGTCCTGTGTCCTTCTCTGGAATCCTCAACATGGGAAGGATATGGAGCTGTTGGAAAGGGTCCAGAGGAGGGCTACAAGGATGATCTGAGGGCTGGAGCACCTCCCATATGAGGACAGGCTTAGAGAGTTGGTCTTGTTCAGCCTGGAGAAGAGAAGGCTTCAAGGAGATCTTATAGCGACCTTCCAGTACTTGAAAGGAGCCTACAAGAAAGCTGGAGAGAGACTATTTTTAAAGGCTTGTGGTGACAGGACAAAGGGGAATGGCTATAAACTGGAAAGGGGCAGATTTAGACTAGACATAGGGTAGAATTTCTTCACCATGAGAGTCATGAGACACTGGAATATGTTGCCAAGGGAAGCTGTGGCTGCCCCATCCCTGAAGGTGTTTAAGGCCAGGTTGGATTGGGGCTTGGGTAACCTGATCTGGTGGGATGACCCCGCCCATGGCACAGGGTAGGGGTGGCACGGGGAGTGGTGTTGGAACTAGATGATCTTTAAGGTCCCTTCCAACCCAAACTATTATATGATTTTATGATTCTATGAAACCATCATCTGTGATGGATGAGAAGACCAGTATGAGCCAACAATGTGTGCTTGCATCCTAGAAAGCCAACTATATCCAGGACTGCAAGTGTGACCAGCCTGTCAAGGGAGGTAATTCCCCCCATCTACTCTGCTCTTGTGAGACCTCACCTGGAGTGCTGCGTTCTGTTCTGGAGTCGTCAGCACAGGAAGAACATGAAGCTGTTGGAGTGAGTCCAGAGGAGGCCACAATTATGATCCCAGGGCTGGAGCACCTCCCCTGTGAGGACAGGCTGAGACAGTTGAGGTTTCTCAGCCTGGAGAAGAGAAGGCTCCAGGGAGACCTTAAAGGAGCCTTCCAGCACTTAAAGGGGGCTTACAGGAAAGCTGGGGAGGAGCTCTTTATGAGGGAGTGTAGAGATTGGATGAGGGGTAATGGTTTTAAGCTGAAAGAGGAGAGTTTAGATGAGATAATCTTTCTGCACCCCTCCTTGTTGGGATGCCACTGTACTGTTGGGTTCAGTTCCACTTTAAGGTGGGGAAATAGTGGAAGTGGAGAGAGTTCAAAGAAGAGACACAAAATTGATCCAGGTGCTAGGAAACCAGAGAAAATATTTTCTGCCTGATAGTTTGTTGCTTGTGGGGTATTTTTCAGTCGCCCACCTAAAGGCCCAGTGCCTGGAAGTGAAAGTCAGACAAATTCAACCTTAATCTACGAAACAATCTCCCAGCAGAGAAGTTAATTAAGCATCCGAGCAGCTTGCGGGAGGAGGTGAGGGACTCAGCATCACGAGGAATCTTTTCAAGAAGAGGATGAGTTGTCTTTTTTAAAAACATGTTGCAACTGAGCTTCTGGGAAGAATGCAAAACACATCAAGGCTTGGCTTGGACAGAAGGTCAGATGAGCTCAGAGGGTTCCTGCATGGCTGTAAAGAGTGTGCTAACAGCTGTGAACATGCTGTTTTGAACACAGGGCTGTCAGGTGCCAGGTTGTTGACTCTCCAACTGCTGCACACATCCTCTGCAGCACAGCCCAGCCGGCACCAAGCACCGCTCACCTCCCTGGCTTGAAAAATCAGCCATCATGTGTCTTCCATCTCAGTTGTCACAGCTGCCAAGAACCACAAGGCTCTCTGGATCCGAGGGGACAGAGCAATATGTGGCTCAGATAAGGGACTGCTGCCCAGGGGAGGTAAACTGGGACAATTGGGAACAGCTCGGATGGTGCTGTTTGCGGAGTGAAATCAACATTATTTTTTTGTTAGGGAAAATGACTCTACATTGAGTTAATGCATTCAAACCCAGGATCTGGGTCCATATTGCTCATGTGTACCCAGGAATAGCTGCTCTCCTTTGTAGTCAGAAATATTTTTCCCATAAGCAGTTGCTATACAGCTACATGGTTATTTAAAGACATTCCCGTTCTGCTGTGCTAATTCACACAGCAGTGAAGTAAGAGGTACTGTACTGCTGCATCTTTTACCTCTTTTTTTATCCTTTGAATCTCCACAGGTGATTCAGGACTCTGATTTTTTTTTTTTTTTTAAAGAGGGACTGTCCTTTAATTAAGGAACGTCTTAAATCAGATCTCCCGCGGGAGCACTGTTCCGAGGCTGTGGCTGCTGCAGCTGCTGGTTATCAGAGCTCATTCACTGTTTGGCCAGAGAAAGCTGAAATACCACTGGATCATTTGAGCCAATGATGTTTATTGCCCTTCTGATCTAATTCCCAGTGCTGTAATGGAAGATATTACAGAATACAGTTGGCTAGCTTGCTGATTCCTCTCTGCACTCACTTGGAGTTCTTTTGCCATTGCCAGTGCTAAATCTGTAGGTATTTAAATGATTATCGGTGAGATGCCCTGGTGTTTATGGTAAACGGGCTCACGCTAATCAGTGCAGAACAGATTTAGAAGGTGCCTTAGGATGTTTAATTTACTGCCTCAGTACCAGCCTCAGAAAAAAAGAATGAGATAGCGAGAGAAAAAGGGAAAGGATAAAAGAAAAGGAAAGGGAGTGCTGAACACAAAAGCTTCGGTGCCTGAGGCAGTTTGCAATGGCCAGGAACATGGTAGACATGTGCAGCCAGGCGTGCTGCTACTCTTCTCTCTTCTCCCTGAGACTGTCTTCTGCCATGATGCTCTCAGAGGACTCAGTGTGGCTGGCAGCTTCCCAGTAGCTTGGGAGGATCAAGGCAGCTGAGCATCCCCCATCTGTCAAGCCCCCCCTCCAAAATCCCTTGTGACGAGCAGGGCAGCATGAAAATCCACTCTTGGAAGATGAAGGGTGGAAGGCAGCTGGCAGGCAGGAATGTGGCAATAGAAACAGCACTGTGCTTCCCCTCATATCTGGAGAGCACGGCACTGCATATGGGTTGAGAAAACTTTCCTGCCCTTCCAGCAAGTGATATCTGCAATGCATGAGCCTTTCCCCATCTGAACATGCAGAACCAGATAATGGGGGCCAAAAGGTTTGCACTGCAAGTCAAAGTTTGTCTTGTCACATCCAGTGACTTTGGGTTTTTTGGTTTGTTTTTTTTTTCCCTGGAAAACCAGAACTCTGCAGCCAGAGGGATCAGCAGGAAAGTCTGGTGATTGCCCAGCTGCTCATCCTCCTTAGGCAGCCCTTCTTACCTCTGGAGGGAGAGAATGTTGCCCACATTTCGGTACAGCACAGTCCCCACCACGAAGACAGAGGAGTCATCCGTCTCTGTAGAACACCAAAGGAAAGGGGAAAAGTCAACAGCACTGAGATAATTGGGATGTCAGCTGTCCCCATGGGACACCCAGATGCAGGTTTAGAACTTGCATGGGGACAGCCAATGCCAGTATCACTGTGGTGGGATGCAGTGCCTGCTATCACCACACCACGTCTCCATCAGTTCCAAGGAAGGTTTCAGAGCCTTCGGGATGACTCAGTTCCCCAGGCATCTGCCTTCACACAAGGCTCATTCATCCCAACTGGCCAGCTTGGTTCTCCACCATTCAGAAATCCCTCTGATCCCCCTGACAGCACCTCAGTGGACAAATCTGCAGGGTGAAATGTCTCTTGCAGCCACCCAAAGGCACTTGCTCCTGTCCACAGCTATTGAGCCATCAGAAAGCAGAGCTGCACTAGAACTGACAAGGGCAGCCAAGAAAGGGTGATGTCCCACTGTGCCTGGTCTGAACCCACCACTTGTGCACTGCTTTGGCAGTCTGCAGGGCTCACAGTGCCACATGAACCTCTGAATCATGTGTGCAACCTCTGACCAAGTCACTTGACATTCTATTCGTTGTCCATGGCCTCACGGTGCCCAGTTACAAAAGCCAAGAACTTCCCTGGAAAAAGACAATCAGCAGAGGCAGCCCTGTGGCCACATTTTCAGAGGGAAATGGGTGAGTGAAAACTAATGCTGGGGAAGCACCCTGAGCTGAGGCTTCTCTGTTGCCTTGTACTGAGGTTGAACTTGAAATGCATCTGCTCCGTCAGTGCAGACAACTCTTCATGTCTTCTTCTTTGTCAGATTGGGCTCAAGTGGGATAGCTGGTGAAAACATAACTAGGAGAGACTGACAGACAGACTTGCAAAGCAATTGCATAAGCCTTGCTTCTTTAGGAAAGATGGCACAGCCTTTTGCCCTTTCCCGTGAATCCCTGTGTAAACAAGGATCCTGCTGGTTCCAAAGAGAGTTTTACTTCTTTGTGCTCAGAGGATGCACAGAAGTGATGTGTGCTCCTATGAGACTGTGAGCAAGCAACACTTAAGGCCCACAGGCTGGGTTATCGCAGCACTCTCCCAAGAAGGCAAAGGTTCCTGGTGGTAAAAGAGATGGAGGCCTGTTTCATTTAGTGTGGGGCAGATAATGCATCTGCTCACTGATCCTAGTATACAAAAAAATGAAATCCTTTGATGTGCTACCCAGCAGAAACATCACTGCATTTTGGTCATGTCACATCTCCCCAGCACTGGCACAGCCTGTGTGCCTTGAGGTGCATCACACAACTACATAAAATAGTGTTGTCCCACTGAAATCATCTGCACAAAATCAGCTCCCAGCAGTGACTGGGGGTGTGGTTTGGTCTCACTAAGTTGCCTGTCTGATCACCTTGCCCAGAATAGTTGCCACTATGCCCTGCAGCTGAAGGACAGTGAGGATCAAAACCAATAGAGATGCATCTCCACTGTTAATCCCTGAGTAAACCTTATGAGATACCACCAGCACAGGATACTGAACAAAGCAGAGGCTGTAGAGCCCTGAGCAGGACTCAGGAAACCACGGAGAGGTGAAGACTGAAAGGAAGTTGGTTCTTCAGGGTAGATGTCACTTTTTGTTTCCACAGTGACTGAGGCTCAAAGGCCCTACAGCAGCTCTGTGTAAGCATGCTTCTAGTAAAAATCTGGAAAACGCAATCATGAGGAAGCAAATGAGGACCCTAGGACAGCCCTCAACCCCAGAGCAGGGTAAGTTCCACCTGTGTTTGGTGCCAGCAGTTTGTGTAACAAGTGATTAAAGGTTTTGAAAGATGAAGGCTCAACAGTCTCCTCAAATAAGATGTAATAACCTTCTCAACACGCTCCAACTTCTTCCAGGAAGATAACGTTGTCTCCAATGCACAACAAAATACAAGGAGTGCTGCACGTGACCCTTGCTCTGCCAGTGACTCACTGTTTACCCTTGGGGGTATCACTTAAATGCTCTTGGCCTCAGGTTCCCTGAGTAGAAATGATGGTTTTGTTGTTTCCATCCCCAGTAGGGAAGCCCGTGACAAGAGGTCCTGGTTTGACAAGAAGAGGCCAAAGGTCTTCTGACAGTAACAACTCACACTCTCTGGATTCTGCCCCAAGGAACAGCCTGGTGAAGCAGCCAGCAGCCTGCTCTCTGAAAACCACTAGTGTCATACACGGCATCAGGGCATCTAGAAGGAAAACTCACCATTTCCCAGCAACAGGACAAACTTAGGGTCCTGCTTTTGAAAACTCAGGCCCAATACTGCCAAATGCTAAGGCTCTCCACCAGAAGATGAACACCTTAATTGTATTGGTTCCTGGGACTCGCATCCAGGTAAAGGCTGGATGCTTCAGCAAAACATCCCAGAACCCTGGTTTCCTTTCAGATTTGGCAGTGAGACAAGCTCGGCTGATGCACTCAGTGCTTCCCACGTCCAGACTGTGCCTCACATCCATGCCCTGGTGTGGAGCCAGTGACTTCAGTGATAAATGCCTATGCAATTTCATTTCTGAGGGCAGGAAATTTCACACAACTGCCATAACACCACAATTTAGAAAAGCTTGTCCATGCAGAGCTCCTAGATCCACCGGTTGCTTAGCCTGACATTCTGACCCCCAGCTGCTTACCCTGAGATGGCCCTATCAAGGCTGTATTGAGACTTGGAGGGCATCTACAGCAGTGTTTGTCTACATGGCCATGGTAATAGGTGGCAGAACAATGCCCTTACTGCACTTGCCTTTCTCACGTTGACAAACCATTCTTATACGTTAGCCACAGAGGCAATGACCATTCACTACCCCTAATGGAAACCCAATACACTCAGGGTAGCATGAGAAACTCATTGCAGTACCCAACATGACCTGCAGAAGATTGCAGATTCAGCTCAGCACCCACATGCATCAATGACAGAGTGACCCAGCAAGCAAGGGATGTTTCTATTCCTTCCCAGGTTCAGAAGCCTTGGAAGAAGAAATCATCAGCGCAGTGTTTCACTGACTTCTTGTGTCATGTCCTGCTCTTTTCTAAATATGTTGTTTATTTAAGAAGAAGACATACATCTACATCCAGGCACTAAGCCTGCCTCTGAACTTTTGCAAGTAGTTTAGGTTTGACTCTTGGTCAGACCATATCTGAAAGCCTCATTTGCACTCAGCACTGCTTTTGGTGAGCAAATCCAGTTGAGCTGGAAGGAGATTTTGAATACCAGCCAAATGGAAGGAATCTCTCCTATAAAAAGAAGAAGAAATATTATTTGGGAGTGCTGGGCTGCCTACCTGTCAGTCCTGAAGACAGGATGCTCTTGGAGACAGTAACCTTGTCCTCCGAGTTCTTGGCCCAGTCCACCATGCCCCTCCAGCCTTTCATGGGAAAGGTGATGTCAGTTGCTGCATTAGCAGGCAGTTTGTGAATGCCGAGGACTAAAGGGAAGCAAGAAATAAAGCCAGTAAGCAAAAGCAGCCTCAATAAATTCCCATGTGCTAAAAAAACCCTTGGTGGGAATAGTGGGAAATCAGATAGCAGAACAAGTGAGGCTGGACCTTGATAGGCATAGGAGTGATGCTCTCTGCAGGTAATATCTATGCATGAAGGAAGATGACACTGACTGTTAGGACTCATGCTTCTGTTCATTGAAAAGGACTTGCCTGCGCTAAACCTGGAAGAAGAGAGGTCAGCCTGCTCCTGTCACCAAGAGTGGCCAGTAGCCGCTTCTAAGAAGAAGTGTGAAAAAGAACCGAGCAAGACATATCTTTGTCTGTCCTCCCAGCTTCCGACAGTCAGCAGGGCTTCCTCGACTAGTAGCTATGTCCAGATCATCAGCTTTAACAACCACCAATGGACCTCTCCTTTGTGCATTTTCCTAATCCCGTCAGGAACCCATCTGTACTTTTTGGCTTCTGCAACATCCTCTGGCAACAAGTTCCACACTGTGATTGTGCATACAGCATAAATCAAACACTGCCTGCTGTTTGCGTGCTGCCTGTTCACTTCATTGGCTACTGTGCAGCTCTTGTGTTAAAAAAAAATAAAAGGAAGCAACTATTTCTGCCCAATTTGTCATCTGTTCTCCATTCATGGTTCTATAGATATCTCTCAGATCTCACCATGGACATCTCTTCTTCACAATTAAGTCCTAACTTATTTGGAGAAAAGCCACCCCATATTTATGACCATCGCTTTCCCCAAACCTTTTAATGTTCCACCACGTTATGCCTTCCCTCCTTCCATCCTCACAGCCCAGATTACACATATTGTACAGTAATTACAGTTTTCTGAGGTCTCTACCCAACAAGAGGAGTGCCAATCAACTCACCCAGATTGTCCGTCACTTGGTAGGAATCCCGGAAATCCTTCATGCGAAAGGCAATGACATCAATGAAATCCTCCATGAGCCTAAACAGCTCCTTGGCATTTGGCCCTATCTGCAGAGAGGAGGAGAATATGTAGTAGCACGGATACTAAAGAACACAGCATGAGTTTGTCTGAGGGCAAAGGTATCTGTTCTCACATGCATACTGCAAGTGTACACTGGATATAATAGAAAATTATAGAGCTGTGAAGAATGAGGACTGAAAAATCCTAAAAGAAATCCTGTAAAAATAAAAAGAACAGGGCAAAATATAATCCGGCATTCAGATCTATAAAACTTAGCATGGAGAACAATATCTCAAAGCAAACGACTCCCTGGAGCAGAAGATAATTTATCCATCTCTTTCCTTCTCTAGGATTACCTCTATTACTAACCCCAACTCATCAGCCATGATTTAATGGAGTTCCACTTTCTTTCAAAGTCTATTGCCTAGAGTATTTGGCCCAACCTAGCTGTCAACAAACCAGAAGATTTTGCAATTGCACATCCAGAGATGTTGTGCCAGACAGCGAAGATGTGTTCATGTTGGTATGTTGAAGCTTTGCACCTTGTCAAATTCTAAGAGTCATTCCCAAACCTCAGAATTCCCTGTTACTCAGGTGCTATGATACTTGGCCTGAAAACACATATTTGGGTTCAAGTTGCATTAAGGGAGGTTTAGATTGGATGTTAGGAAGAAATTCTTTACTCCAAGAGTGATGAAGCACTGGAAAATGCTGCCCAGGGAAGTGGTGGAGTCACCATCCCTGGAAGTGTTAAATAAATGTGTAGACATGGCACTTCAGGATATAGATTATTAGACATGGTAGTGTTGGGTTGATGGATGGTTGATGGACAGTTAATTTTGCTATTATGCCACTGAAGCAGCCACATCAAAGGACTCCCATGGTCAAATGTCAAATCTTAGATACCAGATCACATAAACATATCCAGAAAATCATCACGGTCTGGGTTTGTGCTTTTCTGTTTTGTTGGCAGGATCTCACTCTTCGGTAAACAAGTTACTGCTTGTTGGATACACGCTCTCTTGGAGTGTCTTTTGTCTCTTTTGTGTTTTCTGGTGTTTCCTTGATGATAAAGATAATGGCAATAATTCTTCACCTGTATTTTGCCAGGCTGTTAAACAATAACTACTATTCCAGTGACAGACTTCATAAAAGATAATCCATCTGAAATGTGCTGTGCTGACTACCTGTCGTTTCCTCAAAGTACATTTGCCTACAGGGGTTTAACAAATATCACGAAAGGCTGAAGAAAAGCAATTCAGCTGCTTACATCTCTTCTTATCCTTTTCCACCACTTTCACAGCATTTTGGGTTCCTCATCACAATCCACACATCCTGAGGTGGCTGAGCAGAGCTGAAGAGATAGCTGGGGACAAGCAGGACAGGATGGGATGGAAGCAGAAAGAAGGCTGAACTGGAGAGTGTATGGGCAACAAGCACAGGGGTGGCCATGTGTGTGTGTCTCTGTCTATCTGAAAGAAACTTGGTAAGACCAAAACTCTATCAGGATCAGATTAAAAAGATTTTCCAGATCAGCAAGTGTTCATGAAAGGAAGAGAAGTGAGTAAGGAAGCTGTTTTTGACAGTATACTTTCATAATCTATTACCAATTGAAATCACAAGGTCAAACTAACCCCATTCTACATTGGCCGTGGTCTTTCAGGCTTTTATCATATAATTGCCAACACAATCTGCTCAAAGAAACATGGTAGCCCTTCTCTGAATACTATTCTGTGTTGCTTTGGGTTTTATTTTCCTTGGAAAATGTCTCTGTCTGGGGAGTCACAGGGCACTGGGATGTGAAGCTGCAGTGAAGTTGGGTTTACCTCTAATCTGCCAAAGACCACGTTTTATAAGAACTGGTTAATCTTGCAAAATGCAGAGTGTAGGTTTGGTTCAGCAGCTTTGAGGGAGAAGGAGAGAGACAGTTGAAACCTCTGTTGTCCTCCAGTTCATAAAGATTTCTGTGTCCTAAAGTCATGATGTTAGGCTGACAGCTCAGTTCCCACTGAAATATGTCCCAGTCAATCTTTCTCCCCATGTTGTACTCACCCCTCATGCAGGTTAGGGGGAATCTGGAACCAGGCTGAGCTTTATCTGTCTATAGGTAAAAAGTGTAGATTGTACAGGGAAAGCCTGTGGGAATGAATTGTCACAGAGAGTAAGCTGCAGCTGTTTTTAAGGGGATCAACAGGGTTTCCCTGTTGTCATGACAATTTGATAGCCTCCTCTGCTACGTGCTGAGATATGCACACACCTGTGGTCTTGAAACTGAGTGTTTGGTCACAGATTTAAGAGTCACTGAATGGTTGAGTTTGGAAGGGATCTTGGAGGTCATCTGATCCATCCTGCTGGCTCAAGCAGGGCCATTTAGAGCCAATTGCCCAGGACCATGCCCAGATGGTCCTTTATCTTGTCTGGAGCCAGACTGTGTCATCCTCTTCCAAATGCAATGGGCAACCAGCAATTCTCAGGGAGAAAAGAGGAGAAGAACAGGCTCATAGGGCTGCTAGGCTTGTGGTGTAGTTTCTGTTGCATGAAGGAGCTGCATTCAGGTCCCTGTCTCACGTACTGGACTACCAATAATTGTGCCAGCTTTAACTGGTAAGACTTTTTTCCCAGAGTACTTCCCTGGTTGGTGTGAGTCTAACTGGACTCTGGGTTGCTTTTTGTACTGGGTCATTTTTTCTTGATTGGTATTTCCAGATCTCTCCAAGGAATTTTGTAGCAGAAGCTCATGGTTAAAAAGGGGCTGCCATGTTCTGATCCACACCTCTGGTTATCTTCCACAGGACCAATCTTTCACAAAGGCCAAGTTATAGTTCTTGTTCAGGTTGTTTTTCAAGCTGAGACCAACATGAGCTGGTGTTTCAAAATGCAATAATGAGGATTGAACATGGAAGGAAGAAGCATTAACATGGGGCTTTCCACCAGAGCTGTTGGTCTGAGGCAGATCACTTAGGTGTGATACCTGAATGCTGTAGTGAGATGACAGCATCAAGCAGCCCAAAGGCTCACCAAGAAAATAGGAAAGGAGCAAGGAACAAGCCTTACACAAGCCCAAACAGAGAGTTCAACTGAGGCAAAAGAGGCAAGGGACAAAATAAGACAGAGATGGAAAAACAAACAATGCTTTCCTCTGAAACACAAGAGTTACCCACAGAATTATCCATCAGGATCCCCAACACTGAGAGGAGAGAAGTAACAAAATATTATTGAACCCTAGTTCAGCTTATGCTGAGAAGAACCAGAAGCTCTGGTTCTGGCCCAGCTCTGAAGGATGAAAATCCTGCCTGTCCTGCATCTTTTTAGCCAGGAACTCAAACACATGTAATTCCACTTCTTTGTCTTGGTCAGAGAAGAAATGGGGAATTATGACAAGCCAAGACAGATATCAAATTTAAGCCCAGCCTGACCTTTAAGAGCTGTCCAAAATTTCCTATTTGCCCTCATTTTTTTTGTTGTTCTCCATGCAGAGATTCTGGTTTACTGCTGAGATCCTGTGGTTCACTGAGCTATTCCCTAAACACGGCTCAGCCTGACACTGAGCTCACCCACATGACCATTCGCATGAACCAGTTGAGTGATAGCCAGTGCTGAAGCTGATCATGTCTGGATAGTCTGCCTTTTTCATCATAGGGATTTATCCAAGAAGAGAAGCATTGGTGGATGGACGTATTTTGTGGTCTGTGGTTGTAACAGGCACATGTTGCACACAGTTTGCTGCTTCCTCACAAGTGAACGAGGAGGAGCAGGCACTGATCTCTTCTGTCTGATGACCAATGATAGGACCCAAGGGAATGGCAGGAAGATACACCAGGGGCGTATTAGGCTGGATATTAGGAAAAGTTTCTTTTACCCGGAGAGTGGTGGCACACTGGAATTGGCTCCCCAGGGAAGCAGTCATGCAACCAAGCCTGACAATATTCAAGAAGCATTTGGTCAACACCCTCAGGCACATGGTGTGACTGTTGGGGTGGTCCTATGCAGGGACAGGAGTTAAGGCTCGGTGATCCTTGTGGGTCCTTTCCAACTCAGGATATTTTATGATTCTACAACAATGTATCATGAGCAAGAAGAGGTAGGAGGTCATGTAGATATTTGGAAACTGCCCTTATCATGGCTTAAGCCTATGCTGAAAGCCTGCCTGCTTTCAGGGAAAGTTCTGAAGGTCCGTACCAGTTGAGCTTCTTCCCATTTTTCCCGGTTTTCCTCCGATAAAAGATTACTGATGATCTGGACAAAGTTCTGGGGAAGAGAGACAAAAGAAGAAAAAAGAGTTGGTTAACCAAATGTAGCACAGGCCAGGAAGGACACAGGGATGCACGAGGTGCATGTGAGAATCTATCATGCTCCAAGAGGGTTCTCATGGTCCCATTCCCAGTGTCCCACAACATTTCCCATGCCTCTGCCCCCAAGGATGTTAATGGCAAAACAGATTGTAGTAAGGCCTTTTTCTGAAGATCTTGACTTTGACTGCTGTATCTGATACGGCATTGGACTGGGAATATGTCTTGTACTCATTACTGAAAGTTCACGTGTGTAAACTAGGCAGATGTCTGTCAGAAACTGGTTAAAAACAGGTGGTCTTGCCTTGTATAAATGCTTTTCTATCCTATTTTCAACTATTTCTGCTATTTCCAGCACAGGGAACACTTACTATCCTCTATAGCCTGCAACCAGGCAAGGAAAGCAGTGACTGATCACGAGGGTGCTATGTATGGCAATATCTTTGCAGCAGACTATCAGAAGGAAGGAGAAAAGATATTCCAAGACTATTGATTTCTTTCTCTAGTTTTACCACCCATTGAAGATCTTGTAGGATCAGTTTGATGTTTCAGGTGATGGGGTGGTCAGCCATCCCAAGGGCATATCTTGTAGCCACTCTGCACACTACTGCTAAAAGTAAAACCCTGGGAAGAGAAGGCATCAAGATGTTCTCCTAAGTCAACATCCAGGTACTCAATACCACAGGATCATCTTACCTCTTGTCATTAGACTGCAATCCTTTCCAAATAATGTTCCTATATAAATTAGACTCCATAGTAAAATGCTATCAGGTTGAAACATTTCAAAGTGACTTTGATTTTCAAGTTCCCCCTTTATAAACCAGGGAGAACCACTCAGAAAAGAGAGCTGTTAGCACAAAAAAGTCACTTCACTTGGGCAGAAAATACCCCAGGTTTTAATCACCGTTGCATCAGCTACAAAGGAGAGAATAAAACCCTGAGCATGCACACCTACTTGTAACCTAACCTTGGTCTCCAGGATATGAATCTCAGCTCACCTGCACATCCCCGGAAGTCGGGCTATAATAAGCCCTACGGAAGATCTCTGTCATGTTCCTGAGTACATCGATGGTGGAGAGCAAGTCGCCACTGTAGCTGGTTCCATCCTGGGAGATTTCCACAAGGTTTTGGAGTACTTCTGACAGACCATCTCCCATCAACCCACGCTGAGCTTTGGAAAGATGTTCCCTGGTCTGAGAAAGAAATGTGACAAATGCTTTAGGGACAGTCAAAATCAAGTTAATGAGCTCAGTGAAGAAATTGCTGGGGGAAGGCTTTTTGACCTTCCTCATAATGCACAGTGCAGATTGGATGATTCTGGCCTGAGAGACTGTGATATTTTTAAAATGGTAGGCGAGCAGAAGTGAATTTTTCTGTATGTCAACAAAGGAAAGGTTGTGTGTAGGTTCAGAAGAAAATATTCTACTTCACAGATGCTATTCTGTTCATAACCCAAGGCCAGCTAATAGAAGATTTTTGTCCAAAAACCTTGTTTTCTTATAACAAATTTGGAACTATTTATGGAATCATAGAATCACAGAATGGTTTGGGTCATAAGCGGTCTTAAAGATCATCCAATTCAACACCCTCTGCCACTAGATTAGGTTTCTTAGATTTCAGGACAGGCTGTAGCTTGTCCTGAACAAGAGAAGATGGTTGTCATAAAGGCAAAGCCATTTTAAGGCAAGCCACAGCAGACCAGCAGAAATTCATCCCAACAATGTATTTAAAACTAATGAAAAATAAGTGGCTAATTTAAAATTGACACATTCACAGCTATTCTTACTGATAATGTGATATGAAAGACATGGTAGGACCTGGATTCTGCCAGACTAGATACTAAAATACCCAGTGAGGAACCATCCCCTGTTCATGGCTTGCTCGTGCATCAGAAGTTAAGCAGACAAAAACAGTAAGAGGAAAAGCAGGTCAGAGCTGGCATCTTGCTTTCACATGGAAATGCTATTGTCCTTTTTCAAAACTATAGTAATATAATAGGTATTTGATGGGATCTCAGACCTGCTGAGTGGAGAAGCCAGTCTGTCTTACCATCATCTGTATGTTCCTGTAATCAATAGAAACACATTTGATGTATGTTGGAGGCTCCCAATAAGCTATCCCTTCTTCATCTAAAATGCATCTTCGAAGGATCAGCCCTGGGGGAGGAAAGAAATCAATATGAGAGTGAGGATGGCAGGATGAAAAGCCAAGCACCTTCCTGGAGGCCACTCAGAACTGGTCGATATGCTCATGTAGGCATGTCTACCAGCACAAAGGGCAGCAGGTGCATCTCCAGATGCCTGAATAACACGTGCAAGGAGGTAGGAGAGAGAATTTTTATTTCCTTCTCCTGTATTTTTTGTTGAGGGACAGGACAGCAAAGGGAGCTGGGAAAGAAAACGAAACCTAGGGAACTGGACATGGCTAGTGAAGGGAAAAGGTTTCTTCTTCCCTGGAGGGTAGCTTTCTTCTTGGCTCAGGAAGCCCCACGAGCCTCCCCAAGTGGCATGGTCTGGTTCCTGCAACTAAAGAAGCCGCAGTGGCTCGTGCTGCCTACACAGACTCAAGTGGAATAAATATCCGACAGTACCATCTTTGCATCTGCTGAAAACTCTGAAAGCTGCTTGCAGTCCTCCCCCGGACCTTCCTTTAGCTTCAGCCTACAGAGGGTTTTGCGGTGGTAATCACACGCCTTTGCGATGCAGAGGAACACACATATCAGCAAGGAGAAATAGGAGGATTGCCTTGCCCAAGCAGTTGTGCTGCCGTTTGGAAAGGCTCTGAGGAGTAGGTTTTCTTAGGTCCATAATCCCATTGCTATTGCTAAGTATTTCAGTGACCTTTCTATGGATGCAGCCCTTCTTCTAGGTATAATACTGACTGTCCCAGGCTGTGTGAGTTAGAGAGCTGCAGGGTTTGTCTGTACCCAGCCACCTCACTCAAACAACACAAAAACTTTATGTTCATTATTGACACTGATGCCCCCATTTCTCTTCCTGCCTGGGAGTGAGGAACATCCAGCTGAGGACAAGCTCCACCACCAGCATGCCTCCTGGAGCCTTCTCTGCACTATTTCCCACTCATTGGGAACACATAGCCAAGATCACAACAAATAAGACTTGGATTCCCAGATTGATCACTTCACACCACCATGATCAGAACGTCAACATGCGCACTTGATACGTTTAGAGAGCTACTCTGGTTTCTAAGAAGGAGAGGAGAGCATCTAAGTGTGAGTGGACAATACAATTCTGATGTCCTGCTTTCAGATCATAGAATCATAGAATCATAGAATCACCAGGTTGGAAGAGACCCATCGGATCATCGAGTCCAACCATTTCTATCAAATACTAAACCATGCCCCTCAGCACCTCATCCACCCATGCCTTAAACACCTCCAGGGAAGGTGAATCAATCACCTCCCTGGGCAGCCTGTTCCAGTGCCCAATCACCCTTTCTGTGAAATTTTTTTTCCTAATGTTCAGCCTAAATCTCCCCTGGTGGAGCTTGAGGCCATTCCCTCTCGTCCTGTCCCCCATCACTTGGGAGAAGAGGCTAGCTCCCTCCTCTCTACAACCTCCTTTCAGGTAGTTGTAGAGAGCGATGAGGTCTCCCCTCAGCCTCCTCTTCTCCAGGCTAAACAACCCCAGCTCTCTCAGCTGCTCCTCATAAGGCGTGTTCTCCAGCCCCTTCACCAGCTTTGTTGCTCTTCTCTGGACTCGTTCCAGAGCCTCAACATCCTTCTTGTGGTGAGGGGCCCAGAACTGAACACAGGATTCGAGAAGCGGTCTCACCAGTGCTGAGTACAGAGGGAGAATAACCTCCCTGGACCTGCTGGTCACACCGTTTCTGATATAAGCCAAGATGCCATTGGGCACACTGCTGGCTCATGTTCAGATACTCTCTTTTAAGAACAGTGGAGAGAAATACAGCACCCAAGTCTAGAAGGCTCTCATAAAGACCTATCTGCTGCTGCAGAGCTATTTGTAGATAATAGGAAGAATGTAACATAGCAATCTTTAATTGGAAAGCTGTCCCAGGACTGGGTGGATGGGAGACCACCTCAAATTCTCCAGTGTCAAATAAGAAATTGTTTGTAAACAGTGAAGGACCACAAGCATCAAAGAAAGTTATTTTAGTTCTGAGTGAACGAAGGGAAGTCCATTTGCTTGTCCTGTCCTCCCACAACCATGTTCTCCACATCTAGAAGGCAAAGGATGAAGGATACCCTGAGGCTACAGCTCCCTGGCCAAGGCATGCAGTCATACTCACCAGTGGCATTGCGAGGACACCGGACGGCTGCAGCATCCCCAGCAGGTGTTTCTTTCCAAACCACAGAGGCAAGACTTTCCTCATCACAGATTTCGTGGGGTTCTTCAAGAAAGAAAAATCTCTCAGGAGGGACATGGAAAAGGGAATGGGAAGAGGAAAGATGCGAGTGTGGTGTGAAGTGAACAGCACTGTGATGTGAGCCAGGAGGCATGGAGGTGAACTCCCAACTCCACAGCAGCTTGGTGCATGGCTTCTGACAAAGCCACTTAACCTCTCTAGAATTTGCTTTGCCTGTCTGAAAACTGGGCATCCATCCATCCATCCCAGGGATTAACTCGCTAATATGCATGCAACAACGTGGGAAACTCCACATGCTTGCTTTGCCATGTGGCAGCTCTTTACAATAAAACCGATGTTGCTACACCTACTAAAGTTTTCTTTTCTTATTTAATGGGCAAACATCCACCTTTTGCAGGTGAACTCCACGGGGCCAGACTCTGCTCTTTCCATTCTTCACAGCCACCTCCTTAAGGGCTGGATCTGTCTAAATTCAGGCTCAGAATAAATAAGTTGGACTAAGAATGAAGGGAAGAACAACAAGTGGATGAAAAACCAAGATGGACATATCCCCTGGGTGGACTTCATTCAGGCTCTCTGCCTGCTGCCGTCTCATGTGAGGACACAGGGAAAAGATTTGAGGACCAATAGGCTGGATTTGCACCAGCAGCTCATTTCCAAGCACTGCTGCAGAGTCTGGGAGACCAAAGAATTGTGTTTTGAGGCTTCACAGGAAAAGCTTTTTGGAAGGAAGTTTTCTGATGCCTTTGTATGAGGGTGGAGCTGAGTTGGCCCCAGAGCTGGTGGGACCTCGGAAAAAAACAGTCACTGCAGGAGAGCTTTGTGCTGAGAAACTCATTACTTGCAGCATGTGAAACAGAGGGAGCTTAAGGATGGTGTTATTTATCACTCCTGAGAGTGGGAAAGAGAAAAAATTATATTTAATGTTTTTTGATTATGGCTTTTATTTATTGTGCATGTAAAACTACCAATAAAAAGGAAGCTGACTGCATGCCTGTAAGTGGTGAGGAAAAGCAACAGCAAAGCCAAAGCTAACCAGCCGTGGAGCCTGGCAGCTGCCTGCTGAGCTTCTGTGAAGGAGTGTCTTGCCTATATTGGGATCCATTGCTGCCAGTAAAGACATAGGAAGGTTTGGGGAGTGCAATAAAAAAAGAGGGAGGTCTTGAATTTTCATAGAATTGTAGAATCATAGAATGGTTTGGTTTGGAACAGACCTTAAAGATCATCCACTTTCAGCCATGCTGCCATGAAAGGAATCACCTCCCACTAGACCAGGCTACTCAACCTGGCCTTGAACACCTCCAGGACTGGGGCATCCACAAATTCCCTGGGCAACCTGTTGCAGTGCTTCACCACCCTCACCGTGAAGAATTTCTTCCGAATGTCTAATCTATACCTTCTCCCCTTCCAATTTAAACCCATTCCCCCTTGTCCTATCACTACATGGTTTGCTGTAGGCCTCCTTCAGGTACCGCTTCTCTCAAAACAGCCATGGGACAGTGACAACCCTGAAGGCTTCCTTCTACAAAGGATTGTGCAATGGATGCGCAAACATAGACCATTTCATGGAGCAAATACCCAGTGATGGACATAGCCTGTTGATGCTCTTGATTTACCCAGGGCACCAATCTGGCTGTGGAGAACACTCACACTTTATTATGGGCATGTTAATTCCTTCTTCTTTGAAGGACTCGTATAAGACCCAAGAAGCTGCCTACACATCTCTTAGAATCAATCTCCAAGACTGTGTGACTTCATCTGAAGTTCAAAGACAGATTTCTCCCCAGTAAACACTGATAATGAATAACGTACAGTCTCTGCTTGGAAACAGATGCTCCTTCTCCTTTTTTAAAATTCCCTTGTGAGTAATCACTATTGTAATAAAATTATAGAGGGCAAACAGGATCCCTGCTGTGCTCTGCATGTAAACAGAAATAGTCCCTAGGCCAACAGCTTATGACTTCTGTAGATAAGGCAAACATGGGTGGAAAAGAAGCAGTTTTATTTCAAATCTGTTGACACAGAGCTATTGGACAGTGAGATTAAGTCACCCAGTTGTGACCAGCATGTGGTCACTGAGAAAACCCATGGCAGAGTAGGGAGCTGAATACAAACTCCTGCCACCTGGACCAGTGCTTTGACATTATTCTCCTCATCAAACTGTAGTTCAAAGGAGGGTTTGAAGTATGGGGTGGGGAACTTCTAGCACCCTCGACTACAAAACAACAGAGCACATTGAAAAGCGGAGGAGTATGTTTGCATCTCACCTCCCCTTTCTCCTCCTCTGACCCATCAGACCTTCCTGGTCTCATCACCCCTGCAGTCTCCCTGGGGACCGCTGAGGGATGCTGTGGATCAGAGATGCTCTTTAGAAATACACTGATTGTCTGGCGTTGTCTTGTCAGTGAGTGCCGAAGCAATTCCCAAACCAGGAGAGAATAATTTAACCCTCTTTTTTTTTCTTTTTCTTTATTTTTTTTTCCCCCTTTTTGACATTGCTTCAAAACAAACCCCATTTTACCAGAGAAACCTATTTGCACTGGGAGATTTTAACAACTAACCCAATTAAGCTCAATTCTTGTGTTCAAATCAAATCATGCCGGCAATTGATACTTTCTCGAGAACAAATTGAGCGGGCTTATTTTTAGCCTCTGATGAACCCCCACCTTCCTCCTTCCCCTGCAAATTAACAGCTGCAACAAGACCCTTCTGGTTTTGAAACATAGCAGGGCTTAGTCCCCGAGACATGCCTGTTCCTTTTGAGCACTGTGCAGGATTCAGCCCCTGCAGGAAGAGAAGAAAAGATTGGGCTTGTTCTTCCAGGGCCCCAGCTGGCACACACTGAAGCTGAACTAAATCTGCAGTGCTCCATGGACACCACCAGACAACCCAGTGCTAAGATTTTCTATGGCTAGGGAGAGCTTTGTGGCTGAGTTAAAGGGGACTCTCACACACCACTGCTAATTGAGAGGCACAGCTTGTAAGGAGAGGTGATATCTTTTATTAGAGCATAGCTGGAAAGAGTGAATGTGCTGTTTCAGGCACACCGCCTCTTTATCTGTTATCTTTGAGCAAAATGGGCTGAAACTTCCATGCTGAAGTGCTTTGGCTTTTATCTTTATCTTCAGCAGTTTGCAAGGAAGCCTGAGGGTTAATTGTCCTCCAAATGACAGACCCATCCCCAGAAATATCTGCACCGGAATGACTCCTGCTGTGCCAAGCTCCAGTCTAATTTTTAGGGAGAGATCCCTTTTCACTAGGACCACCGAGATGTTTCCATGGGAATCTCTCCTGTCTCTCACTGAGCTGCTCTGACAATTAATTACCCTTATGGTCAAAAATCAAGGCCTATTACGATCAATGCAGTCTGACTGCCAACATCACATAGGCCATTGATTACCCACCAGCAATTTCACCAGGCGCTTCATCTGAGTCTGAGAAAGAAATTAAAAGTGGTGCACATGCCTTTTTTCTGGCCTCTTTATGCTGTGTGAGAAACAGACAGAAACTTTCCCACTTGCAAGTATTTGCTCCTGCTTATTTTTCCCATTAAATCTCAGGATGCCCCCTGTCCTATCACTCACTTTTCCTCCATTCAGGCTTTTGTACCCCATTTCTCCATTAGATGCTGTCCCCATGGCTGCAGCTGGAGGAAAATGAGGCAGGGTAAGACTCTGACAGATGTAGACGTATCTGTCTTTTTTAAAACTTAAGGGGTGTGTAGGTCTCCTATAGGCTGGGTAAAGAGTGGAAAACCATGGCAGCATCCTCAATACACAACTACTTCATGGACTCAAGGCTCCGGTGTCTGTTCTTGATATGATTAACTTTTTCCTCTTATGCCTCTAGCAATGAAAAACATTAAGGGTAGAACGATGGGACTTAACAAATGTTCACTGAAATCAGCATGGTTACACCGGCTGGGCTTGGGCAAGAATTAAGTCAAGCCCTTGACCTATCTTGTGCCTGAGGTCTAGGCAAGATTCATCTGGATCAAACTCCTTGTTGCATTCACATAGAACAGTCTTTCCGAGGTCCCCCCATGCAAAGGAAAGTGTGAGAGGTCTTGGGTACATACCAGGACACTTTCTGTCATTACATTGCTTGTACTCTTCCTTGGCACCCTGGCAAGTCTGTCCACCAAAGAAGGGCCCATAGCACACACGGTCACGTCTCTGAGTCCCACCTCCACAAGTGGCGGTGCAGCTGCCCCACACTCCCCATGCCTGCCATTTCCCATCCACTGGAGGCAAAAAAAAAAAAGAGAGAGAAACATCCTGTCATGTTCCAAATATTGTCTGCAACAGAAGGAGGAAAGATCTCAAGGTGAGCACTGGAACATAGGATTGAGTAGAGCATGGCTTGGTGGGAAGGGGGGTCTCCAGCCCTGGATCTTTGTCTGATCCTGAAGAGACATGAAATAAATGTGTACTCCTTTCCATTGCAGCAGCTCTTTATTTGAAGTATGTTCTTGTGTTTCTCCTCAGTATCTTCATCCGCTGCAAAAATAAAAAGCCCTATCTCTTTTCTTGTGCACAGATATCTTCAGGTAGGCAAAAATTCAACCTGCCTGGCAGCCACATTTGCTAGCCAAAGTCCATAGCTTCAATTTGTTTGGGCTGTACAATGTCTCTACAAAAACAGATCTTCCCAGAGAAGGCCTGGTCCAGGGAGACCAGTCGAGCCTATGGGCAAGAAACCATAAAGAAACATCAAATAAATCTCCTCCCAGCTGTTTCCATTGTGCTATTGTTTCATGTGCCTTAGAAAGAGATTTGTCTTATTCTATTGTATCTTCTCTCAGCATCTCTACAGATTCAATGGAAATGCTACTTCTCCATTAGCAATGGCATTTATCAAAATGATACTCTTTTACATTAACAATGGCATTTATCAAAGCACTATAAAAATGTTAATTAGCCCTCACAACAAGCCTGCAAGGTAGGAAAACATCCTCCTCTGCTGCACCACAGATGAGAAACAACAACTCAGTGACAGAACTAGAACGAAGACGTAAATCTCCTGATTTATATTTGGGTTTTAATTAGGAGTTAACACATCATCTTAGGTGGCTTTTGGGAGAGTGTGGGATCCCTCTCTTCATCTCCAAGAAGTAAGAGAAAATTATCATAGAAAGGAGACACTGATACTTGCTTGGGTGACAACATATGAAGTGAAAGCCATGACCAACATTGCTTTGAGAACTTACTCTGAAATCAGTGGGATGAGGTTGCCTAAAAGAATGAAGCTCTTTTTGTCTTTGAGTATCTTCATAAGTGGCAAAGAAGGAGTGAGATACCTAAACACCAAAACCTACTAGAGACCATGTAGGGAAGTCCACTGCCTATGCTTATGCTCGGCTGCAGATGGTGATGCTAACAGAGAGGATAAGGATTCCCTGAGATAACAGTTATACTAGGCTGAAAAGCTACTGGCTTCTATGCTTGTGGAGTGGAGAGAAGAAATAGAAGAGTAGAAATGTTGAAGCATTGCGGAGGCATAGAAATGTTTTATTGATATTTTGCTTGGGGTTTTTTAACTACAAGCTGAGAACACGTATCTGAGGTTAGAAAGATATTCCCTGTGGGTAACCACTCATGTCTTTGGGGTCTCCTGGAGCATTTGCTAGATATGAATTTTTGGCTTGTGTGGTCCCTTGGTATGATTCACAGCCTCCTTCCTACTGCATTAATGGTGAAAACTGAGCAACTCTTCCCAAAGAAAAAAATTACAAAAGCCTGCATGGGACTGGAGAGAAGGATGACCCACGAGAAAGAAAAAGTCATTGGTCACTCACCTGGGCATTGGCGTAGGAAGCAGTCCCTGGTCTCCACCCAGTGTCCCTGACATTCAGCTCCCCCATAGGAGGGTCCATTGCACTCCCTTGTCCGCTGCTGGGTACCGTTGGAGCAGGAGGCAGAGCAGGAGCTCCAGCTCGACCACTCATTCCAGTTGCCGTCCACTGAGTGGCCCAAAGAAAGAAAACAGAGCGGAATGTGAAAATCGCTCCCACTGGAAGGGGGGATGTGCAAGAGAATGTCTGGCCTGTGCCTGCAAGAGTCCGAGGCAGAGGATGACAAACCAGAATCATGGAGCGAGAGAGAAGGCAAGAACCATGAAGAAAATGTACAGACAACTGTGGCAACTGCAATTTGTTGAGACCCTCTGCAACTTCTGTGCTATGGCCCAGCAGGATGCAAGTGCAATAACATTTAAATTTTTATGCCCATACTCTCCATAAAATCATAAAAGTTGAAATTATTGATGTTACAGGTTCCAGTGTAGAAGTCAAAACTAATAATATTGCCGATCACAACATAATATCAAAATAGAGAGCATGGATCATGTTTTTACTGCAATTTTTGAAGGAAACAATATATTATCATGACATTTCCCATTTGGGGCAATCAGCACTTTTTAAGGAACCCATTTTTTACCAAGACAGTGTACAAATCCGCAAGGAAGGAACTTTCGCAAGTGCCCAAATGCTCTGATTTTCATTAAAGGACATGCAGAAACTTGAATTACAGTCTTATTTACAGGGATTCACTCTGCCAGCTGGGAAATGCTTAGAGCAAAGGCGCGCTCCAGCAGGAGACCATGAGCAGAGTGTGTGTGCAGTCAACGTACTTCTGTCATGGCTGAATTGGCACTGCCAGGCTTGATATATTTCTACACAGCAGTGTCGTTAGTAATTAATAGGGAGGGACAAGAGAGCTTTTGATACAGACGAAGTTGGAGAGAAACTTGAATATGTTTTATTAGTGCAGTGTGAGGCATTCCAAAGTATGGCAGTTATATCCTAGTTGATCCTTGATCAACAGATTCATCACCCAGTTTGCTGTGATTTGAGTACTTTTTTTCTCTTAGCAGTGGTCATCATGCTCTGTTTAGCTCTTGCTAGCTGAGAGCTCTCACCCAGAAAAACAACCCAAATCTCTCAGAAGTCTGAATTCTGACTTAAATCACATTGCTGTGTATTGTAGCTCATTTTCTTTAGCTTTGTTTATCAGTCCAAGAAAAATACATGATCCTTTGTGTGATCTGCAAGGTCTCAAACAGCCTCAAATAATCTCCACTGCAGTCAAGCAGCTTTTTGTTTGCAAGCAGGTAAAAAAATGTCAAAAACATCCAAATGAGCAACTGTTAACTCCAATGGGGTCACATGAGCTCAGAGGGTGTGAAAAATCAGGCAGTTTTCTTGTAATGAGGGGCCCAAATCTGAACACATTATACAAGGTGCGACCTCACCAGTGCTTAATATAAGGTCACGGTCACTTAGAGATAAGAGATTATTAATTCATGGACTGTGATTTCATAAACTTCTGAAACAAAGGAGAAACAGAGATGGCCGTGTTTTACTTCCAGCCATGTTTGATGATGTAAAGATATTTCTCAGGCAAGATGCTGAGGGGTCTCCATCACCACCACAGCAAATACTGCTCAGCACCATTGTCACAGCACAGGGTGAGTCTATCAAAAGAGTTCATTGGAGTCTGGTTGGTGTAGTCTATACAAAGAATGCCATTGTCTTTCCCCTTCTCTCTCTCTCTCTCTGAAGGACATTGGGCTCAGCCTGTGTTATCTACTTCTATGTCCCTGCAGCTGAGCATTTTTATCAATTGTAGTAATAAATCCTCAGAGCAGGGCAGTGATAAGCAATATGACTGTCTGGTGTGTCAAGTACTGAGCAGAGCCCATTGTTGTGCTTCAACGAGTCCCCCAGTGGCGCACTCATTTAGGACTGCAAAGCCACTGATTGCTTTTGTGGCATTAATTAGAGCTGAAGCCTTGCAGTTGGGCTGCCTGCCTTTTCCACCACTCTTTTGTTGGCCGCAGTGTATCCACATATTTGTTTGTATTTGAATTAATTATGGATCAGTGTTAACTCAGGATATGCTTTATTGCCCAAGCAATGCCAGGTCTGACATCTTCCATTTGTCTTTTTATGGCAGAGTCAATTTGGTGTCTGGGAGGTTCTCATTCTTAGTAGAGTTTTCTGGACAGCAGACAAAAATCCAAGGATAGTTACTTGAGGTGAAAACTGGGTGGGAAATGCCAGGAGGCTTCTCACAAATGTTTTGACAAAGTTCTCATCACTCCCACAATTCCTGTCATCCTCCGGGGACATAATAATGTCTACTAATGATTCTCATTAAACTGGAAAAATGTCAGTTGACATTAACCTAGGCGAGGGAGAGGGTGTTGGGGAGCTCCCTTGTGTTCAGATCATGGTTACCAGGATGCTCTTAGTTAAATTAATGGAGACTCTGTGGTAAACCCAGAGCCTGTGTCCTTCAAGAGAAGGAAGCCACAGGAGCTCAAGTGAATTTCCAGTGTTACAAGCCATTTCATCACAAGGTTTTTTTCTGTTGTTTCAAAGCAAAACTTGGAGAGATGCATTTAGAAGTGATATCTAGAGGTAGGAAAAAGATACATAAAAGTATTGAAATATGTCATTGAGGGGTTTTGGAAGGAGTCTCTTAGTCCATCTCACCACCCAAAGCAGGATCACGTACAGAGAAAACCTGCATACATAGCCAACTAATGCATATATATTGGCAGCAAGTAAAACAATTAATTCCAGTGCAATAAAAAGCCTAGTCAGGCAAAATAACTTTAAAACATTCATGCCATGCTTAGGCATCTTCAGAGATGGGGAGACCTGCTGGAGAGAAGCCTTTGAATCTCTAACTGCCTTACCTGGGCAAAGTGCAATGTTGCAGAACTTTGTTTGCTTCTCCGGGCCCTCACAAGGGTTCCCACCAAATTGTGGGGGCTTGCATGTGCGGGTCCGATCTCTGTACCCTCTCCCACATGTGGAAGAGCACAAGCTCCATGGAGACCACTCGTCCCAGGTGCCGTGCACTGCAATCAAAGCAGAAGAAGTAAGTTTCCTTTCCAAAGGAGGCCTGGACAAATGAGTGATACCACAGAACACAGCATCTTTCCATCCAGAATGAGCAGCATGTGAGAAGTGAGTGTGGGAAGGCTAAGAACAAACCAACCCAAAATGTACAAGAGGAGCACCACGTAATTCGTTAGGCTTTGGTATGAACAGCAAGTGTCTATTACTTTCCAGTTTTTCAGAATAAATAACAAAGCACTTTTAATTGACCCTAATTTTTCAGATTTTTGAGCCAAGAAAAGGCATTTTTTTGAGTGAAAGATGCAATTAGCTAGAGAGGAACAAAAGCCCTCCACCTTTTCGGAAGCAGCATCACTATCACTTTGTCACTTATTACCCTTATTTACCTCAACAATTTTTTTTTTTTGCATTGGATCCTCAAAATCCACAGCATTTTCAAGTCTCAGACAACCTGTAGTCTGGCTACTAATCACTATCATACTTCTGTGACATCTCTAGGGAGACTTTAAATAACAAAATGACATTGGCAACACACTCCAACACTGCTCGTGCCATCACTTGGTAACACCTGAAATTAGACACGTAAAGCCTTCAAATCTAAATTGATCTAATCTTCTCCAACCTAATCTAATCTAATCTGGCCAGGTTTTTATGGAATTTTAGTCCCTCCAATCTCTAGAGGAAAAATATCACAAGAATTTATTGATCTCTCTTATGGGACTTCATCCCTTCCAGCATTACCAGAGAAGCTAACGCAAAATCAATAATGCTTCAGGAGGCAAACAATAATAAAACTAAATATTTTTCAGTCCTTCATCAGTTGCTAACAGTCACTGATCCACCAGTATCAGGGAATGGGATTAAAACCTAATGTTTTATAATTGTCATCGATTATCTCCCATGACAAAAGATAAGTAGAGGAGGAAATGCAGGAAAGAGCACAAGAAAACAGCTTGGTGGTTTTAACATTGTAAGACTGGTTCTGAGCAATGATATTGTCCATCAAGAGTTGTGAATAACACATCTAGTTTAATAACATTGTTCTTCAATATCACATCCAGGCTCCCTAGACTGTACTGTTACATCAAAATTGTGGAAGAAGGAGTATGAAAACAGAGATGATGGCTGGCTCAATTCATAAACATAACCAGCAGCCTGGGTTTTTCAAACTGGCTTTGCAATGCCCAGTGCTGGCATCTGAGCAACTGGAAGTATCATCTGGTGCTTCTCTTTCCCAGTCTGCCCAATGCTTGGAAACACCCAAAAGGGCACATGCCTTTTAGATGTACTGTATTCATCGCCTTTAGTTAGCATCAAACTATCCATACCACGCAAAACTAGTGCCCATCTAATGGTGCTGGGTCTAGCAAGAATCTCCGTATGAGCCTCTAGATTAAGAAAAGAAGGAAGAAGAAACAAGAAGTGCCTCCTTCTAAGCAGATATCACAGTGGAGAAATCACAGCCCTCTGTGCATCTCCCTTCCCCTCCTGCCCTTGCATGCATGGAGAGCTCAGCCCACCTGGGCACACGGCAGAGTTGTTGCACTGTCTCTGCTCCCGGAGAGGGCCGCTGCACTGAGTGCTGTAGGAAGACGACACACAGAACCTTGTCCTGGTTTGCCAGCCCTCCCCGCAGGTGGTCGAACACACACTCCATGGGGACCACTCCTCTGCCGCGGGGTCACCTGTTGGGGTTGGAGCAGACGGTGAGGACATGGTATCCTAGGTCCCTGGATCTCCAGGGTGGTGCTTTTCAAATCGCACTTCACCAGTTGCTGGAGATCTATGTGAAACTATGCAATGTGTCTCATGTGTGGTGAGACAGCAAGAATTCAAGGGGATTGGTGAGAAAGTGTGATGGTTTACAGTGGGGTAAAGATTTTTCAGGTCTACTGCACAAAGCTGCAACGCACATACACACACAAAATAAAATGTGAAGGACACTGTGGAAGCATCAGGGCACTGGGCAGGGCAGGCTCCACCACAGATAACAAGGTGGTGTAGCCACTGCAGGAAAGCATGAGCTGGCATATGGATCTTATGCCCTGAGATAGTACTAAGTAATAGTGATAGACAAGGATAGCAAATGCATTTTATAAACTGAGCAGATGTAAGGATTCAACTCTTTTCCCTGCCTACTCACAGCCTCTGCCAATGCAGACTGAGAGCAGAGGAGCAGGCAAAATAGAAGGTCACAGTGCCTAAGAGAGACATTGGCTGAAGGAATGCCACAGAGCTTTCTCTTGTCATCTCCTTCACCTGTGGAGAAGATCTGCTTTGAGAACAAGAGTGACTGTTCCCAAACACCATACAGTCCTTATAAACTGCTTACAGCATGGGGTAGTACTGGAGTAGCAGCTAAAAGCATCCCATTGAACAGGAGGTGAGAATGGAAAGCAATGAGATATATTTCCTTTGTAATTAATATCCCTGCAGACAGATGGTCATGTGGTCATGCCAGGGGTGTTTCAGCCAGGTCACAGCCTCCAGGTAGGTCACCAGAAATGTGACATAGGCAGAGAATGGACAGTTTCCCATTAGTATTCATAAACATTAGTCTATCCTTGTGAATATGCCTTTCTCCTCCAGATGAAAACTAAAGCTTGCTCTCTTTCTTTTGACTGAGCTCTGAATGGTTCGAATTTTCAGAATTTTAATGGATTGCTAATAATTACACATGATAAACCTAGAACATACCATTTGGTATGTATAGTACACAGGCATATGGCACAAATAAACAGCAGCACATCTTTGAGGATGCATGATAGAGGGACATACCCTTCTAGTAACAAGCTCTTCAGAGCACCTGATGCACTATCACATCCTAACCATGTGTATCTGGCAGACTACAGATGATATAAGAAGGCTTACTGCACTGGGTACAGCAGGTAAGCATGACTTTAAACATCATACAACATGGCACAACCTGAGTTACACCCAGCACTTGTATGGGTTTTCCCACACCACCATCCCATTCCCAAAGAAAGCTGAGCATCAGATGTTGCATTAGACTGACCAGCTACAACACGAAGCATGAAAGAGACTCTAGCAGTGGGCTGCTAGATCGCTTGACATCTCAGCCTGCTCGTAGGGCAGGAGGGTTATAAATGTGTCAGTCAGTGTCAGTAGAGGAACTGTGATGGGGACTTTAAAGGTTGGAGATCATCAAAATGCCCAATACTGTCAAAAGATGTGCATATCTGACTTTTTCTTCAAGGTGGTATGTTTAGTTACTAGTGTCTTAAGGGGAGTTTTCTGTATGCAATGAAGTTTTATGCAGGATTTCAACTCTTCGTAGTTCTCATCAATTGGTATCCTTGTTATTTTTGATAGTAATCTATGTTATTTGTTATGTTTTCTGCTTTTCAGCACATCTGCTCTGAATGTCTCCAGTCATTAATGCAGTTCATGGTTAAAAATATGCACACTAATTGGAGATCTGCTGAAGGTGGAAAGTGTGGAAGAAAACCTGTCCTTGATATAACGCGGATAGGGTTTCATTCGTTCATTTGCTGGCTGGACTTAGAAAGGCTGAGGTAAGGATGAGCACTTCTCCACCTCATCTATACCACTACAAAGACTATCATGAGATATAACTGCTTTTGTTCAATAAGCCAAAGTTGCTCAATACTGTTTCCCTTTGCTTTTGCATTTTCTTTCATTAATCTACCCAACTGGTTCCAGTTAACTAAATATTACGGACTGTTGATATTTCTCTGGGATGTGTAGGAGACGATCTGTGTTTTGAAGCCTCGGAGCTTCAAGAAAACATCGCTCCTATATCCTATTTTTCAAGTATTACAACTGCTGGCACACAGAGATCTGCATTTCCATGGTATTGTTGCTGCCTTTCCAATAAGGAACTCAACTGGCTTGGAGAACCTCCCATTCCACCACCTCCTCACTCAGACTTGGTGTGGTCTTGCAGCCTCCTTATTCAGGCAAGAGATACTGTATCACTAGATGAACAAATGGCATCGTGGAACCAAATTCCATCTCTTCTACCTCCTTCCCTTTTTTTAATACTTTTGGCTTTTGCCCTTTCACAGTAGTTATAACTATGATTAGGGGCAAATCTCCTCAATTATCATCTTTCCCATTGCACCAGTCCCTGGTTCTTAAATCTATAGTACAGTTTATTTTCCAAGTGCTTGTTACTCCTTTGGATTAGTGTCAAACATAGATAGAGATACACTCAGGCATCAAGACAAGCTCTCTCATCCTCCACCAAAAAGAAGCAGAATATTGCCCATCACCGAAACTATGGATGAAAAGACTTTCTGCATCTCTGTTAGACTGCAGCAAATACAAATTACTGGATGCATTATCTTCCAATTATTTATCCCAGAAGTGGATCATGGCTCTACTTTTTGATATAAGGACAAGTGTCTGTGATGCTCATCAAGTCAGAAAGCTTCATTTCAGCGTACAGCTCCATACTGTCATACAATTAGACCTGTCAGAGATGCACTTGACCAAATTGGTCTTCACCTCCAAGAGAACAAGGGCCATGCACTGCCCTTCATCATAACTGGTGCCTGTAGATGGATATCTCTACAGGATTGACCTTGAATTAGTCCTGTGATGCTCCAGTCTAGTTTAGGGGTTAACAGGAGTGTCCCCAAAGGAGTTAGTAGGGTTGAGGACCCTACTGCAGATGGGAAATGGCCCTTTCCATCACTTGCTGCTCCCACAGAGGTAGTAGCAGCACCTCTTCTGCAGCTGGAGAGTGTCCAGCAGGTGATGAAGAAGGAGACACACTGGGCATCATTCCACAGGGATGTAGCACTGCAATCCAGGATCCACTCCAGTGCCTGGCCAGGCTTGAGAGTAACTGAGCTGACCTTACAGAGAGCTCATCTGGCGGCAGAGTCCCCATCAATGCCTCTATCTTCTCCATGATGCATCCTCACTCAGCACTAATGGAGCAGCACATCGCTGTCATCCCTCTGCCAGGATTCCTCTTTTTTGGCATTGTTTGTCAATCTGACATCTTGCCACACACAGCCACTTCTTTGTTCACATCCTGATGCTGGCAAAGACATCCTGGAAGCAATCTGCAGGCTGAGCCAGGAGGGAAGCCGTGCCAGGGACCTGCTGGGCTGCATTTCACTGTTGCTACTGCTGGGAGGGACACACAGGCAGTCAGCAGCATCGCAGCTGAGAGCACAACTGTGCCAAAGCCTGTGGGCCAACAGGAACTGGACAGCAGGGCTGCTGAGGACATGCAGGAGCAAACACTGGCCTTCAGCTTGACAAGGCCATCCTCTCATCCGTAGTCCTTATAGCTGGCATCAGCTATTTCTTGTATTTCATATTTTTCTAGGTCCTCAGTGGATGTGAAATGGCACACATTCCCTCTAAATCCCTTCCCTGGTCTGTACCCTTTGCCTGGTCTGTATGTCTCCTCCACCCTGATCTCCTTGAACAATCTGGCTGCAATTGGTGCTCTTGGGACAGCAGCAGGAGAGTTGCAAGCTCACGGTAGAGCTGCACACGTCTTCCCATTTGGCTCTTCCAGCTCATTCTGTGCTCAGAGATGCCACAGCCCAAGTCAGTCATGCTACAGCAGTGGCTATGAAGGTAGGGAGTTAATGGAGATGTCACTGAGCCCAAATGCAGTACCCAGCTGCACAGCAGGAAGAATTGCCAAGCTATAAACCTGATAGCTGAGCCACAAGCTGAAACAAAGCATTGAGGAAGCACCTGGGACAAGGCAGAGCAGGAACAGCAGGAGACATCATGGAATCTGCCTTGGAATGGCTGGCTTCTTTTCCCCCCTCATTTGGACACACACGACTGAGAGTCTGAGCTCAGCTTCACCAGTTTACAGCATTGTAAATGCCTTCCCTCTCCCACAGCCTTTTGCCCGCCACCAGTGATCCTGCAGGCAGAAGAGCTGCTCCCACCAGAGCGAATGGATTCAGTACAGGGTGGCAAGGAAATTCAGAGTGTTTCCTGCCTAGTGATGAAAGCCACGAACCCAACCACTGCCCAGTCACTCCTGAAGCTTCCACACCACAGTGCTGCTTCCTGACACTGTTCACTGTTGTACAGTGGCAAAGTCCTGCTAGGCTGTAAGGACGACAGCTAATTTACACCAGAATATGACCCACACTCCCTTGTAATCTATTTCACAACTCTAGCTGTTTAAATCACCTGTCTGAAGCCTTTCTAGAGCACAAACTGTTTGCAAGGTCACTGTGCAATGATTTTAACACTGCTTTGCCCAAGAGCCACGATGTGTTGAGCTCCTACCAGAAAAGACAGTTGTGAAGGGAGAGCACAAAACCTCTCCAGATTGGACCTGACATAGACAGAGGTCCGATTAATTCCTGTCTTCCCAGATCACACCCTTTGATATTACGACATATTATTTCTCTCCTATTGCAGAAGGGTGGAAGGTCCTCCTGCAGGACCTACCAAATGTAAATCCTTGCACAGCATGAAAGACCCAATGACAGAGAAAAACAGCTTTGCTCTCTCCCCACCATACCCTTCACACCTCCTTCTACAGTCAATGAGAAGGCATGATATGGATATCAGCAAAGAGGCTGCATTGCAGTAAGGTCAGCTTTGGCTTAATGAACCATGACTCTTTAGATAGTTCAGACAAAGTAGTGACTTTGAAGTAGGCAGGGTGATGAAAAACAGTCTCTGAGAAGTGTGGAATAGTTAGGATTTTGCATTAACCCTTTTTGCCATCTCTGGCTAATAGCAACAACACAAAACCCTGTAGGGCAATGGGATGGGAACATAGTGGGGGATGAACATTTGTTCAGTGTGTGACTTGTTGGATAAGCCCACACTACCCTGGGAGGAAAAGAGGTGGTTAGCTAGGTCATTGAAACAGCAAAGTGAGTCAATTCAGTCAGCCCAGCCCAGCTGGGAGGTGCAGTGAGCAGGCAGTGTGCCAGCTCCAGAGGCTGTTGTGTTAGGTCAGAGCTTACCTATTTGAGGTGCAGGGTACCCGTAGTGCTGCAGTTCATCAGTGTCCTCTCGTTTTCTGTTATCTGTGGACCTCAGCGATTGGCTTCTGGAATTATAGCGTCCATTGGCTATGGCAAGGTAATGGGTCATGTAAATACACCTTGGTTCACTCTGCAAGATCTTTCACTACAAAGGTTACACGTATAAACAACAGCGATCTGTTTGGTTGACATGACCACCTGCTTTCCAACCCCAGCACCCCTCTCCACCAGCAGTCCCTGAAGCTTTAGTACCAAGTCAGCCTGTGAGACTCAGAATGGCTGGCAGTTCAACCCCTCTTTTTTTCGGCGAGATTTGGGACCATGCAGAATATGATCCCTTACACCAGGTCATTACTCAATGGCAATGAATTCCGAGAGTATTTGCAATTTTTGCTGTACTTGTGGAGGATCTGGCCTTTTCAGATGTGCTGGTAATGAATCCCACCATCCCTAGTAGTGTTTTGAGGTCTGTGGTGATGACTGGTAATATTTTTTGGTGGAGAACTCTGCCTTCCAATCAATAATTATCTAGCAGTATTCTACAGTGTAACCAGAAAATGCTGAATAGAGCAGGCAGGTAAGGGCACGTGAAAAGGAAAGGGATATCTCAGGCTGTTTACTTCACAGACTCTATCACCAGCAGCAAGGAGAGGTGGAGGTCTGACATAAATAAAGTGACTTATATATCAACAGAAACATGGCTGGGCACCTTTCCAACTCAGGTTAAAGAGCAAGGCTCCTGACCCTAGCGTCATAACTGAAAATCTTCCACTGAAGACCATGGTGTTGAGATAATGCATCAACTGTAAAATAAAGGCACCTAACTCCTGATGGACAGCATACAGCTCTGTTCTTCCCAAACCCACACTTCTGACAGCTTTGCATTTGCATCTGATGTGGATCAGCCCTGAATCTGCTACAGGGGAAACTAAAATTTCCCTTCTCCATGTTATTGAGCATGTTGCAACCTTGACACATGTCCTTCCTAGTAAACACAGAAACAACCAAATCCTGAAGAGCTAAGCCCAAGTAATCTGTGATCTGGCAACCAATTTGTTTCCAAACAGCAAGTACCAAACTGGAGATCTTTTTCCCCAAGGAGGTAAAAGAGTCAGACATCTTTTCAAGAAGTACAAGCTGCCAAGAAATGAAATGGTGACAAATTTGATCCCGGAACCCTGAGACAATTAATAAAGGTTAATGAAGCTTCAGTGTGGTGGCAGAAGTCTTTATTTCCATCCAAAAAGGGAAAGCAGAGGAGGGAGACGAATGAATCAGAGGGTCCCTGCCAGGAGCCAGACTTCATATTCAACAGCTTGGCTCATGGAAGAGGCCCATCTAGTTTGTGAAATTATATCACTCCCCATTGCTGTTGCCTGAAACACTTAAGGAGTGTAGAAACTGGTCACATCAACTCCTCCAAACTTTCCCTGCCTTGCAGGCTGCTGGCTGGAGGGGATGGGATGGGGCAATCACCCGCTTGCCATCATCAAGGGATAGACACTGATAGCCAGACATCAGGACTGTAAACATCCCAGTATTTACATAGACTTTGTTTTTCTCTGGCTCTATGCTGGAATAGAAAAGGCTCAAATCCTATATTTTAAATAGCTACAAAGTCACAAGACTGTCCTGTGTAAGACTGGATTTTAAAAAGGATGCCAACCTCTAACTAGCCTTCTAATATCCAGTGTCTTGAGTTTGCTTAGGAGAAAAGTCTAATTAGTCCCATATTTGGGACACATTGCAAACCCTGCTCCATTCCCATCACCCATTGCTGGCTATACCTACTCACTTTTATCATCTCTTATTTATGGCCTCTTCATGAAGGCATATAAACCACAAGAACATACAACATCTCCACCTGCAGTAAATTCCAAAACCTTCCCAAAGATTTGTTTAGGTCAGGAGAAGAAACAGGGGCTGGGCAACAAGTGGTAGATGTGGAGCTTGGACAGCTTTGTCAGCTGCCCAGAGTGAGGAAGGTGACAAGGAAAACCCGAGATTCAACATCCCAGAAGCAACCAGAGAGCATGGATGGATGGACAGAGAGACAGGAATCGAGTCAGAGGGATGGAAAGATAAAAGAGTAAAATAAAACCTTTAAATGCAGCCTTGGCACCCTGGACCTCCGCTTACCAGTTATTTGGGTCCCATGTTATTGATATCTCCTAATGACTAATCCTGGTCTCAAAGGAGCTGCACAAATTCTTTTACTTCCTGACAGATATGACAAGCTTGTGCTGCTATAGCTCATCCTACAAGCAATCAGGTCTAGTGGTTGAATGTCTTAGGCTTCCCGCTTGCCCCAGTCCTCCCTCAGCAAAACTTGCCTCCAGACCCATGCTGGGGTTGCTCTGCTGCAGCAGACAGGCTGCTTCCCTTATGGAAAGGGTGTTGGAGTGAAGCAGAACTGTCACCATCTAACACAGAACATGGCTTAGTTTTAACCTGGACAGTTGCCTTGCATGCATGCAAAAATCAACCGTGATTCTGAACAAAGCAGGAAGAAGCTAGGTCCCTTATGCACAAGGCAAAGTTG
Source organism: Phaenicophaeus curvirostris (assembly GCF_032191515.1). Classification (NCBI taxonomy): domain Eukaryota; kingdom Metazoa; phylum Chordata; class Aves; order Cuculiformes; family Cuculidae; genus Phaenicophaeus; species Phaenicophaeus curvirostris. Next base: position 96,974,792 of record NC_091394.1, on the reverse strand, counting down.
GTACAAGTGATGCTTTGCTGTGGGTTTTATGCACCTGAACCTTATGAGGTGGAAGTCACAAAATAAAGGCACTGCAAAACTGGTCAGACAGCCTGCTCCCCACAACAAGTTCGGTGGAGAGGAGTAATACCAGAATCCTAGGAAAATCGAGACTTAATTCACATCCCAGCTGCATAAATGTCATGAGGATGGCATATTGTTGCAATGCGTAGCACACTGGATAAGCAAGCATGAGGGCAAGAGAAGTAATACCCTTGGAGGGAACAGAGACGTTTCAATGGCAAGCAAAGGCAAGTACATGTGATTTTGGAAGAGTACAGCTCAAATATACATGGGGATGATGATCTTGCAATGCTGGCAGTGGAGGGGAGAAGAAGCAGGTGACCGAGGCTTCTAATGATAACATGTAACGTGACAGACAGTACCTTGCAACACAACCAGGGAGGAAAAAACTTGAATGTAGCAACTTTGCAGTGTTGTTTTGCAAGATTTAAAAATCCAAGTATGTCTCACCAGAGCTACACATTTTTCTTCTTAAGAGGCCTATAGGAAAGCTGGGGAGGGATTGTTTGTCAGGGAATATGGGAACAGGATGGGAGGGAAAAGTTTTAAGCTGAAAGAGGGGAGAATTAGATTAGATATTAGCAAGATTTTTTTTTTTTTTACTTTGAGGTTGGTGAGGCACTGGAATATGTTGTGCAAAGACATCATGGCTGCTCCATCCCTGGAGGTGTTAAAGACCAGGCTAGATGGGTCTTTGAGCAACCTGATCCAGTGGGAGGTGTCCCAGCCCATTGCAGTCAGGTTGGAAGGGAATGATCTTTAAGGTCCCTTTCAAGTCAAACCATTCTATGAATGTATGATTCTATGATTCCCTCTATACTCATCCCCCAAACAGCAGAGACAATGAAAATAGGAGGATAATTAACATTATTCAGACAAATTGGAGTGGTGGAAATGAAAGGATGGACCAGAGCAAACAGTGCAGTAAAACTCAAGGAGAAGGTGTTGGCTGTGGAGTTTCTGGGGCACCTAGCAGCTGCTAAAGAGTAAAATTGAAAAGGGCAGAATCACTAACAACCCGTAACAACCAAGATCTAAGCATACATAGAAAAAGGTCATTTTGGAGTCCACTGGATAGACGACAATTGCAGCAGGCAAGGAGATGACCCAAAACATTTTGGGTTGAACATTACAGAAAGCATCGCTGGGTGAGATGTGTGACTCCCAGATACTAAATATCCAAACCACTATTAGAAGTGGGGACAGGGTGAAGTCTCTGCAAGCAGAAGCAGATACATATAGGAAAAGGTACTCTATCAATGAGTTCTGGCCTGCCTTTGGGGAGCAAAGATACTCTCACACATGCACAGGATATTTCAGCTCAGCAGTTGCAGTAAAAGGGCTATTTTAAAATGAAAATCAGGAGTGGCAGAGAATGAGATTGAAGCTTGGTCTTCTGAATGTGTTGTGGAACACACATTTCTTCACACCACTAATGGTTTTACAGCTGAAAGGCCAGATCTTCAATCCATTTCATGCTGGAAATCCAACATGGATCATGCATTGGTGCCACACTTCTCCACCTGAGGGCAGGATGCAGCCACCTCTTTCCCAGCCTAAGGTAGATCTATCTGCCCGATCTGCATATTCACAAATGTCAAAGATGGTTTTTTATTGCCTCTGCCAGACAGGATGGCAGGATTTCAGTTATCCTTTACTGATATTCATTCCACAGAAATAAATGCAGGCCGCTTGCATCTCTGGTTGTTCTTGTATTTCCACAGCACTGATGAATTCCAGTGCCAGCGTAACGCCCGTGACATCCCTCCTCTGGTTTGCATGCTGTCCTGACAAGTTGCCCGTCCATGCTCCCTGTCAGCGCCCTCCGTATGCCAGGTTGTGATTAACCACACATTCTAACACCACTCAGACAAGAGGGGCCACCAGCGCACAGCGGGTGTTCCCTTCCATCCAAAGAGGGTGGATCTGGAAAGCTCCTCTGCAAACACTTGCCACCACACTCGGGTTGGCTTTTTCTCCTCCCTCTGTAAAACAGCAGCTCTTGGCCAAATCCAACAGATGGAAGGAAATCTCCCCTGTCTGTGCTGGAGATGAGGATATCACCAGGTACTTTGCCTCTAGCAAGGAAAAATCAGAGTTACAACAAACACTGAATGTTGTCCTTCAGATTATGTCTCTTGAGCTGAACATCTGCCATGAAAAAAAGGCTCTGCCTAAGCCAAGCTGCTGTTACCAGACCAAGTTTCATTTCCAGTTTGGGATGAGCCTTCGCCACAGTTTTTCTTCAGTATTTTACAGCTCTGGGTTATGCCCGTGGACATAACTTTCCTAGCTCACTTGCCATTAGGCTTGGGTATGTATCCCTGGGGAAATTTAACCAGATGGAGATCATCAAGCAAGAGATTCCATTACATGAAACAGCAGAGACGGTGGCCCAAGCAAGTAGAAAAACATAATGACCACATACAAATGGCACCTGTGGAGTCATTCAGCTGCCCCTGAGCAGTGATTTCAAACAACTACATGGCCTCCATACAACATGTTCAGACACTTCTCTGGGAGCTATGTGGCTATGCTTATATTTCAGTGACCAAGCTGCCACAAGTCACACTTCTTGGAAAGGCTGGGAACCACAATTTCCAATACTGTGTACTGAGACCTGATGAAAGTCCACCTGAGACAGCTCTAGAAGAGGAAGGACGGCAAGACCTAGAGAAGGTCCATCTGGGGGGATGATCTGCATGATGAGAAAGGTTCGATCCCTCTAGTGCATTTGCCATGGCCAGGCAAAATAAAACAACCTCACAGATCCTCTGGAAAACCTCATCTCAGCAGCTTTATGGAGCTACGTGGTAGCACCCCAAGTTATTCTCACTGAGAACCTATCCCAGACGGAGTATCAGACTACGACCTCTCCCTGCTGCTGGAGATCCAAATAAACAGTTAGCACACTCTTGCTAATCACCCATCAGCTTATAAGCCATTTTAACAGAAGGAAGGAAGGAGAAGCTAAAGAAGAGAGTGCTGATGATTTCTGTGTTATTCTAACCTATCTTGCTTGGCCAACAACTGATTTTACTTTTCAGTGGTCGTGCTAATTTCCTTGGACAAGTTCCAATGTACCTCCATAACAAAGAGTGCTCATCCTCGTTTTGTTGTGCAGTTTTATCAGGACTATAGATGACCCTTTCTGTGAAAAATTTTTTCCTAATGTCCAGCCTAAATCACCCCTGGTGGAGCTTGAGGCCATTCCCTCTTGTCCTGTCCCCTGTCATTTGGGAGAAGAGGCTAGCTCCCTCCTCTCCACAACCTCCTTTCAGGTAGTTACAGAGAGCAATGAGGTCTCCCCTCAGCCTCCTCTTCTCCAGGCTAAACAACCCCAGTTCTCTCAGCCGTTCCTCATAAGGCCTGTTCTCCAGCCCCTTCACCAGCTTCGTTGCTCTTCTCTGGACTTGCTCCAGAGCCTCAACATCCTTCTTGTGGTGAGGGGCCCAGAAGTGAACACAGGATTCAAGAAGCGGTCTCACCAGTGCTGAGTACAGAGGGAGAAGAACCTCCCTGGACCTGCTGGTCACGCCGTTTCAGATACAAGCCAAGATGCCATTGGCCTTCTTGGCCACCTGGGCACACTGCTGGCTCATGTTCAGTCGGCTGTCAACCAACACGCCCAGGTCCCTCTCCTCCATGCAGCTTTCTAGACAGACTTCTCCTAGTCAGTGCACTGCAGAGGGTTGTTGTGCCCCAAGTGCAGGACCCAGCATTTGGCCTTGTTAAACCTCATGCCATTGGACTCAGCCCATCAGTCCAGCCTGTTCAGATCCCTTTGCAGAGCCTCCCTACCCTCCAGCAGATCAACACTTCCACCCAGCTTAGTGTCATCTGCAAACTTGCCAAGGTTGCACTCAATGACTTCATCCATTGATAAGTCATTCCCTTGATGAAGACATTGAACAGGGCTGGACCCAGCACTGAGACCTGGGGAACCCCACTTGTCACTGGCCTCCAGCTGGATTTCACACCATTTCCCACCACTCTCTGGGCCCAGCCATCCAACCAGTTTTCCACCCAGGAGAGTGTGCGCCTGTCCAGGCCAGAGGTGACAGTTTCCGAAGCAGAATGCTGTGAGAAACTGTGTCAAAGGCTTTACTGAAGTCCAGGAAGACCATATCCACAGCCTTTCCCTCATCCAGCAGCCGAGTCACTTTGTCATAGAAGGCGATCAGGTTAGTTTGGCAAGACCTGCCTTTTGTGAACCCGTGTTGACTGGGCCTGATCACCCGGTTCTCTTGCATGTGCTTCATGATAGCACTCAAGATCACCTGCTCCATGACTTTCCCTGGCACTGAGTTCAGACTGACAGGTCTGTAGTTCCCTGGATCCTCCCTGCGACCCTTCTTGTAGATGGGCACAACATCAGCCAGCCTCCAGTCCAATGGGACTTCCCCAGTCTTCCAGGACTGTTGGAAGATGATGGAAAGGGGTTTGGCCATCATATCTGCCAGCTCCTGCAATACCCTTGGATGAATCCCATCCGGCCCCACAGACTTGTGAGTGTCTTGTCAGGTTAGCAAGGCTCTGACCACCTCCTCTTGAATCATGGGAGCCTCATTTCGCTCCTCTAGCTCCTGGGTTTGTACACAGATGGAATGACTTTCTTTACAATTAAAGACTGAGGCAAAGAAGGCATTAAATACCTCAGCCTTTTCCTCATCCCTTGTAGCATTATCTCCAATACATAATAAACACTTACTTAGGAAAATAACAGCTAAAGTGGAATAATGAACAACCTACTCAACAAATCCATGAGCAAAAGTCATATGATAATAACAATGGCACAATTAAACCAGAAAGATTTCTTTAAGTCTTCTTGGGTATTGGAAGAGATTACAGTGAAGAGAAGGAAAGGACATTTGCAAACAAATTAAAAACCTTTCCTGGGCCAAAAGTGCACCTCTCGGGCACAACTACAATGACAACAAGGGACAGATTCACTAAGCAGTGAGTTCAGAGCCAAACAGAACTTTGAGAGATGTGAAGGTACAGGTTTATCTTGAGGTAGAACACAAACCTCAAGATCCGCATAGGTAAATCTTGAAAGATTAATTGTTCATATCTTCCCTCAAATCCTTCCTGGATTGCCAGAGGGAAAGCATCACAGTGGGACTCAGCAACTCATCTTTAAATAGGCCCTTAGTAAAATTAATCAGATTTAATTTTATTTTAAAGAGATAAATCAACGTGTCTGTTCCACTCTGTGAGTGTACTTTCCAAACTAAGACCTTCCACTTAGCTCAAGATCCTTTATTCCCTAAAAAAAGCTAAGCTGAACTAACTTCACTGCAGTTTGGAGCAGGATGTTATTGAATATGTAATGAGAAGAGGACAGGAAGACAAGTGAAATTATTTACTGAATCATAGCCTGTGCTGGGCACAAATCAGGTTTTCCTGCACATAGGACCAGCTTTGCTAAATGCTGTAAATAGCCACTCATCATTCACCACTGTCCACTGTGCAATGAGAAGAGCTGGAAACTCAAACCAAGGCTTCCAAGCTCCATGACTACCAATCATCCCACATCATCCCTCCTCACCTCAGCCACCTCAGGATATCTACAACGAAGAGCAAAGTTTTGCCTCTGGGAAAGACCAAGGGTAGATGTTGTGCCCTTTGCTCAGCAATGGTGAGGCTGAACCTGGAAAGCTATGTCTAGTCTGATGTCTCTCAGCTCAAGATGGATGTGAAGGAATCAAACAGGTCTCATGGAGGTCTTTGAAAATGGTTCAGGATGCGGTTGGATGTCCTGCAAAGGTAGTCTTAGGAATTGCGCCTCCATCTGCTTTGTCCAGCACAGGAGGGACACTCTAAAGGAGGTTTTCCATATGCCCTCATGTTCGAAGAATGGCCAGACTTGCAGAACCCCCTCTACCCACCCACACCTTCTAACCCATCACAACATCTTCTACCAAGACTGTTGTGGCCTTTCCTGCAGGTCCATCCAGGCACACTCAACTCCCATAGCTGGAAGTCCTTTCACACCTGGCTTCCAGGTCCTTGCATTCTTATCATCACCGTCTGAAGACTGAGCTGCACTGTGACTTCAAAGTCACCAACAAGCACGGGGGACATAGATTGCCTACACCCCTAGTGTAGGCAAACCTCAGAAGGAAATCAGCAACTGTGAGTCAAGGAGATTAAATTCAATATACAAGAAGGTTTCATTAAAAAAAAAATTTAAAAAAAAGAAAGAAAAAAGGAAAAGAAGAAGCCTAATTGCAAAATGATTTAAATTTATGGAAGTTGTAAAAAATGTATGAAATCATTTTAGCCCTTATTAGAGGAATATGTTTATGTTCCTCTGTTTGAACTTCCCCTCTATCAGGAGATACTTCCCTGCCTTTGAAGGCATTTGAACTTTTCCTAGCTATTTGTCTAGTTGGAGGAGTTATTCAAATATTATCTATGATGAATTTGAAATAAAAAGAAGGGAATAATTATAATAAGCCATTTACTTGCAGTTGCTGGGCTGAGCTGCATCTGCGGTTGCTTTTCCCCTTCCATCCCCCTCTCAACTCAGCTCAGTACAAGAAGGACATTGAGCTGATGGAGCATGTCCAGAGGAGAACAATAAGGCTGAGGAAGGGTCTGGAGAACAGGTCTTATGAGGAGTGGTTAAGGGAATTGATGGGTTTTTTTTAGCCTGCAGAACAGGAGGCTGCGGGGCAACCTTATTGCTCTCTACAACTACTAGAAAAGAGGTTGCAGCAAGATGGATTCTATTTACTCCTCCCAAGTAACAAGTGAGATGAAGGATGAGAGGAAGTGGTCTCAAGTTGTGCCAGAGGAGGTTTAGATTAGATAGTAGGAAAAATTTGTTTATGGAAAGAATGATGAAGCATTGGAAGAGGCTGCCCAGGGAATTGGTGGAGTCACCATCCCTGAAGGTATCCAAAAAATATGTGGATATGGCACTTTGTGACATGGTTTAGTAGGCATGGTGGTGCTGTGTTGATGGCTGGACTTGATGATGTTAGACATCTTTTCCAACCTTAATGATCTGTGATGCTACAACTTTAATATGAAAGATGAACCGGGGATGAAAGTGCAGGGAGTTGCACGGGAGATGAGGTTCACCTGCTCAACCCACTGATATCTGATCACTGACTGGCTTTGACAGTTTGTTCCCTGATCTCTGGAGAAGAGAACCTGAAAAGAGTCTGCATTACAGGAAGAGAGTGGAGCATCTGCCAAACACTTTGCCTTGCTCAAGCCCTGCATTTTGTCTGTCTAACGACCAAGTTCTTTCCACATCTTAGGACTGGAGGCTTCATTTTGTAAAAGAAAGGGACTACAACACTGCACTTGACTGAGAAAGTGAACTAAAGCCAAAGGAAATCAAAATTAGCATCTTTTTTTTAATTGCATGTTTTTTTTATTTGTGAGAGAGGCTTCAACTGTCAAAGAAATTACTTTAAGGGTTCATATTTTGCCATCAGTGGCAGGTTTATTACCAATATTTGAATCCCTAACATAAGCCTGCTTATAGATTGCTATATTAACCCATATTCTTTGGGGTAAAGGTCTAGATCTGCAGGTGTATGTGTTGGAAGACGCTTGTCAGCACATGCGTGTGTGCATGCGTGACTGTGAGACAGACAAGGAAGGGCAGGGCCATGCACAGCCGAAGTCACATGCTCCCCTGGGCTTGCTGCTCCAACACGGCACTTCAGCAGTTTTGCTGCACCTCTAGAGCATCCTTCAATATTTATGGTGATGAGGCCACCTCCTCCTGGGAAGAGCAACCCACTCGCGCGTGAGCAAGGGAACATGCCTCCACTTACTATTGCATGCCTTCCTATTGCACAGTCGTCCTTCCTCCAGGACTCCCTCGCAGACAAGACCTTCGTTGGGAAGGGGCTTGCAGGTGCGCATGCGGGTCTGCAGGCCTCCCCCGCAGTCCTTGGTGCAGTCGCCCCAAGCCGACCATGGGTTCCAACCACCTGGGCAAAATCCAGAAAAGCCCTGTCAGGTTCAGTGAGAGCCCAGCACCCAGGAAGCAGAGGCAGCATTGGCCTGGAGGACCCTACAATTTACCCACTGCCAAGCCCCAAAAGTGGGAAGTCTTTGAATGTGGTAGGACTAAACACCATAGGGTAGCCCAAAAAGTCATGACCTAGGAAGGAGAGAGAAAAGTATTGTATTTTCCTTGGTTTATTTTATTATTCCTTACCTCTAAACAGGGACTTTGCCTTCTTGGAAGCCCTGCCCCATTTCTAACTACTCCAGTTCTACCAGTGCTAGCTGCGGCAAAGAGGTTTCTTTCTCTGAGAAGACTCTTTGCCCACTTTATGGTCTGTCAGCTCCTAACCCCACAAGGCACTTGCGAAACACATTACAAGATACACAACCAACATCGATGAGGTGTTTCTTCTTCCTCTTCCCTCATGTAAATACACATGCCTATGTGCAGACAGCACAAGGGTGCTAGAAAGAGGTGGTCGCACTACTCATTCCCACTTAAAAAAGACACTTCCCCACACTGCAGATAGCTCCAGCCACAAAGATACATGGCTCTCAAGGACAGCTTTGGTGGGGAATGATATTGCCCTCCACCACCTTTCCAGAACCCATGGGGAGCAATCTGTGGGGAGCAATCTATGGGGAGCAATCTGTGGGGAGCACCATAAGATGAAGGTGCTTTTTTGGCTTCTCTTTCTAGCCATGCCTAGCACTGGTGTTAGCAATACTCAGTTTTTCCACTTGTACCACCAGCTACAGCCCCACAATTTGATGGAGCCAGCAAGCCCCTTGCTGCATGGATGAACCTCCCTCCCACTTGCAGAAGGAAAATGCTAACCTTCTGCAGCCTTCTCCATCCTATATATTTCCAGCTTGCTGCCAAGAACAGCTGGCCCTGGTGGGATGTCCATAAACCGTGATGGTGGGATGGACCATGAGAGCCGTTTATATCTGGCTTATCTCCCACAGCCCAAAGCCTTACAGCAGGGTGCCTGCAGGGAGCCCAGCAAGGCTTGGGTTTGTGTTGTACAAAGACAGCAGGGAATCATCTAGGTCCTTCAAGTGATGGATAAGCTGTCATATCCCTCAGTGGTCAGTTCACTCCTCATTGGCCATATGCAGCAACCTAAAAATCTGCTTTATAATAGGCCTCTGCTTCTAACAGCTCAGGACTGCTTCTATTGCACCATTTGCCCACCTCATGGGAAGGGCAGAGGTGGCCCTTCACCCCAGAGGTGGCCACTCTCAGATGACTGCTTTTCCTGCTGTGCATTCTCTCATTACCCACAGCTACCTTTGGAGATGCTTCAGGTCCAAGAAATTCAGCTCTGTGCCGCGCTCAGGCACAGATAAAGATAATGAGCTAAAGATGTATCTTTTTTGAAGAGAGGAAACATTGGGAGAAAAGCAAATCTTGCTTTTTAAAATAAAAATGAAATAAAGACCCTTTTCTTTTTCCCCACCAACATCCAGAGATTTTAAAGCTGTAAGTAATTCCTTTCAGCTGACCCAATCTCCTTGAATCTTATGAGGCAGTGGAAATCACGGCTCCTCTGAGCCTCTGGTTTCCACTGCTCCTCACACACCATAGGCAGGACAACAGTCAGGAAAAATAAGAGCCCTCAACAGCCCAGCTAGGTGCCAGATTAGAATACAAGGATGTTACCAGCACCCCCCTGCAAAAAGATGGGCAGATACTCATCTGCTTCCACAGCATAAAGCTGCAAGTTCTCTACCACCACCATTCTAGCTGTGCTCTAACTTTTACTCCCAAGAAAGAGTGAAAATAAGCACATGCTGAGCAGCATTCACACTACCAAAGGCAGAGGAAGTTTCTTAGATACTTAATAATAAGAATAATATGGAGAAATAGCTCAGAATGGAAATGTAGGCTAGTGAATTTGCTGGCAAGGTGCTCAGAGATCCTGGCAGCAGTACGGAGGATGGAGTTGTTATTGGCGCACAATAAATATTTGACCTTGAAGAAGACTGTGTTTCCCTAGAAAGTCACTTTCTCTGCTGTTTCCTTTTCTAAACTGCATAGGGAAACAGGCTCGTCTCTCCTGTTTCATGATGGGAGACAGATTGTGTTTCAGTTACAAGAAAGGGCATTGGCATAATGGCAGGTATCCTGATGCCTTGCTTGAGCTGGTCGATAGGACATCTGTAACCAGACACATTTAGGAGCTAATCAACTCTTTGCTTGCCCTTTTAAGGATGTATTTCTTTACTCTCACTCCCTTGCAGATTTAGAGTAGGTCTGGGGAAGGGAGAAAGCGGCTCCACACAAGCTTTGCCAGGCTTGTGATTTATTTGCGTGGGATGCGTTTTAAGTCAAAATGCATAACTTCTCCAGTATCTTAAAATGTTATTTTTTTAATTGTGTTTGTAAGCAAAATACAGACTGGTTACCCAGACTGATTGCCTGTCATAGTGGCAACAGTTTGATGTTGAGATATTCGAATAGGTCTGCACTGGGGCCAAGGCCAGGTTGGATGGAGCCTTGGGTGGCCTAATCTAGTGGGAGGTGTCCCTGCCCATGGCAGAGGGGTTGGAACTGGATGATCTTTAAGGTCCCTTCCAACCCAAACCATTCTGAGTCTATGATTCTATGGTTTCAGGATATAACTTGTTATAATGACATCAACTCCCTAAAATACGTAGAAATAAGATGCTTCCCTGCCTGGTCTCACTACAGGAATGAGTAGGGGATAATGTAGGTTCCAGTCTTTGATGACTTCTTTCTCTGCTTATCCTCTGCGATGAGAGAACCAGTCAAAATCAGATAAAAACCATCGTGTTCTCAAACCCTTAACTGGAATGAAATTTCTTCATGAGACTGAGCACAGATAGCTTCTTTCCTCTCCTTATTCCTCAGTTTCCATTCCACTTGTGAGTGCTAAAAAGAAGCTAGGGAAGTACTAGAGCACTTATTAAATCAACACAGGCATTTATAGCCAAGACAAAGTTATTCCCCACTTTATGGAGTAGTCCTTTTTTATCATCAGGATGTCCCGTGGTCCTCACAAATGAAATACTGCATGTTATTTATTCAGTTTATTGGCTGTCAGATAAACCTTTTGAAACCTCCTTTCTTTTCCTGGGTATAGTCATTCATTGTTTCAAGTGATTTGTCTTTTTTAGTGGCATTGTAAACAAGTGGTTAAGGATCTGTTGTATGAAGTTATACCCATCCCACCTTTAAGGCAGGAAAAAAATCAGTACCATGAGTAAAACTCTTGGCCCTTCTGCTCACTACTTGAAAGCATCTGGCTGGTGGAAAGGAGTGGCTGAGTAACAGCACGTGAATGAGCTACCGTGGCTGTGGAGCAGCTGAGCTGTGGCAACTCACGGATGCTTTTAGCCCAATGCAGATACTGTAGAAAAGACACTAATGGGATTTTGTCACTGAAGAGACACATATTGCATCACGCAATTCATCAGGAGTGACTTGTTGAGCTGCAACAACCCACGGACTCCCCATCTTATAGAAAATGTTCATTCCCCCACATATGCTGCACAATTCTCTGCTCTGCCCATTTTTACATTGCAAACATAGGGTTGGAGGACACCTTTCTGATGCTGAGAAGTGAGTAACTCATGCAAAATATGATGCAGAATCCCACTAAGGTTAATGGAGCTCTTTGCAGATAGCCCCTTTTGCCCCTGGAGTCCTGTTTCATCAGCTCTCAACAAACTGCTGCACCCTGCTGATCGATGCGGGTTGAGTTGCCATCTGTCCTTAATCCAGAAATAATGAGTCTGCTGCAACTGCATTATGAAGGATTTTGCTTTTCAAAGGCACTGACTCCTATGAAGGTTACATACCCAACCCATTCTCATTTAGTAAAATTTTGCTCAGCTACAGCTGTGAAGACCTGCAGGTTTTCTCACTTTGTTTTTAGTCCCTTTAACTGGACTATCTGCGGCTCATGTGTCCATCTCCAGAGGTTCCCATCACAAGCTGCTATCACCTCAATGACGTAGCAAGGTTTAGCTTGTATTTTTTATTTCTGAGAACAGTCCTAGCTCCTAGCATGAGTTTTGCAAAGGTGGCTGTTGTACATGAGGCTGCTGCTCATGGAATTGTCTTGAGTGCCATGGAGACTGTCATTTGGGGGAGGCCTTTAATCCAGTTTCAAAAGGGCTTTTTGATCCTCTTCAGTTGATTCTTAACATATACTAAAACTAATTACTTTCTGTGCTAGGCTGACCCAATGCATTCTAATTCTCCACAGTTAAATGGAAAAGATGGTCAGAATCAACTGGCAAGCTCATATTTGGCATTTCTTGTTCTGAATCTTAAGCGGAGATGCCAAAAGAATAGGTCTTTCCTACCACAAATTAACTGAGAGAGCTCCACTTAAGATGCCTAGTCTAAACACCCTTGATCTTTGGGAAGATTTGCATCCCAATCCAGAGTTTATCTTTGCAGCTGACAGCTGTGATGTGTTTCAGATGCCAGTCAGTCAATCATGCCTTTCAATTTAATAGCAATGCCTTAAATTAGATGACAGTGACAACAGCAAAAAGCTAAGGAATCAACACAAAACAATCAATACAGCACAGCAAAAGGGTCTTTGCTGACACACTACATCCATCTCCGATTTTGAGTTTTTTTGGATTTAGCCTTTCACTGACCCCAGTTGCAGACACTTCTTGTTGGCAGCTCTCAAACTCGGCAGGCCAGGACAACTTGTGTCTGAAATACATGCTGAGATTATACAAAGCCATCACAGTTCCGTGTGCTGCCACTGGAAATACTTGTATTGGACCTTATATCACAGTATCTGAAGGCCTGAGAATCATCACAGTTTGGAAATGAGTGAAAAAAAAAAGTTATTTCTTTCTCAAATAGGGGTAAGGATGCTGAAAGGAGAATAAGAGTGAGATTGTCTTATACTATCTGAAAGTGAAATTTGTTATACAATGGGGAAAGCCAAAGAGCTGCTCCACAAGGTTTTATCACTCTCCTTTCTTAATATTTTGGGAAAGAGCAATTCCAGAAGGGACTATTTTGAAGATGGCCTTCTATTACACAAAACACTGATTTTTCCCCATAGAGCCATGCATTCAGTTTGCCACTTCTGAGAAAGAAAGGAAAGAATTCTTTCAGGAAGATGTCCCTTCCTTATGTCCCATGTGATGAAAGCCTGTGGCAGCACAAGTGAATTGCTCCAGGGGTTCATTCTCTGCCCTTTCAAAAATAAATCCCATAACATTTTGCTGTTTTGCAGACTGTGCATGCTAATCATGGAATTGTAGAATGATAGAATGGTTTGGTTTGGAAGGGACCTTAAAGATCATCCAGTTCCAAACCCTCTGCCACGGGCAGGGACACCTCCCACTGGACCAGGCTGCTCAAGGGCTCATTCAACCTGGCCTTGAGCACCTCCATGGAGTGGGCATGCACAGCTTCCCTGGGTGACCTGTACCAGTGTCTCACCACCCTCATCATGAAGAATTTCATTCTAATGTCTAAACTAAATATTCCCCTTTCCAATTTAAAGCCACTCCATGCCCTTGTAAAGCGTCCCTCCTCAGCTTGCTTGTAGGCCCCCTTCAGGTACTGGAAGCTGCTCTAAGGTCTCCTTGGAGCCTTCTCTTCTCCAGGCTGAACAACCCCAACGCTCTCTACCTGTCCTTATAGGTGAGGTGCTCCAGATCTCTGATCATATTTGTGGTCTCCTCTGAACCTGTTCCAACAGTTCCATATGCTTCTTATGTTGAGGATTCCAGACCTGGACACAGTACTCCAAGTGGGACCCCATAAGAGCTGAGTAGAGGGGCTGAATCATCACTCTCACCCTGCTGGCCACATTTCTTCTGATGCAACCCAGGATGTGTTTGGCCTTCTGGACTGCAAGAGTACATTGCTGGCTCACATCAAACCTTACCCCAAGCTCCATAAAAAAAAAAAAAAAAAAGAAAAATCATATATTCCAGCCCTTCTCTACAACTTTCTTCCATCAGATGCCAAAGGTTTTGATGAACAACATATGAACATGACACCATTATTGATTATTGAGAAAACAAAATGAAGAGGCTGGGGGTAAGTATGCTTTTCTGCCCACTGCCCATATTGAGTGTCATAGAATCATAGAATTATAGAATCAAAGAATCATGGAATCATTGAATCATAGAAAAATAGACTAGTTTGGGTTGGGGAGGACCTTAAAGATCATCTAGTTCCAACCCCCCTGCGATGGGCAGGGACACGTCCAACTAGACCAGACTGCCCAAGTCCCCATCCAACCTGGACTTGAACACCTCCAGGGATGGGGCATCCACAACTTCCCTGGGCAACCTGTTCCTGTGCCTCACCACTCTTATAATGAAGAAATTCCTCCATTTTCTAGTCTAAATTTGCCCCTCTCCAATTTACAGCCATTTCCTCTAGTCCTATCGAGAGACACGAGCTCTCTTATGTTATCTGGCTAACAACAAAATTAGTTAAACACAAAGACCCAGAGATGATCAAAGTAACACAACAGGCAGAGGCATCTTGGTAATAAAATGGAATTTCATACCCCTGGTATGAAAACCACTATGGTGAATCATCATAAAAGAGACTCTTGGGAATGCAATGCAAACCAAGAGGCTTACAACCCCTAAAAGGCTGTAGGGGTTGTTGTCTTATAGAGGAAAGAGGATTTGTAGGAGGGAGTTTGGGGATTGCACAAAAGTTTTTATGGGATTCTCAGAGATGAGGTAAAGGGAAGGTTGATCCACTAGGAAACTTCAAGGTAGACTAGCCAGCAGGTAGGATAAGGAAGACCCAGGACAGGGGCATCCATTGCCCCTTATTGCTCTCTGCAACTACCCAAAAAGAGGTTGTAGTGAGGTGGGTGCTGGTCTCTTCTCCCAAGTAACAAGTGAAAGATTGAGAGGAAATGGCCTCAGGTTGTGTCAGAAGGGGTTTAGATTGGATATCAGAAAAAAAAATATTCTTTACAAAAGAATGGTCAAGAATTGGAACAGACTGACCATGGAAGTGGTGGAGTCTCCTTCACTGGAGGTGTTAAAAAAAAGTGTAGATATGGCACTTCATGACATCATATAGTAGGTACAGTGGTCTTAGGCTGAGTTTGGACTTGATGATCTTAGAAGTCTTTCCAAACCTGATGGGTTCTATGATCCATCTGTGCGACCAGCATTATTCTTCTATGCTGTGTATTTACGTCTGACAAACTCTTTAATAACAATAGACACAACTATACATTAGGACGCTCCTCTATGGAAAGAAGATGGGTGGAGGCAGATAAATGATAAAGTAGCAACAAAAACACATGAGTGACCAGAGAAAATTAACCAAGGAATGGCTGTTCATTGTCTTTTCCAGCATTAGAATTAAGAGGTGTCAGATGAAACCACCAGGAGGTAGGCACAAAACCCATGAAGGGCATAATCCACAGACACAAAGCACTGTCAAGCTGTGCAATGCTTGTTACAGCGTGTGAAAAGTACCAAAATTTCTGTGAGTACAAAATGTAGCTGGGAAAATGCATGAAAGTCGCTAAATACTATTAGATATATATCCACTATATATTAGATATAAATAACTAATCTAAATACATATTATATATATATAATACAAATATAGATATTAGATGCAAGGACAGTGGCTCTTGCTCAGAAGATCTCTAGGCTGCAAGTTGTGGAAAGCTGCAAGGATGTTGTATGCTTGTCTTGTTCTTCTATATCCCCTTGGCAGTCACTGCTAATGAGAGGATATTGGACTGAAAGACCCTTGATCTGGCCAACAAGAGGGTTTCTGGTGTTTTCCCGGTTGCTTGGCCTCTTCCTACTTAACTTCATTGCTATGACTGTCTTTGACAGAGACGTGCTCAGAACACAGACAGCTCAAGGTCAGGCCAATATTCCCTACCATCATTCTAAAAAGCTGCTCAGATCACTCAGTTCTGGGTACCCAAATAAACGATGTGATTTTTCAAAGCTGCTGAGTGGCCAAAGCTGTCATTGATTTCTGTGACATTCACAGGTCCTTGCAAATGAAGGTAACAAGGTCTGATTTGGACAAACATTTAGGACCAGCTTCAATCTCGTCGTGTTCTGTAAATCACTTAAGGAGGATGGAAATGAGGCCACAGTGCTCAGCTTTCAAGGAAACCCAGCATAAAGCTGTACTTATTACATGAATCCCTGCAAATGAAACACTAGGGATAAAGGGGGATTATTTACGTGGAAATAGTGGGCGAGATGGGCAGGGAAATGAGAAAGGGAATGTTTTGTCTGGAGTGGGAGATCAAATAAGACTGTGGAAACGTTCTCCCCTAAGGAAGCCGCAGAGGCCTAATCACTTAACTTATTTCAAAGCAAAGCAGGCAAAATATCTTGTGAAGAAAAATCCAGTATGCATCACTAGGGAGGAATGAAATGCTTTCCCGCCCTGAACCTCTCTGATACTGTATAAATCACATCAGAGTGGAGTTCACACGCTATTTGCTTCTTCAAGTTATTGCAGACCTCACTGGAAAGCACAGAGGGGATGTATTAGCATAGACACATGCGTGCCTCTGTACAGTGATAAATACATGAACACATTAAAGTCTAAACATGCAGCCCAAGTTGACTGAAACCTTTCCTGATATGAGTGTCACTATCTATTTTCATAAAAGCTTGTTCATCAAAGAAGAGTCCAGAGGAGGGCCACAAACATGATCTGAGGGCTTGAGTACCTCTGCTCTGAGGGCAGGCTGAGAGAATTGGGATTGTTCTGCCTAGAGAAAAGAAGGCTCCAGAGAGACTTTATAGCAGATTTCCAGTACTTAAAAGGGGCCTACGGGAAAGCTGGGGAGGAGCTTTTAATCAGGGAGGGTAGGGACAGGATGAGGGGACATGGTTTTAAGCTGAAAAAGGGGAGATTTAGATGAGATATTAGCAAGAATTTTTTTTTGCTGTGAGGGCGGTGAGGCACTGAAACAGATTGCTCAGAGAAGATGTGGATGTCTCATCCCTGGAGGTGTTCAAGACCAGGTTGGACGAGGCTTTGAACAACCTGATCCAGTGGGAGGCATCCCTGCCCATGATGGAGGGGTAGAACTGCATGATCTTTAAAGTCCCTTCCCACCCAAACCATTGTATGATTCTATGATCTTTGAAATTCCCTTTCATGTTCCATCTGCCATGGCTTGAAGTGCCTCAGTTTTCACCAAAGTAATTTTCGCTTTTCTATATAAAGCACTTGCAGAACACTGCATAAACCCATAAATACAGTGATATGTTGTAACACCCAGAGCTCTGCAAGTCTCATGGAATTTCATCTTGTTTTCTGAATAATATTTCCAGCTGAAGGATTTCTAAGTTCTCCAAGATCACAGTTTCTCAATCCTCCACAAGATACAGCACATTTCCCTTCACAGAAGCCCTGCAAGGCAGGGTTGTATTATTATTGCATCTGCAAGATGAACCAGGGAGGGGCTGAAATGCTAAAAGACTCACCTTCAATATCACAGGGCATCTGCTATACAGCACAGACAGAAATTAAATTTTCTTACAGTCAGCATCTTGCAGGAGGATGCAGAGTAAATCATACAGGAGGACATCCCAAGAGTCATAGAATCATAGAATCATAGAATAACCAGGTTGGAAGAGACCCACAGGATCATCAAGTCCAACCATTCCTATCAAACACTAAACCATGTCCCTTAGCACCTCGTCCACCCATGCCTTAAACACCTCCAGGGAAGATGAATCAACCATCTCCCTGGGCAACCTGTTCCAGTGCCCAATGATCCTTTCTGTGAAAATTTTTTTCCTAATGTCCAGCCTAAATCTCCCCTGGTGGAGTTTGAGGCCATTCCCTCTTGTCCTGTCCCCTGTCACTTGGGAGAAGAGGCCAGCACCCTCCTCTCTACAACCTCCTCTCAGCGAGTTGTAGAGAGCAATGAGGTCTCCCATCAGCCTCCTCTTCTCCAGGCTAAACAACCCCAGCTCTCTCAGCCGTTCCTCATAAGGCCTGTTCTCCAGGCCCTTCACCAGCTTTGTTGCTCTTCTCTGGACTCGTTCCAGAGCCTCAACATCCTTCTTGTGGTGAGGGGCCCAGAACTGAACACAGGATTCGAGGAGCAGTCTCACCAGTGCCAAGTACAGAGGGAGAAGAACCTCCCTGGACCTGCTGGTCACGCCGTTTCCGATACAAGCCAAAATGCCATTGGCCTTCTTGGCCACCTGGGCACACTGCTGGCTCATGTTCAGTCGCTGTCAACCAACACCCCCAGGTCCTTCTCCTCCAGGCAGCTTTCTAGACTTCTCCTAGTCTGTAGCACTGCATAGGGTTGTTGTGCCCCAAGTGCAGGACTCAGCATTAGGCCTTGTTAAACCTCATGCCATTGGACTCAGCCCAGCAGTCCAGCCTGTTCAGATCCCTTTGGAGCCTCCCTAACCTCCAGCAGATCGACACTTCCACCCAGCTTAGTGTCATCCGCAAACTTGCTAAGGGTGCACTCAATGACTTCATCCAGGTCATTGATAAAGACATTGAACAGGGCTGGACCCAGCACTGAGCCCTGGGGAACTCCACTTGTCACTGGCCTCCAGCTGGATTTCACACCATTTCCCACCACTCTCTGGGCCCGGCCATCCAACCAGTTTTCCACCCAGGAGAGTGTGCGCCTGTCCAGGCCAGAGGCTGACAGTTTCCGAAGCAGAATGCTGTGAGAAACTGTGTCAAAGGCTTTACTGAAGTCCAGGAAGACCACATCCACAGCCTTTCCCTCATCCAGCAGCCGAGTCACTTTGTCATAGAAGGCAATCAGGTTAGTTTGGCAAGACCTGCCTTTTGTGAACCCATGTTGACTGGGCCTGATCACCCGGTTCTCTTGCACGTGCTTCATGATAGCACTCAAGATCACCTGTTCCATGACTTTCCCTGGCACTGAGGTCAGACTGACAGGCCTGTAGTTTCCTGGATCCTCCCTGCGACCCTTCTTGTAGATGGGCACAACATCAGCCAGCCTCCAGTCCAGTGGGACTTCCCCAGTCTTCCAGGACTGTTGGAAGATGATGGAAAGGGGTTTGGCCATCATATCTGCCAGCTCCTTCAATACCCTTGGATGAATCCTATCCGGCCCCATAGACTTGTGCGTGTCTAGTTGGGCTAGCAAGGCTCTAACCACCTCCTCTTGAATCATGGGAGCCTCATTTTGCTCCTCTAGCTCCTAGGTTTGTACACAGATGGAATGACTTTCTTTACAATTAAAGACTGAGGCAAAGAAGGCATTAAGTACCTCAGCCTTTTCCTCATCCCCTGGCACTGTTGTTCCTTCTGCGTCCAAAAGGGACTGTGTGGTCTCCCTAGTCCTCCTTTTATAATTCATATATTTATAGAAAAATTTTTTGTTATCTTTCACAGACTTTGCCAATCTGATTTCTAGCTGAGCCTCAGCCCTTCTGATTTTTCCTCTACACAATCTCACTTGCCTCCTGTAGTCCTCCCAGGAGGCCTGTCCCCTCTTCCAGAGCCCATAAACATTTCTCTTCTTCTTGATATCACTCAAGATCTCTCTGTTCAACCAAGCTGGTTTTTTTCCCCTGCCGGCCTTTTTTCCGGAACATGTGGATGGCTTTCTCCTGAGCTGCTAGGATTTCCTTTTTGAAGAGCTCCCTGCCCTCATGGTGTCCTTCTCTCAGAGCAGTTTTTCCAAGGAGATGCCACTCTGCAGACACTATTTGTGTCTCACAGCGCTCCTGGCTCCACTAACTGCTCCCATGACAGAGCCAGAAATGTGAACTCCAGAGCAATGCTGAGGCAGCAGCCTTGGCAGTTATTAAACCAAATATTTAATGATGTTTTGATACGCACAGTCAGACCCTCTTCACACAGATATGTTAATAATAGAGATTTTTGTCTGGAAGGGGAATGGAGGCTGTTGAAAACCACATGAAAGTACTTGGGGTGTGTGCATCTCTGAGGAAGGCTGTTGAACAAGTAAGTTGTCAGCAAGCATTTCTCTCTTCGGTGTCCTCTCCTTCACAGAGCTGTCGGATACATTCATCCTGCAGTCGGAAGATGCTAATTCTAGCTGCCTTGCAGGACAAAGGCTGACTTTGCCAGCTGCAGAAGGGACCAGACATTAGGCCTATCTCTGTATGTATCTTCTGTCTCTTATTAAGTCCCCTTGTTAAGAGGGAGACAGGCAGGATGGTCAGGTCATGTACCAGTTAGGCAAGGTGAGTGAACAAATCTGGGGGAATTAAATGATGACATGTGTTTATGGGGTTAGGATAGGATGTAGTGCAGGGAGGAGCTTATCTGCAAGTCAAAGTTGGGGGTCAATAAGGGCCGTATGCCCCATGACCTCAGGAGGTTACATTGATAAGAAAAGATACCCAGCTATGTCCAAAGACAGTTAAAACATCCCTTGGGAAAGATGCTGTCTGAACTGCATCACAAATTGCATTGTACTGGTAAGTATCTGAGGTCTATTCTTGGGCTGATCATTCCCAGTGGGGTCAGCAATGACATTATGGATTAGTCAGGACCAGTCTCAGCATTGAAAGATTCAGTCTGAGCCTTGACAACAATGGTAGGAAATCATAGACTCAGAGAATAGCTTACGTTGGAAAAGACCTGTAAGATCATTGAGTCCAACCGTAAGCCTAACTGCCAAGTCCAGCACTAAAGCAGGTCCCTAAGCACCACACCTACACATCTTCTAAACACCTCCAGGGATGGTGACTCAACCAGTTCCCTGGGCAGCCTCTGCCAGTGCTTGATAACCCTTTCAGTGAAGCTGTTTTTCCTAATACCCAATCTAAATCTTCCCTGATGCAACTTCAGGTCCTCCTTTTGTCCTATCAAAAGGTTTTGGGAGAAGACACTAACATCCACCTCAGTACAACCTCCTACCAGGTAGTTGTAAAGAGAAATGAGGTCTCACTCAGTCTCTTTTTTTGTCAGACTAAACAACCCCGATTCCATCAACTGCTCTGCATTTAGATGCTCTGTCTTATGTAGATGTAAAGCTATGTCTGTGCTTGAAGTTTCCAGAGTAAGTGACAGGCTTCCTGCACTAGGGCAAGTCATGAAGATGATGAATCCATATGCCTGTTACCCTTGCCTACCAGACCCTGTGCTGCCAAGGGAGCAAAACAGAGTGACAAAATGGTCAGTGAGATGCAGCATCTTCCTCTTCTTCAATGATTTGGGGTCTTTGATTGGGCTGTAGTGGGAAGAGGAGAAGTTTTCCACTTCAAACATCACTGTGTTGGGAAGGGATTTCCTTACTGCACATGGTGCTCCCATAGGTGTTAGTAAAAAAGGAAATCTTTAAAAGCCTTCATTACCTCAATAATGGAAAAGATCGGATTAAGTTGAAACCCTGAAACTTCTATTGAATGCAGACTTGACCTGAGCAGAATTTGCTCCGAGTTTGTACATGACTGGTAAATATTAGCAGTGATAAATGATGTGCTCATAGTTTAGAGGCACTGAGAATCGTACAGGGTCAATTTTTGCCCTGTATGTAATTGTGAACTGCAGGGAAATGCAGGCTCTCACCTTCATACAGGTCTCTGACAGCCATCTGAGTTATGCTATGAGCCTTTAAAACATCTCATATGCCATTGGCAATCAATTTCCACAAAACCTATCTCCCTTTCTTTGGGATATCAATTGCAATGGGCCATCTGGTAGGAGATCAGGTTCTTGGCATCACAAATCTTGAAGTCAGCCATGAAGACTTTCATTCCTTGGTCTTCGTAGGGTCTTTTATTAATCTAATACTGAACAGTTAATATTGCCATCCTGCAGGCTCTCAGTCTATACTCTTCTGACCAATAACTGAGCATTATTGGATATTGAAATTTATTATAGCATTTTGGAAATGGACGAACACTTTTCTTTGAATCTGCGAGTGTTTAAGATAGGAAACAGGAATCGGAGATAGGAACAGGTCCACCTTGGGAAATCAAGATGATTGAAGGAGTTTTCTGATATAGCAAACACCTGCAGTCAGTGACAATTGTTTCATCAAGGTGTTCCATGGGCAAATGGGACCACAATGGGCAGTCCAAGAAGAAGGCAGAGATACGTGCAAAGCATTGGAGGTACCCAAATGAAAAGCTACCGCTAGGTTGCTTCATGATAGTTTAAGGAGTCAGCAGCAGTTCTGCATCTGGGATAATTGCCACGTGTCTCCAGCATGCCTTAGCCTCAAGGGAAAGAAACCAATATCATTAACCTTGATCAACATTATAATTAAGAGGTTAGTATTGATCTTTTGACATTAAAGCTAAGGTGTGATGTGTGTTTGATTCATTAGCAACTTTGCTGGCAACCCGAAGTTGGGGCACTGTAAAACAGACTGCAGGCACAGCAATTCACTCACAGATCCCTTAGAGACATGGGAATATGATGATTAAAGCAATTCTCAGTCTGATTCATAAACAACTGTTCCCAAAGTCATCACCTTTTCTGTTAATGGTGAGAAGGGATTACTCACATATGCCTGTTACGTCCCTTCAAAGTCCCACAGTGACACAAGGAAATGAAACTCCATCTGCTTCTGCAGGCAGCAGGCTTGTGATCTCATCCTGTGGGTTTGGGTTTTTTTCCTGAAACCTAGATAAGAGTTGAACTCTTGTTCTTCATAATGGCTTAATGCAGAATGGCCTTTTTGGCCATGCTACCTTGCTACAGGTGAGGTGACCTTCTGATTTCTCCTGTTACGACTGCTAAAATGAAGCCTTTTCACTAAGGAACTTCCCAAGCATCTTCCTAAGCATTTTCTAACACTGATTCTGCTGAGTCAATGATATGATACCCATAATCTTCAGCCATCAGAGATCCAGGTCTGTCCTTCTTAATATCATTCTTTCCTACAGAGAAATCTGGCTTGAAATTCCTTTGGTCTGATGAAAGAAATTGAACATTGAGAGGTTATACCAGCACAGATGATGAGGAGATGGCCAAAAGGCTCAGCATTTATACAGGCATTTATAAATTATTTTCTCTGTCATTCATATTTGTCATTTATATTCTAAGAACTGTTAAGAGGCCTTGAGTAAGACAAGAGCAGTCCTGGGATTGGCACTTTATGAACAAAACAGTTGTGGACAGTCCTTGACCCTAAGAGCTTGCATTAGGCAGCGCCTAAATATTGCTGTGATTGGAACTACAGAGAAAAGGAGGTGAGTGTGCATGGAAAGGAAGAGGGAAAGATATATTAACAGATATACAGAGATTCAGGCTACTTTACACATCATTGACTATACTTAAATGTTAATCACTGTGTGCACTAGCTATTTTGTCTATGAGAAAAGGCAGACAAACATGCCTGAGCTATGAGATTGTCTGTAGAAACGGTGGATTCTGAGCAGGTCAAGGACCAAGGAAAGTAATGCATATGAGAATAGAGGACAGGGACTGACAGCAGAAGATTTGTCTGAGTCCTTTTTTCCTTTTGTCACCATTGGTGAATCAGGAATGGTTGGGTTATCATTGATTGCCAGGACTATTCAGGATGGAGAGTCAATACACGGGGTGATTAATTTTCTTCTAATACTAAAAACTAAAATGTGGCTAACACTATCTGGATGACAACATCTATACAACCCCAGAACTTCAGCTCTCTCTCCACTCCTGTCTCCATAACTTACACCTGGAGCCATCAGATACACATGGCACAATAGGACCATGGTGTTCAACTCCAAGTGAGAGCTGGAGCCCCCACAGTCCTCAGACCAATACCTGCTTGACTTCAGCTCCTTTTAACATGGTTTAGTACCATCATTTCTCTCTTTGCATCTGTCCACACTGCCTTTCTAATAAGTACAATCCAACGCCTCCCCTGGAAATACTGATTGTTTGCCCAGCAATTCTCACTTTGCACAAAACAAACAACAGCTTAGAATTTTATCTGCTAATTACAACTGACTGCTGTCTGAGGAGGTGTGTCATATTTTATTTTTCTCTGTGGTCATCTGGGATGGCCTGTCATGGCCAAAAAGCAGAAAGCTGGGTAATAGACAGATCTGCACTGCATGGCTTCAGAGGGTTCCCAAATGTCTCAGGTTGGATACATCTTTTTTGAGCACATCAGTATGAACCAAGAGCAACATCTACTGGCCAAGCTGTTTAGTAAGACCAAGGGTAGATCTGGCACAACCCACGGATTTTACAGACTACAACACGTCTGTGACGTATTTTTAGTAAGCACCCAAACACAAGGGTTAGCACCAGCACTTCCCAACTGTGGAAGTTGTCATCAAAGCAAGTACATCAACCCTGCACACCTGGACCTAGATCATATCCATGCTTAATCTGAAATTTGCTGTTCAAGTCCACTGTGTCCCAGGCAGTGCATCTTGGTAGACAGTAGGTATCTATGTATCCCTGTTTCTTAATCGCACAGTATTTTCTGCACTTCCCAAAAAGTGTTCATGGTCTGAAGCAGTCTGAAGGGGCATTGCAGTCCATCTATTGCCACCAAAGCTGCAAGAAACTTACAGTGGGGGATATTCAAGTGGTCCAAGTTTAGACATCAAAAATAAAGGATCCAAATTTGGAGGCTAGGCATGTTGGTGTGTTTGCTGCTGTGGAGGGTGAAAATTAAGAGCACGTGGATATACATTTCAAGGTGGGGCTCAGCATATAAAATTATGCCAGTAAAGCTGGATTATGAGAGAAGACAGGAGGAATGGGCTTCAGTCTCGAGAAGAGTTTGTCCAGATGTGTTAAATTCACTGTTGTTATCAGCCGTTGTTGTCCCTTAGCCTCAGCCTCTCCCTTCATCATCCTTCTCAAATGGGAGTGTGGGAATGTGTGGGAGTTAAAAAGAAATCAGTGAAGCTACACCCAAAAAATGGATGCAAAAAAAACCCCTGCAAGTTCATCTTATTACAAAGACTGACTCTAAAACTCATTAATAACAAGCATAACTCATGCCTTCATCACCATGGCCAGGAGGACGGGGTCATTTGAGCACTGATGGGTGAACAGAGCTCTAAGGAACTCCAAGTCAATTACACATAAAATAAAATTTCTTGCCCTCAAGAGAGCCACTTATCCCTGCAGAGCAAATTTTAATGGGAAGTAAGAGCGAAACAACTTGATCATCGTTCTGAGCTTACTGCAAGACCGCATACAATCCTCCAAAGCATTTGCAGAGTGGGCAACATCTCAGTTAATCTGAGAGGTCTGCTGTACAGATGTGTGTGTCTGAGCACACAAAGGAGAAAAATAAGCATTTTTGGAGTGTAGGCTATCTGTTTCACTACATTTTAGAGTGACCCCTTTAGACATCAAGGATGCCATTTGGTCACAGGGATTCTTCTCTCATAGCATGGGGAGCTGAGAGATGGCAGAGAACTGTAAGTAGTTAAAAGGAGCAGGAACTTCAATCCAAAACTGTGTAAAATGAGAAGGAAGAAGCCTGCCTGCTGCAGGCAGATTGCAAACTTGTAATATGTAGGTGTCTTGCCTGCTGACTCCCAGCCACATACAATTGTCCATTTGATGGTCTCGTTTCAGGACATGATGTCTAGGCATTCCTGATTGAAACCAGGATGACTGAGGTCTGCAAAGAGTTGTTCCCTTTGGAAGGGTAGGGATCAGCAGCATCACAGGACTCAAGATTTCTGGTCAGGCTTCCAAGAAGCCTGGTGCATGATCTTAGGAGTGTCTTCTTCCCTCTGTTGATGTTTTCTAAGCTAGCAAGTGTCTCTCATCATGACGGAGAATATGATGACATAGGAGGGTGCTGAAACTAGAAGACAAAAGGCAAATTTTGCTCTTTTTCACCATGATTTATAAACATAATCCAAGCTGGAAGGAGTTCTATGTGTGTTTTACCATGTCTGATATATCTCAAAATCCATCAGACTACTCAGTTTCATCCAGAAAGTGAACATAAGAAAAAACACCTCTTTGGACAAGTATGGTACCTGTTGACATAAGCAGATAAGACAGGTAAGGTAGTTAAAAGTATGTAAGGCAGATTTGTCTTCTGCTTGATTCTGGTCCAAAAATGATGGCATAATTGAGTATATGCTGGGCCCTTTTAGGATCCTAGCATCTTACAGGGAGAACACACAGGTTCTCACAGGGAAATGGATCACCTAGCTCCTCCATACTTCCTCCTGGCCTTATCTAACACTTTGTGGGCAATACCACAGCTTCTGCTTGATTTCACATTCAAATTTACAGACATGATTTCAGTGCAGCACCCTTGCAAAAACAGGGAAAGGCTACAGACTGGTTGAGTCCTCCTTCTCTCTCTACCAGACTGTCATCTCCTGGTTACAGCAAAGAACACAGGGAAGGCTTTAAGGGAAACGGTCTCCTTGTGCATGGAAAGAAGGATCTCCCTTTACGTCTAACAAAAAAGATTACCCCCCTTGGTTACATAAGCACTGAGGTCTGGTTTCAGCCTCATGCTTCACAGGTGGCCACTATTTCTAGATAACAGGTTGAATCAAAATGCTGTATTTAAGCAGATGGGACGGTTGAGGTTTTCTGATCCCTGGCTGAGTAGGCACATGAGGATGCACGCAGGTAATGCGTGAGCCAAGGCCAAGTAAAGAACTGAACATAAACCCAAGGCAGAAGGGGCACTAACCTACAGGGAAAGGTTGAGCTCTTGTGTCTCCTTGAATAATGCAAAGAGCAAAATATTCTGTTACCAGCCTAGGGAGCAGACAATTAAAACACTACTTGAAGCAAATGTCTCTTGACTCTGGCTCAGAATTTCAATTAGTCTGCAAAGTCTTATTGCACTTAAGTGCAGGTTAGTGACATTTCAGGAAGGAGAGATTGATTGGGAGCTGGGTTACAGCTCAGCCAGCGGTGATCATGTCTAGGGGCCTGTCCTTAAAAACAATGTGTGATCTCTGCATGGCATTTTCCTTGTTTAGCTCTTTTATGTTTCCTATGAGTACGAATAATCCCAGTAGCCAGAGCTGTATCCCTCCCCCTCTTTCAAACATTGCCTTATTTTCTTTCTTGTTTTCCTCTAATCTTTTATTCCCTATTGCCTTTTGCAGTGTTCTTTGAGCATCCTTAAGTGTCCAGAAAGTATTTCCTGTGCCTCTTCTCTTGCTCCTAAAATATTTTCTTGTCTCAAGATTAGAGTCTGACTTCAGGGAAACTATTTTCATGCTAGTTGACCAGCTTTGTAGAGCCAGAGAAATCAGAAAAGTCTCTGCACCTTTTGCCCTTGATGGGTAGTGCCTTCTGGATTGCTTAATTTCACAAATTTGGCAAAAAAAAGAGAGGGGACACACTGCAACAGTATCACAGCATTACCTGACAAATTACAGCAGTGGGTACAAACAGCCTCTCTCCATTTATACTGGCTGTGAAGCATAATGGGAAAACACCCTCAACCAGTTCATCCAGTTACACTTCCCCTGCCACGGGCAAAGACACCTCTTACTAAGCTACATCCAGCCCGGTCTTGAACAACTCCAGGGAGAGGGCATCCATAACTTCACTGGGCAACCTGTTTCAGTTTCTCACCACTCTCACGGGAAAAAATTTCTTCCTAATATCTCATCTAAATCTTCCATCTTTCAGCCTAAAACCAGTGCCTCTCACCCTGTCCCTGCACTCCCTGATAAAGAGCCCCTCCCTAGATTTCCTGGAGACCCCTTTAAGTACTGGAAGGCTAATATAAGGTCTCCCTGGAGCCTCCTCTTCTCTCAGCTGAACACCAAGCCTCAAAGCCTCTCCTCATATAGGAGGTGCTCCAGCCCTCTGATCATCTTCATGGCCTCCTCTGGACTTGCTCCAACAGATCTATGTCCTTCCTGTGCTGAGAACTCCAGAACTGAACACAATATTCCAGGTGTGGTCTCACTAGAGCAGAGTAGAGGGGCAGAATCACCTCCCTTTCCCTGCTGGTCACACTTCTTTTTGATGTGGCTCAGGATACAGTTGACTTTCAGGAC
This sequence comes from Phaenicophaeus curvirostris, assembly GCF_032191515.1. NCBI lineage: Eukaryota > Metazoa > Chordata > Aves > Cuculiformes > Cuculidae > Phaenicophaeus > Phaenicophaeus curvirostris. The sequence continues at coordinate 96,946,841 of NC_091394.1, read as the reverse complement.
TGTGAGGTCACAGTGCTGGCTTATGTTGATCTTCTCATCCATCAGCACTGATTTGAAGACACCAAGTGTGCACCAGAGAGAGCAACAGCAGATAAGCCTAGGCAGGACCAGACCCCAGATCTTTTTCACAGAATCGCTAGGTTGGAAAAGACTCACTGGCTCATCAAGTCCAGCCATTCCTATCAACCACTAAACCATGCCCCTCAGCACCTCATCCATTGGTCCTTTAAACGCCTCCAGGGAAGGTGACTCAACCATCTCCCTGGGCAGCCTGTTCCAGTGCCTAATGACCCATTCTGTGATATTTTTTCCTGATGCCAAGCCTGAACCTCCCCTGGTGGAGCCTGAGGCTGTTCCCTCTTGTCCTGTTCCCTGTCACTTGGTAGAAGAGCCCAGCTCCCTCTGACTGGCCTGAAGACAGAGTGCAAAACCAAAGCTTTTGCAAAGACTGCTTCAAAAGCATCCCTTCCATGAGCCACTATGGAGACTGTACCAGCATTTGCTGGATCTGCGGGGGCAGAAGGGCTGCTGCTCCAAAGGCTCTGCATGTCCCTAGGTGGGCAGAAGTAATAACTGCGTGTGAACAAGTCCTATAACCAAGAGAGATGCACAGGATCACTACTGATGCTCTTTGCTTTCTATAACCTCAACTAACTCTACAGCCTCCAAAGATGCTTTTGTACATAAATATCTTTATACAGACGTGTATCAGGAACATATAATCTACTGTGAAGACATTTTTCCTCACTCATTTTTTCCTCCCTATATGGTCCAACCCTCCAGTTTCTCAGTATGGTCATCTCTGAAGTATAGGCTTGCATTGGTGAAAGCATTAGGTAGCAGCTCTTCTCTCACAAAGAAAACTGTCTACAGGAAGGCCAGCTCTCATCCTGGTTTTTTTTCCATTCTGGTCCCAAGCATTGCTTAGCTGGGGTTTCCAGGTCCCTCCCACCCCTCATCCATGCAGGAGGGAGCCACATGTGTATCTCTAATTTCAGACACAGCCAGCCTGCATGCAACAGACCTAGTAAAAGCCTTTCCAGAAAGCTACCCTTTGTCTTTGAGAACAAACTTAATTGTTCTGAAAGGCAAATATTTACCAAAGAAGGTCTTACTGGGTCCTTCAGTGATATCTGCATATACAGGTTAAATTACTGGTGTACTCTGCCTCAAAGCACAAATAGCATTTTCTTCTCCCCTGGTCATCTACGGGAAAGGTTTCATTATCAGAGGAAATTCCATTTTGTGGCATCACTAATACTTTCCCATGGGGTCAGTCATGGCCCACATGAATCATAGCCACTCAGAAACCATCCCAGACCCTTGAAAGCATCCTGGGGGTTTTCAAACACCCCTTCAACATATGGTTCATCTTTATATCTGTGGAGTAAGATGAATCGATGGGAGACCCAGGAGGGTTTTTTTGTCCATGAATTATTTACATCCACTGGGTAATATTTCATTTTAGACTGGCCTTGTTTTATGCTTGTAATTTTTAATTTTTATAATACCACATCCAACAAGAAGAGGCTCCTGAGAGCACTAGATTATATCTCAGTGGGCACACTCTCGAATACATAAATAACCTCTGCTCTGATGACAGCACATGGGAGATGGGCTGCGCTTTCAGTGAGGTTAAGTTTTTCCCCCCCTCTTTCTCTTAAAAGAATTTTTATCTCTGTGCAGCTACTCTGTAACATGCTTCTATTTGCTAGCAAAAGTGCTATTTAAGTGCAAATGTTGACTTTTTGCCAGGGACTGGAGGGAAAATACTTGTCTAATGATGTCCTTCCAAAACTACAATTGGTGCTGCTTTTTAAAGGTACTGCATCAGAAGGAGTTGGGGCTTTGGTTTCTTGCACTGCTAACCACCTCTGTCGGTGGTGTCTTCTACACCTTGAAGTTATGCCTACCTTTGCAAATTAAAAAAAAATAAAAATTATATATATACATGTATATACATACACAAACACAGAGGTTAAACTAAAAGCTAAGCAGTCTTTCATAGAATCATAGAATCATAGAATAACTAGGTTGGAAGAGACCCACCGGATCATCGAGTCCAACCCTTTGGATCAGATTCCTTCTTCCTCTGCTGAGCTTGTCTACGAGAGAGGAAATGGAGCCACTGCACACCTACTCTGGTTCAACAGGTTTAAGTTTTCTTTTCCCCTCTGTCTTGGGACAGGTCTTCCAGATTTTAAATGTCTAGGTGACAGGGACAGTAAGGTGGCTGTTTGGCTGGGGGTTCAATGACAGGGAAAGGTTTTGGCTGGCAGGAAAAGGAAGGAAAAGAAAAATTAGACTCAGGAGGTAGGTGAGAAGAAAAGGAGATCTGAGGGGAGTAGGAACGGGAAAGGATGCCTGGAGCAGGGTAATTCATTTTAAAACCAATTTCTTACTGTTTCGTATCACTTTCCTTTGTCAAAATACTGATTCTAATTTAAAGTCAAAATTGGGCAGACCTTCTAGAGCTATTTACAAAGGTAAATAGTGGTGATCAAAGCAGATCAAAGTCAGGCAAAACAGAAGGATGGAATAAAATCCAAATAACCAGCCAATGTCCCTACAGAAGTGTCCTCAACCACAGCCACAGGGCTAGCAGCAAACATATACCCTGGGTTTAATTGTGGTCCATGTCCACTGCTCCCCATAATAAAGTTTTGTGTTGAAGCAGAAAGGTCTCAAAGAGATTGGAGACAAGGCTTGTCTTCCCCCAAGATGTGTGGACTTCATCAGGAATGGATGGGGCAGAGAAAGTGCATGGAGACACCACAGATCTCCTCAAAAAGAGAGTGTTGGGAAGGGATGGATGTGTTGCAAGACCTGTCCTACATGGGAGCTGTAGCACAAGCTGGAACCTGGGACAAAACATGTGGCACTGGAAGTAGTAGCTGTGGCTGTGTGATGCATCTCACCAGCCAGACCAAAGCTTCCCACATCCTTCCCACTCCTTCCCATCTCTTTGCTTGGGCTTTACAGGCTAATGGGTTTCAGTCCAATTTTTATCTGATGTGGTTCAGTTACCAAGGAGACAACAATCTTAAAGGGTGGACCTTTGCAGCATCCGGTGGGAGGAAAGCTGATGCACACCACGCAGGGGTTGAGAATGGCCCTAGGCTGAGAGCTCAGGAGCAGGGGAGCATTTGCCCTGGCCCATATGGGATGTCCCAGGCAGGTTGCAGTCTAGAGGACCTCCAAAGTGCCATTTCAAATTAAATCAGTCTATCTGTCAGATATGGAAGGTTCAGTGTACCCTTAGCATCTACCTTAATAAAATTAGAAATCCTTTATTTGACTTCCCTAGCAGGCTATGAAATGTTAGAGGTCAGGTCCAATGGTTCATCAAAGTAAGTGGCAGTCTGTGGTAACAGATCCATTGCTATGTCAGAACAACATTGGCACTAGGACTCATGTTGTTCCTGCTGTTCTTCTGCTGTCTGCCTCCTGTCTCACCTTTCAAGGACCCGCACAAAATAATGAAACCCTTAACATTACTTGGACCAATCATCTGGGACACAGGAGATGATAAATGGTTACCTTGTCTAACGACACCTTATTGCCCAATGAACCTGTTGGAGAAATAAGTGTTATGGTGCCTGCAACCTCACTAAAGCTCCTTCAGTTGAACAGAGCTAGACAATCAAGGCTTCAAGGCAATAGTTCTCCTTAAATCAGAGATAATATTTTTGAGTGGGATAGAAAGGTTTGGCAACCTACTGCCAGGGTCCAGGCTTTGCTTTTCCCTTACCCTCCATGGACCAAGTGACTATCACTCTGCCCAGACACTTACCGAAGCTCAGAGGTGAGAGGTGCAGCAGAAAGGGGAAGCTGCATTGCTTTGGAGGTCAGACGAAACACATCTCATTGGGAAAGGAAAGAAAAGCAAAGACTGTAAAGTATAAAAACAACCTTGGCTGAAGCACTACAGCTCTTCGTATTCCTAGATTTTTCTCTTTAGCTATCTCTTGCTGTGATGCATGGGAAAGTACTAAGCCAGCACAATATTTCCTTCCTTTGCGGGTGTAAGGCTGAGACTCAGAAAGACTCCTTCCAACAGGCAGAGTTGCCAGCAGACTGGGTGTTTCCAATTCCCACCTGATGATCAAATCATGAACTTGAAAGATGAGCACCAGGTGACTTTACTAAATAGTGAGAGGGATTGTTTAGCAAGTATCTGCAAAAGTGGGTTAAAACCCAGTAACTCAGGAATATCTTTTCCCAGCAGGTGGGAAAGAGGGAAACATCTTCCAGTTTGGTATATTCTCCTCACCTGGAGAAGGCTCTATAGCTGAGATGTCAGGTTTAATCTCTTCCCAATGTCTAGAATCATAGAATTATAGAGTGGTTTGGGTTGGAAGCAACCTTAAAGATCATCCAGTTCCAATCCTCCTGCCATGGGCAGGGACACCTCCACTAGATCAGGCTGCTAGGGCCCCATTCAACTTGGCCTTGGATGCTTCCAGGAAGGGGGCAACCTGTGCCAGTGTCTCACCACCCTCTGCATGAAGAATTTCTTCCTAATATCTAGTCTAAATCTTACCCCATCCAATTTAAAGCCATTACCCCACATTCTATCACTACGTGCCCTTGTAAAATGTCCCTCTTCAGCTTTCCTTTAGCCCCCTTTGGTTACTGGAAAGCTACTATAAGATCTCCCCAGAGCTTTCTCTTCTCCATGCTGAAAAAATCAAACTCTCTCTTCCTGTCCTTATAGCAGAGCTGCTCCAGCCCTCTGATCATCTCTGAAACCCTCCTTTGGACCCCTTCTGATCATTCCATACCCTTCTCATGTTGAGAACTCCAGAACTGGGCACATTACTCCAGGTGGGGTCTCACAGGAGCAGAGTAGAGGAGCAGAATCACCTCCCTTGACAGGGAATAAATTCCTCCAGGAAACAAAATAACTCCTTTTTTCCTTTTTCGACTGCAAAACCCAAGGTGGTTCTGATTCTTGAGTCTTGATATATCAAATGAAAAAGACTGGTCCCAAAGTTACACCAGGTTGGCCTGGAGAAAGACTTGTCCACTCAGATTTTTGCATCCCCATCCTGTCTGGGGGACCATGGGAGCTGAGTTTGGAGGGGGAGGAGATAACATGGAAAGCAGATGTGCAGGTTGTTATGACAGGAATTTTTAGCAATGGTGCATATTTTCAGAAGTCATCAGTGCTATTTGTAAGTGCATCGGTTTACAGGAACAGCACACAGTTTGGCAACGAGTGGGAGTAAATTATTCTCTGTCTAGCAATCCCTCAGACAGCCTGAAACACCCACAGTTCCTACCCAGGGTACCCCAGGTTCCATCTGGACTGTGCTTTCCAGGTAGAAGTTGTGAACCTTATCCCAAAATCTCAGCTATCCTGAAACAATATTGTAGGTGAGAATTAAAGATCAGCATACAGGAGAGCTGCCAAGATCTTAAAAGATAAACAGGAGTTTCATAAGTAATGATTCAAATTGTAGGTTTGTTGTTTTTTGGTTTTTTTATTATTATTTCCATGACACTTCTATCCATGGCTCACAGAACAGCGACACAACACAGCTGCACTGAAAGAACTATAGACTTTATTCTACCCAGCACCAAAATGTAGCTGATACAGATGTGGAACACACCATTTGCTGACTGCACAGTGGTGTGAGAAAAGCCATGCTATAGCAGTCAAAGAATCATAGAATGGTTTGGGTTGGAAGGGACCTTAAAGATCATTTAGTTCCAAATCCCCTGCCTTTCACCAGGTCAGGTTGCCCTACCCAGCCTGGCCTTGAACACTACCAGGATGGGAGATCCACAGCTTCTCTGGGCAACCTGTGCCAGGACCTCACCGCCCTCACAGGAGAAAATTTATTCCTAATATGTCACCTAAATCTCCCCTATTTCAGCTTAAAACTATTCCCCCTCATCCTATCACTACATGCCCTTGTAAAAAGTCCCTCCCCAGCTTTCCCGCAGCCCTCCTCAGGCACTGGAAGGCTGCTCTAAGGTCTCCTCAGAGCCTTCTCCAGGCTGAACAACCCCAACCCTCTCAGCCTGTCCTCATATGGAATGTGCTCCAGCCCTCTGATCATCTTTGTGGTTCTCATCTGGACTTGCTCTAACAGGTCCATGTTCTCCCTATGCTGAGGGCTCCAAAACTGATCACAGGACTACAGGTGAGGTCTCATGAGAGCAGAGGGACAGAATCACCACCCTCAACCTGATGGTTACACTTCTTCTGATGCAGCCCAGGATATGGTTGGCTTTCAGGGCTGCAAGTGCACATTGCCAGCTCACGTTGAGCTTCCACCACTGCATCCAGGGCATCCACCTTCCAGGGCATCCACCAGTGCCCCAAGTTATTGCCTGAGAAAGAAAAAAATTGCTTTTTCCCACTAAACCCTATATGAAAGTCTAAAGAGTGGCAAAATCCTTTATTCAAGCAGGGAGATTGAGGCACATTGAGGTTGCATTTCTTGCCCAAAGAGACACCGGGCATCTGTGAGCCTAAAACCAAAAGCATCTTTCTCCTGTTGTGATTGCAGTGGGGCCAGGGATGGTCACAGTAGGAGATTAATTCCAGGCAGTCCTCTGCAGGGGGATGGATGCCAGGTCCCATCAGCAGTGACTGTGGAGCGGCTGCATTTACAAAGCTCTGGCTCAAATGCTTAGTTCCCAGTTGCCTGTGTCTCCCAGAGCAAAAGTAGCGTCTGCTTGGAGGAGTACGACACAGCCAAGCAGAAAAAAGGTCAACTGCTTCCCCCATTACCCTCCAGGTTGGAAGCAAGAAGAACTCTCCCCTGCACTGAATGGCACCGCAGAGCTTTCTTGGGCTCATCAGCCCCCCTGATAATTATTCCACCAGGCCACATGAGGACACAAAGGCAAAGTCCCCTTCAGGCCAACAAGTAGCTCAGGAAAGCAAAGGGGAGAACAAGCCACACGCTCCCATTCACCCTGTCTCCTGGAGAAAAAGAAATTCAACCAGCCAGTCCCTTCCCCATGACCTGAGTTCACCCCCTGGTCCAGGAAACCTTATGGGCTGTGACACAGGACTAGGCTTGCAAAAGGGAGGATGTGGTTTCTCAGGATGCTGAGACCTGGAGGGGACACTGCATAGGTTCAGTGTCATTTCAGGGGTCTGGGATTTTTTCCTGCTGTGTTGATTCAATGTGACAAACTCATTCCTTTTGCAGCCTAGCTGTATTTAACCAAATGGCAACCTCTGTCCTAAGCTGAGATCTGGCATTTGGGAGGGCAGAGCTGTCTCTCCTACTGAGATCCCAAACCAATTGACCTAAACTAGTCATGGTAGATGTTTGGTGCCTTTCTGTTGTGCTCAAGCTTCATGGGGTGATTCCAAAGATGAACACACAGCCTCAGACCTGGCTTTAACCCTCTGGCTCAGCACCCTAGCCCATTTTTATCTCCTTGGTTCCATGCACACACTGCAGACCACCAGCTCACTATAAGCTGTCTCTGCAGTGGTGTCTTATGTATTGCCTGCCCTTTTCCTGTGTCCCCATGCTTTAGGGAGCTGCCCTCATCCTCTGGAGCCCTTACAATGATAGAAAGTCAGTGCTACATCTCTAAACAGCCTCCAAATCCCAGCCACTTCCAGGTGACCAGGAGGTGATCTTCTAGTTGGTCACATTCTGAGTGGCCAGCTGCCAAGTTCATCTCCTTGAAGTCCAAGCAGGTTTAGGGCCAGGCCACTCAAGGTTCATGTGAAATATATGCTGAGCCTCAGAAGAGCGTCTCAGACTAACTCCCCATGCCATCCGCCCCCATAGCCCCTGCTTCATTGATCAGCACAGAGGAGCAAGATCTCCACTTTAATGTCCTTATGGTGGCCAACACTGGCGTGCCAGGGACAGATTTGAGGCCTGCAGGGAAGAAAATATCACTTTACACCTTAAGCTTTGCTTTCAGCAGAGCATATGACATCTGTTCCCGTTGCCCACAGATCCCATCATGCTGCGCAGCCGCGTCACCACTCTGCTAAGCACAAGGCGTTAGCTACAAGCTCCAGCAAGGCAACACTTAACCCCCCTCTGTTCTGAACAGTATGCTGCTGCCAGGGCAAAACCAGACAGAGATATACCCTGATGACCATCACAGCTGACTTGGCATAACAAAGGGCTGGCAGCTCCAAGTGGGCACCCAGTGAAGTTGCTTGCAGCCTCCCCAGGGAATTTTACATCCAAGCAGGACAATCCGCAGGATGCATGCGGGACTAAGTCACATGCAAGTCTGCAAAGCAAAGGGAAGACTGCCAGGTTTGGCTCACTGCTTCTGGCCTTGGCTGATCCCGTTGTCACCAGGAAATCCCTTGCACATCCACAGAAGGCAGACTTCAGCAGCAAAAGAGCACAGAAGCTCCTTTGGGACTGAAACCAAGGGAGAGACCTGGAGTGAAAAGGACGGAGGAAAACCTGTTTCCTATGCTTCCTCCTCCAGCTGAAACCTGCTTTGTTCAGAGAGGGTTCCTGTCTCCCTGCTTAATGATCCACTCTTCATTTCCATTTAATTAGAGGAATGAAAGAGCCAATTAACAACATCTACACTAACTGCAAACAAAAGGGATCAGATCGCTGGTGATTCACATGCAGGGGAAGAGCCAAGAGGTGGGGCTTTCCAGGCTGCTTAACCAGACCTTAAGGCAGGCTGCGGCTACAAGGCATGGTATTGTGTGACCCTTTCTGACAGCTGGGTAGTTGCACCATGATTCAGGCCATCTCATAGATCTTAATTAAAAATCACCCTGTTTTTCTTTCCTGGAGTCGGCTTCCAGCTGAACTGATGAACAGAGTCACTCACTACCTGTTGCAATATCAATGGTGCTGACGTGGTGGGGATGAGGATGGCAAGACTGCTCAAGGAGAGGAGGGGAGGCCAAAGCATCCCTCTCAGGGACAGTCCAGGATGAGTTTGAGTCAGTCACATCTCAGGAATGCACCAAAGGATACAGTTCCACATGCATAGCTGCTGTAGGGGCTCTAATTTCTAGCCCTGGCCATTCATCCCACATCACCCCACCACCCCTCCTGTGATTGCATGGCTGCCTTTGGGTCCACACAGTGAATCAGCCTATGTGAGTGATTCAAAAAACTTATTTTTTCCTTTCTTTTTAAGCTGGGCTGTCTCCCCATCCAGTTTTGCAGGTGGTTGCACATGCAGCTCTGCCAGCACTGCTGAGAAAGGAAGGGGAGGCTTAGCCATACAGAAGGAAGGCTCAAAAAACAGTGAGAGGCAGCACCTAAGAAGCTCAAAGCACATAGACTGTCATCACGCTACCTCCAGCCTTGGTCTCAGGGCAGTCTCTCTGCCAAGGGTGCCGGTCATATGGCATTAGAGGCACATGCCCACACCATGCTCAGAATTAGATTTCTACAAAATGAGCACTGCATGGTGGTTTCTACTCCTCCCAGTGTAATGCGAAGGAAGGAGTAAAAGACCATGACATCTCACACTCCAGATTTTCCATCTGCATGGCTGGATGAGAGAGGCAGGCTGGTGGGTAGGGCTGTGTGAGCTGGTCCCAGCCATTCCTGCAGCGTACAAATCATGTGCAGTGAGGGTAAACAGGCTTCCAAAGCTAGTCCAAGGCAAGTGTGAACAAAGACAAGTGTGTCAGCCCAAGCTTCGTCCTTGTCTCAGGGTTGTATCTCATTAACCCCAAATGAAGAGACATCTCAGCTGTTCTCCTGTGAGCCAGAACTCAGCACGAACTCAGCTTGAAATTAAGGTAAGCAAAGTGGGGGAGTGGGCAAGGACAACTTCTTGTGGCACCCTGCTAGCAAATAAGGGAGTAATTAAAGGATGGGGAAGGCAACTTCCAGGAAGGGGTTGAAGGTGATTGTCAAGATGGGGCAGGCAGAAGAATAATCTGAAGACTTGCTGAGCAGAGTGTAACAGCAGACCTCAGCAACCATGAAATGGGAAACCTCCCAAAGGTTTACAGAATCACAGAATCACTAGGTTGGAAAAGACATCCAAGATCATTGAGTCCAACCATTCCTATCAACGACTAAACCATGTCCCCAAGCACCTCATCCACCCATCTTTTAAATACCTCCAGGGATGGTGACTCAACCACCTCCCTGGGTAGCCTGTTCCAGTGCCCAATGACCCTTTCTGTGAATTTTTCTTTTTCTGATGTCAAGCCTCTCCTGGTGGAGCTTGAGGCCGTTCCCTCTTGTCCTGTCACCTGTTCCATGACTTTCCCTGGCATGAGGTCATACTGACAGGCCTGTAGTTTCCTGGATCATCCCTTCGACCCTGCTTGTAGATGGGTATAACATCAGCCAGCCTCCAGTCAAGTGGAACTTCCCCAGTCAGCCAGGACTGCTGGAAGATGATGGAAAGCGGTTTGGCAAGCAAGTCTGCCAGCTCCCTCAATACTCTTGGGTGGATCCCATCCGGACCCATAGACTCGTGAGTGTCTAATCGGGCAAGCAAGTCTCTAACCATCTCCTCTTGGAACATGGGAGCTTTGTTCTGCTCCTCTAGTTCCTGGGTACGTACACACAGGGAACAACTTTCCTTGCTATTGAAGGCTGAGGCAAAGAAGGCATTAAGTACCTCAGCCTTGTACTTACTGAAAGCCTCTTTTTAATTTTAATTCCAATTAGTGATTTATTTGTTTCTTTTAATGCCAGGAAAAGAGACAGTTTGATCAAAAGTAATACTCCGGAATGCACAGGCTTTATTAGCACCTTCCCTGTTGTCCTCTTGTGCTCCAGCCCTTAGAGATGGTTCACACAGAAAAACCTCTCCTGGAAAGAGGATGAAGAGAAGCCAGTAAAGTCAGGTGGCTTTTACCAGGGATGGGCTCATATCAGGGTTAACCTTGGTACTCTGTTTCAGCCCAAAGAAAATCACTTCAAGTATAGCCACTGCAAGGCTGCACTGGACCTGAGATGTCACCTGTAACTGTACCCATCTTCAAAATCAACTATGTAGTCCCTTTGCTAAAGATCTGACTCCTTCCCTCTAATGTCTGTTTTGGGATAGGATGAAGCCTGCCCTCATACCCACCACCCACCTCAAGCAGCTCTTTGTTGCCTAAGAAGGGAGCTCAGGATGACTTACCAAAATGTGAATGTTTCCACTGGGGACAGCTGGAGTTAGTCGCTACAACACCAAGAGCTAGCTAGTTGTCTGTCAGCCAGCCAGCCAGCTTAAAACAGATCTAAGAGGCACAGCTGATGGCTCAAGGAGATCAGCAAATCATTTACTGAAGTGAATGTCCCAGATATAATAATGAGAGTAATGATCAAGCTGAATTTCCTCTCAGAGTGCTGTAAGTAAAGTTTTGCAAGCACTGAACAAGAATTTTCCACTTTGGACTCACTCCTTTTACCAGTTCCCCAGCTGCTTCATTGACTTTAGACTTTGTAAAATCACCTCTAGCTCTGCAGACGCACGGGGTAGTGGTTCCTTCATCAGATAACAACCTTGACTTTGGTCACCAGTAGCTCACACTAAGAGAAGCAGCAGATGCCCCAGCATTACCTGGTAGCATGGATGCCCTGGCCATTACCAGGTAGCATACAAGCAAGAAGAGTCCAATATTTTCACTGCCATAAATGATGCCTAACAGAGGTGACAGCACCTTTAGAAGGTAGAATGGAGTCTTCTCCACTGGACAATCTGTTACTAAGACCAGCATACCAGTGTGCTTGTTTATCCTGGTGTAAATCCAGAGAACTTCACCTCAACTCATCAGCGTGACCCATCTTTGCACCTTGGCAGCTAATGGTGAACTCTGGCTCTTTCTTGACTTAGGATGAAAAACCACAGTATGAGGCAGATAGCAGATAGAGTAATCAATGTGATAGATAGAGAGATCCTCAGGGCACAGTATAGTTTATCACTGAAGCACTGAAACCTGCATTGGGTGATTAAAAGATATTTTCTCTGTGCAACCCACCCGCCTCATTTAATGCTGGACAATCACTCTCTTCCTAGCTAGCAAACAGCCTCAGCACAAGGGTGTCAGCCTGCAAGACACAATACTTTTCCTAAAAAAGAAGCAACACCATCACCAAACTTTATCCATAGTGACCAGTGGAGTATTCATTAATTATTATGATTACTTGCATCCAGTCTTACTAAGAGCTACAATCACAGCTCAGGGAGTGGCAGTGCTAGGCACTATGCATCTGTTTTCTAAGAAAATGCCAACAGCTCTGAAGATCTGAGTCAGAATACAGAAAGAAAAGAATAGGAGGATAAAAACAAGTGCATCATGTGCACAGACAGCCTTGATTTCTTCAAGGTTATAAGCAGATACAGGAATACAGGCCTCCCTATGAGGTTCTGGTCCAGCATCCTTAGGACCACCCCCAGCAGAAAACCACAGCTAAACTGGGTGCAGAGGCCCATGTTACACAGCACAGATGACGCACTTGGAATGTAAAATTAATTTCAGCATGCTGCACCATAAGAAAACACCCACATAGAATGAAGTTTCATCTAACATGACTTTAATCTTTTTTTTTTTTTTGGCAAAAATGTATAACTGGCAATACCAGATGTTTCACAAATTCATGCATTCTATTGAATTGTTTTTCCTCAATAAAAGCAAAATCTATTACAGAATATACAGTCAATATTTGGGTTTTTCAACCCAGAAATATTGGGGAAGGGGACTGCTACAAACTTACACTCTATTTTATTTTATCAAAACCATCATCCAAACTAAAACCCACATATTCATTTTGCAGAAAAGGACTAAACATTGCTTTCAGCCCCAAACACTCACAGCTCTTGTCCTTTCCTCACAGAATCATAGAATAATTTGGTCAGAAAAGACCTTTGAGATCATAGATTCCAACCATACCTTTCCACTACTAAACCATATCCCTGAGCACCTCATCTCCCCGTCTTTTAAATACCTTCAGGGATGGTGACTCCACCACCTCCTTGGGCAGCCTCTGCCAGTGCCTAAGAACCCTCTCAGTGAAGGCATTTTTCCTGATGTCTAATCTGAACCTGCCCTGGTACAACTTGAGGCCATTTCCTCAGATTCTATCACTTCTTGCTTGGGAGCAAAGACCAACATCCACCTAGCTACAACCTCCTTTCAGGTATTTGTAGACAGTGAGAAGGTCTCCCCTCGGCCTCTTTTTCTCCAGGCTAAACAATTCCAGCTCCCTTGGCTGCTCCTCATAAGACTTGTTCTCCAGTCCTTTCATCAGCTTTGTTGCCCTTCCCTGGAAGTGCTCCATGACCTCAATGTCCTTCTTGTAGTGAGGGGCTCAAAACTGAACACAGGATTTGATGTGCGGTCTCACCAGTGCAGAGTACAAGGGTGCAATCACTTCCCTGGTCCTGCTGGCCACACCTTTTCTGATGCAGGCCAAGATGCCATTGGCCTTCTTGGCCACCTGGGCCAGTGCTGGCTCACGTTCAGCCTCTGTCAACCAACACCCTTCTCTGCCAGGCAGCTTTCCAGCTACACTTCCCCAATCCTGTGGTGTTGTAGGTTGCTGCAGGTCCGCTTCCATCTCCAGCTGTACATCCTCTGGATGAAAACCACTGCCCTGCTATGCTTATAGCAGAGAATTGTGCTTGTCTGGAGGAACCAGTCCCTGTAAAAGGCGCATGGATTTACACTGTGCTCCACACTTCTGGATACACACTGCAATACTCAGCAATACTCAGGAGCACATGGCTTATGAAGGACCCACTAGCTAAATGACCCACGGCTGTCATATCTGTGTATCTTTCAAATGTTTGTTGAGGAAACATATTAGGCTTTTTACTTCTTAGTCCCCTTTCAAGAACAAACAAAAAATGTGTTGTGCCTCAGGCAGTCTTTTTTATTATCTTACACAGAGTTCATGCAATAAAGTCCATTAATTAAAACATGAATATTTAAAATGGCTTTCAAGAATGGCAGCCTTATCTCACCAGAGGGAAGAAGAAAGAAGAGGGGAAAAGAAGGGGAAAAAAGTGGTAAAACACAAGAAAAGCAGGAGATAGTTCATTTTGCCAGAGGAGCACTCAATTATTTAATTGCTGAGTGAATGCATTTTCCCCAGCTGACATTAGATGTTCATTTGCAGTGAGAGAGTGAGTGTAGAGAAATGTATGGAAGGAAAGAATGGGATGAAGGTGAATAGCTATAGTTTTAATTAAAATATGAGGTAGACAATGCTGTCAGTTTTGTCGGTGTGGCTTTTCCTCAATGCAATAGTCCTGCAAAAGCAGAAAAACTACAATTGTTCACTGTGCTGAGGCTGCTCTAACACCACAAAAGGATTGGACAGTGAGATGAAGCTCAGCATTCTAACATCTGCTTTAGAGCAACTTCCCTCCTCAAAAGCATATCAAAGAGTCTTGTGTAATGAGAAACAGCCCCCAAAATGGAAAGACAGAACGGGCAGAAGTACATGTCTGCATGTACAAACCGCCATGGAAGCAGAGGTATGTGAATGGGTCTTGATGTGCTGCATGTGGCTTATGCATAGGTACCCACACCTACACTAGGATGTGGGGGAAGAAGGAGCCGAGATGTTGAGGAGCAGCTAACCGTCTCCAAAGTCACAAGCCTCCCATAAAACTCTCCCAAAAACCAGTGTGTATGCTGTAGGTATAGGTGCTGCAAGCCCTTCTGTTGATAAGCCACAGAAGCACACATTTATGGAATGGTCAGGGATGGAAGGGACCTCTGGCAATAATCTAGTCCAAACCCCCTGCTAAAGCAGTTCCAACTACAGTGGTTGTACAGGAACATATCCAGATGGGTTTTGAATATCTCCAGAGAAGGAGACTCCACAACTTCTCTGGGCAGAAAGAGCTTTAAGGAAGAACCTGTGGTCACTAGGATTTCCCTGGTTCATCCCATCAGTCAACCATTGTAACCTGAAAGGAGATCAGAAGTATTTTACAGAGCAGGAAAAGACTGTCACATATGCTGCACTGCTATGCTGTGGGAGGGCAAGGCGAAGCATGTCCCTCCAGCAGTAGTCTGGAGACAGCTTTGACTAAATGCAGTCTCAAAACAAGTCCTTTCTTTGTCCCCTGTGAGTGCTGAGCCATGCAGGTTGTCCATTCCCACCAAGCCATCAAGCCACACCAGGGAATCCATTAGCTTGATTTGGCTCTTGGGGGATTAACAGAAGTTGTACTTTTCATGGGGAGGGCCCCATAAGTATAAACAAAACCAGTTTCTTCGACAATGTACCGTGAGGTGCTCCATTTCCAGATAAGCCTCATGGTGCATTTTGAAAGAAACATAGAAAGGATTAAAGATGAGTCAGCCTCTTTTTCCTGAAGCGAGTTTACGCACTGCAGGTCTCAATGGACAGACGCCCTCTCTTGAGTGGGTAGTGGCATGTTCCTTGTCTCTCTGTGCATCTGGTTATGGGGATCCCCACAGGAGTCTCAGCTCCTGGATATGCTCATAGGTATGTGATGCCTCTTCCATGGCTGTGGCGGTGCGCAAGGATGTGGACGTGCGGTAGCTGTACATGCGTGCACCTTTGTAGACTCATTTGTATGAGTGTGTGTCCAACTCAGAGCACATACATCTCTCTGCTCAGCACTATATGTGTGTTTATTGTCATATTTGCATATGCATGCAGGTACATTCATGCCCATTTGCATGTGGTTTTACACCGCAGTGTGCAGGCAGATCATAAAATCATAGAATCTTAGACCGCTTTGAATTGGAAGGGACCTTAAAGATCACCCAGTTCTAACACCCCTGCCATGGGTAGGGACACTTTCTGCTAGACCAGGCTGCTCAAGGCTCCATCCAGCCTGGCCTTGGACGCTTCCAGGGAGGGGGCATCCACAATTTCCCTGGGCAACCTGTGCCAGTGCCTCACCACCCATCATCAAGAAGAATTTCTTCCTAATGTCTAGTCTAAATCTTCCCCCTTCCAATTTAAAGCCATTTCTTCTCATCCCATCACTACATGCCCTTATAAAAAGTCCCTCCCCAAGTACTGGAATGCTGTCATAAGGTTTCCACAGAGCCATCTCTTCTCTGGGCTAAACAACCCCAACTCTTTCAGCCTGTCCTCAGAGCAGAGATGCTCCAGCCTTCTGATTATCTTTGCAGCTCTCCTCTGGACCCATTTCAACAGTTCCATATCCTTCTTATATTGGGGATTCCAGAACTGGACACAATACTCCAGGTGAGGTCTCACAAGAGGAGATTAGAGGGGCAGAATCCCCTCCCTAAACCTGCTGGCCACGCTTGTGGTGCAGCCCAGGATACGGTTGGCCTTCTGGGCTGTGAGTACACATTAATACATGCACATTTGGGCATCCATGCATATACACATGAGCCTCTGCCTGTATATATACACATATATCCCTGTGTAACTACATTTATGCACCAAATCAAGCCTGAGTGTACATGCATCTGACTCTCTGGACATGCATGAACAAAGACGCATGCTGATGCAGCTGCGTGCCTATCCAAGCATCTCTGCACAGGACCTGCTGGTATATGGACAGATTTGTGTATTTCAGCCTGCTGAGGGGCAGGGTAGAGCAGGAGGTGAGGGGAGAGTTCGCCTATCTGGTGATGAATGTGGCTCTTACATCAGGTCAGTGGACACAGTTGGGTGACAGCAGGGACAGGCTGTCAGGTCTGGACAAGCCGCAGAGGGTTACACTTTTGACAAGGGATAGAGGTTTGCTGGCTGTTCCCTCCTCCCACCCTGTTGATGCATGCTCTCAGTCAAGCAAGGAAAACCTAGCTATACTATTCATATTTTATAACTGCTGCTTCTGGCTCTCCGCTGTCACCTTTTTATTTCTTTCCTACTGAAGTATTAAAACTTGTTTCTTTAAGTGCATAGTGCCTGCTCTTCTCCAGCCATTTCTCAACAAGAGGAACTATTTTCTGAACCTGAGAGAAAAGGTGCAAGACAAATACACCTCCACAAGCCTTTGAAGCCTTCAGCATTATGTATGGCATCCCTCCTCCTCAGCCTTAGCCTCCCAGCCCTGCTCCAGAAAGTGAGATCCACCCTTCCTGTGTGACCTAGATGCTTCCCCAGGGCTGTGACCCAGACACCAGCTGCTTCTAGCACTGCATAGCAGAGAAGGTGCTGCAGAGCAGCCCTGCAGTTATGGGAAAGGCTGTGCATGGTAGGCTTGTACTCAAAAGATCTTCCCCTCACAGAGATGCTTCTGTCCCACAGACACCCACCATCAAATGTCCCATCGCACTATCTGAGATCCTACCCCTGCCTTGGGAGCAAGAGCAGTTGGTGATTTGAAACAAGTCTGACCCCAAAGGTTTCTGATGAACATGAGGTCAACCTAAATGATCACACTCACCAGAAAAATACATAGCACAGCAGTTATCTGGGTTATTTGGCACACTATCCAGGCCAGTGATGCCCCAGACATGTCAACCCCTGTCCAGCAAATGACATGGGCATCCAAGAAAGTGCTGGTAGCAAGACAGACCTGGAGGTATTGGTGGAAGATGAGGATCAGGAGGGATCTGTATATGAACAACAGTGGGAGGAGCTGGGATTGTTACAGTAGGGGAATACAGGACTTCACATAGTAGGAAATCAGGCTTCATTCTTTCCCCTATTCACAAAGCCCTATTTTTAAGAGTAGACAGGACAGCATGACACCTCATCCTCCCTGCTGGCAGGTTTGGGGACAATTCATCAGGCTCAGGAGTGGAGAAGAAGGTAGGTGATCGTGTTTAAAGGCTTGGAAAAGTTTTTAACTACTCCTTTCCTCTGCTTTGCAGCAACAGGCACAAAACTATGCCAAACCAAAACTCCCATCAAACTTGTCACTGTCTCCCAAGACAATAGGCTAAAAACATGGCACTGCTGAGCTGCCCATGGGGCAGAGATACCAGGCTAGTAGGAGGGAAGGGACTGCAAAGAGTGGCACATTGCATGCAAGAGCTGCTGAGTGAGGAAAGCCATCCCCGCCCTGACAGCTGGTGGGATCCATCGTGATTCTCTCATGAGGTCTGTTGTTCTCCTTGATGATTCCTCAGTTGCAATGGGTCCAGAGACGCAGGTGGCTGATCTCCCCGAAGGGGCCTCTTGAACTCCTCCATGTCCCAAAAGCACAGAAGCATGAAAAACAATCTCTCTAAATACCTCTCTATAGCCACCTGAGGACTGTTCTGGTCCCTCCATCTTTTCCTCTTCAGCAAGTACCACCCTGGCTAGCCAGCTGTCTTTATGAGCAGCTCCTCTGCTGCTCATTGGCTGTCCTCCTGTTATAAATATTATTGATATCAAGCCACACTACCCCCCACTGATCTTGACTGACCCTAATGCACACTAGCTAGCTAAAATTCAAGCCAATTAAAGAAGGTGTGCCCTAAATTTAAAACCTGAACATGGTGCAGGAGAGTTTAGAGAAGCAAATAAGGCTGAGCATCTCATTTCTGTGAGGAAGATGGTCAGTCAGGTTTAGATTCTGTGTTACTGAGTAATGATGAAAACATCATGAACACCTCCAGGCTGAATCACCCCAGCAGGTCCATTCTGACTCTTGGTTGCAGCGTCCAAAGACTGGGTACATGGCTACATATCAAGCACAGCCTCATGGGGCTGCTCCTACGTTAAGAGTCACTCCAAACCCAGCAGAAGTCCCTGAAACATGTGCTGTCCAGTGCTGAGTGAAGTGTACAGCACAGCAGGAAGCTTTGTAATTCAGCATATAGAATCATAGAATCCTTTAGGTTGGAAAAGACCTTTAAGAACATCCAGTCCAACACTTAACCTAGCACTGCCAACTCCACCACTAAGCCATGTCCCCATGTGTCGCATCTACACATCTTTGAAACAGAACAAAAAGAGGATGGGGTAGGAGGAAGATAGGAGTTTGTGGGCAGAAACTGTCATCACTCACGTTTATTGATGTTCCTTTGAAAAACAAATATCCAGGCTGGCAGAGACCAGGCATCCTCCTTTTCATCTAGGCAAGGTGACAAAAACAGGGACCTGCACCACTAATTATGTTCCTGCCACAGGACATGGGGAGGGATCAGACTCCCTTCTATTTGGGCTATAAGTAATATAATGGCTTTAAATTGGAGTGGGAAAAATTTAGACTAGACATAAGGAGGAAATTCTTCACAATCAAAGTGGTGAGGCCCTGGAACAGGTTGCCCAAGCAAATTGTGGCTGCCCCATCCCTGGAGGTATTCAAGGCCAGGTTGGATGAGGCCTTGAGCAACTCGGTCTAGTGGGAAGTGTCCCTTCCCATGGCAGGGGGGTTGGAACTGAATGATCTTTAAGATCCTTCCAACTCAAACCATTCTGTGATTCTATGATTCAATTATTCTATTTGATGGTAATTTCATCCCTGTGCTTTAGGATCCTACCAAACTTCTTGTAGACACGTGTCCATTGCCATATCATCTCCATGAACACAAACTCTTACAGCACTTACAGGGATCAACGTCAGTCTCTCTGTGCCCGTCCCTCATTACCAGTGTTTGTGCACAGCAAAGCCCATGCACTGTGGAGAGAACATAGCTCAAACTTCCCCGGGAACGATGGGACAAAGCAGCCGCTATGCAAGGGAAGCCCAGTCTCATCAAGAGGCTGGAGTTGCAGCTTTCATCCCTCCAAATCCCTTCACTTCCTTACTCCTTCCAATCACTGCAAATATCCCAGGCTGGTAACTGTTTGTTTAATGGCATAGACCACTCAAGACCTATTGAGAGCATTCAGCTTAATGAGGTATGTGGCAATTATTGCTCTATTAAAACCAGAGCCAGGGAACAAAAAGAGATATATTTAAACTCGATAGATCTGCAATTCTGATGATGTGCTAAAGGACGTCCTTTCCCAGCCTGGTTGTCTCACCCCTGTTGGAAGGCTGAAACATAGGATATCAGTATCAGATTGCTGTCTGCAGTGACTGCAAGAACTGAATGTACTACAGGGAGTGTCGACAACTGGAGGTGACATTGGCAGAGCTACCGTAGGGAGACAGAATTTCTGAGTCCTCCCCAGGCTGAAATGCCACAGAGTAGTATGAAAGGATATCTGCTAAGAATCCTAAGTTTGCTTCAGTACTGCCATGGAGAGGATGCGGGGGTTGGGGGTAGGGGTGAAGTGACCACAATGGACAGAGTCAGCATCCATAGATGTTGCGAGATTTCATTGATTATCAGAATAAGATACGGAAAATATGGGAGAAGAGATGAGCTGTAGAGGTGATAATGATGCTCTGGAAGAGGCATGAAATATTCTGCTCTGCCCAACATGGAAAGAGACTGCTGTGGTCTAGAGCACCCATATACATTCTCAGAATACTCATGGACACTCTCTCAACATTGCTAAGCTTCGGTTCCCAGCCTGTTAGGCCTTTCTGTCCTCCTGGATCTGTGGTCCACTATGTCTTCAAGGTAGCTGGACCAAGATCATCTTCTGCTAAGTCTGACTTCACCTGTCTTTGGGAGTTGCATCTTGATTAGAGAACACCAGCCTTGAAAATACGTGAATGATGAATTTCAAGGAAACCTGGGAGAAAACCCATATCTTTATCCACCATGAGAGATAGGGTCCACCAGGTCAGAGAGTTCAGCACCAAGGAAGTCCACAGAGGTCAGGAACCTTAAAGGTGAATTAGGTACTTGAAAAACTCCAGTTTCCCTTGGAAAGACAACCTATTCCATTTTTCAGCCTGTTCCCATCACCTTAACACATCAAATAGTCAGGGTTGGTGGTGAAAGGGGCCAGGAGTGTCTCTATCCACCCTCCCTTCCGAGACATTAGCATCCTCACTCTCCTGTTCACTGATTACAGTTGTAAAACTACACTGCAGATGTGCTGATTTTGAATCTGGTGTCTGTGTTTCCATGCATCTAAATTTCACTCTTTATTCCCATACAAAGCATTTTGTGGCATCTGCTGTGGGTCCTGTATAAGACAAGATGTTAAACAATGACAAATTAAAAGGAAAAAAAAAAAAGGAAAGCATCACTGAAAAGCTGAGCCTTTCACTAGGCTGCCACTCGTTAAATTACCCGTAAAAGTCCCCTCATAGCAATGATGGGAGTAGTTGCCTGTGAAACTCCCTCAGCAACTGGATGTAAATTCCACCTTTAGTCTCTCTGCTCCAACAACAGCACATTCAGATGGTAATTGCTGATGTTTCTGCATTGTGATCATGTCCACAAGCTGTTGTGTTCACAATGGAACTGATGCTTTATTTTTCTCCCCACCCTATCTCCCAAAGAGAACATGTCCATATAGACACAGGCACAAATGGATTTAGTGCTGAAACAGCAGCATCGGCAGATGAAGTCTCTGCTCCTCCATTGAAAGGACTCAGGTATTTTCAAACTCCTGCATAATTGAACATCATCCAGCAGTGTGCTCAGGTGGCCAAGAAGGCCAATAGCACCCTGACTTGTATCAGAAATGGTGTGGCCAGCAGGAGCAGGGAAGCAATTGTCCCCCCTGTACTCTGCACTGATAAAGATGAACTTTGAATTCTGTGTTCAGTTTTAGGCCTCTCAGTACAGGAAAGACTTTGAGTTGCTGGAGTGTGTCCAGAGGAAGGCAATGAAGCTGGTGAAGGGTCTAGAGCACAAGTCTTATGACAAGTATCTGAGGGAAATGGGGTTGTTTAGCCTGGAGTAGAAGAGGCTGAGTGAAGACTATTGTTGTCTACAGCTCCATGAAAGGAAGTTGTATCCAGGTGGGTGTTGATCTCTTCTCCCAAGCAACAAGTGATAGGACGAGAGGCCTCAAGTGGTGCCAGGGGAGTTATAGATTGGATATTAAGAAAAATGTCTTTACTGAAAGAGTGGTGAAGCATTGGAACAGGATGTCCAGGGAAGTGGTGGAGTGTCCATCCTTGGATGGGTTCAAAACATTTGTAGATGTGGCACTTTGTGACATGCTTTAGTAGGTATGGTGATGTATTGGTGGTGGTTGGACTTGATGATCTTAAAGTCTTTTCCAGCCTTAATGATTTTATGATTCTAACTGCACGGTCTTTAATGACCCCAGAGGAAAGCAGTAGGACAGGGAGAGCTTGTACAGATCACAGAGCTGTGAGTGCTGAAACTGAGTAAGGAATCCTTTTTTCAGTACCCAGGAAGGAGTTACCCACGCTTGCCTCATCCATGAAACACCCCACTAATGGCATTCTAGAGGGACAGACCTATCAGGAACTGCCTGTATGGGTCCAGTGAGGATCCATTGCAGGAAACACAGTAGTGAAGGTCCCTGTTTGCCATGCGCCATGCTCTGTTCAACTTTCTACTTCGGGAGCTGTGAAGGGATATCAGCTCTTGTTCACAGTTGCTGAGGTTTGGAGTTTAACTGGGAAGACATCAGGTAAAATCACAAAGCCTTTAGCAGAGTTCCACAGGAAAATACCACATGAGCAGAAACCAGCCCTTCCTTAGCCAATGTTTTGCTGGTGATCTGCTACCGCATCCTAGCTCTGCTCTCAAGGATGTACAGATCATACAGCAGAAGCAAACACAAGTTGCAGCAAAGAACTGGAAAGCAGCACACTTTTCCCAAGCACTTTCAGCAACTCCATGCCAGGAGGAAGGAGAAGAAACAAAAGTGCACCAATCCAACTCCCTGTGCCATTTGGCTGGCAAACTTCAGGCAGATCCAAAGCCAAACAATTCTCTCTGCAAGCTCAACTGTAGTTTGGGCCTCAGGAACCCTTGCAGGAGCAATAGAGACTGTGTGGTAAGAAGGAGCTGAAGAGGTCAAAGAGAGCTTTGAGGGCCTGCCCCCAGGCAATTAGAGCTTTTTATTAATTCCTGAGCTTTCATGGTCACTAAAGCTCACAACAAACACAAGAAATTATTTATCAAATTATTTTGGCCCTAGGGGAGGTTCAAGGGAAGAAGAGCTCTGCCACACAACATGATTCCTGCAGCAAAGAGGAAGACAGATGATTTATTTGTCCTGTGTCTCTGGCCCCTCTTCCACACCATGGACTGGTTCAGCAAGGCACTCAGCTTCAAGTCCAGGCAGAATATCAGCCCTGCTGAGGACACATCACACTTTGAGCAGCAGAGCTGGCCAAGCATGAACCAGAGCTTCCCAACAACCACCAAGGTGTGGAGGATGTGTCCTGCAGTGAGAGATGTATGGAGTTCAACCCACTAATGCAGCAGGGTTTAAGAAGTAATTTGTTCATGAGTCTATAAATGACTCTCCAAACAACAGAGAATGGATACTAGATGACTCCTTCATCTGGCAAACAGAGGCAGAAAAACATCTAAGGGCTTGAAGGTGAAACATCAACAACAAATTTGAAGTGGTATGCATGTGTGAATCAGGAGGGTCTGTGTTGGTTCAGAGCAATGGGGACAGCAAAAGAATGGAAAAGTTTATCAGAAAGGCAGGAAAATCCCCAGCACGTCAGACTAGCAATATTTTGAATTTTTTTTTTTTTTGAAAACTAAGAAACTCCATTTCAATCTCAGTTTCAAGCTCTTTGTTGGAATTAATTTGTGAAATTCTCTGGCCAAGACATTGAACCAATCAGACTCGCTCATTATAAAAATTCCTCCAGCCCTGGAGCCATCAGCTTTACCAGGGAGCACATAATATTTTTCAGGGGCACACATTTAACACTGTTTTACAGTCAGCATCCTGGATCACTCTGAGATGAGGCTACAAAGAGCAGAAGAACCAGAGCATACTGGTTATCTCTTTGAGCCACAAAAAAGTGACAACACTGCAATGGCCTTCCAGGAACAGATTAAGTGGAGACAAGACTAATTAGACATTTATTAAGTGCCTAACTCAGCACAGCACTTAAGCACACATTTAACCTTCTCTCATTACAGTGTCACATCAGCATCCCTTTTACAGCTCCAGCTCTGATTACTGTGAAGCCAGTTCACATTTGGGAGTGTCACCAGAATTTTCAGACCTTGAAGTCCCAATGCCCAGTGCTTCAGGAGGCTTTCCCATCTTCAGCCCCTGGTCTCCTACCCAAGACCTGTGTGTGAGCCTATTACAGGAATGCCTAATTGCATTCTTAAAAGACCGTTCACCTTAAACATCAAGACCTACAACTGGTCTCTGTCTTCTTCCCATATTTCCTGAGTCAGCTAAGGGGGATCTGATGCTGTTCCAAAATATTTTCCCTGTTGAATTATCTCCTCCTAAAAAAAAATAATAAAAATCTCCTGTTCAAGCCTTCCTGGAGCAGCAGCTTGAGGCGTCTGCAGCAAGGAGGGGAGGTGTAAGGGGAGGGCTGCTGCTACCAATACATTAACAAGCACTTCTTGCTGATCACCAGGACAAGCTCCATGTGCACCAAGTCACTGAAATATCTCCTGCCACCTCTGCACCCTGACAGATTCTTCCCACCCCCACCACTGCCCGCTGTCACCTCTGTAATGTCTGCGTGGGATAGCAAGTGCAAAAAAGGATGTCTCATTAAACCTGGGCAGTGCATTTGGAGTGGTCTCTCCTACCTCCGGACATTGAAGAATAGATGTTGTGGACAAGGCGATGCCCTTTCAGCAGAGTGACTTTGTGAAGGCCCATCATAAATGTCCACAGACCTCCCTATGCACCTAAGCTGAGCATAAACTCCTTGGTCATGAGTGAAATCAGGCTTACTTAGGTTTCTTGAATGTTCCGTTAGCTCTGAAGTAAGGATCAGTAGTCTTACTTCTCAGCTGTGGCCATGCGATCTGTTGCCTGGGTTGGCAGCAGAAGCTCATCTCCCAGCTCTGCTCTTTGGCCACCAAAGCCAACATACAATCCAACAGATCTATTGGACTACTCTTGAGTGACTTCAGAGACCAGAGAGGAGACACTGGCTAGTGCAGCACACAGCCATGTACGTGCATTCTCCATTCTTTTGTAAACCAGTGCCCAGGGATGGGGAGGGAAGCTTTTCAAAAGGTTCTCACCCACAGACTGTGAGCCAAAGCACGGCTGCTTCCAAGGCCTTTATAGATTTGCACTCACTCATTTGCTTTGGAAATATTCCAGGTATAGAAGAGGCATATCAAGAAAAGTCAAGTTCCACAGTTTTGGGGTGGTATCTGGGTATCTGTAAATTCCTTAGATGCCTTGAAAGTCATTAGACTGGATGTGTACAACACTCATGCATCCCTGTTCAAAGATGAAAACATCAACACAGGCTCAAAAAACAATGACTTGGGAAGCAGGAAGGGGAGGAAAAAAAAGCTTATAGAAAAATAATGCTACAAATACAATCAGGACAACAATGACAGCAATAATGAACATCACCACTCAGAAACTGGGAACCCTATCAAAATATTCCACCCACAAAATGCTGTTAAGGGATGGCTGGCTCTCTGTCCAAATTGGATCTCGCCTCCATCTTCCTGATCAAGCTTTTGCAAAAATCAAAACAGACAAACAGACATGGTGACAGACAGAGCAGCACATGGAGGCCAGGCTCCCTGCACGCATTGTTTCTATGTAGATGCCATCCCGCTACTGCAGATGATAATTCTGCGTCTTCAACATGGAGCAGATGTGAACAGCAAGTAAAAAAAAACCAAACCAACTTATGCTCTCTACAAATATTTGACACCCAAAAAGGATTTTGATTCAGCCACCTTTGAGTCTCTTTTATATTTATTTTCTGGAAACATTCAAGCACTCAAGCTGGACTAGGAGAGATCTTTACAAAAACCAATATTAAGCTTGAATGCTTCAGGATTTGCTGAAAATCTTATTTCAAATTTCACCTTTGGTTGTGATGAAAAAGGTCACGCTGCTTGGGTTGAATGCATAAATCATCCAATCACCAAATGCAAGGCATGACACATGACTTAACGAAGCTCGCATCACTCCTAAGAGGCAGCCAACATGGTACTCCTCACAAGCTGTTCACACAGGAGAAAAGGGCATTGCAAAGAAATCTGGGGAGCGAACATTGCCTTGTACTCAAAGCCAGGGAGGGAGGCATGGCCGAAGAACTAATTTGCAGGATTTATGGCTCAGCTTTGTGCCTTCACGTATTGGTTCACAGATCAGTGAGAAACAAAATCCCCCCCAAAATACACTGACGAAAGCACTAATACCTGATCATACAGTAATCTCTCAGTTAACGCCAGACTGTGGTCTGTAAGAAAATCACACTGCACAGTTTGGACATGTGCCTGGTAACCACCTTCCTAGTGCAAGCAAATTTAGCTTCCTCCCCTCTGATTTGAGAAATTTTCCCCTGATTAAGGGTGGCTACAAAAGCCAAGCAAGAACCCCAAACCTCAGACCCAGGTGGATGCCTATGTTTTCACAGTGGTAGAGGACATTCAATCTAGTACCTGAAGAGACCCTGGGAGTCAGGCATGGGTCAGAACCTCGCTGAATTGGAGGCTCCCCTTTCCACTGTGCACATTCCCATTTAGCATCACACCTGCACTTTACATAACCTCCCTGCTGGCAGGTGGTACGGGAGCTGAGAATAAACATATCAGAGTGGATCTGACACAGGCACTGAAATAGAGGATTCACTTTTGGATCCCTTGATTCTGTTCTGCTTTGCATGGCATCATGGCACCAGCAGAGACCACATCAAGGAGCATTTCCCTCCCTTTAATCCATGTCCATCAGACCTCAGGAGCATCTCACCTGTATTCACAGCCATTTTTGCCACATCCCTTCCACCTCCCTAGTCCCTTTCCAGTCCATATCATACTCAAGTTCATCATAAAAACATTCCTGAGATATCTGAGGAATGAGCCCCAGCAAAGGCACCAAGTTACCCCTCAGAAGCAGCACAGTGAGTTTTCTTTCTGAGAACCTCTGGAAGGAAAATGAGGCTGAGGACAGAATAAGTGTGAATTCTGTGGCCGTTCCCTCGAACCAGACCCAAGAATTAAGTTTATTCCCAATAATTAAAATGGTTGATAGAGTTGCTGAGTGTAGCCCACCTCAGGAAATAGCTTGGATCCTGCCTTTTCTAGGACATCTGTAATTACATTGGAAAGCTGCTTGCCCGTGGGTAAGATTCTCCCCTTGGCAACTCTGAGGCTGCAGAAGTAAAACAAGCAAGGCATAAGCCCCGGGAATGAATTAAACTATTTGGGGTATATTTAGGAAAAGCTGCTTCACAATTCCAGTCACAGGCTAGTGAAGAGCCCACCAGGGGTTACTAGACCTGCCTGTCAATTAGCAACTAAGTTTTTCATACCAAGCATCTGCAGATTCAGACACAGAGGGACAGAGTGAGAACTGTGAAAAGAGTCCAACCAGCCCTCCCTCCCAAGCACCCCCCCACTGCCCCTCACTTACCCAGGAACTCCACTCCGCTGCTGTCCTTGGGGCTGCTCATGCAGTTCTCCAAGTAAATCCCATCCTTATAGCAATCTTCCTTCTTCTTTGTGAACCCCACGACCTCGCTGGCCTGATCTAGGACCTCCCCTCCCAAGCAAGAGCACGGGGTCTGCATAATGCCGCATGGGTGGGAGCTGCTGCTGATGGCCAAGCACGCATCCAGCCACTTGCAGAGCATCTGGCAAGCAGCTTTGCTAGGGTTCCTGTTGCCCACCACCAGGTACTCCACCGAGAAGTCCCTCTCTTGAGCCTTTGTGGGCTTCCACCTCACAGGCCAGCTCTCCATCTCCGGTGGTGCAGTCTGCTTCATCTGGAGGAACTGCTTGTTGGACTGGAGGAAGGCATAGCGGGTGGACCCATCACAGAGCTTCAACACATCATCAAAGCTCTCCATGCCCAGGTAGGTGCGGGTGGACTCCAGGAAGGAGTCAAACTGGTAGGTGCGGATGTGCTGGTGGTCACATACGCTGGTGGGTTTTAGGATCTTCATGTACAAGGTGTACCTCCGAGGGTCAGGGTTCTGGATAATCCAAGAGCAAATAGAGGAGTTCAATGGGAAGACGGCAAAGGAGGAGAAATACCCAAAGAATTTCCCTTGGACCAAAGTGGTGCAGGGAGTTTGTGCCAGGTCCAGAGCAACCACGGTCCACACAAAGTAGAGTGGCGATACCAAAAGCAGGTTCAGGGCAGATCCAATGCTCCTCATCCTAGGTCTCTGGTCCTCTGGAACTCAAAGTAAATGTCAAGCAGGCGCCAGATCCTGGACATAACAGGGACCAGCTTAGAGGAAAATTGAGAGTTTAAGAGGCTCTGGATCCGAAATCAAGCCGATCCTCCCATGTCTGGATTTGAGCTCCCTCCTGTGGCCATAAACACCACCTGGAAAAAAAAAAAGGAAGGGAAGGAGGTGGGGAGAAAAAGAAAAGATTTGCATGTTTTTGTGGTGCTTTGGCTTGTTTTGTTTTTTTTTTTTTATTAACCCTTTGCAAGGCTGAGAATCCACATACCGTCTCCAGTCCCAGCACATCTCTCACTGGGGGGAAATGCAACCCCCTATCATAACCTCCATGCTAGATTTGGGGGTCTCCTCATCCTTGGGATGTCCTAATCCCCAGGAGGGGCCTAGCTGTGACTCACACTGGTGGGCAACACAGCTGTGACCCCACTTTCCCATTTCCTTCTGCCTGTGCAGTGCCCCTCTGCTGAGCTGAGCATCTGCAGTGATTTCCAGCCCTTCCAGCCCACTCCCTGAAGAAAACACAATTGATCACCACAGACACTGTTTTAGGGAGTCTCCAGCTGTCTCCATCCCAATGGAACCAGGGTGCTGATTCCGGGCTGCATGCATGTGGGGAAGATGGAATAAAGGCAGGCATCTGGCCCCTCTTTCTCCTGCCAATCCTTTTTTTTTTTTTTTCTTTCTGTCTGTCTTTTTCTCTTTCCTCCCTTCTCTTCCACCAAACCAGTGCAGAAGAAGGGAGTTGTTCAGTACCCCAACCCTGGTCTAACCCTGAGACTGCACAGGAGAGCAGGACTGGAAGTAGCCATGGACCCAACACAGGAGGAAAAAAGGGAGATAGATGTAAATGTGAGGTCTTCTCACATCAGATAGCCATCCTGCCTTTCACCCTGTGTGCAGGACACCCCAAAGTCCTACTGCAGCTGGGCACAGAGAACCTTCAAAGAGTGAGAGTCTCTCCTGCCACTATCAAGACGTCCTTCAGCCCCCAAAGACCCTTCAGTAAATGTAATATCCCTCTTATATTGCCCTATGGGACCCGTCCCCTACAATCTTTTGTAGCCCAGGTACCCTCTTAAGTTCAAGTGTCCAGTCCCCTGTGCCCCTCTCCATGCCAAAGCAATTCCTGTGCCCTTCTAAGTTTCCTTCCAAGAAGACAAGAAGACAGTCCTGCGCTCCCTCCCCTTCATCTCCCCTCTTTCCAGGGGAGGAGAAAGAAGGAGAAACGATGTTAGTGGCTGGACTCTCTTCCTTTTGCACCTCTTCCTCATGCAGTGTACACCCTCACATGGGGAGGGTGTCTATTGACCGATGCAGGAGTGGCAGACCCTCAGTGCAAAAGACAGAGCTGAACCCACTGCTGGGGATGCAGACACAACTCCTGTTCTTCTGACCTTTTCTTTTCTGCCCTCTTGGCTCACCCCAGGT
This sequence comes from Phaenicophaeus curvirostris, assembly GCF_032191515.1. Classification (NCBI taxonomy): domain Eukaryota; kingdom Metazoa; phylum Chordata; class Aves; order Cuculiformes; family Cuculidae; genus Phaenicophaeus; species Phaenicophaeus curvirostris. The sequence goes on along the minus strand of NC_091394.1, from coordinate 96,917,423 downwards.
AGAGGAGAACAAGAGTTTTCTTTTAGCTGAGGTTTGCCCTGGCCCTGCAGCATCTGCTGCCTCCAAAACAAGGCTGCTGCCCAATTTCAAAATGACAGATCTGACTCCTGGGAGGAAGACTTCCCCCACCAGTCAGACTATTGCCTTGATTTCAAGAGCACCATGGTCCACAGGTTAGTGAAAAGTAGGTGCTCAGGGTCTCTTCATTGAAATCTGTGTGTGAGCATCCTGAGATGTTAACATTGTCCTGGGCTGCAACCCCAGAATAATGTAGATCATTTGGGATGTTTCTCGCTGTGATCAGAGACCATGCTGGCACCTGGACTTTCACCAAAGTGAAAGTCTATGAAGAGGCGTACCTGCTGCAAGAGGTGAGGGAAAAGACATCTCCATTGCAGCCATTGACCTTTATCACAGCCCCATGGTGTCCTCAGCACTCATTCCTAGTCCTGCCATCTCCCATGCTGCTACCAGGCTCTGCCTTCCCAGACTGCAAACAGAGGAAGCTTTCACAGCAACCATACAAATTCCCAGCAAATCTGCAATTCAGGCAGCCAAATTCAATCCCAGGAGAGACTGACAAATAAAAGATGAAGCCCATAGACCATCCTGTGCATCTGGGAAGAGATGAGAAGCCAAATGCATCTCCACATTCATCCCTTGGTTTCTTTCCTCTTTATATATCAAAGTTTTGTCTCTGCATCTCCCCTCTTCATCAAAAGCCTTTTTTTTTTTTATCTGGGGAGGAAAGGGTTAGGTAACTCAAAAGTCAGATCCCCTGTTTTCAAACTGTGTTTCATCTGAGCTTCAAATCACTGCAGCCTCTGCCAGTAGCTTCCTGAGTGTCTGTTAGACCTGACACTAATCAGCATGGAGTCCAAATACATTTGCACTTAAATTTTTTACAAGTCAGGTCCCCACTCTTGACAGTGGTTTGCAGCCTGCAAAGCTCTGCAGTGCAAATCTCCCTGTGCCAGACTCCTGCCTGCCTCGGGGGCCAGATTTCAGGAACACAGCCTGCTGAGCAGATTCAAAACAGTGCTTCCTTGCAACAAAAACCACAGGCATTAACCAAACATCCTATAAATTTCCAGAGAGGTCATCCTGATTAGCAGGAGGGCTAGCCTGGAAAAAACTGTGACTGCCTTAAATATAAGCTTTAATGAGTGAAAGGTGCTTGCTTAGCTGAGATTCTGAAAGAAGAGAGGAGGGGACCACTGGTTCACCTCTCTCTTGCTGTAGGGCAGTGTCTGAGCAGTTCGCGCTGTTTGCAAGCAGGCGCAGCCTTTGCAAAGACAAAGTCTATCTTACCTTCAGACCTATGCTTCAGCCACACATCATCATAACCTCTGGTCCAGTCCGTGAAAAAAACTGCCTCTCCTGGTTGGAAGCAAGAGCCAGCAGTGCCTCCATAGCAACAAAATGATTAGGAGACAGGGCTTGCGCCGAGATCCAGTCCCTAACAGTGACTTCAGTGCATGGGATTTAGCCCAAACCTCCCACTCTCCACAAACCCTTTTTTTTCTCATGCTGGCCACAACCCTGCTACTGAATGAGGATGCAGAGAGAACAAAATGCATCTCCCCTCTCTGCCCCTCTCTGGGAAAAGCACAGTTAAAGCCAACAAACTTTAACTAAATGGACCCATTAATGGGACGCTGTGTTACGGTTGTTAGGTCTCAGAATTGATTTCCCCTGACTGCAGTCCCATCTGGGAGGTTTCACCATAAGGAACATTTTTTTTTTCTCCTTCAACTAATCCTTGCTGAAGTGGGAATCTTAACTTAGAGCAGAAGTGGATGGACAGAAGCCTCTCCACACCTAGATCTTTGACTGAAGACATGTTGAATCTGGCAGGGAGGGTAGATGCAATGGACAGTTTCCTGGATGCTGCATTTCAATAGACACTTTAACCCCCCAAAAATCACAAGAGTGACATGCACCGGAGGTCACAGGCTGCATCTGGATTTGTGATATTAAATTAATGAAAAAACAGGTTATTCCAGTGTTGGAGATCACATTCCTGTGGCACGCAAGCTAATTTGCACATATTTCCATGGTAGCTGCTGCAGGTAATGCCTATACAGCCTGATTATTTCTGTAATTTCGTGTGATGTGAGATGCCTGGTCCCATCTCTTGGCTCCGACTTGGAGAATGTGCCACACCTCCTGCCATTTTCTTCCAGCCCTGTGCCTTGAAAAATGCATCTGGCAAAGAAGTCTTTTCTGGAGTAACACTTGGGGACAGCAGGTGACTGTAAATTACCTTCATAGAATCATAGAACGGTTTGGGTTGGGAGAAACCTGAAAGATCATCCAGTTCCAACCCCCTTGCCATGGGCAGGGACAACTTCCATTGGATAAGGTTGCTCACAGCCTCATCCATTCTGGGCTGTCCCTCGCCTGCATTTCTTAAGGACAAAAGAAATGGCAAAAATATTGTCTTCTGTGTGTGTGTGACTCCAGCAGAATACAGGTGTTGGTCTCAAGTAACCCACAGAAAAAGACTAGAAAAGCTTGGTCCAAATGGCCCTTGAGTTCTCTGTGCGTGTATTAGAGATGATTAAGCAGAGGGTTATGAAGAGATGATGAAGCAGAGTGTTATGAATAGATGTGATCTATCAGAATGACCCCTGCACCCTCGCACCACTGCCCAGAGCCCTGGTATTTTTTTCTCTCTCCTTGATGAGTATTTCTCATCCCACTCTGGTGGTCACTGGACTATGCATGATTCAGAAACACAACCTGACACAGAGCTCCACAGCTTAAACAAACCCAGGCAGGGACCGAACCATTTTAATCCTGGTATCTGGGATACCCAAGGCATCCAACTTGCATTGGTCCAAGTGAATTTGGGAGCCTGAAAAGCCATGGCAAGGTGGTGGTGTAGCCTATCTTCCTGTAGTAACGGTAAACCCTCTGGGTTTGAGGCTGGAGTTTTCCACCACCCTCATGCTCCTGCTTGATTTCTGCTCACATCCATGTGCTTGAAGCACACCCTCTGTCTGTCCCAGGGACACTGCCAGCATCCCATGCTGCAGGCAGCGTGGGAGGTGTGTGAGCAGGGAGGGATCAGATCTTTCCTAGATTCTACCTACAACAGCCTCCAGCCCGTGCCTGAATAGCCCCAAGTGATGATTCATCCTGTCCCACTAGCACTTTCCAGATGGACACCTCTGTATGGCTGTGTCCGACTTTGTGACCATGCCCCAGCACAGAGATTTCAGCTCTGCATGAGCAGGAGGAGCCTGTGAAGTGCAGGCAGTTGCTGCAATGTGCCCTGCTTTGCAGGATCTGTGCATTGGAAAGAGTCCTCCCACGTGGGAAGGGCAACCTCTCCAGTTGTGCATCCACCACCTTCCTCAGTTGTGTTGGTGACACAAGAGTCTCGTTGCAGCAGCATGGATCTGGCCAATGGAGGGCACTCTTAGATATACACACAAACACACACGCACACAAACATTCCACCGAAAAAAAAAAGGGAGAAAAAATATCGAAACAATGACTGCAGAAGGGGCATCCTTCCCCACTGCTCTCCCAACACTCTCAGCCTCATCTGGCCCCACTAGATCAGTCATTCCCCAGCTCCCCTCTCTCTGCCCACTGGTTCAGATGTGCCATTGTTCAAGATTTACCTCTCTCTGCTTTTCCTTCTGACTTCGGCACAGGGCTGACATCCCAGCAGGGTGAAAGCCACTCTCATCAAGCTAATCCTCCTTTCCTGGGGCTTCCCATTTCCTTGTAAGAAATCGCCAGGTATCAAACAAAATATCCCTGGTCCTGAAAAAGCTCAATCACTTGCAACTCTAAAAAAACATGGGAAACAGGTATGCTCTGTCCTTATTCACAAGGAATTGCTAGCAGGAAAAAAAAAAAAAAAAGAAAGAAAAAGCTGCTTGGAAATTTTCTTTTTGCTACCGAGGTAAATGAGCCAAGAGTGGTGGAAATGCCTGGAGAAACACCGGAGCATCTGTGAACCAAGAGAAGACAGAGAAGTCAAGGAGGCAATAGGACAAGGAATAATGATTTTAAACTAAAAGAGGAGATCTGTAGACTAGATATTCAGAAAAGAAGTTTTACTGTGAGGGTGATGAAACTCTGGAACAGGTTCCCCAGAGAGGTGGTAGATGCCCCCTGCCTGGAGGAGTTCAAGGTCAGGTTGGTTGGGGCTCTGAGTAACCTGATAAGGTTGAAGATGTCCCTGCTCAGTGCAGAGGAGTTGAACTAGGTGACCTTCATGGTCATTTCCAATCCAAACCATTCTATGATTCCATGATTCTATGACCTGGCTGTCCTTCGGCTGCAGTGGATCTGCTGCAAGGAGATGAGCTAGCCCTGGTCAGCAGCTAGAGAGAAACAGGGCTTGGTTCAGTCTTGGAGCAGTACATTTTTCATAAAATCAGCACTTAGAATCAGGGTTTTGCTTAGTATTATTTTTAATGATCCATTTTCCTTCTGTTCTGTTTTTGATGACAATTTACTTCACTCCAGGTGTTCCCAGCAACAGTTTATCTACAGAAATTCATGCTTGTTTTCTGACAAAGCAGAATCTAGTGAAAACTAGGACCTGAAAGAGCAAAAGGATGACTTGATGGGTATTCTAGGACTGGGGAATCCTGTAAGTCTCATGCTGATTCAGTGCACAGCCACTTCCTGAATGCAGAGACAGACTGATTCTCACCTGCCTGCTATGTTAATAGCTGATATTTATTCACACTAGCATTCCTCACCCCAAGTTTCTCTCAGCTCTAACCTGGAAAGGCAGCCTCTTTGGGGGATGGACTCCAGGAAACATGTAACAACCTGTAGGAACAGCATGAATAGGATGGGAAATATCAGATCCTATGATGGGAATTGGCTTGTGGGGAAAGAATTGCAGTCCCATTTGGACTTTCAATGGCTGGAAGAAGTGATTTGGGGAAAGGGAGGGCTGAGAGCCTTTATATACAAACAGATGATACTGGGATGACCTAGAAGGCTTTCAGTCACATTGAGGAAACTCCAGAGCCCCCGAGCCTCATTTGAACCATCACATTTCTGATCCCCTTCACCCTTGGCCAAATGAGGAGATGCTATTTGGGGAGATCCAGAGACCAGATTTTAATCCTGGCTCCAGGAGTAGTGCTTGCTCCCAATTAAGCATCTGTGTCAATTCAAGCCTCAGTTTTCCCTCCTGTAAAGATGGATGCAAGAAGTATCCTCTGCTTTTCTCCAGTGCTTTGTGACCTGAAAAGTTTCAGAAAAGTGATGAAGATGGTGATTCATTTCCAGCACAGTAGGACTTCACCCTGAGAATAACAGGCTTAATGATTAAGGTTTCTGTTCCAGATCACATTGGTTGAAGAGGGGCCAATATCCAAAACTCTCAGGCAGGGAGGTAGGCAAGTCAGGATCAGTTCCTAGCACTGCATGGTTTCTTTCAGTAAGTGGGATCAGAAGACATCTGAGCAGCAAGATTGGACTCTCAAATTTAGGACCCAGAAAACTTTCTGTGGAGAAAAGCCAGGCAGACAAGGAGGGCCAGATGTGCTCCATCGGGTCCCAGATGTGGCTGCCCAAGGGAAACGGGCCTAGGGCTCTGGAGCACCTGCTGTTGGATCTAACACAGCTTCACATATATGCTGTATGTGTATTTGGTGTCTTTTATACATGACCTCACCTTCAGCTGTTGTGTTTGTCCTTGGCTTTCCTTCATATGCATATAATATTACAGGTGTGGCCTGTTGGGAATACCACCAGGACTGGGAGTTTCTCAAGGACTGCATGATGCAAGGATAAGTTAGATGCAACTGCACAGCAAACTCAAGAAGACAACAAGTTTCTTAGCAGAAGAAAGCTGGTGGAGGTTACCACATTACTACATCTTTCTCTGCCTCAGTTTCCCATTAGCAAAGAAGACTTAAATCTCAGTTAACTAACACTGGTAAGGTGTAGCTTGCTGCAGGTTTAGGCTGGCCATTGTTCCATACTGCTCCCAGTCATTTCCTCACCCCCAAGTGAAGACACAACTCTTCTGATGTTGGTGAGATCAGCCTTTCCTCCATGCCAGCATCACCCGTCACTTCTAATTGTCCTAGCACTGGTCCATCCCCATCAGTGGTACTACTTGAGGTGCCACATGCACTGCCAGAAAAACTCTGCATTCTACACCAGCAAACTCTAGAAACTCTCACTTGCCCTGTTGCCTTACTTCTGTCCATTTATGCTCCACAACCAACCCTTTGGGCTCTTTTTCTGTACTCTCCCACCCCACTCCTGGGTGTGAGGGTTACACAAGAGGGCCTCTGAGGACAAGGTCATCCTCATGAGTGGCAGAAATCAGGCAGGGTCCAGACTGCTTCCATCGTTGTCATTTGTGCTGGGGACCAGGATGCGATTGATTGGAAAGTCAGCTGGAGGTTAAAAGCACTGGCGTTAGCTGGGGAGCTAAGTGGGAGCCCCCAGGGAGCAGAGCTGTTTAGGGAGGGGTTGTGTGTGCATGCTGAAGCTCAAACTTGTGTGGGCAGAGCAGCGGTTGGCAAACAGAAAATGAAGCTTTGGAATTCACTGGGTTGTACACACACAAGCCAGAGCTCAGTAGGTGTCCCGATGCTGCTTACTTGTGCGTCCTGCGTAAATCATATGCATCAGGGCTCATTTTCTGGCCCCTGAGGCCAAGATCCTTCACATAGTTCGTGTCCATGTGGCCAAATTGCCTATTCCCCAAAGTAGAACAGTCTTACTCCAGTGCCTGGTGCTCAATCCTGAGCTGTGCTCAGGCATGGTTGGGGGTGGTGTTTGTTGGCTGGAGCCAAAACCTTGCCAGAAAGTGACCCAAGATGTATATACAGTGATAGAACAGTGTTTCAGGCCATATTTTTGCCTTCTGGAGTTACTGGTACGGAGATGGCCATAGAGGATATGGGAAATGTTGGTGTCTTTCTGTTCCAATGCTCTTTGCTCGCCCCATGCATCCTGGAGCTGGATTGGACAAACTGAAGGACACAAAGGTAATGAACACTCAAATACCTGTTTTTGCAGCCAGCTCCAGTCTAGGATCTACACTAGCTCAAGTCCTAGTGCTTCTTCCAGCATAAGGCAAGTGTATTTCTATTTCAGTGTCATCCAGATTCTTACACAGTTGGGTACCATCAGCAACAGAGAATGACCACAACCAGAAGCCTTCAACTAGCTCTGGATGTACAAAAGACTTAATGTGTGCTCTTCTGTTGTCTCGTTCCACAGCTCTGTACTCTGTCTCAATGACTGTTCCTCAGTTTCCCTAATCTGGCAAACAGTATTGACACTACCCCAATGATGTGGACAGATTTCCCTGGCAGCAGCTGGGAAAAGAAGGAAAGATTACATCAGAGTCCAATTTTACAGCAGCCCTGAAGGGCTCAATTTTTGAATGCTGCAGTCTCAGCACAGTCAAAACTGGATTGGGAATGTTTCCCTTTCTGACAACATTCATCTCATAATTTTAGGCACTGTTTCCAATGCCCAGTGACGATGTCTTCTAAAATGCACACAGAAGGACCATAAGATGATGTTGCTCAGAACTGCAATTTTTGTGTACCTCTCAGCAGAAGGAATACAACTTTCTGGCTGTACCTACAAGAGACACCTAAAATACAGGTCCTCTGAGTAACTGTGACCATCCCTTGCCTTACTTTCAATCTCCATAGAGTGAGCAGCACAAGAGAGCTTGAGCTATAGGATTGCACTAGCAATGGGAGAAATTCCAGTTACTTCTACAAAGTGAAATGAGGGGCTTTGAAGTGCTATAGTAATGTAAGAAAACAGGAACTTCCCAGTGATTTAGAGAGGGTAGAAATATCTGAGATAAATAACAGTGTGGGACCTTTCCATCAAGCTGATCACAGACCCCGAAGGTTGAGAGCATCAGAAAAACAATTGATTCCCTTTAAAGCCCCAGTTTTCCTTGGGTTTGGATCCAACCACGACCTTGAAAAAAATAGAAGTCTGCAACCCAAACTTACAAAACATAAGAATGGTAAATATGTGCATTTCAACAGCACCTTCTCTCCAAGGTTCTTGAGAGACATGGGGAGCGGCATTGAATTAAGACTCATGACGCAGAAAGCTATCCTCACGGACCCCAAAGTCTGAACACAAACAAAAGGAAGTACTTTTTCATACAGCTCGTAATTCAATTGGGGACCTCGTTGCCACAGGATTCTGTGGAGTCTAAAGGTATAAAAGAGTGCCAAAATGGATTAGGGAATTTGTAGAGGACAACTCCATCATTCGCTGTTAAACACAATGGTCTGGATGCAACTGGCACTCTCAGAAGCGTCTATGCTTCTTTGTAGGAGATGAGAAGGTACAGCTAGAGGAAAAGACTTACTTTCAGTCTTTCATTGTGCATCCAGATGGACTTGGAATTACATCAGGGAAATCCCCAATATCAGTAAAGACTAGGGGGTGAATGGATTGAGAGCAGCCATATGGAGAAGGACTTGGGGATTCTGAAAGATTGACATGAGCCAGAAATATGCACTTGCAGCCCAGAAAGCCAATCATTTCCTGGGCTGCATCGAAAGAAGCATGGCCAGCATTTTGAGGGATGATTTTCTGTCTCTGTACTCCACTCTCGTGAGACCCCACCTGGAATATGATATCCATCTCTAGAGTGCCCAACACAAGAAGGATGTGGAGATGGTCGAGCAGGTCCAGAGGGGTCTACAAAAATGGTCAGAGTATCGGAATGCTTCTCCTATGAAGACAGGCTGAGAGAGTTGAGGTTATTCAGCCTGGAGAAGAGAGGGCTCTGGGGAGACTTAACTGCAGACTTTCAATATATATAAGGAACGTCTGAAAAATATAGAGGCTTTGTACAAAGACCTATAGGGATAGGACAAGGGGTAGTGGTTTTAAATTGAAAGAGTGTATAATTAATTTTGATATGAGGAAAAAAATTTTAATGAGGGTAATGAAACACTGCAAGAGATTGCCCAGAGAAGTTGTGGATGTCCCATCATTGACAGTGTTTAAGGTCAGGTTGGATGGCATTTTGAGCAACCTGATCTAATGAAAGATGTCCCTATTCATGGAGGAAGGGGGTAGAGTAGATGATCTTTAAAGGTTCTTTCCAAACCAAACCACCCTTTGATTCAATGTTCTATGATTCTATGAACTTTTCTTCTTCCTTAAATAACCACCCTTGTATTTCTTATAGAGATGTGCAGGAATATTGGTAACCACCCCTAAGCCACAAGAAATATGTCCATGCCGCGAAACAAACCATGGCCACAGCCTGAAACTAAATGGAATGTCACAAGTCTCATCCATGTCACTTAACTCCCCTACCAAAATGGATTAGCCTGGTCCACATACTCCTGCCCACACTGTAGCCCAGTGCTGTGTCCTGCATGGTGCCATCACAGTGCTTGTGGGAGTGGTCATTGGAATGGTCATCTACCGTGGCCCAAGCTTTTCTGCAGTGTCACACCCACACCCATGCAATGCCATCCCTGAGCATGCAGAGCAAGGTGTGCCTGCTCACCTTGGAGACTCTTGTTTTCATTGCATGCTCCTCAGGACAGAGACTGCCTTATAGGCTTCCCTGTAGCAAATCTTAGGAGGTTTGAATGTAGACAGGCAGGCAGGGGGATGCAATCATATCGTAGGCACTAACAAACTGGATTATTCCTTGCATCTCATCCATCAGCCTCGTGACAAGCTGTTCAGGATTTGCATAAATGAGACAGATATACACTTATCCCCTTTCCAGTCTTTCTCTCCAGGACACCTTGAGCAAGGTGGGATGGGAGAGAAGATATCTTACTGGTAAGGGGCAATCCTAGGGGTTATTGGGAAGCAAAGGAAATCTCTCTTCTCACATTCCTGGGCTCTGCTTAATCACCAGAGATGATGGAAGGTGTTATGGAGTGATTTGTGAAATGCTCAGAGTGTGCTGGTTTGGGGCTGGGGTTAGTTAGCTGTCTGTGTGCAGCCTTGATGAAGATGAAGGACTGAAGGAGTATTGTTTATATTTGTTCAGAGAAGGGCTTGGGTGATGCTTTATCACAGGGATGACAGCGGAGTCTGTGATTTTGACATGCTTCTTCATTTGTAAGGATTTTCCCTTCTGGCTCAGATGACAGGCAGACAGGGCTGGAGTGAGGACCTGAAGAGGAGCTGGAGGTCTGCAGACAACAAGGCTGGACTTAGATTTAGGTTTCTACATGAGATCTAGGAGATCTAGGAGGGGACCTCAGCTACAAAGCCACATGCACACAATTCTTCTGCTTCCCACTTCCTCCACAAAAAGACTTTGAGGCTGTTTTCCTGGTTCCTGCCCAGAACTGTTTAAAGAAACCCCACTGTAATGTAGCAGAGTGCACAGACCCAAGCGTTCCCAAGCAGTCCTGCAATGACAAATGCATGTGTGCAGCCCAAAAATCAGCCTCAGTAAGCTGGGAAATGCAGAAGATACGAGCATTCTTTCTAGGAAGGTGCCAGGAGATGAGGATTTTTGCCTTTGTCTGACCAGAGGGTAGGTTGACCCAACACAGTGGGGCACAGTGAATACCCTCAGGACACTACCTGGAGGGGCTGCCACATCTCCACATTCCATGGTGCTGTGGAATCCAGCAGAGGCTGGTTGTGTACGAAAGTCCCCACCTCCTGTGAGACACAATGAGCAGATGGCTCTCCTTTTGTTCCTAAAGAACATAAATTCACATGTCAACTAAATACTAATTTGCCCTTTTGCTGTCTGTCTCCACAGGCTATGTCTATACTACTGAACAAAACGAAGCAGGGGTTGTTCTTTGGCTCTGGGGCCAAGTACAACACAGTTTGCAGCCACACACCTCTTCCCCTGTGAAACAGGCTTGCCTCATCCCACAAACCTGTGGGAGACAGTCCCTTGGCTCAGCCATCCACCAGACTGTGTCCTGGCACTGTCTTGGGCCAAAACTGCACCAGGGAGCATATGAGTAATCAGACAGTCGGGGTGATCACGGGACCACGCTCGTGCCTGCATTTAGACTCTCATTTATTTACAACAATAGATATAGAATCAGAGGGAGTGAATGGACGTCAACAGCAAACAGTTTGTTATCTTGGGTTTCAGTGGAAGAACTGAGAGGTGGTAAAGATCTCTCTATGGGGAACAGATCTAGGTGCCACCTTTGTTTGTTCAGGTGGATCTTTACATTGGAGCCATGTCAGTGGGGAATTTTGTCGATGTCTTACGAGGCTCCACAAATAAATTGGGAACTTTGGTCTTGAGAGAAGACTGTGAACCCTGCCAGCCCCACCACAGCTGATTAGGGTACTTCTTTCATCACTCAACACACCTGACCCCAGCCAGATGAGAGAAAAGTATTAATCCAGCTCATCATTTTTGTCAGAGCTACCCACTGGAATCTCACAAAGAACCAATAAACATGGATAGGACGGATTTATCATAGTTAAGTGAGCAGAAGCATAGTGTTTGCTGCCAATGCTTTTCATAAGAACTAGATTGCTGCTTTTTCTCTCTCCCTCTCCCTCCTTCTCCTTTGCCTTTGCAAAGTGCGACAGTGTGGGGATGAATCGCCTGATTGTGTGCTCCTCTTTCCCCCACCACGCCGCACCAACAGCAGGGTTGGGGGATGGAAAAGGAGCCCAGCTGCTTCTTGTGGGCTGTTCTCTCTCCACCCACCAGGCACTTTAAATCAGACACAAATTAACACCGACTCCTGGCATCCTTTATTAATCAGGTTGGCTCAGTGTTAGTTTGCTTTACTTCTATCTTCTATTTTAATGTTTCTTTCATTTTTTTTCCCCCAAACCCACCTTCCTGAAGAGCATACCTAACAATAACAGCAATGGGCTGGAGAGCAGGGATGGCTCTTGAGCTCTTACAGGTAGTAGTCATCTCTGGTTTCTCAAGCTTTAAAAAATGTACCATGCCCCAGTAGGGAACAACAGTCCTTTGAATGTCTCATATCTAAGTGGTATTTTCCACGCATACTGTTCCCTAAGCATTGCTCAAGAAGAAACTCCATGCACACAGTCACAAATGTGAAGAAATGCAGTCACCTTTAGGGTAGAGTGCATCTGTCATTTATCATCTGATAAGAAAGTTATGTAAGATCTCTTCTTGTAGCATATGAAATTGAGGTAGCTAAAATTTGACTGACTCACGGGAGACATAGTGGAGATAAAAACCTGACTCCTCTGTAGCTACAGGTGACCACTGTCTCCAGAGGCTGCATGGTGACTTAAACACAGGTGTTTCCTCATCCTTGGAAAGCTGGTACTAACAGAGCTACTGAGCCTCATTATTAATGGGCACCATGACCAGAATCTGAAGAAGACCTATCATTAATTATAGAATCATAGAATTATTAAGGTTAGAAAAAATCTCTAAGATCATCCAGTCCAACTGTCAGCCCAATATCACCATGCCTGCTAAACCATAACGTGGAGGCAATCACACAATTTCATTATTTGTCCTTCGAGATCCAAGAAAAAAAGTACTAAGAAAGGGCTGCCATGACTGGAGCTTCTTCATGAGCAAAGATGAGAAGGATTGTAATCACTCACTAACCTCCTTTTCTGTTCCCAGCTTTGAGAGACAGGAACTCCACAACATAAGTCCATCAAAGCCTGGTAACCACTAGGTCATCCCAGCTTTACAAATCCTCTGCTCTTTTTGTGCCCTGCCCCTCTTATACTTCTGGCTTGTCTGTTTCCATCAGAGATATCCATAATGGAGGCAAGATGTAAGGAGAAACTTTATGGATTTCCTACTGGAAGGACCATGTTTAGCTCGGGAATTTGGTGACTCCTCTCTGTTATCTGTATGACCATGTTTGCCAAGCCGCTCCATCCAGCATGCACTGTTTGGCAACTGTCGAACCTTTTGTGGATTTCCGTCTCTGCAATATTCGTTTCTTAGCAACTCTGTTTGCTTTTAGCAAAAACAAAATGTCTCTGCCTGTGGCATGCTATTTTGAGCAGAAACGGTGCTGTTTCTGGTCCGTGCTAGTCAGAGGGACCCTGGTGAAAATGGTCCTGTCTGCCCACTCACTCCTAATAGCACTGGGTGAAATTCTGATTTGTTTTCTTGCTGTTTCACCTGCCGCAGGGAAAGCATAGTGATCCTAGACAAGGACTGTGGCAAACAGCTAATACTGCTACATTGCTTTTCTACAGTCCTTGCCATTCTGGGGATCTTGAAATGTATTGTATAACTCAGGTAATAAAGGTACAAGTCAGCAGCAAATTTTACAGCTGAACAAAGTTTCAGCAAGAAAATACAGTTACTTGAACCCTGTGTACTTTATTGGAAACGTCTCTGGTCTTGAAAACTTTGATTGAATCCAGCTCTACAAGAAGCTTTCCCAGCACATCCAGCTTGACAGAAAGATAACTGAACCAGGAGGTCCAACCACAGACCCTGTCAACCTTGTAAAAATATTCCAGCAGCAGTCATTTCTACAACAGAAGAAAAAGGACTGGAAGGATCATGAGGATCACTGTATCATTGCAGGATCCATATTTTTCATCTTTATTTCTTTTCAGTGATAGTACTGTTGGTTTCATTCCCACGGAAATGATGCAAAGCCAGTCTGTGCCTAGAAGAAATGGGAATGACTGGTCAGCTCTACTCACAACCCCACTGTAAGGTAAATCTTTATCTTCCTTCTTGAGTTGATTATCCTCCTCCTTGAGTACAGTTGGGCTTGAAGATCTCAAAAGTCTTTTCCAGCTCAGTTATTCTATGATTCTATGAGTCACTGTAAGGCTAAGGACACATGAACTCATGTTAAAGAGCACCAACAGCTCTTGAGATTATTATTTAAAAGTTCTAACTGACTGGAAACTAATACCAATTAAAAACTAACGAGGTGCCTCACTTTCCAGGCTCAGGAAGGAGCTGTATGAAATGAGAGCCTACAAAAGGATGGGAAAAGCATCCAGCCTCTCACTAAAGACATGTAGCATCACAGAAGGAGAGATGGATGAATGGGAAGTCGTTCTTTTACAAGGTGAAGATCAGCTGTGCTTGAAACATGGTACTGACTTCAACTCTCCCATCCATCATGGGGAACTCTTTTCTCTACATTGTATTCACGGTTTGAGTTTAGCTACACACATCACTCTGATCGGAATATTTAGGATAGAGATCTCGCCTCAAAAACTCAACCTACCCTTGGCAGAAGGCTCCTTTACTTTTCCTCTCCATGTCTCCATGCCCATGGGAACAGCTGGTCCCCTGGAGTATCCTTTATCCACTTTGCAAGTAGTTTGAATAATAATGATATTCTATATGAATCCAGAAATGTCAAAAAGCTGGTCAAAACCCAAGGAAGATGAAGAAGGAAAAAAAAATAGACTTGATTTTTAAAGATCTGCAACTGTCAAAACTAAAGATGCAGGAAGTAAAAACAGGAAAGGAGATGGCGTAAGCTGCTCAGTAACTCCAGAATTAATATCTTGAGTTCATCATGTCTCAGGAGGCCTCTGGTAATCAGTGGAGACTGAATTCAAGCAGTATGAGAACTTACTTGGCTATTTTATAGCCATTTTCTTAGGAGATAAATACCATTCGCCTTTGATTATAGATTCAAACTTATTCACTGAATTTAAGAAGCCTCACTGACATCAATGGGGCCAGGAATCCATCTCTTTATTCCTGAATTCAATGCCTACGTATTGTTTTCATGCAGCTGTAAAGGCTTCTTTTATGCATCTTCTTGATTTTTCTCTCTCTCATTCATCCTGATTCATCCTCCTCTGCTTGGAGCTCCTTGAATATCCTGTAAGAAGCCCACACACTCAGACATATTCTTGCCCAAGCCTACATTACAGTATATTTGTCCAACTAATTTTATTGAAATAAAGTTCCTGCGTTGCAAAATTGCCAGGAGCAATTGTTTTGGTGAATCATAAATACTGCAGAAAGTTAACATTGGTTCAACTTGTTTGTTTCTGCCTTTGGCGGATCAAGCTGTAAGAGTACATGCATTCCTCCAGAAATCTGAGATTTTAATTCACTAAACAAGTGAAAATGGCAATGGCTTTTCACTAGGAAACCTCTACATTTTCACCTGAGAGAAGCCCACATAACTGGAAACCTGTCTGCTAGTGTGTTCAGGAAAGGCTACTCCAATCTTAGCTTCTTTGGCATTGGTTCGGTGAAGCACTTCAAGAGCTGCATAGATCAAAGAGTCTTGGCTCCACTGGCCAGTAACCAGATCTTGGACAGTGAACCTTCTTTGGGACAGCAGCATCTCCAGCTCAGTCTCCCCTGCCTGAGATGAAGGACTAAAGGATTCATCTGATATAAAGTGGAGTGCTTCAGCATGTACTCTGGGAGGTGGCTCTGCAGTGTATCATGACCTTGCCCTTGACAGGGATCACCATAGCTGTAGAAGGGGTGGTGGAGTAGGCGTGGGCTTGAATCCTTGTCTCTCTGCTCAACATACTGGCCCCAGCATCAAACCAGCCTCTCCAAGCTGATGAATGACCCAGGGCAGGATGCAGGAAGATCCCATAAACAGAAAGAGAAGATAAAATAGAGTGTCACTATAACTTGCATTTTAATTGAAGGCTTTTCAAGGATACTTGCACCAGTCTCCCCAGGACTTGAGAAAATGAGGATATTCAGTTTACCTGAAAAGTGATATAATGCTCCTACCACTAGGTTTAGATATTGAAGATGTAGGCAGGAACACCTGGAAGGTACTCAGTATAGGTTAGACTGAACTATCTTTAGATGACTAAATGACAAAGGTATAAGTCTGAGCTGACCCATCAAGGCTTCTTGAGCTGCCCATGGAATTTTGTCCAAGCCACTGTGACTGAAAATCTTAGTATTTTGGTTATTCCTGCACCAGCAGACAAGCTTTCATGGGTATATTTTTAAACGACTACTATCCCCATAAATTTTGAAGGACACATAAGTCTCCATGATCAAGTTTACCAGCAGCTCTGCTTAGTGAAAACAATTGATAGGAAGATGGAAACTGGACCCTAAAACTGAGATCCAGACCCCACATCAGAACCATGCACCAAAAATCTTGTTGTTAAGCCAAAATGCTTTACTAAAGCAAAGTCTAGGTCTGTTCCCTAGTACCACAGGCAGATCACTATCTTCTTAAGCAGATAGCAGTTAAAAGGCCCACTAAGCTGTGCTTTAATACAAATAATGTGTAAAGATGACACTGTCATGTTTCATAATATGGTGACTGTAATTCCACTCATATTAAAGAGCAACTGCAGTGTAATTATGATAAGTATGTTCCCTGACACACTTTAATACCACAAATACAAATGTAATGTAATTATACTCCATTAAAATATATATTAGTACTGCAATATAGTTTTACAATAATGTAATAAAGTAATTGGTAATTATAGGACTTACTACATGTATTAGTATTTTACATATGTGCCCACACACACACATGTGCTCCTCCCCTCCTTTCCTGCAAATGAAGTGACCGAATGCTTCACGATGTGGCTGAGAATAATACTGTAAATATCACTGCAATGCTGCATATTCAGTTCAGGTAACATAAAGACACCAGAGAGCTTACACAAACCGTTCACTCATGCAGTTAATGTTCTTATTATATCAACAGAAATAATTATTGATTCAGCAAAAAAAAACCCACAGTGTAATTACATTTTAATTGCAATATAATTCTACTGTAATTACACTTTTTTCCTATTATTTGGCTTGGCCAATAACAATCAAATTAGTGAGACATTGTTCTCATCACTTTAAAGATTGTACTATTGTGTAATATTGCACAGCCTCCCAAGAGAAGAGGATACATCACTGATCAATTATTTCAACCTAATCCTGGATTAGTGTTGGAAAATTAACTATAAAGAGCAACATTGCTTTTTAGCCCTCCTGAACTCTCCATTTCTCTGGTATCTCCAACTCACTAGCACTCAAAAATATCTGAAAAAAATAGTGAATAGAAAGATGTGGAGCCAAAAGATGAATCCTTACTGTCAATAATAGAAATTTAGACTAGATACTAGGAAGAATTTTTTCAGGCTGACAGTGGTGAAACACTGAAACAGGTTTCCCAGAGAGGTGGTAGATGTCCCATCCCTGGAAA
Source organism: Phaenicophaeus curvirostris (assembly GCF_032191515.1). Taxonomy (NCBI): domain Eukaryota; kingdom Metazoa; phylum Chordata; class Aves; order Cuculiformes; family Cuculidae; genus Phaenicophaeus; species Phaenicophaeus curvirostris. The sequence continues at coordinate 96,900,342 of NC_091394.1, read as the reverse complement.
CATTCAAAGTCAGGTTGGCCGGGGCTCTGGTTCAAGATGTCTGTGCCCACTGCAGGAGGAGTTGGACTAGATGACCTATAAAGTCCCTTCCAACCCAAACCATTCTATGATTCTGCCAGTTCTAAGGAGGCCTCTTTCATTGCTATTTCAAAATGTTCTAGGGTTTATAATGGAAAAGGAATATTATTCTATATAATTCTTTGTTACCTCCCCAAAATCCCACTCGATGCATGAGTGTTGCATAATCAAAAAGCATGAGAAAGTTTATTCATGCTTATCCCACTTTACAAGATGCAGTGCTATGAGCAGCCCTGGATCCCTCTGAAGTCAGTAATAACAGAAGATGTTGCTCCACAGAAGCTCTGAAGAGAGTTAGATAATTTGTCTTAGAGACAAGAAAGGGTTGGGAGACCTCCTAGATGACTACAATTGTCCTCAGCCTCAAAATATTTTTGAGTTTAAAGCATTCTGATGAAGAATTAGTATCCTCTTTTCTTCCATTTCCCCTCTTATTTCCTATTAATTTAAAAATAATAAAACCCAACTCAATGAAAAAGTTGGAAGGGAATGAAATTCTGTGTGCCTCCTGGATCCTCTGGATGATATGGTAGCCATGGCAACAAGCAGTTCAAGAGAACTCCTTTACCTTTGATTTTTCCATTTTTGTCTTAATGTTTACATGATAATGTTTTTTTTCTGTCTCCAGTCCATCTCCTGTAAAGGGCAGTGATTACTGGTCAAAACTCTTTGTCCAGTTTATCACGTACTGTTCTCCGTATTGTTCTTTACTTACTTGAGGGCACGACCTAGTCCCAGCTGAAATCAGGTTGACTGTGAAGTTTTCACCACCCATTATTAAAAACCTCCAAAAAAACAACAGGAGAGGAATCTGGAAGATGTGTTGAAGGCACATCCTGAACTGATGGAACAGCACATCTCACTTAAACACTGTGACTCATTGCCACGATATGCCCTAGAAACTAAATGTTCTGGTGGGCTTCAGGAGGGATTACACAGATTCATAGGGGCACAATCCATCCATAGTTACAGAACATGTTTGTTCAGACACAGTTTCCAGCTCAGAAAAAAATAATACTCCTTAATTCAGTGACTGCTGAAAGGGAAGTGTGCGCCAAAGATGGGGTTTCTCTCTGAGGGTGGTGAGGCACTGAAACAGGTTGCCCAGAGAAGTCGTTGATAGTCCATCCCTGGAGGTGTTCAAGGCCAGGCTGAATGAGGCTATGAGCAACCTGATCCAGTGGGAGGTGTTCCTGCCCATGGCAGGGGAGTTGGAACTGGATAATCTTAAAGAACCCTTCCAACCCAAACCATTCTATGATTCTCTGATTACTTTAGGCTTACATTTTCTTGTTTTATTTTTTCTCATTGGCATCTGCTATTTGCACTAGCTTCACAGACCATTGATCTCCCCCATAATGGTTGTTAAGGAGTTTTTGTGTTCAAAGTCACACCCAGCCTTCAAAGTTCCCATCTGTCCTGGTGAATAATGGTGTTGCAAAGTAAGGAGTGATAACAACAGAGGGATGCCTATATCAGCATTTGGCAAAGACTCCAGCCTGCTCCCTGTGTTCAAGAAATATCTCTGGTGAGATTCCATGATAGTTAAATACAGGGCATGCTCTGGCCAAGTTGTGGAGTAAACACAATTCTGCTTAGGAAACTGTCAGCCTCTGGCCTGGACAGGCACACACTCTCCTGGGTGGAAAATTGGTTGGATGGCCGGGCCCAGAGAGTGGTGGGAAATGGAGTTAACTCCAGCTGGAGGCCAGTGACAAGTGGGGTTCCCCAGGGCTCAGTGCTGGGTCCAGCCCTGTTCAATGTCTTCATCAATGACCTGGATGAAGGCATCGAGTGCACCCTTAGCAAGTTTGCGGACGACACTAAGCTGGGTGGAAGTGTCGATCTGCTGGAGGGTAGGGAGGCTCTGCAAAGGGATCTGAACAGGCTGGACCACCGGGCTGAGTCCAATGGCATGAGGTTTAACAAGGCCAAATGCCGGGTCCTGCACTTGGGGCACAACAACCCTGTGCAGTGCTACAGACTAGGAGAAGTCTGTCTAGAAAGCTGCCTGGAGGAGAAGGACCTGGGCATGTTGGTTGACAGCCGACTGAATATGAGCCAGCAGTGTGCCCAGGTGGCCAAGAAGGCCAATGGCATCTTGGCTTGGATCAGAAACGGCATGACCAGCAGGTCCAGGGAGGTTATTCTCCCTCTGTACTCAGCACTGGTGAGACTGCTCCTCGAGTCCTGTGTTCAGTTCTGGGCCCCTCACCACAAGAAGGATGTTGAGGCTCTGGAGCGAGTCCAGAGAAGAGCAACAAAGCTGGTGAAGGGGCTGGAGAACAGGTCTTATGAGGAGCAGCTGAGAGAGCTGGGGTTGTTTAGCCTGGAGAAGAGGAGGCTGAGGGGAGACCTCATTGCTTTCTATAACTACCTGACAGGAGGTTGTAGAGAAGAGGGTGCTGGCCTCTTCTCCCAAGTGACAGGGGACAGGACAAGGGGAAGTGGCCTCAAGCTTTGCCAAGGGAGGTTCAGTCTGGACATCAGAAAAAAAAAAATCACAGAAAGGGTCACTGGGCACTGGAAGAGGCTGCCCAGACTTGTGGTTGAGTCACCTTCCCTGGAAGTATTTGCAAGAATCATAGAATCATAGAATCACTAGGTTGGAAAAGACCCACAGGATCATTGAGTCCAACCATTCCTATCAATCACTAAACCATGCCCCTCAGCACCTCATCCACCCGTCCCTTAAACACCTTTTCCAACCTAGTGATTCTATGATTCTGTAAACCATACCGCTATGGAGATGATGGACTGCTCATTTTGGCATCACTGCTTGAGTCTCCAGAGCTAGGAATGTTCATGACTTTCCAGGGAAACCTGAGACAAACATAATAACATAGGCAATGAGCTCAGAGACATGGCCGAATGCCTGTCACTGCAGAGGTACTCAAGCCCAGTGCCTTGCTTGGATTTCTTTTTGAAAAATGAGCAGAGTTCAGGCCAGGACTCAAAGGAAAATTACAGGGTGATGAGACCATATCCCCACAGGCATCAGATACACCCAGCTCCTCCAGAAAAAGAGGGTAACTCACAACTGCAAGGAATAAGTCCAGAAAAAAAAAATGCTTTAGCTTGTGGGTTGTTTGGGGATTTTTCTTTGGCCAACAAATCCCACAGGAGACGCTGACAGGGAGCCTGGTTTCTGCTGCTTTGACTTTTGCTCTTTTCTCATCTTGCCCAGCAGACACAAAGCAGAAAACCCCTTAACCTGCCTTAAGGCTCCAGCTCTGCCTTCTCTCCTGAAGCATGCAGGCAGACTGCAGCAGCTACTATACAGGGGCCAAGTGTTTTCATTCTTCTCCCCAGAGCCAGGAGACTGTGGCAGAGTTGGACTCTGTGCTAGGGCTTGGGCTTGCAACCAGCACTGACACTGCATTGCAGCAGTAGAAAAAGTGAGGAGGGAGAAAATCCAACGTGCACCTTGCAGGGAAAACAGCACAGGCAGGATCCTTCAGCCCATCTCTGATGGGAATCCTTGTCAAAGAGTGCTGTGGTCTTGTAGCACTTGTCACGAAGAGCACAGGGAGAAGCCTAGCATTGACATGTAAAAAGAAAAATCCACAAAAACCTCACAAAAGTGCATAAAGCATAAGCCTAGCTGAGCTGGCAATTCTGTTCCCTTCCACAGTCACCGTGCTACCAGTCTAACTCATTACTTTATTGACTGCTCTGGGATATTCAGAGAGTGAGACTGCACTCTTAGAAAATACGCCACTGTCCTACAGTCAATTCCGTTGTTGTTCAATAGAAAGCAGATCAAGCTATTAAAAAGAAAACCCTGCCAGAACCAATAACTGTACAAGGCATGGTGTTATGCTAAGATACCACTTCAATAAATTATCAGCTAAGAAGAGCCTGGATCCTTCAATACTCCAGGGATTCGTCGCTGCACAAACCTACGTGTGTATACAGATAAATGCAGTTAAACAGATATACTACATGTTCTTGTCGAAGGATTCTCTGTGTAACAAGGAATAACACATTAAAACTCCAGGTTAAAAGTGGTACTTACTGATCCATCTTTAGAGATTAAAAATGTCACATTTTAGGAACTTGGTAGATGAAGTAGGGGGAATCCTACGTGTCAATGCCCCTAAAACTGCATTTATATAAAGGAAGATCTGTAAAGGATGATCTTTGCTGTGGAACCTCGGGACTCATTTATGTTGTCAGATCATGGTACATGCTGAGGGCAGCCTTAAGAATAGGAAATAAAAGACTGGCTGGTGAGAGGAAGGAGATTTAGCAGGACTGCAGACAGAAACTAGAGAAAAAATTGTGAGGAAACTTTCATCTCTGTAAGGAAAAGTCATTCAGTTGAAGCCACATGAAGAAGAACTGGAAAAAGGAATGCAGAATAGGTCTGCTAAGAAGTCCAGTGGAACTTCTTTCCCCTCAGCACAAGGTCTCAATGCCATCAGCCTTTCTGAAGGCCTTGAGGAGTCCCTCTGCAAGGAGTGAAGTTTTTTTCCAAGAGTGTGGATAGTTGTTTACAGAAATCATAGCAGAGTTGATTCTCAAAGAAAAGACCTCAGCTTTTCCTAATGGCCAGACCCTTCTGAGTGTCCTGAGCTGGGCCATCTTGTGAGTTGAGGCTTATGTTATTGAGATATCCCTGAATCCCTGGTGACATTAAAAAGGGTCCAGTGGGGATCTATGAGATAAGTTCCTCCTAATTTAAAGGGATCCAACTTCCATCTCAGAACTGGGGCAAGGAATCAATTGAAAACTTTCTCTACGACCTCAGGAGTATTGCAATTGGCTGCAGCATCCATCATAGTGTTTACCCATCCCTCAGCTTATCTTCAGCTTTTTGAAATGTCCAGCATATCTGTAGTGAACTAAGCTGTCAAGACCATGTATTTTACAGTTACATCTGCAAAAATTCAACCAAGGAAGGCTAGGAAATGAGAAAAAGAGAAGGTACCTATGAACAACTGACTGAATATTAAGTTGAAGAAAAAGAACATCACCTGCCCCAGCATCAGCCCGACTTTTCTTCCTTCCTTAGTGGAATCTCAGCTGAACTACCGATCAGCCTCGACTCATTGCCTAGCTGATGAACTCTGAAAGATTGCAGCCTCGAGCAGTTATCTTTCAGGGAGTATCCTTGCATTTTTCTGCACAGCTTGTAATCAGATACGAAGCTTTTTGGGGATGTATTAGCACAAATGATGCTCTGCAGAAAGGAATTGTGTTGCAGCGTCTGCTGCATGCAGACATAAGTCCTCCATCTCTTCTTAGTTGTTGTTACTACTATTATTACAGATTTCATAAAACCATGACTTGGAGGGTCACAATTTTTCTGAGAGACACAAACTCTAAAAATGATGTATTCTTCCTTTCCATGTCTCCCTTGCCAGTAGTAGGATGTTGACATGATTGAATTCCTGGGGAGGAAAGGCAGGGAGTGGGGAGAGGCATTGAGTCCAACGTGACAGCGGAATTGAATTCCCATATCTTGAGCTGGAATAGAATTTACCGTTAATAGTGTTTGTAAAATAAAACGGTGCTGGCACTTTTGTTTAATATTGCAGCTTGCATGAATTCTGTTTATTTTTACTTGTTGGCTTGCTTCTTCCTGAGAAGCCAGCTTTAGCAAAAGTGAAGGAAGTTGCTTTTGCAGTGTTGGAAAGATGGAGGTTTTTTTTTCTGGAAGAGCCTGTTTACTTTCCTGGGAAAGTCGAGATAGTACAGCTTAACACCTCTGTATCCTGGAAAAGAGCCATGATGGGAAGCTGGCTCGGGAGAAGTTGGAATGAAAAATGGGGAGTTTCATTTCTAGAGGACTGGCTTGATTCCTGTTTGGACCAATAAAAAAAAACAGGAGGTTTCTGGTCAGATTGGTTATGAGAATAGGAATTCTCCTTTTCATGGCTCCCTGATGGATTTTATGGTCCTTCCTCAATCTCTGGCTAACCTGATGGTCACACTCCAGAAACTCCAAGGCAAACAAATGCTAACAATCCCATTGACGATATTCTTCAGTGAGACTGGGAGACTTCTGTGCCACCTGAGATCTGGTCTGAGAGACACTGTTGAGGTAGGATGGATGGAGTCCAGCTTCTTTTCGCTTGTTCTGTGTGTTTTAATCTCCACGGCTTCCAGTCCCACACCTTTAGCAGGCATGAAAATAAGCTTCCAACCAAAGATCTTCTGCTGGCATAAACCAGGAAAACTAACACATCAAGCAAGCAGCAGCATTTCAAACTAACTCATTTATTTTTAACAGGGTGCCTGAGAGAGAAAGTTTCTTTTCTCACAGTGAGACGATACCTCTCTTTGGCTATTTGAGGAAGGAACAATAAAACATGCCCCAGCATCCTAGATAGTTCTTGAGCCCTGCAAAATAAACAGCCTGGCTTGGTGCTCATATACCATCAATGAACCAAGCAAACAGTGCTCTGGAGAGTCCTGCCTCACAGCCTCTGGGATTTAACAGCAGTGACTGCTCAGTGCAATAATCCTAAAAAAAGAGCTGGTCATTTTCCAACAGCTAATGACAAGTTTGTTAGTTAATGGCCCAGATCAAAGCCAAGGGCGATTAATGATCTAACAAACCAGTCGATGAACTGGTGATGAAGACCAATTATAATCCGTATCAACAGCCACTACTAAAGAATCACCTTGATTGGTCTTTTTTTCTCTCTGTAGGGTCCCGGACAAGCAAGGGGCTATTTGAGGAAACTGTTGTCTCCCTGGAAATCAATAACCCATCAACACCTGGAGTTTATTCTGAAAAAAATGCATATGCCAGAAAACAAACCTTCTAAGAAACTTTCTGCCTAGAAAATAAATGAATCCAGCACATAATGTGGTTTGCCTTAGACTCAGCTTTCCAAAAACTTTTTCAAGGGACTTGTCTATTTCTTTAAAACTCTTGCCAAAAAAAATGTACAAAGCTGGGGGAAAGCACATATAAGTGGAAACGCATTTCCTGAAGTATGATACTGACTGAATGACCAAAGTGAGATTTTTTGCTGTGACAGCAAAAAAACTTGTCTGGAAGGAGCATGTATAACATTAGGATGTTATTTTAGGAACTAAAGAAATCACTACAAACTTCTCAGGTCCTTAAACAACTCAGGATTGGAAAAACAACATTGACATTATACATAGGGGGAGACTTACTCCACCTCCCTGCCTCTAGAGGCGTTTCACCTTGCAGAAAGCATTCCTGTGCAATGACCTTCCTGTCTGCTTTTAGAATCCTCCCAATAATAACAGCCCTGTGTGTCATTACCCATCTATGTAGTAAAAGCTCTGCCATGTCTAATTTAGACATCTTGCAATCTAAACCAATTAGGTTTTGTCTTGTAGATTCAGAGACCTACCTTATTTTCTTTCTTTATCGCAAATCCTCCTGCACCCCCATGTTGGGCAAACTAGTCTCATATCTCCATTTATTGTACTTTTTTGTAGACTGAAAAAAAATCCTATCTTTCTGTCTGTCTGTCTGTCTGTCTGTCTATCTATCTATCTATCTATCTATTCTTCAACATCAGTAGTGTCCTAATGTAAACTTTGAACTCACCAGCTTGTAATAGTGCTCATAAGTAAAAATGCCCTACCAGAAAAGCCAAATACTCTGTTTCCAGCAGTGCTGATAGAAGATGCTATTTTGGGATAACATATGCTTTTGGCTCATCTCTCCTATTCAGAATTAAGAGTTGCTGATTCTGAGGCAGTAGAGGAGACTCTGCCAGGCATCCCTTTCAGTATCTACCCAGTTTCATCATCAACCAGTTTCTTTAGAGGACGCCATTGGATATCATACTGCTGCTGTCTGCACTGATGTATTCAGCTCAAGAGAGAATGTCAAAATATCACTGTGGAGCTTTGGGAACTGCTGGAGTCAAGGAGCAGATCTCCTCTATCCCCTTTACCTATTCATCCAGTTAGGTGTCACTTAGTTAAAGTATATTTTCCCCATTGTTCCTTCTTTCCAGAAATGAATACTGTAGTGGGTACAAACTCCTTCCCAATATGGGAAAATGGAGATGAGAATACAGACAAAGGGAACTGGATGAAAGAAAGGTAGTATGAGTAAGTGATAGTTTAGAGGCCAGCAGACAGGATTAAAAAGCTGTTGAAATGTGTGTGTGCAGTGGGAGTGAGCTAAAATAAACTCTGCTTCTCTAGGAAAACATGTGCAACCGATGTCCTCTTTCCTAGGATGAGACACCTGAATTCTGCTATGGTTTATATGTGAGACCTCTGCTAAAAGTATGAAGGGCTTTAAATCCAAAAGTCAGCACATACACAAAATTTACAATTGGTTTTGTTAGTAACTATATTGGAGGGACAAAGACAGGAGGAGTGGTACAAGAACGCAAACAGTCAAAAGAGAATGACAGCGATCTCTTAAAAATGATTTAGCACCCCAAAACCTATATCACCTTGGCATTATGAGCAAACAATGATGATGATTTCAAGGTTTAGTATTGATTTCACACCCTGTTCTGCCACCAGCCTCCGTCTTTGGGGGCAGCAGTGGATACAGTGCATTGGTGCAGTCTGCATTGATGGCATCAGCCCAACCTAGCTCTGACTGCTTGAACTGCACTGGTGTAAATCATCTCTCATCCCCCCACGACAACGTGAGTCACTGATCCTGGCACTTGGCTGTCTTGGCAGGTCTCCCAGAATTCGTTGCATGGCTCTCAGCAGTCAGGGGATGCTTTCAATGGGATTTGTGGGTAGAGGTATATTGACTTCTCTATGCCTTGGTTTCCTCATCTGCAGAACAAAGCTAATAACCCTTACCTGCTCTTTAAAATAAGAAAGGAAAACCTTCATCAAAAAACTTAGCCAACTGTGGTTTATGTACTGCTTTGTGATCCTGTGGAGGAGAGGAATCCAGGAGAGAAAGTCAAGTTATTATGAGTAGTCTGAAAAGTCTCTCCTCCACATACAGTCAATTGGTTCACGCTGAATCAATCTCTCAACTCTGCAGAGCATCTGCTTGCCCAGAATTAGCCCTGGGGATGGGAAGCCCAATTCACATTCCACTTGCAGGCTGCAAGGTGAGGCACTGATCTTATTCACCAGCTGGGGCTGGTTAGAGGGTATTGTCTTATTTCCTTTTTTAAGGATTGAGCTCTCCTGCTGAGATTGTTCCTACTTGTCTTATGCCTTTGTTCCCTGACAATCAATTTGACTTCCTCTTCTTCTTCCACTGATATACAAAACTTTATAATACAGCAGCCAACTACTACTGCTGCCAAAGTTTTTTAATATCCAGTTCCCCTCCACCACCACTCCATCTAATCTTTATCAATTAACTAGTTAATAAGCTCCAATTATCTTGTAAAAAATGACTGGCTGAGCTGCCTCAGAGTAGTTTTTTCATCCTGCCAAGCGGCATGGTACCAAATTTGCCAATTCACCGTCTTTGCAACTTTAATTTTAATAGAAAAAAAAAATGTACCTAGGGATGAGCTTTTTGCTACTGCCCAAGAACTACCCATTCTGAGTGCTTTGATAACAATGGAGCAATATTATGATTGCTGTTACTCTTCTGAGCTTCAGGAGGTTCAAGATATCACAACACAGGTACCTGCCTGCACAGGCAGCTTTCTAACACCACAGCTTTTAGAACAGACCTGCAGAAGTGCTATGATCCATGCTGAGCCCAAATTTGGGGTGGGATACCATCAGCTTTTCTATTTTGAACACAAGTAGACCCAATGGACTAAAGTCTTTTCTTGTCCCTGCCAGCAGAAACAGAGTGACGAAAGAAACAGCAATGGGATGGGTAGTTCTCTTCAAAACAAGATAACAGAGTGCAAACAATGTTGAAAGGCAGAAGATCAAAGCCTGTTCTTGTTTCCCAAGTGTGTGACTTCCTGGGTGTTCTTTGGCAAGTCACTTAATTCTACACCTTGGCTGATCCATCTATTAAAAAACACACTGGTAAAGTCTTCCTTAGAGTATCTCAAGCAATGCTTTAAAGTCTCAAATGAAAAGCTCTGCAGGAGGGAGCAGACATTACTAGCAGGATCACACCAGTGAATGTGAGTGGGTCTGCAAAGTCACAACTTTCTCTGTTATGTGCCCTCTCAATCACAATGCTACAGTGCCCTCCTGCTCTGCTACATAAGCGACCAGCCTGAAGGTCCCCAGTGCTAAGATGATCAGGCTCAATACACTCAGTGCAGGCAAGGAGTGGTGCAACTATACAAATGAAATTGTAGAGATAAAGAAGACTCAAGGGGAGTTAATTGTTATCATGACTCCAGATGAGCCAGCATTTCATCCTCTTTACTGAGACTTGGGTCATTCTTTTGTACACATGGTTGAGGCTCTACCTGTTCTGCAGAGAGAGGAGATACTCCTCAATTTCAGTTTTGGACAGTGTTCCTTGTGACTTGCTTGTAAAGTGATTATTGCTATCAGTATCAGAAGATAGCACGGCAAGCTGTAGGCAATCCAGGAGACTCCTGGAGTGCATTGAGGACAACTTCTCAGTCCAACTGATAGAGACCTTCACCCGAGGAGGTGCAACACTGGACAATGTGGTCACAAATACAAGTGAACTCATCAGTGACATTAGGAGTGAAGGCAGCCTGGGCTGCAGTGATTATGCACTGGTGGAGTTCAAGGTCCAGGGGGATATGGAACAGGCGAGGAGTATAGTCAGGACACTAAATTTCAGGAAAACAGACTTCCAGCTCTTCAAGGAATTACTCAGTAGGACCTCCTGGGATGTGGTCCTCCGAGACAAAGGAGTGGAACAGAGCTGGAAAATATTCAAGGATGCTTTCCATAAAGCGCAAGAGTGCTCAGTCCCTGTATGTAGAAAATCAGGCAGGGAAGGGAAGAGACCGGCATGACAGAGTCGAGACCTGCTGGTTAAACTAAAGAAGAAGGAACTGCACAGGCAGTGCAAGCAGGGATGGGTAACCTGGGATGTGTATAGGGATGCTGCCCGGTTGTGTAGGGATGAAATCAGGAAGGCCAAGGCGCAGCTTGAGCTGAACTTGGCAATGGAAGTAAAGACTAACAAGAAGGGCTTCTACAGATATGTCAATCAAATGAGGAAGGTCAAAGTGAATGTATCCCCACCCATTGGTGGTTGGAGATGGTGACCACATATCAACAGATGAGGAGAAGTCTGAGGTACTTAACAAATTTTTTGTCTCAGTCTTCACTGATAACTGCTCTCCTCACCCCTCCTGGTTCATAGGACAGCAAGATGGTGACCAGGGATGTAAACCCCCTCCCACTGTAGAGGAGGATCAGGTTTGTGAACACCTGAGGAACCTGAACATTTGTAAGTCTATGGGACCTAATGAGATGCATCTCAGAGTCCTGAGAGAATTGGCATACGTGGTTGCCAAGCCATTCTCCATGATATTTAAAAAGTCATGGCAATTGGCAGAAGTCCCTGGTGACTGGAAGAAGGGTAACATTCCCATTTCTAAAAAGGGTAGAAAAGATGACCCTGGAAACTACCAACCTGTCAGCCTCATCTCTGTGCCTGGGAAGATCATGGAGTAGATCCTCCTAGAAGCTCTGCTAAAGCACATGGAGAACATGGTGGTCATTAATGGAAGCCAGCACGGCTTCACCAGGGGCAAATCCTGTATGACCAACTTAGTGGCTTTCTGTGATGGGTTAACTGCAGCAGTGGACATGGGTAAACTGACAGATGTGATCTATCTAGAATTCTGTAAAGCCTTTGACACAACAACCTTCTCTCTAAATTGGAGAGGTATGGATTTCATGGGTGGATGGTACGGTGGATAAGAAACTGGTTGGATGGTAATATTCAAAGAGTAGTCAATGTCTCGAAGTCCAGATGAAGATCCGTGACAAGTGGTGCCCCTCAGGGGTCTGTACTGGAACCGGTGCTGTTTAATATCTTCATCAATGATATTGACAGTGAGATTGAGTGCACCCTCAGCAAGTTTGCGGATGACACCAAGCTGAGTGGTGTAGTTGCCACACCGGAAGAATGGAATGTCATCCGGAGGGACCTGGACAGACTGGAGAAGTGGGACTCTGAGAAATTCATGAGGTTCAACGAGGCCAAGTGCAAGGTCCTACACCTGGGTCGGGCCAATCCCCTTTTTCAGTACACCATGGGGGATGACATGATTGGGAGCTGTCCTGAAGAGAAGGACTTGGACGTGCTGGTCAATGAGAAGCTCAACATGAGCCAGCAATGTACACTTGCAGCCCAGAAGGCCAACCGTGTCCTCGTCTGCATCAGAAGAAGCGTGGCCAACAAGTCGAGGGAGGTGATTCTGCCCCTCTGTTCCTCTCTTGTGAGACCTCATCTGCAGTACTGTGTCCAGTTCTGGAATCCTCAACATAGGAAAGATATGGAACTATTGGAACTGGTGCACAGAAGGCCTACGAGAATGATCAGAAGTCTGGAGCACCTTCCATATGTCAACAGATTGAGAGAGTTGGGCCTTACAGAAGGTCTTATAGCAACCTTCCAGTACCTGAAAGGGGCCTACAAAAAACCCAGAGAGGAGCTGTTCAATAAAGGCTTGTGGTGATAGAACAAGGGGGAATGGGTATAAACTGGAGAGGGACAGAATTAGACTAGACATTAGGAAGAATTTCTTCAATATGAGAGTGGTGAGACCCTAGAACAGATTGCCCAAGGGAAGTTATGGATGCCCCATCTCTGGAGGTGTTCAAGGACACGCTGGATGGGGCCTTGGGTAACCTGATCTTGTGGAATGTCCCTGCCCGTGGCAGGTGGGTTGGAACTAGATGATCTTTAAGGTCCCTTCCAACCCTAACTGTTCTATGATTCTATAAGTCCTGTTCTGTCCTGGTCTCAGTCCTCCCCAAGAAGACCCTGATAATTAATAGCAAAATTCTCTCTGATTTTAGGAAAAAACACATCATAGCCTTAATTTCTCACTTTCCCTCTCCAGAAGGGACCATTTACTTCTCTCTCTCTCTCTGGAATAGTTGAAGAATTTTTTTCACCACCGCACTGATGGAAGAAATGTCTCTGCTTAATAGAAGCAGATGGAAAAAATATGAGGTCATTTGGTCACAAATGAAAAACTTGCCTACTCTAGTAGTTTAATGCCGTTTTGCCTGGCCCCCTCTATGATTAGATTATTACTTATTCACTTATTCATCTATTTAATCATATCAAGGGAGGGTGCCCTACATGACCCTTCTGGGTACTTGCTGATTCCTTTGTTCTTTTATTCTACTTTTAACTGAGATTATTTCCATACAGGTTCCTTTCATAATGAGCCTTGAATTATTTTACTTTACCATCCATAAGGTGCTCTATGGTTTGCTGCTGTGTTCCTATCTATCCGAGCTATTCCTGCAGGACACATTACTCTCAAGTGACTTAGAAATCAGCCACTTGCAGAGTCCTGGATTTTAAGGCTAGTTGAATCCTTCTCCTTCTTAACTCCTGAATGGTGATTGCCTGAGACATTGCATTCATATGGAACTTCTGGCTCTTAGTGCGTGTCTTTTAGAACTAATATAAATTAAATCATGGGGTGCAAAACTTGTTAGGGCATTAAGCCCCAGGATACCTAGGCTCTCCTCATAGCTCTGATGGTTTTTTTTTCCCCATGGACTCTAATTTCCAACGTCCTTTTTTTAATATAACTTTAGCTTCCCTTCCTATGAACTGGGGATTTCTCTGTTGATTGTGGGGTTTTTATCTAAAGATGAAACTAGTTGTGCAAGAGAGAATTGTCATGGCAATATGAAAGCCTGCATAGGACACATTCTTTATTGATTTCTTGTGAAGTTATCCCTGCAAACAGCTATTATATGTTTAAAGATTGTCAACATGTTTCCTGGATGCACCTGTCTAGTTTAACTAGAAGCTATTACTTACTGTGAGGCTTCCTCTGTCACAATAAACCTGCACAACATATCCAAGAGATACTAATATTAGCATTGTCATACTTTAAACAATACATTGGGAACCAGGCGACTTGTAGCAGAGGTAGAAGGAAAGTTGTAGAATAATAAAGTCATTAAGGTTGGAAAAGACCTCTAGGATTAATCAAGTCCAGCTGTCAGCCCAGCATCACCATGCTTACTAAACCACATGACCAGATTTATGGTTGAATCATTAGACCACATCTTTGCATTATGGTTTCTTGTAGTGTTGCTTAGCTTTCCTTAGTGATGGGACTGCATCGGATAAATTCTTGTGCTCTTTCTTAGCCTCATGTATAATGCATCAAGATGGACACTTAACTGTTCTTATAAAATCAGAGGATCTTTTCAGGACAGCAAACAAATGCTAAAGATGAATATTAAATCTGCAGTAGCACAAATAAATCTCTAATAAAAGATGTAGTTATCAAAACTCAGCTCAACTTCAACTAACCAGTCACTAACACTCAGTTTATCCAAGTACAACAAAAGACAAAGCTCAGAAATGTGATTTAGATCCTAAGCCAAGGAAAATATGAAAAGTTACATGTTCAACTTTGGACCAGAACACGAAAGTTTTGACTAATATTCTTTTATATGTCTGGAAGCTGAAAGTTGTGCCCTGAGATGAGAGCCTGGGAAGAAAGCATGCTCAAAGAAATTCCAGGAAAGCAATGAAGCAGCTGAAATGCAGTTGTTCTGCTTCATCTCACAAGCCAAAGGTCACTACCATTAAGATTTCATCCAACACAGGAACTGTGATCTGCAGCAATCTGCATAGCCTTGGAAAGGATAATACTGGCTATAGGAGAAAAGAGTTGGGAAAACATGCCAGGTGCCTTATTGGCATTCATGGCACTAAAATGCAGCAGGATTGGCCCTGGGAAAAGTATATTAATAATTGCTAGAGCTCTTTCTCATAGATCTGTTGCTTGTATAGTATTGCATTAGCAATGTGAATCTCAAAAGACCAAGACATTCTAATGTAAGAGCACCAGAGGCATGGAGTGATGTTGGCACATAGTGAGTCAACACATTAGGTGTGTATGTAGCCATGTTTTCAATTCCTCCATCCACAGCGATCCCACCAACCTATGCCAAAACAATTTCTGGGCCCAGTCTCCAGACTTATCTGGAAGAGAAGTTTCAGGCCTTTCTTAGTTCTTTTAGGTACTAGGATGGATCATGCTTTCCTAGCAGGTATTCACTTACTCAGGACCTTACAAATATGGTGTACATTCTGAAGCTTAGACTAAGGTTCAGCTAACAGCCAGAAAGCTTCTCTGCTCTTCATCTTACAGCTAATGATTCTGCACCATGTTATACATTCTAATATTGGGAAAATTGCTGATTTTGAGTCTTATTATATCAAAAGCTGGGCATGTATGAGAGCTATAGAGCTTTTTCAGACCTCACTTCCCAGTATCACGGTCTGAAAATAATGGATGTAGACAGTAAGTACCCTATTTCCCAACTTTATCTGTTTTCAAGGTAGGTACCTTCATAAAAGCAAGTCTGTAGGCTTCCCATATCACCAGTAGTAGTCTAGAAAATGGAGTCGATGAAAAGTTGTGCATGATTCATGAGATGAAAGGCAGAATCAGAGAATCACAGAATCATGGAATGGTTTGAGTTTGAAGGGATCTTAAAGATCAGGTTGCTCAAAGCCTCATCCAGTCTGGCCTCAAACACCTCCAGGGCTGGAGTTTCCATGACTTCTCTGAGAAACCTGTTCCAGTGCCTCACCATCCTCACAGGAGAAAAAATTCTTCCTGAGATCTAATCTAAATCTCCCCTCTTTCAGCCTGAAACTGTTACCCCTCATCCTATCACTGCACTCCCTGATAAAAAAATCCCATCTTTCCTGGAAGTACTGGAAGGCTGCTAGAAGCTCTCCCTGGAGCCTTCTGTTCTCTAGCCTGAACAACCCCAACTCTCTCAGCCTGTCCTTACATAGGCAGTTCTCCAGCCCCCTGATCACATCCATGGCCTCCTCTGGACTTGCTCTAACAGATTCATGTCCTTCCTCTGCTGAGGACTCCAGAATTAAATGTGAGGCTCCAGGTGAGGTCTCATGAAAGTAAAGGGGCAGAATCACCTTCTTTTTTCCTGCTTATCACACTTCTTTTAATGCTGAGATGCTCATTAGAGTTTGTTCTGCAGTGAACAAAAACTCCAAGGATGAAACTAGTGAGGAGGTGGAAGAGACGTCTTAGATTACAAAAAGAGTCTCCAAATGTAGCTAAAAGTAGAAGGAACAGGTGCCACCCACTGATAGGTACCATGTAGGTAGAAAAAATCCCTAAGACGGACACCCTTCACAGTAGTGAGGTCCACTGTTTTATGGGCTAGACCCACTGTGTGCTAGGAGATATGACCATTTTTCTCCCAAACAACTTCAATTTTAATTCCTTCAGCAGTGTGAGGAATGAACATGCCTCTTCGCATTATGTTCATTCATAAAACAGGATAAGAAACACAAATAATATTCACGTTGTGCTGCATTTCTATTAAAGTCAGTAGGTTTCAGACAGACTAGGAGCCAAGCAGTAGTTAGGCAGAAGCTGATCAGAAGTCTGAGCAGTGATTAAAGAGCAAATTTGTAAAGGAAATTGGCAAATGATGAAAGGAAATTGTCAGGTGAAGGCAGTCAGGAAAGACAAACAAATAAAAACAAATTCAGGGAACAGTGATTTATGTCTGAAGGTAGAAGAATCAACATATCTAAGAGGAAAGTTTGGGGGGGTGTTGAGACAAAAGAGAGGAGACGAGATTGCATATTTCCATTTTGAGGAGAGAAAAACAAGTTGCAGACCAGACAGTCCAATGAGATACTTTATTACTTCAGCTTTCTGGCAATTTATTGCTGTCTATTTATCTTCTTATTTTACTAAAGTACTTCACTGTGTAAAGTGTCCATTATATAGAGTCAAAAATAGCTTCCCAAGGTCAATATGATCTGGATTGCAGCAGGAGCAATAGGTCAGAGGGAAATCTGCTGCTTCTGTTTCCGAAAACCAATCATGTGAATGTGTTAATCTGGACTTAAAAACATTAGAGCATTCAGTGACGGGGATCCTAGAAGAAAACAGGGCCAGAAACTTAACCTTTCTAGACATTGAAGCCTAATATTATGCCTCTTACCAAGATGGGCGACCAGATTATGTTATCACAGTGTATACTCTGCTGATGCAAGAAGGTGGGAACAGCTTTCTGATATTGCCCTACACCCTGATATCATCCCAGCTCACCAGGACATCACGTACTCAATGGTGTTTTAAATCTTGTTATTGTGGGATATTCCAATCATCTCATCTCAGGTTTCACTTGTTGGACAGTAGGAGGTGCAAAAAAGAAAGATCTTATTGTACAGGGTTATACTGATGATGTAGCTTCAAAAATGATGGGAAATTGCCTGGTGGAGAATGGGCTTTAATTTTTAAGCTTCTGACTATAGCCACACTAACCTTGTCTAATCTTCATTGCACTGGATTATTCTTACAACAGGGAATGCCCGGTGAGATGGAGTCAAGATGATGAAGCCTTTCTCTGTTCTATAAGATTCATTGGCTGCTGTTCCTCAGGTGAAAAGTGAATACCTCTTACATGTCCATCTCAGCTCTGAATGAGCTGTTGCAAGTCAAAAATAGCTTCTGACCACCTCTTCAAGAATGAAACAAAACTATTCCTGTAGCAGAGTTGTGGATTCCCCATCCCCGGAGGTTTTCAAGACCAGCTTGGATGAGGCTATGAGCAACTTGACCTAGAAGGTTTCCCTTCCCAAGGAAGAGGATTTGGATGGGCTTTAAGGTCCCTTCCAGCCCAAAGCATTCTATGATTCTATGATTTCCCACATGTTTCAGACTGGGGTTAGAAGCATAGAAGTAGGAAGCAAGCTTTTCAGGGTCACACAAGAATCCTGAAAATAGGTTGTAGTTTTCTGTTGTCTAAGCCTACTATCTCCCTAGAAGCCCTCTCCAGCCCCTCTTTGGAGGATATTCTCTCCTTGCAAACTCAAAGAGCAAAACATTTTGAATGGAAATGTCTGGGAATACAGGCATAGAGCTCCAGGCTTTTTTTGCACTGAAAATACTCAAGTGCCTGTCAACTGTGGGTACCTAACCAATTACTGCAACAACCAAAGAAATTAAATACATTATCTTGGCTTAGGAAAAAAAAA
The DNA here is from genome assembly GCF_032191515.1 of Phaenicophaeus curvirostris. Classification (NCBI taxonomy): domain Eukaryota; kingdom Metazoa; phylum Chordata; class Aves; order Cuculiformes; family Cuculidae; genus Phaenicophaeus; species Phaenicophaeus curvirostris. The sequence goes on along the minus strand of NC_091394.1, from coordinate 96,882,191 downwards.
AAGGAAAAGCTAAAAACTGTCACTTCAAGGAAGAAAAAAATAATAATGCAGGAACACATTTCTTAGACTCCTGTAGGGCCCACATTTGTAGCAGCTATCCAAGGCATAAAAAAAGAAACCTTTCCTGCCCTGGGTAGAAGGACATATCAGCCCTCCAGCTTTACTATTACGTCATTTAATGCCTATTGCCTGGATTAATAGGCATCTCAATTGAAAATACTTTTTGGAGCAGAACTTGGCTGCAGCTGCTTTCCTTTCTGGGGATCCCCTATGGTGCTCTATAAAGCAGCAGATTAAATACTGATGGAGCAGTGCTGGGAAACAGCACTTGTAGCCGTGGTGATTGTTCAGACTTATGCCCAGACATTAGATCTTGGCATGTGAGTGAGGGAATATTAGTTGAGATGCTGGGGTCATGATTTGTATACCAGGACTCATATTTAGAAGGTATATATACAGCAGCAAACACCTTCACAGTGCTAAAACCACATCAGTTATACTTTCTGTGACAGTCTGTAGTCTTGGTGGAGATACATACACTGGTGATACATCGTAGCCTTGAAAATCCAGGTGTTCATGGGATTTATTAATGGTGGGATGGTTTCTTTCCAAATACAACCATTTTAGGAGGTTCAGTACATAAAAAGGCTTTGGATCAGACCTACTTCTCTTCAGTTCCCTGCATATAACTAGCAAACTCTTACTTGTTTATAGAGACAGTCCAGGATGAGAAGGTTTTAGAGGAAAAAAAAAAAAAAAGCCAGCCAGTCTTTCTTCCCTTGATCCCCTTCCAAAGCCTCTGGGAATTGGAGCTTTTCAAGTTTGGGCAGCATTGGTTCATCACTGATTTTTGTGAAGCATGAAAAGCCCAGCTGGCAGTAACTTGACGATAGGCAGGCTGCTTGCTGTGGCTACCCATGCCCTCCCATCCCAGGAATGGAGTCCAATTCTGTGTGACCCATAGGATGATGGAAAGTAGCATCTCTCTCTTGTGATGCCAAAGCTGAAGTCAGCAAGAGCCTTCTGCATTGCGGGATGCTGCCCAGCAGGAGTTATGCTGCTGGCCCTCCTCTGAGGTTCTGCACTGATGTATACCATGGTCTGCCTTTCAGAGAAGACAGGATCACTGTGCCTAGGATTGCTTTGCCAGCTGGGTCTGACTGAGCAGCCTTCTGTGCTCTCCTTTGCTGCATCTACCCTCGAACAAGCATGTTCAATTCTTCACTGCTTACCTGTGATGTATCTGGTACCTGGTTACCAATTATTAGCACCATCAGACTGAACTAGCATGAGGTAATCTTGATGTGATCAACACATTATCGTTTCAACAGGAGTTTCCAGCCATCCTCACTGCCTTGGTCTAGCAAGTCCTTCCTACTGCCAGCTCTGTGCACAATCACAGCCCAGAATACTGCTCTAAAGGCACACTCCAGTAAAGATACTGAGATAAAATTGTCTGACACAAGCTACCCTTATTTTCTTGCAACTGGCATTACAGAGTGGTTCTTAAAATACTGCTTCCTGAGCTTGGATAGTAACCTTAAACTCCCTGGGAACAGAAGCGTAGTAAGAAGACACAGCCCCATGTGTTTCCCTCAGCTGAGAGGGTTGAGAACATGTTCTCTGCTTCTTCCAAACCACCATCACCTCTTGCATAGGAAGGTCACAAGTCCCTACCTACTGCCATCCTAGAAACAAGCACTTTGAGACCAAATAGCTATTGAGGAGAGGAATGTGATAGCTTGTGCAAATCTGAGAGCAGATCTAGTGCTAAACTCAGTCTTTCTAATGCCTTATAAATGTCAGCCTTGTCTGCTTTCAAGGAAGTAGGGGGAATAGAGCAAAGTCTACTTGTACTCTCTGGTACTTCAATCTGACTAAAAAAGCCAGAGCCAGGTCTGGTGAACTGCTGTTGAAAATGTAACTCAACAGGTCTCCAACATCGTTATACATCTCTCTTTGTTTCCCTAGAGGAAACCAGGACCTGGAACCCATAGGGATGATGTGAACTGGCAGCGGAGGCATCCCGGAGGGACATGCAGCCAGAGGCTCATAAGTGAAAGAAGCAGAGAAAAAATGTGATGCTAGGTGGAAAGGTAATTCTCATGGGTGTAACAAGCTTGACTAAACAGCTTTTTTACCCTGTCTCTGCTCACTCAGTTGAGGCAAGCCCCTTGCTTCTCCACAAAAACCAGGAGTTCCCCTGGTCATCCTGCTTCAGTCCTGGAGAAGCTGGCAAGGAGATGTCAGTTTTAAAGTGCATCCTCGGGATAATAGCACGATTGCTGTTTTACTTCTAAATTATTTATCATACCCTCAGCACGCAATCCCAGCAGGTGTCTGTCTTGAAGCTGTACAAGGACACTGGCAGCTCCACGCTTGTTGTCAACCTGGAGCAGTTTAAGAGGAGATGGTCCCACCTCTCTTGGTGCTTTCAGTCATTTTAAAAATGAAGTTAGATAGGTCAGCAAATTGAGAACCATCACTCGATGGTTTTCAGGAAAAGGAGAAGTAGGGACCAGGGCTGAGAACCCCTCAGTTGAGGGGAGGTGACCTCAAGGTGACATCAGCAGGGGACGATTGGCAGGGGTGGTGAGGAGGAATTTTTTTAAACCACTCAAAGCAGTCTTATCAATTGTGTCTCAAGCCATGTCTGACTGACTTTTGAGTCAAAAGAGGGGATTTTTTTGCACAAATAGCTTTACTGAGTCTCTGTTGGGCTGTGGTCTCTCTCTGCCAGGATTATATTGGCTTTTTTGCAGCATAATCAATAAAAGCCTTTCCAGTTTAATTTATATTTTTAAGTCAGATGAGAAAGTGGGGAGGTCTATAAAGAAGCTGAGCAGTGAAGAAGAAGAGTCACACTGCTTTTATCCTGGCTCACTGATGTCCATTTTTCATGCAGATTATGACCCGTGGTGGCTTACACAGCAGGACTGCACTGGTTCAAAGCATGACGTGACTTACCATGTGCCTCACTAGGAAAAAGGACTTCCTTTGTGGTGCATTCACAGTGCTGGCATGAACTGTGCCCCATAAGTAGTGTAGACAGGGCTGAAGCTGAACTCATCTCCAGGGAGGGATGCAGAACTGTAGAAGGGAGTTTAGCAAAACTCTTTTAATATACATGATGAATGCCTCACCTGAGGGGACGGACAGCAGCCAGTGACCTTTCTGACATCAGACCTCCTTCACCACAGCTTGAAGTATTCTGTGATCCCTGCAGAAAGGACCCTGGGATCTGTTATTATAGATTCAAAATAGCCATTAAAGCCATCTGCCCCGAGCCTGACCTGGTTTGCTTTCTGATGCCAAATAGGTGCCATGATCATTTGTGGAAGATGGGGAGCACTGCCCTTACATACACAGGCATGCACAAAATCTCTTTCTAAACGTCTAACCCACATTCATTTTCTCCTTGGACTCTACTTTGAGGTGATCTTTCCAAAACGCTGACCCAGTGACCCTATTCCCTTCCCTACCCTCCCCACACCCCCCCAGCCCTGCCCCCTGTAGTCCTCCAATTAAATCCAAAATTGCCTCTGTACAAAAGCAGCTCTGTCAGCTCCATTCAGAGAGGAACAAGTAGCCTGAATAGCTTCGGGTGCATTGGAAACTGAGAAACAGTGTGGTCTTGTGTTAAAGTTGAATGGTGGCAAGGGGGGTGGTTGGAGGTTGAGGGGGACTGTTGAATCAGTTGAAGTAATTATTGAGTCATTCGGGAGGCTGGGGAGGGAGGAGGATTCTTCCTAAACAAAGCCCTGCAATAGACACGTTAGACATTTCACCCCCTAAGGAGGTCTTGGGCAGAAAGGGGAAGTATCAGGTATAAAGCAGCAATTTGTAGAAGTCAGAGCTATTGTGATGCTCTGGCTTCTTTTTCCTCTTTTGAGATGGCTGATCTTGGACCTAGGCTTTCTTCACTTCTCAGTTCAATTCAGAGAGTCCAAAGGTCTGGTTCACTTCTGGTACATGGGGTACAGCTGAGCATGTTTGTATATATCATGTAGACAGGGGATTTGATTGCTTTGTATATCCTGGAGTCTTATAGATGGTGAATGCAGAGAAGTGCTGTCAGGATCATTATGGAAAGACCTCTATCATTTGTCTGACACTTAATACTAATCTGACAGCCTCCTAAGCCAAGTACTTTGAGTGTCACCCAAGCCCTAAAACTGTCACCCATCAACCGAGCGGGAAGACCACAACCATGTATGTGTCAGTGCTGTCCATCAGAAACTAACTCACAGCGAGAGAAATAGAAAAGACAATTTAAAAGGTCAGGAGAGAAACTTTCCAGGAGTGAGGTGAGGCAGCTGTCCAAAACAACAGTGGCTTTCTACAGAGGTTCCTCTGCTGCTGCAGGGAATATGCATCTCTCTGAGATCAAGCTGCCATTCAGGTGCAGAAAAATAGGCTCTGTTGCACTGTCACAAAGAGTAGTATCCTGGCAGCATTACTACAGCAAATTTGCCATTCCTATCTTAAAGAAGAGCTCAAGTCAGAAGATTTTTGGACAACACCTTGTGAAATATCTCCTGTTGATGCCCTACCAAGACCAAGGCATGTCTAAGACTAAGAAGGTAAGATTTGTAGAAAGAGTTAATTTTGCCTACTCATTCCAGGCTGGGAAAGACTGTCCAAGTGTTCATTTTCCAGTGTTTTCCCTGTCCACACCGAAATGTGAGTCCCAAGGCAGAAGTTAGTAAGTAGTCAACTTCAAGTAATGATCCAATACGATCTGTATCATTCCCTTCTGAGAGATTAGGATTTCAGCATGTTTATTAGTTATTTTCATTTATTCAATTATTTGTTCCTTGGTGACTGCACTTTGTTCTTTTAATGCAAATAATTACAAATAGGAAGAAGAGCTATTTGAGATGCCAGGCTGGTTACTGATATCAGTCAGAGCAGTAACAGATTGCTGCTGCTGTTCCTTGTTGGGCAGTGTACTACAGTCCTGCTGTCAGAAACACTCTTGTGTGAGGGTAAAAATCAGTACATGTTAATTTTCTTCCCTTGCAGGATCTATTCTTCCTGCCAGTGAAATAATCACTGTGTTTATTACTATTTATTGTTACCACAGCAGTTTTCTAAGGCCTGGGTCACTTGACAGGAACTGTGAATCTCCTATGCGCTGTGCATATCTAGCATGTGAGAGGTTAGTAACAGTCTAAAACGCTAGGATAATCAGAGGGCTGCTGAGTATTTTTTTTTTAAATATGAGTATATATTCATACAAGACCTTAGATTTTGAAGGTTTTGACAAGATTACCTCTCCTCACAGCTTCTGCGCAAGGAAATACATTAAATAACAAATACATCTTTTTCCCTTTAATGACCAGAGTTAATGATAACCCCACTAAATTCCAGTGGAAGATACATCCAGTATTTTCATGCACACATCCCATAGCAGAGAACTGGCTAAGCTCAGAAACAGTTTAGCCTTATAGTCAATCTATATTTGCTTGGATAAGCTGTGCCAACATGTCCAACATGCTCCCAAAGCGTGAGTTGATCTGTACAGGACTTAATGGGCTATCTTTACTTTTCTGTTCTCTGCTAATGCACAAAAACTCTTAGGTACTTCTGAAATTGTGAATTTTAACTCCTAAATATTCCCTCTTGCTCCTCAGCACAACATTGGGGTCCTTCTCATGCTTGATATTTTCTTCCTCGCATGGCATTTGCTCTGCTCCTCAGACTCATCTCTACAGCTTGGAGTTGATGCCTTCTCTCACAACAACACAACACGCCACTACAACCTGCTGAGTCATTGTTTGGCAGTCAAAGACAGTGTCATCTCCTAGCAACGGTGAGAGATACTCATGGGCTTCTTGCACGTGCAGAGCTGCAATGGCAAGCATGTGCAAAGGCTGCCAGAGCAGGTTTCACATCTGGATCTCATGCAATACCTTGCTCACCAGAGGCAGAGGTCATGGCAAGATGATGTTTTTAAGCAGAGCTTCTCCTGGTCCATCCAGTAACCAAAATTGCCATGAATGACAATACCAAGACCGCAGATAAATCCTGGCTAAATGCACCACCATGAGAAACCAGCAACAAGGCTCAAACTGAGTTCTGTCTCAAAGGGAAGTTGCTTTATGCCTGTCAATTAGTCATAGGCTGTTAATGACTTGGCTGGCCTTTGTGGGAACTACTCCCAGGTGGAATCGGAATCACTGGAGCCTGACTCATAGATGCTGTCCTGACAGAAATATTTTGTATCTCAAGGCTGGAAAAGGCCCATTACCCTTAAGCTCAGTCTGCATTCATTGCAGCTTTTGAACCACATGCTTACTGCTATAGTGGGATCTTGCAGGTGCTCAAGTAGCTGTGAAAGAAGTACTGCATACTGGTTAGGCTACCAAGCTGGAATAAGAAAGATCTGAGTGTTTTCTGCCCTACAAATCCTGTGATCACATTGCTCATTGCTTGTCTTTGGCAAAGCAGAGGCAATTAGGGTTTGTGTCTCATTAGCACTATGATTTCAGTGAGAGCTTGGTGCTCTAAGGAAGTCATGGAGACTGCCCTATGTATTTGTCAAGTGCCAATTGAAACGGGACACAGATTTAGCCACAGCTTCTAAGTACTTCCATGATACTTCATAAAGCCCTTCCTTTTACAGCCCTTTCCTACATCATCTACAGAGAAGGGCAGGTTTACAGTAGTCATTGAAGTTAATAGGTTGGAAGTAGGGAAGAAGAGTAGGTACTTCCAGTGATGCAAGAATTAAGGAGTGAAGTCTTTCAGCAGATCATTCAGGACATAGCTAAGTCACAATCCTTTAACCCATCCTAGAGTAGTTACCTTAGCTTTTTCCCAGATTCACCTCTACTCCTGCTTGACTCCATGTCCATTTCCCTCCAGCCTGTTCCTCTCCTCCTATAAGCTTTATCCTTCTTTCCAATTCAAGATGATAAAGTGTGGCTTTAGCCTAAGAAGATGGAAAAAATACAGCCGCTGCCTTTTTTCCCTTTTCTCTCCATCTCTAGTCTTATTTCATGATTTTATGAAAGAGTCATATATGAGGCACAGAGGAAGCATGAAAAGTGGGCAGGTCTTGTCAGGATAAATGAAATGCATTATGCCTCTACAAGGTACCAGCTGACTGTATCATTATCAGCAATGGTAATAAAAAATGCAGCTCTCTCACCTTAAGGCTATTTGAGTCACTGACATTTTAATTAACAAGGTTCCCGTCTCCCAGCATCAAGTCTGCATTCTGCACAAACTTCTCCTTGCTGTAATGGATGCAGATCAGATGTTCTTAGCCCTTCATGACAACAATACCATGTGGAGATGATAGATCCTATTGTGTATTGCACTGGGGACTGGTCTCAAAGCAAAATGAGCAGGGGGGACACCCAGCAGTTTACATTTTTTCTCTTTTTAGGGCCAAAAAAACCCCAAAACCAAAAAAAACCCAGAGGAAGCAGTGGGCAGAAAGCAGGCTGCTGGCATCCAGTCCACAACAGTCACAAAGAATAGGCACAAAACCCTTGAGCAGTTCATCAAAATATATAAAACTAGCAATAAGTGGGTGGATGGGCTGCTTTAAAGAGGGAAAACTGAGGGTAGAGCCTGGAACAAAGGTCTAGCAAAGCTCATCTAAACCACTGAATCTCTTCTTTGGGGATTGTGGATGACTCTACAATATGTCCAGAAAGCTATATGAAGTCTTTTCTGCACAGCCCCATAGACCATGAAACAGGCTGACCAATATGTCCTGGCTACCACACAGGTGAATCACATAGTACTCCTTTTTCTTCCCTGACGTTGCTTTGTGGAGATAAAAAATGGCACCAAAAATGAATGAAACTCACTGCATTTTTTTTTTTTCTGCCCAAGACAAGGAATAGTGGGTCTATGGTGCAAGGATGAACTGGAGATAGCTGAAAGGAGCCCAAGAAGAGAAAGGATGAAGGTGGTTTTGTTTCTAAACAAAAGCCTTGAAATAAAGAAAAGAGATAGCACAGGTATTTCAAGCACCCCTGCAGGCTGAGCAGAAAGGTATATGTGATATTTGTCTAGATAATACCCAGAATCAGATCATAGCCCACCTCTCTATCAGTCAGGTTGACACAACATCTAACAACTAAGATCTTCACCTACCCTTTCCATCAGTGCTACATTGATAAAACAGAATCATACAATCATAGAATGGTTTGGGTTGGAAGGGACCTTAAAGTCCATCCAGTTCCAAACCCCCACCATGGGAAGGGACACCTCCCACTGGACCAGGCTGCTCAAGGAAACTTCCAACCTGGCCTTGAACAATTCCAGGGATGGGGCATCCACAACTTCCCTGTGCAACCTGTTCCAGTGCCTCACCAACCTCATCATGAAGATTTTCCTCTATAAGTCTAGTCTAAATCTTCCCCTCTCCAATTTAAAGCCATTCCTTCTTATTCTATCACTATATGCCTTTGCAAAAATTCCCTCCCCAACTTTCTTGTACGCCCCCTTCAGGTACTGGAAGGACGCTATAGGGTGTCCTTGGAGCCTTCTCTTCTCCAGGCTGAACAAGCCCAACTCTCTCAGCCTGTCCTCACATGGGAGGTGCTCCAGCCCTCTGGTTGTCTTTGTAGTTCTCCTCTGGACATGTCCCAACAGTTATTTATCCTTCTTATGTTGAGGATTCCAGAACTGGACACAATACTCCAGGTGGGAATATAAAATCACAGAATCACAGAATCACAGAATAACCAGGTTGGAAGAGACCCACCGGATCATCGAGTCCAACCGTTCCCATCAAACACTAAACCATATCCCTCAGCACCTCATCCACCCGTGCCTTAAACACCTCCAGGGAAGGTGACTCAACCACCTCCCTGGGCAGCCTGTTCCAGTGCCCAATGACCCTTTCTGTAAAGAATTTTTTCCTAACGTCTAGCCTAAACCTCCCCTGTCGGAGCTTGAGGCCATTCCCTCTTGTCCTGTCCCCTGGCACTTGGGAAAAGAGGCCAGCACCCTCCTCTCTACAACGTCCTTTCAGGTAGTTGTAGAGAGCAATGAGGTCACCCCTCAGCCTCCTCTTCTCCAGGCTAAACAACCCCAGCTCTCTCAGCCGCTCCTCATAAGGCCTGTTCTCCAGCCCTTTCACCAGCTTTGTTGCTCTTCTCTGGACTCTCTCCAGAGCCTCAACATCCTTCTTGTGGTGAGGGGCCATCAAATGTGTCATCAGCTCATGATGTGGAGCACAAATAGGAATTTAGAATGGAAATTCAATGTCTTTGTGTGTGTTTGTGTGTGTGTGTCTTCTAAACTTTGGTAACTAATCACAGAAGAGACAGCAGCTTCTCTGGCACTGGGAATATTAAGCTGAGAATGGATCTAAATCTGTGGCTCAGCCTGAGTTAGGGGATGCTTTCAGAAACTGCTGAGTGAAGCTCTCTGGTCTACTCCTCACAGATGGCAGATCATCATAATCCCTTCTGGCTTTGAAATGGTGTTGTATAGTGAAGCCTGGGGGGTCCTCTATTCTCTGTACTGCCCAGCAGCAAGGATTTCCCTTCATTTAGATGTAAGCAGAAAATAAACTAGTACATGAAAGGAAGACATATTATTTCAGTTTTTCACAAAATGAGGGTTAGATATATAAAAGTAGCTATCTCCTAGTCCAAGTAGCGCCTGAACACCAAGAGCCATGTATGGATCTGGCACTAGAGAACAACAAAATGAGTTTCTAAAGTAAGGAATTATCTATTGTTGTTAAAAGCCTTGGGAGAAGAAAATAGAGCACAAAACATAGAATCATAAAATCAAAGAATGGTTTGGGTTGGAAAGGACCTCGAATATCATCCAGTTCCAACCACCCTGCCATGGGACACCTTCCACTGGATTAGGTTCCTTAAAACCCCATTGTATCTGGTCTTGAACCCCTCCGGGGATGGGACATCCACGGCTTTTCTTTATGATCTGTTCCAGTGCCCTACCACCCTCACAGGAAAGAGTTTCTTCCTAATATCTCATCTAATCTCCCTTCTTTCAGTTTAAAAACATTACCCCTCATCCTATCCTTGCAATCCCTGATAAAGAACCACTCCCAAACTTTCCTGTAGGTCTCCTTTAAATACTCACAGGTTGCTATGAGGTCTTCCCAGAGCTTTCTCTTCTCCAGTCAGAACAACCCCACCTCTCTCCGGCTGTCCTCATAGGGGAGGTGCTCCAGCCTTCTGACAATTTTTAAGGCCCTCCTTTGGACTTACCCTAACAGACTCATGTCTTTCCTGTGCTGAGGATTCAAAAACTGAATGTAGTACTCTGGGTGAGGTCTTACCAGGTCCATTGCCTTCCTCCATGCAGATAGACATGATCAAAGAACCTGGCCATGTTCAGGTAAAGTTTACAGTTGGATACTATCCATTACCAAATATCCTCTGCCTACACATAGATCCAACCCATTGGCCACAAAGTGACAGCCCTGAGACTGAAGTCTATTGAAAAATCCCTAGCGTGTATCACAAAGAAGCTAAGACTATACAGAAGGTGAAACAAAACAATTTTGACTGTGTCCTTCCCAATAATATAAATGTGTGAAGGACAACACACCCAGGCGGAGATCAGAGAGAAATGGAGAGTCTCATTTCCCAAATATTCTTTTAGCTGCTACCTGGGTCCTCATGTAAATAGAAAAAAGATGTGCACTGTTGGCTTTAAAGAATATGGAATAAGGCAAAAAGTAGTGAAAGTAAATATGGTGATAAAACACTTTCATGAGTACTTCAGATACTCGGGCTCTCTTGTATTTCTGGCACTGACCATGGAGTCACTTTCCTGGTCTCTGACATCAGACAATTTTTCAATGCACAGTCCCTATGAAACTAGAGGTAAAAGTCAAAAGAATGATAGGGAAAGCTGTCTGTCATCTAAAAGAGATGCAGAAGTGATGTCACAGTGGCTTCCAGAATACTTATTATGCCCCCAAATTTGGTGACAGTTCTCAGGATCTGGTGTCACAATGTGAATGGAAACTTAGATGAAGAAACAGGGCCCATGCACTGGGATGGGGACCTGATGAATATGTCACTAACAGAAAAATCTGCTGGGAATTCTCTCCTTCCTGTATAAAACCATTCAGAGACTGAGGGTAGATTTGTAATTCCACAGGATGATCATATCTAATGCCTGCATCATCCAGTGATTTCTGTATTGAATCAAATAACTTGTTAAGCTAGAGCCTGCCTTTCAAAAAATGAGGCAGCTCTGACTTAGAGCTTTCAAGCAATAGAAAATCTACCACTTCCCTTGGGAAGCTGCTGTAGCAGTTAATTAATTTTGCTGTTAAAAAATGTTTGCCATAGTTCCAGCTTGAATTTGTCTGTGTTGCTCGAAGGAAGGATCTTCATCAAGACTATTAGCAATTGCTGGTACTTACACTCTACCTTCATAAGATCTTCTTCAAACACTTGATAAATGTTAGAGAAGCCTCACAACATCCCTGTGAGACATAAAAATGTAATTATCTTAGCACGTTACATGGATAATAACAAAGGGAGACAGGAATTAAAATTCTACTCAGGCAAAGCTAAGACGTGAATCAAGTGGGATTCCCAGAAAGAAAACCTGGCACCTCGATTCCCTGCTCCGTATCACTGTGTCCTGCATCCATGCTTCAGAAACAGTCAAGGTTATGTGTCCTTCACAGCTCAGAGATAACAACAAGGGGATGTTCTAGGCAATGCTGAGCACCCTCATATTCAAGAATAACTGAAGGCATTGAAAAGCAGGTAGATCAGTCCTTCTTTGCTTGCAGATTGTACTGATCCATGTAGGAGTATCTTTCCCCCTACTTTGTGATTTGATAACACAAGATGCTTAGTGGAGAGTTAGGTCTCCCTTTCCCAAACACAGGAAGGAATCTAGAAGTTACTTCATAAATACTGGAAACTTCCAAGACATTTCAGTCAGGTATATAAGTCCTCCAAGTTCCTTAATATAACCCTCACCCCTATTCTCTGTAAACTGGTCAGTGACCGGTACTTTGTGTCTCCAGAAGCATTTTGTCCACTGCTTACCCTTCAATGTCACCAGCTCTTCTCAAATTGGATTATATGACATGGTTGGCTTGATATCCTAGAAGGTCCCTTCCAGCCGTATGTTGTAGTAGAATATTAATGACTCTGCTAATTCAGAGCTGTCTGACCTCCACTCTGTACAGCCACAAGCAAGACGATCTCTCTCTCGTTATAGCTGTCGTGTTCTCAAATAACCTCTTCATGCAAAATGTATACACAGTTTTCATCTTCTCCTTGCAACACAAGGATTTCTCTCTAACCAAAAAAAAGCCAGTCACTGTTCAGATTATTTTCTCTGTAACCACCTGGTAGACATTTTTGAGGACATTTCTTTTTTATTGCAAGCAACCAGAGTAGGTATATATCTATGAAATAAAGAGAGTTCGCAGTCTGAAATTATTGGACTTAAAATCTGGAAGGAATCTCATGTGCTGCATTCATCTTGTGCATCCTCCCAACCCAACTAATGCAAATAGATGGTTGACAAGTTAAGTCAGTGAAGTTGGTGTTCTCTCAAATACTGATGGCTCCTACATGCCCTCAAGACTACACCTGCCCACTTTGACATCTTGGAAGCTCATAAACTCAGCCAAATAAACCTTTTAGGTGATACCTGTGTGCCCTCATGCGGCAGAAACATCAACAAATCACCTTAGAGTCTCCCGCCAGCACTCAAATGAGTGCCCATGAGGGTGGAAGTGGGTAAGGTGTGCAACACACTCTATTAATGCTGGTCCAGTGCCACTCCTCCAGAGCAATGCAGACACACCAAGACTTTTTCATTCACTTAGAGAAGCTTGGAGCAGACCCACAAATTCTCTGCCCCTAAATAGACCCCTTAGGGTAATCTAAGTGATGGAGCAAGCCTATATCATGCATTGTACAGTCATCTAAAAAGTCTTCACTTTATCTAATCTAATCACATATCTTAGATGGTATTTAAGGTCCTTAGATGATCTTTAAGGTTCCCTCCAACCCAAATCATCCTATGATTCTATTGCCCCTGCCCACGGCAGAGGAGTTGGAACTACATGATATTTAAGGTCCCTTACAACCTAAACCATTCTATGATTCATTCTATGATTCTAAAGGTCTTGTAGGAAATGCATACACAGAGTAATGATATACAGGTGGTAATAATGATAATAAGAGAAATTTTTTTCAGACGTCTCAGTAGATTTTAGGAATATAAATAATTCCCTGTAGATTTAGGCCTTTAGCCAAGTTAGGACAGAAAGAGATATCGGGGAAAAGGAATCACAGACATATGTGAGCGTCACTGGAAAAAATTGCCACCTTTACCACACAGCAGTATCAGATTGATTTATATTTCAAAATAGGCTGAAAGTTAAATTTAGTCTGACCAAGGACAACAACTGTTTGCAATGATACAACATACTGTAAATCTTATGTCAAAGACTGGACAATAGGCAATTTCTTCCCTGGAGCAATGTTTTGCTGGCACTGGGCTCACGTTCATGCTGAGGTTCCCACTTGCAGGTAAAATAACACCCTCGCTTCCTTGCAAGTTAATAGCTGAAGCTTGGGAAAGATTTACCCCTACAAGGCTGGCCATCTGTTATCCTTCATCAGCCTCTTCAGCTTCTAAAGATATCAGTAATTTTCCTCCCTGTCTGTCAATTTTATAGAAATAATAGTGTCTTTGCATTTCGCGCATGAAATATTTCTATGACATTATTTTACTTTCTTTGCTGCATTTCATGATTAATATTCTGATTAAAACTTCTTTTACAGGCTGTTCTTTGGCATATTCTGATTTTCTGGAGCTCATTCCTTAAACGTCTCTAGTTCCAAGCACATGTCTAGTCAACATCTGCCACTTGCCAGTAGCCTACAACTCGTAAAGTCTTAGACACACCCAGCAATCTTGCAGCTCACAGGGAAATCTGGAAGGAAACCCAACAGAGGAACCACATGTCCTGATAAAGGAGTACTCTACAATGTATATAAATTGCCCTCCCATCCCAGGATGCAAGTATTTTCTAAAGAGGAGAAAGACAGACTTAAAACAAAATAAGAATATAAAAAAAATTCAGAATATATATACATATAAAAGAAATACTTGAGGAGGTTGTTCCCTGTTTTCTTGGAATTGTGGAAGGCTGAGCCCTTTCTGTGCCAAGGAAGTTAGACCAAGGTTGGACAGGGGAGAATAGTCTGCAGGGACCGATTGGACTAATAGAGATGAATGAGTTGGCTAAGTGAAAGGTCTTTTCCGTTTCTTACCAATCATAATTGGAGGAACAAAAGTCACTGATGAACAGGGATCCCTCTTAGGGAAAAATTCCCTTATCAACAGGGAAGTATCGAGTGCAATATTTTGTTTTAATGAAATATTTGGCATGTCCTGCAGTGATCAATGCCAGAGCTTTGGAGAGAATGATAGCAATAGACTATAATTAGCTCCAATAACTCCTTACAATAACAAGTATATTCTGGTTTGAATTATTCATGAGCTACTGTGTTATTTATGACACTCCAGCCTTTATGTTCCTTTAGTAATATGGGATATTTAGGTTTTGTCTATTGCTTTCTTTCATTTGGCAGGACGCAAAATTTTAATTACTAGGCACATGAATAAATAAATAAATAAATAAATAATCTTCTGGAAAAAGTGGAGAAAAGAGGAAGTTTTCAGCAAGAATCAAGTTTTCCCTCACAGTGGGGGATGGGGAGGGACCAACAGGATGTGAATTTTTTTGTTCTCTATCAAGTATGTCTTTCAGACAATGCAGTATTTGGACTACCTAATTGGAAGCAAGAAAGGAGTGCTTCTTTGGGAAGGACCAGGCTTCTCAGCTTTTTGAGCACGATTCCTCACCAAGCAGATGGAGGGTTTCAGTTTTCCCCTAGTGTTTCCTACATGAAGTACCTGAGGAAGTGATTGGCCAATGCCCTGTGTCTGACTGATGACTCTTCTCACAGCAAACTGACCACATGTCTGGGATTTTTGTCTGTTTATCTCATGACATGTACTATTTAGTTATGTTCTAGCTAGCAAAAGTGATGGGGAAGGTATTATGCATTACAAATTAATTTATATTGACAGCCCAAAATAATGAAGTCTTCTATTCACAGAACAAGTACAGCCAAGCACTTACTGGGCTGCTGCTTCTGTTTACTGTTGCTCCACTTTCCATACTTTCCTAGAATCATAGAATCATTTGGGTTGGAAGGGACCTGAAAGATCATCCAACCACCCTGTCATGGTTGGAGACAACTTCCATTGGATCTGGTTGCTCATAGCCTCATCCAACCTCATCTTGAATACCTCCAGAGACTGAGCATCCATGACTTCTTCAGGCAACTTGTTCCAGCGCCTCACCACCCTCACAGGAAAAAGTTTCTTCCTAAAGGCTAATCTAAATCTCTCCTCTTTCAGCTGGAAATCACTATTCTTTGTATGATCCCTACACTCTCTGATAAAGAGCCCTACCCCAGCTTTCCTGCAGGTCCCCTTTCAGTACTGGAAGGCAGCTTGCTATAAGGTTTCCCTGGTGCCTTCTCTTCTCCAGGCTAAGCAATCCCAACTCTTTCAGACTGCCCTTGAATGGGAGATGCTCCAGCCCTCTGGTCATTTTCATGGCCTTCTCTGGACTTTCTCTAACAGATCCATGTCTTTCCTGTGCTGAGGACTCCAGAACTGAATGCAATACTTCAGGTAAGGTCTCATGAGAGCAGAGTAGAAGGGTATAATCACATCCCTTGCCTTGTGGGTTAAGCTTCTATAACCAAAGACTATTAAGAGACTATTTACTGGGAAAAGATGTGGTCTCTTCCTTCCTGCAAGGAGTACTACTTGCCTTTTGGCTATAAAAGTACCAGTCCTCTGGGAGAAAAGGCTCTGATCCAGCAAATCAGAGGAATAACTTCACTCTCCTTTAGAATCAGTGGATTACGTTTATAATCACAACAAAGCAGCCTGCACACCTGCTCTGAAGCAGATTAATGCTTGTTCATAGCATAACCTCCTTCTTCCTATCTAATCACCGTAATCATTTTGGGGAATCTGAGACCAAGAACTACATAAATTTATTTCTTCAGATAGCCTTCAGTCAAGAAAAAAACCTTCACTTCTTATCAACACAAGGTCATTTTCATGCAAGATGTTGGACCTCTATTTTGAAAGTTTTCAGTACCCAGATTTTGCAAACCACTTGCCTGTCACAGTAGTTTCCACACAGAACTGTGCTGAACTGAAATGCTTGTTTTCCAAGAGATGAAGCAATCCTCAGCTTGGATAAAAGTTGGAAATGTTACTTCCTATCTCATTCTTCCTGAAAGAAAACTGCCACATATCTCCCAAATAGGAATGCAAATAATCTAACTGTCATACAGTGTGTTAATACATAGCTTGTTAAGAGACAGTCTGAGAGAGTTGGGGTTGTTCAGCCTAGAGAAGAGAAGGCTCTAGGGAGACCTCAGAGTAGCCTTCCAGTACTTAAAGGGGGCTACAGGATAGTTGGGCAGGGGCTCTTTAACAGCGAGTGCAGGGATAGCATGAGGGGTAATGCTTTTAAGTTGAAAGAACGTAGATTTAGATTAGATATTAGAAAGAAATTTTTTGCTGTGAGAGTAGTGAGGCACTGGCACAGGTTGCCCAGAGAAGTCATGGATTCCCCATCCCTGTAGGTGTTCAAGGCCAGGTTGGATGGGGCTTTGAGCATCTTCATCTTGTAGAAGCTGTCCCTGCCAATGGCACGGAGATTGGACCTAGATGAGCTTGAATGTCCCTACTGACCCAAATCATTCTACAATTCTATGATTCTACAAGACAGCCAAAACACTTGATACCTCAGCTACTGATACATGGCATAAAAGTATATTGCACAAAAGCCAATATGGTCACACACCTATACATACACACATACATGCACACACTTTATGTGCATTACTCTGTACTCAGAATGGAGGCAGGGCAGTGATGTTAAAACTGAAACCACAAGGGGATTATTGAGTATTGGATTTAGAACCATAGAATCATAGAATAGTATGGGTTGGAAGGGACCTTAAAAATCATCTAGTTCCACCCCCCCTGCCATGGGCAGGGACATGTCCCACTAGATCAGGCTGCCCAAAGCCCCATCCAATCCGACCTTGAACACCTCCAGGGATGGGTCATCCATAACTTCCCTGGGCAACCTGTTCTAGTGCCTCATCACTCTCATGGTGTAGAAATTCTTCCTCATGTCTAGTCTAAATCTGCCCCTCTCCAGCTTATAGCCATTATCCTAGAATTTTACAAACCTTTGTAAAAAGTCCCTCCACAGCTTTCTTGTAGGCCCCCTTCAGGTACTGGAAGGATTTCTGGACACTTCAGAGTCATGTAATACCAAAAAACACTTGGTATCTAAAGACCTTTTACAAGCTTGGCTTTGAGGTCTGACAGCTTCATAGATGATCTCTTTGTGTGCCCTAGAGATTGGGAGAGAACAGACATCGTGTTCTACTAACAATAACTGTACCTTGACTTTATGATCCATTAGAAAAACAGCTTTATGATTGCATAATACTGTCCTGAGACCTGTCACCTTTGGTGGAAAAAAACATCCCTCAAGGGATCCTTCCAGAATGGGATGTCTTAACTTTGATGAACAGTTGCTTGACTCCTAAATGAGACAGAAAGGTGAAATTCTGGGGGAGCGAAAGGAGGAGTAAATCACAAGGCCACATATTTAAGAGAGATCCCTGTTCTCATCCAGGCAAAGGATGTGTGAATCACTGCTGAAGGATCTGCTGAGCTGACTGTGCATCTTTCACCCCGACTGCTGCTGCACTTCTCCATCAGCAACAACTGGGGCAGAGGACACATTCAATAGCTACTGAATATCATTAAGTCTAATTGCAAAGTTAATTGTTGAGGAGGAGGGGGCTGAGAAAAACAAACAGTGTGAAACTAAGTGAGGATATCAGAGCTCAGCAATCTGAGATGCTCAGATAAAGCTGAAATTTAGCTTCTCTGCCCCATACTAACTGCATCCCCTCATGTACGTTATGTGTCTATCCCTGCATCCTCTTCTGACTGGACATCAATGACTCTAACACTCTCTCTCACAAGGAAAGGACTTAGCCCTGCTAGCTGCTAAATCAGCAGTTTGGAAATACCTTATCAGAATTCACCTGAAAAACTGTTCAGGCTGGGACACAAGGAGAATAAGGGCATCTTGGTACTAAGGAAATTATGTGACCGTATCACAACTCTGACTGTTTGTGGGCTATATTCCCAGCTGATATTCTTTGCTGTAGTTTTTTTTACTAGGACAGAGCTATTCTGCTGCTACAGCTGCTAAGATACCTCTTAGATGCTGCTTCATTCAGAAATCAAGCTTGAAGGCCTCCAAACCTGACCTAATATGACATTTCAAGACCTCCAGTCTGAAGGAAAGTCCCTGGAGACACTTGTTAAAAGTAGCATGGAGTGGTTTTGGAGATGTATGAAGGAATCCAAAAATTCAAGTGTACTATCACTACTGATTGGCACAGCGAAGGGACATCCATCCTTGTGCTTCAGTGCTGAAGTTCAGCATGTAACTTTCAGAGACTGGGGTGCACTCTGTTGTCTTTCTGCAAAGGGAGAGATTGTGGTCACTGTCAGAGGTGGGATGCCAGTCCTCCTGGACCTTCACAGGGGCTCAGCCTGGGCTTTGAGAGCTGGAGGACTACAATGCAGGCAGCTCACTTTAGTAGTGAGCAGAACCTGGGAGCACTGTGCAACCCTGAAAGGAGCTGTGCCAGGCAGAGGATGCTGGGAATAAAGGAGTCTGTGATATGACAGCACAGATTGAAAGATTGTACTACACAAACATCCCCAGATAGTTACTCTTCTCTGATGCAACATTAAACATCAATTTGCAATTTGAGTGAATTTCCTGTTTATTGGAAGGAAATCCTTCTCCATTTGATGTTCCATGCAATTTTGGTGTTTCCCAATGCAATCAGACACAAAGGGAGGGGAGAGAAAAAAACCATACTTAACCAAACCAAACCACATCAGCCATATCTTTTTAAAAAAAAAGATATAAAGGGCCAGATCTGTCTTGGAAAGATGCACATCACTCAGATTCTTCCTGTGTTTAAAGCATACATTCAGGCAACACCTCACCTGTGTTACCTGATGCCAAGCAGCCCTGCATGTGTCTGTGTGTACATGTATGATGCTAATAACTGATGCAACGCCCATGTGAGAAAGAGCTCTGCTTACCTGTCTTCTGGATTGTCACAGAAGAAGCAGAACCACTAAGACCTCTCCTAGAGACATCACTACACACATGCACACCCTAAAACTCAGCTCTTCCCAAGTACCCCTCTTTGCATGGGGCAACCGCAACGGGTCCCAAAAAGGCATAGTCATCTCCAAATACATTCTTTGACCACAGCTCTGTCACTCAGCTCAAAAAGCACAGAATAAGAAGTTCACAGCAAGGTCTTCCCCACTAGGGGAAAGCAAACCAACCCCTTTTTTTTGCTTAGCATATACAGGCAACAATCACAAGATTGTTGTACAAACAACAGGGATATCAGTACTTCTTGTTGGGAAACATGCTGAAAAAACCCAAGCGGTTTAGTTGGGGAAGAGGGTTCTTTTTTTTTTTTTTCTCCCCCTAGCTGTTATTTTTCTGTCATTTTAGTTTAATCTTAAGTGAAGCAGAGGGGAGATGAAGGAAATACAGCTGTTGCCATGGCAGCCTCTAGCTGGCCATCTCCCACACTGTTCCAGTTGCACAGTGCTGTTTCCTTCCAGCACCAGCTCCTAGTTTCAGAGCAAAGGAGTTTTCCTACTGGGGAGAACAGAGTGTGTGTCTGTGTACAAAGCAGATGAAGACAAGGGACCAGCAGTCATCATAGAGTGGGAAGAAATGGCTTAGGACAGGGAAGAATTGCATGAGAGTAGTTGAGGACAGACCATCAGGAGTGAGCGCAAAAGCAGCGATGGATGGAAGCAGAGCATTTAGAGGCAGAATAACAATTAGCTTCATGGAGACCTTGGACAAAGACAAAAGTATGCTCATCACCTAGAAACTAGTCTGCCACTGCCCAAAACTGGTGTGTTGACACCTTCCCCAAACTGGGGGAGCTTCTCTTGACAAAAAGTTCCCAAAAAAAATACTCCATTACTTTTCCCTTAAACCCACCTCTGCTTCTGCCACAAATAGTATCATTGCTCTCTGAGTTCAGGCTCTAAGTTTAGATCCTGTCACGTTTAGATCTTAATGTAGCCCAGACGTTAAAAAATTCATTTTCTGGCAGTTCCCATTTTCACAAGGGCCTGTTTGAACTAATGACGTTGCCTTTGCAAACACTTCATAAGTTAATCATATGCTACCACTTCTCACTTCCCTGAAGATGGAACCAGAGAAGCCTTGCTCACAAAGTTTTAACATTCATATCTCTGTGTGAAGACAAAGTTTCCTGCCTCCACTGGATTTAACCAGCTACCTGCTGAACTCGTCGGGTAGCAAATGTGAGGATGTCATTGGAACCTTCCTGGGGACCAAGTGACCAAGGCTAGCAAGGACGTTTCTAGTGCCCTTAGTTCTAAAGGAAAAACACATTCGAACATCTAGAGAGTTAAAATTCATGTCCTCTCCTACAGGTGGCATTGTGCAGCTATGGAGGACCACGAAGAATTTGCCTCATTGACCACAGGAAGCTCTCAAAACCTCAGCCTTTCTTTGAAGAACACTGCCACAACCTACAATACTACAACACACTACACTAAGAATGCCAGAGGAATGATGTTTAAAAGTCTTAGGGCTGGGCGACAACAATGATTATTTTTTTTTTTTCAGCTGAAAAGGCCTAGATGGCCTTAAAGGGATCACATTTAACACAACTAAGGAAAACTTGACTTGATGGGTAGAGTTTGCCTAAACAAGGGCAAGACTGACCAAGCAGGCACCCGGAAAGCCTTCTGATACCACTTAGAGAATCAGCAGCCCAGCCTATAATCAACATCCAAAGCTCCAGTTCATTCATTTTTTAGCTACAGTGGCAGCTTTTGAACATAGTGATGGAGACAATCACTTAAAGACTGAATAGACATGAACCCAGGGAAAGATGAGCAATCAGTAAAGGGCTTCCTTTTGTGCAGGGTACATAACAGGAAGGGAATGTGTTAGTCCAATAGTCAGGAACACCAAAGTTGGAAACAGCTTGCAGGTCCCATTTAATATGTGCTTCCAGTACAGGGAAAGATTTATTTCATCCTGTCAAAACAATTCAGGTAATGGACCAACCTTAAAAAGCCCATTGTTTCCTCCCTTATTTCTCACTGTCAGCAACACAACTCCTTCAAACAGCTAATGAAGCTTGCAGATCCATCATGTCCTTGGACATTAGAAACCCTTTCCCTCAACTATTTTGTCTTTACTCTTGCTTCCCAGTCATAGCATGTTTTCTCTTCACAGTCACAGCTTTGTTCAGGTTCTGGCGTCCAGTGGCCCCGGTATAAAGATTGTGTATTCTGTTCTCAAGCTACAGCTGAGATTAGGGGCATCAGATAGTCTAAGCAGGTTACAGAGGTTCCTCACACCCAGGACGGAGCAGGGTTTTATTTATCTTTCCCCAGATATCAAGAAAATGAAATGGTACCTCCTCTTTCCCACCCCTATTCAAGCTCCAAATGAACCCTTGTATCCCTTGCTACTCTCTCCCCTCCTCCTCCACCTTGCATTGCCACTTTCCAACAAACTTTATGCATGGTATTTTATAGTTATTTTTCACCTAATACCAAAGCTACAGATCTTGCTGCACTGGGAACCTTTGATATTGCCATTCTAATCCCTGTATCTCTTTACTCCTCCAAGGCATCATCCAGCCACCTCTCCTTTTTTCTAAAGTGCATCTCTTTCTGCAGAGAGCAGCAACTTGCAGTATTTTCACTCAGCTGGAAGTCTTCATCATAGGAAATTAGCACCACCAATTATTCTAATACCCCTAAACCCCTCTAATCCCACTGATGCTCTATTTCAGCCTTCTCAAGCTGAAGGCAATCCACAGATTGTTTCTTCAGCTCAGCAATGAGCACAGGGCTTAGGAGGAATAGAGCAGCTTGTTTCTGTCTTCCTGTGCTTGTTATCACATATCTTTTGTCTTCGCAGTCACGAAAGGCCACTGATGAGTGTAATCACAGGGAAAAGCTGAGATCAAAAAAGAGTCCACAGTCAGAGTGCGAAGGAGAGGGTCAGAGGTGCATTTGAATCAATGGTCACATAGAGTAATTGCATAAATCTCAAACTTTTCTGACATGAGGATGTGTGGTATGATTCTAGAGGTAAAATTAAACATTTGCAGTGATAAAAGTGGATAGCTATGCTATGCAATGAAAGGTGTTTATGGATGACTATTCAGGAATAAGACATTTCTCTAAATACAGTAATGTCATCTTTTTCTTTACACCAATTGTTTAAAGCCTTGGAACAACTCCACAGCCTGCATTAGGACAGGAGAGAAGGTCAGTATTGTTTCTGCACTTCTCTGAGCATGAAGTAGAGCCCAGTTAAACACCCAGCTCTTTCTAAAGTAACTGGGAAGGACTAAACAAATAAATAAAATGCAGATAAATAGCATTTAGCATGCACGTGTTGGGCAGGAAGGTCCAAGACAGATAGTCAGCATGAAAGGGGATTAATCTTGGGAAGGATAAACTCTTCAGACTTCAGTGCAGAGCAACCCAGTGACCCCCAGGAGAGGACAACAGGACACTACCTGGCCTGGCAGCACTAGGAATTCCAGCTCACCGTGATGTTTGTCCTCTCCTTGCCCTTTGGCAGCAGGTGCAGTCGCAGCCTCTCTCTCTTGGGACAGTTATGTGCTGGTATGTCCTCTGCTGTGCCAGAGGAGGTCAAGATCTGTAATTTTCCATTATTGCTGCTTATCAAATATCAGCATTCTGGTGACCTTCAAGACCATTTGTTCCCCTTGTCTCCACTGGAACCTAAAAAAACTCTCTTCCTCATTCCCTGCTCAGAATGTACATGAGAGACTAAAACCTTGAGAGAGTTGTAGGCAAAAAGGAAAGTATCAAACCACTTGCCTGTGTCACCTCTTGTTCTCCAATTAGTCTGGTACTTTTTTCTATTCTTTATCCAGGAGATATCCTTTTTTTTTTTTTGCTAGTGTCCAATACTGAAGAAATTGCTTTTAATGTTTTGAAGTATCTTCAGCATCCTTGGAGGTATTGAAGTACAAAAATCACTGTGGCAGCAAACACAAGAGATTTGGAGTTGCTATCAGAGATCAAGGCTCAAAAGGGGCCTCCTCTCTGCAGAGAGAATGAGGAGACTTAGTATATCCTAAAGAGGTGAATTGTGGATTCCCTAATGGTAGACAAACCCAATGACACAACCTTGATGGCTTCTATATTGGGAAATTCCTGGTTGGCTTTAGGCTGCAGGGTTTCCAAGGCATCTACATACTTACGAGGCTTTTGGGGAGTAGCTGTGGCTAAGTGCTCACCAGTGCTTAAGTTGGATGTCTATAGAGTGTATAGGGAGCTACATTAAAGGCAAGTTTAGATAAGAGGCAATTAGTTGGTAACTCCATGGAGAGACCGTATTAGTCCACTTTCACATAACAGGTGAATGAAGTATGGCCTATGCTTCTCCCAGGATTTCCTGAACACTTAAACAACTGACTCCACCAACATTAACAGCAATCCGGGAACACTGGAACTCCAGCTGTGGCTTTTATACCTGCTTTTGGCCACCTGTAAGGAAATTATTAGGTGACAGCAGAAGTGCCAAGGGATGCAATGGACAATATTAAGTTGTTATAAATTCCCAAGTCACCTCTTCTCATCAACCTTTTAGCTAAAGGTCAATACTGTTCATAAAGAGAAACAAACAGGGAAGACCAGAGTTGGCCAGTGACAACTCTGAGTCGGCTTATCAGATGACTTGGGTCCATGGAGCATCTTGGCTTGTGCAAGAGGAAAGAATTTACTGATCAAAACTTGGTTCTTGAAGTTCCTGGCTCAGCCGTGACGACAGCTATAAGACACCTTTCACAAGTGTGGGAGTTGGAAGATTTGGAGCAAGAGCTCATTATCATCTGATGAAAGATGAGGTAACTAATCTCCATTTGGAATTTTTCCTGACCACAGATGCTTTATATGGAACTCTTGTGATTTTGCTTATGTGGGGTGTGGAAATCTTTATTTAGGGGAGAAAGAAAGTAAAGGTACCTTATCATCCAAGTGAACAAGATTAAAATCTAACAAGATTTTTCGTATGTATCTTTCTTTTTTTTTTTTTCTAACCCAGCATTCAAATGCTAAATATCACAAGTGCTAAATATCACAAACACACACCGAGTAGAAAAGGATCACACAGAAATTCAATCTCTCTGCCTGATACTCCAGGAAACGAGAAGGGTGGTTATTTAAGATGGATAGAAGGAGCATCCTTTGTTAGAGCAAGAAGCCAGTGGGATTGACTAGTATAGGTCATGGGAGGAACAGATACAAAGCTATTCTCACACTGTGACTGGCCATTAATGATGAATAATAATGAGTAATGTAAGTAACCTTTAAGCAGTGCTTTTAATCTTCACATACTCAGCTTTAGCAGTAAGGCTGTTTAGGACAGCAGTAGTGCTATTTATATTAAAAACGTTTACTTCTTAATCTGTGAACTTTAGGTAATAGAAAAGTCACTATTGGGAATGTGAATCTGCTTTTCCAGGTAAAGGAAAAGTCAAAAATACAGTGATTTGCGTGGCAAATGCTGTTGCCATTCCATCAGCTTTGCGGCTTGTGCATTTTTACATTTTCTTCTTTCTTTTTTGTTTTTTAATCCATTAGGTTTTTCTCATATCCCGTTTTTAGAAATTGATTCTCATACAGCTTTCAACAACATGCTCAGGAAATCTTCCAAATTCTTTATTATCCCAGCCAACCTCTGACCATCAACTGATATTTCTTCTCATCAATCTCTTCTAACAGATGGAGAATCTCCAGATTTCATAAATGTAGTGAGTCTGGGTTGGGGGTAGGGGGAGGACTAGGCAATGAGTTTGCCGCTCTAGGAGAAATACATTGTCTCTTATTTTCATTCTTTATTGCTAGGAGCTTATATTGTGCTAAGTCCTGCATCTGGCTTGGGACAGTCCTTTGTACAGTTACAGGCTGGGCAGAGAATGGATTGAGAGCAGCCTTGAAGAGATGGACTTTGGGGTGTTGGTGGATGAGAAGCCAAACATTTGCCAGCAATGTGCACTTGCAGCCCAGAAAGCCAACCTTGTCCTGGTCTGCATCCGAAGAATTGTGACCAGCAGGGCAAGGGAGGGGATTATTCCCCTCTACTCTACTCTTATGAGACTTCACCTTCAGTCCTGCATGCAATTCTGGAATCCTCAGCACAGGAAGGATATGGGCCTGTTAGAGTGAGTTCAGAGGAGGACACAAAGGTGATCCAAGGGCTGGAGCCTTTTGTCCCCCTTCTGGGGACAGGCTGAGAGAGTTGGGATTGTTCAGCCTAGAGAAGAGAAGGCTTTAGGGAGACCTTAGGGCAGCCTTCCAGTACTTAAAGGGGGCCTACAAGAAAGCTGGGGAAGGGCTCTTTGGCAGAGAGTGCAGTGGCAGGATGAGGGAGAATGGTTTTAAGCTGAAAGATTTAGATGAGATATTAGGAAGAAATTTTTTTCCTGTGAGGGTGGTGAGACACTGGACCAGGTTGCCCAGAGAAATCACAGATGCCCCCTCCCTGGAGGTGTTTGAAGCCAGGTTGGATGAGGCTTTGAGCAACCTGAGCCAGTGGCATGCGTCCCTGCCCATGGCAGGGTGGTTGGAACTGGATGATCCTTATGGTCCCTTCCAACCCCAATCATATATCAATTGATGATTACTTATAAATACTTTGATGATTAGTAAACATTTTTTTTTAAAATGTTCATAATGAAAAGATCTGTAGGTCATCTATTTCATTTTATAAGACATCCGTTTGCCTCACTCTGGTCACAAAGACTTGGATAAAGGCTGAGGGAAGGTCATGTTGGTGGAGCAAGTCTTTCAGAAACAGCACTTCATGATTTAGCTCTCCATAGAGAGCTTCTCCAGGACTACTAGGCCTGCAATTATGTGAAAAAAATACCTTATTTGTTATTAATTCTTCAGTACTTGTTGCTTTCCTGTTCTAATTAGCTATTCCCAAAAGGTACAGAATTAAATGAATGTGTAAGTGTATAGCACATAGGTGAAAAAAGACAGAAACATGCATGCAACCAAAGCTGAAATAAGACTTCAGAAATCCCATCACCCCTATCTGGAAGAGTAAGTAAAGTTATTTTTTAAAGAGTTTGTTTGTCTTATTTTTCATTTTGGAAAACTGCCTTTGCATGTTATATATGGAGTTGCTTAAACCTCTCTATGGATGAAATGACCATGATTTGTGATCTACATTTAATCAAATATGGTTTAATATAGAATTCAACTGAACAGATCGTGAATATCTATCAGCCAAAAAGGTTTTGCTAACAATCACTTGCTAAAAGTTGGTTCTGAGATATGGAGTGAACAAAATTGTTCACAGAAATTCAAAACCTTTTCCCAATGTACTTCAGAAAAAGGAAGGAAGAAAGAAAGGAGACTAACCTGTGTTTTGTGGGTTTTTTTCTCATTATTATTATTTATTAGTGATTTTCACTGCCCTTATCTGTCATTTTTCCTCAGTCAAGCTGGAGAGCATCTACGTTGAAAAGATTTGAATTTTG
This sequence comes from Phaenicophaeus curvirostris, assembly GCF_032191515.1. Lineage (NCBI taxonomy): Eukaryota > Metazoa > Chordata > Aves > Cuculiformes > Cuculidae > Phaenicophaeus > Phaenicophaeus curvirostris. Next base: position 96,855,441 of record NC_091394.1, on the reverse strand, counting down.
TCTCTGGAACAAGTTAGATTTGCTATTGTTTCCAAATGCCTCTTGTTTCTCTTTTTCAGCAGAAGAGCTCAGGGGTTAAGAGAGCTGTCTTAAGCTGAGTAACAATTTGCAGCCTTGGATCTGAAGTGGTTGCCTAGCAGTAAAAGGCTCCTTGCATACCACTCCTAGCTGGAGGTGTTCCCTATTTCATATATATAGTTAGCTATAAAGATCACATGTAGGAATATATCAGAAGATATATTAATAGGAGCTCCTTCTTAAAATCAGAATATTGAGTATAACTGGAAAAAGCCAAACCCTTCCAAAAGCAGTGGAGCATCACCCAAGTCAGAGGCACCTGCTCAGCCCAACAAGTCACTGTTGAATACATAGCAACAGATGTAAGTTGCAGATGAGATTGTATGAAGTACCAGTCTCATGTTTTTCAGGATCATTTCCTCAGCTTGTGGGAAACACTGGGATGGGATTAAGTCTAGGTCATTCTTCATAAAACATCTTGCATATTTTTTTAACGTACATTTAGATTTAGCCCAGAAACCCCCATTTAGCACAAACCCCAGAATTACACCTTACTTGTTTATTTTCTGACAGCTCCGTGAGCCATTCAGCAGTGGTGACTAGCAACAACATCTTGGATGCTGTTTTTCCTATAAAAAAACAGTAGTGATGAGCCTTGAAGAAGGAAGAATCTATTTATTCAGAAGGCAGAATCAGCTTCCTTTTCCCTCACCCATCCTGTGAGTTTGCAAAGGCACCAGCTACCACTTAAACTCTGTGATGTAGACAATCAGGAAGGCTATTAATGATCTTCTCTTTCTGGTCAATAGATCATAGGCAGAAGTTGGCTGGCTTTTATTCAGAAGTGGAACAGGCTTTCCGTAAACTTTGGGTCTCTTTGGCACTATTCAGGTCAGGAGCTAATATCCCTTATCACAAGCAAGGGGTCATATCCTGCTGTTTCAAGTCAGCACACGCCAAGTGGGCTGCCAGGGTGAGCAGCCTCTCTCATCCAATTAAAGTTGGGCTGAATTGAGACCTGTGCCTAAGCACAGCAGAGTGAACAATACCGCAATATGCTGCCAAATACTCACAGTGCATCTTGAATGAGTTTTGCACAGAGGGCTTTTCTGGTTTAAGACACAAGATAAAGAAATGGTGCTAAATCCTCTTTTTTTTTTCCTTTCTTTTTTTTTTTTTTTTCCTCCCAGAAAACAGACTTCACTGTTCCAGTCTATCAGGCTTGGTTTGCAGAAAATTAATAGGTCATAAGGAGCTGACCCCGTCTGCAATAGTTTTGACCTCACCACTCAATCCAGAGAGATCCTTCTCCAAGCAGATCAAAGAAGTTCATGTCCTCTCTTGGATCACAAGTGGAGTGAGTTTAGGGGTCTCAAGACCCCTACAGAGCCTTCTGCTCAGATCAAATGAATTGGCCTGACCCTCTCTCTATGACTGCCATGTCCCAGACCACTTTGGAGAGCAAAAGTGCAGAAATGACCAGAGGAACTGTGTTCTTCTTTTCTCCTCCCCTAGTCTAGCCTCCACAGTCCACCACGCATACCAGAACCAGGAGAATGGTTTCTGCCCTGAACATCACAAGATGACCTCTCTAGCCAAACTATGGCTCCCAGCTGAGTTTGTCCAGCTATTCTTTTTTGCCTCTAGGTGCGTTTAGGGAAAAACAAAGCAAAACAAAACAAAAAATCCTGATCTAGTTGCACTGACCTCTTTCTGCAGGCAGGATAACACAACCACCTGGTAAAACCCCTCAGGACACAAGGAAGCTACTCTCCCTGGACATCAGAGCACCTTCTCCTCTCCCTCCATCTCTGAGCAGCCAGCACCTTCTTATCAAGATCTGAGAGGAGACCAGAAACCACCAGAACAAGGGAATGAAGAGACAAGGATGGGTGTTGGCAATGGCTGCCCTGGAGGTACCAGGGTTAACCTTGGTCCTGAACAAAAACCTTGCCAAGGGTGTTACACCATCCTCCCCCTTCCTCTAGCCCATCCTCACTCCTGTCCCAGCAAAGCAAACAAGGCAAAGGGCTCTGTTGTTTCAGACCCCCGGGGGAAAAGAAGAAGGAAAAAGCAGCCCATCCTCCCTGGCTAGCATGTGACGAGCCACAGAAGAGCAGCGGTGCTGCCAAGGCTAGTGACTAAAGCCAAAGAGAGAGGAGATAGAGGAACACAAGGGTCTGCTTGTTTGGGTTTTGTTTGGGGAGTTATTTGAAATTCAGCAGCGACTGGCATTGGAGAACAGAGTCCACTCAGAGCCTCTCTCTTCCCATTCATCCCCAGCCTGGCAAAGGGAGCGGGGGGGGTGGGGGGTGGGTTATAAGGCTGAGGAGCAGGAAAAACAACCAGTATCCTTATAATAATGCCCGCCTGGTAGAGGCAGCCTTTGCCCACAGGGAGGCATTTGAACTTAGACTTCATCAGCATCAGAGCGCAGTCACAGCAGGACAAAGCCTTGATATCCACAGCACCCTCACACTGAAAGAGCATCTCTCCTTAGCTGGGCTTTTGGCAAGGCTTGCAACCTGCTTTGTGAAGACCAAGTCACTTTTTTGCCTCTGCCTCAGTTTCCCCAGGTGTAACATGAGGGTGCTACTGTCTCATTTAGATAATGGGGACATTCTTAATCTAAAAGTTGTACAAGTAACTCCTATGTTACAGAAAACAAGCAGCAGGAGAAGATGAGTGTTGAGTACAAACAAACAACACAGCTGTGACAAAGACAACAACCTGAGAGAGCTGAGAGAGCTGGGGATGTTTAGCCTGGAGAAGAGGAGGCTGAGGGGTGACCTCATTGCTCTCTACAACTACCTGAAAGGACGTTGTAGAGAGGAGGGTGCTGGCCTCTTCTCCCAAGTGACAGGGGACAGGACAAGAGGGAATGGCCTCAAGCTCCGCCAGGGGAGGTTTAGGCTAGACGTTAGGAAAAAATTCTTTACAGAAAGGGTCATTGGGCAGTGGAACAGGCTGCCCAGGGAGGTGGTTGAGTCACCTTCCCTGGAGGTGTTTAAGGCACGGGTGGACGAGGTGCTGAGGGATATGGTTTAGTGTTTGGTAGGAACGGTTGGACTCGGTGATCCGGTGGGTCTCTTCCAACCTGGTTATTCGGTGATTCTGTGAACCTAGGATACATTGAGAGAGAGTTCCAGATTACAAAATGTAAGGAAGACACTGCCTTCAGCCATAACTAAAATATTATATCCATATTTTGTACTCAGATTCAAGAAAGATGAAGTCACAGTGAGACATGGCTGCAGAGAAATACCACCAAGATGCCCAGGAGAATAGAAGACTTGTCAGAAGATACTGGCATATTTGACCTTGCAAAAGGAAGATGAACAGAGACTGAAATATCGTACTTTAACGCTGAGAAGGAAACACCAGGGAAAGAAAGACTCTTTAAACTAAAGGGCAGTGATGACATGAGAATAAACAGGCTTGATTTGGCAAAAAATATTCCCCAGCTGAGGTTTCCAGCAACCAGAAAAAAAATATTATCCCGAACAGTCAATCATATATGACTAACAAGGAAATCTTCCTGCTACCACTGAACTGAGGAGGGCAGCTGGATTTGGGAAGTGTCCTTCTAGTTTTGTCCTCCTTCAATTAATGTAGAGGCATAGAAACATCTTTACACCTTTGTAGCTTCCATCTATAGAGCTCAGCACAGCAGGTAGCCTTTGCATCAGTGTATTTCTGTATCCTCTGACATGCCTCCTTGCTGTGTTCTCTCAGGTGTTCAGTGAGTCATCAGCAACAAGGTGAAGGTTTCCTGGTCTAACCTTACACTAAAGTCTCCAATAGCTCAAGGACTCTTGTGACAGCTTACAGACCTGACAGCTACCTTCTGCAGGTACTCCTTCCACTTATGTACTCATTTTTATTTCAAGGATAAGTATCTTCAAGGATCTCTAGCGCCTCATTCTCAAGAGTACAGGTGTTTTAGGGGTCCAGGGCAAATTCTAGAGAGCAACTTCATGCTGATAAGATATAGCATGATCTTAACAAGATAGGTAACTTTGAAACCACTAGATCCAAGCCCAGAAGCCCTACTCTACCCTTACTTAGCTATCTTAGAGTCCTTCTTCTGTGAGCCATAGATTCCTGGTAAACCTCCAAGGGTTTTTGAGCACCAGGATACTGAGGGCAGAAACCTCTTCTTCACACATTTATTTCCCTCCTGCCTTACTTTTCTCTTGATGCCAAGGTGAAGGTAGCCAGGAGAGATGAAAAAAAAAAACATCTCCTACCCCCTTTTAACACGGCAGGATACTCTACACGTCAACAAATCTGAATTTGCGGAAATAGTTGCTCTAAATAGAGTGACCCTTAATCTTTTCCTGTCCATATTATCCCATAATGCTTTTTACCCTCAATCACACCTTCACACACCTCCTGTAGTCATTATCGTCTCCAGCAGGAGTACCACATGCATATTTGCAGCAGAGGTGCAAGGCTCTTCAATCTTTCTCCACAGAGATGTGACTCTCAACAACTACTCCTTGTTTAAATCTCACCTTCAAGTCGAAAGTTCTTGTTGGTGCATTTCCATTGTCTAAATTTAGGTAAATTTAAGTTTAAGCTTCTAAAAATAAGACTCTCAATCTACACACACACAATGGACATAAAAGACATGTCCTTTCTGGCCAGGATGCTGACAAATGTGGTTACAGTGCAGGGAGACCTTCATTCCCTGTGAACTGCTCCTTTCAGTTTCTAAGATGCTGCTGTTAGACAGACAGAGCTCCTTGGAGACCGAAAGAAAAGATGCAGAGGCAAATGTTTCACTCCCCATGGAGATTCCAGTCTGTCCTTGTTACTGTTTGGTAATCTTCTGGTCATTTCGGACATACCTCTGGCCTTAGATTCTGACACCTCTGTGGCAGCTCTTGTAATGCCTGGTATTCTTCTGTGAAATCAGAATTCCTTGAGTTATGCAATTGAAAAAAAAAAAAACCCAAAACCCGGATAACATTAAAAAATAAATACAGGCAGCAATAAAAAAATCCCAGCTGTCATTGCTGAAATAAGATAGAGAGGCCGAGCAGAGTTCAAATTCAGGATAAAAATACCCAAGATTTTTAAGCAATTCATGATTTGAAGGGATCCAGTTTCACAATTTTTTTTTTTTCGTTTTTGTCATTTTTCGTAACTAGGTGAGCAAAAATGAACAGCACAGAATCTTCTCATTCAGGCCCATGCATTACTCAAACAAGATTATGCGATTCATGGAATCACAGCATCATGTAGTTGGAAAAGATCTTTGAAATGATTGAATCCACCTGTGCACTACTACAACATATCCCTGGGCACCTCATCTCCCTGTCTTTTAAATACCTCCAGTGACGGTGACTCAACCACTTCCCTGGGCAGCCTCTGCCAGTGCCCAAGAACCCTTTGGGTGAAGTAATTTTTTCTAACATCTAATCTAAACCTCCCCTGGTGCAACTTAAGGCCATTTCCTCTTGTCCTACCATGTTACTTGGGAGAAGAGACCAACAAACAGCTCACTACAACCTCCTTTCAGGTAGTTGTAGAGCACAATAAGGTCTCCCCTCAACCTCCTCTTCTCCAGACTAAATAACCCCAGTTTCTCCAGCTGCTCCAGATCCCTCATCAGCTTCATTGCCCTTCTCTGGATGTGCTCCACTGCCTCAATGTCCTTGTAGTGAGGGTCTGAACTCAGCCTGAATAGCGCTTTTGAAGAAGAATGCCTCCAGTCTACAAGAAGGACAGCAGCCATTGCCACACTGTGACCCTCTTCAAGGAATATGCAGTCCCTCCTCAGCCCTGCCTGGCACCATGCTTGTTGCTCATCACTGCCTGCTATTTTGGTCCAAGTGTCCCTTAACACCTTGTTCACGCTGCTATTTTAGACTGGGTGTCCTGTACTCCTGTACTCTCTTGTTCTCACCGTATTAAAGTGAAAAAAATAACAAACAAAAAACACAATCAAAAAACTCCAACAATAAAACCCCCTTAATTAATATAAATGGAGGCTGAAAATATGGATATTTCACTGAAGTCCTGAACAAATGGCATCTTCTCTGGAGATTACCGAAGTGGACAGAGGCGCGTGCATTTTATTTATAGCTCTAGTTTTACTGCAGTCACTCAGTCAAGCATGGCCAAGACTATAGGCAAATGCAGTTCGCTTCTCCCCTCCTCGGTTTTAAAGGGCAACTAACAGCTTGTCTAGAGTGTTTGCTTCGAATTTTATGAGCACAAATTAATCACAAAGACAGAAAGCAGTTGCTTGAGAAACACAGCTGCAAGAGAGGGAGGAAGATTCTCCCCTTCACTGCCCTCCTGGTGGCTGGACTGATACAGAGATGCTCCAAGAAGTAGTCAGGCTCCCTACTCCGTTCAGAGCCCTACCTCTATCACCCCTACTTGTATAACATGTTCCATTCATCATGACTTGGAAGCCTCTAAATCAAGGTAGGGTGTCTCTAACAAATTTACTTGATTCTTACCACAAGTCACAGGATCCATGCAATCATGAGATGAACCCACCACCCTGACCACAGCAGCTCCAACACAACATTATAATTCCTTCGTGCCCCACATATTCCACCTTTCCTTGTCCCCCACTCTTTGATGTACATTGTTCTGCAAATAAGAACATTGTTCAATCAAATAAGGCCAAGGTGTGGCTACAGCATCAGCTGTAGGGATGCTGTAAGTTATGACCAGATGATAAATCTGGTCTACTTCACCTTGCTGCTACCCTATTCCCTCTCTTCCCTGCAATGGTCTCTTTCCAACCCTCATTCTCACCGCTGTTAAAGCTCTTAGAAATTTTTAAAAGCTTTCCTGGAAGAAATAAATTAATGATTCTTCTCCTTGACCTCCTCTGGACTTTATTTCTCTTGCTTGAAATTTGCTATTCAATTTAGAGGCTGTGTCTAAGCCCAATTACTATGGAAGGACCCTCACAAAGTAACCTGTTGACACATTGCAATCACTTTGACCTGTACTTTCCCCTGAAGAATGTGTCCCTGTCCTCATACCTTGTATTGCAGTAGGTTGATAGAAATCAGATTCATTCCCAGTTACCCAGGAATAGATCTGGGCCAGCCTCATCCCCTATAAAATTGCATTTTGCCACCACAGATGTCATCCCTGACACTTAGATCTACCTCAGTCTATCTGTTGGCTTGAAGCAAACAGGAGGGTAATCAGAATCCTCCTGACACAGCAAATCTAGGGAGTAGAAAAGGGGAATCAATTTTTATAATAAGAGTTTGGCACTACATAATAGATATAACTCTAAATGCAAGCCATAAAGTTGGAGAGGCTTATAAATTAAATCCATTCTGTCCCTTTTAACTAAAAAGTGACCTTACTATAGAATTAAATGTGTTTTTTATCCAGTGATCTATGGAGCTGTAAAATTGTTGCAGTGCAGTGTTATAATACAGAGAGGAGCCCCCGGAAAGGCATCTCCACACAGCTCAGCCCACATGCTGCTGCTTGGTTTCCAATTAACATGGGGCCACAGTGCAGCTGAGGATTCCACCTCTTTCCATACCAGAAGAGGGTGACCATACCCCTGCTGGGAAGAGTTCCTGGCCAAACTGTGGCAAGGCTTGGGATGGGAGAGTGTTGCCTGAGTAGGGCTGAAAACACATTGGGTTGTGTCCTAAATATCAAATTGTACAAATGCAAGGTAGATTTTGGGTCTGTGTCTTATCCTTCTTTAGTTTACTGGGCCCTACAGGAGGAGAGGATTAGAAAGTACCCTGGTGTTTTGCAAAATGCCATTGTGGTAGAGAAAAGCAGAGTGGATGGTCCCCCATTGTTCATGCAGTGAGTCCATCCCCCTGCTCCAATAATCATACAGGAGAGTCTGAGATACAAAAGACTTGACATTGGAATCCAGCCCAAAGGACGCAATTTAGGATGTTCCTGAATGCTTCTGAATGACCAGAAATTATCAAGCTTTGTCTCACAAGAAAATATGGTTTCAAAGACTCTGCTGGGTTACAGGTTGGCATCCATGCAGATAGGCTCTCAGAGCCTGCAGGAGACTCAATGCTCCAAGGAACATAATCAACACAGGACTGAATGCTCTTTGACTTCCAATCTGTACAGCAGTGAAGAAAATAACTTTCCCCATGCCATGGATGAAACAGATGCGCAGGGTACTCAGTGGTGTGTTTCCTCATCACTACTGAGAAGTGGTGCAAAGGAGGAGCCAAGATCCTCCCCAGCTATCGGAAGCCACTGAAGCTTGGACAAAAACATGCTGCAAATCTGTCTGACTCCTCTAAGTGTGCAGTGGATTGGTGTTACTCTGTAAGCCACAAGCCTCCATCAAAAAGCAAGAGTGGATGCAGGGGTGCAGCCCAGACAGGCCAACATTTTGTTGGAAGATCATCTGAGATGCCACACTCCACTGCACAACACATTGACCTTAACTAGTTATGGGCCAAGCTACCAAATGCAAATTCACACCACTAGCTAGGTTACTCTTTGGCACATCCCAGGCTATGGACGAAGTGTTGTCCTGATGTATGGTCTGAGTACCACCTCCCTGTAAGCCTGGAGAGTGATGTAAATGGCTCCCTTCTCATTTTGGTCTTTCTTTTTCTCCGAATACCTATTATTTATTATTATTTGGCTTCGTAGAGACATTTTTGTCTGCAATTATGCTGTTGAACCACACAAGGACATAGCCTGGGCTCAAGAACTGTCTGACAGCTGTCCATACTATGTAATTGTTACCACGGTAATGCCAGGTATTATCCAAGGGACATCATCAGCCAGGAACTACTACTACTAAACCTTGTGATCAAGAGCGAGACACAGGAGGGGAGAACAGGGAACTTAGTGCTGTGGCAAGAAGCTGCACTTTGCAATTTAGTCAATGAACAAATCCTGGCTTGTATTGTTGATTAACATTTGATCTGATATTTCATTGATTGAAGACCTGCAGGGATTCAGACTCCTGCACATGCTAGGGATGCTGGCACAGCAAAGTAATTGCAAGGATTAAGAAGATAAAGAAATTCTGATGGTGCCCAGGTGAAACCCACCTCCACTCCTAAAATAAGAAGTAAAAAGATCTTGAAAATATCAATTTTACAGAGACAACAATGATCAGCCTCAGTCAGAGCCTCTACTACCCACTGTGGTGCTAACAAGAGCATCATATTTGCCCAGCCTTCCCATCACATTTATCAAGGGTTCCTTGCTTTTCCCTCACCTTGAATACTTAACAATATTAGAGCTTTTCTTTTTCAAGGGGAAGAATAGTTAATATTTTACTAAGCCTCAACCACTTTTGGAATCTGTGCTATGGATAGGATGAAATAAAGGGAAACAACCACTAATCAGCAGCTGGTGCACTGGGCTGGTCAGGGTTAATATCCTCCACCTGCCAGTTCTACCTGCCTATCACACCAGTGCAAAAGTGCCAGGCTTTGCACTGTTACTATTTCAACTTTATTTATGTCTAATGATTGGCAAGACGCAAATGCTGCAGCCTCCTAGGACCTACAGTCAATCAAGTCAAGCACATCTGGAAAACAAGACTCACCAGCAAGAGCCTTTGTGTCCAAAGAAAGAAAAAAAAAAGAAAAAAACCCAAACAATTAAAAGCTTTGAAACTGCAGTTGATTTTCACAAAGAAAATTCAGACTAGAGATCTCCCACAGTTCCCTGTTTCTGTCACAGCAATACCAGGAGGCACCAACTAAGAGTCAGACCCCACTGCAGCACAAAAGATCAACTTCTCTAGCCTCATGAACCGACATCTCACATTTTCCTGAGTACACAGGAAAGGGTGAAAAGAAATTCAAAGTCAAGAGATGGCAACAGTTCTCCAGGAGCTTAACTGAGGGATAGGGCTGAGCTGGATAGGGCTGAAGAAGATCCAAAGATCACCTGATGTTGACCTCTTCCCTGCCAATGGTTCACTTTCCACCTAATTCAATCCATACACCAACCGGCTGCCTTTGTGCTTACATTGGCCATGCTCATATTCAGTGCTGTAGAACTCATGGTCAAGTGATACGAGTCTAAAAGAGCTCATCAAGAAGAGCTGAGAGACAGAAGACAGTACCGGCCAATAATTGGAGAAGGAATAAAGCACAGTGACAATGATTCACAGTGTTGATGACCCAGGAAACAGCCAGGCTAGCTGTCACAAGAACAGAGCAACAAAGGGTGTAGGCAGAGCCCTAGCTGCAAGTATTTGATGAGGGCTTGGCAGCTGGACAGAACAAATGTCTCTCTGGAAGGAAATGGGAAACCTGGTTACCCGGGATATGGAGAAGGCCAAGGTATTCAATCAATTTTTTGCCTCAGTCTTCACCAACAAGTGCTCTAGCTACACCACCCAAGTCACAGAAGGCAAAGGCAGGGGCTGGGACAATGAAGAACCATCCACTGTAGGAGAGAATCAAGTCTGAGATCATCTAAAGAACTTGAAGGCATCCAAGTGCATGGAACCTGATGAGATGTATCCATGGGTCCCAAAGCAACTGCTGGATGAAGTTGCCAACCCACTGTCCATCACATTTGAGAATTCATGTTAGTTTGGTGAAGTTTCCATTTACTGGAAAAGGGGAATCATAACCCCATATTTATAACTGGATAAAAGGAAAACCTGGGAAGCTACAGGCGAGTCTCACCTCTGTGCCTGCCGAGATCATGAAGCAGATCCTCCTGGAAACTATCTTAAGGCACATGAAAAATAAGGAGGTAACTGGTGACAGCCGGCATGGCTTCACTAATAGCAAAATATGCCTGGCAGATCTGATGGCTCTCTGTGATGGGGTTATGTGATTGTTGAATAAGGGAAGAGCAACTGATGTATTCTACCTGGACTTGTGCAAAGCCTTTTGCACTGTCCTGCATAATATTTTTGTCTCTCAATTGGAGAGACATGGATTTGACAGGCGGAGCACTCAGTGCGTAAGACACCAGCTGCATGTCGTACTCAAAGAGTTGTGGTCAGCATCCAAAGGGAGAGACCAGGAATGAGTGACATTCTTCAGGGGTCAGTATTGGGACCACTGTTAACATCTTTGTTGGATATGGACAGTGGGATTGAGTGCACCTTCAGCAAATTTGCCAAAGATACCAAGCTGTGACACACTAGTGGGATGCCATCCAGAGGGACTTTGGCTGCCTTGAGGGGCTGGCTTGTCCAAACCTCATGAAGTTCAAAAAGACCAAGTGTAAGGTCATGCACATGGGTCAGGGCAATCCCCTGACTGTCTAAGGAGTTGTAGCTATCAGACCGACACTTGCATAAAAGGATGTCTGAGTGGCAGAATAGGCCACTGACTGGAAACTATGGCTGAGCAGCATCATTAATTCTCCACCCCATTTCTGGCATGTGCATTAGGGTGATTGATTTCTTCTCCCCCCTCCACGCTCCTCCTCAGCTACAAATAACTTCCACAGGGAGATTATGCTGTCTGCTCTGTAATCAACAGCAACTTCAAACGGGCTTAGCTCTAAAAGAAAACCTCAGAGGGACAGCATTAAGTGGGAAACAAACACAGCATTTGGGTTGTAATTTGAGGTGGGAGGCTGGGGTTTTAATAATCACATCACTATGGCATGCTGTGCACTTTGTGCTTCATAACTGCATTTATGAGTACAGGAAGTTACAGGCAAACTTTCCAGTCCATGTCAACGCAGGCATGCCTGGTGTGGAGCATCCGAAATACTTGGTTGTGCATGGTAGTTGTATTTAGCACTAGCTTCCCTATCACTCCTCAGCACTGTCACCTGCACACAAGCAAAGTCTGGTGACCCAGCTCCAGAGCTGGGAAGAGTCATGTCCTATTTAGATCCAACTACCCTTTTGGGGAGGGAAAGGAGGTGAGAAAAATCGCTGCTTTGTCCTACATTCCCCTCACCACACAAAACTGAAACCATTGTGGGAAGCTTCTCTGTAAGAACATTCAAGACCTATTCAAGACAGGAAAGAGAAAGGTGTTTCAGTTTCTTTAACCTTTTAAGTCAAGCACCAACCCACGAAATTTCCCTTGCGCATGCTGGGAGCTGCTAGGAATCAAAACCAGCTTTACTAGCCATCTTCTTCATCACCAGCACTACATCCCACATCATACCTGACGCAGTTAGTACAAAGGTGCTGTCCTCTCGGGCACTCTAGGTTGATCTTAGAGGTGCTTTTGTGAAGATCTGTTCTATTAATCAGAAGTCAAAAACCAGTCCAAGGAAGAGAAGGACTTACCAGCCACCAGCCCCACTGAATCAGGAAGAAGGAGTTATTGTGGTAGAGGATCCCCTGTTTCTACACCCCAGACATGTCTCCTCAGTTCCAGAGCAAGCCTCAATGTTCAGCTTTTCCCAGGATAACAGAGAAGGCTATTCACAACAAGGCAATCACTTGTTTCAGTGAGGAGAGTAAAGCAAGCTAAGTATCACATGTTAGAGCAACGTGTGTTCCCATTTCTGATCCAAGACGATGTAGCATTGCCACTGGCCAGGACCCAGCCAAAAAAAATCAGTATAAGGCTCTAGAGAGAAGAAGGGGTATGAGTTAACCAAGAAGGTCCTTACCTAGAGAAGTGGGGTAATGTCAACAAGGCATCAATCCAGTGCAGGGCAAGGACAGTCTCTGCTTCTCAAGGAGCAGTAAGGCTGTCTCACACAGTAGCACAAGGTTTTGCTCTCCCTTAAGATACCTCAGCACCCTTAGATTTCAACCCACAGACCTCAGTCCCCATCAGATTTCCTCCCTTCTGTGATATCAAGCCCAACATGTTCTGTGATACAGTCTTACTCTGGAGTTTGTCCTGCAATGCAGTCTCAAGTGCTTTTCCCAGGATACCTTTAAATATCCTGCAGGGATTCTGCTCATCATATAGAGGACAAAGAGCAGCTCCTGAGCACATCTATGTCCAGTGGGGGCATCAACATCAAAGCCTGCAGCATTTGTGTCCCATCTTCACAGAATCACAGATGCTTGAGGATGGAAGAGAACTCTGGAAATCACCTCCTCCAGCCAATGCTATCATCTTCCTTGGTCTTTGTAGAGGGTCAGGCTCTGGACTGAGATTACTCATCTGGGGGCTTGCTTCTGAAACCTCCCCTTCCAGTAGAATTTCCATGCCTGTAGGTACTGCTCACATACAATTAGTCATCCATTCCTTGAGGGATGCCTTGGGTGGACCTACAGGTATGAAAACTCTCACAGCAGAGGACACGTACCTGTATTTCCATACATCTTACTAAACTAAATCCCACAGCTGACTGGCATTTTGCTGGGATCTCTCCTGGCTTCCCCCTTGCCCTCTCAGTCTTGCTGCATTTCTGACTGTCACCATCTCTCCTGCTGCTAGCAGAATTGTCTCCATCTGGAGAATCTGGAAGTCCCCCCAGCATTGCTATCCCTATTAACATATCTAAAAAGCCCAAGTTGGCAGGAGCCAGCAAGTCATACAGGACAGACTCTATTTTACATTGTTCATGTTGGGATTTTAAGCATTCAGATTATGCAGCAAATGTGCATTCACTATTAACTTATTCATTCACTTGCCCTCATGGCTGACCTGCAAGTGCTAAGATGGGTGATTGGAAGAGCATTACTGTGTCTCATCTGCTGCCTCTAATGGGATGTGGGCAGCTCAGAGAGCAGGCTTGTTTTCCCATAAGCACCGGTGTGTTTGTCTGCTCACATGCTCTATGGACAAATTCCACATGGTCCTTATTGTAACGTCTTACACTTCTTTTCCGGCTGGCTTCACCCACCAGAGCAGAGCAGGCACTAAATGTCCTTTGTCACGTACTCTTTCTAAAACTAAACCCATCCCTAGCTCCATCAGATTTTCCCTAGAAAGATGCTGTGCCTCAGGGAATACTTGCAAGGCGGGCAGCATGTCAGACCATCGACTAACCATATCACTGCCAAGCTCCATCCAAAGAGTAAGTGCCAAGACCGTTCAGCCCTGCTTACAGCAGAAAGGTTCACTGCCATTTACACATTTAGTATCACCGACAACCTAACAGACAGCAGCTATACAGGCTGCTAGGTTACAGAGATTTTTCTCCTCTCCTCCCATCCCTGATTTCTGCCACAAAAATCACAGTCTCTGCTGTAATTTTACCTTCAGAGTTATCCTTGGGGCACATACAAGAACCGAATTCTCCTGCCATTGCCTGCACCTGGCAATCTCACCCTAAGCTTCAAAAAGCAAGGTGCTCACCTTGCCCCTTTCTTTGTATGCACAAAGGTGAAGAGCTTTTTGTCAGCAATTAACCCTTGCTTCAGCTCAATAGGGGCGATCAGATTGTAGAACAACATCTGAGAAGTGGAGATAAGCAGGCCAAACTCTTCAGTACTTAAGGATTCAGTGCAGCCATTCAAAATCAGATTTCCCTTTTCAAGCAGTTCTTTCCAAATTCCAGATGCTTAATTCAGGTGACAGAGAAAAATCCTTTTTTTTTTTTTTTTTCCATCTTGGGTATGACAACAGCGTGTATCTTAAGCATAGTCAGAACAAAAAATCATACCCAGAAAACGCGTAAGTGTGTGTGTATTCCTAGGCAAGTGCATTAATGCATGGCTTTGGCAGAGCCACCCAGAGCACAAACATGCAAAGGCTTTAGTAGCATGGATCAAGAAAGGGGAAAATGCTCTCAAAGCAGGAGCCAAGTCCAGAAATAGATTGCAAGAGGATCAATTTCTGCTGCATACTGATTTATTCAAACCTTCTACAGTGGCAAAGCCCTCTATAACAAAATATCTGATTACAGGACTATGACCATAAATTCCACACACCCTCAAGCAATGGCCAATGAATAACTGGCTTGTTAAGGGAACGAGTCTGCACAATGAATAAATCTACCAACAGGGCTTTCAATACAAAAGACCCTATCGGGACAAATTTCCTTCTGAAGGTGTATTGACTTTCATTTGCAGGAACCAGCAGATATTTGTTTTGAGAAGATAGCAATTGTTAGATTGCTGCTAAACAACATATCATATAAACCAGACTCCTACCTTAGGCTTCACTTGCTTGCATATCAAAGTGGGCTGGACTATACAAAGGACCATTATGCAGAATGAAGTATTATACATGGTCTCCTGAAAAACCATGACTTTAATCCACAGGAAACCCAAGGAGGGTATTGGAGACTTACAAACTTCCAGATCTCTCAGTTGTAGAAAGACTTCAAGAAAATAAGGGCAAGAAAACATGACTGAGGAGGAAAGGTTAAAGGTGGACATTCTTCCACTGTCAAAACACAAGAAGAATAATTCATGCCTCGTGCTTCAGTGGTGTCCATCATCTCATAATGGTTTAGTGGCAGATAGGAATGGTTGGACTTGATGATCCAAGAGGTCTTTTCCAACCTGATGATTCTATGATTCTATGATAATCCCAGAAGTGTTTGACCAAGTCCATTTGATCAGCTGGCACAGAGCCCCTTTGGGAAGGAGGAAGCCAGACATCCCCATTTTACAGATGAAAACACCAAAGTGAAGAAAGACCAATGTCTACATTAACAGTGACCTGAACCCCTGGCCTGAGACATGTGGTTTGGCAGTAGGTGAGATCAGTCCTACATCATCCTTGGACCTCAGTGTGGATTGCACTACAGCACCTTTTAAAATTAGTCATGTTCTTTTGTGTTGGGTAGACCAAGGTTTCGATGGCTTGTGAAGCTTAAAGTATCATCTGAGAGGTACAACAGCACAGAGAGGACAGGAATTAAGTGTTTCAGCTTTGGATCTGTTCTAGTGTGGAAATCATGATGATCCCTATCCTGAAAGTATTTAGAGAGAGAGCTGTGGTAACTTGCAATGAAAATGGAACAGATAGGTCTGCCAGGAATGGAATAGTCTTGGTATCTCACAAAAGGAACAAAGAATAGAGCCATTTTGAAAAGAGCAAGGAATTTGTTATGGGCCAACTGATCTCAAAAACTGAGGAAACACCTCCCATCTAGCAAAGCCAGCTTGATAACAGGAAGGAGACAAAGGTGAGCATGCAGGTGAGAGTGCTGAAATCACAGGATGAGGTGTCACAAGGCCTGCCTCTGACTGACTAAAACTAGATGTTCAGAAAAAGAACTCAGCAGTAATATATATATTGGTGCATGCCTATAGTATGCACAAAATGGTGTCCTGAAAATATGCAGGATTCCTCGGTCCATCTCTCAGGCCAAATCAAGTCAGTAAGCAGCAGTTCTACCTGGAGTAAACCACCTGATTAAAGATATGATGCTCACTGGAAGGAGGATTTTTCACGCTGTATATATTTCACACATGCACTTCAGACTAGCATAGAGTGCACCTTATAATATCAGAGTCATCTGCTTCAATTTTTACCCCAGAATATTCAAAACTCATAGAAACTCTAGGTTTCTTTACAAGGTTTCTGTCCATTCTTCCTCCAGATGCCATTTACTGTCTCTGATCCCTGTTGTCCCAGGGATGAGACATGCCACCAAACACATCAGAGCTCACAGTTTCAACAGCTCATTTATCATCAGCTGGTCACTTCGTGATTAATGTTTTATAAAAGGCTATTTCAGAAAAAAATGCAAAGAGAGTAGGAGAAGGAAAATAGAAAACCATCCCTAGTTTAATTTTGATAACATTGGCAGGGGGTAATTCACTCTAGCAAATTAAAATCAGCAAATCTTCTCTCATTTTCTCTGACAGAGGTAACCAATTTAAATTTTCATAAAGGGGGCAGTGATGTGTGTCTCTGTGAGACAGAGTCACCAATCTAGCAATCCTATGATTTAAAATATTATCTTTCTTTTCTTTTTTTCTTTTTTTTTCTTTCCCTGAATGCTTCTTGGAGCAACATGACAGATTATCTCAGCATAATCAGACTAATACAAAACCCTTGCTCCAAGAGTCACCGCAAGGAATTTCTGAGCCCAAGATGTGACAATGAATGGACATTTTGAAGGGACTAAATTTACTACTCACTTTCCTTTTTTTTTTTTAACGCGTACTGATCTGTTTTGTAACAATATTAAAGAGCCAACCACCACATGGAGTGCAGGTGAGACAAAGGGATGTACGCTCCCCACATTGACTGACCTGCCAGATTGCCAGAGTGAAGTTCGGATGGCAGCTGGTCTTTTCTTGTGTTGGAACATAATGGAATGTCAGGAAGATGTGTCAGGGGAGGATATTAGGAAAAATTTCTTCATCCAGAGGGTTGTGGAGCTCCCCAGCAGCCATGGCACCAAGCCTGACAATATTCAGGAAGCATTTGGACAATGCCCTCAGACACATGGTGTGAATGTTAGGATTCATAGGGACAAGTCTTATTCAGGGACAGGAGTCGGACTTGATCCTTGTGAGTCTCTTCCAACTCAGGACATTGTATGTTTCTATGATTCTATGAACAAAATACCACCAGAATTGGTTTGGGGTAGTGTGGTACTGTGGGAGAACTGCCTTTTGGGCAGTAGGAGCATTAAGAAGGGTTATGAAACAGATGGGACCTCCAGTACTGGGATGCTGGAGGATGATAAAGACAAAGATGACATCTGTGGTGGCCCTAACCTGAACTGTTGCCACGGTTCCCTGTCATAAGGATTTGGGACTTAGAGGGCTGGTCTCCTGTGGATTTTGGGACCTGAGGGGGTGTACATGAATCTGAAGAAAAAGCATGCATCTCAAGTCAAAGGGGCTTCTGCTTCTCCAGTGCAGATGAGACGCTGAAATGCTGTTTTCCTTGGCAGAGATGTGGTTCAAAGCAACTGAGATGCGGTTCAAAGCAACAGAGATGCAAAGAAGGAGATCCCTATCCTCACCTTGGCTGAGAGAACTCTGCCCTAGCCCCTTTATTCTCATGCTCCAGAGCCCCAAATGCCCATCACGCCCAAATATATGGATGGGCATCAACCCTGATCAGCAAGTTACCTATGCCTTAGTACAGCTCCATCCAAACACAAACATCCCTTTCCTGCCCTCTTTCATCCCAGCACCTTCTGAAAACCCCAAGCAATTGCAGAGTCCAGGGAATTTGAGAAAGGAGCCACAAGAACAACATGGGAGAATCCTGTGCACAGTGAGTGCTGGGATGTGCCAGGGACCTTCGCGCTTTGCTGGCAGCCACATCGAGCCATTCTGATATGTGCTGCGACACTGAGAAACACATACTTCTGCAAACCTCCAGGCCAGGTGCCAGCTCCCTTTTCCTTTGAAGGCTCGACTGGGGATGTGCATTTTCTCCAAGGGGAGGAAGCAAGCTAGTTACAGAGACAGCCTGTCATCCATCTTGAAGAAAATACTCCTCTCTCTTTACATCTCTCCTAGAAAGGTGGTGATCAGTATGCTGCTAGCCCAGGATCAGGCCCAGAGAAAAGCTTTGACTCATTTGTTTACCAGTGCATGTTTCCTGGAGCTAATTAATGAGCCAAGCTGATATGCTGCAACAGGTATCGATGACAAGGGTTTTCCTGCATACTACACTTGAGCTACAGGAAAAAGTGAATTTGGATCTATGATAAGACTGTTTCCTCCATCTCCCTCCCCCAAAAAGGGGGAAAAGAAAAGCCATCTGCAGCCACACAGACACCATGGGTCGCCCCTCCATCATCTCACCCCCAACCCCAGGAGAAATGAAGGGGGTGATCCTTGCTGGACAATACATTGGGCTGACTCCCAGGAGCAGAGCACTTAGAAATCCCATTCTCCACTTTCAGGGAGCTTGTAAGCAGCCCCCAAGCAAACCCTTGGGTCTGGGGGATCATAGAATCATAGGATCACTAGTTTGGAAAAGACCTTTGAGGTCATCAAGCCTGATCATACATGTCCCCTACTAAATCATATCTCTAAGCACTTCATCTACCCATATTTTAAATACTTCCAGGCATGCTGACTCCACCACCTCCCTGGGCAGGCTGTTCCAGTGCTTGAGAACCCTTTTGGTGAAGAAATTTTTCCTAATGTCCGATCTGAACCTCCCCCGGTGCAACTTGAAGCCTTTCCCCCTCCTCCTGAGCATGGAGGCAACCAGAGCAGCACATTGCTGCTTGCCCTCCCAGCGAGAGGCCAAATAGCCTCTGCTTTCACAGGGATGCTGAAATCAGGGAGAAGCAGAGCGATAAAACATGCGGAGGAGTATGGTAAAAAAAAAACATGGGTGAGGGGACACAAAAAGCCCTTGGGAAGCTGATGCTCGCAGAGTGGCAAACAAGCCCCGTGGGGAGGCATGTTTTGGTGAGAGGCAGGTTTTATTACGATCTACAGTCCTGCAGGGAATTTTTTTTTTTTTTTTTTTTTTTTTTTGTGGAGAGAAGGAATGGAGGGGGGGGAAGTAAAGGGAGGGGGCAGCACTGCACGGGGCTGTGCGGAGCATCCTTGCGCTCCGGGGGCGGCGGGCGGCGATAGCCGGGCTGAGAGCGCCACCTCCCCGCCGCTCGCTGCAAGCCCTGGACGCCCCCTCCCTCCCACCCAGTTGCCGAAAGCCGGGGAGGTTGGTAAAGGGACCCTGACCCCAGTTTGAGATGCCCCCTCCACCCTCTCAGCCTCCACCGGCCGAGGATGCAGCGAGAAGGATGCTGGTGCCATAGGGATAAAAGGGGAGAGGGGTTGTTGCTGAGTTTGGGGGGCTGTGTGTGTGTGCGTATGTGTGTGTGTGTGTCTCCCAGACCACCTCTGAGTGCCTGTGGGGTAGAGGGTATTACAGCTCGCCTTGGGGTGACAGAGCAGTGGGATGGTGTGGTGCTCCTGCCACCACAAACCTGCCTTTGGATGCTCGTTTGGGTTGTGAATGGAGTATGACCTGCTACACATGCACTTCTTAGCCTAGATACAGGGTCTGGAATACCCCTGCCTCAGTTTCCCCCAAGTAAAAGGGGAAATGGGGTACAGACCTTTCATTAATGGAAAAACCACACCCCCACTTTGCAGCCAGTCCTTCTCTGAACATACCCACCTTAGCTGACCAATTATGGGGGCTTCCAAGCCTCCATCCCTGCACTCAAGGCTCTGCAACACCATCCCAGGTGCCATGAAAAGGAACAGGAGTTCTACTCCTTCCCTGTCTCTGCCTTGCTCCTTCCCTGCCTATGCCTTGGCCCTTTGCAGTTTCTGCCTGGTCTTTCCCGTTGCCCTCCACAGCAGAGAGGCTGCTGAACCCTGACCCCACTATAGGGTGTGGAGTGGAGCATGGGGATCCCCAAGCTTCACCCCCACCCCAGCATGCCTGCTGTCCCCATGCCACTCTCCTGCAGCTGAGACCCACCAGGCAGGATGTTCTGCCTGCTCATCCTCCTGCCTGGCCACTGGCCTCTGCCTGGCTCAGCCCCGTAGCCACCGTGTCCCCTGGCAGCGCAGCTTGGCTGAGAGCTGGTGCAATTCCTTATCACCCTCTGAGGGCAAAAACCAACTCCACTTTGCTCTGCGACCCCCCTCTTCTTCCTCAGTGAGGTCTTGGGCACAGTAATGACTGTGGGACCCAGGTTAATGAGTCATTAATTAATTAGGGACCCGCTTAATATGCAAGGGGAGTTGTTTGTTTCCTTTAGCAGCTCAGGCTTTGGATGAGATCCCAGCTCTGTGAAGCCTCCAGCCTCGTCTCCCAGCTGATAATAGATAATACAGATATTTCAGCACCAGCCAAAGCAGAGTCATCATCATTAATACACAGTCCTCCCTGCTCTGTGGCGGAGGTCGCCAGTCAGCTCTGAGGAGTGCCCGGACCTCATCCCTCCTGGCTTTCCTTAGGGTTTGCGTGGTCAGGTGAGAGCAAACCTATCGCTAATCAACAGGTAAAGGGGCTGAGGAGGTTCACTCTGCACCCGGACCACCCCTGGCACCCTCCCAGGCAGCACTGGCTTTCGAAGCACTGCAATTTTCACTCTTCCGCACAGGCAGGTTTTGGCATCTGTCAAAGTAGCTTCACTCTTCCTTCCCCCCCCCATCCCCCCCTCCTCTCTCAGCCATCAGCTGTCAGCTGGCCCTGGCGCTCACCAGACCCAGTGCTGGAGCTGGATTGAGCCTTGGAAAGCCCCAGCTCCAAAAGGATGGGGTGGCCAGGGATGGAGGGAAGGGGGTTCTTTCTGTCCTTCATCCTTTTGACCTTGCCTTAATGTACCTTTCCCCACCACCTCCTCTCTGGGAAACTGATTCACAGGGTTTTTTTCCCTTGGCCAGGGCAGGATCAGGGACACGAGTGTGAGTCACAGCCAGAGGTACCTTGCAGAGTTGATCTGCAAACCATGCCTTCAATTGCTGGGGATTGATACCTTCTCTCAGCAAGGACCAGAGTACAACCAGACTGAAAAGTCCCTTTGAAACCCCTGCCTGCACCCCTTCACCTCGTTTTTTCCTTCCAGCCTTGGCAGAGCCATGGCTGAACTACCTCTCTCTGAAAGTCTGAAGATGCATCAACAGCCACCCTCCATCAGCGAATGTCAGGCCATGAAAGGGAAGGGGGCGGTGGGGGAAGAGGGAGAGACAAATTTTGCGATTCATTCCCACACAGGGTGATTCAGAACAAGATGCTTTGTAATTACGCATAGCTGATGGAGACTTCTCTCTCTACCCCCTTAAAGAAAGGCTAAGCCATGCCTGTGTGCCAGCATCCCCCAGAAGCCCAGCTCCAGGAGCAGTATGTGTGCCTCTGTGCCATACTCTGATATCTACATAGGCTAAAGACTAATTTTCTCCTACAGTGAAGTGCTGTTAAACGGCATTGAGGGGGGAGGACGTTTGGAGCTCATTGCATCCCCAGTCACCATTGCCTCCAGCCCTGGGAAGGTGCCACCCGAGCAGCAGAGCAAGCAAGGCTCACGCTCTCCCTCCCTCCCCAAAAGTATCCAAGGAAAAGCAGGAAGGCAAGGAGCTGGGATGTGGGGCAGAGAGCTGCCTATCCCTCTGAGAGTTTGTTTGCCAACATTTCAGGCTGAGGAGCCCGGGACCCCAGGGCTGTCCATGAACGCACCGTGGCTTCCCAGCACTTTGCAGCTGAGCTCCGGCTGGCTCTGCAGTTCTCCCGCCACAATCCTCCGCTCCCCTTCCTTCGCCTGGCTGCCTTCTCCCCAGGAACAACCCAGTCCCCAGCTCCTTTCCCTAGGACACGAATGCATTTCACCCTCTGCATCCTACAAACATCGATATTTTCCACCACAGCTTGATGTTTGCTGACAGGACTTGCATGCAGGAAAGTTAAAACTTCCTATGACAGGGAGTGATTATGCTCTATTAGTCCAAATTGCAGAGTGAAGGGGGCAAAAACATCCTCCAGGAGCTGTTTCTATAGGCAGAAAAGAAAGGAGCAGGTGTCCATCTCTGCCCCTATGCTTGTCTCCCTTGGGGATGGAGAGAGACCCCCCTGCACTCAAGGCAAAGTGCAGCACAGAAAAGTCAGCTCCCCTCTTTCCCTCCCCTCCAAGGAAGAAGGAAGGGTGGCCAGGAGCCCCTTACCTTGCAGAGCTCCCCAGGTTTTATATCCTCCTTCTTCCCTTTGTCAAATTCCAAATGGAAACCAGCAACATATCCAGGGGTAACCAGCCCAACATTGGGCAGCGCGTGAAGTCCAAAAGGATGGCAGAGCTCTCTCTTCCTCTGCTTCCTCCACTCTTGCCTCTACATATATATATACATACACATATATATATATAAAAGGAAAAACAAACAAAAAAACCAAATCCTAAAAGAAATAGATGTGGGGAGGGAGAGGAAGGGAGAACCTTTGGTGTCTCTGCAGACAGGCAGGTGGAAGAGAAAAGCTGAAAATAATTAAGCCGTTCTTTGAGGAATCCTTAGGAGAGGGGAAAAACGCAGTTGAAAGCCAGTAAATCATTAGATCCAAGCAGACAATCAAGTCTTCTCCTTTAAAAAAAAAATATACAGCAGGATTCAGAGTAGCTTTCCCGGCAGCGAAGAGTGAGAATGATCTTCTTCAGAAAGATATGTTTGTTTAAAATCCACTCATCTGCTTTTCCTTCTTTCTCTCTCTTCTCCCCCCACTTTTTTTTTTTTTTTTTTTAATTCTGCTTCTGAATCTCTCTCTGTGAAACTAGATCCAGTCTTTGTAGCCAGGGGCTGCATTAAGGATTACATCAGGCTTTTATAAGCTTTCCAGATCACACATTAGAGTGAGAGAGAGAGAGAGAGAGAGAGAGGGAGGGAGGGAGGGATAGGAGGGAGGGATAAAATGCACACACACATACACACGCACACGCACGGATCGGAGCTTTGTAAAACAGGCAGCTATAGGCAAGGACCCTAACTACCACGGTATCCCACCGGGCATGCTCTGCTAGCCTATAGGAGAAGAGGATGGATGGATGGATGGATGATGGATGGATGGATGGATGGATGGAGCAGAGGATCGAGCGAGAGCCAGAGTGCGTTGGGAGCCAGGCAGCACAGCCTCCCTGGGACAGCTTAGTCCTAAGCGGGGAGCCAGGAGGTGAAGAGGGAGCTGGGAATGTGGTGGTCGGGATGGCAAGGGCTCTGCTCCCCCCTCTCTGCCAACAAAACCTGCAGGGGTTCAGCACGGGAGAGTTGCCTGTCGCCCGCAGAACGATGCGCAGCGACACGCTTGCTGCTCCCTGGATGCTGTGAGGGAGAAGGGGGATCTGGGGATCCTTCTCTGCCTACCCTGGAACTGACAACCTGGGGGATGGGGACAGGAGATGGGACAGGGTGGTGGGGAGCTGGGACAGAAGCTCCCCCTGTCCCTCAAAATCCTGGCAGGCACAGGGGGAACTGGAGCTCCCTGTGCACCCCATTTTGGCTGTGGCTTTGCAACAGGGCACCCAGTTTGTCCAGGCGGGAGGCAGCAACAGCCGTTAACCTTTATTTATTTATTTATTTATTTATTTATTTATTTATTTATTTATTTATTTATTAACATCTTTCCTAGCATTTTCCCTAATTCCTTGCTCCATCAACCCACGTTTGGGGGAGGCGGGGGGGGGGGAGTGGGGGTGGGGGTGGGGAGGAGGTATCACAGCAACAAAACTCCCCAGGGTGGCAGCAGGATTTGGGGGAAGGGAGAGTTTGGGCAGTTGAAGGAGGAGGACATGGACTGGGGTGAAAGGTACTTGCTGCATCCCAGCAGCTTTGGGGTAAAGGTGCTGCCTCTGGGTTTACAGCCCATGAAAAGTCCCCAGGTACTGAGGAGCCTTCTGAGCAGAGAGAGGGGTGTGGGAAGGGGATGAGGGGAGAGGGATAAGGCTGGAGAAGGGAGGGAGAGCATGGGGATTTCAGCATCCTGCCAGACTTCAAGACCTGCCCCTTGTCTTTAACCCTTTCTCCCCCACAAAGAGGAAACCCTTTCCGCTGACAAAACCATTTCTGTCCCTGCTCTGGGCTGCTGCCTCCCCATCAGTGGAGGGGCACAGACATGCCCCGAGGGGCAGAGGTAAGAATCTCAGCCTCCCTCACCTTCAGTCCATCTGCCTCAGGGAGGGTGAAGAGCACCCCATTCCTCCCCCGGGGGGCTCTCCAAGGCACCTCCATCTCCTTCCCTTGGCCTTTTTCCTCTTTATTCCCTTCCCTTCACCTCATCCAGCCCTTTTACTCCCAATTCCACACCTCTGAACCTCTTTCACCTGCCAGAAAAACTTCCGGGAGGGGGAAAGGGAGAAAACTGCTAATTTAGGGGAGCTGAACAGCAAACCCTGGCTGTGTCAGAGCACAACGAAGAAACCTCTCCTTATGCCTAGCCAGCACTGCAGTACTGCTGGCCAAATGCATCTGTGACATCTCCAGTTAAGCAGGGACTGGAGCAAAGGGGCAGCTGGGGCCTGAAATGCTTGTTTTCAGCCGACAGGCGGCTATGCTGGATTATCAGGCTGCATGCTCCGAATGAAAATCTCTCCCTTTCTCTCTCCAGCCTTTCAGGAGTTTGCTTGGCTGGTTTGTTTTCCTTTAAGAAGGTTTTCCTGCTCCTCCGAGTCCCCCAGGGAGCTCGTCTCCAGGAGAGCAGAAAGCTTCAGTGGGATACACAGAGTACTTGGAAGAGGACTCCATGCAAAGCAATGAGTCCTGCCCCTGTGAGCCCTATGGGGTGGTTCTGTCTTTGGGAGAGCTGGGGAAGCAGGAGGTCCCTTGCCTTCCCTGTCCTGCGATTTGGGAAGGAGCAAGGAGCAGTTAGCATCCTTCCTGTGTTGCAGGGCAAAGAAGCTCAGCACAAAGAAAATTATCAGAAAGTCCCATAGGTAAAATTAAACTTGTTTCAAACCTGCTGCAACAGGGCAGGATGGAGGTGTCACCTTTGTAAGAATGCGAAACTGGGCTTGATGTAATGAAAACTTTCACTGCAGTCCTAGGTAGAGAGGTCCCCAGACCCTCATTGAACAAGAGCTTAAACATGACCCACACCATAAAACTGAAGAATAGAGGTCTAATCTGCTTGTTTCTCACTGGATGCCCTCCAGGGAGAACTGGGAGTGAGCTGCAACGGGGAACAGAGCATGCAAGGGTTTGGGATGTGCAGTTGGCCGAGGTAACCAAATACAATAACTCACCTGGCTTCTTTGGTTTTGCAAATCTGTGAAGTGATGAAGTAGAAAGAGGTTTGCCGTAATGTACAGGGAACTATGAAACTCACTGCTGCAGGATATTCCTTAAGGCAAAGAAGTCCATTTGCAGAGTAAAAGATGCTCTCAGGACATCAGGTCTCTTGAAGTCTGAGTTTGGGAAGGCATATACCCTTCTTTCCATCCTGCCATATAATGAAACATGTAAACCCTGGGGAGAATGGCCTGGTCAAGCAGTTTGACCAGTCTTTAGGTCATTTTCCATCCTGGCCCACTCACATGGTGAAGTAGGGAAGCCTTTGTGTCCTTAAGAAAAAGGGAACCGTCATGCTGGAGAGGAGGGCTGAATGAAGAGCTATGTCATGGAAAGGGATAGAGAAGTTGCGTTAGTAGAGTTTTTCTCCTATCCTGTCTCCATAGAATCATAGAATCATACAATGGTTTGGGTTGGAAGGTACTTTAAAGATCATCTAGTTCCAACCCCACTGCCGTGGGCTGGGACACCTCCCACTGGATCAGGTTGCTCAAGGCCCCATCCAGCCTGGCCCTGAACACCTCCAGGGAGGGGGCAAAGACAATTGCCCTGGGGAACCTGTGCCAGTGCCTCACCACACTCATCATGAAGAATTTTTTCCCAATGTCCAACTCAAATACTCCACCCTCCAATTTGAATCCATTCCCCTTTGTCCTACCACTATAGACCCTTGTAAAAATCTCTCCCCATCTTCCTTGTAGCCCCCTTCAGATATGGGAAGGCTGCTATAAGGTCTCCTTCTCTTCTCCAGGCTGAAGACCCCCAACTCCCTCAGCCTGTCCTCATAGCAGAGGTTCTCTAGACCTCTGATCATGTTTGTGGTCCTCCTCTGGACTCATTCCAATAGTTCCATATCCTTCTTATGCTGGGGATTCCAGAATTGGATACCATGCTCCAGATATGGTCTTATAAGGCAGAATCCACTCCCTCAGCTTTTGATGCAGCCCAGGATCAGGTTGGCCTTCTGGGATGCAAGCACACATTGCTGGCTCATGTTGATCTTCTCATCAATGACAACCCCCAATTATCAAAAATAATTTCTTAACCCAAAGATGCTCCTGAAGTGAGTCATTGAGTCAATAGTATTGGAACATACTGAGACCTAAAGACACTTTTGTGGTTTTGGTTGTCTCCTCCGTTCCCTATATATGGATGTTGTTGGAACCACGCTGCTCAGCCCTGAGGCAGTACAGGGTTTGTTATAACACAGAAATCCCTGCAACAGGGATCCTAGCCCTGTTTTGCTTGAAATTAGGCCACTAAACCCAAGCTCACCCCAAACTGGCAACACTTTTCCCACCATGATGTGGTATGAAGGCTTCAGAGATTACTCAGGGGATACAGGAGTGTCATCAGGATCTTCCAGGTCAAGGCCAAAGAAAAGTGAATGAACTGAGATCAGCAAAAACAGAAGTCACACAACATGACAGCTTCTGGGATATAGCATCCCCAGACCACCATGCCCACCCATAACACTTCACAAGGAGCTTAATAACAAAAACTGGTTTTGCTGTGCAATAACACAACCAAGAAACAATGTTTTTTCTCCTCTCCACTAGACTCTTGTTGCCTGTGCCCAGGGTCTGTTTTCTGTCTGGGCTTTGCAGATGGCCAGGCAAGTGTTGGATCCAGCTGTAACTCTGCTTCTCTCTGACTAAAGGAAACAGTAAAATTGGTCAAGATCAAAAAGGAGTGGGATATGTCTATTATTAAATGCAGCATCCTTGGAATCTACAAAGAAATTATGGGAGGAAGAATAATCTGCAACCTTTGTGGGCTTAAGCCAGTCTCAGACTACAAAATATATGAGAGACATTAAATAGAGAGCAAAATATATTCTTTCTGCACCTTCTTTTGTAGCACCTAATACTGATGGAAATAGACAGTTTGGGCAGATGGTTGTTTAGAGTCAGTTTAGATTTATTAAGCCTGTGTTCCCACTTCCCAACACTGTGAAGGAAGACTTCTGGTCCCATTGGTTTAAAAGATCCATCCCTAAAGTCTGCTGAAAGCAAGATTATAATGTAGAGAAACTGAGGCCAGTTTGTTGTAAGAAACCTGTCCTGAGGATCCCAGTCATCAGAGGTGTGAATGTGGATGACAAGGAAAAAAAAACAACTATAGGGAATGTCTGGGCTTCCCAGGGGATCTGTTTGAAGAGGATAACTGCAAAGCAGGACAGCTTGTATGCAGTCAGTTTACTTCCCCTGCAGCAACAGATACCACTGTGTTTACATCTATAACACCTTGCATTGTGTCTGGCTAAAGATCTGCTTGAAAATATCCTGTTTCCAGCCAGCCACATCCTTCTGCTGAAGAACAACATGGCATAACTCAGCAGGACACAGGGCTTAAAAGGGATTTTCCCATACTTTGTCTCACATGACTGCTAGCTTGTGGTTTCTACCTCACTTTTGTTGGGTTTTATTTTTATTTTTATTTAAATGAATTTTCAGTTCTGTTAGCAGCTGTGGTTTCTGCTAGCAAAGGCTTCTTGGGATTGTTTATGCTCACATCATCACACATCTCAAACCCTGAAAATGCAGCCTATCCTAAATACAAGAGAGAAAACTCCTATTCCTCCTTACATGGGCTATAGTTATTAAGTGAAAGAATTGTCTGTGTTCAAGGAGTGCCTTTGCTCAAAGACATTCTTGCACAGTAAACTTCCATACCTGGGATGTAGCTTTGAATGCATTTTTTAGAGTTATAAAGTGAGGCAAGGCAGCAGTCCCAGCTTCCCAAGTGACAGCATGGGGAAATCCTAACTCCAGCCCTTCCTGCTACCCTGCTTTTCACATCAGGGCCAGGGGACAACTTCATGGAGCCCAGAAGATGGGTCCTAGTGTGCAGAACAAGCACCAAAACGTACTTGGTCATGACCAGTGATGGTGGATGAGTGACTGCACTGTTGTTGAGGAAGCCAAGCCATCACCAGGGTTCCACAGCTCTTGGATCATCAGGGAAGGATAAAGAATATCCCTCTAAAAGCATTTGTGATGTAGGATCTGGCAGCAGGAGGGAGTGATGAAGCCCCAAGCTTAGATGTTCACAGCTCCTCTCTTCTTCCCTAGGGGTTTGCACAGATCCTGATTTTTCCTATTCCCCTTCCCTGCCTAGGAGGGGAAGAGGTGGAGAGGAGATGATGGTGAAGTCCTCCTCTGGCCTTCTCACTCTGCTCTGACTATAATTATTCATTGTGGCTTCACCCCTCCTTCCCCACACCTTCTCCATGTGTCCAGTCCCCGAAAATGCATACTCCTGTGGAAATCAAAGGAGCTTTACACATCACTCTCAGCTGGACTATGAAAGGAGAGAGACGCTCTAGCGCTGCCTTCACAGCTTGCAGGCGATGACTCCTACCCTAGTCCCCAGACCTGCCAACCCCCACACCCTGCCACCCAGCAGAGATGCCGGGCCCTGATTGCATCCCCTTTTGGCTCTGAAGATTGAGTGTGGAGGCTACCTCCACACTCAACCCTCAGAGATGGAGGGGCACAAAAACCCAGCTTGCAAAGGACTGCGCTTCAGAGAGACCTTCCCTTTGCAAGCATTGGGGAAGAGGAAAGGGCCAAGACATTATGTGCTTAAGATTCCCCTCCACCACCCCAACTTGTCCCTAATTCTGCAAAATCCCCCTTCCAGCCAGAGTCACAGGGATAAAGGAGACACCCTAAATACCACAGGACACTTAAGTGAGAAATTTAAACCTTCCTTTTCCTGATCTATCCAAGGGTTCTGTGAATTGACACTCTCCTCCCACCTCTGCCCCAATCTTGAGGCTTGCTTTCCAGACTTTTCACTTTTGAAGTTCCTGGCTGTCCATGGAGAGCTTGGTAAGACATGACAGAGTCATCTTCTGCAGACTCCTATGGCAAACCCAGAAGCTGGTGGAGATCCAGGAGCCAAAGTCTGAGAACCAGTAGCCCAAGGATAAAAGAGAAATGTATTAAAGAGGGGGAAATAAAAATGAGATTATTTTAATGACTAGGAAGCTGTTAAAATATTGAAGACATTTGTCCTAGGGGCAGCTCTGTTGCATCTGCCTGCATTAGTGGGGCACAGAGTGATGCTATTAAAGTCAAAACCAGAGCATCCTTAATGGTCACATAAAGGGAATCTCTCTAACAAGTTCTCAGCTCTTCCTTTTCCTTGTTTGGAAACTATTCACAAGACAGAAAATGCTGAACACCTAAAAATAACAAGGATAATAATAAGAACAGCCTCTTTTTCCCACAATAACTGCTGGAAACTGCTAGGCACTTTTTAAAAAAACCTTGGTTAGCACAAAAGGTTTCTTTGAGGGTGTAAGAGCAGACTCATTTGCAGCGCTCGCCTTGCATATGTGTTTCCCAAGCAGAGCTATAGATGGCAGTAGGTAGTATTTACGGAGTTTTTTCCCGAAGTAAATCTCCTTATTTTAGCAGAAAGTGAGAGAATTTCATTTCCTTGTAGTTACAACACACTCAGAATGAGAACTCCTAAATCAAAAGTGGAAGAGCACAGCAAGAAAAGCCTCCTTGTCCAAGTATGGCAAACAGAGCTTGAAATGTAAAATACCTCTGTGTTCTATAGGATTGTCTATCCTTTTTCACAGGGATGATATCTAGTGAGTTGAACAAGAAAACAATTTTCTGTACTGGTAAAAAGTTTAAGATACCTCAATTGGCTGTCACAAAAACCTGAAATAAAATACCAGGCTCATTTTCACAAGCCATCAGTTAAGCACAACAAGCTAGTGGAAACACTTTCTTTTATTTCAACTTACATTTCTGCTTTATTGTTGCTTTAATATCTAGATTAGCTTTCAAAATTCAAAATAATTTTAGATTAATAATGTTTGGGGCTTTTTTAAAAAAATAACAACACTTCTTTCCTCCTTCTAATAGAAAAACACTTTTCTACAAATTGAAGACTAATTTCAATGAATTGATACTGTTAGCTCAAAAAAGGAGCAAAGAACTATACTGAAGAAATATGCAACTCGTTGCAAGTATTTTTCTCTTCCTGATGGGTATTTGGTGTGTTGAAGCTGCGTTGTAAAGGGTCTTTATTAATTGAAGTTTAAGTAAAGAAAGTCCTAAGCTTCCTGCCCATTTTTCTTCAGATTTGCTAATGTGATGGGGCTTTGAGCAACCTGATCCAGTGGAAGGTGTTCCTGCCCATGGCAAGGGGTTTGGACATGGATGGTCTTCGAGGTCTCTTCCAACTGAAACTTTTCCATGATTCTGTGAGTCTATAATAAACATTTGTGAGAATTATTACAATTACTGAATTTTCTACACTATTCTCCCCCAGAAACAAGCCATGATGCTGCTTGAGTCCTCCTCTGCTTTCTCTGTACTACCATCCTAAATTTTTAAGAGCATTCCCTTTGAAAGGAGTTCAGCAAGTATTTTGTTGGTGCTGCTCTTCTAGGGAATACTTTTCTCCCTCTTCACAGCTGTTTCCTTTAATCAGAAAGTAAGTCACTTCAGACAGGAAGAACATAGTTTTCTCCCTCTGAGTGTTGAACGTAACATCATGACTTGTGCATAAAGCCTGTTTCAATTACAAGGAACTGTTAAACTTAAACTTACTGTCCTGTTAAACTTAAACCTATGTGAAATCCATATGTACTTGGGGATAGAACAAGAGAACAAAATTAAATGTTTAAATAAGCTTAAGGGACATAGTCAAGTCATATTAAGCTCAAAATATACAAGCAAAGTAATTGTTATGAGGGTTTCTTTTGTGTTCCTTTCCCTTTTCCTTCTTATTCTCAATGTCCCTCACGTTTTGTAGCCTACTTTACTTCTAGAAAAGAATGCCACTGCCACAGCTTGAGTGAAATCTAACTCATTATTTTCATTATGTACTTTAATGGAAAGTAAGACCACATTCACTCAAGGACCTTCAGTCCCTTCCTACTATTTGCCATTCCACCAAGGGGAGAATATAGACTCTTGAAACCATCTTAATATCTACTTCAAGGGGTGTTTGGGGTTTAGATGCAGACCTTGGAGGCTGAAAATTTTGGAAGGTAATCTGAGCGGAACATAAGAACTGCTGATGTGTCACTTTTTCAGGGAACAACTGCTTATCTCCTTTGGAAAACATGAGCCTAAGGAGATTCAAACAGAGACAATGATTGTGGTCCAGACACTTGGGGATGGAGCGGATGACCCCAAGGTCATTTCCAGCACCAGCTGTATCCCCAATCCTGCCTCACCTCAATTAGGGTTGGCAACACAACCTAAAAGCTCATATGCTGACTACATTTGTCGTTCCATTACAAATTTTCTATTACACCCTTCCTTCTACAGTTCCTTTGAAGAAATTCGTGCTGTTGAGAGGGTCATTTAATACATAATTATGTATGTTTGTTTTCTTGTTCTTTTGCTTTCTTCTTTTACATCAAACCAAAATTTACAGTCAGACATTCCTAACTTTCTAACTTTTCTTCCCATTTCTCAACACACAAAAGTCTTGCAGGATGACAGAGAGTGCCTGAAGATGGGGACCATATGAACTGCTGTAAATCTGGGATCAATAGAACAGCCTGAAGCCTGTGCTGAGGCATTCATTTGTGCTGGAGCCATGAGAAAACAGAGTAGATTTCACTTTAATTTGTTTATTTGGAGAAAGGGGTGAGAAATATTCCCTGTATCAAGAGAAACACTAATCTCTGACATAATCTAGGCAGCCACAGGCTCAATTTTCTGCACTACCGGTGTGTAGGCACATGGGCGCACTCGTGTCTGGATGTTTTGACCCAAGTACCACCCCAGTTTTCCATCAACTCCTCCAGACTTTATCACTGACTCTAAAACAACTCTGTCAGAGAAAACCCAGGAGCTTGTAAAAGGACTGGTGAAATAGGAAAAAGAATCTCCAGGGGTGTTAAAACTCACATAATCAGCAACTTCACGGGAGTGTAGGAATGACTTGAAATAATTGGAAGAGACTGAGAACATCCTGCTCAATACAGCTGCAATTCCTACCCTGAATCTGATGTATTTTCTTTTACTGAGCTTATTTAGTTCATGCTGCATGGAAAATGCTTGGAAGTCACCATGCTTTTCCTGCTGTCACTGATATATTTGGTCTGAAGTTACTATTGTAACTTTTTCACATGCATGACAAAGTGCAGATCACCATAAATGGTGTCAAACTCTTCACATTGTAAATGGTTTGGGGCAGAGATCCCCTTTCTGCTCTGCCTTTCTTGATGCTCTTCTGAAGGAGGGCATAAGCATGAAAGAAATTCATATATCTTGTGATTTTAATAACGCATAACTTGTCTTCTGGATTTACTGCCTTCTCCCAGGAGGGCTCAGAACCTGTTCAATGTTGGCCATGACCTGTTGGTCACTAACGGAGATGTTAATGAAGACAGAAGAGCAAAGGCTTGTGCCTTCAGAGTGGATCTATTGCAGCATAAACCTGATTGTCTGAGCTACATAACTAGAAAAAAAAACAACTAAAAATCTGCGAATAACTTCAGATGGTCTTGCAGTAGCAATGGTCCCATATCTTTACATGAGTGTAATCTTACCTTTGAGAAAATACACTCACATTGGCATATAAACCCTACAGAGCTGCAAAGTGATGATAGATTTAGCCTTGGACTGGTGCACCTTCCCCATTTTCCAGTGTGATGTCTCTCCCTTGACACAGATTTAGACAAATCCATGAAGAGCAAATTCACCAGTGCTTACTAAAAATGGTATCTTCATGTGACTTCCAGCACAGAAAGTGTGAAGCCTTCTCAGATAGCTGAGATCTCACACAACCCTTCTTAGACAGAGGGAGAAACCACTGGCTCTAGCATTTACTTGCAAAATTGTCTTGTAAAAGGAAGGGATGATCACTAAACCAGAGGACAAAGCACATCAGCCTCGACTCATAAGAAATTTTAAGCAAGTACAACACTATATGACAAACTCATTTTGGTTTGTTTTTTTAACAGTTTCCCCAAGAAACGATAGATTTTATAACAATTTTCAGTGTCTCTCTTCATCAGAACAGTGCATATCTGCAGAGAGGACTCCTTCTCACCTGTTGAGTCAGATGCTTTCAAGCTCAATATAACTGTGAAACACATGCAGAGTATTGGCCACCCGGTGGAAAGGTCTCCAACACAGAAAACCACAGGCAAAATGCCAAACTAGTTAGTGATAGGCTGCTTCAGACTGACACTAGTAGGAGCACAGCTGGTTCCCTCTCCCAGGCTGAGAGTGCCAGAACTCAGAACAGGGATGGTGGGAAAAATCTTTGCAAGTGTATGACCCTGTACAAAAAAGTTTAAAAAAAAGCTGGCAGTGGCATAATTAGCTAATGTAAAAGGGATTAAGACTCTGGTGACAGTCTGTCTTCAGGTCCTAACAATCTCTAGCTGCTTGTTCAAAGGAAAGAAATATAAAAATAGAAAGTAAAAATAAAAAGCCAAATTGGACTAAGCCAGT
The DNA here is from genome assembly GCF_032191515.1 of Phaenicophaeus curvirostris. Classification (NCBI taxonomy): domain Eukaryota; kingdom Metazoa; phylum Chordata; class Aves; order Cuculiformes; family Cuculidae; genus Phaenicophaeus; species Phaenicophaeus curvirostris. The sequence continues at coordinate 96,821,484 of NC_091394.1, read as the reverse complement.
TACATCTCCTGCCCACAGGGAAGGAGGAAAAAGAGACTGTCACTTCTCTTAAACTCTCTTTTTATTCTCACTGGGGGGAAAATATGCATAGATCAAAGAATCATAGAATGATTTTAGTTAGAAGGAACTTTAAAGGGACACCTTCCACTGGCTCTGGTTGTGCAAAGCCTCATCCAACCTGGACTTCAACACCTCCAGGGATGGGGCAGCCACTACTTCTTTGGGCAACCTATGCCAATGCCTCGCCGCCCTCAAAGAAAAAATTTCTTCCTAATTGCTCATCTAAATCTCCCCTCTTTCAGCTGAAAACCATTCCCCCTCATCCGATCCCTGTACTCTCTGATGAAGAGCCCCTCCCCAGCTTTCCTATAGCACCCCTTTCAGCACTGGAAGGCTGCTATAAGGTCTCCCTGCAGCCTTCTCTTCTCCAGGCTGAACAACCCCAACTCTTAGCCTATCCTCATAAAGGAGGTGATCCAGCCCTCTGATCATCTTTGTGGTCCTCCTCTGGACTCACTCTAACACATCCATGGAGCCTGTTTTTCAGTTAAGTAAAGATACTGTTGTGTGTCAGGCGCAGTGGCACAGACAAATGAAGTTGCAGAAGGTGCTGCCATGCCCCTGTGGGCATCATTCCAGAAGAAGCACGTTCAGCCTGCTTCAAATCCTATCAAATCCTGCTTCAAATCAAAAGCCAGACATCATCACTAACTGGACTTGCTGTATTTGCAGCAAAAGTTACAACAAAGTCAGTTCTGAATATTCCTATTCCCCAAAATCAAAATACAAATGTATTGTCCAAAAGGCATATCTGGATGCATCTGAAAGGTACTTTACGTTGTGCTCTGTCCCCAGTTCTAGTAGAAAGCAAAGTCGTGAACTCCTGCTCAGATGTCTTCACTGATGTTGAGCTTGTTTTGCATAGCTGAACTTTCAAAGCTCAGATCAATTGAGGAGGTTATCTGTTGATGGTCACAATGCAGTAGAAGAGGAAGACATAGTTCTTCTTATCTCTGAAGACTTATAGACTCATTGGATAATTCCTATCTGCTTCTCAGTGGATTAAACTCTTCCAGTATAAGGATCATCTCTGTCTAACGTACACCAACCACAACCTCTTTGTTGCAATCCCAGAGTAGCTGACCATGGAAATAATCTGCAGTGCATCAGTTCAGGTACAGGAGACTGATCCCTTAAGTAAGACAACCTCAGCAGCAGCTGTTCCTCTCTTGCCTGGCAGAGCATCTTCCCTCTGACTTCCCTGGAAGAGCAGCATCTCATGGTCTCTTCTCCAGACTTGAGGACAACAACAACAACAGAGACAAGCCTTCAGCAAAAGGCACTGCTGAACACTTCATGGCAAACCACTGCTAGGTTTCAGAGGTGTAGATATACATGAAGGTGGGAGCCCTAAGCAAGACCTGCCATTCACCCAGGGTGGAGATTTTAGAAGAAGAGGCTGACTGAGAAAGGCATTAGGGTTTCATTCGTTCACACTCACTGTGGAAAATACACTAAGTGACACTAATCCCCAACTGCTTAAATCTGTCCTGTTACTATTACTGCTTTATTGTTATTTCTATTAGCTATGTGACTTATTCTCAATTACATTAAAACGTTATCTGGAGGTCTAGAGCCATCTCTGGACACCCCTCCAGGCACAGATAGTGACATACTATTTGCTAAACTGAGATGTGGGAATAACTGGTTTTTCATTTTGCTGCCAATTCCGCAAGGTAAGCAAATAAATAAATAAATTGGAAGCAGATCTGAAATGAAACTGAAAAGAAAAAAAAAAAAAGAAATTCAGCTAACTGAAAATGGAAAACAAACAAACAAACAAACTAACAAGCCCAGCATATCTCAGTTTAAATTAATGTTGTGTTCCACCCACAATGAATTTCTTCATGTTGTTTTCAAGCTTTATAATATGTTTCCTCAGCACAGTAGAAAAGAAATCTAAATGGAATATCAGGTCAAATTAAAAGAAAATAAAAATAAAGAGAAAGCATCTTTTTTAGAAGAAAATCAAACTGAAATGTTTTTCATTTGCTTGTTTGTTTTTCTGCAAATGAAAAGGAAAAATCAACCTCCTTGTCAAAAATTCATGTGGAGTTTCTGTCAGTTTGGAAACCACCTTTTCCAATGAAATTCTTTTAGCTGGAAAGTTTTGACTGGCTTTTACCAAGTCTCAAAATAAGCAACTCTATGTCTAGGGAGTTGAAAATGCAGACCTATGCTTCAGAATAGCAGTCCTAGTCATGATTCTAAGTTTTAAGACACAAGAAGAGCAAGATGGCATATAATAAAGAATCCACTTGCTCTGTAATTTCCTAAAATCAGAGAATCACTTCTTGTGAGTTGCAAAATGCACCCTGTCATAAATTCATTGTGAACTACCACACTTTAATGAATATTGAATGTTTCTCTAATAGTCAGACACATTTGACTTTAGGTATATGCATTTTTGCAATGTGAATCCATGAATCCTGCAGTGTTCATTAATAATGCAGATTAATAATTAAGTATTCAAGAAAACTCTAATAGAGGAGTCATTGTCTGCAGTAAGAAATTAATCTTGTCAGAAACTTTCTGTGAAAGGATATGGATGCACCTTTCTCACAAACATCTGTTCGGTGAGGGGCACTGGAGGATAGGAAACTTTCATGTCAACCACCAAGTGGTAACACAAGACAGTGACAGAAGGCTTTGATTTTTCTTATGCAGAGAGAAAGTTTAGAACAAGTAACCAACCACGGAATTCTTTACCAAACTTTAAGTATCTGAATGTCTAGGCATCTCATAAAATCTACTCACCAAGGGACACTCTGTGGACTATGGGAAGAAGCTGTCCTCTCCTGGAAGGTGACTGTCCCACCTGCCCTGTTGGTATGGGTTAAGACACGATCAGGAAGAGCTGATCTCTCTCTGTTGTTCTTGAAACAGTTTAGACCAACTTCTTTCCTGCACTCCATGCCACGTTAGGCAGGTGAGATGGATGCCATCTCCCCCTTATACATAGTTTCTTGTTTCTTCAAAGTTTTGCTTTGGGTTTACTTCTTCCTTAAAGCGCCAAGAAGAAGATATCTGAAAAGGCAACATCTCCAATGGACCTGTTTCTAACTAGGTTTATTCACTTTCCTGACAAAAACAAAGGCCTGTTCTTGTTACAAGGGCAAAATCTTCTCATTTTCTACTGAGTGAAGGACAGATGAGTAGTGTTTCCTTATCTTTCTGAGGGGTGCTCTGGCTGTCCATGAATTCTGCAAAGTGAGACAGCAGAGATGGTTAGACACAAAAGTAGACATCGTCCATAGCACAGCAGGGTCTAGGACACAGAGAAGAGAAGAGAAGAGAAGAGAAGAGAAGAGAAGAGAAGAGAAGAGAAGAGAAGAGAAGAGAAGAGAAGAGAAGAGAAGAGAAGAGAAGAGAAGAGAAGAGAAGAGAAGAGAAGAGAAGAGAAGAGAAGAGAAGAGAAGAGAAGAGAAGAGAAGAGAAGAGAAGAGAAGAGAAGAGAAGAGAAGAGAAGAGAAGAGAAGAGAAGAGAAGAGAAGAGAAGAGAAGAGAAGAGAAGAGAAGAGAAGAGAAGAGAAGAGAAGAGAAGAGAAGAGAAGAGAAGAGAAGAGAAGAGAAGAGAAGAGAAGAGAAGAGTAAACCAGCTCACATTAACATCCCACAAAACGGTGCCTGTGACACATCTGACAGACATGACCCCATGAGGGATGTTGTCTGCCTTCCTCCTTTGCTGCTTGCTGTGTAGTCTTACCAAATAGTGCATAGATGTGGATTCATACTCCAAGCTTCCTGATAGCCCTTTCCAGTTTCAGCTGAGCCCACAAAGTTCGTTTAGAAGGAACCAGCCAACTAAAAGATGACCAATACTGAGAAACAGCTCTCTCTGTGTTCTAACTGTGACCCACTGCAATACCAGCAGAGAAAAATAGCCTCAGTCTCCTCATTTTTACTGCCAAGAGTTCAGACTTTCCAGAGAACAAATGCTGCGACAGGCTCAGGGAAGAGGATCAACCCCTTCCAAGCACTAATTGAAACTAGATAGGTTGCTGCGGCTATCACACCAGCTCTGTTATTGATTTTCTAATGGGAATGCTTTCTCCTGAGCGAGGTTCTTGTAGAGATAATAATGCTGCTTAAAAAAATAGAAAAATAAAAAATAATAATTGCCTTCCTGAGCCCTCATTTTATTTCACATTCAAAATCCAATTGCAGATCTTTCTGATAGCTAATAATTTAACGGTCATTTATGTACAGTTTAGGGTCCATTGTTAGCAACTTTGGAGCGAATAAGCCAATTAGATTAGCTGGATCTTGCATTCATGTAAAACAAATATATATCAAAGCAATTAAATTTGCAGTTTAATCGCTCCCAAACTACGAAGGAGACAGTTGCCTGAAGGTCCCAGCTTTTTTTGTGCCTCTTGCTTCCAGCTCCTGACATCGATGTAGCAAGAGACATTTGCTGTGTGTTTTTGGAAGTGCTTATTTAGCATGGCAAGATACACAAGTGAATTATTGACCTCAGTATTTCCCAAGCGAGGACGCTGCAGCCCTGAGGGGAGAGAGGTCCCTACAAGATAGCGAAGGTGGTAGCAAGACAGGGAGCATTTTTAATTTCCAGCTGAGGCAAAGCAAAACCCTCGCTGTCCACATGCACTTGTTTCCCACAAGGTTTGGTGTTCATTCCCAGCCATCTCCTGCGTAGATGATTTACTGCTGCTTAGCACTGCTAAGGGCTGTGTATTCTTCATATGCTGCCAGGGAGAGGGTGGGAGACTGCAAAATATTTGAATTTTGAATCAGCAGTTGCTACTCTGAGAAATGAGGGGGTGATCTCATCCACCCTCTGGCAGAGTCCCCAAAGGGAGATGAGTCCTGTGGAGGGTATCTTGCTTCTTGCTGATCCAGATAGATTCAAGGTTCTTCCATCCAGAGCTGTTTACCGCCCAGGGAAACCACTGTCTTCCTCCTGAGTAAACCCAGGGCCATCTCTCTTTCCTCCTGCAGGGCCAGTAGACAGCTCTGCATTGCTTGGCACTGATTATTTATGAAATTTCCTCTAGCATGTAGCCATTCTTGGTTTAATGCTTTCTCTGCTGTGCCCTGGGTATCTATTTCTATTCTCATTAGGTGGTCAGAGGAATTGATCTGGGTCAACATTATAACATCCCTTTATGCAAGGGTAGGTAGTTACTCTAACTGCCTGTTGTTGTCTTATCTCCCACGCAAATGTGCACCAGCTCTGAGGGCTTCCTACACAAATGGTTTTATGATTTTTCATTGTTCTAGTATCACTAGGCTTCAGCTCATTTTGGCCTCTCACTCGCTCCCAGACTGAACCCAAAACTTCCCAGGATTTAGTAGTATTGCAGAAGTCACTTTGGAAAATAGCAATCAAAGAATTTCCTGAACCAATACAGAAGACTTTCCTGTTTCTCACTTCCATTTCAGTCTCCATCCGACCCTAGGTATCTCCTTATCTTCATTGCCAGAAGTTCTCTCCCTAGGCTGTCTACAAACTCTTTAGATATTTCTGCCAGCTGAGCAGCAGAACACAAAAAAACACACGGAAAATTAGAATAATAGAATCATAGAATCATAGAATAGTTAAGGCTGGAAAAGATCTCCAAGTCTAACCATTGACACAACACCATTTTATGTCTACAAAACCACACGACATCTACACACTTTTGAACACCTCCAGGAATGATGATTCCACCACTTCCCTGGGCAGCCAAAGTTGGAAGTTTTTTCCAATGAAGGATCCTGCGGGAGAAGCCATGGATTATATCAGAGGAAGAACAACATATTCAACCAATAGATCCACATTTATAGCAAGAACAACTCATGACATTGCTTGTGTCATGCAGTACTGGCTGCTCTTCTGCACAGGGCAGGGACACGAAAGCACCTCCTTTATCAGATACAGGATGTCTTTGAAGAGCTTCAGAGGTCAGAATATGCACCAATGACACTGCAGGGAAATGGAGTCTTAAATTCAGATTATAGCATTGTGAATGGTCATCTAGAGTAGGGTTCACCTCACCTGTGGTTTCTCAATAAACATCTGATCACAAGTGGACTTTCTAGTGGACAGAGGAAGGCTGCAGATTATGGAGGATGATTTGTTTGACATTGTAGACTTTTACCTTATCATGAAATAAGTCTACAGGTTCAGAGGTTAAACGGTGGGAGAAGCAGCCCATACCCAGCCACAGAGCAGAAAGTGGTGCTCAGAAGGAAGATCTCAGATGCCTGGGTGTTTAAATGAGGCCATTTAAAGAATAAGGAAAGACAGACAAGGCCATCTAGAGAAATAATAAAATCAATTACACTACTTTTTTTCTTATTTTTTTAAGGGGCTATACAAACCAAGGACACTGTGAAATCTACTGGGGCATGGTTCAATAGTGGTCTTCTGCTGTTCAGTCACAGAAGATTTTTTTTGTTTCTCCCTGTGTGACCGTGTATGTGCATTTTCAATTGCAAATACTTCTGCCAGATCCTCCCTAGACACATTTCTGTTCTTCAGCTCTAATTCCTCTCTCAGATGAAGCTAAGCCTTGCAACATTTCTGTTTGTTACTGATGGCATCTGCCCAGCTTTGCTAAAGAAGTTAAACCCAGAGGTACCAAATCCAACCACCTTTCACAGAAAAATTCACGCAACAAGCAGCTTCTTGCAAGTCTTGCAAATCGAATCCAAGTGACTGACTTTGGAACAGCATTATGTCAAGTGCTGTCCTATTTGTACAAGGCTTTTAAGGAGCTGTCAACTTTCTTCTTTCTCTTTTGCACAATCTTTCCAACATTGTCAGTTCATCTGAGCCTGGAAGCATGGAAATGCCAGGTAGCAGCACTAACAATTGTATCACTGCAAGTGTAAAACTATCAGTGCTCTCACTGCTGCACCAAGATTAAAGAGTAGAGCATAGTTATGACAGTAACAGCAAATTTCAGCCTGGGCAAAATAAGGAAAAAAAATTAAAAAATGTGTTTTGAGTCAGTATTTACGGGCTGGTCATTCTTGCACTTAAACAGATGATTCTAACTGAAATACTCAAAATGCCTCTTTTTACACTCCATGTAGCATCTTCAAAGTTGATACCCCTTCAAATTTGACTTTTCATCACAAGTTATTTCAATGCTCCCCTTCCAGCATGAGGAAAAACAACTCAAACTAGGAACCATTTCTTATGGACAGGCACAGCTGGTAACCCTTGGTGTAACAGCAATGATAACACACATTTCCATAGCAGCTTTCATGCAGGGGTCTTCAGAGAGCAAGTTTGTATTTGTTTTTGTACTTGTTAAGGGGCTGAACCAGATCAACCTCAATCATTCTGTGATTCTGTGATTCCATGTGTTACTTGTTCCTTAAAGTGAATAAGTTGAGTGTCCCCTGTGCTACACATACAAAGTTAAGTGCAGAACTCTAGCACCACCCCCCCAAACTCCCTAGCATGGTCTTGCTCTGAGCAACTCAGAAATGCAGTAAACCTACTGTCGAAGAGGCTGATCCTCCCTCCCAGCTTCCCTTTTCTCCTTAATTCCCCTTCCTTCCTTCCTTCCTTCCTTCCTTCCTTCCTTCCTTCCTTCCTTCCTTCCTTCCTTCCTTCCTTCCTTCCTTCCTTCCTTCCTTCCTTCCTTCCTTCCTTCTGGGAGACCTTATGGCAGCCTTCCAGTACCTCAAGGGACGTACAAAGAAAGCTGGAGAGGACTTTTTACAGAGGCACATAGTGATAAGACAAGGAGGAATGAGTTTGAATTGGAAGGGGGAAGATTTAGATTAGGCATTAGGAAGAAAACCTTTATGATGAGGGTGGTGAAGCACTGGCATAGGTTTCCCAGGAAACTGTGAATGCCCCCTCCCTGGAAATATTCAAGGCCAGGTTGGCTGGGGCCTTGGGCAGCCTGATCTAGTGGGACGTGTCCCCTCCTGTGGCAGGGGGGGTGGAACTGGATGATCTTTAAGGTCCCTTCCAACCCAAGCTAAATGGTTCTATGATTCTGTGATTCCTTCCTTCCCTCCCTCCTCTCACTGTCTTTTTATTTGTCTTTCCTCCTTTCTTCACCACCACCCCCCTTTTGAACTTACACAAGTGTACATCAGGGGCAGGACTACTGTTCAGTCTTATTCTCAGGTGTCACCTCACAGGACTCAGCATTAGAAGTGTTACCCGTGGGACTTTCTTATGCTGAGAATCATGTAACAAGTCAAAATACAGGTCAGCTGAAAATGATGTGAAATTTGACAAGTGCTTTATTAACTGTTACTCTCTGGCTTCAAGATGACTTGGGGATTTGGTAAGTGGGTTAAGGAGTTTTCCTATCAAGGTCAGTGGCAGGAATATCGTGTAAAGTAATAATAACCACAAGGTGTTTTCTGGTCTACAGGAAGCCAACGAGTTTGGTTCTAAGCCCCTGCTGTGGAGATAGCACCATTGCAAAAAGTCTCTTAACTCCAATACAGGTAGGAGAAACTCCATCCTGGTGGCTTGATATTTGTACAGTGCCTCACACCATGGGACAGTGGTCCCTGAATGCTATCCTTTATCTTTGCAAATTCTCTGTGTTTGTGAATGTCCATGATGCCCAGAACATGTACCGTACTGTCACCTAGTTGAGTTTTAATACTGAAAAGGCCTATCTGGATCCTTTTCTTATTGGAAAATCTGTGGAAAAACATTCCCAGACCTGGACATTGAAGCTTTATCACCATCGATGCGAAGAGATATTTTTTCAAACAACATTGTGTGATGATACTTGTTTCAGGGTACAATTCCACCTAAGAGTAAGCCATCTAGCCTACCCTAAAACAGGTGAGCATTGGCTGATCATCTTATCTAGGTATCTGCCATGGGATGGGATTTAGCACTCCCTGGGGTGAACACAGAGAGGAATTGTTTGCACGTAATTCCATTAGCTGATTTGTAGGCCATTTGTTTGGGGTTAACCCTTCTAATTTTACCTGTCCATATTTAGTATACTCATCAGATGCACATTGTAGTTATGGAGAATTAGTCAATGTATTCTGTGAGGGTAAAAGTATGATTCATCGAACCTGACAGAAGCACCTTCTTTAGGATAAAACAAATCTTGACCTGAACTTCATCAATGCCACTGACTCACAGTCCTCTAAGTGGAAACCCATAAATAGTGGGACAAATCTCATCCCTAAAGATAAATCAGATGAGTACCATCCTCAGTGTAAGAGATGAGGTCAATCTTCACTGCCTGGCCATACAGATGTCATCAATCTGGTATCCAGATATGCTGAAGCACTTGTCTTCCCGCTGTAGTGGCAAAGCATTCCTGTTATAAAGCAAATAATGCTCCTGGTAGTGAGAATTGCAGCCACTACTGATGAATGCCATTGTGGAAAAGATTTTGGGAAAGCTCTACCACAGTCTATCTGCTTCAGACTTCTTGGAATTTTGGAAGTCAGGTTACAAATGTAGAAATTAAATTGGAGCATACTGCAGAGCTGTCTTGATTCCGCACAGTCTTCTGGAAAGAACTGAAAGGTCTGACTTGACATACAAGGTCCGACATGTTACAGGTCCTTAAAACGTTAGATGTCATTCTTACGTGTCTACCATCACAACAGGGAGATGAACATGAGTTGAATACCCATTCAGCTGGAAGAGGGAAGAAGCTTGATATCAGAGATTTCCTCCTATGCACAGCATCTTTATTATCCGGATTATCTTGCATCTGTGGACCTGTCAGACCTGCCACAAATCTCACCAGCTTGACATGAATTGGCATACCAGCAAGGCATGGGCTTCTCATGTAAGCTTTTCATTTTTTTTAAGCTCTGATTTACTCCAGGGTCACATATGTCTTGGCTACATACTGGTTTTTATTTCTGTCTGCACATCCAGATATATCAATATTAATTGTTCTTTTCTGGCTTTGGCTACTTTTTCTTTAGCAGAAAAATATAACTCAGTGACAAATTCTTGGTTCATGCCTACAAATTGAGACTGTAAACTCAGCCCTATATTATTGCTGTTCATTTACAGACAATCAGTAGTAAGGATGGAGAGGCACTCAAGTACTGCTGCCAGCAATATGTTGATGAGGTCCAGTGCCTTGCAGTGATGCTTCCAGCCTCACTTGTAATCTCTCAGCGTGCCTACAAGGAAAAGCATCTGGCTCAACCTCAGCCTAGTAAGACTGAACATGCCCTGGCTTTAAACGCAAAACAAAACAAAATAAAACTTGAGAAACTCCCTTTGTCACTAATTTTTTAGAAACTTTCTTTTTTACTGTGTACAAAGGACTTGACTTGCTTGCATTTGCTATTTGTTGCAAACAATAATCCATAGCCTCACCCTTGGATTTAACACCATCTATAGAGCCACTTCATCAAGCTAGTCATGAACAGACTTCCTTCAGTGAACAAGAGCAACTAGGAAGAAAAGAAGGAAGCAATATAAACAAATATCTATGGAGAAAATGGATAGCATGACATAATGCATAATATGACTTAAAAGGATAAAAAGATTTAAGTGAGGCAAAAAAAGATGTGGGAAATTTTTAAACAGATTCAATATTTGAATTAACTTCAGAAGTGCATACTTTTCATCAGAGGAGGTGAGCTTCAGCTGCTTCTTTTCTCTTTATAGCTTTCTCATCCTCTCTCTCCTTTTTCTGTTTTATTTTTTCAATAGAATAGTAGTCCAAAAATAGTAAGAGTGGGAAAAGTAAACTGGCAGGTATTAATTAGCTGGACTGAGAGCAAAAGTAAAGCCTCCACAGATACAGAAATTTTGGAGGTAAGAAGGATGGAGCAATTCACATTTCAATATTTAATCCATTCTGTGATTTTTTTTTTCATCATCTTTCTAATTCAGTTAAACAAAGATGGATATTGCTTGTGTCCTTCTCTGATTCATTTCTTGTCCTGAATGACTTCGGCACAAAAACAAACGGCATTTTTGCTATGAACATAACACAGACTTTGAGAACTATTTATTCAAGTTTTAAACATATCTTAGGTTTCTCTCTTTGTGGCTCACCTTTTAATATCCTCAGCCAAGGTTAGAGGAAGCTTGGGTGTGCTCTGTGTATCCTAAATCCTGCCTAAGTCAGGGGATCTGAATCTTCCCCTTTGGTCCCCCCAGGCTGTAAGGGTCTCAAATCTAACTCCTATGTCCCACTGCCTTACTTCCCCCTGAATGATGCTATTCCTGTGCTTGAAATCCTTTGAAAAACAGGGCTTCGTGATATAGCTAGGAACACAGAAAATTAGGTTACTGTTTAACTCCCATTTCCTTTCACGCATTTGGAGATCATAAACTGGTTTTGCTCATTCATAAACCCACCAAGATACCTTTTTAAATACTCATGAAAACCTGACCCTTAATCTCTGTGCTTTTTTCCTTACAAATTCAATGAATTTCAAAGCCACTGTCATCTACCTGACATGAGATGTAGAGCCTATTGAAGGGGTCAAGCTTCAGTTTCTTGTCATTGCTGGTGACAAGTGTTTTCCCATAGACCCATGGCATGTTAGAGGCATCCTGCTCAATATACATACACAAATCTACACAACTGGACCATTAATCAGGCAGTATCTTCCAAGGACAGCTTCAAAAGCCACAAAGTTTCTTGTTTTCCACGTTTCTAGTAGGTAAGGCAAGACAAAAGTCAGTTTTTCCTTTATACAATCCCATCACTGTGTCTGACATTTTTTGGGGAGCAGGAGAAGTCAAGTTTCTAAGACCTTTTCAGTACTTGTTTTTATTCCTGGGACTGTCAAACAGGAATTCAGATGTCAGGCTACGCCAGAGAAGGGCCAAGAGCAGGAGTTGAATCATGGTCTATAAATGGATGGATACTACCCTGGCTGAGGGCTATGCACTCCGTGATCAAACACCACTTCATCTACTCTCAGCCTTCAGCTAGAAATTATCTGGGGTTGTTGTTGATCAAAGGCGGGGATTGAACAAGGACTCAAAAGAATATAGGACAACATCACAGAGGGCTGATTGTCTCAAAATGATAACCAGATTATTTTGTTAATTTCTCAAGAGATATAATTGTGGAGGTCACCTTCTTTCAGCAATGTGTCATCTCAATGTGTCGAAACAATTTCTGGTACCCTCTGTGGAATTGCCACTGAGGATAATTTAGTGTCATAAGCCTAAATTTCCCAAGTATCTCCTCTTGGAAACAATAAAATACAATAGAAGCAAAGAATCAGACAAAATTAAAACATCCGAAGACTCATTACAACTGTCTGTCTCATACTTATTATCTGTAAAATAACCCAAGAGTATTAAAGCAAAGAATATAATTTGACATTATTAATACCATCAATCAATCTTCACCTATGCTGAGATGCACACACACTCATATTCCTAAAGACAAGAATGTGCTTAAGTGTTTTGCTGCATTAGGTACATGAAAGCAAGTGGCTGCACACGTTAGAAAAATCCTGGTACATGAATTTCCCATTCTATTACTCACTCGTTCACCTATTTCAGAGAAGAGCGTAAAGCGTGAAATATTTATTAATCAGACAGCTCTGGAAACACTTCACCAAGAAACACAAACTTTAAAGGTCGGATATATTTTACCAGATTTCAGCAAAGTTAGAGAAACCACGAGAAAATGACCAGAATGATCCAGAAAAAAGCCAAAGCATGAGTTTCCCTGTAAGAGCAGTGTGAGAGAGGATTAATTATTTCGGTTCTTTTTCTGATAACATCTCAGACTGACAACGTCTTTAACTTCTGCTTGTGCCTCTCATTACATCTAGCTTTCATCTCTTCCCTAGCCTGAAGATGAAGGTCTAATCCCTAGGCCATGTTGCCAAGTCCTTTTCACTAGATGAAAGATGAGGCAAGAAACAACAGATGGATATAAACCAACAGTGTAGCACAAAGAAGTCATGAGACAATCTGGTGTGACGATGCTCAAGATAACCCTCATGCAGTTTTCTGCAGGCACTAATTTCTGTAGACAGCTGCTTGGGAAAAGTTTTCAGAGGTAGGTGTAACACCCACAGCTTGGGAATTGCTGGGCTTGAGAAAGAGGATATTTTTTCTCCTTATTTTCTAGAGCTCACTAGACCCCTACATCCTACATAACATATATCTCAACTGAGATGGTTTTCTATACCTATCTGCAATCTCTCTTCCTTACCCTCCAGCCTCAGTACTGTCAAGGCAAGTTGGAAGTCACACCACCACAAATGTCTACTAGCTTCTGGACCCTCCCAGGACGTGTGCAAGAGAAAAGAAAACCAAGCTGCAATAAAGAAAACCTGGTTAGGCATTATGAAATACTTTTTCATAAGGACAGTAGTCAACCTAGAAGCAGGATCCTGAGCAGCCTATTAAGAGAGTGGGGGTTGGATCAGAAACCACCAATTCCTCCCTACTTGTTTTATAGTGTGATTGCAATTGTAAAATTCACTGTAACATCACTTTACGGAATAAAAAAGGACAACTGCAAATGCTCTGTGAGCCCCATGCCAATCATCTCTGCATTAACTATTGTTTGTTTCTGCTGCTTCGCCTGAAAATTACAGCTTGAAAGTCCTCCATGGGTTGGCACCCTTCCTGTTCATCAGCACCAGGGGAAGAGTGACACATGATGAGGAACAGAGTCAGTCTTTCAGTGATTGCCAGGAACCAGGAGATAAAAAGCTGATAAAACATACAGTTCCTCCACCACCAAATATAGATATTTTATTTGAGGTTGTAATCAACTGCCACTAGTCTTATCTCTTGATCTGTGAGCACCCTCTGAGCTCATGGTAGATAGTGGGCATGCAAGCTGCTTTTCATTCATAATGAAGGATGAAGCTATTTGCTGTTTTCCTCTTCTTTGACATGTGAAACTATCAAAAGTACTTTCTTATGATTGGGCTACCCTAGCAAAGTCGAAGCTTAAGTTTAACTGTGGATGCCCAGAGATTTCTCTGGAAACTAAGGAACAACACCATAGCAGAGAATGGCTTGAATCACTCCTCAGTGCCTGTTCGGAGGAGAAAATTAGCAAAAGCAATCAGAAAAAGCAGAGGAAGAAAGAGAGAACCTCTTATCAAGGCCTTGTGAAGGAACTAATAGAGAGGAATAAAAAGCTATTTATCCATGGTCTACATGGAAGATGGTTCAAAAATTCATTATTTTTATTTCTAGAAATAAGAATATTTTCTTATTCCCAGAAAAGAAGAACACACCCCAAAAGACACCCATTCCACCAGAAACAGCCTGGCAGAAGTCCCAAAAATTATTTCACTGACTTGTTCAAGGGAAGATATATTGAACTCTCAGGAGGAAAAAAAAACATGGCAAGGATTTCCTTTGGATTAAACATGACTAGAAATTGCTCTATAAGCAGGGAAGTATCTGTCTGGAGCTCATTATACTTCCAGATGATCAAGCAGGCAGGTAAAAGCATGCACACCACTACAGATCTACAGGAGGTACTCCTTCCTTGCACAAGGGAGTCCCACTTGATTGTAGTCCAACAACAACTCTAGGGGAAAAAAGAATGTAGTTCTCCATTTTAACACAGCACTGGCTTCCACTGAAAGTGTTGGTAGTTCTTTTGCAGGAGGATTGGGATGGGAAAGGTAAATTAACAGTTTCAGGTACCTAATGTCCATAAGACAGAAAGATCAACCCCTCAGGAGCTATCTATTCATAAGCATTCATGGGAGATCTGCCTCTCTGCACTGATCTCTGGGTTAATAATAAGGTATCCAGATATATAGGAGATGTAGTTAAATAATGAATTAATGCTTCATCAAGGTAGGTTTTCAGTGTGATCAACAGTTACTTCACTGAGATAATGGAATACTTTTATTTTCCCTGTTTTCCCTAAACACCCACTTCTTAAATTTTCTTACTCTTTCTTCATCATATGGAACATCCCTCAAAGAGATGGTGCTGGGAAGGGTAAGCACAAAAGAGCTTTCTGTGCTGATTCTTTTCCTTCTTTCATATCCTAACACCTTTACGAGAGCTGCAAAACCCCAGAGGGTGTCAAGATTAATTTGAAACACCTCCTAAAAGCTTGCAGAGGTGCTTATGTGAGAGGAACCACTGCTAAGTTTGCCACACACTGTACTCAATTTTCACTACTGAGAACCACTCCTTTTCTTTTCAAAACAGCAACAGAAGTTTAATTACTTTAGTTCAAAGGGTGTAAAGGCATTCACTGAAAACTAAGTGAACAGTAAAATTGAAATGCAAAAGTAATCTGAAAACTTAGGGACACTAAAGCAAGTTGAGCTCTTCAGTGCACAGTAGAATACTCTAGCAAACCAACATGACAAGTGTCGCTGGGAGAAACTAGAAAAGATAATGTTCCTACCTAAAAATACCTTATCTCATTCATGAAACAGGTGTAAAGTCTTCAAGGCTTATTGAGTTTCTCACTGAAGAGAGGCAGCTAAAGTAGCATTGAAGTTTAGAAAAGTCTTTTTTGACTAGTAAAGCTGGAGCTTGATATTTGCATGGTATTAGGGGTTTTGATTTTTCTTAGGATGAACATTTCTTTCGCTGTATGGATAGCTGAAGAAGAGACTCATGTAAGCATTCCAAAGCACTTGCAGAGTGACTGCCCTCCCTCCCCTTTGAACCAGCTGCTAGACACACATCAGGTTCAAACTTAAAGGAGGCTTATAAGAAAGATGGAGATTTTTTTTTTTTTTTTTTTTAGTAGGGCCTGTAGCAATAGGACAAGGGATACTGGTTTCAAACTAAAAGAGGAAAAATTTAGACTATGCATTAGGAAGACATTTTTCACACTGAGTGTGGTGAAACACTGGCACAGGTTGTCCAGAGAGGTGGTAGATAACCCATCCCTAGAAAAATTCGAGGTCAAGTTGGATGGGGGTTTGAGCAGCCTGATCTGGTTGAAGATGTCTGTGTTTACTGCAGGGGGGTTGGACTAAATGACCTTTTGGTCCTTTCCAATCCAAACCACTCTAAGTTTCCATGTTTCTATGATTCTATGAAACATGTCCTCTGTGCTAAATGACAATGGAGAACTTCTACCTTTGCTATCCTGGCCATTGGTGAGTAAAACTCATTCATTTGAATATTCAGCAATTTATCTCAAAGGCAGTTGAACTGGAAGAGGTGTACTGAGGAGTTCATAATCAGGAGGGCAAAACAGACAATCTCCTAGACTAAAGCAATTTGTCCAATAACCTAAAGTGCCACTATATCACCTCCTTTCTTAAAAAAAAAAAATCAACTCACCTCTCAGATAGAGTAGCCATTCCTAAACAGATGATCAAGACAGTCATTAGCACTTTAGGTTATAATTCTTCCTAGCTGGTCCTCAAGACCATATAAAACAGAACCATCAACCGCAAATTTAACAGAAAGGATGCATCATGTCACAGGTTACAAGAAATTGTGGTAGAGATCAATTAAACCAAGAAATTTTGGAATCTTTGTTGTGAGGTTAAGGTTGATATACAAAGCTTTTCTTCCCCAGCACATTATAGAAGCACTAGAAAAAAAGAAATACAGCAAATGCTCAGAATGAAAAGGTAAACACAAAGAAGAGTGCAAGTTCTGAAAAAAGAAGTTTCCAAGAGACTCCGTGAATTTTTCTCCTGGGGAAAAATCTAAGAAAGACATGATGTTTCCCTAGGCTCCAGAGTTATTGGAGCAAGAGTTATTAGAGCAAGATGTCCATCCCAGCTAAATTAAGCACTGAAATTAGAAACCTAATCTTCTGCTGGAGTAACATAGAGGTCCCAACATACCCAAGGAAAAGTAGCTCTTGGGGAGACAAGACTGTCGTTTTAGCTCCATTGCCTGCAGAAGATCCTGGGATCATCTGAGAAGTGTTTCAGGTAAGCGTCTGCAGTCATGTAGGATGTGTCTTGGCCTCAAAACCTAGACTTTTTCTATTGATTTATGTGACAGTTACTCAGATCCCATAGTGATGGGACTATAAAACTTACAGAGACAGAGACAGCTCAGCCTGTTTGCCATTGATCATCTGCACGGCACACAAGAACAACTCAAGGTCACTCAAATTTAAAAAGTTTACTTTGATCCTAGAAACACATGCATCTCTCATGCTTGCATAATAGTCAGCTAGGTTGTGTTTGGCATTTTTCCACCAAAACGTTCAGCAGAAGGTTTCAAAATAACTTAATATTTGGGAAAAGCTTTTCAACCATAGTTTGTTTTGAGTGAAACTGCAAGAAGACACATTGCCAATAATATCTGAGGAAAGCTAATGAATATTTTGTTTTCCTTCCTGTAGCATGTATGCTCTGTGGGCAACAGTCTAAACCTTGCCTGGCTACATTAGTGTACGAGAAATGCTACCAAGGGCTCTTACTATTGAATTCTGAACACAAATCAGAATCTGGAGAACTTTGAGATAGTCCTGAGGCTGTGAAGATTATAACCAGAACCAATGAAAGCATTTTAAATTATAATTCCAAAGACTCAGTGTCAGTATATAGAAGCCAAAGGGTAAAATTAAAGATTCATTTCATTTTTCCTCTTGCCTTCTAGATTTGGAGGGCTACCAGTGATATTACCTTAGATTAAACCTTTTGGTGACTGGCTGCAGCTGAGTAAGAATGGACTGAGAGTAGCCCACTGGTGGGGAACAACTGAAAAGAGCAGAAGGTGGTTTTCTTTAAGCACTGGGAGAAGAGAAAATGTTGCGTCCGAGAAGAACTAGTTTTCAGGTTCTAAGTAAAATGCGAATGTGGGCTGTAACGTCACTAGGACTTTGGCTGGTGAGAATGCTTCATAATTGATGTCTGTCTTCTGTTTCATTGTGCACCCTCGTTCAATCCAGCTGTTACTTCATTAGACCAAATGGTGGTGCAAATCTCTGTGGATAAGCTACATCTGGCATATGAATACATAATTATATTTCTCTGTAAGCACCATATGAATGCCTAGGTAGCTATGACATTTGGTATCTATGAAGAAAAGGTGTTATCTAGGCCAAATAAAAAAGGGTAGAGGAGAGGGAAAGAAAGCCTTCTAGCTTAAAAATGAGAACAACTTGAGGTCATCATGTATTTGGAGGATTTATTTTCATTAACCTACCTTACTCATCTTGCTGTTGGGAAAGAAGAGTGAAAAAGCAGGAAATGCATGAAGGGTGTCCTCAGAAGTGTTCCATATAGAGATGCTCCATAGGGGATCATGAGAACATATATTTGCCTTATATCCTTTTGAAGTCCGTTATATTTATCAGTTTCAAATTAGACTATTTCAAAGCAGATTTGGAAATACTAGTTTATTACTATGCATAAAAATAATTAAAAAAAAACCTTGAATCTTTAAAAAGGTTAGATATTAAGGTGTACGTGTGTCAAATTTGTGACTAAACCTCTTCGTAGAATACAGTTCTTTTGCAAAACAAACAAGTAAAATAATTCCAAATATACAACAATCCAGAAGGAAGCAGAAGCTTCAGCATCAGTTGTCTTCCCTAAAAGAGATCAAACCAAGAATTCCAAATTCAAGCACTCTGAGATTTTAGAAGAATTCAATTCCAGATATCACATTTGCTATTGTGACCCAGGTCTACGTTTTTCAGAAAAGCATGACCTGAATTTTATGCTCAGAACTATGCCTCAAGCAGGATGAACTCCATTCTAAAGGGCTCTGTTTTGTGCTATGGAGGACAAAATATTTCAGGCAAAATAAGATAGAATCTGAACCTCTGCCTGAAATTTAATCTTAACTTTGCTGGAGGTCCTGAACTTCACTCTCATTTCCCTCCTCTCTCTCTTTCTATATATATATGAATTTTTAATTTGCCAGGGAAGGGTGCCTGTACTGCTAAGATCTGGAGCTGAATTAGATGTGTTTAGTTCATCTAATCAAACTTGCTTTTCTGCACAAGATCAAATTGCCTGTTCTGCTTGCCACATTCTTGCCGTCTGCCCCTTTTGTAAGTATATTATATTCACTACCATCCCTTTAACAATGTGTAAGTACTCATGGTCTGGGTGTCTGGAGACATGACCTTTGTTTCTCCTGAGCAGCAATAACTCTAGACGTGTACTACCCAGTTGTTCTGTACAGCAGTACAGTGAGGATGGATGGATGAATACTTGTGTGACATTTGTACTGGGGTCAATGCAATTTACTGGGCAGGCTTATAAGAGCTAACTCGAATCTGACTTTACCGTTATGATATCAAATGCCATTTAGGTAATGATGACTCTCTAATAATCATAAAGCATCTTCTGGCCACCAGCATAGATGAAAATTCAGGGCTGCTCCACAGAAGTACTTAAGTGAGCTACCTGACTGCACAAGACCACTGCAGATGCCATCTAGTGAAATGTATGAAAGAGCAAAGGCTTCTGAAATGCAGCTTGCAATAGTTCAGAGGCAAGCTGGTGAGAAAAGCAGTAGCCAACACACTCATTAGATTGGGGCGGTGTCAGGCACACATGGATGTAAACCATGTTGGCTCCTGGTTTTGCTAAATACATCAAGGCTCCCAAGGACTTTCTTTCCTTCCCTCACTAAATCAATACATAGAGACAGTGGATTCATGCCCATCAAGAAATGAAGGCTTAAATGCTCCACATAAACTCTTCATTACACAACACAGGATCCACCCATCAGCTGCTTTGCCAGGTACTTGCCCAACACTTTAATTCATTTTCCTGTAGAAAGACACAACTATTTATGCCCTTGCTCATTATCAGCTTGATTTACCCCTATGTTTATGCAGCATGCAGCTTTGGCCTTTCCAGCAATTTCATCATTTGTGGCATTTTCTTAAGCTATACATTACGCAATCCCCTTCTCTGTCCCATACCCATTTGCCTTTGTCTGTGCCTAGGCTTTTATTCTCCTAACAATCACTCCAAACAGGTCAATAACCCCAGCCCTGGGTAAACCTATTATAAAGGATTTGAGAAACTCACAGTTATTCCACCTTTCAAATTTTACCGATCTTTTTAAAAAGCTCTGCAACTCTGTTAAGGGTGTTACATGGATGAACACACACAACTGATGATTCCAGCTAAAGGAGGATAAGGGAAAGACTGTTGGATATTTTTAACTGTTTAAAGCATAAAAATAATGTATGAAATCAGAACTGCCCATTTTATTCCAACACACAGACTCTTGTCTCTGTCTTTTGAGGAGTCTCCAAGCTCCTCTTGGAAGTGGGATGATTGATGTTTCAAGAGTGAGCTTTGAAGGTATTTAAGTGCCCAGAAATTCATGGAGAAGCCTAAAGGAAATTTCAGACCTGTTTTCACCTTACATAACAGCTGCACACAAATATTAAGTAGCCAATCTTTAAAGATACACCTGGAGATATCTATGGGAAGAACAACACTGTCTTTGGATTCTTCTGTGTTCCACAGATATAGATGGGCAGTAGAAGTGACTCAGATCTAAGCTGGGCTGAGTCACCCCTGAAAGATGCTGACCTTTTCTACTGAAAACCTCAAACCCTCATCACTAAGAGGATAATAAGCCTCCCATCCTTGCTTCTGTATGTGTTCATCTTGTCTCCTCAGATTGCAGGTTCCTTCAGAAGGAATTATCTCTGACTAAGAACTTTAAAGTGGCACAGATCATAATGCAGACACATTTCATTCAATAATATAAAATAGAAAACCAACAATAACCAACTTGGAAATGTAATAGTTGGATTTGTATCTTGAAAGAGTTGCCCTGAAAACCTGACTGTTGGACTTAGGGAATAAGAATCACAGAATCATAGAATCATAGAATTATAGAATCATAGAATCATAGAACGGTTTGTGTTGGAAGGGACCTTAAAGTTCATTCAGTTCCAACTACCCTGCCATGGGCAGGGACATGTCCCACTAGATCAGGTTGCCCGAGGCCCCAGTCAGCCTGACCCTGAACATTTCCAGGGAGGGAGCATCCACAACTTCCCTGGGAAACCTGTGCCAATGCCTCAACATCCTCAAAGTAAAAAATTTCTTCCTAATATCTCAACTAAATCTCCCCTCTTTCAGCTTCAAACCATTCCACCTCATCCTGTCACTATGCTTCCTAATAAAGAGCCTTCCTCAGCTTTATTGTAGACCCCCTTGAGGTACTGGAAGGCTGCTATAATGTCCTTCTGGACCCTTCTCTTTTCCAGCCTGAGCAATGCAAACTCTCTCAGCCTGTCCCCTAGGCGAGGTGCTTCAATGTTCCGACCATCTCCATGTTCTCCTCTGGACACACTCCAACAGATCTATGTCCTTTCTGTGCTGAGGACTCCAGAACAGAATGCAGGGCTCCAGGTGATGTCTCACAAGAGCGGAGTAGAGGGGGAGAATCACCTCCCTCAACCTGCTGGTCACACTTCTTTTGATGCAGCCCAGGATATGGTTGGCTCTCTGGGCTGCAAGTGCACATTGCCGGCTCATGTTGAGCTTCTTATCCACTAGCACCCCCAAGTCCTTCTCTTCTGGGCTGCTCTCAATCCATTCTCTGCCCAGCCTTTGTTTGTGCTTGGGTTTGCTACAGCTCAGATGTAGGACCTTGCACTTGGCTTTGTTGAATCACGAGTTTTGAACACCATGAGGAATCTTGCTGCAGGTGCACATTCACCCAACCCTACACTCAACAAATATATTGAGCTCTGTAACGTATTTATCACTACATTTTAGTACAATATAGAAACTTACAGCAAAGTAACAGAGAAAGTAATTCATGTGGGTGCATCTGAGATGAAAGAGTAGAAGAAAAAAACATAACGAGTCAATAAAGAGACAGCTAATGGAAGGACATACTTAAAAGAAACTGATGTAGGTCAACCCCTGATCTGTGCTCAGAAGCCACTCAACAACTGATTCCGCTATTATCATGATGTCACTGATATGCACTGAAGCATGATATTATTTAGCATAAGTGTACATTAGACTGCTGCCATCAACAAGTGAGATTGGGTGAGCTGTGTGTTAGAATGGTTTTAGAGTTGATGAAAAAAAGCCCACTTGTCCTTCAGATATACACAAAGAGAATGTTCCATTAGGATCTTCCTCATGCTTTGGACAATTTAGCAGTTACAGAAGTTAGTAAATTATGCAAACTATCAATTGTCTCTTAATCTCTACTCTGGAATAAAACGCAAATCAATACACAATTAACTAAAAATATACTGTAATAAAAATACTCTTTTCAGTGCTAGAAATACTTGAAGTGTAAATTTTCCCTTAGAATAGAGTCAAGGACCAAAAAATATGCCAACATCTCTTAGCATTCAGCAGCCAGCTTCCTTATGGAGGGTCAAATGTTTACTGCTCCTATGCCTTTTCACTACTCTCCCTGCAATCTTCAAACCCTTGTTTTATTCCATACCAGCCAGTGAAACACGTACCATTTTATTGCCCCCTTCTTTCTTCTGAACAACTCCTGTGGTCACTGTCTCAGGCAGTCCTTGTTCCCCTTTGCAGCAGGTCTACTACTCTTTTATCTATTCATATTCCCTTCTCTCAATCAACACTTTTAGACTCATTTTTCCAGGAAAACCCAGCTCACAGTGGCAAGACTGTGATTGTTTCTGCCTATTCATCTCCCCAGTAGCTTCTGAACTCTTTGACTAATTTCAGACAACCCTCAACAAAGCCATACAGTTGGAGGAGAATCAGTGCTCTCCTCCAAAGAAATGGCTGTGGAATGTCAGCTTTTAATAGATAACAAGGAGTCCACATCTAAGAGGTATTATCAGAACGGTATTATGAATGCTCACAACTGAAAGGAAAGCATAGGTCATACTCTGGGTCCAGCAAGAGATACAAATCCAGGGGATTTCATTGATTTCCCTGATTAATGAGGTATAGTCTTGCAATAACTTACTTCCATATTTCAGCATCACTCACCAATGAAAGGTACAGTTTTCTGCAGGCTTAAGAAAATCAGACTAGGTTTGTTCTGCCACCAGAAGGGACAGTCCCATTTGCTCCAGTGTCCTTGGTGGTATGTTCACACAGCATCCTGTGTGTCAAATCTGGCAGATGTGCTTACACACAGTGACTGCTCCATTCACTGATCCAGCAGAAAAACGACACAGGAAAAGCAATAATCTTCAAACAGGAGAATCAGAGGAAAGGGTGACCCCATCTCTCCTCACATCCATGGGAAGAACAACATGCCTTTGGTAGCTGCATGGCAGACAGCAACTTAAGCCAAATGTGAATTCATAAACTAAGAGTTCCCTGCAAGATCTGGATGATGATCATTCTCTTTTTTCCTAAAAACATGGACTTTTACACAAATCTATGTGCACATACACAGGGGAAGTGCTGGGAAGGAATACTTGAATGCAGAAATGGCACAGAAAAAGGAGCATTAATGTGATTTCAAGACAATTGACATTTCATACCGTACCTTCTCTGGCTACATCCTATTTACACAACTCCCTCTCTGCACTTTCTCCATGCTAATTCCCATAGGGAGATTGCCCTGGTGCTGGATTTGGGAACTAAAGAAAGCCTCTGCCAGTTTACCATCCCATGGGCACCACACAGACCTCAAGGCCATGGTGAACACCGCTTTGGGTGTCATGAGGTGTCCTGCAATGTAAGGGAGAACTTTGTGATCTAAGAACTTGTTGGCTTGGAAAAATGATGACTGAGGGGAAACATAAACAAGCTGCAAAGTCATAAGGGGAAAAGAGATGCTGAATAAAGGATAATCATTTACACTTCCTTCTGATACTAGAAGAAAGGAAGACCACCAGAAACACAAGGAGATACTTTTTCATACAAGTTGTGAGAAGCTGTTGGGGCTTTTTGCTGGATGCTACAGCTGGTGCTTGCTTGGGTTTAAGACGTGTTCAGATAAATTCACAGGAGAAAAATCCACATAGGTCTGTCCCATACCATCACACCAGCACTGATTCAGTAGGTCCCTGAGCCCTGGCAGGACTGGGATATTACAGGAATATATTCCAGTGCATTGACTCTGCATTTCCCTCCCTTTGATATCTGCTTTGGTTGCTCAGGGTTATAGAATCATAGAATTGTAGAATAGATAGGGTTGGAAGGGACCTTAAGGATCATCTAGTTCCAGCGCCCCCTGACACAGGCAGGGACATCTCACTAGGTCAGGCTACCCAAGGCCCTATCAAACCTGGCCTTGAACACTTGCAGGGATGGGGCATCCA
The DNA here is from genome assembly GCF_032191515.1 of Phaenicophaeus curvirostris. NCBI lineage: Eukaryota > Metazoa > Chordata > Aves > Cuculiformes > Cuculidae > Phaenicophaeus > Phaenicophaeus curvirostris. The sequence continues at coordinate 96,797,353 of NC_091394.1, read as the reverse complement.
CAACTTCCCTTGGCAACCTGTTCCAGTGTCTCACCACTCTCATGGTGAAGGAATTCTTCCTAATGTCCAGTCTAAATCAGCCCCTCTCCAGTTCATACCCATTCCTCCTCATCCTATCACCCCAAGCCTTTATGAATAATCCTTTTCCAGCTTTCTTGAAGGCCCCCTTCAGGTACTGGAAGGTCACTATATGCTCTCCAAGGAACCTTTTCTTCTCCAAGCTGAACAAGCCCTACCCTTTCAGCCTGTCCTCATATGGAAGGTGCTCCAGCACTTGGATCATCTTTGTAGCCCTCCTCTGGACCCTTTCCAACAGCTCCATATCCTTCTTACGTTGAGGATTCCAGACCTGGACACAGTACTACATATGAGGTCTCACAAGAGAGGAATAAAGGGGCAGAATCACCTCCCTCAACCTGCTGGCCGCACTTCTTTTGATGCAGCCCAGGACACGGTTATCCTTCTGGTCTGTGAGTGCACATTGCCAGCTGATGTCGAGCTTCTCATCGACCAGAAACCCTGAGTCCTTCTCTGCAGGGCAGCTCTCAATCATGTCATCCCCCATCATGTACTAAAATTGAGGATTGCCCCAACCCAGGTGTAGGACCTTGCACTTGGCCTTGTTGAACCTCATGAAGTTCTTGCAGGCTCACTTCTCCAGCCTGTCCAGGTAAGTTGGTTGTACCATCCTTTGCTCCAATTCATCCCTGCAGGTGTGTCATCCCAGGGGAAGGCTTGATCACAGATGTCTGAGGGATCACAGAGCAGGAACTGGCTAATTTTCTGCTCCTTGTCATCCCCCAACATGTTTTGGGCTGTCCCCTTTCCCCTGGAAGTACTCCTGGTTCTCATTTCTGTGCCCAGGGCTCTCCTTCCCTAACTGGCAGTGAAATTCTACACTGCCTTGTCCTCCCATTCACTCCTTCTTCCCTCGCTCCTTTTCTTGCTGCTGTCATGTTTTCCACAGCATGCAGCCCACCTCAGCAAAGAGATGACAAACAAAGGGGCTGACGTTATGCTTGTCGCCTGCCAGCTTCTCTGAGTGCTCCTAGAACTTTGGTACTATGGACACTGTGATTTTTTTATTCCCCTCCTAATCCCCCGGGTGTTGAACAACTGTCATTAACGAGGAAGGATCTTGATCTCTTTTCAAGAGCGCCGTGAACCAGAAAGGAGAGTGTTAAAATTCATAGTGGGGCTGTTTCTCCCCGCTCTATTATTTCCCCTTCTTTTCCCCACTCCTGCCCTTTACCACAGCTGGTGGGGCTTTCTCAGCCAAGGCAGGGAAGAAATGCAAGACCCATACAAGGATATAGCTAATCTGTCCCACGTACCCTGTGCCCACCGGCACCACCACCAGTTCCACCACCACCCCACAAAATGACAAAGGAGCCTTGATTACTGACTCACCGTGCCAGCTGAAGGAGAGAGGGGGAAGGAGGGGGGAATAATGCATTGCATTCGTTTATAATAGTGGGCTCTGAGTCTGCTGGGAGATTGGCTGGCATTTCGGCAGCTGAGGGGGCTGCCCCATGTCTGAGCTGTCACACTGACTCATCTGCCACAGCAGCAGCTCTGAAAGGCACCTCAGGAGGAGTGGGAAAGGCAGAGGCAGGGGAGGGAGGAAGATGCACACCCCACAGACACACAGAGGGAGCAGAGGGAGGGAGTCTGCCCCACATGCACCCTTCCCTCAGAGTTCTACCCCACAGATGCACATTGTGCCTTTCAGTTGTCACTCATTCTCCTCTTTCATTCAGAAGCAGGATAAAAACTCAACTTACTTCTCATTCCCTCTCAGTACATTTGTCACAGGTGAATACAGTATAAGGAAGCTCAAAGTAAGAAAGACAATTGCCCTATCTAACCTGCTGCCTCACTTCATCAAAGCATTACTTCTGCGGGTGGGGAGAGGACTTGTGCAAAAGCTGACAACACTGCTTTTCTGGGCGATGGACCCAGCCTCAGGACAGAAGTGCTTTGCCTTCATCAAGGAAAGGTTATAATCTTCCCTGGTCAGTGGCTGGTGAATCATCACAGTCCCTCGTCTGAATATGGAGACAGGAGACAAACTCTGAGGATGCTCCTCTGGGAGTTTCAAAGTCCCTTTCCAGTATTCATGAGTGATTCTAGAATACAATGGAGAAAATCAGTGTTCTTTGTATTACCCACTACTTTTTCTCTTTGGAAATTTCCCCAGTGTTTTAGGACCAAAGGGAACCAGGTGGCAGGACACTGAGTGTCTCTTCCTACTGTGCATGCAGCTCCCTCTTCCTATCATCCTCTTCCTCCTTCTTTTCCCCTTATTATTTTTCATCTATTTTCTGGCCACTCTTCCAGCTCATTTCCATACATTCTTCCTTCCATCCTTGCTGCTTCCTCCTGCTTTTGCAAGTCCCTTGTATGAAAGAGACACCTGAGTATCTTATCTGCCCTTTGTATTCACCAACCATCTGAAAAGAAATAGGGAAAAGGATGATTACTCCTATGTTTTTTCCTCCATTTTATTTCATGAGTAAGTAACTACTGCATTAAAACTTTTTCCAATGCTCAGAGACCAGCCAGTTCCCCTCACCATTAACGGCATCCTCAAAGGATTCAGCTTCTTCTCTCAAGGAGTGTGAATGCAACACTGAGTGGAAAGGTAGTGCTTTGATAAAGGATTATTAAGAAATCAGCAAGGAAGAACAACGTTAAAGACCCCTAGGGCTGGGATCAGAGAAAGGAACATCAATGGTGCAGAGGGGTGATAGGTAAGAGCTAATTAGCAGAAAAGTATGATAATAACCAGTATCATCTTTTGGTATTCTACTACCTGTCTGGTTAAAGCACCTATTGCCCCTGCAATAAGCCCTTGGACTATAGCCACACCCAGGACAAAATAGGGTTTTTGTGTGTGCTCGCAGCTCCTAAATGCTTCCAGATTAATAAGAGTTATTAATGATAATTGATGATTGTCATGTACTATAATAAACTTCCTTCCAGTCTTCATACAATCCAGAAAGCATCAGAATCCCAAAAGATATTATTATCTGGGACATTAAATCCCAGAAGAAGAAATCTAATAGTATACAAGCTGCAAACCACAGGACACCCATCCGACACAAACAAAACTGCAATGAGAGGGAAATGAAAGAAACCACTAATTTCAAGGAATTTTATTTCTCTTTCTAATACTTTGAGTACACGTTAAAGCTGGTTTCTTTCTTCCTGTATGGGGGACTTCAGTGTTTGATTTATACCCTGAGGACTTGTTTGTTGCCTTGCTTCTGAATCTGACTTGAATGGCACAAGAGTGGTTGGTGAAAGCTCACAGTTGTTTCACTCCTGGTAAAAAGAAAAGAAAGGGAAAGGAAAGAAAGAAAAAAAAAAGGAAGGAAGTAGGGGAACACCAGAATGAGTTCAAAGGTTTGGAGAAGTATTGGGAGCTTTATGTTCATTTCCAAGAGTTGCTCCTTTCATTTCTAATCTGTACTGTGCTGGGCATAAATCTACAGGATTGATGTGCACATTACGCTGAGTTATTTCATTTTAACTTGTACTGGAAAATAATTTCAATAGTATTTTCTGGTGGCTGGTACTGTTCCCTCCACCTCTGACACTCCGGTTTTGGTTAAGAAGCTCTGCACAGAGGAAGAAAACAGACTTAAAAGCACTAGAGAAAAATCAAAGTAAAGAGCACCCCTTTAAAATGAGGGAATAGGGGAAGATGGGGCAACCTTAGGGCAAAAGGAGAAGAAGATAATACTGGAGAGCGTGGTTTAGTGGCCAGAGGTCATCTGGTTTTCTTGTTTGTCTGGCTCACATTTTCAACAACTGTTAGTGTATCTGCATTGCTAGATGATGGCTTGAACCTTTTATTCTCCAGTCCCAGTTGAGGGAAATGGAAACTGCTTATACTCTCCTGTGTTAACTACATGGTTTAAATTGTATAGGAGTTGTTGCAAGAGCCCAGTATCCCCATACCAACACTTTAAATCCTTTCTCTGCTATGAAAAGCTGATTTTAGTGGAGAGAAGACCCTGTCTGGATGCAGAATAGTTCACTTTGATTTGCTCCTCATTCAAACAGCCAAATTTACTAAACAGAATCACAGAATGACCTGAGTTGGAAGGGGCCCAGAAGGATCATCAATTCCACCTCCTATCCCTGCACAGGACAACCCCAAAATTTAAGCCAGTTGTACCTGGAGTTGTACTTTCTTCAAGAAGTTGCAGGTCAGGAATTTTCCTGATGTGTTATTAAGCCGGTCCAAGCGTGATAGAGGTGAAAAGCAGTATATTTCTGAAACTCATGGATTTACATCCACTGCCCAATCAAGTGCTATTCTGTGCACTCTCTTCTTATAGCTCACACCTTTACTGCAACAGAAAAACCTCCAAGCGCTGTAGGTGTGGGCTAGTCAGCATGGAATTGTGGTCATCTGTTCTGCACGCTTCTCTTCATCAGTGATGGACATTGATCTCAGGACCCTTTTCAACAATGTGTTGAGTTGTCTGGCAATATGAATCCCTCAACTACTGACATTTCAAGGAAACCTGCAAGCAGCAGGTCCATAGGGTGGTAGCGATGAAACAAGACGGCCTTTCCCTTCCCCCTCTGCCTGATGCAAGTCATGAGTTGTTGGACCAAATTGACATCTACTTTGGGGTCTATCCTTGCTTATAGGTCTCTTTCAGCACAACTTGCTATTTACATTCTTCTTTGCATTACATAGGCACATTTGAATTTCTTCCTCTTTATGTCCCCACATACAATCTCATTTTAGCCTTTTCTGCCACCAGTTCTAAATCCTGAGCCTTCTCTTTCTTCTTTTTCTTCCTTTGCTGGTTGGTTCAACCTTTAGTGCTTCAGACAGCTTTAAAAAACAAATCATGAATATGTTACGATCTCAGTTTATAACTAAGATAACCAAAGCCTCCATGGGTCCTGTTTCTATTCTACCCATTATGCTATGCCTGACCTTCTGCCTGCTGTCTTTTACCTGGTTTCTAGCCCACATATTAGTGAAAATAAATCCAAACTTCCCTAAATTAATGCTTTGAGGAAGTTTCTTGAGATGCAAAGACTTTTTGACATACCCTAGGCCTAGATTAACCCTCTATACAGCAGGAAAATGCTTGTCAGTTTGATTTGCTGTATTGCTGGTCCTCCTTCTCTTGATCTTTGTTGATAGATGGATCTCATGCTGGGTTTTCTTCCCTGTAGGATTTAAATCTTGCTCCAGATCAAACCCAAGGTATGAATGGAGTGAAAATCAGTTTCCCCACCAGCTGGCTTCTCAATAATCAAAACTTTAGTCATACACAACTTACTTGCATTTGACAAGGATATCTTGGTCAAGGATGCTGGTAGATAGTCTACCAAGTCACTCCATTCCTAGCCTTCACAGTGGGGCCCCAAGAAGTCAATAAATAATATGTTACCCACCACAGCAGCATCTACCAAATACTACAGAGGGACGCAAGAAGCTGGCCTTCTTGCCTCCACTGGTGTCAGAAGCAATGTAAGAAGTTTTTCTCCCACATACAGTATTTGACTCTCCGCTTCTTACCCCACTGGGAATGCAGGCACAGCACACACCCCCACATGCATTGCAGTCAGTAAAACACTAGGCAAGATGCCGTTACCTAGGCAATGGTTATCACAAGTCTCTGGAAAGGGAGTGGGGGGAGTGATACAGGACAATGCGGGCTTGGGGAAGGAGAAAATGAAACCATCAGAAGACATCAAATTGAGAAGTCTGCTCTGAAATGCTGTCATATTGGCAGCCACTGGTACTGGAGACTGGATATTACACCTTTTTTTTTTTTTTTTTTAATGCTAAACATAGTTCTGTGATGAAGAGAAATACTTTGGCTTTTTGACTTCTTACCAGCTTGAGAAATGCTGCCAGCTTGTGGGTTTGTGATCTAACCTTTGCAGAAGAGCAGGCTGCTGGCTGAACACCTCAGAGTGCCACAACTGGCCAAGATTTCAGACTAAGGCTCATCCATCACACAGCTAAAATGGAGAAAAGTCTTAAACAGATGTTCCTTGAAGTGGGATTTTGGGTGTGGTCTCCCATCATAGAGATGTCTCCTTTCTCTCTGATCTTTACCCCAGACACAGTCTCTCTAACCAGCCCACAAAGGAAGAAACAATGTGTTTATAGTATAATCTTCCCCAAACAGAAAAGAAGCAACAATGAGTTTATAGTATAATCTTCCCCAAACAGAAAAACATCTGGAAGTAAACCCAGGAGCTCCAGGCTCTAACCTTCACACTGTCCACTGATACGTGTTTCTAGTGCAAGCTCCTCTGTCCAATAGCAGGTGCCATGCCTAATGTCAGAAAAGATGAGCCTGGGTGTCAGTACATGACTCACCCAGGGACAGAATAATTGAGTAGTGGAACTATTTAGTTTGCAAAAGACCTTTAAGATCATGGGGTCTAGCTCCCAACCTAACACTGCCAATTCCACTACTAAACCATGTCCCTAAGTATCACATCTACACTGCTTTTAAACACCTCCAGGGACAGGGATGCAACCACTTCCCTGGGAAGCCTCTCACAGTGCCTGACAACCCTTCCAGTGAAGAAATGTTTCCTAATGGCCAATATAAACCTCCTCCGGCACAACTTGAGGCCATTCCATCTCGTCCTATCGCTTGTTACTTGGGAGAAGATATCAACACCCACCTTGCTACAACCTCCTTTCAGGCAGTTGTAAAGAGCAATAAGGTCTTCTCTCAGCCTTCTTTTCTCTGGACTGAACAGCTCCAGTTCCTTCAGCTGCTCCTTATAAGACTTGTGCTCCAGACTCTTCCCCAGCTTGTGGCCCTTCTCTGGACATGTTCCATCCCCTCAGTGTCTTTCTTGTAGTGAGGCGCCCAAAACAGGATTTGAGTTGTGGCCTCTCCTGTGCTGAGTACAGGGGCACAAACACTTCCCTGGCCCTGCTGGCCACACTATTTCTGCTACAAGCCAGGATGATATTTGTCTTCTTGGCCACCTGGGCATGACTGCAGTACTAACAAGTACTTCTGTGAAGCCTCAATGCCAATTGTAGGCAAAATCTGAACTATGTCATGGCATGTTCTCATGCATGTAAATAGCATTCTGTCCTGAAATCAGAATGAAACAGCCCAGCTCCCACAAAACCACATGGCCAAGAATAAAACCACCTGCAAACTCAAGTCCTGTGAGATGTCCTGTTATCTGATCCATTTAATTATTTTTTTATTCTGAGCCTATACTTGAAATTGTAATGTAAGTTAAAGAATTCAACGGTCCTGTCTGGATGTGGGATGTAGCAAAATACCCCAGATGCAACGTTGGCTCCAAAAAAAAGGTACCTGTTAGCTCCTCTTGTGTTCACACAGTGACCATGGTCGTACTGGACATTGGTAGTGCGTGAAATCCCAGCAGAAGTTTGAATATGCAGGTCCTGTGTAATAAGGTGGAGGATTTCTGTCACAGCAGGACTGCTTGTGCACCCTGCTGCACAGAGCTAGTTGGGCATCATGTGCTTGTAAAAGACAAGCAGGATGAAATCTTTCCCCTTCCTCTTCAAGCATTGCAAGGAGTGAAGCTTATGAAAACAAAGGAAAGATTGGGAAGGGGGGCGAGGGGGGACAATGCTCAGCTTGCAGGTTTAATTTTCAATTGCTTTCAAATCAACAGAAAGAGAAGTGTGGAAAAAAGGGCTTAAAAAAAAAAAAAAGGGAAAAATACAAAACACATAGAAAAATACCCCCCACAAAAAAAATTCCATTACCTCCCTTCCCCAGCAGCTCAAGTGTCAAGGGAGGGGATGGACTTTGCTTGCTTGCAGCATTTCCCCTGTCTGTCTCCCCACAAGGTCTTTGTGTTCTGTGAAAGGGAAAGGAAGTCGTGTACAAAAGGACCAAACTGCCAGGGTGGAACAGCCATGGGGGAGGACCAGGAAGAGGGAGAAAGGAGGAAGGAATAATTAAGAGCATACAAACATCTTGTACTAAGTAGAGAGGCTTGGAGCATTTGAGCCCCTTGTCGAGCAGTTTATTCTTCCCTCAAAATAAAGTTACTGATTGGTGGTCGAAATGGTTACCAAGGTGGTGGAGTGAGGGACGTGGGGACTGGGGAAAGAATGATGCATTTTCTATGCATAGCTTGGATGAAGATACAGCATGGCAGAAAAATTAAGGTCTCGTTAACACAGAAGTGGGGTGGGCCTTGTGATGGACAAACCAGACAAGAATCCTTGGCATGGCTTAGAGCAGCTACTCACCTGTGGTTTGTTGTTCAGTGAGGCAGTAATTCACCAAGCAGCCTGGCGAGAATGCTGGGATCTCTCCTGGCATTAAACTGAGCACAGATCAACTCACAGCATCAGCTAGCAGATATTTTAGAGGCAAAGGGTTGCTTAAATTCAGGAGATCTTCTATAATCAGCATCTACTCAATGAGGGTTCACCTCACCCCCTTCCTTTAAATGGAAATGATGGATATAAAAGCAGTAGGTTTGAAGTAGAGCGGTTGGATTTGTGGTATATAACCTGAAGCTGACTTTTGACATTTCCAGCAACCCTATCTTCTGATACATCCAGAAATCTCCAGATATAAGTCCCAAAGATGCAGGTTGGGAAATTCATGCAAAATGGTGCTAGAAGAGGTTACCCTGTTAATGTGATCTGACTTACAGAGACATTTTCTTCCCAGTGATCCAAGCAGTGTGGAGAAGGGTCTCTGTGCTGAGTTTTTCTCCTAATCCACATCTCTTCCATGGTTGGATACAGAACTTCAGTACTGTCTCACAGCCCAGCACACCACAATTTTCCATGCCAACCACAAACAGCAGTTCATAATTGCAGGAGCAAAATCAGTTTGGTTGGTTGTTCCTGTCCATAATAGTTTTAATTCTTGTTGAATGGCTCTTCCAGGCAATTTTTTTTGTTGTAGATAATCTAGAGAACAAAAAAAAAAAAAAAAAGACCTTTTCAGGTAAAGCTCTTGAACAGAGCACTAGCAAAGGCCATAAATTTCTGCCTAGAATATCACCCATTTCTGAGAGACATAAAGGTTTTCTAGGTAACTGACCTTATTTAGGCAGCAGTGTCAAGTTTGTAGGTGGGAAGCATGTGGTCTTGGCTTGTCCATACAAGGATGTCCAGCTGCCTCTGTTTGTGTTTAGCACATGTACTGTCAACCTCAAATGAACTGAGTCAAGGCTCATCACATTGTGTTTTACCGTTGACTTCTTCATGTATTACAGTACAAAGCACCCAGGACAGGGCAGGAGAAACAGAAATATGCACAGATAACTTATTCTAAAGGCTACTCCACAGTCCTTAACCTTGATGTATTCCAGCTGTCTTGACAAATCCTTGTATGTAACTATTACTCATACCGAGGCAACCCAGAAATTGTCATTCCACCATTAACCCTGGACGGCATGTTCTTTGCTTCACTTGCAGAGCCTTTAAAGAACAAGAAGATGCTGCATCTATTCAAACATCTCCAACAAGTGCTGTGAATAAGCAGCCTTCGGTCCTTGCAGAGGATTTTCAGAGTGAATCTTTTAAAGTGTAATTTATGGAGAGAGGTTTTGCGTTGTAACTGGTACAATCATCTTTGCTGAGCACAGTCAAATAGGAAAGAAGTTAGAACAAATAGAAAAACACCTCCAAAAAAGAAGAAACAAATAACAAATAATAGCAAACAACAAAAGCAATCAGTGAGTGGGCAAAGAAGGTACTTGTAAAGGTTTGTGTTGGGAGCAAAACCTCACGATTAGGTGAAGTGCCAACATCTGCCAGCCTCTCCAGACAGTCCTAGAATAGTTATAAAAGTGAAACATGGGAGTAGCAAATCTTTACAACAAGTAAGCCAAACTGTTAGATTTCAAGCTGACAGAATCTGGCAATTTGCAGACATAACAGTTAAATTAGTTACACCAGGAGCAGTTATCAGAATCAACTCAGTCCTTCAAGATGAACAGAAAACATCAAAAGCAGGATGCTCTCTATATTTTAAGATTTCCCAGAAAACCAGCTGCTAAGAAAAAAAAATAACACATCTAGCCAAACAAAGATAGAAGAGAAACAGAAGCACTGAGTTGGGATCCAAATATCAGCTCCAGCTCTCTTATCAAAAAAGAGTCTCCTAAAAACAGAGAGGCTACCAATTATCATCTTGACTGTGTCTATGACCAACATCCAACAACAAGGTTTTTGGCCAAAGTCTATCTGGATGTGGGATCAATCTGTTCCTTACAGGTTAACATTTTGATACTCTCTATCTGATTAAAAGAAATCATAAAAAAAAAAAAAAAAACGGAGAAAATCTCTCTTTTTTCCTCTCTTTATAAAACTGTTTTATTTTTAATCAAACACAAATAAAAAAGATGCTGCCCTAAATATCAAAGATTTGTCTGGAGGTATTGGACCCTTAGTGTGTGAAAGGAGCTTCAACTTTCGTCTCAAAGCCACGCTGCACAGTGACAACAAAATACAAATTTACTTTCTACCATATACCAACCACATCCCCCTGCCAAAAAGAATACATCTTGCACACCTGGAGTTTCCAACCCTCCTGCTCCTATTTCTCCGGCTGAAATCTCAGAATCTTAGCCCACTAAGAGGATTGATTCAGTGTACACATCTTTATTTTTTTTTTGCTGATGTTGTTTTATCCCTTGTCTCTTATGGGAATGTATTATCTTTATCTCTTCTCAGAGCACTCAAGATGAGGGGAAAGCTGTTCAAAATAAATTAGACTAAAATAAACTCCGATTGGAAATGCTAAGTACTGCATGTTCCTGCTTTAGGAAAATGAAATACTTCATTCACATTCCTGAAAAAGGACTCGGGACAATTTCAAGTGTTGTGACTTTTTTTAAATCCTCCAAATATAGTGTGTGTTATGAATTCTTACTTTTCTCATGTGATAAGGAATGCATTCATTATTAACATATAGCTTGCCTCTCTAACTATGCATTTAATCAGAACTGGGCCTCATTAGCTGATATGTCCATGTATATATGCAATTTTACCAAGTATTTTTTGACTGGTCAGTGGTGACCACCTAAACACATCTGTGCTCTAATTAATGACAGCAAGATTGAAATATTGATGCAACTCCCATAACTTTAAAGATGAATTTGGCTTTCCTTTAGAAGCTGGATCTATTCTAATTTAGAACAGATTCTAAGTAATAGACCCCAAACCTTCCATTTGACCAATTGTACTATCTGCTTTAGCAAAAGGGATAAGGAGACAATTATCAATATCAATGGTGTCAGCAACACCTTAGCAAACACACCTTTAGTGAGCCTTGTCCTAGGTTCACTCCAAGCATCTGATCTCTTTCCTGGTGCAACTTCTGATTTTGCTGGTCCCAGAACTGTATTCAGGACCCTGAAGCAGGAATCCTCCAGAGATTTCTCTAGAGGTTGTACAGCCAGCCACATGGACAGACTGGATTGCGGTACCTAGAGGTGATATGGATGCCACCTTCCCATTTCTGTCATTTGTGGTCCAAAACATGTTTTGCTTAGAGTGCTCCTGTTAGACATGACTTTTTTTTCAAGGGACAGTATCCATGTAGACGAATCTCAGAGAAAACAGTAAAACGCAGGAATATTTTTTGCTCTCAGGATCCATACCTCAAGGAACAACCTTCCAGAACTATTCATTGAGTTGGCAAGGCTAAAATTTGGGTATATGAGTATAGAGGACGAGGTGTCCTGGGGGTACATAGGTTCATGAGAAGTCACTCTCCCTTAACTTTATTTATCTTATTTTTTCCCCTCCATTTTCCCTACCCCTTCTAGTCCCCTTAGACCTCTATCCCATCTAAGTAATTCATCTGTCCCTTTTCTGTCTTCACCTTAAAATGCATGCTTGGTCTGTCCTTTCAGGTCACATCCCCCATCTCATTTGTTCCTCTCCAAAGTTCCCCAGATGGCAATTGCAATCTCCATCCCTAGTTATACACTATTCTCTGCACCCTTGTCCTGACAAAAAGGCCTGAACACTACCAAGAGCTGTTGACTCTTCTTAGAGCAGCCTGAGACCTTGAAGCAGAAAGCTTTCAAAATGGAATAGGGATATCTCATCTGTTTTGAGGTCACCTCTCAGGGAAGGCAAGTAGGGAGTGGGGAAATGAGAGAGCAGATAGAGCCCTGTGGCATGAAGGCTCTTTGCCCCTTACAGCTTTTCCCTCTTCTTCTTGAGGGTCCTCCACTCCTTTCGTATAAAGCATAATGGGGAAGGGTAATAGAGTCACTGCATGTGGACTATGTCCAGCTCCGTAGCTTGATAACTTCTGCAGTAGGGTAAAGAATAATGCACACAGAGGGAATTTCTGTTGAGATTTTGCTGTGTCACTCAGCATACTTGGCAGAAACTTAATGACAGGTCTGAAAATCTTGAGAAGATTAAATTGTAATAAGTAATACTAAGAAGAGGAAGACTGCAGCTGGTTTGAATCAGTTATGTTCTACAAATAAATCCTTAAAAAAGAACTGAAAATATTAATAAAATGTTATAATAAAATTAACCCTTATACCAACCTCTTAGGGTATTCTATTTAGATATGCCCCTGCCCCAAAATTTTAGAAGGGTGATGAGGGTAATTGTCCCAAGCATAAGCAAGGAAAACACAGTAGGCAATACTGCAATGTATTTCTTCCATATCTTATCGCATAGCTTCTGTTGTACTCACAAGTTACTCCCATCTGATACTCTTTTTGGTAAGTGACAAGCTCTGACCTTTGAGTTTCTGATAAGCCCCATTTGTTTCAATGCTATCCAGGCAAACCTACCTAATTTTTCACTTTGGACCAGCTGACAGGCCCTGTTTAGTCTGTGGCTGGGGAGCACTCCAGGTTCTCAGACCTGTCAAGACATATATAGAATTACAGTCATACTGCTGACTCTCACCTTCTGTTACCCAACAGCCTGGCTAGTGTATAACTCACTTCCAACACTGTCCTGTCTCTGCACTGCAGCCATCCTCAGCCCTCAACTGGTGATGAAGAGTTCTGGGTGATGTAGCTGATGTGATACCATCTGGCAGGACATGGTGCTTTGAAGAGCCACGCTGAATGGTCTCCTCTTCCCTGCTGCCACTGAGATCAAGATTTCATCTGTGTGTGTACAACTGCGGCCTTCTATCTTGCCCAAAGGAGGAGAATGGGATCGACAATGGGAATGATCAGACAATGTAGGGTCATCAGTGCACACATTTTTCCTCCCTGTGCCAGAACTATGAAAAGTCACAGTGATACTTCTGAGCAAGCATTCAATAGGTTGGCCAAAGATCCTCCCTTTTAATTCCTCTATGTAGAAGTATTTACTATACTCATATCTCCTTCCCCTCTAAACTGCAGAGACAAGCATGACCATTCAGGGCTGTCCCGTCAGCCCTTCTTCCCTTATGGTCATAAAATCACAGTATCATTGACGTTTGAAAGGACCTCTAAGATCATCAAGTCCAACCATCAGCCCAACACTACTGTACCTACTAAACCATGTCCTAAAGTGCCACATCTACATGCTTTTTGAACACCAACACCTCAAGGGATGGTGACTCCACCACTTCCCTGGGCAGCCTCTACCACTCGTTCAGTAAAGAAATTCTCCCTAATATTCAATCTAAATCTCCCCTGGTGCAACTTGAGGCCATTTCCTCTCGTCCTGTCATTGTTACTTGGGAGAAGACACCAACACCCACCTCCTTCTGGCAGCCCCCTTTTTAGCTCTTCCTAGCCTTCATTCATCATAATTCAAAATAATGATCTTTGATTTTGCCTACAGTGCTGAGACAGAGCTGTCCCTAATATCACTATTGGCCAAAGATCCTCCCTTTTAATTCCTCTATGCAGAAGTATTTACTATATTCATATCTCCTTCCCCTCTAAACTGCAGAGACAAGCATGACCATTCAGGACATGACCATTCATTTCTAACAACGTTGTAGACACAATGATCTAGAGAGAAAGTCTAACTATTTGGAAAGATAGCTCAACTCCTGACCATGGGACATGAACCTTCTTTCCTACAAGCTTTGTTTTCCCAGGGAATGTATTGCCTTAAGTCACCGGAACAGCTCCACTTTGTATCAAGGCAAATCCCAGAGCCCTCTATTAATTTTTTATCAGTCTTTATTGAAGTAGACTGCCTGCTTGAAAGACACATGAAAAAGAATCTTCTAAACTCTAGATTTCATAGAATCATAGAATCATAGAATAACCAGGTTGGAAGAGACGCACCGGATCATCGAGTCCAACCGTTCCTATCAAACACTAAACCATGACCCTTAGCACCTCGTCCACCCCTGCCTTAAACACCTCCAGGGAAGGTGACTCAACCACCTCCCTGGGCAGCCTGTTCCAGTGCCCAATGACCCTTTCTGTAAAGAATTTTTTCCTAATGTCCAGCCTAAATCTCCCCTGGCGGAGCTTGAGGCCATTCCCTCTTGTCCTGTCCCTTGTCACTTGGGAGAAGAGGCCAGCACCTTCCACTCTACAACCTCCTTTCAGGTAGTTGCAGAGAGCAATTGGGTCTCCCCTCAGCCTCCTCTTCTCCAGGCTAAACAACCCCAGCTCCCTCAGCTGCTCCTCATAAGACCTGTTCTCCAGCCCCCTCACCAACTTTGTTGCTCTTCTCTGGACTCACTCCAGAGCCTCAACATCCTTCTTGTGGTGAGGGGCCCAGAACTGAACACAGGATTCGAGGAGCGGTCTCACCAGTGCCGAGTACAGAGGGAGAATAACCTCCCTGGACCTGCTGGTCACGCCGTTTCTGATACAAGCCAAGATGCCATTGGCCTTCTTGGCCACCTGGGCACACTGCTGGCTCATGTTCAGTCGGCTGTCAACCAACACCCCCAGGTCCCTCTCCTCCAGGCAGCTTTCTAGACAGACTTCTCCTAGTCTGTAGCACTGCATAGGGTTGTTGTGCCCCAGGTGCAGGACCCGGCATTTGGCCTTGTTAAACCTCATGCCATTGGACTCAGCCCAGAGGTCCAGCCTGTTCAGATCCCTTTGCAGAGCCTCCCTAGCCTCCAGCAGATTGACACTTCCACCCAGCTTAGTGTCGTCTGCAAACTTGCTAAGGGTGTACTTGATGCCTTCATCCAGGTGATTGATAAAGACATTGAACAGGGCTGGACCCAGCACTGAGCCCTGGGGAACCCCACTTGTCACTGGCCTCCAGCTGGATTTCACACCATTTCCCACCACTCTCTGGGCCCGGCCATCCAACCAGTTTTCCACCCGGGAGAGTGTGCGCCTGTCCAGGCCAGAGGCTGACAGTTTCCTAAGCAGAATGCTGTGAGAAACTGTCAAAGGCTTTACTGAAGTCCAGGAAGATACATCCACCGAGTCACTTTGTCATAGAAGGCGATCAGGTTAGTTTGGCAAGACCTGCCTTTTGTGAACCCGTGTTGACTGGGCCTGATCACCCGGTTCTCTTGCATATGCTTCATGATAGCACTCAAGATCACCTGTTGAAGGATGTTGAGGCTCTGGAACGAGTCCAGAGAAGAGCAACAAAGCTGGTGAAGGGGCTGGAGAACAGGCCTTATGAGGAGCGGCTAAGAGAGCTGGGGTTGTTTAGCCTGGAGAAGAGGAGGCTGAGGGGAGACCTCATCGCTCTCTACAACTACCTGAAAGGAGGTTGTAGAGAGGAGGGTGCTGGCCTCTTCTCCCCAGTGACAGGGGACAGGACAAGAGGGAATGGCCTCAAGCTCTGCCAGGGGAGGTTTAGGCTGGACATTAGGAAAAAATTCTTTACAGAAAGGGTCATTGGGCACTGGAACAGGCTGCCCAGGGAGGTGGTTGAGTCACCTTCCCTGGAGGTGTTTAAGGCACGGGTGGACGAGGTGCTGAGGGATATGGTTTAGTGTTTGATAGGAACGGTTGGACTCGACGATCCGGTGGGTCTCTTCCAACCTGGTTATTCTGTGATTCTGTGATTCCATGACTTTCCCTGGCACTGAGGTCAGACTGACAGGCCTGTAGTTTCCTGGGTCCTCCCTGCGACCCTTCTTGTAGATGAGCACAACATCAGCCAGCCTCCAGTCCAGTGGGACTTCCCAAATTTTGCACCTTATTAGCAAGAGTGCAAACCAGGAGGAAAAAAAACAAATAAAGGACAACGAATCTCTGTTTCCCAAGTAGCACTCAATATATCTGAACAGATTCATAAAGACAGCTCCAAAAACTAATGGTTGATTAAATTAAATTAGATTAAGTAAACAAAAGAAACCAAGGGAAAGCACAGCTAAGAATTTGGCTCTGCAGCTGGTATTATTAGGGCAGGGAAAACAGTTAATTTAAATTTTAAGATGGATGCTGTTTGTCAGGGTGGTTATATTTGAAAAGCTCTATATTGTCCATGACGCATTGCCAGATCTCCTCTTTGTGAATCCAACAGGGAGAATCAGTGTTGCTTTGCCAGCCTTGTGCTATGGTGAGATTGCGATGTATTGACATGAAGTTTTCCTATCAGAGAGAGCACTCTGGGCAGTATTTATTTGTCCATATAAAGAGTTTTGTACACAGGCAGCCCACTGAAGCTTGTCGAAGCCACTTGCATCTTGATGTCCAAGGGTGGCCATGTCAGGATGTCACAGGAGCAGGGATATATCACAGCTCCAAATCCCCAGCAGAGGTTTTACTGGTGCTAGTGTGTGTGGGGAGCCAGTCATGGATAAACTGAAGAACCATCAGAGCCACACAGACTCCTCTAGACTTACAATTTCTGGATTTTTCAGCATCCTTGGTTTCTTAAGGTATCTTCTCCATCTTCACATGATGACTATGGAGTGCTCTTCTCTTTTCTGAATAGATAGAGGTCCAGCTGAGGGTCCTCATTGCAGAATGTCCCTCCATCATGGTTTCTGGTTTACAAGCCTGTCTTTTTCACCTCATACAGTCATGGGGAAATGTTGTTAGCATCATAGAATCATAGAATGGTTTGAGTTGAAACGGACCTTAAAGATCATCTGATTTGAACACCCCTCGTATGGGCAGGGATACCTCCCACTGGATCAGGTCCCATTGAACCTGGCCTTGAACACCTCCAGGGACTGGGCACCCACAGCTTCCCTGGGCAACCTGTTCCAGTGTCTCACCACCCTCATCGTGAAGAAATTCCTGCTCATGTCTAGTCTAAATCTACCACTCTCCAATTTATAGCCATTTCCCCTAGTCCTGTCACTACAAGGACTTTCATGTCACTTTCATGTATGCCTCCTTCAGGTACTAGAAGGTCGCTATAAGTTCTCCTCGGAGCCTTCCCTTCTCCAGGCTGAACAACCCTAACTATTCATGCTATTCTTTCTCCAACTCATCAATATTAATTAAAGAGGATTCTACCAGCACTGATTAGGAAAATACTCACATTAGCTGCACAAATGAACACAAAAGGAAAATCAAAATGGACAACGCTGTGGACCAGGACTTAACAGCCTCCATAGTGTTCATTTCTGCAAAGGCAACCATGAATATTCTTGACTATAAGCCATCCAAATATCATTCATAAGCAGCAGACTTAAATGAAGACAGATTTTCTACAGAATTCAGTGCACAATATTTTGTAAATAATCCTACAACATTAGTCCCAGTTTTCCTCTCATGTGTAGAACAATCTCCAGCTACTGAGGTAAACTAAGGAGCTTCCCAAGTCCCAAGGCTGGTAATGCATCAGCCCTGCAGATCCCAGCACGTCTGGTCCTCCACAATCCTGAAACTCCTCAAATCCCTCCAGTTTTTCCTGATAACCGCTGAACTCTGATCCATACTGTCTCCAGCTCCTCTCCTGTTCCCTCATTAGCAGTTTAGCAAGAAGCAGAAGAGGCAGCAGTGCCCTCGGGACGTGCACATATTGGCTGATGTGCCATCAGGCCAAGAGGAACAGGTCATTCTGTTTTTTAATGCTGAAACCCTGCCTCCTCCTCCCTCCCTCCCCACCCTCCCTTCCCCCAGCCCAGAAATGTAGTCTTCTGTACATTTCTAGGAATAAATTCTTGAGATTGAGTCATTCTTTCAGTTTCATTGAAAATGGCAAGCAGAAGGAAACAGTATTAGGAGGGAGAAGCAGGACTGACAGCTAAGACAGATGGACAGTTACAGTGTGATCACACTGAAAATAAGAATGGAGGGAAAGCACCATTGCTGAAAAGTAGCCAAAGGTTTAGCTACCTGTCAGTGCATGTTTAAGTGCAGTTAAATGGATTTGAATCAGTGCAAATTCTAGAGGGATTGTACAATGCGATACCTGAAACTGTAGGCTGTGCCTTGCACAGCCATCTCCAGCCTCCTCCCAAGTGTAGGATGCATCTCCATAGACCTCAAGGGTAAGCAGGAATGACAGCAAAAGCAGCAAAAGCAGCTAGATATCTTCCAGGTGGTTATCAGTTCAGGTTACACAAATGTTAGTATTTTGCATGATGTCTTATGAAAGAGTCCTCTCCAAGGGGTCACCTGTTGTCTGCTTTGAAGCTGCTCACAGCTGAGCTTTCTGAGGTCCCAGCATCTCATCAGCACTCCAGAAAACGTCAGGGTGAAAACTCATCCTGAACACAGGAGTCAGTAACACAGGCAGCTCCATGATCAACGTAATGAAGTACAACAAGGCCAAATGCAAGGTCCTGTAGCTGGGTTGGGACAATTCTCCATGTCAAATAACAAGGCCTTGGGAACAGTGGTGGATGAAGAGTTGAGCATGAGCTGGCAATGTGTGCTTGCAGCCAAGGAAGCCAAACATATCCTGGACTGCATCCAAAGAACCAGGGCCAGCAGGTCAAGGGAGGGAATTCTGCCCCTCTACTCCACTCTGGTGAGATATCACTGGTGCACTGCACCCAGTTCAAGGTCCCCAGCACAAGGACATGGACCTGTTGGAGCAAAAACCTTTTGGAGCAGAGGCGGGCCATAAAACTTGTCCGAGAGCTGGAACACTTCTGATATGAGGAAAAACCGAGAAAGCTGGGATTGTTCAGCCTGGAGAAGTGTCTGTGGTCACTTTATTGCAGCCTTTCAGTATTTAAAGTGGTGAGCCACCTTTTACCAAGGACTATAGTGACAGCGCAACAATTATAAACTGGACATAAGGAAGACCTATTTTTTTAAGATGAGGGTCGTAAGACACTAGATTAGATTGCTCAGAGAAGTTGTGGATGCCCCATAACTGGAAGTGTCCAAGGTCATGTTGTACAGAGCTTTGAACAACTTGATCTTCTGAAAGATGTCCCTGTCTGTGAAGCAGAGGATGGACTAGATGACAATCCTTCAAAGGGATCTTTGCAAGTCCCTTCCAATCCAAACCATTCAATAATTCAATGTAAGCAAGTCACCCCATGATCTCCATACGGAAAGTGGAGTTTGGGGACAAATTGTCTATTCCTAAAACAGATGCCTGTAATAGCTCAGGTCACAAACTACTACACTCCCCATTGGCTGTATCTGAAGCCTTGATACCTCGCTCATATAGTGCTACATCCATATAAAATGAGTTTTAGTTGTCTTAACATAAGCATGTATTGCAACTTCAAATACTGATGGCACCTGATGACAGTTCAGTAGAGTGTGAGCTTTCTGTAGGTCCTGTGCAATCACTGTCAGCCCTGTGCAGCAGCTTTACACACCCTGGGAGCTCCTGAATAGTGCAAGACTTCCATGTATTTGCAAGTGAACCCCAGCTGTAAACCTAGGTGAGGTGCATGATGTACATGGCACCTAATATTCTAATGGGTAGAAGATTTTTCAGGCAGTGATAAAATCTTCTTGACTTTTACACAGTGCAAAGTACAGTAAACTATATGTTACGGCTACAGATCTAATCACATTAATTTTAGTTATGATGATAATAATAATAATAACAACAACAACAAGAACTCAGATGTTCAAGTTCAGCCCTTGAGAGACTGTGGCCACAGAAGCCTAACAGCAAGAAACAGCCCCATCTGCTTTCCCATCTGAAATTCGCTGGAAAAAGTCTTGTTATCCCTTTGGCCCAAGCATGTCATCTGAAACTGCTTCTTAACATATGCTTTTCAAAATATATTAGCTTTAATTTACAGGGTTTTGGCAAAATATTTCTCCATCACAATCTAAAAGTCACCAAAATCTCCACCTTCTTGAAGAATGCAGATTTCAATTCAATGTTGCTTAAAAGTCTTTTACATAATACATTATAGCATTTAGTTGTAAGACTTATTCAATTTCAAATATGTTTTGGAACACATTGTTTATTCTGTTTTATGTTATGCTATAAAATGAGTATATTTATTATGCTCGCTTTTATTCCACATTTATGCTCATATTTAATTTTACATTCACTTCCTTATTTTAATTCTATATTCTACAGTTTTATCTGGTAAAAATGAAATACTACAAGTCAGATGAAAATAAATGTTGAAATAGTTTTAGTGATATATTCTCATTGACCAAAAACGTGATGCTTTTTTAAATGCACTTGAGAAGCAAAAATCAAAATGTAGCATTATATTTCAGACTGCAATGAAAAAAAAATAAAATATCAGAACTACTGAATTTTCCATGAAGCTGAGACTCAATAGCTTTGCCAGCTCAGCTATACATGCTGATATATTTATTTAATCACCCAAATAGAAAAGTCTTTTTTTTCTAGTACTGACATCAGTTATGTCATTAAAAATTGATTTACAAATATTTTTCTTTTGTGAATAAACACTCCATTTTTCTGTGATTCTTTTGAATTATATAATTATTATGCCTGCATATTTGATGTTGAATGTTTATACTCACTGATTTTGAATCCTCTTCAGTCTGATTCTAGATACATCCTACTCCTTGTTAGAAGAACTGAAGAGCACACAGATACTGTATAAGCATATGTGGCATTTGCTACTCCTTATCCTCAGGCTGAAAACATTGATTTCCTCAGTAAGGGAGAAGAAGCAGAACAATGCAAATTTGGCTAATTAGCCGTACACTGCGAATTCAGGAGAAGAAATAAACGTCTGAAAACAACCATGCACCAACAATTGTGTGAGCTCTTTCCTTTGCCTGTAACTGTTCAGCACGAATTCAATTGACAAATTCATCTTGTGAGAATCAGGATTCGTGCATCACCAGTGTTTTAACCAAAATATGTGTAGTAAATCTCCGATTTATCCTTCCTTACACTGCTGGTTTAGATAAAACCCTTGAAGTACAGTAATCTGCCTTTCTATATCCCAATGAACAGAGATCTGCTTTTGTTTATGATTGCTTTTTAATGTCTTTTCACTACAGCAGATAGACCTGACGTCATTAAGCCTGTCGTTATTGTATTTTGAGAGGATTACTAACCACATAATTGATATCAGTTTTCCTTCCGCTATAGATTTGGAAACTTTGGTGGTATTTATATAAGCATTTTTCCAAAATAATCTGTGAGACGAGAGAACAAAACTGTCTTATTTCATTACCTTAGTCAATGCTGATGTGTGATTTAGTTTGCTTTTGCTTTCCTTTACTGGATATGGAACATTTTTTCATGAAACACTAAACTTTAAGCATATATTGAAAAGCTAGTAAAGTTGAATGCTGAGAAGAATCAATGCAGAAAGATGTCAAGGAAAACCACTTCCAGCTGACAGGCAAGAGCTCTCCTGGTTTCACTCCTTCTTTATGCACTAATGAATCCTCTTTTCTTTAATTCCTTCAAATCTCCCTTGGAATGCTCAGTTTCTCAACAGCTGCTGAGTAGAGATAGTATCCATTTGTTCCCACATCACTACTATGAGGATCTCAAACAGACATAGATGGACAATTACCACAGCTGGAGTTGCACAGTTCTTTCCTGCAAGGATGTTGAGGCACTGGCACAGATTGCCCAGGGAAGTTGTGGATGTCCCATCTCTGGAGGTCTTCAAGGCCAGGCTGGATGTGGCTTTGAGCAACCTGGTGCAGTGGAAGGTGTTCCTGCTCATGGCAGGGGGTTTGGTCCCTTCCAATCCAAACCAGTCTTTGATTCCGTGATTATTCCCATCCAACATGGGAAAATCACAGAAGGCAAAGCTGATCCTGACTTATCTTAAGCACCTGCATCACCGTTCCCACACCCTGGGCAAATGGATTTACCTGGTTCAGAGACAGGCATGTGAAATAAATAGGGGGAAAAAGGAGGAAAGGAGGCTCTGATGCACCCGCAGTATGTCTGATGCTATATCTGGAGATGCCTTTTCCATTTCCCCAGCAAAGCCCACCCCTCCACACAAGGCTTTAGCTTATGAAGCAAATCTGGCTATGAAGGAGGCAGAATGGTGTACAGCAAATCCAATTACAAAAACCTCCATGTTCTGCTAGGTTTCTCCTTAGAGTCACTTTGTCTAATGTAAGAAGAGGTATCTTCTTACATTAGACAAAAAGGAAATTGAGAGAGACAGCAAAAAATCATGAAAACAAACCCTCAAGGAAGGAGGGATATTGTACAGCCATGTCCACTGCAGAAACACCTTGCCACAGCTTGGAAGCTCAGTAAAGACTCTCTAACAGAAGCAGCAGGAGCCTCCAGCAGCAGTGAGGGCAGATTAATGTAAAGGTTATTTGTGTCTCCTCTTTCAATCTCATTTTACAGCCCATGGAGTAAACTCCCAAATGTGTTTGACAGTTTCCGCTTCCATTTCTCAAAGCCAGCTGCTCTTCGCTTCATCAGATCCGCTGGCAACATCTCCCCAGGACAAGCTGGAGTCACCTGCCCACAGTAGCCCAGGAGGAATATTCACAAAAGGCACTCAACTATGCACTAATTTGTGGGGACTGCCCACTTTGGTCCCAAGCTGTTCCAGGCTGGTGCCCTGAAGTGTGAAAGACCAGAACTATTAACACTGATTTACATTTTACCTCACCTAGTAGAGATAGGTATTCGTATTCAACTCAGCACAGTGGAAATGTCTCATGTGCTCTGAATCACACTCAATTATTTTTCACAGGAATACTGAGCATGCTTTTAAATGAACCACAGTGATAATTTCTCATTTATTTGGATTTGGTAGGCAGAGGATGCTCCTAAGCGTTTCCATTGCACTGAATATATGTGTATTCTTTTGTTGTCTCCTACCTCCTCCTTTGCCTTGGTTTCCCTCATCTTTAGAGTCTTTTGATCATGGAGAAACCCAAGCAGTCTCCCAGGATGCAGCCACACTGTTAAGCAAATGAGATCTCTGCATACTTTACAGTCTTTGTTCTTTAGGTGCAATTTGGATGCAGTCTTCTCCAGTGGAGACAGAGTAGTAATCAGGACAAAAACACAGAATCACAGAATCATAGAATCATTTAGGTTGGAAAAAACCTTTCAGGTCATCAGGTCCAACCATAAACCTAACACTGCTGAGCCCACCACTAATCTATGTCCCTAAATGCCACATTTTTTGAACACCCCCAGGAATAGTAACTCAACCACTTCCCTGGATCACAATGACCACTGAGGTCCTAACCCAGCAATGAGCAAACAGGTGCTGATGGGGACAGACCATGACACCTTTGGAAGACACTGAGAATTCACTTAATAACTCAGATTGAGTTTTAAATCCTATGACTTGTCCACTGCCCATCAACATCTAACAAAGACCCTTGTATCATCCATTCAATGTATGAGACTTTCATTCCCTGAAGGGTGGAGCTACTGGTAAAGCATCTATTAAACCAAGAGGAGGCTAACCATTAGAAAATGGTAATAAATCATCCTGTGATTTAAAATCTGAATTTAATTTCAAACACACCCAGCAGAAAAGAGGAGGAGGGACTACAGAGCATTAAGAAACTGCTATTTTATTTCCAAAGCAATTGAGCAGCATGTAATGAGGACCAGCGGGGACAGATATTTAAGGAAGCAGCATGGTTTTCTGCAAAATGAACTGATGGAAAGAAACTCCTGTATCTTGCTGATGGCTCCACCCAGATGCTTTTGTGCTGCTTCACTGCTTACATTTCCACTTCCAAATTCACCCATCACAAGGAAAGACCCACACTGCAGCCTCAACCCTACTGCCACCTGGGAGGGATTTATTGCCCAGAGCAGGTCTTGTTTTCGGAAGCAGCTGCTGGGTTGTCTCCCAGAAATAAAGTCCAGAAGTGCTGCAAGGTTTAGGGATATCAGGACTTGGAAGTAAAAAAGTAAGCTCAGCTATCTGATAGGGCAGAAGGCTTCCTATGATCCCAAGCAATCTACCCATTCAGCCAGCATTAACACAGACTGAGTAAGGGGTAGGACTCACAGTATCTATTCAGAAAGAGGATCCACGGGTAGCTGGACATCGGTTGTAAGAACCTGAGGGATTCCCTCACTGTCATTGTCTCACAGGAGAAAGGTTTTGCCTTACAAAAAAAGAACACTGTAAAACTCATCTTTGGTTCCTTTTTATTTTCTGTGAGATGTAAAATGAAACTCCTCATATTATTTTTCCTCACAAAATACTTTCTTGTTCCCTGCCAAGGTGGACTGGAGAAAGCCAAGCCTTAGCAAATTGAAATCTCCAGGTATCTAACAGTCATTTCAGCTTCTCCATGTGGTCCTTTTCATTACTGGGGTTTCTGCAATCAGGTTGTCATTTCAGTTGCCATCTCCAATCATTTTTAATTTCTTGAAGAAAACCAAAGTGGAAACACTTGGCCCTGCATCTGATGGGTGCCAATCAGCAGTGAGGTAATAGAAGGATGTGTCTGGGCAGCTTTTGGTTGGAAAGACAAGACAACCATTAGCAAAATATTCTTTGAGTGTCATTTCTTTTAATATATTCCAATTTTCTAGCCCCAGTACCTCTGTGTGAACTACTTCCATGCAAGCAAATGAGAAAATGAGCAGGAATTTCTGGTTCATGCATTACCACCAACTAGTGGATAGCTTCTGTGTTCAGCAACTACCCACACACATGATGTCTGAAGCTGTCTGTATATTATTGCCTTAAGCACCAGGAATGTTCCTATAGGTCTAAATTCAGCTCAGAATTTTGCTGTGGTTTGTGCAGTGATTAATGGAAGGCCTGAGCTTATTTCGTGCTGCCAGTGTTATAATCAGTTTACTTGGGGATTCTCTTCTTGGATTAACAACTTCGCAAAAATTGTTACGTCAGATACCATTCCCAGGGGTACAAATGTCACTTTTGACATGATTAACTGAGGAAAGTTGCAATTATAAATAGACATACATGGGGCTGGCAGGATCTAAGAAAATGTATTGCAAAGGGATGCTCAAAGCTTGTTTTTACCCAAACTGACTGACAGTTTCTGTCACTCTTATGAGCACTGTGTTACTTGGGCATTGCTCGTCATATATTTGAACTACCGGGCCCAGGTCTTTTGCTAGTGTAAATTAAAATCTGTGCCCTGTTTGCATTGGGAAAAGCCAGTTGATGTCTTCACACCAAAATATTGCATATTGCATTGCAAATTGCCCGACGCTTTAAGCAGAGACGAACTCCAACTTATTCCATTGCTGTTACACCCACTTTCATGTGGTGTGAAATGCAGCAGATTTCAGGATATTTCATTTTAAAGGACTGAATTTTAATGAGAGTATCTGTTAACCTCTAGAGTCCCAGCTGTATCAGACACACTGTAATTCAGTGGAAGCTCTTTCTGGCAACTATCGGGTCTCCCTAAAGAAATTGGTTCTTATTGAGAAGTCTAAGAGGAGTGTAAAGTCTCCTACATTGCTCCTCAAACACCATGTAAAGGTGACTTTGTATGCTACTTGCTGGATAAAATCACACCTCTGGGGAGAAGCAATAGGTGCTCTGAACTTTGTGGAGTAGCTGGTCTTTCGCTCATCTGTGTTAATTTGAAAGACCTGAATCTAGTTCAGACCCCTTGCTGGGAGTGCCTGTCGGCTCATGTGTCTCATCTCCCTATGAGGTGAACGAGCCTTTGAAGGCACCTATCTATATCCAGTTGCTACAAAGGAAACCTAGATAAACCATTCAAATATCTATGTAGCTAATTTTCAACAGCTCAAGTTGAATTAGATGTGACCCCTAACACAGGACAGGAATTATGCTCCAAGACCCAGACAATCCCTTTCCACCCCACAGAGCTGGGCTCAGCATGCCTTTCAACTGCTGTTACTCATCCAAGGTTTGGATCATCTGCGATCATGGACCAAAGTCTCTCTGGTTCATTGCATGTCCAGAGGGATCTTCCATGTCCTTCCAAAAGGCTCCATGGGCACATGCCAGAGTAAGGATTTTCTATCAAGCTATTTCTGGGAACCCTCTCTGCAACAGAAAATGTCCTCTGTCATTCATCTATGAAAAACACATGGCATAATGGATTTGAGTGTAAGATGAGTCTCCGTGCTCTTCTGAAAACAGAAATAATAGCATCTTACACCATAGAAAAGGAAATGGAGGAGTAAAGAAAGCTGCCCAGCCCATGACTGAGATACAACAATTTTACAGTGCCTTTTTTTCTTGCTTTTTTACTTCCAGGTCACTTCCTGGACCTTTACGCACATTTTCTCCATCAGCTTTTGCTTCAGTCACAGAAAAAATGTACAAACAAAACTTGATGGCCAGGGTGATGCTGTTGATCAGAGCCCGCCCTGCCAGCTTGCTATTTCTGGCTGGATCCTTTTAAACTTGTGGATGGCTCTGTAAGCCTTATTTACACTTATTTACTAAACTCCATCTGACAGAAAACACAGCAGCTTTTCTCTGCTTCTCTCCATCGCTCTGCAGAAGGACTCATGCAGGCAGAACCACAGTGCCCACTGAATGACAGAAAATGTGACGGGAATGGGTGTGAATCCTTGCTGTTAGAAGAACACAAGAGAAAAAAGCAGCAATATATGTTCAGACATTTTCAGAGGGACCTCTGTAAGAGACCCCTGCAAACTCAAATGAGGACAGTGATGCTTCACGCTGGGAGAATACAGTACCTTCTTCTCATTCAGGTTTTTTCCTAGAGTGGAGGGTGGCCCACTTAGAGGTGGAACAGACCAGCTGTTTATCCACACCAAAATCCAGTGCTATGCCACAAAGAGAAAATCTGTGTAGAAATGGAATGCCTGGGAAAACTGAAGAGGTAAGATGTTATTTCTCAGCAGTGTGCAACCACAGCACCTGCAGGAATACCAGTAATCCAATAAAGACCACCACCTGCTGTGCTGAACTCAGCAGCACCCTGAGCACCACGGTATCTCCCAGGGAGTTTGCAGTAAAAGCAGAACTATAGCACAGACCTTATGGATCTTTCAGCTTTGAAGATCTGACCATGGTGCAGTCCAAGCAAATCCAGAGGGAAAGTACAACATGTACCATCACTAAGCCTATAGCAGGCCATGAGATTCTTATGGGTTCATCAGTGGTTTCCCTTACAAAAATTTCTTAATTTTTTTCTTTATAGGACACCAATGTTTACACACATCTCCAACAAGGTCTTTCAGCATCCTTTTTACTTGAGGTACGTATAAATCCAGAGTAAGCACAATTAGGGAAAAGACAAGTCACATGGAGATCATTAGAAGTCCTCTGAAGAATCCCCCTATCACTAAAATCACTTAAAAGCCAGGCCAAGAGTGGATAAGATATGGTCTTGATGGGTACCCTTCCAATGTACTATCCTACCCCATGACTGACAAATAAAACTAGTTAAAAGGCATCTACGTGCATTAAGTGTATATATATACATATGCATGACATATACATTCTGCGTAGTCAGACCCCTCCTATGTCACCTCCAATTAAACGTTAACTAGTTGCAAAGTAGCAGCCCTTCTGCTGCTTAGTCAAAGGGATGCACTGCAGACACTAATGATATACACAAGTATGATTTGCAAACACAAATGCCCTTAAAACTGGGTTTCTCACTAGCATCTAATTTTGCACAGAATAAAAGACAACTGACATGCTGCTGAAAATGGTTTCAGTTCCTGAAAGTATACTTCCATCAATGATGTAATTACACAGTAGCTTGGAGCTAACGTACACTTGGTTTTCCCCAGATATTTTTTTCCTTCCTTATCCAGGTTTTTTTCAAGGTAACATTTAAAGCTTTATCTGGATGCTTTACTTCCCAATTAGAGGACTCTCTCCAGCCAGATATGTGGCAAAGTCAAGTTTTGGATGCATCAAAATTACCATTGTGGTTTCCCTCTTGTCTCCTCCCTCTTGTCCCCTAGTGTTCCAGATCATTGGAATTCCAGCCAGAGTTGGTACTTAACTGGATTTAAAAAACATGATTACTTTTGGTGTAAGGGGCTTTGGGAGTTTCAGTGCAGCTTTTGGAATCAGAGAGGTACTTTTACCTTCATATTTCAATGACTTTCAAAGCAAAATTGTGGCTGATGGGTTTTGAAAAAACTCCACAGCAAAAATTGCAACTCCACAGCTCAAGGACAGTAGACTTGACTATAGACAGATATGTTAAACAATGCAGAGAATGCTGAAGGAGACTGGAAATTATTTGTATGTGTTGCTAGGCCACTAAAAAAGGTCCCTGGCATGGCTTTTGGAACAACCAACACCCCTTGAAGGTCATTCTTTGCACATGATGCTTCTTCTAGGAGACCATACATCAGCAGGGCTTGAAGAGTCAGGAGCTTTCTCTGCATCTACTACTCCAAGCCACAGGAGTTCAAGTACACATCACAACTCATCTTCGTGGTCAGATGCCTGAAGACCACAGACAACAGGTTTCATTTGAAAACAACATTGTACAAATTTTTAATCACCAATGACTAATGAAAGGTGCACTGACCAGGGCAACAGTAAAGATAAAGGAATCACTGGAATAAATAAATAAAAACTCTGATTTACAGGAAGCATTTCTGTAGTGAAACCAACTGTAAAGAGATGCGAAACGCTCTTGACAGTAATGGGTAGCATTTATCACATTCACAGATTCATGAAGCCATTCTGCACACCTGAGGCTGCTAACAATGTGGAGGACAGGGGGAGTTACACTAAAGGCCAACATATGGCAGTAAATCTGGAATAGCTGAACACTGTGATAAATTCACAGTAATAATTCAAGATGCTTCCAGAAGAGTTTTGGGGCTGTGTCTCCCCAGTTGTCTTGTAAAGCGGCTTAAATGTAGGAGATTAAAAGCACCATGGCAGTGAAGGTTTACATGCAAAAAAATGTGAAATTCAGTTTTAAGGGCAGATTTCCTGCAGCTCTGTTATAAGACAGGCTTCTACAACAGTCAGCAGAGACAGGCGGTCACCTCTAGACACCACGTCTCAGAAGAGGGGTGACCCATCTCTGAAGGACCCTTATTCCTTCTAGTGATCACACAGAGGAAACTAAGCTGTGTGAACATCATGAAGCTTGAAAAGGACAGATTATTTCAATTGCAAGATCATGGAAGAGAAAATTGATGTTTTAATTTTTATTTTACTGATTATTTTTGCTGGAACTCCGTTTGCCTTATTCCTGCAACCCTCAAAGGCACGCAAGGAAATAATTAAGGCATAATCTCTTTTGCTTGGTAAAATATGGAGCAATAAATGGCTGTTAAGATTGATCAGGGGCTGTAGCAAAGCACAAGCCTGGGGTAGATTTCACCTTGCTGTTTCTCAGGATGATGCAAAGAAACTGAAGTTAGGCCTTTTGCAGGCAAATTCCATGCCAAATTGGGAAAAATAAGGCCTATGCACAGCTCCTTTCCTTGGGGTGAATCTGAATTGTTCTGTAGTGTTCCTCCTTCATGTTTTCCAGAAGAACTGGACCAAAATCAGTTTCTTTGAATGGATGATCATACTTACAAGGCAAAAACAACTGATAGCCCAAGGTGAAATATTCATATATATTGAAATATATGCTTTTCTGAGTCAGCTAACTGTCTGAAAAAAACAATTTGGTCTGCCCCAAAGCAGCATCAGAGCATTGTGGGGCTGGGGTTGATGCCAAAAATAAATCAAGAGGTTTAAGTACCAGGTTGAAGTGCAAGCAGGGTCATGAATCACTCATGTGGGATGGAGAGGACATGAGGAATGTTGCACAGGGCAGAAGGGTTTGTCAAGCAGTGCAGGTGAAACCAGCAAAAATAGGAAATCCCTTCATCTGAAAGATGCTGCATCTTGCAAATAAACAAGTAACCCTCCCCTCCCCTCCCCTCCCTTCCCCTCCCCTCTCCTCTCCTCTCCTCTCCTCTCTTCAGAAAGTTATTCCATTTTATGAAAGCCTATATTAGCTCATCAGCTGCCTGCCCACATGGCTGAATACCTGCTCATCTGCCTCTCCACCCACTGTTGGGTTGGATCCTGGTGTCCAGCTCCCTTCCTGAAGGCAAAAGTAGAAATGACAAAGGTTGAGGTGACTGGCAAGCAAGGACCATCACTTCAGTTCTTCCTGACATGCAAATCATGCAATTGCTGCAAAAAGAGATGTGAGAAATAGTTATATGAAAATTTCACTGTTAAAACCTTTTTTTCCTCTAAGAAACTTTTTTTCCAGTTAAGGTTTTTTCCCATTCTGGTGACTACAGGGATTGATTCCTCCTGTGAACAGAGATGACCGCAAGACTGACTGAGATTAGATTTAGTGATAAGGGATGCAAGAGTCAAATCTGAACATAGGCATCAGTGTGACTGCATTCACAGTCTTATCACTGATGGTGTCCACTGTGCATCTCTATCTCTGGGTACACCTGTGTAAAATATCCTGATATAATGATTCCCACTCTGTGGTCTCAATCCCACATGATACGCAAACTCATAGTAAGAAGTACGCAGTACATCTGTGGAAATATAATAAACAGTGAAGTGTGTAGAGTTGTGAATGTAAATTCTGATGGTAAGCCAAGTCATATTGCTAGAGCAATGTCAGTACATGACAGTGACCTGCTGTTCTGAAAAGTGACTGTGAAGCAAGAAGTGACTGTGTCTTTTTCCCCCTTCTTGATCTCACACAACCATAAAATGCCCTCCATTGAAAGATTTATTTTACTTGTAGAAAGGATGACATCTAAACCCAGAGAAACAAGCTTCTGTGGAAAGTGAGTATTCCTTAAATGCCACCTATGGATTCACATTTCCCTCCCTCATATTCCTGTCACGTTTCCCTTCTTATCTGTAGGTCAAGTATTAATATGAAACAATAAAGCAATAGATAACTTTCTATTGATCTGGAAAACAAACTGGCAGCCACAAAGGGTAGAGAACAAAAAGTTTCAACACTTAATTAAAAATAAAAAGAGGAAAAAAAGACAATGCTGCTGTGATGCCTTTGGAAGCTAACTCATTAATTAACTGTAGCTGGACCTTCTCCTACAGGTTGTGGCAAAGGAGGAAGTGGAAGGGAGAAAGAAGATGAATAAAATAAACTAACTTTGAAAAATAAGTGTGTCCCACATCTGAAAGGACGAAGACACCTACTACAGGGAAGTTCAGCCTGAAGCCTTCCTGGAGATTGATGGAAGCAATCTTTTTCAACATATGAGGAAAGCACTTGGATTTGATCAGTGGCCATTTAGAGATCGCCAAACTGAATCAAACTGTTGTTTTCTTGATTTTTACCTCCAACGCTTTCTGGTTCCCATGAGAAGTCCACCAGTAGCAAAGAAGAGAGCTCCCAATCTGCTGCTGGTGTAACTCAGCTTCATTCTGGGGGTCAGAGGGAAGCTGACCTGAATTGTCATCATGAGCTTAAGTCACACAAACTAAATGCAGAAGGGAAGGCTCAGGCAGTCTAAGCTGATGCAATTTACTCCCTGAGAGGAGGGGGAAGCCTTGATGAAGGAGATAGAGAGATTATTACACTCCTGCCAGACACATCTCTTGCTTCACCTCGCTGAACTGCATCATTTAAAACCCCTTCACCTCAGTGGTCTTTTGGTCCCTATGGGGTGTAATTTAGCATTGACTTCCATTAACTTTAGGGGAGACATACAAATTATGCCAGGTGAGATCTGGTCTTCAGAAGTCCATTAGACCCACTAACCCAGGTAGGAAACTACTCTGTACATCTGGCTAGAAAGCTGCCTGGAGGAGAGGGACCTAGGGGTGTTGGTTGACAGCCGACTGAACATGAGCCAGCAGTGTGCCCAGGTGGCCAAGAAGGCCAATGGCATCTTGGCTTGTATCAGAAATGGTGTGACCAGCAGGTCCAGGGAGGTTATTCTCCCTCTGTACTCGGCACTGGTGAGACCGCTCCTTGAATCCTGTGTTCAGTTCTGGGCCCCTCACCACAAGAAGGATGTTGAGGCTCTGGAACGAGTCCAGAGAAGAGCAACAAAGCTGGTGAAGGGGCTGGAGAACAGGCCTTATGAGGAACGGCTGAGAGAGCTGGGGTTGTTTAGCCTGGAGAAGAGGAGGCTGAGGGGAGACCTCATTGCTCTCTACAACTACCTGAAAGGAGGTTGTAGAGAGGAGGGTGCTGGCCTCTTCTCCCAAGTGACAGGGGACAGGACAAGAGCGAATGGCCTCAAGCTCTGCCAGGGGAGATTTAGGCTGGACATTAGGAAAAAATTTTTCACAGAAAGGGTCATTGGGTACTGGAACAGGCTGCCCAGGGAGGTGGTTGATTCACCTTCCCTGGAGGTGTTTAAGGCACGGGTGGACGAGGTGCTGAGGGATATGGTTTAGTGTTTGGTAGGAACGGTTGGACTCGGTGATCCGGTGGGTCTCTTCCAACCTGGTTATTCTGTGATTCTGTGATTCTGTGATTCTGTGATTCTTTTATACCACTCCATGTCCACCGTACAGTTTTGTTGGGCTTATGCTATTGTGGCAGAGAAAAAAAAATCCAGCTCTCCATTTGAAAAACAAGATTTGTTTCCTCTCCTATTTCTTTTCCCTTGAAGTTCCTACACTAGCCTGCCATTCTGCCACTGAATCAGGCATGAAACAAAACCACTTAGGGAATTGGATACATGAGGAAAAGCCAGATGATCTGCAGAGGATCAGAGAGATCATTTCTCAAACAAATGTCTACAGAAATGAGAAGTAATGAGCTGAGACCTCCTTAACAGCTTTTCATAATACAAAGCATTGGGCAGCTGGTCAGGTGGAGGAAAAAAAACAAACCAAAACCAACCAACCAACTCTCCTTTTTTTCTTCTTTCCTTTTATTTTTAGCTAGAAAATGTGTTTAGTCCAGGATGAGGAAATCTGTCATGTTGGTTAGATTCTCCTTACCACAGCAGCACTCAGAAAAGGACAGCTACTCCAAATGGGTCACTTCTCCCATCAACCACAGGGTGAGAACAGCAGTGGCTGATTCACAGCGTGGGGTAAAAGCCATATAGGACATGGATGAGGTGAAACCGTGCTCAGAAATGAAGCTTTGGGAGAAATGAAATGGATTAGTTGTAATTTTCCAGGAGCCTGCAGCCATGACCACAGTAATGAGCCTGTGAGTTCACAACTCTCCACCATGTTTCTGTTCTGCTTGCAACGCTGGTCATATTTATGCCCTAAGACAGTCCAGATATACAGTCTCACATATGTTCAGTACGTCTGTGAGGGTGGCAGGGAGTTTGAACAGAAATACATCACCTAAATTGTGAGTCAAAAGAGAGAAGGATGTCCATGCAATGGTCACTACTTTGGAGATTGTTTTAGCCACGTCATGGTAACTAAAGGGATTCACATTGCCCAACTTTAGGTATAAATATCATACATCATAGAAATGTTTGAGTTAAAAGGGACCTTAAAGATCATCCAGTTCCAACTCCCCTGCCATGGGCAGGAACATCTTCCACCCAATCAGGTTACTCAAAACCACATCTAACCTGGCCTTGAATACTTCCAGGGATGAGGCATCCACAACTCCTCTGGGGAACCTGTTCTAGTGCCTCATCACCCTCTGTTTACCCGAGTCAACAGATCTCTTCAGTCTCCCTCTGCAGCTGCTGGTGAGAAATCTTACATGAGATTTATCTAATCTGTCTTCAGGTGTCTACCTTCAGGTGTCTACAATTGCAAGAGTTTTCTGGCCTCCTATAAAGGTGGAGATCTAGTCAACAGAGTCAATAGAGGTAATTCCACAGGTCTTCTCATGCTAGGGTAGATGTCTTCCTTTTTTCCAGATGAATCATGCCCTGAAGTTGGCTCAATAAAGGGAAGCTGGTTTGACTTGCTCAGGTGAAGACCCTGTATTGCAGATATCCATCTTAGGTCAGATAGTTTTCACCTATGGAAGGTAATTTGGGGAAGGTGTCTGGACTGGATGTGCTCTATATTTCTGAAGAAGCCTTAGTTCACTCCCATGACTCCAATGGAGACCCTTGGTGACCAGTAGACATAGACACTTCCTACTTTGAACACAGAACTGTGCATGCAAAATTCAGTTTAAAATCGGAGCCTGTCCCTCTGCCATCTGATCTAACACAGGCCACCAAATAATATTCAGTAATGAGTTTACTGGGGAAAAATCATGGTGGCTCCCTCCTTGCATGTGGAAATCACTGTACTATCTGAACTGTTAGGTGTCTGACACAGTGCCTTAAAAGCTCCCAGACTCATAGAATCACAGAATAATTAATTTTGGGAAAGTCCTCTAGGATCATCAAGTCCAACCGCCAGCCCACCACCACCATGCCTACTAAACCATGTCCTGAAGCATGATGTCTACTAATTTTTTTGAACACTTCAGGGACTTTAGAACTGTCAGTGGCTCCAACAGTTCCGTGAGTGGCCTTTTCCAATGCTTCACCACTCTTTCAGTAAATAATGTTTCCCTAGTATCCAATCTAAACCTTCTCTGGCACAACTTGAGGCCATTTACTCTTGTCCTATTACTTGTTACTTGGGAAAAGAAACCAACAGGCACCTCAGTACAACCTCCTTTCAGATAGTTGTAGATGGCAATAAGGTCTCCTCTCAGTCTTTTTTTCTCCAGAACTGAGTCACAAATTTGACAGGGCAGTTTTCTTCCTAAAACATAGCATACACTTGTTTTTTTTACTAGTCATTCCAGCATGACCTGACTATTCACCACCCAAATTTGTAAGAGAGGATTAAGTATAATCCTTAAAATATAACATATGTAAGATCAGTAAAATAAAATCAAAGGAAGAGATCCACTACAAAATTAAACTTTCTGAAATATGAAGACAAATATGAATCTCAAGGTATCTTGAGGCTAGATCTGCCTGGCTTGAAAGGATGTTTTCAATTTGCAAGCTTTATTTACAAGAAATGCACGCTAATGTCCAGCGAGCAACATGTGGATTCATGCTATTGACCGCCTGGCAAATGCTTACGCATGTCCCACAAAAACCCTCTAATTAATTGTTAATTAAATACAACACATTAGGCTTAGCAGACACTCTGCTGCTGAGTTATATACATACGCTGCAGACACTTTAATGAAATACTTGACTTTGATTTATGAACATGAATGCAGCCAGAACTGAGTTTTGCGCTGGTATCTAATTTTGCGCAAAACAAAGGAGGCTGCCATGCCTCTGTGAATGGTTCCAGCTTTTTAATGAATACTTCCCACGATGATGTAATTACACAGTAACTTACAGGCAGGCAAGTGACACAAGCAGAGAAATGCCTTGCATGAAGGGAACCTCCTCTCCTGGCAGTGGAAAAAGATTTTCTCAGATCTCCAACAGCAAATGCCCTTCAGCCACTGCAGTGATCTCATTTCAGTCCTCGTGGATCTTGCTTCATCACAAAACCTCTACTTAGAATCATGGAATGGTTTGGGTTGGAAGGGGCCTTCAAGATCATCCAGTTACAACCTCTCTGCAATGGGCAGGGACACCTCCCACTGGATAAGGTTGCTCAAGGCCCCATCCAACCTAGTCCTGAACACCTGCAGGGATGGTGCACCCATGACATCTCTAGGTAACCTGTGCCAGTGCCTCACCAACCTCCCAGTTAAAATTTCTTCTGAGTATCTAATCTAAATCTTTCAGCTTAAATCTTTAATCTTTCAGCTTAAAACTTTTACCTCTCATCCCATCACTACATTCCCCAGTAAAGACCCTTGATCTATAGGGAAAGAAACAGCATCTATAGCTTGTAATTTGCCACAGTCCTTACAGTCAAGATGATGAAAGGCCACAGGCAAAAATCATCAAAAGAAAATCAGAGGTGTCATAGTTCAGAAGAGGAGCCATTTATGCCGATGACTCCTGATAGAGTTTCTCAATGTCATATTCACTTATTTCACATACAAAATCATTAACACATTATTAACCTCTACTAAGCCTCACAGTAAGGAAGTATACCTAATTCTGGGCCAAGTGCAGAGTAATATCACGATTGCCTCCTTTTATTTTTTTTTTCCACTTGACCCCTTACAGTTCAGGTGAAGAGCATCTAGCTAGCAATTTCAGAAAAGAAACTTCGAAATATTTCTCTCTATTTCCATCAAGCAATGTGTAGCCTGGTACACTGATAGTTGAAACACTACAGGATTTATAATATTACTCATTTTCTCCTGGATTTTTCTGTAGAATCTTCATTTAATATCCAGAAAAGAAGGTAGATCCTGTAATGCCAGGTATTACAACTCCACAATGATAATCACCATCTAGTACAGACTATGCAGTCATTCAGCCACTCTCATCATGAAATATAGTAGCAAAGGAACAGTCTTTTTGCATGTTTCACATAAAAAGCCCTCCAAAGTTTTGTAGAATCATAGAATGGTTTGGGTTGGAAGGGACCCAAAGATCACCCAGTTTCATCTCCCCTGCCATGGGCAGGGACACCTTCTATTGGATCAGGTTGCACAAAGCCTCATCCAACCTGGACTTCAGCACCTCCAGGGATGGTGCATCCATGACTTCTCTGGGCAACCTGTGCCAGTGCGTTGCTGCCCTCACAGGGAAAATATCTTCCTAATTGCTCATCTAAATCTTCCCTCTTTCAGCTTTAAACCATTCCCCCTCATCCTATCCCTGCACTCTCTGATGAAGATCCTCTCCCCAGCTTTTCTATAGCCCTCCTTTCAGTAATGGAAGCTGCTTTAAGGTCTCCCTTGAGCCTCCTCTTCTCCAGGTTGAGCCAACCCAACTCTCTCAGCCTGTCCTCATACTGGGAGGTGCCCCATCCCTCTGATCACCTTCATGGCCCTTTTCTGGACTCATTCTCACAGATCCATATCCAGATCCAAGTGCAGGACATTGTACTTGGCCTCGCTGAACTTCACAAGGCTAGCAAAGGCCCACCTCTCAAGCCTGTCAAGATCTCTCTGGATGACACCTCTTCCCTTCAGCGTGGCAACTATGCCACACAGCTTGGTGTTGTCAGCAAACTTTCTGAGGGTGCCCTTAATCCCACTGTCCCTATCTGTGACAAAGCTGTTACATTTTCCAGACTATTGGGAGATATTCACCTTCCAGAGAAGTCTTAGGTCCTCTCTCCTTCACGAAGAATGTTCTTGGTTCTTGTGTAATGACTCACTCACCAAAATTGCAGAGTAAATTGCCCCATGCCAAAATTTAAGGCTTTCAACTCAGGTAGAAGGAGCTTAGGCAGAGTTTGTGCTGCTGCACTGCTGTCAGTAGCTGAACTGGTACTTTTCATCTTAGCTGAGGTAACTCATCCTACTACTGTGGTTATTTTCTTTTTCAAGCTCATATCTCTTTCCTTAAAAATATATGGCTTAGTCCTCAATGTGGAGCAGACTCCAAACAAGGCTTGTAATATGGACAAGAGAAACTTGAAAATAACAACTGTTGTTGAACCAGTAGGCGGCTGAAGTCACTCACATTGGCATAATACTTTGATATTTTCAGGATGGGAGACATGTCTGAAATGCACATTACTGTGTCAGGGACTGAGAGGAGAGATCAGATGAAATAATGATAGGGAAAGGCAAAATAAATGAATTCTTTGCCTCCCTGAGGGTAGCCTGTGCTGATTTTATGTATGTGAGAACCTCTTCTCTGCCTTACACAGGCATCTGTGAAAAATGTGTCACTGTTGCATCCCAGTATGTGTATCCTGTCAAAAAGAGTGAGTGTGGGGAAATTTACTGTACCTGACACATTCTGCAGGAAGGCTTGTGGAACCAACCTCATCTTTCTAGCAGGCTCTCTGTACACCGCAGCTAACTAAAGGACCAGCAAGGTCAGAGACTACCTTGGATGTAGTCCTAGAAAACTATCCAGGCACACTAAATAAAACAGAAGCCAGTAAGCATCTGGGGAGAAGTGATCTTAATGCATTCAGATCAGAGATGTTGCCAGCAGAAGGTTCCACCAGTAAGGTTTGGACCATTAGAACATAGGAAGCTTTACCTTCAACAGAGGCCCTTACCTATGAGGAAACAAATATTGAATAAATCTAATTATTCCAGCCTTTATGTAATGCTAAGTGACAGAGTTTTCCTTGGGAAGTCCCCCCTACAAGCAAGAAAAGATGCTGTTGTGTGAAGAAGATGGAAAAATGCAGATGTTGTGTTGGTAATATGATAGCAAAGCCTTTCTGGACATTCAGAGACCTCACTAATCAGCATGGAGCTGAACCCATAGCAGACAAACTATACCTGGCCTGCAAGACATCAGACCACTCTATATCGATTGGAAGACACTATTTTTAAGGCATTCAATATTAGATGTTGAAACCAAGGTTCCTGTCAAACTGCATCTCACAATGTATTCAATGGTTGTGCTAAAATTGTAGTTTGAATTCAACTCTATTGGATGTGAAGCAGAAGAGAAAGAAGTTTTCTGAACGCCTGGCTTGTGTAAAATACTTGAATGAGTATTTGTGTTCTGTTAGACACCAAAGATGAACGGGAGAAAAAAGCATACAATAGCCAGGACCATTCTCCCTGTAGAACCACTTATTATGCCACTCTTCTCTACATGGAAGTCCATCCATTTTCACCCAAGCTTGCGGGAATATAATATTTTCCTTCTATCAGATTTTACATACACTGGAAAATGGGCTCAGAAGTCATGAGAAGGGAACAACTGACAGGTTTCAGTGTGCATTCTCAGCTAAGTCTAGCTGAGCAGAAACCATCAACAGTGAGTTATGACACCCGGAGCTGCAAAGGCTGCCAGGACAAGAAAGAAGCACTGAGACAAAGCTCAATTTGTTAGAGAAAAATCAAAATGGAGCTATCTGTGTAAGTACACTGAGGTGCAGAGGAAGCACTTAAAAGGAGATAAGTTTTGGAGGAATGGGAGGAATGGCATTTATGCTAGAGGGTCATGCTGCCATCCAGAGGGACCTGACAGGCTGAAGAAATGGACCAACAAAAACATCTTGTCATGCAACAAGAGGAAGTGCAAAGTCCTGCAGCCAGGGAGGAACAACCCCATGCAGTAATACAGGCTGGGGATCACCAAGCTGGGAAGCAGCTTGTTGTAAAAGGGCCTGGGAGTCCTGGTGGGGATGAGTTTGAATGACAGCCAGCAATGCGCCCTTGCAGCGAAGGTGACAAATGGTATCCTCAGCACTCCTAGAAAAAAGCATTACCAGCAGGTCGATGAAGATGGCATCTCCCCTCTACTCAGCACTGGTGAGTTCACACCTGGAGTGCTGTGTCCAGTTCTGGACCCCCCAGTATGACAGACAGAGGCATACAGGTTAAACTGCATCAAAAGGCCACAAAGATGATGAAGGGACTGGACCATCTCTTTTATGAGGAAAGGCTGAGACAGCCAGGACTGTTCAGCTTGGAGAAGAGAAGGCTCAGAGTAGGATCTAATTAATGTATATAAATACCTGAAGAGGGGAGTGAATGCCAAGAGTATGTAGCCAGGCTCTTCTCAGTGAGAGGACCAGAGGCAATGGGTACAAACTGGAACACAGGAGGTTCCTTCTGAATATCAGGAAACACTTTTTTTTTACTGTGAGGGTGACTCAGCACTGCCCCAGGTTGTCCTGACAGGTTGTGGACTCTCCATCCTTAGAAAAACTCAAAAGCCATCTGGACATGGTTGTGGGCAACAGGCTCCAGGTGGCCCTGCTTGAGCAGGGGAGTTGGAGCACAGAATCACAGAATCACTAGGTTGGAAAAGACTAACCTAGTCAGAGGCTGACAGTTTTCTTAGCAGAATGCTGTGAGAAACTGTGTCAAATGCTGTACTAAAAGTGTTGTCCAAGAAGGCTACGTCCACAGTCTTTCCCTCACCCAGCAGCTGAGTCACTTTGTCATAGAAGGCGATCAGGTTAGTTTGGCAAGACCTGCCTTTCATGAACCCGTGTTGACTGGGCCTGATCACCCAGTTTTCTTGTATGTGATTCATGATAGCACTCAAGATCACCTGTTCCATGATTTTCCCTGGCACTGAGGTCAGAGTGACAGTCTGCACTTCCCTGTATCCTCCCTGCGACCCTTCTTGTAGATGGGCACAACATCAGCCAGCCTCCAGTGAAGTGGAACTTCCTCAGTCAGCCAGGACTGTTGGAAGATGATGGAAAGGGTTTGGCAAGCATATCCACCAGCTCCCTCAATACTCTTGGGTGGATCCCACCTGGCCCCGTAGACTTGTGTCAAACTGGGCAAGCAGATGACCTCCAGACAACTATTCCCACCTCTAGCATTCTGTGAAGCTGTAGTTCTGTAAGGAAATTAGAGAATAGATTTTTAAGAGAATGTTTGGCTGGTGAATTAAAAACCCTGGCAGCCACTAAAAGTGGTGAAAGTCTTGGAAAATAGAGTAGTTGGTAGTTCAAGCTATTGCAGTAAACAGAACAGGAGGCGATGAGCATAGACCAAATCTGGGCTATGGAGGACAGAAGTTTCCTATGAAAAGAGTTGGCAACTAAAGGAAGAGTGAGAAAAAAGGCTTTCCAACAGGGATGAAAGGAGTTGGTCAGTGCAGAGGAAAATGGCTACATTGATTTTTATAAAGAGAAAAAGGTAAAGAAGCTGGTTCATAATGGTAAAGCCTGTGGTAGGCAGCTCAGTGCTGTGTTCACATAATGTTGGGCAATGGACCTCGTCTCCCTTTCACTGTCATGCAAATGTCTGGAATGAGATCCCAGGGAAAAAAAGAAAATGACAAATTTCCAGGAATCACAAGGGTGTAGAGGTTAATTTTTGGGATAGAAATAGTTTGCTACTTTGCCAGGATGTGCAGCACAACTATTAAAAAAAAAAACAACCCAAAACACAACCACAACCTACTAAAGCACAAAAGGGGATACGTCACTGGGATAAGAGAGACAGGGGTATTTTTGTGGGTGTTAAAATTGCACTTTTTCCATTTTAAGGCAGTAACTAGTGGTCCACTCTAACAATAACACTGAGTCTTTCATTATGTCCACAACCAATTATGCCCAGGAAATGGGTGTGCTATGACCAATTTAATAACAGAGGTGTCAGCTACCTGCAGACAAGCTGTGATTAGGCTTGGCTTCATCACATCTACCTACGAAGTGGGCACCCACTAAACTAATTGGTCTTGGTTCTTTTCTCACTCAACAGAACAAGATCAGCACCCATAGAGGTGATTCATCCTCCACTCTCCCCACATCTGATCATTCTCCCAAGTTCTGGTGGGATGAATCACCCCATGGAGGTATCATTCAGTCTCTAGTAAATATTGAGGGAATTTATTTGACTGCTTCAACAAATCATGTAAGTCTTAGTTGACTAAAAGTATGAATCCAGCCTAGATGACCACTTGGGTGCCTGCTTTCCACCTGAGGCATGAGTTTTCTGGGTTTAAGAGGTGATGATTACCCTATCATAAATCTATCCCCATGGCAGGAACAGCCTTTAATCCAAGCCGAACCACATCCTCACAGGAAAAGCACTAATTTATCCAACTCCAGCTCAGATCTCTTGATATTGCCAAGATATCCCTTAGAGCTGCAGAAAAGAAAATCCCATCAGCTTTTTCACAGTGAGAGCCAATGGGCTGCTTGTTTTTCCAGTGGTCATTGGCATGTGCTACATGGCTATCAAGTTTTAGGGAATGAGATTTGACACACAAGACTTCAGAGACTCATCTTCATTGTAATTTGCAGGTACTGCTGCATGAGTAATTTCCATGTAAATGACCTTGAGGAAAATATTAATAATATAACAATGAATCATTTGCATACACTGCTGAGTATGTTGTCAGTTCAAACAAGAAAGTTTGTCCAGTGCTCTTTGTCAGCAAACAGAGAAGAAAATAACCTCTGCGATTAACTCTTACACGGAAAATCCCATCTGATACCTGAAAACATTGGCAATAAGCTTGACGACTTATCAAGATTTTTTTGAATGCTAGATCACAATGAGAGGCAAAGGGACTCTAAAAATGTTACTTGGTGTTCAAAGTCTGACTTCATTCTTTCTTCAGCATTCTTTTTTCTGAGGATTTCTTGCATGTTGTGTATAGAAAAAAGCAGGTTTCTCATTTTCAGGAATCTGAGCCTGAAAAAACATTCCAGTTGCTCTTTCCTTAAAGCACACTAAGATCTGAACCTAATTTTTAACAATCAATAACATGTAACGGGGAAAAACACCAAACAAGGCTTGCAGTTTTAGGTATTTTATCTGGGCTGTAACTCTCCTTTATCTATGATTTTTTTTTTTTTTCCAAATGATTTGGAAACTTTTGAAAATTCCATCCAAAGCTGAAAAAACAAATCCATGCTGTAAATTTGTACCTTTCTTTTTCCTTCTTGGTATTACTTTCTAATGATTACATTTATT
This sequence comes from Phaenicophaeus curvirostris, assembly GCF_032191515.1. Classification (NCBI taxonomy): domain Eukaryota; kingdom Metazoa; phylum Chordata; class Aves; order Cuculiformes; family Cuculidae; genus Phaenicophaeus; species Phaenicophaeus curvirostris. The sequence continues at coordinate 96,754,846 of NC_091394.1, read as the reverse complement.
ATGGGCATAGAAAGGACGGTCTCAAACATGAAATATGTGCTTTGTACATTAAAAGGACTAATTTCTGAAAGCTGAGAAAATTTTTGAGAGAAATTGACATAAGTGTGGACAGGAAATTGTGAATGAAAATCAAGAGACATTTAGGAATAATTTATTAGATGGCCAAACGCCAAGCACCCACAATCAAGGCAGAGGATAACTTTGACTAAAAAGCCATTATAATTTCCTGACAATGTGAAAACATCAAGTAGAAACATCTATATATAGGCATATTATCTTTGTGTCTGTGTGCATTTATTATGTCTAATTGCTTCCTTACTTCTTCTGTGTATGCATGTATTTTTTTCATGCACATGAAAAAAATATGCATTTATGTATTTTTCATAGAATCATAGAACAGTTTACATTGGAAGGAACTTTTAAAGATCATCTAATCCAACCCCATGGCTGGGATATGTTTCACTAAGTCAGGTTGCTGAAAGCACATCTAACCTGACTTTGAACACTTTAAAAGATGGGGTATCCCCAATTACCTCCCTTGACCTGTTGGCCACACTTCTTTTTATGCAGCCCATGGCTTTCTGGGCTGCAAGGACACATTGCCAGGTAACATGCAAATTTTTATCCACCAGTGTCCCTGAGCTCTTTTCCACAGGGGTGCCTTCAATCTATCCATAACCTAGTCTATATTGATATCAGGGACCACACTGACCCAGGTGTAGGACCTTGCACTTAGTCTTTTTATGTAGTCTTTTTAAAAAAAATAAATATTTACTTTACTTGGCCTTTATTTATTTACTTATAAAACCTAGATCACAGAGGGCAAAAAGAAAAGGAAAATTAAAGATTTCAGAAAGAATAAAGTGGAGAAATCCCAAACTGAGGGGAACTAAGGATTGTTGAAGGAATGTTTTTCAATATATGAGAATAAGAGCAAAGTAAGGAATGTCGAAGACCAACAATCTAAACATCTCCAACTAATGGCATTATAGAAGGGCAAGCTTCCAATAAACACTTATGTTCTATATTGGGAGATCTCTGCTCTTGCTGAGATTTTTCAGCCTTGGTAATATTAAGTTTTCATACACCTTAGAAACCCAGAGACATTTCAGAAGACTGAGTAGGAGTTATGGCTGCTCTCACACCCTGAAAGGGCAAACCTGAAATTATAGACTGCTCAACCTGACATCAATCCCAAACACAACACTGAAATATAGTTGTTAGCTGGTAAGGAACAGAACGATAGGCATGTAACTAGTGTCAGTCAACACAGTTTTGTGGGAAGGAAGCACTGCAAAAAACTCAGGCTGACTTCATTCTTTCAGGGCATTCTCTAGAAGTGATTTGGGAGGAAAGAGACATTCTTAAGGAATTTGGCTCACTGATCACAGAATTGGAATCATTGAAGCTGGAAAGGACCTCTTGAGATCATCTAGTCCAACCACTCACTCAAGCAGCGTCAAAAAGAGCCGGTTGCCTTAGACCATGTCCCATCAGGTTTTGAATACCTGTATGGATGAAGAATCAAGTGATGGATGACATAGACGCAAAAAAGCAGACCCAGATAGTGTCATTACCATGTTGAATGGCTTATAACATAACTGACTGACAGGCAGTGGGAAATCATAGCTAGATAGACTTGCTTCTAACAAGATTTTGCATCTTAGGCCTGCACTCATCCTCTATTTTCATCAATAGTCTGAAAAAAAATGAATAAAATTTATTGTGACAAAATTTGCAGAGAGCAGTAAGTTGGGAAATAGTGACATGTGATGGGGCTGGGACAGTCGTATAGGGCAACCTGGATCAGGCAGTCAATTGTGCCTATTCCAGTAAAATGCAGCTACATCAATTCATAGAATGGTTTGGGTTGGAAAAGACCTTAAAGATCATCTAGTTCCAACCCCCAACCACCCATGACATCCAACCAAATACCCAGAACAAGGAGCTTGGGCTGTGCTTATAGAACAGAATGTGGTTTTCTAGCTCACTGGGATTGCAAACAATTGGGAGTCAAATGGCATTCAGCCATGACCACCCAACATAATGTTGTTGCAAGGGGAGTCTTTGGCTGGGTGACCAAGGGAGAAGTGAGTGGGAGAGAAAAGCAGTGCTCCATTTAGAGATAGAGTTAGTCAAGCTGGTACTGCTGAATTTGCGTCACTTTGTTGCCCAACCTTTTCAAAAGGTCACTGGAGGTTCTGGAAAACACTGCATTGTAAGTTAAGACATAGAGAAAGATTTCTTATTAAATGAGACATAAAGAGGTCATGTCATTTACCAAAAAAAATACAGTGCCTAGATTGTGGCATAGATGTACCTGCATCAGAGGAAAGCATGGGTGCCTAAGTTTCTTTAATCTAGCAGAGAAAGGCAAAACAAATACCAAAAGCAGAAAGCTGAAGGCAGAGAAGTCCAGATTAGAGGAAAGACACACATTATTAATGGTGATTAATCACCGAAACAAACTATGCAGGGAAGAAGCAGAATCTCATCTCCTGATGTTTTCAGAGCAAATATATTTGCTTTCTCATGCAGGATGTTTTCAGTAAACATACACTATTTGCCTTGCTACAGAAGGAACAAGTAAAATTAAAGAAAGAGTTCAAAAAAAGTGACCTAAGAACCCCTATTCTCTCATCTTTTCTTCTAAGGCTTGTGTAAGTCTATGAATCTTTACCTAATTAGCTATATTCAGTCATTACAGAGATAATGAGAACACTTCTGGTTACATCAGAATCAAGATACATTTGCATAAGACACTTCCAAACAAGCATGAAAGTGTTCCAGGGAAAAATAGGGTATTAATTGTCAAGAGGTGGAGGATAAGGTGATCCTGTTTCTATATGGCATTGTTTTTTACTCACATTTTGTCTCAGGGAGTTTGTCCTGACCTGGACATCTTTGAGCTGTGATGGTGTTAGCTTCCACACCTGTCATTTTGCTTGAAAACCTTTTAAAAAATTGATATTCACTCAAATGTAAGTAAGATCTCCTCAGCTTGCTGTTATTGCAGAAGCTGAACACAATGCCTGATTTATTTTTCAGTCTGAGTGTCAACATCGCTTAGGAACATCACTTTGAGGATGCCCCAGATAATCACCCAAAGGTAGTGGACATGTTCAGATGACTGGGTGAAGAGAGTCATATCTTGGTATGTTTTATATCAGCACAAATATTAGGGCTGTCATAGTATATCTGTGCATGAGTTTGTTTATGTTAATGCAATCTCAGAGAAAATTATATAAACCCTAAAATTATAGCATCTTTATTATTATTATGGCATTATTAAATAATGACAAAATTAGCATTTTAAGCCTCTTTCTTTCCTTAACTAGCTAATCTCCACCTAGAACATGGCCCTGTAACAATACATAATGCTATGGTTGGCAGGCTAGGAACAGAATGATTCTGGGGATTGGAGCATTAATTAAGAGCCACTGGATTCTTATTTATTCTATTCCCATACATCAACACATCTTAGGAGCTAGCTTTCTGATATGGTTTCTGGTGTTTACCTCAGGTTCTTTGTCTTGTTAGTACAACATCCAGAATTCCTAGTCTCCCACCTAAATAGACACCAGGCCTTGAATGGGTTCATTTCCAAGAACAGATGAAAGCAGCACAGTAGTTTCAAAATGGGCATAGGCCAAAACATTCAACGCTCACAGCCAACTGCTCATGAACTGTCGACAAACCAAGAGTTATTGGCAGGCAGCGTATGGCAAATATGTTGCTCTTCAGAAAATTGTGATCTCATTGTGGGCCTCTTTTAAGTACATAAATGGACCAAATGGTTTGTTATGAATTATATATGCCATTTCTATATCTCACCAGATGTGTTTCAGTGTAAAATCACCAGTCTGTAATGATTACTTAGCAAGCTGGATTTGAGGAGATCTTGGACAGGCATTTTCAGCTAGCAATTTTTTTAAACCCTTGCCAAGCTAAATCAAATTATGCCTAGATATCAAACTGTGTCTAATAAACACCAATGCTCATAATGAGCACCTGTATTTTTCACGTATATATCTCAGTGTTGCCACAGAGAATCATTGGGAAGAGTAATTATTGTGAGCAAGCATAACAATGACTATTGTAATTGCTCCAGTAACTGCCAGCCACCATAATGATCTTGATGACAAATCAGATGAGGAAGAGAGTAGCAAAAGATTGATGCTATGCTTAGAGAGTATCCTATCTTTTATTTCAGTTTTACATCATCACAATAAGTTTTCTAGCTTCACACCCTATAGTTCACTTCAGACTAAATTTTAGCCCTTCACTCTTAAATTCAATCACCTTCCAATTCAGGACTATAGATGGACAGCCACCATGCAAGCTGTAAGCTCCTCTCAGCATCTTTATAGAGGCTGAGAGTGGTTTGGGTTGGAGGAAACCTTAAAGATCACCCAGTTCCAACCCCCCTGCCATGGACAGGCACACTTCACACTAGATCGAGTTGCTCATAGCCTCATCTAGCCTGGCCTTGAACACCTCCAGGGATGGGGCATGCACAACTTCTCTGGGCAACCTGTTCCAGTGCCTCACCACCCTCACAGTAAAAAATTTCTTCCTAATACACCATATAAATCTCCCCTCTTTCAGCTTAAAACCATTATCCCTCATCCTGTCACTGTATTCCATGATGAAGAGTAATTCCCCAACTTTCTTGTAGGCCCCCTTTAAGTACTGGAAGGCTGCTCTAAGGTCCCCCCAGAGACTTCTCTTTTCTAGACTGCACAAACCCTATTCTCTCAGCCCGCCCCTACACAGGAGGAGCTTCAGCCCTCTGATCATCTTTGTGGCCTGCTCTGGAGCCACCGTAACAGTTCCATGTCCTTCCTGTGCTGAGGATTCTGGAAGTGAACGCATTACACTGGATGCGGTCTCACAACAAAACCAGAGTTAGAAAAGATTTAGCTTAGAGGGCTAAGCAAAAACGTGGATGCTAGATCTGTACAGAGGATGTCTTCAATTAGAATAATTTTCCTGAAAAAGCACAGAGGCCATAAGAAGCCTTGAAATAATTAGAAAACTGAAAAGGAGGGATCTGTCCATCCAATAGCCCAGAAAGTTATGTTGATCTGTTAGGGCTCTCCAAAGCAGCAGCAATGGGTTACTAAGATCATCTCCCACCATTTCACTCAATATCTCAACAACAAATGCTTCTGGTCCTTACCTGGATGGAGATGGACAATGTTCATTGAAAAGACTATGCTACCACCAAGCATGGGGGACCACCAGTCTCAGCTGTATTGCCTTGATGGTTCAATGAACATAGCACTGGGGAACTCAATCCCTGCAAATCCAACTGTACAGGACACAAGAATATATTAAAAAAAAAAAAAATCCCCAGTCTTCACTCTCTCTCATGCCATACTTCCTTCTGGAATAGCAGGTTGATTGATGCTGGGGTGTTCACCCAGGCTGGAAGGTGAATTTTGTCTCCATGCTTACATAGCCTGATTTTAATTTAAGGTTTCTCTTTCTCCCTTGTGAGTTTCTCTCCCTGCCCTACTCTGAGTTCACTGGATGTTATGAGTTACGTGAATCCATCTGCTACGTCTGTGCTAATTCATCATCTGGGCTCCAGTGAATGGATGATGCTGCATGACTGTGCTTCTCGCTCTTTGCCCCACAGCCTCCAGCAATCTGAAGGAATGGGGTGGTGGTTAGGGCTAGACCTGCTAGGCAAAGGTGAGGGGGGACTACTTGGCAAGATAGAAAGGGCAAAGGGATGCCTATTTCTCTCCATCATCTTGGAACTGCATCTCCTCCATGCAATTTTTCTGCTAGACACAACAATCCTCCTAAAGTCCAATTTGAAGATGGGGTGCTGGGGAGCTTCTGAGAGCAGCATCAGTGTCAATAAGCTGTCAGGAACTAGCCTTATTCATCATGGTTATTGGGTAACTGCCAAGGACCCTACAGTAATTCGGCTGAGTTTCTTCTCTGCTAAATGAGTTTACAGTGACAAATAGTGTTTTCTGGGTAATTTAATAATATTAATGGGATCTCATTAGGTTGGCATTCATTTACATTCTTGAAGGTGTATCTCCTGCTGGCAGTCTTTGGGAAGACTGAGGTGGACAGGAAAACCAATATCCTAATTCATTCACATCCCTAAATACTTGCAAGAAGGTAAAGGGTTTAAAGCACTTTATTGGTTCAGTTTATTTAATTTACATCGCTCTTTGTGTTCTATGGTTCTATTGTCTATACAGGCAGTAAACCCAATGCTATTTAGTCAAAAGTGCCCTCAAGGCAGATTATATTAGAGTTAGAAAATAGATATCAAATTGGCCAGAATTATTATTATTATTATTATTATCCAAGGATCAGATGATGGGAATGCAATAAGTCACTTAGAATAAATACCGCTTCTACCAGAGCACAAGTAACCTATCTGCATGAGATAAGCAGCAGTGATAGCACTGGTAGTTTTCATCTCATTTAGTACTCCAGCTACAGAAAAGGGACCAGCAGAAGGAAGGTCTTCATACTGTTTGTTTTGATCTCTCTGAATGAGATCCTCTTATTTATTTTCATTAATTTACATATCACCCTGTGTGAAACCCTCTCTCTTACAGGACCCATGAATGTACAAATCATCATATGACATGACATTATTAATAGGAATAATACCATGAAGACAAGGAATCGTTAAAGAAGTGAAGGTGCTACCATGAGTCATGAAGATCCACAGTGGCAAAATGAAGGGGAAATTTAAGTTGAAAATTTATTTTTGAAAAGAAATACCTTAAAAAACATTTCCATGCTTCATGTTCTCACTGGCCTCTTAGGTGAAAGTAGCCAGATCGTAACACTGAGAGTAATTTAATATTCTGGGCAGATGAGAATCTTCCGCAGAATTTTCCTTTGGAAACTGGCACAGGAGGTGTTAACTTTCACCTATGTGTTCCCTGATACTTGTGGTTTTGAATTTTTTCCAAATGTTCATATTACCATAATTTCTCAACACTTTTAAAGAAAACCTTACTTCTAGAAGCTCACACTGCAGTTACTCAGAAAGTTCTTGATTTTACAGGGAAACTCTTCTTTTCAGTAAATATTCATTCTGCTTTAAAAAGAAAAAAACCCAACACCTTAATAAAAATTTAAGATTTTCATCCTTTTGATTCTTTCTGTGTAGCAAGGCGCTGTTTATAATTTCGGATGAGGAAGGCTTAAACAAGCTATTTATATGATGCAATGCAAAAAAAAAAAGTGTAGACAAAAGAAAGGCTATTTCTTATAAAATATGTTATTCGATAACAGTACTCCCACATTTTTCATCACAAATTTCAGATAGATTTTTTTTTATGCCAACTTTAGTAGTTTACCTCTAATACCAGAATAAAATCCCTATCATGTTAAAAACCTCCACATCCTCGGAGCTCATATTTCATGCCATTTTTGCACCAGAAGAGTGAATAATTCAGCAGATTGGAGTAATGAATCATTTTCTCATCCCAAGGTGGCTGCTGCTCATGATGATTAATACTGATTTATTTATTACTCGTGACAGTCTCAACCAGGTCAGGGCCTCATGATGTGACATACTGTATTGGGATACACTAAATAAACAGTTCCCGCCCTGAAGAGCTTGCAGTGTAAGTTTTTGTTCTTTGGGTCCTCGCCTGTGGATAACAGCCCTTACTGATCAATCAATATGTACCCACACCAGCCACAGAAAACTGATTAGACTAGACCAGCCTAGACTAGATGGCAATGGGTGGAGGGGAGAAGATAATCTCATTGCATAGACAGCTTGTCAGTTTATCCTGCCTTTGATAAACACCACTTATTTTTTTTCAGCAGCCTCACCTCATGTCACCTGGTAAAAACTGGATGATGAGATGTTTTTTGCAAAGAAAGAACCCAGAAAGAGGCATTTGCAGGCTTCCTGACACTGTTGTCAGGAGTTGCAGTTACATTATTCAGCTACCCATGCCTGGATGTGTTTAGGCTTTTTGACAGGTTGAAGTCCCTGACCAACAAGAGACACAGAGCTGAAACACAGGCTATGTGCAATCCCATTTCTCCACATTTATTAATTCTCTTAAAGAAAGACTAACGTGTTTTCAATATACAAGCCCACCAATCCACAAAAATGCTATTAATTACATTATGGTGTCTTTACAAAGAAAACAGTTTGCATAAAGCTAATTCCACCCAGAGAGAGAGACAAGCACTGGACAACTGTGAGACAATCAGAATCACTTCACCTTCTCAAAATAGGTAGACTCCACTTTCCAACCACCATCTGTCTAAGGATAGCAAAAAAAGTGGGGGAAGAATTGTTTATTCACTTTTAAGTGGAAAGTATGGCTTAGGAGCTCTGAGGAAGCCAGTTGTTACTACTGCTGTTGCTGTTGCTGTTCCTGTCGCTACTACTATTACTATTGCTATTAATTAATATTATTAATATAATTAAATTAAGCATTATTAATCTTATTTCCCAAGCAGAGATTACTAGGGTATTTTCAGACAAAAAGGATAGAGACATAAAAAAGAGGAAACCTGTCTTTGTCCCCTGCTCTGTTTGGTCCATAACACGAGACTTCACCGATCTCCCTGACATCCCTTCAGCCAAACTTTTCCATGCCAAAACAGCTGAAGGATGAGGTGGATGGCATTGTTAGAGAAGTGCTGCTTTACTTCTCATCCTGACATTGCGCTTAGCTATATTTCTTAACTCACTCATCCTCATCCATGACACCTGCTAGTGCTGTACTGAGAGGTGTGTGATACTGTCTTACCCAGCGCCCAAACCTCCTGCCTTCCTTGACAGGTGCTTTTATTGCATCAACTTTGAGGAGGAAAAATGAAAAACTCATCTCAATTCAGATTAGCAGAGTTTACCCACAATTTTCTTTCTCATCTCTTTGACTCCATGGGAGCTGAAATGTTAGTAGAACAATATCTGCAGATTGAGACCAAGTCTCATCTTTAAAATAGGGTGAGTTGAGTTAGCTATGTAATGAAGTCTTCTTGTCTATGGGTGACATCCCTGTAAAGGCATCACCCTCAAAGAGAAAGGTAACTATAATTCAAGAGTATCTGTCCAAAAATATTCAGGAACTGCAACTACAGGGCTACACCAGTGATGCATCAATACCAGTAGAGTGTGTTACCTCCACTGTTTCCTGCTAAAACAAGTGTCATTCCTCATGTTGTCCTACACTAGGGAGACACAATTAGGCATCGCAAATGCCTCTAGCCAGTGATTATGATAACAAGGATATTATTTCTCAAAAAAAGTAATTTCAGCCTGCATTTTCTGCCAGATAGCCCAAATAGTTGTGTCAATTTTTCCTGACCAATAATTTCTCTCTAAAAAAAGATATCTTATTCCAAGTTTTTGTCTATACTTCAAACTTGACATGTCCTGTATCTGTAGCGAATGGATAGATCTGGGACTGCCTGTTTCTTGTTCTTTACATTGTCTACCTCCCCTCTGCATTATTTACTATCACAAGATTAAGATATTTTATGTTTGTTTATTTTTTGTAGATGGTCCCCACATCCCTTCTCACCACTTTTCTCCAGACACCAAATCGACCACCATATGTATGGAAGGGCACCATAAAATCACTCCTCTTTGTCAGCTACATTCATAGAATCATAGAATAACCAGGTTGGAAGAGACCCACTGGATCATCGAGTCCAACCATTCCTATCAAACACTAAACCATGCCTCTTAGCACCTTGCCCAAATGTATATCTTATCCTTTCCCTGTGACATCAGCCCATAAACATCTCATTGTCTGCTCAAATTAAGCTAATTTTTAATATTTATGCCAGGACTTCCTCCCTTTACTGTCTGATTCAGCAAGTCTACACAGTATTTCCTACTGTCTCTTTCCTTAATCTCAACTGTCATACCAACTCTGAATGTCTACCAGCTTCTGACCAGATCTGTCTCTGATCCACCCATCAAAGATGTGCCTTGGTTTTGCACACTCATCTTGAATAACTGTACAACCTCACCTTTTGGCCTCTGCTGCTAAACCAGTGGGCCAAGGTCTCTCTCATAATCCCCGGGGCATTTATCTGTGCTTTCATCACGTATAACATTGTGAAAGTTACTTTCTCAAGCTATTTTACACATCTTCTATTGACTCCACCAGTTCCCATTCACTGTACATAAAACTGTGCAGCATATTAAACAGTGTCCTGTTCGTCACCTCCTTGATCTTCTGCTACCATCTCTTTGGCAAGGTGCAAACCTGTTTCCTCATAAACAAGATTTCACAGAATCAGACAACCACAGAATTATTGTTTAGTCTGAAGAAAAGGAAGCAGAGGGAAGACCTATTGCTCTTTAAAACCACCTGAAATGAGGTCATAGTGAGGCTGGTCTTGGTCTCTTCTCCCAAGTAACAAGTGACAGGACAAGAGGAAATGGCCTCAGGCTGTGTCAAGGGAGATTTACATTAGATATAAGGAAAAATTTCTTTGCTAAAAGTGTGGTCAAGCATTGTAACAAGCTGCCCAGGGAAGCGATTGACTCACCATCCCTGGAGATATTCACACAGAATCACACAGAATAACCAGGTTGGAAGAGACCCACCGGATCATCGAGTCCAACCGTTCCTATCAAACACTAAACCATATCCCTCAGCATATTATGGATGTGGTACTTAGACACATGGTTTAGTGGTAGACTTGGCATTAGTAGGTTTATTATTGGACTTGCTTTTTCCTTTCCCCGTAGCCTTGTGCCCACCTCTGGTGTGAGCATCAGCTTGAGAGCCCCATCATTACTGAATTCTGATATGTAGAATAGGATTCATTTCACCCACCCTGTGAAGGCTATCGTATAAACATCTATACCACAGCTGATTGCTTAAAGGTTCCCCGTATAGTCAGTGGGAAAACAAGAATTGATACCCTAGGGTCCAACTGACCCACTTTATTTTAAGATATCTATTCTTAATGACAAGAGGAATTTTACCCTGCTTTGCAACACTCCACTGACTATATTGACTGTACCTCCCCCGGTTATAGTGGAGCTGAGGGCAACTGCTTCTTGTGAAGATATCACACGTAGATGAAACCTGCTTATATTACCATGTGTAAAAAGAATTTGTTGCTGTCAAGTGCACAACTCTTTTTTTTTTTTTCATGGTGAGGTGGAAACATTTAGCTTCCTTGCAGGAAGAAGCCACTGGTAAGGTGTAAGCTCTGAATGCCAATCCAGAAACAACACTTGAAGAACTGACTGCTTCCTTGGGAATGAAAGTGCAGACAGAAAATTTATGTGCATTCAGCCTGGGCCTTTTATTCTGCATCCACAACAATTTTCACACAGGACATTTTGGGTTAATTAGGTCACCTAAGATTAGTCATAGCTCTCTTAATGAACATTTTTAAATAGGTTTCTTTTCTTAGGGCTGTCTGGAATTAGTAAGAGTCTAGTCAAAATACATGCATGTAACAGCCTTTTCTGGGCTAGGGCTTTAGAAAGTTTATTTAAAGAAAGCCATTAAAAAAGCCAAGTTCTAGTTCAGCTCCCCCTGAGCACAAGGAAATAAATAGTGACCCTGTAGTGCTAAGATGTGCCTCTGGAAATAAACAAAATAAGGGATACTTGCCCTCTCTGCCCTTTGATTTCAGACCTCCAGACCAGACTGATGGCTGGTTGCCCGTATACTCAATAAAATGTGTCCATTATTACAGTCTGTAAAATAGAGCACTAAGGCCATAGTGCCCTACAGAAAATCTCAGAGGAGGAAAAAATATCTTCTTTTTGTGATCTTTTTTTTCAATCTAAATGCTGCTTCATGTCACCCATGCCAGCCTAGACTCTCCATCCCTTGGCCATAGCTATCACACTGACCACTGCAACTCAGAAACAGCCTGAATTGATGAAAAAGCTTTTTTTGGCTATTATAGGCTCATATCTAGGTGTGACCCTTGTGTGTGTCCCAGAGCCGTGGACCGCAAGTCTGGGATCTAGGTAACTTATAAAACTTTAGAAGCATCTCCTAGATGTCTCCTAGAGAACCAGTGGCCACTGTGTTCATAGTGGGATACCGATACAGTTCAGAGCCACAAAACATCCTTCAAACCTGGCTACTATCAAGCCAGTGCCATCAAACATTCTCAATGACAATGGCAGTCCTGCTTCTTTAGTTGATCTTGCAGGTGTTTCTGCATGGCCAGAACACCTGCAATGGGCACACTCTGTCTGGATGGAGATGATGGTGGTCATGCCAGCTCTAGCTCTTAGTCTGTAGTGAATTTGCGGAGAAAGCTGGCCAAATCACTGTTACGCCTTGTTGCATTTGCATTATCTCCAAAACCAAGCAGTAAGTAATGGTAAGGACCATTTCAAGATAAATTAGGGTGTCTTTACACCAAGAATACTTTGTATACATAGTGGGAGAGAAAGAGAGAAGGAATGGGGCTAGAAATGTTAGTTCGAAGCCTAAGACACAATCTGACCTGCTGCCCACTTCTGTTATCTCTCACCTTTTGGGTAGCCCATGCCTCTGATTCTTCTTTTTCTCTTGCTAGGGACACCATCCAAAGCCCTTCTAGCTCTCACTGAGACAGGTGACCTAGAAACTGTTACACCAGCACTTTTCCCTCATTGTTGGCCTAAGAAAATTGTGCCCATCTCATTCTTAAGAACTTTGGGTGGAAACATGACATGGTAGCACTTCCTGAGATAGTGGATGAGGAGGTCTAGATGTCCATCAGATGTCTCCTGAAGTGTGTCAGTCCAACAGTGGCACAACATCCCTTAATGGAAAAAGGTCCCTCAACCTGAGAAGGGATCACCAACCTTGGCCTCATTGAAGGTCTCTCTAAGGTTGTTAACTCCAATCACATGTTGGCTGCAAACTTGCCAAGGCACATCTTAATGTGTGCAGGTGGTTACAAGTTCTCTTTCAGTAACTATGATCCTAGAGGAAAGCTGGGGAGGGGCTCTATAACAGGGAGTGCAGGGATGGGACAAGGACTAACATGTTTAAGCTGAAAGAGGGGAGATTTAGATGAGATATTAGGAACAAATGTTTTACCATGAGGGTGGTGAGGCACTGGCACGGGTTGCCCAGAGAAGTCATGGATGCCCCATCACTGGAGGCGTTCAAGGCCAAGATGGATGTGGCTCGAACAACCTTTAGATATCAGGAAAAATGAATATAGTCAGGCTCAGTATTTCCCATGAACAAGAGGCTCCTGGGACAGAGAGAGGGCAATGAAAACAAGAGTGATCCTGCATGCAGGTCTTCCCTGCTGCATGGATAAGCTCAGTGGATGAACTCATGTGCATGATGGCACAGGGAGATAAAGCCCCAAGTGTCATTTCTGCCAAGGTGCATAGAACAGAACTCTCACAGCATAGAATAGAAACACTACTGAGATTAGCACCAGCAGTAATCACTTTAGAGGACAGTGCTCTGAGATTGCACAGCTGCAACCACCAATAAACCCTACAATGAACACTACAGAACTCCATCCATCCTGTGTTCATCTGAAGGCAACTTATCAAACCTCAAACACTTCTGTATCCTGGCAGACAGCTAGGTGAAGTCCCTCTCCCTAAATACATTCAAACATGATACACAAGAGCAAGTCTTCTACCAAGAATCCCCTGCCCCTCCAAACAGGTGTGATGGAGCCAGCAGGAGAAGAGTGAATGTGCTTCCATCTGTACTTCCAAGATGCATGAAACCACCGAAGGGCAAAAAATTGCTTTTAAAATAGACTTTTCAATCTGATTCATTGCAGCCCAGAGAGGAGCCATCTGTCTGGAACTGAAATACCTCCTGAATCTGCTACACACCTTGGGAGTCATTTTCACAGAAGGGAGTCAAAGAGCTCCGATATCTTCATGCTTGCCTCATGCAAATGCTTCAGGTGTGTTCAGCACAGTAAAGTAACATTAAATAAGACAAGAAAGCAAAATGTATGAATAAAATATGCACAGATAACATGACAAGAATTGATAGTCCAAAAATATGCAGTATAGTTTATACAGTCTTAAAACCAGCAGTCACTACTATTGTGAACATAAGTTGTTCACTGAGTTCAGTTTTACTTCTACCTTGTTTAGCGGTGGCTGCTCCTATTATGTCCTGGTAATGTTGCACAGTCCACAATGTCACCATAAAAAGATTGGGAGGGAGACCAGGGGAGCCGAGGATGGAAGGAAAAGAAAGTTTTGTCCTGTGTACTCCAGGTACAGGGATGTACTGGAGCATTCTGGTACTTTCCATTAAACAGAAACCATTCACTAGATCATGCCATTCCCTCTTGTCCTGTCCCCCATCACTTGGGAGAAGAGGCCAGCACCCTCCTCTCTAGAACCTCCTTTCAGGTAGTTGTAGAGAGCAATGAGGTCTCCCCTCAGCCTCCTCTTCTCCAGGCTAAACAACCCCAGCTCTCTCAGCCGTTCCTCATAAGGCCTGTTCTCCAGCCCCTTCACCAGCTTTGTTGCTCTTCTCTGGACTCGTTCCAGAGCCTCAACATCCTTCTTGTGGTGAGGGGCCCAGAACTGAACACAGGATTCAAGGAGCGGTCTCACCAGTGCCGAGTACAGAGGGAGAATAACCTCCCTGGACCTGCTGGTCACGCCGTTTCTGATCCAAGCCAAGATGCCATTGGCCTTCTTGGTCACCTGGGCACACTGCTGGCTCATGTTCAGTCGGCTGCCAAGCAACACCCCCAGGTCCCTCTCCTCCAGGCAGCTTTCTAGACTTCCCACCCTGTGTCAGACCTTGTGTTCTCAGACATGGCAGAGTGAAATGCCACAGTGAATGACACCTTTGGAAGACCTCAAGAAACTGGCTGGAAACATCTCAAGTGTATATTTCTAGCATGCTACATCTGGAAACTCAGTTCTGGAATTTACTGCTAGAAATACAAAGGAAACATGGGAGCAGGTAAAGAGGAAAGCGGAGTATGTCCTGATAAGGAAGGAACTATCAAATTATCACCATTTGGGTACCTGAGACATAAGCCTGTGTCCCAGCTTTAGCATCTTCTTCCCTTCTTATATCAGCAGAAATGAGGTAAGGGCTAAAGTAATGTTCAGGGTTGTTGAAGAGAAAAATAGAAATTTTGGGAAGGGAGCTGCAGTCCCCTTAAATTCCCTTATAAGCTCATTCTGACTTTTCCACCCATCCTTCTGCAAAGGGCAGTAAATGCTCCACTCACCAAATGAGTCTTTCTGGCCCTCATGGTCTTGGTTTGCCATTACAATAATTTACAAAGAGAGTTTTGATGATGGGGTAGGAATGCACCTTGCCACCAAAGACCCTCTTGACAGCAGCATTTGGGTGGTTTATAGCCTGGGACTGATGTGATTTGAAGGTCTGCAGGGCCCTTATGCAGTGTGATGAGGTGTCAGTCACCAAGAGAACAACAAGAGGAATTAAAGCATGTGAGAAGTAAGAAGGGCAGGAATGTAGAAGAGGGATGAATGTCTTGCCTTGTCTGCAATTAGTGCACAGAAGTAAATACATGAATTTATTTGAATCCAGAAATGGTCACGGAGCACTGAGCTGGTCTCCTCAGGAATGCAGGGTTAAAGATGGTAGATCAACAGGAGACACAGACCAGCACAGAGGGGTTTCTAAGAACTGACTCAGAAAAACTTCTCTTCACCAGCAATGTCTACCTATAAACTCTCTGAGGTTCTGCACTTTCCTGGAAATGCTTTTAGAGGGTCATGAAATATCGCCTCCCTGGAGATTCACATATGCCCCTGGGGTGAAACAGGCAGCAGCCCATGACCTGCCTTGGGGTATGCATTAGGCACTCTGAAGTTTCATCTGGGGGATGAAAGACAGGGAGAGATTTCTAAGAAAAGCCTTGATATCAAGCTGGTAAAAACTGTGAACCTCTTGTAAATGGAAAGAGTGTCTTGACACAGTAACAGCCAGAACGCTTTTTGGTGGAGATTCATGGGTATGGCAAGAAAAACAGTTGCTTGGGGGCTTAATTCAGGTAGGTGGGATAAAGCCAGTGATGGAAAGAAGGCACAAGGACTAGTGGGGATAGCAGTATCAGAAGCAAATGGTTCATGGGAGACACTTGGGAAGCAAGTCTTTTATGAAGTGGCATTACTACAACCCCTCCAAAAGCAGGCTGTTGACCTTGAGAACAACACTTGTGAAGAGTCCCCCATTTTCCACTCGCCTCCACTTCTCCTTGACTATTAACCACCCTCAGGGATCTTGAGAAGTCCTCTGAGTACCTGAACCTCAGGAAGAGAATTTCAGAGCTTCACATGTAAAAAAATATTACAGGAGGGGTGTAGGACTGAGCAACACATGCTATTTTACTGGTTAAGGTGAATGTGCCTTGAATTCAGCAGTAGTCCTGATTAATACTGATCCCACATTTACAAAATTAAATTAGGCTGCTTAAAATTAAAAATACATATTTATTTTAACAAGAATGAGTATTCTGAATGAACTGAAAAGGAAAGAGGATAGAATATTACAAATGAGACAATTAAGCAAAGCGAGTAGGAGAAATTGTATAAATTACAGTCCTACAATGAAATGCTGCTTCGATGCAAGGGAGGGGAGTTGGCAAGGACTCCAGTCACCAGAGATGGAAAGCGTTGGGGAGGGGTGGTGAGGAAGGAGTTAAAGAAGAAAGAAAAAAAGTAAATCTGAGAAAATCCATTAGTATTGATTTAAGGAGGTAATCAATGGGAAAGAGTCTCAGATGGACAGGATGAAGTGGTAATAGTAACACCTGAATATCACGATGCTCAGGGCCTCACACAGCTCTTTCAACTGCAGAACTACCCTTCTGGGAGAGCCTTTCTCCAGCCCTGGTACCTACTGGCCTGGCCAGATTCCCAGCACCTGCCAGGTGTGATGAAGCTCCCAGGCGTGAAACAGGATTAGATCAGACCTGAAAGCTCTTCCCTTGGACAATACTTAGGATGGAAGCATAAGAAAGTGAAAAGAGCAGAAGTGAAGGTGCTTGCTGTGGTTGGAAGCAAGCCAATGGGCTATGAAAACCTACAGTTTCCAGACTATTACCAGTGTGATCTGTGAAAGACTGGCATTTTCAGAACATGTAAAATTCCCAACAAACCCAGAAGTAAAGTGAAGATCACATTGAATCACAGAATCATAGAATCACCATGTCGGAAAAGACCCACCGGATCATCAAGTCCAGCCATTCCTATCAAATACTAAACCATGCTCTCCTTTCTCTGCATGGATCACAACCCCCTGTTACCTGTGCAAGAAAACACTTCCATGATGGATGAAGCTTTTCCAAGGAACAATCTTGACCCTTTGACTTTTTATGAGGCATTTGGGTTTGTTTGCCTTTCCTAGCAGAAGACAAAGCTGGGAATCTTTAAGTTTGGAAAAGACCTCTAATATCCAGTCCAACCATCAGACCAACACCACCACACCTGCTAAACCATGCCCTAAAATGCCACATCTGCATGCTTTTTGAACCCCTCCAGGGAAGGAAACTCCACCATTTCTCTGGCCAGCCTCCTCCAATGCTTGATCACTCTTTTGGTAAAGAAATCTTTCCTACTATCCAATCTAAACCTCCCTTGCCACAACTTGAGGCCAAAATGCTCAGCACATTGCAGAATCTGGCCCCAGAACTTCGAATTGTTCCTGAATACAAAGAAAACTAGCTGTTGTCTTGAATATACTGAAGATGTTTCCCTTGGTTTTCTAAAAGGAAGAAAACACCAGGGTGCCATTGCAAGGAAACAGACATGTACACATAGCTTGACATATTCCCATAAAAACATACCCTTGTTGCACGAAGAATTCTGAAGTACACAAGTTTTATTGCTGTGACGTAGGTCCTAGTCACTGTGGGGTGCAGGTCTCTATAATAGGGAGGGGGGAAGGATACGGGGGGAGCCCAGGTGAGTCAGCTGAGCTCCAGTGGACCCCACAGAGAAGGGACGAGTAGCTGCACTTTACTGCCTGTGAAGGTAACTCTAAACTCAAATCTGCCCACTGGAGGGTCTTTAAGGACCCTTTCAACCCAAACCATTCCATGATCATCTGATTAAGGGTAATTTCTTCATTCCTGAGAGACAAATTTGGGATTTCAGGGATCTTTGAGCTTAGCATTGTCTGCCTGTTACTGTTCTGGGACATATTCTTTCTGCCATTCTTGTTTCCTCCATGGTTTTCCCCTTTCATTTTCTCTCACCTCTCCAAATATACAATACTAGTTTTGCAAGTAGTCCTACAAAAAATATTTTTAGTCCTTCTATACTTACTCACATACAAGTGTTTTGGGTTTTTTTTATATTTTTATCCTGTGGATCAGTGACTAGGCAAGTAGGTTCTATTACCTCTGGCTGTTTTATATATGAAGGAGTATGTAAGTTCTCCTTCTATTTCTTTCAACAGATGGATTCTTTGTAGAGCTGTTAACTGTAGGTCTACGAACAGGGATCTACTTGATCACTGAATATCACTAACGTTGAACACCACATGTACTTTCAGAGCTTCCTGCAAAAATCAGTGTAGTTGTCTGCTGCAGAAATATATATATAAATATATATAACTACTATGTAAATGCAAAGTGGTATTATTAAGGGGAGAAGAGAATTGCCGTATCGATCTAAATAATATGCTATTAACTGTCAAAGAGCAAGCACGCTTTCTGCTAACAGGTTTTTCTAATTCTAGAGGAAGAATAACAAGGCTGGAGGCTGGAAGACATTTAGCAGCAAATATGAAAATGGGTTTATTTGTTCTCGTTCTTTGTTCCTTTAAACTCTGTGCTTTGCTGCATGCCTGATTTACAAAGCTGCAAAGCATTTTCACCCTACAGCAAGCTCTAACAGCAATTCCACATGACCAGCAGAGCTGAAGGAAGGAGTGAAGGGGAAATAGATTGACTTTTCTATACAAGGAAATGGAACAAGGCATGGAGGGACCTGTGAGACAGGGAGGAACGGTGAATCAAAAATGCAGCTGCAGGTCTGTATTGCCTAGGGCCTGGCTTTTCCACTCTTTAACTGGTTTGTGATGATATATATTATTTGGATATTTGGATATCTTTTTGGGTCAGATACTTCATGGTGAGGGAATTATGCTTTGTGCAATGAAAACCTGGGGCCTTAGATGGGTTCCTGCCTGCCCCTCATGCCAACAGAAGGTAGAGAGCATCCATGCTGCACTCTCTCTATCAACTGAAAGGCACACAAGAAAACAGGTGAAGCTTAAAATCCTGCACAGTGATGTGATAAAGCAACTGGGTGAAAACGTTTCCTTCTGGCCTTACCATGGCTCCACATTGCAGCCTCCTATTTTCAAAAAACTTCAAAACCTGACACAGTATTGACTGAAAGGTTAAAGGCACATTTTTTATATATACTTTTTAAACTTTGCTTTAGTTATTTGTTTGTTTTTACTTACTTACAGAGGGTGTCCAGAAAGGAAAGGGAAACAACACGGTTGTGTTTACAGATGTGAGGCAGACAAAGTTCACTTTGCTTCATGAGCAACAGAAGGCACAGAGATATTCCATGAAGAACAGTAGTAGTAGCTGACTCAGTACTCATGCCAATTTATGGGTGTTCACTGTGACTAAATCGCTTCCTGTCTACTGGTATGTAGAAGTAATATAATGGAACAACAATAATAGGAAGGCATTGTAGAGTTGTCCAGCTTAGAGACAGAGATGGTCTAATGCAAATGGTCAGTGTTATACCTCATCTAACAATCCCTGACTCTTTGGCTTTTCTGGTCTCCTTAACATCTTTTCTCCACATTTCAGCATCTTCCTATTATTTTAAGCAGGGATATCCCATCTTTATGTCCTCATAGGCAAAGAGCAAAAGGAGTGAGCCAAATCTCATGTTACGGTCTTTGCTACATGGTGGAACTTGTAGGGATGTGCAATATAATATAGAAAAACAGATGTTCCATAGGAAAATGTAGATACTGTCATATGAGGACCTGAAAGGTCCAAGTTGATGCTGCTGCTCATGTTTTAGATCTGGACTATATGCTAGATGTTGATGCCCATCATTAAAAAATAGTGGGTGAGAAGGATTGTGGCTAAGGGAGATTAAAAACTTTGTGTTGGTCATATTTTACTAATTTGAGGTTAGCCAGAAGGAGATGTCAGAGGGAGACAGCGTGTTTTACCAGTTTTTATATAAGGTTTAACATTTAACTTAACATATCTGTACTACAAGCTGCTCCTCTCTCAGTTGGGCATTGATGATCCCCACAGCTGGTGTAGAGACACAAGTATTTTCCAGTGTTTTCCACCGCCTTCTCAGAGAGACCTCTCAAGTACGCCTGAAGAACTGTGTCCTAAAAGTACTTGTTTATTCCCATTGACTACAAAAAGTATTTTCATTAATAGCTCAAACATACAAGTGTCTCTTGTATAAATTCAGGCAAGATTAGCTCCACTTTAGGAGACCATCTGATGAAAGAAAATTTCTTGAAGCAGCTACACAGGGATGGCAATTGAAATGGCAGATGCCAGGAGCAAGGCCACAAGCTGGTGGAAATCCCCAGCCAGCTGGAGGATAACGAGAATCCTTCACGAAAGCCATGAGACAAGTATAAGACAGAGTCATGCAAATGAGAAGAGGATAATACAGGCCCACGGCAAAGTGAAAAGGTAAGGTGCAGTGTTGCATCTTTGCTTTGGCTTGAGAAAGGTCATTGGAGACTTTTGAAAACCTCATTTCAGCACTTGGGGTAGGCTCCAGACTACAGTGTGGATGGAATTGGCAGAGAGGAGCTCTACACTTCGAAAGCAAATTTTCAGGGAGGTTGGAGATGAGTGGGAACAAATGAACCTTTTACTTTTGGAGAAGCAAATAAAACAAAGCCATCCAAACTGTTATCATAAATGCATATATGAAGTAAGTAAAAAAAAAAATTATAGCGCAGTCAGGTACAGGCATCATCTTTGTATTCAGTAGTTCACCTTTTGAAAAAAAATCACTGATACCACAAAAGTGTGCCAGACTCTGGAATAATGACTGGACTTGGGCAAAGTCGACTGAATATAGCCGACTGAATATGAGCCAGCAGTGTGCCCAGGTGGCCAAGAAGGCCAATGGCATCTTGGCTTGTATCAGAAACGGCGTGACCAGCAGGTCCAGGGAGGTTATCCTCCCTCTGTACTCGGCACTGGTGAGACCGCTCCTCGAATACTGTGTTCAGTTCTGGGCCCCTCACCACAAGAAGGATGTTGAGGCTCTGGAGAGAGTCCAGAGAAGAGCAACAAAGCTGGTGAAAGGGCTGGAGAACAGGCCTTATGAGGAGCGGCTGAGAGAGCTGGGGTTGTTTAGCCTGGAGAAGAGGAGGCTGAGGGGTGACCTCATTGCTCTCTACAACTACCTGAAAGGAGGTTGTAGAGAGGAGGGTGCTGGCCTCTTCTCCCAAGTGACAGGGGACAGGACAAGAGGGAATGGCCTCAAGCTCCGCCAGGGGAGGTTTAGGCTAGACGTTAGGAAAAAATTCTTTACAGAAAGGGTCATTGGGCACTGGAACAGGCTGCCCAGGGAGGTGGTTGAGTCACCTTCCCTGGAGGTGTTTAAGGCACGGGTGGACGAGGTGCTGAGGGATATGGTTTAGTGTTTGGTAGGAACGGTTGGACTCGGTGATCCGGTGGGTCTCTTCCAACCTGGTTATTCTGTGATTCTGTGAAAGGACAAGATAGAAATTTCCCCCCAAAGAGAAGATGGATTTTTCAAATTTGGTCAGCATCCTTTGTTCAAGTGATCGGTAATGTGGATGTCATTGGTTATATTTCAAATGAGTTTGGGAACAGTCTTTAATAATTTATTAATTGCCCCTTTTCTCTGCGGTGGTGAGACCACATCTGGAGTACTGCGTCCAGCTCTAGAGTCCTCAGCACAGGGAATACATGGACCTGTTGGAGCAGGTCCAGAGGGAACCACAAAAACAATCAAAGGCCTGGAACACCTCCCCTATGAAAAGAGGCTAAGAGAGTTGGGGTTGTTCAACTTGAAGAAGAGAAGACTCTGAGGAGACCTTATTGCAGCCTTCCAGTACTTAAAGGGGGCTTGTAAGAAAGGTGGGGAAAAACATTAGCAGGACCTGTAGCAATAGGACAAGGGGTAATGGCCTTAAACTAAAAGAGGAGAGTTTTAGACTAGATATTAGGAAGGAAGTTTTTAACCCTGAGGGTGGCAAAACACTGGCACAGATTGCCCTGAGACATGGTGGATGCCCCATTTCTGGAAACATTCAAGGCCAGGTTGGGTGGGACTGTGAGCAACCTGATCTGGTTGAAAATGTCCCTGCTTATTGTAAGGGGCTTGCATTAGGTGACCTTCATGGTCCCTTTCAACCCAAAACATTCTGTGATTCTGTAATGTTCCTGTAATCGAAGGCCCAGATAGGAGTAAATAGATGTGAATCCACTTACTGGCTGTGGCACAAGTTCTCTCTGTAGTAACAGCTTAACATATTAAAAAGTCTCTGCCTCAGTTTCCAGTTTCTAAACAGGCGCAAACACATCCTTTGTTTAGACTAGAAATGCTCTTGGTTACTTCAGTATGAAGAGCAGTACAATCCTGATCTCATCTGGGGTCTTGGAAGCACCATGTTATAAATAACAACCATAACCAATTTCCTGTAGTGTTACTAAAAAGTTTTTTCTACTTCTGCCTGTCTCCATATACATATGCATGAATATTAATCCTGCCAAAAGAAGAGGGGAAAAAAAGAAGGCAGAGAGAGTGGTAATAAAAATTCAGTGCATCAAACTGACTTTTCTTGATTTACAACAGGTAATTATCATTCTTCACGCACGGCTGGTCTCCTGTTGTGAGAAAGCAGAGCAGGTGGAGCACTGTTTGTCCAATATCTTTCCTCCCGACAATCGCCTCCACCTGCAAACTCCCCATGCACCTGGATGAGAGAGGCATTGTCAAGACCAGACAGAAGGATGAGTGAGAAAGATAGATGGAGGTAGTGAAACAGAGGCAGCTGGAAGAGCTGGGTTTTCGTCCAGTTGAGTAGACTTGAAATCTTCCTTAGTGATCACTTTCTTAGTTAACTTGCCATGGCAATGGCCCTATCTTTTAACTGTGGGGGTTAAAAAAAAAAAAAAAAGAAAAGCTGTAAAATTAAAGGTCATTAAATAAATGTAGAATGATAATTGGAATTATTCAGGTAACGGATTAAAACTATTACAAGCCTAAATCTGAATGGTGGTGGGGGGGGAAGAGTGGAGTAAACTAACAGAACTTGGAATTGATTTTGAAAGTATACTAAAAATTATTACCAGTAAAATTTACAAGTGCTGTAGATCACAGTCACTGCTGCCTTATTTGTAACAGAAATATCCAATTCCAAAATGAATTGGTCTGTGCTAAAACTAACTCTTGCTGATGGTGGCAAGTTGTTAATTAAATGACACTTTTGTGCTGTTCATTTTGAAAGACTCACAGAAGATAACCAGGAGTTCTCAGCTTCAGAAATGAGTGGGGAGAGGTGAGCAAGCACAGAGTTTTAAGGACTCCAGAGGAGAAAAAAAACCAACATTCCGCCAGGGATATGCCTACTATGGTAGGATTTTATCACGGAGAATCATGTTGGTAGGATTTTATCACACAGCTAACACTGAGCAGGGATTAGATGTTTAGATGGGAAATAAATGGAGGCATTGGGAATGGTGTTCACAATCTAGAATTGCATGGGCATCTTGCAGAGAAAGTTATGTCAACAGAAACACTATTTTGTGAGTAGTTCACAGAGGCTCTGAGCAACTATGGACTATAAAGGCTTCATTTTGCAGTGAACTGCTGGATGCAGTATTCTCTCTGAATTCCACTGGGGCTATATATGTGTGTTAGAGGAAGGTCCAGGTGTCCTGGTGCCCAAATCACCTCCTTTATCAGTTAAGTTCATCATGCCTTGGATTATTCCTTTTGTGCTTTCCACAGGACATCTCTGTTCGTCTTCATAATTATGTGGCTTCATGAGTACAAGCATTCCTCATGATCTTTATCCATGCACGTTCATGGTGCAGCTGAGCAGTAAGTTTCATAGAGATCATCCAGAACATTGAGAGTCAAGTCTTGCATAAAACCTGTCTCAAAAGCAACTTGAGCCTCTTTTTAAAGCTTTAGCTTAGCATCCTGAATCTCTCCACAGCATTTATCATAGGATCACAGAATCAGATAATGGTTTAGGTTGGAGGGGACCATAAAGATCTTCCAGTTCCGAACCCCTTGCCATGGACAAGGACATATTCCACTGGATCAAGTTCCTTAAAGCCTCATCCAGCCTGATCAAGAAGACCTCCAGGGAAGGGGCATCCATGACTTCTCTGAGTGACCTGTACCTCACCACACTCACAGGAAAAAAATTCTCCAATATCTAATTTAAATCTCCCCTCTTCCAGCTTAAAAACCATTGCCCCTTGCCCTGCCACTACACTGCCTGATAAAGACCCCCTTCCCTCAGCTTTCCTGTAGCCCCCTTTAAGTACTGGAAGACTGCTATAAGGTCTTCCTGGAACATTCTCTTCTCTAGGCTGAACAACCACAACTCTCTCAGGCTGTCCTGATTTTGGAGGGGCTCCAGCCCTCTGATCATTTTTGTGGCCCTCCTCTGGACCTACTTGAATATATCCATGTCCTTCCTGTGCTGAAGACTCCAGAGTTGTAAGCAGGACTCCAGGTGAGGTCTCATGAAAGCAGAATAAAGGGGCAGAATCTCCTCCCTCAGCCTTCTGGTCACACTTCTTTTAGATAAGGTTGGGCTTTCTGGGATGCAAGAACTCATTGCTGGTTTATGCTGACCTTCTCTATCTCCCTTAAGTCCTTCTCTTCAAGGCTACTCTCAGTCCATTTTCCACCCAGCCTGTATTTTTGTTTGGGATATCCTCGACCCACAAGAAGGAACTTGCATTTGGCCTTGTTGAACTTCATCAGGTCAGCACAGGGTCACCTGTCAAGACTGTCAACGTCTCTCTGAAGGGTAAGTACACAGAATCACAGAATCAATAGGTTGGAAAAGACTCCCAGGATCATCAAGTCCAACCACTAAACCATGCCCCTCAGCACCTCAGCCACCTGCCTTTTAAATACCTCATGGGATGGTGACTCAACCACCTCCCTAGGAAGCCTCTTCCAGTGCCCAATGACACTTTCCATGATTTTTTTTTTCTGATGTCCAGCCTGAACCTCCCCTGGCGGAGCTTGAGGCCATTCCCCCTTGACCTGTCCCCCGTCACTTGGGAGAAGAGGTCAGCATCCTCTTCTCTACAACCTCCTTTCAGGTAGTTGTAGAGAGCAATGAGGTCTCCCCTCAGCCTTCTCTTCTCCAGGCTAAACAGCCCCAGCTCCCTCAGCTGCTCCTCGCAAGACTTGTTCTCCAGCCCCTTCACCAGCTTTGTTGCTCTTCTCTGGACAGAGCCTCAACATCCTTCTTGTGGTGAGGGGCCCAGAACTGAACACAGTATTCAAGGAGCGGTCTCACCAGTGCCAAGTACAGGGGGAGAATAACCTCCCTGGACCTGCTGGTCATGCTTTTTCTGATACAAGCCAAGATGACATTGGCCTTCTTGGCCACCTGGGCACACTGCTGGCTCATGTTCAGTTGGCTGTCAATCAACACCCCCAGGTCCTTCTCGTCTGGGAAGCTCCCTAGCCAGTCTCCTCCTAGTCTGTAGCTCTAACTTGTTCATAATGTTCTTCTTCAGTTCACAGAAGGAATTTCTTATATCCAAAATAACCTGAACTCTTATAAATATCACTTATGGGGACAGCTACAGTCATTGTTTCCACACCTTTATCTCTGCTTACCCACCTGTGATTCAAAGGATTCCCACATATATTGATAAAAATAAGAACATGAGATGCCAGAATCGCATTTACCAGAAAGCATCTTCCCCATGAGTTCAGTGAAGCCATGTCCATTTCCGCTAGAAGAAATACTAGCCCAAAGGACATTTTGGCTCTCTGTCAGCAGCTGAAATCCAGTCACACGCATGTAGCAAGGGGAAGCTACTGCCTTTCAGAAATCCCTCCTCCCATTCAAGTTGGCACACTGGAACCCAGTAGCTGGCTCTACCAGGTGATGTTACAACTGTCACCTACCAAAACAGATCCAGCCTAGGGTTTTCTTATTGGGTTTGTTTTCTTTATGCTGTTTTGCTGCTTAGGTCTCACATGGCTGCCAGATTTTTCATTTACATGCTGATGCTGATGTCTTGCTTTGGCTCTGTTCTCTGGAGCGTTCACAGGGAGGAGTGAAATGTAGCTGCAGTGTTTCAGCTTACTTATGGAGCAGCTCGTTCCTCACTTACAGGCAATATATCTTCCACAATGACAATCTTATCTCTTTAATTTTATAGCCTTTATTTATTTATTTATTCACTTATTTATTTATTCATTTCATAGAATGGAGAAGTTTACTTTTTTACTTGTTTTCATTTAGGTTTTGTTGTTTGTTTGGCTTTTGTTTTGTTTTGCTTTTCATGCGGGGGGGTCATTTTAGCAACAGCAGCAAATACAGGAGGAACTTTGCTAGGTAAAAGAGAGAAGATGGTACCAGCTAGGGCAACAGTATCTCTATCCCATATACTGAGTGATAATGCCGCTCTAATCAGAGCTCTCTTTGGCTCTGAATTTACTTAAAAGTGTACCATTAGACTTCCCACATTCTTGTACATTTGCTAGAGGAAGACAGAATTTGAGGCCACTTAAGCAAATAGGATATACAAAGAATTATAGAATTGTTGAGCTTGGAAAAAACCTTTAAGATCATGGAGTCCATACTTAAATCTAACACTGCCAAGTTCACCACTAAACCATGTCACTAAGCACCACATCTACGTGTCTTTTAAATACCTCCAGGCATGGTGACTCAATCATTCCTCTGGGCAGCCATTTCTAGTGCTTGACAACCCTTTTGGTGACGTAATGTTTTCTAATATCCAGTCTAAACCTTCCCTGGTTCAGCCTGAGGCTATTTCTTCTCATTCTGTCAACTGAAGATGCTAAGGAACTCCACCAATGTCAGTGTGAGGCCATTCTTGGGCATACATATAAGTTCAAGGCAATCAAAGTACTTTCTGATATTTGGATAAAGGGAAATTTCACAACCAGCTTAAAGAAAGACAAGAGGGAGGATCCAGAAAGCTACAGGCCAGTTGTTTTACCCTCAGTCTCTGGAAAGGCTGCAGAGGAAGCCTTCTGGAAACTATGGAAACAGGAAAAATTAAAGTGTCTCAGAACAGCCAGAATTAAATTATCAAGAGGTTGTAATGTATGACCAACATGATTGCCTTCTATGGAGATACAACTAGCTCCAAGGAAGCAGAGAGAACTACATATCATTTACCTTGACTTTAACAACAGTTTCAACAGTCTCCCGTAATACTCTTGTAGATGTATGGGAGATATTGGCTTCTACATGTTCATCAATCAAAAGAGGAAGGTCAAAGAGAATGTACCCTCACTGGTGGTTGGAAATGGTGATCACGTATCAACAGACAAGGAGAAGGCTGAGGTGCTTAACACATTTTTTGCCTCAGCCTTCACTGATAACATTGGGCTCAAAAGGTAGTGGTCAGCTCTATGAAATCCACATGCTGGTCAGTTGGATTCTTCTTCTATAATTCAGTAAATCACAGCTGTTTTACTATGTCAAGTGTGGGACTACCCTGTGCAAGACATGTACATTATTTTCCAGTGGAGATCATCGAGCTGATCTGGGTGATAGAGCACATCACAGTCATGGAGAGGATGGAATAGTTGGTTTTGTTCAATGTGAAAAAGAGAAGATCAAAGGAATATTGCTGTCTCCAACTATAGCACAGATGGGATCAGACTTTCTCCAAAGTTCACGGCAAAAGAATGTGTTGAAACAGTAACATTTTCATTACATATTATGAAAAAAAATCTCACCATAAGAATTGGATTCAATGGAATGGATTCACAGCAGTATTGTGAAATGTATGTTTTTGGAGATTTCAAAGCTCAACTGGATAAGCTCAGAAGTGAAATTCCAAAGACAGGCTTGATGTCAAGTATATATACAAAATGTTCTTCTACGATTTCGTTCCAGAATAGTGGAAATCTTACAATTTCATTGAGATTTTCAGTTTCCCAGACCTCTGCATCCCAAAAATGGCATGGTTGCAAAATTAATTCATCTTGGAGAAATGCAAATGAAAACCAAACCCAAACACCAGATATTGAAACAAAAACCAAGAGAGAGAATATCCAGCTCTTATGTTTGGGACAGAGTGGCAGTCACACATGCAAGTTTTTGCACAAGGATCTGTACTGTAAAATTAAAACAACCAGATTCAAAGATTATTCAAGGTCCAGAAGGGATTCAATAGGGATAATATATTCTAGTGGCCAGAGAACATCAGAGATATTCGTCGCAAATGTTTCATAGAATCATAGAATCACCAGGTTGGAAGAGACCCACAGGATCATCGAGTCCAACCATTCCTATCAAACACTAAACCATGCCCCTCAGTGCCTCATCCACCCATCCCTTAAACACCTCCAGGGAAGGTGAATCAACCACCTCCCTGGGCAGCCTGTTCCAGTGCTCAATGACCCTTTCTGTGTCCTAAGACAGAAAATAGGTAAGATGGTGTCTGTGGGATCATCAAACACATGAGCTGTGCTATCCCATGTATCATCTACCAGTTGCATATCTAAGACAGGAACAATCCCTCTGCACTTCTCCAGCCTCAAGAAGTAACCAGTCAGCTTGGGTTTTTTTCCCAGGCCATGTAGCTGTAGATGTCTACAGAATGGAGGCTGAACATGTCAAAGCAAGCTGTCTTTACAATTAATGGAGAGATATGGGCAATTTGAAAGAGTGAGTCACCTGACCTTTTTTATAAGGATCAGGATCAGATGAATCATGTCCTGAACTTCACTGTCTCTGTAGACTAGCTCTCCATTTACTGGGTCAATTTATTCCCTATTTGTTTTGACAAAGATGTTTGTTTAATCAGATGTATTCCAACCCAGGAAATATAAGAAATTACTTCGTTATATCTCCCATTTTATGCTCTTAGTCTAAGTGCTTATTCGTACCAGCTGTCACAGGCAGGGTAGCTGGGCTGATGGACAGGTTTATCCACTAGAGTTGGTCTTAAAGGCCTCTTTAAATGATGTTCCTTCAACAAGTTCTCTACACTCAGAGGCTAGAAATCTGACATTATGCCACTGGAGTGGAACTGGAGGAGAGACAATGCCAACTTTGCACAGAAGCAGAAACAAGTACCCAGGCTTCCATTTCCACAACTGCTCTCTATCAATGCAAATCAAAACAAAACAAAAAAACAGACCTACAACAGCCTATTAAAGATGTCTCCAACAATAGCTGTAGATTTCCCCACACATTAACTAAACTACCTCTACTTGCTTTTCCCAAAGGCATGAGCGTAGCAAGGCCAACTACCCTGGAAGTCTTTATTGTAATAAGGATAAATCCTCTGGGAATCTATCTTCAAAAAATCTTGAGTCAAAAGGTCCCAGCTGTTTATAGCAGGGACATGGAATCTTCCACTTGCAGATGACATTAAGCTGAGTGGAAGTGTCAATCTGCTGGAGGGTAGGGAGGCTCTGCAAAGGGATCTGAACAGGCTGGACCGCTGGGCTGAGTCCAATGGGATGAGGTTTAACAAGGCCAAGTGCCGGGTCCTCCACTTGGGGCACAACAACCCTACACAGTGCTACAGACTAGGAGAAGTCTGGCTGCCTGGAGGAGAGGGACCTGGGGGTGTTGGTTGACAGAGACTGAACATGAGCCAGCAGTGTGCCCAGGTTGCCAAGAAGGCCAATGGCATCTTGGCTTGGATCAGAAACGGTGTGACCAGCAGGTCCAGGGAGGTTATTCTCCCTCTGTACTCAGCACTGGTGAGACTGCACCTCAAATATTGTGTTCAGTTCTGGGCCCCTCACCACAAGAAGGATGTTGAGGCTCTGGAGTGAGTCCAGAGAAGAGCAATGAAAGGGCTGGAGAACAAGTCTTGTGAGGAGCGGCTGAGGGAACTGGGGTTGTTTAGCCTGGAGAAGAGAAGGCTGAGGGGAGACCTTATTGTTCTCTGCAACTACCTGAAAGGAGGTTGTAGAGAGGAGGATGCTGACCTCTTCTCCCAAGTGACAGGGGACAGGTCAACGGGGAATGGCCTCAAGCTGCACCAGGGGAGATTCAGACTGGATATCAGGAAAAAATTTTTCAAGGAAAGAGTCATTGGGCACTGGAACAGGCTGCCCAGGGAGGTGGTTGAGTCACCATCCCATGAGGTATTTAAAAGACAGGTGGCTGAGGTGCTGAAGGGCATGGTTGAGTGGTTGACAGGAATGGTTAGACTCGATGATCCTGGAGGTCTTTTCCAACCTAGTGATTCTGTGAAGAGTCCCATGTGGGAATACCCACTTCAGATGACCCTGCATGGCTGCTTTGATCTCCAAAATAAGACTCAAAAGCTCTTAGCATGTTTTCCAGTGGTCACAACTTCTCATCTCTCTTTCTCATGAAACACAGTCCCACACTGAAGAGCCAAAGAGCAAAGGGAATCCATAAACTGCCAGGACTCTGCTCAGAGTTGGACTCCTTGGGAAGTGGGACTGTAAACAAGGGGGAAGTTTCATTCATCAATAGGCCACATTATGATTATTCTGTGGCCAGAACAAATATATCCTTTCTGCTGAGAGCCTCATGCACGGAAATGTGGGGTGGGGAAACAAAGGCACCATAAAATGAACCACATCATGAGTTGCAAGCAGCAGGCGATGGAGCAAAGGGGTGAAAGAAATTATGGCATGAAAAAATTGCTTTCCTTGGTAGAATTACAAAATTATTGGGTGAGAGAAAATTTGCAGATTTAATATTCCAGTTAATGATGTGGCATTTGAAACAGTCTCTCACAAAGTACAGCTCATGATATTAAATGATATTGTCTCTGAGAGGACTGCTGGGTTTAAAATTGGTGGATGCATAGAAAACAAAGAATAACCTTTCTCCAGGCTAGTGTGTACCTGCAGAACTCTCTCAATGAATTATAATTTTTGGAAAAAAAAACATTAATAGTGTCTTTGATTAAGTACTAAAGAACAGAGTTTTGTTTTGCTTACTTTTTTTTTTTTTTTTAAATCAGAACACAGAAAAGTCAAGCTCTTGCAAATCTAAGGTAATTAACTGTACATGGTGTTTGTGACATTTACCCTCTGTGGATGGAGGCAACAGTTACCACAGAAGACTGACAGAAAGTTTCAGCTCCAGTCCCATTAGTTCCAGTGACTGAATGAGATACCACTCATGAGTGGCTGAAGTGAGCAAAATTTCTCATTTGCTGTTTCCCAAGAAATCACAAGGTACAGAAACCTCTATTTTCCCACACCCAGAGTGAACTCCAGACTGACCAGCAGGTCAGCCAACCATACACTCAGTATACAGAAGTGGCCACATGTAATACAGTACCCACATGAACTTCAACAAACATGTCCTAAAAACTCTTCCCTCCAGAAGGGCAGTGTTGTTAACCCTCCTGTACCAAGAAATAGTTCAAAGAAAATAAGTCTCTTGTTCAAACACACCCAGAAGATAAATGAGATGGACAAACCATGGACCTCAGGAATCCAAATCCAGTGCCTTAATAGCATTGTGTCCTACTTTAGGATATAAGGTACATGTGAGTCACAAGGAGGTGTCACTTGGATCACACCACAGAGAAGTGTCAGATCAATCTGCTTAACAGTCTTATTAGCAGTATGGAAGAAAGAGGTCGGAGAATCCTAATGGCCAGTATGGAGGGGAAACTGGCACAGAAATCAGTAAGGACATCACGCACAAGGGAGGAAACAACAAAATGGGTTTAATTCGTCAGGGACTGAAGTCCTGTCAGGAAACCTGTTAATGGTGAAGACATGTGGGAAAAACACAGTCCCTGGTGCTCCGCACAAGAATTACAGATGAGCTGCTGAGTTCATGAAAGAAGACCCATGGTGAAGCATCCAGCTTGAGTGGCTCTGTAAAGCATCACCAGAACCTCCACTGGGGAAAGAGTCTGCAGGGAAGTGTTCGCAGTCAGAATAAATCCTAGATGCAGGAAAAGTTAGATAACAGTTGATTTCCCCACCCCAGTGACACAGGAATGCAAAAGTCAGAACTATTGTGCTAGATGTTTGGTGAAATACAATAAATCTCGCATTGTGAGGAACCTGAAAATGCTGATTAGAAACTCAAAAGCAGTGTAATAACTTGTGATGAAAAAGGAAAGTGATAACAACTGAGCTGCATAATGACATCTGAAGTGCTGCGAAGGCATGCAGAAAAAAATGAAGGCATCAATTAAAAGGCTACGCACTTTGGGATAGAAAGAAAAACATAGCAATGATATTGGGCCCAGAGCTAGATAGAGATGGCCTGCTTACAATGTCTAAGGAGAAGTGTACAGTGACTATTTCTTTTCATCTCTTTGGAATGACAATAATTGGGGAAAATTAATATCAACTTTGGGTGTCAAAGTGTTTTGCAGTCATTCAGAAACCAAGAACATTGTAATGCAAACGTACTGATAGAAATACATTGAACATTTAGGCAAAATGACCTACAATGTAAAATTCTGAAACATAGGGCAAATGACTGCATCACCTTTCTAGGTCAGCTTTTGAGAATTCTCCAAATGTGAGAACAAATACAGAATGCATGGGAGTGTGGATGTCATATGCCTGCTGAACTGGAATTAAACTGATCTGGGACAGCATTGTGTGTTCTTTGGACTTTGCTAGAGATCTGTAAACCTTCCCAAAGCATTTCTTCATGCAGAGGGTGGAAGAGGCTCCCCAGGGAGGCAGTCATGGCAGCAAGCCTGATAATATTCAAGAAGTATTTGGACAACACCCTCAGACACATGGTGTAAATTTTGGGGTTGTCCTATGCAGGGACAGGAGTCAGACTTGATGATCCTTCAAGGTCCCTTCCAACTCAGGACATACTATGGTTCTGTGATTCCATTATTTGACTTAGTAGTGATGACAAAATTCATAGCTGGAGATCTTGGAAAAGCACAGGGTAAACACATGAAATCGTTAAATTATTAACTACTAGTTATTAGTGGGGAAAAGAGGTGTTTCTTGCTGGATACAGAAGGATGATCTCTACACCTGATCCACACAATATATGCACCACCAACAAAAGAATTAATAAAAATGTTGTGACCTGATTCAGTGAACTGGTAAATCAAGAAGGGCATGCCCAGCCCTAGGGAGAGCTACTTTCATCGCTGGACCAGCCAATAACCATGAGCTTCCAATGCAATGCTGTGGCAGAAAGACTTAATTCAGTCCTTGGTTTTACAGAGTGATGAATATGAATAGAACTTTTATTGATGTCCCCTGTTTCTCTCTTGCTTCTATTTTTTTTTTTTGTCATCCAATAAAGAGAAATACAGAAAAGCAGAAAGAGTGAAAGAGAAGCTGCAAATTGAATGCTGATGGGATTTTCTATAGGCTTCTCCGAATATCACTAAAATCGGGAAAACATGAACTTTATAAACAATGAAGTTGTTTTGTTTCTCTGAGGGAAAAAAATAGTCTTTTTTATCTAAAAGAAAATTTTAGAAGAAAATTTACAAATAGCTCTACTTAGGACTCTGGAAGCAAGACTGAACTTAATGCCAAGGAAGGCTCTGTAGAAAGTCAATGAGGCACCAAAAGACTTTATAATTTCCCCATTAGCCTTCTTTCATCTTTTACATCTACGATACAATCAACACAGGCACCCTGAAAGTCTGAGAGAAAGGGTTTTCACTTACTTGCAGGATGATGCTATCAACTAGCTATAGTACAAGCTATCCAATTTGCACTGAACTCTCCCAGCTCAGTTAATTTCTACTGCAATGGGACAGACAGCAGCCTGAAAAGAATTTATCATTTCTTTTCTTCCATCCAGAAAAATACAGGAACAAAGGGCACAGAGTCACTGCCAAGGAGTTGCACGGTTGTCATTTAAACTGTAATTCACCCAGAGCTGATGGAGGAGCATCAGCTCTGGGAGCTGATGGAGAAGCATCAGCATTGGGCCTGGAGTTGCAGGATTAATGGAGCTGAAGGGGAACAAAAGCTTTTTACATGCAGTTCAGGAAATGTCTAGACTTTGTGAGAAACTTGTTACATTAGAGTGGCAGGATGTTCGGAACAGGGAAGATCTTCTTGCTCTTGGCAAGAGGATCATTTGGTGTATAGAGGGACGCAATAGGATTGATTGCTGAGGGGTGTCGGGTTGTTGCTGTTGGGAGAGTGATGGAGTATTTAGCAAGGTGGAGCATTATCTGACTCAGGACTCATGTCTCTAAATAAAGACGGGGCTTGGCTTGAAGAGAAATATTTCTGGGGCATCTCATATGAAATTGTAGCCTTAAGGCAAACTATGTTGTTGACCCCAGCAACAGCTGAGGAGGCAGGAGGATGGACTGGTAAGGTTGACTGGTCAGAGAAACCATTTTAGGATTTCCCCTCAACAGGCATCCATCCTACTTTATCTTGATTTCTGTTCAAGTTTTCCCCAGCTGAGGCTTTCTAGCAAGCACAAGAAAACAAGCCATCAAAAGCCAGCTAGAACAAGGTACAAACAAGTATTGTCCCATGCAATCTGGTGGTGGTCTCTATATGTCTATTTAAGACAGATGTGTAGTGACCTTCCAACTGGCCAAGAATTTCCCCTATTTCAGCCTGTGCTTGCTACTTGAAAAGCCTTGCTGTTTTCTCTCATCCCTGCTTAGTTCCTAGATTTGTGTTATTATCTTGATTCCTGTGCTAGCGCCAAATCTTCAGTTTATCAGAACCAATTATGTCAGACAATTACAGTTGTTTTCCTATGACAGGGTAATAGGTCTTGTGAGAAGCAGAAAAGCAGCAGAGTTTACATCTTGGCATTAGGAAGGGTCTGGTCAGTGTTTCATACAATTTTTTCCTAAGCAAGATAAGGAAGCACAGTGAAGATGAACATGAAAAAGTGGATACTCAGAGTGATGATGGGTGGCATACTGTCAAATTGGATGCATGCATCTAATAAGAACCTGCAGGACCCTGTTCAGATATACATGCATAAGCATATCTTACAAGACACACTCATCTTTGCCCAGGGCTACCTATCCAGTTTTTTGAGCCCTAGCAAGATCTCTCATCCAGAGATGGTTCTGAGAATCACCCTCAAAAAAAATGCAGACTGTTGGCAGAAGCTGGTTAGGGGAGAGCAAGGAGAAGAGTGAAATGCCAGAAAGCTGGCTTCAAATTTTCTTGCCCATGTGATGCTCGGCCTTCTATCAGTGTAACTTTGGTGCGAAAACATCAGTCTTCCCATAACTTCAATGAAGAGCTTATCCCTGCTTTAAGAAGGGATTTTTTTGTTAAAAAGAAATTAATCTGGACACCTCTTTTTAGCCCTTCAAAGGTGGTTCTCCATCAGTGAATCAGAGGACAACAGCAAGGGAAACTTCTAAAGAAATATTTTTAGAACCAATGAGATGAGGAAGATCCTGGGATCTCAGATGTCCAATCTCAGAAACTGCTCTTCAGGCTTGGTTCTGCACAGAAAAAAAGAAGAGGCAAGATTAAGCCTAAGAAAGACTTTCTAAAAAAAGATAAATTATCTCGCAGTCCTATTTTCTCAAATATATTTAACTGAATATTTAGCCAGCATGCATTCTCCCCCAGGGCAAAAGACCCAAAATTTCAAGTAAAGAGGTCAACTAATTAGGAAGAAGCTTTCCAGGAAAAAGTGACATTCCTCTGACACAGAGCAGATGTTTTTTGGATAAAATGAGAGTGACCCTGTGTTTGCCATATCTTTTTCCTCTGGGGCATGGAAAATGAAGTGAGAGAGAGGAAGGTAGGACTTTCAGTGGAGCTTAAAAAAAAAATTCTGTAAGATGCTGCTACTGTCACACTGGCTGCTTTGCACAATTGGTGCTCTGGCTGGGGATGGGAGCCCAAGCAATGCAGATATTCAGGTTAGCAATCAAAGACAGCTTGAGAGCCTGACAGACCCACATAGTCTGGTGTACCAAAGCAAACTGGCTTTTTCTAAATCTTTTATAGAAGACACCAAGGACTGGGTCTCTCTTTTCACCACCTGCTCTCATTTTGTCACTGCTCTCTTAGCTTTCTTTATCTATAATGTTAATAATCCTAGAAGTATTTTTAGTGGGTTCCCTAGGAGATATATCTCTTCCAGTCTATGTGTTTCCTTGAATACCAATAGTTGAATATCCTGATAACATGATTACCTGCTAAAAATGATTTAAGTATTTTTAATATAGTTTCTTACTAAAAATATCCAATAAAATTTGTTTTCCAAATTGCTTCCACCCTGTGAAAGTGTCTGTGAGAGAAAATAGCTTTTAAAATATCATTTGTTGCTGCTAAATTTTCGAATTAACTGCAAGCTTAATGAGAATTATTGCTCCAGACAATCCCATATGAGATCTTGCAAACTTTTATCTCTTGATATTTGCCAGCTCCAATCGTCTTTCATAAATCAGAATGCAGAACTATTCAGTAGTTTTAAGTGTGAAAGCTCATTTTCCTGTTTGTTTCCCAAAAAAACTGCAAAGAAAAGCCTGTTTTACTGAACAGGCATTTATTCAGCAAAGCGTTCAAACCTCTGCTCCTCTTCACAGATTTATCATCATGACTAACTTGAGCAACTGTGCATTAGGTGCATATTTTGTCATTTTGCTGCTACTTATTTTTTTTTCAGACCCTAAACATCCATGTTCTTGAAACTTACCCCTTGTTAACACAGCACTCACAGCTGAGCACACTCATCTGACTTCAATCCTTTAAGCATCTCTGAGCCCATGACAGCATTGCAGTACTTTGCCCACGGCCACGCATTTTCTTAATAGCCTTGTGTATGACAGTATCTTAAGGCTTTTTTTTCAGATCCAAATAAATCCACCAGGGCTTCATCTCACAGAGCTTTGCAATGGATTCTTGTTGATTATTAAGATATGATTTTCCCCTCCAAAGGACATTCTGCATCGCTTATTTTCTCTATTGCACCGATGCAAACAGTTTTCCTTCTATGGCAAACATACCTTCCTAGAAAGCCTGTCCCAGACTCATGTAATACCTTTATGAAACTACACCTTGGTACTGAAGGTACATATTTCTATGCCAGAATAACTATAATTAATAATTCCAGGAGCAAACTGGAATCTAGAGATATGCTTCCAGTATACTCTGCATGAATAAAAGTGTATTGCATCACATTGCTACTATAGTAATTCATTGCATTCAGACTGTGGTAGCATCCAGACACTATATCAACATACTGCTAAAAGACAAATCCTTCCCCAAACAGCTTAATGCTGTACTTGTTTTATCATAATGCTGAACATCAATTATGCTCCAGCTGCTCTCTCCACAAAGGTATTAATTATGTTCTTTCCAGACAGGATCTCCTGCAACCTTCTCAATTCTAAAGTTAAAAGTCTTTAGAAGACTGATCTGATTCCAGATTATCATGGGTCTGAGGAAGCATTGACCTTGCACTTTTATAATGTGGCATAAAGAGGAGTGTGAAATAGCACCAAAAGTTATTCTACAGGAAGAAACTATCTTTGCTTTCCCCCTACCTCCTTTAGGAAAACTTTCTCTACTTGACATTTCCTGGGCAAGCAAAGACTTTCAGGAGAAGAAAGAGGGGACAGGTAGAGCAGAGAAGGTAAGAGCACTGATATAAAATGAAGCTACAAGGTGGCCCTAGGCCTGCATAATCAATGTCCTAAATCAGCCAAAACATTCTATCTGGATTCAGAAAAAAGCAGCACTTCCAGGAGATGCTTTGTTGTTTGGCCAGAGAGAAATTTGACAGTTCAGAGCAGTAGTTCAAACTAACAAGTGTCAGTGTCCTCACTCTGCTGGAGAGGCAACAAGCAGGCAATGAATTTATGTGCTAGTGAAAATCACCTTATTATTTTCAGCAGTAAATTAAACTCTGCGGACAAAGAAGCACTCGCACGCCTTGTCTCACAGGCATCAATGCACACATATTTCGGAGTGTGTGCATACTGATATTGAAATGTTTGGCTAAGAACACCTGCAGCCCTCAAGAAATGCATTCACAAGGTCATGTACAGGTGAGGATAAACCCTTGGATAAAGATGTAAACCAGTAATAAGAAATCTGGGACAATAGCTGCATGGCTGTGAGGAAAAAACTTTTTCTAATAGTAATAAGCAAGTCAATGACTTCCTCAAAATAAGGGATTCATTCAAACACAGGAGAGCTTATCATAGAAGCTTACTTGTAGACTCTTTTTAAGCACTGGAAGGCTGATAGAACATCCCCCTGAAGCCTTCTCTTCTAGGGTGAACATCTCTCAGCTTGTGACTGAAAGTGCTCCAGACCATCTTCATGGCCTCTTCTGGACGCACTCTAACAGATCCACGTCCTTCCTGTGCTGAGGTCTCTTCTGAGGAAGCTTCTTTTAAGAAAGTTGTTATTCATTCATTCTAATAATTGGTCAGACTCATTCCTTCAGATGTCTATAAATTACAGACTTGCTGGGCTAGAAAGAAGGTGATGCTCATCTATGAGTAGAACCAGCTGAGATAAACCCTTCAATACACATAATTAAAATAAAATAATTAATAAATAAGAAACCTAAGACTCAGCCCGGTGGCCCTTTCAGTGTGTTCCCACTCGTCAGATGGGTGTGGACACTATCAGTCCACCTGCTTTCTGTATTCACTGTGGCTCAAGCTAAACTGAAGTAACTCCCAGGGGTTTTGGGCTAAGAGCACACTCAAAAACAGTTACTACAGCTGATCCCATAGGCTGGCTGCTCCCCTGGGCCTCAGGAGCAGGGACCTCTTCTATCTGTTTGCATACAACTCAGAGAGAGTTGCAGGAGATGCTGAAATATGACTCAATAAAGCAATCGGTAATTCCTAAGCTTACAGGGTCCATTATCTTCACCAGCACTCAATTAATTCAACAAATCCCAAAACATTTGAAATGAGTTGGTAGTTGCAGAAGGGCATATTAGCATCAATATGCTGGTTTTAACAGCATTGCTTTGTTTTGCGCCAAAATAGCTTGTCTACATATGGTAGAGATCATCCCAATGATTTATCTAGCTCATTGACTTCCCAGTTCCACAGCTGATGAAGACATAGGGAGGAAGTTCATGTAAGCACCAGAAAGAGACCAACTGGATTTTCATGGCCCCATGCTACTTTATCCAATCACACTTTCCCATGAGAGGGCATCCCACTGGGGTCTCACCCTTGGATTCACTCTTCTTAATGACATTCAATCATTTTGTGCTGAAGACAGTCATTTTCATAGCTGCTTGCATAATAAATTCACAGAGTTACATGCTCACTGGTTCTCTAATTATACCCCATTCCTGCAAAACAAAATGATTAAACTGAGTTTATGCTGAAAAAAATTGAGTCAGCAGTTTTGTTTTACTGACAAAGTTTGAACATACTTGGGGTTTTTTTTGATATTTTCTTTTCAAATTGGAAGCTCACTGTATTTAACGGTTAAAAAATAGAAAGTTATTGAGCTAATGCATCTTTGCCTGTTGAGTCTGGGGGATATTCTGTATTCCACTCCTTACCTAAAATGATCTCGGTGACCTTGGTAAAGTTAATCTGCATCAAGGTTAGAGTTTCTGCTACACAGAGGTGGTAGAACCCATTTGGACTAAATGAGTTTCAGACCAGGAGGCCACGTAGCTCCTGCAGCAAAAACAAAATCACTCTCTAAACACCTGGTAGATGATGGAACATGAACTATTCATCTATATTTAGGCTAGTCCAATCACACACTTAAATATAATCTAAACCTAGTCAATTTTCATGATTGTGAGATTAGTGCAGAAGTAAATATGGGAAGCTCCAGAGGAGGTGGAACCCATCAGACCTATGAACACGATGATTATGGTTCCTACTGTTTTAGGTAACCTATGATGAATATTGAAACTGACTGTTGGCTCAGAGGTTTCTTGAACATCTTTGGTTATCACACATCACTGAAATCATGCCAACTAATGGCAAGACATAAGATAAACATGGCTTGGATCCTAAATCGAGTTGAACACAAAAGAAAAAAAATGCAAGACACGGGCATAAACAATAAATCGTGATTTGCGTGAGGTCTCCTACCCTTCATAGATCTCTTGCTCTTCCTCAATGTCATGCTACCCTGCTGTAAATGGCCCCAAAGCCCTCTAACACTGTTGGCTACAGAAGCTTCAAGGTCCAAGATGGCATTATCACATTCAGAACAAGTGCAACAAGAAGGGAGAAACACAGTCCTATGGTCATTCTCTGGTCATCCAACTAGCCCTTGTCTTTGCCCATCTGTCCTACAGGGGAACATTTTCAGTTAATTATTTGTGTACACAAGCAAGAAATCAGGAACAAAGAAGATGGATGTTTAATTTACAGGTCTTCCTTGCAC
Organism: Phaenicophaeus curvirostris; assembly: GCF_032191515.1. Classification (NCBI taxonomy): domain Eukaryota; kingdom Metazoa; phylum Chordata; class Aves; order Cuculiformes; family Cuculidae; genus Phaenicophaeus; species Phaenicophaeus curvirostris. The sequence goes on along the minus strand of NC_091394.1, from coordinate 96,714,411 downwards.
AAAAACAGTGACAGTTTTTACTTTCCAACATAAAACTTCTGGTTTAAAACACCTGTGTAATCAAAATTAGAGGATTTTCTAGACACAAGCTACAGATGCTGACACAGTTTCTACCGCAGCCCAGGAAGACATTTTCAAAATCTCTTTAAATTAACTCACTTGGGTACCGTCAGGAGTGTGTCTGTGGTATAAAGGAGCTCAGTGTGGGTTTAATCACCTAAGATCAATTAAATTTTCCCAGCAAGTGTCACTGCATCTGTTGCAGTTTCTGTGTCTGTGCAGTCCTCTTTGGTATACTGCTCTGCAGAGGTAGCACTGCAGACTTGTCCTGAGGTGGGATTCATCTCACCCAATGTATCAGACAGGTTTTGTCTGAACAAATAAAGACAGAGATGAGATGACTAATGTCCTAAGAACCTCAAGCTCTAGTGACTCACTCTTCCTTGACCACAAAGAGAGCCAGCAGTGATGGCCTCTGATATTGGCACTTCCAGTATAGACACCTATGCTTAGTCATGCAGGTCTTGCCCTAAGCAAGCTCAACTCATTTAACCCAACTTCTTTTCACACCCACACAGAATATATCTGCTCTTACGCATCCATTTGGCTTCTCTCAACCTTGGCTTTCACATGGTTGTTATGGTAAACATTAACAGGGGAAAAAATCCACCTCCTACTCCTGCTGTCAGGGTATTTAGTAGAGTCCTCATAATCTGGGGCTGTGCTCTTTAACCTTGTTGTGATGCAGGGCAGCTTAAGCCACATACTGTCTGGGATAGCTTGGTTTGTGCAATCTGTATTGATATCCATCTTATATGGACTCAATGAGCATAGACTGAAGTCAATAAGCCTGATATAACCCAGACAAATAAGTAAAACAGTAGGAATTTGTCTTCTGGGAGAGCACGGAGTATGTCTGCTGGGGGTACATCACCTTGGACTGAAGGGGCTAGTAGCTGCAATGGCAAAATGATTTTCATGCCCCCTCTGTGTCTCATTGCAGATCTCCTCTCTAAATGTCATTCCTCCAGCTCCTTCATTTGTAAGGCCCTACTGGAAAGCTCCTTAGTGCTTGTGGGCATGTCAATAAATGAACAAAGTTAATTGTGATCATTACTGTGTGGACAGAGGATCTATGCTATCAGCGTTTGTTTCTTACTGCTGGCTCCTGCCACCACCCATCCCTCATCTTTGTTGCCTTTTGACATTGTAAATTTTTCACAGCACAGAACTTGCTCTCTAATTTGTCTGTTAAATGTCTAGTCTACAAATTATTCCCAGCCATCCTCATTAACAATAGCTTGCACTTATTCCTTCATAAACTGATGGATGAAAATCTCTATAAAAGTGCAAAAAAATATTATTTCCCCCAAGAGGAGGGTTTGCAATGTCATTGCTCAAAGCAAGCCAGCATACATTCCCATCTAACTGAAATCCGCCACAGCACAACCCTGTCACCAGAAGCATATAGTGTTTTCCTCTCTTTTTTTTAAATTTTCCTTTATCTTCTGATTGATTCATTTATGAAATTAAAGGAGATGATGATTTTGACTCTTAGGTTTAGAGCCGTGAGCAACAAAAGCTACTAGCACTGCCATCTGCAAACTGCAAGAGACATAAAACAGTGTAAAAGAAAGGAAAAATAAGCGTTTCCCACTTAGCAATATATTTTGGCAGAAGACTAATTTGAGGTCTGACACTTGATGCTTATTGTTTGCAAACTCCAGATCTGCAACCACATATCAAGCTGAAAAGCATCGTCTAATCAAAGAAGGGACAATCTAACAAGAAGGCACTCACATACATCTTCCTTTCAGGTTATCCATGCACATACATGCTAAAAATGTCACAACAACCTAAGCCCACTGACCAGGTACATATCTGAGTCCATACGGCGTCCTCAGACAACCTGTGATTCACTGACCTTTATTTCAGTGAAGACAAAGAAACATTTATGCCATTGCACAAAGAATCGAGGCAACGTCCAGTCCCTGAGTACAGTTCGGCCAACTCATATTCCAGAAAGAGGCATTCAAGTGGGAATAGAAGTGAAAGTCTAAAAGGGGGAACAAATGAGAAGGAGAAACTTTGGGTCACAACATGCGTAATTTTTAAGATGTGATAACTAAGGTGAGAAGTCAACACAGTGGTCCAGGAAATTCTTCTTCCCATATATGTAAGATGTTATTAAAAGGGTGAAGCAGCAGTAAAGCCTTGAGTAAGCTGCAGAAAGTACATTTTTTTTTAAACTCTAGACTTGTTTGAACTCTATTAAATCTTTGCTTCACTGGTTCTAAGCCTGTCCAAGCCAACCTGTATGATTATTGTTATTACTAACAGAGCACAAAGTGAGAAAAGAGAGGGGGCTTTTTATTTAAATAGGTTATTCTTCCTGCAGCTGGCTGTGCTGCAGAGCCCTGGCAATGATTCATATTACGGGCATTACCGATTCCTTAAATCTTTTCATGAGAAAAGTTTACTTTGACATTCTCATCAACACTTCTGTCCCCGGTTTATTGTCCAAAGATCGGATGATGTCCTCTCATATAAGAATTGCATTTTTAGAAGCTATCTTAGTGTTAGGACTTTTCTATGGTATATCTGTTTCATGCTGTTCAGCAATAAATAATTTTTGTGGTTTCAATAACACTTTCCTCTCCTCTCCTTTCCTACCTCGTAGAGAAAAGTCAGCTATTACTGTAGAAATCCATAAGAATTCAACATGAAAAACTTAAAGTATATTAAAATTAAATATTAGTTCTGATCAAGAACCAGTTTCAGTCCATGTCCTGACTGAAAGTGGTTACAGAAGAGTACAAAACCAAGGTAGACAGACATTGATACTGCCCAGTATCTCGAAAGAATCATAGAATCACAGAATGGTTTTGGTTGGAAGGGACCTTAAAGATCATTCGGTTCTAATCCCCCTGCCTTGGGCAGTGACACCTCCCACTGGATCAGACTGCTCAAGGCCCCATCCAACCTGGCCATGAACATCTCCAGGGAAGGTGCATCCACAATTTCCCTGGGCAACCTGTGACAGTGTTTCACTACCCTCATTGTAAAGAATCTCCTCCTCATGTCTCATCTACACCTTCCCCCTTCCAATTTTCAACCATTCCCCTTCATCCTATCACTGCTTGCCACTGTAAAACATGTCTCCCAAGCTTTCTTTTAGGCACTTTCAGTACTGAATGGCAGCTATAAGGTCTCCCCAAAGCCTCCTCTTCTTGACATTGAAGCCTAACCCTTTCAGCCTGTCTTCATAGCCTAGATGCTCCTGCCCTCTGATCATCTTGGTGGCCTCCTCTGGACCTATTCCAGTAGTTCCATATCCTTCTTATGCTGGGGATTTCAGAACTGGACACAGGTAGGGTCTCACGAGAATGGAGTAGAGGGGGAGAATCACCTCCCTCGACCTGCTGGCCACGCTTCTTTTGATGCATCCCAAGATATAGGTGTCCTCTGCTGTTAGTGCACATTGCTGACATGTCAAGTTTCTCATCAGTCAGCAACCCTAAGTCCTTCTTCACAGGCCTGCTCTCAATCACATTGTCCTCCATCAATAACTGTCAATATATAATACATGTAATATAAATAATATATAACATAAATAATAACCCTCAAAGGATTTTTTTCCATTAATGTTTCCCTAGAAACAGCACCATCCTATAGCAAGGAGTACCACAGGTCAACCACACGTTGCCTGTGTGAACAACTTACTCCATTCCTGTCACTGCCTCTAGGTCCATCATGATTTTAGCCTGACAAATCCCCTCTCAAAAATATCTCTTTTCAAGACTGAAGTGTGCACATCTATTTAATCCTTTTCTGTTCTACTGCAGCAATTCCTTGCCATCCTTCTGTCATCTTCTCTGATCGTTTGTTTCAGGGCTGCTAGAGCCTTTTGAGAGGGGAGGACAAGAACAGCACACAGTATTCAAGATGCAGGTCCAAAATACATTTGTTCAGTGCATTACGATGATTTCTGTTTGGCTTTCTATTCCCTTCTTAATAATCCTTAACATTCAATTTCCTTTTTTTGATTGCTATAGAGCAATGAGCTCATAATTTCATTCAACTGTCCATTATAAGCCCCAAATGTCATTCCTTAGTAGCAATAATCAGCTCAGAGCCCTTCACTGTGCATGCAGAGTTAGAACTCTTGTTTTCCTTGTGTGCAGTGCTCATATTTAATGCCAATGAATTTCACCTGATGTTTTATTGCCCAGCCATCCCATACAGTAAGATAATGTCAAAACTCTTCACAGATGGTGTCAGGAAGCTGCAAGTGTGGGGCTGATCCAGAGAGAAGGTAAGCTGAAACAGGGAGGGACCTCACCAGCAACGTGCATTAATTTCCCTATATATGAGATTTTATGGGTAAAATTCACTGCCCACTCACTGCTCCCTTACAGGGAGAGACATAGTTTGACCCTTTCCACTCAAAACACACTGCTCCTTTTTTTATTTTTTGATAGCATAGCCTTATTTAAACATGAATGTTTGATTTTTGCAGTCTGATTGAGCAGTTTACAGCCCGGCCAGCTGACACCAATAACGCAGTATTGTGATTTTGCAATTAATTTCAATGGCAAGTGCCTGATGTACCGTATCACCTCGTGCAGTTCTAGTAAAGTATATCAGCAGCTCTGTCTGCTGTCTCAGTTGGAGTTACAGAGAAGATGTGAATGCTCCCAGCTCACTGCCCCAGACAACAATAAAATCCTTTCATGTAGCCAGATTAATTTACCTACAAATCTAGTCCCTACAAACCCAGTTCCCTGGTAGAGGTGATATTAGGGCTTTTTCAGGCTGGAACCCTGAAGGAAGAATTGTGCATCATGTCTTCTGGTTGATGATGTCACCATAATCACTAGAGAATACTACTAGAGTGTAGAGAAATGCTTCATGTGGTGGTAGACCTATCTGCGAGTTTGGTAGGTGAGATAAATGTGCATGCCTAAGCAAGGTACAACAAAGTTTTCTGTCATGATTCACAGCTAGGACAGCAGCCCCCAGATCCCCAGGGCATCATCCACAGAGGTCTCTGTAGGCTGAGAGAGTAAGTGCCACTATTTGGGAGCCAGTTTGCACGTCATTGTGGGCACAGATATTCAAGTGATTCACTGAGAAGCTTCTCAGGCTATATGACACTGGGGACACAGCTCAGTCCTGTCCCAGTGTTGCCACTCATTTTAATGAATGAGAACCTCTCTGTAGGTGACAGTCAGCAGATGCTGACGAGGCAGCATGAGCTGAGCTGAAGAACAATTGGTCTTCCTGACCTGACAAATGCTTCTTCTCAGATGTTCTTATTTGATGTCAAAAAATCAGAACAGAGCTATGACTGCATAAATGGGAAGAGACAGCCAAAAAGTGCTCTATGTATTGCGCTTGCCCAATGGGAAGGCAAATTGCTAAAGAAATCTATCAGTCCACTTTTCCAGTCTTTGTGTTGATTGGTTTACTAGGTGGAGGTGTTAACACAGTTTAGCTTCTCTTTTGTGAAGGGATTACAGAATAGCTCTCCACATAGCAGGTCAGTGAAAAGCTTTGGTTTAACAGAGCATGAGGCACACACTGAAAAAGCAATGGTCAAAGCACCTTCCGTGGGGAAAATGTGCCTGTGAGATCTGCTTCTATAAAAAACCCACATTATCCTCATATTGTTCCCCCTTTAGTAATAATCCAAGATTCACCCCAGGGAAAGCAGAAGAACATTGCTCCAGCATCGTTTAAAGGGATCTGGTAAAACAGGTAGGAAAATTATTCTTGTTATAAGAAAGTGCATACAGAGACAGGCATTTGGCAATGTGCTGAAAGCTGGGTTATTACAATGCTGTTACTAATGACTACAATACATCATTTGAACTTGTTGATTTTTCTTTCTTTATTTTCCAGAAATAAGCTGTTGCTTATCCTCCACCCATTCTGGGAGTAAACAGAGTCTTACCTACAAAAAAGTTAATTTCAACAGCAATTAACTTGTGGGGCTTTTTCTCTCTTTTTCAGAAAAGCCTATCATTCAACTTTACCTTTCAGTTTTACCTTTTCATTTTTATTTTTCAATTTTTTTTTTGCAATTTTAACTTTGTAACATCTCAATGATTTACGAAATCATTTTCTTGCATAAAATCTAAGGGGAAGTCTTTGAGAGGGCTCAGAGGAGAAGATGCTTCTCTGGACTCCCAGCTCAGAGCATTCAGCATGACCCAAGTGATGGGCTCAGACTAGATTCCAACAATCTTCCCACACCTTCCTGAGATCCCAGGCTCAAGAAGATTCCAGCATTGCTATGGGAAATCTGGCTTTTTTGGCCTTCTTCTAGCTTATTGGAGATGTCCTGCAGTTCCCTGCCCACTCCATCTACAAAAACTGTACGCAACTCTTTTTCAGATGAATATATCAAGACAATATAGGAAAATCTCCAAGAAGACCCCAGTAAGAGTCAAGTGGTCCTGACAAGAGTGCCCAGAGGCCCTATGTATGAAAATACAAAAGATATAGATTTATTTGCCACTCTTTCCTTCTTTACTTTGGAAGTCACCTCCTTTCGTCATGCTCACAAAGGCTTTCACATTTTTGTCAGAGAGCAGCTCTGTTTTGAGAGGGACATGAATCACATTCATCAATCGTTAAGAGAAAAATAATCAACATATCATTAAAAATAATGTGGTTCCACTCAGATCAGAAGATGCAGCAGAAAATGAACTTTCTTTTCCTCTTGGGTTATGTTTCTTTGATGCAGTCATGCATTCAGCTGCAGCCACAGTAGAAGGAAATGCATGACAACGCCAATTCATTGGCATGGTACCAAAATCAGCACATATAGCTTCAGTCTCTATCACAGAGGAGTATTTACCCCTACTAACCAGAATAAGAAGGATAGGACTGTTTTCAGGCCACAGAAGATAAATTTTATGCTGTTGAGAACCAAGTAGGGGTTTGGTCTCCATATCTGGTGTGCAACCTGCAGCTGTCTCTCAACCTGCCATCTTCCATTCCCAACAACAACAATGGCAAGCCACATCCATTTTTAATGCCAACAGTTGTGAGGGAGAAGCTTCAAAATGCAAATAAGACCTATCTTATGCACATATTTTCATTTGAGCTTGCAGCAAGCCTTAGAGGTGTCAACTAATCAGTCATCACACTAAGGGATTAAGTCAGACAACAAATGCAAATTTTATTTATGCCTTGGGCAGCTTATGTTTTAAGCCCAAAACGTTATGAAGGATGGACTTTGTCTTCGAACATGTATTAGTTTCTTTTGGTTTAAACCTATACTATGCTGTACCTAACAAAGATGGGAACACAGAAGACACCAAAACTTACTGGCCTTGCAGCCTGCCTGAATGCAAGTTTCTAATTATCCGTTGCTGTCCTGCAGAAGTTTTAGGAGCCTTTTTAAGTCACAGTATCCAAGACTGTGGGAATGGAGTCATTCTCCATGTCAACTAGAGTCCATTTGATGCTCTTATAAAAGCTAAAAGTTGAACTGATCAGAAAATTATAGCTCTTTGCTAAAAAAATCTCAAGCAGATGGGGAGGGATTTCAAGTAAGCATTTTTGTTTGGTTGGTGTTTGGTTGGGTTTTTTTTCTGGGAAAACAGTCACTGCAAATAGAAAAATTTTCTCTCAAAAAATGTTTCTTCAAAAATCTCTTTTTGGCTAAGTTCTAAAAAAGGAAGAAGTTCAAGATCTGGCACCCAGAGACAAGATCCTGTAAAATTCTTTCACTTACAATGTTCTTACTGTTGTGGGGAAACCAAAGCAAGAACAACATCCCCCCTCCAAAAAAACCCACAACCAAACCATAACTAGAGGACTGAAACTAGATTGGTTGGGACTGGATGATCTTTAATGTCCCTTCCAACCTAAGCCATTCTATGATTCTGTGAAAAAAATAGAAAACATCAAGCAGGACAGAAGGTGAACTGTAAAATTGCTTATTTAGGGATGAAATGCATCTTCGGGGCATATATTTGAGCAAATTATTGGGAAAAATAATCTTTTAATTTCCAGAAGATCTTAAAAAATAATTTATGCCCTCCTTTTCTATGTATGCTGTCCTTCATTTACTCATTTTTCTGTCATCAGAGGAGGGGTATGGTGTATTTCTGAGGTAGGGAGGAAAAACTGGCACACATTTTATGCTCTGCCTCACACCTAAACAGCATGCTCTTGTCCAAAAGATAGACACCACAACATGAAGCAAAGCACAAAGGATGAGGAGTGCCTTCTGGATACACCATTGTCAATTTGATATCAGTTTCAGCCAGCACTGTCTGTCTGGATATGGAAAGCCTTCAAGAGTTTCACCCCAGCTGGCAACCTGTTCTTCCCACAGTAGTGGAGTAAGCCCTCACACTGTAAAGTCCCTTGGGGTTCACTGTAAAAGCAAGTCCCTCGTGTTCCCATCATTTTTTGTCCTGCTCTTCAAAAGAGCATTTTGGTTTTCTTCATAGAATCATAGAATGGTTTGAGTTAGAAGGGACCTTAAAGATCATCCAATTCCAAGCCACCTGCCATGGGCAGGGACACCACCTGCTAGATCAGGCTGCTTGAGACCTCATCCAACTTGGCCTTGAACACTTCCTGGAGCATCCACAAATTCCCTGGGCAACCTGTTCCACTGCCTCACTACCCTCATAGTGAAGAATTTCCTCCTTATGTCTAGTCTAAATCTTCCCCTCTCCAATTTAAAGACATTCCCCCTAGTCCTGTCACTACATGTCTCTGTAAAAAGTCCCACCCTGGCTTTCTCATACAACCTCTTCAGGTACTGGAAGGTAGCTATAAAGTCTCCTTGGAGCCTTCTTTTCTCCAGGCCGAACAAACCCAACTCTCTCAGCCTGTTCTTATATGGGAGGTGCTCCAGCTCTCTGATTATCTTTGCAGCCCTCCTCTGGATTCATTCCAAAAGTTCAATATCCTTCTTATATTGAGGATTCCAGAAGTGGACACAATTCTCCAGGTGGGGTCTCAGAAGAGCGGAATAGAGGGGCAGAATCACCTCCCTTGACCTGCTGGCCACGCTTCATGTTTTATCTGATCTAAATGGCTCTCTACTTCAAATTGTAAACTGGATCAGGAAAAGAATTTCATTTCAGATAATCGCTCCCAATTCCCAAAGCCTACCTGAATCACCGTAACATCAGTGTCTGTCATGAGTAATGCACAGGATGGAACCACACACAGTCTGTTCAAGACACTGAAACCATGGAAACATTCCTGATGAGAGCTGCTACTTGGGATGATCACAGGAAAGAGTGGCTAAAGGAAGCTTGTCTTGGCCACCTCTGTTGTCCAGGGCCAAATCATTATCTGTTATATATGAAGGATTTCAGGTGTCAGATTTGACCCCCATAAGGTTACTGCTACTTTTGGTTAATAGAAAAAAATAAACAAGACCAGAAACTAGCAACTGTGGGGTTTTCTCAACAAGATCTAAACTCTCTGAGCTGGGAGCATGGATCTCAGGTGTGACTCTATGTGACCAAACCACCTTCAGAATCTTTGTCTGTTTTTGGAGGCCAACCCAGGTGTGGAAGGAGGACATTTCACTCCTCCTCCACTGTGGACAGTGAGATGACCAGGACTGAAAGCTGTACAGAGCAGGGCTGTTGCTTCAGAGCTTAGATATAGTCAGAGTTTAAATGTCCCTTTCATGGGCTGAGGAAGCGGACCAAGTTTACAGTGAGAGCTGCATCACATTTCTGTAATCGGCCTCTTTACAACAACACCCCCAGCCCTTCAGAAGCAAGTTGGGCACTAGTTTCTTGCTTCTGGGAAGCCCAATCTACCCTGCAATAAACCCTCTTCAGGTTTTCAAGACAGGCACAAGGGGGTTTTTAATTGCTGTACCATCCTCCCCACCACCTTGTCTTCGGAAAGACTGTCCGAATCTGAGCACTCACAATTGCCAACTGTTTAACCAAAGATGGCTGAAGAGACATAGGCCAGGGAAATACTGCAATAATCTGTAGGCAATGTATATCACAAGGGAAAGTGTATTTGAAAGGGGCAAAGAGCTTGAAGGGCATAAATAACTACTTAGATTTTAGTCTGTCTCCTATGCTCATGCCTCCCTGTTTGCTCATTTTAGCAATGGGAGAACCTAGAATGGAAGAAAGACTTATTCTTTCCACTTTGCTTTCCAGTCATGCTTTTCATGGTTAGACCAATAACAAGAATAGTTCAGATTTCTTGCTATCTCACTCCACGTAGTCTCAACATGAATTTATTTTTCCATCATGCCTTCTCCTCCCCTCAATATCAGCTGTTCTATGCTCAGAACAGAATATGTGCTCCCAGAACACCTGATACCTCTCCTATTTATTTGGGACTGTTTTCCCAGATGCCCTCTACTTGTGGGGCACCTTTAAATGATACAGAGCAGCCAGTGCATCCATCTAAAATATATATCCTTTGGTGTGGAAGCAGCACCTACAACTAGGCTGCAGTCTGAAAATGTAGAAGGGAGAAGAGTCTCAGGCTAGTTGTCTAGTTGTTTTACAACTTCTTGAGTCACCCATGTGGAAGCAAGCAGCTGCTGGGCGACACAGAGTGATACATACACTGCAGTGTAAAGACACTGGTGCTAACAGTAGCTCATCTGCATGAAGCATCTTTCACCATCCACCTTCAAAAAGTATGAAGAAGATGTAGAGCACATACTTGGAGTCCTTCATCCACCCCTGCAGTGATGTGGAAGAAAAGTCTGATGGACAGACCCCCAAAACATCTGTGAGCTTTGGAGAAGGCTACTCCTGTTCAACATCGCTCAAAAACCCCTGCAGCAACACCAAGGCCTGAGTCAGCAAACTCTTGAGTAATTTATTGCACCTGAACAGGTCCAGAAAACTCAGTGAGATTGCTGCATGCTTTAAATAAACACGCTTTTTAACGAATGGCTTCCAAAAACTCCCTCATCTGTGCAGTCTGGTGATGTGTCTAAGCATAGTTAGGAATAGACCCCAAATGTGGATGTGAACCAGAGCTTAGTCAATATTCCTGAGTTATGTTTCATGCCTCACCTCTTTCTTTGCTTTCTGTCATAAACAATCCAGCCTGATTTCTGATCTCAGTTTCACTCCAGCAAAGAAATAATGTCAATTTTCAGTGGGTAAAATTTGTTTCACAGGAGATGAAGCAAAGCAAGACACAACCCTACTGATTAATGGACATGGATAGAAACCTTCTGAAGTTTCTATTCCTATGTAGATAATGTCCCACCCTAAATTCATCATTCTTCATTCAGGAAAGGCAGTCAAAGTATTCTACATACTATTCCAACATATTTACTAGGTAATTACTGCTATGTATATTATTCTGCGCATACCACACAGCACGAATGGCAGATATTAAAACACAGAGATGACTTAATAAGTTATAGTTATCCAGATGTGTCATTTTTCTAACATGATTTTTAAAAGTGTTGTTACATTTCAAATTTACCATGTGTACAGTAAATAAAATTGGTAATCATATTTCAAAATCTCTGTAAGTGATATTGTCTTTGTTAGAATTAAGACAAATGACACCAATAAAAGAAGCAGGTTAGGATATATTATTTTTTTCAGGTCCTGAATCAAAAGTATATTTAACTTGTTGATATGCATATTAAAATCAATGTGAATAGAAAAAATCCATTAAAATGAATTGTAAAGAGGTAAAATCACAGTGAAGAAGAATTTTACAGCTCTGTGAGGAAGGGGCAAAGGATTTCTAGTACTTGAGTTTCTGTTGAAGCTGCATGGCAACAGGGAATTCAGCTGCTACTCAGATACACCTTAACTGATCGACCACAAGCAAAACAAACAAGATGCCCGGAGTGTAATGGCATTTTAAGACTCTATCTTACAGCAAGGCTAAGCAGTTATCTTTCTTGGATCAGTTATGAGCATAAGAAAACCACAGGCTTGCTTCAGCTTCTTGCAGCTGAGGCTGAAGCTGATGTATAACAAGGCAAGCTAGGTTTATCCCAGTACAATGTGTTACAATTTGTCTCAATGCAAGGTTGCGCTTTAACAAAGAATAGAAATTATGGACAGGGAAGGGGATTGCATCTTGCAAAACACATTCAGCCAGGCATGCAGAGTCCTGTTGAACACTAGCAAGCTAAAGTAGCAAAAGCACAGCCTTTGATGCCTAAGTAAGGAAACTGAGTGGAGACAGAGTTATTATTCCCGCTGCACTCTGTGCTGATGAGCATGCGCCTCTAATACTGTTTTTGCCCTTCATTACAAGAAAGATATTGAGGTTCTGGAGCGTGTCCAGAGAAGAGCAACAAAGCTAGTGAAGGGTCTGGAGCATAAGTGTTATGAGGGGCAGCTGAGGGAACTCGTGTTTAGTGTGGAGAAAAGGAGGCTGAGGGCAGACCTTGTAGTGCTCTACAACTACCTGAAAGGAGGTTGTAGCCAGGAAGGCGTGAGTCTTTTCTTCCAAGTAACAAGAAATAGGACAAGAGGAAATGGCCTCAGGTTTAACCAGGAGAGGTTTAGTTTGGATATTAGGAAATATTTCTTCACTGAAAGCATTGTCAAGCATTGGAAGAGGCTGCCTGGGGAAGTGGTTGAGCCATCATGCCTGGAAGTATTTAACAGTTGTGTAGACGTAGTGCTTAGGTCCCTTAGGTTTATTTGCGGAGTTGGTAGTTTTAGGTTTACAGTTGATCTTAAAGGTCTTTTCCAACCTAAACAATTCTATGATTCTATGAGTAATGCAACCAGCTCTGAAATATTGTTTCTAATCCTGCTGTCCCCCACTATAAAAGGGACTGATGAGCTGGAACAGGTTCACAGCAGACCAAGAAGAGTGAGGCAGGATATAAAAAGCTGCAAATATCAAAAAGTTGGAAAGAAAAGTGGAACTGGATCCTTCACATTCATATGTTGCAGTACCCTGCACTCCTCTTTAGGATGAGATAAAGAAACATCTCTCTCTAGGCAGCACAACATCAAACAATTTTTCTTACCTCGTCATACTTGTGATTTAGACCAATTGCCAGGGGTGTAGACATGCATCTCTGTTTTGAGGATGGTTTGGTAGAGACATGGCAGGTGTCAGATGAGAGTCTCTCGTTCAACTCGTGTATGGACATGAAAAGTGAGCTTCCTTCCCCCTTCTTTGTGTGTTTGGTACAGTCATGGATGTCAGGGCTGAGAATTTGTTACAGTTTATTTTGGAAAGTCAGATTCCATCATGTTATAAGAAAAGGTGCGATTTCACAGATATTCATATATGGGAGGACAGCATAATTTCCCTTTAATTTGCACTAAATTAGAAACAGAAAAAAATATCTAACTGGGAGATTTTTACTGGAATTATTTTCTCCCAGAAAAACAAGTTTTCCTACAGGGAAAAAAAGCTGTTCTATATTCTTCTGCAACACCATATTTGGCTTTGTTCAGGATTTTCAGGACTGCTTAGGCTCCCATCTTTCCCGAAGCCAGCAGACTGGGTTTCAGGCTCCTCAGTGAGTTTCAGTTATGCTTCAAAAAGATTTAAAGGGAAACCCTTCACAACTTCATCTAAACTGAGAGTAAGAGTCCCCATTCCACAGGATATTTGAGTTTCATTCCATTTCAGAATAATTATCTCTAAAAAGAAAACAGAGGGGATTTTTCAGTGGAATTCCTAGGGAGTTCCAGTTTTGAGCCAAATCTATAGATAGATGTAGTTTATTCCATGCTCAGAAATAAACTGTGAATCTTTCTAGCCAGTACAGAGGATCCCTCAAGGCTTCATACAGGAGTCCAAAATGCACAGAAATAGATGGGCTGCTCCTCTCAGTTAAATTCTTGGCAAATATCCCACCACTAATTCAATGGTATTTGCACTGGATTCACCCTTTTCCAGACTGCATCCTCCTCAGGACAACAGTCTAGTCTGAAAAAAAGGTGTGTATATACACATACATTTCTACTGTTTTCAGTATGTTTTATGGCCTCGAGTTGTGCCACAGGAGGTTCAGATTAGACATTAGGAAAAATTTCTTCACTGAAAGGGCTATTGGGCACTGGAACAGGATGCCCAGGGAAGAGTACATCCCTGGAGGTATTTAAAAGATGGGTAGATGAAGTGCTTAGCGATATGTTTTAGTAGTGGACAGTCACGGTTGGATTTCATGATCTCAAAGGTCTTTTCCAACCTAGTGATTCTGTGATTCTGTATATTTCTTGGTTTAATAAAGGATATTGTTCCACCTGCAACTCCTGTCTTGGCTAAAACATGAATAAGGATACCCAGTACTACTAGATACCCTAGAACGGCTATGAGTATGAGGTCCAACACACACATACAAAAAAAAAAAAAAAATAAATAAACAGAGAAAGTGACTGCGCCTGTAACTCTTTATTTAACAAATTAAGAAAATTTACTGTGATGACCTTCACAAGAGTTCCCTTCTGAGCTGGCATATGGCTGCATACAATGCTGCCAACGTTCAAAGCAATTCCACAGATCATTTTCTGAAAGTCTGTTGAGGATCTCTGTCAGTTTTGCTTTCATATCTTTTACTGAGCACCAATTTGATCTGTGGGATACCTTCATCATAAACCTTAGTCAACAATTGAAAAGTTTCCATTGCAGATTTCTTCAGTTTCACAAGAAACTTGATGTAAACTCACTGTTCATTCTTGCACATTCACATTTTCCAGCTGTGGGTAAGCAAACATCTATATCTGAACACTTGTCCACTTCTGCTGAGTGAAGTGATTGAGCTGAGTCTTCTTTCATTGTGACAGGTTAGAACATGTTCTATAGCCATTGTTTCAACTCTTCCTTATTACTCCTGGTTCACAAGCTATAGGATTAGTCTTAGGGGGTTTTTGTGTCAGACCTCACATCATTTTGATACAGAAGACATTGAATTACAAATTACTACAAGACATAGAGGAAAAAAGAAATGAAACTGAACAGTGCCACCTACTTCCTTAATTTAGGCAAGAAACATTGTGCCCTCCACAGGTTATTTAGTTTTCAAATTTCTTTCTTCATCTTCAGACCTGAAGGAGAGTCTGAAGCCTGAAGCCCCAGTTTTGTCAACCAGCATTGCAAATATGAATCTTCTGTATTCTGAAGCCAATGGTTTTAGAATCATAGAATCATTAAGGTTGGGAAAAACAAGTCTAACTATCATTCCTTCACCATCATGCCTACTAAACCATGTCCTAAAGTGTAACACATACACTTCTTTTGAACACCTCCAATTAAGCTGACTTCCCTGGGCAGCCTGTTCTGATGCTTGACCACTCTTTCAGTAACAGAAGTTCTCTTAATATTCAATCTAAACCTCCTCTGGCATAACTTGAGGCCATTTCTTCTCATCTTGTTACTTAGGAGAAGAGATCAACAGCCACCTCACTATAATATCTTTTCAGGGAGTTTTAGAGAGTGATGAGGTCTCCTCTCAGTCTCCTCTTCTCCAGAGGCTTCAGTCTAAGTCCAGGCAAGAAACTGCAGTGAAGAGATAACCTTAAGGCAGATTTTAAGTTAAAGGAACCATACCTATGTTCTTATGCCCCTAAGCCTTCATGATTACAAAGTACCACTAATGAACCACTATATTTACTTTAAATCATAATACATCTATATAGACATATTTCTAGGTTGTTGGAGCCAGCTATGCCAGACAGCCAGACCATATGGTTGAGGGAATACGCCATCTCTCTATGCTGGTATCTGAAAGTGGTGAGGGATAAGTTCATCTTTGAAAACTGCCTAGCCCAGCACTGTATGTGAGTTTTGAGGCCCAGCTCAGAGGAAATAGATCCAAGGTGATGGAAAGCACCATGCTGATGTGGGTCCATGTCTTCTCTATGTTGGCTTGCATGATAAAAGGCTGCACAGGTCTCCTTCTGCGTGTAGGCATGTCCTGCTGCAGTTCAATTCCTATGTGTATCCTGGAGCCTTCAATACTAAAATACTGTTCCTTAATGCCCTCTCTTGCTTTGACCTTCCCTGAGGGCCTCCCAGCCCATTTTTTTCCTCTTAGCAAACTCATTTCTGTTTCTACCTCAGACAATAGCGGCTTTCAGTTAAGCCTTGGTTCAGCTCTTAGGTTTCTTTGAAGAGTTATGGCTACAGGAAAACCAAGCAAATCAACTAGGGCTCAGCTCACCTCCACAAGAACCCCACCTGGCTGCTATTCCCCATCTTGTGATCCACAATAACTCTCAGAATATAAAATCCTCTTCATTCCATGCAGGCAGCAGGCTTGAGTCACATGGACATGCCTGTTGCCAGTGTCAGTGCCTGGATGGGATGCAGAAACACAAAAAATCCCTCCGTATTGTATGATAATCAACAAAAATTAGCTGCCTAAGGGAACCAGGAAACTCTGCCATGAATGCAGCAGTTAGAGACTAAGCCTATTTATTTAACAGGTGTCCCCTGAGCAGGGATGCCAGTATCTGTTTGCCAAATTCACAGAGAGAGGAAGACAGCTTGAATAAATATGGGCAAGAGGGGAAGAGTCCTGAAGCCATTTTCTTTGTGGTTGCTTCTTTTTTTTTTCTCCAACGGTTTTTTTCTTGTAAGAAAATATACGCCAGTTCTTGGCCACACATATTTAGAAAGAAGAGACTGTGAAAATATGCAGTTTCTCTTTTCATAGTGGTGTATGGTCCAGCTCAGCCACAACACAAAGTTAGCACTGCTGGATGGCTTCATGATTGGTTTGTTTGTTCAGTTTAATTAAAATACAGTATGGGGTATGTTTTGGATGTGAATCCATCCCAGGCTGTTGGGGACCGAGAGCCAACAACAGCTGTGTCTAAATTATCTCCTTCCCCATCCCACTGCAGTGGAAATGTGCCTCCAGACACACAGTGCCATGCCTGGTGCTGCAGCACCAAGAAGCCTTGGGATGGATTGGATGTCACAGCACTGAGCACTGCATGCATAGTGTCTGGGTGGTCCTTGTTCCAGCTTTGGAGTGTTTTCACTCAATCTGGAGTCAAGGGATGGGTAGTGATAGAGAAGAACTGCTGTAGACGTTCATGCAACCTCTCAAATGGGAAGCAAAGACAAGCAGCACATGAAGGGGTTTTGGTGAGGCCCAGAGAGAGGAAGCCCAAGTGAAACCTGAACTTCATTCTGAGTAGGTCTCCCTAGGCAACTATTTTGCTGTACAACCCCCACTGCCTCACAGTAATGCCAGAAAGCCAATGGAAGGCAGAAGAGTCAGCGGAGACACATTATAGAAAGGGGAGCGCAGCAGCATTTCAGCACAAGCTGAAGGAAGTGAGTAGAGCCAATGTTCTGCTCACATGGCAAACAATTCTCAGAAAACAACCAAACTCACACACACACAAAAAATTAGGCAGCAGGAAAAAAGCTTTCTCCAACCTGAAATTTCTGTCTTAGAAAGAATGAATTTCCAGAGACTGTAAAAACTTTTACTGACTGCTCCTTACAAGCTGTAGCAAATGTTTGCTGACTGCACTGGTGGGCTGAGAGATAAACAAGATGACATCTAGTTTCCAATTTTTTCCACTTCGTGTTAGTGTATAAGCACTGGCTCTGTGATATTAGTTACACAAAGTACACAGATTTCCTGGCTGACGCCAGCAGTCTCCCAGTCATTTCTTGCTGATTTCAGTCACGAACAGGGCTGACATTTTCATCTTGTATAGCCAGAGCTGACATCTGGAAGAGGTATTGGAGTACTGCATTCAGCTCTGGAGTCCGCAGCTCAGGAAGGACACGGATCTGTTAGAGCAAGTCCAGAGGAGGCCACAAATGTGATCAGAGGGCTAGAGCACCTCCCATATGAGGACAGGCTGAGGGAGTTGGGGTTGTTCAGCCTAGAGAAGAGAAGGCTCCGGGAGACCTTACAGCAGTCTTCCAGTACTTAAAGGGGACCTACAGGAAAGCTGAGGAGGGGCTCTTTATCAGGTAGCACAGGAATAAGATGAGGGGAATGGTTTTAAGATGAAAGAGGGGAGATTTCGATTAGATATTAGGAAGATTTTTTTTTCCTGTGAAGGTGGTGAGGCACTGGAACAGTGCCTCAGAGGAGGTGTGGATGCCCCATCCCTGGAGGTGTTCAAGGCCAGGCTGGATGAGGCTTTGAGCAACCTGATCCAGTGGAAGGTTTCTGTGCCCACAGCAGGAGGGTTGGAACAGGATGACCTTTATATTTAAGGTCTCTTCCAATTGAAACCATTCTATGATTCTGTGTTAGTCTCCATGGTAAGACAGTGAATTGAAGGTATTGCTCATGCCTCCTTCCTGCAGCGGCTGAGTTTGAATGGACAATAGTGTGAGGACTCGGTGATCCGGTGGGTCTCTTCCAACCTGGTTATTCTGTGATTCTGTGATTCTGAGCCAAAACCTGCCAAGGTATTGCTCAGTGGTGGCACCTGCATGGGGCTTGCAGTAGTCATAAGGGCATGACAGAGAGCAGCTCACCTGAACCCTGCACCATAAATATTTTTGCCCCCAGGTCATCCTCAGCAAAGAGGAATCCAAAGGCATTTGCAATGATGCAGAGTAAAGTAACAGCAGCTTTTGGCTTTCATTTGCTGGTGAAACAAGCACACAACACAGGGCTGAATTCCCCTTCTGCTCAGCTGGACAGATTTGAAGAGCCCAGTCCTGCTCTTTGGTAGCTGAATTCATTCACTCCTCCATTCGTGCTGCTTCCTATGCTGTGTTGCCCTGAGCAACCTCTATCACCACCTCTGTGGCAGAGCCTTCTTCTCTCTAATCACCCACAACAGCTCTTCGTGGGTGATGATGAAATCTTTGTCTGCCCAAGGTCAGGTCAGCTAACTCACACTGAGAAACCAGAAGCCAGGACAGGGAAAAGATACACTCCACTTCTGCCAGCTGTGATGAAAGAAAGAAATAAGATGAAATTATTCATTATGCTCCACCAATTTCTATCCTAAAAATCCCACCAAAGCCCAAATACTTCTGGAATCCTGCTGTATGGAAGAGAGATTAAGATCTCTCTGAAACAATAGAAAACTGAAATAGCCATTTGTTTCATGAACCTCACTGAAATGACATTGCCAGTCCCAACACACAGTCTAGTAAAAGTCTATGTAATTAATTCAGGACACCCAAAGTGTTTTCACCCACATTATTAAGCCTACGGGAGAGGTTTTAAGACTCCATTACAAATTCATAGGTCTGGAGAGATCTCAAGAGGTTGCACAGTTTATTTTCCTGTCCCAAAGAAAGATACAATATTTCTAGGTCACTGTTGGTGGATCTTCGTTTAAACAGTTTTTCAAGGCCTCCCCTGATGGAGATGTTGCAAGAAACTCATTCCAGTGTTTCATAGTCCTGATCATTCTAAAATCTCTCTCAATATCTAGCAGGCATCTTCCCCATCACAATTTAAACCCGTTGTGTCTTTTCTTATCCATGGTGAAACCCAAGAAACAGATTCCTTGTCCTATAACAAAACAGGCCGTCATGGATTTCAACATTTTCTGCTCAGTCATCCTCCCTCTGAAGGAGATGATGACTTCAGGATTTCCCCACAGGTAGATTTTCCCTGTTGGCTGTTCTTGTCATTCTCACTACATATTCCTGAAGTAGGACAAATCTTTTTGGAAATGTAGTGTCCCACTTAATATACTCTCCTCTGAGTAAGGGTTTCCCAGGGGTGAGCAGAGCATCGCTGGCAGGTTACACAGCGTAGTTTAGCGTTCATCTTTTTCACGACAGCATGATGTGTTGATTTGGGGACAGGCTGTGATTCATTACAAACTGCAGTTGTGGGGGTTTTGCCTCTTCTGATCAGCTGTTCCCAGCCCTGGATCTGCATTAGTGAAATTAATTAGGAAATCACTGAGGGTAAACTTCCTTAAAGTACTCTGGTTAAGGGCATGCTGGAAGGAAACCAGACTATAGGGTGAGTCTGTGCCCCATCCCCGGACGTGTTCAATACCAGGTTGGATGAGGCTATGAACTACCTGATCTAGTGGAAGGTGCCTCTGCTCATGGCAGAGGGGTTGGAACTAGATGATCTTTAAAGTCCCTTCCAATCCAAACCATTCTAGGGTTCTATGATTTAATTCCTTGCTATAAATTTGAGATCAAGGCTAAGACTTGAATCAACCTTACCCAGTCTCAGATCAATTTATAATGGTGATTTAGAGAGGGTCTTAGATAACTAAAGAGTATAAAGTGAGTCTCATTTGGTTTGCTCTCCTACATGTCAGTGCTCAGTGGTTTTGCTAGAATATTCTGGATTAGGTATTTAGTTGCTAGCCCTGAGCCCCTTCTCTACTCATTTTTCTAAAGTCTGTATGAAAAAATCCTTGTGTTTTTAACTCCCATGACAACTTCCATGATTTGTGTAAAGGAACTTCTTTGTATTTGTTTTAAGCCTGTTATCTGATCATTTCATTAGTGCCTCAGGGTTCTCATGGTATGAGAAATAACGAATAACCATTGCTTACTCACACTTGCCATACTCGTCACCACTTTGAAGATGTCTACTGGTACACAGAATGGCTCTCTGCTGCAATGAGAAGTCCTATTTAGCCATTCCTCATAATGAAACTATTCCACAACTCTGATCACCCTTCTTTAACCTTTCCTAATTCTACTACACCCTTTTTCATACAGCATGAATGGAAGCACACACAGTGTCCCAGATTTAGATGCACTAGGGATTTATATACACAGTTTTTAATCAAAGCCTTGTTTTCTATCTATTTCAAAGTAAGTTCTAGGATTATATTCACATTTTTTTCTTGTACTGAGTACCCACATGGCATGTGAAAGCACTATCTGCAATGTCTCCAAGATCTCTTTCCTGAGGGGTCAGTGCTAACTTTCAGAGGATCATTGTGTATGAATTTATCAGCTTTTCATTTCCCTCCTGGCTGTTACTTGGCGTTAGCTTAGGCACAGAGGGTGTGTATGTGATGGTCTGACTCACCAAATGTCCTCGGTCCTCGCCCAAAAAGATTTCAGGCTCCAACTAGAGCTTCCTAGTTTATTATTTTGGCTCAGACTTTCACTCAGTTGAAAAGGTAAACACATGCTTGGATACATATGTGCACCCTGTTTTCTGCCATTAATTGAAGATAAAACCCAGAGATGAGAACTGATCAATTGGTCTAATTTCATTGAGACGTGGAACTTGTAATACCACTTTCCATGCAATGAAAGAGGTGGGAGAAATCCCACCATCTACTACATCTTCTAGTCCAAAGGCTTTTTTTCATATGACTGGGGAACATAGCAGGAATAAGCACATATAAGATTTTAGTGATTCTGAATCCTGCACATGCTGGAGATCTGCTGTTTCTATTTCAAACAAAAAGAAGGAAAAACCTCAAGATGTATTCCCTCAGTTCGTTACAGTGTCAGTCATAGCCTGCAGAGGTGAGAAACTGGCTGTTAGATAATACTATGTCACCTGTGAAAAATTAGGAGCTAAGTGGAGGAAAGGGGAGCAAAGGAAAGGTCACATTTACCCAGCAGCAGCTCAGCCACAGTCTGACAACTCAGAACCACTAAGTCCTAGCCAATTTCATAAGTTCCCTTTGTTTCCTCCCAGTTTTACCTGCCCACCCCCTCCACCCCCCCGAGGAATTTAAAAGGAAATGGATGATTCTTTGCTTAGCATTCAAAGGGTAACTGTCTTGGAATTGTCATTGGCAGAAAAAGACTGAGGGCGTTGGTTGAATATGAGCGAGCAGTGTGTACAGCTGGCCAAGAAGGCCACTAGCATCCTGGCTTGCATCAGAAATGATGTGGCCAGCGGGATCAGGAAAGTAATTGTCCTCCTGTACTTGATACTGGTGAGGCTGCACCTTGAATCCAGTGTTCATTTTTGGGCCCCTAACTACAATAAAGGCATGAGGGGCTGGAACATGTCCAGAGAATGGCATGGGAGCTGGGGAAGCGTCTGGACCACTACATGGACCCAGCATGATGTGGGTTAAAATGTCTCAAAGAAGTAGATTCTGAAATGTGACCCTGTGGCCCCTCCACTGAGTGGACAGTGAGCAGCATTACAGGCGCTGAAGGGCCTGTCTCAACCTGTTACTTGATCTACCATCTCACCCAGGTGATAGGTGAGGACAGAAAGTTTAAAAAAACCACACGTACTCCCGCAGTGTCATGGACACTCATCATCTGCTTGGACCTGAAGGACAAAGAAAATGTGCTACAACATTCAGAGCCTTGAAGGTGGTGACTTTTTTCATCTGTTCTATCTCTCTTATAAACTATTTCTCTCTTTCCCCTCTCTCTCTCTGTCCCCTTTCACTTTTTTAGCTTGTAACAGGTGTGGTTGCAGCAAGCTGTAGCTGGCATTTTTGGTTTTGGTTTAGACCCTGGCAACATCAGGCCTTTTTACATGTTCAGTTTCGCTAAGCAGATTGTTATTCAGTGTTACCATTGTTTCTAAGTCGTGGATTGCTGTGGTAACATCAGCCTTTATGGTTTCTTGTCAGTGTTCTATTTTGTATGGGTCATTGATTGTATCCAGTGTTTCAGGGCATGCACATTTTTAGTAAAATACTGTTTACACTTCGCTTTTGAGTGATTCGTGTCATTCTGACACCATGCCGGTGATTCCAAAGAGCTATCCTTAAACGGCATGTGACAAGCACAAGTCATAGGAAGAGCAGCTGAGGGAACTGGGGCTGTTTAATCTGGAGAAGACTAACAAATGATAGGATGAGAGGAAAAAGCCTCAAGTAGCGCCAAGGGAGGTTTAGATTGGATATTAGGAAATAACATTTCACTGAAAGGGCTGTCAAGCATTGGGACAGGCTGCCCAGGGAAGTAGAATTGCCATCTCTGGAGGTATTGAAAAGATGTGTAGTTGTGGTATTTAATGATATGGTTTAGAGGTGGACTTGGTAGTGCTAGGTTTACGTCTTGAGTCAATGATATTAAAGTTCTTTTCCAATTTGAATGATTCTGTCATTCTGAGATTGGAAACTTCACTGTGAGTTCCCTCTAAGCTCACAAGCCTAACTCCTGGAATATAATGACCACTCATCCCTGGATGTTCATTGATGAGCCTCACAGCAAGGAGACCAGTTAGTCCCACTCATGGTGATGTTTATTCTTACAGGCACCTTATCACTAGTGCCAAGACATGATCTGCCCCACCAGCATGGCCTGGCCATGATGTTAACTGCTACCAAGGAACAGGCAAGGGCCACACTGAGATGGTCATACAGGACGTCAATCTACCCAGAGAACCATAAAACTCAAGTCTGTTCTGGATGCACTAAGGTGACACGACTGCTAAATGAGCTGAGGCCTCTTTCACAAGCCAGCAGAACTGGCATATCTATGGTACTTCTCAAGCAAGTTCTTGTTTTACAGTCTCATGATACTGCACCTTACAGTCTTAGAGCCAGTTCAGTCTGCATTATTACTTTTCCTCCACAGCTGCAGCCAGCAATGACAGGAGTTCACAGAATCACAGAATCACAGAATCACAGAATAACCAGGTTGGAAGAGACCCACCGGATCATCGAGTCCAACTGTTCCCATCAAACACTAAACCATATCCCTCAGCACCTCATCCACCCGTGCCTTAAACACCTCCAGGGAAGGTGACTCAACCACCTCCCTGGGCAGCCTGTTCCAGTGCCCAATGACCCTTTCTGTAAAGAATTTTTTCCTAACGTCTAGCCTAAACCTCCCCTGGCGGAGCTTGAGGCCATTCCCTCTTGTCCTGTCCCCTGTCACTTGGGAGAAGAGGCCAGCACCCTCCTCTCTACAACGTCCTTTCAGGTAGTTGTAGAGAGCAATGAGGTCTCCCCTCAGCCTCCTCTTCTCCAGGCTAAACAACCCCAGCTCTCTCAGCCGCTCCTCATAAGGCCTGTTCTCCAGCCCTTTCACCAGCTTTGTTGCTCTTCTCTGGACTCTCTCCAGAGCCTCAACATCCTTCTTGTGGTGAGGGGCCCAGAACTGAACACAGTAATCGAGGAGCGGTCTCACCAGTGCCGAGTACAGAGGGAGGATAACCTCCCTGGACCTGCTGGTTGCATTCAGTTCCTCTGTCCATTCATCTCTGATAGCTATTCTGGACCTCCTTGGAGTGGGAAGAGATGCTGAACTCCATCCAGTGATGTTTTCTATAATTCTGGGCACTTTTGCCTACCCAACACCGGGAAAACACACAGGAGATGGTCTGACATTTCCAACACCCTTTATTTAGCTTTTGAGAATCCCACCATAAGGGCAAATCTCAGACTTAGCACATGGGGCCCTAATGTCATTGCTTTTTCAGAGCCCTTTCTATACTCTTGCAATTAGCCATTGGCTTCTAAATTAAAACAGATGGGGGAAAAAAAGGTCTCTCACATACGTATTCATATAGAAAAGCAATGAGTCCTGACACAGCCAACATCTCTCTCATTCAACTGCATCCACATTTTTTGAGCATGCTATGCCCATTTATAAGCATGCAATCCAGGCATGAGTTTCAAAATGCCAACACACAATGAACTCCAGCTAGAAGAACTCTGAACACCTTTTGGTACTCTGGCTTTTTGCATATTGAGAATGTCTGGTGGGATGTAGATGACCTCATTTGCTTTTAGAAAGTGGGCCTTTCTAGCCAGGATCCTTGCTACTATGCAGAGTCATAGAGGAGGTCAGGAAAAATCTGTATTGCTTGTCAGAGAAACAAATTAGGAACAGGAAGTCATATATTTCTAGCAAGAAATCCAGAAGGTGACCTGGGGTCAAATCAAACCCACTACCTATAGATTGGTTGGGAAAGCAAGGGGAGATATTGCAGGATTATATATTGCAGGATTATATTCTGGGAGCAGATCAGAGCTCAGTAGAGACAGGATTGAAGTAGTGTCCCAGAGAGACAGGAGGGGATAAAATATGCAGAAGTATCATTGAGCACTTGAGACAGGAAACTGCTAATCGGGAGATTTAACATCTCTTCCTAAATCTGTCATGGCAAGAGTTACTGACCATTAATCAGTCAGGGCATTCATCCCTCCTGAGCCTCTGCTCTCCTGCCTGGCAGATAACGATGGCGCCAGTTTCACAGGCACCTTTGATTGCACGGTCTCTCCTTTGAAATGGTCTACCAATAGGTTCAACATTATCATCCAGAAAGCCAACTGTATCCTGGGCTGCATCGAAAGAAGTGTGACCAGGAGGTTAAGGGTGATTCTGCCCACCTACTCCGCCACATAAGGCTTCAACAGGAGTCTTGCATTCAGTTCTGGAGTCCTCAGCACAGGTAGGACATGGATCTGTTAGAGTGAGTCCAGAGGAGGCCCTGAAGACGATCAGAGGACTGGAGCACCTCTCATCTGAGGACAGCCTGAGGGAGTTGGGGTTGTTCAGCCTAGAGAAAAGAAGGCTACAGGGAGACCTTATAGCAGCCTTCCAGTGCTTAAAGGGGGCCTACAGGAAAGCTGGGGAGGGGCTCTTTATCAGGGAATGCAGGAATAGGATGAGGGGGAATGGTTTTAAGCTGTTAATAGGGGTGATTTGGAGTAGATATTAGGTAGAAATCTTTTACCGTGAAGGTGGAGAAGTCATGGAAGCCCCATCCCTGGAGGTGTTGAAGGCCAGGTTGGATGAGGCTTTGAGCAACCTGATCCTAGTGGAACATGTCCTTGCCCATGGCAGGGGGACTGGAACTGAATGATCTTTAAGGTCCCTTCCAACCAAAACCATTCTACAATTCTATGATTATATTCTGAATGCTCACACTTCTCATGCCATGCTGGATCTGCTACCTTCAAATTCCTGATGTACACATTTGCAACCACTTTGTTTCAGCTGATGTGGGGAGTGATTTTCCAGTTTTTAAAAGGATAAGCATAACATCTATCCAGACTGAAACATCATCATGATATAAGGCAGTGGCAGCAGCACAGAAAATTAGCTTAATTTCTAGACTGAATCTGAAGAAAGAAAGAGTTACAGGTGCACGAGTTTGAAGACAAATTCCTTCCTGTTAAGATATATAGCTTTCTAGAGGTACAATCTCCCCTGTAGCTATAACTGCAGTGCAGAGCTTGCAAACAGACTTCTTTTTCTCACCTCTGCTCTGTCAACAAACACATAGAAAGTTACATCCCGATCTCTCGAAAAGTCAGTTTTTTAGGGCTCCATGGTACAGAAACCCAAGTGCAAATGCATGTGGGAGTATGGAGGTAGGTGGTAATTTAAGGGTCTCGCCATAATAAACTCTTCTGGGAAAATTTAAAATACCATCCTCCTGTGGGTGGAGATTTGAGGACCTTCTCCTAACAAATTGGAAGCTTTTTTTTTTCAGTGTGTTCGTGGGTGGTGAAACTGGGCTCACCTTCAGCAACTCCAATGTAAAAATAAAACTTGTAAGACATTTAAATCTTCAGAGAGGATTTCAGACCTTCCTGCAGACAAATTAGCAATGAATATATCACGCGTACGTAGAATACACGGAGCAGTAGAGGTACAGAGTTGGTTATTATTAGCACAATATTAATATCTCTGGAGGTTCAAACTTTGACAGAGGTGTTGGTGTGCAGGACACTGCAGACACTGTAAGTGAAGGTAGCCAATTTTTCTTTTAATTTATTTTATTTTCAGTTTTTAAATCACTGATTGACTTTTTCCTTTTTCTTTGTCCCTCCTGCACATTACCAACTGCAATTTTGCTCACACTGTGAAGCTGTATGAATCTTGGTCAAAGTTCCAGGTTAATTTCAAGTAAAATAAACAAGGAAATTAGAAGATTAATGGAACTTTAATGAGTCGTCTTTTCAGCAGCTCACACACATCAGTCCTCAATGTCTGGTCATGTGGATGTTTAACTCTCTAATACAGATACAGCCTCCCTTTTGCTTTTGTGCTGGTTATAGACATGGTCCAACTAGAAACATAAAGCCTACATGATGACTGGTTAATGAGAAGGGAAACAGAGCCAACATCAAACTTATAAATTGCAATTGGTTTTAAATACTGTCTAAATCCGGTCACTGCTTCATCACTGACACACTGTGACAACTAAAGCTAGTCAGGAATTATGCTCCCATATAAGAGTGTTATTGGGAATTATTTATCCAAGAAAAAGTTCCAAATTATTGGTATTTGAGTCAATGCGGAGCAAGTGAATCACTTTGGCCTGGCTCTGGTACAGCTTCTTACTGACTAGTTTTGTTATATTCTAGTTTAGAATGATAACCTTGAAATATATCAGAGTTAATAAAGACAGCACGTAACAATTAAGGTTGGAAAAGACCTGCAAGATCATCAAGTCTAACCAACATTCCAATACCATTGTGTCTACTGAAACATCACAAAGTGCCAAGTCTACACTTTTTTGAACACTTCCAGGGATGGTAACTCCACTGCATCCTTGGGCATCCTTGGTTTCTGATGCCTGCCCTTTCAGCAAAGAAATCTTTCGTGATGTCCAATCTGAATTTCACTTGGCACAACTTGAGGCCATTCCCTCTCGTCCTACCACATGTCACTTGGGAGAAGAGACCAACATCTCACCTCTCTACAATCTCACTCTTGCATTTTTAACAAGCCAATCTTTTTTATTTTATTTTATTTTATTTAAACAAAGAGAGTTATTTTCCAATGGAATTTGTTGTTTCTGATGAGTAGAAATGGACAGCTGATGAGACCACTGTTCTTATCTTTAGTCTGTTCAGCTCTACTCCAGAAACATAAATGTCTTGTAGCTATACAATAAAGCTGAATAACTGAATACCCAAGGTGACTCCCACCCTCCCACCTTTGTGAGGTTATGATCATTTCAAAGCAAAAGACCTGCCTAACATTTCTTTGACCTTAAAACCTGAAGACAGAAAAGATGTGGAAGGAGCTGCTTGAATTTCAGTGGACACACTGCTAGCACAAGAGTTTCTCCTGGAGGATTGTCAAGATTCACTGTGTCTTTAGGTTCAGAAGAATGCCAGTGCATCAGCTTTGTCCCCATAATGTAGCTTCCAGTAAAAACAGTTTGAAAGTCAGGCGTGCATAGCATAATAAGGCCTATTTCTTACAGTTTTTTTTTTCTTCCAGATACATTTTTGGCAAAAATAAATAAATATATAAATCAGCTGCTTCTAATAAAGAGAAGTATCATTAATGAAGGCAGTTACGACAAGAGATATTTTAGGGAAATACTGGTTCTGTTAATGTATCATGTCTTTTTCTCAAAACTGAACCTTATATTGCCTTCAAATACATCACTGCATTATTACAAACTTCAGTTTTCTGAATATAAACATACCCTATTTAATCTTTCCCTTCATTCTACCTCTTGTTGATCCCATTTACTTCGTAATGTATATGACATCCTGAAAAAGTAAACTTTTTTTTTAAGAAAACAGTTAAATTAGATTAAGAACACTGCATTCCATGAAAACAAATATCAGGTATTTCAGAAGTAGTTTATGTTGCTGAATAATCATTTTTTTTGTTTGTTTTGGTTTTTTTTCTTTTTTTGTTTCTGCTTTGCTATCACATTCTTTCTAGGTAAGAGATAAATTTATGACTTTATCACAATAATTTATTGTATTTTTTTCTCTTAGTTACTATGTTATGCCTAAACTTCAGTGCAAGATAAGGTTATTTTAAGTTTTATTGTTAAATCGTAAAAACAGATTTTAACACATTTCAGAGACACATTAACACTCAGCAATTATAAGAAACTTTGTCCTCCTCAGTTTCGTCTTCTTTAAAGAACTTGGAAAACTAAAGTGAGCTACTCTCCCTAAACATAAATAGGAAAGGGTTTATGACAGCAACATATATACGGTGTGACCAGCAGGTCCAGGGAGGTTATTCTCCCTCTGTACTCAGCACTGGTGAGACCGCTCCTCGATTACTGTGTTCAGTTCTGGGCCCCTCACCACAAGAAGGATGTTGAGCCTCTGGAGCGAGTCCAGAGAAGAGCAACAAAGCTGGTGAAGGGGCTGGAGAGCAGGTCTTACGAGGAGCGGCTGAGAGAGCTGGGGTTGTTTAGCCTGGACAAGAGGAGGCTGAGGGGAGACCTCATTGCTCTCTACAACTACCTGAAAGGAGGTTGTAGAGAGGAGGGTGCTGGTCTCTTCTCCCAAGTGACAGGGGACAGGATGAGAGAGAATGGCCTCAAGCTCCACCAGGGGAGGTTTAGACTGAACAACAGGAAAAAAAAAAATCACAGAAAGGGTCATTGGTCACTGGAACAGGCTGCCCAGGGAGGTGGTTGATTCACCTTCCCTGGAAGTGTTTAAGGCACAGGTGGACGAGGTGCTAAGGGGCATGATTTGGTGATTGATAGGAATGGTTGGACTCGATGATCCGGTGGGTCTCTTCCAACCTGGTTATTCTATGATTCTATGAGTAAAATGTATTGTACTGCAGGGCATAAAGAAAACACTTTTTTAATGGATGTTCATAAGCATTTTCCTGGTTTCAAGAAGCACAAGAAATATTTTTTACAGTTGGACTTAAAAGTCCTTAAAAGACCTTAAAAGTCTTTTCCAACCTAAACTATTCTGTGATCTATAAATTTTAAACTCTGTTTGAAGCATTAAGAAAGGTCATTAAGAAATTCTGTAGAGCATTCATGGCCTGGTTGATGTGACTGGGAGGTTTCTGCTTATCGCCCTTGAAAAATAACAGTGATCAGGGAAGATCTATGACAACTGAAAAAAGTCTGAACTTAAAAAAAATATAAGCATATCTTAAAAAAAAATTAAAACCAAACACAATCAAAACCCAATAAAAGAAAACCCAGAAATAAGGAGAACATCAGTAAGTAGAAGTCACTTCATCTCTGGAAAAATCATGGAGTCCAACATCAAGGGTCAAATGGTGATCAAGAGCCCTAACTGCCTTCTGTGACAACCTGTATAGCTGCATGAGTGAAAGAAGATCAGTAGATGTCATATGTCTTTTACTTAATATGGTTTTAGACATCACTTCCCACAGCATTCTCATTTGAGAGTTAGAGCGGTGGATGAACAGGCTGTCAAAGAGGTTGAAAATTGGCTGGACCACCTTGCTCAAAGGACAGAAATCAATGACTGAGTGTCTGTCTGGCAGCTCATAACAAGAAGAACAGACATGGTTGATATTGTCCTTCACCCTCCTCGGTGACTTGGATAATGACACAGTGCACCCTCAGCAAATCTATGGATGGCACTCAACTGAGAGGAAGGACTGACATGCTGAGACATGGCAGAGCTTTGACCTAAAAGGAATGTAATAAACTTGCAGACTTGACTCCAACTCAAACAAGTTGGAGTTGTTGACTCCAACTCAAGTTGGAGTTTCAACAAGGAAGAGTGTATAGGTCAGCATGCAGGACAAAATCATCCCACAGCTCGATACAAGCAGTGACCTGCCTTCCTCAAAACTGTTATTGGTAGCGCTAGATAATATAATAGAAGACAATAACCCCAGACTACAGCTTGGAGGTTTGTGTTGGACGTCTGAAAAAAACCAAAACTAAAACTAAAAACAGTCTCCTCGCTAGAATAGTAGTGCAACTCCAGAACAGTTCCCAAGTGAGGTCACATAAGTCTCAAGACTCGACTAGGAGAAGTCATTGCTGACTTGATCTAGTGTTGTCAACAGTCCTCCTTAAGGAAGGAGACTGCACTAGATGCCTTCCATGAGTGTCTTTCAAGCAACATTTCTATGCAGTTTTTTTGTCAATCCAAGTTTGAAATGGAGGCAAAATCTTTGAAAACCAAAATTCTCTTAAGAAAAAGTAATCTTGGGATAAATTTCATAAATGTAGAAGACAATGATACTGAATAATCACAGACATATTATACTATTTATTGCCCATATCTTTAAAAGTCTCACTTTTTAGGAATTTTCCAGATCTCAGCCTTCAGTACTTTGCATGAATAATTAATATCCTCTCTCCATGTCCAGGAGATGCTAATCTCTTCACCACCTCTCCTGCTTCCTACATCACAATGGCTCCACAGACAATTACCAGCTTTTCTTTAAGATTCTTCAATTGGTTAACATAAGTGAGCTTAACTTTGAATAATGACTCTCCACTTGTGTTTAATTTGGGAGGCCATTGATTCTACTCTACAGATTCATAAAATCATAGGATGGTTTGGGTCGGAAGGGACCTTAAAGATCAACCAGTTCCAAGCCCCCTGCCACAGGCAGGGACACCTCCCACTAGACCCCATCCAACCTGGCCCTGAACGCTTCCAGGGAGGGGGCATCCACAACTTCCCTGGGCAACCTGTTCCAGTGCCTCACCACACTCAGTGTGAAGAGAAATTTCTTCCGAATGTCTAATCTAAATCTTCCTCCTTCCAATTTAAAGCCATTTCCCCTTTTCTTATCACAATATGTCTTTGTAAAATGTCCCTCCTCATCTTTCTTCTACATTCCCTCCAGGCACTGGAAGGACTCTATAAGACCTCCACAGAGCCTTGTCATCTCCAGGCTGAACAACCCAAATTCTCTCGGCCTGTCCTCACAGCAGAGGTGCTCCAGCCCTCTGATCATCTTTGTGGTCTACTCTGGACCTGTTCCAACAGTTCCACATCCTTCTTATGTTGGGAATTCCAGCACTGGACACAGTACTTCAGCTGCATGTACTTGAAGACGACTTTGTGCACCTAAATGCTCATGAGGTTTGTGTTTCTTTTTTTTTTTTTTCTAAGTTATATCAAGATTATCTAAGAAAAGACATTATCTCTCACTAAAAGCATTTCTTACTTCATATTTTCAGATGACCGCAGACCAACATTACTTGTACCATGAAAGTCAGTACTAGCTTTGACATCTGCAAATGATGACACTTTGTGACGTCAATCGACTTTAATACACTTCTTGCATTTTCAAGAATCTCCAATGAATTTTTACTCTTGTAGTGGAAATAATTAAGCAGACAATAGATCACTTCTCTTTCTACTGCATAGAATGAACATCTGCCAGAAACATTTTAACATCACCATTGCTTAAAGGACCAGTGGCCACAGAGAAAAATACACGCTTTCAACCAAGGTTTTAATGATTCTTTTGACTGAAAATGGAGATTGCGTATTACCAAAAACATGTAATGCTTTTATTCTAGCAAGATATATTATTTAACAATGAGTGAATTTTGCAGAACAACTCTATTTAATTTGTTCTTTCAATCTAATGACCCGTATGAACAATTGTAGATACTATTGTGACACACAAGTTGGTTCTGTCAAAGCCAGAATGTGTAATTTTCTTCACTTCTTCATCAGGGAAAACATTACAAGTGCTTAGACCTTGTAAAAAATTGGTTTATGTTACCTTGTTTGCATGCTGCCTTACATCTGATGGTCGAGTATGAACAAAAGAAGTCTATTCTGCATCAGCTAGAGTACTCATAATAATTGCTACTGCTGATGATCCATGCAAAGTTGTATCTCCGGTGAGTGTAAAATCTCTTATTTATAGACGCTAAATCTTGTACTGTTGGAGGACTGTTACCATCTCAAGGACTGTTGAGTCATGGTCCATGTAATTCATCCAAAGCCACGCATGTAATAATTAAACAGAGCTGTTGACAAGGATCACACTGCCAGCCTCGGACCTGCAGCTGTCGAGGCCCTGCATACACCAATACATCTTAACATCCCCGATAAGCTTTGCCTGGGGCATCCACCCACACATCTTCTTACTCTTGCCCCAAGATCTGCATTTAAATTCTGACTTGAGACTGTAAGTCTATGTTCAGCTGGGTACCTTGCTGCTCCTGAGTGATTGACCTTGAACCTGCCTCATGACTATGGTCTTTCCACAGGCTCTATTGGGACTGTGCTCCCTGTTGAAAAAGTCTCTGCCTGCCTTGCTGTCCTTCCCACCCTCCAAAGTGCCTTTCCTTGTGGAGCAGCCCTAGTCTTGCTGCTGCCGTGACAGCTCTGAGCCTCTTGAGTTCTAAACCAAGCATAACGAAGCCTGGCCCTCTGCAGGGTATTACCCTCCAAGAGATCTCTAGCAGGATATTGACCTCTAGCATTACACTGACCTTCAAACCCTGCAGAAGATTACAGTCAGCATGAAAACATGGATCAAACCCCTGTGGGCTTCTCTTTCTCCAGCTGTTTGATTCCATTGTGCAGTCTGAGTCAGACTTTTCTCAGTCCTGCCTTTCTTAAATGGTCCCTCTCAGAGTTTCTTTCCACATCTCCTCTGATATTTGAATCAAGATCACTTCTTTTTTTGTAGTTCAGATGTATTTCTGCTGATCCATGCTGGATTCAGACATGCTCTGTGTTGCACTCACACTAGGGTGAAGACCCAGCAGCTACTCATCTTGGAAGAGTGTTTCCAGAGACTTGTGAAAAGGCTTCTACTCACAGCTGTTTAGGACCCCTCAGAAAGATCTCACTTGCCACCATCTCTTGAGGGTTTAACTAACAAATAACCTCACTGCATCTTTGCAATGAGACATTCTGGTCTGTATCTCTGGTGAGCGTCTGCTGCCTACCAAGCTGTTAATGGACCTTTCACAGAACTCATTCCTTGCATGCAATTTCTTTACTTGAGTAAAAAGCGCAAAAGCAGATTTATGGGGTAATGTCACATTTTGATAGGTAAAGTCCATTATTTTTATTTCAAGAGTGTAGTTCCGTACCGCTGAGGACAACATGAATGGACTTTTCCTAAAATAATTTGTAGAGGCTTGGGCTCACTTTTGTTAAAAAGTTTCTCAAGGCAGATTTTACACTGAAAAGTGCCACAAACAGCCACTTGGCTTAAGTTATGTTCTGCAGAAGTTTGGTTGATGATAAAGCAGATCGTTTACTTACCTGGAAGAAATGAATTAAATAAATAGAGCTATTTATGTTTTTCTTAAAGTAAGGGAGAGTTTGCCATCTTTAGGGAGACCTACCAGAAATAAGGGATAACCCTTTAAAAGCAGGATGTTTAGTCAAGTTGATGCCTTTCTTAATCTTTCCTTAACTAAAGATTCTCTAAGCCTATAATAACAACAGAATCACAGAATCACTAGGTTGGAAAAGATCCACAGAATCATTGAGTCCAACCATTCCTATCAATCACCAAATCATGCCCCTCAGCACCTCGTCCACCTGTGCCTTAAACACCTTCAGGGAAGGTGAATCAACCACCTCCCTGGGCAGCCTGTTCCAATGCCCAATGACCCTTTCTGTGAAGAATTTTTCCAGCCTAAATCTCCCCTGGCAGAGCTTGAGGCCATTCCCTCTTGTCCTGTCCCCTGTCACTTGGGAGAAGAGGCCAGCACCCTCCTCTCTACAACCTCCTTTCAGGTAGTTATAGAGAGCAATGAGGTCTCCCCTCAGCCTCCTCTTCTCCAGGCTAAACACCCCCAGCTCTCTCAGCCGCTCCTCATAAGGCCTGTTCTCCAGCCCCTTCACCGGCTTTGTTGCTCTTCTCTGGACTCTCTCCAGAGCCTCAACATCCTTCTTGTGGTGAGGGGCCCAGAACTGAACACAGTATTCAAGGTGCGTTAATGTCTATATTCTCAAATATAATCTGTCTCGGAGAACTTACAGAAAGTTAATAGTCTGTGTAATGCTTTTTACCCACATGTTCCTCATCAGAGTTCCACCTCCATGTGTACTCACTCGAGTTGATAAAAACGCAGTTTGCTGCTCATATGGGAGAATACTGAGGATGCTGTCCTCTGCAGGACCTGCTTAGAGATTCCTCTTCAGCAGTACCTTATAACACATTCCTTGCAGTAGCAGGAAGATAGGGTCCAGGAACTTCTCAAAGAGAAACTAAATCACAGATGCAGTCCTGGTTGTGTCTAACCCACCAGTTACATTTAGGAGGCCCTGGCACTGCTGGCAGTGGCATTGCTTCATCTGCATATACATTGCCATATGCTGTAGTGCCTTGCAGATCACCTACAGAATCTGCTAAGTTCCTCCTATAACTTAACTCCCTTAAAGGAATGCGACAAAGAAGACTAGGGTAAATTGGAACATTTATGACTTTAATCCAACAGGATTGAAAAATCAACAAAGAAAACTAATCTTCAACTTCTACATTTTTTAGCTTTCAGATTAATTCATGTGACACCTACAAGCCTCCTTCCCTCAAAATGAAAATTGCAATTTTTGCTCCTATTTTATGCAATAGAAGCTGAGACCTGTATATAATAATTTCTTTTCAAATCTCACAAGAGGCAGGGTATTATCATGACACTTGGCAACATTTTGGTAAAAAGCGCATTTACTCAAAGGAAATCTTTAGAGTGTTTTGGATCAGATCCACAAACGGGATGGGGAATGTGAACACCTAAATTACTAGACATCTAAAATTTTAATATATTAATTGTATAACTGTCTTTAATGAGATAAGAAATAGTGTTTTTGTCTTTGTTTTTCTTATCAATATTTAAATATATTTCTCCAAAAAGGAGAAAAACTGAATGGCTTCTTCATATTGGAGCTAATTAATTTTGTAGGTGGAATGGTTTGGCTTGGCTTACTATTTTTATTCTTCTGTCAACAAACCAGCTCACATACCAACTATGATTCCCTTTGACAAACTAAAATAGAAGCAAATACACTCTTATCATACACCACTCTTGTTCTGAACATGCATAATACAGCCTTTCATTTGTGGGTTTTTAATATCTCTCACGTAAAAAGATCACTTAACAAACCTAAAAAAACCCAAACATCTATTGTAATGCTGATATAAAAAGGTATATAAAATAAAATTTACTATATATGTGCATGCCCATAAATATATCTCAGTATGCAAATCTCTTTTCATCTTGTATGCATATTAACCTGTGCATTAAAAAAAAATGTGGATGCGTTTATCAGTTTTTTAACTTTTGTGTTGGAGATATAGAACAAGCTATGTTATCCTTAAAAGCACAGCTGCCAATGTTTAAAATCTTAGATAATGTATTCAGGTAGCAGTGAGTGTTTAAAAAGAAGTACTTAGACAGAATATATTGGTCACAGTTCTCTTAAGTGTGAAAGAGGAAAGTCAGAATTGTTGTGGTTTGGGATTGAATGCCCCATTCTGCGTCTATCTAGATCTTAAATTAGCATGAAAATTCCTCACTTTAGAGAAAAAGAGATTATTCTAACAGATTGATATTGTGGTGGTATCCACGTGCTTTGGACAGATCTTTCCTAGGTCAAGATTTCCACAGCTAATAAAAGGATTGCAAGGGAATGTAAGTTGTGAAGTCTAATGTGTAAGGCATTGAGTCTGGTACAAACGTGTAATCGCGCCCCAGATAAAGCCGATAGCCTTGTAACAAATGATTGTGATGGGGAATGAAAAGGTTATCAGGTGCTGAAAAAGGCACTGGACAGAATTGACCTGATTATAAAATTTAGGATCATCAAAAACGGCACAAGCGTAGTGACACTGTTAGGTATAAAAGTGAAAATATGTGTTGCACAAGTTGGTTTTCGTCTAACTGACATCATGTTGCCGTTGAATATGACATCATGATGTATATCACCACTTATTTGTGTTCTACAGATGAAAATTTTCTAAGGAAACTCGTAAGAGATTAACCTTTTTTTTAAAAAAAAAGTATGAGAAAAGGGAATTCAGAGCATAAGTTCAGTTTCCTTTGGATTTCCAGTAAACCAGTCAGCTCATGTGGAAAATGACAGCCTGGACAAGAGGGTCAGAAGTGACTGAATGGTGTGGTAACACTTATTAATGTGAGCCAAGACCAGTGGCACAATGGGATAACCTTATACTAAGGAGACCTTTGCTTTTTATCAAGCTTGATCAATGCGACTTTGATATTCTTTTATTTTTCTTGGCATGAGTTTGCCTCAAGCAGTTTAAATACGAAATAAGTGACTGGCCTTTTCTTTGATAACCTCAGATGATGTGAGGACTGCTAAAAGAAGCCCACCAAAATGAGGATGATTTAAATCTAAATCTAGGGGGTAGAGTAATTTCTTACTGTGAGGGTGGTGAGGCACTGACACAGGTTGCCCAGAGAAGTCGTGGATGCCCATTCCTGGAGGAGTTCAAGATCAAGTTGGATGAGGCTTTGAGCAACCTAGTCTAGTGAAGGGGTAGAACACCTCCCCTGTAAGG
Organism: Phaenicophaeus curvirostris; assembly: GCF_032191515.1. NCBI lineage: Eukaryota > Metazoa > Chordata > Aves > Cuculiformes > Cuculidae > Phaenicophaeus > Phaenicophaeus curvirostris. The sequence goes on along the minus strand of NC_091394.1, from coordinate 96,677,415 downwards.
GAAGGCTGAAAGAGTTGTGGTTGTTCAGCTTGGAGAAGAGAAGTCTCTGAGGAGAACTTATTGTGGCCTTTAAATACTTAAAAGGGGCCTATAAGAAAGACGAGGACAGACTTTTTTTAGCAGTGCCTGTAGCAATAGGACAAGGGGTAATGTTATTAAACTAAAAGAAGGGAGATCCAGACAAGATATAAAGAAGTTTTTTTACAATGGGGGTGAAATATTGGACCAGGTTACCCAGAGAAGCTCTGGATGCCCCGTCTGTGGAAACATTCAAGTTCAGGTTGGAGGGGTTTCTGAGCAACCTGGTTGAAGTTGTTTTTATGCGTATTGCTAAGTTACAGCCTACAGCCCATACAGATAAAAGCCCTTAGGCCTTATCTAAATTTCTTTCACATATCAATGGCCACTTGAATTATTTTTCCCCCAACAAGAACTGAGAACAAAAATTCGAGGTTTCAGAATGCAGGCTGATGATGATGGGCACAAGGAGCACTTGCAGTCACACTTCTAGTTTACTTTCTCCAGTATATGACAGTTATAAAAGAGTCAAATCCTGACCCCATACCAAGGTTGAGTGGGACTTAAATTATTTTGATGAGACTGCTGGGGACAAAGAGTGCCACTCAATGGGTCGCTGTACACAATAAAAATGAAGAGCACGTATTTCTGTCACAGGGTGGAGGTACTGAAGACTTCTTCAGAAGTAGGCACTTAGCACTATTAAGAGTCCTAGTCTTTAGTTTTCATCCTGGCAGAGCCTGGTGGTGACAGCTGTGATTCCCACACACAATAGGTGACAAGACCTTCTCTGAAAATAGAAGCTGAAGTATAGCAGACTGCAGGAGTAACCCGCTCAAGTTAATGAGGAAGATTTGTTCGGTGTGTGTAACATTTCTTGTTCTATGATTAAAGGAATGATTTGGCAGTAAATGTGCTATGAATGAGCTGACAAGACTCTGTGCACCAACCAGCAAATGACTGCAATATGCCATTTTTATTAGAGCATGCGTCAGCAATGAATATTTATTTAGAACTGGATTTCCAAGAGATGCAATGGACCTAAAGGTCATCGACTCTCAAAGTTTTTGGAGTTTTTAATATTGAGGTATCTTTCTTTTCTAGACTAGATGAGTAAACCCTCTGCTTGAATCTTCCATCCAAATTCCCTTGAAAATTATTTTGTTCTCATCTTGCTGTCCACATTGATTCAAAGAAAAGAGTGTTGGTGTGTTGTTTTTTTCATACAGTTTCAAAGAGATAGCTTTTGGGGATAGAAGCAGCAAAGAACAAGGTTAGAGTGAGACACTAATGCTGAAATTAATTTTCTGGAGTTTCTCAGCTTCTCAGGTACATTCTTCATCCCAGTATGTGAACCTCTGCTCTAGCCTTTTTCTCTGCACTAAGGCAGAATCAAGGACACATGCACCACTCCGGAGCATGTTTGCCTCAGGTCTTCTAATAAACATCCAAGGAGTTTTCACAGCCTCTCTGGACAACACTCAATCTTCATTTTCTTTTAGGGCGCTTAATTTCTCTTCTTTGCTGGGAGTTGAACAGATTTCTTGTTGCTCTATTCACCAAGGGCACAAAAATATTGATCTCCATACTCTCCCTCTCCTTTGTTGAAAGAACATGTATCTGGCTTCTGTTAGGTTTCTCTTTTCTAGGCTAAACAAAATCAACTGCTTCACTGTTTCTTCAAATGTTGTTTTCACATTGTCTTCTCATTTTCACCATTATTCTCCAGGTTTCTTTCAGTACGTGTGGCTTCCCTGTACTTCTACCATGCCTTTTCTGAGCTGCCACTGCTGAAATGCATCAGATTACTGAAGTCTGTGGTTTTCCATTATCCAATGAAAGAAGGAAAAGGGGGATATTGACCTCCAGAGAATTCAGAAGCTTAACACCTAGAAGTCACCTTTAAAGAAAGAGAAGATAATTTCATCCCATTGGCCTAACTGCTCCTTTGTCTGTTTGCTCAGACTACTGAAAAGCCTGAACAATAATCAGAGGAGGGCTTCACAGCAGGGACATTTGACTGAGACTACAGAGAAATGAACCCCCAGACTAACTAGAAATCAACTTCTACCATCCACTTAACTCAATGTTCTTGGATAAATTCTTCGCCCCTCTTCAGGGAAGAACTTGAGCAAAGCTGGGAGATGGACAGACTTCCTTACCCCAGGGATGGGCAACACCCAGTGCCCACCATGATGGTCTTGTTCTTCCAGTGCCCTCTGCATTCAGTGAGTGGAATGGCAGTTCTGACTTCCCCCATGCTTATCATGAAATCATCAAAGTTGGAAAAGACCTCTAAGATCATCCAGACCAACCATCAGCCCAATACTACCATGCCTACTAAATGATGTCACAAAGTGACATAATATGTCATGTTACGTTTATGTCCTTTAAGGCATATATGTAAAGACTTTTTGGCCCAGAGAAACATCTTCTTTGCTAAGGGAGCTATTGGATTTAGAAAGTCAGTGACTGTGGTCTTAGGCTGCATGGAAGTGCGTCTCATGAAATGGAGCAGTCACCTGGGCCATCAGGTCTATTAACAGAAGGAATTATTCTGCACTTTCACGATCAGGTTTCACAGATGCACTGAGATGTGGGTATCAGCCTTCACAGCACCTGAACGAAGCTTCAAGCTCCCTGCTTCGTAGCAGCAAACCTTGAGTGGAGGGTAGACTTACTTGGCATTCTGGCCCAAACTGATTTCTGCTTCTAGACTGAAGAGGCAGCCTACAACCCATGGAAGAAAATTGTCATGCCCATTCAAAAGACTTTAAAAAAGAAAAGCAAAATGCAATGTCCCGCCACTGCCAAACCCAGAAATGCTTGTATTTATTGCCACTTTGCTAGCAGAAGCATTGTGTCACAGTGAGTTCAGCCAAGCTCTATTCGAGGGATGTAAAGGTTTTTCTCAGCAAACTACATTTAGAATAAATTTTTTGGAGAATAGAAGAAAATTTTAAAGCCAAAAATAGAAGACTTTATTTTCTTTGAAGGCAGGAATCTTTTCTAGAGCATCCTGTTTAGTGCAGCCTTTGAGATATAACAGAGGAGGATATAACATCAGATGGATGGTCAAAGCTCTGAATGTCTTTTGCAGGCAGCTGGCTCAAGCCTACTCCTTACTCTCAGTGTCTTTTGTGAGCTATAAGAGCTTATGTAAGAGGAGGTTGGTTTGGGAAGAGAGATTTCCAAATACAGTCCCTTCCTTTAGGAAAACAAAAGAAACAAGAACCAACAATTTGACAGAAAAATCTGATCATGGATGGAATGAAGCTTTTTTCAGACATCTAGGAAAAAACAAAATCAGGTGTCACAGGAGTTTTCAGGTATCGGTCTATGATGATGCAATGAAGATGGTGTCCAAAAATTATTCTCAGATGCTGACACCAAGAAACATTAAGGAAATTCCTTCCCCAGATTTTTTTTCTCTGATTTCTTCCAACCTGACAGAATATTTATTATTAAGTTCCTCAGAGGTTTGTACCATAAACCAGGTAAAGCCAGACAACCTACAGGATTGCAGAGTAGGAACAGCTGTTCTGTGAAGCTGCCTGTATGCATTGGGTTTGCATGGCCAGATTTTGGTGGGGTCGGGTGGTGGGGGGCTACATGGGTGGCTTTTATGAGAAGCTTCTAGAAACTTCCCTCATATTTGATAGAGCCAATGCCACTGGCTCCAAGATGGAGCTGCCGCTGACCAAGGCTCAGCCCATCAGCAATGGTGGTAGAACCTCTAGGATAACATTTAAGAAGCAGAAACAAAACCTACTGTGCAACACCAATTGCAGGTAGAGAGAGGAGTGAGAATATGTGAGAGAAACACCTCTAACATCAAGGTCAGTGAAGAAGGAGGGGGAGGAGGTCATCCAGGCAATGGAGCAAAGATTCCTCTGCAGCCCATTCTGAAGACCATGGTGATCCAGGCTGTTCCCCTGCAGTCCACCGAGCTCAACAATGGAGCAGATATCCACCTGCAGCCCATGGAGGCCCCCACACCAGAGAAGAAGAATGGACCCAAAGGAAACTGTGATCCTGAGGAAAGCCCATGCTGGAGCAGGCTCCTGGCAGGAGCTTGTGGACCCATGGAGAGAGAAGCCCATTCTGGAGCAGGTTTGCTGGCAGGACTTGTGACTCTGTGGGGACCCAGACTAACCTGATCGCCTTCTATGACAAAGTGACCCGGCTACTGGATGAGGGAAAGGCTGTGGATGTGGTCTTCCTGGACTTCAGCAAAGCCTTTGACACAGTTTCTCACAGCATTCTGCTTGAGAAACTGTCAGCCTCTGGGCTGGACAGGCGCACACTCTCCTGGGTGGAAAACTGGTTGGATGGCCGGACCCAGAGAGTGGTGGTAAATGGTGTGAAATCCAGCTGGAGGCCAGTGACAAGTGGGGTTCCCCAGGGCTCAGTGCTGGGTCCAGCCCTGTTCAATGTCTTCATCAATGACCTGGATGAAGGCATCGAATGCACCCTTAGCAAGTTTGCGGACGACACTAAGCTGGGTGGAAGTGTCGATCTGCTGGAGGGTTGGGAGGCTCTGCAAAGGGATCTGAACAGGCTGGACCGCTGGGCAGAGTCCAATGGCATGAGGTTTAACAAGGCCAAATGCCGGGTCCTACACTTGGGGCACAACAACCCTATGCAGTGCTACAGACTGGGAGAAGTCTGTCTAGAAAGCTGCCTGGAGGAGAGGGACCTGGGGGTGTTGGTTGACAGCCGACTGAATATGAGCCAGCAGTGTGCCCAGGTGGCCAAGAAGGCCAATGGCATCTTGGCTTGTATCAGAAACGGTGTGACCAGCAGGTCCAGGGAGGTTATCCTCCCTCTGTACTCGGCACTGGTGAGACCGCTCCTCGAATACTGTGTTCAGTTCTGGGCCCCTCACCACAAGAAGGATGTTGAGGCTCTGGAGAGAGTCCAGAGAAGAGCAACAAAGCTGGTGAAAGGGCTGGAGAACAGGCCTTATGAGGAGCGGCTGAGAGAGCTGGGGTTGTTTAGCCTGGAGAAGAGGAGGCTGAGGGGTGACCTCATTGCTCTCTACAACTACCTGAAGGGACGTTGTAGAGAGGAGGGTGCTGGCCTCTTCTCCCAAGTGACAGGGGACAGGACAAGAGGGAATGGCCTCAAGCTCCGACAGGGGAGGTTTAGGCTAGACGTTAGGAAAAAATTCTTTACAGAAAGGGTCATTGGGCACTGGAACAGGCTGCCCAGGGAGGTGGTTGAGTCACCTTCCCTGGAGGTGTTTAAGGCACGGGTGGACGAGGTGCTGAGGGATATGGTTTAGTGTTTGGTAGGAACGGTTGGACTCGGTGATCCGGTGGGTCTCTTCCAACCTGGTTATTCTGTGATTCTGTGATTCTGTGACCCAGGCTGGAGCACTCTGTTTCTGAAGGGCTGCAGCATGTGGAAGGGATCTATGCTGGATCAGTTTGTGAAGAACTGTAACTTGTGGGAAGGACTCCATGTTGGTGAAGTTCATGGAGAACTGTTTCCCATGGGAGAAATCCCATGCTGGAGAAGGGGAATAGTGTGAGAAGTCTTCCCCTGAGGAGGCAGGAGGGGAAGAAACAATGTGTGGTAATCTAACCACAACCTCCATTCCCCATCCCACTGCACCAGTGGGGGAGAGGAGGTAGAGAAAATTAGGAGTGAAGTTAAGCCTGAGAATAAGGAGGGGTCAGGAAGGTGGCTTTAAGATTGGATTTTATTTTTCATTACCCTACTCTGATTTGATTAGTAATAAATGAATTTCCCCAAGCTGAGTCCATTTTGCCCATGACTGTAATCAATGATTGACCTTCCTGCCCTTATCTTGACCCACGAGGATTTCCAAGATTTCCTCTCCCCTGTCCATCTTAGGAAGGGGAGTGGTAGAGTGGCTTTGGTGGGCACCTGGCATCTAGCCAGGGCCAAACCACCACTCTGTATGGGCAGCAAACCACAATGGTGATGTACTGTGCCAAAGCCTGTGATAGTATTCTTTTAATTGAATTCATGTATGGTCTGCAGATATGATTTACTTTCTCTGATTACTGTACACAGTCTTCTGTCAAAGGCATTAGGAAATACAAAGTGGAGATGGTTACCAGCACAGCTTCTAAGTTAATAGGGATCATCTGGATTGTGAGTGTTCTAGGGAGATAAAAATCATGAAAAGTGATGGAATTAGAAGACAAGTCTACATCTCGAATTCAGAGATAACTCCTAGTTCACTGCAGAGCACAGCAACGCTGTGATTCATAAAGATGTGGGGAGTTGATTTAGCCTTTTAAATACTGTGAATAAGGTAGAACTGTGAATTAACCAGTCCTTCCTCCTACTTTTCTAAAGACTGGACAGCCTTTGGGGCTATGTAACTATAAAATCTAATCATCATTATCATGCTTAGGGGGGGGAATACAAGAAAGCTGGGGAGGGACTTTTTACAAGGGCATGTAGTGACAGGACAAGGGGGAAAGGTTTTAAATTGGAGGGGACTGAAGACTTAGATGAGACATTAGGAAGAAATTCTTCACCATGGCTCATGAGGCATTGGCAGAGGTTGCCCAGGGAAGTTGTGGATGCCCCCTCCCTGGAAGTGTGCAAGGCCAGGTTGGATGGGGCTTTGAGCAACCTGACCAGCAGGAGGTGTCCCTGCCCATGGCAGGAGGGTTGGAACTAGATGATCTTGAAGGTGCCTTCCAACCCAAACCATTCTATAATTCTATGCTAAAGGACTGCTACAGCAAGCAGAGACTGTGAGAAATGATGCACGCTTTTTGGTGGAGGGAGCTCATAGAAGGGGAGCTCCCAAAAGGAAAGCATGCAGAGATCCAAGAACAAAGTGTAGAGAAAAGGTATATACATGAACATAAAAAAACCCAACAACCTACCAGGGATCATGAAATCTGATACCCACCTTGTCCTTGGGGACTGAATTCCCAGATTCTGGGACCTGCTTCATCCCCATAAACTTGCCTGCTGATCTGGACACTTGGTGGACACATGATCTGTCCTGCTCACTTTGCTCAGGGATGGGGTGGGTGAAGATCTTGCCTGGCCAGCCATGTTATGAAGACTTGCTGCCAGCTCCCCGTGCTTTAGGGAGCAGCTGGCTCTTGCTGTTCCCTGACACCACCCTTGAGTGAGTTGCTGAGGGATGGCAAGAAGGAAGCCATGGATGCAAGGGGAAATTTTGTTTAATCAGCCACTAAGAGACAGTTAAGAAATTAAGCCAAGATGCATGGCTAAAACTGCAGAGCTTGCACTCTCCTCAGAAGAAATACAGCTGTGTCATTCAACACATCTTCTGCGCCTTGGTGATGGATGCCTAGAGAAAGATAGCAGGAGTTGCTGCCTTCTTTACAGAAGACTCACCACCCATACTCTTGTGCACAGAGGAGATTTCAAAGCCCTCTCCTTATCCTGCCCCCAGGGCAGGAGCTCCTCCACTGGTATCTTCAAGCCTTCCTCAATCCAGCATGTCAGGACTTTGAGCAGTACTAAAACGAAAAGCCTTCCTGCCCATACATCCCATTCTCTCTACACATTACATGCAAGAAACAAGGGAGCTACGCAAGTCTAGAGGTTATGAAGCTACTACAAGCTGGGGGGAAGAGAAACCTCCCACACACATACTTTTAGAAATAACTGAAAAGGTGTTTTTCTAATAGACAACAGCATATCTTTATCTGGTGTAAAACTGCTGTTGCTGCATTAATTCTTATTAAGGAGCAAAGCTTAAGTGTTGTACATCAGTTGCAATCTGACTGCAGAGTTCTCAAATGCTTCTTTTTATTTTTATGGCACTTCCCACAAAACTCTTTCCCTAAAACAAGAGCTATATTTCAAGTTCAGGAGGTCAGTTTCTTTTTTGGGGGGAACTTAGACTGAGTGGTGAAATTTTAATGGGAATCTAGAAACAACGTAAATGTGGAGCCAAAAAGATTGCTGTTTTGGGAACACTTTCTACTGACCTTATAATTACTGCAAACAAGAAAAGCACAATTGAAGTCAAGCACTTCTGCCCCCTTACAGAGCATGGAAGACAGTGTTATTATAACTAAAGACTAAGTCTTAAGCTTTCCAACAAACATATAATAAATCAATGTCCTCTCCCTTGTTTTAATTTCACACACAAGATTTATGAACCTGTATATTTAGAATGTTTATTTAGAGCTCTGGCATGCAGGCTACTCCTGGCACAATAAGAGAGCTTTCTCTGAATGTATGCTCAGATGCTGTTTTGATTCGGCTTTACTTTAACGATTTAAATTAAAGAATCCATCATTGCCTTCCAAAGGTCGGCTCAGACTTAGCAAGGTCAAAGGCATGTTTTGTGTTAGTCTCAATTCTGCTGCGGCATCATGTTTGAACTCCACGCGATTCCATGAAAGGCAGTTTCCTTCCTTTCTTCATAACATCCCTTTGGTTCCTTCATTAAATCTCAGCACTCTGTTGGTCTTCTGCATCCCCCCTGTGCTCTTCTTTCCTTTCTGCCACATGGAATTCTTGGTTTGTAACCAGGTGCCACCTTGGAGCTGAACCAGAGGAGAACACAGTTGTGCTCTTCAAGTCCTCCCACCAAAGAGCATCCTTCTGCTTGACTCACCAAAATGTGAATAAATAGAGATGTGTGCATTTTTAAATTCTTTTTTAATTGCTAGCTTTCCCTTTAAAGTACTAAAATACTCTGATAGCCACTCTCAGCCTTTTGCATATCAAGAATATTCCTTGCTTACACATGCCATGGATACCACAAGGACTATCCTCTCTCGTCACTATGGGAATACAAGGCAGTTGTGACAGCTTCCTCCTTCCCATCCCTTTTTCTCCAAAACAAGGACTGATGTTCTGTGCTTTTTTGTTCTGACTGTTCAGTGGATCATTTCTTTAAACATAACATGGCACAAGTACTGGCAGAATTTAGTACCACTGACTGTCACTTGAAGGTGGGTTTCTGAAAAACATTAATCATATAGACATATTAAGTTACAAATACATTAACTTCTAGTATTTTCCTTTTCACAATAAATGTTAAAAATCTATCAGCTTTATTGAACGCTCTGTGAATCCTTCTCAAATCTTCCCAGGATGACTATGTTGTCATTCTCCCACTGGAATCCCCCATTCACCATGACTGTTCACCATGGATCTTAGTTACCTGGTGGTACCCAGCTTTCATCAATCACAAAAGAAAGAATTTCTATCAGGCTGCCTCAGGAAACACTGGAGTGTTTGTCAAAATGGTTCAAAATATAACATTTGGATCTCTGTCATGGAAAAAAGCTTTTCTCCTTGCTATTTCACAGTCAATCCCAAAAGAGAAGCACTCCTTGTGTGAGATGAACTGCCAAGAGCAAAGACAAACACTTTCCTCTCAGCTAACTTCCAGAATACATCTTTGATGAGCATTAGACAGTGCAATATAAGGAGATCAAATTTTAGATTGTATAGCGGAATCAAATATGTTTCTCTCATAAACTTGTCTATTATTGATAATTATTTGATGGTTGAGTAATGATAGAATCATAAAACCATAGAATCATGGCATCATAGAATGGTTTGGGTCAGAAGAGACCTCAAAGCCCATCCAGTTCTAAGCCCCCTGTCATGAGCGGGGACACCTTCCACAAGATCAGGTTGCTCAAAGCCTCATCCAATCTGGTCTTAAACACCTCCAGGGATGGGGCATCCACGACTTCTCTGGACAACCTGTTCCAGTGCCTCACCACTCTCACAGTAAAAAATTTCTTCCTAATCAGTGCTTTAAAGAAATGCTTTTCCCCCTAATCAGTCTAGGAGTTTTTGGTAATTTCAGGAGGGTGATGAGAAGGTTATACATTTTTTAGGTGAGATGTTTAAACTTATATTGCATTTCAATCACCAGTAAAATGAGAAAGGGGTTGAGTAAATTATCCTTCACAACAACAAGAGTGCAATGTCAGTGCTGAGTAAGGTCTCCTGACTGGTTCTCAACATTTTCTTTGGATACATCGTGGGAGTGAGTATGTAAATAGCTTTGTGCAAGTACAGCAGGTTAGTTTGGTACTGAAAAACTCCATGTTCTGCTGAAATGTTTAGTCAGAGGAACTGGAAAAGGGAAGGACAGCTCAACAAGGACATGACGTCCTCCCTCTTGTTTGACAAACACCCTTTGATTGCAACTGTGGCTGCTTGTCATGCTTAGTTTCAGTCCAGCAGGTAGAAATACAAAATAAAAATGAGAGATTTTTCTCCTTACTTCTGTAGAGCTAGTCCTAGCCTGGGCATTAATAGTGTTGCTTAGGTTCATCTTTGCTCATTTTTGATCTTATGGCAGTGGTTCAAATAAAATTGGAATTATCCTGGGCTCCTGCATGAGCCTCCATGTAGAAAATGAGTTGCCTTCAGAGAGGACATTATTGCCCTCTACAACTACCTGAAAAGAGTTTGCAGCAAGGCGGGTTTTGGTCTCTTCTCCCAAGTGGCAAGTGATAGGATGAGAGGAAATGTCCTCAGGTTGTGTGAGGGGAGGTTTAGATTAGATATTAGTAAAAAAAAAAAATCTTTACTGCAAGAGTGGTGAAGCACCGGAAGAGACTACCCAGGGAAGTGGTGTAGTCACTATCCCTGGAGGTGTTCAGAAGACGTGTAGATGTGGCACTTCGGGACATGGTTTAGTATGCAGGGTGGTGTTGGGTTGACTATCATGATGACCTTTGAGGTCTATTTCAACCTTAATGATTCTATGATTCTATGATTTAACCTCACAGACATCTCCTCTATATAAAGGTCAGTAGAACCCTTCCTGCCTGGAACCTATAGCAGACCTTAAAGTCTCACTCATGACTCACCTAAGACAGGTTTGTACCATGTAACAGAGAAGAATGCAAAAGTGCCAAACTATCAGAGACACAGGCCAGTAAATTCAGTTCTGAAACAGCAAAAATCTAACCTCGTGGGTGCCTTATTGTAGTAAATTCAGCACCATATAGACATCCTAGTTTAGGCTTGAAGGTGAAGCATCTGAGCTCAGTGTATCCAGAATCTTTCTGGGCAACTAAACCCTATTCTGTACTACAGCTGGTGCCATATCTGGTGGTATCTTTCAGTTTCTTACTAAATCTACCTGAAAGTAAGGTCTTTTGTTCCTATTACTGTGACCAGGACATTGTCCTAGACCCTTCCACCTTATTTCTTAAGACATTCCAGCCTAAATTCATCCATGTCCAATGTATGACAATTTATTCTTGCATTAATGTTGTCTCACTGTTTAAAAAGTCCTCTTCTGTTCCCTGAGTTCACTTATATTTAAAGAATAATCATATTCTCTCTCAACTTTCATTTTCCTAAGCTGTGTAAAACAAGCACTTCTAGAGTTTTCCTGTCGGGTAACCTCTCCATGCTACTGATGGTCCTGGATAAACTTCACAGCACCAATCTGAAATCATATTTCTTTTATATAGGATCTAAGGATTTAGAGGCCTAAGGATAAGGATATCTAAGGATAAGAGGCCACACCTCAGTCTCATCAAAGATCTGTTCTAAGAACACCTCAGCTAAAGCTTCCCTAGGTTGTTTGCTTTTTCTGGGCTGTATCATTCTGTGATCAGCAAACACATCTTTTTACTCCTTCATTTTCCACTGACAAGCTCCAGCTTTATAGCCCATTCTCTATTAATATACTCACATGCATGACCTTACTCTTTGTACCAGTATACTTCTCTATTCTCCAACCAATTCACCTAATACACTAATCCTCTTTTGAATGGCCTATATGTCCCATCTTTGTGCTGTTTACAAAATACATTAGTAAATCTCTAGCTTTTTAAACCAGGGTCACCAATGGAAGAATTAAACAAGATTAATCTGAAGATAGAGTTTTGTGAAACTCCTCTGGAAACTGCCCTGCAAACTAGAAGTTTTCTTCTCTACAGAACCTCGGGTCATTTCTCTTTAGTAGCTACTTACCACATAAGTATTTTGGATATGATCCACGTTTTCCCAAGTTAGTAATATCCCACGTGGCACAATATTGATATTGCTTCATTGAAGTCTAAGTGGATTATGTCTAAAGTATTTTTCCCATACATAAGAATTAGTTATCCTTTTTAAGGAAAGGTATCAGACACAAACAGTCTTTGATAAATCTGTGTTTCCTCCCATCTTGATTTATTTTCACCTCCTTGTGGTTGTTTCTTTAATTATTCATTCATTTTTGTTTTCTTGAAGATTTATTCTAAAGCTTGCACATTTCTAGGGTTGGGTGGTTGCTTTTCTGCACTCAGATATGGACACTGTATTTATTATTTGACATACAGATGGAACCACCCCCAACTTCATACATTTATTAAAGAGCTTTGAGATGGAGCGCTGATTTCCTGAGCCAGCTCTTTCGAATATCACGAATGCTGATCACCCAGCTCCATATCTCCTCCCTTCTCCCTAGCAAAACGAAACTAGTTTAGAGAGTTTTGTTTCCACTTCAGTAATAGAAATTTCCATGTCTACAGTTCTCTTCCCATTAATCATCTTGTCTTTCCTTAGCAGGTTCTACATCAGAGCTATTACAGAAAACTGAGCTGAAGTAGACCTTTAACTACAGGGTCATATTTCCATTATCTTTAATGTCTACCCTGTATTTCTTATTCCATACTTTCTTTCTGTTTTCATGATTAAATGCTGAAGGAACCTTGCTCCCTATTTTAATTTTCTTTGCCAGGATTAATTTGAATTTACTTTTAGTGATGACCATGATATCGCTGCATTTTTTGAGCTCTAAAATGCAGTTTCCTCTACTGATTCTTTTGCTCTTTGTAAGGTCTCTGCTTCCTCCCACTTTTCTATTAAGGTGATTTCAGTTGGAGCAGTTGCCTTTCTGAGGAGCCTAATGAACTTCATCTTTGCAAAACACAGGTTGGTCACCTACGGTTGTTTTTTTTTTAAACCTGCCAGGGGACAGAGACATACTGGAACTTGTAATTGTTTGTCTAAAGTGGGACACATCCCCAACACTCCCTCCTGTAATACTATTATATTTTACTGAAGTCTAATACAAATGTTTAAAATAAATGAATTATTTCAGTAACAGGTATCAGCTTGAAGGTAAAAACAAAGTAACCACTGTTCATACTTATGAATGTATCACTTTTTATTGCTTCTGAAATAAGCTGCCACTGCACTATGTAAGATTTTCTAATTACTGACGCTTCCATAATCACATGCCATTTAGAGAAAATTGCTGATGTTTTGGGTACAGTTCCACATTGTGACCAACTCAGTCCAGCTTCAGGCTGCTGCTGAAGAGGTGATCCCAATTTCTTCTACTACCCCGACCTACAGAACTGCTTGGTCAAATGTAGGGAAGGCACAGGAATATGCAGCCAGGGTCAGCGGAGAAGTGGAAGGCACATGACCAGCTCTTCTAGTGGCAGCTCATGCTGAGATCAGATTATAATGCTGATGAGCACACTAAATTAGGGACATTTAAAATACTTAAAACAAATTAATCGGTTGACCCATGTTTGCTTCTGTTGTTTTTGAAAACACATCACTTTAATGTCAAGAGATCTGGCTTATTCAAGCAGCAGTTCATTAATATCTTAAGCTGCTGGGCTATGGAAAACATTTTACTAAGTTAATCATTCCCCCTTGTTGTATAAATATCATTCTGATGAACACACGTATCCTTACTATCATTTCTCTTCCCGTTCCTAGCCTAAGTACTGTATTATCTTCATGGCCTGCAGGTGTGTGGATTTGTATTTCACTTCATCAAATTTGTCTGAGAAAACTAAAACGTATACACTAACTCATTAAAATGAGGGAGCCAGCCTCACTCTGATTTCACAGTCTTTAATCAGGCTGATCAATAGACTTCAGCTCCAATCTCCAAACAGATAACTAAGCAAAACAATTTCCAAAAAAAGTATTATTCCTGTGATATGCAAGTGAATGAAAACACTAATTTCAATCTATATAGAGCTTCTGCATAAATTATTCAAAAGCACTTTGTGAACTGTCATAGGAAATTGATCCAGAGCCTATTGACTCGGCAGAAGTCCTTCCATTGACTTCACTTTAACCTTGGACCAGGACTGAAATGCAGCTAACTCACTGCTGAAGAACAGCCACCTCTGAGCGATGGTGTAGGGGCTACGCTACAGTAGATCAAAACCAGTCATCATCTAACACTTTAGGATTTGTTATCTTAATAAGGCACATTGTTGATTTTAATTCTTGGTGAAATTTGAGCAGGTAGAATATAAGCCCGTTCTCTTGTTATTTGGCCTAAGCCTAAGATTAACATTTCTTTCCTAACCATGCTCACCTCTCTTTCTTGACTGCAAGTGATAAGGAGTTTTAACTAATTCAGGATAGAGGGATTCTCCATCATGTAGTATCCTTCTCGCCACAAACTGGTACATCTATTCAGTCCTGAAGCAGAGCAAAGTTAACCTTATGTGTGCCTTATTGTAGCATCCAGCCTCTTCCTTGGCAGTCTGCCATCGATGATAACTTTGAAATTGCTGAGTAACTAGTACATTTTAAGGAAGTTGTGATAGGATGAAAGGAAATGGCCTCAATTTGTGCCAGGGAAAGTTTAGATTGGATATTAGAAAAAAAAAAAAAATCTTTACAGAAAGAGTGGTGAAGCATTGGAACAGGCTGCCCAGAGAAGTGGTGGAGTCTCCTTTCCTGGAGGTATTCAGAAAATATGTAGGCATGGCACTATGGGTTATGGTTTAGTAGGTGGGTGGTGTTGGGCTGATTGTTGAACTGGATAATTTTTGAGGTCTTTTCCAACCTTAATGATTCTATGACTCTACAGTTCTACGAAGTACACTTAGTAAATGTGGGTATGAGGTACAAAAGATGCCCAGACATTGCAGCACAAATCCAGGTCTAATGTCCTAGGGTCACAAGGCCAAGTCTGAGTGCTACTGTGTGCCCTCTCCAGTGAGACACACTGCACATACCTGCACTTATCTCTCCCATCTATACAATAAAAAGTACAAAGCTGTCATGATTAAAGGCACAGTCTCTTTGCATCTAGCATTTATTTAATTTATTAAAAAGGATGTTCAGTCTCAAAAGAATCAGTGATAAAACCTCTCCTATAAAACATACAGCTGTACCTCACTCCCATAGTTGGTAAAATCTCATTTTTAAGAGGAACGGAAAGTAATTTTACAATCCCTAAGCAACCTATTCTAGAGTAAGGATGAGGCAAACAACATCACAAAGGGCATCCACTGAGGGAAGTAACCTTCTTTATTTGGTGGGACACATCGTCTAGGAAAAAAGCTCTTCCAAATGATGATTAGCGAAATTCAAGCAAATTCCACCTATGGGTTCCCTCTTATTTATCATGTCAAACATGAGTATTTTGTTTTAACTTTACAGGTCCTCTGCAATACATCCATACACCCTTTCTACCCTCTCTTCCAAGAGGTTGCCTAGGATCCCCTTTTTAATAAGTTATGATATCATGGGGTTTGGGTTTCTTTGCTGTTCCTTCATTGTCTTTATGAAGCTTGAAGGCCTTTTTTTCTGCACAAAGCAGAAAAAATATTTATTTTTTTTCTGCCTAGCAGGATAGAAAACATCTTTAACCCAGCTGCATGATTAGCACATTTTTCTAGAACATAGCAATGGTAGATTGGAAACCTCCCAGCCTGAGAGACTTGAGCCCAAGCCATCCACTTCCTAAGCAAGCAAGCTAATCCCTATCATATTACAAAAAGGACAGATTTTGCGTTACTAGACAGTCAGGACAGTGATAATTACATGCACTCAGAATATGCTTTTGAGATGAGCTTAACTGGGTTGTTGGAGAAATGAATGTCAATGTCATGAATCTCATGAAGTGCTGGGAAAGAACTGCTCAGCTCTGCTTTGACAGCACCACCTCTGGATACACACAGATGAAAACTTTAGATATTAACATTTAACAACAAAAGCATTGGCATTTATAGACACAGGTACCTAAAAACCCTAAGAAATCTTTTTGGAGATGGAGTTGTAGAGTAACCATCCCAACCTTCCTCATGAAACAGGTTCTAATTGCTAAAATGTCTTAATGTGGATCTCATCTCCAGTACTAGACGCAACGAGAGATCCAGTCAGTATTTGCAACCTCTACTATGAGCACCCTGTTATCCAAAGTGCTTCGTGTGGGTCTATGTGATAACTTGTGTCTTATTTCTTGCTCCCACTATTGCTATATGCAGTCACGACACTGAGAAAGTTTGGGAGAGATTTAGTAACAAAAATAAAGGCAAAGGAAAGCATATTTCCATGATCACAGACTATCTGCCAGCCATTCAGATGGGAACAGAGGACCAGATTCAAGCTGCTAAATTTAATTAAAGCATACACTCTTGGGCTTTGCAGTTGAATATCCTTAAATCTCCCTCACTTTGCCTCCTTTCCAGGTCATCAGAAAGTCTAAACCACATTGAAATGTTCTTGTACAAATTTTTTTCTAAAATTTGGGGGTTTCCCCCTCTCACTTCCTGCAGGGAAATCATACAGAATCCCCCATCTAAAGTTATTAATACTATTTTCAAGGGGAGAAAAGGCAAAAATAAAATGCTTGGAGGATCAATCAGGAAATAATTTATCATCTAGTAGAAGTATAAAAAAAACCATAACATGGTGACATTCATTGCCATAACATGCAAAGGTAGCTGGAAGATTTGAAGAAGCAAGTGATAGGGAGTCTGTCTATTCTCCCAAGTAACAAGAGATAGGATGAGAGGAAATGGCCTGAAATTGT